>NC_081425.1:8759283-11344538 GCF_949786415.1 Peromyscus eremicus
GGACCAGGCAGGACTGAGAAACTTCAGCCTACATTAGGCTGCCCAATCCCACAGCTTTGGCTGCCTCATCCCACAGTTGGTTCTCGTGGTGCTGAATTCAGACACTGAGTTTCAGCTCTGTCTAAAAGTGATCCTCTGGATCCACCTTTCTACCTGCCTAGTTTTAGAGGGAGTGGCTGCCATGTGACCTCACCTCTATAATAGTATAAGAAGAGCTACTAGTGGTTCATTTTGTTCAGTTTTCTGCATGGGAGGAGTCAGGACCCTCAAGGTCCACCCCTACTGACCCTAATCCCAAAAGTCCCTTGAAAGTATCAACTATGCTTTTCTCTCCACACTCAAATTCAGAATGAAGTCTCCACACTCAAATTCAGAATGAAGTAAGTGTGGACAATCATATCTTATTTATAAATATGGAGAGAGTGTATGCAAATGCTTACAGATAAATGCTTCTTACACTAAATATAAAAATGGAATTTTAAAGCTGGGTGGTGGTGGCACACGCCTTTAATCCCAGCACTCGGGAGGCAGAGCCAGGCGGATCTCTGCGAGTTCAAGGCCAGCCTGGGCTACCAAGTGAGTTCCAGGAAAGGCACAAAGCTACACAGAGAAACCCTGTCTCGAAAAAAAAAAATGGAATTTTAAGAAAGTGAGAGACATCTGATTAGGGACTAATGTCTTCTAATTAAAACCTTTTGGTGAAATGGGGAAAATCCTTTCAATTATGCACACTGGATCTTAGTGAACGTGAAGGGTACAAGGCACAACAATGGCTTTCTCGTTTTTTCCTCTCTCTATTTGCTTCCCTCACAGCTGTCATCCATTCCTCTCATCCCTGACCATGAATAGAGGGCTTGTTCAGAGGTGTGCCTCCACTAAGGTATGTGGCTGCCATTGTGGTCCTTTAAATAATCAATCGAAGCCATCTGCGGCTGCCAATAAGCCTTTATGGCCATGTCTCTTTCCTCTGGCCACTAGCATTTAGCTCTATATTACAAAATGATCTAAATTACCCCAAATAAAAACAAATATCAATTTGTTGATGCTATATATTTTATTAGTCATTGTAAAAACAAACAAACATAAAGCAACCATGTTCTCTCAAGGTTAAGATACTGGCAACAATGTCTGATGGATGCACCTAATTCTATGAGATGAAGCGTGTGTGTGTGTGTGTGTGTGTGTGTGTGTGTGTGTGTGTGTGTGTCAGGGTGTGTGTGTGGGGGGAATGGTGACCAAGGGAGTGCTATGGTAGAGCATTTGTGAATGGATGGGTTTACTTGTGTGGTTATGGAACTCCAGTACTTAAGAAGAAAAGACAGGAAGATCAAGACCTCAAGATCTTTGGTGACTACACAATGTGTTCTAGGCTAGCATGGGCTACATGGGACCATGTTTCAAAACCCCAAACAAACAAACAAAATAGAATGAAAAAATTAAACTAGTTTAATAGGATTTCCATCGTAAAGTAATTAAATACCCAATGAGACACACGATTTGTGGTTAAAACAAGGGGGGAAATCTGGATAATAAAGTAAATTTTATTTTATGTTTAGTCTTAATGTCCTGTACATGAGTAATTAAGTCTGAGGATGTTGTACGGAACAATGACGATAGAAATGAATAAGTTCTAAATGAGGCAACTTCTTTTTATTCTCAGCATCTGTTTATTTTTACTTATTGTGCACATATTTATCCAAAATGACAAAAGTAAAATTATTCTTTAGGAAATTAACCACACGTGTCTCATTATTATAAATAAAATGTTCTAAAGATCCAGTTTCTTCTTGGGGACTCATCTCTATAAGGGTCTCCTTGAATAACATCAGTGAGGACTGTGGTGCCACCTGGTGGTAGAATGCAGGATTGCTTTTAATTGTCCAGAGATTTTTACATGGCTCACTGGAATTCCAGATGTGAAATTGTATGGAAATACAGGGTATTTGTAAACATTTATTCCATTTATCCTACCACATATAAACCTTATTCAATATTAGTATGCTTAGAAAATGACTTAATGTCAAATGAATACAAAGTATTAGTAAGTTTTCTTCCAATGGAGAGCAAACCTGTGTTAAATTCACTCTTACAATTCCTATGTTAAAAATTCAATTTGATTTTAAATGTTTACTGCTTTCAAAAGACAAAAAGTATTACAATATACTGGACTATGAGGTGTGTGTGTGTGTGTGTGTGTGTGTGTGTGTGTGTGTGTGTGTGTAACTTGTGGATGCACATATAGGTTGTACTGAGGGTGTTCATACATGTTGAATAAAGGCTTTAAGAAGTACACTTTAATAATGTAGATTCATACCTGCTTTATTTTAAAATATTCTTGCACATTCACTTTTATTTGCTTATTATTACAACTAATAATGCAGTTTATTATAGCAGAAAAGTGATTTGTCAAGTTGCTAGGTAAATAAATTATCATTCTTAAATGATGTGGGCACTGAGTCAGAGCCAAAGATTCCAATTCAAATTTAGAGAAGTTCTTCTGAAAGAAATACACCTGTGCCATTATCTAACTACCTGAGAGCTGTTCTGTGTAGGACTATTTTGCTCAAATTTTCCATACACATTTGTATACACTTCTCCACACTAGAAATATCAAATTCTCTACTAACTGGTAGATTACATTTGGTAACAAGTAGAACCTTAACTCATTATATATAGTATATAAATATGTGTACACAACTGCTACCATATTGAGTATTTAGAAAGATAGATGATGGGAGATAAGGAGCTACCTAGATAGCTTCAGTTTTTACCTTAACTCCTAATCCAATTTCCCCTGAAGGCAAAGCATAGTAATCACGTCCTAGGACAACAGCAATACTTCTTTGAATCACATCATGTTAAGAATATTTTACTGTTTTATTTCTGATACCATAAAATAAAGATATTCAAAGGCTGAACTAACATCTTCTTGATTTAAATTATTGAAATTATATAACATCTTAAAGCTCAGAAAAATTGTGTCAGGATGATTCCTCTAAAGATTAATTTTCTGGCCATATCATTTCCAGAAGCAGTAATATCAGGACATGCATTCATAAATATATTCTCTTTTGAAGCCAAATCTTTGTATTCAATCTTTAGTAGCTGATTATACTGCATACATTTAACCTTAAGTTAATATGTCATTAATGTTCAAAGCTCTTTTTTCTCTCTATTTCTCACCAATTGAATCACGGTTAGCATTCAACATTTGTATGTATTTTGAAGTGGATAATATCAAGCTGAATAAATAAATAATACATCGTGATATATGTTGGAGTTCCCTGAGGAGCAGATGACAGATGCACATTTTTATTAAAGTGTTGTATTTACTGTATGCAGCCGGGAAACAGGCTGGTGTTACACCACAATAAACACTTTCTCAACCTTAAAATGCAAAGTTAACAAGGAGCTGTGATGTTTGATGTTTTGTTTCATTTATTTTTAAGTGGAGTCATATTTACATCATTAAAACCAAATCCATAGATCTTTTGTCAGTTACATGAATTCAACACTATCTAAGGAGCATCAGCCCTCTACTAGGAAAGACAATATGTCTCTTATTTTTTGAATTATTATTGAACTGTTATTTCTTTTTGACAAGGCTGCAAAATATGCCTTTATCAAAAGTGACACAACATTTTGCTTTCTTCTGTGGATAAGCAAGACACTGTCCAGAGGAGTCATGCCCCTTCCAAAGTCTATTAACCAGAGTGTCAGAAAAGTCAGCTTAGTGATTGATGTACTAAATCAAGCAATATTCTCAGAGAGCATTCAAAATCAAAATTGTTGAGGGGTCATTTTTACACATATTATCAACCCATGGAGAAAAATCTCCACATACTTATTATGTCGTCCAGCAGGCCAAGGCTTTTCAGGGTCCAAGAGTGATGCAGAACCCCACACATGAGACATGTAACAGGACTACCGTGATAGTTGTCTCTTGACCAGTGAACCACAGGACATAATGCAAATATCTATGTACAGATTCATAGTGTCACTTTATACTCCCAAAATTGTTAGTTTCAAGTATTAATTTGTAAAATTGTCACAAATTTCTTCATTATAGCATTCCAAAATTATGATTTTCCTATGCTTTATCCAATTACTCAAATTCTTTATTAGTGTGAGTCTCTTTGCCTAGCACACTCATAGAGCTTGCTTTGTAAATATCTTTGTTTAGCTCTGATGATCTTTGTTTCATTGCATTAAAACTATTCTGTGTGCAGTTTCATATTGTCAACAATGAATAAACAGAGTTTTAGAGTTAAAAGATACATAAAATACCCCAGATATCCTTTTTACAGTAACATGACATACTAAGGAAATATAAAACTCTCCCTGGATATCTACATAGAATAAAAATAAAACAAACTTTGTTCTATGTGCACAGCTAGAATTGACCAGAAAGCCTCCTTTCTGAGGTGCCATGCAAGCTCCCAAAAGAGGGAGGCAACCGTAAGTCCTATCTGACTGTGACATCTATGAACCACAATAATGACCAGCATGGAACAATACTGCTAACGTGCCATAGTGGCTCATATACCTTGGTGGTTACAGACAGCCTGCTAACTGAGCTTAAGACCTGCTCAACAAAGAAAAATCATGCATGGTACTAGAAATCTAGCCAACAACAATAACATAAAGATTCCTTAAGTATCCCAAAGAATAAGAGATTTAAAATAGAACAATGCTTAATATTTCACTGCAATTTCTCTAGGTAGTTGGGGGTTGCTTTTGATTAATTAAGGACTGAGTTTTAATGGAATGAGAGAAGCTAAAGCCTTGTGTAAGAGAGAAGGTCTATGCGGAAAACAAAAGCACTCTGCCAAGATAGGACCCACAAAGCACTTTCTTTAAAAAAAAAATAAATAAAACGGCCTAGAAAAAGATCCATTAAGGGGCACACATGTAGTTGGACTTGCTTTTGGGGACCATCAGCTCCCCAATAATGACACAGAGACTTATTATTAATTATGAAAGCTTGGCTTTTAGCTTAGGCTTGTTTCCAACTAGCTTTTATAACTTAAATTAACCCACTTTTATTAATTCATGTTCTGTCACATGGCTTTTTACCTCTTCCCATCCAACTTGTTTGGCATCGTGCTGGCTTCTCCCTGCCTCTCTTCTTCCCAGAGTTCTCCTCTTTCCCTGGAAATCCCTCCTGTTCTTTCCTGCTTAGCTACTGGCAATTGAGCTCTTTATTAAAGCAATCAGAAGGCACCTTAGGCAGAGACACATCATCATACATTGTAAACAAATATCCCACAACACACATGGAGAAATTTAAAATCTTTTAAAAAGACTCTTTGTTCTGGACAAAATAATGTCTCCCCCTGAAATTCTAAAGGAGCTCATGCCTTCAACTAATGTAGTTTGATATTCCACTTCATATTGTATTTATGTGCATAATTAATGGAAAACTTCCCATGGAATTCAGTTCCAATCTTGCACAGTTTCTGTGATGTTTCCTACTATAGATATTATTTTTTTTTCGAGACAGGGTTTCTCTGTGTAGTTTTGGTGCCTACCTGGATCTCACTCTATAGACTGGGCTAGCCTCGAACTCACAGAGATCCGCCTGCCTCTGTCTCCCGAGTACTGGGATTAAAGGTGTGCGCCACCGCTGCCCGGCTTGTAGATATTCTTAAAGTAAAACTAAAGCTCATTCAAAATAAGTTTGTAATAAAAATTACACACCATGAAAAAAATGCATAACCCATAACCAAAGCCAGACTGGACCACAAGAATGTGAGGTAATATAATAACAATGTGTTAGGCAATATAAAATAGATTTATTTTAGTCAAGATAGAGTACTCCTAAAGTATCTTAAACTATAATACATTTTAATAGTGATCATAATCAGATGAAAACAATATATGAAATACAATCAAAGAGAAAATTAGTAAGTGGAATGTTGCATACTAGGACATTAAATAGAATGCATAATGCTGTTAAATCCTTATGAACAGAAATGGGAAAATGTGGTGGAAGCTCTAATTAGTGAAGGATAGGAAATAAATATGGAAGGAGGAGGGTAAAATAGCAGTAAGACTATCTAAAAAAAGTCATAAGAAATTACACTATTAATTATTTAAAAATTCATATAAAAATGTAAGTTGCTATATAAATATACATATACGGTTTAAATGAAAATTTCCCAAATGACTGACAATTCTCCAAGTGTCAAAGATTACCTAACAAAAATCCCAACACATGTAAGAGATGCCCTCTTTTGAGTTGTTGGTCAGGGTTATCCAAGAGATTTTTCAAAACATTACAGGTTATTGTTAGTGTCTTTGTTTGACACCTTGAGGTAGAAAGCAAGTCCATATTACTGAAGACACTGTGAACTTTAGACACAGGGTGCAGAGGGCCCTGAGCTAAAACTGACCTGTAAACCTTCTCTCTAATGAACCAGACAAGCTTCCAAAAAAGGGAAGCAACTAACGGTCATACACAGCTATGGCAGCTATGAACCACAACAATGACCAGCATGGCACTGTAACCCTAAGGTTGCAACAGTGGCACATATACCTTGGTGGTAACTAATTGGACTTAAGATCTGCTCAACAACAGGAAAATCATGCCTGGTACTGGAACTCTAACCACCTATCTAGGGATAGTGAAGTCATATATCTTAAAGGAGATCTCACAACCACCGATTTATTAAACCAAGATAACCCCTGCATTCTAAATATCTGTCATTATACCCACAAGGAAGTGTAGTTCTCATCTCTAATCAAGGAAATGACTATTCACAATAGAAATAGACTATGGCCCCAAACCACAATCAGTCAAAGTGCAGTGTTGTGGAACCTAGTCCCAAAGGATAGGTCTATAATACAACCTCTATACCTAAGGCTCAAGAATCATTGTGGAAGATGAGGTAGAATAATTTTAAGAGCCAAAAGATCATGGAGTTTGGTGTGAAACTGTGTCTCCTAGTAATGTCAGAAGCAACACTCATAATTTCTCACCAATATGACTGCTTTAACATGAACTGAAAAAGAACTATGTTTGTTAGGGTTTCTATTGCTGTGAAGAGACACTATGACCATGGCAGCTCTTATAAAGCAAAGCATTCAATTGGGGCTGGCTTACAGTTCAGAGGTTTAGTCCATTATCATCATGGTGTGACATGGTGGCATTCAAGCAGACATGTTGCAGCAAAAGTAGCTGAGTGTCCTATATCTTGACTTGTAATCGACAGGAGGTGGTCTGAGACACTGGGTGTGACTTGACCATATATGAGACTTCAAAGACCACCTCCACAGTGACACACTTACTCCAACAAAGGCACACCTGCTCCAACAAGGTCACATCTCCTAATAATGCCACTCCCTATAGGCTATGGCAGGCATTCTCTTTCAAACCATCACAAGGACAAAAACAATAGACATACTAATGTGGGCAGCACAGTTGGAGAGGGGTAAGCCCATGAAGCTTTCACTCTACCCAAAGAATTCCAAGTCAATAAAGAATGCTGAGCACAGCATAAAGAGTTTTCTCCAAAGAAGACACATTACCTTCTAATGTTTGCTTAGGCTGTGAAGAGAGAGGACAATGCTTATGCTAGAGAAATATCTGAGTCCAGACATTGTTGTTTATTAGGCTGTACCCATGCAAAAATAAAATATGACATTTTATTATCTAAAATGTCTGGAAAGGCTATGTGTAGCCGAATTTCTAAACAGTCTTATTAAATAAGAAACACAAAGCCAAATACAGGGGTAACAGCCAAAGAGATCAGAGAAATAGCAAAGAGCCAATGACTAGCCTTAACTTACCACCATGCCATAGCTTCTCAAAAGAGAGTTTCTTCCTGTCTAACCTGCGCTTTTATTGTCTTCCTGTTGTGCCTTCTCATTGGCTCTAAGCACAGCCACATCACTTTCTCATCACTGACTGTCTATACAGCCCTCCAAGTCTCTGTGGTTGGTACTGGGATTAAAGGCATGTGTCACCATGCTTGGCTGTGTCCTTGAACACACAGAGACTCTGCCTGCCATGTGATTGGATTAAGGGCGTGTGCTACCACAGCCTGACTTCTATTTATGGCTCGCTATGTGACCTCTGATCTCCAGGCAAATTTTATTTATTAACATACAAATAAAATATCACATTTCAGCACAAATAAAATATCATCACAGTTATGTGAAAGAATACATACACAGTGAAAATTTAGTATGAGGTGGTGGAAAGGAACAAAGCCTCCATCTACTCATAGGCCACGAATTCTACCCTGCATGGGAAACCAATTTCATCTATAAAAAACTCAATGAAAAAAAGTGCAGAGTGATGTATCCCCTAAAGTGAACACTGAAACTTTCTTCCACAGTAGACACTGTGGTTGAGATTTTCATTTATTTTTCTATCTTTGTTTCAACAAATAGAGATGCAAAGGTGTTTCAAAACTTTACCCACAGAACTCAATATTTTCCCAATACCATAAGATCCCCAAGTTACAGATTTCCCCCTAATTAAATAATACTCGGTATAATGCTTTCATTTCAAATCTTTATTTTCTCTTTTCTTTGTTTTACTATTCTCATTAACTAACTTTATAACAGGTAGGTAGTAAAATCTTAAATTTTATAATTTAGTTCATGTTATAACATTTTATACTATTGTTATAAAAGGAGTTACTTTTAAATTATTGTTTAAATAGTAGATGATGCTTTGAAAATTACTGCTTGAATACTTGAATACTGTTAGATTTTCAGTTAGTTTAAGTGAAGACAATCTAATCCAGGGCTCATAATTTCACTCAGTGTTGTCGCTAGAGATGTCAGTGTCCCCCAGCCAGTTACATGGTGTACTTGAGAACCACTGGCACTGAATTCTTCTGTTTTTTTTTTTTTTTTTTTTTTCTTTTACTCAATCCCCCAGCTTTCTGAGGCAAGAAAACATCAGAAGTATTGAACTACTGGGCATTTTTCAGAAGAGAAAGTCTGTTTCCCATCCAGCTCACAACTGCCCTGCCCCCACAACACTCTTGACACCTTTATTTCTACTCTATATTCTCAATACTAGCCTTCCACTTATAGATCTGCTCTCCTTATTCACCACCCGCAAGTGTCTGGTGGCTCCCCTTCTTGGACTTGCATTTAATGCAAATCAGGCTTTGGAATAAACAGGAAACCTAAGTTCTTGCTAATCTTTAGACAGTGTCTATTTGTTGTGTTTCTTTGCAAACTTCATCTGAAGGTTGTATTTAAAACTACAATTTTATACTCTACTAATACATATTTTATTGCCACTTAAATAATCCACATATATGCAATTAGCATGGCAATACTTTAAAAAGTTACTCAAGGAGGGATGAATATGATTAAACTGTATGATATTCATATATGGAAATGTCATAATGAAACTAATTGTCTTATACAATCAACATATACTAATAAAAATGAATGAAATAAAACTTTCACTTGTCTCCTATTGAGACATAAACAACAGCAGCAAGATAACACAAAACCTCCACAAACAAAGAGGTATTGTTCAATAGTTACATAGTTTCTTCTTGTGAATGTAATTAGTACCTGTGCATTGCATGCAAATATTTAAGCAAAATTGTAATGAGGAAAAAAAGTCCTCCTTTACAGTTACCATGATACGTAGCAATGATTCACATATTCAAAGCATTAATTATCCAGCACACCAAGAGGGACCTTGCATTTATTTTTTTGTTTGCTTGATTGCATTCACTCATTAGCCAGATTTTCCCCAAACAGAAAATGCTTTCTCAGAATAAATTAAAAATGGTTTTTGTCTTAATTTACTTTAATATAACAAGAGATGGTGTATTGCAGTTCTGGTAGTGAATGCTTTTCAGGAGTTATAGAGGTGATTAGGTGATTTCAGGCATCTGCTATTAGCCAAGATTTCTTACAATATCAGAGACAGAGATATCCCGGACTATGGGAAATTTTCAGAGGCCCACATCTGGGTGGGCCACAGACATTGACAGCAAGCCTCCGCTTTGATTAAGGACTGGTGGGCACACGGTTGTTTGTTGTAGTAGTTTGGTCCATTGCAAAGGAAAACAATGTATAACCAGTAAATGTCAGACTTTGGATTTTCCTCGAGGTCCACAATGTACACAGCAAAAAACTAATAAAATACAGTTACACAATTTTGTTTAAATTCAAGCTATGTTTAAATTTAAAATGATAAAGTGTAGCTAATTCACCTATAAGCTGTCCTTGTCTTTCTGCACTTATCTGTTGGATATGTACAGATATTAGTCTATAATAAAACATTATGTCCTTATGGACAAGAACAAAACAGAAAGTCCAATGGTTACAGAAATCAGGCTCGAGTCTGTAAAAGCAAGGGTTAGTCTGAACAAAACAGAACTAAAACTCTAGACCCTGAATATTTTCCTCTTGTGTACCCAAGGAAACATATTATTATTGAATAAAGGATATACCATTGGTCTAGTGACAGACACTGCAAAAATGTTTGCTCACCATGTCTACCCTAATAGTTCCTTCATTTAAGGGATCAACTGTGATTCAGTTCACTTCTGTTGGAGTAGGGGATATTGTTCTAGGAAACACTTGTAGGGAGACTGACCAGACCCAGTTCAGCTGGAATCCAGCTGTTTGAGTAAGCACAAGGGCCCATACGCTGGTCAAGATTTTCTGACCTAAAAACCATGACAAAGCGAACACAAGAGACCTTTCCCTCCAGTCGTCTGCACCTAACTACCCCGTGAGCAAGAGGAAGCAGCCAGGTTGACCTGAGTCAGTTTTAGTTTAAGCTACAGCAGAAGTTCAAGGTATCACATCTCTTTTCCCCCCACAATTCCCTTTTTGCTGAAAAGTAATTGAATAATGAAGAGTATAGAAAGAATTCTGTTTCCCAAAAAGTTAACTTCAAATCAAACTCTTAAAGGGCCAAAGTCATTCTTCACTCACCTTCCAAAGGAATATTATTTACTTGTTGTTTGAGTAGTAAAAGATGTCAAAAGAACAATGTATTCATCTGACTAGAGTATATTCCAGTTAAAATGTAAAACCCTATAGTCTTTTGTAGAATTCCCCAAAGACCAATTAAACTAATTCCTAAAGAATGACTTAAACTCTTATGCTAGTCGCAGTGTAGATTATGAACAAACTATTTAAAAACCCACAGGCATATTAATCCTAAGGACTAATGTGGTGTGTGTGTGTGTGTGTGTGTGTGTGTGTGTGTGTGTGTGTGTGTATGTTAATATATGGGATTTGTATTATATTATACATAATTGCATACATATATAAAATATTAAAGTATTTTTCCTTATGTCTCTCCTCTTTTCTGTCATTTTTCTTTCCTTCTTTCTTTTTTAGCTCCTTCCATCTTTCCCTTCTCCCTATTCTTTTTTTTTTCTTTCCTTTCTAACAGGAAATAGCTAGGATGCCCAGGATAACTGAAAACTCACAATTCCTCTTTCTCAGTCACCTATTACACTTGAACTGCAAGAGTGAACCACTGGGCTCGGCTTAAATAATACGACCCTCCTAGGAAGATGGCATTTAAGATATATTAATGTATACTATACACTCATAGGAAATATTACAGTAGTGGTATATTACCATGTATCAGACACAAGTTACTAATTGAATATAGGACAATTTACTGATAGTGAATATACATTGCATATATTTTAATATGTGTATTAAATAAGTTGTCTATACAAATAGGCAAATTAACTAGGTGCCTCCAATTTTACCAACATTCTCAAAGGGATGTTATGAATGACTTCATATATAAGAAAGCTCATTTCCACAACTGCTGACATGCTTTTCAGGATTTTTGTTTGACTACTGCCAATTTAAATCCCTAGACTGGAATAAATGCAGAGCCATCTGTTCTGACACGGCTACTGTGACAGTCCTAGGCTCACTAAAGCAATTGTCTCTATTACCCTCGGTGCTCATGATAAGCTGCACTTTGCAGCCTCTTGTGTGTACAAAGCAAGTCTAACTCGTATCACAAATATAATTAGGTTAAGAGCTTGGTAAAATTTCTCTGTGCTAACTTAGTTTAACTGTTTCAACCCCATGCCTCTGAAAGTGTTTACTGGTGGCTCAAACATTCTGTGCTGCTTCCAGCAATTCCCGCCCTCATTAGCAGATGTATTTGGCATGCAGAAGCCTGGCGTTATATATACCACCTAAACAGGAAAAAATATAAAGGTAATTTTTATTAAGCATTGACTTAAATTAAGGGGCACTATGCACACTATGCTGTGTCTGTCTTTTCAAGGGGAGATTTGTGGCAAGAAACCAGACTCAGGCATATAGTAGAGTGGGTGGTGACATGAAGGACGAGAAAAGAATGGCAGAAACTGCGAAGTACACTAGATTTTGCTGGCAAAATACAGAAACTTATTGGTTGGAACAGATAGTTTTGATCAATCTTTTTAGAATGCATCTAAATAAATAGCATAGGCAGTGGTAGAGAACACAAGAAATAGGCTACCAGCCACTCTGTTAGGCACAAATTTCATGTCTTCTAAGATGGCAGAGTATGAAGGTAAGTGGCTTAGGCACCTCGGGATTGAATAGTTTGTGAACATAGAGAACATAAAAATGAAGTGGAGGTGAAATGTTTGAAGGCACTGAGAAGATGAGGAGTTAACCACTTGAGATGGAAAGTCAAATGAGATGGGGTGCTACCACAGGACTGAGGCTACCTTTGAGGGCTGGGAGGAGTGGGGACAGGAGAGACTGCTGTTGGGGGTGTAATGTATGGAAATAATAATAATAATAATAATAATAATAAGAAGAAGAAGAAGAAGAAGAAGAAGAAGAAGAGGAAGAAGAAAAAGTGAACAAGGAAACTAGGTAAATTTTATAATTAACAAATATATTTAAATTCATTTGTTTTTCTAAAATTAAAAATTATTTTGTAAAGAAAAAAAAAACAGTGCTTAAACTGGGAGTCCTTGGGATGTAGAAGCAAAATGGCAGGAAATAAAAAAAAACTTTGCAGTTGGACGTGTCAAAAAAAAGTTTGAAAAGTTGTAAGACAATCAATTCAACTTGGATGCCCAGTGCAAAGTTCTTCAGTCCTCTTCTCCAGAGGGGCATTAGCACTAGCTAAAGGTTACTAGTGGATAGGGTACTACAGCATTTCCTCACCTGAACTTGATCATTATACTAGGATGTAGTACTTGGTGCCTATGGCTGTAAGTGTAAGTAGAAAACACCCTTCATCTGGCCCTTGTCCTGATCCAGACTCCAGGAAAGAGACATGAAGCTGTGCTAAATCAGGGGGACTCAACATGAATGGTGTTCACCTCACCTACAGAAAGTCCTTGCAGACTGCAGATTCTTAACATTTAGCTCCCTTAACCACACCGTCAGCACCATCTGGTCATACCCTAGACTTACTGAACCAGAAATTCTGGCAGTTTGTCAGGAAATCTGAATTTTCTGAAGCCCTCCAGGTGACACTAGTGTTTAATAAAGCTGAAAACCATCGTCTCATAGACCTTAGCTGTAGATATGAAGTAATCAGGATTACAGATAACAGATTTCTAGCCCTGGAAAAGGGGAACAGGAGCATACAAGATTCTGTTCTAGAGACTCTATTATATAAGAACAATTTTGGAAAACCATAATGAGGTCACACATTTAGCCCCTAAGAGACAAATGTGCCCAATTGTAGAGAGATTTGCATTTCTGTTTTTAGAAACACCGTGTTTGTGAGTGCAATAGTTAAGCGGCTCATTTGTTAATATCAAGATTTCCAGCAAGAATTGCTAACAGTTTGAGTTACTAAGGAGGAGCACACATTAAAGAAAAGCATTTCTGAGTTGGAAAACAACAGATACACTAAAAGGAAGTGTGATTTGCCAACCCACAGAGAACTGAGCACACAGGCCCCATCGAGTGGCCCTAATATTCAGAGTTTGGTGAAGGCTTCCCAATGGGTAAGCTACAGACATAAAAATGGAACTATATCACCGTGGCTTTTGAATCCATTCCAAAATTCAACATAATCCAGAGAAAAACCTACAAAAAATGTTTGAATTTCAATCATGTGTTCAACCCCACGTTAGAAGCTGTTTTGTTGTTGTTGTTGTTTTGTTTTTGTTTTTGTTTTTGTTTTTGTTTGTTTCTTTATTTGGTTTTTAGAGACAGGGTCTTTCTTGGTAGCTCTGGCTGTCCTGGAACTAGCTCTGTGAACAGGATGGCCTTGAACTCACAGAAATCCACCTGCCTCTGCTTTCGGAGTGCTGGGATTAACACGTTTATAGCCACAGTCAGTATGCCGTTTGTACACACAGATGCAGATGTAGACACAGATGTAGTTACAGATAAAGATACCTGTAGATATAGACATGGTCACACAGAGTGGCCATTAAATCAGGAAACCGAAGAATAAAAGTTTCATTGCACAATAAAATAAATTTTATGTATTCAGAATACTTCATACAAAAGATTTATGAAAAGAATTTTTGTCAAAATCACACTGAGTCATTGTTGTGGTCCTCTGTATTTAATTCTGCTGTAGAACTCTTCATTCTGTGACATTGCTGAGGGTTTTACTTGTCACATAAATGTTAAGCTCTTTGGGGAAGGAAGTAGTCTTACGTTGATCTTTTTCTTGTTCCAGCTGTGGTTCAAAAATCACATAGTTTTCAATTCCTTGATAAATAATTTCATGTGTATTTAATACCTGAAAGAAGTAATACATGATTATATTTAAATGTTTATATTTCTGTTAAATTTTCATATGTGTATATATAGACATACACTAGACACAGATCATAAGATTGATTCCCTTTCACTACACAGATTTGTGTGAGTTCCCCAAAACACTTTAAGATAGTCTTGCTCCTTCTACAAATATTACTTGGTACATACACAATTAAAATTACCGTTTACCACATTAATGGCCTTAGGAAGGAGATGACACATAAATAATTGTGATATATTGTAGAAGAAAAGTGAAGTACAAGTGACAATGGCCTTAAGCTCTTTAAGTTTAAAGAGGAATTTAATTAAATTAATTAATTGAAATGATTCCATTTAAGAAGGAATGATTTCATTACAAGCAATGAGGAAGACTTTAATAAGTTGATTCCTAAGAGTAACCAATAAAATTTGATTTGAGAAATAATGATGGAAGGTACATCATTAAGAAGTTAATGGGGTAAATGGTCCAGACTTTAGGCTGGTACCAACAGTGCCTAGGATGCTCAGGGCATATTGTACAGTGATAGAGCAACATAGTCCTAAAATCCAAAAGTTAAATTAATCAAAACAGTTCAGCTAGCTCACACCCCAACTCCCCAAGTCAACCAATCTAAGCAGGAAGCATATCATGCTAAAGAATGCCACAATGACTAATTTAATGATGCTTTTGATGAAGGCAGAGCTTCACCTTTAATTCAAGCAGGTGGTCCAATTTTTCTGAATTTCCCTAATTATTATTTCAATGGAAGGTTAACTACATTAATACACAACAAATAGGTGATAAAGTATTTTCCCTTTCATTATTTTTTCCATTGATTCCACTAAGAATTGATTTTTGACCAGATACACTGTGTTATAGTACAGATTATATGATATTAGAAGTACTACTGTTCAAAATACCATTATGTTTTTAACGTCATGAGTAGGCATGGTTAATTTTAAATAAATAGTTGCTCTTCATTTCTTCTTAGAAAACCCTAGGTCTGTTAGCATTTTAAAATGATAAAACGTCAACATTGGGTTTCATTGTTTGATAATCTAACACTAAGCTGATTGGAATTGTGATATTTGTCTCAGACATTGTAGGTAATTTGGGGTCTCAGCGAAAATAAAATAATGATGAATGAACCTTTTCAACCAACATATAGGATAGTCTCTCTTTTAAATAACAAGAAGAGCCATCTTTTTATGAAAGGCTCTTTCTTCCTCCAAAAATATCTTCAAGGTGACATGTCAGGTAACTGAAAGCCACTTTAGATGAACAGGGGAGATATAAAATTTACTGTGACTATAAAGCATATGACAAATTTTACATAGGCTAAGATGTCTTCCCCCAATTTTTTAACTACCTAATTTTACCTCCTAGAACTCATTCAAAATCAGTTCTACTAGGATTGCTCACACTAAATTTAAAGTTTCGTTTGAAAGTAATTCAAAGGGTTATGTTTTGTTCACTCTGTTCCATATTGTGACCTACAACATGATTTTTAAAAATTCCTTTTAGTTTTTTTTTTTTTTTTGGTTTTCTTTCTTTGTTTCTTTCTTTCTCTTTTAAAGAACTTTTATTAATGATTTTCAAATGATCCTAAGTTCGATGATCTGTTTTAAAATAATTTCTTATGTAATTTAGGATAATCATGCAACCCAACTTAATCCCACTACTCAAATTTGGAAACTCTGTTTCCCCAAACTCATCCTAAGACTATAAGTGTACAAACAGACCACTTATTTACCCCATTAATCAATACATCCATCATTCCAACTATCAGTCGACTCTTGCGTTCATTTTTTCATTCCTTCAAGAATCATTTAAGTATTAGTGTGTGTCTTAGAGCTGACAATGATACTTCATAATACACACTATTTAAGACTTATGAAATAAGGGAACTGACATCTAAATCTGGTAAATATAGTGTGGGAGCCCAGAAAGATTCCAACTTGTGGTTTGACTCAGGTCAGAGAGCCAGAGTTTTTTTTTTTTTTTTTTTTAATTTTTATTTTGCAATACAATTAAGTTCTACGTACAGGCACAGATTCCCTTGTTCTCCCCCCTCCCGCCCCCCTCACCTTCCCCCCAGCCCGCCCCCCATTCCAATCTCCTCCAGGGCAAAGCCTTCCCCACAGACTGAGATCAACCTGGTGGACTCAGTCCAGGTAGGTCCAGTCCCCTCCTCCCAGGCCGAGCCAAGCGACCCTGCATAGGCCCCAGGTTTCATGGAAACAACCTAGATGCCCTTCAACTGAAGAATGGATAAACAAAATGAGAGCCAGAGTTTATGTTGCCCTCCAAGGCTGCATAATAGGGTGCAAAGGTGTGGTTACCAGGTGCCTTATACTTCAAGGCCTAATCACAAGATGCTTTGCTGAGGGGTGTGGTTACCAGGTGTTTTGAAGGGTCTACACTTGGTTGTACATTGTGCTTTGATCTTGAAATGGGGAGGTCTTTTGCCTCTCCCCTTGCTAGTATATAAAAATCCCATTAGAAATAAAGTTGAAGCTGCTGGGTATTGACCCAGGGCCCTCCTAAAGCTATCCTGTGTCTCTGTCTTTCTCTCTGTCTACATCTATATTTATCTTCTGTTATTTCCCAGTTCCTCACTCACCCCTTCAAGGGTCCCTTTGACAGGTTGAGGTTGAACCCCAACTCTGGGCCCAGACAATATAAAAATCTTATTGCAACAAGAAGTTGTGGGAGAAATGGTGAAGCTGTTGGCACAAGATGCTGTCTTGACCAATTAGTGACTCATGGTAATAATCAACAAGATAGAAAGTTTAAAATGGCTGTGTACATGGAGAAAGGATGTATGGAGGCAAAATGAAATATACAGAGAAAAACTGAGGGGACTTAACAGAAGCACTCCCCCGCTCCCCGTTCCCATAACTAAATTAAAGGGACAGGTCAAAGGAAATCATATTTCAAGAAAGAAGAAATTGACATAGTGAATTCTGGAGAATGAATGAATCAAAAAAATTAAGGAGTGACTAAAGATAGATGGTAACTTTGGCTGTGTCACTATCAGAAGGTGAAATGGATTGAATTTCAAAACTCAACAGTGATCCTAGACTAGAGTCAACTATTTCAAGAACTTCACATAAGAGAAGTATTTGATCTTCTACACTACACTCTTTCAAATTATGAAATAAATATGCTCTTACATTATGTATGTATCACTTGATGAATTTTTTTACTGTTAAAAAATGATATCTTGGAAGAAATACAGGTAGACACCTGATTACAAAATTTACAACTCCCTTACCTCTCTACAAATTTTATAAAAGAAGAAATCCTAATAGTAAAGACAAGTAATTCAAAGTTTATTTCAAATATAAATTTTTACCATCTGAAACTTAATCTTCAAAGTACCAGTGTTTCCATTTTAATGTTTTCTTGTCTGCTTAATAATTTATTTTAAAATAGGTTTGTTCAGCCAGGCGACAGTGGCACATGCCTTTAATCCCAGCACTCAGGAGGCAGAGCCAGGTGGATCTCTATGAGTTTGAGGCCAGCCTGGTCTACAGAGTGAGCTCCAGGTCAGCACCAAAACTACACGGAGAAACCCTTTCTCGAAAAACAAAACCAAACAAAAAGCAAGTAAACAAACACAAAACAGGTTTGTCAAATAATAGGCAAGCATATACAGAACTGAAGATTTTCAGAGGAAAGGGAAGTCCCTCAGAGAAATGTTAATTTCCCAACATCAATAGTTTTTTTTGTTTTTTGTTTTTTTTTGTTTGTTTGTTTGTTTGTTTGTTTTCAAGACGGGGTTTCTCTGTGTAGCTTTGCGCCTTTCCTGGAACTCACTTGGTAGACCAGGCTGGCCTCGAACTCACAGAGATCCTCCTGGCTCTGCCTCCTGAGTGCTGGGATTAAAGGCATGCACCACCACCGCCCAGCTGATAGTTTTTATACACAGTTTCAGAGTTGTGTCATAGGCTGTTCACTAGTACATAATGTGGCTTAAGTGTGAACTCTTTTTCCATAGGCTCATGTTCTTCAAATGTTGTTCCCTGTGTTTGGCCCTGGTTGGGGAGTTATGGAACCCGCAGGAGGTGGTGCTTTCTTGGAAGAGGTAGTTACAAGGCCTGGCTTTAAGAGTGTGTTTCCTGGATCCACTTCCTGTTTGGTTTTCCTCTTGACTGCCCATGCATTGTTACACACTGGCCTCTGCTTCTGCTGCAACACTTTACTGACCAATTTCCATGGATAGTAATTCAGAATAAATCCTTGCTTCCTTAAATTGTGTCATGTCAAACATTTGGTCACAGCAACAAGAAAATAAAATAGTACTGTATTAAGGATATAAAGGGTGCATCATTTGGATGTTTTACCCAGCAGTTACTTTTATCTTCTTGACCAACTAGAAAGATTCCTTTCTTTAGGAACAGTCTTCTCTAGTACAATTAACAGCTCTCATCAGAACTGACCAGGAGTAGAGGAATGAGCAGTCCTAAGAGGCGAATCAACCTTGACATCACCAAGTGGCAGTTTGCAATCACATTCTAAATTCACTGGAGTCCACCACAGTTTGGACCTCTATGCTGCAGCTAACAGAATGGCTCGTCAACTTACAGGATGTTCAATTTGAGACAAAACCCTCCTAATACCCTCCTTCCTCCTTTCCCATCCTCATATTTCTTGATCCTAGGTTGACACAAAAACAGAAGTTGAACTAAAATAAATAGAATTCAATTGAGCTAAAAGGGCAATTTGAAAATAGTAGTTGACCTTTCTGTGAGGATCAGAGCTCTGGGTCCTCATGGCTCTTTTGACAGCAGAGCTGAGTCTGGAGGCTTGTGTGGCCAGGCAGTGCCATGTGCAACATCAGCCGGCTGTCGGCCAGCTCACTTCATATTTGACTGACCCATCTCTGCCATTTAATGAATTCTGTCAGAACCTATAAAATCAGTAGACTTTTTAAAAGGAGTTTTGTCCAAATTTCTGCTTCTTTTCAAACTTTACACAAAACTGAGGACAGAGCAAAATCAATCTGATGTCACTCTCATGCCTTGCCTTTCCTGTTCTGCTCTCCCCTCATTCTCACACTTATTTACTAAAGTTTCATTTCCATTGCTTTTACACATTTCACTTTGGAAAACTCTGACATCTGATTTTTTTTTTTTCAAGACAGGGTTTCTCTGTGTAGTTTTGGTGCCTGTCTTGGATCTCGTTCTGTAGATCAGGCTAGCCTCGAACTCACAGAGATCCATCTGGCTTTTAACACGAATTTTTTTTTTTTTTTTTTTTGGTTTTTCGAGACAGGGTTTCTCTGTGTAGCTTTGCGCCTTTCCTGGAACTCACTTGGTAGCCCAGGCTGGCCTCGAACTCACAGAAATCCGCCTGGCTCTGCCTCCCGAGTGCTGGGATTAAAGGCGTGCGCCACCACCGCCCGGCAACACGAATTTTTAAATGGTCTTATTAAATAAAAAATCTCAGGGGAGCCAGGTATTGGGGTTAATTCTGAAAGAACAAAGAAGCAGAACAAACCCCAGCTAAGCTCACCTTGCCAACTTCTCAGCTGATCCAGTTTCCTCAAATTGGAAGCCTCTGTGTCCTCAACCGAATGGATCTCAGCTGAACTGCTGCTAAAAGCTTAAAAGTCTAACAGCCTACAGTTACTGGTCCTCATGCTTTATATACCTTTCTGCTTCCTGCCATCACTTCCTAGGATTAAAAGTATGTGTCACCATGCCTGACTGTTTCCAGTGTGGCCTTGAACTCACAGAGATCCAGATGGATCTCTACCTCTCCCAAGTGGTAGGATTAAAGGTGTGTGCACCACCATTTTCTGGCCTCTATGTTTGTCCAGTGGCTGTTCTGTTCTCTGACCTCAGATAAGTTTATTCAGATGCACAATATATTGGGGGACACAATATCACCACACCGGCTCTGCCTCCTGAGTACTGGGATTAAAGGCATGTACCACCACAGCGGCTGACATCTAAAATTTTATGTCACTTGTTCCTTGGATCTTTTAATTCCCAACACCAGGAACCAATTAGATGTTTCAAATAATAACTAAATTCATTTGCCTCTTCACTTTAATATCCAATAATGAACATTTAGGTCATCCAAATATTGGTTGTGAAATGTAACTTGTTATGGTCTTTGTGGTGTGAGAGTTGTCAGTACCTTTCAGGTTTGGGTCCACCATTAATGCGTCGTGGCTTCTTTGTCAGGATAATAAACATCATGGGAACTTAGATATCAGATGTTTTCATAGAAAATAAATCAAACTTCCAACAGTAAGAAAAACTTAAAGACCTTTTGGTGCCGAGTGTGCTGGTGCATCCCTGGAGTCCTAGCACTTGAGAAGCTGAGGCAGGAGAACTTTAAATTCAAGGCTGAGTTGGGTTTCATTGAAAGTCCTTGATTCTAAATACAAAACAAAGCAATAAACTGTATATTCCTTACTTTCCCTGTCAAAATTCTTTTTATTCATTAAAAAAGAAAAATGTACTCATTAGAAAGAAAAATTTCAGGGATTATGAGTGTCTGTGTGTATGTATAAGTATGTATATGTGAATATATGTTTGTGTATATGTATATATGTGTTTTGTGTGTGTAATATGTATACATGTGTTTATGTGTATATGTGCTTATGTTTAAATATGTATGTGCAAATATGTTTTTGTATGTACATGTGTATGTGTATTTGCATATCTATCCATTATCATATCATCTACCTATGCATATCATCTATCTATCTATTATCTATAATCTACCTATCTATCATCTTCTCTGTGTGTGTATTATTGCCTGATTTTGGATGCAGAACACACTGATGTCCTTGTTACTTTTGTTTTGGTAGGGACAAGGGTGTCTTTCTAATGGGACACAGACTAGATAATACAGTAATTGTTGCTTTCTTGGTGATAGCTTCTCCAGATGGTTTCAGTCTTATCTGATAACAAATAAACATCATTATGATACATATGTGTAGCTAGAGTTTTCCTGCCTGGCCCATGGTCAGGGCAAATCTCTCTCACCTGCCAGTCCCACAGCCCTCAGACCCAACCAAGCAAACACAGAGACTTATATTGGTTACAAACTGTATGGCCGTGGCAGGCTTCTTGCTAACTGTTCTTATAGTTTAAAGTAATCTATTTCCATTAATCTATACCTTGCCACATGGCTCATGGCTTACCGGCATCTTCACATGCTGTTTCTCATCGTGGTGGCTGGCAGTGTCTCTCTGACTCAGACTTCCGCTTCCCAGCTTTATTCTCCTCCTTGCCCCGCCTATACTTCCTGCCTAGCCAACGGCCAATCAGTGTTTTATTGATTAATTAGCAACACATTTGCCATACATCCCACAGCACATATGTGTGAAACCACACTACCCTGGGGAGAGCACCCATCTTGGCTGACCTGTGCTCAGGAGTAAATCCTCATATTTCTTCAGTACAATTCCACACTAGGAATAGTTCATAGAAAAACTCTAAGCTACATCACAAGTCTTTAGGTGTGTTATTTCCCTGCATGCCTCGAGTTAGTGAAGCTATTTTGGTATCAGAATTTCTCTTGTGGTTTTTACCTGATGCATTCTATAACCAAGAACTGCTTTCAGCAACATCAACCATTAGTTTCCACTATAGCCTTCTCTGAAACAAACAAACAAACAAAATCAAAGTACTAAATAGGCTTTCTGAGCCTTCTATGGGGTTAGCAAATGAGACTGGAGACTTAATCAAGGTCCCAGGGTGACAGGAGTAGAGACTCAGTTAGAGGCCATTTAACTTTCCATGTTGCCAACAAACTTCTCAACAAAGCCTATCACTCTACTGAGGATCCTCTCAACAGGTCATTCCAACAGATCCCTGCTCTTCATGAAGCCTACAAGTAAAAGCTATTTTTTTAATTGCTTTCAGGGAGATTTAAGGCAATATTTTAAAATGTCACTCTAAGAGATACCTTTTTACTCCCCACATTTCTTTTGTCATTTCTATCTATCCATATATGTGAAATCAATGTCAAAGAGTTTATGTGGTACAGAATTTCTTACACAGTGTGACAAAGATTATCATGATTCTACTCTTGGTTGAAGTTCTTTTTCTTGTATCTGATCATTTTTCTGCAGCATTATAACTAGACGGCCTATAACTCGGTCTTTCTGTGCTAAAGAGGGACAAGTGCATATTAAATTGTAGTTTTATTGAACTTAGGTGTTTCCTACAAAAGGCATTGTATCTGCATATCAGCCAGGATTATCTAGGACTTTAATAACATTAGTGTGCTTTTACGAATACTTAAAACCACAAATTTCACATTCTGTATTTAATATTTTATAGCAAAACAATCTTTGGAATAGGAAATTCTTACTTCCCTGATGACTCTGGGTGCTGTTCACTGACCTTGGGCAATCTACACTGGCACACATATAGGAATATTGCAACCAAGGCAATTATTCTCTAAGACACCAAAATATCCAGAAGTGTAACCAACTCAATGAACCATGTGGTTTATTTTATTTTATTTTTTATGAACTGTATGCTGGAGAAATGAAGTACTTGGTGAAATTATTGTTAATTTTAATTGTGTATATTATAACTTTGCCAATTTTAAACATCACTTTTATACCTCATTTCCTCTTTATTTTAGTGCAATTTTATTTTCTTATATTCTTTATAATGATTTTCAAAATATCTTCTTTCACTTATTCAGAATATATTTATGCATTAGTAAGGATTTATTAACTTTTGTTCCATGGGTATAAAGATGCACAAACATGGAGACTATCTTCAGAAATTCATGGTCTGGGAAGAAATAAAGAATACATAGATGCAGATGTTAGAGAGATGACTCAATGGTCTGAACCACTTTCTGCTCTTGCAAAGGACAAGAATTCAGTTTCCCATACCATGTGAGGTGGCTCACACATGCCTAGAAGTTAAGCTCTAGAGGAACCCATGTCCATGACCTCTAGAGTCACATGTACCCACATGCCCATATCCACACAAAGACACACATAAAAATAAAAACAACATGAATAAGACATTATTTTAAGGAGTTCAAGATCAGCCTAGTCTACATGAGACCCTGTCTCAAAAACAAAACAAATCAACAACAAATACTTTAAAAAAATTAGACAGGCAAATAGCTCATCTTGACATTTATATACACAGTGTCAGGTTACTAGTAGAGGTAGGAAGGCTTTCACATGAAGAGATGAGAACTCACTGTAAAGTTTTGAATGCTGTCATCCACATACTGTGCCTGGGTCGGTGGCAGCCGCTCACCTGATCCGTGGATCCATTCTTAGCCCTGCAGTTTGGGAAGGTTTGCTGGGCATTCTGATCTCACACTGTTCAGAAGCATGGCAAAGTCCCTTACTATTGATTCGATAGTTAACATCATCGGTCCCCAGTGCATAGTGTGAGCAAAATCCTCTGATCCTCTGTCCTTTCTGCTGAATCTCCCCTGTCTCTAATTATCAGAGTTCTGTGACCTTGGCTATCCACATCCCAACCAATGACTGTTCTCTCCAGTACCAGATTGTCTTGATTCTTGTCAGAGACCATCACGTTATCTCTGACACTGAACTGCATGTTCTTCTTATATGCTCCTTAAGAACTTCTTCCCTCAAATGTGTTTCCCCACACTCCATCTTCCTTTCCTGATTATTTGTCAACCCTTTAGGGGCTGATGCTTGCTTGGCCATTAGCACAGATAAATACTGAGAAAGAAGAAAGTGTGCAGTGAATTAATTCATGATAGAATGATGATGGGAAGACAAGGGGTTAACTCCTAGGAAGAAATAACTGGTGCTGAATTATATATAAAGAAGTCATTAGTGACTTTAATTAGAGTTCAAAATTATACATGAAATCCATGCCACATCATTCCCTAATGGGTGCCATAATATATTTAGATTTTAGAAAAACATGATTCCACAGAATGTATTTTTTAACAAGAAAGAGGTATTAATTACTCTGAAAGTGTTATGATATAAAATTCATGTTATTTTACAAATTTATAACCAGAGAACTAAAATTAATGTTATGTTATTTAATATGTAAACATAATTGTTCATATTCTATAACAGAGAAATATTAGAGCTATAAGGAAATTAAAGGAAGTCAAACATAATCAAAATCACCCTCAAGCAGTTAACACTCGCTTAATGCATCTCTAAAATTGAGATATGACACATCAATCTAGAAAATTACACATGTTCTGAGCTTCACATCCCAACTTAACAGTTAGCATGTAGTAATTATATTTGGCTTATTAATTTTCACTCAAAATAGCACACTAAGGTAGTGTAAAATATTCCAACTAGGCTTCCACTAGGTGAAAATACAAAGGTTATTTATGTAATTCACAAATACATATAATTATTGATAAAACTGTACTTGTCAAATTTGTATTTTAAGTCAGTTTTGGTTTTACATATAAACATATTTACATTCATTTGGCTTCCGGATAATAGTGTTGATTAAAATTAACATCAATGTTTCTAATTCATTAGAAGATCTTGTTTCCAGTGATAATTAAGATGTGTCTCAGAATCATGTACATTATGCTCTTATCCATCTGTGGAATTCAGAACATTTTCACTAAATGTTTCATGTATGGAAGCACTATAGTAAGGAAGGTGGAGCTGTTGTTCTAAAGCCGTATTGGAAATAATGATTACCATTATGCTCATTAATATGAATTTCTGTCTTCTTCCCCTGGAGATGTTGAGTCAGTGTTTAGGGCTACAATTTTGCAGTCTGCCTATCAGACCAGCACAAAGGAAACTCTGAAGTACATTACTCTAGTGGGCATTTTTCTTGTAGCTGTGATGACACGTACCTGACAAAAAGAATTTGAGTAAGGAAGACTTTATTTCAACAGGGAAGCCATGGTGGCAGAGGCAGCCGGTCACATTGCAGTCACACTCAAGAAGGGAGAGCAATGGCTGCTGTTGGTCAGCTTACTTTCTCTCATTTATATAGTTCTGTACCCCAGTCCAGGGGTGGGATGGTGCTACCCACAGTTAAGAAGGGACTTCCAATTTTAATTAGCCTGATCTAAATGAGCCCTCATGAACAGGCTTTACAAATGTTCTGCTAAGTTACTCCAAGTCCTGTCAAGATGCCAGTCAACATAACGCATAGCAGTTATAAATGCCGTGACCAAAAGTAGATGTAAAGTTTCCCATAAAGACATTGATATCTATAATACCTATTACAACTAATACATGAGGTTGTGCTCTTGAGTTAGTCATGGGAAGCAATGAGATTTTTGATTTTGGGAGTAGGAATGAAACATACTTCTTATACCTGGCAAATATATAGGATGTTGGAGAGTACTTGAATGTATTTTATAAAGTAAACTCATACACTCCAAACAGGGATGCCATGGAATTAGTAGTAGAGGAGGAAAGAAAGAAACTTGAAATTTATTTAAAGAACCAACTATATTTTATACTGTAAACCTTAGTTCTGTTTGCTTTTTATTCATTTATTTATTAATCAGTTGTCCTAACTAGATTTTTGTCAGCCTGGACAATGGGCTCTGTGGAAAACTCAATAGTCTCTCTCAGTGGTCAGCCTTCACAGAGACACTTCACATACCAGTGTCATTGACAGATCTTGGTTCCCAGCCAGTTTAAACAAAAGACTAACTGATTCCAGGGCTAATTCCCTGGGTTCCGTTCCCTCAACAGACAGCCAGTTCCCCTTATACTCTGTTCAGTGTCTCCAACCATGAATGAGTTATTTCATCTGATACTTAGGTGATAATTTTCCTTTGGAATTTGGGAAGAAATTGTAAAACAAATTTTATTCTCACAATAGGATACATACTCACAGACAGAAAATTTAAGTTTGTTACCCCTGAAAACTAGCAGGAATCACATAGATTTTCAAATAATAAATATGTGTTGTTTCTAATTTTACTATTAATACATGCTGTACCAGACAAAGTCCATACTGGGAAACAGAAGTTACTTAAGATATAAATTAATACAGGATTTGTCATATAGATATTTAAGGTTAATTGAATAAAATTTGAATGTTTCACTGCTCTTTTTAATAGGACCTGAAAAAAAAAAAGGAAAAGCAGGCTCTAGGGAGTTATTAGAAGGTGTAGATTTGAGGGTGCAGCCATATTCAGATAGCCTTCAAAAGAGACACCATGGTATGTGTGCTCAGAATGGCAAGAAGCAAGCTCACTCTGGACAGGCATCTTTCAGGATTATCACGCAAATACACCTCGAACGCATGTGTATCTTCTCCTATTTTCTTGCCAGTGTCACAACTAAAGACTGTTTTCTTCAAGGACCAGAGAAGCATCCATAAGATATAGTCAAAAATTAAAAAATCCTACCTCAAAGGCAGGAGAGCAAGAGTCTTGTACCCAGTAGCATTTCTATCAGGAAGAAGTGTGGAAGAAGAGACACTGTTACTAGGAGAAAGACTCTGGTCTGGATTGAAGGCCAATCCAGCTAAAAACAGGGCATCTTTTCCCATCTCTTTTCCTTTTTTTCTTTTCTTTTCTTTTTTCTTTTTTTTTGTGTTGTTGTTGTTTTGAGACAGGGTTTCTCTGTGTAGTTTTGGAGCCTGTCCTGGATCTCACTCTGTAGATCAGGCTGGCCTCAAATTCACAGAGATCCACCTGGCTCTGCCTCCTGAGTGCTGGGATTGTGTGCACCACCACTGCCCGGCTTTCCCTTCTCTTTTTCAATCTCCATTTAGGGCATTAGATAATATATGAGCTTGAAAAATAATTTAGGCAATATAATTTTCATATCTCACTAAGTTTGAGAACTTAGTTGAAGAGGTTGGGAGTTTGCTTAGTTACAAACAATTCAGGGAGAATACATTGGTTGTGTAGGGCAGTAAAATAAGTAAATAAATACCAGAAGAGCCATAAGAATCTTCTAATGTTTTAAAAGATGTGTTTTATGAGAGACAGTAAGTATGCCACACATTTCACTACTAACTAAGCCTGGCCCTGCTTACCTTTCCAAATTAGAAGAGGTAGAGTGTGTTCAAGAAGAATGTACCCAACATACATTATATACTTGTATGAGGATCTCCTTATGTATATGCTATATAACATATACACTTTCAATTCAAACTAAAGAATGTAAAAGGCATCCAAATATCTGAAATGACTGAAACTATCTTCCTGATATGACTAGTAACTAACAGCTGTCCTTCAGCTGTGTGCAGGCTGATATTAAATCAGCCTCTTTCTCATAGAGATGCTCTTATCTGCTCAATAATGCTACATGGTTGCTTGAAGTCTCCTGTCTTAGTCAAAAAACAGACTCTCTATTTGAAATAATAGTTTCAATTGGAATGTAGGAACTCCCAATCCACAGCAGGGGAGCAAAAATGATATTCATTGTGTATTTAGGCCAGAGAAATCAAGGTTATGAATTAATAAAGTAGAGGTGGGTATAGGAGTGAGTATTTTTCAAATAAAAATTAGCAGTAAACACAATGGATCTTATTTGATATAGAGACTAAAGGATGGAAAGGATCACAGAAAAGCTCTCTAGTTTCTGGCTTTGGACAAAGTGGACTAGTCATCTATCAACTTAAAAATAAGGGAAAATTTTAAAAAAATGCACCAAGGAGAAAGTGAGTAAGTTTCATGTTCAGCTTCTCAATTTGTTGTCTACCCATCACTGATATGTCTATTATTTGTGCCTTCTGCCTTGAATATATGGATTTTCTTTACAGTTGAGTAAATCCATTATTTCCTGCAGAATAAAGCTGAAACTACTAAGCAGTGCTACTATATACATTCTTGTACATTATGGAACCTCTGGCTACTGCCCCACTGCCTCTCTCATTCTGTCTTCAAGAGGAGGCAGGTCCCAGGACTAGAGTGAAGACTGTGGTATACGAAATGCATGCTGGTATTTTAAGCATTCTTCTTTTGTAAATGTCCTTGATAGAATGAGTTTAATCCCACTTCCCACCTTTCTTTGATCCTGTATGAAAATCTACCTCAACTTTAATTTTCAAAATGTTAAGATTAAGGGGTAAAAACTCATAGAATTGATGATTTTCTTCCATTTATCCCAATACCTCACATTCTCCCTCTTTTTATCATTTCATAGTATAACATTTACTTAGTACATCTTTTTCTCCTAGACTTTGAGCACCTTAAAGCTATGAAGGCCACATGTATGTTTAAAAAATATGTTAGAAACAGCAGAAAAAAAGCTTATCCACATGCTTAAACTGCTTTGTATATGCACATAGTAGTGTATATATAATGAGATATTTTGAATCAAAAATAAAATGTTTAAAAGAAGTAAAAAAAGGGCAATTTATAAAATAGGCCACACAAAAACATTCAGTAAACAAAGAAAGTGATGGTGAGATTCACCAGTTGTAAGCAGCTAAGTTATCATGACTAAGACAGCTTTAAAATCCTTAGAAATTATACCAAACTCTAAATGCATTCTGTGTGTCCCCAAGACTATGAGCTCTTGAACTTCCTTCTCATAGTAGTATAGACTTTAGAAAGCTTATTAAGTAAATTCTTACTATCAGAGGCATGGAAATATTCTCCCACCTTTGTGCAAGCTTTAGAAGTGAGGGCTATCTTCTACAAGGAGCTGGGCAGTCTGTAAGAAATCTAGTAAAAAAGAAAACTAGCCGGGCGGTGGTGGCACACGCCTTTAATCCCAGCACTTGGGAGGCAGAGCCAGGCGGATCTCTGTGAGTTTGAGGCCAGCCTGGGCTACCAAGTGAGTTCCAGGAGAGGCGCAAAGCTACACAGAGAAACCCTGTCTCGAAAAACCAAAAAAAAAAAAAAAAAAAAGAAAAAGAAAACTATTCTTTTATGTCCCATGCTTGGTAGATGGCCCAAAGCCTAGCATTCATTATCATTAACCAGGACAGATGACACACCTAGTCGTGTTAGCCAGCTTCACCATAGTGACATCCCGACGTCAACTTTTTTCCATAAGGCTCAGTATTTTTCTGTTTCTCATTGTAATAAAACTGATCTCAGTTTCTCTCTCCTACTGTAATAGAATTAATAGTGCTCCAAAACAAATAATTTAACATTTCAAAGTCAGTGTAAGGTATTAGGAAAAAACACAATTTACCAAATAAAAATGAGAGACCAAATTAGAAAATTTTAGAGCTTGTCAGAGCTAAAGCATAAAAAATAAGTTTTAAAATAAATAATATAATACATAAATATTGTAAACGTAAAGATAGTTCAGTAACAGTGCCGTAAGATAAAACAGGGGGCCAAAGAGCTGAATTTTAACAACCAGCAGAACTGGAGGGGCAGGGTAGCTGAGTTTGAAAGTAGATTAAAAGGATTTGGGAAGATATTAAAACTAAGCAAGAGAAATTCAAAAATATATAGCAGCAGTTCCCAAAGAAAAAAGTCAAGAGTAGAGAACAAATTATTTAAAGTCAAACTTTCAATAAGAAGCCTCTGAGAAAATATTTAACAGTAGAAATTGAACAAGTACACTCGGCACCTGAGAATGTGAGCCCAGAACTACCAATATAAAAGTGAAATTACTGCACATTAAAGAGAGAATGAATTGCTGGGCACTAGAAGGGAAAAGAATGGGAAGATACTAAAGTTATGCTCATCCATTTTACCATCAAAACGTTCTGTCAAAATAAAATGTAAAGCTGATGAAGAAATGCAAGAAGAGAAAATGGGAGCCAACATGCTTATAATTAAACAAAATTAGTTTTTTATTATAAAGGGCAGGAGGGCTTTGAATCATGGAAGGATGTGTGAGGTGTTCTGTCAGAGATCTTCTTAGGGAGTGAAGTAGAGACTAATTGAGATCATGACTAGTATTGAGAAATATATAATTAATAGAGAATAAACTAGAGTTAGGTGATAGATATGATGTGAACTGAAAATATCTACATCTGTCTCCATTAACCAATTATGTATATTATAACCATCAATTTGAGAGAGAATATAGGTAGTCAAGCACTCAACTTCTTTACCAATGTTAGTAATATTAATAGGCACATGTGCTTTTTATCGTGCTATAATTATTTTGGTAATTTAGTATACTTGTATAATAAAACAATTGGTAAATATATTTGTTTACAGTATCACTCTGTCCTTAATTTCCATCTCAAGTAGACAGTGGCCATGAAAAACCACTTACCAATAAATGGATGAAAACTTACATAAAAGTATCTGTTTGTAGGTCTGCAACATTGATACCCAAGATGCACTTGATGTGGCTTGCTAAACAGTAAAACCACCTTAAGTGAAGACTTCGTGAGTAATATAAAAAAATTAAAAATAAAAAACAAGCTCCAAATGGAAAAATATTTTGAAAAGTATGAGATGACCTGAACTCTGGAAGGAGAAGAATTACATGTTTCAAATTATTTCTTGACAAAATTTCATTAAATATATATATATCACCTTCTGAAGAAGGCAGGGAGCAAAACCAAAAAAAAAAAAAAAACTCGTTGTCTTAGATAAGATAAAGTCAAGAATGTATGCTGCCTGTCCAAGGAGCTACGTAGGTCGCTGTAGTAATCTGCTTTCTGGTACTCTAACAAAACACCAGGAGTTGAATTATGTCTAAAGTGAAGAAACTTATGAATTGCATAGCTTAAAGTTAAAAGACATGGTTCCAACATCAGGGTCTTCAAGGCAGTAGGAATCACAATAACATGAGTGTGTGTGTGTGTGTGTGTGTGTGTGTGTGTACGTGTGCATGTGTATGTGTGATGAAGCATCACATGATAGACAGGAAGTCAGAAAGTGGCTCAGGGACAAGGCGTCGGCTTTTATCTTAAACGTACTCTTAGAGAAATAACTTGTGAATCTTACAAGCACTGCTTTAATATTATCCAAGGACTGTTGTTCGAATCTTAAATGGTCTTATAATAAAAAACCCAGAGCCAGATATTGGGATGAAAGCTGAAAGATCAGAGAAGCAGAGCAAGCCACAGCCAACCTCACCTCAACAACTCCTCAGCCGATCCTGTTTCCACAAATCCTCAGACTGAAAGCCTCCGAGTCCTCACCGGAAAGGATGTCAGCTGAACTGCTTTAGTTCCTGTCTCCTCATGCCTTATATACCTTTTTCCACCATGCGGTCACTTCCTGGGATTAAAGGCGTGTGTGCTTCCCAGTACTGGGATTAAATATGTGTGCCACCACTGCCTGGCTCTGTTTCCAGTGTGCCCTTGAACTCACAGAGATCCAGACGGATCTCTGCCTCCCACGTAATAGGATTAAGGGTGTGTGCCACCACTGTCTGGCCTCTATATCGAATCTAGTGGCTGGCTCTGTCCTCTGATCCCCAGGCAAGTTTATTAGGGAATACAATATATCACTACAAAGGACAGTGCTTCCAATGACCTAAAGACCTCCATCTAGATCCCAAAATTTTGATAAAGATGTAATTATTTATTTCATATGTATATGTACCTTCATAGATTTAGGTGTGAATCATGTGAGTACAGGTACCTGTGGAGGCCAGTGTTTCAGGTGCCCTGGAATTGAAATTGTAAGCCATTGTGAGCTGCAATATGTGGGTTCTGGGAGCAATACTCAGAAGGGAGGCACATTAAGAGAAAGGCTCTTAATTGGTCTCCAAGGCTATTTCTGGGACCAGGAGGAACAGTGGATACAAATATATCCTCATCTCTGTGTAATTGATGTAAATTCAGTTTGATTAGATTCCCCTTTCTTTACTGTCAACTGATTGAAGTACAGAAACATTTTCACATGCTTTAATTTTGTCTTTGAGTGGGTGGATGTGGGGAAGAGTGGGCCCTATTGTTAAGCAGTCTATAGATCCAGTCACTTTATCTTTAAAATGATGTAGCTTGGACAGTTGCTGTGTTATGGCAATCCAGGTACAGTATAACTATATACAAAGCAGGTGGTGAATGTCCTATTAAAGACATACTTCATCATTTTGTACACATTTATTTATGTTCCTAACCAGTGCATTGCAGTGCCGCCAAAGTCCTGCACATCCACACAAAATCATCCAGAAACTTGAGACTCCTTCTCTGTTTCCCATACTAAATCAAACCATCAGAGTTGTTATTACAACCCATTGTACAATTTTAGCCTTGCATGTGTCTTTGGTTGCTTCTTTGTGAATGTACCTGCTGCTCCTGCCAGGCAGCCTTCCTTCTCTGATGTCACATGTTGGAAGGAAATCATTCATTTACCCACTCAGAGCCACTCACTCATCAATATTGCCGTAAAATAATTATTTTTCTTCCTAGTGACCTTTTCCTGTTTCCTTCACAGACTCACTCTTTTCTCTGAGCACACACAAAACTTTGATTTATCTCGGCTGATATTTAAGGTGATACTCAGTGTCCATCGAAAACCACAGTTAATAAACAGACCATTTCTATTGGGATGCCAGAAGTCATAATTCAAGAGGGAAGTCTTCTTGGAGTAAGACAGCCAAGAACTTCCTATCCTGAGAATGGATAGACATGACTGTTTTGATGTTTGACAGTAAACACAAGTCCTCAAAGCAAACTAAGACTGAAACTAACATTTGTATAAAATGATCTATCATTGCTAGCTCAAATATGACATTTCCTAAAGGCCTTGTTCACACTGCTTTCTTGGAAGGAACATGTGTAAATACTGATAGAATTTTTAAATTACTTTTACTTTACCAGGTAATGATTCTGGATACAGGAAGGACTGTAATTCACAGACTGTATTTTCTCCTCAAGTGTGATCTTGGAATGCAAGCAACAACATCACCTGGGCTCTCCCCGGGCCTCCTGACTGTGCTTTCCTCCTTAGCAGAATATTCAAGAAGTTTGTATAATAAATTTGAGATGCTCTGGGATCAAATTGTATTCTCTTTAATTTTATGATTAATTCTGCTTAGTGATCATTTAATTATTTGGTAAATGCTCTGAATCACCCTTTCCACATATTATATGAAAAGAAATCCATAAGGAACCAATTACATATCTAACTTGACTTAACATTATGCACTTTGGCAAGTTCTCTAAGAGAAGAAAACATTGCAATTTTATACCTTGTTAATTTGAAATAAAATGATAATAGAATACAGGGTTGTTTGTTTCTATTTATTTATTTATTTATTTATTTATTTATTTATTTACTTATGGTAAATAGATGAGCTCAATTAAGTTGAAACAAAATGTATCTAGTGATATTTTCTTGAATTTTAATTTGTATGTCCTTTACAAATATGTTCAGTACTATGCTATTCTGAAAAAGCATGAATTTTTTATTTTATATTTCTCTGATGTGATGTAGTAAGTTATGAGATATTGCTGAATTACTGGTTCCTATGGGATGCATGCTAACAGGCTTCCTTAAGTTTTAATTAATGTCTTTACTCTTCACCTCAGAAATTTAACATCATTCAAAGCCAATACAATGAAAATCATCACAAAGGCATTCAAGGACAGACCTTGCCTTTCAATTCTATTATTTAAATTCATGAATACAATATATAATATTTCAAGAGGATAAAAGATAGTTTTCTGTTACTCATTAAATATCCATATTCCATTGCATACAATCTTGTTAACACAATAGTTAGTGTTCAAGATGAGTCTCAATTATTTATAAACCAAAGTGGAACATTGTAATCAGAATAATATTCATAGTGATCACATATTAATTAAAACCTAGTTCTATTAGATATATCTTATTTATCTTCATTATAATTTTTATAAGTAAAAGCTGAACTAGCTGGTAATATTAAATGAACTTTGAAAAAGAGAATTTCTTATAAAAATTCAAATTTTTTATTGTATAAAGCTTCTTCCAACCTCAAATTAGGCAATTGTAATAGGTAGATTCAAGTACATAGTCATTATTCAAGGTTACCATATCTCAAAAATTAATTCAATAACCTCAACAAGAGGCTTACTTCTGTTTAAATGAAATAAATTGATAAGCAATTCAATTATTTACACTACACTTTCCTTATTTTTTTTCAAGTTTTACTACTGTGCTGCTTTTAACCCTCTACAAGACAGAATCCATACATTTTAGCTGAACAAAGTCAGTAATACTTTAATTTTACAAACAATATAAGTGTTCTAACATATTTGGAACTAACTTAATGGTGTTCAAATATTATACGCATCTACTACCTAAAATGACCTAGATTGGAGAGGAGAAAAATCATTAGCTCTGTAATGAAAAAATGACACCTGATCTTTGTTCAAAGCCTGAGAAATGACAGTCAATGGAAATGTACATGACATTATTTTTATAGTAGCATTAATTCATAGTTCTCATAGCTCTGAAAAGAAAACTCAGGTCATATTCTTTGAGCTCTCCCTAATGTCTACTGCTGGCTGAGATCTTGAAGCAACGGTGATTTACGTGAAAAAAGATAGGGGGAAGCCAAGAATTTTCACTCACTCCACAATCCTTTGTCACTAAGGAAATTAGTATCTTTTCTTAACTAAGTAACAAAGGACCGTCTTTATTTCACTATGTATCTGGAGTGTGACAGTCTCTTCCAAGGTCATCTTAGCTTCATGATATAGAGTCATTTGTTGGAAGTGGATATAAGGGTTCTAAGTGAGGTATAAACAAAAGCTCTATCCATCTAGAAAGTGGATTCTTTTTTATAGAAAAGCCTTGGATGGCTGAAGAGAATACTCAGTAAGGCCCAGGAACCCAAAGAGTACCTTGGTACTGTGAGTGTTCCAGTCAGTGTGAACCGCTGTTACTACAGGTAACCCAGGATTCCAATACAGCCACTCAGAAACACAACTGGCACAGACACTGAACAGGCTCTGATGCCTTTTACACGTTTTCCGGTGAAAATGAAAACTAAAAAGAAAACTCCGCTAAACATGCTAAATAATATTGTTTAAGAAGAATTAACAAGTATTACAGTTTATTGACAGAGAAACTTGAAGATGTAAAAATCACACTATATTTCTTAATGTCTATCATCTAAATGAACTTGAGACCAAATTCATTTTGTCTGATATTGTTACTGTGAACCACCTTATCAAAATGAACTTGCTCATTGTTAGCAAATGGATATCATATAAGAACTACAACGGAGTTTCAAAAATCACTCAGCTCATAGTTTTCCTATAACCTGTTGTCAAATGGCACACTGATTTACAATATCAGCATTGGAGATTAAGAAGAACAGTCCAGTTAATGAAGAGACATTGGTTTTAGAAATAAGTTTGTCAAACATGCAAAGAAAGGAAGAACTCGATTTTGTCCATCAGCATGTATGTCCTGCTTGAGTTCTCCATGTAAAAGGACCTCAACGTAGGTGGTTAGAGTCAGGCAAAATTAAGATTCAAAGATGCTATTCCTACAATTTGAGATTCTCAGTGAATATCCAAATATATGTAAAACATTCAAATGTAGAAAGCTTTCCTGTGATATGAGATCATTTCAAAACCATTCTGATGAAATGAGAAAATATTTTAAATCCCTAGTACTGAAAACTATGCAGCATAGATGGCTTCTTATTATAAGTAACACTTAAGTTTTTTTTATTTAATAGGAATCCACAGGCAGGATTACAAAATGAAATACTTTGTAAAATATAACACAGTCGGGGCTGGAGAGAAAGCTAGTTAGGAAAGAACACAGACATAACTTCCTCTTGCCCAGAGGAACCATTTGGCTTCCACCTCCATGTCAGATGGCTCACAACTGCCTGTAACTCTAGCTCCAGCGGATCTTATCTGGTCTCCATGGGTACATGCTCTCACATGTAACTCACATACACTCTCTAACACACACACTCATATAAACACATGCAAACAAACTCACAAACACATACACTAACACACACATACACACACTCACACACATACACACACAATTACATATAAACACAAACTCACAATACACACACATACTCACATACACACACTCACACACCCATACACACATCCATTCACACATAAACATGCACACAAATAATACATTTAAAAATTAACTATTAAATATATTAAATTACTTAGTATTGTTGGTGATTAAATAAAAATGATGCCTAAATGATAAATAAATATTTTGGTGCTAAAACTTTACATTTTGAATCATATAGTTCTTTGCATTGCCTGAAGTAGACATGTGTAGAAATAGAAAACAGTACAATTAGAAAAATGTTTTTAAGCTTTGTAAATTTGCATATATGGAACAGTCATTGAATTTACATAGCACAGAGTAGTAATATGTTTCTCTCTCTGTATCTCCCTCTCTCTCTCTCATATATATATATATATGTATATACATATATATACATATATATATATATACACATATATATGTGTGTGTGTGCATAATTATTCTAATTGGACCTTTCAGGATTACAAATAACCATAACATTTCCAGCTAATAAGGAGTACACATAGAACACACAGAGTATGAAGAACAAATAATGATGCATGCAAAGCTCTAAACATAAGTAACAGCCACTGACCATTCTAAAAGATGGTGTTTTCCAGCTCTTGAGACCACAACAACTGCTCATACCTTCTGGCCAATGAACTAGCCCAAAGTTACAAAAAACAAAATTGCAGTACTTTGAAAACCTAGAGGTGTAGCCCACACTTCACCGGTGTCCTCAATCTTCTTTATTTCAGAAGTCTATCTACGGTGATTTCCTACCTACTTATTAAAAATTGAAAGACAACAGCTATAAACACTTAGAAACAACAAGCGGCCCACTTGGAGCGAACAGACGGGTATGTTTTCCATGTTTGCCTGGAGTTTCTGACAAACATCTGTATCTAATCTTCCCAGGTTCGACTGGGACTTGCTTACGACAACCTGACCCTTTGAGCAGTAATTGAAAAGCAGGTTTTGAAGTAACAGATTCTCTCTTGCCACCTTGATACCCAAGTTGATGAGAAGACAGTAGTTGAACATCTTTCACTGGATCTATTTCTCTCATGAAACAAACCAAATTTTATCTATACCGTGTTCTTAAGATTCTAAATAACTCTAGAATGTGAAAAAATGCCTTAAAGTTTAATTTTGCCAGCATATGCACAAATATACAGATGGACATATATATGGAGGCACTTTCAATCTAATTCACGTCAGTTGATTATTTTATTTCTGTTTCTATTTCATTATTTCTTTCTGGTACATATTTTGATGTCTTAGAATCCTGCTAACATTAAGATAACTAATTAGAGGACATATATTATATGTTAATATACATACATAGGTATGTGTATGGCATATGCCTATATAGGCAATATATACATATATGTGTATGATATATGTGATATATATATATATATATATACAAAGAGTATATTAGGAAATAAGTGATTTTGAATTGAATGTCATTCTGTCATAATTGCCAAATAAAGAAGAGAATCTTTTAAGTCTTAGTCAAAGTCATTTTACTATTGAAAACCCCTTTCATTTTATTTTTTGTGTATAGATCTAAAAAAAAAAACAAATAAAAAATCAAAGCAGGAAGAACTATTCATACCAACTAGGACACCAGGTATCTCTAATTCTGCCAGCAGGAGCAGGAAGTACTCCACCTATGTCCTTTGCTCCATTGCTGCTTACTCATAGTAACCCTCATTTATTTACCTTCCCTGTTAAATACACCAATTACCATGTGTAACAAGCAGACCCATTTCATTATACAAATTCTTTTATATTTTGCATCACTATTGGTTTCTAGCTTTTTAAATCAATACACTTTGCTAACAAAACACGCTTTTTTAAAGGCATGAGAAGCTGACATTTTAATCTTTGGAGCATTATTACTGAGTACTTTTTCTCCCAGCAGAGGATATATGTGACGGGTACAAAGGACTCTTGTGTGCAGAACAGGACATCAGGCCAATCTGCATCTGGGGACTCAATAGCCAGAAAGATTACTTCAGTTTAAGCTTCGGTAGAATCAGAGCTGAGGTAATTGAAATCCAACTGCTTGGGCTATATTAACCTTGACTTTTTTTTTCTCATTTGATCACTTTTATTGCCCTGGTCCATGAACAAATAAACATGCACGACATTGGAGGGTATAGATCCTATTTTCTTTATCTTGTATATAAAGACCAAATTGGAACACCATTTGATAGTTTTTTTTTTTCATTTTTTTTTTGCTTTTCAAAACTTTTAAATTGTAAGTTGTATATTTTCTGTTTATAGGTGCACATGCATGCACATGAATAGTATTAGGTATGTGTGTGGGGCATGTGTGTGAGCGTGTGTGTGTGTGTGTGTGTGTGTGTGTGTGTGTGTACATGGCAGATGGCAGTCAAAGGAAGATGCCAGCCACCAATTGCCCTCCACTTCATTTTTTTTTATTTGGCCAGGGTCTCTGCCCAGTGAGTTCCAGGAATCCCTGAACTCCATCTTTCCTGAGCTGGGATTATAGACACAGACCACTGTACCTGGGTTGTTAGGTGTCTACTAAGGGTTCCAAATTCAGCCCTGGAAGTTATATCTTTCATGTAAATGAATACTTAAACATTCAGAATAATTTATAATTTGTAGTCCATATAAACAAAAAGAAAGTCAACATTAGGGAGATTTTTCAAAAATGAATATTCACAGGATTAAGGAAGAGTTTGGGGAGAAGGTTGAACATGAGCAAAACACATTGTATAAAACTCTCAAGTAACTAATAAGACTGCATATTCAGAAGAGATGAATCTAATTAGATGATATCAAAAACTAACAGAGTAAAACCACGTAGGTGGGAACATGGTAATACTGTAAAATTGCACATTTGGCTGTTATGTGGTACTTATTCACCTGGTTCACATTACTTATCAATAATATAAATTGAACAATATGTCCTAAAGATTGTTTCCTTTAAAACTGTATAATTCTCAAAACTGCCCATCACTTATCAGTTCTTTATAGAAAAGTGTCATTTCCACATAAAGCCACCAACGCAACACAAATAAAACCCCAAGATCGCACACACTACATAGATAAAAACAGGCTCATTTCCTTTGCCAGTTACTCCTGTCTACCTCTGAGTTCATGGCCGTTCCTAACTGACATTTCAAAACCAACCGCTTTAAAGCAGAGCCAGAGTCTTGCACTCACAGTTTGTGATCTTTAGGGTCCTCTTGACTTCCCCACTTCCTGATCCCCCACAGCCATCTTCGTCATCACAGTCTCCACTGGACTGCTCCAGCATGCCTCCACCACTGCCTGGCTGAAACAGCTCCCTTGTGTTGGGTTTGGGTGATCGACCCTGTAACAACTGAACATAGACCACAACAATATATGTATTAACAACAAATGCATATTTTCTTACACATTTTAGGCAGAAATTAGGATGATTCTCTTATATGAATTCACTAGTTCAGTGCAGATGCCTTACCAAATCAAATCTTCATCATTTAAAATAATAACTGGAACACTGAAAAATGATGGGCAAAATCTGGTGTCAGCAAAGAGCAACAGTCCACCTATTAACTCTAATGGGAGGCATTGGATAATGCTTTGGAAAACAAATTTAGGCTTTGTGCTTCTAAGTGGTTTCACTCAATGACTATATTTCTGAATAAGCAAAATCTAACCCCAGTCAATTGCACTGTTACACAGTAGAACCCTTGCTGTGAAACCTTGGCTGAGTGTCATGTACTAGTTTATAAACTGACAAGCTACATATCTCCAGACATAGAGTGCTATCACTACAGAACAGAATTCATCCACAAGTCTAGCATTTTGGACAGACATATGTGTAGAATTATTTAACATTCCTCAAGTTAGGCATATAGTCCAATGTACACGGCATAGGGTAGATGTAAAGCCCAACTTACATTTCTGCAATCATTATTTTTTTCAACTCCAAAGGTCTTAATTCTCATGAATTTCATTTACTCTTTTTTTTTCAAGACAGGGTTTCTCTGTGTAGTTTTGGTACCTGTCCTGGATCTCACTCTGTAGATCTCACAGAGATCCACCTGGCTCTGCCTCCTGAGTGCTGGGATTAAAGGCATGCACCACCACCACTGCCTGGCGAATTTCATTTACTCTTAAGAGCAAAATAAATGCAATAGTCATTTTCCTTACAGACTAGAAATGCTAGTAATATTTTCAATAATATCAAATATGTTGGGACTTCTTTCCAACAAGGTAATGATATGAATAGCAGAATATTTCACTTAAAGGTAAGACTTATAAAAATAATCCTAGATATGGCATTTACTTCTTTAAGGCAATCTTGAGACTCACATGACTAAACGTAAGAGAAGAGGACACTGATGTTATAAACCTCTGCTGTCCACTTAATGGGCATTTAAATTATGTCTCTTTCTAAAGGACTGAGGAGAGGAACTTCAGTGGCATTAATGCACAGATAATAGTGAGACATTCATCTGAATGATAGCATCTCATACTCAAGAGCCCAGAGGAAGATAACTTCAGAACATTGATGACAAATATGCCTACCATTTAAGAATACTTAGATCAAGCAACTGGACTGTGAAGTTCAGAAAGTTTACAATTAAAAAAAAAAACAAAACAGGTCACAAATTTTGAAACATTATAGTTTCTTTAAATTTCTACTTTTCTAACCAAAAAACATGTAAACAATGATAACAATTTAAAAAATTCTTGTTCTTTGTCAGCAGTTCTCAAAGAACTTGTCAATAGTGCTAATTTTAAAAGAATAATTTCAAAGTCAAATGAATCCAATGCCATCTTACAATACAACTTCTTTAATGTGGTTAACAGGTTGGTATGTATGCTAATTCCTGGAGATGGGGGGGCCATTGCAATGGAGAAATGAAGATACAGCACTTTAAACACTCAAATCTGAAGAGGTAGAGTACGGAGAAGTGGTTTTATCTTACAGCCTTTATCATTTACTATTAAAGTATTCCACTTATCATGTAGCCAGTGCAATCATAAAAGGATTGGACTATGAAGCTCAACATGCTGAGAAATGAATTTTGACTCTAATATACATCCATTATGAAACATGGGTATGGGTAAATTCCTTGAATAACTAATTCAGCTTCCTCACATCTAAAATAATCACAAGAATATCTGTGTGCCATTGTCATATTGAGAGAAAAAGAAAAACACAGTAATTTGGAAAAGATGTGTCAACACATTAAAAACTAGTACATTTAATTAGTTATCTACTGTATATATTATATTACAGTGTTATTTAAATATCCAGTATTAGCTTAAAGAATTGTCTGATGAGTGATTTAATTATGAGTAAGCCTTGTGTAACAACTGTAGCAAAAGCCACATTCTGGTGCTATCTTGCTTCCTTCTTTGACACTTACATCCTTTACCAACTTCTTCCCATATCAACTTTATTTTCCTAAGGATTCTTCTAGTATTTTACTGGGATCCAGGCCAGAACACAAACAGAACCTCATGAACAACAATACATAAATCACCATGATCCAACCTCAAGAATTTGATCTCAGAATTCAACAGGATAGTCACTGTAAAACAATACTCACTATTTTAAGAAACTTTTCAGTTGAAAGTGACTAAACACATTGTCAGAGAACTGTATAGTTGATTTATAGTTATCACCAGTTTAGATGAAGTGGGAACTGGGAGAATGGAGCCAATAAATAAAGTCTCATGCAATCGCCAACTTTATTCAGACCAATACTCTGAGGGTTAAGAGAAATCACATGAGTAAAGTTCTCATGAGTTCAGGCTGTATATGATCACAAGGACAAGTCTTATGTGGCAAATTTTTTCCATAGAGGCATATAAACATTTAATTGAAATACAGCAGCAAGCAATACTGAGTAATATGAAGTAAAATCACTCCTATTCACTACATCTGGGAGGAACATGAAAACACATTCCAAGAATAAATCCATGTTTTAAAGAAATTGCAGTCACAAAACTTATTATCTTGGAGTGTTCTCACAAGCACTCAGAGTTCTCCTCACATGACTCCATTCCTGGTCTGTGATTGAGAACAGTCAGTGATAAAATAATATGGGACATTTATAAAATTGGCTGTGATGTTTTCTATATTTCTTCTTCACTTTAGCATCTGTCTAGGAAAGATCTCAGACAATGAACTCCAAATTTTAAGAAACAGTACTATACAGAGCTATAATTTCTTTAAAATATCTGTGCTGAGCAGAATTGGAAATGGATCCCAGGACTTTCCTCTTTAGTGCCTAGAACAGGGAAGCTGATACCATTTTCAGACCTGGCACACTATATTTTCAGGACTTATGTGAATGTACTACCTCACTGATAACTTATTTTTGGGTTTATGGAAAGCAGAATTGTCTGCATGAGAGTAACATAATCAAATTGGTGTTTTAAAAGACAGATGTTTTTCTAGCCATTAGCAGAGACAGAAGCTGGAATCATTGTTTGGGAAGTTGGATACAGAAAATTACATTGTATAAAAGTATGAGATCTGGTTTTGTTCAAGGCCATTAAGGGTCTCATGGGAAAGAACTGACTATGTGAGGCATCTAGGAACTAAAAATGGAGTGACCTTCTGGGGGGTTCTACTGGTCTTATAATTCTCCCCATGTGGTCTAGATTACCTAGAAATGGCTTGTAGTCAGAAGTTTTTTTATGTCCTGCCCAGTCCTGCAGCTGCTCAGACCCAAATAAACACACACAAACTAATATTATTTTTAAACTATGGCCATGGCAGGCTTCTTGATATCTAGTTCTTATATCTTAAATTAATCCATTTCTATAAATCTATATTTTGCCACGTGGCTTGTTGCTTACCAGTATCTTTACATCTTGCTTCTCATGGTGGCAACTAGCAGCATCTCCTCTTCTCTGTCTTTCTCTCCTTCAACTCTCTCTCAGAATGTCCTGCCTAACCCTACTCTGTCTCACCATTGGCCAAACAGCTTTATTTATCAACCAATCAGAGCAACACATATTCACAGCATACAGAAAGACTTTCCCATTATTAGCAGAAACAAAAGGAGTCTCTCTCTCTCTCTCTCTCTCTCTCTCTCTATATATATATATATATATATATATATATATATATATATATATGATAAAAAGAAGACTGCTGCCAAGGCCAAAGTTTAAAAATAATATTGGTCTGTGTGTGTTTATTTGGGTCTGAGCAGCTGTGGGACCAGGCAGGACATAGGAAAACTTCTGACCATAATGGTTCATTCTTCAGAATTTCTAAACTGAGTCAAATGTGGCCAGTCATTTGATTTCAGATATGTGGAAATCTGAGCTCAATGTTAATGCTGGAGTACATGCTAATAAATTGATGCTACCTTGAACTGTTAAATGTATGGTCATTAGTTATGTCCCAAGAAAAATTTAATACATTCACATATCCACACTTGGACAACATTTTTTTTGAAACTTAATTTTTTTTTTTAATTCTCTAACACATTATTTATAAACAGGTCCACCTACTGGAAAAATGGTGCCCTTTGAAATAAACTATCATATTTCAACAATGTATAAGTTTTCATTTCCTCTGTTTCTTTGTAATTCTCTTATTTTCCATGTCTTCGTGTAGGAAATAAAATTTCTGTTTCTATGATGGTGATCCAAATAAGTCCAGGATCCTGGGTGGACAATCCTATATCTGCAATCTCCTCTTCTGATAGGATTGGTATCTCTTTCCTATGTGTGGAGGATCTATCTTATCTATAACATTTCCTATAATAATAATAATAATAATAATAATAATAATAATTCATTTTCTTATTTATACTCTTATACACCAACACATATTCATTCCTATCCGTGAGATGGAATGTGATTATCAACCTGACTGGATTGAGAAAAGCATGACATACTAGTAAAGCACACGGCACTCTGACCTAATGAGTGTTTTAACCCACTGATATGTTCAGAATCCGAATAGACGATTACAAGAAATACAACTGTTAGATGGTGGGACCTAGTTGGAAGAAGTAGGTCACTGAGGATGTGCCTTTGGTAGCTGTACTTTGTCCTCAATCCTCTCTATTAAGTCTCTATTTAACTTGCTCTCCTCCATGATACGATGTTCTCTTCTTTATTTTCTTTTCATGATGGGAACCTCTAAAAATTATGAGCAAAATAATTCTTTCTCTCTTTAAATTGTTTATATCAGCTACTTAATTAGAGAGATAAAAACAATCCGCCACATAGAAGCATGTTTTCATTAAAAGCACATATCCTTAGTTTCGTCCAGGGAACTTCTAACAGGCTGTGCCCTAACTTGTCAAGAGATCACACTCTTGTTATCTACAGCCCTTGTGGCATTCACTGGTTTGTCTCTAACCAGGGACAGGATGTGAAGATTACCTTACTCCTTTCTATCTTACAAGGAAACTGTATGCCTCTATTCATATTTCATTACACTTTGTCTTACCTCATCCCCCACTGCAAGTGACATTGTCTCTAACCCACTAGGACAGCATTATTTTCCCCAAATCAGGATGTTTACCACATCATTTCTTAACCTAAAAGCTCTTTCATGTGCTTTAGCAAAAAATAAAATCAGTGGTTCTCAGCATGTGTCTATATAGGGAGAAACAGTCATTCCAGATAAATGAGTCATGGGGAGAAAGACAAAGGGTGAGGTGCTTGGCAGTTTCACAGTATGGCCCTTCTTGATTTGTTCGAATTAAGGTTTATAAGAAATTTCTCAAGAAGCAGTCTTGTCTCCTTGAGATTCACCTCACAGTTTTCAAATTTGCATAAGCAAATTGCCTGTCTGTTATCACCTGGTACAAACCAATATACATCTAGAAATGAGAGCAAAGTAAAAGGTAAATAGTGGCTTGTCAGTTAAGGTCCCCTAGAATGTACTAATATACTTTAAAAGGATTCTAAACACAGTTTTTCAGACCCAAATTCTATCTAGGAGCAGTGCATCACTATTCTCTTGAAGCCACACCTGTGTTGTTCTTCTTGCTGCTATTCACTTCCTTTCCTCATAAAGCATGCCCTTCCCTTTCCTGCAACTCATAATAGTATATCTGCTTTTCAAGTTCAAGTATCTCCTGTTAATCCTACATATATGTCTGTGTTTTTCTTTAAAAAACAATAACAACAAAAAGCACTGAGCCATTAATTGGCATTGAACCAACATTATTTTACATATGTCATAAAATCTGATGAATGGTACATTTCTCAGAGATGAGGCCAGGATATACCTTTCCATATTCTCCTCATCATAACTGAAGGACTTGTAATAGGGAATAATTATAGGTAATTAATAGTAATATTAATAAATAATTTTATTACTTCTTTGGGAATACTTCATTATGTATATCCTGTCATTAATGGCCTCTGTATCGAATTAGCTTTAGTAATTTTTTTTCTGAAATCATCAATGGTCGTGAAGTTCTAAAATAACTGGTTCTATTCTTACTGGTGGTAAATTGGTTCACTTATCCAGCTTGTGGCATTAATTGAACATATATTATGTAACAAGAATTTTGAAAGATTAATCATCTACACTGCAAAAGCAGGCATTGTTCTTAGAAAGTGCATACACACACACACACACACATGCCTTAATTCCAAGAAAGCATTAATAAATGTGTTATAAGATGAAATTAAAATTAGAAAAGAAACCAAAGGCTTAATATTGTGACTTTGCTAAAATACTGTCTCTGTACTTTAAAGGAGTGATTTTAAATGATCTTATTCCTATGTCCCTGGAGATTTCTAAGAATTTGTTTAAAATAAACATTTAAAATGAAGATATATTTCTTCAATGTTTGTGTTCTCCATATTTGTTACTATACGCGGAGAGAGATGCTCCCACTGCAGTTTTTAAGTAATTCTATATTTTTTTTTTCATTAAAATCGGAACTGTTGAAATGGTTTCAAATGATTCAGTTTATTTTGTTTGTTTGTTGTTCTTAGAGGAGAAAAGAAACTTTGGTTTTGCATTTGGGATCATCAGGGCAAGAATGCCTTTCTTGTTCTTCCACAGAGGGTCTGTCCTCCTTGTTTGTCTTTCTCCAACCCCTGAACGATGTGGGTTTTACTCTCCTTGGCTCCTTGAACCACCTTCCTGGACAAGCATCATTTCACATCCTACTCTTCAACCAATGTTTGGAAATCAGCCCACCTTCTCTCAAGGACAGACTTTCCCCCTTGTGTTAATAAACCACATGTGTACTTGAAGAAATACAAGTGAATCTGTAGAATGAAAATGGTGCTTATTTCTATGTGACACATAAAAATCAGCCATATTATGAGGATACGTGTTTGCCAAAACAAATCTCTCCATTTCATTCACACACAATCATACATTCCATGCACTAAGGAAGGCATGATGTATGGATGTTTTTAAACTTAAAATCACAAATAAATTCACCATTACTATTCTGGCCCTATGCTCTCTGCCTCTGCAAAACAGAATAAATTTTTACTTGCTTTTGTGAGCACTATTTGAGTTGTATGCTGTAAACTCTTAGCACAGTGTAAGTCCCAGTGGTGAGTGTTTAACTTGATCATTATTATCACTGTAAGTGTCCGACTTGGTCCTCCTGCACCAATCTTCTTCAGAAGATGGGAATTATGCCAGGGTAAAACCAGCATCTACAGGGCTGGCTGCTTTAGCTTTGCCATCGCAGCCTGCCCAAAGCTAAAATGATTATGTTTTAAGATTTTAACTTATTCCCCATTAGGGAGGGGAGAAATTCAATCAATACATACATATTTATAGAACAATTAGAACAGAAGAAAGGACATGGTTTTGAGTGCCAGCCACACATTAATTGTATGCCTTAGGCAAATCACTTAAGCCTATTAAAACTCATTTTATTCTGATGAATAAAAATGCTTGAGAAAGCATTTATCCACTCTAAAGCCCCGTACTCCTTCACAGGGCCCTGAGCATGACCACACATCCATAAAATTGGGAGGACAACAGAGTAAGGACAAAGTTGGGGAAAAAAAGAAGTGTTCTTCGTTTCCCAGTGGCATGCAGCTTGTGCAGGCCACCGATTAGCTGGAAAGCATCGTTTTGATGACTGATGCTTCCCGCTTGTGTTTAATTGGTTTAGGAAGCTCTTTAAAAAGGCTCTTACAGGATGTGTTGGTGGGTAGAATATCTGATGACTCTAAGGCAAACACACTGCTGTCAGCTGCTGAACTAACCTCTCAATAGACTCAATTTTCATTTTACTGTCTGGCAATATCCCACTTTTGCAAGAACCAGTCAAATGCTTGCAATGAAATCTATTTTTGCCTGGCTCCTATGTAGAGTACATGTGCCATGAAAGAGAAACATCAATCACACTAAAAATAAACTCCAAACCTAAGAGTACAACAATATGGCTTAAAACATTTTACATACTAGAAAATCTCTAACTAGTTACCTTTTCTCTCATCATCCTTTACATAGCAGTATAAGAAGCAAATATGTGTTAGGTGGTATTAGTCCCTATACATGGTCTCATTCATCCATTCCAACATAACCACAGGAAAATATGTAATTTTATATAAATGATAAAAATGTTCAGACAAACATTGAAATGTTAATAGAAAAATTGCAATGAGGAAACTGAGAATATAAAAAAATGTTTTTCAAGTTTAATAATATGTCTTAAATAATATATTATGTGCACATAGGTTTAAAAAATATACGTATGTGCATATATATATATACATATATATGTATGCAAGTATATGTTTATAGAGATGAGTGTGTCAGATACCAAAAATGAATATAATTTTGTTTCAAAGATACTGACATTTTCATTTTTTTAATGTAGAAAAGCAATGGAAGCTCACAACATTTAGAAACTAGAACTCTGATCCAAATTCCCCATGATTGATTTTTTTTTTACCTCTATAGACTGTTTCAAATGAGCCATAAAACTCTCTTTGTTGAACCTGCTCACTTTGTTTTGTTTGAAACATATTTTCCCTTCCCCTAATCCTCCAACCTTATTTCCACATCTCCAAACCCAATGCTGCTTCACTGTCTATGTCCTCATTAACATTATTAAAATCGTTTTTACAAATCCTTTAACAAAGTATCCTCTTGCTGCTCTTTCAAGTTTAGAAAACATTTTACCCATAAATCCAAACACTGCAACTTTCCGGCTCTGTATTTTTAACAGCAGTTAAACCTTTATAGACGACTCCACCTAAAAAGCCAAACACATTTTGCAGTATGTCATGTTATGTTAGGTTGACCAGACACAGAAGTCATTTCTGTAGGGTTTCTTGTCAGTGTTTGCTTTAAGTTAGAGCTCTCTGATCTCTGAGTCCGCTGTGCCAGTAATCTGAAAGGTCAGTGCTCTGTTGGCATTTGGCGTATGCAATCCAGGCTGGCAATTTATAAAAGTCGTGTGATTTCTGTAAAAAGAACACTGAAGTTAAAAAGGTTTACTAAATGTACTCTCTAAGCTGTAATGCTGCACTGAAGTCATTTAATCTTATTCCCATACGAAAGCTCTGTCTTCCACTACCACATCTGATCTTCATCTCCAACTCAAAATGCAGCTCTCCCCTCTTCTAAACCACTGTGCCACAATGGATTGGACAAGTGAATTATGATTTGTGTCCTAATCCAAACCCAAGTTATGTCAGGAATGAAGTGGAAACAGAAGAGAAAACTGCTTTATACAGAACTTAGAAGGAAAAAAAAGTAGCCCCAAAAGATGAATGTTCAGGGCAAATTTTAATCAACTATCAAATGGTTCTTGCAAAAACCACTCCAGGCTTCTGAAAAGTATGCATTAAAAAGAATACACGATTTTTCACAAGACACCTCCAGGGTTAGCTGTTAGAGCCTCTGTTTAAGCATCTAGGCTGGGTTGGCCAAGAAGCCCCAGGTGTCAGCGACAGGGACAAAGGAACAGTTTGTGAGGAAGCAGTGATGTGTCATGACAGCAATAGAAGGAAGAAGCGGGGAAGGAGAAACTGGAAATTTTAAGCAAGGCGAAGATCTGTAAAATGATTGGTGAAGCAAGTAGATGGTTAAGGCAAATTCTTTAAAAGTCAAACATCTTATTGCTCAGATCATAATGCAAAGGTAGGAATTCCCCTATTCTTTGTCCAGAGGGAAGACTTCTTTTCTTCACTCTCACTTTCAGGCTAATTTACTAATTTTCAAAATCATTACTGCATAACTGCTGTGGATATCGCTATATGTAAATAAACTCTGATTGGCCAATAGCCAGACAGGAAGTATAGGCGGGACTAACAGGGAAGAGAATTGAGGGAACAGGAAGGGAAGAGAGAGACTGCCTGGAGCCGCCGCCAGGACAAGGAAGATGTAAGGTACCAGTAAGCCATGAGCCATGTGGCAAAGTAAAGATTAATAGAAATGGGCTAAATATAAGAGTAAGAGCTAGACAATGACAGGCCTGAGCTAATGGCCAAGCAGTTTAAATAATATAAGAGTTTGTGTGTTTATTTTATAAGTGGGCTCTGGGACTGGCGGGACTTGGTGGCGGGAGCTGGAGAAAAATTCTCCAGCTACACATAACCATTGACAACTAACAATACCGTACATGCATGCAAGACCTCAACAATATACTTGGGCAAAAGTAGTTAAATGTAAGAACTTATAGCTGATATGTGCTAGGTTATAATTAAAACTAAATAGCTTTCCAAGAAAGAATAATGAGATATTGAGCAGTTTCACTGTTTTGCCTCTCTCAGGTGCTGATTAAATGCGTATTGTTCATGGTTTGGGTTATCATTCGGGAGTAATTTCTATTTAAGATGCTAAAGGCTTTAATCTCTCCAACTATGTCTTTGTAAGCATGCAGAGTGTTCAAATACCCCATGGGGTGAGGTAAGATTTTGTTGTTTTGAATGGATGTGCATTACTGCGCTTTCTTCCCATTTTCAGTTTTGACTCGAGCCTGGGATTGCCTTCAGGAACTCATTCTGCTTGTCATAAGTATAATGGCAAGTGCTTATTAATAATTTACTATTGAGAAAAGGCTAAACTATTTGCCTAGTCATTGCACTTCACGGTCCTAATATTATAGGAATCTAACTTAATTTCCAAAACCATGGAGAAAACACAACTGAGCAAATACGTTCTAAAACACAGTCATTTGGTAAATTGAGTTTCTATTAACCATAATCTTTGTAGTAAAGCAGAGACCATATCAACAACAATGTTCTCATTTTCCAGTTAATGATTATAGGCAACACTAATTTTAAAAAATATATATTTATTTTTTGTAGATGAGTGTTTTGTCTGTATATATGTCTACGCAGAAAATGAATGCGTGGTGCCTACAGAGGGTGTTTGATCCCTTGGGCCTGGAGTTCCAGGTGGTTGTGAGCCATGATATTGGTGTTGGAAAGTGAACTGCGGTCCTTTGGAAGCCAATGATCTTAAAAGCTAAGCTATTTCTCCAGACCGAGTAGTAGTAATTTATATGTACATGGATATGATAGTTGATGGTTTTGGACCCTTTACCATGGGGAGAACTCAATGTAATAGTAATATATACACATTTTCACCAACAAAAATATAATGCTCTTACACCGAATGCAGGGTATCATGATCCTCCTTTTTTAACTCAGGGTTTTCCCCTTGCCATTTCTTTTTATTAACACAAAGTGCTACTATATTTTTAGGAGGACTATGAGATTTATGTCACCCAGCTCTATGTGTTGCAATTGCTGTCTTTTCATCTCCATCATATGGCCTTTATCATATGACAATAAATAAATAAATAAATAAATAAATAAATAAATAAACAAGAAAGAAAGAAATGACTGAATAAAGGGAGGAAGAAGGAAGACTTTAATCATTATATATTGTCATACAAGTGATCCCTGTTTAGAAATTTTAATTCATCAAATTTCCATCATCCTTTTGAAAGAACTGTTTTCAATGAAGTATTGAAAACTCATTTAAAGTCTGATTTGGGCAACTATTCCAGATTTGCTTCACTGGCCAGATGTAGAGAACATATCCTCGAGTGCTCCACTGTAATGAAAGAGTCCTCTAAAGTTTCAATGGACTCTAGGTTGAGTCTAGAGGAGCTCAGCATGACCCATTTAGAAAGACACCTCAAATACCCCAGACGGTAGCAGCCCTATGACTTCCCAAACCTTCTCATGTCCACCTTTACCATGAGAGGCCTTAATCTACCTTCTTCAGCTAACCTATAAAATTGTGAACCATCACACATGAAATGAAGAGAAATGTTCTAGAAAGAACTTGAGAAATATGTATAATATATGACTGACTCTTCAGTTGTCTTGTAGAGAGGCTAGGAAGGTTTACAATTTTAAGACAAATCCTGTCACTTACTACTTAAATGAGTACACTTAAACAAATAATTTAAGCTTGCAGTAGCTACACACTCCCTTCAAAAGATAAAATTGAAATTTCTCAGGTGCCACTTGTAGCTTTCAATTAAAAAAATGTTATTTTAATTTTTTCTTTACTACTCTCTGCCTCCCTAAAGTAATACACACACACACACACACACACACACACACACACACACACACACACATACACACACACACACACACACACACACACACACACATACACAAATATACATACATAAAAACATATAATATTAGTATGGCTTGAGACACAGACATATATTTTTATGTATATTATTTTTAACAATATATAAAGACATTGTTTGCTGGGCAGTGGTGGCACAGGCCTTTAATCCCAGCACTCAGGAGGCAGAGCCAGGCGGATCTGTGTGAGTTCGAGGCCAGCCTGGTCTACCGAGTGAGATCCAGGACAGGCACCAAAACTACACGAGAAATCCTGTCTTGAAAAAAAAAAAAAGACATTGTTTTATGTGTGTGTGTGTGTGTGTGTGTGTGTGTGAGAGAGAGAGAGAGAGAGAGAGAGAGAGAGAGAGAGAGAGAGAGAGAGAGAGAGAGATTGTTTATTTATGTCTCAGGTTACTAACATTTTCGTAGGAAAACAATTTCTACCTTTAAGACTTACTTCAGGCCTCTGAAAGATACACAAGAATTCTCCTTTTTTCTTGCTAGATACAGTATTTGTCCCCCACAACTTCCCCTGCACACACTGCCCAGTGGAAGTATATGTTTGTTAGATTGAATTGTGTTTTCCTGAAACACATATTGAAACCCTAGCTTATAATATCTCAGAATGCGATGTCATTTGGAATAGGACCCTTTTAGAAGCAGCAAAGTCAAAATGGAAGTATTACGTTGAGTCCTCCTCAGTAGCACTAAGTTCTTATAAAAGAGGTGCTTAAAATGCTGGTTACTGTGCAAGGGCCTAGTTTTGATCCTCAGCACCAGAAATAAACAGTCACGTCCTGAAGACCTCAGTACATACTTGGTTTTTGATAAGCCTTTTTCTGGTCTATTAATGAAACAAATTATGTTTCTGGCTTCCTGTTGGTTTAAAATTGTACTATGTGAGAATCTGCATATAAATGCTGTTGCTGTGAGAATCTTGCAAAATAGATGTCTGTGGGTGTATCTATTTCCTGAAAACACTGTATATGAATAGTAGTAGTCATTGCTTACATTTTGGGAGAACTAACCAGATAATTCACCATGCTTGAAAATCTTTCTCTCCCTCTCCCTTCCCCGCCCCATGTGTGCTTGCATATATAATGTGTTAATCGTAGAAACAGCTTCTATAATAGACACAGGATTAATTCAGTGTTTTCAAGTTTCTTGGAGTAATATTTAACAACTGTTTTTCCAGTGAAATCAATTGCTTCCTGTAATTTTGAGCCTCGGTCTGGAATATGTTAGCTTGTCAGAGGCTTTCTTTTCTGTTCTTTGTGTTTTCATTCTTCTTCTCGGATGTTTACTGGATCATTATCTCTCTAAATATATTTTATTGTGCTTCTCGTTCTGGATAATTTCACTGGCTAGAAAGTTTTATGTTGGCATAATTTTCTCCTCAGCATGTTGAAAATATTGTTTCATTGTTTAGTTTCCATAGTTTTTGTTAAAACATTTTTTTCTTGCTTCTTCGCTTGCTTTACTTTCATTTTGTTTTGGATCAGCAGTTCGATACCATTATCTATTTATTTTTTTCTAAATTAGGTTGCTTAAGTTTTTGGTCTCTTGAAAGTGAATTGTTATCTACTCTTGTTTTTCCTGTTTCCTGTTGGAGATAGGGTATTCCTAATACATGGCAGCCTGGCTTGGCACTTAGGACTCTCTGCCCTTTGCCTAAAAAGTACTGAGAGTAAAGTATATGCCAACAGCTGGCCGAAGGTCACTAAAACGTGTCATATATGACCTTTAGCGGTTTCCTCAAAGAGAAATGTGTAATGACACTGGTAGGTCTGGTCACACCATCAGGTGCACTCCTCTGAACCTGTCTCCAATGTGCGCTGAGGGAATAATTGACTTAGGCCTCTAGCTCTGAGGTTAATGGAGGGGAGTCAACAAACAAACCCGAGAACCATATGGGAATGACTGACAGCCAGCAGTATCAGCATCTATTGTCAAAATCTCCAGAGGAATCAGGGACAAACGGAGAAGCTCTAAGTTAGTATTCAATTGGCTTTAAAAGACAGCAAATATCAGAGGAAAACTAGCTTTGGCGGGTGTACCTGGGAAGTCATGAGGGGATTCCAGGCTTCCTGTTATCACAGTGCAAACAAGAGAGAGAATATGTCATTCCAGGTCTCCTAGCCTGGTACATGCTGATTAACAGGAGGTTTTGGCATGTTCAGTTTCTTTAAAATACAAAAGTAGGGCAGGATATACAGTTTAGTGTGTGTAATTACCTGGGTTCAGTCTCTAGCACTAACAAATAATCATTGTGTGTATTATACTATATATAAATGATTCACTTTTATTACAAATTAGGGAATGGAGAAAATCCATGATTTAATAAAATCTTCATGCATTTCTGTAGCTAGAGTTTTCCTGCCTGGCCCACAGTCAGGACAAATCTCTATCACCCGCCAGTCCCACAGCCACTCAGACCCAACCAAGTAAACACAGAGACTTATATTGCTTACAAACTATATGGCCATGGTAGGCTTCTTGCTAACTGCTCTTACAGCTTAATTTAATCCATTTTTAGAAATCTATACCTTGCCATGTGGCTCGTGGCTTACTGGAGTCTTCACATGCTGCTTGTCATGGCAGCGGCTAGCAGAGTCTCCTCCCACCTTCCTGTTCTCTCAAATCTCCTCTCTGTTAGTCCCGCCTATACTTTCTGCCTGGCCACTGGCCAATCAGTGTTTTATTTATTGTCCAATCAGAACAATTTGACATACAGACCATCCCACAGCAGATTTCCATTTTAAATGTCTATCAAAGTGCTTTTATGGACATTTATCTCACATTTTTTCTACTTCCCTGTACTGGACATGTGATCTTTTAGATGGTTGTTCCATTCTGAAATATGTTGTTCTAAGTCAAAGTCTCAAATGTAGCTGTCTGTGTAACCAAAGCTGCCCTTGAACTCCTGATCCTCCTGCCTTTACCTTCTAAGTGCTGGGTACACACATGATTGACTATGTCTGACTAACATTTTAGTTTTAGAACAGTGCTATAATCTTTTTGTGTACACCCTGAGGCAGCTGGAGAACTATGTACTTCTGTCACAGACCATGCCTTCACCGTAGCTTCCCCTAACTCCTCCGGGTATTCAGTAGCATACCTATGTTGAGCTCCTCACTCAGGCTTTCCTAGAAGTGGGCAACCATTCCTTCCTTTACAATAAGTCTTTCTCAGTCAACAATTCTTTCATCTCTGTGTAGTTGATCCTTCTAAGCCTTAGGGAGAAAAATAAGGCCAACTGATTAATTCTTTTGACTTTAAGGTATACGGAAAGGCATCCTTCTGAACTGCTTTAAATATAACAGATTGATTTTAAGTCACATGAAACCATCTCTCTCTTTCTCTCTCTCCTCTTCCATTTCATACACTGAAGACAGAGGACTGCCAGCACTACATATAGCCATGCAGAGGGCTTCTCCTGGCTCAGGTCCTAGAATACAGGATTTGGGGAGGTTTAGGAGCTGTGGCCTTGTTTGAGGAAACACTTCACTAAGGGACAGCTATGGTAATATATAATCTTGCCCTACTTTCTGTCTGCCATATCTGCCTCATGTTTACAGTTAAAGATGTTATCTCTTCTGTCCCTGATGGCATATCTGCTGCCTGCTATCATGCCTCTACTCTTCCATGAGGGACTCTTATCCCTCTGAATCAGAAGCCAATATAACTCTCTCTTCTTTAAGTTGCCTATGGTCATGGTGTTTTATCACAGCAACAGACATTAACTAAGACATACTGGCTGTCTTAGTTATGCTTTCTATTGCTGTGAAGAGACCCCATGACCATGGTAAATCTTACAAAGGAAAACATTTAATTGGGACTGGCTTACAGTTTCAGAGGTTTAGTCCATTATCATCAATGTAGGACATGGTGGTGTCCAGGCAGACATGGTGCTGCAGAAAGAGCTGAGAGTTCCACAATTTGATTCACAGGCAGCAGAAGCAGACTGATTACCACACTGGGCATGGCTTGAGCATAGGAGACCTCAAAGCCTGCCCCCAGTGACATACTTCCAACAGGGACACACCTACTCCAACAAGGCCATACCTCCAAACAGTGCCACTCCCTAGGGGAGCATTCAAACACATGAGTCTATGGGGACATACTTATTCAAACCACCACACTGGCACAGTCTGGAACAGCACAGAGCATTACACAGCAAGATCAAGGAGTACTCTCATGATTTTCTGGTGTTTCTCTCATTATAATGTCACTAAGATTCAGTCATAGAAACTCCACCCAGATCATTTTAATCCAGAGCACATTCCAAAATACTCACCTATGATACCATAATCAGATTAATTATTACCCTCTTAACAACATGCCACAGTGGAGATTCACTCTCACCACATGATGCCTGAAGGGACTCCTATAAACAATACCCAAATCACAGCAGCAGTTTTCATTGTTACAGCAAGTGTAAGGGCAAGAGAGAGAGGCAGGGTAATCATGAATGTAACATTGTGTTACTTTAGTGAATTGTGCACTACCCACACTCTAGGGGAGGAGATCAAATAACATTGGGCATAGTTAGGTGGATCCAAAGCCCTCAGAGTCCTGTCTCCACTACATCATCCATGATCTTTGCCACTTCCCTCTTTTGCGTTGATGTCGTTTTCCTTTATTGAAAACAGATTCTTCTCTTATACAATATATTCCAACCACAGTATCACCTCCCTCTACTCCTAGCCACCTCCACCCCCCTCTCTCCAAGACCCACTCCTCCTTTGTTTTCTCTTCAGAAAAGAGCAGGCCTCCAAGAGACAACAGCCAAACAGGGCAAAACAAGATACAATAAAACAAGTTGAAAGCCCTCATATTGAGGCTGGACAATCCAATAGGAGGAAAAGAGTCTCAAAAGCCAGTGAAAGATTCAGATCTATAACCACTTCCACTGTTAGGGGTATCACAAGAACACCAAGCTGACAGTCATAACACATGTGCAGACTCATGCAGGCCCCGTGCTTGCTGCTTCCAAGCCTGCTCAGTTGATTCAGTGGGCCATGTTCTCCTTGTGTTCTCCATTCCCTCTGACTCCTGCAGTCTTTCCTCCCCTTCTTCCACAGGATTCCCTGATCTCCATGGGGAGGCCCACTCCATGAGAAGGAGCCCATGCCCTATGCTTCTTCAGTGGCCAAAAATCTGAGACTGGTTAGCCCAGAGACCTAGAGTAGAACCAAACGTGTCAGGCCCAAAAAAAAAAAAAAAAAAAATCAATTAAATGTTTTCTAATGATATTTTGGTATACTAATATATTAGTCCCTTGTCCAGTCATCATCAGAGAGACTTCCTTAAGCAATGGGAACAAATGCCGAGACCAACAGCCAGACATTATTCGGAGAGAGAGAGAGAGTCTAAATTATTTTCCTTATTAATGTACAGAATCGTGGTCTCTATTTTTTAAATCCTTCTCTTCCCTTGCAGACCTGAGCAGGTAAATACAGCAGTTTGGTTTTTCCTTACCACTAACCTCTCTTGTGCCTAGTACAATGAAGAAATTGTGTACACCTAGGTCAGCCCCTTCAGAGTCTACATATTACAGCCTGGAGTGATATCGAGGTCAGCCCCTTCAGATTCTATAGATTAAGACATGCCAAGCCATTCAGTTTTTCCCTTGTTTACACTTGTTAAGCATGGTGGCTGCTTTGTGGTCTCTACTTCTTCTTAATCCTCAGGCTTCCATTAACAATGAAATTCTAGCTTATAATTTCTTTTATCTCCTTTTTACAATGTTGTTTTCTATAAGGCAAGTGAGGCACTGTAATTTTAGATTGATGGGGCCTTTCCGAAAGAGTTTGTACTGTGGGATGCTACTGGGTATTGTGATTAATTGTTTGTAGTAGTTGTAATATCCAATTTCTTCAGTTATCTGATTTTTTTTCCCCAATTGGATCTCAAAACTATAATTCTAAAGCAAGAACTACCCATGTTTTCCACAGTGTTGTGTAGGAGTTGTTAATTCTTGCAAACTATTTTAAATAATATGCAACTACTTTTCCTGGAAGCTTATTTTTACTGTTTATTTGAGTGTGCCATTAAGATGTCAATGTAGTTAAACGAATATTTACTGTTTACTATTTATTAGCCCATGCCTGTACTTGGAATAATAATAATAAAAAAAAAACACCAAACATGTCTCTAAATATCTCAGGTTTTCTAGTAACATATCACAGCTCTATATAAAGCCAATGCTATTAACCTTTAAAATAATAACTTGAAAGATACTCAGTGAAGAAATGCATCTTTTTACAAAATATCACATACATTTTATTTTCAACAAATTAAAATATTTGATGATTTATGTTTTGGGTTAATTCTAAAAATTTCCAACTTCACATACATATTTAAAAAACAAGAGTGTTATTTTGTTATTCACAGTATAGGTATGGTGTTTCATAAATTTTGTCTCTAAAGTTTCCTGACCTTTATATATTCAGTTTCCTCCTCTTGTTTACAATTTGACTGGGCTGTAAAGGTGCTGTCATTAACCAATGAAAATAAACAGGAAAAGGTCAGTGTATTCCTTATAATGGTTGCCTTCCAAAAACTGTGCAAGACATTCAAATTCTGCCTCATATTTGCAAGTCCAAACTTGTAAAATAAATCCATGGTGACATAAATGAGACTCTGACTCCAGATAAAATGTGTGACATACAAGGTCAGAAAGTCCAGATACCTTTCTTTTCTTTTCTGTTTTTATATATTAATGCCAGTCTCCAAAATTCCAGAAAACTAGATATAGAATGCATTTCTGGCTCATATATCATAAAACATAATATTCTTGAAAATATTTTCCAAGCAGAAAGTTTCAAACATATAATTCATACACATTGATAAATTAGCCTATGAAAGCACTAGCAAGCATTTATAATTTATTTTCTGGTAGCTAATTGATTTATTTATCAATTACTTGTAGATGGCTGATAAGTATACAAAGAGGCATTTTGACTTCATCAATTTATTATTTCAATGTGTGATCAAAACCATTATACGATGACACTTCTTTCTTTCCATAGGATCAGTTTGATGAGAACATACATATCCCTTTTGTTTATTGGTGCTTTTTAATCATTACTTGTGAATAACATGTAGTAAGTGCTCATGTTTATGGGGAGCACTATGGTATTTAGCACATGGATACAACTTTCATGTTCTCCTCTGGAATTCTTCCGTGTTGACGCCTTCCTCCTCGCCTCAGCGTTTCTTTTCCTTTCCATTCCTTCCTATGGGAACCTCAGAACCCTTGCCTTCCAGCACTCCCACAACCCGAAGTAAGTCATAGGACACTGAAGTCACGGCACATGGCTGCAGAAGACTACAACTGATCACTTGTGCTGCATTGGGCACCAGTTAATCCCTCTCTTGACTCCTCTAGGGTTTACTGTCCCACTCTCTGGTGATTACTATTATACAAGACCTTAGGTTCTCATATAGAAGAGAATGTGTTTGTTTGTTTGCATTTCTCTGTCTGGCTTAGTTTACACAATATATCATTTGCCAGTTCCATCCAGTTTGCAACAGATGGCAGAATTTCATCCTGTGCATGACTGAGTAACATTCCATCGTGTATAGATAACATATGTTATCATATAGTCACTAACTGATGGGCACACAGTCTGATTCTGTATCACTGCTGCAGTGAATATTGTTACAATACTTATGAAAAGGCAAGTATCTCTTTGCTATGTTAATTTCATTTCCCTCAGAAACAGTATAGCTGGATAAAATGGCAGATCTGTACTTAGAGTTTTAAGCAACCTCTATATTCTCCATCATGCTTATATTAACTTAAAATGCCATCAGTATTAGGTAAGGTGTCTCTTTGTCAATAGGTTCACAGCATTTATTATTATAATTTGAATAACTTGGTCTTACTGGTAATATCTCACTGAGGTTTTGATGTGAATGTAGTTCATAGATGATAACAGTAAGCCATTTTCCACATTTTCTTGGCTACTTATATTTCTTCTTACAAGAAATATTTTTTTTCTCATTTACCTTTTGTTTTGTTTTACTTTAGTTTGCTGTTTATGAGACAGGGTCTTGCTATGCAGTTCAGACCGGCTTCAAACTTGAGATTCTTATGTATATATGTCTGCTGAATTTTGCTATTGAAAATGTGCACCAGCACTCCTGGCTCTTGTTTTTCAAAATTTAATTGAAACTTTTTCACTGAATTTTTATTTCCTTAGATAATATCAATAACATTTCTTCCATTATTTATACTCACAGCCATTTTTGCCCTCCCCATTTTTGACAACCCAGCTGTATAGTTATATAAAATAGGCCTCCAAACCAAACATTTACTAATAATAAGTCATAAATTTATTTTATAACACTTCTCTGATGTACATACAAGTTACAATGCATTAACTATGAGAGCAAATTTGAAAGCTAATGACATGAATGTGCTTGTTTATTTTAACATGAAGAATTAAATCTTGGCTGAATATTTGGCCTTATAGACATAGATCAATATAAACATTTTTCAGAGGTAATGGAAATTCTGATTTTATAATTATAGCTGAAAATACAATTTTACATAAATAGGTTGTGCAATGTGACAGGTATGTTTAGAATCTTAGAAATTCCGATTTATTTACTTATTGTATGAAGTTCAGGTAAGACATTCAGATAGCAGTTTCCAGAACACTAGTACATCCGAAAGATATTCTAATGTAATCTGACACAGGAGATCTCCATTCTGTCACAGCTGTCTCTGGGTTCTCATGGAAGCATCGCCCTCTTTTGATTGTTGTAGCTTTATAGAATGTTTTGAGAGCATTAATTCTAAGATCTTCAGGTTGGCTCATTTTGTTCAGGATTATTTGGGCTCCTTCAGGGATTTTGTTTGTGTGCGTGTGTGTGTGTGTGTGTGTGTGTGTGTGTGTGTGTGTGTGTGTGTGTGTTTTCATGAAATTTTGGATTGATATTTTTCTAGTTCTGTAGAGAATGCCACTGGTAACTTCATGGAGAGTGTATTGAATCATAATCATTTCGAGTGGTATGCAAACTTTAACTGTACAAATTCTTTCAATTTAAAATATTAAAGTTTGTCATGTGCATATGTTCCTCAGTTCTGTTCATTAGTACATTTTGATTTTCATTGTAGTGACTCTTTACCTCTCTGGTTAAATTTACTCCTCTGTTTTTAGAATTGTTTGTTTTTGTTGTTTCTGGAGTTACTACACGTAGGATTACTTTCATGATTTTACTTTTTACATGGTAGTTATTGGTATATAAAAACACTAATTTTTGCATGTTGATTTTATCTCATAAATTTACCAGATTTATGATTTTTTTCCCTTTTTCTTTTCTTTTTGTCCTGGAACTCACTTTGTGGCCTTGAACTCACAGAGATATGACTGTCTCTGCCTACCAAGTGCTGGGATTAAAGGTGTGTGCCACCACTACCTGGCCAAACTAATGAATTCTACTAGCTGTTTTGTGGAGCCTTTAGTTCACGTAAGCCACAAAAAAGGGATGATTTGCTTCTTCACTGTTCTGGTTTCAATCTGGAATGTTCCCTATAGGTTTACATGCTGAAGGCTTATTCCTGAACTGGTGATATGTCTGGGCAACAGCAGAAACCTTAGAGGATGGGCTAGTCTAGACAGAGGAAGGTTAGGTACATATGGGAAGGATATATGAAGTACTTGATCCCTTCCACCTCTTCTGTTATCTCTCCTAGCCTTCCCCTCTCTTACTCTGTCTCTGCTTGCCACTGTAGGGAGGAAGAAGATTTTCCTCCACCAAAGATTCCCATAATGCTCTACCTTAACAAAGCCCCAAACTGTGGAGCCAAATGACCATCAGTGAAACCTTCGGAACCTGTGAGACAAAGCAAATCTTTCCTTCTGTAGGTTGTGTCAAGCATTTTTCAGAGTAGAAGAGATGTGACGAGCAACTCCTACTATTTTGTTATACAAACAGTGCTCTTAATAAAACCTTCAGCATTCTATCTCAGCATTACAATGGACATCTCTGTTCTGTTACATATCTTAGAGGAGATTCATTTAGCTCTTCTGTATTTGGTATACTAGACTGTCATGTACAGTCAATACATTTCCATTTTCAATATGTATAAGATTGGAACACAGACAATTTCTGAGCTTTATTTTTTTGTTTTTAAAAATATAGTATTCACTGTTTTTAATAGAGGGGGTAATACAAAGTTGGCCTCTGTGTTACTTCTCTCATTGTTAGAACAGAATGCCTGACAGACACAGTTCAAGGGTGGAGAGACTGGCTTGCACTCGAAGTTCAGGAGATAAAGTTCACTATGGTCTGGAGGGAGCCATGGTGGCTAAAGCAGCTGTGCCTGTGGTGGTCACGGAAGCCTGCAGGGAAGTTGGTTCGAATCTTAATGGGCAAAGAAGCAACGGGATTGCAGAACAGGAGAGATGCCAGGCTATGATCCTCAAGACCTAGCAATTGGTAACTCATTTCCTGAGGCTAGTTAACCACTTCTAAATGTTTTTAAATGGTCCAAACCAGTGCACCAGCTGGGGACTAATTGATGAAATGCATGAGCCTATGTGGGACACTTCACATTCAAGCCATCACATAAGGTCACATGCTTTCAGCTTAGTTGCAAAAGTCCCCATTTAACAATCACAATACCGTAGAAAAGCATAAAGTCCACTATTTTTTTCTGGAGACTTGAGGCAAACAATCTGAGTCCTTGTACAATAAAACCAAGTTGCATGTTTCCAATTTATAATAGCAAAGAGTGAACATTTCCATTATAGGGAAAGTAATTGGGCAGAACAAAGAAAGATCAAGCCAAAGCAAGATCCAAACCAAAGTAGATTGAACATCATATCCTGCATCTTTACTTTTCAATATCTGAGCATCACAGTAGCATCATTTGTACTGCTCCATCCTTGGCTTGCTCCGTTCCTAGAGAATCCATGGCCTGCTCTGTTCCTACAGAATCCTTGTCTTGCTCTGTTCCTACAGAATCTATGGCTTGCTCTGTTCCTACAGAATCTGTGGCTTGCTCTGTTCCTACAGAATCCTTGTCTTGCTCTGTTCCTACAGAATCTATGACATGCTCTGTTCCTACAGAAACTGTGGCTTGCTCTGTTTCTATTTTGTAGCACATATGGCCTTTCCTTTTGGTCAGCTCTATTCAGTGCAGGCAAGTGTCCCATGCTCCTGGAGTTTCCTCCATTTTAGGGTCTCCACTGAAGCTAAGACCAACCTTCACTGCTTTAGCAGCCAGTCCCTCGTGATCTCTTTTCAGGAAATCCCACCATGTACAAGTTTTCTCTACTAACTGTCTGTTTTAGTTTTAACTTCTGATCAAGCCTCTCCAACCCTGTAACTTGCTTTCTTCATGCCTGGGAAACCCGCATCATGCAGGCAATACAAATTCTCTTGCCATAGGAAAGGAAGCCTTGCATTCTTGGACTATGCTGTGAAACATTCTGAGTCCCTTCACAGCTCAGCAGGGAGTAAAAGTCCTTCATTGTGTTTGTATTTGAGTAGCATGCCCTGGAGGATATATCTTTTCAAGGATTACTCTTTCAAATTTCCAGTTTTATGCCATGGAGATTTGACTGTGTGAGGTTTGCTCTCAAGGTACTTTAATATTGTCCTTGGATAAATGTTTTTCTTTAATGATATTAACACCATGATATTACAGGATATTACTTTGTCCTCACTGGTCTTGTTTGCAACTTTAATTGTTAAAAAGCACCCATTATATTTAAACTGTAGATTTCCACATCTTACTACCACAAATCTGGCTAAAGGCAGTTATCAGTAATCATACCACATGTTTGGTATTATGCTGTATTGAAATGCCCTCTCCTAACCAAATAATGAATTAATTTTGAATCCAGCCTCACTATAATTTCAGGACCTGAGCCAAATGTAGCCAGATTCATGGACAGACTGTAACATGAATGGCCTCTAGGCCAGTTCTTAATAGAGTTCTTGTTTCCTTCTCAACTGTCCTGAGTTTAGCCTTCATTGTCTACATTTATATCAGCACTCTGATTTTTGAACTCTAAACAGAACTTCCCACTAAGCTCTGCTGATGGCCTTCTATGGCTTCTTCATACTTGCCCACTTTTCCACATTGTTCCCAGTAACCAGTTCTGAAGGATTATAAAACAGGCAGATTTACCAAAACAATAACCCCACCCTGGCATAGTTTTCTGTATTCGTGTTTTGTTTTTTTTTTTTTTTTGTTTTTTTTTTTTTTTTTTTTTTTTTTTTGTCACTGTGAAAGAGTGGCTGACAGCAACAACTGAAGGAAAGGAAGGTTTATATGGTCATGGCTCTGAGTATGTAGTCCAGCACTCTAAGACAGGAATGGATGCTCAGGAGGTAAGACTGTGCTTGGGACAGGAGGTTGCACCACACTTTATTCATAGCTCAGTGATCTGAGAGCACAGAGCGACCGTAAATGTGGTCAGGAAATCAACCTTCCCCTATCCTGCCAGTAATCCACTTCCTCCTGCTAATTCCTGTCTTCTAAAGGCTTCACAACCCACTAAACAGTCCCCTTAGCTGGGGTTCAAGATGAAGTGTTTAGTTACCAGAGCCTGTGGGAGAAACTTCACACCACAATAACCTTTTTTTAGAATGTATGCAAATAATACAATTAGAATGATTAAAAATGGAAGGCAAAAATCTGACTAATGATTAGGCAAATGCCATGAGCAAAGTCTGTCAATGTCATGGAAAATACCAAACCATACAAGAAATAATATAGGCTATTTTCTTTTCTGAATGGAGGGAAAGCTCAGGTATGTTCATACTGAGAAGGCTGATTGCACAGCCTTATTAATGGAGAACTTTTGAGAAGTTGGAGAAACTATGATTAAAAGAAAATATGAGTTTGGGAATTATGCCATATATAGAGAGTATATTCTAAGGTGTTAGGATAAGCACCTAATTAAGCACCAGAAGGCAGAGGAAGCGGGGGTGGGACTGAATCTGTGTTTTCACACCTCTCTGCCACCCAGAAGGAGCTAGAGGCAGCATTTCTTCAGAATTTTGGGGCTTCTGGGCAGTAAGAAGAAAAGACATTTTGTAGCTATTAAAAATTTTTAAAAAGGTTAGCAGATCAAGAAATAATATTGCTGCTAAAACTAGAAATACTTAATGGGACCTCAAAGTCTGTTGTCACCCTAAGGACAAAGAGAGCCAGTGAATGCCAGGACTTCCCATTCACAAGTATACTTTTCTTTGAAAAGTGTTCTGTCATGAGAAACAACTGCCGCCTGGTCTGCTTCTGAATCTGCTGTCATAACTTCATTTCTGTAGATGCCGGGGTCTGGGAACATTGCTGATGTCACTGCACATTGTTTACTTATAGGGACTTACTGCACATTGGTAACACAGGCAGAAATGGAGTTTATGTTCCTCTGACCTTAATTTGATGACTGAAAAAGGCAATTTGATGAAAACATTCTTTTTTAATCCAGTTTTAAAATTTTATTGTATGTTATAAATTTGTAAGCAAACTGATTTGGCACGTTCATCATATTTCAGTAATCTATTCAGAAAAAAAAATGCTTTCTCATTGGTTACCATTCCACTGAAAAAATTCCTAAATATCTCATTAATGAAAATAAATGAGGCCCCACGTTGTGGTGTGAAAAATTATTGGAAATCTGAGTTAGGATAGATTTTAGACTTCTTTGGGATAGCTAAGATGAAGTAAGGAGACTCACAGTTCAGGAGCACTCTGTGCAAGAACAGAGGTCATTTTCACCTTCTGATCACTGCAAATGAGAAGAACCACGAAGAGGAACAGAAGTGAGGAAGGTTGAAACTGTCTCCTAGAGAAGCAGGTGAATGGTCAGCTTTCCACATGCTCTTCTTGTCTTTTCTCTTACAGCTTTTGCACACAGGGAACAGCTGCAGACATAGTCTTGTGAATTTCCAGTTTGTCCTTGGTGAGACACACTTCGCTGAGGCTTAGACTTCAGGTTAAGTCAATGATTACTTCTGACTTTTCACTAAAAACTAGAAGAAACTAGGGCGGCAGCATCAATGTAAATCTGAATCAGTTTTCCTGTCCGCCCTTCCCAGTCTCTAGAAACACGTCAGTCCACCCAACAGCTAAACCACTAGCTCAGGAACAACCTCCATGCGGTCTCTAAAGTCACAGGAATAAAACAGAACAAAGCATTTCCCTTATAGAGAACATTTGAAATCACTAGAAATTCTTCCAATGATATGGAAAACAATTATGCCTATATTTTTCAAAAGAATTAGTTCAACATGCAATAACTTCAAATGGTGAAGACAGGGCATTTCCACCTACTTTCCTAGCGAGGTATTGGCATGTATTTGATAGAAGAGATAGGCAGGTTTTTTTTTGTTTGTTTGTTTGTTTGTTTGTTTGTTTAATCTCGGTATTTGTTCATGACACTGGTTATGTAGCTTTGTGATAGATGGCTTACCTAGTAGGCAAAAGGCCATGTTTCTGTTCTTAGGACTAAAAAATATAGATTTATGTTGTAGAATATTATTTTAAGATGTGCTATATTTGTTTACGCCGTGGAACATTTGGGATGCAAAGATGTGTTGCATTCTTTTATGTTGAGTTTGTTTAACTCTGTGAAGCTGTCTTAATTTCTCTTTCTAAATTGATCAGTTTAATAAAGAACTGAACAGCCAATAGTGAGGTAGGAGAAAGAATGGGTAGGGCTGGCAGGTGGAGAGAATTAATAGAAGGAGGAATCTGTGAGAAGAGAAGGAGTGACAGAAGGAATGAGAAAAGAAGGGGTCAGCCACCCAGCCACAGAGCCACCCAGCCACAGAGCCACCCAGCCACAGAGCCACCCAGCCACAGAGCCACCCAGCCACCCAGCCACCCAGCCAGCTACAAGTAAGATTGAAAGTAAGATTACAGAAGTAAGAAAAGGAAAAATCTCAAAGGCAAAAGGTATATGGGATAATTTAATTTAAGAAAAGCTGGCTAGAAACAAGCCAAACTAAGGCCAGGCATTTATAAGAAAGAATAAGCCTCCATGTGTATATTTGGGAGCTGAGAGGGGGCCCCCCAAAAGAGCCAAAAGAGGCAAAGAGAAAAAAGTAAAGAAAAACCAACAAGAGATCTAATTTTAGGTAGGAAATCACTTGTTTTAACAACATCTTAAAATACAACTTAAAATCCATTCACGTGTAATTTAAGGTGAGAAAAACTTACTGCTGACATGAAACCACAGCTAGACGCCACAAGGATCAGATTTACAGATTTACAGATCAACTACATGAACTGCCAAATCTCTATTCTTCAGTTAAAATGTTTTCTTAATTAGTAAAATCATTTAAACTGCAATTTTAACATGATAACTATATGTGTGTATGCTATGAAGATGTAGTGTTTAATTATGTGGGAAGAATGAATGAAGAGTTGAAAATGGAATTAGACCAACATTAGAAATAGTGGCTTGTACAGAAAAGTGACAGAAAATGGCAAAATAAGCTTTTTGGCTCAAAAATACTCAATAAAAAGAAAAGCAGTGTATCCACAGACAGCAGTGGATTTGTCATAGAGTGCAGCACTTATGAAGAGCATAATTGCTGTTTTTAAAGAGTTATGTCAGTGTATGGAAAAATGCGCTTGTGTGCCTTCCTTTCATTGGGCAAAGAGTTCATTTTTGTTTAGTGTTTCAGCATCTACATTTAATGTCTGATTGACAAAATTTCTACAGTCTGGGTTGCCTGAAAACCATTATCTGATATGCAACTTTACAGCTTATGGATAGAACACTCTTGTTATATCATGAGCTCTCCAAGTCGAATCTGCTGACCATCCTACTTGTACCAACAGAGACCCAGTGTGCCGCTTCCTCTCCTTCTTTGTGTTGAGAGATATTAGGCCAAGATAGATGTATGTGCAAAGATGAGTCAGTGATTCTTAGGATCCATTTATTGAACAAAATTAAATTATAAAATATTTATTTGACATAATAGTTCAAAGAGTATTCATTTCTCCTTGCAAAACTGTAAGCCAATTAATCCAGATAATAACATGAGACCAAGCGTGCATCTAAAATTCTATTGTGGGTTTATATAGGCCAGAGGAAGGATGTTATTTTATACTTATTCTAAGTTACCCAGTGCAACAAGCATTTAAAACCTTGTCACTCAATTTAGGAAAATATAATGAGAAAACTGAACACTGTACCAATTTGTTGCTAAACTAATATTCTTCTAAAATATTTGAGACTAGATTCTGTTACTATCTCAGAGGAAGCATGCACATAACAGCCCATGTCTCCTGGTGACTAAATTAATATCTGGATATAAAAACAAACAATAACACAGGATTAACAGTTAAATTTAAATCTAAATGGTGACTTTTTATCTAGGATGGTCTTAATGGCTTTAACTTTTATCCTCTCAGCTTTGAAATCAGGTTTGCAAAATTTGTGATACTCTTGTTATCTAGAAACCTGGTCTCTGTGCAATGGAGCAAATGGAGAGTTGTAGCCATAAATTTCTCCATTCCTACCCGGCCCCATGGTTGGCAATGATGAACATCTAAAAGTCTTGCAAGATATCAAAACAGAGAAAAAAAGGTGGTTTGATTAGAATGCCCCCATAGGCACGTATATTTGCGTGTTTAGTCCCCAATTGATGAACTCTTTGGGGAGGATTAGCAAGTGTGTCCTTGCTGAAACTGGCGCATCCTGTAGTGTAGTTACTGGGGGTAGGAGAAGGGGACTTTGAGGTTTCAAAGTTTATGCCAGGCCCAATGCTTTTCTAATCTCTCTCTCAGTATACTGTCTGTGGATGTGGACACAAATTTCTCAGCTACTGTTCAAGCACCATGCCTATCTGCTTCCCATCATTATAATAATGGACTAACCCTTTGAAATGGTAAGCAAGCTCCCAATTAAATGCTTCTTTTTTAAAAAGTCATCTTGGTCATGATGTCCCTTCATAGCCATCAAACCGTAACTAAGACAAACAGCCATAATGAAACATAGTAGTTTATGTTTAATTAAAAATGCATATTACATATGTGTATGTATGTGTATACATAGATATATCAATAATTTAAGTGAGGTTATGTAATCTGGGTGACAATGTATTCCCTGAGAGCTGGACTACCTAGCAACTCTCCGTGGTACCAGACTTGAGAAACTGCCTTTTTTTATTTCTTTTTTTTTTTTTTTTTGGTTTTTTCAAGACAAGATTTCTCTGTGTTGTTATGGTGTCTGACCTAGATCTTTCTCTGTAGATCAGGCTGGCCTCGAACTACCAGAGATCCGCCTGGATCTGCCTCCCGAGTGCTGGGATTAAAGGCGTGTGCTATCACTGCCCAGCCTGAGAAACTCCTTTTGAGTTGCTGGTTAGGGGATTGATTCCAAGAGGCTCCAAAACAGTACAGGCTACTGCCATTGCCCTTGGTTGCCTTCTAGGACTTGAAGGTATAACCTTACTGTTGAAGACACCATATACTTTAGGACAAGACTTGGAGGAATCAAACTGAAACTAACTGGATATTTCCTCTCCAGCGACCAGCTTTCATAGTGTCTGAGGGTGCCCTACCCAGCAGCCAAGCCTGTGATCTAAAACAATGGCCAGCATAGCAAGATACACCAACGGTGCAATAGTGGTGCTTGTGTAATGACGGTACCCAGGATTTACCTATTGGACTTAAGAATAGTTGGGAATTCATGCCTAGTGCTGTAAAGCTAATCAACTACCAGTGATTGGTGAGGTCAAAGACCCTAGAGGATAACCTACTATTTCCACTTGCTTAAAACAGTACAATTCCCAGCTGCATTCTAAATACTTATCCTTACACACAGATAAGTGTAGCACTCACATACCAACAAAGAAGCTTCTTTAGTAAGCAGAGACCATTACAGAAATATATAACTTGGCAAAGTGCATAGAACTGACTGTGGGATGCCCATTTCCAAATGATAAATATGTAATACAAATAAGGTTCAGGGAATATTGTGTGTGTGTGTGTGTGTGTGTGTGTGTGTGTGTGTGTGTGTGTGTGTTGATCTGAGAACAAGAAGACAAGGATGTCTGATGTATGTTAGTGTCTTCTATATTTGATAGGGAAGCTGCATCCAAGAAATCTCAACTCAATGATACAGGTTGCCTAAACAAGTTTTGTACAATGACAACCCCAGGTGACATGCTAACATAGATGGGGAGATCTCACAAGTCCCTGACCTAAATGAACATAGGCAATCAAAAGCTACTAAGAAAAGAAGAATCAGTCTTCCCCCAGGATGTGGCCCTCATGGTTCATACAATCCCAAGTAATTAGGAGTAAACACATATACATATAAGAAGCACTAAATGAACTGAACATTGTATTTATGTGTAGATATATGTAATCTGTGTTTTATATGTGACAATAATAAAGGTCATGAATTTAAGAGGGTGGAGGGAGACATGGCAAGCCCTGGAGTGGAAGAGTAAAGGTGGAAATGATGTCAGTACAGTCTTGTGTATGTCACTATTGAAAATAAATAAAATTAATGTAAAAAAAAGAATTTAAAGTAATAAATACACTTCACAAAATTAACAGACACTGTAGGTTTTCCCATCAAAACAAACAAGTGGGAACTCATGAAATTTAGATCAACAGCTGTGGAGCCTGCATAGGACTAGACTAGATTTTCTGCATAGTTAGACAGTTGTGTAGCTTGATCTGCTTAAGGGGCCCCCAGCATAGGATCAGAATCTATCCCTGGTGCATGAGCTGGCTTTTTGGAGCCTACTTCTATGATGGGACACCTCACACAGCCTTGAGGAAAGGGGAGGGGCTTGGACCTGCCTCTACTAAATGTACCTCCCCATGGGAGGCCTTGCCTTATTGTAGGAGGGAATGGAGGAGGTTGGGAGGGGGAGGCTAGAGGGGCAGGAGAAGGGAAGAGGGGGATCTTCAGTATGTAAAATGAATAAAAATTTTTTTTCTTAATAAAAACAGAAATAAAGGAACAGACACGTGAAGAATCCTCTTGCCAATATATTCATCAAATAAACTTGATGCATTTCAACATCCATTCTACTCAAAACTTCTCAGCAAGCCAGTAGTAACACTAAGAATTTTGTTAATCTGGCTGGGTGGTAGTGGCACACGCCTTTAATCCTAGCACTCAGGAGGCAGAGGCAGGCAGATCTCTGTGAGTTCGAGGCCAGCCTGGGCAACAGAGTGAGTTCCAGGAAAGGCACAAAGCTACACAGAGTAAACCCTGTCTCAAAAATAAATTAAAAAAAAAAAAGAAATTTGTTTGATTCTCCTTAATACTGAATGGTTACAGGAAGGCTGGGTCTTTCCTGTTATGCTTAAGTTCATTCTGAAAGTAAAAGCCACATCAACAATTCAGGAAAAAAAAGTAATATCTATATTCAAGAGAAAATTATTTCTATTTTCTGACAACAGCAATAAACATAAATATGTTCTGATTATTCTCTCAAACAGTGTTTCCATCTAATACGAGTTTAGCAAGACTAAAGTACAGTCAATATATAAAATCAACCATAAGTTGACCTAAATATGCAGAATTAGTATTTTAACAGCTAAAAATATGCTGTAAGAAGTAAATACTTTAATAAATAGAGAGATTCCTGGTGTTCAAGTGTTGGAAAGCTTAATATTCACACTTGTCAATCTTAAGAAAATCCACAGTCATTTATGTATCCAAGAAAATTTTAAACACCAACAAATTGCTTAAAATATGTAAAGGGAGGTAGAAAAATAAAAGTAACCAAGACTATTTTTTAATGGCTATGTTTAAGAATCTTTCCTCATGGTTTTAAGAGTCATTCTACACCTTTGCTACACAGGACTACAGCAGTAGATAAATGAAGGTATGAAATCAATAGGTAGGATAAAAGTCCAGAGATATCAGATATGGATACCTGATGTTGAGAAAGGTACAATGATGGCAACTTACTGGTTAAAGACGATGTCTGAGAGACGGTCCTAGAGCTATTAGACATTTGCCTCCCAAGCAATGATGCTAAGACATCATTGCACATATCACACAAAAGTTACTTCAGTGAGAATTACCAACTTGTGTAGAAACAAAAGAAAATTACCTTTGCAAACCTGATGTTAATCTAAGCATTCTTAGCTAAAAATCAATCCAAAAGGAAAATGATACATTGAATGGCATTAGACATGCTTACCCTGTTATAGACACAGATAGAAAATAAACAGAAAAGCCACAGTGAAAAGTGTCTGCCAGTCACTCATATGACAAAATTATTTTATGAATATATAACACTTTCAATACCTAACAACTAGGAAAGCAATCCAATAATAAACAAGTATAAGATTTATGAGATTGTGGAATATTAATTAAGTCAGGATTAATTAATTGTAAGTATATGCCAAGAAGCTCACCCTGAGGAATGAAGAAATATGAATTGAATTACAATCAGATATTATAAAAACATAGTCTATTATAATAGTGAACACTTTATTAATGACACAATAGTCACATCCTAAAAGTAGTTTCCTAAAAGATGTAAACTTCTGTTTTCACTATGCTCACATAAATATTAATAGTGTCTTCTATTCATCATCAACAAGTCTGGAAGATGTGACTGCCGTGATTACAGTATGAAAGTACTCCAGCCTACGTGTTTTCAACAGCCAAGCATTCTTTTCTGGTAACTCATGATGTTAGAGTTGAAAGCTCCAGGTGTCCATAGAGTCATCTGATTCCCAAGATATTCTCATGCATGCTTCCTCTCTGTGCCTGTATGTGTATTCTAATCTGCTCTAACTATAATGTCACATGTAATACTGGGCTAAGGTCTTCCAGAAGGAACTCCTTTAACATTAATTACCATTTCTGTAAAACCATACTGCTCCACATTCACATTATGATGACTTTCTATGTATCATATGATGACCAACAGTATATGTCAGTGGCACAATACAAAAGGATTTGATGAGACAATATGTGGGAGATGTAGAATTTTCTGTTGTTTAGGTCTTGGCACTGGTCACGTGATTATGCACTCAACTACCATGCAGAACTATATAACAAAATTGTCGGTTCCATTACATATAAATTATATATTCAAATGGAGCTCTATGTGAACTTTAAAACATTTAACAATAAATGACACTAATAATAAAGTTAATGAAAATATTATATAAAAAAGAAGAAAAGGACTAAGGATATAACTCAATGGTAGAGTTCTTCCTTAGCACATGGAAGACTTGCACTTAATCTGATGTTCTGGCAATAAAAAAGCAAAAACAACAACAACAAAATATCAGGGCCTATAGTGATGGGTCAGCAGTTAAGAGCCCTGGCTTCTCTTCTAGGGAACAGGGTTTGAATAGAGTTGTGGATGGATATGGGTGCTGGATAAGAGGACCAAATGAGGAAGGGCAGAGAAGATGGGGATAAGGGAGGGAATTTGGGAGACAGAGCTAAAATTAAGGGCTATTTAAGGGATAGTATGGAAACCTAATATATTTGTAGCTTCCTAAAATATATATACATATGAAGGTAATCTAAATAAATCCTGCAAATGATGGGAAAGACAGAGTCTCAATTGGCCATCCCTTGTCACCCATTGAAGCTTCAAGTTCCAGGATTGGTTTATATCTAATTCAGTTGTTGGACAAAGGGGTACCAGGGTAACCCCCAAACAACCCAAGATGTTACCTAGATGGCATATTGTTCTACATACTGATGGCAAGGCCTGATTGATGAAGACAACACCCATATAACTCTGAACATGGACAAGTCAAGCTGATGTCTACATAGATCTTTTACCCTACCTGCTAATGTCTTTGGTACAGAATGGTACTAGGCTGTGGGATGGTCTGTATGTCAAATTGCTCTGATTGGTCAATAAATAAAACACTAATTGGCCAGTGGCTAGGCGGGAAGTATAGGTGGGACTAACAGAGAGGAGAAAAGAAAGAACAGGAAGGCAGAAAGAGTCACTGCCAGCCACTGCCATGACAAGCAGCATGTGAAGATGCTAGTAAGCTACGAGCCATGTAGCAAGATATAGATTTATAGAAATGGATTAATTTAAGATGTAAGAACTAGATAGCTAGAAGCCTGAGCCATTAGGCCAAACAGTTTAAATAATATAAGAGTCTGGGCCCAGGACTTCCCTTCTGAAGCACAGGTGAGTGCCCTAGCTTGCCCCCGACCCCATCCCTGGGCACCAGCCACTCCGGGGAAGACCTGCCCAACTTGGGCCCAGGTTCTGGACCCCGGGCAGGTGCCCTTCTACCCCAACCGGGAAGGATCCCCTTCTCCAAGACCCCTGGCAGACCCTGCAGTCTCCACGCCCTGCCCCCACGCCCATCTGCCTGAGCCCCAAGCCTCTTCCTGAGACTTAGAGGCCGGCCCCCAGCTCCCATCTTCCCCCGGACTTCCCTTCTGAAGCACAGGTGAGTGCCCTAGCTTGCCCCCGACCCCATCCCTGGGCACCAGCCACTCCGGGGAAGACCTGCCCAACTTGGGCCCAGGTTCTGGACCCCGGGCAGGTGCCCTTCTACCCCAACCTGGAAGGATCCCCTTCTCCAAGACCCCTGGCAGACCCTGCAGTCTCCACGCCCTGCCCCCACGCACATCTGCCTGAGCCCCAAGCCTCTTCCTGAGACTTAGAGGCCGGCCCCCAGCTCCCATCTTGCCCAGGACTTCCCTTCTGAAGCACAGGTGAGTGCCCTAGCTTGCCCCCGACCCCATCCCTGGGCACCAGCCACTCCGGGGAAGACCTGCCCAACTTGGGCCCAGGTTCTGGACCCCGGGCAGGTGCCCTTCTACCCCAACCGGGAAGGATCCCCTTCTCCAAGACCCCTGGCAGACCCTGCAGTCTCCACGCCCTGCCCCCACGCCCATCTGCCTGAGCCCCAAGCCTCTTCCTGAGACTTAGAGGCCGGCCCCCAGCTCCCATCTTGCCCAGGACTTCCCTTCTGAAGCACAGGTGAGTGCCCTAGCTTGCCCCCGACCCCATCCCTGGGCACCAGCCACTCCGGGGAAGACCTGCCCAACTTGGGCCCAGGTTCTGGACCCCGGGCAGGTGCCCTTCTACCCCAACCGGGAAGGATCCCCTTCTCCAAGACCCCTGGCAGACCCTGCAGTCTCCACGCCCTGCCCCCACGCCCATCTGCCTGAGCCCCAAGCCTCTTCCTGAGACTTAGAGGCCAGCCCCCAGCTCCCATCTTCCCCCGGACTTCCCTTCTGAAGCACAGGTGAGTGCCCTAGCTTGCCCCCGACCCCATCCCTGGGCACCAGCCACTCCGGGGAAGACCTGCCCAACTTGGGCCCAGGTTCTGGACCCCGGGCAGGTGCCCTTCTACCCCAACCGGGAAGGATCCCCTTCTCCAAGACCCCTGGCAGACCCTGCAGTCTCCACGCCCTGCCCCCACGCCCATCTGCCTGAGCCCCAAGCCTCTTCCTGAGACTTAGAGGCCAGCCCCCAGCTCCCATCTTGCCCAGGACTTCCCTTCTGAAGCACAGGTGAGTGCCCTAGCTTGCCCCTGACCCCATCCCTGGGCACCAGCCACTCCGGGGAAGACCTGCCCAACTTGGGCCCAGGTTCTGCTCCCCGGGCAGGTGCCCTTCTAGCCCCACTGGGAAGGATCCCCCTCTCCAAGACCCCTGGCAGACCCTGCAGTCTCCACGCCCTGCCCCCACGCCCATCCGCCTGAGCCCCAAGCCTCTGCCTGAGACTTAGAGGCCAGGCCCCCCAGCTCCCATCTTGCCCAGGACTTCCCTTCTGAAGCACAGGTGAGTGCCCTAGCTTGCCCCCTACCCCATCCCTGGGCACCAGCCACTCCGGGGAAGACCTGCCCAACTTGGGCCCAGGTTCTGGTCCCCGGGCAGGTGCCCTTCTAGCCCCACCGGGAAGGATCTCCTTCTCCAAGACCCCTGGCAGACCCTGCAGTCTCCACGCCCTGCCCCCACGCCCATCTGCCTGAGCCCCAAGCCTCTTCTTGAGACTTAGAGGCTGGCCCCCAGCTCCCATCTTGCCGTGGATTTCCCATCTGGAGGAGAGAGAGAGAGAGAGAGAGAGAGAGAGAGAGAGAGAGAGAGGAGAGCACCCATCCTCCCCCGGACTTCCCTTCTGAACAAGAGCTTCCATCCTGCCCCGGACTTCCAATTTGGACAAGAGAGCTCCCATCTGGACAAGAGAGAGAGACTTCCTGAATCTGTCAGCTCTGAACCAAGTGTGCGGATAAGGCCAGGAACGAACCACAAGGAGATGGGCAGACGTCAAGGCAGAAACACATACAACAAAATGAATAGTAATACACCATCACCAGGCCCTAGCCCTCCTCCAACACCTAGACCTGAACATCAGAAATTGGAAGAAGCAGAAGAAAATAGCCTTATGAATGTCATCATGAAGAAGCTAGAGGCTCGTGTAGAGGAAAAGACAAAAAAATGTGAAGAACGCTGTAAACAACTAGAGGAAAGGGCAAACAAATTAGAAGAAATCAATAAAGACCTGGAAGAGAACAATAAAATACTGAAAGAAAATCAAGAAAAATCAATGAAACAAATGAAGGAAACAGTCCAAGACCTGAAAAAGGAAATAGAAAAAATGAAGAAGACACAAACAGAGGGAATGCTGGAAATAGAAAACCTGAGAAAACGATTGGGAACTTCAGATGCAAGTATAATCAACAGAATGCAAGAGATGGAAGAGAGGATCTCTAGCGTTGAAGATACAATAGAAGAAATAGATTCATCAGTCAAAGAAAACACTAAAGTCAACAAAGTCATGAACCAAAATGTCCAAGAAATTTGGGACACCATGAAAAGACCAAACCTACGAATAATAGGGGTAGAAGAAGGAGAAGAATACCAACTCAAGGGCACAGAAAATATATTCAACAAGATCATAGAAGAAAACTTTCCCAACTTAAAGAAGGAAATGCCTATGAAGATACAGGAAGCCTATAGAACACCAAACAGACTAGACCCCCCAAAAAAGTCCCCTCGCCACATAATAATTAAACAATTAAACGTACAGAATAAAGAAAGAATATTAAGAGCAGCAAAGGAAAAAGGCCAAGTGACATATAAAGGCAAACCTATCAGAATAACACCCGATTTCTCAATGGAGACTTTGAAAGCCAGAAGGTCCTGGACAGATGTAATGCAGACATTAAGAGACCATGGATGTCAGCCTAGACTAATATACCCAGCAAAACTTTCAATCGTCATAGATGGAGTGAACAAGACATTCCATGACAAAGCCAGATTTAAACAATATTTATCCACAAACCCATCCCTACAGAAAGCAGTAGAAGGAAAATTCCAACCTAAGGAAGTCAGATACAACCTCGAAAACACAGGCAATAGATAAAGCCACAGCAGTAGACCCCAACGAAGAAAAGTACACACACATCACCACCAAAAAATAACAGGAATGAACAATCACTGGACATTAATATCCCTCAATATCAATGGACTTAACTCACCTATAAAAAGACATAGGCTTACAGAATGGATACGAAAGCAGGACCCATCTTTCTGCTGCATACAAGAAACACATCTCAAATTCAAAGATAGACACTACCTAAAAATAAAAGGCTGGGAAAAGACTTTCCAATCAAACGGTCTTAAGAAACAAGCGGGTGTAGCCATCCTGATATCCAGCAAAATAGACTTCAAACTAAAATCAATCAAAAGAGATCAAGAAGGGCATTACATACTCATCACAGGAAAGATCCACCAAGATGAAGTCTCAATTCTGAACATTTATGCCCCAAACACAAGGGCACCCACATATGTAAAAGAAACATTATTAAAGCTTAAATCACATATAAAACCCCACACATTAATAGTGGGAGACCTCAACACCCCACTTTCACCACTGGACAGATCCCCCAAATCGAAACTTAACAGAGAAATAAAGGACTTAATTGATGTCATGACTCAAATGGACTTAATCGACATCTACAGAACATTCCATCCTAACAAAAAAGAATATACCTTCTTCTCAGCACCCCATGGAACCTTCTCTAAAATTGACCACATACTTGGTCACAAAGCAAATCTAAACAGATACAAAACAATTAGAATAACCTCCTGTGTTCTATCAGACCACCATGGTCTAAAGTTGGATTTCAACAACAACAAAAACTACAGAAAACCTACAATCTCATGGAAACTGAATAATACCCACCTGAATCACCAATGGGTTAAGGAAGAAATAAAGAAAGAAATTAAAGACTTCCTAGAGATCAACGAAAATGAAGACACCACATATCCAAACCTATGGGACACTATGAAAGCAGTACTAAGAGGGAAATTCATAGCACTAAACGCCCACATAAATAAGCTGGAGAAATCTCACACTAGTGACTTAACAGCACACCTGAAAGTTCTAGAACAGGAAGAAGCAAAGTCTCCCAGGAAAAATAGATGCCAGGAAATTATCAAAGTGAGAGCTGAAATCAATAAAATAGAAACAAAGAGAACAATACAAAAAATTAATGAAACAAAGAGTTGGTTCTTTGAGAAAATCAACAAGATAGACAAGCCCTTATCCAAACTAACCAAAAGACAGAGAGAGAGCATCCAAATCAACAAAATCAGAAATGAAAAGGGGGACATAACAACAGACATTGAGGAAATCCAGAGAATCATCAGGTCATACTTCAAAAACCTCTATTCCACAAAACTGGAAAACCTAAAAGAAATGGATAATTTTCTGGATAGGTACCACATACCTAAATTAAATCAAGACCAGATAAACTATTTAAATAGTCCAATAACCCCTAACGAAATAGAAACAGTCATTAAAAGTCTCCCAACCAAAAAAAGCCCGGGACCAGATGGTTTCAGTGCAGAATTCTACCAGATCTTCAAAGAAGAGTTAATACCAATACTCTCTAAATTGTTCCATACAATAGAAACAGAAGGAACATTACCAAACTCCTTCTATGAGGCTACAATTACCCTGATTCCCAAACCAAACAAGGATACAACAAAGAAAGAGAACTACAGACCGATCTCCCTCATGAACATTGATGCAAAAATACTCAATAAAATACTGGCAAACAGACTCCAAGACCACATCAAAACAATTATCCACCATGATCAAGTAGGATTCATTCCAGGGATGCAAGGATGGTTCAACATACGAAAGTCTGTCAATGTGATACACCATATAAACAAACTCAAAGAAAAAAACCACATGATCATCTCACTAGATGCTGAAAAGGCATTTGACAAAATCCAACACCCCTTCATGATAAAGGCCTTGGAGCGATCAGGAATACAGGGAACATACCTAAACATAATAAAGGCAATTTACAGCAAGCCAACAGCCAACATCAAATTAAATGGAGAGAAACTCAAAGCAATTCCACTAAAATCAGGAACGAGGCAAGGCTGTCCGCTCTCCCCATACTTATTCAATATAGTACTTGAAGTTCTAGCCAGAGCAATAAGACAACATAAGGAGATTAAGGGGATACAAATTGGAAAGGAAGAAGTCAAGCTTTCCCTATTTGCAGATGACATGATAGTATACTTGAGCAACCCCAAAGATTCCACCAAGGAACTGATACAGCTTATAAACACCTTCAGCAACATAGCAGGATACAAGATCAACTCCAAAAAATCAGTAGCCCTCCTATATACAATGGACAAAAAAGCGGAGAAGGAAATCAGAGATACATCACCCTTTACTATAGCCACAAATGACATAAAATACCTTGGGGTAATACTAACCAAGCAAGTGAAGGACCTATATGACAAGAACTTTAAGTCCCTGAAAAAAGAAATTGAAGAAGATGTCAGAAAATGGAAAGATCTCCCATGCTCATGGATAGGCAGAACTAACATAGTAAAAATGGCAATCTTACCAAAAGCAATCTACAGATTCAATGCAATCCCCATCAAAATACCAACACAATTCTTCACAGACCTGGAAAGAATAATACTCAACTTCATATGGAAAAACAAAAAACCCAGGATAGCCAAAAGAATCCTGTACAATAAAACAACCTCTGGAGGCATCACGATCCCTGACTTCAAGCTGTACTATAGAGCTACAGTAATAAAAACAGCTTGGTACTGGCATAAAAACCAACATGTGGACCAATGGAATCGAATTGAAGACCCTGATATTAATCCGCACACCTATGAACAAATAATTTTTGACAAAGAAGCCAAAAGTGCACAATGGAAAAAAGAAAGCATCTTCAACAAATGGTGCTGGCAAAACTGGATATCAACATGTAGAAGGCTGCAAATAGATCCATATCTATCACCGTGCACAAAACTTAAGTCGAAGTGGATCAAGGACCTCAACATAAATCCAGCTACTCTGAACCTGCTAGAAGAGAAAGTAGGAAGTAGTCTTGAACACATTGGCATAGGAGACCACTTTCTAAATAGAACACCAGTAGCACAGACACTGAGAGAAACAATCAATCAATGGGACCTCTTGAAACTGAGAAGCTTTTGTAGGGCAAAGGATACGGTCAACAAAGCAAAGCGACAGCCTACAGAATGGGAAAAGATCTTCACCAATCCCACATCTGACAGAGGACTGATATCCAGAATATATAAGGAACTCAAGAAATTAGACATCAAAATGCCCAACAGTCCAATTAAGAAATGGGCTATAGAACTAAACAGAGAATTCTCAACAGAGGAAACTCAAATGGCTGAAAGACATATAAGGAATTGCTCAACATCCCTAATCATCAGGGAAATGCAAATCAAAACAACTCTGAGATACCACCTTACGCCTGTCAGAATGGCTAAGATCAAAAACACTGAAGACACCTTATGCTGGAGAGGATGTGGAGCTAGGGGAACTCTCCTCCACTGCTGGTGGGAATGCAAGCTTGTACAACCACTTTGGAAATCAATATGGCGATTTCTTAGAAAATTGGGAATCCATCTCCCCCAAGATCCAGCTATACCACTCTTGGGCATATACCCAAGGAATGCTCAACCACACCACAAGAGCACTTGTTCAGCTATGTTCATATCAGCGTTGTTTGTAATAGCCAGAACATGGAAACAACCTAGATGCCCTTCAACTGAAGAATGGATAAACAAATTGTGGTACATATACACAATGGAATACTACTCAGCAGAGAAAAACAATGACATCATGAGGTTTGCAGACAAATGGATGGATCTAGAAAAAATCATCCTGAGTGAGGTATCCCAGACTCAGAAAGACAAACATGGTATGTACTCACTCATAACAGGATACTAGATGTGGAACAAGGATGACTGGACTGCTACTCACATCACCAGGCAGGCTACCTGGAAAACAGGACCCCAAGAAAGACACAGGGATCGCCCAATGACAGAGAAATGGAATGAGATCTACATGAACAGCCTGGACAGGAGTGGGGGTAGTGAAGGGCGAGGGTCGAGGGAAAGAGAGCTTGGGTGAGTGGGAGATCCCAGCTGGATCAAAAACAGAGAGGGAGAACAAGGAATAGGAGACCATGGTAAATGAAGACCACATGAGAATAGGAAGAAACAAAGTGCTAGAGAGGCCCACAGAAATCCACAAAGATACCCCCACAACAGACTGCTGGCAATGGTCGAGCGACAATCCGAACTGACCTACTCTGGTGATGGGATGGCCAAACACCCTAATTGTCATGCTAGAAACCTCATCCAACTACTGATGGACCTGGAGGCAGAGATCCATGACTAGGCCCCAGGTGGATCTCTGGGAGTCCAATTAGCGAGAATGAGGAGGGTTTATATGAGAGAGAATTGTTGAGACCAAGGTCGGATAAAGCACAGAGACAAATAGCCAAACAAACGGAAACACATGAAATATGAACCAATGGCTGAGGGGTCACCAACTGGATCAGGCCCTCTGAGTGGGTGAGACAGTTGATTGGCCTGATCTGTTTGGGAGGCATCCAGGCAGTGGGACCGGGTCCTGTGCTCATTGCATGAGTTGGCTGTTTGAAACCTGGGGCCTATGCAGGGTCCCTTGGCTCAGCATGGGAGGAGGGGACTGGACCTACCTGGACTGAGTCCACCAGGTTGATCTCAGTCTGTGGGGAAGGCTTTGCCCTGGAGGAGATTGGAATGGGGGGCGGGCTGGGGGGAAGGTGAGGGGGGCGGGAGGGGGGAGAACAAGGGAATCTGTGGCTGATATGTAGAACTGAATTGTATTGCAAAATAAAAAAAAAAATATAAAAAAAAAAAAAAAAAAAAAGAGTCTGTGTGTTTATTTTATAAGTGGGCTGTTGGACTGCCAGGGCTTGGCGGACCCAGAGAGAAAATTCTCCAGGTACAAATGGTGCCCAATGTGTTGGCAAGAGTTTCCACTTAAAACCTGAGTAAAGAGATTCTAAAACAGACCTGAAAACAGTTCCTAGTTGTCTCTTTCAAGCTAGCGGCAGCCTGTGTGTTTGAGCTACTGTGGTGGGTTCCTGGCATGTGTGCTTGACCTGCAGTATGGCGGGAATGAGGCCTCTGCAAGTGGCACATTAAGCTGCGTGGTGGATTTAGCCTTTGCTAGTACAAAACAAAAAGAGGTTTATGGGCTACACACTGCTTTGATAGAAGCATAGACCCACTATTTCTGAGAGTTGATGGCTTCCAGAGCTGGCAGAAAATGTACCACCACCATGTTGGGAAGCTGAAGTGGGCGGAGCCAACAGCCATAGCGCCAGCACCCTTTCAGGCTTAGAAGGCTGCAGTTTAAAGCAATAGGCTCAAGCTAATATAAAAAATAACCACGTAAAGATGGCTGCCATACAGAGAATCTGGATTATGTTCTCTTTGACATTCATAACTGAAGAAAAACATTTGATTGCAAAAGGTGTTGAGTTATGCCAAAATGTATAATTTAAAGGTACCTTGACTTCAAAATTTGGATGTAAGGATATGTTGCTTTGGAAAGGAGGCTCTGCTTTTGTTTCCACAGAAAGCCAGAGGCTATGGATTTGTTCCAGATTAAGATACATCAGGTTTGACCAGCCAAGATCCCCTGAAAGGTCTCCAATGACACCAAGGCCCAGATGATCCAACATCCAGAACCATTTCAAGGCAACTGGCTCAGACGATACACCCTCACGAACTACTCTATAATCCTAAAATTTTCTTTGTGTCCCCATAAGACACAGTGCCCCCCTCCAGCAGGAAGTAGTAAGAGAAGCCACACCCAAATTCCCAAATATAACAAGCTGGCTTTGGAGATGTGTAAAAGTTAAAACCTTCTTCTTAAAAAAAAAAAGAAAAAGAAAAGGGGAAGTGCTGTGGGATGGTCTGTATGTCAAATTGCTCTGATTGGTCAATAAATAAAACACTGATTGGCCAGTGGCCAGGCAGGAAGTATAGGCGGGACTAACAGAGAGGAGAAAAGAAAGAACAGGAAGGCAGAAAGAGTCACTGCCAGCCACTGCCATAACAAGCAGCATGTGAAGATGCTGGTAAGCCACGAGCCACATGGCAAGGTATAGATTTATGGAAATGGATTAATTTAAGCTATAAGAACAGTTAGCAAGAAGCCTGCCATGTCCATATAAGTTTGTAAGCAATATAAGTCTCTGTGTTTACTTGGTTGGGTCTGAGCGGCTGTGGGACTGGCAGGTGACAAAGATTTGTCCTGACAGTGGGCAAGGCAGAAAAACTCTAGCTACAGTACTCTGCAAACTACCTAAGGAGAAATGTAAATACCAACCTGGACACACACCCTCTGATATACAATGATGTCCTTCCTGCAAGACATGTTAGGGCAGTGATGGCCCCGATCTTGTGGCATAACTAACCAACATGTACTTTGACATAAGGCACACTACATGGATGGAACTAGTCTCTGACACTATTTGGATGACCAAGAACCTGAGACAAGATAGCCCAGGGAATTAGGGTAAAACCAAATACTACTGAACTAAAGACAAAGACAAAAACAAAAGCAAAAATAATAAATGACTCCTAATGACATTTTGCTGTACTTATAGATCAGTCTTTTGTTCATCCATCATCAGAGAAGCTTTCTCCTGCAGCAGATGGGAACAAATAGAGACACATAGGCAGACAATATGCAGAGAGTGAGAGACCTTGGAATACTAAGTCCTAAATGGGATGTCTCCATTAAATCCTTCCCCCTCATGGCTCAGAAAACCTGGTGGAAGAAAAGGCATAAAGCGTGTAAGAGCCAGACAGGATAGAGGATGACAATAAATAAGGTCGTCTAAATCAACAGAATGAAAACACATCCGAACTCAGACTGATGCAGCATGTACAGGGTCTGCGTGGGCCTGCACCAGAGAGGGTCCTAGAGGTGAAAGTGGACATGTGCTCCCATGCCTAATCCAGAAGCCAGCTCCAATTGATAAATACTTACAAATGAAAATTTAGTTTTCTCCAGGGAAGTCTCACTGGGGAAAAAGACTACTCTTAAGTGCAGGCTGCGTGCCCAGCAGGAGATGGCCAACAGAATATGAACTTCACTACACCTTTGGCAGCTTCTTGTCTCATAACATCATGTCAGGGCTTCTCCATTTTTTAAAAATTATCTGTTTATTTTGTTTTATTCACACCATTTTCCTCTCTCTTTTTACCTTATAATTTCTTTGAATACACATTCTAGCTTCCAGTCTTATAGGATTTCTGATTGTGTGAATTCATTGGCCTCTGCATCTATATCTGTTTCTTGTGCTTTTTTTCCTGTTTGTTTATTTTGTCCTATTTTGATGTATTGGCTATTATTTTAACTTATTTTATTTTGCTTAATTTTATTATTTTTCCTAAGAAGCTTATTTGAATTCTAATAAAAAAGGGGTGGATCTGGACAGGAGGGGAGGTGGTTAGGAACTGGAAGGCATAGAGAAAGAGAAAATCATAATCAGGATCTATTATGGGAGAAAAAGCATATGTTCAATGAAAGGAAAATAGAAATTATTAAAAATAATTTCCCAATGCTGAGCTATCTGCTCAGCCATTTCTACTTTCTGATTCACCAAGACAGAAAGATAAACCCATTTCTGAAAACCAGGTGCATGCATGTGTGGCAAGCTATGTGAGGACTCAGGAATGAGACAGAGATGGGAAGTAACTCTTCAGTAACAGCCTGTTTGTTCTCTCTCATTTATCACAACAAGCTATTCACAGCATGCTAGATTTTTAGTCTTTAGTCCTATAATAGTACACAATTTATTTGCTGTCATGAATCTTTCTGTTGTAACTTTTCCTGTGTCCTGGGAAAATACTGGTCAGTCAGAGATGAATAAAGGAAGACAGTCTGAAAAAGTAATGCTTCCAGTCTTGGTGTAGAGACAAAAGCTCTGGGGAACAAAAAGACTGTAACACAAATCTTAAAAGGTCTTATTAATAAAAACAAACCATGAGGCAAATATTGGGGTAAATTCTGAAAGATCAGGAAAGCAGAACAAGCCACAGCTAATCTCGCCTCAATAACTTCTCAGCTGATCCTGTTTCCTCAAATTGGAAGCCTTGAGTCCTCATCCAAATGGATCTCAGCTGAACTGCTGCTCAAAAGCCTAAAAGCTTAAAAATCCTCTAGTTCCTGGTTTTCACATCTTATATACCTTTCTGCTTCCTGCCATCACTTCCTGGGATTAAAGGCGGGTGTCTTTCCCAAGCAAGACATGAGATCTCAAGTGCTGGGATTAAAGGTGTGTGTCACCATGCCTGGCTGCTTCCAGTGTGGCCTTGAAGTCACAAAGATCTGGATGGATCTCTGCCTCCAGAAGGCTAGGATTAAAGGCATGTGTGCTACCACTGCCTGACTTCTATGTTTATACAGTGGCTGCTCTGTTCTATGACCCTTAGATAAGTTTATTGGGGTGCACAATATTTCAACCACAAAAGACATCCAAAAGATCTAAAGAAAGGCTTTGGGTGTGTGCATGTGTATATACACTCATGCAAGTGCTGACGTGCTTGGTCCTTAGGCCACTCATGCAGGAGAGGGAATGAGACTCTGCAGTGCGATTTTTTTCATTATTGCTGTGTGTTTAATTAATCAGGAAGAACAGCGTGAAGGGAGATGCCTTCATTTTCACAGTCATTCATCTTCTACCAGTAAGCAACTGTCAAATCTTAATGTTATTTTCAACCATTCATATTCCAGATAAAAGAATATTTGAGAAAATTAGTTATGAACTTTGTCTAAGTCCTCAAATATCAAAAGCACCCATAGCAACAGCTACTGAATTCTCCATGTGCCCATGATAATCGAAACAACCATCCCGGAGTCCAACAGTACACACTACAAAGGAAGAACTGCCTATCCCTAGTTTTTGTTCACTTCTCAGAAATGTAAAACTATTTTGTGCCAAACACCATCCCAAAGATTATACTTGTCTCGATATCTTGATGGAATACATTCTTCCTTTGCCAAGCATTTCCCTCATGTTTCCTTACCAGAGCATGTATTCAAAGAACCTCACCAAATTGATCTTCTCAAAGATAACCACTATTTCTCCTGCCAAAAACAAACTATGACTACATATCCAACAGTTATGTTTTATAGGCAAAACACAGTTGCAAAGATTCCATTTTTGATTACTTACATGAGACATTTTCAGAGAGTATCTTAATATGTCTCTCACATTTGACACTGAGATAATTGGGTTCAAAAGTCTGCTCAAGTCACAAGAATAAAATAAGTTCTTAACTCTATTCTTAACTTTATTGCTATATATTAAACTGCTTAGGCTTGTAGAGACAAAAGTTTAGTCTTAACATCTAAGATAAGCCACCCTAATTAACTGATAGAAAATTTATATCAGAAAGAAAAATATTAACAAGGAAACATTAGCTTTGGTATTCTTTACAAAATATTTAGTAATAACACAGACATGTATTCTTTAGGTAACACTGTTATAAGGGTTATGTGGAATATACATACATTTAATTTTTATTTGATAATTCAAACTAGTGATGAGAACTGAAGTTTCAGCAAACACTGGTCATAGATAATTAAATAAATCTGTATGACTGTAAGATTATGGTCATGTCCAAAATCATTGATATATATGAAGACCATGTTATAAAAATAATTCATAACGAAGATTTTTTTATCCTTCATGTATCCATCCTTATGTCTTGGGAAAAGTGAAGATGTCCATGAAGAAAACAAATGGAAATTTCAAAAGGTTCCCATGTTACTGCATCACGATGATAACGTGTTGCTCACTGTGTGCTTTATGAGTGGATCCAGTTCTGTCCAGAAACTTGACATGAATGTCTTGGACCTCTGCACTGTGGGTGGGGGAGGCAACTGATAGGAGCAAATCCTTACTTACTACAAAAGCCATTTCTGTGATGCCTGCCATGCAAATAGGCAGAAGTGCCTTTCTGTGGACAGCACCCCCAACTCAGCAGCTACTTTAACTAAGTTCTGTAAATATGTCTTGTTCTTGTCTGCAACACCCATCTCTGCTGCCTTTCTTCTCCCCAAACACTGTGCTGAAATCTTCACACAACAGACATGCACACACATGTTCAAAAGTGCACACATGGGCATAACTCCACAACAATTAGATTCTCTCTAGCCTGAGTTCTGATCCACACAACTCTTCCTAATGTCTCTACAATGCCTCCTTTATTTTCTCTCCTGCAGTCTTCTTCACAGTCTGCACTCTCCCCTCCACCCCCCTCAACTCGTTTAGCTTTACTGAGCTTAGCCTCCTTTGCTGACTCACGATCATATAATAGTGAAATTCAAAGAACAGTTTTTATACAGGTCTTATAGGATCTAATATTTGACTTTTGAACATGTCCTCTTTGTTCTTTGGATTATCTTTGCCATGAGCATGATGGTGCAGGCCTATAATCCCAGAATATGGAAGGTAGAATTAGAGAGATTGGGAAACCAAGGCCCTGCCCATCTGCAAGTCAAATTTAAGGACAACCTGGCTACATGAAACTCTGCCTCAAGAAAGTAAAACCTAAGAGGCTCATTGGGTAAAAGTCCTTGCTGCACACTCAGAAGAACCGGAGCCTGACTTTCCAGTGCCCACCAAAGTGCTGGGCCTGGCTGTGCAGCCCTGTAACTCCAGTGTTCTGGGCTGAGAGACAGGAGGATCATTGAAGCTTGCTGACCACAGCAGAGCTCCAGGCTCAGTGAGTGGCTCCTTCTTAAGGGACCGAAGTGAACATATGTTCACATATACATGTGTTCATATGCCACACACACTTACTTATACAGTGAAGGTAAAATAAAAGTAGTTAAAGGAAAACAAACAAAATTTAAACAAAGAAAAATGTTTTTTTTCCATATATATTTGGGAGACTTATTTTATTTAGAATTTCTCTTTATTTGAGCATCACTTCTTATTGTATTTTTCATGGTATTTTATTTCCCAGTAATCTTCAATTTTCTTTCTGGCCTGCATGTACCTCTTGTTTTGATTGTCCTTATCTGTAGCACAGCTTACAAAATTACTCTTGACTGTAGCACAACTTCTAAGATAATGTCCCCACTCTCAGCATTCCCAGCTCAAAGTCTTGCCATTATTTCTGTGACCACTATTCGACTCAGAGAATTCTGTAGGATTCTCTTTAGTAAATTCCTGTTTCTGTAAGCAGATCATCCACCAGTTCTCTTCCAACTCTGCTCTATTAACCCACATTGTTTCTGTTCTCCATGGAAAGGTTATTTGAAGCCATGGCTGTGGGTCTCATCCTTTGTCTTCTAGGTTAGTGATAAGATCTTGAATCTCATTTTTTTAAATCAAGTTTCATGAATATTTGGGGGATATAACCCTTCAACATCCACCATGTTCAAGTAAACTTCTAACTCCTTAGCATCGTGTGAATAGGAACCGAATCTGAATTGTGGATTAGTGTTACCCATTATTGCCTAACTAAATATTTGTTTGTTATTAAAACTCACCACAAACATTTCTCTTTAAACAGTTATGTAAAGTGCATGTCACCAGTACTTCCAAAAGTTGTAGCCCACCTCTATCTGTGGCTTATTCATAGCATGGCTGCCTCTTTTTTTTTTTTTTTTTTTTTTTTTTTGGTAGAAAGCTAAAGTCTGTCAAAGTAGAAACATAAAAGTACCAAATTACATCTGTTTTCTTTTCATTTCCTACTTGGCAGGATCTTGTTTTATTTTGGATAATGAAATGTATGCCTGGCTGAAATCTTGATTTTCCTGGATTCCCAGTCTCTAGAGAGGCTCATGAAATTAGACAGACATATGCTGGTAAGATATTACTTGAAGTCTCCTGGGCACAGTTATGAATAAAATAATATCTAGCTGTCCTGCGACATTCACATCTGGAATTATCCATACTCCTCCTCCTTTGTATCATACAAACACTATATATGCATGACTTCACCATTTGGTAACTACCGGAAAGGCAGACACAATGTGAAGAGAGAAAAGGGAGGCACTGAAACTGTCAATTCTGATCACTGTCTTAAGGAAGCTAGTAGTACAGTTGGAAGTGTATTATAGGTCATAACTGAGTACAATAGTCCATGAAATGGCTTGCCAGTCAGAAAGAGAACTCACTGAAGGCAAGAACTGAATCTGATTTAGTTCTATATCTTGACAGTGATTCAATGAATGAATGAATAAATATCAACAAGGCAATCTATAAGCAAGTTTCGTCTCCTAAAATCAAGATGTTGAAGAAAATGTTAAAATTTGTACATTAATAGACAGGTGACAGCAAAAAGTTATCCATAGCCTCAAAAACACCAATCTCCTTATCTGGATAAAATTAATTTTACAACTAAGAAGGGAGAGTGATAAATTATCAGTTAGAATACGGAGGTCAAGTCTACAATATCTAAACCATTCAATTATCCCCCTAGTCGGAGAAAAACCCATGAAGACTGCTAATGCTTAGTTCCAATTAACACAGTTAAATTACTGCCTTGTCATTTATATTACAAACTACTAAAAAAGCAAGCACTAATTTCCCTTTTAGATTTTGACTGTTTGAAGGATATATGTGGCCTTTCTCTTTCCTTCAAAGGAACAATCACTTATTCATTTACTGAGAAAGAAACAGCTTGTCATCGGTGATTCAAACCCCTTAAATGCTCTATGGTAGACAGAACTCAAGATGATAAGGAATAAATACTTCAGATTTTTTAGCCAAAATGATAGGAAGAAATACTTCAGAATTTTAGCCAACATGGCCCACCTGACTTTTAGCAGATCTTTTGTGCCTAATACTAATAAGAACTTTCATTCAAGCTCATGAAAAGTTGGAATTGGTAAACAGACACAAAAGATTAAGTGGATAGACCTATTCTTTTAACACTTGTTATTTCAGTCTGTTTCTATTTTCCAGTGCTTGGATTTAGTGATGATTTGAATACTTACAGTACAGAATCAAATCAATCTTGTGGATTTTTTTCTTCCTATCTCCGTATCTAAAATTATCAAAAGCCTTCAGTCTTTTAAATGGCTTTCACAGTCTACATAACTGAAATAGAAGGTTTTGTCTAAAGGCCTTATTACAGGAATTATACCAGTTAAATAAATTTCTAGGATACTGATGTATTGTTTGTTTCATTTCTAGTAGATATTTTACATTACATTTGTCATTTTAAATTTTTCATATTACCAATACTTTTGTAAATTTTCTAGCCATGTAGATTAAGTATAACTAATTTCATATGTGTTCAAAATGTATGAAGTAGTCTATTACACAATTCTATAAATGACGGAATTTATATAGCTAAAATGAAATTTTTATCATTAACCATCAAATTAATGTTTATTTATCAGGTTACTAAATTATAATTTTAAAAGTGTTAGTAAATTTGTAGTCCTAAAACACAACAGTATTAGAGAAAACAGACACTGATTTTGACCTGATCAAAGCCAGAAAAGGGCATTAAAGTAATGCTTTCCACTATTTCAGTGTCCCACTATTCTATAACAATGGCATTCACTGTACAGTATCTTATTGAGTCTAATTTAAGGAGAATCTACTTTTCAAAAATAAAATACATTTTAAATAGTCAATAAAAGGTCCCAAGAGAATAAATCATACATGAAAGTATTTTGATTAAAGTGCCAAGTGAAGAAATAATTTGTATAGAATCATGCCGAGTATCAGGTAGACGAACCCTATTGAGAAACAATGAAGGTCTGATAAACATCTAAATTTAGAAAGAAAGCAAAAGCAATAAAAAAAATCTAGAGGATTTGATGATCATGAATATGAGAGTTTGGAAGGGGTAGTATGTAGAAATGATGAACAGAGGAGGAGAGATTTTCTATTTCAAAGTAGAGATGTTGGTATCTTAGGAGTAATGTGCAGAGAGGAAGCTATTAAACTTTTGAGCATTAAAGTTGATGAGTGTCTGTATGTCTAAAAAATTCTAGGCATGAAAATTAAAATTTAAAAGAGCAGAGCAATGATCTTACAAAACAATAGAAACATATGATAACAACTGAGTGAGAGAAGAACGTTCAAGAGGTCCCGAGGATGCTGAAATTCACAAATGAAAATGATATTTCTGCACTTAGATTTTGTTTAAGACCATCTGTATGAAAAAATACTAGGATAGGTCTGAGGAGGGTTGTGTCATTATGTAAGGGAAATTGGATTGAGTAAATACGGGAAGAAAAATCTGCACTAGAGCAAAGATGGCGAATATAGAATCTTCTAAACATTCCATGGCTTGGAAGAACAGGTAGGACAATGAAGCAGGATCAAATAATGGTCTGAGAGAAATTGCAGTTCTGGAACATTCTATTTATATTTGATTTATTTGAGCATTGCCTTAACAGTTGTTTCCACAATCCTCTATAGAGATTTTAATAAGTCTTTCACTGAAATATAGTTGTAAAGATTACATTATTGTTGACTCATGTAACACTGGGAAATACACCTGTAAATCAAAAGAACTAAATAAGAATGCTTCTGTTATCATTATGATTTATTATTATTCATATCATTTAGCCCAAAGCAAACTTAAACGTTTATTCTATTTGTTCTTGTGTGTAATTACTGCCAATGTTGATGGAGCTTTGGAATGGAGAGATTTACATAAAAATATGTAAGGACAAGCCAAGAGAGTATTCCAGAATAGGTGTAACAAAGGAAAAGGATAAATAATAGAGTAGACTGGCTGGCACCATGCTTATATCAGACACAGAATACTCTCTTGCCTAAAACTGAATGAAACACTACAGGATTGGTTAATAAGCTAAAACTTTGTCAGGGTGAAATTAAGCAATTTGTACAAATTTGTTTTGGGTGGGGTTGATCATTTCAGCAACAACTCTGCTCATGCATATTTGAACAAAGATAAGAAGGGGTTGAGAAGGGGAAGGGGGCTTGGTACAGCACGCAGAGGAGTGAGGTAAAGACTAAGCAATGGAACAAATTCCACTATTTTAATTAGTTAATGTGCTACTCTATACATTGCCTTAATTTGTTACAGTTCATATTTGCATACAGCTGTACTGTTCTCTACACACACTTTTAATTATTTTAATCTATAAGGGAATCCAAACAGAGAAAAACAAAAATTATTGCAAAGAAACATAAAAATTTGTTTCAGAATACTCTGTGTCCAATTCTTGGCAGTCATAACTACAGACTACAAAAATGAACAAATCTGAGACAAAGAATTTTTTTTTTCAGAGTAATCCAGTAAAAAAAAAAAAGTGCTCTTGCACTGATCCAGAAATAAAGATTCAGGATTGCCCAAAATACATTCAACTAATAAGATGCTGAGGAATAAAAACCTATTGAAAAATATTACATATCTAAAAAAAATCACATAAAATTTCACAAATAATGTACATTAGCCCAGCAATAATTTGTCTTTGGTGTCCAGGTATGTGGTACATCTGAGTGACAAAACAACAACAACAATAACAACAACAACAACAACAACACATCAGCTTTGGTAGGAAGAGCTAAAGAAATTGCAGTCTTTTACACTCAGTCACGCCAAGATCACATTTCATGAATGGCATCAATGCTGGGGTATGAGAGCATTATTCCACAACAGATGACAAATGTTTAGAAAAATTAAATGCTTGGCAGATGGAGAGAATACTTTAAAAGTTTATGTTCACATTTTAACAATTTTTGAATTAAAATACTTTTGTGTTATTTTTTAAATATTCAATAAATCTAAAAATAAATTGTGAAATGAGGAAAGGGTTACTTTCACAGTTAATTTGCAGTGATATAGTAGTATGCTAAATGCATTCATACAGTAAACCTGCAGCTCTCTTTCCTCATGTTCGCACTAAGCAAGTGCATTTAAATAAACATAATTGATTACTTGCAAATTACAGATTGTGTATTCAGATCTCAAACCTAAAGCTCTGAGATATAATTCAATTAAAATGATCAATAATTGTGAATTCCCCTCACAAGTGCCCTTAAGAGGAGAAGTTGTTTTTCACATCAAAGTGAATTATTTTAATGACCATCACTGGCACAGGAAAAAAAAATCTATTAAGAACTAAGGAATATACTAACCTATTTAAAATTAAACACAAAAACTAAAACAGGCAAAACTCCCTTCTGTTGATTCTTTATGTCTGAATCCTAATGAGTTCTTTAAAAAACATGAAGAAAATGTGTAGGTCAGCTCAATGGTTGAGCTAGTTCAGTATTTCTGAAAGATTCAAATTTTATAAAATGGTGGTTTTGTCATCTGCAATGCCACTGTAAAGAACTTCATAGAATCCAAATGTTCTGAATTTAATGCAACGTTATACATGCCACCTCAAATTTACTGAACTGTTTGAGTTAACCATTTGGATAGTGACTTCTGTGCAACACCCTGGTCTATTTCATGGGACCCTATCAGATGCCCTTCAAGAACATCCTAACCTTTGACTTTTTCTCTTAGTACTTCACTGCAAAGGAGCATTTGACACTGGGCTCTATGCCCTTGGCTGATTTCTACCATAAAAGTATTGTTTCCTCCAGGATCTCTCCGGATTCTCTTTTGATGAATGGGGACTGCACATGACCAATTTCCACAGTACTCCAGTGAGAATGTGTTAAAACATGAAAGGTTTCCTGTCTTCTGAAATGGTAGAGCCCTTTCCATATCTACTCTATAAACCAATAACAACTCTATATTAAAACCATTGAAACTCACTTTTGCAGATCTATGAAAATTAAGAAGCATTTTGTTATGGGGAAAATGCTGGAAACCTCTAAGCTTTGTAATATTTTCATGTGCTTTATATTCTTCTCCTTTTCCCCAGCTCTTCAGTAACTTTAAAAATGAGCAGCTTTCAAGTCTTGGTAAAAATGAGCTTGCTGGTTACTGGTGGATGAAAGGAGAGCTAGAGCAGGTGTGGTAATACCCAAAGCCCCATCTTGAGTTCATATTGCTACTTGGCCCACTAGTTCTTTGGTAGACTCTATCTTCAGTTGATTTAATTAATAATTCACTAAGGACCTTTCCCTCAAGGTATTTGCCAAAATAATCAAGGATAGGCTCTAATATTTCTTATGTTCTAAACTGATGACAATGTTTAGAGTAAGCAAGAAGTCACCAAAAAAATTCTTCAAAGACATTCTGGAAAGTGAGAAGTGAGGCATCAACAGGTAAATATAAAATTGCCAACACATCCATATGAATCCAGGGGTCGTGAGTGCTGGGCTATGTGACTTTGCAAAATAACCTAGAAGGCCCAACTCGCTCCATACTGGCTGACCTTGAGGCTTTATTACAGCAGGAAATGTGCAAAGCGTGCCTCTGAAAACACACAGCACTGTCTTCTGAACAGTGGGAGAGTTAATACTTGCAACACATTTAAGGATCTGTCTGTCACACACATATTTTTGAATAAAAAATATCATAACAATTTTGGAGCCCTTTCTGATATTCCTTGAGCAATATCCTGCCTCTTGTGTTGTCTAAAAGTAGTTGCTGAAACTTAAGGATGAAAACAATGAAGATTTCAGCAGCACTTTAGTAAAGGTAGTAGCTTTTAGATAAGCCATATTACAAATATTTATTTTTGTTTAGGAAACTAAGGAAATTACTTAGATTATATTTATGGATATGTATATATATATTAATTGCATAATTAAAGAAAATAAACAATATGCTGCCCCATATAGTTGCAATTCATTATGCGGTAAAGTCCTATTCCAGGGTTGATTTTGACAACCTTTTGATTCCCTTAGAACTCTATCCCTTTGTTGGTAACATATTTCTCTTGTTTATTTTGATCCCTTTTACTTCTAGTGCTTTCCCTGCCTGTTCATCAAAACTGGTGTGTTTTCCTGAGTTTTGCCCATGTCCTTCTTCTATACTATTTGTTTTCTCAAAGAAAGTGTAACTTTTTAGGTGATATTAGTCCCCAATTGCAAGTTTATGAAAGCCAAGTCTGTAAGCTATTTGGACCTTTTTCCATATCCCTCATATTCAACTTGTAAATTTATTGTCACAATGTCCCATGGGTGTAAAAAAAAAATCACTAGCAATTGACAGTGTCCAGAGGGCTCATGTGCATTTCAGGTTAGCACTGGAAAATGTCCCTCAATATTTAAGTTGTTGATTTAGGCTTATTTTCCTGTTAGAATCATGTACACTTATATACCAGAGACACAACTAAAGATAGTCAGAACTTAATTCAAGGTGGTGAATTACTATTAAGTCTTGAATGGAAAACTATTAAACAACAGTCTTTAGGAACATATTTTATTTCATAGGTTACAAGGGAATAATTGGAGGTTATAATTATCAATTTGGAATATTCCTGATACAAATGATTTGGGGCAGTAAGCATAAATTAATTAGATGTTTTAAATTTTAAGTTACCCATACTTAAACATGTTCATGCTAATTGTAGAAAATTTCTAATTTGAATTCATTTCCTCAAGTTTGTTTGCAACATAATTAAGTGATAGCTCTGGAACCACTGAATATATGCATAAGAACACATTGAGAATTCACTGTGGACATGGCCAGACCAGGGTAACAGACACAATCTGTGTACAGACACTAAAAGCTCAGCAGGGTTCATGTAAACAACCCAGCTAATTGTATCCCCAAGGAGTGAGGTTACTAAATTCTGCATTAGTCACCTTTTATTGAAAACTAATAGAAAATATTTAAAAGTGGAGTAACTTATCAGTAACTTTACATATGAAGTAGTAAATTTTTATTTCCCGCTAGTCCCCTAACTAATCCTAATTAAGAAAAAGAAAGCAATGTGTTTCATAGGTTAAAATAATATTTGAATAGTTTCATTTACAAAATTAACTAACAACTCACAGGCTTATTTTAACAACTTTATGTTTTAATAAGATATTTTGCTTTTCCTCCCCTGAATAGGTTGTATATTGAAAGCAGTATTACTCTAAGTATGATTTTATTACTATTGCTGTTGTTAACATTGAAGCTACAATAACATTTCAACAGATCTCATTAAGTTTTTCTTGAATGACTTTAAGGTGTTGGATTTCTTTGACTCTTCTGGAAGAGTTACTCAGACTTTACCTGCCTTTTAGTAAAGGAACAGATACAGTGCACAGTGTTTCTCAATTTCGGCTGTTTGGGCATTTGCTTATGATTAGAGATTACACATTATTTATTGTCATCACTGTAGTGATATTTAATTTTCATCACATAATAACAAGAATATTTGATGTCATCAAGTCTTTTTACTGGTAATGTTAATGCTTTGTGGTATCTTCACTGATGGGATTGAGAGTAAACTGGGGGATTAGTAAAGCTTGTCTTAGTGCGAGACTGCCATGGAGTTTCTAGAGACAATTCGGTACAGAAGTCTTCAATATAGTGACTGATGAATCCATTGATGGAGTTACAACATTGTCACATTAATGAGTGGCTGTAAAAGGCAGGAAGTATTCCCTATTTAGAGGGAATAGGTCACTGAAGGAATGTCTAAAGCATCCATGCCTTTCTTTGACATGCATACATTCACATTTTGTTTGTCCTTGCCTGCCTGAAGTAAAGAATATCCTGTTGCCATCATGTTCTGCTGAAGTATGTGAGACCAAGGCCATTCACAATCACTCCATGCGGAACCGTGAGCACAAATATATCTTTGGTCTCTTACATTGTTCCATCAGGTATTTGGTCACAGTAATGTTAAAACAACAAAGAATGTACTTTGATGCTTGGTGAAAGGTGAGTGCTTGTTTTCTAATAATAGTAAATGTAAAATATTAGATATCTTCCAGACAGTTTGACTTTCCATAGATGTATTAGTTTTCTATTGCTGTGAAGCAAATTATCACCAACTAAGAAAGCTGAACCAACACTTGTTTCTTTATTTCACCATTTCCATGAGTTAGGAGCCCTGACATTCATGATCTTCCACAGGCTGGAATCAAGATGGTAAATTATATGAGAACTCACCTGGAGCTTTTTACAGGAGAGGATCTGCTTTCAAGTATACTGCCATTGTTGGGAAGAACTGTTTCTTTGTAGCTAGACCACTGTGAGACCTGGTTTCTATTGGCCTTTGGATTCTCTCTTTCTACCAGAGTTTCCCACCATATGGCCCTTCCTCAGGCAATTCATAACATGGTGGCTGTCTACTTCTTTAAGGTGAGCATGAGAATCTCCCACCTCAAGTGAGAACTCAGAAGTCTCTGCCTCAGGGATTTCATCTTAATCCAGGCTTCTAGAGATTTGATCCACTTTCAATAAAATAAATTTGGATCATAATTTTATTTCAAAATCCCTTTACCTTGGCATTCTGATACTAGAAGCAAGGCATATGGTCTACCTGACCTCATGGTAAGGGAATTTGGTAGAAATGTATGACTTGCCATGGGCATCTGGGAATAATTTTAGGCACTGAGACTAACACAATAGGGGAAAAGTTTAATTCAATTAAGTACCCAGGCATTCATCAGCTACTATGAAGCAGGCACTTTGAAGTTTACTAGGCTATAAATAAATAACCATACTTTATTTTATTAAGTATCAATGTACATTATTTTTAGAAAAAGACTAAAACACAAAGTAGAAATACAGAGCAGACTGCAACTAATGAGATTATCAAAGTATGCAAGTGTTTCACAGGTATACATAAGTTAGAACATTGCAAAGACTAGAAGAGTGTTTAGACACTAATATGCCCAAGGCAACAACATGAATTTAGTATTACAATTCAGTACAAAGTGGTTATGGTAGAGAAATTGGCAAGAGACAAACATGGTTAGCTTAAGGTTGTGTATGTTAGGATAGATTATGAAATGTTCTTGGAAATTATCAAAAAAAGGTTTGTGTCCTGACATGAAGATATTTTAAGAATATTAATAAATTCTTGTTAAAAATATGCAGGATATCAAAGGATGTGATAGTTGATATGAAGAAAAAACTTTATTTAGAAACATTTTGGAGCTTGCTAAACCACACTAATTAACTGATTAGATCAATATCTAGCAGAGATGGAGAAAGCAGGATGGTCTCTAGAACAGGAGTGAAGGGCATCAGTGAATGGGAATCTGGTACCAGAAATAACACAGGAGAGATATTACATTATCAATTTCCTATAGTCCCTACAAAACTGTGTTGGAAATTCAGCACAAATGTATTATTTTACTGCTTTCAAGAATCCACATCAAACATATGTCTGACTGGACTAGCATCGAATTTCACTTCTAGAAGCTCAAGAGAAGCACTGCATATCTTTTCTTCTACTTGTAATACTCTTGTGGTTGTATTGAACCCATCTGGATAATCACCCTACATTGGAGACAACAGGTTTAACAACATACACTTAACTGCATATTAATTTCCTTTGCTACTTGGCATATCCACAGATTCCAGCATATAGGGCATGCGGATGAGGGCAAATTTTTCTGTTCTCTATTGTCTTCCTCAGTCTTCAGAGAAAAACTGATCTCACATATAAAATATCTTAATTCTTACTCCACTCCCTGAAAGGTATCATCACATTACAGTACCAATTTTAGGTGCATTTCATCCAATGCAAAAGCTCCAAAGTCCCACAGCACTCAGAGAATACAAATTAAGAGAAGTATGAGATAGTAGTTACAGATAATCTTGTTCAAAGAGGGAACAAATGGAAGGATAATGAGATCTTCAGGTGCTGAGCAGTTTTACAATTTAAATCGGCAAACTCCATTCAGGTTCAATGCCTCCAGATAATCCCCTGAGATTGCCAGGTGGCTCAGTGTAGAAAGTGCTTCCCATCCAGATCAGACAACATGAATTGAATCCTGACAATCCCTATAAAGGTGAAAGGAAAGAACTGACTCCACAAATTTGTTCTTTGACCTCTACACACGTGATGTAGCATGAGCACACCACACACATACACACAAAACACTAAACATATTAAATTAAAATAATAACTTGAAATCAAGCACCAATCCTCTGTTTGTTGATCATCTTTCCATTTCCTGAGAAAGAGCATGTGTTCACAGCCTGGTAGCTTCATTAGTCTCTCTCCTTGGATATCTTGGGATTAGATGCTCTTATTTACTTTGTGTTCTTTTTTAACACAATAAAGCAGTGTTTTGGTTGGTATATGATTTGCAGAAGCTTGTATGTCTCTATTTCATATTACAGGGTTTTCTGTTGTATATTTAAAGATTGCTCACATAGACTTCCGCATCTCATTTCTATATTTATCTTCTGCTGAGAAGGTAAGTTGCTCAATCACTTCTTATAGAGTTTGTTAAACTTTAGTTTTTATTTATTTTTACCCATCCAGTGTATGTGTGCTTGGTGGAGGTAGGCACACGTAAGTTTGCAAAGGTCAGAGAATAACATCGTGAAGTAAACTTTCTCTTTCCACTTTCCTGTGGGTTCCAAGGGTGTGAAACTCAGAATGTAGGGCTTCCACAACACAAATACTTGCCCACTGGGCCAACTCAGTGCCTGTTCCTAGCCTTTCGTGAGACAGACTTCATTGACTTTTTTTTTTTTTTTTATCTTCCTCAGCTTTATGAATGTTTTCTGTTTTTTATCCATGGTTTCAATTTTTAAAGAAGGTTCTAAAATCAAACCTTTGAATTTAATAATGTCTTTTAAATGTAGGTAATACAGACATTTCCCAAATAATCCAGATTTAGTCCCATTTTTTAAAGCAATTTTCTCATTATCTCCTTTTCCCCATTAATTTTTCAGGGACTCCAAGAAATGATAAGTGTGAATTCTCAGCAAATTTCCAAGAAATTCCTTCAGTTTTTAGTACAATTCCTGAGTTTTTCTTTCCTCATTGTTGAATTTAACAATTCAACTAAACACTTTGTCAGTACACAAAAATCCTTTTTCCTCTGCCTTGTAATAAAATGTACTTATTTTCCATTTCAGCCCTCAGCAAGTCACCACTTCCCATCAAGCCTTCTGGTAGCCTATTTATGGTCACCCTGCATTCTCACTGTCACTGTCACTGAGTGTAGACATTTTCCACCTTTTGAGAGACATTAGCATCCACAGACAATCTGGATTATAATGCCCTGCTCTTTCAATGTCTTCTAGACTTATTTTTTTACCCAGTTCCAAATCACCTGGCTCATTTTTATGTATGCAATACAACAGAACCCTATTTCCAGACAGCCAATTATGTACTACTTTTTCATGCCTATGTAACACATTCTTGGTGGTTTAGAACAACACAATTATGACATTTTGCTGGTCAGAGTTCCAACAAAGGTAACTCTGTGCTAAAACCAAGGTATTGGTAAAAGATATGATATACTTCTCAGCTGTAGACAGGAACCAGTTTCCTTGCCTTTTTAGCATGTATAGCCTAATGCATACTCTTTGGTTCCATCCCTATTTTGAACATCTGTGTAATCCATCACTGAAAGTTTCTCGGACCATTTTTATACAATCACATATAAAGGTTACAGAGGTTACTCTCCTGTCTCTTATTTCATGTCTAAGTATAGTTGGAGTTACAAGGGGCCAAATTAGCACATCTAAGTTAATCTTCCTATTTAAAGATTAACCAATGAAATACTTTAATTTATTAACTGATTAACCATTCTAATTCAGGTAGCAAACTTAATTCCTTTGACCATGCATGTTAATCCATTACCGTTACTGTAATAGAGCATGAGACTCGGTAATTTATAAAACCAAGAAATATCATTCCTAATACTGAGAGTTGGAAAGTACAAGATACAGGTGTCTATTGAGAGCCTACTTGGTGCATCACTATATAGCAGAAATGGAAACACAGTCTCGCAGAGCACAAAATAGACGCTATAACAGGATAAAGTAGTTTACTCCAATACTTTATAAGATGCTAATCTTGCCATTTGAATGAAGCCTTTTAATTTTCAATCATTTCCACCAAAGTCCCACCTGTAAATGTCTTTAGAGTAGGGATTTCATTTGGAATATATATTTGGACTCATTCAGATCAAGGCAATTACAGCCAGTATGTTCACAGTTTGGAGTGATTAAACCATAGTTGTAGTGAGGCAAGTGTCATTATTTTGTCTACAAGTAGCTTGAGAGAAAATCGATTAGTTCAACTTAGGACATGCTGAACATGAGTTAGATGGTAACTTCCCAATAGATCCATCCAGTTGGTATCACAAGTACAAGTCTGGACAGCAGGCAAAACTCAAGCAGGGATGGCTGCTGTCATTTAAGTGGTGGAGACAATTAAAGGATAACACTAGAAAGGGGAGTTGGGGGAGTCAGGATCTTGAGCCAATGATGGAAAAAAAATAGCCAAAAGAATATGTGCCATGTACTCCAAAGCTGTATGATATTGATGGTGGGGATGCAGCATAGTGGTAGAGTTTATGCTTGGTGTATGTGATGTCTAGGGTTTCATTGCCATCAACACAAAAATGGCTCCCTAAAGATAGATGCCACTGACATATATTTTAATAAATCACAAATGCTGTGGATATTGTTCTGTATAAATAAAACACTGATTGGCCAGTGGCCAGGCAGGAAGTATAGGCGGGACAAGAAGAGAGGAGAGTTCTGGGAAGTAGATGGCTGAGTCGGGGAGACACTGACAGCCACCGCCATGACAAACATCATGTGAAGATGCCCATAAGCCAGAAGCCACGTGGCAAGGTATAGATTTATAGAAATGGGTTAATTTAAGAGTAAGAGCTAGACAATGGTAGGTCTGAGCTAATGGCTAAGCAGTTTAAATAATATAAGTGTCTGTGTGTTTATTTTATAAGTAGGCTCCAGGACTGGTAGGACTTGGGGGGAGCTGGAGAGAAATTCTCCAGCTACAGTGAAGCTTTTCTATGGTGGGTTGCTGCCCATCCAGTATTCAGTAGCTGAGCTCAGGGCTCAGAGATTGTCTTCTATAGTGAAATGGGAAATAATAAAGAGAGTCTAGGCAGCCAGGCTGTGAGGACTGACACTATTAGTTATCAGCCTTGTTACCATGAAGAGGTCATTGTAATTATTAGCAATACAATTTCCCTATCAATAATATATATGTATGTTTAGTATCTAGAGTTGAGAGACTAAAATAATATAACAAATGGAAGATCTTTGCAAATACAAAATATAAAAGTGAATTTTAAAAATAATACATTTGGGGAAACTATTATAGAGAGAAAATGGATTTAGAAGCAATGAGAAGTCTTCTGTGAACTCAGTGAAAGAGAATACGTTCTGTCCCTTGGTAAATTTATTTTAATGAAATGAATTTCTGTTAGTCCCTCAGTGTTTTCTCTTGCTGTGTGAATGTGTGCTCTTTGCTTCTCCTTTATCCCATTTCTTCTCCATGTTGTTAATGCAGAGAGAGTCGTAACAAGCTCTGCTCTCAAACTGCATCAACAATAGACGCCTCTGATTCCCAACTCAGAAAAATCTCATTTTCAAGGAATGTTTGAGCTTTGACTTCCATCACATTCAGAATATTTTGGAACTAAAGTCTCAACTCTGTATAAATAAGAAAGATATCTTTGGAAATTGTATCTACAAACAAGAACATGAAATGGAAAGTAAACTAAAGCTTACGGGACAAATAAAAATGGGAAAAAGCAAAATATAATCTAACTTAATATTTTAACTTTTATCACAAAAATTCTAAAATAAGTCATATTTGTATAAATGAGTCAGAATAAAAAATAGGCCTTGAGAGAGTATAATCTGCTTAAAACAAAACCATAATTTAGAATATTTCATATACCATTGCTTATAATATGAGAAAATGCATTTAACATCAAAGTTGATTTTTAAAGCATGTATGTGGACAATAATTATGTATATAACATTAACAAACTTATTCTTTGGTCAATGTATCTTTTAAATTTTCTCCTGTAAAATGATAATAAATGTTTCAGAAAAATTTTTGACTGAATTTCTTAAATATTTAAAAAGATTAGACAATTGGTTTAATGTTATTCTAATGAAATTATAATGTTTCCTGGATGCCTAGAATAATAGAACAGACCCAAATAACCTAAGAAAATACATGAAAGTTTGAATAAAGTGTATCATAAAAAGTATTTATAGAAGCCAATAATTTATTGACCTTAATACTGATTCATAATCAAGTTAACACTATAAACTTAATATTGATTTCAGTGACATATTTCTCAAAAGTCAACTAATAATGACCTTAAAAGACTATTTAGTATTATTGATAATACATAAAAAGGAAGGATGGAGAGAATAAAGTTTCATTCATTGTTTGTGTCTTAATGTCATTCTAATTTGTTGATACCAAACAGACTAAATTAATTTGAAAATTGTAATTGTTATTTTCTATTTAATAATTTTGAACTTCAGCAAGTCACTTTCTATAATTCATAGCTGTATCCAAAGCTACATTAATTTTTACAATACGTAGTGCCTTTTGTAACTGTCACATTGTGTATCTTAACAGTTTGTGTTCAATCAAAAAACAGTAATAATCAAAAAACAGTAATAATCAAGTAGAATTGTGGTAATGCAATTTCACTGTCACTACCTCAGTGTTTATCCACCAAGAGTCCGAAAAGGAAATGATCATGATTATAAACAGCTATAATATGAGTTCTAGAGTTGTTTATCACATATAAAGCTAATCCTGTGACAACCAGGCTTCAGACAGAAGAGCAGCATAATTTATACAATATATCTTTAAGATAGATCACTTTGTGAGCTGCAGGTGGGCCCAAGTGCATTCCTATACTTCCATATATATGTAATAAAGATATAGAAAATTTGTGTATTTAATAATTTCTATTTGAGAGGAATATTTACTTACAAAAGTATTCCTTGGGCATTTGCTTACTTAATTGATAAACTTTGTGATTGTTTTAATGTTTTTTCCTTTCCTGGACATTTACCTATAATAATTTTTAATATATTTTTATTCATTCTTTGAAAATGTTATATATCTATAAATGTATTTTATTATATTCATCCTTCACTATCTTCCTCAGAATCTCTCTGGTGTTCCATTCCCCATCTCTCCCAACTTCATGCCCCCTACATTTATTGTTATTAATAATCACCTGAGGCAAATCACTACTGTCCAGATGTGCATAGTTGTGGGGACAACCCCTGGAGCATGGACTATCTACAAGGTGCATATCTCCAAAGCATAGTAACTCCCCTTGCTTAAGCAGCCATCAACTGCCAATAATTCCTCCAGCATGAGTGGACTTCAGAAATCCTCTCCTATTGATGCTGGACTTTTGATTGACTTGATCCTGTGCAGGTAATCACAGTTACCATGAGTTAATATGCACAACAGTTATATCATATCCATAGGATAGCCTTTCAATGTATCCTCCCAAGCTGGCAGCCCTTACATTCCTTATTCTAGAGAATTCCTTGAATCTTGGCTGTGAGGAGGTTGATATAGTTGGCTAATGTACAGATGAGTACCACATTTATCTATGCTTAGAGCAGATGTGAGTCTCTTCATTAAATAATATCCATTGCAAAAATAAATTTCTCTGACATATTAAAGAATGAACTGAACAAAAACTTCTCAAAACAGCAAATACAAGTGGGTAGGAAACAATTTATAAATGTCTGACTGTCTTAGCTAACAGGCAAATGTAGATTAAGACTACTTTAAGGTTCCATTTCACTAGAGATGAGGGCGACCAGAAAGACAAATGACAACAAATGCTGATATGGATACAGCAAGAGACAAAACCTTAGACACTATTGGCAGAAGTGTAAAGCAAGGCGGTCACTTTGGTAATTAGAAGACTCTTTTGTAAAATCCTACAACTAAAACTACCATATGATCCAGCTATATCCCTCTGAGCTATATACCCAAAGGAATCTGTGTCATACTACAGAAGTATTTGCACATTCATGATTATTATGGCTCTATTCATAATAGCTAAGAAGTAGAACAAGCAGGAATCAACTGTTGAATAGATGAGGAAAATCTGGTGTATATATACACAGTGGAATATTAATAAACCATGAAGAAAATTAAGTGAAATTTGCATAATTAGATAGATCTGGAAATAAATTACTGAGAATATCTAGACTCAAAAAGGCAGACACCACATTTTTCACTCTGATACAAGAATCTTCACTTCAAAACTGTTATATGTTTGAAGTAGAGTACATGTGGATGCCAAGAAACTAAAAGAGCTGCTGGGAGCTGATGCCTCAAGAAAGAGTGGGGGTGGGTGAGGGGAAGAAATGCTACTTCAGAGAAGTGGGTGAGGTGGGGAAATGAGGGGTTGATGGAAAGTTTAGTCAAAACAAAACACTCATGAAAATTTCTATGCAAACCTGTGATCATCAACTAAAGAAAAATAGTTATTTGGAGGAAGTAGTAGGGCATAGATGATATGGAAGGACAATGGGCAGTCCTTCCTTAAGTGGGCACTTAAGCCTGAGACTTTGGGTTAAAGGTTTAAGTAGGAGAAGGGAGATTGGAGAAAAGGGAGATGGTCAGTTGTAGCTAGAGTTTTCTTGCCTGCCTGGCCCACAGTCAGGACAAATCTCTATCACCCGCCAGTCTCACAGCCGCTCAGACCCAACCAAGTAAACACAGAGACTTATATTGCTTACAAACTGTATGGCCATGGCAGGCTTCTTGCTAACTGTTCTTATATCTTAAATTAATCCATTTCTATAAATCTATACCTTGCCACGTGGCTCGTGTTTTACCAGCATCTTCACATGCTGCTTGTCATGGCAGCGGCTGGCAGTGTCTCCCTCCGCCTTCCTGTTCTCTCCTTTCTCCTCTCTGTTAGTCCCGCCTATACTTCCTGCCTGGCCACTGGCCAATCAGTGTTTTATTTATTGACCAATCAGAGCACATGCAGACCATCCCACAGTAGTCAGTTATCCAAAACTAGGATGTAGAAGAAATCTTATGGAAATGTACTAGTGTGTAAGGTAATGAGAAAATATAATGTATTTTTAAAGGAGCTTAAACTGAAATACACTGCATTGGTGAGAAATGTTCCTTGAAAACATGAGCCATTAAAGGAAAATATCCAAAGCATGCACAGGATGAGTTATTAACGGAGAAGCCCTGAGCAATCTAAAATAACATAGCCATTGCCATGGCTTTTGGTTGGGCACCATAACTAGTAAGACCTTATTACTGTAGACAGCACTCACTTTGATTGCAGAAAATAGAGAAATTCACAAGAAAACCCTCTCTGTATGGATCATATCCAGCATGCTACAATACTAATTTTATCCACTGGTGTAATAATGGCATGGAATTTATGGGGTAACCAACTGCTTTCTGATTGAATATAAGACCTACCTCACAAGAAAGATTTCATACCTGGTGCTTTTAACCTGGTCAAAAGCCTATGACTAAGGACAAAAAATAATTATATTAATTCTTAAATCCCCAAGTCTCTTTAATATTCACTACAATTAATTTCTAAACATTTTCTTAGAAAAAGTAGAAGAAATATGTTAAAAATTATACCAAAGAGTACTTTCATATATGTTGGTTGTTATAACATGAAACACTTCCCATTCTCATTATCTGACAGTTGACAGACAACACACACATTAACCTAGGAGATGATGAAGATATAACTATTATTCTATCTGTGACTTCAATTACTTGCTTATTTTCATTTGTTTCATAGCTGCCCAGTAACCTCATAGCTTTGAGGCATTAGATAATTTTACAAGTTGGCATTCCAATTTCTCAACTTTCTCTTCATCCATGTAGCATATAAGTTTTTTAACTTATATATACAGGCTTCTAACAGCATGACTTTAATTTGTTACCAAACAAAATGCTTCATCAATTTTACTAGGAAACAATTCATCATCTGTTTGATTTTAGAAGGGTAGCACTAAGTCTCAGGCATAAATATAAGTAAGCATAGATACCTCAGAGACATGAAGAGAGCACATTACATCCTTTTCTCACTCCATAATTGACTTTTGAGAAAACGATGTGGTTTGTTGACCGCCATTTAAAAGATAAATAGCAGCAATGTTGGCAAATTCTCATGAAAGTCAGGAGTTAATGTATAGACGACAACACTCACCTATGGTTGTGTTTGGGTATTTAGATATGCAGATATCTACTTCAAATGCATTTGCTTGGGTACATTTAATCATGTGCGCTATTGACTGCTAATGAAAGCAAAAAGCAAATCAACTGGTATCTTAAAAGGACAGGTGCTCATTAGCTCATGTCTTTATGCACATATTTGGAATGGAAGCAATCTAAATAGCTTTCTTTGAGCAGGATGGAATTGGAGCCCTGATTTATGGTGACTAGGAGCTAGCTGTTTTCATAATCTCTGTTTCCACTGTGGGAGTCAGAATACTTGACTGATTCATGAGTTGGGAACTTTTATATTTACTCAAGAAATTGACAAAATGCAGCATGACTCTGTATGTGACATCGCAGGAAATATTTTGTGCTATTCATGGTACATTTATCATATTTGCCTTACCGTTAACACTGTGTTATCCCGCTGATGCTCAACTTCTTAAAACTCCGAGTAGTTCAGAGCCAACAGGGACTGATATAGCATAATACATCTAAACTAAGCAGCTATAAAGCCAATGAAACCAGGAACCTACAAACTCCAGCTATGGATACCATCAGTATGAATAATGTAACAGGCAAGATGCTTTCCATGCCCCATATGTAACACTGAAATGTGTGCAAAAATTTACCACTTTAATTTAAATGTATACTTCTAGATATTTTATCTACACCTTACTAACATAATAAGAACTTAGCTCTTAAAGCAAAATCAACCAGTTGAGTGCTTTAAAATTTTCTACTCTTTTTTTTAGTAGGAAATTAGATAATCTTTTTGGCTTTCAGAAAGTGATTGTAGTTTCCATATAAGTAAAAGGACCCATTCAGTCTTTTTTTTTTTTAATGACAAAGTATTATCATTTTGAAAAGTATCTGGATCATGATATAGACCCAATAGCTAATTCCATATTGCAAAGCATCTGAGATATTTATGATTATTGGAGAAATAGCTGAGACTATAAAGAAACTGTGAAGTCTAAGAAAAATAAATAAAGCTATATTTCTCTGTATGAATTTCAGAATTATGAGAACAGAATTTTTTTAAAAAATCAGAGAACTGGAAGAATAAGGAATCAATGTGAAAGGTCTTCTCAGACCCCTGGAATTTTAAAATGCAATGTGAATAGCTACTGAAGGTACAGAGATTCCTGATAAGATAATGGATATGAGTGATAAAGTTACAGTTTAGAACTGTGCCCAGTCAACAGCTGTAAAGCCAGGATGTCCTGTCCTTTAGAGGAGACATGAAACTCAGTAAGACTGAGTGCCAGGGAGACAATCTGAGAGCCTGTTGATACAGTTTTCTTTTAAAATTATGACAAGCACCTCAAAGAGCTCTTCTGAAACCAGAGCAACTTAAGGGCTCCTGGCACAATGCACAGGTGGTAAAGGACTGAAGTGGGAGCAGCGGTGCTTTTGGAAGAAGGCCAGCCATGTGTGGCACCTGTACATGAAGCTGCAGCTAATACAGATGATTAGTTAAATGCCCTTTTCTTGAGGAAGGTGACACAGTGTGAATTCCAAAGGGAACAATTACCTTTTATACTCCAGATGCTGGCATGGGATGATCCACTCCTTTCAAGCTATGTTAGACATTATCAGCTTATCTTCATTACTTTAGGTTTTGTTCTTTCACCCAATAATTCACAAGGGATGGAAGGTTTTAAAGACTTCAAGTTATCAGAATATGATTTTGTAAAAAGTGTATTTTCAGGAATTATCCATAAAATCCATATTATATTTTATTAGTTGAAATATCCAATATTTGTTTTTTCTACAATATGCCTAAATTTATATTTCACAAAAGCAGAATGATTTTATGACTGTATCTTCCTATAGATATATATCTATAAATATGTGTTATTTTGTAGCTTACCTAATACTTTATTAGTGTCAGAGTATGAATGCATGTATCCACCAGGATTCATATATTGAAACAATATCAATCACAGTATTATTAGGTGTAGCTGAAAGTTCTCCTGTGTTCTGCCTGGCCCGTGGTCGGGACAAATCTCTCACCCACAGTCCCACAGCCTTTTATAAAATAATCACACAGAGGCTTAATATTAATTATTACTGCTTGGCCATTTGCTCAGCCTTATTATTGACTAGCTCTTACACTTAAGTTAACCCATAATTTTTATTTATGTTTAGCGATATGGCTTGGTACCTTTTCTCAGTTCTGCCTTCACATCTTGCTTGCTCTGTGGCTGACTGGCGACTCCTGACTTAGCCTTCCTCTTCCCAGAATTCTCCTTGTCTGCTTATCCTGCCTATACTTCCTGTCTGGCTACTGGCCAATCAGTGTTTTATTAAACCAGTGTACAAAAGCATTATTCCACAGCAATTAGGAGATAAGGCAATTAGAAGGTATTTAGATCACCTCCAACAGAAGAGAAATTTCTTTATGAAAGTGAAGATAGAATGTTCCTTTCACTACTCACATGTGAGCATCCATACAGGCATTGGCTCTGAAGTGGTAAGGGGACTCTCAGCAGACAATGGTTCTACATACAGTTCCATGATTTTTGACTCCCACACTACAGAGCTCTGAGCAATAAGTGTCTCCTGTTTATAAATGATCATCTCATGGCATTTTGGCTAACATACTAAGATAAGTTGGAACTATAGGGTATCAAAATAATGAATCAAAAACCTTCCCCTATAATCAGTTTAGTGACTACCCTAACTGTCATCATAGAACCTACAACCAGTAGCTGATGGAAGCAGATACGGTGATCACAACCAAGCACTGGGCTGAGCTCCTAGACTTCAGTTAAAGAGAGGGAGGAGAGGTCGCAGGAGCAAGAGGTCAGATCATGATAAGGAAAACCACAGAGACAGCTGACCCAAGCTGACTGGAGCTCATGGACTCTGGCCTGTCAGCTAGAGAACATGCATGGGACTGAAGTAGGCCCTCTACATGTGGGTGACAGTTATGTGGCTAGATCTGTTTGGGGAGCCCCTGGAAGTGAGACCAGGAATTATCCCGGGTGCATGAAATAGCTTTTTGGAATACATTCCCTAGGGTGGGACACCTTGCTCAGCCTTGACACAGGGGGGAGGGGCTTGGTCCTGCCTCAACTTAGTATGCCAGACTTTGTTGACTCCTCAAGGGAGGCCTTACCCTCTCTGAGGAGTGGATGTGTGTGTGTGGGGGTGGGCAGAATAAGAGGAGGAAGGTGAACCGGATTGGTATGTAAAATAAAAAATAAATATTTTTTTAAATAAATAAAAAAATTAAAATTAAAAACCTCTTGCTTTTATAATAGTACTTACTTGGAACAAAGATAGGCCAGTTACTTGTGGGCCACTTTATATCAGCTACATACACTGATCCTGACAGCAACCTAGCGCTGGTTACTTCTTTCTGCATTTACAGATGTGAGGACAGGAGTCTTAGATGGCAAAACCTTCCTAGGTCATCTCATACTAATAACTGGCAAAACTGGATTTATGCCCTTGTCAGTCTAAACCCGATAACTATTCCTTTCCACCGCTTATATTGTGAACGCACTTATCGTGTTGCTTTGAATAAGAATGTACACAATAGTCTCTGACATTTAAATGCTTGGTCCCCAGTTGGTGGAACTGTATGGGGTTAAGAGCTGTGGCCTTGTTGAAGAAGGTGTGTCACCAGTGAGTGGCACTGAAGTTTCAAAAGCTTTGTGCCATTGTTTAGTTCTCTGTCTCCTGCTTCCAGTTCCATTTGTGAGCTCCCAGATGTTGCTCTAGCTGCCAGCTGCTGGCTACCTCTTACCTCTACTCTACCACCATGGACTCTAACCCTCTGGAGCTATAAGCCCAAAATAAACTCATTAATCTATAAACTGCATTGTTCATGGTGTTTTATCACAGCAATAGAAAGGTAATTAAGACATTTATCAGCAAATGAAGAGCAAGTTAAAGCCTGGTTCTAAATTGACTGACAGCAAGACCAACTCCCTTGGAGACTTTTCCTTATCATTACTAGCCTAGTCAACTTAAATGTCCACATCTTTTTATACTATGAAAATAAAAACTATGATAAAGATGTAGCCCATATGAAAATGGAAATGTGACTTTAAAAGGTCTGGAGCTTATTTCTATTTCAGTACCACTGATGGGAAATAGTCAAATGAAACCAGATGTTCTATATCCTCTGTCTTTCACCTATTTTCTGCATGGGTTAAGGCCCCCTTGGCAGCTTTATAACCGGTCACTAACTATTCATATTCTTTTCTAGAGGAAAACTACACAACTGATTCGGGTGCATCTTTGATGCCTGTCACATCTCCTCATACCTTTCTATTCATGGTTTTTCTTATCTTTCTACTGTTAAGGAAACACCAAGAGCAGTCACCTGTCAGCCAAGAGCAGTGCCTTTTCAGAGGACAGCAAATGGGAGAGTGAGCTGGCAGAGCCAGAAGCCAGGTTAGCACACACAGAGAGGAAGCTTCTGAGAGCTACATTAATTACTTTCATCCCCCAAAGGGGAAAATAACTCTCTAAAAAATGAGTTGTATTTTGCTTATATATAGCAGTACTTTAAATGTAACTCTGTAGAGCTTAAGTATTCTAAGCATATCCATAATATCTACCTAAGGGAATAAAGGTAACAAATCAATTTTTAAGTTCAGTTCACTTATTTCTTTTGGTTTTAGCCACTGACTTCAGAACACTGTGGAAAATATATTTCTCCTGAATATTTGATTTCATGATCTTATGTAGACACATCTCTATATTGTATTTCAATAAGTCCACAAAAATGAAATGTCTACCTTTAGCCAGCTTTGATTTATATCCACACAAATTTAATTCCAACATGAAATGACATAAAATCTGTTAAATGACCTGGTACCAGAATATACCTATAGTGAGTATATGGAAGAGATTTTACTCTTTTTCCTCAAAATGAACTCATGTATCTATTATAAAATTATTTAGAAAAAAATATTACTCATTGTCAATAATTGATAGCAGAAAATGGCTCCTTATTAATTTTAATATTGAAACATTTAAAATATTGTAGATTTGTTTAATTTGGAAAACAAGTGTTGCTTCATAATTTACTAATTAAATTGGTTATTTGACAAGTTCACACATGTACGTAATGCACACTGACTACTCTCATCCTGCTCTATTTCTATGTTTTACACTCCTGGTCTAGCTGAGGTCTTCCCTACAAATGTTCATGGCTAATTCATTTTGTCTTGAAGCCCACTGAATTCATCTGGGGCTATCTGTGTAACCATGTGCTTGGAGTTATTCACTGGATCTTGGTGGGCTCAGCTGTGGGTGGACTACTGAAGGCAATTGTTCCCTTTCTCATGGTACTGAAAGGTACATTCTCATAAGACCCTTTGCTTTCATGACTGACTGTTCACTGACTGGGCCATTCCTATGTGAGCACAGTGTGAGTAATGGCTATTTTAATGTCACAAAAATGTAGGCATTTGATTAAAGCAAGCATACAGGCATAGTAGATGTGAAAAATTGAATGCTGTCATTTCTGTGAGTATTGTCAAGCAGTCTTCGTCAAATCAGATCATGAGATATTTACAAACTCCAACTATATTGGCTTATCACCTAACAGAACTTGATCTCAATTAATTGTGAGGTTCATTCATAATTTTTAGTGAAAAACAGCCACAGCATATAGTGATATGAAAACCAATTTCCTTTTACAAAAGGATATTGTTGAAGTAATTGTCATTTAATTAGTCATTAGTCCAACTAAGAGATCTAAAGAAAATGAAATATTGACAGAGCCCCCACGTGTGAATGTGAATGTGACTGACAGTGTATGTATCTGTTATTTGTCTCCTCAACTACATGTACATATATCTCTCTCAATTTAAATGTTTTCAGTGACCTCAATTGACTTTGTTGCTGTTTGGATGAACACATGGAATATCACTTTCATCTATCTTTTATGTACATTGTCTTGTAGCTTGAAATCTTGTCTTGAAATCCAAGGGAATCAGACAAAAAAAATCTCCTTCCAGATTGTAAGGGAAGACAAAACTATCTCTGTATGAAAAAAAGATAAAGTATGAATATGTAATCAAGAAATAGATTCAGCTATATTAAAAAAAAATTCAAGGACATGCACACACAGAGAGGAGTAGGGGGAGATGGAGACAGAGAAAGAAACAGAAAACCAATGAGGAAATTAATCAAAGTAAAGAACAAAGAATAAATTATACTTTGGTTTAGCAAAGACTTGATGTAAAATTATAAACACAATGACTTCATCTAAAGTGAAAATGGAAGGAAAACAGGGGAGTTAACAACAGAAAGGAGGCTGAACAATGAAGTTAGAGTCTGACCTTACAACACATTCCAAACTTAACTGAAAGTGGGGAAGGAAACCTAAATGTAAGATTTAGAAGTGCAAACTCTGTTGAAGAAAACAAGTAAAAGCTTAATGATTTGGTCCTGATTTGTACACGGGCTCTTTAGAAATAATATCTAATTACAAGCGAGATGAGAGAAAGAGATAAATTGTACTTAATTTTTTATGCTTCTGAAGATGTCACCAGGACAGTGAAACTATAGAATATGAGAACAGTTTTGAAGATCATTTGTCTTGTAAGTGACTTGTATTTGGATATGATGAGCTCTTCTTGCTCAACTATAATAAAACAAGGTAGCTCAGATTTAAGGGGGTTGATAACATAAACAGACATTTCACCAGAAAAACAATTGAGTGAAAAATATTTCCAAAGATATTAGTAATTAGCAAAATGCAGATCAAGGCCACAAAGACAAACTCACTAGGATCGCTATGGCCAAAAAGATAGAAACTAATATTAAACGACAGTGTGAAAACAATCTTACATGAATTGCATGTGGAAGTACTAAATGACGCAGCCACTTTGTAAATCAGTTTGTAGTTCTTAAAAGAATAAAAGTTTATCAAATAACTAAACAATTCTACTCTTAGGAACATAGCTAATAAAATTAAAAACAAATACTTACAAAGCACTGTATGCAAGTGTTTATAGAGATACTTAAACATAACAGCCAAAAAGCAAAACTAAGTAAATATCCATCAAAGGTCAAGCAAATAAATAAGATGGCATATGGAAGCACCGGAATATTGTTTACTCATAAGAAGCAATGGGTTTCTAATACACACTACATGTGTAGATCATGAAAACATTGTGTGAAGTGAAGATGGCTAGGCAGAAGTAATATGTTATATAATTCTACCTATAGAAAATGCCAGGTCTACATAGAAAGTAAAAGGGTCATGATGTAAATGAAGGTAAGATGAACCAAACATGAACTGGATAATCAAAAATGTAGGATATTTGTTTGCTTGTTTGTTTGCCTGTGTTCAAAATGACAAAACTTTTGTGGAATTTTTGTTGCTTACAACGTAAGTTTGTTCACATACAGATCACTGGATTACACCTCTTTAGAGGAAAAAGGTTATGAGCATTTAAATTACATCCCAGTAAAAAAGAAAAGCAATAGAGGGCTTTTCTCAGTAATCTAAGAATTTTAATATAATAAAATCAATTCCTACACTTACTACATTATCAGTATACATAAGAGAGAATATCTTAGAGCTATGAATGAATAAAATTATATTTTGAATACATACAAGGTAAAAATAGAATGGAGTGCTTAAAGGCTGAGCAAAGCTAGTCAAAATACCTACAAATATGTGAGGACTAAAATAAAAACAGCCAAACACAACTCTCTAACCAGTTCAAATTTTAAAGAAAGCCTAAAAGTTGATGAAGAAACAACATTAGACATTATCTGCATTATTCGGTATATTCACAAAATTATTTCATTAATGTACATGTAGAAAACCAAAAATTGAAAATGTTTAAAGTAACAAATGTAGTTAGATAAATCACTGATATATAAAATAGACAGTCTATTTTATTGCCTTACATAAGTAAGACTAAGAATAAAATAATTTACTTATACAACACTAAGGACGAATATTTTGTTAACTTTAAAGTGAACTTTAAATTTTTCCTAGTCAAATATTTTCTATAAACAAGAGAGAAATTGTGAAGTAAAGTTGAATAATGACAATTATTTCTCACCATAGAAAGTAAAAAAAAAAAAAAATGGAACATAATGCATGTAACTTTGGGTACCGTACATGTATCAAGACTGTCACATTATTGATGACCACTTTACATAGAAGTAATAAGCTCCTTGGGGGAGTTTCTTTTCCTAAATTTAAATTTCTGCTGATAATATTTTTTGTAAGTACATTGGTTGTTACTAAATCTATTTACAGTACATATGTGTATTGCTTATAATTACATATAAACTTACACTTGACTAGATTGTATCTCCTGGTACCATCAGAAACTCCATCCATAAATTCTCAGCGACATGACAATGTGAGCTGAACAAGGACACCAACAGGCATGTGAAGGTAGATAAGGAAAACCCAGAGGCCTCAACCCTACCTGGAGAACTAAGGAAAAGCAGTAGTGGGAGAGGCAGTCTTCCCAGGGAAGAGAACACCAACTGGTTGTCCACCGCCAAACGGTCAGCCCTGAAAACCTACACACAGGTAACATTATACAGACTGAACATGTTATATTTAGGAATATAAATGAATATACATATGTGTATGCAATAGTAATTAGTGAGAAAAAAGAGGACATACATTTGAAGGAGAGCAGGGAGGTTTATATAAGAGGGTTTGTATTGAGGGAAAGAAATGAAGAAATGTTGGAATTATATTATAATCTCAAAAATAACCAAAGAACTAAAAAAGCATAAATCAGAGAAAGAGATACTAAGCAAGCTTGATTTAATGATATGGTTATAATATATTCACACTATTAAATTGCTTTTAGTTCTGAATATAGCTTTTGAAAGTTAATAAATGAAATAATTAAATCAGGAGAATGGTTGGCAGGGTCTGCTAGAAAACTGAAAAAGAAGTTTTTAATTTATGTAGTTTCAATTTTGAAATTGGAAAAGTAATCGGGAGAGGAAATGGTTTGTATAACAATGTGAATGAATTTCACACTTGTGATATTTTAATTGTGCTGAAATGTGATTTTATTTGTATGTTAATAAATAAAGTTTGCCTGGAGATCAGAGGTCATTAGAGAGCCAGAAATAGAAGTCAGGTGGAGGTAGGCCACGCCCTTAATCTAATCACATGGCAGGCAGAGTCTCTGTGGTCAAGGACACAGCCAAGCGTGGTAACACAAACCTTTAATCCCAGTACCAACCATAGAGACTTGGAGGTCTGTATAGACAGGCAGTGACAAGGAAGGCATGTGGCTGGGTTTAGAGCAAATGAGAAGGCAGAACAGAAAGACAATAAAAAGACAAGTCAGACAGGAAGAAGGTCTCTCTCAGGGGAAGTGACAGCAAGTGAGTGGTAAACTAAAGGTAGTCTTGGCTCTTCGCTAGGGCTCTGATCTCTTGAGCTTTTAACTCTGTATTTGGCTCTGTGTTTCTTATTTAATAAGACTGTTTAGAAATTCATCTACACACACTAAACTGTATAATTAAAAGTGATTAAGAAAGTATCTTTTATGCCATCTACATTTTTATCAGAATAAAAATTTGAAAGCTTAAAAAAAACCTAGACTTATTTTCATATTTGCATACATCTGAAATAATATTTTTCTGTGAACAGATAGCATCAATTATTGTCACCTACACATGCTGCTTGGACCTGTTTCCTCCAGCTGCTGTGAGGATGAAATGATTGACAATTGTTTACATATTATTTAGAGATTAAGTATTTTCTCTTTAAAGATTTTTCTATTTCTAACACTACAGTTTGTACATACACACCATGTTTTTATGTAAGCAAGAGGAGTCACACACATACACACACACACACACACACACGCACACACACGCACTTTAAAGTAGAATTAGTTGGTCCTCAATTTACATCCTTAAGTAATTCTTGTTAGCACTTACTGTCAACACTGCCTGTTTTCCTAAATTTTATAGGATATCCTCGGGAAATTCAATGTTCTCAAACTGAAGGAGATAATTGCTACTCAAATAATGAGAATGAATAAATAAATAAATAAATAAAATTAAAAGTGGACCTTAACGTAGGAAGGTGAAAAAGGAGCAAACATTTCCAGCATTTTAAAAAGCAGACAACATGATTACACTCTATAATGCTTTAATAGGATGTTTCCTAGAACACAAAGTGCTGTTCCGTGATCCCTACCCACAGTGGCTACAGCCCTGTCTTTTCTTCACTATTCTTGAATGGCATATTTCATTCCACACATCCTGTACATGCTCTAAAGCCTTAATATTGCTAAGGGAGAAAGCTTAGCCAGCTCAGTGTTTGTAAATGTCAACTAGCCAAAAGATATTTGGAAGCCTATGAGAGCTCACCTTTCTAATATTTGCTTAAAGCCATCTGGAATTAATGTTCTCTTCCTTCTCCTCTCACCTCAAAATAAATCTGTATACAGAAGTTACACAAAATACATTTAAGAAGGCTGACATTTAACTCTCTTACATTCAGGCAGGAATTACACATGCATGTAAAAAAGATGAAACAATCTAGACAGCATTCTGCATACTAGCTGCCAGCTTCCTCTTTGATAAACAGATATTTTTCCTTAGGAAACACATCTTGCTTGTTTAGTGTTAAAGGAAGCCCCTGACGGTCTACTAGAATTCACACACCTACTGAAATAGTTTATACAGTATTCCTTTTGTGGTGGTTTGAATAAAATGGCAACCATAGGGAGAGGCACTATTAGGAAATGTGGCCTTGTTAGAGTAGGTGTGGCCTTGTTAGAGTAGGTGTGGCCTTGTTGGAGTGGGTGTGGCCTTGCTGGAGTAGGTGTGGCCTTGCTGGAGTGGGTGTGGCCTTGTTGGAGTGGGTGTGGCCTTGCTGGAGTAGGTGTGGCCTTGCTGGAGTGGGTGTGGCCTTGTTGGAGTGGGTGTGGCCTTGCTGGAGTAGGTATGGCCTTGCTGGAGTGGGTGTGGCCTTGCTGGAGTGGGTGTGGCCTTGTTGGAGTGGGTGTGGCCTTGTTGGAGAGAGTGTGGCCTTGTTGGAGAGAGTGTGGCCTTGTTGGAGAGAGTGTGGCCTTGTTGGAGAGAGTGTGGCCTTGTTGGAGAGAGTGTGGCCTTGTTGGAGAGAGTGTGGCCTTGTTGGAGAGTATGATCTTATTAGAGTGGGTGTGGCCTTGTGGGAGTAGGTGTGGCTTTGCTGGGGGAAGTGTGTCACTAGGGGATAGCCTTCTTGTGAAGAATATTGTTTGTAGAGTTAGCCTGCCTCCTTCTTTAGGATCAGTGACAGATCTCCCTTACCTCTCTAGACTGAGTCAAGTAAAATGGAGACTAGATCACTGAGCTCCGCACCTTTGGAAAAGGGCTGCTCACATGTGGCACGAAGGAGCCTCTGGATGTCCAGCGCTGACACACTTGTTTTGAGAGCCCTTGACACCATCCATTTATTCTTTTTTCTTTTCTCTGTCTTTTCAGATTTGACCTTTTAAACTGAGTGTATGGAGATCTGATTAAATGATCAACTTCTCCCCCTAAGTTCCTCATTTCACCTTGGCCCCTGCCACAATGCCCTCACTTCAGCCACTCAACACTGATTTTAAGGTAATTCCTGAATCCTTTGTCTGAATCATTGCATAGGATCTGACATGAGATCTGATTAGAGAGAGAATTCACCTGGGAAGCCTCGGTCCTTCGATACTTCCTTAGGTTACGTTAGAGCCCATTTCAGACGAGGGCTTGAGGACTGTCTACAGAGTCAGAACTACAGCATCTACCTAATAACTCCACATAAGCTTCTGCTGCTCTTTTAGAATTCTATATAAATTTCAAGAAAAAGAAAATTAAGACTTTTTACTTTGTTCTCTGATAACTTCAGTTTCAAACTCCTGGGCTCATAAGACAATCTTTCTCTTTTCGGTCCCTGTGTGCTAACTTACTACTATGTCAAGTGATCATAGTTAAATACTTCAGATTATTCACATTGTCATGATAATTTGAACACCCAAGTAAGTCAAAGAATGTAATATACTGCTAAGCTACCTTATTCCCTTCAAAAGACAGTTGATGAGATCTGTGGCTTTAATATTTATTGATTATCTAGATAGTACTAACTGAGCTACATTACTAAAACATAGAACATACAAGATCCAGTCAATTATTTCAAGATCAAATTTTGAAATGTAAATTTTTTTCCAATAATGATCCCTGAAAAAAAAATGTAAACCACAAGTGAAGCAAAATATATTTTGAGTCTTTTAGGGAAAAAAAATCTGTCTGAAGTAAAGCAAGGGGATACAGAATGATCAGGAGAAAAAAGACATTTTTAGCTAAACACTCTTGGATGCTAAGGTTATTCTCTGTTGGTTTGCAGTTCTCATTTACACACTGATATGAAGCTTTAGGACCATAAGGACTCTCATTAACTTTGCTAAATGTGGAGTTCAGTGGTTTTTTTTTTTCAAACTAATTATTTCTTTACTATTTTTATATCGACATCCACTCTGCTCAAACTCACAAAGGACAAATATCCAATCCCCAGCCCTGGAGTTAGGGAAACAATTCCATTTAACTATCCCATGAAAAAAATATTTATAGTCTCCACAAAAACTTGGATGATGTATTTGTCAAACTATTTATATTTATGAAGATTAAATATTATGTGTAAAATAATATGAACACTTGATTGGTTGACATAATGGTTTGAATAATGCATTTTCCTAAAAAAAATACAGCAAACTCAATGAATCTAATTGCATATCAGAAATAATTTGGCCTAATTTAACTCAGCATCTGGGCTCTCCCAATGTTATTTTGTCTTTTAGAAGCACTAATCTGAGAAACTCCTTTTGCTTTATTATAGTTTCATAAACAAATTTACCATTGACACCATCAATTTTGCAGAGAATTATTCTTATAATACTTGTTTTCATAGAAATTAGACTATTGTTTTTATGTTCTCTGAACTTAAAAAATGATTTTAAATCCATGGTAAACACTGTCTTATGGTTGGAAAAATGTATCCCTAGTTGTCTTCCCTCTCTTACACATCATATCTTTGACCAACATTCATTAATAACTTTGCCATAATATTTGTAATTTACCTATGACTGAAGTCTCCTTTAAAACTTCATATCTCAAATTTTTCTGGGGCAGTGATTTCCAACCTAGCTCCAGCGTCCTAATGTCCAGCCTGGACGTCAGATCAATTTCAGAAGAAACTCTGGGGGAGGAAGCTAGACATCAGTAATTTCCAAATCTCCCAGGAGGTTCCAAAGTTCAGTCATGGTTGAAAAACAGCATTCAAAGTGAGAAATGACCTTGGGCCTTCGTACAAGTTTTCATCTAATAGCCTAGCATATTACAGCTGACAAAATGGTATCTATGAGCAATGTATAGAGATTTTCTTCCCTTAATGCTGTTGAAATATGTTGTCAAACCTCTGTATCTCTGTCCTGGTAACTTGAAATTTGAACCATCAACCTGTGATAAAGTATTTTTAATATATTTATCTCAGTGCTTGAACATGCTTTACTGTGATGTAATTATGACAGTTTTCAGTCAAATTTGTACCTAAATACAAAACACTGAACAAAACCATCACTATTAAACAAGGAAGAGTTAGTAACCTTTGGATAAATAATGTCATATATTCAGAGCAATTTGTTAAGAAAATATCCCCTCACTAACAATCTACTTTCATGAATCTAGTATCACACTTTTTGTTCCCTCTATGTTACTGGAAAGGCCTTTGTGTCATACCATTAAGCAAATAGATGACTAGTTGAGGGAAGCCTTTGTCACAGAACATTCTGTATCTCAGAAAAGAATCATGGGTTTGATGTTGATCTTTAAATTTACCTTCACTTTATTCATTAATTAATTTAACCTTGGCTGCAGAGTTAATTCACAAATCTAAGTCCATTTTTCTAATAATTTGTTTCTTTTTTCTTTTTATTTATTTTTTTCATACAATACATCCTGACCACAGCCTCCCCTCCCTCCATTCCTCCCACCCTCCTCATCTCCCCTCTCCCCCAGATCCACTGCTCCTCATTTTCCCTTCAGAAATGAGCAGAAGCAGACTTCCCAGTGACATCAAATGAACACACATAACATGACATGACATGACATGACATGACATGACATGACATGACATAACATGATGCAATAAGTCTAGGCACAAACCCTCATATCAAGGCTGGACAAGCCTCATAGCAGAAGCAAATAACATATTATTTTTTTTATAAAAACTGTGCACAACATGCTGGAAATGAAATTATTTTTACCTAACGTTTCTAGATTCTATTAAAGACATAATCCCATAAAGGGATGATTATTAACATTTAAGTCTTAACTTCATGAATTGATTCAATTTCTTTAAAGTAGAAATAGGATTACTTTGCATTATACTTTGAATTCCTTTTCTATCACTGAATGAGATGGTTGTATATGTAAATGTGACTTATACATTCCTTATGTGTTCTGAAAATGAAGGTGTCTGAAATAAATTCTATAACTCAATTTCTGGTTTTATTGTAAACCACATAGTAGTTAATAGCTTAGCACACCTGATTTGACTTGACATTTTCAAAATTGATTTATTGCATTCCCTGCAAAAACGATTAGCTCTAATCTTGCAAATGCAATGGGCTTCTATTGCCCTGATTATTATTGTGAAGCCTATAGTATGTTATGCCTTCTCCCAGTTTATATAACTGTGATTTATCATCTCTCTTCTGAAGAAGTCATATCCCCAAAGTAAAAGGTTCTTCCATTTTCTATTGACTACAATTCTGCACATTATCTGAATAGAAACCCTATTACAAAGAGGGGCCTATACAAGTCATTGTATTCTAGCCCAGAATTAATTCTGGGGAGAAATAAATGCATCTTTTTATGATTTATAGACAGCATGGTCAATGTCTCAGAATTTTAAACATAATTAACCCAGAGTCTGTGGTAAGCCTTCAATGACCATTAATAATTGGAAAGAATGAATGAAATATGATGGGCATTCTGAAGCATTTTAAAACACAATGAACATTTAAGGAGAGTTGGTGATGATGTAACGTGTTTTAGGGAAATAATTTAGCTTTTGAGCTTCTTTAATAATTTTCACTCGTGAAGTGCAATCTACCTTTTCACACAGAGCCCGGCAGTCTGGCCAGTACTGTATACATTTACATTTCACAGTTGTATTCAATGTCAAGGACTACCAAGTCACAGGAAAGCTGCACAGCCCCACAACCCTGTATGACTGCTCCAACCATAGAAAAATGTTATTTGGTACATCTGTTTTCTATTTACTGTTATTGCCCAGTGAAAGAGAAATTTGATAATTACTTGTTTTTCTATTATTCATGATAATCTGAATTAAGTGTTGATTAAGGAACTCTTAAAATATTTCCAAAGTGTTATTTTCCTTTATATTATAAAATAACAAAAATAAAGTAATTGGTAGTTAGGTTAAAGAAAATTATCATTTTTAGATTGCCTATGAAGACAGAAAAATAAAACAGTTTCAGAAAAATAAAATCTACTTCAATATTTATTTCAAATTCCAAAAGGTACCTAGTGTAACTAGAGCAGCTGTACTTTAATTATTTATTTATTTTTATGTACTTTTTGATGATGCTAATGATTAAACTCATATATACTAAGAAAATACCACTGAGATATATCATCAGTCTCAACATGCACTTAAATTTACATAAATTACTGCAAATGTCTTTATATAGAACGTTACTCAATCTACAAAGCAATAAATGACAAAATTAAGGAAAATAGATTTTATGTGAAAAAAATCACAGGATAATTTTATTTGCTTATTTTTATTAAAAGTATTGATAATATTAGTAAATTAATAAAATGTTATATAAATATGAAATCCCTTTTGTGGGAAATGAGCCATTCATATGAACTTTAAACATCTTTGTGGCTGTGTGCACAACAGTCTCATGGTTAAAGAAATGTATTTCATACATATATATGTCAGTAGTAGAGAAATTCACAGCTAGAAGATTTTCACCTAAATATTAGTTACAATAATAAAAATTAGAAACATCTTATAGTCAAGCCTTTTTAAAAAGTGGAAATATTGTTATTAAAATGAAAAACTAGTTTTTAAGCAGAAATTTGATTTTAAAATGTAAGTCTATATAATATAAATGGCAGCATGTACATATTATTTTAAAGGCAATTGTAGCTAAATAAGAGAAGGTACATCACTGCAACGGAGCACTCCACTGTAACTTGTGTGTGACAGCTGCAGACCGAGCGGTCAGCTGGTGCCCTTTCTACCCAGAGAGACAGGGGATGCCTTTGTTCATTGGAAATTTATATCCCCCTGTGTTTCAGAGGTGAGCAAGAGCCGCTGGAGGGTGAGGGCAGTAGCAGCCAGCAGCCTTCAGAGTTACAGTCCTGTACAGGCCTCTTGTGAGACCCCTCTGCTGCTCTCAAAGTGTTACAGCCCCCACATAGACTCCGTTCTTAGGGCTCCATGGCCCTTAGCACCACACAGGATGTCTTCCTATAACCAGGGCCCGCATCTTCTGTTTTCTGGTTTCTCATTGCCTCTGTCCCTCTTCAGTCTCTGCTCTGTCTTTTTCTTTCTTTCTTTCTTTCTTTCTTTCTTTCTTTCTTTCTTTCTTTCTTTCTTTCTTTCTTTCTTTCTTTTCTCTCTCTCTCTCTCTCTCTCTCTCTCTCTCTCTCTCTCTCTCTCTCTCTGTTTCTCTTCTTCTTTCTCCTAGGTGTGCTTGAACCCTGTTCAACTCCTTCTTTTTATTAGAATTTGTTGCTTGATCTTCCCCCCGCCCCTTGTGAGCATTACACAAATCCTTCTGTTGTCTACATCTGGCTATTTGTCTATAGCTCGTCCAGCAAACTGCTTTACTGTGCTATCTCTGCTGTTACACCCCGGCTGCCACTGCTAGGATGTCTCCGCAGCTTCCTTCTTCCTGTTCACTAGCTCAGTCCATTCTACTAAACACAGGCAAGTAAAGATCACATGAGAAAAATGTTTATTCGGCTTTAATGAGATAACCTCAGTGAGGACAGTACTGGAGTGTCTCCTGACTGATTTACTATGTGAGCTCACAAGCTCCACATGTCTCACATGCAAATAAAGCATTGTTTTGACACCAATCACAACTTTAGTCTTTAGTGACTGTTGCAGAGAACCTCTGCTAGCTCTTCAGTGTACATACTTCTGGCATAGGAAGAAATAGTACGTAATATTAGAATGCAGCCTCTTCTCAGGCCTCCTCTCGCAGACTTGCCTATATGAGGATACCTACCTGGAATCCTGCCTCCTGCTTGGGAATCAGATATGACAACCTCTCTATCCTCAAACGCTATATAAAAAAAAAAAAAATCCCCTCCTTTTCTACCTATGCTCTGATTCTGTTCAGACTTTGCCTTGGCTATGCTGTCTCTCTCTGGTGCTGAGACCCAAATGCTCTTCTAAGTCCTTGACACACTGTTGCTCCTCTGTCTGTCTGTACACATCAGTAATAGCTCAACTAATAAACTCTTTAGTACCCAGTAACCCATCTCGGTGTACACTTGAATCAGGTGCCCCATTGAAACCTAACAGGAAAGTCATCTCTGAACAAGAATTCCTAGAAAGATGCTATGTCTATAATGGCTGATTGACTGATTGATAAGTGACAAATTGATAGGGGTCAAGGACACCACACCAGGAGAACACAGCCCACAGAATCAACTAAGCAGGGCTCATAGTGGCTCACAGAGACTGAAGCAGAAATCTCTGAGACCCATGGACTGATGCTAGATACTCTGCATCTATGTTATGGTTGCTAGTTTGGGGTTCTTGTGGGACTCATAACATTGGGAGTGGGGGTGTATCTCTGACTCTGTTGCCTGCTCTTGAGACCCTTGTCTTCCTACTAGGTTGCCTTGCTTGGCTTTGATTAGAGGGTTTGTGCCTAGTTTTATTGTATCTTGTTAGGTAGTGTTTGGTTGATATCCCTGGGAGGCCTGCTCTTTTTTGAAGAGAAATGGAGGAGTGGATCTGGGGGAGAGGGGCAGTAGGAGAGGCTGGGAGGAGGGAAAGAGGGAGAAACTGTGGTCAGGGTGTATTGTGTAATAGAAGAATGAATAATACTCATCATAATCATCATAATCAAACCATTTGGGATGTACCAACTAAACAGAACCCTAGTTTTCTACTAAACAAAGGTCTAAGAACATTATCAAATGACATCCAAGGCCTACAGCCGAGTTCTCCCAAGTCTTGTTGATATACTTCCAATGTATTTGAAAGGTAACTTGATAAAGATTTCTTTGTTCAGTTACTATAAAAGCTTCAAGAAATTGATAACTCATTGGAGCATGGTATCTGGGAAGACCAAAATCTATGTTTCCAGGTCATGGTGAATCATATTTTGCTCCAGAATAAACCATGTCCTTCATTTCTTTGTGGTGAGAGTTGCTTCCTTTATTAACAGCTACAATCCATTGAGGCATATTTTTAAAAACTCTGGACCTAACATTTTTAGCACCCTTAGCTGTGGTAGTGTCTTCAAGAGCAGCTGTCATCCTGATGTAGTTGCTGCAAAGCATCCACAGAATCCTAAAGATGAGGGCAGCCTAGCTATTTGACTAGAAGCCATTTTGCTCAAGGTAGCCAGGGCAGTGAGAGAGTTGAATTCCCGCTCCCATTATTTTTGCTTTTCAGTAAAATGAATATTGGAAGGAATGATTTTAATAACAATCTTTAAAAACTTATCATCTTCAGCAACTTATATAGATTTTAACAGTGCTTGCCACCAGCCCAGGGCATACAGAGAGGTATATCCCCTTTCATCTGTCTCAGAAAAAAAACTCACAGTATTCAATATCAAAGAAGATTGCAAGCAAAATCACACAGTGTATTCTTTTTGTATAGCATCACGTTAGATCATATAGACACAACAGTGTAGTGTGTGTGTGTGTGTGTGTGTGTGTGTGTGTGTGTAATTGTGATGGAAAAGTTTTATGTCAACTTGACACAAGCTAGGGTCATCTGGGAAGAAGGATTCTTCGATGAATAACTGCTTTCATGGGCTTGGCCTGTAGTCTTGTCCATAGGGCATTTTCTTAACTGCTGATTGACGTGGGAAGGCCAGTGCACTGTAGCACTACCACCCCCAAGCTGGTGGTTCTAGTGCTGTAAGAAGGCAGGGTGAGCCAGCCATGGCGAGCAGCTGCATAAGCAGGACCTCACCCTGGACTCTGTTGGTTCCCGCCTCCAGGTTCCAGCCTTGCGTTCCTGCTCTGACTTCCCACAATGATGGGCCTGAAGCTCTTAAGAAGAAAATAAAGCCTTCCCTCCCCAAGCTGCGATAAGAAGTTAATGAAGACATTAGCCAAATTATTAATGACACTAGTGGTCTTTCTTCAATGACTCTGAATATTTTTGCTTAACCTTTGGATGTTCCCTTATTGTAAAAACTCACTGTGGCTCACATATTGAGTCATTTTAATACAGCAAATAAGACTATAGCTAGGAAGTTATATCCATATAATAAGTGAAACTCTTGCGAGTGTTCCTTAAAGCTACATTAAGAAAACAGTAGAATGTAATTTGATAGTAAACATATTTTAAAGGCCAGGCGTTCTTATATAAACCATACGGTTTTAGGAGAAAAAATGTCAAATTTTCTAAAACAACACGAATGGAATTTAAAATAATTTTTAAAAAGTACATGATAATATAAAAAATTTCAAAGTCCTGGATTCATTGGATTTCTACTGTGCAGACAGAGGCCTGAACATCTGTTCCCACTAGGTGATAGTGATGTGTCAATGCAGGCTCATCTATGGTAACAAATGTACCCTTATAAAATGGGGTATTGGTAGAGGGGAAGACTGGTGGGGTTTTTTTGGGGGGTGGGGTCTCTCTGTTCTGTGACTGAATTCACTTCTGAAAATGAAATTCCTTTAAACAATAAAGTTTATCAATTTAAAATAGCCAAATACCTTCAGCAAAGTTGCTGGAAACATGGTAGTGGAAGTCTTTTGGACATCAGAAAAGACCCAAGTGAGAATCAGTTCTCCCTTCTTGCCTCTTTCCAATTTACAGTCAACAAAAACCCCCATTTGATTGCATTGCCATGGTTCCTATCTAAAGGACTTATGGACAGCAGTCCTCTCTGGTCATGGATAACTTAATACTGCAGAGGTAGAGAACTGAATAAAAAATATATTATCTCCTTGCACTTTTTTCTTCACCCCAATGAAATATACTTCAGATATAAAACAAATGCTAAGAGGTATAACTTTCTCTGTTTATTCCAAGTCTATTGTTATTATTATTATATGAATAAAAAGTAAGACTTGGCTATAAAAAAAACAAATCAATCATTACGATCCATTTTCAGTATGAGGTGTGCTTAGAGGACAGTCACAGATAAGCAGGGATGCTGGGGCCCTTGCTGCCCTAGCTGGAGGCAGACCTCTGATAACAGAATTGCAAACAGGTGCCTTTGTGATCAGGAAAGGAGTGATGCTGAGTACCAAGTGAGTCCCAGGACAGGCGCAAAGCTACACAGAGAAACCCTGTCTCGAAAAACCAAAAAAAAAAAAAAAAAAAAAACCAGAATAGTCATTAGATAAGGTTTTGCATCCTGAACCAAAGGATGGGGAATTTAGGAAAGGGATGATGCTGGAAGATTACAAAGATTGTAAGTCTCTGAAGAATCATGCTGTGGGGAAAAGTGGGTAAGAATTATTGGTGATAGGATCTTTAAAAACCCACTATTTTGGGCTAAACAAGCACTGCAGCCATTTTTGCCTTTTCTTTATGCTGGTGTCCTGTAGCACGGACTTCTAAAAGGTCTTATTAGTAAAAACAAACCCGGAGCCAGGTATTGGGATGAACGCTGAAAGATTAGAGAAACAGAACCAGCCACAGCTAACCTCACCTTGCCAATTCCTCAGCTGATCTCATTTCCTCAAACTGGGAGCCTCTGAGTCCTCAGCCAAATGGATCTCAGCTGTACTGCTGCTAAAAGCCTAAAAGCTTAACCAGGTTCTCACGCCTTATATACCTTTCTGCTTCCTGCCATCACTTCCTGGGATTAAAGGCGTGTGTCACCATGCCTGGCTATTTTCAGTGTGACGTTGAACTCACAGAGATCCGGATGGATCTCTGCCTCCAGAATGCTAGGATTAAATGTGTGTGTGCCACCATTTTCTGGCCTCTATATCTAGTAGCTGTTCTGTTCTCTAACCCCAGATAAGTTTATTAGGGTTCACAATATTTGGGGGAACACGATATCACCACAGTGTCCCTTTAGGTAGAATGGTACTTTACGGCTTTAGCAACACTGTTTGATTTGCACATGATGCTGCAAGTTAGGAATGTGGATCAGGTTCAGCTGCTTGTCTTTCTGATCCCACACAGCATCAGATGGGGGTCTCCAGGCAGTTCCAGGCAAGTGTATGTTACAACAGCTGTTGACTTTGCAGAGTCTCTTGTTACCATTCTTTTACTTCCCATCATTTCTCTCAATTTGGGCATCTTGAACTTCCTTTATGTGGAGCCGTCAAGAAACTTGGACTTTTTACATGGTGGACAGTCTCAAAAGCAAAGTGATCCAAGAAGGGAGGAAAAAACAAAAACAAAATAAAGTCACAAATTTCTTGATATGCATAATTCCAGACCTTGGTTCATTTGGAATCTTTTAAATATAGCCTACTATTAGACTTCACAAAGTCGAATCAAATTCACAAGGGACAATGTGAGCCACCTTTGTCTGGCCACAAATAAAAGAATGCAAGCAGCCAACAGCAGCTGGAGAAGGCAGAGGAGGAGTCTCTCCTGGAACCTCCAGGAAACACATTATTTGATCTCAGAGCCTAATGACCCACTTCAGACTTCTGACCTGCAGATCTGTGTGGTGGTATTGTGTTCCCCAAAATATTGTGTACCCTAATAAACTTATCTGGGGTCAGAGAACAGAAAAGCCACTAGATACTTAGGATAGGCAGTGGTAGCACACGCCTTTAATCCTAGCATTCCAGAGGCAGAAATCCATGTTTTCAAGGATACAGCCAAGCATGGTGACTCATGCCTTTAATCCCAGAAAACAAGCCTTTAATCCCAGGGAGTGAGGCAGAAAGCAGAAAGATATATAAGCTGTGAGGACCAGAAACTAGAAGCATTTGGCCTGGTTAAGCATTTGGTTGGTTAAGCTTTTAGGTTTTGAGCAGCACAGTTCAGCTGAGAGCCATTCGGATATGAGGACCCAGAGGCTTCCAGTCGGAGGAAACAAAACCAGCTGAGAAGTTGGCCAGGTGAGGTTAGCTATGGCTTGTTCTGTCTCTCTGATCTTCCAGTGTTCACTCCAATACTTGGCTCAGGTTTGATTTTATTAATAAAAACTTTTAAAATTCATGCTACAGATCTGTATGATAATCTATTATAACACTACATTTGTAGCAATTTTCTATAGAAGCCAAAGAAAAACAAAAATCTTTCAAACCTGTTGAAAACAAATGTGTAATTGTTTACCTATAATGGCTGCTAGTATAAAATCAATAGACAATTCAGGAAAATTAAATTCACTCTATAATAAGAGACTAGACTATGACTACTTACACTGAGGTATCTGGGGTTAATAAACACTGATTTTTAAGTAATAAAGTTGGATGAAGGCAGGTAATATTCATGAAGAAAGTTTTAAAAATAGGGGCTTTTTGTGAATACACATTCTTCGTTCTAAATAACTTAGCAAAGGGGCTGAGGGAGAAAGAAGGGAAAGTAGGTATATCACTTCAAACTTTGTCTGGTAAGCAAAAGTTTTGTCAATTTACCAACCACAGAATTTAAAATATGCAAATATTTATGTCAAACATTTCAAGGACCTTTATCTGGCCCCATAAAAAATGTATTAGTCCAAAGTATTTTCTTATGCTTTTGGTTGTGAGCCTAGACTGTAACTCCTGAACCATCTCTCTGGCCCTTCTTGTATTTTCTCATCCATCTAAAAGGGTAAAATGTGTTTCCTTGGAGCCCTATCTACTTACAAAATTCAGAAAATGGATTTCACATCTTTGAATTTTATTAGCAATGTTTAAATTATAAATTTAAGAACTTTAAAACTTTAAGCATACAAGTCCTTTAATAATCAATTAGCACATCCAATTAGCCCATAATCACTGAAAATATACAATTGGGACTGGGGCTCATTTCAAACCTCAGATTACACAGTCACTTAATTCAGAGCTCCATCTGTGCCGCTGTCTCTTGGGGCTCAAAAGCTGCCTTCAAATTGTCTTCTGAGTTTTCATCAAAACAAGGCACCAGTTTGGACTCTATCTTAACATTTCTTGCACTATAGCAGGCCCCACACTGCGTCTAGTTTGACTTTTCTTTATTGAAATTTGCTAGCTGTTCTGTGTCAGAAACGATGAAAGTGTTCCCTGGAAATCATGCTGTTATTTAGAACGCAGCAATAGAGAAATCGAAACCCCAGATCTTATATTTCCTATTCATAAAATTGTAATTGGCCTTTTTATGTCTGTGTTACTCTCGGGACAGAGAATTAACTTTATGTACATATATGGGAGACACATAAAACTCAAGGTAGTTCAAATTCTCATTCCCAAAAAGAATTAGAAATAAAATTATAGCATATTTTCTTTTAATCTTGTGGAGTCTGTATAGTTTAATGATACCTCTTGAGATATTAAATTTCATTTATTGTAAATAACTGGCAAAAGATAAAAATAATAGTATAATCTTTGTAATAGCATTGTAAATAGAGAAAAACCATCATAGAATTTATATTTCATTGTGGGACACAGTGGACTCCATGCAGATATCAAATGTTTATATTCTACTTTGTCATAGGCCTGAATGTACAGGCCTAGTAATGAAGTTTGCTGTGCTCAGAGTCTGTTTGCCCTTAATTTTGTATGAGCTGGCCTCTTCCACGGGCTCACTAACATCCTGAGAACTTCATTCTACATATATGAATAGCAATTAAAAGTACAAACTAATATGCATATGCAAAAAATAGCCATATAATTGCTGATTCACAATAAAATACCAGTAAGTGATTGTTGATATTTCAAGCAATAAAAGAGAATGAACGTTATTTCAGTTCATGAACAAGCAAAGTGGCAGAGACAGAAATGGCTACGCAGCACTAAATAAACAGGATATAATACTAGAAGAGCCAACAGTATGTATTCAGTATACCTTTGAAACCATTTTTTGTGTGTGGTTAATAAATAGGATTTATTTAAAGCTTAGTAACAAGATTACTCATGTTCAAATAAACTCCCAAACCACGTGATTGCTACCTTACTATCTTTGCTATTCTTTCCTTAAGTCAACCCTGGTATTTAACAGTTCCAGAAAGCAGTGAAGAATTATGACAGTGACACGGAGACTTCGTTGATAAACTTTTGCATATATTTTTGTATGGATGTCCATGTATGTGTAGTCTGTCTTACAAATAATGTTACTAGAATATGATTGGCATCTCAAAATTGAAAGGAAGAATAATAAAAAACAAAACCCAAGTTTTAAAGGGGAACAAAGAAAAAAGAAACAAGTCATTTGTGTGCTTAGAAACCTTTCCTTTTGAAAAACTAATTAATTGTGGAAAGAAAGCCCTTCTAATACTGAGCTTCTATGATAGACAGAATCATTTGTGTTGATTATACTAAGCAAAATGGAGGTCAGGACCAGAGGGTGACCCCAGAGGGAAGTCACTGCAGACATTGGTAGGGGAGAGTGGATTCGTGCTTATCCTTTGTGAAGACATAGCTGTCCCTACCTCCCAGCATCAACAAAGACAGTCCAATGTTGTTTCGACAGTCACTGGCTTAAGCTTTACTCAGCAGGAAGTTTCCAGTGCTCCCGAATGGCCTCTGACAGGAATACAGCATTTCTGTCTATACTTAGAATAGAGAGTACCTATAGTCATTATAGTGGCAGTTTAAAATTTGCATACAGATTTGTTAGATTAAGAAGCCGGTGGTTCAGCTCAAGCTTAAAAAAAAGAAGGAACACGAAGTACTGTGTAAACTTGATTTCCAATTCTCTAAACTCCAACTTCAAAGGAACATGTCTCGGGGAGGGCAGGATCTGGACCATCCCAGACTCCCAAAGCATTCTTCATGGCTTCTCTTCTGCAGTATCTTGCCTCAGATACTGTCATGTGTGCTCACCAGAAGCAGTCCTGTGCTGACGGCTGGCTTAGCTTTGGATCTTCATTATCTATTACCCTTACTCTTTTGCTGAGGCCTTTTGTCATGTAATTATGCCATTCCTAATGGACATGAACCATGATGGTCTGAGGAAAATATATACCACTAATGCCCATACACTCTGGAAGCATGGGTCATTTTAGTAGGTTGTCATTTAGACATAATTTCTAGTAAGGGTCAGACCTAGTTTTCATTCTCCTTTAGGATTCCCAAAAATGAATCAGGTATTGGGCCCTTGGTGCTCTCTGACCTCAGATAATTCATTTCAAAATTAATTATTTCTATTTTGGATAGTCACTAAAGTTGCGGCTATGCAGACATCTCCCTGTTCATTCCTCCAAAAGCAAATGTGTCAGTTCTCTCCAAAGAGGCCTGGCTCCAATCTCATTCCATATATGACCACATGTCAAAATCTGCCTTAGATGGGGGTCCAGGAATTGTGGAATATTCTCTTGTACTCAGTATTTTTGTTAACTGTAAATGAGAAGGGATTTTTTTCATCTTAATTTTCATTTTATTATTCTGATGTTGATTAAGGCCGACAGAAAGACTTCCACTCTAAAGATGTGTTTCACTTCATCAGCCTAAGCAGCCGCAGTTGCTGATGCAAACACGTTCACCAGCCTCTGTTTGTAAGTTCTGCCATACTGCAGAGTGCTGGTCTTGCAGAACTGTGATCTCATGCTGTGGGTTCCAGTCCAGCCACCTGGGAACCACCAGAGACCAGTACTCAGAAAGACATTGAAGCAGCTTCTGCTTCAGTAAGTTCCCGGGAGTTTCACAAGACACTGATGGCTGAGGAGCATTGCAATAGGGATATATAAATGATTATTCCTAAAATCATTCCCCAAAGCATGCTCCTTATAAAACATAGCGTGGAAACTATATTATATAATAAATAGGATTTATAGTCAAATGCATTTTATAGAAGGCTGTGTCACACCAACTTCCTTTCTTAGGATTATTGAGTCCAATAAGTATTATTATGCTCCAAGAGAACAAAAGGCCAGTTAACATTTCTCCAAGTTATTTGACTTTGAAGCTATGTTTTTTCTGGGCAATATACTAACATCTTTGGGTATCCAGTACAATAAACAGCATATTGGAAAATGGTGCCTAAACTTAATGATTGAATCCTTTTTCAGCAACTCTTCTTAATACATCTGGAGAAAATACATATTTGCAGTATAAATATATATGCATGAAGTAAAATGTTATTCTATCAAAATTTAAGTGAAAAACAAGCAAACAAAAAATAACGAAACAACAAAACAGGAGATGCTCTCATGTTGTCTCCACTCTGTCTCTGAGTCATGAATCTAATCCTGCCTGGTGGCGTCAAGCCCTGGAAATTCAATGGAAACTCAGTGTCTCCTGCTTTCTTCAGACTTGACTTCTTTTCTCCTCATCAAAGAAGTGTCATCCCTATCATCCTCCTGCAGTAGATGCCCCCATTAAAGACACTGTTAGAACAACCCTCAGAAAACAAGTATCTAAAAATGGGGGACTGCAGAGGCATGCCACTTCTTGTTACTGTTTTTCAAGATACTTCATCTCAGACTGAATAGACCATACGTGGTTCACCTTTGTAGGCATGCTGTGACAATACCTTCAGAAGGAATTCTGGCAGGCTTCTGCCATTAAAAGTCACAGATGAAGAAATCACAAAATTTGAGAATGAGAACATTTTAATGTTCTCGTCAAAATCCCTTCTATGCTCATATCTCAACCAGGTCCCCTGTCTTTCCTTCTGAGTTTTTATTACTAAAATACCTTTGATATTTTCCACAGCCTGGGAAGGCAAGTTTTACACCCACACAGATTGCACTGCAGCTTCTCTCCTGTCTTCTCCCCATAGCAACATCACTGAGCATTATCATGAATAATTCTCCATGAGAACAACTAAGTAGGGCAGAGCATGCAGATGGGCTCAGTGGTGCATGAACACTCACCATTCTTGTTTCCCTTGCGCCTTTTATTTAGAGCTCAGAGTCTCAGGCAATTCCTGTTTTACTTTCCTTCCATACCTATTTATTACAGCAGATTCATCTAATGCATTTGAAATATTACCTGTTTTCAAAGTTGGGGATTTAAAGAGCTAGAAATAACTATGTGTGATGTCAGATAAAGGGAGGATAAAAATCATCCTAACACATACAAAATGTGAATAATTTTGTTACATATTTTGTCCATATTATGATCAAAATATTAGACAATGTGATGATGAAATTGAGAACAAAATCATAATGAACTACTTGATAGCATATAGGAAAGTACAATCAACAGTATTTAAACATGTTTATTCATCTGCTCATAGAACAAGTTAATATGTGTAATTAATTTATTTAAAAATCTATATGGTTGAGTTCATAAAATATTATTGTTTAGAACGGAAAATTCAGAACATCAGAAAGAAATTCTTCCAACTTAAGACTATCAGTATTGTCTTCATAACTTACATGAGAGTATGAACCACTCATTAGCTGTATACAAATTTGCTCTCCCAGAGCAGAATCCAGCAAGCTGGAGTCAAGCCTCTTTACCCCATCTGCCTTTGTATTTCCTTCTGCTGGCACTCTATCTGCCAATATGTTTTGTTCTAAATCTTCCAGAGTGTTTAGTAGGATGTATTAAAAGGTGTTCATCATTATGGGCTCCTCTCTCATCCATTCAGGAGCCTAATCTTACGCAGCAAACTGCAGCTACAGTGAGTTCGTGAGTGAAATAACTGTTATTGTGGGGCCCATCTCCCCATCCCCCGACTCTGACGTTCTCTCTGCTGTCTTTTCTGTGATGTTTCCTGGCCTCTGAAGGAGGTTATATAATTGTCCCAATTAGGGGTAAGCACTTGACCATTAATTATTCTTGACACTTGGTCAGTAATGGTTTACTATATTCCTTGCCAGAATTGTTATTTTTAAAAAACAATTCATAAACATATCGTATACCATATTTTATATAACAATGAAATAATGATAAGATAGCAGCCATACATAGATAATAGGTTAAATTATAGTATATGTGCATATATAGAATTGCTTGTCTTTGCTCTCACACTGCTTAACATGTTCTGTGCCCCTATATTTTTTATTTATATTCAGTTTCTAGATAAGAAACACATATTAGACTCTTATCCCCAGCCATGTTTCAAATACTGTCTCAAGATCCTTTGTAATGAGTCATCTTACATCCAATAAAAATATGACTAGATGGGTTAGAACATTTGTCATAAGTTCGGACTTCTATTCTCCTCCCTGTCATCAATTTCTTTCGTAGTCTTTGGCATATCACTTAATAGCCCTGGGTTTATTTATTGTTGCTATTGTTGGTGTTATTTTGTATCTTTTCTCCTGAGCTTTAAAACTAATTCACATTAGTAAACTCACAGTATATTTAGAATTCTTTTATTCTAAGATGCTTTGTACAATATATTATTTATATTGTTATAGATATTTGTAGAGAGTTCATATGTTTGATAACACTTTTTTATAAATGTTCATTGATTAAAATTTCAGTAGAATATAAATAAATACGGGTTAAAGACTTAAAATAAAATTACATTAAATAGCATTGGTACATGCTACCTAAGGCTTTTATATATTTCTTGGTTTTATGAAGGTTAAAAGGAAGAAAAAGAGGAGGAAAAAGAAGAAGAGGAAGATGAATGAGAAAGGCTTTGCAGAAATGGGAGCCAGCAGAGAACAGCACTATAGCCCTGAGACCTACAGGGTGGAAGGAGAGTAAAGGGATGGAAGAATGGTCGGTAGATGAAGGAATGCATCTTGGTGCTGGTGCACTGGTGTTGGTCTGTTTTCTGTGGAGCCATCCCTAAATTCCTATCTCAAATTATGAACTGAATGCTCTTTATATTAGGGAGTAAGATGAAATAAATTTTGTGAAATCATTTACTTCATTGAATTTAATCTAGAAAAAAAGATTCACAAATGCTTTTGAATATTACTTTGTTTTATAAAAGTGATTTAAAAACATTAAGTGCAATTCAAAAATACAAAATGGCATATGAGAGTATTCATGGAACAAACATACATATTTATTAAAAAGACAGCACATTTCTTCCTGGTATATCCTGTTTTGACATAGATAAAAATATGTCTTCCACCACCCTTTCCAACAATTAGAAATTCCATCTCTGCTAACTGCATGGTTGTCTATAAATCTGTAGAATTTTCTAATAAGATGCAGAAATATATGATTAATTAACATAATGAATCAGAGCTGCTCTTCATAAAGATTAAAATACAAAGTTCTTGTGGGGTGAACATGAAAGAAAATGACTGATCTTTGCGGATTTATGCAGCTACCAAACCTGACTCCATGTGAGAGCAATTGTTTTCCATCAGGTAAAGAAACTCCAGTTTATCTTCGTGACTGCCTAGAGCAAGGAATATTATTTAGTATCTAACTAAAACTCAAAAATCAAAAGAAAATAAGTATCCAACCTAAGGCCAAGATGGTAGAGCTTGCTTAGAGAAAATCAAATCATAATGGCTTATTCATCTAAAATATCTGTCTTCAAACTTTAATAGATTGATGAAATGTCTTTGAAGAATACAATGGAGAAAAGACTCTATATGAAGAAGATATTTTAAGATCAGCTACCCACAGTTGTACATGGTAATTAGGAATTACTCCTCTTAACAGACACATCTGAGGTAAATTTGATTTTCCTACCTCTCACACCTGTATTAGAATTACACTCAGCCTGCACATCAATTCTGCCAACACTCACATTTGATCTACCTCCATAAAGCCTCCTTTGATTGTCTCTGTGGGATCACTTACCTCTGCATACATGTTCTGAAGCTATTCTTACCAATAATATATCTTTTGTCAACATTAGTTCTACACCTTCCTCAGACTTCACTGTTAGAATCATCTGGAACTTAAGTACCACAGAAGTGATCTAAGCACTTTAGATATGTCTGCAAGTCAGCAGTGACTTGTAAGGGTAGTGATGATGATCGTCAGGATGAAGGTGGTTCTGGGTGTCACTGTGAAAGAATGTTCTCTTTCCCAAAGCTTAGAAGAATCCTATCAAATACCCTAGAAAACTTTTTAGGAAGACAGTCCCAACCTTCTTAAACTTTTGCTTCTTCCTTAGATGGGAGTGAGTCAATGAGAGAGACAACAAGACTGATATCTATTTGTTTAGGTTTCTCAGTTGGGAGGCTGGCATCCTACACACACCCACGATCATATTTTGCTTCACATTTTTTGTCCATTTGCCACTTGATTCCTTGTTATATAAACTCCCTGACTGGGAACCCCCCAAAGTCTCTTTGAATTAGCCATTTCCTTATAACAACATGAGGAGCTATAACTTGTGCAGGAAAGAAATCATTTATCCAGCCACTCTGTTTTGTTCGACAACCTGTATTAAAGGAAAAGAAAAGGTTGTGTTTGAAATCAAGGATGAATTTTCTGGCCTTGCACCTGTAAAGAAGCAGATGATTTCTCACTTTATTTTGATATATTTTTCTGTATAAGTTCAGAATGGTGAGGTAATAAGTTAGAGTGGTAATAAGTTTAGAAGTCAATAAATAAAGCAATGATACTGATCCTAGTAAAACATACGCACTTTTTAATTGGAAAAGTCAAAAGTTTCACTTCTCTGGCAGAGGCAGAAATCTTCAGAGAAGATTTTTCTATTTGAAACTACCTTAGGCTGATACTATGAATTAATGCATCTAATCCATGGTGGAGTCCATACATAAAGTCCAGAGCACTATCACATTTTGTTAGTGTTAGTGCATTTAATCATCTTACTGTATTCCAAACTGCATTCAAGGTCCAAATAACAATCCAGGTAGATAATAGCTCAGCATACAACATCTATGTTACAGCTTTCCAGCATGTAAAAAACAGACAAAAAATACAATTCTAGAACTGATGCTAATGTATAATATTTACTCTCAATTTTCTCAATATAATTTCTTGTGAAAGACTCCATTTCATAACTGTGTCATCAGCAAGGTGAAAGACATCTTATGCCATGGCAGAACTGTCCAGATTCCTGATTTAAATAATTTCCAGGATATTCTATATAATAGCAGCTTTGGATTCTACTGCTCAAGATCCTGTGTATACATCTTCTCCTATGGCTCCAGAGTCCACTTCTGATCACTATGTGGCTACATCCATAGGCTTAGCTTTTGTCTTGTCTTATAGCCTTACTAATTAATCTGTGAGATAATTTTAATATTTCACCTTAAAAATACATTTAATGCAAGGTAGAATGATGTTTTTATTTATTTGTTTGTTTGTTTGTTTGACTGATTGATTGATTGATTGGTTAGCTGGTTAGTTGGTTTTGTTCGTTTGTTTTTTGGAACAGGGAATCTATGTGTAGTCTTTGCTGTCCTAGAACTCACTCTGTATATCAGGCTAGCCTTGAGCTCAAAGATCCACCTGCCTCTGCCTCCTAAGTACTAGGATTAAAGGAGTGAGTGTACCATCATACAGGGCAGAATGAAGTTCTTTATGTCTGTAATAGCTATCAAAAATAAATCAGGAAGAAAATAAATATAAAAGATCAAATTATAGGCTTAACAGCCACAGCAAATGACAAACAGAACAGAATTAAAACAAATGTTGATTGAGTTGTGGAAAATTCAGAGCCTAAAGTAAATAAACTAAATGCAGCTACATCATAACATAAAGTGAGAATTATAATAACAGGAAATTAAGTCAAACATTAAGCACGTTAACCTCAGGAAATGGAGCATTCAATAATCTCATTTACATGACAAATCTACCTATAGCTCTCAATTTTTGTCCGATAGCAAGGGAAAGTACCAATGCCCATGGCTACTGATTCCCAAGATTTCTCAACAATCCCCTTTCCTTGTTCATTTTTCCTTTGTCCATTATTATTCACTAGTATACAAACTTGTGGCAAGTTTGTACATATACAATATGTATTGTATACATATACATGAATTTTTACAAATTAGAATGTGTGTGTGTGTGTGTGTGTGTGTGTATGTGTGTGTGTGTGCATGAATGCAGGTACATAAAGAAGGCAGAGAACGACTTATAACTGTAGTCACAGACAGTTGCAAGCCATCCAGTTTGGGTCCTGAGACCCAAACCCCAGTCTTCTACAAGAACAGGGTGCACTCTTAACTGTCAAGCCAGCTCTCGAGCCCAGTGCACACATCCTATTGGATAATCTGTATATTTAGTGACTTAAATGTGTTCATCCTGAGGGACAGCTACCTTTGTCATTCCCTTCGGAGTTTCTGCCCTTGTTGTCCACATGTTTACTTGGTTAATTACTTAACTAAACCTATCCTGTGAAGTCCACTTTCCCCCACAGTATGCAACCTCTCAGATATGTTTTTGCTTGGATTATTTTCCACCTTTTAAATAATTTTGTCTTGCTGAATGGGGGTTTCTGTTGAGTTATCAAAGACCATTTGCAGATGGAAGGTTATATGTGACACATGAACTTCTGATCTTTCATCATTAGACGCATATCTTAGAGGATGTTCCACAGCTCATGTTCATATCTTTCACAACAATCATGGACAATGAGATGATGCGTCTGGTTTTCTATAAGTTGTCTATATTGAGGAATTAAGAGGACCATGTTAATTACTCCTCACCAACATCTTTGATTTTATGAACACTTCCTACATGAACATCTTGTTGTTCTAGTTCAAGTGAATTCAGGATCCTCAAAAAAAAAAAATCTATGAAGTAAGTCATAGGTGATATACTGTCTATACTGTCGCTGCTGATTGAATTTAATTTTCTATACCAACTTGTATGTTGAAATCAAATCCCTGACTTAAGAATATTATTGTATTGGGACGCAGTTAAGTCATATGGGATGACACTGATCCAATAGGACTGATGCCCTTACAAGGAGAATTTATAGACATGTGACTGCCCAGAGGGAGAGGGAAGACCTTTTGAAAGACATAGTGAAGAACAGCTCCTGTATACCAAGTAGAGAGTCCTTACAAAAAAACAAGGCAGCCTACCTCTTTATCTCAGACTTCTAGCTAATTAAGATGCAAGAAAAAAACATTCCTGTTAAGCTACATGGTCTGTCATATTTTGTTATTGCAAATGAAGGCTTATGGAAGTGAGCCACATCTTCCACTGAACTTTCTGCTACAGTGAATACCTGATGACAACCTTAATGGTTGTAGAGGGGTTGGATTGTTGCAAGTCCACAGCCCAATGACGGTTTGTCTTGGACTGTCTTGAGCCTCTTTATTGACCATTTCCTGTCCACCTTACGTCTTACCTAATACATGAGTATTACATGAAACCTTTGAAAAGTATTAACTTAGCAGACTCCTCACTTTTCCTAACCCAAAAGCTAAGAATGTAATCAGATAGCATTTGGGATCTAAAGCAGATATTTCTCCTGCTTTGCTGGAACTCACCTACCTACCATTTCTGTCATATAAAAGTGCCTTAATTTATGACTTTTTTCTATTACTATATATAAAATTCATGAAAGTGATTCCATGTTAGAATAAAGAATTTGAGGTGACCCAAATCTGTGTTTCTGGGCCATGCTCACTCATATTTGGTTCCATAAAGAATCATCGTTTATCACCTTTGAAATGAGTGCTGCTTAATATTTACATGATCTTCATGAAAAGGTTGTACAGTGGTGCCTTTTCTTATTACTTCTATTTTTCAATAGTTACACTATATCCTGAATGGGCTTACTGAATTCTACTATTGCAGAAGCCATGTCTTCTCCTCTACTGTCTGGTTCATTATTTTCCATTCCCTAAAGATAATTCTTATTAATATAAAAGCATACTTCCTAAAAATACCTTTCCTTTATCCCATTTCCCCTGATTCTCACTTTCTTTCTTTTTTTGGAAAAACATTCTTACAGATTGATTGAACTCCCAATCTCTAATCCCCCTCTTTTCTGCTCATCATTCTCACCTGAGCTCATCCCAACCTGGCTTTGCTCACACCACACTTCCCACGCTACACTCAAGTCATCAAAGGTTGCCTCTTGCCAAATTAAACAGAAAATTTCAGAACTCTGCTCAAATGACTTACTTGTAAAATTTCACATATCTGATCACTCCTTCCTCTGACGCTCTTTATATTTAGCTTCAAAGGAAACACGTTCACTTGGTTTTCCTCTCACCTCCCTTCGTTATTTCTTCTCAGTTTCACATATTCACTTCTCTCCTTTTCACTGACCTGTTAATGTCAGACTCCCCCAGTGTTGCCTCTCACTTTTTGTCACTAGTCTCCCACTTGTGGAATTGAACAACATATGTCAAAAATATGTCACACACACACACACACACACACACACACACACACACACACACATACTGTAGATCATGCTTTGGAGTGACAGTCTTGAATGCTATCTGCCTATTTAGTATTTGTCTTTAAACATTCTAGTTTTAGAATGTTCCAATCTTGCAAATTCAACACCAATCTCACCAGAGTACTCCCGTCTTATTTGGTGTAAACTCCATCATTCCTGTTGAGATGCACTGCTGCCTTGCATGCCCCTCCACTCCGATCTTTCCAGTGGGTCTCTATGCTTCTCCATTAGCTACTTTCAACCCTGAACAGTGGGACTATTGGTTTTTGTTTTTGTTTTTGTTTTTGTTTTTTGTTCAGTACTAACAAGTAATCCCCCAGCCTCACACAAATTGAACTGACATTCTACCACTGAGCTATTTCGACAGCCCCAATTAGGCTGCTCTTATCAGAGAAGCTGAGTCATCCATTTAAAACAAAAATAAAACTATTTAAATTTCCAGACTCTGATAGTAGGGGGTTGTTTCATACATCGTAAAATCTAAAGCTATTTCAAACCCTCCATCGCCATGCAGTACCTTCTCCTTTACTGCCAACTCTAGCTTTGATTTCTGATCTTGCTCTTCTTCACTCAGTCTGTCAACTATCCCATATTTTTAACATTTTTTCAATGTTTATTGCAGACCCAGCCTTTTGCTCTAGGTCCCTTGGCCTACTATTCCTTCCTAGACATCCATATAGCTCTGTCCCTGCTTCACCCTTGACCAACTGTTCCTTCCTAGACATTCATATCGCTCCCAGTGCTTCATGCACTGTTCAGTTCTTAGCCCTAAGGATTCTTTGACTTGAAATTTAACATCACATTGACTGCAGCTCTGTTCTTGCTGTGCATTTTAGAAGTTAATCATCCTTCTTGAGTAAAATAGAATTTGCATAATTAATTACATTCACCAAAGTGGAATGTAGTCTCCATGTCCCAGGAAAATCTAAAGGAGTCACTAAATCAACAAATGATGCATAAATATAAATGTGTGTGTGTGTGTGTGTGTGTGTGTGTGTATGTATAATTTTAAAGTACAAAAATAGGAAATTAGAAAAAGTAAGAGTTAAAATGAAAGCCAGATACAGTGGTCCATGCCTGTGGTCCTAGGTATTTGATAGCAAAGAAGGGGAGTCCCTTGAATCTAGGAATTTGAGGTTAACATGGCTTAATCCATTAAATAAATAAATAATTGAGAAGCTGATAGCTGATCATGTACCATGAATTCAAATTATATTTGGGAAATATTAATGATGCCATACCAGAAATGAAGACACCGTTCAGTGTTACATTTTTTTTACTTACATTCTCTGCTTTGTTATTTCACCAAGCATAAGACTGAAGTGATTCACTAGAAATACTGAATGGAATTTTAGGGACAAAACTGAATTAGGCAGTCTTTAATCTCATTTTATCAATCAAGCATAGAATATCATGCACAGACTATCAAGACCACTTGGTTACCACTTAGCACAATCGCACTGTTAATGAGAATTCTATTTTTTTTTAATTTTTATTTTGCAATACAATTCAGTTCTACATATCAGCCACAGATTCCCTTGTTCTCCCCCCTCCCGCCCCCCTCACCTTCCCCTTAGCCCGCCCCCCATTCCAATCTCCTCCAGGGCAAAGCCTTCCCCACACACTCTTGGTAAGTCGCCCATGTGCATTTGTCCCCTTGTACGCCCTCTACAGCAATTAGGAGAGAGGGCCTTTCACCTTGCCTGTACAAAACTGTAGAGCTAGCCCTGTTGATGTGAGTGTGAGTGTCCCGGATCTGAGGACCTGAGAGTAAGAGAACTGGCCCTACTCCTTGCTGCAGGCTGCACTGGGTGATCTATCCTTGATGCAGTGCTGGAGAGCTTGCCTTGGTAGTGAAGATGAAGGAAAGCTGGTAGTCTGTCCAACCCAGCTACCACTCAGGCCCAGAATCAGGGCTATGAGTTGGCCCACCTCAACATCCACGAATCTATGAACTGTTGGAGCATGTGAAGGGGAACCTACAGATCCAAAGCTGCAGGATCTCCATGACAAAGGACATCAGGATATCCGAGAGGAGCCCCAGTGAGAACCCAGTGTTGGCGGCATAGCAGAAACCAGAGTCCTCAAGCCAGACCGATGACTCATGGCAATGAACACTTGCAAGTAAAGATGAAAGGACTAAAGGGTGAGTTGTGTGACTCAAAGGGCCACATTGCAGCTTCCATGACAAGATTCTTCTCCATTTTTTTGTTATACTTTGTTTTGTTTCTTTTTTGGTTTGTTGTTTTTCATTTAAATTTGGTTTTGATATTGCAAGGGCAGAGGTAATGCAAGGAGGCCAGGAGATAAGTGGGGTTGGAGAGCACGATGTGAAATAAAAAAGAATCGATAAAAGTTGAGAAAGAGAGAGAGAGACAGACAGACAGACAGACAGAGACAGAGACAGAGAGCAAACCTCCAAGAAAAACAGAATTCTTCAGTGAGCTAACAATGTAATTCTTTTGCAAACCTTTCAATGTTGGGAAAAATGAAATACTAATGCATAGATGTTTTATATGCTAATGTATTATCTCTGATTTATATCATTGTGATAATGCATGTCACCAATAACTTGTCACATTATGAATTTTGTGCTATTTTAAATATGAGCATACTTAAATGCCACCTGACTTAATCATTGAAAAACTAAGTCTCAAAGGTCTGTTCATTTCACAAATGACAGTAAGTATAGAGTGTGTTATATAATATAAAAACTAGATTAAAAAACATGAAATTTTTCACCCCCCAAAAAATTGCTAAACATTTGAAGTGGAAGACACTTTTATCCTAAGATTTCAAATTTTTGCTCTTTACATGAATTAAAATATCACTGGTGCCCCATTTAGTATGTGCAATTTTAATGTTTTTATGAATTAGCTGAAGTGCAGTGAGTGATGCATATACTTATAGTTTGAAAGCAGTGAGTGATAGTGTGGATACTGTATGAATGAATAAAGTTCATATGCACATGATTCCATGTGAAGCAATGCTCTGCACTTTCATAAAAATGTTTTATTAAAGATAAGTATAAACTGTCACTCAAGGAGCACAATCAAACTTTATACAATTTAAAGTCCTAGACTGACAGTGTAAATTTTTATAATCATTTTCAATTTAGAGTTAATCTAACCTATGGAGAGATGATGAAATAACGATAGTTTATTCAGAAAACATTTGTCAAAACTATGATTATTTCATATGGTCTTAAATGGTGTGGGCAGTCATATAAGTAATGCATTTATGGCCTTCAGCATCTCATGAAAATGTAGAAGGAATGATAGACAGATAGGAAACATAGTAGAATACAATATTTTGGACCCCTTCCACACAAACACAAACAAAATCTATGGTGCCATTTTGTAGAATTTCATATAACAGAAGTTACAAATTGATGTAGACACTAGACTTCAGGGTCTTTGCTGGGTAGGCTCTGGGACTGGCAGCTGGAATGGTCAGAAGGAAACAAGGGGAAATATCTGATGCAATGAACTCTCAACAGAGACCACAGCTAACAAACTGGGGGGGGGGGGATTCTGAAGCTTCTGGAATGTCCATTGATAATAGATTTGAATTACGGCAGAGATCCCTCAGCAATTTATTGTTAGACTGAGGTTGCTCTGATGAACTCTCTTCAGCCAAGCCAGACTTTGTAGAGAGTTGCCTGGCTTGTTACACAAGGAAAGGAAGTCATGGTGCCATGTCTCGACGTGGCCAGGGAAAGACCCCAAGAGAAAGTGGAGATGGACGTTAAATGGCTTAGGAGTCCTCTCAAATAATAAGTATGAAACAGCTTTGCACACAGCACACAGCATTAGTCTCCTTATATTACCACTACAGAATACCACAGAATGGGTGGCTTTAACATCAGAAATGTATTCTCTCTCACTTGCACATCTTTATGTGCCCTCATCTGGAAGAAAAATAGAAAGTTCTGGTGTCTTCAGCTCTTGTACTCTTAACTTTTATCAGCGTCCTACAGTGCATAACTTTGCATAGGTCACACTGAGATAGAGGACTGTAGTACATGAATTTGGGAAAGACATGGTTCCATAATTGTAATGGCTGACTGAATAGCACATCATCACTTCCTTCTTGATTGACTTCATTTAAGATGATGACTGATCAATAGCAGAGGAGGAAGCAGATGGACGAAAAGCTAGATAATTTTAGCTGCCAATTCCTGTGTTTCTCTTGGTGACTACAGTTGAGTCTTCTGCAATGCAAAGCCAGGAGCAAAAACAGACCACACTCTACGCACTTGACTATATTCAAGACCATAAGTTTCCAGGTCCTCAATTTCTGTACATGCATGCTCCAAAAACTGACTCCAAAATTAATTTCTGTTTTCAGATTTATTCTTTATCTCTTTTCTTTCTTCACAAATAAAAAGCAAACCTTCATTCTTCTGTAATCTGTTACCTCAGACTATGAAACTCTTAAGAGTGAGAGCCAGGAAGGCAAGATATCACGGAAACATCTAGACCATATCTAGAAATGTTACAGACTGCATCTCAGATTTAGAAATGAGAGCATCTCAGGGTTAATATATAAAGGTATGTGAGACTTTTTGTCACTGTTGCAGATAAACTGAGAGAAATAATTCAAAGGTGGGAAGATGTGTGTTGGCTCAGGGTTACAGAGGATTCAGACTACAGTTAGCTTTCTCCTTTTTAAGTCAGTGGCAAAGTGGAAACATGGAGGAAAAGGATGGCAGAGCAAAGCTGTCTACCACATGTCATCCAGGAACATACCAAAAGTATTTTCCCTGTTACTCGCTTCTTCCAACTAGACCATTCCATGTTTCCATAAACTTTAAATAATCTGTTGAGATGGTTCATCTCTCAGTGTAGTAAACTTCAATAGTCACCCTATGTAAGGGTCTCATAGTCACTAATATATAGTTCTAATACTAATGCATAGTCCTAATACAATCCAGTTGGCATTCAAGGTGAACCATCAAAGGTGTACATTACCTATTTGTTTGAATAATAATAAAATTGAGATTCCTTAATAGCATATCATCTAATTTCCTGATGAGTTTGGAGAACAAGGGCTGACTTTCCCATCATGTTACTTACAGATTGGAAGAAATAAGTCATAGTTGTAGTGTTTAAATTTAAACTAGAAACATTAAATAGTATCTATAAAAATTAAATTTATAATAAATTTTGAGGTGTTACTCTGCCACTTAAATATTGATTTTTCTAGGAAATCTATGAAAATCCACTTTCTAAAAATTTACAATGTATTTAGATCATACCCACCCCCTTTAAAACTTCAATACCTAGATGGTGTATGTTTTTTGTAAATTTTTTTTTTTTGTGTGTGTGTGTGTGTGTGATCATACAATGATAAAATGTCTCATATATTTCTCAAAATGTATCTTATTGTTAAGCAATAAATGTCTGTATATAACAAAATAACTATCAGAAACAGCTTAGATGGTAATAGTAGAACCTGGACAGCTGGCTCTTGTTGATTAAATGCATTTGTCATATTTTACAGAGGGCCTGGCTTCTGTTTGCACTTGTATAGTGGTTCACAACCATCTCTAACTCCAGCCAAAAAGGATCCAATGACCAATCCTGACCTGCTGGGGTTCCAGGCATGCATGATGTTCATATACCTACATGAAGGCCAAACACTCATACATATAAATATATTTTTAAAAAATTTACATACGATGCTATTAAAACAAAGACCAATACTAATTGTAGTCCCATCTTCCTATCCTTCAACAGATCAACAGACACTTTGGGAACTTTTCTTTAATATTTTTATTTCATAATTAATTTAATTTTACGTATCAGCTATGGATTCCACTGTCCTCTCTTCTCCCACCCCCCAGGCTTCTCCCGCAATACACCCCGCATTCCCACCTCCTCCAAGGCAAGGTCTCCCCTGGGGAGTCAGCACAGCCTGGTGGATTCAGCTGAGGCAGGTCCAGTCCCCTCCTCCCTACACCAAGGCTGAGCAAAGTGTCTCCACATAGGCCCTAGGTTCCAAAAATCCAGCTCATGCACCAAGGATAGGTCCCTGTTCCTCAGCCTGGGAGCCTCAGAAACAGTTCAAGCTAATCAACTGTCTCACTTATCTAGAGGACCTGGTCCAGGTCCATGGGGGATCCTCAGCTATTGGTTCACAGTTCATGTGTTTCCACTAGTATGGCTATTTGTCCCTGTGCTTTTTCCAATCATGGTCTCGATATCTCTTGCTCATATAATCCTTCCTCTCTCTTGCCAGTTGGACTCCTGGAGCTCCACCTGGAGTTTGGCCATGAATCTCTGCATCTGCTTCTATCAGTCACTGGATGAGAGTTTTATCATGACAGTTAGGGTGTTCAGCCATCTGATCAGTTCAGGCACTGTCTTGACAACTACCAGTAGTCTATAGTGGAGGTATCTTTGTGGATTTCTGGGGACCTCTCTAGCACTCCGCTTCTTCCTATTCCCATGGGATCTTCATTTATCATGGTATCTCTTTCCTTGTTCTCCCACTCTGTTCCTGAGAAAATCAACAAGATAGACAAGCCTTTATCCAAACTAAACAAAAGGCAAAGAGAGAGAGAGAGAGAGAGAGAGAGAGAGAGAGAGAGAGAGAGAGAGAGCATCCAAATTAGCAAAATCAGAAAAGAAAAGGGAGACATAACAACTAACATTGAGGAAGCCAGAGAATCATCAGGTCATACTTCAAAAACCTGTATTCCACAAAACTGGAAAATCTAAAAGAAATGAATAATTTTCTGGATAGGTACCATATACCTAAGTTATATCAAGTCCAGATAAACTATTTAAATAGACCAATAATGCCTAAGGAAATAGAAACAGTCATTAAAAGTCCCCCCCCAAAAAAAGCCCAGGACCAGATGGTTTCAATGCAGAATTCTACCAGATCTTCAAAGAAGAGATAGTACCAATACTCTTTAAATTGTTCCATACAATAGAAACAGAAGGAATGTTACCAAACTCCTTTTATGAGGCTACAATACCCTGATTCTCAAGCCAAACAAAGATGCAACAAAGAAAGAGAACTACAGACCAATCTCCCTCATGAACATTGATGCAAAAATACTCAATAAAATATTGGCAAACAGACTCCAAGAACACATCATAAAAGTTATCCACCATGATCAAGTAGGCTTCATCCCAGGGATGCAAGGGTGGTTCAACAGATGAAAGTCTGTCAATGTAATACACCATATAAACAAACTGAAAGAAAAAAAACCACATGATCATCTCACTAGATGCTGAAAAGTTCTTTGACAAAATCCAACACCCCTTCATGATAAAGGTCTTGGAGCGATCAGGAATACAGGGAACATAGCTAAAAATAATAAAGGCAATTTATAGCAAGCCAACAGCCAACATCAAAGTAAAAGGAGAGAAACTCAAAGCAATTCCACTAAAATTAGGAACAAGACAAGGTTGTCTGCTCTCCCCATACTTATTTAATATAGTACTTGAAGTTCTAGCCAGCACAATAAGAAAACATAAGGAGATCAAGGGGATACAAATTGGAAGGAAGAAGTCAAGCTTTCACTATTTGCAGATGACATGATAGTATACAAAAGTGACCACAAAAATTTGACCAAGGAACTCATACAGCTTACAAAGAACTTCAGCAATGTAGCAGAATAGAAGATTAACTCAAAAAAATCAGTAGCCCTCCCATATATTCAATTGACAAATGGGCTGAGGAAGAAATCAGAGATACATTACCCTTTACAATAGACATAAATGATATAAAATACCTTGGGGTAACTCTAACTAAACAAGCAAAGGACCAGTATGACAAGAACTTTAAGTTCCTGAAGAAAGAAATTGAAGAAGATGTCAGAAAATAGAAAGATCTCCCATGCTCAAGGATAGGTAGGATTAACACAGTAAAAATGGCAATCTTACCAAAAGCAATCTACAGATTCAATGCAATCCCCATCAAAATCCCAACACAATTCTTCACAGACCTGGAAAGAACAGTATTCAACTTCATATGGAAAAACAAAAAGCTCAGGACAGCCAAAAGAATCGTGTACAATAAAACATCCTCTGGAGGCATCACAATCCCTGACTTCAAGCTCTAGTATAGAGCTACAGTAATAAAAACAACTTGGTACTTGCATAAAAACCAACATGTGGACCAATGGAACCAAACTGAAGACCCTGACATTAACCTGCACACTTATGAACATATGATTTTTGACAAAGAAACCAAAACTATACAATGGAAAAAGAAAGCATCTTCAACAAATGGTGCTGGCATAACTGGATGTCAACATGTAGAAGACTGCAAATAGATCCATATCTGTCACCATGCACAAAACTTAAGTTCAAATAGATCAAAGACCTCAACATAAATCCAGTTACTCTGAACCTGATAGAAGAGAAAGTAAAAAGTAGTCTTTAAGGCATTGGCATGGGAGATCATTTCATAAATATAACACCAGTAGCACAGACACTGAGAGAAACAATTAATAAATGGGACTTCTTGAAATTGAGAAGCTTTTGTAGGGCAAAGGACACAGTCAATAAGACAAAATGACAGCCTACAGATTGGGAAAAGATCTTCATCCACCCCATATCTGACAGAGGGCTAATATCCAGAACATATAAAGAACTCAGAAATTAGACATCAAAATGCTCAACAGTCCAATTAAAAAATGGGCTATAGAGCTAAACAGAATTCTCAACAGAAGAAGCTCAAATGACTGAAAGACATTTAAGGAATTGTTCAACATCGTTAGTCATCAGGGAAATGCAAATCAAAATGACTCTGAGATACCATCTTACACCTGTCAGAATGGCTAAGATCAAAAACACTGAAGACACCTTATGCTGGAGAGGATGTGGTGCTGGGGGAACACTCCTCCACTGTTGGTGGGAATGCAAACTTGTACAGCCGCTTTGGAAATCAATATGGTGCTTTCTTAGAAAATTGGGAATCAACCTCCCTCAAGACTCAGCTCTACCATTCTTGAGCACATACCCAAGGAATGCTCAACCATACCACAAGGACATTTGCTCAACCATGTCCATATCAGCCTTATTTGTAATAGCCAGAACCTGGAAACAACCTAGATGCCCTTCAACCAAAGAATGGATAAATAAATGTGGTACATACACACAATGGAGTACTACTCAGAAGAGAAAACCAATGACATCATGAGGTTTGCAGGCAAATGGATGGAACTAGAAAATATCATCCCGAGTGAGGTAACCCAGACTCAGAAAGACAAACATGGTATGTACTCATTCATAAGTGGATACTAGATATAAAGCAAAGGATAACCAGACTTCAACCCTCAATTCCAGAGAGGCCATCTACTAAAGAGGACCCTAAGTAAGACACGTGGATCATCCAAGGACAGAGAAATGGATGAGATCTACATGAGCAAACTGGGGGTGAGGGGGAGGTAATAGAGGGCAAGGGTCGGGAGAAAGAGCATTTAGGGGAGTGGGAACTCTTCATAGGCCTGTACTTTAGACACTCCTGACTTCTAGAATAGAATCCAAGCTTTGCTGTCAACACGGTTTGCAGGCTTCTCTGTGACATGGTCTCCAGTATATTTCTAATTACACTAAACTTACAGGAATTGGTGTGATTGCTACTTTCACTAGGCACTGAATTCATTAAGCATCCATAACTAGCTGGGCAGTGGTGGCACATGCCTTTAACCCCAGCACTCAGAAGGCAGAGCCAGGCAGATCTCTGTGAGTTTGAGCCCAGCCTGGGCTACCAAGTGACTTCCAGGAAAGGCCAAAGCTACACAGAGAAACCCTGTCTCGAAAAACCAAAAAAACAAAACAAAAAAAGAATCCATACCTAATTTGCCACTGTAACTCCAGAGACTAACACATAGTAGGTTAACGGGATGTTTATTGGATAAAAGTCAAATTTTTTTTCTAGATGTCTTTTCATTTTAATTGTATCATCAAACAATTGGAGGATTAGCAAGGAAAAATATTAGTAGACACACTGTTTTCAACTTCAGTAACTAAGATAAGTAAATTTAAGATGTAGGAATATACTTACTTGATGTTGCTTAAAGGTCATTATATACATGTATGAAACTTTCAAACAACAAACAATTATTTTAAAGAAGATAGGGGAAGATAACGTGCCAGTGGTTCTTTAATTGTGCCTCTTCAATATGTTGGCTGATTAATTACATGACTATTTCGTATATAGAGTAATTGGAAATTGGTTGACTTGATAGGTTCTACAGTGATGGGGACATTCTTGTTCTGTGTTTATCAATTTGCTGTGTGATCATTGAACATATCTATGACCATTTCATCATATGAAAATAATGTAGTATAGTATATACTCATATAGTTTTATGAGAATTGATATTATAAAAGTCAAGTGTTCATAAATCTAATTTAATATGTTAATATATGTGTCTGTATAGGTATATATATATACTTATACATATGTGTATATATACACATGTATATTTACATATATATGTATGCACATCTGCTAGAAATAGTGTCATCTCTATATGAAAAGAAAGTTGTACCCATGTACTCTCAACAATATGGTCACCTAAATAAGACCTGAATAATGACAACAACACTTGACATGTATCATTGGTGGGGAAATGTCACAATGTCCCAACCCTAAATTAAGATCTACAGTCAGTTAATGGCTGTTGTGAGAAGGAGAATCAATCTGCTCCAGGAATTAGTTCCCCAATAGCTTATCCAATCCCAAGCAAGTACTCAGTCTAAACTAACTGTGCAGGTTGGAGATATGTATATCATTATATATATATATATATATATATATAAATATATATATATATATATATATAATTAAAGAATAGATCAACAATTTGAGGGGTAGCTCAGACAGAGTTGGAAAAGAAAGATGGAAGAGTGGAAATGATGTAAATACAGTATAAAAATTAAATGAAAAAAATCAATTTCTATCTTGAAAAAATTATTTCCCAAGTTTACACATTTGGGACAAATTACTAAGGTGATAAAAAAAAAAAAGTAGTGAATGAACAAATGAGAACATTTTAATTGACTAGGGCCAAAGAAAAATCTATTTCACATCCAAATTTCATGCAGAGTTATAGACCATACTATTCATTCTTTTACTAACTGGTTACTAGGTTGTAGATTTAAGTAATCATTTATTATTTATTAACTGAATATTGCAGTATCTCTTTGTGTCAGACAAGAACTATTGTAAGCCTTAGAAATACTTTTAAAAAATCTAATGCTCATACATTGGGAGTTTACATTCTATTGGGAGAAGTTTTGTATTTTAAAAGGTGCCATTTTGAATGATCCTTGAATATTTCACTATATAAGTGAAGAAGGAAAAGATGTAAGAGATGATGACAATGCTCTAGCTGAGAGATAAAGCAAAGCTGCACTAATCATCATGAGGAGAACTAGAAAGAACTGTTAAGCAGTAGTGAAGGTACTTGTGTTGTTAGTTTATGTGTGTGTCTGTGCTTTGTCTGCATATATGTCCAAGATCCACGTGTGTGCTTTGTGTCCATGGAAGCCAGAAGAAGGCATCAGATGCATCAGATCCCCTAGAACTCAAGTTACAGATGGTTGTGAGCTTCTATGTAGGTGCTGAGAATCTAACCCAGGTCCTCTGGAAGAATAGACAATGCTCTTTGTCACTGAGTCAGCTCTTCTGTCCTGGTACTTTTTTTAGTAATAGAAAGAGGAATAACAAATCTTTGTTTAAAATAATGTTGGCGTGAGCAAATGTGTAAATATGCACCCATACAAAGAGGAGATTATGGTGGAGTGGTGGCATATACAATAGACCATTAGGAATTACGTTTGAGATGATTGAGAGCTACTATGTTGACATTCTTGTTAAGAAGAACCATAGCAGAAATACTGCTAAATTATTACATGTGGAGAATGGAATGAAGTTGGGAACAAAATCTTTTCCCCAGCATGACTAACTTGCCTTAATTTTTTCTCATGATTTGATTTAAACAACATAAACTCAATTCCTGTTTTTATGACAGATTATAGTTACAGTGGAGATAGAAAAGGATGGGAGGAACTCGCTGAACTTCACTGTGCAACATTTGCTGTAACAAGACTGGAGCACACCATATAGTTTGGCCAACCTGTGAGTCTCAAAGCACTCTCTGTACATGCAGAAAAAAATTACAATGGTGTCTTGATTTTTGCTCAACTCTGTTTCATTTATTTTGCACCAAATGATATGAGAAAAAAATAAAATAAATAAATAGCAATGCTATAAAACCTTTAATATATCAAATCCATAGCAGATTATTTGATGTATGAGTTCAGAGATGAAAAGACCTTCCTTGATCAAATACTTCCTGTTAATCATGACTAATAAAGGCTAGAGTAATAAATAATCTCTGATATAGCAAAAACAGCCACATTTAACTGGAAGATAGATTTTTACATATGGTTGATGTGATAGAACTGCCATGCTAACAACAACCCTCGAGGCCACTTTGAATATTCATTAATTTGCCCCACTTTGGATTTAACTTAGAATGCAACTGTCAATGAACAAATGGGCTTTTGTGGAAAGGTGATAAACAAATCCAATGAGTTGGCAAATTGGAAAGTCTTGAAAGAGAATAAAAGCTTTAAGATTAAAAACTGAATGAAGGATTTCAGCTCAGATCTCTGTGGGGTAGACAAAAGCTCCCTGCTAAATCAGGTAGCTGTGGAGAACATGGCATTCAACATTTCCTTAGAAAACAACATCTGCCATGATAAAGATAAATTTAGAAATGTTTTTGAATGCGGCTTAATTCTTTGACTTTTGCTTTTTACTATATGTTGAAAAGGCAAATCCAAATAAATTGATTGATTTTTAAGCTTTAAAATTACTAGTCATATTTCCCAGATGACATAATTTATATAAAATTTATAAATAGATGATCTTCTCAAAAACTAGAACATAATACTGTCAATTAATAGAAAAGATATATTTTCCCAAATGAAAACGTACAATCCAAACAAAAGCTAAGTGTAATTGACAGTGACAAATAATGAGAGGATCTGGGCCCGAGAGAGCTGAGAGGCCTCCATTATTGGTAAAATACGCATCTGGGGGAGGACAAAAGATAAAAATATTTAACAAGTAACATGAGCATTTAGGAACCACCCCTCAGTAGAGCAATTATTTTCCTAGACCCAGAAGACATTTGTTTATACATTCATTTTCAAAATCCTTTATTTAATATTGTCTTAATTACATCATAATTTCACTAAAAATTTCTTGGCTTTCATGTTCTTTTGGATATATTCTTAATTTAGTTTAGCATTCCCATATAGGGTTTATATTACACATGATATTCCTCTTTTTGATCTTTTTATTTATTTTTATTTTTATCTATGTGTGTCTGTGCCTGTGTTTATGTATGCACACATGTATGTGCATAGGTGTCTCTGGCAATCAGAAGAGGGCCTTTTATGGCCTGTGTCTTAATTAGGGTTTCTATTGCTGATATGAAATACCATGACCAAAAAGCAAGTTGGAGAGGAAAGGGCTTATTTTGGCTTGCACTTCTATATCACTGTTCATCACTGAAGGAAGTCAGGATAGGAACTTAAATAGGGTAGGAACCTGGAGGCAGGAACTGATGCAGAGGCCAAGGAGGGGTGCAGTTTACTGCCTTGTTCCTCATGGCCTGCTCAGCTTGTTTTCTTATAGAACCTAGAACCACCAGCCAAAGGATGGCACCATTGATAATGGACTAATCCCTTTCCCATAAATAACTAATCAAGAAAATGACCCATAGGCTTGCCTACAGCTGGATCTTAAGGGAGCATTTTCTCAATTGAGGCTCTCTCTCCAATGTTTACTTTATCTTGTGTCAAGTTGACATTAAACTATTGGTACAGCCCAGAAATTGAACTATAGGCATTGTAATCTGCTCAAGACAGGTGCTGGCAATTGAATTCAGATTTTCTACAATAATAGTAAGTTTCTGAATGAGTAAGCCACCTCTTAAGATCCCTCTTCTTGGTCTCTTTATCATATTTATCATACATATATGTATATTTATGTATACATATGCATATTTATCATCACAAAATGATATAGAATGAAATATATAGATACAATATTAACCACCAAGCAAGACATTGCTCAAGTGTTCTGTGGGAATGACCATGGCACATCTATCTATTTTACTGGACACAAACATCTGTGGTCATTTTACTAGTCTAAGGTACAATAGAATGAATTTTTGCTAGAAGCCTTGCTCCAGACAGGGTTGAGGATCTGGGTCAGATATGTGGAGGTGGTGCCAAGAAGGGATTATGGCTGCCTGTTGTTGTTCAAGCAAATGGCCCCAAATAGCTTGAGCCATCTTTATTTATACAGTTTCAATGGTTTGCATGAACAGTTTTACAATCAGCTTTTACTTCCTGAGTTTCTAAAAATGGTTACAATAATTATCAGTTTGTTCTTTGCCTCTTCCCCTTCCATTTCCCAAATCTCACAGTGGTAACCATTACCACTTTGATCTATATCTCTACGCATCAGAAGCATAAGCAAATTTGCAAGCTATAAAGGAACTTTTCTAACTAGGCACATCTACAGGTAGAACAATGTGTCTGATTGGGATTGCATACGGTTATAGCATCATGTAGAATGAGGAACAGTTTTGTCTCTTGTGGTTAATATTTACATCTGGTAGGGTCTAGGTTCTCATAATCAACTCACTAACCAGAGCTGGATAAACCCATTCTACATTTTGTACTGCTCTATCTCCTCTGGGGACACACCAGGTTTTTACTTCCATCCTGTAGGTAACATAACCTGGAGACTGATTATTAGTTGTTGGCATTTCTTGTCCCTTGTCCTTATGTCTATCTCCCTTGACTTCTTGGGATACTGGCTCAGTTATTAGAAATGAGGGAACAGTGGGTCTCAATAATTCTACTTTATTCCCTGTTCCTTGAATGTTCCCATTAACACTTGAAACTATCTCTTTAATAGCATTTCTTTAAAGCTTTTATGTTTAAAACAATTCTTTGCAGAACAGTTATTCAAATATGTAATATTAAACTTCATGACCCATGATGACTCATCAGGTCAGCAGTTTGGCTAGCACAGTAAAAGCAAAAAGAGTAGGTAGTACATATGCTTCCAGACTCATCCCCAGAATTATGCAGTCAGCTGTCCACAGGTTCTTTCCAACTAGGTCTTGGTTCCCTGGGTCTTTGACACAAGGAGAACTGTTCATGTTATTCTCAGGAATTGTTCCCCAAAGAAGTCATATGGCTCCCACCACATTTTGCCCAGATTTGGTCAGATTTTCTGTGTTTACTGACCTTCCAAATGGTGACCTTAAGATTAGAGCACTAAGATTTTTTTTTTACATCTCTAAAGTTCATTCTCTTGTTTTGCAAATAGTTATCAGATTATACTTTATACCAGAAACTCTGGAATGTAACAGATTATGATGTTGAACAAGACCAGATTTAAAAAAAAAAAAAAACGCTTTTATGAAATTGACAGGTTTTAGGTTAGAGGTACATTAAATATTCAGGAGTCTATAGCCACTGAAGAGTAAATAAAGGAAACTTATGAGGCTCAAATCACTATAAATGGCTCCCAAGAAGTTTTTGTTGGGCTATAGAGTGAGTTCCAGGAAAGGCACAAAGCTACACAGAGAAACCCTGTCTCAAAAAACCAAAAAAAAAAATAATAATAAATAATAATTTGAGTTAAGCATAGACAAGGTACAAAGGCTAGTGGAGTGAGAAAGAGTCAAGTGGACATACACAGTTGAGCAACTTTTCATGATCAAAACATTGACAATTGAATTTATAGATGGCAGATAATGAGGAGGAGAATACAGCTCTTGAACATTATGAGATACAGATGTGACCATGTTCATGTCTTTCTACAGCTGCTGGTATAAGCAAAGGTGGCAGCTCAATAATAAAAGTAGGTAGATGACTTGTTCATTTGGGTTATAGTAGACTTCACATGCTAACAGTTCTTCAATACATAGCAAGGGTATGATTTGTTGGATTATCAGATTTAGATGCTGTACTGTGTGTCTTATTAGATGCAGACATAACATAAGTGTTTCTTTGCTTGTAACTATGTGAGGAAGAACTATTCCACACATTTCAGAACAGGCAAGAAACTTAAAAAATGAAAGGGAGCTTAAGGTTCAGTTCCGATATATTTGTGATCTTGAATCTTGAGCTCAAAACCAGAGATGGAGTCAGACTTATGGAAATTAAGAGGAGGAGGAAGAAAAGGAGGAGATCCTACAAATTGCTACTAAGCCCAAATTTCCTCAAGAAAAAAGCATCTAGCTAAAGGAAAAGGAAGCTTCAAAGTCTGCCTGGGGGAAGTGTGGCTGAGCTGCATGAGTGGCAACCTGGAAAGTAGAAAGAAAGTCTGCAGAACATGAGAAAACTATGAGAACAGAATGTGCACAAAGTCAAATTAAGACATCAAAATGAACCTTAAGACACCAAAATGAACAGTAGTGGCATAAATACCTTGGCAGTAACCAACAGCTCTCTAAATAGACCTAAAACCCCCTCAAGGAGAGAGAAGGCACTCCTGGTATTGGAAACCTAGGCAACTATCTAAGGCTAGTGAAGTCATGGACCCACAACTGGCACTTGACTAAATCAGCAAAATCTGTAACTAAATTCAAACTAGTTGTCCTTATATCCACAGGTAAGTGTTAATCTCATCCCTAACTGAGGGAATTTCTCTTTGTAACAGACAAAGAGCATCACAGAAAACCACACTGTTCAAAATGTAGAGGTGTGGAGGCCAGTGATAACTGAAACATCTATAAAACAATCCTTAATTTAAGGCTTAGGGGTCATTGTGGCAGAAAGGGTAGACAGGAATATTGTGAGAGCCAGAAAATCAGAAAGTTTTGCTGTGAGATTGTGTCTTCTAAAAAGGACCCAAAGTTGGTCCATGAAGTCTCAATAACATATCTAAAACCTAAACATGACGTGAACAAGGATGACAACAACAGCCATGCTAACATGGAAGAAGGAGGGCATATGAGGACTCAAATTTAGACAAATTACTATAGGCAGCTAAAGAAATCTGAGCACAAGAGAAATAGTCTTACACAAGCAAGAAAGAAGATAACAATTGGCTATCCAGTACCAAAGGGTCAACCCTGAAAATATGTACATACAAACACTATCATATGTACTGAGCAGGTGGTATTTACAAATTTAGGTAGGGGTGTGTGTGTCCATGTGTGTGTGTGTGTGTGTGTGTGTGTGTGTGTGTGTGTGTGTGTGTGTTTGTATAACAGCAATTAAATAAAAATGGGCCATGAATTTGAAATGGGAAAGTATGTTGGAAGAATTTAAGGGAGGAAAGGGATGTTTGGAAAATGATATAATTATGTTATAATCTCAAAAATTAAAAAAATAATTTAAAAATTAAAAAAGTAATCAAAAGCTTTTAAGAAGTCATGAACAATGAAATCTGAATGTGTCTAACAGGAAGATGAGAAATCTTTAAGGCAAGACATTATTGTTCTCTGGTCCTAAGCTATGGACAGAAAGTTCTGAAACATCTTTTTCTTCTGAATGGAAGCCTTAAAACAGTCTTAATGCATCCTACTGCAGCAGGGTATGGTGGTTCTTAGGTCATCCTAGCACTTGGGAAGCTGAAAGAGGAGAATTAACACAGATTTGAAGCCAGCCTGAAACACAGAGTGAGTCCCTTTCTCAGAGAAAAAAAGCACAACACAAGAACAGACAAAAACCTAAAAAATGCTCTCTTATCTTCTGTTTCCTTTTCCTAATATTGCTTGACACTGACAGCTAAGTTGCACTGTATGCTTGTCACACAGTTTAGATATAGAGGATCCCCGTTTCTGCGACAATTCTCAGGAGCTCTGGTTCATTTCCTTTCTGTTACATGCTCTCTAATCATTATGATTCCAACCAATTTTCCTGGTACTTTTTCTTTCAGTTTCCTTTGGTGAGTAATAGATTCATGGTTAATTTTCAATAGACTGCATTAGGGTATCTATACTGTCACGTTTGATATATAATGTGAGGGAAATGAGCATGCCTCATCTGTTTTACTACCTCCCTCTGGAAACATCAAGTTGATGCTTGAGATTGTACAAGTCAGGATCCATCTACAAAGACAGAAACTATCCTAAGGGTTTAAAATAAGGGAATTTAGCCAAGGGAATTGGTTAAACAGGTGAAGAAAAAACTAAAAAAACAAAGAATAGACAGTGAGTTAACCTATAGATTAAAGGCAGAAGGAAGGACTCTCCCATGAACTGGAGAAACAAAAACAGGAGACAGAAGTCATTTGCAGGCTCATGCTAATTTCATATTCTATAGGTAGGTAGCTGATACTGCAGCCACAAATCCATTGCTGTTCTCTTGTTGTCCTTCCCAAATGAGCATGTATCCAAAGCTTTTGGATGACTCATACCACACCACCCAAACAAAAAGTATATATTAAGGCCTATATCTCTGGTTTAAGATAAAATTGAAATTATAACAAGCAATTCACTTGATAAATGGTTGTGTTAGTGAATCCTCATTCAGAGAATGTGTCTGTTCGTAGCGGGTAAATTCTACTGTACATGATACATAACCCCATGAGATAGGATCCTGCAGGTCTTTCTGCTTAGTTGATGCATATCTCACATCCCCAATGACAGGACACAAGTATTTTTAGCAACTAACTTTTCTTCTTTGTTATAAGCATATTAAAACTACATCATTTTGTATTGTTTTGCCCCTATCTTGTCCTAACTACAGATATTCACAGGGTGACAAGATTGTATTTTTAAGTGAACATTATTTTAAAGTAGAAATCCTGGTGTTTTTTAAAAATAACAAGCAAACAAAGTATAAAAAATAAAACCATGAAAAAAGTGTTAGTCTGAAGTCAAACAAATCACCAAATAAATTATACCCTGAAATGACCTGGAACAAACATGTTTTAGGTTCTACTTCAAAGGTATTCCATGGAAACCAACAATTAGTTAATTTGGAAGATATTCACCTATAGTTTAAAGCATGTTACTCACCCTAAGCAGCAACTTAGGAATTATGTTGTCCTTTTTTATAGAAGTCTAATGCCGAACACTCTTGTAAATGATTTAACAGCTATCATTTGAGTTCAATTACTAAGCTCCATATGCTATATGATATTGAAACAGCTGGACCTAGTCTGTCTATATTAAACTATTTCCTTTTAACAGGCTTATGATTTATTGTAGTGCCACTGACTTAATGAGTCCTAAGAAGTTTGGTTTTTTTCTCCCCTGGGGAGATCATGCTTCTCACTATAGCAGGTATGCAGTATTATGAAAATGTTAATCATTTTGTGTAGTGTTCAGATTTGAGCCTGTTGATAATGCAAAGTCAGGTCATCCTCAGAAGTTATCATTATTAAGTTGCCAACAGTCCTTACTTGTTTTTCTCTCTACATCAACACATATCATGTTGACATTGTTTTTTAATTCACATATATATTTGAAAAGTAATTGTGTAGCTAGAGTTTTCCTGCCTTGCCCATAGTCAGGACAAATCTCTGTCACCTGCCAGTCTCACAGCCGATCAGACCCAACCAAGTAAACACAGAGACTTATATCGCTTACAAACTGTATGGCCATGGCAGGCTTCTTGCTATCTGTTCTTATATCTTAAATTAATCCATTTCCATAAATTTATACCTTGCCACGTGGCTCGTGGCTTACCGGCGTCTTCACATGCTGCTTGTCATGGCGGCGGCTGACAGTGACTCTCCCACTCAGCCTTCCATTTCCCAGAATTCTCCTTTCTCCTTGTCCCGCCTGTACTTCCTGCCTGGCCACTGGCCAGTCAGTGTTTTATTTATACAGAATGATATCCACAGCATAATTGTTAGAATTTATTCATACTACTTCTATTGTTTTCAATCATCTTGTTGAAAAATACTTTGTATACCAGTGTTTTCGGTGAGAGGAGACATAAATATTAGTGTTTTAGAATGGGGAAGAAAGGTTGCCTTTTCTCTGGCCTAGAAATCCTTGTGTATCTGGTTCTAATCCCCCTCTCACTACCTCTGTTTATCAAGGGGGCATCCATTCAGAGTCTCCATTTATTTGTTAGATTGCTGAGCAATTGGAACAGTTTAGTTCAAGACCATAAGTTATTGTGGAAATTCCTTTCAGAAGAGTATGGGAAGTTGTGGAGTCATAATTAGGGAAGAAATGAATAAGAGATATTGAAAATCACGTGCTGCAACTTAGAGTTAAAATAATTCCCACCCAGCATTACTGAAACATTTTGAAAATAAAATTTGATAAAATGGTAAAATGTCTTGGGACATCATCTGCATGTTTCAACTATGATTCAGTATGTAGTGTCACTGTGCTCTGATCAAATTCTGAAGAAAATCACACAGCTTACCCTCTATTTGGAAAGTGGTATAAGTAGAACTGAAGCTAGGAAAAAGTTTTCTCTTTCATTTAAAACTCCATAAATCTTTTATTTTACTTTTCACCTAAAAAGAAATTGTGTGCACATTAGCATCAGACATGGTACAGCACATACGACACTCAATCATCTTCACATGGGTCCTCTGTGAATTGAACAAAGGCCTGCTCTCAAATTTAATTTATGTCCTTTCACATCACTGAGATACTCGGGGCCAGCTGTGAAGAGTGGCAGGCTATGCATTGAGAGTGAAAGTTGCTACACGATAATGTATATTCTCACAGTGTTCGCAAAACCACGGGATGTACCTGGAACCCAAGCAAATGACCCCTGGCCAACTGAGTCTTTGGAGGATACAGTTTTAGATGCATTAGCAAAAGGAATCTTCATTTTAAACTCATGAGATCTTTATGATTTCAGATCCTAAGCCTGGTGATCTACAGAGGAGGCCACTAATGCTGGCTACCTCTATCAGATCCTTGCCAAGATTAATTTTTAATTACTTAATTTTAATTAATTCAGTTTAAAAATTAAAAATTTAAATTAATTTTTAATTTAATTAATCTTGTTCAAAGTAGAGTTTCACAACCAATGCATTCCAATTCTATTTTAATTTCAGCCACTATAAAAACAGGCAATACTATGGGATATCATTTATCAATGTATCCATGACACAGTAGTGAAAATGCTGTTTAAATTTCATAGAACTTTGCCCACAACTCTGGCTGCTTAACTGGAGGCCAGGCTGGTCATTGGAACCCCAGGTAAAATATAGTCCACCTTCTGCCAATACTTCCTTAAGCCCTGGGCTCTGTATTCTGGCCCACAACTTCCTCAGAAGACTTCTGCATTACCCGAAGCCAGGACAGATCCATAGACCCAAAGTAAAATACCACCCACTGACTACTAACACTCCTTAAAACCCTATCAGCAGCCCCAAACTGAATCCCCCCCACTAGGCCCCATATTCAGGCCCACAACTCCAACAGCTTACCAGAGGCCAGGAGAATCCTAGAGACCCCAGATAAGATATTGCCCACCACCAGCTAACAATCCCTAAAGATGAACCAACAGCCCCAACCTGCACCAACTACAACAGCATTCCCTCCCTGAGCTCCATATCCCAGCCCACAACCTGGGAAGAAAACCTCTGCTGTACTGGAGGTCATACTCTACTAGGAATCACAGAGACCAAGCAGGTACCCCAAACCCCAGAGGCCACACAGGTACTTGGAACCACAGAGGAAATGTAGGCATCCAAAACCCCAGAGTTCTTGCAGGCTGCAAAAAAAACCCCACCATAACCAAAGCAATTTGGAATGAGAAGAGCTTATTTCAGCTTACAGCATATATTCCATCCTGAAATAATGCTGGGTTCAGAGTTGAAGGCAGAAACCTGGATGCAAAATCTGAAGCGGAGGCCATGGAAGAATGCTGCTTGCTGGCTTTCTCTCCATGGCTTGTATAGCCTGCTTTCTTACAACATCAGGGCCAGCTACCCAGGGGTGGTACTGACCACAATGAGATGAGCCCTCCCATGTTAATTATTAATCAAGGAAATGCCTCCTCCCCCCATGATTTGCCTACAGGCCAATAGAGGCATCTTCTCAATCGATGACCTGAGCTTGTGTCAAGTTGATGGAAAACTAGCCACTACATAAGAGGAATGCACTACCACATTCCATGTTCACATTGGGCATATATGATGTCATAATTGGTTCAATCTGTTGAGGTCTTGATGTCCATTCTTAGTTTGTAGTTAAGTCATTTGCAATCCTCAAGAAGAAATCCACATGGCTGATAAATATTTTAAAAAGTGTTCAACATCCTTAGCCATCAAGAAAACACAGATGGAAACTACATTAAGGGGACAGAAGATGGATCCATGGTTAAGAGCATGCATTTCTTTTCTGGAACATAACTAAGTTCCACATGTGACAGCAGTGCCAAGAGTCTTGTAAAAACTAAAGCCATTAAGAAAAAGAAAGTGGGAAAATCAAATGCTAACAAAAATGGCTTATTCAAACAGCACAAACTAGATTTAAAAGGTGAGAACACATAGTCTTCTTTTGACTAAATATTGATTCTTCAACTTATCAAGCCCCAAAACTTGATGCTTATGACTATAGACTTTAAAGTAAAACCTATATAGACTTAAATTCTGGCTGTGCAATTTAAAGCTATATTACTTTGAGTTAATAATTTTATTTTCCTAAACCTTTCTATTTCTTCTGTAATATAGGTATAATAGTGTTACCATATTGAATAATGCAAAGAATTTAATCAAATTTTAGAAGCTATTTAAAAAAGTCTTTCACTTAATGTCAATCAATGGTTTAACTAATTGAATTTGTATATGCCCTCAGGACAATTTTCAAAGTTTTCATGTAAAATGAAGGCTATTATCATGGCCGATTCAAACACTTTGAGAATGCTAGATAAACATAACCATTGTCCTAGCAGTAATAGGCCAAGTCTAGAGCCATTTTTAATACATTAATATTGATACATATACTTGACTAAAATACTTTAATACACATTTGTAATTTTTTCTGTGTTTATCTGTGTGTACATATACCCAAGAAGGGACTAAAAGTTAAAAATACATATCAATAATTTAACTAAAATTCTATAGATATGCAAAGTCTGGAAATTCATTAGTGGTTGGATAACCCCAAACATTATGAAAGTACATTAATTTCATTTGCTAAGAATAACACAACACAACTTTGTGCCATGTAGTCCTGAGGTGTCCGTGGTGGACCCAAACCATTTGTTAAGTGTTTCATGTGCATTTGTATCCATATTTAACCACTCATATTTCTTGACAAATAGGTATGACCAGTGTCATTTTCCTTACCAGATGGAGAAAGTGATACAGAGGAGGAATAAAAGCTTTAACTGGAAAATATAAGTGGAACCTATTCTTTTTTCTTCTTGGTTTGTAATAGCATATCATCATTCATAATATATAAAATTTGACCGAATTTTTTTATATGACTCTCAGATAATCTTTTTTCATTTTTCTTTATTAAGAAATTTTCTACTCACTCTACATACCACCCACAGATCCTACCTCCTCCCACCCCTCAGCCCTCCCTCCCAAGCCACCACACATCCCCACATCCCCCAAATAAAGGTCTCCCATGGGAAATCAGCAGAGCCAGGCACACTGAGCCTAGGCAGGTCCAAGCCCCTTCCCACTGCACCAAGGCTGAGCAAGGCATCACACCACAGGTACCAGGCTCCCAAAAGCCTGCCCATGCAACAGGGACGGATCCTGATCCCCCTGCCTGGGTGCCCCCCAAACATTTCGAACCAAGCCACTGTCTCCCGTATCCAGAGGGCCTAGTCCAGTCCCATGGGGGCTCCACAGCCACTAGTCTACAGTTTATGGACTTCCACCAGTGTGGCTGATATTTGACCCAATTTTTAAGAAAAATGAGTCGGGCTGGAGAGATGGCTCAGAGGTTAAGAGCACCGATTGCTCTTCCAGAGGTCCTGAGTTCAATTCCCAGCAACCACATGGTGGCTCTCAACCATCTGTAATGAGATCTGGCACCCTCTTCTGTGTACGTAATAAATAAATAAATCTTTAAAAAAAAAAAAAAAGAAAGAAAAATGAGTCTACAAAATAATCAAGAGGCAGGGGGCTGGGGTGAGGGAGGTCTGGCTTTTACACTTGTGTGAGATGCTCTGTATGACAAATGTGTTGCTGATTAGTCAATAAATAAAACACTGACTGGCCATTGGCTAGGCAGGAAGTGTAGGCGGGACAAGGAGGAGAATAAAGCTGGGAAGTGGAAGGCTGAGTCAGAGAGACTCTGCCAGCCGCCATGACGACAAACAGCATGAGAAGATGCCGGTAAGCCACGAGCCATGTGACAAGGTATAGATTTATAGAAATGGATTAATTTAAGCTGTAAGAACAGTTAACAAAAAGCCTGCCATGGCCATACAGTTTGTAAGCAGCATAAGTCTCTGTGTTTACTTGGTTGGGTTTGAGCGGCTGTAGGACTGGCGGGTGAGAGAGATTTGCCCTGACTGTGGGCCAGACAGGAAAACTCAAGCTACACACTTGTTAAATGGACAAGCACAGGAATTAGAGAAGGAGGTAAAAAAGGCTTTAAGAGCAGAGAAGGTAAGGAAATGACTCTTCTGGTGGAAACCTACAAAGCATTAGAAATATCTTGATTTTAATCCAGAGATGGTAATGTCAGCTTTCTGACCTACAGACTATAAGATAATAAATATGTCATTCTAGGTCACCAAATATGTTGCACCTTTTTATAGCAGCAAACAAAACTAATGCATGCTTCAATATGACAGGATTTGATAAACAAGGTTCAGTTAATGTCAAAGGATAAAAAACAAAGAGTTCTATCCATTTGTTTTTGCTCATAGAATAGAAGGAATGTCCCTAAAATGGCATCTCTTTTATCTATATGAACTATTTAAGAGCAAATATACCACAGTTTATCATCATTTTGCTGTAAACAGAGTAACAGAATTTAATACTACTTTCTTTTTTTATTTTGGTAGGATGATATGTCATAGTTACTAAAGCCTTAAAGAAAATAAAAGGAATAAAAATCTCCCCTTTAAGTAATAAATAAAAGCACATGCATGCATGAACACAAATTTAAACAATATAAAAGAAGCAATTAAAATTATACACACAAATACTACACACAGAGAGAGAGAGAGAGAGAGAGAGAGAGACAGAGACAGAGACAGAGACAGAGAGACAGACAGAGAGAGAGAGAGAGAGAGAGAGAGAGAGAGAGAGAGAGAGGATAGATGATAATGAAGATAGATAGAAAGACAGATATATATTAGATAGAGAATCATAAAATTTTTGAACTTGTTTATCCTGTTCTTCTTGATACATGACTCATGCACAATTTCTTTTGTGTATACATGATTGTGTTAAGTATATAAAAGTGTGGTCTGTCCACATCCATATATGTTTGAATGCATGTAATTGTGATGATATACTGTGTACCCTAATAAACTTTGGCTGAAGATCAGAAAACAAAACAAGCCACTAGATTAAACATAGAGGTCAGGCAGTGGAACATACACCTCTAATCCTAGCACTCAAGAGGCAGAGATCTGTCTGGGTCTCTGTGAGTTCAAAGCCACCATGGACTACATGAGATTGACTCAGTCTAGGAGAGAAACAGAGCAATGCAGTAGTGGGACACACTTTTAATCCCAGCCCTTGAGATCTCATGTCTTTGCTTGGGAAGCACTTTTTCAGGCTGAGAAGTCTTAGAGGTAAGATGTAGCAGAGGCTTGTTCCTTTGTCTCTCTGATCTTCAGGCCAATTTTATTAGGGTACACAATATATCATCACATGTAATGGTCAGAGGAAAACCATGGTTTCTCAGATGCCTTCCATCTTTTGTTTGAGACAGGGTTTCTTACCACCTGTCTCCAAATCCCATCCTGCCACAGCTGAGACTAGAGGTTCCTGTCAAAATTCCTGGCTTTTTTCATGAGTTCTGGGAATCTAAAATCTGGATATCGCTCTGTATAAATAAAACGCTGATTGGCCAGTAGCCGGGCAGGACAAGCAGAGAAGAGAATTCTGGGAAGTGGAAGGCTGAGGCAGAGAGATGCTGCCAGCCGCTGCCATAAATACCAACGTGTAAGCCACGAGCCATGTGGTAAGGTATAGATTTATAGAAATGGGTTAATTTAAGATGTAAGAACTAGATATCTAGAAGCCTGAGCTATTAGGCCAAACAGTTTAAATAATATAAGAGTCTGTGTGTTTATAAATGGGCTGCAGGACTGCCCGGGCTTGGCGGGAGCTGGAAGAAGCTCTCCTACTACACCTTACAACAATGAGAGAAGTGCTTTACTGTTGGAGGATAATAGTTTGTACACTGTAAAGATGCATCTCTAAGGTGCAACCTGATTGGTTTAATAAAAAGCTGAACATCCAACAGCTAGTCAGGAGATGAGAAGTGGGACTTCTCCTCAGAAAGAGGAACTGGGAGGAAGAATCTAGGTGCAGAAAACTTGGAGCCAGTCAGAAAGTGTAATACTGAGGAAATGTAAAGAGCCATGGGGCAGAACGTAGATTAAAAACTTTGGATTAATTTAAGTTAAAATCCTAAGCTAAAGGCTAAACTTTCCAAATTAATAAAAAGTCTCTGTGTCATTATTTGTGAGCTGGAGGTCCCCAAACAAAGTACAATTATTTTACCTACAACAATATCTCACATCCTACTGACATATTTTTATACAGAGATATTAGCAAAAAAATTTCAAAATATATATTCAATACATACCCTTTTAAATGCCAAAACAATAGATGTTCTTTTTAATAGTATATGTGTACATTTTAGTAAAATTAATGAGTAGTTATTATAATTTGATTCATAATATATATATACCAATATTTCACTTTAGCTGAGCACCAAAGAATGTAATAATATTTAGAAAATACTACTGATATAGTTATTAGTCTGTGTTTACCGAATCAGTCGCTTTAAGTAGTCTGTAACAGAAAGCATTACCTCAGATAATAATAAAAATGATTTTGCTACAGAAAGATATTTGAATGTACAACTAAAAATATATTATGATTCTTATCAATTATTTGTGTTTGTGACTAATTAAAACATTTATGTCACAACATTAAATACACATCAAACATACAGAAGAACTTCAAAGTTTTGATATTCATTATGTATTTTTCATGATAACTTTGATTTTTTTCAGCTTTTGGCCTTTATTCTTAAGCTCCATTTAAATGTATAACACAAATTGTCCCACCTCTAAGCTTGGAGATGATCAGAAACATAAACTATTTAAACTTACTTTTCTCATCTTGTGTCTCCTTTTGATATGTGACTTAAGCACAATGACAGGGAATAGGCAGAGTGAAAGCAGAGATTTTAATGTTCCCAGCACAAGCATAAGATATGATTTCAGTAGCCCGCCCTTTGTCAAGTTTGGTTCTGGCATAGGGGTTGGAATGATATTACATTTCCTCATGCTCGTCTCTTCTTAATATATTAAACCTTCCAAAATGCTGTGTGTTTTTATAGAAAGCTAACAAACTAAACTTCCTTTTAAAATATGTACATGAATTTTACATTTAGCATTTCTTCTTAATGATATAGGAATTTATAAGAATGCAGAAAACATAATGAAATGTTGAAATACTTTTAAGTGACTTGTCTCTTTAAAAATGTCCATTACTCTAAGGTTTGCATTTCACAACTACTGATTTTGGCTGCTTCAATAATTGGGCCAGATACCAGTTCTGGAGGTAAAAACCCCACATCATTCCTAAGAGTCACAGGTATTTGGAGAGAGTCTGTTTGCATTCATGGGTGGATATATATCTTATGCTCTCTAGAAGTCATTGCTGACTGATTTGAGATCATCTGCTGAACTGGGTTTTTTACATTTATATTCTTAATAATCAAAATTCAATAACAGAGATCCAAATATGGTAAGCCCAAACAGAGAGAACTGGAAATGAAGAAATGATTCAGCCATTAAGTGCAATGCTGTTCTTGCAGAGGACCTGAGTTCAGTCCCAGATCTACATTGATTATGTTATAGCCACCTTAAATCCAGCTACAGAGAGATTGGATGATTCTGGCCTCTGTGAGCACAGCACTCACACCCAAACACATATACATAATATAAAATAAGATACTTTAAAAACTGAAATAAATAAAAAATAAAAATTATTAAAAAAAAACAAACCTAGACAAATATATAGCTATAGCTGGACTCTTCAATAGGCCCTTATCAATGTAACAGCACCATGACTGAACAATATCCAACAACTTCAGGGCAAATAGTTTTTTGGGTACTCTTGGTACATATTCCAAGATGCATGAGATCCTGAAAAATATAAAACAAGACATGCATCTAAAATAATTGAACTCATAAAATTGTTTTCTCCAGCCACAATAAAATCAAGTTAGAGTCCAATAGGTGACACAAATGTATCAGGAGATCTTCAGACATGGTGATGACACAGTGCACAACACACTTTTATGAACTCTACATTCAAAAAGAAGTCTCGAGTGAAAATACAATTTCACTAATATGTCTTCAAGTCTGTGTTAGAATAAGGAATGGGTGGAATAATAGACAAATTCACAGTTAAATTTAAAGGTAAATTCAGATGCACTGGTACTGAAATATAATAGCAGGAAATATTTATATGAGAATAGAAAGTGTTAAGTCACTAAGATCCCTTGGGAACACTCCAGAAAAAAAAATGAATCCATGAATGGAAGGAAGGAAATTATAATTAGAAATCAAAACCAGAAGAGAAATAGAAGGCAATCAATGAAATAGATTTAAAAAACAAACACACAAAAACAGAATTGGATTGACTTATAGCAATATTAAGAGGAAGAGAGAATGCTTAGCATTCATTATCAAGAATAAAACAGAGGCCGACACTAGATCACACAGACACCAAGAAACTCATGAATGAGTGCCATGAAGTGTGTGCATAAAACCGGCAACTGAAGGAAAATGAACAAAAAAATAAACAAAAAAACCTGAAACGCAAGAGGTAATCTGCTCCGAAATATTTTTCTTAAGAGCTAAACTGTAGCTAGAGTTTTCCTGCCTGGCCCACAGTCAGGGCAAATCTCTCTCACCCGCCAGTCCCACAGCCACTCAGACCCAACAAAGTAAACACAGAGACTTATATTGCTTACAAACTGTATGGCCATGGCAGGCTTCTTGCTAACTGTCCTTACAGCTTAAATTAATCCATTTCTATTCATCTATACCTTGCCACGTGGCTTGTGGCTTACCGGTACTTTACATCTTCCTTGTCCTGATGGCGGCTGGCAGTGTCTCCTCCACCCAGCTTCCTGTTCTCTCAATTCTCCTCTCTGTTAGTCCCGCCTATACTTCCTGCCTGGCCACTGACCAATCAGTGATTTATTTATTGACCAATCAACAACACATTTGACATACAGACCATCCCACAGCACTAAACAATATATTTTCTTAGTATATTTTTTATCTATGTTTAATTGTCTTAATAATTAACTTGATTTGAAGCCAACCATCCCCTGCGGTACCAGTGACCACCAGAGCCATACAACCACCCTGCACCGATTGGGAACAGGTAAGGCCCCAATCTCTGGACTGATCAGCTCAGTTCTCAAGCCTCTAGGCTCTGGGGGCACATTCTGTGCCCCTCTTCCCCAGCAGTTGCAGCCCCAAAGACCCGGCAGCAGCCTCTTTCCCCACCCCCTTGCCAAGCCAACCATCCCCTGCCACATCCGTGCCCACCAGAGCCATATGCCCACCCTGAACAAATTGGGAACAGTGACCACTGGAGCCATATGCTCCCTCCTGAACCGATTGGTAAGAAGAGCAACCAGAGGAGCCAGATTCCCCACCTGCTCCAATTGGAAGAAGAGCGACCTGGAGCCCCACCTGTTTGGATTAAAGGGAGAAATGGGTACACGGCAGTGTAAGAACACATTAAACAACATAAAGAGCAATATGGTACCACCAGAACCTAGTGATCCTACAACAGCAAAACCTGAACATTCCAAAGCAGATAATCCAGAAGAAAACAACCTTAAAAACAACTTCATGAAGATGATAGAGGCCTTAAAAAGGAAATAAAAAATTTCCTTAAGAAATGGAGGAAAAGACAAACAAAAATATTGGAAAAAAAATCTCTTAAAGTCAAAAAACCCAAGAAAAAACTAACAGGTGAAGAAAAAAGTTCAAGATTTGAAAATTGAAATAGAGGCAATAAAGAAAACATAACTGAGGGAATTCAGGAAAAGGAAAATCTGAGTAAATGAACAGAAACTACAGAGGCAAGTATAACCATCAGAATACAAGAGATGGAAGAGAGAATCTCTGCTTTGAGGATACGATACAGGAAATAGATTCATCGGTCAAAGAAAAATTTAAATCCAGCAAATTTTTAACACAAAACATCCAGGAAATATGAGGCTCCATGAAAAGATCAAACCTAAGAATAATAGAGATAGAAGAAGAATTCCAGTTCAATGGCACAGAAAGCATATTCAACAAAATCATAGAAGAAAACTTTCCCAACCTAAAGAAAGACATGCCTATGAAGGTACAAGAAGCATACAGAATACCAAATAGACTTTTATATAAAAACCCCAGTCCTAAGAAGAGGTTCTTGTTTTCAGATGGCTAATGAGGTCCCAAAGACCTGAAACATCACTGCCAGTGCTCTTGGTTACTCTTCAGTGTTTGAAGAGTAAGACTTGAGTTACAGAACATGAAGAAATCTAGGTGTCACTCAACTGGAAGCTTCATCTCTAGCTAGCTGTAATAGTCCTGAAAGGTGCTATATATACTACCAAATGATAAGAGAAATCACCCATCTCATCCAGCTCTGAACACATGCTCACTGCTACAAGAGTGCTACAGATGTTATCAACCACTTTTATGATAGGATTTAAGGCCTTATTTATGAAATGGAACTGATAAATGCAACCATTAATGATAACAAGAACCTATGGTCATAGGCACAGGGGAGAACCTCTTACTATTATTCCGAAAATAGATAGTACAAAAGGGACTCCTAAAGACTTATTATTGTACATATATATGCATATACATATACATATATATACATATACATACATACATACATATATATATATATATATATGTAATCAGTGAATCCTGGGATCTCACTGCACTCCAGGGCAAGTCCCTGCTCCTAAAAGAGGCTGGGCTACAGAAACAGGGATGCACGGGTTTAAAAAAACAAAGAGGGAGCAGGAAGGGTAGGAAGATGAGAGTGGATTTGGGAGGAGCAGGAGTATGAATATGATAAAAATTCACTGTATAAAGTTCTCAAAATATTTATAATATATTTTTAAGATAACAAATTCTATTTTTCAGAAAACTGAAAAGGTTTTATTATTATGATCAGTTATGAGGCAAATGAAGACAAGGTTTTAAATATATGAGCAGTGTCAATTAGGATTTTACTTTAAAATATGCAACTTGTCCATTATGTGATGTGTAAATAAATAGAAATCCTATTATATATTGATATTCAGACCATGACAACTGCTAAAATTATTTTTGCTGGAATAAAATGCATACATATTGCCTAACTGAATTTTTATGGTGCACCTTTATCATATTAAATGTCACAAGAAAATTATCTATAAGACACATTTAATTATGAATACTCATTAAGCAATATGAATAAATTTAATTTTTTCAAGGCACGATGTATAACCTTCAAAATTATGTCTGCTACAATATTATAAAAATGGACTATGTGATAAAACAAACTTAATTAACAAATGAGCAGACCATAAAAAGCCAGACAGCTTGATTGTTCTCTCAGTCTACAATCTATGAAATTAACAAAATTAATTAAAGATTATGCCTCTACTAGATTTCTAAGCATGTGTGTTTGTGGAGGGTGTTTCAGTCATCATTGTTATAATTTGAAAAACAGAATATCCAGTATCACGGTCATCCTTGGTAATAATACTTTGGCACCTTAAGAGTTATTCTTTCTGGAAATAACTTAAATAAACATGGTTCCTGATACATTTGATCAAAGATCATGAGTTTCCTGGGCTATGGATCTACATTCAGAGAGGAACTGGAGCCTAATGTAAGACAAAAGTAAGGGTGAATCACTTTTGTGCAAGACAGAATTTCAAAAACTCTTCAAGCTAGACAGAAATCAATACTTATTTACTTTTTAGGAACACACAATTTCTCAGCCCCAGTGAGTACTAATTGCTTATTACAGAAGTACACAGTGTACAGATAAAACAACCTGAGTTTGTGCAGGAAAAGTAAAACCCCACATTTCACAGAAATGGTTTAGTTTAATCATTAACCCTTTGTGATAACTTTTGATGTCGTTCTTATGATTGCTTCAGAAGACAGAGAATACTTATTGTCCATTTGTCTTTGGAAGCCTCATATATGTTGTTCTCACACTACACATGTGTTTAGGCAGGGTGTTCTAGAGCAGATTGAACTGGACTAAATACTTCATCTCATGAAAACATTAGGAAGGAAAATGACTTTTGTTGAAACCATGAAGTGATACGCATGAAAGATCCTTCATTGTCCTTTGTACTTACATAATTGTTGATCAGACTACTTGTGACTTTCAAAACACTAAAAATACCAAAACAAAACAAAACAAAAATTCTACATTTGAGGAGATCTCTCTCTATTCAAAATTAATTTATTGCATTTCGATTTCTTTATTTTCTAAGAATGAAAAACACTTAGGTGCCATTACAGTACCATCATTCAATCATTTGTTGAACAATATTTGTAGATTACTAGCTATATCTTAGACACTATTGCAAGTGCAGGAGACACAGCAGTAAACATGGTCTCAATTCTTCTCTCTTTGAGATTCAATTCTAGTGATACATAGATAGTCAGATTAAATACATATATAAGGATGCAGGTCCATATATAATGCATACATACAGACAGATAAAATGAGCTGTGGGAGGAGGGTATAGCACATAAAAAGGAGAAATGTCATTTGTCCTACAACATCTACCACAGAAATCACTAAAAACACAAAATTGGTGTAAAAACCTAGAAATTATGTATATATTATACACATATGCACATACACATTCATACACACAGTGAAATCAGGAAGCTTATAGAAAGAAAGGAAGCATAAACCAAGGAAATTCTGTATATGGAAGATGGCTGGTCTGGGAAAAATTTTGAGGGAGAATGAGTTTTTAATTCCTAGCTTAAAACAAATAACAGCTCATGCTGGAGATTGTGTAGAATCAGGGGAACACCATTAAGAGTGCAAACCTATACAGCTACTATGGAAATCACTATGGCTGTTTCTCAGAAAAATGGAAAATGATCTACCTCAAAATCCAACTGTACCCCTCTTGGGCATATACCTAAAGAACACTCCATCCTACCACAAGGGCACTTGCTCAATCATGTTTATTCATCATCTATTTATAATAGCCCGAAATTAGAAACAATCTAGATGTGCATCAACAGAAGAATGGATAGATAGAGAAATGTGGTACATTTACACAATGGAGTATTAGCATTAAAAAATGACATATTGAAATTTGCAGGCAAATGGACAGATGGGTATAGAGAAGGAAGGACATTTAAGAGGTGGTATGGAAACCTAGTACAGTACAAACTTCTTAAAATATATGAAGGTGATCCTATTGAAGTCTCCAAATAACGTGGGAAACAGAGACCCCACTGGCCATCTCCTATTACGAAGTGAAACTTCTGTGGGAACTGAGTTAAATCTAATTGAGTTGTTGGCCAAAGGGGTCCCATGGGGATCCCCAGACAATCCAGGTTATTGCTAACACAATAATTTTCTCTCCACAAACTGACATTAAGGTCCCATTGCTGAACACAACACCCATACAACTAATTGAACGTGGAGAGGTCAAGCTGGTGCCTACATATAATCTTTCACCCCTGTGTTCTAGTGTCTTTGGTATGGGAAGGTACTCTGCATTTTACCAAAAGTGAAATGTGATCACCATTCCAGTCACAAAACCTTTGATCTACAATCTGTCCTGCCTACAGAATATGTTAAGGCAATGATGGCACAAATTCTGTTGGAGTAACCAACCAATGTCTGATTTTACTTAAGGCCCACTCCACCAGATGAAACCCAAGCCTGACACTGCTTGAGTGACCATGAACCAAGTACTAGATCATCCAGAGACTTAGGGTAAAACCAAATATTACCGCTCCTAAAAAAGTAACAATACAATAACTCCTAATGGTATTCTTCTATACTAATAGACCAGTTCCTTATTCATCAATCATCAGAAAAGCTTCCTCCTGTAGTAGATAGGAATAAATACAGGGAACCACAGCCAGACATTATATAGAGAGACTTTGAAACACACAGCTCTAAATGGAATGTCTCTACCAAATTCTTCCACTTATGGTTCAGAGGAGGTAGAAAGAATGTAAGAGCTAGAGGTGTTGAAGGACAACTGAAGTACAAGGACCTCTAGATCAACTGAGAAAAGCTCATAGGAACTCACAAAGACTAAAGCAGCAAGCACAGGGCCTACTCAGTTCTGCACCAGGTCCTCTGTGTATACTTATTATACCTTTCAGTTTAGTATTTTTATGGGAGAATGAAAGGATCTCTGATTCTGTGCCTTCGTTTGCGGCCCTTTTCCTTCTATTGGTTTCCTTGTCCAAATTCGATGTGACATTTCTTGTTTTATCTTCTTTTATTTAGTTACTTTTAGCTATCTCTTAGAAGCCTGTTGTTTTCTAATGAGAGACAGGAAAAGATATATTGGGACGGAAAGGGAAGTGGAGAGGGACTGGGAGAAGAGGAGGGAAGGAAACTGTAATCAGGATAGAATCAGATTTTAACATGAAAAAATGTCAAGTGGGAACCTGTAGTTACCCCTTGCTGTGCACTGGTCACTTAGCTTAATTTTATACTTTCTAGGTATATCTATTTCCCTGCAAACTTAATTATTCCGTCCACTTTACAGCTGAGCAATATTGTATTGTGTATATGTGTCATATTCTTGTTACCCATGCATTTTATACGGGCCTCTAAGTATGTTCTCCCTGGCATATGAATTCTAGCCTATAATTTATATATGTACATGTGCAAACAGGTGCAAATGTGGGTGGAGTATAAAAATTTAGAAAGGAGACTAACCCAGGGTAATGTTAAATGATGAGCAAGCAGGAAGTTTAGACAAAAAGACAAAAGAATTGAGAAATAGTATATAAGGCTAAGGGTTTTCTAGTTTCAAATCCTTCATAATTTGTTTCGTGTGTGTGTGTGTGTGTGTGTGTGTGTGTGTGTGTGTGTGTGTTGAACATGTGAATTCAATTTTATATGTATTGAAATAATAAGAAGTATTTTGTACTCCAAAATGCTCCAACATGTGCTATTCTTTGAGGCTATGAGTTTGAAAGCCATGCTTGCTTTTCTAGTTCCGTTGACCATTAGTACAGTAGGGATTATCGTGAAGGATGAGTTACTGAGCACATTTGTCAAACTGACACACTTAGAATAAGTGAGCACTTTTTAAAATTGTTCTAGGGGGAAAAGTTTTGTGAGCTGAAAAATTGTCCCTCTTCTTCTGCTTACAATTATATTAAGTCATTCTATTGTAGCATTATTTAATATCAATATTGTATTGCTTTACAAAAAGAAAAGTATTTTTTTCTTAATGGCTAAGGTAGTGAGAACTTGATGCCATCATGTGAAGTCCAAACAATTGTCCTAGGCTCCTACTTCCCTCTACCAGACAGGGGCACAGTAGGTAGGGAGTGACAGTCTCCCCAGTGTGGCCTTATGTCCGTGCTAGCCTGTGACACCATTCTCCTAATGTCTACTTGTTTACAGCCATTAGTACATAATTGCATGAACAGAGACATAAGCTTCTAGGGGAGTACTCATATCTGCAGAAGTTATGCTGTCAGTACTAAGTACTTGACAAAGAATCAAGGTTTTGAGAAAATAAAGTTAAAACTGATTTTCTGTGAATGAACTTCTGAGACAACATACTCTGTGGAAAACAGATTTATCCTGTCCTCATGTTGCATGGAATTCTAGCGACAGTCCTGGGATGAACTTCTGGAATTCCTGGGGAGGAGGAGGAGCTGTTCAGTTTATAATCTACTTCCTACAAGAGAGAGACAGCAAGAGGATTCTTTTAATCTTCTTACAGAGCAGGGGTAGTGATGTGATTTTCCCTCATTCTGCAGCCACACTGTCTGAACGCTGAGGTGTGACATTTTGGTGCACTCTCTGTTGCTCTCTTGGATATAGTAGTTATGAACGATCTGTTATTTCTGCTTTCCTGTGTGTTTACCAAGGAAAGAAGACAATTGTGTTATGGCAAGAAGGGGTTGAAAGCGTCTGGTGTGTATTATCAAAATCAAAATCAAGGATTAAATATTTAACATGTTTTTCTACACACTTAACACATGTACGACTTTGGCCAAATGGGCTTAAAATACTGACTGGCTATGATTTGTCAAATGTTAGTATGGACACATATACTGCATATGGAATATAACTCCATTTTTTTTTTAAACTTGAGAAACCAAACAACTTACACTGAAAAAGAACAAAATAAAAACTTCTCTTTATCAGACTGTGAATTTCTATCATCTTTCCCCAGGCCGGGGAACAAAGTACTTACCTTCCATATTCAACGCAGCAATTTTATTCCTGCAACTTTTAAATGGTGTTAAACACCCCAGGATTTCCCACACTGATGTCAGCATTCTCAGATGTTTTATTCTTTGTTGCTAAACATCAGCAGAGCAGGCCGTTTGCAGTGGCTCAGAGGCAGCTTACATGCCTCTACTTAGATCCACTCCACTGGCCTCTCTGAGCTTATACTTACTGAGGAGAGAACAGTCTCTTTTTCCTTTTGCCAGTGGAAAGAACTGCCAGCTGGTGGTATTCTTTGTCTTCACTATTTGAAGAAAACTTTTGATATGATTTTATATGTGCCCCCTTCCTACCACATTTTTTTTTACCATAAAGAGAAACCTAACTACTAGAATAGATGCTTTCCTATTGTTTGTACATATTCTTACTCTCATATTTGTGTGTGCCTATTTCAATTTAACTTCATGTTTCTGCTTTTGTGACATAGAACTGTGAAGAATGAATCCTCCTTTAAAATATGTAGGAAAATATTCTTAATGTCTTCTTGGCTTAATAATCCATTAAAGAATTACTTTCTCTTTGTGAGACACTGTGGCTTACTGACTGCTACCCAATTTAAATTCTGGGAATTTTGTGTTCTGTTCTGAGTTTGAGTATAAAATGAAGACATTTATTTCCTTTTCAGGACAGATTAAAATTTCTTCCCAGGATTCAAGGTGAAAGTGCGTTAAGCAGCTGAGAACAGCAAACTTGGTCATTTTTCAGTTGCTCCAAGGAATGTAATGCTCTTGACATATGTGCAAAGAATGTCGTGGGGAGGCAGGTGCAGTACAGCAAAGTGTCTCATTCTATATTTTTACTATAATTTTGGGATGCTCTACTGTGTCTTCTGCTTTGCAAAAATCTATGAACCACATTCCCAAGTTTCTCAAAAAATATAAAATAAATGCCAAAACTAAAATCTAGGAAGACAAGGATAATTCTCATCTCATAACTGGATGTTGAACGTCTCATCTGCTAGGCAGGAACTTCTGGAGTCGGGATCCTATCTTTGAAAGAGAGAGCTGCCAACCTTTAAATTGCTGTTAACATTTCTTCGACTTACACTATTTTATTTGTGTATTTTGCTTCTTAAAAGACCTGCCAGAGAAAACTCTAACAACCCAAATCACCAAGTCAGTCTGTGGGCAAGCTAGAGTCTCTCTCTCTACCCAATCTATATACTGATTTGAATATGAAAAGCATGAGAAGGGAGATCTTGAACTGAGCATGCTCAAGAATGTGCTTGCTTCTACACGGGATGATGGATATGAATGTTCTCTGAATCTAATCTCTCTGCCTCCTGTGTTCAGGCAGACACTGCTTTGGGAGTTATGCTCATACTTTCCAATGCTTTCCTGACCCACTGAAAGTAATGCATGCATCATTTATCATTCAGTTATCTTCTTGTGCATATTGGGCTTCATATGCCTGAAGGTATGAGCACATTGTCTGTAGTTACAGAAAAGCTGTGACCAAATGCCACATAGTGATACTTCAGCTGTGTGTAGGATGACAGTTACTATAACACTACATCTAAAGTACTGATTTCCCATTCCTAACTTGTGAATATTCAATATGATATGCTCACAATGGTGAAATTACCTACTGACATATTCTCCAAATTGACTCTGCCATTACCTGACACATACCCCTGGAAGCAGTTCAGTTTCAGCATGTGTATTTCAAATTTTGATCATCATGCAGACCAGACCATGTGAGCACAGCTTTTCATGACCTAGCCTAAGTGTAAGCAACCTAGCCAAACACCTCAACTAAGAAAAAAGATAACAAAAGAATTCAGTTTCTAAATATCCATGTAAATATTATTTTTACCTGCTTATTATTACAATAAAATAATTATTTTAAAATACAACAGATTCATAAATATGATTTTATTATGAGATTAAACATAAATAGTAAAAGGGAATCCAAATTAATTTTCATAATACATTTACATTAAAGTCATTTTTTTCAACATCAAATTTAAAGACTTATATTTATTTACCATATAACCATTTTTTTCTCTAAACTTTAGTGTAAATTGGATCTCATAATGTTATTTTAGTAATCTTCATATTCTCTTGGTTCATATCAGGTAACGTGTTATAGTATAGCTTTCTAGAATAGATAAAAGATATATCTGAAGGGACAATATTTTAAAGCTGTGGTACAACTGGGTATCCTTTACCTTAAATGCTTGGACTTAAAGCTTTAAAAACTTCAGACATTTTTAGATTTGATATTTTCACATATGTTATATTTCAATAAATTGTCTTGGGGGTATATCTAATGCTAACACAAAATTTATGAATGTCATCACATACACAAAGTCTGAAGATATTTACACATTTTAAGATTCATTTTGTTCATAAAACAAAGTCTCACATCTAAGATAATATGTGGAATTTTCTATTTGTCTTATGGGTATTCAAACATTTTCTGCCTTTGGAGTGTTCAGATTTTACATATGTGGGTTAGGGATGCTCAATGTATTATGAAGGGATATGTAATCTGCAATATAAGTCTGCCATAATATCTGCACTCTTACACTGAGACACAAGATAATCCTTCAAATGAGTCTTGGCATTATGCATTCTTTCAAACCAAACCTAAACATGTAAAAACATTTAGAAGGTAAGACAAAATATTTTGACCATAATATGAACTTTGGAATACGTAATTTTCCTTTACGGACGACTTCCATGGAGCTCACCTGAGTGCAGAGAAGGAACGACTTCACTGGGAAAGCACATCAAATATATAATGGGACTGACAATTTTACCTCCAAATTTTTAAAATAAACAAACTAAAGCACTTTTGGTTGGGATGGTGTGAGGCTAAACATGATACAATAGGAGTTCTGCTTTGGAATTTAAGGAGTATACGTTTGCTAAGCTTGCAGTGTGTAACCGGCAGTATGCTGGGTGTGGGGAACACTCCAGGGTTGAAAGAGGTCATTCCTTCCTTTGCCTCCTACTGCATGGCTGTCATCATGCTTTGTTAGTGGTGGGAACAGGACACTGATAACCTTAGAACCTTTGGAACTGGCACAGAATGCAACATTGCCTAGCCTTAAACATTTCTTTATTGTCTCTTGTTCAAGTATAAAACTATAAACCTTATGCGTCCTCTGAATTTCAACTCATGGTAGGGACCAGAAAGCCCTCCTACCTGGCATCTGCTACCTGCCACTACCCGAAGGAGTGTCTTCCTTGGTTCAAAGCAATGTGATTCCCAGAGAATCTGGCCATCCACAGGGCCCTCAGGCAACATGTATATCCGTAATTCAATGACAATGAATTAATGTCTTAGGGAAATAATTCACATCTAAAGGTAGCTAAAGTGTAAGCAAGCAGAATGCCAACAAAATACTGTGTTTCCTACAGTCTTTCAAATGATAACTACAGTTTTAGGTGAACAAAGCAATACTATGATGTAATATGTTTTACGTTAATGACTCACTTTCAGCTGAGAGACTGGGTGTCTATTAGTTGGACTGATAGTTGAATCTTATAAATTCACAGTATTACCAAGCTTTTCAAGTACCTGTTTTATCCACTCCAATGTGGTACTGGATTTTAAAACCTGATCTATGCACACAGAGTTTGTGTTCAGTGTCTCTAAAAGCTTTGCCTTTCACAGAAGCACATGCTGACAAGAGTCTACTGTGGGGAATAAGGGAACCAAAATGACGACACAGCAATGAGGCACTTCAGCAGGTTGAAACAGATGGCTGTTATTATTATCTTTAAAGCTTTTTACTCGAGGATTATATTCTTGAAAATGTTAGAGCTGATTTTATCACGAAGAATAGAAGCCCTTGAGAATTGAGCCTGCTTCACACAGATTACTAGCCAGATTTTAGTTCCATAAAAATAACATGAATTAGATACAGAACTTTGAAGTTGCTTGTATTAATCAGTGATTCTGGTCACTGAGGGATTAATACAATGCCTTGAATTTTCAGATTGATCTTAAAATATAGAAAATGACATTTAGAAAAGTTTAAGCATTTCAACGATGATTCCGTAGAATATAGGGCAGTGGTTAATCAACAGTTTGATTTTATGATAATGCCATTTCATTTATAAATATATATGAAATCCAATTAAGATGTTCTAAGTGAATTCTGATCCATGTGGTGAGATTTTTTTTAAGCCTAGATACAAAGGGACTCACTGGTTTGATTACATGACTGAGTTTTAACTTTGTTTTTGGGAAAAGTTTGAGTTTATATCTACTGTATTAAAGTGAAAACTACCATACGTTTTCATGAAAATAGTATAATTGAGCCAAAATATAAATGAGAGATCTGAACAAATAGTAAAGAAAAATATAACCCAGTAACACTCTATTTTTTTAGATTTATTTATGCATTTATTTAACATGTACGAGTGTCTTGCTTGCATGTATATCTGTGCATCACACCCATGCCTGGTGAAGGCATACATCAAGGAGAACACTGGATTCCCTGGGACTGGAGTTCTAGATGGCTGTGAGTCACCATGTGAGAGCTGAGAATTCAACTCCCGTACTCCGCAAAAGCAACAGACTCTCTCGACCACTGAGCTATCTCTGCCGGCCCCAGCATTTTGAGAAGAATAAATTACAACTTTAAAAAACTATGTCATAATTCTATCCCTCCTTTAGCAGCATTAAAAATGATAATGCAGCTGTGGTGGGGAAAAAAACAAAAACCAAAACAAACAAAAAAACTTAAGTAAGGCCTTTTGTGAGTTCCTAAAAGCCTGAACAGCTAAGGCAGTCTTTTGTAGATCGTAGATAAACACTGAGGTTTGTGGCTGTAATGAGAAAGGAAACTATCCCAATGCTTAGTTTGCAATTCCTTGGTGCCACACAATCTCCAGGAAGACTAAAGACCATTCTTAACCACCCCACTTCATGAGAGAAGGGTAAGAGATTCCTGAAGTTCCAAATTTCCAAGCTGAAGACATTATCATCCATAGCCTTCAAATCATTTCAAATGTTTTTCAGTTAACAGTGAATTTCAAAAACTTCAGCCACAAAAAGAGGAAGTGAGCTGCCTCAGCGTGGCTTCAGATAAGACAGCTCTCAGCCACAGAGATGAACACAACTACATTGAGATTCAAGTAGATGAAAGATTACATATTTTGATCAAGAATACAACAATAAATAGAAATACAAAATATTGACTGTAAAATAAGTTTAACATGGAGAAGCACATAAGAAGAATAAACTGATAGATTCCCTTGATATTTGATGAGACATTGCTGAATAAAAAAAGTACTGACCTAGTAGATCAGTCTGCAGGAAAGATGTAAAGTACAGTATAGTTAGAGAAAATAATTGGAAGAAAACAGGAAAGTCATCCAGGGAAGTCTGAGAAAGTCTCTGAACGCACTTAACCTCTTGGAGGAAAAGTGAGAAAATCTGGCAGAAGGAAACCTTGGAAATAAAGCTTTAAGCCTTATCAAACTCTGTAATCACCAAGCTCAAGATTTATGAAATTCTACAAACTCCATGTAGGTTAAAAACGTCTTCTAACTTCTTATAATAAAAAAATGAAATCCAAAGACAAAGCGAACATAAAATATAGCTCTCCCTCAGAAGAGCAGGATAGTAGTGTGTAAGATATCTCGCAAAAATGATGGATGCAGAAGATAATAAAATACCATCAAAGGGCAGAAATAAGTAACCATCAACTTGGCATTTGCCACCTTGAGAAAATAATCCTTAATGGGAAAGACTTCTCAGTTCTTCTTAGTATATCTTACATGATAATAATTTTCATATAAATCTAAATCATATTGACTCTCCTCTAAATTCTGTGCAGTTGAATTGGATAGCAAATGGAGAAAAGTATACATGTCTTTGTTATCTATCCTCAGGTCCATTAGCATCATGGGCAACATGGGATTCAAAGGTCTTCAAATGCCATGACTCAGGGTTGCAAAAGTGTCTCCAAAGTGGCCTCAGCAGTAATGCATAGAGAAGTTAATAATTCATCCAAAACCATACCATGAGTATGTGATGAAGCTGGTCCATCTCACTCAGAGCCTCTGCACTTTTAAGCACAGAGCTCAACATTTTTCTTGCAGTCATAACCTAGAGTGACTTACTGTTCTTGGTACTGTGTGAGTAGCAGTTGTTTTTTTGTTTCATAACAATAAAATCTATACCACTGTCCCAGAATGAACCAATGTACAGCTTCAAATAAGTCTAGCCTATATCATCCAAAAATGAGCATATTTAAGTTGTTTGGGGGAAAAAATAACCTCAATACTCTTGTTAACAAAGATACTTCCTAATTTGTTTTGTTTCATTTTATTTTAGTCTAGGCTCTCCTTGAAGTTAGAATCCTCTTTCCCTAATCTCCGGACTCCTAAGATCTCAGGCATCAATTTCATTCTTCTTAAGAATCAACTCACTTAAACTTTACAAGAATACTATTTTCCCCCATTTTACGGAGCAGAGAACAAAAGTACTTAGATCTTAGATTGTGAGTGCCATAGTGTTGTGAGAATTAGAGACATGTTTCCATTTCAGTAGCAGAACCCAAAGCAAACTCTTACTTTTTTTCCCCGATTGCTTTCTGACTTACTGTAGCCATCTCCAGACTTCAAATATAGACAGATGAGTTTTTTTTTAAAAAAGGAAGAAAAACTTAAATTGAATAAGGAATTTGTAAAACATTGTGTAAGTCATTCATAGGAAGATAGGCTTCCAAAAGAAAACACTGTCAACTAACCAAGGAAGCAATTCATGAATGGATACATTCATAAAACTGGACATCTAATGGACAGGAAGAAAATCCAGAGTACACAAAAGTAGACTCTTTTATACAGGAAGGCAGTTGCTAAAACAGAAACCCAGGTTGATTCCAGACAAAATTCTGAAACAGATTTTTAAACAGATGACTTGTGTGTAATTAAAAATGGAACTAGTGAGCTTCAGTATGTTAAGTCCTATGTTCCGTTGCTCTGGCAATCTCTGGGAATCTCAGGGAACACTAGAATATGCATCAGATCTTGGGCAAGACCAGGCCTTTCGGTGTATATTTGTGAAGATGGTGAGTCTGATAGCAGAATGCGGTGGATTTATATACTGGAAGCCTGTATTTAGAATTTAATTAAGAACGAATAATTGAGAGTTCTCCAAGCTATCTTAGTGCATTGAAGCAGATAAAGACTTTTGGGATTTTGGATGACTTTGTTCTGAATAGTATGTGTATGTACAACTTAAGTCATGCATTAGTAATATGTCAGACACTAGGAATACATGAAGTGGGGAAAGGAAGTAGGGACGTTGGATGCTATACCATTTTTCCAGTAGGAATTCATGTGGAAAAGGTTTTTGTTATTAATTAAGGTATAAAACACACACTTAGTTTTACTTTTCCTTTCTGAAGACACTGGCTTTTCCCCCCACTATTGACTTTTATTACTTTGAACCTACCACTGATTCATATTTAACATCTTCACAATACAAAGTGACACATGCTGTTAAGGAATCCAGAAAAGCTTTAACCATTCACAGCTTGTAGGCTTTGTTCAGGTTTCTGTGTTAAGCACACACAGACTATAAAGTTGCTTGTGGGATATATGATATTGCACTACCCTGTCCCTTTTCATTACGTTTACTCGTTTTGTCTTCTCATTTCTGACTGCTTGCACTTCATCCTGTATGAACTGCCTCTTGACATACAATTGTTACAGACAACCTGGTCATTTTCTTATATCCTAGCTAAGAACTAAGGTGACTAGACTGTGGAGGTCCTGCATGGAAATGGACACTTTCAAGTGCAATGAAGACTCCCTACCAAATATACAAGATGCTTTGAGATCCAGTCAAAAAGAAATAAACCAGGGTTTCACCTATGAAAAGGGCATTTCAGTTTCATGAAAGTAAGATTCAGTGTGTATATTAGATAAACCCCAAGGCAGCATTGCTATACATCCCCACATGTGAGTGAAGGTGTACACACACACACACACACACACACACACACACACACACACACGGTGTGGGGAAGGGAGGGAGGAAAAGGGAGGAAGGGGAGAGGGAGAGAGAGAATCATACAGAGTCACACACATTGTTCACCTTAGAATTTAACAAATTGAATGGAAAAGGACACTGGTTATATTTTGTCACCTTCACAAAGACCTAGGAAGAGGGAGTCTCAATTGAAGAATTCTTCTACAAACCTGGCCTGTGGGCACTTTTGGGGGGGCCTTTATTTTTATTTATTTATTTTTTGCTGCTAATTGATGTTGGATGGCACAGCCTACTGTGGCCTTGTCTCCCTTTGGCAGGTGGACCTGGCCTGAGGGAGTCAGGGGAAGCAAGCCAGTAAGCAGTATTCCTCTGTGGTTTCGGGTTCACTTTATGCCCCCAGGTTTCTGCTTGGGCTCAGTCCTGGCTGCCCTTGATAGTGATTATAACTAGTGAGTTAATAAAAACACTTTCTTTGAAAGTTGCTTCTGGGCACATTTTTTAATCACAGCAATAGGAGAGCTAACTGAGATGCAGGAAAAAATAGGTTTCAAATGATACTAACAAGTGTGAATGAAATTATCCTATACACCATGCTTTCATTTGACTCTTTAAATAATTGTAAATGAGCAACCTCAAATCAAAATAAACCCTATATCTGATTCTCTATCAAAAGCTATAATTTAAAGAGATTGATAATTTGGGAAAAATTCAAGCAGAAACTGTGTTTTCTTTTGGATGATGTCAGCCCACGTGAACTTGAAGAGAGATCAGGATAGTGAGATGGCCTGAAGAATTGGAAGCCCTGGCATGCAAAGCAGTGGGTGAAGGAAACTGAGACGAGTTTTTCTGATTTAATTTTTATTCTTTGACATTTTCACACATGTGTGTAATAAAATTTAGTGGTTTTCACTCATAGTTCCTTCTCTCATCCTCGTCCCTTGTCCACACTTGTGAGCAAGTTGCTCTCCTACTTCTGTGTAAGTGACTTGCTGAGCCTAGCAGAGCGCTTCTATTCCATGTCTGTGACTTCCTGAGCCTAGCAGGATGTTTCTAGTCCACTTTCAAAGAGAAGAGACCAGTGGATTGTATGTGTACATCTCCGAGATTAAAAAAAAAATTTTATTTAACTAAAATTTTGAAATAATAAGATAAAGGCACTGTGAAAGAAATATAAGGAACAAGCCAGGGCATTGAGCATGCAAGCCAATCCCACAGCAGTCAAAGCATCTGTGCATGTCAGTGAAGTTGTTCAAGATTAGTCTACTTGAGGCAGCAAGGATCTTTTAACTGTGAATGGCACCAATCCATAGACTGTGGTCCTGGACTGAATAAAACCAAGTGAATGTGTTGAGACCATCCACATTTGAATCATACTAATTATTAAGTTATGGCTACAATTAAGGAAATGAACTAAATATCACTTATTCATCATTTAACAAGTACGAACTCTGCAAAGATAAATGGGTTGTCCCTCTGATCACAGGCAAATAGAAAAATTTCAGACAAGATTAGGTTTGGTTTGGGGTGGTCACCAAGCAATATAATTTCTCTAATGTAGTCTTTCTCTTCAGAGATAATGAAACTATAAGAAAAAATATACAACTAGCAGAAGGGCTGAGAAAGATGGGGAGATTTACAGACACAATGTTATGGGACACACAGCCCTGAAAACCATTTTCTTGATCATTACAAACACCTGTTTTTTATGTAGCATAGCTGTTGATAATATCATATCAGATTGCTTTCATTTTTTGTAACATGAATGGTGCATACATACAACTTCGAAGTTGAGAAATTTTCTTCCATAAGAGCAAATATTCATTTAATATTTAAAAATGGATAAAATGAAAGATATATAAATAATAAGATAAATAAATAAATAATAAGGTAATTAATACTAATCACAATTCTCATAAACATAAATCATATTAAGTGTGCAAGAGTTAGGTAAGATCTTACAGACTCATGAGTACAGTTTGATAGTAAAAAATTGAAATTTAAGTCACATATTCTTTCACTTCATTCACAGAAGTCTTATGCAATTCTGTCTTGTTATTTGTTGAAATCTTTGTCCAAATGGAAACAACAGCATTACTGATCAGTCAAGCACAATGCCTTGGACAAAGAAAGCTGTCTTCCCTTTTATTTCCGTAGGGCTCCTGCAAAGTATACTGGCACACACACCTCAATAAATGCTGACCAGGTGACTGCTTCCTAAATATTAGTGTAAATCATCTTAAACATACTAAAATTACTTAGAGGTATGATACAGCCAGATAATGTAACTCTTAAGGAAAACGGAAAACTCCATATAGTATTTCAGAAGTTTGTCATATTATTGCCACTCATTTGGGGCTTATTGCATGTCACACAGCACCTTTTATTCTTTACAGACATCCTACCCTTTATCCTCAGAACCATCACTTTTATGAATGACAGAACTGAGGTTCAGATAACATAATCGAAATGGTTATAGACCTGCAGAATCTTGAGGTTGTTTGGAATCTCATGTCAGTTTTTATACACAATATTGCCTCTCTTGGTGTTTTACTGACATTTGTCCAATTTCAAGAATGGTGAATGTTTTAGGAGCAAATGAAAATTTAAATCACTGTCTTGTCTGGTACAATTGTTGATTGGTATCTAAGTATGAAGCTGTAGATGCTTCATATGTGCTTTTTAAAAATCCAAATCATAAAAAAATTAGAACACCATTTGAGATTCTTCTTTCGAGAATTCTGTTTAAAATTTTTTAAGTTGGATTATTTGGTATTTTGATGTCTAGTTTCTTGAGTTTTTTATATATTTTTGAGGTCAACTCTCTGTCAAATGTGGGGTTGGTAAAGATCTTTTCCCATTCTGTACACTGACGTTTTGTCTTATTGACTGTCTTTTTGCCTTACAGAAGTTTCTCAGTTTCAGGAGGTCCCATTTATTAATTGTTGCATTCAGTGTCTGTGCTACTGGTGTTATATTGAGGAAGTACTCCCCTGTGCCAGTGTGTTCAAGGCTACTTCCCACTTTGTCTTCTGTCAGGTTCAGTGTAGCTAGATTTATGTTGAGGTCTTTGATCCACTTGGACTTGAGTTTTGTGCATGGCAATAGATATGGATCTATTTGCAATCTTCTCCATGTTGACATCCAGTTATGTTATGTAAGCACCATTTGTTGAAGATGCTTTCTTTTTTCTGTTGTACAATTTTGGCTTTTGTGTCAAACATCAGGTGTTCATAGTTGTGTGGATTAATGTCAGGGTCTTCCATTCAATTCCATTGGTCTACATATCAGTTTTTATGCCAGTACCAAGCTGTTTTTATTAATGTAGCTCTATAGTAGAGCTTGAAGTCAAGGATGGTGGTGCCTTCAGAAGTTCCTTTATTGTACATGATTGTTTTGGATATCCTGGGTTTTTTGTTTTTCCAAAAGAAGTTGAGTATTGTTCTTTTGAGGTCTGTGAAAAATTGTGTTGGGATTTTGAGGGGAATTGCATTGAATCTGTAGATTGCTTTTGGTAAGACTGCAATTTTACTATGTTGATCCTACCTAACCAAGAGCATGGGAATCTTTCCATTTTGTGATATGATCTTGTGATATATTGTGTCCCCCAATATATTGTGCACCCTAATAAACTTATCTGGGGTCAGAGAACAGAACAGCCACTAGATACAGAGGCCAGAAAATGGTGGCACACACACCTTTAATCCTAGCCTTCTGGAGGCATGGATCTCTGTGAGTTCAAGGTCACACTGGAAATAGCCAGGCATGGTGACTCAAGCCTTTAATCCCAGGAAGTGATGGCAGAAAGCAGAAAGTATATAAGGCGTTAAGACCAGAAACTAGAGCTGGTTAAGCTTTCAGGCTTTTGAGCAGCAGTTCAACTGAGATTCATTCCAAATGAGGACCCAGAGGCTTCCAGTCTGAGGAAACAGGATCAGCTGAGGAATTGATGAGGTGAGGAAGCTGTGGCTTGTTCTGCTTCTCTGATCTTCCAGCATTCACCCCACTATCTGACTCTGGGTTTGTTTTTATCAAAAGACCTTTTAAGATTCACGTTACATTGTAGCTTGAGTTTTCCTGCCTGGCCCACAGTCAGGGCAAATCTCTCTCACCTGCCAGTCCCACAGCCGTCAGACCCAACCAAGAAAACACAGAGACTTACATTGGTTACAAACTGTATGGCCATGGCAAGCTTCTTGCTAACTGTTCTTACAGCTTAAATTAATCCATTTCTATTAATCTATACCTTGCCACATGGCTCGTGGCTTACCGGCATCTTCACATGCTGTTTCTCATCATGGCAGCTGGCAGTGTCTCTCTGACTCAGCCTTCCACTTCCCAGCTTTATTCTCCTCCTTGTCCCGCCTACACTTCCTGCCTAGCCAATGGCCAATCAGCGTTTTATTTATTGACTAATTAGCAACACATTTGCCATACAGAACATCCCACAGCACTTCCCCCTTTTTTTTTTCAAAAAGGAAGGTTTTAACCTTAACAAAGTAAAATTACATATAATTTGGGAATTTGGGCGTAGCTTCTCTTACTACTTCCTGCTGGATGGGGGCGCTGTATCTTATGGGGACACAAAGAAAATTTTAGGATCATGGAGTAGTCCGTGAGGCTGTATCTTCTGAGCCAGTTGCCTTGAAACCATTCCGGATGTTGGATCATCTGGGCCATGGTGTCATTGGAGACCTTTCAGGGGGTCTTGGCTGGTCAAACCTGATGTATCTTAATCTTGAACAAATCCATAGCCTCTGGCTTTCTGTGGGAACAAAAGCAGAGTCTCCTTTCCAAAGCAACATATCCTTACATCTAAATTTTGAAGTCAAGATATCTTTAAAATATGCATATTGGTTTAACTCAACTTCCTTTACAATCAAATCTCTCTCTGAAGTTAAGAATCCCAAAAACAACACAATGCAGATTCTCTGTGTAATATTCATCTTTATGTGGCTTATTTTCTATATTAATTTTACTGTCTCTTTAAAGACTTTATTTTTTAAAACTATGTATTTGTTTCTATAACTGTATATATCACCTTTTTTGTCTCTTTCAAGCCTATGTATATTTTACACACATTGTAAACTATTGCATCTGAATCTGTCTTATTGTGAATCTCTTGCTTTAAACTGCAGCAGCTGTGGCTGCTGGCTCTGCCCACCTCAGCTTCCCAACATGGCTACGTTTACCACCAGCTCTGGGAGCTATCATGGGTCTATGCTTTTATCCAAGCAGCATGTAGTCCAGAAACCTCTTTTTTTTGTTTTGTACTAGCAAAGGCTAAATCCACCATGCAGCTTAATGTGCCACTTGCAGAGGCCACGTTCCCGCCATACTGCAGGTCGAGCACTCAAGCTAGGAACCCACAAGTAGCTCAAACCAGCAGCTGCCGCTCATTTGAAAGAGACAATTAGGAACTGTTTTTAGCTCCGTTTTAGAATCTTTTTTCTCAGTTTTTAGGTGGAAACTCTTGCTACCACGTTGGACGCCATTTGTAGCTTAAGTTTTCCTGCCTGGCCCACGGTCAGGGCAAATCTCTCTCACCTGCCAGTCCCACAGCCGTCAGACCCAACCAAGAAAACACAGAGACTTATATTGGTTACAAACTGTATGGCCATGGCAAGCTTCTTGCTAACTGTTCTTACAGCTTAAATTAATCCATTTCTATTAATCTATACCTTGCCACATGGCTCGTGGCTTACCGGCATCTTCACATGCTGTTTCTCATCATGGCAGCTGGCAGTGTCTCTCTGACTCAGCCTTCCACTTCCCAGCTTTATTCTCCTCCTTGTCCCGCCTACACTTCCTGCCTAGCCAATGGCCAATCAGCGTTTTATTTATTGACTAATTAGCAACACATTTGCCATACAGAACATCCCACAGCATTACATCATCTTCAGTTTCTTTCTTCAAAGACTTAAGGTTCTTGTCATCCCAGTCTTTCACTTGTTTGGAAGAGTTACCCCAAGGTATTTTATGTTATTTGCAGCTATTGTAAGGAGTGATTTGCTCTGATTTTTTTCTCAGCCCATTTATCATTTGTATATAGGAGGGCTATTGACTTTTTTGAGATCATTTTGTATCCTGCCACATTACTGAAGGTGTTTATCAGCTGTAGGAGTTTCCTGGTAGAATTTTTGGGGTCACTTATGTATACTACCAAATCATCTGCAAATAGTGAAAGTTTGACTTCTTCCTTTCCAATTTGTATTCCCTTGATCTCCTTTTGTTGTCTTATTGCTCTATCTAGTACTTTGAGTACTATATAGAATAGATATGGAGAGAGTGGACAGCCTTGCCTTGTTCCTGAATTTAGTGGACTTGCGTTGAGGTTCTCTTCATTTAGTTTGATGTTGGCTGTTGGCTTGCTGTATATTGCCTTTATTATGTTTAGGCATGTACCTTGTATCCCTGATCTCATAAACAGAATTCTCAGCAGAAGAGTCTCAAATGGCCAAAAGACATTTAAAGAGTTGCTCAACATCCTTAGCCATTAGGGAAATGCAAATCAAAATGACTCTAAGATGTTGCATGAATTCTAAATGGTCTTATAATCAAAACCTGGAGCCAGATATTGGGGTAAGTGCTGAAAGATCAGAGATACAAAGGAACAAGCCACTAGAGAAACTTCTCAGGACTACTGAATCCTCAGGCTGAATGGAAGGTGAGATCCCATCTCCATGATTCCTCTGAATGAATGCCTCTGAGTCTTCAGCTGAAAAGGGTCAAGTTCCTGTATCCTCATACCTTATATACCTTTCTTCACCCAGCCATTTCACTTCCTTCCTAGTGCTGGGATTAATGGTGTGTGTGTTTCCCAAACACTGACAGCAAAGGCATGAGATCTTAAATGCTGGGATTAAAGATGTGTGCCACCACTGTATGGCTCTGTTTCTCTCCTAGACTGAATCAATCTCATGTAGTTCAGAGTGGCTTTGAACTCACAAAGATCCAGATGGATCTCTGCCTCCCAAGTACTAGGATTAAAGGTGTGTACCACCACTGCCTAGCCTGTATGTTTAATCTAGTGGCTGTCTCTGTTCTCTGATCCTAAGCAAGCTTTATTTGATACACAATATATCACCACACTGAGATACCATCTTAGACCTGTCAGAATGGCTAAGATCAAAAACACTGATGATAGCTAATGTTGGAGAGGATGTGGAGCAACGGGAACAGACTTCCATTGCTGGTGGGAGTGCAGTCTTGTACAGTCACTCTGGAAATCAGTATGGTGATTTCTCAGAAAATTGGGAATGAACCTACCTCAAGACCCAGCAATACCACTCTTGGGAATATACCCAAAAGATGTTTAACTATACCACAAGGGCACTTGCTCAACTATGTTCATAGCAGCATTATTATAATAGCCAGAGCCTAGAAACAATCTAGATACCCCTCAACTAAAGAATGGATAAAGACAATGTGGTACATTTACACAATGGAGTATTACTCAGTTGTAAAAAACAAATGACATCATGAAATTTGTAGGCAAATGGATGGAACTAGATAAAAATTATCCTGAGTGAGGTAACTCTGACCCAGAAAGACAGACATGGCATGTACTCACTCATAAGTGGATATCGGGCATAAAACAAAGGAAAACCAGGCTACAATTCACAACTCTAGAGAAGCTAGGTGAAAAGGAGGAACCTAAGAGGGACAAGTATGAATTGCCCCAGGAAGGGGAAATGGTTAAGACCTCCTGGGTAAACTGGGAGATGGGTGAAGGGGAGGGGATGGGGGATAGGATGAGGATCCAGATGGCTGAGTTGGGGAAAGGACAGAGAGGGAGAACAATGAAAGAGATGTCTAAATAGAGGGAGCCATTATGGGGTTAGAGAGAAACTTGGTGCTAGGGAAATTTCCAGGAACCCACAAGGATGACCTCAGCTAAGACTCCTAGCAATAGTGGAGAGCATGCCTGAACTGACCTTTCCCTGTAATTAGATTGGTAACTACCCCAATCATCACCATAACCTACATTCAGTAATTGATGGAAGCAGAGGCAGATACCCACAGCCAAACACTGTGTCAAGATCTTGGAGTTCAGTCGAAGAGAGGGAGGAGGGAGTATATTAGCAAAGGAGGGTCAAGATCATGATGGGGAAAACCAGAGACAACTGACAGGAGCTAGTAGGAGTGCACAGACTCTGGACTGACAGCTGGGGAACTTGCATGGGACAAAACTAGGCCCTTTGAATGCAGGTGACAGTTGTGTGTCTTGAACTGTTTCTGGGCCCCCTGACAGTGGATCCAGGACTTACCCTGGGTACATAAACTGGCTCTTTGGAGCCCATTCCCAGTGGTGGGATTCATTGAGCAGTCTTGATGCAGAGGGGAGGAGCTTAGTGATGCCGCAACTTGGTATGCCAACCTGTGTTGACTCCACAAGGGAGTCCTTAACACCTATAAGGAGTGGATGGGTGTTGGGGGGAGGTAGGGAAAAGGAGGAGAAGGAGAGGGAGGGAGAATTGTGTTTGGCATGCAAAATGAAAAAAAATGTTTAAATAAATAAAATAAAATAATTAGAACACCAAAATATTATCTATATAGTCAGAGAACAGATGGAGACTTGACATTATTTTGAGATGCCTTTGAGAACAGAGAGGCTGTGTGTAACTCAAGATTTTTTAACTACTATAGATATGTATATGAATGACTTGGTTTAATCATTATACTTTCTATAAAGAAGATGAAAATGGGGACCTCCTTTATTTTTTTTCACATTATCCTCATATTTTCTGGTGTTCATTGTCGAGTTCAATAAATAGGTAGTAAAAACTATGACAATAGCTGCATATTTAACAACACTAATTTTATACTGATACAATATGGCATTAACAACTATGTAGTATTTAACAATAATGGCTGTCTATTGAGGGATAATATGATTCTCACAAGGTGATAATTGCATGGCATTATATGTTAATGATAATTGTTAACAGCACTAGATTAATGAGGCAGGACATGATATTTAAAGCACTGAGAGAATGGATGACATACCTTTTATCACATCTGTACATGACAGGTAATAGGCACTCAAAGGTACACAATTATACGTAATTCTTGAATGCAAAAATTACTCCCAAAGCAATAACCATATGTTCATTAAAAGATCATCAGAGTGTTTTATCTATGGCACTCAAAGTCACTATTTGCTAAGTGTTGCATTATTTTTACATAAGACTGTTTACATAATACTGTCCTTATACAGGTGTCATCAATTCCCTTTGTTCTGACTTCAGCATCGCATTGTAAGTCAAGTAAGTGTAAGCATGTCTATCTTACCTGTCTAGAATTCTGCAAATCACATGTAAGGCATCAAAGCAGAATGCTAGAATACAAAGACTATGTTGAATTCCCATATTTCTTTAACAGATTCCCTTTTCTTTGCATGTGAAAGGTTTTACAAACCCACTTAGGGACTTATTTTCTAAAAGCACCTGGTGTAACTGGGTATTCTTTCACAGTCATGAAGGCATATGGCCAGGGAGGCTCTCAGCTACAGCTTCCAAGTGAAGGCAGTGAGACAGGGGAGGGTGGGTAGAAGGATGAGTAGAACACTGCAGCATTGACCTCACTGTTGCTTCCCCTCCTACTCTTTATGGCACAGAGCAAGTACCTTTCTATTCTGGATGCTAATTATCCTACCTACACAGCAGATATAGACATATCTACCAGGTCAACAAGGATTACTGAGGTCATGCGTGTGTGTCTACTTCAACAATGTGAAAACAGTACAGCTTTGATGTTTGGACCATGAAGTATTCAAGCAAGGGAAGAAAGCACCCTTTCAGCCTCATCAGAGTAGTCTACCTAACACCTAATACAATCTAGAACACAAAATCTGAACCTTGAATGGCATTCTCTGTAAAATTTGCTACTGTCACGGGTCCATGTTTTTGTTCTCTGGCTTACTGAAAGTATTTAAGTTTCCTGTGATAACTGTGATCTCAAAACAATCAGTAACTGTCCTGCTCTGTAACATGCATTATGATTTTTCTTTCTTAATGTCTGGTTTGCTCTGACAGCCTGCCTCTCAGTCTGGTTCTAATCAGCTTTTGTCTGAGGAATGAGATCTCCTGGTGTTTATAATCCTGTGTAGTAAATAGGTTTAAGTACATGTGTGAAGACCTTGGGGTCTTTGAAAAGGATATTCAGACTATGAGGCTTCTCTGCTTCCCTATGCAGAAATCTTTGGACAAACTCAACATTCCAAACCAGAGTAAATACAGTGGAGAGCTCCTGTCTCTCGGTGCAGCTCCATGAACTTCAAGCTTTCTCATAATACATGGTCATTCTTAATGTTCTAAATAAAGTTTTCATTATATATGTTTGAAAACATGATGCTTTTGTTCTAGAAGAAAATTAATGTTTGCTCTTGGGCTTAAATGTGAAGGCTTCTGCATCTCTGTATACTTCTACCTGAACAATGAAATCAAAATATGTACCTAAAAGCTTCAAAGAGAAATACGTTGAATAAAAAACAACAAAATATTTAGTTACTGGTCACGTAAGAAAAAAAAAAAACTTAGCAGTAAAAGGACCTGGATTTTAGTCAACTCCTGGGAACTTACTATTTGTCATAAATATAAAACAACCAACAAAAACTTATTAAACCTAAAAAATACCCCCCCATTTAAAAAAAAAGAAAGAAAGAAAAGAAGGAAGGAAATCAAAGGACCAAGGGACAGAACTTCCTTTCGGGATTGTTGAAACAAAGTTTGTGTGACACTAAATGTGTCCTGAAGACATGAGACTGTTGTCTGCTCTGGCTGGTTTTCTACAACAGTGAGTCATAAAGGTCACCCTGAACACAGAAACCATCCTCTCCTCTCAGTGAGCACTGCTGCAGTGCAGCCAAGCAGACTATTCATTTTCATTTTAATTATGTTTGTAAATAGGAGAAGAGGCAGGTAAGAAGCATGTGCAGGCCTCCCACCGAGCCTCTGTGGGTGTCTACAGAATTGCAACAATCACCTTTGCGGGCTTTATTACTTTTCAGTAGAATTTTATTGACTGGGAAGCAGGGTAATATCTTATTAAAATTGAGTTTGTTATAAAAGTTGTTTAAGGAAACATATTCATTTGCCACAATGTCTTCCCACCTGATTATCTGTTCATTTATGACTTCCCAGCTAACGTTTATCCTTAAGACAGTGTAATTTTTGTGTAACCTTGATTGCTACCTAATTTGCTTACCAACTGACAATTAATCCCTGATATATTGCTCATGGCACTCAACCCCCGTTGTTTAACGAAGCATTCAGCAACAGTCACCTTGTGTCTATACAAGAATCCATTGACAAAACAGAGTCTTGCGAATTAGCATTGGCTTAAAAATGCTGTGGCAAAACTAATGCTTTACTCATGTATATACACTATTCACAAACTGTCGATGTATCAGTTGGTTGCTCTGTGATTTCAGTTTGTGTAGGACACTGTGATTGATGATGCTGGGAATATCTAAAACATCTTTTGGAGTTTTACTACCAAAGTCTACTGAGTAAGATTATGTATATGCGTACATAGCCGTTATGTAAAGTAATGGCTGGAGAAACAATGTAATAGAGCCACTGTGACAGGTCCACTTTCAGAGTTTGACAAAGCATGCTAGAGAGAGTAGAACAAGATCGGAGATCTGAAGTCACACTATGACGTGAAAACACAAACCCAGGAACAGGCAGCAGTCAAAACCAAGGGCAGAAAAGTAGACAAGGATGTTTCATCAAAACAGAGCCATAGTTACCCTCCATCACAACTTTTAAAGTTTTAAATACAGGGAAATTACATTAGAAGAACACATTTTCGAAGGTCTTGGTGACTAAGGCAGTGTATTTATTCTACAGAATTGAGAGATATGCCAGGAATAGAGCTCCATATGCCTGCATGCACACACTGGAAAGTGGCAATATGTATTTTTGTTTTCATCTTTTTGGAAGTATCTCCCATGAATTTTCAGGATGCAACTTTCCTAAGTTATCTTAAAGGAGTTAGAATATGTGCTTTTTTTAGCCATTGCAAGCTGTGCTTCCCCTGCAGGGATTATAACATATGTAGAAATAAAATATATGACAAAATAGTACAACAGGCTGGAGGGATAAAGAAGAAAAGTTACACAGTAGAAAGTTTCTTAGGTGGTTTGAAAAGCACTAAACCTACCATTTCATTGTTTAAAAACTGAATATAATAAATCTCAGTTGTATTTTAACCAAAGCTAACCAGCAAATTAACAATGAAAATGTGTAGCAGAAAGTCATTAAAAACAAGACAATTAATTATAATAATTAGGACAAATAAGTAAAAATGATGAAGTATAAAGAAACAGATAAATCAAATATAAAATGTATATAGCAGAATAATAGACTCAAACTTTAAGAATAAAGTGAAATCTTCAAATGTAGGTTATATATTAAGACTCAAAGGCAACAATTGTTCCATGAAGAAAGCTAGGCAGGTGAAATCACTTGGTAAAAAGCCTTATGATCTGAGTTAAATTTCCTGGATCCACATAATAGAAGGAGAGATCTTACTGTTACAAGCTGTCTTCTGACAGGCATAAGTATGCTGTGACACTCCCAACTCCACTCACACAATAAAAATGTGTAAATTAAAAAATTAAAGGTAAGACTACCATACTGATTTTAAAAATAGATTATTTGTACTATATGGGGAAACCTCTTATTTACAAACATAAAAAGAAAGAAAGAATGACAACAGATACAACAAGCATTAGACAAGAAAAACTACCATATCAAATTTGGTCAAAGTACAGTTGAAACAATCAAATTACATAATTTTGATTCATATTAATAAATGGAATACTTCAGCTAAAAACATAAAGCAATGCCAATTTTGCATGCAGCAAGTAATAAAATTTAAAAATATAGACTTTCATGTTATGGCACATACCTGTAATCCCTGCACTCTTCAAGGTGAGGCAGGAGGATTGCTAGTTTGAAGCCACTGTTTAGAGTACATTAAATACCTTATCTCACAATGAAGTAAGGAAGCAGGAAAGAAGAAAAGAGGGGAGGGAAAAACAGAATGGGAAGAGAAAATCTGAACATGGAAGAAAAATAAATTAACAAAAGACAAATCAAAAGGTAAATAAATAATCATAAACATATTTGTATACTCTGTATTTAGTAATGGGGTACAGAATATTGATGGCATGAAGATTTATGAGAAGTACAATTCTCCAGTACAATCTAATTTAATGTGATTTAAAACTCAGCAGACAAGTGTAGGGGTGAGGAACTAGGGTTGTAGTTCAGTTGGTAAGGTACCTGCATATGCCAAGGTGGACCATATTCTGCATCATACAGCAACCATCAAATATCTAATTCTAATGTCATAGGAAAATGTTCTTTGCCAGAAAACATTAAACTTGAAATCAACACTACAAGATTAAATAGAAATGGATACATTTCAAATGACATATAGGCATTTAAAATAAGACTAAAATGACTAAATCAGACTTTGATTTAAAAAATGGATATCCAAATAATGAAGGCTTTCATTAACTATCAGAAAATTTAAAGAACATAACTAGATAAAACAAAACACCACCAAACTGTTGTGGGATATTTATACACTATGTGAGGATGTATTGCTGTGATTGGTGCAATAAAAAGCTGAAAGGCCAATAGCTAGGCAGGAGGTATAGGCCAGATTTCCAGGCAGAGAAAGAATTATGGAGAAAGAAAGGTGGAGTCTCCAGACAGACAAGGAGGAAGCAGAATGGACAGTACAGAGATGACATAGCAATTAAAAAATGCAGGTTAATTTAAGTTATAAGAACTAGTCAGGAACAAGCCTAAGCTAAGGCCAAGCTTTCATAATTAATAGTAAGCCTCTGTGTCATTATTTGCAGGCTGGCAGTCACAAGTACCTCATTTGGAGCCTAACGTGGGGCTCGGATATCTAAACATAGAGTCTGAGAAAGCCAAAAAAAGTTCTGAACAAGGAGCCAGATGTGGCTTCCTAGTCCTACGGTATCTCAGGTGGGATGATGCCCTGCAGCCTACAGAGGCATGCCAACCAGCTGCTGCCTGCAGGCTGGAAACCAGCTGCCAGCACCATGCACTGAGCTGAGCCAAGTAGCAGCTGACACAGCAGTTTACGATTTGTCTCACACCATCACAGAACACTGTGGGCACTTAGTAAAGCCAGGGCCAGACACAGATTACCTCTAAAAAGTTACAGTATGTTTAGAAATGTGCTTAGATACTGAAGAAAGAAAAGAAAATGTGTATAAACAGTCATAAAAAGTAAACAGTTTACAAATAATAAAGTCTTTAAAGAGAGAGTAAATTAATATTAAAAAATAAATAAACCATGTAAAGATGGGAAATGTACAGGGTGTCTTGATCCTGTATGTATTTTATTACTTTGAATTTTGTAAATGCTAATGAATAAAAAACAATAGCTGCTGAGAGATATTGGATTATAGGAACTGCTAAATTAAAACAATATATATTTTAAAAATAACTTCAGAATGGAAGCTAGAAAATATGTTGCATTGGGGGAAAGGTTTTGCTTTTGTTTCCACAGGAAACAAAATCTATGGATTTCTTCAAAATTAACAAATATCAGATTTGACCAGGGGAGACCTCTTGAGGATCTTAGCTACAGACATGAGGGAAAAAAGCCAAAGAAGACTATGGGATAGGTGATGTATATGCTGATACCTCTACATAGGAACAGCTTGGAGACAAGATGAAACATGATAAATCTTGTTGGCTACAGAGCCTTCATGACTTATTACTACAAGCCATCCTTTCATATAGCATGGACAGAGATTTATATTATAGTTTGGCTATGTAGTCTAAATGGACTTAAACAGTTAACAGATGCCATTTACTTGCCCAAACATAAAACAACAACAACAACAATCATCTTTAGCTGAAATGTGCACACCACATATTCCATATTTGTGTTGATACAGCTATGTGTTACCCTTAAAAGTTTATGTTTTCAGAAAAAAAAGAACCAAACACCAATGAGGACAAGTAGTCCAGGTGATCTAGTCCCTCAGAATGTCTCTGTTACAGTGTCCTCAAAATTCTACATCTAAAACAAGTCTCCACATCATTCTTTGTAGACTGGCAGTCCTGGAGATAAAGCACTACTATGCCAAATAGCTAAGATTAAAAGGCAGCCACCTCACAAGAACAAACACATGAGTTAATCACAGATGCTTTGTGTGTGGACCTCACATCTATGTGGGCATGCTGACAGACAAGCATAACTAATTGCAGGACATTTAAGAAATGGAAAAATGCTTTATTGTAAACTATATGTGAGCTAGACCAATGAAATATGATTTTTGTAATGAGTCATTATTTTAGTCCATATCATTTACCTACTATTTCTACTATTTTTTAGTTGCAGGCATGTAATTTTAAAACAATTTGATGAAATAGTGAAAACTATTTTTAAAAATCACTGTTGTGCTTCTGTTTTCTTTAAATCTATCTTCTGAGTTAACATACCATGCATCTACCAGCTTATATCTCCCTGTGGACAGATCTTTAGCCATTCTATAAAGAAAACAAAGGTCAGTGTCTACCCTTACCAGAGCTTATCCCTCTCTCTGTTTCTCAGTAACTGGAATACCATCCATGCAGCAGAGCAAGCAAGAAGTAGCTACTTCTTTCAGACTTTGCATTCATTTTACCCATGGGCTCTGACAATATTTTCTTTCAAAGCAGATCATAGATCTCCCTAGAACTCTCCATATCCACTGTCATAAGCTGATCATTATACCTTCCTGAATCAATCATTTTCACCTGTATTATTTATTTTTTCTACAAAGCCGACACAGGAAACCATTTTTTCCTAAGTAATGTATTTCCTGTTTTTAAAACCCTTTGGTAAGTTTTTAATATATTCAAAATCAAACCAACCCCTTTTTCATGAACCACAAGGCTCTAGGTGAACAGTCTTTACTTCGAGAAAATCAGCTGTCTCCCTGTAGTCTCATGACCACAAATAATCGAATGTCAGTTACAAAGTATTCTCTTGTCTTATCTACAGTAGTCTTACTTCCATGACTCTGAGTTAAACACACACACACACGCACACACACGCACACACATGCACACACACGCACACACACACACACACACATTCACACACACGCACACACACACACACACACACACACACACACACGCAAACATGCACAAACACACACAACTTCTGTCTTCTTTATTTCCAGCACAAAGCTTAGTAGGAATAGCAGTTATCTTAGTAATATATTTTATATCCTCCCATTCCTAATACTATCAATATTCCAGGTTCATAAGAATCCTTGGATAAATACACATATAGTGAACAAATGAATGAATGAGGACTCAATATTCAAAGTATATGTGAATATATGATAAAAGCGATTTGAAATCCTACCAAGCCACAGAGCACACTGATATAGAGAAGACAAAACTTTACCTGTACCCTCTTGGGGTTTTCAGATAATCCTGAGAAATACCTTGACATAAAACAGATTAATAAAAATGAAGAACACAAATTTGATAAAAAGAATTCAATGTTATAATTGGACTAGATAAGTTTATATGATGTAAGAGAATTCTAAGACAGATCCTTAGAACTGGTAAAACACATCTTTATATTACAGTGCACAAAAAGATGACTGTGGATTAGAAAATAAATGATGTAGGAAAGATAAAGGAAAATAGTTGTATTAAAAATATTTATTTGAACAGAATTCATTTGGTCATGCCCCATGACCAAGAATGTTTATTTTGTCATTTTATGAGGAAAGAATCTTTCAAAAAGCTTTTTCGTCATTGTTTGTTGTTGTTGTTGTCTCCATTCATGGAAGAAAGGGGGACTGATACTTGTATCTGTGGCTTCTGAAGTTTCTAGCTCAAATAATCTTGTGCTAACAGGCTATAGTTAAAGACATCTTCATGCTAGAAATAGGACATTTAAAAATCTAACATATTAAGCATTTGCACAACAAAGAGTTGGTTGGAAATTGAAGAATCTATCTTTAAAGTGCAGTTTCTAAAGAATGAAACTTGATCCTTATCACTCACTCTTCACAAAACTCAATTTCAAACAAATCAAGGCCCTCAACATAAGACCTGACACCCTTAAGCTAATGGAGGAGAAAATTCTTGCATTGGCTTTCAAAAAATTCTGGACAGGACCCCATCAGCACAGGCATTAAGACTAGCAAGCATTAAGTGGGATACCATGGAACTAAAAATCTTCTGTGCAACAAGAAAATCACCATTGGGGGGAACAGGAAGCCTGCCTAATGAGAAATAAAAACTATGTACCATCCATTCATTTGACAGTGGTTTAATATATAAAATATACAAGGAACTAAAATAAATTAACACTAAGAAATCAAAGAACATAACTAAAAAGTGTGACATGAAACTAAATAATGAGTAATTAAAGGATGAAATACAAATGGCTGAGAAATATTTTTAAATGTGAAATATCCTTTTCAGTAATGAAAATTTTAATTATATGTATTTTGAGCTTTTATCTTACCCCAGTTAGAGTAGTTAATATAAAATGATAAAAAATGCTGGCATGGATGTGGGGAAAGTGGCACATTCATTCACTACTGGGAGAGTGCAACCTGGTGCAGTCACTATGGAAACCAGCTGGGAAGTTTTTCAAAAAGCTAACACAAGATCTACCAGAGGATTCATCTATACCACTCCTGAGTTCATTCCCAAATGAGTCTATATCTTACTATACAGCTACCTGCTCATAGATCATTGTTGTTCTATTCTCAATAGCCAGGAAATGTAGGCAGTCTAGATGTCTACCAATTGATGAAGGGATATTGAAAATGTGATATATTTACATAAGTGATATTATTTACCTATTTAAAATAGTAAAATTTAAAGGCAAATGGATGAAGCTTAAAACAATCTTTCTGACTTATGCATCCCTAGCCCAGAAAATAAGATTTTATATTTTTTCTCATTTAGATTTGAGTCTTGTTGAGATAATGCGGCACTGGGCTTGGGCCTCAAGGCTTTATAACTAAGAGCCACTTCCTATCTGAAACTCCCTTCCAGATTGTGGATGCAGTAACCAGCCATCTTTTTTTTTCCCGCCTGCTGGATCCAATCAGAAAGTGGTTGATAATTCTCATGGTATTTATATCACTATTGCACCACTTTCCTAGTGCCGGCAGCTACTGTGGAGGTTACCAGAAGAGAAAAGTAATCATTCATCTTACTCAGCAGCGACCCCTGTGAGTTATGACTACTTTGGCAAGACATGACCAGTGGTGCAGTAGTGGTATAAATACCATGAGAACAGTCAACCACTTTCTGATTAGATCCCATTTCACAAAATGAAGCCTATACCTGGCAAAAGATCAGGATATGAACCTGTCGCTAGACAGATAGAAGACCCTACTGAAGAGTCTATTGTTATCATTCTGCTAAATGGACAGAGTATTAAACTGTCGTATCAATATACCAGGAGATCAATGTGTCTCTCAACCATCATCTAAGAAGATTCATTTGCAGTAGATATTAATCAACACAGAGAGCCTCACCTGGCTATGATACAGTGAATAAAAGACTGCAGAATGCTCGGCTGTAAATTATATATATACATCACCTTTCATTCCCCAAAGGCTCAGCAATCATCATAGAAGAGGGGCTGAAGAGAGTCAGTAGATGACTCTAAGGAAAAAAAAAAAAACTTCTTGACACAGCAAGGAAGCTGGACTTATGAACTCCAGCACAGACTAGACTTGTGTATGTTTAAGCTAGACCAAGTCCCTCAGTGGGAAGAGGAGCTGGGCACAAAGTCCTACCCCTTATCAAGGAACTATCGGCAACTGATACATTCTAGAAAAGGAAGAGTGAGTTGTCTTTAAGACAGTAGTGGCTAGTAAGTCACCATGCTCCAGTGGAAGGCCAAGAAGGTATGGGAAGCACAAATTGGACTTGATGGGTAGGCGAGGAATGGATCTGAAAGGAGTCAAGAGAGAAGGTAAAGATGATTAAAACATATTGTAGAAAATTCTACTAAACTATTAAAATATTACTCTAAAAACTAAAATGTCACTACCTTGGTGGCTTAATTATAATAAATGCTTTCTTCTTTCAAGTTGAAGGAATGGTTAACACTAAAAATATGTTTACTGTTAAGCATTGATTTTCCCACAATTTAAATAATACATGGGAATAAAGTCATAGGTTATAGAAATAATGTAACATACAAAGATTATCCAAATAAACCTAACATGTCTGCTTGTCTTCTTAGAAATACGGTATGTCTACTTATACATACTACTATTTAAGTTTTCATTTTTGTCACAGTGGTTTTGCTATTTGTTTTCTGAAGTTTTACCCTTTATTTTCCAGCTTTAATGAAGAAAGCTGAGAACTATCTATCTATCTCATATATGTGTGCAAATATAGGATATATATTACATTTATCTATAAATCATATATCTATCTCATACAATCTATAATATATATATCATCTTTTTTCATAAATAAAGCTGGAAAATATATATCAGATAGAATACAATGATGTGATCTATACAAAGATTATGAAAAGATGATCATATCTATTACCTCACACATTATCATTTGTTGTAGTGTCTACTTAGCAAATTTCAAGTAGCTAATGCAGTAATAACTATGTAACAAGTTTTAAAATTATGGATCATTTTGATATTTATCTGATTGTGTTTAAAGTTTCATTGTAGTCAGTGAGTATATTTTATTTTATAATACTAAATAAAACATGTTATAAAGTATAAAATCAAAGAATAAACAAACCCAACAGAATGGAGCAGCAAGTTAAACTGACTTTGTGTGTTTATGTGTTAGTATGTATCCATTCAACTAACTCCAGAGAGAGACAATGGGTGGATGTCTTTCTTGGTTACTTTCCACTTTGTTTTTGAGACAGAGTCTCTCACTGACCCACAGTACATAAATTCAGGCACACTGGCTGGATATCAAGCCTTTCTCCACCACCCAAATAATACACTTACATCTGTGCATGCCATGCCTAGCTGCTTTACATGAATGCTGGGGACTTAATCTGGATCCTTATATGTGTATCATAAGTATTTTATACGCTGAGCCATCTCCCAACCCTAGAGTACATTTAATATAAAAGAAATGGGTTTTGTTTTCCAAATATTTCATTGCTAGGATTTGCAATTTATGGAATCTGTCTCTTCCGTTATAATCTGACTGTAAATGTGATCTTCATTTAATGTCTCATATGCAGATGGAGCCCCTCTGTGTTTTTGTGTTTTCCTTCCCCCTTAATCAATCAGTATCAGTTTTCACATAAATCAAGCCTTTTAACACAACATTCTTTGTGCATTGTAGCTAATCCAATGACCACAAATATTTGCTTAAGGTAACTAAGCTGATGAGCACACACACTACCCAGATAATAGACTCAATGTCTTGACTGGTAAATTCCAATAAACAAATAATAAACATTCCCAAATTTCAAGAAATCAGCAAGGAAAAATGCACTTAATACATAAGCATGGTTAGTAAATATATTTCCCTTTCTTCATGACTATCTGTATGTCTTTTGCTTAATACTGAGACTATAATTGCATGAGTCGGCTGTTTGAAACCTGGGGCCTATGCAGGGTCCCTTGGCTCGGCCTGGGAGGAGGGGACTGGACCTACCTGGACTGAGTCCACCAGGTTGATCTCAGTCTGTGGGGAAGGCTTTGCCCTGGAGGAGATTGGAATGGGGGGAGGGGTGGGGGGAAGGTGAGGGGGGCGGGAGGGGGGAGAACAAGGGAATCTGTGGCTGATATGTAGAACTGAATTGTATTGCAAAATAAAAATTAAAAAAAAAAAAGAATTCACTAAGAAGCTGAAGCTGTTTTCTACTTAAGTAGTCTTTCACCTACTGAAATAAAATACTTCCCAATCCTGCCTTTGACTCTTTTCCTGGCTTTTGAGATACTTTCTCATACTAGGTTGCCTTGTTCAGCCTTAATATGATGGGAGGTAACAAGTCTTACTGCTATTTTATATGCCATGTTTGGTTGATTTCAAAAGGAAGGCCTGCCCTTTTCTGAATAGAAATGAAGGAGGAGTGGATGGGGGGCAAAGGGGGAGACTGGGAAGAGTAGAGGGAGGAGAACTGTAATCAGAATATAGTAATAAATCACATAAGAAACATAGAATAAAAACCACTTAAATCTGTTAAAGAAAACTACTTCCCAATAAACCTGTCTCATGAAATGCACTTTATTTTTTAACTGTCACATTTTTGGTTATAGGATAGACATTTGTAGATCTTGTCCTTACTTTCTCTACATTCTAACTCTAAAGAGAAACATTAAAGCAAGTGGTTTCTTGTTAAAAATTTAGTGAACTTTTCAATTCACTGGTGTCAGGTTGCTGTTTGACATGAAAAATGAACCTTTCTGGAAACGTATTTCTCACCTTAAAAAAGTAAGTACAGAAACACTGGCTTTCATGCATGTGTACAATATATGTATCTTTTAGATCTCTCACTGGTTCTATTTAGAAATTCAGGAAGTTATGAAGAAAATTGTGATTTTGTAGTAAGTAACTCCAATCCTATCCTGTGCAAATAAACAGCAAAAAAATAGTGTTTTTCCCATCTGGAAGCCTATTTCACAAATTAAATTTACTTAATGCTTAACTCAAATATTCAAAAATCATAACTCTATATAGTTATTCAACTCAAATTTGCATTTCAGTGAAAACTTCATGATAATTACATTAGGAAAAACAAATCAATTTATCAGGAAGGTTAAAAAATCCTACACAATGGCAACAGTTCAAGCATGGATAGAGTGAATGGAACTCCATAACCACAGAGTGATTATTTTGACATGCTCAGCTGTTTAATATCATGCCTGACTACCCTTTTCTGGTTGATGATTTTCCTTTGTAGGATATGGCAGGCCTAAATGAATCTGAACCCTTGTGTATCAAAACCCATTCATTCATTTACTTTGGCTAAAATCCCTTGTGCACTTGGCAACTGTGTCATTTTCTTCTTAAAACGCATTGGACCCTCTATATAATTATATGTAAGCTTCTGAAGCTTTTTAACTGCTAGGAAAAAGCTGGTTAAGGAAGAATGTTAGAAAGAGGGGTGTCATCCGTGTTTAATCATTCATTTATTGATACTACAGTAAAACATATGAGCAAGCAATTTGAGGTTAAACTACTTTTCCAAATGAGCACACAAATCTACAAAATACCTCTGGAGCTAAGAGAGCTAGATAAGAAAATGAATATCTCAGCAATATTGTGTATTGAAATGTCAGGAAATGTTTGTGCTTTTAAAGTATTCATTTGCTTAATTCTTACTGCCTTAGTTACACTTTTCAAATTCAGTGACAGAAAACCATGACCAAGGCAACTTATAAAAGAAAATATTTAATTTGTTTCCAGAGGCTTAGAGTCCATAACCATTATGGAGCAGATCATGGCAGGAGGAACAACAGGAGTCATAGGTCTTCATGCTTTCTAGATGAGATGCATAATTTTTATTCTCCCAGCACCTAAGCTTTTAGGTATCTCTATTTTTGTATTTCTCCATTCTTAGGCACTGTTGAACTCTGTAGCAGTCACTGAGCCTTATGATTATTCCTAATACTTATGAAATGATGCAATCCCTCTTTTGAAGATAAGAAATTATAGGTACAGAATAGTGAACAATAGCAAGAATCACATAATAACTAGCAGAACTATGTAGAGTGCATGAATTTCAAAAATGTATTTGACATTCTATTTTTTCTTAGTCAATCAATCTCAGAGCTCATATAGATTATGCCAATCACAAATATAATCATTTTGTTGGTTTTGTTCTTGTGAATGTCTTAAGATAGAAAAAAAAAACATCTCCTTCAAATGATTTAGGTACAAATTATTTGTTAGATTGAATTTGTATCTAGCTTTGCCAGAATCAGCAATCATAGATATCATTAGATTTTTTTTTTTTAGAGATTTTCAAAGGATGTGATTATACTCCGGTAGAAAAGTTTTAACATTTAAAATATTAATTTGTTATTTTTATGTGTATTTTATGTATATAAGTTCACGTAATTATATGTAGATATATGTAGGTGCTCATGAACATACTATGTTTTCACGTGAAGGTCACATGCCAATGTCATATGTCTTCCACTACTGCTCCTACCTTATGCTTTCTCATGTTTTTATTTACTAACTATAAACATATACAATACATACTAATTTTAGTTGCCTAGAAGGTATATATTTATAGTAAATGATGTATGTTTTTATTTAATATCAATGTGGTTTGTTTATCCCATTTCAAACCATTAAAACTAAAACGGTGCTTGTGGAAAATTAAGATCATCTATTTGAAATTATAACAAATTAACAAGAATTAAAATTTTAATTAATGTCAAATCAAGGTATCTAAAATGGGCTTTTAGAGAAATTATTATATGAAATAGAGAAGTATTTCAGTTTACTTTGTCCTATGACGATGTATATATGCATATGACCAGAATTGTTACAACTACTTTTTTGAAGATATTTGTAAAAAAAAAAAATTGATTTCTTTTTTTTTTTTTTTTTCAGGGCATCATAGAAAAGCAATTTATTCCTTTATAAGCACTTACACAGTTAGTCATGGAGAGTAACAGGCCCGATGCTGAGACAGGTCAACCAAACAACCAAAATGGAGAGGGCATCAAACTATGGTGGTCAAGGACTAACCCCTAGAAAAGCAACTCTTATCAAGGATTAATTTAATTTTAAAAACAAAGACAAACTAGAAATTCACTCTTTCTCAACTTGACAGTTCACCAGTTGTATGACTTTCAGTTAAAAACATACACCTTACAACTTGGTGGTCCCAAGTTTAAAAAAAAAAAAACAAAAACAAAAAACCACACACAACAAAAACCATTTCACAGAAAGGAAAAGAATAATATGGAAACAGCTCAAGAAATACACTAATGAGCAAAAATATAAGGGGAAAGAGGAACGTGTCATCTTAACTAAAGAAACCAAAACTCTGGTTTACATAGGAAAATGTGCATCCTGGAAAGCCAGGTGTGAGGACTTTAAACTCTATGACTTGACTCTCCCCTAATTCCTGAATAAAAACGACATCTTGCAATAGTTATACTCATGGCTCAGACACCTACTTCACTTGGCTCTATTCCTTATCCACTCTGGCCTCTTACTTGAGAATCTGAAAAACTTGGGGATATAGCTTAAGAAGAAAAATAATCACACGTAATATGCCCCATTTCTGAAGATGCTTTAGACCTGGTTTGTTACTAGAAAATTCCTGAAGAAAAATTTAAATATAAGTCTGTGGCTTTGCTGAATTAAGTCCCCCAGTTAAGATTAGAAAACCCCCATGGTTTGGGCTAATAGAATTGTTGGTGGCACCTATTGTAGCCAGAGAGCTGAACAAAGTCTGTGTCTCAAACCAGTGTTCAATCCTTCTAGGGTTCAGAGGACAACAAGGGGAGTCTAAACCACAAGTGCAGACATGTCTAGGATCCTTGTCCTTCTGGATCCACGCTTCCTTCAGGGTCTTCATCATTATAAATGTTCTCTGCCATCTGCCACACTTGCATGATATTGTCTTCTGATACAGAACAAATCACCCAAGGTTCATTGGGATTCCAGGAAAAATCAGATATCTTGGCAGTGTGACCACCATGAATAAACAACAACTCCGGTGGGCCATCTTCTGCATCTTCTGGGGACTGTTCTTCTCCAATTTTACTTAAATCCCATTGCTGTGGGATGTATGGCAAATGTGTTGCTAATTAATCAATAAAACACTGATTGGCCGTTGGCTAGGCAGGAAGTATAGGCGGGGCATTGAGGAGAATAAAGCTGGGAAGTGGAAAGCTGAGTCAGAGAGACACTGCCAGCCGCCACCATGACAAGCCGCATGTGAAGATGCCGGTAAGCCACGAGCCATGTGGCAAGGTATAAATTAATGGAAATGGATTAATTTAAGCTATAAGAACAGTTAGCAAGAAGCCTGCCACGGCCATACAGTTTGAAAGCAACATAAGTCTCTGTGTTTACTTGGTCGGGTCTGAGAGGCTGTGGGACTGGCAGGTGAAAGAGATTTGCCCTGACTGTGGGCCAGGCAGGAAAACTCTAGCTACATCCCATACATTCAGCCTATGATCAGTACCACTAGAAGCCAAAATAGTCTCATTGTGAGGTGACCACTGAACTTGGAATATTTCATCCTTATGTGATTCAAAGGAATGCAACTTGAGTTTCAGATTTCTCAGATCCCACAAGGCAACAGTCTTGTCAGCTGATCCTGTGGCAAGAATGAACTCACTATAAGGATTGAAAGACAGGCAGTTCACTTCAGCAGTGTGAGCATCGACCGAGTGGCTTGGCTTGGAAGTATTGTTTGAACGAGTATCCCAAATCATAAGTTTCTGGTCATCAGCAACTGACCCAAACAGAGACTCATGGAGCAGATGCCAGGAAACGTCCTCTACTACTGCTGTATGCCCTGTAAAGATGGTCTTTGCATCCACCACTTTTCCTTCTTTTGGAACTGCACTGATGTCCCATAGGCAGATGGTATGGTCATCTGAAGCACTAAGTAAGTGCCCGCTGAGATTTGGATTCCAAGAAAGACCATAACCTTCTTTCTGATGTCCACGGAGACGCAAATCTGGGTTGCACTCTCCAGAAGGGTCTGGTTTAGAAGGATGCTTTGTGTAGTCGAAAACAAGCACATCACTGGATGGAGTCTTGGTTGCAATGATGCAAGGGTTCTGGGGCATGTACCGAGCCCTGTTTACTTCTCCTTCATGGTTAATCTTGATTTCGATTTCAATTTTCCCACTGACAGAGCCAAAACCTCCAAATTCTCCTTTTTCACTGTCATAGTGTGATGCATCAAACTGAGCATCATCATTAGGGAGCTGGACACTGGCTATCACCAGGTGGTTTTGTTCATCAGATGTGTGTGTTCCCAGGACAAGCCGATGAATGCTGAAATCTTTCCCTTCAGGCCTGGTTACATCTGGAAGCCACTGGGCAGTTAAACTGGGCCACTCCAGGGCATGGGTCATCACCAAATCATAAAGAAAAGGGGTGTTCTTCTTCCATATTTTGTACTCCTCGTTGATCACACGTTCTTCCACCGCGTCGTCAAAGGCAGCTTCCTTGTCAGCCATGGTGGCAGAAGAGCCGGGAGGGGTTGGGAGGAGATCCCGGGGTCGTGCGTTGCAGGAGGGGCGGGGAAGCGACGGGCCAAAATTGATTTCTTAAGGTGCAGTAACTGCTAAACATAGCTAGCCAACTCCAACTCAACAGTTCTTGAAATAGCTCTGAACAAGTACTGAGAGATTCTCATGATTTGGATAGTTTCATATCCCACTAATATTACACATGATTAAGAGATTTTACAAGCCAGAATGAAAAGACAAGACAAGCACACCTTAATTAGTTATTGGTACCAAGTAATCCTTCCAGAATATTGATATTGGTACCAAGTGATCAGGTCTGAAATCATACACATACATATATGTGTGCGTATGTACAACCAATAGTAAACAGACACCACAAGTTGTATTTATATATTTTCTGTTATGTATATTTATATTTAATACATATATCTGTTTATTTGTGCTACTTACATATTTGTTTAAATATATGTATATTTGTGTTACCTATATATAATTGTGAGATGTGTGTGTGTGTGTGTGTGTGTGTGAGTAACAAATTAAAAGAGACCTTAAACTTTAAAAGAAGTAAAGGAGGCATGGCAAGAGTTGCAGGTAAAAAAGGAAGGGGAAATGATATATTTTTTATTTATTTTATTGATTTATTTTACATCCCAGTCAGTTTTACCTCTCTCTTCTCCTCCCAGTCTTTCCCCCTGAAACTTTTGTTCCCACCCCAATACACTTCTTCTCCATTTCATTTAAAAAAATGAAAAAAAATTAAAAAAACTATAAACATTGAAATATAGTTACAATCAAGATATCTTACTAACATTGTAGATGCCATAATTTCAAGACAACTAGACTTAATGTGCTGAGGATTTACAGCATCAATGCTGGTTGAAAGCTTAGAAATGGTTATGTGGAGTTACGTTGAATGTTAAAATTTTCTATTAAAAATTATTGATAACCCATTATGTGATTAGCACTGTGCTCACACTTCCAAAGTTGAGTATTGTTTTTATCAATCATTACTTCAGATTGAGGTAAAAAAAATACAAAATTTGCATCAACATTTTAGTTTGCCTATGGTAATGCATGAAATACTGTGTCAGCTGACTTCCCTGAACCACATAGCCAGCTCCTGCACTTTCTTAATTCACTTTGTCAAAGCTCTGCACTTTGAACGTGTGCTAAGCAACGAACTAGTTGCTTCAATAGCATGATTTGGTATATCCTCAAAGAATGCAAATTCAGCCTGTTAGTCCCTGAAAGACAGCTAGGAAGGCACATCATTTTTCTAAGATGAGATGCAAAGCAAAGCGTTTAACTTACTCTATTGGTCACACCACACACTCACCAGTCATTGCCTTTGTGTACTTAGAACTAACTGAGAGTTTCATGTTATGGTCTAAAGGAAGGCTCTCAGACCATTTTTGCTCTTAAAGGTCTATTCGTTGGAGTACCTGATCCCATGTAACCATTCTATAATGAAAAGTGATTGTAAACTAAATCTGCACAAAAGAAAAGTCTGGATGAAGGCAGTTTATAATGGAATTTATTTCAAGCACTATTTTGACAATGCAAAATTAGTAATGCACCAGTAATTTTTGATTAACACATAGATCTTTCAAATCACTGACCCTACCCCAAATGTATATAAATTTAAATCTACCTTTAAGAAAATGTACATATGATGCAGAAGGAAGATTTTGGCACTTATGATCACCTATAAAATATGGTTAGTGATTGTCCCTTCCACTCCAAGTGAAACCTGAGAATTCCAAGTCTGCCATTGGGATACTAGCAATCAAGGGAAACTGGCCTTGCTGGATCCATCTCATTTAACTGTGTAAGCTGTGTGGACCTACTATGTAAGACAGAGCAAAGGAGTGTCCACGGAGTAAATCCAATCCTTGCTTACAGCTATGCACTGAAGAGAGTGCTCTGCACACCCTGCTTCTCATGGGCAATAAAATATGTGCAGCATCCAAAGAATTAGCCCACTCATAGACCTAGGGGGAAATAATTCATCCAAGAAAAAAATAAACATTGACTTGGAAGAAAGACAAAGGCCTTGAGCATTGTCTTGGAATCCTCACAATTTGAAATGTGAAATTAAGACACATAAAGTTCATGTTCAATAAGTGAAAACTCATTCATTATGTTATATTCATCCAGTGCATGATGACTTCATGGGATTCAGGGGGAAATGTCTGCTGCCATTTGACAATGTGGTTTTAGAAAGAAAGTATAAAGACAAGATAAATCAGGGTAAGCTGTGTGTCACTTTTCTTCTTCCTGCCCATCAGTCTTCCACAGGCTGATCTGCATTGTTCAAGAGAAAGGAGGAAGGTCATTTACTCTTTCATGTCCAAAACCACCAGTTCAGGAGTTAACCACTCAAGTCCTCCATTTTCATACATCGAATATGGTGAATCAGAGCAAGAATGGAGAATTTCAGACGTCACCAGCAATAGAGTACTTAATAAACTAGTTATAATATACCTGTGTGAAAATTTTATAGAGGGCAATTGGAGAATAAGATATTGTTCCCATCTGTTAGCAAAACTTTTCATCTGTGCTCAGCTAAAGTCTTCATCAGGAGTCTGTTGATCCAGCATAGACATGTGTGAATGGAAAGCAACCTCGTTTCCATCATGCTGCCCTTCTATTGACCATTCACATTAATCTTTGTAATTGTTACCAGCTATTAGACTTCCAATCAGAGTCCACACTGATGGGGAGGCAGGCCTATCCTTCTGAGACAATTGTCACCACTGAACCCAAACCTCTATGTTGTTTTCCTACGAATTTCAAGGATATGTCTGTCTCTGCCACCTGACACTTTACCCATCTTTTTGTATGTGGGTGCTAAGAATTTCAAATCAGGTCCTCATGCTTGCATGGAAGGCACACTGGCACCCTACTCATTTTCTTAGCCATTAAGGGGTACAATATTTAACATCACTATTCCTCAGAATTTCCTATCCTTGATGTTAATTGTTGTTGGTATTAATCAATAATGTTTTATTAGTATTTGTTATGACTAATAAAAAGAACTTGTGTAAAAGGTCATCTCAACACTGAATATACATGCATGCACACATATACACAGAGATCACAAGGACAACTTTTATTAAAATAGCAATAACATTCTAGCAAGAGCTAACTGTATTCGTACGACTTAGTAGAGGACATGACCTGGAGTGAAAAATCAGAAGGACTTACTGTTTCCAATTGTGTAACTGCCTACAGTGTGCAATAGTATTTCACACTAAACCATTTGGTCATATTTTTAATTAGAAATGTCTCTCTTCATTTAGAGAACAATTTTCACTCCTTTACCCTCAAGAGCTTATAACTTCTATTAAAGAAGCTTTATATAGAAACCATCCATTCAGCAGAAGTAAATATGTCACACCAATTTCTACTTAGATAAATAAAATTTTAATATGATGTGAAGATTTAGTGAGGAAATACATTTTCCAACACTGACTTGGTTTTCTACCATTCCCATGCTCATCTTTTCTTCTAACTTAGCAGCGAGTTTCTAGTTTTATCCATCAGTGTTGTTGCCATCAACTGTGTGGCCTCAGTGTGGAAATCATATTAATTTTGTAAACGTGTGATTTGGCAGAAAATTAATACCTGAAAGAATTCTGCTTTCTGTCTGTTAACATTTAAAAATGTTAACAAAAATCCTACCTCAGAATCAAAGTTTGTTACTTCTGATACAGCTTTTTAAACAAGCTGAAACTAAGTAAATTCAACAGAGAGGATTAAAGCCATTAATATAGTTTGAAAGTGAAGACTAGTCATCTGCATTTTCTAGTTTGAATTCCTGTTCACTCCATTTGTACATAAATAATACTTACCTCTGTGCACATTTGAAAATATATAAACAGATATATGCATACACACACAGTTTCCAATTTTAATATTACTTTATTTTCACATATTCATGGTATTCTAAACCAGTGGTTCTTAACTAATTCTTTCTAATGTTGCAATCCTTTAATGCAGTTCCTCATGTTTTGGTTAGCCCAGCCATAAAATTATTGTCATTGTTACATCATAACTGTAATTTTGCTGCTGTAATGAATCATAATGTAAATATTTTTGGAGACAGAAGTTTGTCAGAAGGATCAGGTTGAGAGCCACTGTTGATAAAACTATTGAGACAGATATGGGGTTGTAAAGAAACTACCCTCTTGTGGCCATTTAAAATTCCTTGAGTTTTTGCATGCTTATTGAGTGTTGTTAATTAACTCATGAGTAAGTATTGAAGCAGGGTCTCAAATGAGTCCATGTGCCACTAAGGAAAAATAAGAGTAGAGATAGTAGTGAGAATGTTGGCTATAGCTATACCATTTGAGGTCAAGTCCTATCCCTACTATTTACAAGTATGCCATTTTCTGATTTTTTTGTGCTTTTTTTGTCTACTTCTTTCAGTAAGGATAACTATTTCATAAGTGATTGCATATCAAGTATACCTAGAAGAATAATTATACTAGATATATATTAAGAACTAAAATGACCAAAGATAACAGAACATAGAGTCAAAGGTTCCAGGTGGGCACCCGCTCAACTTCTCCATGTTCAATGAGTTGTATGGATGTTGTCCTCAGCAATGGGGCCCTGCAGTTAGTTTGTGGAGAGCAACTTAGTATCAACCTGGGTTGTTCAGCGCTTTCCATGTGACCCCCTTGGCCAACAACTCCAGTAAATTAAACCAGTACTGTCTCTGGAATACATGTTTGGCTACAAGGAATGTCCAGTTGAGATTTGGCATCACCCACTGCTAGGAGTCCTCATTAGTACTTCATATATTCCAGGTGGTTCCCATACCACCCCGTAATGTCACCCAATTCCAGCCATCTCTCCCTGCACTCTTCCTCTCCATTACCCAACCACTGATCCCTCCTGCTGCCATCCATACCTGCCCCCAGCCCACACATAAAATCTATTCTATATCCCCTTTCCAGAGAGATCCATTTATCTCTCCCAGACCCCTCCTCTTAAACTAATCTCTCTCAGTCTATGGATTGTAGCTTGGTTATCATTTACTTAAATATCTACTTATAAGTGAATACAGACCACATTTACCTTTATGAGTCTAGGATAACTCACTCAGAATGTTTTCTTTTAGTCCCATTCATTTGCTGGCAAATTTCTTAATGTCATTTTTTTTAACAGCTTAGTAATATTCCATTGTGTAAACGTACCACATTTTATTTCTCCACCCTCCTATTCAGGGACATCTAGGTTGTTTCCAGATTTTTATTCTCATAAATAAATCACAATAAACATGGTTGCACATGTGTCGTTGTGGTAGGATAGAGCCTCCTTGGGGTGTATGCCCAATAGTGGCATTAAATTAAATATATTTCCAACTTTCTGAGGAACTACCATGTTGATTTCCATAGTGACTGTCAAACTTGCATTCCCACCAGCAAGTGGAAAAGTGTCCCCCTTGCTCCACATCCTTACCAGCATGAGCTGTCACTTGTGCTATTGATCTTAGCTATTGTGACAGGTGTAAGATGAAATCTCAAAGTAGTTTTGATTCTCATGACTAGTCATCCCTGATGACTAAGGGTGTTGAACGTGCCTTTGTTTATTGGCTATTTGAGTTTCCTATATTGAGAATTCTCTGTTTAGATCTGCATAGGTGATTGGAAAAGATGCAGAGACCCATAGTCAGACATTCTGTGGAAAGAGAAGCTAAATTGGAGGCTTCCATCAAATCCCTCTGCTCAGAGCTCAGGGAATCCTACGGAAGAGGAGGCAGAAAGATTTGAAGAGTCAGAAGGGATGGAGGATACTAGGAGCACAAGGCCCTCTGAATCAACAAAGTGAGGTGCATGTGAGCTCAGAGACTGAAGCAGCAAGCACAGGGCCTACATGGGTCTACATCAGGACTTCTAGGTGTATATTATAGTATTAGCTTAGTGTTTTCATGAGATTACTGACTATGACAATGAGTGGGTCTCTGACTCTTGTGCCTGCTCTTGGGAAATATTCCTCCTGTTGGGTTGTCTTGAAAAACTTCAATATAATAGTTTTGGTTTCATCTTATTTTATTTTATGATGTGTGTTTGGCATTAGAAGCCCTTTCTTTTCTCACAAAATACAGAAATGGAATGGATCTGGATGGGAGGAGATATGGGGAAGAATTGGGAGAGGTAGATGGAGGGAAAACTATAATCAGGATGTATTGTATGAGAAAAGAATCTATTTTCAATAAAAAAGAACATTATTCATTAGCACCAATAAAACATAGCTCTGAATGCTATAGCAAACATCATCTTATTACACTCTTCTACCCCAAGAGCTCACTATCATTATTCTACTTTCATTTAATTCATTTATTGATTTTATTTTGCAGTAAAGGAGATTGAACCTAGAGGCTTGAACATGGTAGGCAACCATTCTACCACTAGGATATACCTCCAGCCATCATTGTAATTTCGAAGATGAAAAAACTAGAGTTCAAAGATATTAGTGATTTGTCCAAATTCATACAATGATTAATATGTAGCCCTGGAATCTGAGTAGTCCTGTTGAATGCTCATATTCTAAACCAAGCACTTAGCACAGACAACAAAACAAGAGTTTCCTAGGGAATTTAAACAAAAATGACATAAAAATTCCCTTCATTAGATATTAAACAAAAGCATGACTCATCCAGGAAGTGGAAGAATAAGCACATTCCATCCAGTGCTGGTGGGAGGCAGCACTCCAGACAGTGAAATATCTTATAGATTTAATTATGAGGAAAACGTTCTGAGTATCTTATATAAAAGACATAACAAAGGTTACAGAATCAATGGTTCCAATACCTATGAGATTAATGGAATCTAGACTTTGAGTGTCTTTCTGTGTAGTCCACACAGCCTTTTGCTTGGAGATTTTATATGTGTGTGTGTGTGTGTGTGTGTGTGTGTGTGTGTGTGTGTGTGTGTATAATTTTTTAAGTTGAGGCAGATATAAATCAACATAATCCTTACAATGGTTCATTTACTTTATACCTCCTAAGTGGTATCAAAATTTTACAAGGCTAATGTCCTGCTATTTTCTTTTGTAATAAATACTCTTACAAAGCAGTTGATTTTGGCTTGCATGGCCAGACAGACACAGTTCATCAAGGCAGGGAAGACCTGCCAGTAGGCAGAGAAACTACGGTGGCAGGAAGAAAAAGGTGGCTTGTTACCGCATCCACAGTCTGGAAGGGAGGTTCAGAGAGAAAATGGCGTTTAGTTATAAAACCTTGAGGCCCAAGTCCAGTGACCCATTCTCTCAAACAAGACTCCATTCCCTAACAGCTCCACACCCTTCCCAAATAATGCCACGTGCTAAGGGCAAATGTTTAAATGTGTGAACACATTCCACATTCAAACCAGAAGAGCAAAACAGAGATCCCTATTGCCTGGGAAGTGGGGTTGATAATGACAATAGAGTATTACACTAAAAATGAGATGATATTTCTTCCCACACTGAAATAAATACTACACTTCTTAGCATAACTTCATTCAAAAATAGCACTAGGCTGGCCTCTGACTCGCTGCTTTTGTTCCTGAGGTTGATTTAAGTAATTTGTCTTCCCATTTTCTTAGGCTGAATTTCAATGGTTATACTAAATTCCACACTGGCTTTCTGTTGGTCTTTGACTGTCCAAATTATAAAATGGGACAGTTATCGATTATATATTTCTGTTAACTCATATACAAACTAAGAGAAGCTTCATCTTGTAGTGTCTCTTCATATATTTTGGTGCTTATGAAGGAAATTTATGAACAAAATTTGCTTTCATAATTTTCTTTGTGATAATCTTCTTTTAAAACTTACTTATTGAGTATCACTCTTTTATAACATTTTAGAGGCAGACTTTGTATTTCAGAATGTTTTCATCTTTGAAAACTTGACTGTTAATATTTACAGCTGAATTTAACTATATTTATAGTAATAGTAATATGTGATAGTCAATTTCAGTTCATAGATGATATTTTGTCATTTCAATTCATAAAACACAAGGAGATGAGTTTTCTTCATTTTTACAATTAAATTTGTAAGAAAAGCAGTCAGTCAATATCAAGGTAATGAGCAATAAGACACATTGAAATTAAAAGCTAAACTGTTAGTATCTAAAATGTTCTTGTAGGGGCTGAAGAGATACCTCAGTGATTAACAGTGAGACAATTTTTCCAGAGGATTCCAGTTTGGTTCTCAGCACCCATACAGGAAAGTTCACAACCTTCTGAGCTCCAGGAGATCAGTCATCATCTGTTGAATCTGAGGGTGCCTGTATTCACACATGCAGATAGCACACCCCACCCACACACGAGCACACAAATACATATAATTTTAAAAACAAATAAATAGGGTCTGTGCAGATGGCTAAGCTCTTCCATAAGACCTCAGTTTGCTTCCAAGCATTCACATTAGGTGCCTTACGACTGCCTGTTCCTTCAGCTCCAGAGTATCAAACACCCTCTTCTGGTCTCTGTGTACACTCCCACATACATGGCCTATATTCACACAAATACACACACACATATATATAACTAAAAACAATGAAAGGTAAATAAAACATAAAATAGATCTTAAAATGCTCTTTGCTTATAAACTATGTGTCAGGTTTATGAGTACTAGGGATAAAATGCAGTAACAAGTACCTGGCAATCATTTGTGTTCTTATGGAGCTAAGTACCATCTGGTGCACCTTCTTAATATTTCTTCCTCAAACACCATAATAAGCAGTACCATTGACATACCATATGTCTCTCCTGGATGATGATAACTTATTAAAAGGAAGAACCAAACCATACCTGACATGTGTACTAACAAGATACACTCAAATTGCTTATTCTCCATGGCACAGATAATTTTCATTGATTCCAAAGCTTCATTATTTCCTGATATTTAATATGTATTTGTAACTACAGTATTATCCTATTCTATTCTAATATACATTCACCAATGTAGCCTGATAATATTGAACAAAGCTTAATCAAGAGAGACATGTTATCAAGTTAAATAAATGGTTCTCTATTATTAAAATATGATTTATTTTCTCTAACATATATCTTATGAATTTAGAGATATTTTATACTATTAAAATATCTTTTTTAGAGAAATGATTTAGTCATTTGATTTTTATTTTGTAAAAACAAAGTTAAAAACAAATTCTTGCCGGGCGGTGGTGGCGCACGCTTTTAATCCCAGCACTTGGGAGGCAGAGCCAGGCTGATCTCTGTGAGTTCAAGGCCAGCCCTGACTACAGAGCGAGTTCCAGGAAAGGCGCAAAGCTACACAGAGAAACCCTGTCTCGAAAAACCAAAACAAACAAACAAACAAAAAACAAACAAACAAAAACAAATTCTTGCCCCAAAAGGCTTGTAAACTTAGCATGAGTCATTGATGTGCACCAAACTGAATGCATAGAATAGAGATGTTCAATGGATATCCATTTAGTGAATGAGTGACCACCTACCATGGTATCTCAATTAATGCCAAGTTTCTTTTTAAGTTCTACTTTGACATGTTACATGTCATCTTAAACTAATAATGTCAGGAATGAAATTGCAAGGCTCTAGATCAATTCGATTGTCCTATCATGCAGTAAGGAATTGCTGACTCCGACTCCAAGGCAAGACCTGTGTTCAGCTCTGTAATGCTAAGGGAAACAAAACACCACCTCCTGGACTCCTGAAGAACAAAATATAAACGTAGAATTGTGATCAAAACTGTGACAGGAGTAAGTTGAATTTTATTTTAATAAAACAAAACTATCAATATAATTTTAGCTGAAGTGTTCTTAGTATTTTTTGTCCCTTTTCTCATTCTCGTGATTGCAACAGTGGCAATTATACACCAAGAATTATGAGAATTTGTCTATGCAGAGATGATAGATGAAGTCTGAAATGCCATAGTACTTTAATCAGTGCTTCTTTTAAAAGGGTTGTGAAGCAAAATTAAAAGTAGTTGAATACTAATAAATTATAGAGTAAAAAACAGAAAATAAAAATGAAGCACAACTGATCAGTAATGACATACCAACTGGAAACATGCTGTAACTTAGAAGATTTTCAGTGCCTGAAAGTTCAAAACTACTTGAAAACTCACCAGAAACAATTAGCAGGAGGCATCAAGAAGAAAGAGTCTAAGTGTCATAGTAACACTCAGGGAATGGTCTTACTATTTCTCTTTAGTAAATGGAGGCAAGGCAATCTGAAAATTTCAAGTTTCCAGATTTGAATCCTCAGTCTGAATAAAAATGGAACTATGAACACTAAAAACTGCAACAACATATAGTAATAGTAAATAATATTAGCAGCTAAAAATTAAGATATAGTTATGCTAAAATAAATATTGTGAACTTGCTTACACTTACATTTTAGCATTAAGTGGATTCTCCTAGAGCAGTGGCATTAGCGTGGTATGAACAGACGAAGTGGTGCTAGAGTTAAACCACCGGGTACATGCTCAAAGACTTGAAACAATAACACAAATAGGGCAGAGAACCCAAGTTCTTATCCTCATCAAACTTCATGCCCATGTGTGATGGCTAGCTTTATGCCCACTTGACATAAGCGAGAGTCTTCTACAAAGGGAGAAATTCAATTGAAAAAAAATGCTTCCATAAGTTCTGACTGTAGAGCATTTCCTTAATTAGTGATTGAAGGGGAGGGCCCTGCCCATTGTTTGTCCCAAGATCTATAAAGAAGGAGGCTAAGAAAACCATGAGGAAGAAGTCATTAGACAGCATCCCCTGTGGCCTCTTCATTAATTCCTGACTCCCTGTTCCTGCCCTGTTAGAGTTCCTGTCCTAACTTCCTTCAGGGATAGATTTCTGTGTGGAGTGTAAGTGTAAGCTACATAAATAAACCTTTTCCTCCCAATTTGCTTTTGTTCATGGTGTGTTATCATAGCAAAAGTAATCTTAACTAGGACAAAACTTTGCAATCAAGGAGAAACTCTGGTATTTTAGGGAGTACCTTCCCTTCATTCAAGGGGCTCTGGGACTGCAAACTGGCTCAGGTCTAGATAGTGGTTCACAGGCCAGGATTCTCTATTGCCATGATCTAATGTAGACTTTCTTTTGTTTGTTTGAGACTTTTTCTACTTATGCTGGTCAAACAAAAATGTAGTAGGCTTCTTATTCATTTCATAACTGTAGACTTCATGACTGATTAGCTAGTACCAAAGGTCCACATGAGTTATGCCATCATAAAATTCACTTGCCTGTGCTTCCCATTACAGGTCAGGCCGTTATGGGCATTGCTTTGCTGTGCTGACCATTAAAATAACTATGGTCACCTTGCCTGTGGTGATTCAGGGCTGCCACCTGGCCCCTGCTACTTCAGGGCCCAATTAAACCCGTGGCATTTAATTCATCCAACTGGGCAACAGCATCTCCAATTGTAAGGTCTGGCACACCATCATACAGAGTAAACTGGAGAAATGCTTTCATTTCCAACGAAAAGTCCAGGTAATTGCAAAGCTGGCTTATAACTGTGTTCTAAGGTACCATGCCAAGCTGTGAAACTGATTCAAAGATTCAAGATTTTGAGTTTAATTTAGTTTCTCACCTTGCCTGCCACATCAACAAACTCCAGGATTTGGATTCTGGAACTACACTTTCAGATTAGAGAGGATGGGATTAACAGAAAGGCTCATCTCGTCCAACAGTGACATCTGCTGTTCATTTACTAGGCTCACAGAGGCTGCAATGCTCTGAAGATCAGTGATAGGGTGGCACTGTGTAAATCACATTTACATTAGAGGGAAATACTCAGAAATAAGGGGCAAAAGTAAAGCTCCAAAGTTGCTAAGCTTTGACATTATCCAGATAAAAATATCATATTTTGTTATTATTGAAGTTATGCTTTACATATTTGTTGTTTAAAGATTACACCAAACCAGACAGCAAATGAAACTTTCAGAGCAGAGGTAGATGTAGAAACATATGGATTTTTTGGTTAATTTAAATACTGTACTCCCATTATTCAAATATATGCAAGGATTTGTATATTTCCATGGTAGCATCTTTGTTCTGAGTCATCTCAAAAAAAATGGGTGAAATAAAACATTGAACTATAAACATTGTTTTCATGGAAACCACCAGAAAAGAATCATAGCTAGCATCAAGTTATATAACAGAAAGTACTGGACTGAGCTGGAGTAACATGAAAGCTAGGTTTCTCAGCAACAAACATGGCAAAAATTAGGTCCAGGTGGTTTTGCAATACTGGAAACTCACGAACAAATCTACGGACAAAGCACATATCCCCCATACAAAGTCAGAAACATGAAGTCAGAGTGTGGTACTGTAGTGGGTAGCCATTCCAGCTTTGATCTGGAAGTTCCAACCCCCATTGAGGCTTCGGTAACTGTCACGCCTACAAGGCGGGGCCAAGGGAGGACCCTGAAGGCCTGAGATCCAGATGCGCTGCCTCTCTCTGTTCCTGGACCCTGGATGGTGAAGATAGACTGAATAGAGTTCTCCAGAGAACACCACTGGACTGCGACACACCTTCCCCAGACCCTGCAACCTACCTATCCCTTCATTTGTAAGTTACGCCACTAAATAAACCTCCCTTTTAACTACGTGGAGTGGCCTTAATAATTTCACCAGTATGGTACAATGAGGACAGGCGCTGGGTAACAAGAGATACCCTTCCAAACTGGAAATCCTACAGAACATACTTGTCAAACAGGTATCCTAAAAGCAGGGGAAGGCAAGAATTGTCTCACATAAGGCACAATGGTGGTAAGGAGAGTAAAAGGTAGAGGATGGAATTCTAAACCAGGGACGGTTCTGGGAAGCAGGACAAAAGCAGGTTCACAGAGTTCAAAAAACGATACAATAATTTTATGGTAGCAAATATTAAGAGTGCCCTTGAGCTGTGAATACTTTCTCACCTCACAGAGAAAATCTCGGCTTTCTGGTTCGTAAATATTGAAATAGGAATCTTAAAAGGTCTTATTAATAAAATCATGGAGCCAAATATAGGGGTGAAAGCCTTAGAACAGGGAAACAGGGAAAGCCACCAGCCAACCTTACCTCACCAACTCTGCAGCTTCCAAATGCGAGCTACTTCCTGTCTACCCATGCCTTTATTGCTTTTCTGTTCTGCCCTCTCATTGGCTCTCAGCCCAGCTACCTCACTTCCTCTTCCTACACAGCTCTGTCACTTTCTGTCTGTCTGTATAGACCTTCAGGTCTCTATGGTTGGTACTGGGATTAAAGGCGTGTGTCACCACACTTGGCTCTGTTTCCTACTGTGGCCTTGAACACGCAGAGAACCTGCCTGCTAAGGGATTAAGGGCATGGGGTGCCTGACTTCTTGTTTACTTAAAATGGCTGGCCTTTCCCCTCCCCTCCCCCCCCCATCTCCAGGCAAGCTTTATTTATTAACATACAAATGAAATATCACCACATTTCAGTACAAATAAAATATACTACAAAAGATAGCCACTGCTTACAACTGACAAGCACTAAAGAGTTGACTTAGAAGCCATGTAAACATAGTATAAAACAATATAAATAGGAACATAACAACACTAAAACCCCAGAAATGTACTGCTATGAAACAGATGAGAAATTTTGTGCACTCTATCATAAAATTTAAGAATACAGTAAAATATAAATAGACCTTAAAGCAACAAGTAAGATTGTAGAGAGGAGAGAGAATTTGAAATAAAAAGGTGGAATTCATGAAGGAAATAAAATTTAAGGGAAAATTCATTTCACTAAATGATAAATAATAAAGACAATAGCATTGAAGAGATGGCTCAGCACTTAAGCTCAAAAAGTAAAGCAAGCCTAAGGAAGAAAGTTTGAACCCTGAAACCCACACAAGAACCCAGACACAGCGGTGTACATTCACATCCTCAGCATTCCTGCAGCAAGATGAGAGTTGAGACAGGAGGAGGAGGAGGAGGAGGAGGAGGAGGAGGAGGAGGAGGAGGAGAAGGAGAAGGAGGAGAAGAAGAAGAAGAAGAAGAAGAAGAAGAAGAAGAAGAAGAAGAAGAAGAAGAAAAGTAAAATCTGACATGCTTGTAATCCCAGCACTCAGGAGGCAGAAGCAAATTACAAATCTGAGGGCAGCCTTGTATTCCCAGTGAAAGCCTGTTTCAAAACACAAATAAAAACAAAACAAAAATGTAAAGTAAAAGATAAAATAGAAGTAGCTGAACTGTATTGTCTACAATAAGCCCAATTGACTATTTTATTATATTTTAAGGATACATGTATACGGTTAAATGTTCACCTACAAGGAATATCATTTTTTAATAATTGTACTTTATAGTAACTATACTTTTAAAAAGAAATAAAATTAAGATAGCATTACTTCAGAGCTTAGTCAAAGAGAACAGTTCACTTACAAAAATGAAAATCAATTTGATTTTCCACAGTGAAAATATGGTACACACCAGAAGAGGGAAATATCTATAAACTAATGAAGAAAAGAGATGCGAAGTCCAAGGATTTATCTCTGTCACTACATAATATCCATCAACTCTAAGATCTATAAGCTATAACCAACTATAAATTCAGGAAACACTTTATAGTAAGGACTTGTTGAGGAATCTAGCCAGGGCAATTGCTAGTTCCTTTTCCTGTTGCTGTGATAAAATACTGTGACAGAAGCAACCTAAAGAAGAAAGAATTTATCTTTGGGTCAAAGTTCAAGGGTAAAATCTATCATGACAGAAAACTCAGAGCATCAGAATCTTAGCGAAGCCTTACATCACATCTACAATCAAAGTCAGATAGCCATAAGTGCGGGCTGCTACTCAAATCTATCTCTCCTGGCTAGGGAATGGTGTGACCCACATTGTCAAGTTCCCACAGGCATTTGCAGAGGTTAAATAAACCCTCACAGGGATGCCTGAGGCTAGTCCTTTAGGTGATTCCAGAACCTATCAAGTTGACAGCAAACTACCCATATCAACAGCCTCAGGCTCAAGAAGTGACAGATTTAGAGTAAACTAGGGAACATCAAACATATCTGTCTACAGATCTAAGAAAATTATATCATAGGAAATTTAGAAAACATTTGTACTTACAATCCTCATAATGTGCAAATAATCCAACCATGAACATTTGGAGGAAAGATAACTAAATTAAGAAGGAATTGGCTTCCTGATTGCCATGTCTGTAATGGAGGAAAATAGCAGGTTATTTCTAGAACTCACAAATACTTTAACTAGTGCTAAAACAAATACTAAGAAATGTCCTAGTACAACATCAAATAGCACAAAAGGAGTAAAGAAATTAGAAATGGCACAGAGTCTAATTTTATTGCAGTTCCCTGTGAGCCTGTGATATTGTCTAATGTCACAGCCTTAAATATTGTCTAAATGTGAAGAAGTTTAAAGGTGGATTGAACTGTAAAAAATGACAATTAGAAATATAGATTAGTTATATAAATTAAAATGCATAGTCATTTTAACAATATATATTCTAATATTATTAGGAAGTAATACAAATACAAAGTTATAATTGGACTCATTTTTCCCTCCAATCCTGGCCACCAGTCCCAAATAAACAACACAGAGGCTTAATGTTACTTATAAATGCTCAGCCAATAGCTCAGGCTTATTACTAACTAGCTCTTACATTTTAAGTTAACCCATATTCTTTATTGACACTCTGCCACATGGTGGTACCTTTACTAGTATGGCAATTCACCTCCTGCTCCCTCTGCATCTGGCTGGCAACTCCTAACTCCAACCTTCCTCATCCCATCATTCTCAGTTTGGCTTTCCCGTCTAACTTTATTGTGCTCAGCCACGGGCCGGTCAGCTTCTTTATTAAACCAATCACAATGACATACATTCACACAGTGTACAGAAAGATTATTCCATAGCACAAAGACATATGAAATATATAAAAATAGAAGCATCCAGACCTTTAAAAGTGCAGTGCTGAAAGGTACAAACAAGTGGGTAATTGGGTTATTTTTATGTGCTTATTATTTGATTAGGTTTTCATATTTCATCTCAAAATTTTGTACCAATATTGTTAAAATGCTTATTTTATACCAGTTTTATGATAATCCTAAATATCTGATTCTGATTTTGCCCTTGCACCAATTTTTCTTGAGTATGGGTTTTCTTTTGTTATTCTATTTTGGCTGGTAAAATACAACAGAAACTCACAGCAGAATGAATGCCTCTCTACTTGACTACTTTTCAATATCTTGATACTGGTGTTTGTTTTCAGTTTTCGTGGTTACTTGCTATTTTGTTTGATTGTTTTGTTTTTCAATTTTCAAGCTATTAATTACATCAGTGTGACGGGTAGGCAATAGAGAGCTTTTTTAACCAGAGGACCAGAATCCATCTCATTTTCTTAACAAAGTTATTTGATACTTATAACTTTCCAGAAGGAATGGAGAGTTAAAGTCATAAATTTTCCCTGACATGGAAAAATCACCTAGGAACTGAAGTCTCTATTTCAGCTAATACTGACAAGATATGGTTGACAGGACAAGAAAGTTGGCAGTTAAGTGCTCAGGTGGAAAAGTGTCTGAACAAATAATACAATTCATCCTACCCTCAAGAGGAGAAAATATGTATTAGTGAAATTTCAAACCCATGTCACTCTCACCTTTTTTAATACTCCCAAATTGAGTTGACAACACCCTATGATCAACCATATCAAAAGCACTTGATAGATGAAATGCCATTAACAGAATGAACAGCTATCCATCATACAGTAAAAATTCATCTATCACTCATGTACCAAACCCAATTCTATCTTATGGTGAAGCATAAACACTCCACTGAAAACTGTGAACTTCTAATGACCTAAAACTTCTCTTCCAAGACTATGTGACAACATTCAAAGAAATAATACAGAAAGTTCATGGATGATCAGTAAAAATGACTTCAGTGACACGGTATATACTAGCCAAGATAGTGATATTCCTAGCACAACACTCATTTGACTGTCAGAATAAGGTGGCAAGGCTTCCTGCCAAGAGAATAGCTTACTTCATATAAATATCTCCTTTATGTAACATAGACTTTCCTTTTTTCATGTGATAATACATGTAGTATGCATTAGTGTGTGTATTACATGCATTCACATTTTTGAATGCAATGTATGAGAGAGAAGTGCATGCTCACATGAGTGCAAGTGCATGTGATGCCCCATTTCCAGATCATTCTATACTTTGTTTTTATTGGGGTTGGGTCTTTCACTGAGCCTGGAACTTGCTTGTTCTCGCTAGGTTAGTTAGGGAGTTTGCTTCTGAATGCCCTGGCCATGATTCCTAAGTTCTGGGATTACAGGCAGTGTCCATGCTGGCATGACTGATAGGTGAGTTAAAGGGATCCTAATTCCAGTACTCCTCTGTCTGGCGGAAAACTTTTTCTACTGAACCATTTCCTCGGCTTTCTCATTACATATTTTCAAATAAAAAGAAATGCATAAGCAAGTCTTTCACACAAGTTGATCTTAATCATTTTCTCAAGTTTCACATTTAGAAGCATGCATAATTGCAGTAGAAGTGCAGATGAACAGTGATTAAAGCATGACAGAAAACATATTTCTTTATGCAGATGTTCAATCCAATTAATTATCTACCAATAGAAGACATAGCCTCTACTTTAATAAATAATGTTTAAATGTTATATAATGTGATATTTTTACTGTTCCTATGAAGAGCTTAAACCCATTTTGTTCTAGAAATGCTTGATGGATAATGTGTTCTTTAATGCAGAATTATCAATGTGGTTAGAACTTAAATATACCAATTTATCCTTGTATGATTGAAATGCATGACATGAGCAACAATTTCTATGCAGCAACAATTCACAATTTTCTACATACATAGTATACATGCTTGTACAATAATCATGATTTTCATCATGAAATGAACCTTAAAGCCTGTGATGAATTTCATATATATATATATATATATATATATATATATATATATATATATATATAGTTTTCCAAATACTGAACTCTTTGTCTACAATTTCCATCTCAAGTCAATGGGAATTTTCATTCTTCTAATATATTGCATATTAAAAATGAGCTGTGTTTTTATTGATTTTGAAAGCAACACTTCCAAGTACAAAAGTAATAGCTTTTTGATTGATTTGGTCAAGATGGGTTAGACATCAAGAACAGAAGGGGAATTAATCTGCAAGGGTTGATATAAGACCTGTTCACGGTATAGATTTCCCTTTTGGTGTCATTGTTCTCTTGTTAGAGACCTGATGGACTGCTCTTACTGGGTTGAATGATAAAATGACCAGAACTTGAGAGATAGTAAGTAAAGACATGGGAGAATTAAATCCATTCTCAAATTAAAGGTGGGGACTGAATTTCACCTTAAAGAATTCTGAGTAGAAACTATACATTTTTGCTGGGGAAATGCTTAATCCTTATAGAAAACAGTAAGACAAAATTCACATAAAATATGAAGAATATGATTCCCTGATAATGTAATGTGCCATATTGAAGAAGGTACCATATTGATATGGTCAGAAGATAGATCTTCAATGTTCATATTATCAAATAAGTATTTAGATATTTAATACTAAGTATTATATGAGGAGATCTTAATTAACATGAGTTTATTGATTGTTTCACAGTGTATAAATAAACAAAAAGCAATGAGCTTTACATACCTACAATTCCTATTTTTCTATTTTATCTCAGTAAAGGAGAAAATAGAGAGCATAATTTAACTGTGTCTCTCTGTTTGAAACAGAACAGATGTTTCAGAAAATGTGCCTACAAATTGCTTTAATTGTCAACCAAATTGCACACAATACTCCTTAGTTTTGACACTGACAGTTATTCATTTCTCTTTTTCAAATGATTCAGAAAATGTTTTGAGGGCCCAGCTAGCACAAGATACTGGATACTCTGTGTTAAGCAAAATAAAACATAATTCATTCCTACATATTATAATCAAAGCCCATATGGTCACACCGTGACAGTCATGATCCATCAGCACTGAGGGGCAATGAGGTTCTCAGGCCACCTGGGAGGCAACAGGAAATGGAATATTGTCCAGAAAAACTGAACTCTGACGTGATCAGGCCTGAGCCTGCTTCTGAGAGACACTAGCACAACCATGAAGATTCAACAGTCTTCCTGCCATCCAGGGTATAGATAGTAGTGAGTACAGGGAAATAAGTAGCTGAGGAAAGAATATATTGAAAGCTTTGATAGTTCACTACATAAACAAATCCTTTATAAAACATAGTGCAGAAGAAAGAGTGATAAAGAGTATGTGAGCTACACAGACAAGAGTACGGGATCTCATCATGAGAAAGAAAAGAAGAGCTGGGGGTGGGTAGGGAATTCACATGGAACATACCTATACCACTGCATGCCATCATGAATTTTTTTCCAAGATTTTCTAGCATCCCAGATTCAGTTTTATAAATGTAGGAAGGTTTTTCTACATAGTGAAATGATAGAATAGCCAAGAAAGTTCTTGAAACTCCCAAGGGACATGCCATGGTATCTAAGGCAGAGGAAAACATAAAGCCTTAGCAGCACTAAGGTAGGGACCCAAATTGAGATGTGGTTAAAACAACATTGTGACTGAGCTAAGATGAGGTTAGAAGGATGGGACTGATGACTTCTGGGATAGGGTACTACTGGCTTCCTTGTCTAGTGTGTCACTAATTCAGTACAGCAACCCTGTGTCCATTAGTCCTTCCTCCATCCTAGTGCCAATGCCAAGCCATGGCTTGTGCCCTCATCCCATCTCAGGGACTTACTCTGTTAGAATTATCTAGAGCCTTTCTCTCTCCAACTTTTCTTCCTCTTTAAAACTCCAGAGCAAATTTTCTAACGTATAAAGTTAATAAGAAAATTAGCCTGCTTAAATGTTCATTTAAAATAACAACAAGGAGCCTGCGGAGATGGTTTAGTACATAAAGTGCTTCCCATGCAGTCATGGAGCCCTGAGTTTAATTCGAGCTACCCAGTCACAACAGCATGGGCCTGGATCTCAGCATTGTGAAGACAAAGACAGAAAGACCCCAGCAGCACACTGGCCAGTGAGTCCACCCAAGTCAGGAGACTCCAGGTTCATGAGAGACCACATCTCAAAAAATAAGACAGAGAGTAACTGAGACTTGATATCACTCTCTGGCTTGTCTAAGTACATAAACACACGTGAACACTCACCTCTGCTCATGCACACACAAACACATTTGAACATACATACAGCATATAAATTAAAAAACATGAACTCCATTCTAAGCACAGCTATAAATATAGCACGAATCTTAAAAGTTCTTATTAATAAAAACAAACCTGGAGCCAGGTATTGGGGTGAATGCTGGAAGATCAGAGAAGCAGAACAAGCCACAGCCTCACCTCACCAATTCCTCAGCTGATTCTGTTTCCTCAGACTGGAAGCCTCTGAGTCCTCATCCAGAATGAATCTCAGCTGAACTGTTACTCGAAAGCCTGAAAGCTTAACCAGGCTTTAGTTCCTGGTCCTCACGCCTTATATACCTTTCTGCTTTCTGCCGTCACTTCCTGGAATTAAAGGCTCACTTCTTGGGATTAAAGGTGTGAGTCACCATGCTTGGCTGTTTCCAGTGTGGTTTTAAACTCTGCCTCCCAAGTGATACAATTAAAGGCATGTGTGCCACCATTTTCTGGCCTCTATATCTAGTGGCTATTCTGTTCTCTGACCCCAGATAAGTTTATTAGGGTATACAATGTTTTGGGGAACACAATACCACCACATATAAACATCTAAATCAAAGGACCATTTTAAGAATGATGAGAGTTAATCTAGAAACTGGCAAAAAGATTCACCCTCCTTGGTTCTACATGTGATAGAAGATTTGAACTTAAAGATATGTGCTAGCCTTCCTTGGCCATGTTTTAAAGTAACAAGTACTCAGGCCTGGAGATGGCTCACTGGAAAAGGTGTCTGCTGCCATGCTTGGTCACCAGAGTTAGGTCCTGGGAATCTGTATAGGGAAGGGGAAAAACCAACTTCCCCTAGTTGCTCTCTGACTTCTACACTTCCATCATGGAAGCTATACACACACACACACACACACACACACACACACACACATGCACACATGCATGCGCACATGCCAAATAACTTATAAATAACTAATAAATGACCTGATACTCTCAGAACAGGTAAGACGATGAAGTGTCTTGAACTCTTCATATGTTAGAAAGATAAATAGATGATTTTTATGAAGTAGGTTTCAGGTCATCAATGCTATGATAATGTTAATTTGCTGTTAAACCCATAATAAAAGATAAAATATCAAATCTCAAATCTAGTTAGTTTATACAAATAATGAATACACATAAATTTCCTTTGTGCATGATGACATTCCTTACCAATACTTCTGTTTACATTTTTTCAATCCTTCCCTTAATAATTACATGATAAATATATAACTATCTATTGCTAAACGCTATCACAGAAGCAAGAACTAGCTGGGCAGTGGTGGCACACGCCTTTAATTCCAGCACTCGGGAGGAAGAGGCAGGTGGATCTCTATGAGTTCAAGGCCAGCCTGGGCTACAGAGTGAGTTCCAGGAAAGGCACAAAGCTACACAGAGAAACTCTGTCTTGAAAAAAAAAAAAGAAGAAGAAGAAGCAAGAACTAAATGCAAAGATTTTATAATAGTGATATTTTTGCTAAATCTAATATTTTATTATCTAATTTATGAAAATAATCAGAGTTAATAGTAGTCAAAGGGATCAACTTCACGGGAACTACATTATTATTTATTTGTAAAAACTAGAATCAATAACATATTATCTTCCACAACCATTAGGGAAAGTTCAAGGTTCATTGCAATATTTTAGTAGTCTTTAAGGATCTTCCTTATTTCATTCTATGTAAGAAAAATATAAAATATTTTACTTTTGTGTGAACACCAAAGTATGACTATTTCTAGGACTTTCATTGTGACCAATAACCTAAGTAGATACCATATGGATATCTGAAATAAGTCAAATATCATATGGATAGATAAACATACCATGAAAGAATTAAGAACCTATAGATGACAAAGTAAACCACTTACAGCTTTATTTTATATTCCTAACCTTTCTTGGTGAAGGAAAATCCTAAACACTGCCAGTAGTTTTGGCAACTATTCCATAAAGCAGCAGTGTATCACCACATCCCTGAAGCTCTAGGCTGGAAGGAACCAATCTTAGCAGAATTCCCATAGCCTTAGGCTATAGCAAATTCCACTTGCTTCAAAAGTCTCCAAAGACTCCCACCATATACCAAAGTGTCCCAAGAAAGCACAGCTCATAAAATACTCCTCAAATACAGAGCAGATTTCTAACCAATATAGTCGGGGTAGATTTTATATACTTCTTACAAATTTGTCATTCTCTCATCCTGCAGAAAAATTAAGTGTGCTTAGATAGAGTGTTTCATAGGTAACATAACTCTGGAACTTTTTCAAACCATGGATTTTCCCAGCTGCAGGTTCATCTTTCTAATTTCCACTTACATTTGTTTGTCTTTATCAGTTTCAATAAAACCATATACAATCTGAAATGAAGCATAACCACAATGAACCCAGTATATCTGTATAGCAAATCACAGAAAATACATCTGCTCTCATAATGTGCCTTTCAAACTAAGTCTAGCTATAGTTTTATAAAATCTTATGTGCGGGAAATGCAATCTGGAGAAAGAATTTGTAACCTTCATCTCTAGGCACATAAGTCAATAGATCATTGTGACAGCTCTTCCAGCCATATGAAAGATCAATATGAAGGCATTTACCTGTGGAGATTTCAACATTGTGCCATAGATTTTTAGCTTACTGGCTCACTTTCCCATCTCCAACTTGCCGTTCCACAGAAACACGGCCAACTCTAAGCATAAGGTGTACACTAAGAATACACAATTATATTCTCTTATTTTTAGAATTTTGAAAAATTAGTTTTGGTCAAATTAAGTGCATTCGAATGAACATAAGTCAAGAGAATCTACTAACACAAGAGGGCACATATTTCTGAAATGGTTTTTATGCAACAGTTGACCTAACTTTCTGTATTTGCTAAAGATAACAGACATGGAAATATCATGATGAGTACGGAAATGTCATCATGATTTTTTTAAAAAATATTTTATAATTTAATTTAATTTTACATATCAGCCACAGATTCCCCTGTCCTCCCTCCTCCAACCCTCCTCCCCTCTGCCCACTCCCCCCCCCCCATTCCCACCTCCTCCAGGGCAAGGACTCCCCTGGGGATTCAGCTCAGCCTGGTAGATTCAATTGAGGCAGGTCCAGTACCCTCCTCCCTTTGCCCAGGCTGAGTAAAGTGTCCCTGCATTGGCCCTAGATTCCAAACAGCCAGTTCATGCACTAAGGACAGGTCCTGGTCCCACTGCCTGGGGACCTCCCAAACTGTTCAAGTTAATCAACTGTCTCACTTATCCAGAGACCATGATTGGAAAAAGCACAGGGACAAATAGCCAAACTAGTAGAAACATATGAACTATGAACCAATAGCTAAGGAGCCCCCAACTGGATCAGGTCATCATGAGTTTTGAAAATGTTATTTCAGTTAGGGAAGATAAGAAAAAATAAAACTTGTTTGTTCTGCTGTGGCTGCATCTAAGTAAAACTAGAGCAATAAATAAGACAGAACGCTTCCTCATTTGCTTAACTAAACACGGTGGAACAGCTCTACACCCATCCACCATAAGAAATATGTTGTAGAGTGATTAGATTAGCATGACTTGGAAAGCTCTGGGGGAAGGTAAAGAGGAAGGGACCATTGTCTTGGAAATTTTCAAAACCTCAGTGGCACTTATCTCCAGGTGGCATTTAAGAACTTTCCAGGGGAGCATGGACTCTCAAATAAATGTTCTCCTCAGCTTACATGTCTTCTCATCTATCTCTTTTCTATGTACCTGAGCCAATTTCAACACAATTATCTGTAGTATTATTTAACGTATTGTCATAAAATTACTAGAATGATGACATGAATCTTTGCTTTCTATTTTCTCTAGAAAAAAATGACCTTGCTGGATTGCAACACATTATATGTTACAGTGGATTCTATAATGATATGACTATAAGATATAACAAATAGTCATACATTGCTTCAGGGCTCTTTAACTTAACCTAGATTCCTGAGCAAATAAATACTTAGTGACATCAAATTCTGGTTCTTTTTCCTTATCTTCATCTACTGAGAACACTTTTTCCAATTTTTTTTTTTTTGCAAATAGATAGCTATGTTATTATTTTTTATGGAAAGTAGGTAGAAAGTGTGTAGTTACTCCAAGATGAGACAATTAAAGTGTTCTGATTCAGCCTGACAAGTCCTCATTCAAGATGAATAGAGAAGACTAAGTAAATGTCTACATAATAGAAGATGCTTTGATCCCTGAAAATCCCTTCAGACTGCTAGGATCTGCCCTTATTAGAAGACAGAGTTGGGCAGAATAATATGCTGAAGGAAGTGATTTTGATTATATTTATTAACAGTAATTTCTTTATGCAAGTAATAAAATCATTATGGCATAACAATTATGCCTTGTTAATATTTTTTTGGAATATGGCAGGAGAGATATAAGTAGAAAATAGGCAAAATAGTATTTTAAAAGTAAGTAAAGGGTTTATAAAATGCATAAAATAGTAATTAGCTCATTGTATCCAAAATACAAGTATTTGCTTGTATGGTATAAACATAAATAAAACAGACAAAGCTATTTAGCAACTTACAAAACAACCCAATTAGCACACTGATCCAAGAGATAATACCTATTCAAGTAGAACTGGCTAAGGAGCAAGGATTGACCATCCCTGCCCATTGTAGTAGCAATCCAGGGGCAAACCTGCATCTCTGGGAGAAAGGACACTATTCATGTTGTCATCTCAAACTTGCACAATCTGGAAATGGTGCTATCTATCACATCCCCTCTTAGTTTATCTATTTAGCCTGTGTAGGATTTAGGTGCATCTTAGAAAATAACAAACTCTTTTTAACTTTATCCATTGTCAGAACAATTCTGATGTTCAGAGATGTGTTATGTTTCTGATGTTTCAGAAGTTAACATGATTCTTGGTAGTTATATACTTTTGACTTTGGCTAATGATTTTTAATGCATGCTAATTTTAAAGTTAACAACATATATGCAATTTGTTTAATGCTAACTAATTTATACCCACTGTTGTTGCTAGAGTTTTCCTGCCTGACCCACAGTCAGGACAAATCTTTGTCACCCGCCAGTCCCGAAGCCGCTCAGACCCGACCAAGTAAACACAGACACTTATATTGGTTACAAACTGTATGGCCGTGGCAGGCTTCTTGCTAACTATTCTTATAGCTTAAATTAATCCATTTCCATAAATCTATACCTTGCCATGTGGCTCATGGCTTACCGGTGTCTTCACATGCGGCTTGTCATGGTGGCGGCTGGCAGTGTCTCCCTCACCCAGCTTCCTGTTCTCTCAATTCTCTTTTCTGTTAGTTCCGCCTATACTTCCTGCCTGGCCACTGACCAATCAGTGATTTATTTATTGACCAATCAACAACACATTTGACATACAGACTATCCCACAGCACACTGTAGTACTTTTAAAATTGTTTTGTGGTGGCCTAATGTGTATTAACTGAATTGAGTATAAATTTCACTATTTTTAAGTAATGCCTTAAAACAGGATATGCAAACAGTAATAAGAAATGAATGAATTTATTCTGTGAGAAATAAAGACAAAAGAGATCAAAATCAGATCAAAATATCTAATGCTTCTTAGTGAGCATACTATGGAGATTCATATGATGATATAGGAAGTCACCTTTATGGCTTAGGTGGGGGAACTTTTCCACACATTCAGAAAAATTTGTTTTCTCTGTGGGTACATGTTACTGATATTTATATTTCTAATTGTGACTTATCCTTTGAGTCAAACCCTGAAAAGTCCACTTTATACTTGACATTGGTGCATTCCATCTTTATCATATCTAATATTCCTCTCCATGTATGAAATCTGTTCAGCAATTTTCACTGTGGAACATTTTATTATTAGTTTACTTGTTATGTCTGTTTCATCTATTACAACTAAAGTCTACAATTGATGTGGTTTACAAACAAAAACCATTTCTACCTCACAGGGCTGGAAGGGGAGAAACCTAAGGTGAAGGAGCTAGTGTTATTGTATGTTGGGTGAGGGCCACTTTCCTGGTTCATAGTTGCTGTCCCAAATGGTGGGAAGATTGAGTCTGGCGTTTCCTTTATGAAAACTCTCATTCCAATCAATGAGGACTCTGGGCTCATAGCCTAACAACCACTTTAAGGCTGTGGCTTTAAACACTGCCATTTCCAAGTCTAGGTTTTCAATAGATGAGATTTTGGGGAGTTTACAAACATTCATACCATAGTGCCATGACCTCCTCATTAGAGCCCTCTTGGCAGTATTCCATAGTGATCTTGTAAACAGCTCTCATATCCACCACCCATCTCCCTCCTAGTCAACAGTGCTGTCATAAACTTTTAGTATAATCCATAGATCATCACCTACATTGAATTAGTCTCCATTCAATAGATTCTACTCACAGTTATCAGACTACTGATTTGTTTTTACAAGTCATCTTGCATAAGCCATAGCTTAAAATTTTTGTATGACTTTCTATTCTCCAATGAATTTCACACCGTTTGTCCATTACAAAGCACTGTGTGGTTCCAATCTTTTCAGTTTCCAGTGTCAGCACCCCCCCTCCATTGTTCTCAACTTAGTCCCATAATCTTTCATGATTTTAATTTCTCTCATATTGTAAACAACTATTCTTTCATTCTCTCTTTTTGACTATGGCTCTGTCTTACATATTTAAACCACACATCTATTGCCTGTTATGTGCTTAATTATCTTTTAGATATCAGGATAACCTCCTTAGTAAGTTTTATTTTTGCTGCTCATTGTACCTTTCTTTCATATCATAAAGCCTAACTAATTACACATATTATCATCTAATTAATCCCCATCTTTTCTGGTAAACTAAGCTTCATGATAGAAAAGGACCACACCTGGGTTTTCTCACCCTATGATTTACAGGAGCTCTTATCAAAGTAGTACTCAATGATTTTGTTTTTCTGAAACAAATGGATGCACCTGTTCGGTAGATAAGTGTCTGTTCCTTTATTTGTGAAAAAGAAAAAAAAATACATCAATGAATGTTTTGAATACAAAGGGGTAAATTACTAATTAAGAAATAAAAAGGTTTGTGATGGGAAAATAAATATCTACTAACAGATAATATAATTTTGCTATTCTGGTACTGAAATTTGCTTTACGCAATTTTTATAGTCATTGATTAAAATGTTTTTAGATTGAAGTGAGAGAAAATACTTTTCATCTTTGGAATGGTAATTTGAGCATCTGAAGCATTCCGTGGGTGTAGCTGAACTCTAAGGACAGTGATAACCATGCTATGGTCCAGCATTAAATCCATCTGCTTTGAGGAATTACAGGAAAGTCTTTTGTTTTTGCTTGAAACAAAGCCAGAAAACCAGAACAGCATTATTCTAGAAGCTTGCTTTCAGGTTGTAAAATATGACCTACAGAATAAAGTATTCTTCAGTGGCAAGATCATTGTAATGGAGGAAAAGCAACAGAACAGATTTTTAATTCAGTAATTTATTTCTCTGGATTTCCACAACATTTCTGCAGACAAGAACAGATGAGTAGATGTCCTGTGGCTGGGCTTTGAGCACCATTCTCTTAGTTTTAAGTCAGGTATGACCTCTGAGTAGTGACAGAATTGGGAACATCTGGATTCCATTTGACTCTAGAAAGAATAAGATGATTCTTGCCCATCTTTCTTCCTTTTGTCTAAAGTTTGTCATTTAATAATCTAAATCATGAGGGCACCCTTAGTGTTTATGTACCAATTATCAGCCATGTTTGTACAGCAGTCCAGATACCTTAGTTGACTGCTAGCTTGAAATAAAACTTAAATCTCAAGGTTGACCTTGGAACCAAGCAAGTTTTTAAGATAAAAATGAAGCACAGAGCCTGCACAGTCTGCATCAGGCCCTCTGTATACAGGCTATGGTTATTTAGCTTGGGGTTTTTGTTGGACTCCTAACAATGCAAGTGGGGTGTTTCTGATTCTTTTGCCTGCTTGTCAGAACTTTGTCCTCCTACTAAGTTGTCTCAACCAGCCTTGTCATGAGAATATATGCCCAGTCTTATTGCATCTTGTTACCCCAAGTTCAGATGATATCCCTGGGAGGCCTGCTCTTTTTTGAAGGGAAATGGAGGAGCAGTGGATTTGGGGGAGAGGGAAGTTGGATGGCTGGGAGAAGATGAGGGAGGGGAGGTGGTGGTTGGGATGTGTTGTATGAGAGGAGAATGAATTTTAAAAAGAAAGAAAAGAAAGTGAAAGAAGGGATTTGGGAAGCAATGAGGTGCAGAAAGGAAAGGGGGCAAGAGATGGAGTGAGGAACAGGGAGGAATCCAGCAAAATGAATTACATATTAAAATACCATAAGGAAACTTGTTATTTTGTAAGCTAATTAAAATAAACAATAACTTTTAAAATGAAAACAGAAAACACACAAAAGATGAAGCATTCTTAATTTCTGTGATATGTAGCAGCCTACTTCAGTCTCAGAATTTCATTATGTATTTAAGAGCAAATGTTGCTCTCAAACAGTAGATTGGAGTACGCTCTGACAACCACACCTGCCAGGGCTTACCAGAGAGAAGGATGTTTGAGACTTGCTCCACACTTAACTCCATCATAAGAGTACTTAACTTCTGCCCCAGAAGCAATGCATCTGTGAAACATGCTTTCAATTAACCATTTAAAACACCCTGCCTCAGGGACCCTGTTGGCTTCCCTTTCAAATTTTGTGTTTCTCCATATTGGTAGAGTCACTGAAAACCTTACTCTTTGTGTATGCTGATAAAGATTGAGTGTTTATTGTCATTGTATAAAGTAAATTCTCTACTAACTTTTAAACCTTAAAGCTTTGGATCTAGGGGGAGGATCTCAAGCAGTAAGGCAGGTACTCGAATATGCAATTTGTCACACATAATCAAGTTCTCAGAGTTATTCTATGGCGAATTTGAATGACAATGAACTATATGGCACCACACAGAAGCTTATCAGTAGTGCCAAACTACCTGGTACATCAGGATTTAATCCAGTTCAAGTGAACATGTATTTAGCCACGTGTGGTAATTACTACAGCAGCCATCCCGCTGCTTTGATTCTTCATCTGACCACACACGGCTTGCATGCCAGTGGGAGTGGCTCCTGACCACACATCGCTCTAAGAATACCAGGCTCGGTGATGCTTCAGTTCCAGCATTCACGAGGAGAAGAGGAGGCTCCAAGTTGGAGGTCAACCTGAGTGCAGAGCAAGATCAGAGAACAGAACAGAGCAAGGCAGAACAGAACTAAACAGCATCACCATGGTACACGGTGGAATACCTTATGTACTAAAAAGGAAATAAAAATGAAGTGATGTGTAACAGAATGTGAACCACAGAAGGCAGTTTTAGTGATAGTATACTCAGGTTCAAATCACAGATACCTTAGCTTACGGCTACAAAACTCACACACACACTACATCAGCTCTTTGTGTCTCACTACTTTTTAACCTGTAATAGTGAGTCTATTTAATTTTTCCTCGGTGGAGTAATAGCATGCTTAAATAAAATAACATGTGTAAATATCTAACCCATAGTTGGGTATTATTAGATTTTCCCATAGATATAAAAATCTTCCTTCTATGGAAAAAAAAAATCCTGTGGAAAGATTACTAAACATTTCATTCCACAAAAACAGGGTGATGTCATTGTTTCTAAACAAGGAAGGAAGGAATTTTGCCATAATAAACAGGTTGATTCTCAAAAGGAGGAAAACGGAATAAAAGGAAAAAGATTAAACATGAAAACATAAAAGCAAGAAAAATACAAGGACATTGTACAAATCAAATGGTGCAAAGTTACCTGAGCAGACAACACAGGGATAGATAGAAACCGAAGGAAAAGAGCCATGAATACCTACTAAGCCTATTGTAGGAATCCTGAGAAAGACACTAAAATATAATTGAATTTGATTGCGTTGATAAAGAATTCCTGGACATTTGATCTGTGTGAGTTCAGAGAAAATGACTTGGAGAAAACAGATGTTGTTCATGTTGTTTATATGATATTTTTCCTGAAATATGGGGCTTACAATTTTATGTACACAGTATCATTTTCATCTTTTTGGTATTTAACGTAGTTAAGGAGATTTTCAAACTTGAAATTTAACACATTTATTGAAAATACTCCAGCCCAAAAGTATTTCAGGCACAAACCTGACTTCTATAATATGAAACAGCAACACACATTGCAGATCTATGCTTCTCAAATCCTACATGGGTTTCTGTAAAATATAACGAACACAGAAAATATAATTTAAACAGCATGAACATCTCAAATACATAGTTGTTGTTTAGAGGTATGGTTCAGTGCTGTGGAAATGGTTCAGCTGGTAAAGCAGACGCATGGACAGCATAAGAACCTGAGTGTGACCACAAAGCGACATAAACAATGCATAGTGGCCTCTATATGTCATCAGAGTACCAGGAAAGCAGAGGCAGAAGGCTGGCTATCACTGGCTAATGGATGACTGAATAGAACAGCCACAATATTAAACATAGAGGTTAGGCAGTGGTAGCACATGCCTTTAATCCTAGCATTCCAGAGGCAGAGATCTACCTGGATCTCTGTGTGTCCAAGGATACAGCCAAGCATAGTGACTCATGCCTTTAATCCCAGAAAGTGATGGCAGAAAGCAGAAAGGTATATAAGGCGTGAGGACCAGGAACTAGAAACATTTGGCTGGTTAAGCTTTTAGGCTTTGAGCAGCAGTTCAGCTGAGATTCATTCTGGATGAGAACTGAGAGGGTTCCAGTCTGAGGAAACAGGATCAGCTGAGGAACTGGCAAGGTGAGGTGGCTGTGACTTGTTCTGCTTCTCTGATCTTCCAGAATTCACCCCAAAAACTGGCCTCAGGTTTGTTTTTATTAATAAGACCTTTTAAGATTCATGCTACAGATGACTGCCACCATGGTAAGAAAAGTTGTCTGAATAAAGGACAAGGTCAGCTACCGAGAAATGACATTCCAGGCAGAACTCTCACCTCCACATGAGCATATTCACAATGTCCACACATCTGTACATGCAGGTAAACAAATAAAATAACACAAAATAAAAGAAAATGGATGCCTTTGTCCAACAGATTAGGAGCTTTTTCTGTATGTAATACCTTATTTGAAATATCTGATGCTTATTAACACAGCAATACCAAGAAGTAAGGGATACTCAGCTTTGTTTAGCCTATGGATTGCAAATGTATCTACAGAGCTAAGCCTCAAGGAGTCTTGGTGATATTAGCCTTTTGAATATGTATTATCCAGTTCCTGCAATGATTTTCTTGTGTGATATGTGTTCTTCTAAGAACTTCTAACAGTGTATCTTATCTGAGATACCTCTCAAACATCCAAAGACAAATGACACACAGAATACCATTCCAGACCACTTGTGCCTCTTGAATTAAGGTAAATATCCATAGGGAGCTGGGATCACCACCTAGGCCGGGTGGATGTTAGGTGCATAGCTTTGTTTCTTGTGCAAATTTAGCTCAGACCCTCCTATCTCTCATAGCCTATGGTGATATGTTGTGTACCCTAATAAACTTGCCTGAGGATCAGAGGACAGGGCTAGCCACTAGATTAGACATAGAGGTCAGGCAGTGGTGGCACACACAATTAATCCTATCACTTGGGAGGCAGAGATCTAACTGGATCTCTGTGAGTTCAAGGCCACATTGAGGTACATGAGATTGATCCAGAACAGGAAAGAAACAGAGCCAGGCAGTGGCGGCACACACCTTTAATCCAGCACTTGAGATCTCATGCTTTTGCTTGGGAAGCATATGCACCTTTATTCTCAGGAAGTGATGTCTGGGCAGAGAAAGATATATAAGACATGAGGAAACAGGAACTCACTCTCTTTAGGCTGAGGATTTCATAGAGGGAAGAACTAGTGGCTGGCTGTTCTGCTTCTCTGATCTTTCAATTTTCACTCTGATATATCTGGCTCTGGTTATTATTATTATTATTATTATTATTATTATTATTATTATTAAATCATTTAACCATTTGAACAACAGCCCAAGTGGAATCCTTGAGCAACTTAGAATAAAAGGGCTTTTTCATACCAGGTGCTTCAAGCTGTGATGCAAATTGCCTAGCTATGGAGTACTCTTCCCCGACTCTGCCAGAAAATGGCAACACAGGAAAAAAAAGGCAGTTTTATTTTAGTGACTCATAGACTCTTTTACCTAACCACCTCTAAGATTGTAGTTTGAGCACACCTAACCACTTCTAAGAATATATTTTGAGCACATAAATTCCCTTTCTACTTTATTCCAGCCCTTATTTGGCCCCACATCTTTTATTCACTCCCTTTTTTGGGTTGCAAATAAAGCTGACTATCACTGCTCTTGTGGGAACCTTGAAATATTTGCATTGTATTGTAAAAGTCTGACTGCTTGTAAGGTTTTGGACCAGTTCCAGGGGAGGAATGAGGAGGAATGAAGATGGAGAGGGACAAAGACAAAGATAAGGACAAGACGGAAAGAACTTAGATAGAACTATGAGGGGACAGGAGAAGTGACAGAGAGGAGCTAAGGATGAGGACGGAATTGAAGCTGTGGAGAGAGAGTTTTATATGAGAAGAATAAAGTGAATGGACTAAAGAGCTCAGTGCACTTAGATCCATTCCCTCAGGTTATTTCTCATTGTTGGTAGTGTCTCTTCTGGAAACCCTGGGAAAAGACTATTAGAGGCTGGACCCTAATAGTCTTTGATACTTTCCATTGGTGCAAGTTATTATTGAGTATTACAAAGACATACTAGATAAATGTCATCTAACTTATGCTTTAAATGGCAACCTGACGTCAAAATGGAGTTCTTGCATGCTGAAGGGCTGGTGTAATGATTTGCTTGAGAGTTAATGTGTGCATGACTTGGATTGGAATAAATAAAAATGGGAGAAGGCCATGATCGGGAGGGAACATTCCTTGCAATACAACTATAGAAAGGTGAATATGGTAATCCTAGCACATTCCAACATGTTAAGTCCAATGATTGTCTGGTGGTGGTATCTAGAACAGAAACAGGACATCTGAGGTAGACTCAGCTTCTGAGGAAAGATCTAACTGTGGACATGTTGAGCTTAAGGGTGTGTTTAAAAACTGTTCCTCTAAAAGGACTACTGAAGTCAATCAACCTTTCATGTCAACCAAACTTAATGTAAAATGCAGCTAGGCAGAGATGTAGTTCAGTTGATAGAATGCGATAGGATGCTGCACTAGACCTATGTGGTTATCTGAAATTAAACAAGGTACCACGTTTTCATTTTACCTTGGGCCTTGAAGATTATGTAGCTGGTGCTGATTACATGGTCTTCTTAAATTTGTATGAAAATTAAACTGATAAATGTGCATCAATTCTGGGCCTCTCAAGGCTAGTTTATCATCTAAGTTGTGCATTTGGGAATTGTACTCATATAGCCAAATTTATTGTTCTGAATCCTGTCTTGTAGTAATCATTAAGTAATCTCTACCAACATGCTTCTGGGAAATACTAAAAGACATCTAAGGTAAGTCTTATATTTTATACATCAATTAATCAAAAAAATGTTTCCAAAGGTATGCATATAAATGAATGTAGATGAACAGCTTTGAAAGGCAAAGCAAAATCTGTGACAGTAAACCAACTCAGTTTCTTAAAAATAGATACATCCAGAACAAAGGAGAGGGAACAGCAGGAAAATACACCTCTATCATGGTTTCAGCTTCTAGGCAAACCATTAAAATGACAACCAGATACAGACAGCAACAGATGTACCACCATTAAAAAGTTAAATTAAATCAAGTGAAAAAAGTCTCAAATGAGGTGTTCAATGAAAAGGAAAAGAATAAAATCACATCTGTTTACAGGATGAGGAAATGAGAGATGTTGTTGAAAAGAGAAGTGTATGCAGAAAATTCAAAGGTAGGTAAGCAGTCTATGCTCACTCATCCGATAAAAAGAAAATCTAATTGATAGATCCATGTGAACTGTGGTGTTTAACTCTCAAAAAGAAGAAAACTAAGCTCGTGCCAATTCTCTATGGCAGTTCAGACAACACAGTCCAAACCCTGGACAGACCCAGTGCACTCTCAGCCCTGACACTGATGGGCACATAACTGCTTCCTAACTCACAATTGCAGTGTTTTTCTTTAAGGTCATTTGACTCTAAATTCTTAAAGTTTCACATAATTTCAGATACTTCTGCATCTGTATGGTGTAAGCTCCAAGTTGTTCAAAAGCAATTACATTTTTACTGCACTGGTGATATGATTGTGTTCGAAGTCTGACAGTGGAAAATTCTGGGTTGATTGAGTCTGGAATATGGGGCTAGGTCTAAGTGAGGTTACCAGGGAATGGGAAAGAAATGTTCTATTTACTCAACTCTGGAGTCTGGACTTTCAGGAATTGGACAGAGACTGTGTGGGATAGAAGTTGAAACCAGATGTCCCATTCTCACCTTTAATGTCATGAAAATAGAACTGAAAGAAAACTTTCCTAAAAAAATGTTCCTGTATTTATGACACTGATATTGAGAAGATAGTTTTTGAAATACTGCTACATGGTTTGAGAAAATGTGTTAAAGCTCCTTACCTTTATGGCCAGTCCTCTATATTAGCAACTGTTGGCCTCCGTTACATCTTCCCTCCATTCCTCTGCTCTGAACCAGGCTTTGATTACAGTGATTACAAAACCAGGTAAGTAAACAGTCCCTGAAATAATTTACATTAACAAGAATCTCTGAGTGGGCCAGATGTTTAGAGACCAGATGAGCAGGGCCAGTATGACAGACGGTGTAGACACGTGTGAGTTAGAAGTGTAAACAGGTGAGACTTTTGACATTTTTGTTATTGTTGAGAGTTTAACAGATTAACCAGTCCAGAGGTGAAGTAACAGATAGGAACTGCATAGATAAGCATGTATACACAACAACATGAGAAAAAGAAGCATCATTGAACTGAGTTTTCTCTTCCTCTGTTTACCCTCTGGATAAGAGAGACAGTTGATTAACTTGAACTGTTTGGGAGGCCCCCAGGCAGTGGGACTGGGACCTGTCCTTAGTGCATGAGCTGGCTGTTTGGAACCTGGGGCCTATGCAGGGACAATTTGCTCAGCCTGGGTGAAGGGAAGAGGGGGACTAGACCTGCCTGGACTGAATCTACCAGACTGAGCTGAATCCCCAGAGGAGTCCTTGCCCTGGAGGAGATGAGAATTGGGGTGGACTGGGGGGAGGGCAGGGCGGGAGGAGAAAGGAAAGGGGAATCTGTGGCTGATGTAAAATTAAATTAAATTATTAAATAAATAAATAAAATGATTTTGTTAGGGTATGCCTGCACATTAAATGCTTAAAGAATATTTCCCAAAACACTTCAATACTTCATCATCTATTGAGAAATTGTTTTAATGAGTAATTGGCAAAGAATCTACCTTTCCAACAGCTCCATTATCATTTCCCTTTTCCAGTGATGAAATTTCTTGTGTTGAAAAGAGCGAACAGGGAGATGGGATGGGATGGGGCAAGTGAAGTCAGCACTAGTTCTTAGACACTGTTATTTTTTAATACTCTGTTTAAATAAACAAACTGCAATATAGGACATAAGACCTAAGCAATCAATACCTGAAAATGTTGCTGTGGTGTAAAGAAAGGACATGAAAATTTATTTCTAGATTGAAACTTAATCTACATCATCCATAAAATGAACAATATTTTACAAAAGATGAAAAGGAAATGTTGCCACATTAATGTTCTATTCACCTTGTTTCTATGCCTTGTATAATTGATAAGCACAATACAACCGTATCAGGCCAATGTGTTATTATAATACACTAATGCAGAATTTTAAATTCTCTAACATTTTCAGAAGAGGAAAGTACTGATAATGAATTATATTTACAGAGAATTCAGAATTCCTCTGCATAACAGCTCTGGCTTTCTTAGAACTCACCCTTACAGAGAGTTCTTATCTACCACTATGAAGTGTGAAATGCAAGATATTAAGACCTCAAGAAATGATTGTTGAAATGATTTAATTACAGCACATGTTTTTCCACTGATAATTCTTTAATAAACCAATCCAAAAAATGGTACTGTTTAAATTTAACAACAAAATACAATTTCATTTGTATCTCAGACTAGTTTTCCAGTGTAATTTTTGTAATAATTTAATCTTATTTTTAATTTGTGCAAATAAATCAGTATCTAACTTAGAAATCAGTCCTTAAATTCCTATGTTTTTTTCCTATCAACAGAGTAACATGATTGTGAACAAAGATACTAAAAAGTATTACTTCAATGATGATTTCAACAGATCATAATTTCTCGCTCTAATAAATTCTAAGTGTACTGTTTGCATATTTGTAAAAATGTGCCCCGTGACAATTACAATTGGGATTGCATAGCACCTTGAAAAATAGAGAGAGTTAAATGCTAGCTTTGGCCTGCACAGCTTCTCTACAGAACCTGCCCAAACACTCAAAATCCTGATTTGAGTTACAATATTATTGGAGATTTGGGTAGAATAGAACATGCTTCAAAATTATTCACACACACACACACACACACACACACACACACACACACACCCCACACCCATGGCTGAAAAAAATAGAATTATCTGCTTCTCTGCTTCGGTTATGTCCATGTAACATTTCTTTAGGAAGAATGTATCTTAAATTTGGCATACAGGCACATGAACAGAAATTGAGCAACTCCACCAAATTCTGCAGAGGAGTTTTCTAACAATAAATCATTACAGCAGAATAGACTGTCAAAATATGTCATTGTCCACTATTTCTTCAGTCAGTTATCGCTTACACTATAAGCAAGACATAATATTGTTTCAAACATACTGTTAATATATTCTAATTAAATAACATCACTTTACTTCAATAACCTCTGATAATTATTTCTAACTTCATTTGGGAGGATATACTTTCTAAGTTTTGGGTACTGTATATGTATTTCCTGAGGCTGAAGGACAAATCTTACTTTAAACTCTAAAAAGTGGATCTTTCATTTCTCTAATTATTATGTAAATATTTGTTTTTACCGTTGCACATTTTCTGCTTTATACTGTTTTTTGAAAGCTGTCATAACTCGCCTTGATTCATACAAAAATACCCTAGGAGGGTTCCTGTCTCATACTAGAACTTCAAATATATTTAGAAGAAAAAGAGGTTTCAGTCTCTCTTCATCACTTACATCAGAGGCAAACCTGTTCATTATTAAATAAGTATTATTTCTAGAATGTCATCATCTACCCTCACCAGTGTTTTCATTTTCTTGGTTTTGTATTCTTTGTATTTATCAGAATGTTGAGCACATCTACCAGGAATTTAGACAGATAGATGGATGGATGCATCAAAAACTACAACGATTTTAAAATTACAATTTAAGGTTAAAATAGTTATTTATCACGAGAATGAATTCAAATACTTCCTATTAATATATAATATTTGGGGAGATTTGCTTTCCTGTTATTTTTACTTTATTTATAGTAATCAAATTAATTGTTAATTTTATCTACACCATTTTATTAATGCTTTTATGTTCTATGGTGAATGGAGATTACAGTTAAGGATTTCACTCTAGCCTTTAACATAAAGATTAGTCTTAAGTGGAAAATCTTGAAGGCTTCAATACTTTTGAAAATGTCAGATAAAGAAATCTTCTTAAGAAGTAACTAAAATTAGAATAATTTGCACAGTGGTCATCATATTTATTAACTGAGCACAGAAATCAACACTTGGGTAAAGATACTGAACTCTTGGTTATATTAATTAATGCTAACACTGAAATATTCATATCAGTGAAAACATTCATATGTAGTACTGAGAGATGGTTCAAGAGTTATGAGCACTTGCTGATCTTCCCGGGGATCCAGGTTCAGTTCCCAGCACCCGCAAGGTGTCTCACAATTCCTTGTAAGTCCAGGTTCAAGGGATCTGATGCCCTCTCCTAGCATCCAAACATAGATGTGGTACACACACATACATGCTGGCACTAACACACATAAAATAAAAATAAATAAATATTTTGTTTTTTAAAAAAAGAATATATATACATATATATATATATATATATATATATATATATATATATATATATATAGTTACCTAAAAAAGAACTAAGTGCAAATAACTTTTTATAAATTCAAGTTATATTTTGCTTATGTTTTATAATGGGATATTATAAAATTAAAATTCTGATTACATTAAAATAGATGAAAATATACATTTTTCAACTCTTAAGAACAAGTTCTTCAGGATTAATAAAATGTTTTAAGAATATATTTATTTTTTTAGAAATTTTAGCCATCCTCCCTGGAGGTGTGATTCTTGTAGAAAGGCATTAAAAGGCTTATTTATTAAATAAAATATGGAAGTTAACATAGAAATTTCCTAGAATTGATCAAAGGAAAGCTATCTGCTTTTGCTATGTCCATCTTATAAATTAAATTTAGACTATCACAGTTAAAAGCTGGCAAGCTCCCTTTGTAAGATGAAAAGAAAGGGGGTATTAAAGGGAGTTAAATAGGATTTCATCACCTGTTTAATGAAGAGTAGGTCTGGTTTCATACTATAGTTCACATTATAAAATTTCAAAATTATAATTTTCAGAAACACTTGCTGACTCACCATAATGACATACCTACTCCAACTCATTACTTTAAAATCTATGATTTGTTCTATATCTGATGAAACTGATTAAGGTTCTACCACATCAGTGTGAAACACGTAATAAACAGAAAGCTTATATTCATACGATTTGCTATGTTTATTGTTATTATAATTTATATATATGTATATTATAGTGCATTATAACTTGTACAGAACCCTCATGGTTTAGTTTCTAATGGATCTTTACATAATAGCTATCTTTCTTCTTCAAAAGTCTATGCCTAAGAAATATCCTGGCTGGTCCCCAGCAACCATCTTCCCTCCTAAGTCAGCCTTCTTTCTAGGTGTCTTAACTGCTCCTAAGCTATAGGAGGCCATCTGGTTAAGTGCTACAGAATTGCAAGGAACACATCCTGGAACTGCTCGGCTCTGACAAATTATATCTTCAAAGCACATTCATAAAATTGCTGTCGAGTGGTTAGAGTAAATTTATTGAACCTGTAAAGCATTATGGACTCATCATTTACCTGCAGAAAGCTAAGATTAGGTATGAGTGAGCTATTAAAAAAACTATGGATGGCAATGGAGTGCTGAAAATGATCATTAGAGAGACAATTTTCGCATGCTAGACCTTGAGGCAAGTGGAATAAAATTATGGTAGTTTTCCAGGGAAAACTGTAACTCCTCCCACCACCCAGTTGGGTGTAGGTGGACACAAAAGGCTGTTTTGGGTTTGTTTGTTGCATGGATAGGTGGGTGGTTTGGTAAAGTAGGCTATCATGATCCCTCAAAGCTACAATTCAAAGCAGGGGGATAGAACTATGAATTTCAGTAAATAGGCAGACTCAGCTGGTGGGGGTCTTCTCTAGAACACATAGGGGAAAAAATGATTGACAAAGAGGAGACTGAAATTCCAGCTGTGAGACAGAATTCCATGTATTGAAATTAGTCAAGGACAGCAATGCCATGATCAGAAGTAATAAGGGTAGAATAATCTAGGTATTTGTGGATACAGCACAAGTGCTATGGGGAGCAGAGAAGATCCTGAATAAACACATAAGAAGCAGATCAATAATGAGTGTGTGTGTATTGTTTCATATGAGCACAGCCATGTCAAGGACCCCAATATCTCAGACATAGAGCAATGCTAAATCATTCCCTGATCCCTGTGTGGATCTTAACCATGTGTACAGAAAATGTTGACCATGGCTGCTTCTTCCAGGATGTCCACAGCCTGAGACTACTCTCCCATAAAGACTTCCTATGGAGATCAGCTAAACACATTGCCATTTTCTTTTTCAGCTGTACATAGTAGCTCCACCTTCTCAATCAATTGTATACAATAAACCCTCTCAGTTCAGATGTGTGAAACAAGTGTGTTAAGTTCCCTAGGGTTGCCATTAGAGTGTACCCATCAGAATGGATGGCCCACCAGATCTCAGATTTTCTATACGCATCTGTCATTTCTTCATTCCTGCCACCCCTAATAAGTCAATCCCTAAGCCATGCAGTTGGTGGAATATAAAGAGAAGAATGTTTCAGTGTTCAATTCTTGAATTGGGGAGTTGTATAAAGCATCTTGCAATTACTATAATAAATTCCTGCAGAGAAAATGTTTATTTAGGCTCTGAGTATTTATAGCTCCTACCCATAATAAAGAGGACACATTGTGTGGTGGTATTTTACTTGTGCTCTATCAAATAAAGCTTGCCTAGGGATCAAAGGACAAAGCCAACCACTATATTAAACATAGAGGTCAGGCAGTGGTAGCACAGGCCTTTAATCTTAGCATTCAGGAGGCAGAGATTCATCCCGATCTCTGTGAGTTCAAGGCCACACTGGGAACAGAACCAGTATTGGTGGCACACACCTTTAATCCTGACACCAGTTAACCATAGAGGTCTGTACAGACTGACAAGAAGTGTTAGAGCTGGGCAGAAAGAGGAAGTAAGATGGCAGGGCACAGAAAGGTATATAAGGCATGAATATACAGGAAGTAGCTCTCTTGGGCTGAGGATTTCCTAGCAATAAGAACTTGTGGCTGGCTTCTTCTATTCCTCTGAACTTTCAGCTTTCACCCCAATATCTGGCTCTGGGTTTTTTTCATTCATAAGACCATTTAGCAATTCATGATACACCATTGTTTTTAGGACTTCAGTGGGAGTGCTAGATGGTAATATTTGCAATGGTGGAGGAAAAGGCTTATCCTGTGATTATGAACACAAGTGACAAGAGGTTTGAATCTCCCAGTTCTTTTTTGGGTTCAATCAATAGACTAAAGATCATTCAATTACATTCCAACTCTCAGCATTACAACAGCCTTCAAATAATGCCACTCTGGGGATAAAACATGTAACACAATAGACTTTGGGGGCAATTTACATGTAAATTATATCAGGAGTCCAACAAAACACATTCATTTCATCATAGACTAGGCCAGCCAGTTTCTTTTGCTTTTGTTGTTGTTGTTTGTTTGTTTGTTTGTTTGTTTTAGATTTCAAGACAAGATTTCTTTGTGTAGCCTTGGATGTCTTGAAACTTGCTCTGTAGATCAGGCTGGCCTGGAACTCACAGAGATCCACCTGCCTCTGCCTCCTGAATGCTAGGATTAACGGTGTGCACCACCACCTCCAGTGTCTCCCAGTTTCTTTATTCTCCCTGGTACCTTCATGCACCCAGGAGTTAAAGGGTGAATTACCTTCACTTATTTGCAAGTAAAACTCTCTGCATTCATGTGGATTGTAACCACCAACCATGCATGTGAATGCCATGCTTTAATGTTTGAATCTTTAAAAATGTGTTAGATGCTTTCTTTGTAAGTGAATATATTTAATTCACTGACTTGTATTTTAGAATATCTTTAGAAAAGAGATGCCATGTTGTCAAATTTACGTAATTAGCAAAAAAAGAAAAAACAAAAATGCAGGTGATTGGATTTCATCATAATCACATGGTGGTTTCTGAGTGTTTTTAGAGGGTTGATGCCATATCCAGTGTGCTGATAGACTAATGATTATCTATTGGAATCTGCCACAAAAAGATAACTAGGAATTTCTCAAGATGAATGGAGGATACAGGAGACAAGCATAATGTGTTATATAAAGTGTAGGAGTGGAACTGGAGATGGCAGCTATAGATAAATAACTGTACTGATGTCTTCTAGACCAAATTAAAAAACAATTAGAAACTCTTGCTCTGTCCTAGACAGACAAGTGTAGTGGTGTCAACTACTGTGATGATCATGAGGTAAATGAACCATACAAGTTAAAGAGATGGGAGGAAAGCTTAGCATTGCAGTGATTGGTCACCAGCCTAGGGTGTAATTAAACAGCAAATCAAGTTACAGGCTTAGGGAACTGAGAAAGGGCATAAGGATGCAAATCAGAGTAAGAAGGTCTATCCATCAGGATTGAGTTTGTGCGGCCATCTTGAATCTCAACCTCCATGTTGCTTGTCCAGTACGAGAATAAATTGAAGTTATCTGAGGAAATTGAAGTTATATGAGGCTCAAAGGAAACATGTTGGAAGAAGATAGTTGGTTATCACAAAGTTATGAGAGTCTCTATGGCAGAGGAAGGGAAGAAGAAGGTGATTGGGTGGTATCTCAAAATAGTTTTTAAAGAGCTAAAGAAGGAAAAAGACAAAGATCATATAATGAGAGTAGTCAGAAAGCTTGCTGAGAAATCAGAAGAGAGGAGCCAAGAGAGTAAATACGCTGTAGAGGTAAGTGCTTCAAAGCCAAAGGAGATAATCACTAGTAAGATATTGTTGAATACATAACTGAAAAAGTAAAGATAACCAGTCAGTACAGCAAGAATCCTTCCAGTAGAACAATGGTGGCAACATCCAGACTATAGGAGGCCATGTCACTATCAGTGAGTGAAGAACTGAAAATGGTTTTAAAAAATTTAGCAGAAGCAAACAATTATCAAACAGAAATTATCATGTTGAAAAATCATCAGTGCAAATCTTGAGTAAATACCCCACCTGCTGAAATGTATTAGATAAGCTGACTGTAGTCACAAAGAACTGGTCACATGAGCTGGAATTCAGCCACATATTTTATGAAAATCAGCTTTGTTCCTTACTATGTTGCTTTGTTAAGGAATGCTTATTTTGTGAAAACTGAAGAAAAAGTTGGGTTAGTTTGTTTTTTAGTTATTTGAAATTACTCAGTTGGGAGATAGATGATGGTCTTAAAAACATTACATTTGTCACTTAATATAGTTGTCAGTTTTACCAGCATTGTGACCAAATACCAAATAAGGAAAGATTTATGATAAAGAAAGATTCAGATTAGATCTCAATTTCAGAGGTTCTAGACCTCTGTGGTGGAGGAGAACATCAGAGTGACTCATATCACGATGGAGAGGAAGCAAAGTAGAATAGTAATACAAGGGAGCCAGTGTAAAATTTGATAAATGTAGCTTTCATGGGCATGTCTGCAGTGACCTACTGCCCTCAACCATGCCCCATCCTCCACATTTCCACCGTCTCTCAGTAGTATACTCAACTGCTGAGATAAATAGATAAGTCAGAGCCTCCATGGTCTAATATCTATGGAAATACCCTCACTGACTCATGCAGACATGTGGAATACTAATCTCTGAAGCACCCCTCAATCCAATCAAGTTGACAAGAATAACTCTAATAATAATACAATGTATAATTATTTCTGTATTTCATTATTCCTGCAATATTTTAAACCCCATTGGATTTTTTTTCTTAAGAAATCTGAATTTAGTAGTAAGTGGTTATAATTTGTCACATTTTCTTAAGTCATATTTCATCTTATTTTAAACTAAATACATAAAGCTTTTAGATTATTTTATCAATGCTTATAGATATTACCAGTTGCCTAAGTAAAAATGTAAGTTTACTTCCAAGATCGTTGCCGCTCTCAGCCGTGGGAAGAGAAGCTTCTGTTTGCGGCTGGTGAAGGCCAATTCAGAGACTCTTAACTGGTCAATGGGACAAGAACCAGTAAGTATTGAGTGCTCATGAGGCTGATGAAGGCCAATTTAGAAACTCCTAACTGGTCAATGGGATGAGAATCAGTAATATTGAGTATTCAGCTACAAATGAAACATGTATACAAGCCCCCCAAAGCTCAGGGAAGACTACAGAAAGCAAAAAGAATATTAGAGTCAGAGAATGGTAAGGCTAATGTGGTAATACACTGTGTACCCCAATATATTGTGTACCCTAATAGTGTACCCTAATAAACTTACCTGAGGATCAAAGGACAGAGCCAGCCACTAGACTAGACACAGAAGCCAGACAGTGGTAGCACACACCCTTAATCCTATGGGAGGCCAGAGACCCGTCTGGATCTCTGTGAGTTCAAGGCCACACTGGGAAGAGAGCCAGGCTTGGTGGCACACAGCTTTTATCCCAGCACTTAGGATCTCATGTCCTAGCTTGGGAAGAACACATAAGTTTAATTCCAGGAAGTTATGGCAGGAAGCAGAAAGGTATATAAGGCTTGAGGACCAGGAACTAGAGGCTTTTATCAGCAGTTCAGCTGAGATCCATTCAGGTGAGGACTCAGAGGCTTTCAGTCTAAGGAAATAAGATCAGTTGAGGAGTTGGCGAGGTGAGGTTGGCTGAGTCTTGTTCTGTTGCTCTGATCTTTCGAATTTCACCCCAATATCTGGCTCCAGGGTTTTTACTAATAAGACCATTTAACAATTCACCTTACAGGCTAATTTAAAAGTTAATTCAAAGTTAAAAATTACTAGTTTCTACTGCTGGGACAAAGCACTATGGCCAAGGAAACTTTTAAAACCAAGCATTTAATTTGGGAGCTTGCTTTCAGTTTCAGAGGGTGAGTCCATGACCATCATGTTAGGGCACGTGGCAGCAGGCAAGCAGGCATGGTACTGGAGCAATAGCTAAGAACTTACATGTTGAGACACCAATTGTGAGGCAGAGAGAGAGAGAGCTAACTGGGAATGGCATGAGCTTCTGAAACCTCAGAGCACACCCCCAGCGACACACCTCCTCCAACAAGGCCATACTTTCTAATCCTTCCCAAACACTCCACCAACTGAGGACAAAGCATTCAAGCAAAAGAGCCCATGGAGGCCATTCTCATTCAAACCACCACAGAAGGAATGTTACAAAACCACTGTGTCTTCTGTCATGGCTGTCGTACTCATTAACTCACTGTGGCAATGGCAATCTACAGAAGACCTGCTCAAGACTAGGCCCATCAACATTCCATCCTAGATGGAGGTGTTCATAGGGTCTCACACCTTCCAGGGGCTGCAGACAGTCAAAGGTTGATGGGGAGAAGGAGACATATTCCTCAGGAGTATAGCACAGATACATTGCCCCCACTCAAGCAAATAACCCTCCGCCAGTGCTCCTGTAGGCCACTCTAAATACAGTAGGTCACAAAACAAAGGATGTGGAAGTAGCATAGGGGCTTAAGAAGAAGAGATTTGGTGGGGGAAGGAGGGACAATAGAGAGGATAATAGGGGACTTTGATCACAGAGCATTATACATGTACATGAAATCTTACAAGAGTAAATAATTAAAAATGAAAGTTCTAATTATCAATGTTCTTTCAGTTATGGTCAAAAGAAAATCTAGCTGAGAAGTTGCTCAAGTCTTACAATGTCAGATCAGCAGCCGAAATGAACACAAGGCTTAGCCTTCTGTCCTCGTAAGACAATTGCATACTCTAAATAATAAGAAATAAATCAACGATGACCAACTCTAATCTCATTACTTCCAAAGAGAGTTCTTGGGACTTCGTTTCCAGTTGATTGTACACTAATTGAAATGGCTTTTTATGCTAGCAATTGATTTTTTTTTTTTTTTAGTGAAACAGCCAATAATGGAGTCAGAGTCCTTCTACCTCCTACTCCAGGAAGCAGGCTTCAATTGAATTTTCTCAAACAAGCTAATTGTTGAATTAGATGGCCATTCAAAGTTATTGAGTACATTTCAAGCACTTTCTTCTCAAAATAAGTTAACTAAATGTGTTTAGATGGCTACTGCATTGCTAATTCCAAGTGCAGAACTCTCTGATTATGGAATATTAGTACTACAGGCCTGGGGCCATAACAACTATATATTAGAATCAAGTTTGAAGGGGTCAGAGGATGGTGGCACTTTCTCAGAGCAGGACAGGATTGGTCAAAGGAAGAAAATTCCCAGAATCTGTTGACATGCCAGTTCTCAAAGCCTGACTGGTTCAATGCACAGTTAAAACAAGCAGAAATTTTCTAAAATGAATGTGTTGCACAGTAAGTTTAATGAGAAAAGCTTGAGAAGTTCTCAGAATTTAGAAACTTTGAAATAACGGCATCTTTAGAAATTCTTGTCTTTTTTTTTTTTTGTATGTGCAATACTATCTTTATAACTATTCATTGAGATTTAAATTAGAAGCGCTTTTAGTCATGGTTCTAAAGTGAGTATTCATAATATTGGCATTTCAAGAAAAAAGCAAAAAAGACAGATTCTATTTAACATAGCTGTTCCCTACATAAAATACGAACGTCACCTCTGCCTTAAGATAGCACACTATGATCATTAGAATATATGCTATCATATGTATGGTTATTTTACAATTTAAGCAGCTATTATGATTTCTTTATTCTTCATTAAATGAATAAAATTTACTTAATTCATGAAGATATTTTCATAAAGAAGTTTAGTACATATTAAGCAAATGTTTAATAGAAACTTAGCACTCTTAAATGTGTTGGAATGGTAAGGCTTGAGGAAATAAAATGTTACTTAAATTCACCAGTTTCAACAACATTATAGTGATTTTTAGGTTTGGCAGTAAAATGATTATGGAAAGCTGAATGCCATTTCATCTTACATCTCATAATGAAAGCTTGTAAATTACTTTCTAAGCAGAAAAGCATCAGTTGTACCCTAATAGCACCCAGCAGTGAGTATTTTAGCTTCTGTCATCATTTCTCTTAAAAATGATAGATGTTTAATGTTTAAAGACAATTTGTTACACAGCTGTAACATTTGTGCTGACAACTTCCTCTGAAACAAGCAGTCAATATGAACAAGGAGTTCTAGCAAAGTGAATCCGAATGGAAAATGTTTGCAGATTTTGTCCCTATGAGATACATTAGGAGAAATGAAGTACTGTTTCCAATCTCAGTGGGACACAAACATCTGAGGAAGTTAACATTACACTCTGGTGAAATTCCCCAGTTGTATTTACCCTGAGAAATTACTCTTTATGAAGAAGCCCTGAAAAAGATAGTCCTGGGATCCCAGCATGGCAGGATCAGGAGAAAGTGATCAGAATCACAGCTAGAGAAGAGCAGGTAAGATGCTGTCTTTCCCCCAAGATCCCTGTTCACAGTGCAGAAGGGCCTTGAGGAATTGCAGAAAGAGTGGGAACCCGAGATGGCCTATGAGGAACACACTATCACACTGCACCCCATGGATCTCTTTTTGCGTTGAGTCTTATCAATACTATTTAAGGGCAGAACATAGAAATAGGGTTTGTCCTAAATGATGAAATATATTAAGATTATTTATGCTAAAACTTCTTCCTCTAGGAAGCCTTGAAACTCTTTGCAAATTGTCTTCTGACTACAATATTTTTAATTTTAAAAAATTAATTGTAAAGAACTCGCAAATTAATTTAAAAAAACATGTGGCAAGATTAGCTAAACAAAAGTCTATATATCTCAATGAACTTCTATACTGTTAGAACAGCCATTCTGAAGCTGTGGGGCTTCACAATGGATTTCATACTTCCACTAGCAATTACAATTTTATGTATTCTTTACCACAAAAAGAAAGAAAATTCATGGTAGAGTTAAAAATAAAAACAAAGAAATAAATAGCTTGATAGTCTCTTTCCTAACTCAGGCGGATTTTGTCTTGTATGCAGATCCTAGTCTATAATGTATACATATGTAGGTAAGCGAATACACATCTGGGTACATACAACACACAGAAAGGAGAACTACAAAGAGTAGCAATCATGTGGTAAGGCAGGGTGGAAGGCAGGTACTTCTTTTGTCTATTGTGGGGATGCCTTGTTAATCCTAACTTTGCTAAGGGACTTCTGATTTGGTCTCTCACACATCTAAATGGTCCATACTGCTAGCATTTCCTGGTCACTGGCAGGGTTCTACCTCACCCTTCAACACCATGGCAACATTGTTATATGTTTCTGTTCCCCATACAACTCAGGTTTTCAAGGTTTACAGCAAATTGCCTTACCCACTGAACCATCTAATTGACCCCTTGTTCTTTTCCTAGCTCCTATTTCCAATCTACCCACAAACCAATTCCATTTCTAATATTTGTCAGGCTCTATCTGCTTCTCATCACTATCTATGCTGATCATCTAAGTCCCAATTATTATCATCTTCCACCTGTATGATTTTCTTTGATTCTTTCTCCACAAGGTCCAGTTTCCACATTAGAGACAAAACTGTTTTTATAAAACATAAATTAAGTCATCCTCTGACCACTTTAAATGTCTTCCTCTTCCATTTAGTATAAAGCATACTCTAGTGTAATAACATACACTTGTAACTGGAGCCTACAAACATTCTCCCAGACATACTTTGAGGTTGTCTCTGCTGTTCATCCATTCTGCTGTAACTTGGTGCTTTTTATGCCACAAAGACAATGAACTTTCAGACCTTTTGCCCCAGAGTTCTCACCAACGTTCCTCATTCCTTTTCCTCATTCAGTAGCACAGGCTTCTTGAATTCTTCTCCCAGTCTACTGTGTTTCTTTGTAATTCATGCCAGCTATTGTGATGTTTGTTCATTTACATTATCAGAAAGTGCAAATCCACTGAGAGTAGACATATCTACCTTGTCTCACTATTTCATAAACCTAGTCTCAAACTATGAATTTAAAAATTATATGTTAAATGTATTTAATAAAATAACTGTAAAAACACTGAAAATGTAGCCATTTCAACATAAATCTCTGTCCACTTGCTTAGTGATTAATTACAGAAGTTAGAGAAAATGAGGTCACAGCTACAGCAGGCCAAGAACACAGGTGTTTCAGAAATAACATATGGAGGTAATTATTACTAATATTTTTTGCTGGCAAAAAATAGAGGTAGATTATTTCTGTATACTTGTATACAGACAAAAGGGCAAGGGGCACATTAATCTCTTAGAAAGTACAGCATTTTTCCACAGTGCACATTTGCAAATGTAGCTAACATCCACTACAGTGAAAACAGCTTTAAACAAATACTTACATGTTCATATAAATCTATGGACTAGATTGTGAAATACATCCCTATGCCCTTGCCCTCACTCAGCCCATACTACCCCCAAAGTAATGAATCCTCACACCAGAGGATTCTCACAAATAATGCTAGGGATCCTGTTAACTGTCCTTTGCAGTTGCACATGACACCAGCCACATTGCCAGGGCACATATACATATATTATCAGGAGTCAGAAGTCTGGCAAAATAAAAACTTTTTCTTCACCTGCAGGAGAATCAGCTTATGAAGCAGTATATTCTAAGGTACAAAAGGTTAATGTGTTAGTGACACCTGTTCAGGAAATGACTTTCTGTGATCCTTTACAAAAATCTAATTTTCATCCATATGATCCCAGCAGACTTTAAATTCAGACCTCAAAGGCAGCATATATTTGATATTTTCTTGCAATTCTACAATGAAAGGAAAGCCCAAATAATTTGAGATCTGCATACCTACAAAGATGAAAGAATGGGGTGCAATCTGAACAGGAGCCTAAAAAGTAGAATCATTTCCCTTGAAAAGGATGTGGCTTTGATATCTTTCTAAAAAGGATGTAGCTATGCTGCAGGGCAACAGATCAGTAAGCCTTCTCCACAGGCCTTTTAGGAATGTCTGAAGATTGGAGATCTACCCATTCCTTTGTGTTTATGTCCTTAGGTCTGTGCACTTATCTAGACAATAAACAGCAGCAATAGACATATTAGGTGCAGCAGGTTTCTTCATATATACACACAAATCATAGATGATTGACAGATGATCGATAGATACATATTAATATAGATATATAGGTATATAGACATAGAAACAGTTTGATCGCATGCCCACTTTATATCTCTCTCTCTATATATATATATATGTGTGTGTGTGTGTGTGTGTGTGTGTGTGTGTGTGTTCAGAAAACTACACACAATTATCACCATACTACCTGATTACATATTTCACTTCCTACAATAATCAATGAAAGAATGAGATTAAAATCATTAAAGTTCTAATTTTCACACTCAAAGATCACTTTGTACTGCTGTGGAATATTCCTTTACACTGTGTGAATATATGTCACTGGGACTGGTTTAATAAAGAAACTGACTGGCCAATAGCTAAACAGGATAAGGTTAAGTGGGAAAGCCAAACTGAGATTGCTGGGAGGAAGAATGGCAGAGTCAGGAGTCACCAGACAGATAGAGAATGAGTCAGACATACAAAATCCCATGAGCCTTAGGGCAGCACATAGATCGATAAAAATGGGTTAAGTCATAAGAGCTAGTTAGTAACAAGCCTGAGCTATTGGTCAAGGATTTATAATTTAATATCAAGTCTCTGAGTCAGTTATTTGGGAAGCGGCTGCTAGTTATTTGGGAGCAGGTGGTTGGGACAGGAAAACTCTGCCTACATTGTACACTCACTAGGTCATTTGTAACCCACTGTGGAAGTCATGAAGATTGTGTTGTCTCACAGTACAATGAACTGATTATTATTATTAACATTCTGGTTTATTATCAATTGTGCATTACAGTTTCAAACAATGTATACCTACAAACCAGTCACATACTAGATATTACTAATTGAGTTGTTACTTTGAAAAAAGGTAATCACTCTGATAGCTACAGGTCTTAGTCTTGCCTTGGCCACTGTTGATTGGAGCTGAGTTAACATAGCTCATCCTTATCCCAGTATTATCTAGCAATGTCTGGTGCACATTGTGGACTAAAGATATGCATATTAGAGTCTCTACAAGCAACCTGAAGGGGTCTGCCATCCTGAGTTGTTGTTGAGTCATGACAAAACTTGTCTAGTACCAGAACTACTACAGTATATTTCTGTTCATTTCTCTAATCAATCTTACTTTCCTGCATTCTAATTGATTGACAGGACACTCAACCACAAATCCTCACACTGTAATTTTTCGTTGTGAAACCTGCAACTCAGAAAAATGTACAGAAGCATACAGTGGACATTTACTTGACCTGTGTATGCAGTTGCTAATATACTGATTTCGAGCCAACAGAAACTCAGGAAGTAAAGTAATATCCTAAATTTTCTTGAAGCAATTTCAGCAGCAATGTTCTTCTTGTTGCTGTGGAGAAGAAAATTTGCAATCAAAAGGAAATTTGGCAGAACGAGTTTCTAGTGAATGTGTGAGGTATAGTCACTGATGGTCCGAGACCTACTGCTTCTGAGGACAACAGAACTACAGGTGACCTCAGCTACTGGGCCAGGTGCCAACACATCCCTGCCTTCCTCCCTGTTGCTTCTGCTCCTGATACAATCTTAAGGTTTTCTGTCCCCAGACCCACCTCATCATTTGACTCATTAGCAACATAACAGCTATTTCACGTTGGAGTTTTGTCTTTGAGGAAATTAGTTTAGCTTTACCTGTTTGAGGGGTGTGGGTGCTCTCAGCTATTCCTCATATGTTTTTCTCTTACATGTTTTTCTGAGCAGAACTTACCTCTGGTTCTGCCACTCAAAGGGATTTCTGAGGCCACTGTGGGTGCAACAGGATAGCAATGTAGCTAAAGGAAATCTACTGCTTTGTACACTAGCTTCTGTGTCCCCTTACATATGCTTTATTGGGACTTAGAGATTCATGAGCTGAGTCCAAATAATTAATTGTCTCTGAATAAGTTGAAATGGTGACAATCATGCAAGTGATTCAGACATACCTTACATGCAAATAAAATTCAGAGCTATTTAGATTTTCTCTAGTATCATACTTAAAATGATCAACTATCTACACCAAGTTTGGGATAAAATGGAAGTATATACATACATAAATTGTTACAGAATGACTAATAACTTAAGGCATACTCCTTCCTACATCAAATAGCACTAAATGTGGGATGCAGGTGGTATTTACAATACACAATATATTATTCCAATTAATAAACAGTTTTGTGAAATACTTTTTGAATAATTATCTGAATATGGTTCATATATTATGTATTAAAAACATCAACGCATATGACATAGAAGAACAAACAGAAGTATTTAATGAACACCCACTAGGAAAATTACACAATTAATATGTAAATTGTGAAATAAGTACCAGAAATGCAGATTATTTATGTGTTGTTTGGTTAAGGATAACGCTATTTTCACAACAAAGTTCATATAGTTATATGAAAGGCAATTCTGGCTTTTGTGGTCTGATATGGTTTTCTTTAGTAGTAGTAGTTTCTAGGCTTATTCTTTACTGAGGATGTATATACCCTAAGAGGTTCATAGCTGAAATGTGAAAGGCAAAGCCTTGCTTTTCACAGACACAGATCACCCACCATACCATCTGGATTGACTTTAAATGATAATGGCTCAAAAAACTATTTCTGGAACTCTAGATAAAAATAAATTATTACAAAGATCAATTTAGGTAGGATATTAGATACAATTAGTAAAGTTATCAAATATGTGGAAAGTAGTCACATTTCATTTACAGTTGAGTATATCCATAAAAATCAAGCCAGCACTTACCTGGATAACATGCTTCAGTTTATCAATGATCTGATTTATCACAGGGTCACTTCCTCTGACTCTGACTTCAGGATTTCCAGACTGGGCTTTCATTCCATTTCCAACCACACGTTGAGCATAGCTGACAGAGTGAAAGGAAAGAGTTATGACTTAGAGACCTGGTCAGCAGCATCCTTCAGAGCTGTTTGAGACATTTGGGTTCAGAATTTCATTCTAGGAACAGACATCAGGACTGTGCTTCTCAAAACATAGATGGACAAACTGTTGCACCATCCTACTGAGGTGAAATGCTTATAGTAAAAACAAAAAAAGAATGGATTTTAACTATGTTTAACAACATGATAAAAAGTGTGAGTGTGTGTGTATGTGTGTGTGTGTGTGTGTGTGTGTGTGTGTGTGATGCTAATAATTCTGGCTAAATTACATATGTATGTCTATACCCACAGTGTATGAATCAGTATATTTTATGCAGTATTTAGATAAGCCCCAGTGCAAGTATATATGTATGTACAAACACATATATTTTATATACATATATATATGCATTTAGATATACAAGCCAAAACTATTAAATTTATAATGACATAAAATCCACAAAATCTTTTGTAGATAGAGGAAATAATATACTTTCACTAAGTTGCAAACATTAGTAATGGGATAATTTCACAGGCAGTAGAACATACTAGAATGTCCTGTTACTTCCAAATGATTGTAATGTAGTATCAACTTATTGTACATGAAAATATTTAAATTCACACGTCCCAAAATGTATCAGTTCCTACTCTATTCAACATTCTGTACCAACAGACTAGGTGAAAACGGAGGTGTAATTCTTATTCTCACAATGTTCATCACCAACCTAGAAATATAAAATGCCAATGCCAATTAAACCATTCATTGATACATTTGTTCATTACATTTTAATAGATTTCAGAGTTACCTAGTAGAATTCAGCCACATAATTGCACTTGTTTTCAGACAGTATACTGTGGCTTTATCAGTCGAGTGAGCAGTCAAATGCATCACTATGGAGTAACATGAAAGCGTTGTACACAGCCACTGTAAAGCAAACAGATGATACACACTACAACTATGGGGAAGTCTGTCTGGATTCAGAAATTTGGGAAAAAACAGGAAAGAAAAAAACTACTAAGTGAGCTCTAACCCAGGAAACACTAAGTCTTCATGGAATGGTTAATGAGATTTCTGGAGCAGAGGATAACATTCTTGAAAGGAAAATGAAGAAAACATGTGGACAACATAATGGAGGAGAACCCTAAGGCCTCTGTCTACAAGGTGGAAGGACCAACTACTGCCGGGGGAATCACACCCTCTGTGAGTCACACCTCCACTAGTAATCTGCTTTTTATGTCATGACACTAGGAACGCTACAGGGACTCTCCACGGTGATGTTCACATTAATTTAATGCAGTTTCCCTTCTTCCCTTTGAGGAGTTTGTCACAACTGTTAACATGCCTTCTCCTAAAAGTTCCTAATGAAGTAAAAAAAAAATCTTTGAAAAAAATGAAATTATGTTCTACTCTTAGAGCACAGCCATATGAAGTAAGTTTAGGGAATATCCATTTCAAAATGAGAATTAAACAATTCTAAATATTAAATAATAGAAGCTTAGACATTGATAATACTAACTAGATATGAAAAGTATAATATTAACAAATCTGTGACAGGCAATTGTTTAAATCTTGCTATTTTCAAAACAATTCAGAACTCACTTTTTGTTCAGCTACAACAGAACACAGAGGTGTTTGCCCAGTATCCACCGGGGATTGGGAAGTATATGCCAGGAGGAAGAAGCAGAAGGTAGAGTCTGCTTACGTTGTGAATGCAGCCTATTCTTAACTACCAAGGACTCAATCAACCTTGATCTTCTAAGGACTGTCTAGTATACATCATTGTCTCAATGTTTCAAGCACATTATATATTTGACTCTTTAATTAATGTGTTCAGAATTCATAAAAATGATGGCTAATATGGGTAAATAAATATTGTCAGAACACGGTACAAGAATGGAGTCCTGCAAAGAGAATTCTGAGTGCTTGTAAGGAAATTCTAATAAAACAAGACTTGTGATCACAGTTTCTTCAAAACCTAGAATTGTCCTTGGAATGTGGTTTTGTGCCCCTCCCAGGTGTAAGGGATAAGATAGAAGTGAATATACTTCAGATTATTCATTACAACTGGCTGTGGCTAGAGTTATCCTGCCTGGCCCACAGTCAGGACAAATCTCTATCACCTGCCAGTCCCACAGCCACACAACCAAGTAAACACAGAGACTTATATTGCTTACAAACTGTATGGCCGTGGCAGGCTTCTTGCTAACTGTTCTTACAGCTTAAATTAATCCATTTCCATTAATTTATACCCTGCCATGTGGCTCGTGGCTTACCGGCATCTTCACATGCTGTTTCTCATCTTGGCGGCTGGCACTGTCTTTCTGACTCAGCCTTCCACTTCCCAGCTTTATTCTCCTCCTTGTCCCGCCTATCCTTCCTGCCTAGCCACTGACCAATCAGTGATTTATTTACTGACCAATCAGCAACACACTTGACATACAGACCATCCCACAGCAATTGGCTACTGTTATTTGTTTATATGCCTCTATGAAAAAACATGATTTTATCACATGCAACTTGTCCTTGTGTTTGTACATTTTATTTATATAATTCCTCTTAACCTTCAGAGAATAAATTGTCTGATGTTCTGAATAATGTTGGCTATTGCGTGAGAGTTTAGTCCACCTCATTTACTGGCTCCATTCTTCCTGGTCCCACCACCAACTAGAGCAGTAAACAAAATATATAACATAATAATTATGATTCATACATTTTTTTAGTTACTCGGTGTGGGGACAGTCAATTCACCATTAGAATTCTGTTTGGTGATTACAAATTTTGGCTTAATTGAACTCAAAAAACAAGAACCCCAGGAGTATAAAATCATCTGGCGTCTCAGTAAAACATCTATTTCTACATCTGGCTCTTAGTTACTGAGAGAGGTGAGATGGGAAAGCAGGTCCAATGTTTGGAAACACAGACCTCCTCCAATGGCTACATTTGGCCTAGGATCCTCTAGAGCCCTTGGTAAGTCTTCCTCAGACTGTCACTCATAGCTTCCTCTCCTCTCACTTTCACTCTGAATCAGACCAGGAAGTATTTTAACATGCACTGATGGGGCTTGGTGTTAACCTGAGGAACTGTTTGCTTTTTGGTGTTTTTATTACCACAGTTTATGATAGTTAACTAACTATACAAGTCCAGTTACAGAATCATAAGTTCACCTACTCTATCATTAAATATTTGAGTTACCTACTCTTATTATTATTTGGGTAGTAAAAACATTACAAATCATATTAAAAATTAAAGTGGCATATGATTTATTGAAAGCAATTGGCCGCGCGGTGGTGGCGGGTGGTGGCGGCACATGCCTTTAATCCCAGCACTCGGGAGGCAGAGACAGGAGGATCTCTGTGAGTTCGAGGCCAGCCTGGTCTACAGAGTGAGTTCCAGGAAAGGCACCAAAATTGCACAGAGAAACCCTGTCTTGAAAAACAAAACAAAACAAAAAGAAAGCAGTTACTTTTCCTTGTTTTATAAGAGTAATGACAGTCTGACACACTCTAATGTTCACATTAAAATGGTTCAAGTGTAAAAGATGGGGGACATCAAGTGTTGGCAAGGACACAGGTGACTAGAACTCTCTTGAATGTGGCACTTGCCAGGCTTTTCTAGTGTAGGTGTGATTCAGTCTCATCATTGTACTCTTTTATCTGTGTGTGATAATACTGATTACACAAAGACAATGAGAATGCATGAGTCACAGCTACACTAGAAAAGACTGAAAAGTCCCACAGCCTGACAGAAATGATGATTCAGAATAGACTCTATGATTTATTAAGTTTGAAAAGCAATCAACCATATAATAAATCACTGTAAGTGCCACCTCCAAAGAAACCCTAGAGAAAGAACTTCATACAGCTTCTTGATTGGTTCTCAGTTAATCAGGGGTGCTTATTAAAATAAAAAAAACACTGAGCTAAAGGTGAAATTTGGACACTTTACTATAAGTTATATGTACATATTTTGGATATAAAAAATACTAACATTCAAAATTCCTTGGCTATTTCTTACAGTATTTATGGAAGAAAAATGTTTTTCATTAAACTATGTGTTAAATAAACAATACACAGGCATTGTGTGTGTGTGTGTGTGTGTGTGTGTGTGTGTGTGTAAATGTTTTTGTGGTTGTGTATATTCATTGTACATGGGACTGTGGGAATATTTGCCCCAAACTTCCTGTCCTCTCTACTCGCTCTCCTTCCAGTCTGGCCCTTCTGTTACCTAGACAGTTTCACTTCTAACATCTTGCCATCTATACTTAGGCAGGGAGAAACAGTGCCATCATCATTCAATGAATGATTGAAGATTCCAGTTGGCTTTAAAAACCTAGCCCTGTCGACTTAAATTTGTGTGCACAAATATGATTTCTAAATTAAAATACAATTATTTCTAATAAATGTGTTTTACTTCCTTTATGGAATTTCTATAGATCATTATCCCTTTTACTTCTGAATGTAAGAGTAATGATAAAACATTTCAAGAATTACCATAGAGATTTTTTATTTGAAAAATTGTTACCGTTTCACAGAGAAGAATAGAACAAAGCACAAAAACAAAGAGTTTTTTTTTTTAATACAAAAGTAAAGCCCCACCATATGTGCTTATGTTTTTCTCAGCAGGACTGGTAATGGATGCTCATTCTGCACAGAAATATTCACTCCAAGAACAACTTGTTCTCATCAACAAAGACAAAGGAAGCACATTCACAACACACACACATACACAACACACAAACACTAACACACACACATACATACACAAGCACATATACATACACATGCACGCACACATACACACACACACAAACACGCACACACTACACACACTGCAAAAGAATAAATGTCTATTAACAAGATTTCAGTCTCTCTGTGTTGGACACTTATGGCATAAATGAAATGCCAGCAAGTCAATATACTGCGGCTGTATGTGTGACTGACTTAATGAGCCAGATTTATGGGACTAACTAGGGAGTATTGACTTGATTCCTGATTTGACTGGCAATCCCTACTTGAAACCAATGTCATGACCACTGACTGGCAGATACTAATTTTGTAGAATGCAATATAATTTGACTTAGATTCATTACAGAATTGTAAAAATTTGATGTATAGTTACATTTTCAGGTGAAAATAACAGAATCTTACAATGAGATATAAACAACTTAAAATGATCTATCATAGATATCTGCCCCCAGTTTACTGGTATAGGAGGCAAGGCACAATGGTGAATCCAGATGAGCAACACACTTGATCAGAAGTTTATTTTTACTAAAACTGGAGTATTATGAGCATTTAAAAATCAAAAGTGGAAACCTAATTGCTTCTATTATTTTTGTTGTTTCCACTAAATTTTTGCATGACTGATTTTGTGGTTTTACATTCCTTTCATGTCTAGAATCCTGAGTCTCAACATTGCTATAAGATAAAATGTTGGTTTTACAGTTGGTCCAATAATGTGTTGCTGTTTGCATACCTGGGTGGAAACAGAGGCCAGAAAGTATACTGTAGGTATTCATCAGTGAGTTCCTTGTAAAAGAATAAATTACTTTCAAACTCTCTCTTGCCTCTCTTTCTGTTTCTGGTAGCAAATATGATGTAAATACTGGCAATTTGGCTTAAGAATCCCCGTTTATGCCGGGTGGTGGTGGCGCACGCCTTTAATCCCAGCACTTGGGAGGCAGAGCCAGGCGGATCTCTGTGAGTTCGAGGCCAGCCTGGGCTACCAAGTGAGTTCCAGGAGAGGCGCAAAGCTACACAGAGAAACCCTGTCTCGAAAAACCAAAAAAAAAAAAAAAAGAATCCCCGTTTATAATCTTGGGTTACACTGAACACCATTGCTGAGTGCTGTTTTGTGGACAATTGGTCTATACAACATCTTTCTCTACATGGAAAGTCCTAATCTTTGAAACCTCAGTCTAGAAAGAACTCTTATGACTGACTTTTTGAGCCCAATTTATGGGAGAAATCTTTCATGCAGATTGAGGCTCATAGGACTTCAGAGAATAAAGACAATGTAGAGTCAATTTGCAACGATTAAACTCTTTATGATTTTACATCTTCACTTCAATTGTTAAGACACATAACCATTATCAAGCTACTAGCTACTATTTATTTAGCTTTATAATCATATGTGTTATATCTGCATATGAACATTGTATCCCTGATTTTACTGAAGTCAAAATAAGTATAATTAATTGAGATTATATGTTGGGTATTGTTATTATTTATAAATAACTAATTTCTTTTATAGATATGCTATTTTGTGATAAGTTTTAGATGGTTATTATTTTTAAAAGTCAATATCTGCTTTACTTATAATGAACTTTCAGCACACCATTGTAATAAATCAGTTAAGAAAATGTACATTTAAAAAGACTCAGAGCTGTGGGTTGTAGTATGGTTATCCTTTGTTTTACATCTAGTATCCACTTATGAGTGAGTACATGTTTATCATTCTGAGTCTGGGTTACCTCACTCAGGGTGATATTTTCTAGTTCCATCTATTTGCATGCAAATTTAAGATGTTGTTGTTTTTTACTGAACGTGTGCCACATTTTCTTTATCCATTCTTCAGTTGAGGGGCATCTAGATTGTTTCCAGGTTCTGGCTATTACAATCTTCTCCCTGCCTACCCCCCATTCCCTCCTCCAACAAAGAAAGGCCTCCCATGGGGAGTCAGCAGAGCCTGGTACATTTAATAGAGGCAGGTCTAAGCCCCTTCCCCTGCATCAAGGCTATGCATAGAGTCCCATCATAGGTAGTGGGCTCCAAAAAGCCAGCTCATGCACCAGGACTGGATCCTGATCATACTGCCAGGGGTCCTTTAAGCAGATCAAGTTACACAACTGTCTTGCTTATGCAGACGGCCTAGTCCAGTCCCATGGAGGCTCTACAGTTGTTGGTCTAAAGTTCTTGAAAGATCTTCACCAGTCCCAAAGGCTGGAGGAGTGGAAGGAGGGAAGAGAGGGGAATCTGTGGTTGGTATTCAAAGTGTATAAAAAAATTCCTTAAAAAAATAAATAAAAAGACTCAGATAGCATAAACTCATTAAAAAATGTGCATGAATCAGTCTTCAACCTCACTTTGTTTGGCAAAACATGCATTGCTGCTTGCCAGATTAGCTAAGAGAACCACAGGTAAGCAATTTCATAACCGTTTGTAAAATAAGCAGCTGTGTGAACCAGAAAGAAGATATTTCAACACAGGAAGCATCTGCACATGGAGTCAGCAGGAATCTGACACTTGAGAAAATATTAAATAGGGCTGTATATATATTGACTTATAAGGGAACTATAATTCTCTACTTTTGATTCAAAGTGACTGCCCAGACTTAAAAATTGTCTGTTCTAGTTGCAATCTATTGAATATAGTTTGTGACTACTGAAATATTACAGTGACTTACATTTTCTGACCATGAATTTCAAAATTAAGCTGTACAATAAAAACTCTCTTCCATTGATCTACAATAGTTAATAATCATAATTACATTTTGAACTCTCACTACACTATTTCATTTGTTATATGAAAATATGCTACTATATGCATATTTTAACATGCATACGTCTAATACATATTTTAAGACAAGTAAGTCAAAATGATTCACAGTGTAATTTCAATCTCTCTATCTCACTGGTAATGAAGACATGATCAGCAAGTGTTCTACCATTGAGATATATTACCATTCTATAAACAATATTTTACCTCAGACATAAAATTCCAGATATTGTTGGAATTTTATAATATTCTGTGTATTTTTAATTGTATTTAATATCAGTAGTAATTAAATTTTGCATAAAAGAATGTTATCTTACACACAAAAATCACTTTAAAACTACTTACTGAACAACAGAAAGCTTACAAACTCATGGAAACTGAACAATTCACTAGTGAATGAAAATTGGGTCATGACAGGAATTATGAATGAAATTGAAGTATTTGAGAATTGAACAAAAATGAATACACAATATATTCAAATTTATGGGACACAATGAAGGCATTTCTAAGAGGCAAGTTCATAGTACTAAGTTCCTACATTAAAAAAAATTGGAAGAATCTCACCCTGATAACATAACAGCATAATTGAAAGCACGAGAACAAAAATAAATCATACCCCAAAGAGTAGAAGGGTGAGAATAATCAAACTCAAGGCTGAAACAATAAAGTAGAAATAAAAGTAAATAAAAAAAATCAATGAAACAAAGAGGTGCTTCTTGGAGAAAATTGACAAGTTGACAAACCTATACTCTAATTAACTAAAGAGCAGTGAAAGAAAATCTAAATTGACAACTTAGAGATGAGGGGGAGCATAACAACAGACACTAAGAAAGTCCAGAGAATCATAAGGACATAATTTAAGAATCTGTACTCCACCAAAGAATCTGTACTCTTTTAGATTGGAAAATCTAAAAGAAATGGAAACTTTTCTCAATACACATCACTTTCCAAAGTTAAGTCAAGATCAGATATGCAATTTAAACAAGCCTATAATCCCTAGTGAAATAGAAACAGTCATTAGGTCTTCCAACAAAAAAAATCCCAGGGCCAGATGGTTTTAGTTCAGAATGCTACCAGACTTTCAAAGAAGAGTAATTCAAGGACTAGAATAACTAGATGTCAAAAAAACAAATAACTCAATTTTAAAAAATGGGGTACAGATCAAAACAGAGAATTCTCAAATGAGGAAACTCAAAAGGCTGAGAAACAATAAGAAATGTCTAACATTCTTAGTTATCAAGGAAATGCACAGCAAAACTACTCTGAGGTTCCATCCTACAACGATCAGAGTATCAAAGTTCAATAACACAAGTGACAGCTCATGCTGTCAAGAATGTAAAATAAGGGGAACATTCATCTATTGCCGGTGGGAGTCCAAAATTGTTTACCCATTTTGGAAATCACTGTGGCAATTGATAAACTGAGAATCAAGCCATCTCCATCCAGCTATACCATTCTTAGGCATATACTTAAAGGATGCTTCGTCTCATCAAAAAGACACTTGCTCATCAATGTTCATTGCTGCTCTTCTCAAAATGTCAGAAATTGGAAACCACCTAGATGTCCCTCAACAGGTGAATGTATAATAACAAGGTAGTACATTTACATGGTGGAATATTTCTCAGCCATTAAAAATGAAATCATGAAAAAAATAGTCATTTTAAGCATGGTAAACCAGGCCCAGAAAGACAAATATAGCATATATTTTCTTATATTTTGATATTAGCTGTTTAATCAATGATAACCAAGCTACAATCCCTAGAACCACAGAGGTTGGATATACAGTAAGAAACTATATGGGAACAGATAGATTTCCCTAGGAATAGGAAATAGAAAACATAGTTATAGATTGCTGGAACAAGAGGCTGAAGTAGAGAGAGGAAGGGAATAGGGAGGTGACAGAGTGAATACTGGGAGAAACAGCTAAAATTAAGGGGCATTTATGGAGCAATATGGGAATCTAATATACAGTAGAAGCTTCCTGAAATATACACATGAAGGAAGACAATCTAAATAAAATAGCCAGACTATAGAGGAGAAAGAGCACCAGCTGGCCATCTCTTCTCACCCAATGAAGCCTCCAATACCTGGATTGAGTTACAACTAATTGTGGTGTTAACCAAAGTGGTCCCATGGCAATCCTTAAACAACCCAGGCTGTTGCAAAGACTACAGGTTTTTCTCCACAAAATGACAGCAAGGCCCAATGGCTGAATACAACACCTACTCGATTCATGGAACCTCAAGAAATCAAGCTGATACCTACCTGGAGCCTTCACACTTACAGACTAGTGTTTTGGCAGAGGGAAGTACTTTGCATGCTACAAAAGAAGAAATATAAATACCAAGCCAGCTTTAAACCCTTTGATCTGCAATGGTGAATGGTGTCCTGCCTACAAGATATGCTAGTGCAATCAATGGTGGCACTACACTTGTGGGAATAACCAACCCATGTCTAGTTTGACTCAAAGCCCACTGCACGAGGTGAAACCCATATCCTCCACACTGCTTGGTTGACCAAGATCCTGTGTCTAGATAGCCAAAGGATATAGGGTAAAATCAAATATTCTGTTCTACAAAAGATTATGGCAATAAAATGACTCCTAATGACATTCTCCTCATGGATCAGTGCCTTTCTCAGCTAGCATTAGAGAAGTTTCCTCCTGCAGAAGACGGGAACAAACACAGAAACCCACAGCTAGACATTATGCAGAGAATAAGAAACTCTGGAACAGTAAGAAGGATGTCTCCATCAAATCCCTCCCCCAGGGCTCAGGGAACCCCATAGAAGAGGTGGTGGAAGGGGTGTAAGAGCCAGAGGGGATGGAGGACACCAAGAAAACAAGGCCCTCTAAATCATCATGGTGAAAGCTCATATGAACTCATGGAGACAGATAGCATGCACAGGGCCTGCCCTGGTCTGCAGCAAATGGGGTCCTAGAGCTGAAGGGAGATGTGGACACATGTCCTCACCCCTAACACAAAAGGAATCATCAACTGATAACCACTTGCAAATGAAAATTTAGTTTTCTCCAAGGGTGAAAGCAAACTACTCTTAAGAGTATGCGGCATGCCAAGCAGTGGATGGCAAACAGGAAAGGAACTGAAGGGCATCTTCGGGGTTCCTGGTCTCATAATGTCATGCAGGGCTTTTTCTTTGCTTTCTTTTTCTCATTTTATATTATTGGTCTTTATATTTTTATTTATTTTTTCCTCTCTCTTTATTCTATACGTCGTGTGTGTGTGTGTGTGTGTGTGTGTGTGTGTGTGTGTGTGTGTGTGTGTGTAATGGCTTCCAGTTTAGTGTTTCTATGAGATTCCTGAGCGTGCAAACAAGTGGGTCTCTGTTTCTTGTGCCTTCTCTTAGGCTATCTTCCTCCCGTTTGTTTGGTCATATTCTGATGTGCTGGTTTTTTGTTTTATCTTATTTTATTATATTATTATCCCCTAAAAGCATGTTTGTTTTTTAATGCGAGATGCATGCAGACGTGAGGGAAAGTGGAGAGGAACTGAGAGGAGGAGGAGGAAGGAAAACCATAATCAGGACATAATATGTGATTTCAAACAGAGTATTTTCAATAAAAGTTCAAAAATTAGTAAATAGTAAAATTCATTTAGAAGGTGCAATAACTGTAAAACTACCAAAAACTATGGAAATCAATATTTTAATATTTCCTATCAATACACAATAAAAATCACAGGGTAGGACTTCTGAATTGTGTTGTATATAGTCAATCAGTTTCATGAAATCAGCTACATCCATGAGGTTCATCTTAGTTCCCCTTTTTATACAAATGACTCAAAATACATATTTAAAATCTTTTATTTTCTTCTTAAAATTGGTCTTAAGAATAGTGCTTTAAGTGACACTTTATATTTTTAACAATTCCTTCTGTTTTATCACTGTGTAGCCGTGAGAACCCATAGCAGCTACAGTATCTAACACTCTGCCTTCAAGAAGAAACACACCTGTAGCAAGAATAAAGCACTTAGCTTTATTCTTAGCCCACAGTCTAATAGATTTCTTTTGTCTGTTTTTGGTGACAACAACATAAATTTAGAGCTGGAAGGGACCTTAGAGGTCATTTAGTTCAACTCAGCCATCTCTTAAAACAAATTGAGGAGGTATGTTTATTTCATCATGTTGTATGTATGTGCTGTGTATTTCTGAAAGCTTCTGAGACAGCATTTCACAAAAGGCACAGACTCTATAAAACAGGGGCAAATGAAAGCATAGTGAAGGGAGAGGGGAAAAATACGTGCAGTGATGGAGGGAAGGAGACACCAGCGTTAGTCTAAAGCTTTGCTCTACCTGTCTTGCTCTGCTCTGAAGGCCAGAAAGAAAACCAGAAATCAAATAGATCGTATTACCTGCCAATCACCTATCAGGAAGAGTGCCAGAATATGTTAGCAGCCATGGTTTGCTCAATTGCTGGTCTCCTAAACATGTTTGTGAGTCTTTAAGAAGTAGAAAATGAATAAAATGGTGAAAATAATAATACGATCATGGCCCCAAGGATCTAGTGACTTCGCACTCCGGGTGAATTTGGCGGACATCTCACTAAGTGTACATTCCTCCCACTCTCCCTGCAGTTTTGTAAAGCAGTCTCCTGGGTCCTTAGAGTGTACAGGCTCGACATTCCTCACATTCCCAATCATCTCAGATGGCACTCCCCTTGGCCCTTCTGTTCCTTTCTCTCTGTGTCTCTCTCTTCATACCTGTCTTCTTTTTTAGTTTGTTTTTTATTACATTCATTCACTTTCTTTAAAACAAGGGGGAAGAGAGGAAGGGAGAGAGGGGGAATTGAAGGAAGTAGAGATGGAGGGAGGGAGGGAAGGAGGAAGGAAGGGAGGGAGGGAAGGAAGAAGGGAGGGAAGGAAGCTTAGAAAATCAGGCAACAATAAAAAAAATAAAAGAATGAGACATTGGAGGGCCAGCGCTCAAGGAAAGTCTTGTGATGCAGCAGAAGAGCAGTCTGGGGTCTGTAAGCTGTAACCTGACATCCCAGGTCCTGGGCTTCCTGGCATTCCATCCCTCTGCTATTTCTACTAGTCTGAGCTTAGCTTTTTATTTTTCTCTTTCCCTTCTTTTCCCTGTATAATGCATTATTATTTAGCATGATAACTTCATCTTAATGAAGCTGGGGAATTATGTAAATTAATTATGAGGAAAATGGAAAATGCGTATAAATAAGCTACCTATACCATACCAATCAGCCATTTTAAATTAGTTTTTCTTAAAAAAAATATAGCCTTCTTTCAGAATTCCCATCCAGAAACCAGATGAGTGTATAATTTATAAACTACTTGCTCATACCTTCTCCCCTCGCTGTCCCTACATGAGCATGATGATTATTGAAATATGTATTGTACCCAGAGGCAGGCAGGATACAACAGATGTATACCTCAACTCAGCTGCACTTTTCTCACCAGGGCTTACTGGCTACTCAGAGCAACTACAGACGTCAATCTTACCTACAGCATAGAGCAGAGAAAGACAGCAAGCCATCTTCTTAAAGGTAAAAGAACAAACTAAATAAAAAATGGTCATTTCTTTACATAAAACAATATAGAGAAAATGATACTTTTTAAAAGAGAGAGAGTAGGGCAGAGATAAGAGAGAGACAGAAAAGCAAGCAAAGCGCAGGCACTTCCCTTCAGAAAGAGAAGGGGATCACGCCAAGCCTCCAGTAGAAAACATCCTTAAGAAGTACACCGCTGACCAGAAGACATATTTAACTTTGCACGGTATGGAGAAGGTTATACTGTTTAGGAAACATGAATGAAAGGTACAATGATAAATGTACCCAGAGATCAATGTGAGAGATGCCTCAGATTGGTTTTATAGGAGACGAAACATGCAGGTCCTCTACTCAGAGGAATCCACAGAGGAAAGTTCAGGCAGTGATTCAGTCGGAGCCCGGGGGTGGGGGAAGAGCCAGGTAGAGGAATGGCAGAGGAGAATGCAGATGGGCTGCAGAGAGGAGAGTTTTGAGTCAAGAATAATTTTTGTAATGTAACAAGGAACAAGAAGGACAAGATCTGAAACAGAAACCCAAACTATGAATATTAAAAAGACTACTGAGTTCTACCAGGGGCAGCAGAAGAAACAATAAACGTGACTTGTGTGAAGACAGAAAGCAGACAAAGCCTGAGACCTAATAAAGAAAATGTCAAACACATCCACAAGGTAAGAAAAGAGAGAGGGAGGACTTGGTTCTTTATAAATAAATTATGTGAAGCATATATCAAATTTTCTTCTATTTTGTTTAAATTATTAGAAGTCAGGAGAAGTAGAACTGGGCTGTAATCCTAACACTGTGGCCTCAGTGTAGAAAGATTCTGAGTTCAAAGCTGCCCTCGGCTACGTAGTGTGTTCTTGTCTAAAAACAGCACAACCAGCCAACTAACCAACCAATTAACCAACCACCCAACCAATCACTCAATCTATAAATATAAAAATCAAATACAAAATAGAAGGTTTGGAAGTTTTAAGAGAGACTATAATAAAAAATATTACGTTGAGCAACTCATTTTCAAAACCCCTCCCTGGCACAGGGGGATACTAACATTCATCTCAATAAACTGTGTACTCTTGCCATTCTTAAAAAATAGGAATGGTATATCATGAGTTTGTCTCATTCTGCATTATAAAAATGTATACCAAATATGGCTCTAGTTTATTCATGTCATAAAACTTTGTTCAATGACATACTGGTGTAAGTTTATAAATAGCAAGACAAATATTTTATGAATCAGGAAGTTCTGACTTCAAGTTACTAGAAGGAGACCATTGATTAGTTACAAGAGAAGTTAATTTTTACATGTTCTGTGCTTATTATTACAGTGACATTTGAGCAAGTAATGGCAAGGGGAAACCAAATAAACATCCAGCCATGTCATATTAACAATTATAATTATACTTAAGCCCTAAAATAAGTTATGAAAATTGACATATAAAAGTAGCATGTTCTTCCAATTTTACAGCACTGAGCAAAATCAGAGATTCCTTTAAAAGTTCCTGTATAGCTGGGCGGTGGTGGCGCACGCCTTTAATCCCAGCACTCGGAAGGCAGAGGCAGGCGGATTTTTGTGAGTTCGAGGCCAGCCTGGTCTACAGAGCGAGATCCAGGAAAGGCACAAAGCTACACAGAGAAACCCTGTCTCAAAAAACCAAAAAAAAAAAAAAAGTTTCTGTATGCTTTACTCAATCTACTCATCCAGAGTTGACTGCTGAAATGACCACCCTAGCGTTCCATTTCTTCTTCTGATTATTACAAAGGATTCCTGATTTCCCAGCTTCTGCTACTGATCTCTCTCAAATCTTCTCAGGGTGGTATGGTAGTAAAAAGCTGTCATAATGTAATTTACATCAAATCATTTCTCTGTTTACAGCCTTACAGTGGCTCCTGTCTCGTGAGAAACTCCCCTAAAAGCATGTAATGGCCTACAAGGTACGTATTCCATAAAGTGCTCCTCTTATTTCATTTCTCCAATGTTACCTACTAATGCCTTTTTTCTCCTCACTATGCCAAAGACGTTCTATCTTTCATGATGCTATTCTAAGCATCAGGCCATAGGATTCTTGTTCAGCACGTCTATAAGAAGCTGTGCTCTCTCTTTGCTTTTTGTACTGTTCTTTTACTAGATGCAACCTGGCTTCTCACCTTTCTCATGTCTCCCTTCAAATGTTTTCCACCTGATGCCCAACTTCTATGTGTAACAGTCTTAAATGTGGTCCTAAGTAAGTTAGTTTGGCAATCTTCTGATTAAAAGATTCTCCAGCAATAGATTTAGGGAATGGAGGAATCACTGCCTTGAGATTTGTACCCACTGGGGATCTCATCAGACTCCAATGGACAGTTGCAGTCCAATAGTCACACAGATGGCCCTGGTTTACCTAGTTGGGCTACAAAAACAAATGAGAATGAGTGGATACTAGGAAAGTACACATAGGGATGGAAGGGTAACAAGGTTGATAGTAATGGAAGTGAGATAGGAAAGGTTAAGGAAGGGGAAGAGATCAGAGTATGTTACACACATTTATCAAATTGACAGATAAAATTAATCAACACAAAAAAATCACAAAGGAAGGAAGGAAGGAAGGAAGGGCAGATGGTAGACAGGCAGGCAAACAGAGAAAAAGGAAAGGACCAGGTCAGAGTAACTATTTTTGTTTAGTCATGTGCTATTTTTCTCAATAAAAAAGTAAAGCTGATTTTTATGAAACTCTTATAGATACAAAATACTCTCCCTCCAACTGGGCCGTGCATATGACTGAAAAAAAAATGAATTACATTACTTACAAAGAAAACTATTGGGGATGTTAGGGTAGGAAGATCTGAATGAATGGACCCTGGGAAGCCAGTCCCCTGCAAGCACAATTTGGGACATGCAATGGTAAAATCAGGAGTTTGTAAAACTGTGGTAGGTTGAGAATTTTTTGTTGTTGTTGTTTTTGTTTTTGTTTTTCAAGACAAGGTTTCTCTGTGGAGCTTTGCGCCTTTCCTGGAACTCACTTGGTAGTGCAGGCTGGCCTCGAACTCACAGAGATCTGCCTGGCTCTGCCTCCCGAGTGCTGGGATTAAAGGCGTGCGCCACCACCGCCCGGCTAGGTTGAGAATTTAAATGTTTTTAAAGCAGCAGATTTCATGTGCTATAACTGAAATTGTCCAAGCTGCCTCTGACTCACTCTCAAGCTGTGGTCTTCCATCTCTGGATTAAAATGAAACAGCACTGGCCATTCAGTAAATGAAAATGCTCCTCAGGCTGCCTCTAAGCCAAGCTTATAAATGAACCAGAGGCAAGGGCTTTCAACTGCCAACAAGCTAACATGTGACCTGATGATGGCAAATGCAGTACAGCTTCTTTACACAAAGATCAAAAGTGTGATAATGGGATTATAAAAACTGAGAATACGTGAAGCTTAAGTACAAAAATACATTTAAAAAAACATTTTCTTAATGCAGAGGGTTCTAGGCAAGGAAACTGATTGTTCTACACTAAAATCAACAAAGCCTTCGGTGAGTGGACCTTGAATTAGTTTTAATACTGTTCCATGGTCCAAGCTCACCAGTTCTTTTTTTTTAAAGCTTATCAATTCTTGCTAAAAATTGTAAGAACTGTTTTAGCTGTCTGTTAAATGCTTCATACTCAGACAATTTTATTAATGAAAAATATGGTAAAAAAACATAACATAAAAGCATTAAAATGTGACTTTATTTTTTTTTTCATTTTATATACCAACCACAGTTTCTCCTCCCTCTCTTCCTCTCACTCACCCCCACCTTCTCCCGCCCCCATCCACTCCTCAGAGAGGGTAAGACCTCCCTTGGGGAGCCCACAAAGCCTGGCACATCAAGTTGAGGCAGAATCAAGACCCACACACACACACTGCATCAAGGTTGAGCAAGGTATCCCTCCACAGGGAATGGGCTTTAAAAAGCCACTTCATGTACCAGGGATAAATCATACTTCCACTGCCAAGGGCCCCACAAACAGATCAAGTCACACAACTGTCACACGTGCCTAGTTCAGTCCCATGCAGGCTCCCCAGCTGTCAGTCCAGAGTCTGTGAGCTTCAACTAGCTCAGGTCAGCTGTCTCTGTGGGTTTCCCTATCATGATCTTGACTCCCCTTGCTCATACAATCCCTCCTTCTCTTCGAATGACCTCCAGGAACTTAGCCTAGTGCTTGGCTGTGGATCTCTGCATCGGCTTCCATCAGTTACTTGATAAAGGCTCTATGATAACAATTAGGGTAGTCACCAATCTGATTACAGGAGAAGGCCAGTTCAAGGCACCCTCTCCATCACTCCTAGGAGTCTTAGCTGGGGTCATCTTTGTAGATTCCTGGGAATTTTCCTAGCATGAGAAAAAGAATTTCTTTCTAGCTAATTTTATATTCAAAATACAAGTCTTACACTAACTCTTTATAAACTTACTATTGGAAGAGACACAAGTTTAAATCCAAATTTATCAGAAACAATCCAACCCTGAAATTTGAGATTTGAGTTTAGGCATAAAATGGTGATATACAACTAAGAAATGATGATAATAGAAGGTGATACAACAAACAAACCAAGAAGATTATTTAATCACCCCTCCCCATTGCTGTAGATAGAATGCTTTTACCTCTCCAAGTTCATCTCTTAAAATTATTAATGCAACAGAATGGGATCAGAAGGCAGAGAATTGAGACCTCACTGTCCTGTGAATAAACCCTCCTGGGACTTGATGCCTTTACAGTTCCAGAGAACCAGGTAAGGCCACGGTGAGAAGCAGATATTTGTGAATCAAGACTGGGGGGCACTCAAAACAATGATCCTGCAGGCACATTTATCTTAGACTTCTCCAGATCAAAAATTTTGAAATAAATCTCTATTTATATTCTCGTCAATGATGTTTGGTATGGCAGCCCAAACACATTAAGAAATTTTAATTTTAATAAAAATATAATAAATAAAAATAAAATTTTAATAACATACAATAGCATAAATAATAAATCTAACAAAGTAATTATAGGGTATATCCTTACCATGAATTAAATAACTACCTGAAGACATCAATTATTTTTATTATTACCATAATAAGGCAGAAATGAGCATCAGCATCAGGACTATCTATATTAAAAAAAGACTACATGGTCAGAAACAGTTTTAAAAACTAATCTCAATTATAGTAAATTCTATGTGACCACATATGCCACATGAAAATGGCCAAAAAGGTTTGGGCAACTCTGTCCCAAAAGGTAGACAATATGATTAAACAGGAAAATCTGAGTGTGTTCAGCCCCAAATCACAAATGATCATCCCAAAGTGTGGATCTTCACCTTTAATTCCTGTCTTTAACTTGCTGTTGATTTAATTCACCAAGTATTCTTGGGCCCCCATTGGCTCATGCCTAAAAGAACTATGTTATAATTTACAAGATGTCTCTGAATACTGTAGCAGGAATCTTAGAAGGTCTTATTAATAAAATCAAACCTGAGGCCAGTTATTGGGGTGAATGCTGGAAGATCAGAGAAGCAGAACAAGCCACAGCTAACCTCACCTCAACAGTTCCTCAGCTGATCCTGTTTCCTCAGACTAGAAGCTTCTGTATCCTCATCCCATTGGCTCTCAGCTGAACTGCTGCTTGAAAGCCTGAGGCTTAACCAGCTAAAAGCTTCTAGTTTCTGGTCCTCACGCCTTATATACCTTTCTGCTTTCTACCACCACTCCCTGGAATTAAAGGTGTATGTCACCATGCCTGGCTGTTTCCAATGTGGCCTTGAACTCACAGAGATCCAGAGGGATTTCTGCCTCTGGAGTGCTAGGATTAAAGGTGTGAGTGCCACCTTTGTATCTAGTGGCTGTTCTGTTTCTGACCCCAGATAAGTTTATTAGGGTGCACAATATTTTGGGGAACACAATACCACCACAGAATACTAAGTGAAATCAAACACATGCATTGCCTCTGTGTATGTGTGTGTGTGTGTGTTTGAAAAGATATCCTAACAAATATTAGTGTCTATTATTTGTATAAAGAGAAAAAAACATTCATTTTATGATAGCTCTTAAACACAGGTAATATGCATAAACCAATGAAAACTACCAGGCCACAGGGGAGTTAGGGTTGAGAATAAAGATGTAGTTGGCTGACGAGACAAGATGGCAGAACTTGGTCTGAGTAGAAACAAAAGGTTTGAGTCCAGTAAACAGGCAGACTCTACTCAATAATGTAGTACTTGGTAGTGGGGGTCATGCTGAGCTGAAGCAATGGTAACAGACTGGAGTTCACCACCTGCTGGTCCCTGATGTGCACACCAAATATGACATGGTACTACTGGGAGAGAGGCCATGCAATACAGTACTACATTTCCCATCATCTCATGGGGTCCAGGAGAGGAAGTTACACGTTCTTAATTCGGGCATGTCTAATAAGTCTTGGGCCTGGTTTCTCTGACATGTTTTATATATGTCCATGTGCCCCTACAGTCTTTATTCCCTCAATAACTAAATAGATTGAAACATTTCTATTCCTAAGAATAAGTCATTTATCAGTCTGTGCTACATAAGTAGCAGCAGATGGATGGTTGTTCACCTGCCTATGAAGGCAATCAACCCACATCTCAAAATGGAGTCAAAAGCTGACTGCAAAATGGAATCTTTCCGGGCAAGACACTGCCTGAAATACCACAAAAGAGGGAGCAAAGGTACACAGCTTAATATCAACACTCTACTCCTTGGGTGCCCTGGGGAGGGGCCCAGTGCCTCTGTAGAAGAGCAAATGTTTTGTCGATTTTGTTTTGTTGGTGTTGCTGAGTAACTTTTAAAATTTAATATCAGACTGTTACAATAATTCAGACTCTTCTTTATGTAACTTAGTTTAGTTAAATGCTTTGCCCAAACTTCTTATTTCCTGCTTTGTCTTAAATAATGGATTGCCATTATGTCAATTATTACCCCTGGCATAATCTGGGTCATTGACACATGAAGATTCCCTGCATTTTATTTGCAGTTTTTGTGTGTCTACTATTATTTCAAGATAGTAATTCTAAACATTAATCCAAACTGTAAGGAACATGTTGTAAGAAGAGAGAAGAAAAGCTGTCAGATATATTACAAAGAGAGATGTTGTAGAAATAGCTAATTTAATCTTACAAAATGGAGGGATGAGAAGAAAATACTGAAATTTTACTTTAAATTATTTTTAAATATAGTTAAATAAAACAAAACTTTGCCTCTGAAAAAAGTCCTAGTAAATTAAGAAGTGGGAATCCTCTTCTAATCATCCATCTAGACCACAACTTTATATTTTCTAAAAATTCACTTTTTAAGATTTTTCTTGGTTAAAGCAAAAACTGTATTATATTTAACATACCTCTATCTGTAATTCCATAAACATAATTACTATTAAAAATTACTTTAATGTATGTGGCTTTCTACAGAAACAACTGTGACGTTCCTGTGGAAAATGCAAACAAAGAAAAGACATGAAATTGTCAAGCTCAATTACAGTAAAATAGAAGCGCACAGATTCCAACCCAGCTGAACTCTGCTGCTTTATGTAGAGAAACAGGCATCTAATATAGGACTTGTATGAGCCATTACTCAGGAGACCAAGCCTCAGAGACACAAGTCTGACATTTCCTATTTCCTCTAAAACAATGCTGCAAATCTCCCAGATCCCACAGCAGCAGCCTGGATGAGCCTTGAGATTACCTGATAATTTCAGAGCTGATGTTTGACACAACACTGACATGTTGAATATTTTGCTTCAGCCACAGGAGATCTCCAACTCCTGCCTACTCAAGTCAAAGGGGCGTATACTCAATTCATTCTTTGTTATTGAGTGGTTTGTTTTTGCTAGATAATTGATGGAAAATTAGCACAAATGACAGCTATGATATGGTGTAGGAATTGCAAGCAGATGAGAAACCTGAACAGCATTACCAGTACCAGACAGAGAAGCATGCCACAACAAAGGTCAAAAGGTAGAATCAACCCAGGCTTTAATGCACTGTGAGTCTGAAATTCAGTATCAGCAAAACTCCAAGCTAGGTTATTTCATTGCCTTTTTTTTTTGTTCATTAAACTATATTTTCAAATTCACCACAGATGAAGAGACATTTCATCATCAAAATCCTAACAAATATCTGACTTGATCATTTGAACTTTACCATGGTGAGTGATTCAACAGAAAGGAATTCAATCTATGCAAACAAAATGTCACGAGTGCATTACTTTATTGTGCAAAAGTTAAAAACAATTCAAGAATGCACAGGTGAATTGTGGGATATTTATTCTAAGGAACTATATACATATTGAATGTATTTATTTTAAATGAATACGAAAAAATTCTCACTACATCGATTAACACTGCCTAGTGATGCTATCTCAAAAAATAGAATTGTTAATATGCAGAAAACAGGAACAATTTAAAAGTACGTAGGAAAAATATAACATTTATTGTCACATAAAGGTCACATGAGAGTGAAGGAGTTTTTGCCTATAAGCAGTCTCCAGGACAACAGGCCAGCATTGGAACTGCATGGGAAAAGGGGCATTTGGATCACTGTGGTGGTTTAAAAGAAAAGTGGCAGGAAGTGTCACTATTAGGAGATGTGGCCTACCTAGAGTAGGTATAGCTTGGTTGGAGGAAGTGTGTTAATGGAGTGGTCTTTGGGTCTCAGATGATCAAACCAGGCTAATGGCTCAGTCTTTCTTCTTCTGCCTGCCAAGCTGGATGCAGAATTCTCATCTCCTTCTCTAGTACCATGTCTGCCTGCATGTAACTATGCTTCCTACCATGACAGTAATGGACTAAACCTCTGAACCATAAGGCAGCCCCAATTAAATGTTATCCTTTATAAGAGTTTCCATGGCCATGGTGTTGCTTTATAGCAATAGAAACCCTTAGACAGAAGTTGGTACCAGGGATTGAGATATTGCTGTGGTAGGTCTGACCATGATTTTATTTGGAGGAATGTGGACTTTGGGACTTTGGATTAGGAAAGCAGTGGAATGCTTTAAGCAGAATTTTATGGGTTATCCTAGTAGCAGCATGCAAGACTCCTGAGAGAGATTTGAACTCTAAAAGCCCAGCTCAAGAGATGTCAGGAGAGAAGAATATTAATATATGACCTAGAGATCATTCTTGTGATATTTTAGTGAAGATTGTGGCTGCTTTCTGCCCTTGTCTAAAAAAAAAATCTGTCTGTTGCTAAATTAAAGACTTATGGATTAACAGCTTTGGCAGAGGACATTTCCAAACAACCTAGATTGATTGTGTTATATACCTATTAGTGTTCACACTTATGAAGATCTATGATAAAAAGGAGCAAGGAAAGTTTTAAAAAATGTACTGTTTGAGAAGAAAAGGGACACAGGAAATGGAATGGAGCTAAGTCTTGTGCACAAGAGGATAAAGAGATGAAAGAAAGGCCTAATATTAAATGGAATAAAGGGAGTGATGACCTCAGAGTAAGACCCCACCCAGCTAAGATTCCAATTTGTGAAAGGGCATTTAAAGCTTAGATCCAGGAATGGTGATACATGCCTTTAATATCAGCTCTCAGGAGACGGAGGCAAGGGGATTTCTGAGCTCAAGTCCAACCTGGTCTATAGATTGAGTTTCAGAACAGCTAAGCTTAGGCAGTGAAATAAACCATCAAAACGAGAAACTGGTGAAGATGTAACTGGGTGAGGGGACCATGTTCTAGTCCCAGCAAGCAGCAGAACTTGGCAGCTTCGACCAAGTGGTTCTGGCTTTAGAGTTAAGGACAGAAGAAAGGGGTTATAGAATCTCCCTCCAAGACTAAGCTGCTGAGGCCAGGCATGTGTCAGGGTTGTCCCTGCATGGAGGCCTAGAAAGGCCATTGCATGCAGCTGTGAAGGTGAAGCCTGGATTGCCTTGGAGACCCAACAATGTTAGAGATGCTAGAGTCATGGGATACCTGCTGAGGAGAGCGGCTAACAGGGAGTGGAACCAACTCAAAAGATAAAAGTGTGTTGTAGCCAACAAAGCTGAAAGGAGATGGAGATCCGAGGCATGCTTTGATAAGGAGTTGCAGAGTTTGGAGTTTGACCAGCTGGGTTTTAGTCTCACTTTGGTCCAATATTTCCTCACTTTCCTTCCTTTCCTCATTTTTAGAATGGGAATGTATATCCAGTGCCATTATATATTAGAAATATGTGATCTGTTTTTTTCATTTTGATTTTACAGGGGATTACAGTTAAGAGATTGCATGAATCTCAGAAGAGACTTTGAATTTTGGATGTCTATAAACTATGGGAACTTTTAAAATTAGATTTAATTCTGCATTATGATATGGCTACAAGCCTGTGGGGGCCAGGTTTGAGAGTCAAAGTTACATTTTAAGTCTTAATTACTGTGCCTAAGAGATCCATGAAACAAAAATGCCTCTGATCTGTAAGCTCTTTGCCCAAGGAGAGATAGTTCCTGAAATGCTGGAGGCTGTTGTTTATGGGAGATAACAAGCCACACATTTTCACTGCCCTAAACAAACATTTGATTCAACTGCACCATATGTGCTTGATCACATATAGGTGGGAGGTTTACAGGCAGGAAATAGGTCAGGATGTATGATTTCCCCTGATTGGATATAGGCCTGAGGTAAGTAGGCACAAAATACATCATTGTATTCTTGCCTCTGACTGAACCTTCTGGGAAATGCTGTCAATTATGGGTTTTCCCTTTTTAAGCCCCTGAAAAACATGACTCAGGGACATTTTTTTGGGGAACCCAGTATGGACTTGGCCAGAGCCCATCCACCTGGCCAGTATTTAATTAAAACTTGCTTCAAGTTTGACTTTAAGCTGTGATAGTGGTCTTATTCTCAACTGGTAGGATTATCACAGGGAGGGGAATGCTGTGGGATATCTTTCTGAATGCTGTGAATATGTGTAACTCCCACTGGATAATAAATAAAGCTCTTTTGGTCTATGGAAAGAAAGCTTACAGCCAGGTAGGAAATCCAAGCAGAGATACAGAGAGAAGGGCAGAGTCGGGAGAGATGCTAGGCCACCACTGAAGGAACAATATGATGCCAGCAGACCGGTAATGCCATGGCCATGTGGCAACATAAAGATTAACAGAAATGGGTTAAGTTATAAGAGATAGCTAATATAAGCAGGAACCATAGGCCTACAATTGTAATTAATATGTCTCTATGTAATTATTTTAAAGCAGCTCTCCCACTTTTGGTGGGAGAGATTTGTCCAGACCATGAGGCAGGACAGGACAGAGAAACTTCCCATTACATTTGGTGCCCAGACATGGTAGAAAGAATTTCCACCCAAAATAAGAGAAAATATGAGAAAGAATATATTTATATATATATATGATGATATATATATATATATATATATATATATATATATATATATATATATTATTCTGAAACAGAGCTAAAAACAGCTTCCTAGTTATGTCTCTCAGGCAAGACGTAATACAGGGATGCCACAGCAGAGTCTGGGCTTGAGCTAAAGTATGTCGAGTTCACAGTGTATGGGCTTGACCTACAGCATGGCAGATTCCCTCCACAGTACACAGAGGTGTCTCCAATCCACACAGCATGCTTCATGGCTGATTTAGGTTTTGCTAGTACAGACAGAAAAAAAAAGTTTCTGGGTGTGGTGATATTGTGTTCCCCAAAATATTATGCACCTTAATAAACTTATGTGGGGTCAGAGTACAAAACAGCCACTAGATATAGAGGCCAGAAAATGGTGGCACTCACACCTTTAATCCTAGCATTCCAGAGGCAGAGATCTGCCTGGATCTCTGTGAGTTCAAAGTCACACTGGAAACAGCCAGGCATGGTAACAAGAGCCTTTAATCCCAGGAAGTGATGCCAGGAAGCAGAAAGGTATTTAAGGTGTGAGGACAAGGACCTAGGCCTGGTTAAGCTTTTAGGCTTTTGAGCAGCAGTTCAGCGGAGATCCATTCAGATGAGGACTCAGAGGCTTCCAGTTTGAGGAAACAGGATCAGCTGAGGAATTGGCAAGGTGAGGTGGCTGTGGCTTGTTCTGCTCTGATCTTCCAGCATTCACCCCAATACCTGGCTCCAGGTTTGATTTTATTAATAAGACCTTTTAAGATTTGTGCTACATCTGAGCTACATGCTGCTTGTTGGAGGCATAGACCCACTGCTTCCTGGAATTGGTGGTAGTTGTACCTCTGCCATGTTGGGAAGCTGAGGTGTGTGGAGTCAGCAGTCAAGGCTGCTCCATTGGTCCTAGCCATGCAGCTTAGCAGTTTAAAAATCTCTCCTTATCAGAGAAGGATTATAAATTCACAATAAAACAGATTCAGATGGAATAAAACTCTAAACAGTTTACAGTGTGTGTAAAAATGTACATAGGCTTGGAAGAGAGAGGAAAAGGAATATATACAGTTTTATAAAAAAAAAACAGATAGTTTTAAAAAAATAAAGTCTTTAAAGAGACTTTAGTAAGACTATAGTAAAGGTAATATAAAAATTAAGCCCATAAAGATGGAAATTACATAGAGTCTGGACTGTGTTGTCTTTGGGATTTTTCACTGGAGAGAGACATTTGATTGTAAAGGCTATTGAGCTAAACCGATATATATATATATATATATATATATATATATATATATATATATATATATATATATATGGTATCTTGACTTCAAATTTTTTGTCTAAGGATATGTTGCTTTGGAAAGGAGGCTCTGCTTTTGTTTCCATGGGAAGCAAGAGGCTATGAATTTATTCCAGGTTAACATGGATCAGATTTGATCTATCGAGACCTCCTGAACCTTGACAGATGGTATCTATCATCAAAGGTTGTAGACGTTCTTCCCAGGACTTGACCATTATCTTGAATTTTCTCAGAATCCCCATAAGATTAACAACAACTCCAATAAGCAGGAAGTATCTTAGCAGACTATGCCCACATTCCAAAAAAAAAAAAAAGAAAGAAAAAGAAAGAAAGAAAGAAAGAAAGAAAAGAATTAGGATTATGGATGTTTGTCTTTGTTTAGGGGTTTGGTTACAAATTGTTATTGGTCATAGTCAATCTCTTTCTAAAGGAAGAAAGGAGGTTGATTATAAATGCAATCTCTTTCTGAAGAAGAAAAGAGGGTATAAATATGATAGGATACAAATGTAGATTATTGAATCTACTTTTAAAGAGCAACAACTTATTTGAAATGTTTTACATTGCTATGGATTTTGGTTTATTGATACAAATTTAAAGTTAATTTTGTTATAATATATATTATATTTCTACTCTTGTTTAATGTATTATGCTTATACAACTCATTTAAAATTGTAATGTATAATTAAGAAATACAGATTAATAATTACTCATCTATGATAGTCAAACTTATAGTCATATTAGTTAAGTTTTCTAGGTATACATATATATATTTCAATTAGATGGGTAATCTTCAAACACTTCAAAGACCTACAGAATATGGCATTGAAAATGTTTTAAGAACTTTGACTTTTTTTAGAAATTGAGACATGTCTGCTCCTGGCAACACCAATCTACTTCAGAGAAGATGATGGACATTGAAGAAACTCCATATGGAGTTTGTTTTCTTTATGGCAAAAGTTAGCCATTTGGGCAAGAAACTGTTCTTGCCTGGACTGCTTGATAGTATGTTGTATAAACTGGACATGCAGGACCCATGGGAAGGTGACCACTGAACTTTGCAAGGTGAGATGGTCCTTCAGGTTCCTGCTTCACAGAGGAAACTGCCAAACATTCTACAGAACACAGGGAGAAGTGTGTGATGAACTTTTCCAGAATGGGTGGAACAGTTCTTAAAATTTTCTGCTTCACTAAAAGCTATGCCAGAAACTCTAGGCCTGTAGGCTAAAGATAGATGCCCTAACATTACAGAGGAACTTTGGATGACTGTCCAGGCAGCCAGATGTCTCTGTCATTTCTTGAATTATGGAAGTTGCTTGCAATGCACTTCTTGTTTACTCAGATAATATTACATCCTTCTAGGACCTTTGATAGAGTTGAAGACTAGATAGTTATAATTATACCTTTCCTTAGTCATGATAAAAGATAAATTAGATATGAAACTTTAGGCTCAAAAAATAAGAACGATGATAGAATATTTTCTTTAATTTTGCCAAATACAAATAGACTAGATATTGTAAGTATAATTCTTGCTTGATAACTGTTTTGTTATATATAATTTTACTATGTTAAAGTTAAAACCTTCATTTTTGATTAGACAGAAAAGGGAAAGTGCTATGGGATGTCTTTCTGTATGCTGTTAACATGTGTGGCTCCCACTGGATAATACAGCTGTTTTGGCCTATGGCAAGAAAGCTTACAGCCAGGTAGGAAATCCAAGCAAAGATACAGAGAGAAGGGCAGAGTCCGGAGAGATGCCAGGCTACTGCTGAAGGAACAATATGATGCCAGCAGACTGGTAATGCCACAGCCATGTGGCAACATATAGATTAATAGAAATAGGTTGAGTTAAGTTAGTTATAAGAGCAAGCTAACAAGAAACCTGACCCATAGGCCATATAGTTTGTGAATAATATAAGCCTCTGTGTGGTTCCTTAGGCTATGGAACATGAGTGAGAGAGATTTGTCTTGACCTCTGGCTGAGCAAGACCAGAGAAATTTCCATCTACAGTGGAACGTGGAGGTTTGAAACAAAATGGCCTCCATAGGCTCAGAGGGAGTGGCACCATTAGGAGATATGGCCTTGCTGGAGTAGGTGTGGTTTTGCTGAGAAAGTGTGTCACTGGAGGTGGGCTTTTAGGTCTCAGATACTCAAAGCCAGGATAATGACTCACTATCTCTTCCTGTGTCAATCTGGATGTAGAACTCTCAGATACTTCTCCAGCACCATGCTTCCTGCCATAATCATAATGGACTAAACCTCTGAAACTGTAATCCATACCCAATTAAATATTTTACTTTATAATAGCTGCCATGGTTGGCAAAAGAGTCAAGAGACAGTCCCTACTCTCATTTAGGAGTCCTACAAGAGGACCAAGCTACACAACTGTCACATATATGCAGAGGGCCTATGTCAGTCCCATCCAGGCATCCTAGTTGTTAGTTCAGTCTCTGTAAGCCCCTATGAGCCCAGGTTAGTTGATTTTGTGTTTTTTCTTGTGATGTTCTTGACCCCTCTGGCTACTACAATCCTTCCTCTCCCTTGCTTACAGGATTCCCTGAGCTCTGCCTGCTGTTTAGCTGTGGGTATCCCTATTCCTCCTACTCAGTTGCCTTGTCCAGTCTTAGTAAGAAGGGAGGCACTTAGTCTTACTGCAACTTGATATGCCATGTTTTGTTGATATCCATGAGTGGTCTGCACTTTTCTGAATAGAAACAAAGGAAGAGTGGATGGAGGAGGCAGAAGAGAGGTTGAGGGGAGCCACTGGGAGGAGAGGAGTGAGGGGAACCTGCCATCACAATGCAAAATAAATAAAACGATGAATAAAAGTAAAAATAAAAACAAAGAGTTAACATAGTCATGGTGTCTCTTCACAGCAATAGAAACCCTAAGAGAGTCACCCATCTGTACTGTGCTTATTGTATTCAATTTAAACACTTCCTATGTGTCACACATATATCTAACAAGGGAACACAGCAGCAAATATCATAATTCATATTTGACAGATGAGGAAGCTAATCAAAAAAACACTTAATAAACTATCCCAATCAGGTAAGATGAATTTGAGACCCATCTGGATGGATTTAAGATGTATCCAGTTGATCAATACATAAAGAAATCTTCCCAGCAATGGAAAGAAATATACCCAGACTTTAAAAAAGACTGGATTTGGAGAATAGTTCCTGCTTTTTGGGGGTTTTGTAGATGTTCCCAGATAACTGTAACTTGCTTTTATATAAAAAATAAACAAAAAATACTGAGGTTCAACTGAGAGAGCCAACAGCTAGTTACAAACTTGAGGTACAGCTCAAAACATAAATAATTGATGGTGATCCATGAATGAATTTTATGAAACTGTGTCATTTTCAAAAATTATTTACTGATTTTATAAGTGAAAACACCATTTCTCTTTTGTACTTTCACCTATGTGCCCTTTCAAAATACCTTTTGAATTTTTAATTTTATTAAATTGTGTGTGTGTGTGTGTGTGCTAAAATTTGCATATAGAGGTGAAAAGACAACTTGTGAAACTCTGTTCGCTCCTTCCACCCTGTGCATGTGGGCTATGGCATTTAAGTATATCTGTATTTTCTCTCTCTCAATTTCAATGGTGTGGATACAAGGTAAGCACATTGCTGCTTCCTCAGCTCAGAAAACAGGATGCTCACTGAACTACTGACAAGAATCCGGAAGCTCATGAAAGTTACAAGACTCAAGAAGTCACTCCTGATGGTCCATGATTTTCCATATAGCTGACTGTACATCCTGCAGGGAACACCAAGGATGGAGCTTTTGAGTTTTTACCTATGCTCTTACAATATTTTGGTGACACTACTGCTTTTGGTTTCCTGTAAGGAACACCAATAACTCATTGGTTCTTGAAGCTAGTCTTGAATGAAAACATATCATTGAACTGTCATCAGTGGTCTCTCTGGAGTAGAAAGCATTTGTTCATGTGTCTTCAGGAAATGTCCTACAATAGCAGGTTATAATTAATATGTTATGCAGCTACAATAAGAAATAAACTTGAATGAGTGTGTGTGTGATATATCACCTTATCACATATGTGCACTGTGTGTGTGCGTACATTTGTACATGAACAATGCTAAGCATATGTAGCAATGATTTCTTGGTTCCAATACAAAGAACAACATTCTTTTCAGGTTGAATATGCAGCTTTTTTCTATTAGGTTATGTAGCTTGAGTTTTCCTGCCTGGCCCACGGTCAGGGCAAATCTCTCTCACCTGCCAGTCCCACAGCCACTCAGACCCGACCAAGTAAACACAGAGACTTATATTGCTTACAAACTGTATGGCCGTGGCAGGCTTCTTGCTAACTGTTCTTACAGCTTAAATTAATCCATTTCCATTAATCTATACCTTGCCACATGGCTCGTGGCTTACCAGGATCTTCACATGCAGCTTGTCATGGTGGCGGCTGGCAGTATCTCTCTGACTCAGCCTTCCACTTCCCAGCTTTATTCTCCTCCTTGCCCCGCCTATACTTCCTGCCTAGCCAACGACCAATCAGTGTTTTATTGATTAATCAGCAACACATTTGCCATACATCCCACAGAAAGGTTATTATTAATATTATTATTATTATTATTATTATTATTATTATTGGAAAGGCAAGAGATGACTCAGTGGGGAAAGGCACTTGCTACCAAACTTAAGGATACATGCCCCCCTCCACACGGAACAAATTTTAATCGTTCTTTAATTTTGACACTTTGACACTTGCATACAGTGAATTGTTACCACATTCCCCTCTCTCCAGGCCCTTTTCACACCCTCCACTCTAACTCTCTTCTTCCCAACTCACCTTCTCCATTTAATCCTCTTGACAAAACAATAAAGAGTACTTGCATAGATTCTCTCTTTACACTAAGTAAGGGAGAATTGGGAAAAGAAAGGGATGCTCATATATTTGATAGTCTAATATGAATATCTTTTCAAATATCACCAGGGCTCCTACAGGTTATATTTTATTTGTGAACTTTAGAGATAACTGGATTGCAGAAGTTCTCACTACATCTTTGACTTCAATGAAGTATTTCTCCATGTCTACCTTCTTCCCACGGGTTTATCTAAAAATATTTCCTGTATGATACATAAAACAGCAAGTTAGTGCTAGAAGAGTTGAATAACAGACACAGAATTGAACTCTCCACCTCCTGAGAGGGGGATGGTTCCAAGAGAGCTGAAGTGATTCCCAGGTTGCCAGGTTCCCTCCTGCAGGATTTTCAGAGGGCTCCACATCCAGTTACTCCCTCAGCAGTGGATGCTCACAGTCATGGTTCCTATAAGCTTGTGTTTCTCCAGCATTGTCTTGACTCCTCTCCTATATTTCTTTTCTTATCTGTCATATTGGAACTTCACATCCTTTTAAACATTCTGTCACACAGTTTAGGAAGGCTTCCTTTTATTGACAAGTAAATGCTTTATCTGTAGCAACAGGTGAAAGTATTTTCTCTTGCTCATTCCATTACTGTGTAAATGAAAGAGTGGAGGTAGTTCTAAAACAAACATTCCAGAGATGTAAATTTCTAATGGAAAAATGATTGGGCAGTATAATCTGAATATATAAGCTTGAGAATATACCAAAACTAATATAATTAACATTAAAGCTATTAATACATAGCCAAAAAATAAGTTAGACTTCATGTATCCATGTTCTAAATTTAGAAGTATTTAACCCCATTGCTAGACATCTTAATTTAGGCAAGCTCATGTTTTTGTTTTCTAAACATAACACTGAGTAACATGAATAATTTTTCAATGTATGTTCTTTTAAAATATTATTCAAGAATGAAACAAAAAGAGTTCCCTCAAATGTGCAAGTAACTGCTTGTTAATTCACCCTGTATTTTATGCATAATAAACTCCTAAACTCTTAAGTCAATCCAAGCACATGGAGAATACCTTGATTGCATTTTCCAGAGAACTCATTGTTCTGAATGTATTCATTCTTGGTCAATGCACCATTAGCACAAGCAAAGTGAACCGTATTGTAAGTCTCATGCCAAGTACTTCTGAGTACGGCATATATTTATTAATATTTCTATTTATCAGGATAAAAGCTATCCATTTATATCCACTGATTATTTCAGAAGACTTTAAGATGAGTTTCTTTACTTTTCTAATGCTTTAAATACTATCATATGATTCATCCCTCTAGTACAAAGTCTATGGACTAATAAACTAAGGTTCAGGATACCAATTCCATCATTTGTATAAGTAGTTTTTATCTACTCTATTCTAATGAACAATACTTGCATTCTCAAAATACTTTCTACTCTTTGGTATATAAGGGGTTATTCTGCTTTAGAAATGTAAGACTTATAATGGAATGAAAAAGAGGAAACAGTTTCATTTTTCTTTAGTGAATGAGAAAATACAAGGTAGTGTTTTAGTGCCATGTAATTTATTTTGTGTATGAATGTTTTACCTAGATGTATGTATATGTATCAGATGTGTGCAGTTCCAAAAGAGGCAAGAAGGTATTTGATTCCCTAGAACTGAAGTTACATATGGTTCTGAGCTATCATGTAGGTGCACAGACCCACTCAGCCATCTCTCCAGCTCCATGGGCCATATGATTGTTTTGTTTTGTTTTTGTTTTCCATTGTGAAAATGTATCCCCTTTTTTAAAATCATTTATTTCTTTATTTTTATCATTTATAGTTTTTTAATTAATTTATATATTTTACATCACAATCACAGTTTCTCCTCCCTCCTCTCCACCCAATATGCCCCCCAAATCCACTCCTCCTCTGTTTCTATTCAGAAAAGGGCAGGCCTCTCATGAATATCAACAAAATACGACATATTAAATTGTAGTAACACTAAGCATTGCCACTAGGGCCATGTAAACCAGGGCCATGGTGTCATATGGTTCCAGAACAAGTGGCTGTAGGGCCATGGTGTCATATGGTTCCAGAACAAGTGGCTGTAGGCTATGTCTGGGTCCATGGCCCTACTGCACCCAGGGACTGTGTTGATGTCCAGGGCTTCTGTTATGATCAAAAGCTGAGTGAATATCCAGGATCTGGGCTGCCACCTAGGAACATGTTGGCATTTGGGGACCATGCTGCCATTTGGGCTATGCAGATCTGGGCAATCTGCAAAGCCAATGAGGGCCACTATAACATCCAGGCCCAAGGTGTTGCTAAGGACCATGTCTGCATCCACAGTTCTACTGCAGCCTGAGACCATGCTGATGTCTCTGGACATGTTACCACCAAAGGCCACACTGATGGCCTGGATCTGAGGCTGCACCTGTGGCCTTCTTGGTGCCTGAGGACTGTGCTGCTGCTGGGCCTATACAGACCTGAGTAACATGAGTTGTCACCTGGGGCCAAGGCATTGCACAGGCCTAAGCTACAACTGGGGACCATGTCTGGGTCTGTGGCCCTGCTGCAAACAAGACCTGCACTAGTCCAAGGCTCCTGCCACTATTGAAGACAGTGAGGAAGCCTGGGACATAGGCCCACACCGGGGGCCACGTTGAGGTTTGAGAGCCATGCTGCCACTGGGTCCATGCTGATGTCAGTGACCTGTACTGTCAACCGGGACCATGGTGACATCCCAGCCTGGGCTGCTGCCAAGGACCATGTCTAGATCTATGGTCACATCACAGCTGGGGTCTGTATTGATGTTCATAGCCCATAATGATGACACAAGGGCCACACGTTGTCAGGGGCCTGGGCAATACCTAGGACCAGGTTATGTCTGAGGGTTGAGTGTCTGCCAGGGCCATGCGAATCTGAGTAAGCTGTGCTGCCACACAAGGCCATGTGTCATCTGAGGCTAGGCTTCTGCCAGAGGCCATGTCTGGGTCGTGGCTCTGCTGCAGCCTGGGTCTGTGCTGATGTCTGCGGCTCCTGTTACCACTGAAAGCAGTAAGGATAGGGCTGCACAGAGTTGACCTTGCCCCTCCCTGGCTGCAGTACTAGGGAGAAGAGGTCCTGCCCCTCACCAACTGCGCCGCTCTGGAGAGCAGGCTCTTCACCTCCCCAGAGCAGTACAGTAGAGCTGTTGTTGCTGGTGGGGACGCGAGTGAAAGCTTGCTTCGCGGTCTGTCACATGTGGTATGGGCGAGGGAGAGAGAAATGCACCCCTTGCTCCACACCCCTCTGCCCCTGCCACCTACTGCAGGGTGGAGAAACTGGTCCCGGGTCATGAAAGTAGGAGAGCCAATCCTGCCTCTCCCAAGTTGCAGCACCCAGGAGAGTGGACCCTGCACCTCCCCCTGGGCAGCATATTAGAACTGACCCCACTAAGGGAGGTACAGGTGATCCAGCAATGCAAATGAATAATGGAGATCTGGCCTTACCCTTCATCTTCCAGAAAGTGGAACAGGCAAGGGAGAGATGACCTCCTCTGTCCCCTGCCCCTCACCACCTGTGGCAGGTGGGAGAACTGGCCCTGAGGTCACAAGAGTGGGAGAATTGGTACTGCCCCCCACCTGCAGCAGCACCAGAAAGAGCAAGCCCTGCCCCTCACCTGGGCAGCACAAGAGAGCTGACCCTGCCAGTGAGGGCACAGGTGAGCAGCCCAGGGAGCATGAGAGGAGAAAGACTGACCCTGACCCCCCTCGCCTGCCATATGGTACAGGTGAGGGGAAAAAAATGCCCTACCTCCCCTCATAGCTTGCCACCTGCAACCGGTGAGAGAGCTGGCCCCGGGGCCGTGAGTGTGGCAGAACTGGTCCTGTCCCTCACCAGCTGCAGCCCATGGGAAAGCAGGCAGGGCACGGGCACTTCACCTGGGCAGCACGCAAAAGTTGACCCTGTTGGCAGAGGCGCAGGTGAGCCGGGCCTGTGGGTGTGAGAGCAGGAGAGCTGCCCCCGCCCCCTCCCTGCTATACCATCGAGGGCAAGGGTAAGGGAAACATGCTCCCCCACCCCTTGCAAGAGAGAGATGACCTTGGGGACATGAGAATGGAAGAGCTGGCCCTGCCCATGTACAGGAATCTGGAGAACAGGTTCTGCACTTCACCTGGGTAAAACAGTAGAGCTGGCCCTGATCACGAGTGTGAGTGTAGGTGAGCTTGATCAGAGAGTGTGAAAGCAGGAGAACTGGCCCCACTCCTTGCTGCCTGCTACACTGTTGGGTGAGATAGCCAGAACAGTGCTGGAGAGCTCACTTGAGTGGTGATGATGAGGGAGAGCTGGTAGGCTGATCAACCCAGCTACTACCCAGGCCCAGAACCAGAACTATGAGGTACCCCATCCCAACTCCCACCTCATCTATGAACTGCTGGAGCATGTGAAGGGGAGCCAGACCTTTCAGATCTAAAGCTACAGGATCACCATGATACATGGCAACATGATATCCAGGAGGAGTCGCAGTGAGGGCCCAGTATCAAGGGTGTAGCAGAAGCCAGGGGCCTCAAACCAGCCCAATGACTCATTGCAATGAACACCTAGAAGATGTATGGACTAAAGGGTATTCTTATGTGACTCACTGGGCCACACTACAGCTTCCATGTCAAGATTTCTTTTTGGTTTAAGTTATGTTTTGGTTTTACTTTCTTTTGAATTATGTTTTGGGGGAGAGGGACATTACAAGGACAGAGAGCAGAAGTGAGGGGATTGGGAGATGAGTAGGATTAGGATGCATGATGTGAAATCCACAAAGAATCAACAAAAAGTTTAAAAGAGAAAAGACTAATCATCTCACCTTGTGTTAAGGCTGGGTAAGGGAGCACAGTATCTCAACAGAAGAATCTCAAATGACTGAGAAACACTTAAAGAAACATTCAACATCCTTAGCTATCAAGGAAATGCAAATCTTCCAGTCTTTTTTTTTGAAGTCATGACAATTTTTATTTAATTTTTAATTATCATAAAATTGCATAGTATGTGCATATGTTCATTATAAAATTATTAAATCAGGATGATGAGCTTATCTATCACCTCCAATACTTGTTATTTCTGTGTGATGAGAATATTCAAAATCCTATCTCCTAGTTATTTGAAAATACATAATGCATTGTTATTATTACATCAAGTCTATTCTGCAGTAGAAGGCCAGAGCTTGCTCCTCCATTCTTCCTATTGCTTGTATCCATTGGCAATGGGAGACCTTGATTTGTGGGATGTGGGGATGTGGAGTGGCTTGGGAAGGAGGGCTGGAGGGTGGGAGGAGAGAGGAGGGGGAATCTGTGGGTGGTATGTAGAGTGAGTAGAAAATTTCTTAATAAGAAAAATAAAAATTAAAAAAAAAACAAAAAAGAAAAAGGAAAAAGAAAACACAGTGGAAGGGTATGTTTATACTCCTGGCAGAAATGTCATTGAAAAAAAGATTTAGTGAGAACAAATTCAGTATTCTTACAGAGTGCAGGACTAGAAACAGCAATGTTAATTGTTAGGCTCTTATCTTTGGAAGATGAACGTAATAGCCAGGCACAGAAGAGCAAATACCATGTGAGTTCCCTCACATGAACTCTGGTCATGTTGATCTCACAGAAGGCAACAGAGAATAACTGCCATTAGAAGTTGGGAGATTACAGAGAAAGGGGTCTTCCAGTCGTCTTTTTTAACTCTTGTTTTGCCACAGCTCACTTCTGTCTTACTCCATTCTTAGCAACAATTCTGGCTTCTCTTGAAGACAACTCTTCTGCATGACCTTTAAAAGTGTGACTACTTGAATAATAAAACTCTAGATTCAACATGGTATGTAGAGTTTACCATTTCCCTTATATCTATAAAATGATAGTGTTTCACATAAAACTTCAAGGAATCAGTTCATTAGCAAGCATATTACACCCCAATATTCACTTAGATATTTAATTCTCCTTTTGAGGCTATAAAATTTAGTGGAACCACAAATAATATTTACTTAATAGCATTATAGGAAACCATAATTTTATAAATGTTATGTAATTTTTGTTGATATAGAATGAAATTACAGGACCTTGGTCATCAAGATCCAAATCTTGAAGTTGCATCTAAAATCTTGAATGAAATAACCCAATTCTCATGCAATTTAAATTGTGGAATCAATAGCAAAGTGCTCCAACTGCTCAGAAGGAAAAATGAAGTAGATTTAGAATTTGATTAAGTCACAATGACCCTGAATCCTTTATTTTGTTCTCAGAATAAAAGCATTTAAAATAGGGCTAAACCTGAGATATATCAGTAAATCAATCCCACTTTCTGTTTTTCATATGCAAGCCATAACTGCCTCAGTTGTATCAATCAAGCATGAGTCTGCATGGTAGTTTTAAAATGTTAAGAAATGTTGTTCGTTTCACTTTATCCACACACTCAGTTTTGAATGATTTTATCATTTTGCATTAGTAAATTGCAGTGATTCATATAAAGTAAGCAGTCTTTATTCCATTATGACTAATTGTCCATGGTTTTATTATATTGGGAAAGAGCAACTAACTTCATATGCATGTTATATAATTCAATATAGTAACATTTAATATAGACTGCATTGGCTGTAATGCTAGTGGGAAGGCACACAATTCACAGACATCTGTAAGGAAGATTAAACAGGATTTCTTTGCTTAAATATGAACATAAAGTTAAAAACTCAAAAGTCAGTGAGTTTTGAAGCTGTTCTCTTCTTTTTCATTTTTCCTCATGGCAAATACATAAGAGTTAGAAAAAAATGTCAAAATGTACAGAGAATGAGTGGTTTTGGAACACTCAATTATAAGTAGGAAGTCTTCATCAAACCTTTTCCTCAGGTCTCAGGGAGCGATTAGGGAGGGGAGGCAGAAGGACTTTTAGGCAGAATGCATAGGGTCTACACAGAGTCAAGCCAGAGAGGGTCCCAATTCTGGGAGGGGCAAGTTGACACAGGCTCCATCCCTAGCCAAGAAGCTCTCTCCAGCGCAGCCTCACTTATTGACAGGCCCCATGCCCAGCAGGACACACACAAACTTACATGAACTCATTGGTGCTTTTCAAGGTTTTTGTCTGATGTTGTTTTGTTTGAGAAACTGTTAGACTTATCGTCTTAAACAATTTCTGATTTTGTGTTTTCATAGATATTGGGTTTAGTGTGTGTTTCTTGTGTGTGTTTTTTCTTTGTGGTTTGTTTGCATGTTTGTTTTCCTAAAGAGAGACAAAAACAGGTATGGAATTGGGTAGATGGAAGTTGTGGAGATTCTGGGAAGAACTGGAGAAAGGGAAACCATGATCAGAATATACTGTCTGAAAAAAAATTTCAGTAAAAAAGCCCACGTGAGAAAGATTAACTATCTTCTAGTATCTGCTCTTATCAAATTTAGTTGTATTTTTGAAATTTTTAAGTATAATAATGGAAAAAAAGGATTAAAACAAGTTAATTCCATGTTTTTAGAAGCAACAGAAAGGTTTCAGAGTATCTACTTTTCCAGTTTGAACATACAGTGAGATCACATTTCTTTATATAAAATAGTTAACATCTTAGAGAGTCAAGGAAACTAAGGATGCTTCAAAGAGTACTGACTGTCCTTTGGACCATTACTTCAGGAAGTCTAGAAAGTAAACTTGTATGCTCACACTAAGGTTTTGAATGCATCCACTAATACTCCAGATTTGATAGTTGGACTTTACATGCATTTCTCAAAAGTGAAAAGAAGCTGTAGAACACTTCCTGGTGTGATTTGAGGTGAGAACATTTTCGTTTGTGCTTTTTCTGTTTGAAACTGAAAGCATTTACTTGCTTTTTCAAAACTTCTGATTACAGCACTATCCACAGTATAATTTGTTTGCTCACAGAATAATATAATTTGTCATAACTAACACACACACACACACACACACACACATGCACACGCGCACACACACACTTACTCATAGAAAAATATTCTTAGCTCACATTATGTCTGGCTTGGAATGTAAGAGAATAACTATATAGATATCCTTTTAGCAGGCAAGAATTCAGAAAAAAGAATAATAGTAAAATTGGAAGATTTAAGGAAAGCTATTTATGTTACTCTGAGGAATACGAATCAATAAAAGTTCATGGCTGAGAGGTTCTCATTGATTGGAACATACTGGTAACACAGTAATTTCAAACTCAATGGAGGGTTTGTCAACCACACCACATTTTCTGATTGTATCCAATAAAATGTTATGACCTAAAAACAGCTATCTCTAGTATAAGTTTCTTGAATGTCTTTATCTTTTATTCTATCATGACTGAAATCAGACCATTGGAAATACAGTTACAATGAATTCTAGAATACTTTAATATTTCAATGACAATTTCATGAGAATGCTCCTGGCGATGCTCATGAACACTAAACTGTTCGTCCTTTAAAGGTATTTGAAAAATAACACAGATAATTATTTGATCATCCTTCTAGAACTTTCTAACAAATCTTATAATGAATGTAGCTTTTATAATATTGCTATGCTAAGCTTTCTGCTGCACTTGACCTAATGTGACCCCTTCACACCGCAGTGGCAAGGTCAATTCTTGTGTATGATTTCAAGGGCTAGTAATAACTTTTCTAAGAGCTGCTCTAATTTTCTATGAAGCTTTCAAATGTGACCCTTTAGTCCTGCAGCTAGTCAATGTGACTTCTAAAATAACTATGATATTTTAACTAGGAATAGAATCATGTCAAAGAAAATTCACAGCCACACTGACTATTGTGTTCTGATAAAAAACAGATCCTCAAAAGGATAGCTTCAAATATTAAGAACTTACTATAAAGTTTCTTAAATAAATTTCTAATGTACATCAATCAACAGTAAAATAATTTTGTGGTTTGGAAACTATTTCATTAGTTTACTGCTCACTGCAGCCATCTAACTGTTCAGAAAGTTAAAACTGTTTGTGGGATGTTATTTATAAAAATGAGTAGAGCCGGGCGGTGGTGGCGCACGCCTTTAATCCCAGCACTCGGGAGGCAGAGCCAGGCGGATCTCTGTGAGTTCGAGGCCAGCCTGGGCTACCAAGTGAGTTCCAGGAAAGGCGCAAAGCTACACAGAGAAACCCTGTCTCAAAAAACCGAAAAAAAAAATGAGTAATCACAATTAACTGCTTCCTTAGATAAGATATAAATTATATGGATGCAAAGGGCTTCTATTACCATCCTTGCTGTTATTCTTCTGTTGCCTAAAAGAGCATCACCTCCATATGTACCAAATATGTAGATAATAAATAATATACAGAAATTTGTATATTTGTTATACAATATATAATGGAGGGTTTCATTTGGTTATTGAGACAAATGTCTTGAAGGAGCACTTCCATAATTACACAATACAAAATATCCTTCTACATTGAATATCAGAAAGAGTATGTTTATTCACTAGTCAACAAAAGTGATTGTTTCTAATTGACTGAAATACACATCAGAAAGTGTCATATGATTGTAGATTGTTAGAGTCATGTAAACGATGAAGGAATTCACACTCTCAACATAAAGATGAGGTAAGTGAGTGTCAGAAATGGAAAGTACATTGCTTATTCCTAAGTTTCAGTAAGGATGACTAACACCAAGATTTCTTCATCCACGCTTCAGTATACAAAACTTGTACTTGATTGTAACATCCTGAATGCTAACTGTTTAATTTTTCTTCAGAACAGAGATTTTCAGATGAGTATTTTCTTGGAAGTTGCAGCACTTACATCTAGAATACCACCATGTCTCTCACCTTGAAATGCTGCCAATACTTAAACTGTTATAACCAATGCTAATGCCATTATTTAATATCATTTCATTAATAAAATCATGACTCCAACACCATTATTTTTTGCAAAATATAATTTAAATCTATAGAACAAAAAAAGATAATTTTCCCTCATATGTGACATTTGCTCATTTTGGGTTGACATTGCAAAGAATTTTTCACTCCCCAATGTCAGGCCTGCTAGTTACAGCAGATTAGTTTAACAGCTCTCTGTAATATAGATGTTTAATGATTGGTATTTTTTCCTACACTAGTTGAAAATTTTTTCTTCCCCTTCATGTTGGATTTTGAAATCTCAGAGTTGTAATATTGTAGTAGCTCATATTTTGTCGAAGCATTCCCAGTGCTTCCCTCTCCAATTTATAATCCTCCTGCCTCAGTCTCCCAAGTGCTAGGATATAGATATTCGCCATCTGTCTCTATTCCAGCACACTTAATGTATCAATGTTTTAAGCAACTCTGTAGCAGAGTCAAGACTGTGCTATTCAGCACCAACTGAAAATCTTTACTGCTCCGGCTTAAAGGATTAAATCAATATCTCTAATTGAGTTGCCATAGATGTACAACGTTGATGAAAGACATTGAGTCACTCCACGGCATCCTATGTACTATCCATCCTTTCCCCCTATTCTGTTCTGCTTTCTTTCCATTTCTATTTCTTGTCCTGTCTCAGCCACAGCCTCCTATGGAGCATTTTCCCGGAGCCTGGCCCCTCCCAGATAAGCCCCAATGTGTTGCTCTCCCATTGCATGAACTTGGACTTGTCCATTAAGAAGGCTTCTGAAAACATGGGAGTGCTATGTTTTAAAGACCTTATTCCACTGTTCCAGATGATTTGTGAGAATGTCCAATGGATATATTAATAAAAATATTAATACATAGTGTTGTCCCAGGTTTATATAACAAGTGAACTGCGAGTGCATACACAGACAGTTGTGATTTCTTTTTAATAAAATAGAACATATTATTTTCAAGGCAGGAGTAAATAAGAGACAAAATCAGAATTTAAATAAAAGTTTACATTTAATTATTTGGTATTAAATGTATTCCCATCAATATTCATAATTATTTTAAAATACCTTTTGTTTGACAGTTTAATAAATTTATATGATGAATTTCAGTTATTTTTACCCCCAGTCCCTCTCTCACCCCCTCCCTTTCCTGCTGGAATACTTATCAATAAATCCCCTCCTATTTTGTGTCTTTTTATATGTGCTTTAATGGAAAAGCATAAGTATGCAAGAGATTATTTTTCTCTGGGACATTATAAATCAAAATTGTCCGAAAGTATCTCAGTTACTTCAAAGTTACATTTGAAAATCACATTTAGTTTGCATGTTTGCATTGATTGCAAGAAAACATTAATTTACTAAAGATGCTAAAATGCAAGAGTTAAAACTATCAATAAATTTTCAGCAGTCAAAAGCATTGCCCTAAGAGAATCTGGCAGAAGTATTTGAAACAATATAGAATTGACAAAAGAGTTGATGATTTTTATCCAACATAAACATGTATTTTACAATTCTATGACAATTTGAGAGGTTATGAAATTAATCTTAAAGTATAATAGAAGCTGGGGTTTTGTATAGTTTAATAAGTCATATGTGTATGCAATGGAAGAATTAATTGGTATGTGAAGTCACATAAAACTATATATGGAGATTTGGTATGTTTGGAGGCTCATAATCCCTTGTGAATAGGAAGCTTCTCATGTGATCTCTGATTTGTGCATTGATTTCACTCTCCATTATATGCCTTTCAGAAAATAGGGAAAGATAATGGGATAACACTACAAAAATGAATGTCAATTAAAGTTCAAATTTAAAAGTGTTATTAGCTATGTTCTTATTTTAACTGCACTCTAATAATCTATTAGTATATCTTACCAGCTTAACATTACCAATGAAAAAACAGAGGCCAAATGAGCTGAAGTAATTCCTTTCAACTAGCATTATTACTAAATAAGACTTTTTTAATCTTCATTAAATTCTCTCTTGGGGGGGCTAATAAAAATATCCTCTTAAATGGTTATTACAAATTGAGTAAAACGTTTTTTCTCTATTTTTTCCACATTTCCACAGAGGACCAATAGTCTTGATTCTAGTCTACTGGTTATTCTATGAATATATCAAGCATTTGCATATTTCAATATTTGGGCTAAAATATTAGCCCCTCCTATATTACCCCTGATCTTTACACCTACTCACCAGTTTTAATCTCCAAGTTCTAACAGCTTATCATCTTGTAATTTTTTAAAATGTATTTTCTCACACTGGCAAGTCCTTGATAGTCATTCAAACATTTAGTTTGCATGTTTGCATTGCAAACTAAAAGTTTTTTTTCTTTTTAATTTGGCCACATTTATAATTTTATATGAGTCCTGGCCTTCTTGGAATGTTGACTAAATACCTACATCAAGAGCTCATTAGTAAAACACATTTCATTTCTTTATGGTGTGGAAAAAAGAGCTTCAGAAAAATACTAACTAATGCTTCAAAATCTTTTTTTTTTTTTTTTTGAGACAGGGTTTCTCTGTGTAGCTTTGCGCCTTTCCTGGGACTCACTTGGTAGTCCAGGCTGGCCTCGAACTCACAGAGATCCGCCTGGCTCTGCCTCCCGAGTGCTGGGATTAAAGGCGTGCGCCACCACCACCCGGCCAAAATCTTAATTCTATTGTTAAAAATGCTCACACAGTGAGCAACCATGACAATGATACTTGTGTTACCAAATAAAATAATCAGTAAATATACAAAGAAAAGCAATTGAGTATGAAAAATAAGTCACTGAAATATTGATAAATCAAAAATTTACAGCTACAATATGCAATGTAAGATTATAAAGTTGCATTATGTTAATCTATTTTCAATTTAAGGCACTAGAAGTAAGTCCATTTATCTGGAGGAAAATAATTCCTGAAAGGTAATTGAACTTTGAAAGAGTGCATCACATCATTTTTAATAGAACACTTGGTCCAGGTGTTTGGAAAAATCACATACCATTTATACATACAAAATAAATATTCTTGTAAGTCAGGCTTGCCCCTAAATTTCCTTGGGAAATAAATATTGTTCTGTATTGAGAACAGAGCATTTCAGATTGCAGAGTTTTGAACATTACAGTACTATTTTCGTATGGTAACCTTTTGAAATAAAAATGCTTCAAAATAATTCATTCTTCTAGAAATTACTTTCTCTTAATTACCTTGAAGCCAGCAACCAGATAAATGCTACGTATGTTGACTATTTCTTACTTCACCCTCAGTGTTTTACTCTCAGCCAAAGTGATAATAAACTAGAGACTTTTTGAAGTGTATAATATGGTCCCATACTTCACAAGCTAAGGATCGATACACTGGACAAAAGAATATCAAAATTCTTACAACACAATAAGGCTGTGTAGCCCAGATATCATAGAAAAAAGAGACTATGATAATCTCTTAAAATTAAGCCCACAAACTGAAACTTGTATTATGATACACAGAGAATGATTCAATAAGTCTAGGTGATGGTGATATTTATGTACCCCAGTATGTTGTGTACCCTAATAAACTTATCTGGGGTCAGAGAACAGAACAGCTACTAGATAGACATAGAGGCCAGAAAATGATGTCACACACACACACACACACACACACACACACACACACACACACACACACCTTTAATCCTAGGATTCCAGAGGCAGAAATCCATCTGGATCTCTGTGAGTTCAAGGCCACACTAGAAACAGCACCAGGCATGGTGGCACAAGCCTTTAATCCTAGGACTTGAGATCTCGTGCCTTGCTTGGGAAAGACACACGCCTTTAATCCTAGGAAGTGATGGCAGGAAGCAGAAAGGTATATAAGGCGTGAGAACCAGGAACTAGAGGCTTTTAGGTTTTTAATCTTTGAGGCTTTTAGCAGCAGTTCAGCTGAGATCCATTTAGGTGAGGACTCAGAAGCTTTTGGTCTGAAGATTCGTGGAAACAGAGTCCGATGAGGAGTTGTGGAGGTGAGGATAGCCGTGGCTTGTTGTGCTTCTCTGATCTTTCAGAATTCACCCCAATACCTGGCTCTGGGTTTTTTTTTTTTTTATTATTAAGACCTTTTAAGATTCGTCTTACACTAGGTGATAGTGCAGTATGCCCAGAACAAATTAAACATGACCTCAGTTTGTGAACATCTTCAATAACTTGGAACACTCAATTTAGTATTTATCCTACCTGTAGTAGTCCAACAGTTTTCCTGCTTCCCTTCTTTCCTTCCTCCCATCTCTTCCCCTTAATTTTAGTTTATTTAAAACATATTTGTAATCTATTTTAATCACTGACAAATTTAGCACTTTTTAAAATATCTTAGTACTATTCATTGGCCACATTGTAAGAACACATGACTTCTACAGCAACTGACTGTCTACCCATAATCACTAGGTGAGACAAAATGACTTAGAAGATATAAACAGAATTTAGTGAAGTATATTTCTTTGAAAAATGGATGGCTTTTTCACTTAAAAGGTTATTCAAGCATTCACGTGAAGGTAACCATTCAATTTTCTACTTCATGCCAAGGAACGCTCTGATGGCAGGGGCGTCTTTCTTTATCTAGCATGCCTGATGTAGCACAACCATTTTTTTCTCCATATTCAGATTCTCTTCTTACTCAGAGAACTATGACATAATTCATGAAAAGTACAATCTTCCTTGAATGTAGAGTCCTCGATGAATGTACAAACTGATCCTAACTGGATGTACAGCCCTCTCTGGATGTACAGTCCTTAATGAAGATACAGTCTCCAATGAGTGTGCAGTCTTTGCTGGATGTAAGTCTTCACTGGATGTACAGTAATTGCTAGATGTAGAGTCTTCACTAGATGTTTATTCCTCACTGAATTTACAGTCTTCCAGAATGTAGAGTCTTCTCTGGATGTAGTCTTGGCAGGATGTACAGTTTTTGCTCAGTGTAAAGTCTTTGCTGGATGTACAGTCCTCACTGATATACAATCCCCATTTAGTGTACAGTCTTCACTAAATATACAGTCCTGGATGAATGTAGTCTATGCTGAATGTGTAGTCCATTGATAGATACACAGTCTAAACTGAATGCACATTGCTCACAGAATGTACAGTCTTCCCTGATTACACAGTTTCTGCTGAGTGTAGAGTCTCCACTGACTATAGTCTTCAAAAAATGTACAGTCTTTGCTGAATGTACAGTCTTAGCCGAATGTACACTCCGCTGTGGATGCACAATCCACTGTGAATGCACAATACTCTCTAAATGTATAGTCTTTTCTGAAAGTACAGGTTTGCTTAATATACAGGTATCGCTGAATGTAGAGTCCTCACTGAATGTACAATTTTACCTTGGTGTGCAGTACTTGTGAATGTCTTTCCTGGATGTAAAGTCTTTGTTGGGTGCATAGAATTCTCTGCATATACTCTTTACTGACTGTAGAGTCCTCACTGAATGCAAAGTACTCCCTAAATGCAGAGTCCTCGATGCATGTACAGTTTATGAATGTACAGATCTCACTATGCAGGGCATACATTCCATGCATGATGTACTTTCCTTGCAGGATGTATATTCCTCACAGGATGGTACATTCCTCAAAGGATATATTTTCCTCCTCATACAGTCTTGTCTGCATGTACAGTCTATGCTGGATGTACAGACTTTGCTGGAATTAGTTTTCCCTGATTTAAAACCCCTCACTGAATATACAGTTTTTGCTGGATTGTACTCTTTGCTGGATGTACAGTCTTCACTGGGTGAACAGTTTTCACTGAATATATACTCTTTCTGAATATTCAGTGGTCCCTGGATGTCCAGTCTTCCCCATATTTTTCTTGCTGAATGTACACTCACTCTTTGTAGGGTGTAAATTCCTTGCAGGACTTTCCTCACAGGATGTACTTTCCTCCTAGGATATACTTTCCTTGCAGGATGCACATTCCTGGTAGAACACACATTCCTCATAGGATGTACAGTCTTCTCTTCATGAAGAGTCTTCACTGGATGTACAGACTTTGATTGACAACCTTCAATGAATGTGCAGTCTTCACTGAATATATACTCCTTGCTGGATGTCTAATGGTCCCTGGATGTCAAGTCTTCCCTTGATTTTACTTGCTGAAGGTACATTCCTCATAGGACATAAATTCCTCCCAGAACATATTTTCCTCCTAGGATGTACTTTCTTTGCAGGACACACATTCTTTGTAGAATGCACATTCCTCACAGGATGTCCAGTCTTGTCTACATGGAGAGTCTACACTGGATGTACAGACTTTGCTGAACATGGTTTTCCCTGACTGAAAAATCTGTACTGAATTCACAGTTTTTGCAGGATTTCATTCTTTGCTGGATGTATAGTCTTCATTGAATATACAGTCTTCATTGGATATGCACACCTTGCTGAATATCCAGCAATATTGAAGACTTACCTGAATGTACAGTCTTTGCTGGACATACAATCTCTGGATATAGAGTCTTCACTGGATATAGTCTTCACTGGGTGGGCAGGTTTCAATGAATGTAGTCTTCAATGAACGTGCAGACTTCAATGAATGTACACTCAAGTAATGACTGACCTTCCCTGAATGTCCAGTGTTTGGTGAATGCAAATTTCTCATTCAATGTATAGTGCTCTCTTGATGTATAGTCTTATCAGGATATACACTTTTTGCTCATCTAGGTCTTGCCTGAATGAACAATCATCACTGAGTTTACAATTCTCACTAAATATACAGGCTTCATGGCATATACAGTCCTTGTTGAATATACAGTCCTACCTGAATGTACATTTTTCACTGAATGGTCTGTCTTTCTTAGATATACACTCTTAATGTCCAGTCCTCATTAAATATATAGACTAATGAATTACAGTCCTCACTAAATACACACTCCCTGCTGAATGTATACTTACCTGAATGTACAGTCTTCACTGAGTGCACAGTCTCTACAAATGTATGACCTTCCCTAAATATACAGTCCTTAATGAATGTACAGTCTTCATAGAATGTAGTAGTTACATAATGTCTAGTCCTCAGTTAATGTGCCGTCTTCACTGAATATCCAGAGTTAATTGACTGTAGTCTTAGCTGAAGGTACAGTTTTGCTGAATGTACAATTGTTACTGGATGTGCAGCCCTCAATGCATGAACAATCTTCATGGAGTGAATAATACATAACTCACTGAATGAACTGTCCTCACTGAAGTAAAATTCCCACTGGATGATAATTCTCTGAATGTACACTCTTCACTGAATATGCAGTCTTCAGTGAATTTATGATTCTCACAGAATATCCATTCTTCTCTGGAATTCCACTCTTTTCTGAATATGCAGTCTTCAATGAATGTACATTCTTCATGGAATATACACTACTTTCTGAATCTATAGACTTCCATGAATGGACAGTCTTTGCTTCATATGCGGTCTTCAATGACTACAAACCACTGAATTTCCACAGTGGTCCCAGGATGTCCAGTGGTCCCTGGATGCCCAGTCTTCCTTGGATGTACTCTTTGCTGAATGTATATTCCTCACAGGACATACAGTCTTGTCTGGATAGAGAGTCTTGTCCGGATAGAGAGTCTTGTCCGGATAGAGATACTTGTCTGGATAGTCTTTTCTGGATAGAGAGTCTTGTCTGGATAGAGATACTTGTCTGGATAGAGAGTCTTCACTGGACAGAGAGTCTTCACTGGACAGAGAGTCTTTTCTGAATATACAGATTTGTTGGACTTAGTTTTCCGTGATTGGAAAATCATCATTTAAACTACAGTTTTTGCTGTATTACAGTCATTTTTTTCAGGATTACAGTCATTTTTCTTGGCTCATGGTCAACTTTGCTGAATGTACAGTCTTTGCTGAATACATAGTCCTTGCTGAATTCACAGTACTAGCTGGATGTACCGTCTTCACTGAAGATATTCTCTTCCCTGAAAATGGTCTTGGCTGGATGAACAGTCTTCCCTGAATATGCTGTCTCTTCCTTGATTGTACAATCTACTTTAGGATTTTTTTTTTTTGCATTTTCTAGCCCTGAAGTAAAAATCCATTTTCCTGATAAGAATTGTAGTGATGACCCATGTCAGCTAAGTGTCCTAACTCATATGTCAATGTGACAAATCTCTTCACTCTGGGCTCCTGCAAAATTCAGATATGGATTGTTCTGTGTTTATTATTATCTATAGGGAAACTGATATTTACACAGCTTTATAAAAATAAAAATGAACTTATTTCACAACTCCAGAGGTTGTAGATAATAATCACCTTGAAATATTATGACCATACTCTTTTCTGGATCCCATGGATGTAGATACAGTTATGAAATGAAAACATTTTCAAAATAGAAATGTACTTCCAGATTCTTGGAACTGACAATCTTATTCTATAATTATAAAGTGATATTACCAGTAGAATTTTTTATTTAAGAAATATTTTTAGTCATTTTACAAATCAATCACAGATCCCCCTCTCATCCCTCATCCCACTCACCCCTCAGGCTTCTCCCCCTGACCCACCCCGCTTCCCCTCATCTGAAAGGATAAGGACTCCCATGAGGAGTCAGCAAAGCCTGCTACATGGTGGGACACCTTGCTTAGCCTTGATGCAGTGGGGAGGGGCTTGGTCCTACCAGTAGAATTTTTTAATCAATATAATATTCACAATTAATTTAGCAATAAATCACAAGTCTTTAAAACCAATATTTGAATATTATACAATGCTTTAAAGTTATTTAAATGTATTTTAAATATACTAAAAGTGGAATTTAGAAATCATTGTATTTTAGCATTGGAAATTCCAAAAACTAAGTAGAATTCCTAAGCTATAATTGGTGATGTCATGAATAGCAAATGTAAATATGAAATCACATAGTCAAATGTAGTAACTTTTAGGAGAGGGATACAAACAAAGACAGTTTTCCCTGTACTTTTGGTGTTTTGCTTGTACAATCCATTGGAGGATTTTTTCCCTAAGTGTGGTGGTTTGAATAGGAATGGTCTCCATGGTCTCATTTGTTTGAATGTTCGGCCCATAGTAAGTGGCTCTATTAGGAGATCTGGTCTTGTTGGAGGAAGTGTGTCACTGTGGGGGCAGACTTTGAGGTCTCATATTCTCAAGCTATGTCCAGTGTTGCACCCAGTCTCCTTCTTCTGACTACAAATCAAGATGTGGAACTCTCAGCTTCTTCTTCAATGCCATGTCTGCCTGCATGCCATCATGCCTCACCATGATAATGGACTAAACCTCTAAAACTACAAGCCAGCCTTAATTAAATGTTTTCTTTTTTAAGAGTTGTTGGTCATGGTGTCTCTTCACAGCAATAGAAACCCTAAATAAGACAACTAGTTTTTTTTTTAAGAGCATACTGACCTTCATTATATCCTGAAGCTTACAACATAATATTCTCAGGATTTATAGCCAGTAAAGGCTATTGACAGCTGTACCTTCTCTAGCTTGACTTAGATAGCTTACTCCATCATCTACACATTTTCTTTCTTCCAACAGTTACTTCTGTGTGAACCATTATGGAGGGTGCCAAATAATATAAAGGGATGATAAATATAAAGATGACGAGGACAGAGTTCCTTATCTGGAGAAATAATGCACTGTATACGGTTGGTATTAAAATGACTGAAATGTCAGCATGGTGTGTATTACTTATGAAAAGAGCAGAAGTCAAGGTCTGGCTTTGAGCTAAGTTTTGTATGAAGTACCAAATCCTCATGATGTTATTTGGTCCTCATGGTATCCCCATGCATCTGAAGTGTGAGGAAGCATTAAGGAAGAGCTATCAAGCACACTTCCTACTGCTGTTAACTTACACATTTTGAATGTTAAAACTTTTGACATCAAGATACTAATCCTCCGCATATCACTTCAACCTAATTTCATTTACTAACTATTCCATATCCTAATTTTTTTTTACAGAAAATCTGTTAAAATAAAATTAGAACCACAACTACATCAGAATTATCCTGCTTTACAGAGGCCACATCAGTCCCTAGAACCCCATCTAACCACCCCCCCACCTACAGATGACCAATACTTCCTCAGAGCCTACCCAGCATTCCTCCAATAGCCCCACTTCCCTCATCACCATCATCCACTCACGACTCTAGCAGAATTCCCCTGCTCTATCAGAAGCACAGTTAAACCCCTCCCTTTAGACTGCTAACATGTCCACAGAGCCTACTCAGTCTTCCCCCAACATCCCTACCATATGCTGGCCCACAATAAGAGCAGAAGCCCCATGCTTTACCAGAGGCCATGTAGGTACCCAGAACCCCAGCAGTCACACAGGCTGCCAGAGGATTTATAGGCCATCAGAACCACAGACCACTCAAAAGGACTCTGAGATTCCATCTTACACCTGTCAGAATGGCTAAAATAAAAAAAAAAAACACAAGTGACAGCTCATTCTGGAGAAGATGTGGAGCAAGGGGAATACTCCTCCATTACTGGTGGAAATGCAAACTAGTACAGACACTTTGGAAATCAATATGGCGATTCCTCAGAAAATTGGGAATCAATCTACACCAAGACCCAGTTATACCATCCTTGGGCATATACCAAAAGGATACTCCATCCTACCCCAAAGACACTTGCTCAACCATGTTTATGGCAGCTTTATTCATAATAGCTAGAAACTGGAAACCACTTAGATGTCCTGAAGAATGGGTAAAGAAAATGTGTTACATTTCCATAATGAAGTACTACTCAGCTCTTAAAAACAATGACATCATGAAATTTGCAGGCAAATGGATGGAACTAGAAGAGATCCATCTCGAATGACATAACCCAGACCCAGAAAGACAAACATGGTATGTACTCACTCATACGTAGACATTAGCTGTAAAGTAAAGGAAATCATGGTACAATCCTCAGAGCGAGGGAGGCTAAGTAATTAGGGGGAATCAAAAGGGATGCATGGATCTCCCTGGGAAGTGGAAATAGATTTTGTGGATGGACTGGGGGTGGGATGGGGATGGGAACAGGAGGAATCAGATCGCAGGTGGAAGAGAGAGAGGGCAAGAGTACTGAGAGAGATGACTGGAATTGGAGGGCACTTGAGGGCAACGGGGGTGGGTGGGGGATAATGGAGAAACTTAGTGCCGTGGAAACTCCCTGGAATCTACAAGAGTGATCCTCGTGAAGTCTCCTAGTAATGGGTGGTATGGAGACTAAACTGGCCATCTTCTGTAACCAGGCAAGACTCCTAGCAGTAGGACTGGAACATCAACCAAGCCACTTTCCTACAATCTGCCTGCAAGATGTGCTGCTGCAATAATGGTGCAGAACTTGTGAGAGTGAAGAAGCCATGACTGATTCAACTTGAGACCCTCTCCAAGAGAGGGAGCCTATCCCTGGCACTGCCTGGATGGCCAGGAACCAGAGACCGGACAGCCCAGAGACTCAGGATTGAACCAAATGTGACTGGCAAGAGGGGAAAAGTCAGTGAAATGATTCCTAATGAAAATTCTGACATACTCATAGATTAATGACTAGTCCAAATGTCATCAGAGAGGCCTCATCCAAAAAGAGATGGAAACAGATTCCGAGACCCATAGCCAAACATGAGGCAGAAACAGGGGAACCCACAGAAGAAGAAAAGGAAGTAATGTAGGAGCCAGAGGGGACGAGGACACCACATAAGAACAGCCCACAGAATCCACTAAGCAGGGCTCATAGGGGCTCACAGAAACTGAAGAGACAAATACAGACCTGTATGGATCTGAGCTTAGTCCTCTGCATATACCTTATGGCTATGTAGCTTGTTCTTATAGGATTCTCAACAATGTGAGTGGGTGTGTCTCTGATCCTTTTGCCTGCACTTGGGACTGTTTTCCTCCTACTGGGTTGCCACGTCCAGCTGTGATATGAGAGTTTGTGCCCAGTCTTACTGTATGTTCTTAGGCCATGTTTGGTGGATCTCCCTGGGAGGTATGCTCCTTTGTTTTATTTTTTAAAGGTAAACAGAGGAAGAGTTAATCTGGGAAGAGTGAAGGTAGGGTAAGGGACTTGGAGAAGTGGAAGGAGGGGAAACTGTGGTTTGGATGTAATATATGAAAAGAATAAAAATTAAAGAAAAATTAAAATTCTAATGGGCTATAATAATAATTTGTAAAATTGTTTTCTTACCCAGTTCTAGCTATCCAGTTTAATCCATGGTTTAACATTGAAATGTTTCTTTTTTGTGATATTGACCATCTTCTCATCATGCAGATTAACCTATATACTTAAATATGTCTAAAATTGACCTACCCACTTGTCACTTTGATTAACAAGTATGGAGTTCTATGGTAAAAGTCCTTGGCCATAGATCACCCTATCCATTACCCTTCTTACCAACTTTTTAGCTCCTCTTTTCTCTTTCATATCCACAGTATCCTCCATTTACCCTCATATCCTTTTTTGTTTTTCCTAAATTACACATATGTGAAAAAATACAGAATACTTACTTATGAGATTGGTTTGTTTTATGTAGTATAATGATCTCTAATTCCACATAATTTGCTGTAAACTGATAATTTTATTTTTCTTCATGATTGAATATAGTCCTTTTGTATATACACAGCATTTATCCATTCAGCTATGTGTAGGCACCTATACCGATGCCCTAATTTAGCTGTTGTGAATGCAACAAATAGGAGTATGTGTATCCCTATCTTCAGTTGGCACTCATTCTTGGGGGTGTTAACACAGAAGTTTTGTAGCTCTGTCATACATTAGTTCTGCTTTAAATGTTTTGAGGAGTCTCCATGCTGTTTCCCACTGTACCTGGCCAAGTTTACAGTCCTGTTGGAAGGTACAAGAATACTTTTATCCCTGGATCCCCTCAACATTTGCTGTTCTCTTATTGTATTTTTTCAATTATATATGTGTTGGTATGTATGTTTACATCACACTTCTTTGTGGGTACTCATGGGGGCTAGAATAGGACATCATATTCCCAGGAGCTGGAGTTCCAGGTGGTTGTGAAGCACAGGATCATGAGTGCTTGAAACTGAACTCTAGTCCTTAGGAAAGCAAATACCTTTAACTCCTGAGCTGTGTCTCCAAGCCCTTCAATGTAGCTTCAGTTTACATTTCCTTATGGCCAAAGATACTAAATTTTTTCTCATGTACTTATTGTTCTTTGTACTTTTTCATCTGAAAATTAATTTGCTCCTTTTAATTTTTGAGCTCTTCATACTAATCCCTGCTGGATGAGTAGCTGGCAAATATTTTCTCCCATTTCATAGACAATTTCTTCATTCTGTGTTTTCTGTGCTATACATATAAACTTTTTAAATTTAATATAATCTCATCTTTCAGTTTTTACCACAATTTCCAGCATTTGTGACTCTCAAGTTGAGTGTGTCCTCTCTTTCTATAAATTATTCTTCTCAAGTTTTTCTAACATGATTTTGATGATAAGCTTTGGGGTTTGAAATTCCTCAACTTCAGCTTCCTGGATTTGTGACTCTAAACACTTTTTCTGGGCAACCTCATTCACACCATTCTTTACCAATCACGATGATATACAAATCCATGGCTTCATCACTCATTTCTATGTTGGAATTAAGACAATTCTCCATTGGCTCAGATTCCTACCATCTTTCCTCCCCAGGAGGATATGGAGACACCAGGAGAACACAACCCACTGAATCAACTAAACAGGACAATATGGGCTCACAGAGACTGAAGGAGCAAGCGGAGCCTACAGGGGTCTGCACCACATGTATATGTTACGACTGTTAGCTTGGTGTGTTTGTGGGAGCAGGTGTGTCTCTGACTCCTTTTCCTGTTCTTGGGACTCTTTTCCTCCTATTGGGTTGCCTTATCCAGCCTTGATATGAGGACTTTTGTCTTGTTTTATTGTATCTTGTTTTGTCATGGTTGGTTGTATCTCTGGGAGATCTGCTTTTTCCTGAATGGAAACAGAAGAGGAGTGCATCTAGGGAAGAGGGGAGGAGGGAAGCTGGGAGAAGCTGAGGGAGCGGAAACTGTAGTTAGGATGTATTACACGAGAGAAGCATCTATTTTCATTTGAGACAAAAAAAGTTAATTCTCTGTTATCTTTATAGCCATATTAGAGCCAACTTCAACTTCACAGTGAAGGTGTTTTGAGTTCATGGTGATGTGTATGATATAATAGTTGTTTAACTGAAAATAATTACAGTGGAATAAAGTTTAACAAATTTAGAAAGTTGTAAAAGTTACATGACAGTGGAAGTCATGCAAAACTTTTCAAAAGACAACACAATTGGCTAAAAAAATACTAGAAATCCAACATTATTAGGACTAAAAAATTGCCAACTTCAAATTTTGTTTCTTGCCTTTTTGTTAATTTAATGATCCCCCTGTGCCCAAAAGGGCTAATGAAGCTTCAAAAGTTCCTGCCGTGGTCCCAGACCGTAACTTATGCGGAAGATGCTGGGTCATTAAACTAAAGGTCTCGGATCGGCATCTTCTCTAACAAGCATAAAGGTGACCTCGACCCACATTGTCACTAGGGGAATAGATCCTTGACTCCCAGTAACAGAGCTGTGATCGAGTCCACACAAGAAAGGCACCAGGCCAAAAGCTGTGCATGGCTTTCACTTTTCAATGAAAAAAGATCATTAAAAATCATTTGAAAATTAGGGTTTCAAAAAAAAAAAGCCTTAAGGAAACTAAGGATTTTTTGATAAATGCTAAATCAGGCATTCATTTAATTTCTTAGAAAGGTACATACAAACATAAAAAGTAAGAAAAGTCTTTTCTCAGAAGAAAAATATAAACCAAGATATACTTGTGTCAAATTATGTATCAAGTTTTAACTTCTGATTTGCATATTTCAAATTCCTTGGGTTATTTATATGAAAATCAATGTAAATGGTTCAAATTGGCCAGATGATTTTATTAAAAAGCATCACTGCAAATGTGGTAGCAAGTATAAACAGAAACTTATTTTCAAACATAAAATCAACCTCAAAATACATTTCAAGTGATATTCAAACACATACTGAAATTTATCTTACTGTTAGCATTTATGTGGTTAAAAAAAATTCATGATTGAAGAATATGTGTGCATTTGTAAATGTGTGTTTTACCAAAAAGAGCTGATCTAACAAATTGCTTCATATTGAAACATCATTGATAACATGGTGGGCTGGACAAAACAGATGTGCATGTAGTCATGGCAAGGAGCAAACTGCCCTGTTTCAGGGCTCTCGTGCAGGCCCTGGCTTCAGAGGTATAACAAGGAGACTTTCTGGGCTGCAGATGATGATATTGCTCATAATTAAATATAAAATATTAGTACTTAAAGATGAAAGATTTAAACAATAATGAGCAGAGGTTATTAGTATAAAAATTAAGTGATTTCCTGGAAAAAAATATTTACTCAGGTACTGGGCTAATGATAATTACATTCTCCTATGCCATTTCTGTGTAATCACTTCTAATTATGAAATTTGAACTATTTACTGTCAATATTTTTCTGATGAGCACATAGTAGCATTCAGTCTTTAAATTCTTTTTAAGATTTGTGCTTTTTTCTAGATTGGCTTCCTCAGTCACTGCTCCCCCCCTCCCCCTACTTCAAATACACTGATTTAAATCTTTAAGGTTAACTCTAAAATATTAATAATACAGCAGGTGATGACATGAGTAAAATTTATGCAGAAGACATCATAACATTTTGTTGTAGACTATTTACAATTAGCATTTGTTTTCATTTCTCATAATGGTTATGGGCAATGACATATATTTAATTAATTTGATACAGTCTGTTCTCCAATGTGATACACATTTTAATGTGGAGATTAGTCATGGGGTTCCAGAGAAAGAGAGCCTACCATAGGTAAATATTTATTCAAGGGAAAAGCTGTGCATTTTTAGCTTTTAGGTTTCACTATTTGCAGGGATTCTTGAATACTTTCATCAAGATGCCATCAATTGCCTATGCTTTGCCCAATTTGTTCTATATCCTCACTGTTCTGACTCTTCAACATACACACACATTACCACGTTACTACATATCTCTTATTAGTCAACTAGCAATAATCAAAACTGGTGCCTTTTTCCTGCTTCCCTATCCTGCTTCCCTTCCCCCTCTACCCTTCCTTTTCTTTTAGCATTTCTAAGAGTTGAACCCAGGGCCTTGAGCATGCTAGGCAAGTGCTGTGACACTTAGCTACATACACAGCCTTGTTTTGAGACAAGATCTTGCTATGCATCTCCAGCTGGTCTCAAGATTGTCCTAGCATCTGGGAACAGATGTGTGCTATCATCCTAGCTCCGCTGATTCTCTTATATCCTTTCCTTCAGCCTAGGACACAATCTGGGTCTTAAGTTTGAATAACTATCATATGCTCCATTACAGACTCACATATCTGTCTTTATGAGCTCAGTGTCTAGTTGTGTCTTTTGTTCTTCTGTTAGGTTGTCCTTTGAAGTTTTTACGATACTGATATTTGTCATAAACTCAAGACAAAACTTCCCGGTACAGATTTTTCCATGTTTATTCTGTTTTGGGCCTTTGTTTTCTTGTAGCATATCTTTTGATGAGACTACTTTTCAAGATGTACTTCTGAAAAGCTGTAACAAGTTTATATTTATGTTTACTTTATGATCCATCACCTGTTGATTTTTGTGTGATCTGACAGACACATAAAGATACACACAAATATATATTCATTTGAATAACCATTTAAAACTTTACCAATTCAGTTGATTTGTCAATGGTGGTAACAAAGATAATTTAAATTATTTTTCTGTCTTGTTGAATTATTAGTGTCTTCTAAAGTGAGCTCTGTACTATAGTGGCTGCTGATTTTACCTTAATTTAATGGACAGTAATATAAATCTCCCTATTGTATACACAAATTTCAAGCTTCTTTTAGCTATTTTGTGTCTTTTTACATTTCCATATAAATTTCATAAACATTTCATTATTGTCTGTAAGATGACATCATTGAGATTTTCAATACGTATATACTTTATATCACTTATCTTTTAGCTATCTAACTTGCTATATAATCCTCAAGAGAAAAAGCTAAGCTTCTTTTTGTAGAAAGCTTCAGAGATGTCTTACATTGACTTTTGTCTAAAAAGCAGCTATTTTCCTCCAGTATGCGGTGCAACCTTCTCAGTTATGAGACTTCCATCGTTTTCCTTGTCTTCATCTGCCGCATGTTCATTTCCTTTATTCTCTCTGGGTGTCCTGCATTGAATTTCTTCTTTAGCTTAGTGTTTAGCTTCTTTGCTTTCACTGAATTAGGGAATCTTTGTCTAGTCTCCAAATGTTTTCTGCCCCTCTTTCAATGTTTCTAAGTATACCTACGGCTAAGTGTGTCCCACTTTCTCATGAGTTGGTTTTTTTAAGACCATTTCTTTTTTTCCTTGGTTAGGATAATGCTAACTCATTTGCACTTAAACAAACCTACTCTTTGGGTACCTCTCCCCAAATCTTAGTAGTTTTGATTTCTGGAACTTCCATGCTCTCTCCATAGATAGGTTGACACTGGCACCGATTCTCCAATTATTCTCTCCATATAAACATCATTTCTTTCAAGTGCTTGAGCATATCTAACCCAGCTGACCTGCTAACTGCAGTCTGTACCCCTCAGATGTGAGGTGCTTGAATATGAAGTTGTTTAACCTTGACTCTGGATCTTAGTTCCCATAAAGGTTCCCATATATAGAGTTATAGAAACAAATACATAGTTTTAAAAAATAAAGTCATTAAAGAGACAGTAAAGGTAGTATAAAAAATAAGCCACGTAAAAATGGATATTACACAGAGAATCTGGATTGTGTTGTCTTTGGGATTTTTAACTGCAGAAAAACATTTGATTGTAAAAGCTGTTGAGTTAAACCAATATGCATATTTTAAAGATATCTTGACTTCAAAATTTGGATGTAAGGATATGTTACTTTGGAAAGGAGTCTCTGCTTTTGTTCCCACAGAAAGCCAAAGGCTATGGATTTGTTCCAGATTAAGATACATCAGGTTTGACCAGCCAAGACCCCCTGAAGGTCTCCAATGACACCATGGCCCAGATGATCCAACATCCAGAATGGTTTGAAGACATCTGGCTCAGACGATACAGCCTCATGGACTATTCCATAATTCTAAAATTTTCTTTGTTTCCCCATAAGATACAGCGCCCCCTTCCAGCAGGAAGTAGTAAGAGAAGCTACGCCCAAATTCCCAAATTATATGTAATTTTACTTTGTTAAGGTTAAAACCTTCCTTTTTGAAAAAAAAAGGGGGGGGGGAAGTGCTGTGGGATGTATGGCAAATGTGTTGCTAATTAATCAATAAAACACTGATTGGCCGTTGGCTAGGCAGGAAGTATAGGCGGGGCAAGGAGGAGAATAAAGCTGGGAAGTGGAAGGCTGAGTCAGAGAGACACTGCCAGCCGCCACGATGAGGAACAGCTTGTGAAGATGCCGGTAAGCCACGAGCCATGTGGCAAGGTATAGATTAAAGGAAATGGATTAATTTAAGCTATAAGAACAGTTAGCAAGAAGCCTGCCACGGCCATACAGTTTGAAAGCAACATAAGTCTCTGTGTTTACTTGGTCGGGTCTGAGAGGCTGTGGGACTGGCAGGTGAAAGAGATTTGCCCTGACTGTGGGCCAGGCAAGAAAACTCCAGCTACACCCATAAGAAATTATTATTTTAAGTTTAGATTGAATTCTGTGGATTGCATAATAAATTAAGGATAATTCCCTCAGGAATTTGCCAGTTTTCTTCTCAGTTAACTTGGACCTAGAGACTCCGTGAACCTGTGCTGAGCTCACCATGAACCTCCCTCTTCCTCTCAGCTGCCATACTATTTTATGATATTTGGAAACTCTCGAATTTAAGTGCCAAAGAGTAATCCAAAGGACTGAGAAGTCATGTGCAGAGCTGGGATCTCTTCATCCGTCTTTTCCTCATTAATTTCTCTCACACTGCCAAAGGCATTTTGAAAGTTCAAACTTGGTCATTTAGATCTTAAAGCCACAGTCTCTGGCCTTCATCTCAAGTTCTAGTGACCTGGAGCCACGTGATCTGAAAAATGCTTTATGCCAAAATCTAATAAATAGAGATCTCACCAGTCACCCTCCTCTGCATAAGGTGAAATTTTTCCTGGTGTTTTTGGTCATTCTCTTGTGCTTTAAATACCTGCTTTTCTATTTTTCTCAGGGTTTGTAATTCTTAGTTCCAACTCTGCTGTTATTATTAGAACTGGAAAAAAGTGCTTCCATTTAGTTTATTCTGGTTGTCATGAGCATTATGATTCAAATATTTTCAGTCTATAAAACCTGACAGCTTATTTTCTGACTCCACCAAGAATAGTTCAATGCTCTACCCTATACACATAGATGCATTTAGACACCACCCACAAAGGCTGTATTCAGTACTAAGAGCAACATTACGGACAGGCATATATATCCGATTCTACACTACGGGAGGAAGACTGAAAGCCTGCTGCTTGGAAAAGTTAAAAAGTTAGAAAAGGAATTAAAAATCCACAATAGCCATACCATGTTCTATTGTTATACATTTCTGCCTTCAAATCTGCAAATGTTAGCAAAAATATCATAATTTAATGATTAAAATCATAGACTTCTTTGTTGTCCTGAGTTATCACAAAGCTCCCATATGTAACTGATCAATTCTACAAAAGCAAATGACATAGAAAATTGCTGTCAGAATTAAATGTGTTATCTCTGATCCACACAGAAAATGCTCAACATTAGATTTTGCAATAACCATTAAATAAGTTTTATTACTATATTATATGAAAATTTAATCTCCTTGAAAAAAATTAAGAAAATTGTTTTGTTGATAGGTTTATATCATCTATCACAGCTGGGCAAACCATTCCAATATTATAGCATAGGAAGGAAAATAGGTATTTATTAGAGATGTACGATATACTAAATACTGCATCAGATAGTTTGACTGTGATTATATTTTATTTTCACAATACTGTAGAGTAAATACAAATTTTGTCTTTTCTGATGAAAAGAGTCAGTCATAAAAAACTAAACACAAGTTATCCAACATCAGTAAGCAATAACTTTCTCATCAGCATTAGAGCCTTAATGGGCCTAGCACATTTTACTTTTCCATGTAGTAAATTTCTATTGCTCTACAGTGAATACAGAGCCATTAAAATTTTAAATTTTAAAACACTACCTGAGGTTCAAACACATCTTGGACTTTCTTCCTCAGTCTCTCATGCTCCACCCTCTTCAGATTGGTGTCCTAATTTCTTCCTTCAAATCTAATGTTGACATAATCTGATTAAAATCTAATTTTTCTGTCATTATCTTTAATCTGTTTATTTCACTTTTATTGGATTGGCTCCCAAATTTAGTTTCATTATGTTCAAGATTTTTATGTAGCACATAATCACACATTAAACTGCTTAAGGCGATGGGAAGAGTCAGTGAAACTAATATAGTCTTCTCTCTGCCTAGAAGGCTTTACTTTTGTTTTATTAAATCACACATGGCTACTTACTGCTCCACCCAGTAAATGCATTCTGTACAAGCCTGTGACTCTAAGCATGGCTATAAAATGGTCTCCATTAGAACATTTTGCAGAACAAACAACCCTAATAATACTGATATTTCAAAGTGGTTTAGCCATTACGGAAATGGTTTCAGCACTACAAATGTCAGGTATTATATGTAAGATTCTAAGTGCTAGTTCTAGACACACTGAAGGACTAATGAAGGAGAAATGGAATGGCAGTTACATAAAGTGGGTGGAGACATCCCTGCATGGAATGATAATGGGTAAAGAGTGTTGTTATTATAACAACAATTTTGTTACATAAAAGTACTCAAAAGTACTTGTTTATACTAGAAGTTGCATTGTGGAATTTATATTACTTTGTACAGTTAGAGGCATAATTTTAAGGGATTGATAAAACACTGAAGTCAACAATGAACCACATATTTCAAATAAAGAAACTACAGATACAAAAATGGTAAGCCACTGGCCAAGAAAAGAAAAAACTAGTTCAGACATCCACTTTGCCTCAAACAGCCAAATTCCCTTGGGGGTATTAGTTAAGGATACTAAGTTGTAATTGTGCACTCATTTGATCTTGTGTGTTCTGTGGCAATGGTGCTGTAGGGTAAGATTGGCTATGAAGGAACTATTGTGCCAAATCCACATCTGAAAAGCATCAAGCAAACAAAAGGCACACACTTTAAGAATATGATTTGTTTTCATGTTCAGAAATAGACCATGGGAAAGAGCTGCAGATATGTGGAGTCTCTACATGATTGGCAGGTTATTTTTCATGTATCCATACAAAATATAAGACTTTCAGCTATGTACACTGAGAGGACAGAGTGAAAGATGTTTTCATAGCTCTTCTTTTTTTTACAGTTCCGCAATTTAAAACTTGAGATAAGTGCTATGTCTTTTACCATCAACACAGAGCTGAGTTGGGGGAAGGGGGAAAGGATAAAGAGGGAGAGCAACAAAAGAGATATCTTAATAGAGGGGGACATTATAAGGTTAGGGAGAAACCTGGTGCCAGGGAAACTCCCAGGAATCCACAAGGATGACCCCAGCTAAGACTCCTAGCAATAGTGGAGAGGGTGCCTGAATTGGCCTTCTCCTGTCATCAGATTGGTGAATACCCTGTCATCATAGAGTCTTCATTCAGTAACTGATGGAAGCAGATACCATAGATCCACAGCCAAGTGCTGGGCTGAGCTCTGGGAATCCAGCTGAAAAGAGGGAAGAGGGATTATATAAGCAAGGTGGGTCAAGATCATGATGGGGAAACCCACAGAGACAGCTGACCCAAGCTCATGGGAGCTCATGAACTCTGGACTGACAGCTAGGGAGTCTGTGTGGGACTGACATAAGCTCTCTGCATGTGGGTGATAGTTTTGTAGCGTGATCTGTTTTTGTTCCCTAGAAGTGGGACCAAGATCTGTCCCTGGTGCATGAGCTGACTTTTTAGAACCTATTCCCTATGGTCGGATGCCTTGCTCAGCCTTGATGCAGAGGGGAGGAGCTTGGTCCTGCCTCAACTTGGTATGCCATGTTTTGTTGACTCCTATGGGAGGCCTTACCCTTTCTGAGAAGTGGATTGGAGGGAAGAAAGGAGGTAGGGTGAGGAAATGGGAGGAGATCAGGGAGGAGAAATTGTAGTTGGTATGTAAAATACAGTAAACAATATTGATTCAAATATCTCCATTGTTTAGTAGATGTCTGAACATAAATATTTAAGACATTTAGTTTCAATTTAAATAGATAATTCTGAAATACTTAGTTACTATAGACACTAATGAAACTCTGCAAGTTCAAGTAACTGGTGTAAATTAACTTGAAAGGGATCTTCGGCATAGTAAATGGACCCTGACATAAAACTTCATTACAGGAAAAGAGACAGCTACCTAGCCTTCAATTCATAATTCAGGTGATTTTGGGTGAATGTAGGACCATTCCAGTTTCGAGATAATCTTGATCATAATGCAATTTTTTTCCATTCAACAATAAAATTTCCCTTTTCTCATTTGATTACTATTTGAAAGGTACACCCATAATATTTTGAAATATTAAGATTGTAACAGTATTTTCTACAATAATATCTATTTTTTAAACCCTGAGAAAAGACTAATAAAGTAAATTACAAATTATTCTTGATATTGAGAAAAGCTGTGTAACAAAAGACAACATGAAATTAATGAGACACCAAACATGAGCATCAGAAAAGACATTTCAAAATTTGAGTAAATGGAGATCAGCACAACACAAACACTACCACCACCAACAACAAGACATCCAGGCACTGAAAAACATTGTATAGATAGTAAACAGGAAAACAATGAGGAGACAGTAAATGAACAGTCACATTAGGCGAAAGGGACTGTAACTTAGAAGATGTAACTGCATACTTACTGAGTGTGGTGGTTAGTAAACTGATTTCAATTTGATAGGCTCTAGAATTACTTAAGAGGTAAATCTCTAAGCATGTCTGTGAGGGGCCTCTATAGTCATTTAATTGAGGTGGAAACACTCACCCTAAAGGTTTCCAGTCCCCTCATGGACTGAGGTTCTGGACTAAATAAAAAGGAGAAAGCAAGATGTTCAGCAGTTCCCATCATTCTGTTCAGCAGCTTCCATCATTCTGTTCCTGACTGTCAATGTCACGTCTGTCTCGTGCCCCTCTTGCCATGACTTCCCCACCATAATGGACCTGACTCTGTAATACAACATATGACCTGTGTTTCTACACATAAATGTTTTAATAGCTTAACTGCTAACCTCTCATGATTACTGGATGTTCATATTGTATGCATTCACTAAATTGAAGATGTATAACACTTTTAGTAACTGCACAATGTAAATATACAAAAGATCTTTCAATGGCTGTCATTAAGAGTTCTAAAAAAGCCAGGTGGTGGTGGCACATGCCTTTAATCCCAGGACTTTGGAGGCAGAGCCAGGTGGACCTCTGTGAGTTCGTGGCCAGCCTTATCTACAGAGTGAGATCCAGGACAGGCACCAAAGCTACACAGAGAAACCCTGTCTCTAAAACACACACACACACACACACACACACACACACACACACACACACACACGAGAAAAAAAAAAAAAGCTCTAAAAAGCCAGCTCTTGTATCCTGATCCTAGAGTCAGGGGGCCTCTTAAGCAGATTAAGCTACATAACTGTCTCGCTTATGCAGAGGGACTAGTCCAGTCCCATATAAGCTCCACAGCTGTTGGTCTAAAGTTCACGAGTTCCTACTAGTTTGGTTTGGTTGTCTCTGTAGGTTTCCCCACCATGATCTTGATGCCCCTTGCTCATAGAATCCTTCTCTCTCTTCTAATGGACTCCATAAGCTCTTCCTGGTACTTGGCTGTGGATCTCTGCATCTGCTTCAATCAGCTACTGGGTGAAGGCTTTATGATGACTATTAGGGTATTCACTGATCTGATTACTGGGGTAAGCCAGTTCAGGCTCCCTCTCCACTATTGCTAGTAGTCTAAGCTGGGGTCAGCTGACTACCTATGATGGGACACCTTGCACAGCCTTGATGCAGGGGGAAGGGCTTGCACCTGCCTCTACTTAATGTACCAGGCTCTGCTGATACGCTATTGGAAGCCTTACCTTGTTGGATGAGGGAAGGGGGGTGGATTGGGTTGGGGGAAAGGCTGGAGGGAGGGAAGAGGGGGATCTGTGGTGGGCATGTAAAATGAATAAAAAATTTCCTTAGTTAAAAAAAGACTTAATTCTAACACTTAAGGCCTGACTCAGTTCATTCAAGCAAACTTGGTTTTGATTTGTTTGTGAACCACTCATTAGTGATATCATTGATAGGCATATAGGTATAGATATAGATATGAATAACTTTGATGCTTGCTGCTTTATCGTATTATGCGTTTCACATTCCTATTCCCTATATACAAACATTGCCTATCAAGGGCCTACAGGGTCTAACATAAACTTTGCACTTGCCTGCTGTGGGATGGTCTGTATGTCAAATTAGTCTGATTGGTCAATAAATAAATCATTGATTGGCCAGTGGCTAGGCAGGAAGTATAGGCAGGACAAGGAGGAGAATAAAGCTGGGAAGTGGAAGGCTGAGTCAGAGACACTGCCAGCCGCCACGATGACAAACAGCATGTGAAGATGCCGGTAAGCCACGAGCCATGTGGCAAGGTATAGATGAATGGAAATGGATTAATGTAAGCTGTAAGAACAGTTAGCAAAAAGCCTGCCACGGCCATACAGTTTGTAACCAATATAAGTCTCTGTGTTTACTTGGTCGGGTCTGAGCGGCTGTGGGACTAGCAGGTGAGAGAGATTTGTCCTGACTGTGGGCCAGGCAGGAAAACTCTAGCTACACTTGCCAGTACTAAAATGCTAAGATGATTTTAGTACATACTTTTCCTTCAGCTATCTTAACTCAGATGGACAGTGTATTTTAGTTTCGGTTGCACTGTACAAAGTCCCAAGTTCAGATATTGAATATCCCCTGAGAGGTCACATGTTGAAAAGTTGACACCCCCCCCCCCAAACAGTAATGCAGGGAGGTGGTTGGCCCTTCATCTAACAAGGCCTACTGGAAGGTCCTTAGCTCTTTGTGGCTGTGCCTTTGAAAGAGACTGCTGGCTTCCTGTCTCTTTCACTTATTTTGCCTCATGGCCCTGAAGTAGGAGGTTTAACTCCACCACACCTTCCACATGATGCTTCATCATGACCCAGAGCTAGTCAGGGAAGCTATCATGGACTGGAATCATCTTTAAAACTCTGAGCCAAATAATTTCTCTAAGTTAATGACCTCAGTTACCTTGTTATAATAAAGAAAAGGTAACTAAATACAATACCAAAGCCAAAAAAAGGGGGGGGGGCAATACATGGTATCTTTACAAAACAGCTAATTTTAAATAATTTTCAAAGCAAAATCCTTACCTAACAGTATCTTTGATCAAATTTATGAACTAATTTCTTTATAAAGATACCTTAATAATGTCAGATGTATAGTGTTCATGGTAAGTAGAAAGGTATCAGACTCGGCAGCATTTGTTATTAGCAGGGAAGGTGAATAAAGTGCTGGATGAAAGAGCAGCGTGTGCACTGTGTGGGCCATCATTTGCATTTGGAGGCCTTTACACAGCACTGAACAAACAATTCACAGTTCTGACAAGGAAAAAATGCATGTTTGCCTCCAAGAATCCCCCCAGGAACTGTAATTTAGAAACCAAAACCAACAGCTCCCATGTGTAATATAGATTGTTTAGTTAGATAAGGCTAACTTGTAAGACATGACTAGCTAAATTACTAAGATGCTTATTTTACCTTTTCCTTTTCTCCTCTAAAGTCTTGTGTCATAAGCAGACATGATTACTATAGAACCCATCAGGTAATACTTAATATTCCACATTTTTCTCTAAAAATAGGTTATCAGTTCCCAGTTCCAAAAAATCAATATCACAGATTCTTAAGCATGCACTTGACAGTAAGTAGCTTGACTCTCTGGGAAAGATTTTGCATAGTTAATTATTGACTCATTCCATCTGGTGCAAGGATGCCATCTACAGGCATAACAGGACATTTCTGCCAACGTCTGAGATACTACAGAGAAAATGCTGCAAGAAGAATTCCGAAAGATGCCGTTCCTATCTAATTCTTTGAATTTTGTGACATTGGTGGAGGGGGTGGCAGTCCTGTGAGATTACATGAAAATATCTTTTGCAGTTTACTTATTTAACATTTTAAAAGTTTATATATTTGCCAAAAGACAGAATGATATATTCATAACTGGTATCATACACTGTGTTTGGAGGAAAACACAAAATAAAATAAAATAGCATACAAATATGAGGTGGAGTCTCCTATAAAAGTATCAAATTAAAATTCAAAATTAATACCGATAAAATAATTCAATCTGAGTTACTACCCACATGTATGAAAGAGTTAAGACAAAAATTGTTGATAGTGCAGAGTTGGGGAAAGATATTTGCAGCATATAGAAACTCAACACTGCCTCTCTTTAATTCTTATACCATCTCACTTATGGAGGTGCCTCTCTTTATTATACCACCTCACTTAGGGAGGCAGGTTTTTACAGAAACCCACCTAGAATACTTTATTTACCATGGCTACAGTGCTACCAAGTGGAAAAACAGAGCTATGTTCTCTAATCTCAAGACCAATCCCTTTCCATTTTACCAAAATAGGGAATTTTGAGGGCATATGTTCTTCAGATTTAAGAGATGGGTGTTCTGAAACTCATTTCTAGGTATCTACTCCCAGAAGACATCTTCCATGCAGCTCTGAAATATTGTTGCTGCACACCAACTACTCAGTTCTGATATTTTTCCTTGCAAAGATACACTATAAACAAAAATGGTAGTAAAGTATGATCCAGAAAACAGCTGGCTGCTGAGATGAATAAAGATATAGGACTAAACAGTTAATTCTCCTTCCCTTGATTTCTGTGCTGCAGAATCCATCCTTTATTAAAGCAGAGAGAATGAGAAAAGCAAAGAATGATTACAGTAGAGTGGAAGTTTTCCAACTGTGAAACCAAGGTCGTCACTTTCAGTGTGAAGTCTTCCATTAGAGTTTTGTTCTGTTGAAAGAAAGAAGCATGCCCTACAGTTCTCTGACAGTCATTCATTGATGTATTCATTCACTAAATATATCCAATACCGACCCTGCATGTCAAAAGCGAAGCATATTTATATATTTGACGCATACATACATATTTAAACAAGACGAATAGCCCTTGCCCATGAAGAGCTTACTATAGCAGAAGAGTGCATGCTGGGAAGGCAGTACTATCCACAGGCAAAAACTACACACAGCAAATCATCATTAAGTATTTATTGAATGAAGCCTTTGTGGCTGATTTAGGCTTCATTGATCACTTCTCTGAACTCTGAGGATGAAAAGACTCATTTTATGGCATTATTTAGCTAGGTAAGCCTCCCCAGAAATGTGTAATATATTATATTTCTTTTTATCTTGACATAATTATGTAAGCATTCAACAAGTATATTATTATATGTTAAAGAAAGTAGAGGAAGTGGAAAGGAGGAGTGAGATAATGAAAAAGGAAGCTGAGGCAGGGAAAGCTAAAGGGGAATCTCCTTTGCATTATTCTTGAAATCTTGAACAAAATTAACATAAAAATCAGGATCCTTCTTATATACAAATTACAAATGGTCTGAGAAAGAAATCAGGAATGTAATATCATTCACAATAGCCTCAAGAACATAAAACACCTTGGGGTAACTCTAACCAAACATGTTAAAAAACTTGCATGATAAAAATCTTAAGATATTGAAGAAATAAATTGAAAAAGACATCAGAAGATGGAAATATCTCCTATGCTCATGCATCTGTAGGATTAACATAATAAAAATGCCCATCCTACCAAAAGCAATCTACAGATTCAATGCAATCTCCATCAAAATTCCAACACAATTCTTCACAAAACTTGAAAGGACAATTTTTAGGTTCATATGGACCCAGAGTAGCTAAAACAACTTGAATAATAAAAAAAAAACTGCTGAAGGTATCACCATCCCAATCTAAAATTGTACTATAGAGCTATAATAATAAAAATAGCAGGGTATTGGCAAAAAAAAAACCCACCATAAATGTTGTTAATGGAATTAAGTTGAAGATTCATACATAAATCTATACACCTATAGACATCTGATTTTTTTAAATAAAGAAGTCAGAAACACACACTGGGAAAAAGACAGCATTTTCAACCAATGGAGCTGGTCAAACTGGATGGCCATCAAGTAAAAGCATGAAAACAGATCCACACATAACATCCTGTAAAAATTCAACTCCAATGGATCAAAAACCTCAGCATAAGGCCAGGTATACTGAATCTTATAGAAGAATAAAATGGGAAATAGTTTTCAACTCATTAGCAAAGGAGACAACTTCCTGATCAAACACCATTATCACAGGCACTAAGAGAAACAATTAATGGGACTTCATAAACTGAAAAGTTTCTGTATTCATTTGGACAAAATGGCAGGCTACACAATAGGAAAAGATTTTTCTCAACTACACATCTGATGGAGAGCTAATATCTAAAATTTATAAAGAACTCAAAATCTGGACATTATGAAAAACAACCCAGTTAAACAATGGAATATGATTGAAACAGTATCCTCAAAAGAGCAAACTCAAATGGCTGAGAAATAATTAAAGAAAGGGTCCATATTCTTAGTCAAGGCAATGTAAATAAAATGACTTTGGGATTTTATCTTAAAGCAGTCAAAATGCCCAAGATCAATAAAACAAATAAAAATGGCAGCTCTTGCCTGTGAGGATGTGGACTAAGTGCATCACTCATCCGTTGCCACTCACTATGAAAACCAGTATGATAGTTCATTGTGAAACTAGGAACAGATCTCCCTCAAGATGCACCTCTATCATGCTTTGGCATATACCCGAAAGTCTGTACATCTTATTGCAGAGACACTTGCTCAACCACATTCATTGCTGCTCTATTCAGAATCACCAGAAACTGGAAACAGACTAGGTGGTGTCAATGGATGAATGGAAGAAGAAAATGTGGTACATTTCACACAATGGAATATTACTCAGATGTTAAAAAAAAATGGAATCATGAAATTCACAGGTAAATGAATGGACCTAAAAAAAGTCATTCTGAGTGAGGTAACACAGATCCAAAAAGACAAATATTGTATGTACTTACTTATATATGGATATTAACTATAATGTCTTTGATAAGCAAGCTAAAATTCATAAAAAGGTGTTAGATACAAAGGAAGGAACTGGGGAGATGACTGGATCATCCTATGGAGGAGGAATAGATTGTCATGGGTGGGTGGTATAGGACTGGAACAAGATGATCAAACAGGGAAGGGGAGGAAGAGGATAAGGGAGGGAGCATGAGGAGAAACATAAAATTAAAGGCCATTTGATGAGTTGTATGAAACCTAATACAGTAGAAGCTTCCTAAAATATATACATATATTAATGTGATCTATATGGAATTGCCTAATAACAGGGGGAAATGGAGCCACAGCTGGACATCTCTTATCACCAAACAAAGACTCCAGTTCTAGGAATGAGTTAAATCTCACTGAGCTGTTGGTCAAAAGGGTCACACCAAACAACCCACGCTATTGCCAAGGCTGTCGGTTGTTCTCCATAAACTGATGGCAAGGCTCTATTGGGGAAGACGACACCCACAGAACTCACTGACATGGAGAAGTCAAGCTGGTGCCTACCTAGAGACTTCATCCCTACCAACTAGTTAGTATTCATAGTACTGGAAGGTACTCTACACACTACCAAAGGAGAAAGGTAAACACCAATCTGGCTATACACCCTTCCATTTACAATGGTGACCTAAGTGTGAAATGCACTAGCTTAATAGTGGCACAAAGCTTCTGGGTATAACCAACAAATATCTGACTAAATTAATACTCACTCCATGATGCAGAACCCATCTCCAACACTGCTCAGGTGGCCAAGAACCTAAGGGTAGATAGGCTAGGGACCTAGGGTAAAACTAAATATTACTGTTCTTCTAAAAGAACCTAGCAACAAAATGAATCCTTATGGACATTCTGCTATTCTCAGATCAGTGTCTAACTCAGCAGTTATCAGAGAATCTTCCTCCAGTAGTCCATGGGAAGAAATACAGAGACCCACAGCTGGACAATATGCAGAGAGTAAGAGACCTTTGAACACTTGGTCCTAAATGGGATGTCTCCATCAACTCCCTCCCCTCATGGCCCAGGGAACCCTGCAGAACAGGCAAAAAGATTGTAAGGTAGAGAGAGGATGGAGGACACTGTGTAAATAAGGCCTTCCAAGCAGAGCAGACCAATGCACATGTGTACTCACAGAGACCGTGGCAGCATGCACAGAACCTGCATAGGTTTGGAACTGATGGGATCCCAGTGCTGAGAGTGGAAGTGGACGCAAGCTTACAGCTCTAAAACAGAAGCTATCTCCAAGTGATAACCACTCAAATGAAATTTTAGTTTTCTCCAATGGACTCTCACGGGGTATAAAAACCACTCTTAAGGCCATGGCCAGCAGTAGGTTGTCAGCACAGAAGGAACTCAATGGTATTTTTGGTTTTTTGTCTTGCAATCCTTTGTATGGGCAGTTTTTCTATATGTCTTTTGCTTTTATATTACTGTTTCTGGTTTTGTGTTTTTTATGGAATTTCTGTGTTTGCCAATGTGTGTGTCTCTGCATCAATATATGTTCCTTGTGCTTTTTCTTTGGCCCTTTGTTTTCCTGTGTGTTTCTTTTTTTCTATTAAGGTTTGTTTTATCTTCTATTAACTTTCTCTTATTATTTTTTCTTTTAGATGCCTGTTTTCTAATGAGAAAGAGTTAAAATGTGGATTTGGGTGGGCGGTGAGGTGGGGAAGGTCTGAGAGGAACTGAGGGATAGGGAACCATGATCAGAATGTATTATATGAGAAAAATGTACTTTCAATAAAAAAATTTTCAAATGAATGGAGAAACTGGGCACTGAGTATCTGACACTCTGACATATGTCACAGTAACAACTAGTTGGGAGGATACTATCAAAAAACATTGACCCTTGTGAGATTCACAGTGAACTGCAATGCTGTCTGCAAAAGTCCTTCATTTCATGGAGTCAGGATCCTTTGTCCCACACATACCATTGAGTTTATAAACTAGGTGAATATGAGCTGCATATCTTCATATCATTATGGAGCAACATATGAAGAATGACATAATGAGATATTTATGATATAAATGTAGTTGTATTATAGATTTTAAGCTTCCAAGTTACAAATACATCTTGGAGAAATCCATAAACACAGAGCTAAATATTATTGTCTCATTAAAGTTTTCACACTCATGAATTAGAACTCAAATATGGAGGAGAAGGTATTATAAATGCTGACTTATTTGGGTCTTCTACAGAGTTCTACTTTTATACTTATTGATTTTCTAAATAAAGTACATAATTTATAATCCAAACTTTCTTACTTTCACCAAAAGTGCAGATACATGGAGAAACTTGAATAATATCAGTACTTGACGTCTTTTCAAAAAAATCTTCCATTCTAGCCAACGCTCGGCAAACCTAGTTGGTTCTCATCCATTTCTGACCTGCAAACCACATTAAGGACCAGTCTGATTCAGACCCTCATGGCTCTTGCTTTGTGGAGAACTAACCAAAAACGTGCTAGCCACATGCTGAAATAATTTGGCTCTGTTTGGAGAATGTGCTTTGCTTTTGTGAGATCTCGAGGTTCCTGCTGTCATTCTAGAAAAGCATTTGTGACTTGGCAGTCTAATGCATGGATGCTTCTGCAGAGTAACACCACAGCCCAAATTCTGGCAGCCAGTCAAGAGCTAATGAAAATTCCAATGGTACAATGCTCCTCTTAGAGCTCCTGAGAAGTAAGGATGCTCTCATATGGACACTAACAGGTGCATCAGCATAATCCAAAGGAAGGAGGGTGAGTTTCTTGGACCTAGCAAAGCACAGTAATAAAAACAAGCATGCATATATAAACTCTCTTTTATGAATATAAAAATCTTTTAATATTCAACACTAAAAGAAGAAAAAAACTGACCTCCACAAACTTAGAGAGAGCTTAAGTTTTTTTTTTTGTTTGTTTGTTTGTTTTTGTTTCAGGTCTACAGAATAAAGTTTGGGATATTCGCTTCAATTCCGAGAAGACAGCAACTATAGCACATTTTGCTTTAAACCACACACATGCAATTTTAACAGAGCATACGTGAGTACTGTGAAGTTTACACTTCACTTAGGCTTTGTGTTTCTAATACCAACTCAAATGTCAGTATTTCCTTAGTTGTTACTGATTGACTCCTGGAAGCTGGGGGAGAGGAATAAAAACGAGACCTCTGACTTTTCAACCATTCCTTATTTTTTGTTGCTGAGATTAATGCTAACTTTGACAAATGATGCAATCGTGATAAAGCACTGAAGGCAGATGAGAAAGTCCCATCTTATCTGTTGCTGAACAGCACATTAGTGCTGGTAGAAAATGGGGATGCAGACAGAACAAAAAGTTGTGGAATAGTGGATAACATTTTATTTAATTTTTTAATTCACCAACTTGGATGAAGTTTATTTTCAGTGGTAACTTTGTTCTTTAATATTTTTAGTTGATATAGAATTACAGCACTTTCCCACTTCCCTGTCCTCCCTTCCTTCCTCCCTCCTAACTACTCATCCTCAAACCTCAAGGATAATATTCATAAAAGACCTAATGCACAAAGCAAATAACAGCAAACATGTGAACACACGCTGGGATTAGCCTAGCCAAGGAGATGTTGGGTGTGAATAGCAAGTCTAATGTGCAGTTACATCCCAGCAGAGACATAGGCTCTCTGAGTCTTTGTTTCCACATTTAGAAAGCAAAGAGGCTCTTGGGCTGTAATCCGATCACAGGTTTGCAAGAGTGCTGAAATGCTTTACAAATATCTTGGGTTTTTCTATTCACTCTACCTTATAGCAGTGTTCCTTCATTCTATAGTTTTAAAACCATACCTTTCTATGCATGTTTTAAAATAAAGAGAACATGTGACTATACAGAGGCTCAAAGTCCAGTTCCAAGAAGTACACGGAGAAGAGTTCAGAGACTTAAAAGCAAAACGACATCTGGACATCTGCACCTGCAAGTCTGAAACTGTGCTAGCTCAATTCATGGCAGGAAACACATTTGTAAAAGCCTTCCTTCATTGAAAATGCAGACCTCCCCTCTTAAGCCTAAGAGAGCTTTCGTGTGTTGCCTCTCTGCTAATTCAAATTTTTTAAAATGTTCAACCCTCAGCAAACTGCCTCAGCGTTCTGGAGCTGACTCTTCTAAAGCGCAGCGCCACGCTGTGGTTGGATCTGGAACATTCTGAGGGTGAAATGGTTCCTGCAAATCCAAACCTCTGGGTGGCAGTGTAACCTGGACTTTATCTTCAAATCGTGTACTCAAGTATGACAAAAATGAGCTGAAATAAATACTTCTTTGAGTTATTAAATGACAAATACAGTTGGCAATAAATGCAAATTAAAATTCTAGAAAGTATTAAGCCCTAATTACTATATACTACCCTAGCAAAATAATGAAAAAAATTTACATTGGAGGTCATCATCACCATATTTATCAAAGTAACACTAGGTGTAAGTCTTTTCCATCACAACACCAAGTCCCAAAAATTCAGTGTTTATAAATATATATATATATATATATATATATATATATATATATATATATATATATATTCTGAGATCTGTCTATATACTTATTTTTGGTGTGGAAGGAGGTGTTTTTCCTCTCTGGAATGAAACAACTTAGGCCAATTATATGCCTCTATCCATTTAGTGAAACTGCAAATTTTTAATTGCAAAAACTGTTTTTAAATGTGCATTTATAAATCTGAGGTTTCACACCCTTACTTTCCCTTAAGGCTTACTGGCATATGTGTTCCACAAACCAGCTTTAACTGTTTTCTAGCTGTTGGCACTCAATAGAGATAAGACTGATCATAGAAATTTTCTTTGCCATCTTTGTGTTGTATACTTGCAGAATTTTTTCATGAGCAATTTTATTGAATTATTTGATAATTTAGTAGATGTTTCACCATATCTCTGGACCATGTGTATGCTAACTGTTGTTTAAAAAAAAACAAAATCAACAAATGGAAGATTTCATGTGTCACAAATGAACATTGTTGTAACACAATCTAAGGCAAATAACAGGATAGTTAGCATCTAGGTGATTCTGTAATATGCAGCTCAGTTTGAAAGTGTTCATGTGTGTGCCTGTGTGTGTGTCTGTGCATTCCTCTGTGTGTGTGTGTGTGTGTGTGTGTGTGTGTGTGTGTGTGCATGCACGCGCACGTGTGTGTAACACAGTCATAACTAGGCAGACAATTACTATTTCATCAAGTCAAATGTCAGCCAGCATGGAGGCTACTTATAGTTTTGACATGTGGCAAGGGAAAGCAAAGAAAATGTGAAAGGTGTTAGCCGCACTTAGTGTCAGGAGAAACTTTCACCATCGCTGGCTGTCAGTCATAGCACAGTTCTCTGTCAAGAGGATTATCTACAGACAGGATAACTGCTGTGGTTAAACAGCAGTGGATCTACACTATTTCATAAATGGCTAAGGATACAGTTGAATATGATGGTTATGAGCCCAATGAGATGTATAAAACTACCAAATAATCATTCAGTGAAGTACCTTGTCAATCTGCATTGACAAAGTACGTTAGACAGGTACAGAAACTGATGAGGGTTTGACCATGACCTTCATTTTCAACTAAAACTAAATATTTGATCATGTCCTTTAACTTACAGAGTTTGCACTTTTTATAACTAGTCTCATTTATATAATTTATGGACATTACTTTTTATGTTTTTCTTTTTTGTTTTTTTTTTTTGGTTTTGGTTTTTGGGGTTTTTTTTTTTTGGTTGGATTTTTGTTTGTTTGTTTGTTTGTTTGTTTTGGTTTTTTGAGACAAGGTTTCTCTGTGTAGCCCTGGATTTCCTGAAACTCGTTTTTTAGACTAGGCTGGCCTCAAACTCAGAGGTCTGCCTGCTTCTGCTTTAAGTGCTAGGATTAAAGAATTGTGCTATCTCCCCCACCACTGGCTTCAATGGTATAATTTATGATGAACATCGTTTTCACATAATTTACCTACATTCCTTTCTAATACAGTCTACATTTTCTTTCATTTTATTTCCTCTTTTATAGTGCTCACTAGCTGATCTAAACTTTCTCTTGTGACTCTGACTTTGAGTCATGCATATAAAACTAGGAGAAGAGCTTACATGACATTTTACATGGATAAGTAGGGTGTATTGCATAGAAAACTGAGACTAACTGAACAAGGTGATCAGGGTTCAGCTCTGTAATCAGAGCATTGGATCCTGGATGGATGGGATGTCTGAGAACCTACAACAATAGCCAGGGGCAACAGGCATGATGTTCCTGGGGCCGTGGAAATGCCCAGTGGAGTACTGTCCCTTTCTTCCCATCCTGTGACATTTCAGGTCTCATTGACATAAATCATATTCGCAGTCATGAGAAAGACCCACTCATCCTCATTATAAGATCAAGTATTAGTTACTTGGCTGTTGTTGTAACAAAATACCAGACCAAGCCAATTTAAGGAAGAAAGAGTCTATGTGGCTCAGCTTAGGAACAGTCATCTCGACAAAGAAGACACCTCAGCCGAGTCTGGGGTGAGTGTCAACATTACAGCTGCAGTCAGGAAGCAGACAGACTCCTCCTGATGCTCCCTGGTTTTTCCTCTTCCTTTTTTACTCAGTCTGTGATTCCAACACATGTGGTACCCACGTCCAGGATGGGATTTCCCTCCTCAGTTAAATGACCCTGAAAACCCCCTCACTGACATGCTCACGTATGTCTCTTAGATGATTACAAGTTTCAGAGAGAACACATAGGCTTTGTGCTAAAGAGGACGAGGGAGATTTAATCTCTTACAAGGAACAACATATGCCAACCAACTGTAATTTGTTTGTTCTCCAAAAAGGCCAATGATAATGAAGCTAGAAATAACAAACTGTTTAATTCATATGTGCTGTCTACTCTAAAATTCAGACTTTCTTAACACTATCCTACTGTACCCGTTTCACAGTTTTCTTAGGCAGAAATGTTTTGTTATACAGCATGTTCAGGAAACAAAGAAATATGAAACTATGTCTGAAGATTAACTGAGTGTAGGCCTGTTAAATGTTTTGAGAAATATTTCCGTAAAAAGAAAACGAGATTATACTTGTTACAGCACAGAATGGCGTAGACCCCAGAGCCTCACAAACTTACTCTCACTAATGCTAGAATTATAGGAATGAGGCAACAAGCTTACCTAAAAATTCGAGTTTTGAAAAACATTTGCATTTCCCAAATATTTTATAGGTTTCTTCCTTGAAATCAAAAACCAAAAACATAGCACTTTAAATCAGGAAGTGGTGGCGCACACCGTTAATCCCAGCACCTGGGAGGCAGAGACAGGTCTCTGAGTTTGAGGTCAATCTGTTCTACAGACCAAGTTCCAGGGCAGCCAAGACTGTTACACAGAGAATCCCTGCTTCAAAAAGATAACAAAAAGTAGCACTTCGCTGCTGATCTTAGAGGCCATGTTCACCTTATCAGAAACTGATCACTTTTATAACATAGTGCAACACATCACATGACTATCTTAATCTTCAAATAAAAATGGAGCTTCCTTCCCTGTCCTACCCATATGAATCACACTATTTAAGTATCCTTTCATCCATTGTGTTACAAAGTAAAACATAAGGCTGAAATAAAATTGAATACATCAAAGGAAATAATTCTATTAAAAATTAATAATAGTAAAACCTTATTTTTGCCATTGTATTAGCAAATAAATACCTGGTGAATTCATACAAAATAAAATATGGAGTTTATATTTTAGTAAAAGGTCCTCACATGTGAGTAAAATGGATGATCTTAGCTTTAACAATCCACTCTCTGATGTGTGTTTGTTGGCAGTTCACAAGAATAAAAGCACAGGCCAGGCGGTGGTGGCGCACGCCTTTAATCCCTGCACTCGGGAGGCAGAGCCAGGCGGATCTCTGTGAGTTCGAGGCCAGCCTGGGCTACCAAGTGAGTCCCAGGAAAGGCGCAAAACCCTGTCTCGAAAAACCAAAAAAAAAAAAAAAAAAAAAAAGAATAAAAGCACAGCCCTTGATGTAACAGCACTGTTCTTGGAAACCTCTGCCACCTAGTGTCCAGAAGCAATCCTGCAGGCTTTCTGAGATGCTGCCTAATTGCCTTATGGGCTACATTTGGGCTTCAGAGAATCATACTTGAAGACGTCCAGGTTAGTTTGGAAGTAATAATTTGAAAAGGGAATAATACACACACTGCATTTCCTAAAAGCATCTGGCCTGCGAATCAATACAACATTTCATTTTCATTTTAGCAGCACTTTAAATTAAAATCCCATTTATAAATGTTTTAATATGGCAATAAGAGACTCCTGGGTGTGTTTTAGCCTTTCATTAATATACGCCTCTAGTGTGTTGCAAGACACATGCTTAGCAAATAAGCCCCTTTGACCATTCAAGTGCTAATTAACGACGCAATAAAGTAAAGCCTAGGGTGCCTTAATGAAAGCAAAATGCAATTCTTTAATTTGGAAAATAAAATGTTTTGCTTCCTCTTCAAATATCACTTAAGGATATGAATAAAATAATCACCAATGGATTATAAAAAACAGCAAACCTTCTTTAGTCATATAAGTACCCCCTGCAACATCTCAGCTTTAGGTTTAGATTTAATTATTATCCAATCAATTTTACAGAGGTAGAGGATGGTAGAACAGGGGATGAGTATCAGTGAAGTTTATAAAGCAATACTATTTAAATGTTTTTAAAAGTTCAAAGTCAAGTACACTACTTTACCCTGCTTGATTCTGTGGTTGTTTTGTTTTCAAACACCCATCCTCATGTCCACTTTTCTAAAAGCAGAAAATAGTGGTGATTCTGCCACGTTTTCCACAGGGGTATCATCTCCCTCCATAAAAAGTCCATGGTGAACAGAGATAAGCCATGTGCTTTCACTCTCTCCATCATTCTATCTGACATGTGTGAGAGGAACAAATGGCCTCACGTCAACCTTTCCTGGCAGGCCTGGATTGAGACTCCATCTCCTTTCCTTCAGGGGCCTGTGTCTGGATGAAGGTTTGTCTGCACACATCTCTATGAACAGCTCACTGTAACCAGGAAGTTCTCCTTGCACTGTTGCCCTGCTAAACCTTCCGGTCTTCACAACTCAAAATGACATAATGGCCTGTTAACCTGTTGTACTGGTCGATAACCAAACTGTTCTCACAAGATCATTTTAACATATGGAGAATCATTAAAATATAGCAAGAAATACTAGCACCAGAGTATCAGAGAAACGGAATGCCTCATCTCTCTTTTAGTTTTTCTCTGCTTCAACACACTTCTTTGATGCCTAGCAATGACTAGTAACAAAAAGCATACATCATTAAGTAAAACATTAGCCTTAAGCAAGAGATGTCAAGAAATTCCTCTAAATCCCTCATCGTGATAGCAGGTTGGTGAGTACCAAAAAAGTCAATGTCCTAATTGCAAAGGATGTGTTGACACTTTGGAGTGGTAATAGGAGAGTAAGGACCATGATGGGATGCAAATAATACCTGTTACAATCCCTTGCATCTTTATGAGGAAATAAACTGCAGGCTTCTCAGAGATTAGTAGGCTCTTAAAGGGATGACATAAAATAGTAATAAGGCCAAGAAGCTGTGAATGTATGTGTGTTTATGTAAAACTGAATAGAAAATTTCACACAATTACTTTATATGATTACTGTATTCCCTGTTCTTTTTTTAATTAAAAAAATAAATATGGAGCTAACTATGGACATGTACACATAGACACATAGACACATCACATATAATAACAAGTAAAAAATGAAATAAAGATGGTTTTCTAAATTGACTTTGCAATATTCTAAGAGGTCACTGTTGCACAATTTGAAAGTCGTTTTCAGAATTGTCTTTAAAGTCTTTAATGCCCATAATGACTAGATTAAACTAATCTGGCCACACAAGGTTTGTATGAAATACATTAAAATTTAATAATAAGGGTATTCAAGAGATGCCTCAGTGGTTAAGAGTACTTGCTGCTATTCAAAGGGACCTGGTTTCTGTTACCAGTTGCTACATGGCAGCGCATGACAGTCCCTAAACTCACAGGTTAAAGGTCACACATTATGTGGGGAGGAAAGGCATCCTGGGCAGCGATAGCTAGAGAACAGTAACATGAAATGTCTGGTCATGTGTAGTGCACAAGCAGGAAGCAGAGGTGAATGCCATTGATCAGCTAGCCCCCTCCTATTCTTTAGTCGTATATTCACTGTAGGGCTCCACTTCCATGCTGCCCACACTGAGGGCCAGACTCCTCCTCACACCTCAATTAAATCTCCCTGGAAATGTCCTGCCGTACAAGCCCAGAGATGTGTCTTCTAGGTGATGAAGAGTAACCATTGTATACTTATATATGCTAATGTAAACATTACTCAATGGGATCAGGCCTGGAGATTTTTTTTTGAATTTTGTTTTGTTTGAATGCCCATACGTTTATGTTCATTTTATTTTTTACATTTATTCATCTAGTGTATGTTTGTGTATGTGTGGGCATTTGTGTGCCAAGATAAGCATGTAGAGACCTAAGACAAATTTGCAGGAGTTGGTTTTCAACTGTACTGTGTAGGCTCCAGGGGCTGCACTCACATCATCAAGCTTGGCTGCAAGAACATTTACTCATAGACTGACCTCACTGGATCCATAGATTTTTAATGCATACTGACATTACTCTTGACTCACACCTGTAAGGCCAACGCAAAACTGCAATCTAGAGGTTGGGAGATGACTTCATGGGTAAGTACTAGTTATTTAAATGTGAGTGCTGGAGCTCAGTTTCCCAGAATACTTGGAAAAGCCAGGTGGGTGTGGTAACCCACCCATAGCCTCAGTGCATGAAAGGCAGAGATGCGCAAGTCCCCAGAGCAAGATGGCTATGACAGATATAAAGTCAAGCTCACATTTCATTGGGACTGGGACACCACGACTTAATATAAAGTAGAGAGCAATGGAGTAAGACACCTGACTGCAGGCTTCCTCCAATGGAGAAAGACACACGCAGCAATAACTCCAAACCCACAAATCCCCAAACACATATAAACATGTATAGACATGCATGTGCAAAATAAATGCACCTAAGGATAGTTTTGCTGTTTAAGTATGTGGTATGAAGAAGTAACCAGGTAGAGAGAGTCCTTACCTCTCTGGGCCACTGTGGCATTCAGGGATTTGGGCCCTAGGGTGGGAAGGACTATATATATTTAAATCTTGGTGTAACATATTACTAGGTATGTAATTTTGTACACATGTCTCCACATTGCAAATAATGATAATAACGTTAGTTCCTGGTACTACAAATGCCTCTTCCATAGAAACACACATTAGATATGTTTCGATGGAGATGCAGCCATGTCAAATTGGCAATTGCTGCATGAGGATATATCCTAGTTAATCCCTTTACATCTGTTCCCATTATTGGTGGCATACTCACTGGGTTCTGTCATCAACTCCATGGAATAAAAATAACTTCAAAAACATTTCTTTTGGGATGGCCAGAGAATTTGTTCAGAGGAAAACAACACATGTAAAAAAAAAAAAAAAAACCACAAAGGACTGTGCCAAAGATACTGATGAATGCTGTCCTAGTTCAGGCCATAAACAACTGACAACTCAGATGTGTTTTCAATATCAGATGACTAGCATTTCAGAAACAAAATCAACAAACAAACAAGGCACCCAGGCTTCCGAAGGATGGACACACACACATACACACACACACACAGAGAGAGAGAGAGAGAGAGAGAGAGAGAGAGAGAGAGAGAGAGAGAGAGAGAGAGAGAGGAGAGAGAGAGAGCGCTCATAGGAGTTGGTCTGCTTGGCATCTGGACTACATTTAGACAAAATCACGTGAGCAGCAATGAAATTAAACAACTGCTTGCTATGAACACTCTTCCATTTTGATTCAATTACAAGGCTATCACAATCTCCTGCATTCTTTCAATTTTAGACTCATTTCTCAGATAAGAGAAACTGGCAGAAAAATCAGCCTGCAGACTAAAAAGTAACAAGTATGTACATTTTCTTTGGCTTGAATAATATAGTCATGTAAAAAGTTAACATAATCTTTAATAAAATGACCAAATTTAGAATTATGGCTAAAAACGTGCAAAATATCAGTGCATCTTTTCCTATAAAGACACTGTGAAAAGACTGAGGTAAATATTTTGAAACATGCAAGACATGTATATGCCACATAAAGATGGCAAGAATGAAAGCGTAACTTGAGACTGACATGGTAAGAAACTGGCAAGTTTCAAATCCAAACCATTAGAGACAATAAAATTAGTAATATATTCTTTCAAATGCATAGGAAAAAGAACTGTTATAATCTATATTAAAACCCAGTCCTATATCAAAAAGTTCTCTTGCCAGAATGCTTTTCATTTAACTCACTAATACCCTTATTCTTTAGTGCAGATAGAGTGGCCTTTCAGAGCAATTACTAACAAAAGAGATTTAGCATATTCTGAACTCTACAGGGAAAAATAGTCAGAATTTGGATTACAAGATAGGAAATACAATCCATGAAATTGTTGCTTTGCATTGCTTTGCACTAATGAGAAAGCCTAGGCCTGATCAGGATGATCTGCAGGGTCTCCATAAATTCTTTTCTTCATTCTCTTCAGTGTGGCATGAATCTAAGTGTGGTGTTTGCTATTTTAAACTTTGGTTGTTTGCTGGCTTACATAAAGAGAGTAGACAATGGGAATTGCTAGGTGACTAGACAAATTAAATAGCTTTTTCTCACATGGGCTAATTGGTTCTACCGTAGAGCCAAATTAAGTATCATTCAATTTCAGGATTATAAATTTACAGATGTTACATGTTTATATTCTTACCCATAATATCACTCACAAGGTATGAAACACTTTCACATAGAACAATTTTTATCAACATAAAATTATCATCTCACTAACAGAGTCTTTAGGAAGAAAAAACTTGGAATTGCACAGGTCAATCATGATTTTCTAAGACTTTATTATACAGTAAATTAGGTTTGAAAAATGTGAAATGGTCTTTATTATATACTTGAAGGAGAAATAAAAAATCCCCAGGATGATAATTTATGTTATTGCTAATGGAAGTGTGGACAAGATACTTACATTCCTTGCTTTCCTTTGGTTCAATAGTAATTATTTACATATTTTGCATTTAATAAAACACTATTCAAAATACAAAAGAACTGAATTTTACTAAAACTGAAATCATGTTACAATTCTTGTTAGATAAATCTGATATTTTTAATATATTCATACAATAAATTCTTGTTGAGAAACTAGCTCAAAGCACACAATAGCCAGTGCTGTGTGTGAATTTTGGATATAGTAGGTAGCATGATTAGTACAGAGTCTGTGGTATTACCAAATAATATTCTTACAGATCTTGCTATGAAATTGTTTTGAGTGAGGTAATAAGCACTAAAAAAAAGCCCTGTATGAGTATAAAGGGAAAGCATCTGGCAAAATTGTCAATAACACATACATACACACATAAATACATACATATATACATATATACACTACACATACACATACATGTGCATATATATGCAATGCCAAGATACTAAATCAACATTTCATTCTGGGGTAAATTTGCCCATCATATCCTTCAGTGGAAGATTATCCTACACTTTTGAAATCACATCTTTAAAAATCATTGCTTGATTACTAAGAAAATCAAAATAATCTCCACAGAATACACTTTTATATGTGCTCTGTGTCCCATAATTTGTATTTATTTTTCCCTGACGCTAATGCTTAAACACTGAAAGAAGCTGTAGCTATCTGAAAGCCAGCTGATGTATCTCATAGATCCTTTATTCTTCTGAGGTTAACCTCACCAAATAACAAGAGGGTAGGCCACTGAGGCAGCACAAGTCACCAGCTGTCACTGGGCTACCTGCTCTGCCTCAAAGTCATGGTTTCCCCTCTGTTTTGAAATGTTTCTTAGCAGGAGAGCAATGTGTCTGCATCACACAAGAAGAGGCAGCCACACTCTGACAAGTACATGGGGAAGTCAAAAGCCTAAGAATCTCTTTTCCTGTATGTACATAGGGTGTAAAATTAAAATTTTTCTAAACACCTTGGGCAAATAAATGCAGCTTACCTTTGTGGAGGAATTTCCCAAGTTCAGAGACTGGGCAAAATTATCTTAATTAAGTAATTTAAACAAAAAAATAAAAAATAGGAATTTTGCTTTGATTTGTTTATTAATAAATAATACAGGGATAGAGTATGTTCCTAATATTAGTGTTACTAGTTTCCTTTTACTGTGACTTCTAAAAATCAAAATTTCAGCATAAGTGACAATGCCATTGCTTTTGTGATGATAGTGGTTGACTTTCACACAGCATTTGGCCAAGAACCAAACAGGAAAAACCAGTGCTCATCATAAATCATGAGTTCCTAAACTGAATGCGGGGTATCATGAAAAATTTAGCAATAGTTAACGCATTTCTGAACATGCAGTGACCAAAATTAATAAAAATTGAAACCTGTAAATCTCAGGTGCTTCTAGTAGAGCTTGCATGTGTTGTGCATCATGACTTCACTGCAGTCTAGGTTTAGAAGAGACCACATGAGCACTCCTGTGCTGGACCCGCCATTGCGACTCACAGTGACAAGGCATGCTGCCTGCAGCATTGCGGCTCTGAGTCAGGCACTGCGTGGTCTTGGTTGTAGTGTTTTTACTGCACATGTAAAGTCTGTTCAGAGAAGCATAATGGTTTAATTATGGAAAAGAAAGACTTTAAATATTTTTCTACTGACATTTCTCAGTAGGAAAATACCAAATTACTCTATCATTAGATTCGATTGACCTTAAAAATTTGTATGTTTTTGAGTTGCTGACTTCAGTATCAAAAAAGAAAGAAAAAACAGTAACATTAAATGAACTCTGGCTCTGGATTAGGACTGATTCTCTAACATTTTCTAAAATGACTCTAAATGTACTTCTACTATTTTGTCCTAGATTTATGTGAAGCAGCATTCTCAGTACTGATGATTATAAAATAAAAGTAATGACCAGTTGTGAAAACCGTGTCCTATAGAATCAAAGATTCAGTCAAGAGTTCATTCTTTATGTAAGACTAGACATGCTTATCCATCTAATTAATATGCAAATTTGCTTTCATCATTAGTAAATGGCAAAATTGTGCATTTATCAAATAACCTGAAAAGAATTTCTTTATGGTTTATTGGTAGTACCAGTTTGATTTGCATTACCTACTTTATATGCCCATTTTATTAGAAAGCTTTCTGCTGCTGGGCTAAAACACCATGACAAAAGTGACTAGGGAAGGAAGGGTTGACTCAGGCTTAGGACTCCAGATAGTCTGCATCCACAATGGTAGGGAAGAGATTTTGGAACGGCAGCAGGGGCAAGGGCTGGATGATCATATTTTCATTCTTATACAGAGGACGGAGCAGAACAGGAAGCAGGGCAAGGTTATAAACCCTCAAGATTACCCAAGTGACTTAATTACTCCAGCAATATTGCACCAACTCACGTAAGTGGGGGCAGAGTTTTCTGTTCTGTATGCCCGATTATATCCATCAGTCACTTCCCACTCAGATGCTTATATTAATTATAAATGTTTGGCTGATGGCTCAGTCTTATTATTAGCTAGCTCTTACCTTTAAATTAACCCATTTCTAATCTACGCTTTGCCATGTGGTTTGTCACTTGTTGACTCATTTCTATATGTCTTGCTCCCTCTGTGGCTGGCTGGATGGCATCTTTCCTGACTCTGCCCTTCTCCCTGTATCTCCATTTGGGTTTTCTGCCCAGCCTTATTCTGCCTGGTTATAGGCCAAATCAACCTTTATTATCAACCAATGAGAGCAACACACATTCACAGTGTACAGGATCCCACAGTACTTCCCCCTTTCTGTCTAATCGAAAAGAAAGGTTTTAACTTTAACATAGTAAAATTATATACAACAAAAACAGTTATCAAGTATGAATCAGTTAAAATATCCAGTCTGTTTATATTTGACAAAATTAAAGAAAATACTCTATTATCTAACCTATCTTTGTGAGTCTAAAGTTTCATATCCAATTTATCCTTTATTGTAACTAAGGAATACTATAATTATAACTATCTAGTCTTCAATTCCATCAAAGACCCCAGAAGGATAATGCTGTGGGATCCTGTGAACTGTGAATCAATAGTATGGCTCAATATATCACATAAAATAAGTTAATACAATGAAGCATGAGATGAAACCAAAGTTTATCAAGCCCAGATAGGAAATTAAAAAGACAAATAATTTTCCAACTTGATATGTCACTAGAAAAACAAACAAACTCCGATGCTTTGAATGATAGATAAAAATCAAGTCAAATGTGGGCCAAGAATTTGATTCAATAATGATGTGCTTATACAGCATTCTCAAAACCCAGGCAGCAGCTCACAGCAACACACAAACACACACAAAGACAGACAGACAAATTCATAGTCAAAGGCTGTTATTAAAAGAATACATAAAAAAAACCAGATATAAGAACAAACTCTAAAAAGAAACTAATGAATATTAAATACAAGGCTAAGGAAAGAAAAGAAAGCTGTTTAATCTAGAAAATGAAGTCATTTCCTTTCTAGTGTAATGACAGTAAAGAGCGATCAAGGGGCTGACCACCCAGAGGTTTACCGTTCATCTAAAAATAGTGCCATCCAGACACATGCACTGAAGGATAGGAGGAACTACCTGAATGAGCCTTGTTATCTAGATGGTACAGACAGCATGCTCGCTGCCAGCCACCCATCACACACAATAACCTCATGTGAATGCTTTTCTGTGCTGATTGACACATGATAACAGTATACATCTATGGAGTAGAGTGCAATGTTTCCATGGAGGCACACATTTGTCATAATCAAATTAGAGAGGTTAGTATGTGCATTTATCATTTCTTTGTCACAGTATCTCCAGCCATGGAGAAGGATTTGTTTGGGATGACCTGATAGGTTTGACATAAACATCATTCAGATTCGATGGGCTTTTCTCAAAGATTTCTACTTAACACTACTGCGAAGAGTCATTTTGCTAACAGAAGATTCTATGACATTGTCATCAACCTTATGCTCCCCATGGAAAGTGATGTTTAACAAATCTTTGAATCAAAAGAAATGAATATAAACCCACCTTTCTGAAATTAACGGGTCTTTATTAACTACATTGTTTTAAAGGGGGATGGCTGAAAGATGTCAGTTGGTAAAGTGCTTGCCATGTAACCGAAAGGGTCTGAGTTCAATCCCAGAACTCATATAAAAGTCTAGGCATGATGCTGTGTGATTATAAACCCAGCACTGCGTAGGAAGAGACAGATGGATCTCCAGGGGATCACTGGCCGGGCAGACTAACAATCAGTGAGCCCCGGGTCCTGTGAGAGACTGTCTCAAGAAAACTGGATGAACAGACCCTGAGGAATGATAGCAATTTACATCTGGTCTTTACACACATATGCACATACATTTATGCACATATATGAGCATCCACACTCCCATAAATGTATACATACACACACACACACACACACACACACACACACACACACACACACACACACACACCAGCTGACTTAAAAGTGCAATTAAATGGCTAAAGAAGACAGAGGGTCTCTATATGGGCAACAAACAATATCCTACGCTGGGATGTGATAATAGAGAAGGCAAATGTACTTTTAATATCCTAAAAATAAAATATGTGATACTGCTGTCTCACAGTCAAAACCAAAGGGTGGAAACAGCAGTGGCCTGTCTCATTAACATAACTGATATCCATCCAAACTTAGAACTTTTGCTTTCAACATCACAATCATGGGATTTGCTAATTAAGGGTTCTCTACCACCAAAGCGAAAGTGATCCTTCTAGAACAGAGATTTAAACAAATTGTAAGTTGAGACATTCATTTTGTTGTTTTGAAATCTTAGTCCATGCTACTGATTCATAAGCATAGGCAACGTGTGTCTAGTAGCTGGAGGGGCTGACTGATTTTGTCTACATGGGATCATTGTGTGTCATCAGACATATTTGAGTATTGCCATCTTTAATAATCAATGCAAATAAAATGGCAAAGCAAGGCAGTGCAAGTAGGAATACTGAGAACCTTCAAGAATAAAGTTGCATTCAAGCAGATCCTCTGCTCTGGGCTGCAGTCCGCCATGCCGGGAACAATGGGAAGATGACAGAAGGGATATTATAGTGATGAGCAAGACTGTGTCATCAGCCATAGAAACAAGAGCCAGGGGTGTGTGTGTGTGTGTGTGTGTGTGTGTGTGTGTGTGTGTGTGTGTGTAATGTTTTTAGGCAATGGTTTCTTTTCCCCATTGATAGTCTCTTTCATATTACTCAATCCCACACATAGTTTGTTAGTTCTCAAATCTGAAAATCACTTCCAACCTAAATAAATGTTCTGAATAGAGATAGTGATCATTGGCATGTATCTGATGGAAGACAGGGCACCAGTTGGACCTTTATTACACACAGAGAGAATGAAAGAACCTTCCAAGATGTAAGCATGCCTTCCAGGATGTAAGAGCTGCAGTTTATGTGCAGGAATTAAATGTGAATGGAAAGGAAGGATGGAGCTGTGCCATACCAACCTTTTACCAGGCTTCTCATCTGATATTTGTTCCTCCATACTACAAGGTTCATCTTCCAACCTTCCTTGAAAAGTGGTTTTCGGGTACTTGTGGTCATTGAGAGTCAGAGAGGACACTGGTGTGATATTTTGTTTGTGCTCTCAAAAATAAAGCTTGCCTGGAGATCAGAGTGCAGAACTAGTCACTAGAGGCCAGGCAGTAGTGGCACACACCTTTAATCTCTCAGCACCTGGGAGGAGGAAACAGGAAGTGATATGGCTGGGTGGAGAGAGGAAGTGATAAGGCGAGGTGGAGACAGCAGCTTGGGCCCCCTTTCAGTCTGAGGATTCCTAGAGGTAAGAAATCTTTCTAATGGTTGGCTGCTCTGCTTCTCTGATTTTTCAGCTTTCACCCCGATATGTGACTCCAGGTTTTTATTATTAAGACCAATTAGAATTCGTCCTACAGGCCGGGCGGTGGTGGCGCACGCCTTTAATCCCAGCACTCAGGAGGCAGAGCCAGGTGGATCTCTGTGAGTTCGAGGCCAGCCTGGGCTACCAAGTGAATTCCAGGAAAAGGCGCAAAGCTACACAGAGAAACCCTGTCTCGAAAAACAAAAACAAAACAAAACAAAACAAAAAAAAAAAAAAAAAAAAGAATTCGTCCTACATCTGGTGTCCAACATTTTGGGCATGAATTCATGAAAAAGCTGCTTGCTTGCCTCCCTTGGGGGGGGGGCTTTCTAATGGCTGATGTGGCTTTTAAAGAAGGCAGCACAGATACCTGCCTGCAAGCTCACTTCTTCTATGAGCACCCCTTTGCTCCCCCCAAAAAACGGGCAGAGGATTTGAGGCCCTGCACTACACCACCAGTGATTTTTTTTTTACAACCTCTCTGCAACAAACTCCACAGGCCTTGGTCTCAATCTGCTGCCAGAGTTAGCCCCTCAGTACCAGCCAGTTCTGCCTTTAGGCAGCTCCCTCTGCATGTGCGCATTTTTCAGACAGCAGGTTCCCTCTCCTGGTGGGTTGTGGGCTTTCCCTGGATCACCTCTCCTGCTGTTGCCACACTAGATAGCAATTAGAATTCACAATACACACTGGAATAGGGAAGTATGTAAGAAGTCAAGATGGGTCAATTTTTTTCTTACAAGGAGGACTCTGAAATGACTGATTTCGCCATGGTTTCAGTTCCCAAAGAGCGGTCCTTCCTCTGCTTTCCTTCCTAGCTTCTACCTAGAACCATGAGCTGATTGTAAATTCAGCTTCCCTGGAAGGGCTCGTGGTCTCTGCAAATTTTACCCCTTCTCCTTGTCCCTCTGCTTAGAACTAAACACAAATAACAGTGTTGGCATATGTTGGCTAATCTTGATTGTAATCTCAATCAGATACAGAATCCCCACAAACTAACCTCTGCTCACATCTTGGAGGCAGTCTCTAGACTGAGTTAAGTAAGGTGGAAAAGTCCACATGGATATGGAAACAACCATTCCATAGCATAGGATTCTAACTGTGGATGCAGCATGACAAGCTGGCTCACACGCCAGATACCATCTTGTCCTTGCCATGGTGGACTGTATCAAAATGTCAGCCAAAATAAATCATTCCTTAAGATACCTTGGTCAGGTATCTGATCACTGTGATGACAAAAGTGACTGATACAGGACAGTAGGGAGAGCCTGGTCTCTATGAGCCACATTCTGGATGTTGAGAAAGAAAGAAACAAGAAAATAATAACACAACAACACAGTCTTCCTTTCAGCTTTGGCTAAGGTATCATCATTCCTTATAAACTCTGACAAAGCTATGTACGTTCACACACAGTCTCTTTAGAGCCAAATAAGCATCAAAAATGGGGAGAAATGTGGGTAAGAGAAGCAACAGCAATGCAGATAATGTCTCAAAACCATTTCTTCTTTGCCGCTGCCATTCATTATCGGTAATGCACAGAGAAAAAAATAGAATGCATAAACGCTTATTTTTGTATTTCAAGAATCTAAAAATGGAGTTGCTATCCAAAAGAGACTATCCTACTGCATATAAAATATACACTAAATATTTAAAATGAGGAACGCTAATTATAAAATTTTAATTTTTCTTGCTTGACAAGGAACTTTTTTATTGGTTCTAGAAAATGCTGTATGTTCTGAATGTGTCACAGAAAAATTTGGCTTTCATTTTTAAAATAACTATAAAATGAGTAAAATTCCAACTAAAATAATATTTCAATTGGTACATTACTCTTTTCTTTTTAAATTTCTGATTTTATAGTGTAGAAATTATCACTGATATTACTTCTATATAGTATATATATATTATTACTAAAATAACCCAGAGTGTAGCTTAAGAGAGTAAGAACTTTTCCTGATCAAGTCTATACCTCAGCAATTAGAAGAGGGTGTGACACAAACACATTTTCTGAAATAAATGACTTAATTAAAAATTATAATAAATACACAAGTTAGTACAGTAAATATACAGGAGACATCACTAACATTTACCTGGAATAATCCTATGAGACAAAGGATTAAGGTCATGGGCCTTATCCCAACATACATACACATGTGGACAGCAGTGACTGGACTCAGCGGATTAAAACCTAGGACGTGAAGTTGAGGAGGGCTTCTGGGAGGTTTCTGAGGTGTGAATATAATCAAAATAAATAAAATATTAAAAATAAACATTAAGAAATCTGACAAAATAAAGTTATTGAAAATAAAACAACACAAAAGATTTTAGGACTTAGGAAAGTGGCATCAACAGACATTTCCCAAAGGAAGCAACACAGATAGCCAACAGATATAGGAAATAAACAATAACCATAATAAAACTTGCACTTCACTAATTATCAGTGAAATACAGATTAAAACCAAAAAGAGGGTTAGTGAGATGGCACAGTGTGTAGAGCATGTGTTGTACAAACACAAGGACACAAATTTAGAGCCCTAGACCCTACTCAAAATCTGGGAAGGGAGGTGCACACTTGGACAAACCTGAAACATTTGTTCTCATTTAGGAATAAGTTACATGAGTTTGGAAACCAGTGTCAGTGGTTAGAAGCACTTGCTGCTCCTGCAGAAGACCTAACTTTGGTTCTCAACATCCACATCAAGCAGTTCAGAACAGGCTAAAACTGAAATTCCTGGAACCTACATCCTTCTGACCTCTGTGGGCACAGGCACTCACAAGGTGCAAATATGTACATGCCAACACTGCATATAAACACAAAGGAGAAGGGATTAGGAAATGGAGGAGGAGAACATTATAGGGAACCATCATGTTCAAGTTGGCTGGATTCAGAAACATCTAGTTTGTACATAAGGTGCACCTCTGCGTGTAGCTGTGAAGGTGTTTCCTTGGTGGTGGTGTGGGGGGGTTGCCTGAGAAAGACTCCTGATTAGGAACATCGTCCTATGAATAGTATGAACAGGAGGAAATGAGAAGAAGAGGGGAGGTGGAAAGCCATCTATGCACTAGTATTTCTTCTCCTCTTGCTTCCTAGCTGGGAAGCTACCTCCTGGCTAACTTTCCCACTGCCACAAGGTTCTGTACATGTACATGGGGACAGCAAAGTATGGACCAAACACTCTATAACTGTGACTTAAAATAAATGCTGTCTTGTTAAGTTGCTTTGTGAGGTTATTTTTTTTTGCAGTGGCAATAAAAGTAACTAATATAAACATGAATTTAATTAGGTCATAAGGATTCTATAGGGAATCAGTATAGAAATCATTTGTGTTATATACTGGCGAATACATTGCCTCCATTTTGTCCTTGTCCAGAATCTTTCTGAGATCCTGAGTTTAAATAAAAAAGAGGAAATAATTTGGCAGACAACATAGCAATGCAGCCATAGTATTATGACTGGGTTTGGTTAGGTATAGCTACTTTTAGTCAGATTTCATAAGGGTTAGGAGCAAAGAACTTAGAAGAAGTACAGTCTGGTTACCAGTGGAAGGAGTGCAGCCTGGAGATCAGGAAGGTGTAATTTTTAAAGACCATGACCATTAAGGAGAACCCAAGCACACTGCATTCGGATAGTAAGAGCAATGTCCTGAGAACATCTCAGAAGTTGGGAAGACCCCAGGCAGCTCAGGCTCTCTCCTTAACTGATAAGAGATCCAAGCCACTGGATGGCCTGCATGCCCAGGACCATCTACATAGTGTTTTATATAGCTCAGGCAGGCAGGCAAATAGTAGCTGCTACAGCTGTTGTTCAAAGAGACCCAGCTACTGCTTGAGCCAGCTGCTGCCTTTGGCATTGTCCATGGGATGTTAGTTTTTTCAAACATGAAGAATGTAGGTGTAAATGTAACCATCTTGTTAAACAAGAAACACAGAGCCAATTGCAAAGTTAAAAAGCCCAAGAGGTCAGAGCAAAAGCTAAGAGCTAAAAACCTTACCCTTCACTGCCGCTGCTGTCCTCCTCAGCCAGAGAACTACTTCCTGTGTGTTTGTCCTTTGTATTGACTTTCTATTCTGCCTTCTCATTGGTTATAAACCCAACCACATGACCTCCTCGTCACTGCCCATCTATACAGACCTCCAGGTCTTCTATGGTTGGTATTGAGATTAAAAGTGTGTGTCTCCATGCTGGCTGTATCCTTGAACACACAGAGATCTGCCTAGCTCTACCTCCCAAGTGCTGGGATTAAAGGCGTGCACCATCACTGCCCAGCTTCTGCTATGGCTTGCTATTAGCTCTGACCCCCAGGCAACTTTATTTATTAACATACAAATAAAATCACATTTCAGTACAAATAAAATACCACCATAATGTAGGAGTTTGAAAGCTGTGAACACTTTCATCACAACTTTGGAGGAAAACTTGTTATGCGGCAAGGATCTGAATCCCTGAAAGGGGTACCGAAGAAAGTAATGCATGACACTATGAGTGCAGAGTCTAAGTTGCCAGAAACATGGAACATCTGCCCAGGAAATCTGCATATAATGAGTTAAATCAGCCTAAAAGAGTCCACAAGGAGGTCCTGATATATCTGTTTAGAGCTCACATCTCAACGCCATGTGCCCCAAGTGCCAGACATAGAGCTAGATCCCTTAACAGTTGCCCTGCAGGGTTGCATTCTTGCCTTGCTCCTACCTCTCCTTTCATGGCCCACCTTTCCTCCTTTTTGTAATGAAGATGTTACTCTATGCCATTGTAGACTGACACAATAGAACTTACCATTTTATTTTATATGGGCTCATAACTAAGCTTGTATTGAGTCTTTTTTTTTTTTTTTTTTTTTTTTTTTTTTGGTTTTTCGAGACAGGGTTTCTCTGTGTAGCTTTGCGCCTTTCCTGGAACTCACTTGGTAGCCCAGGCTGGCCTCGAACTCACGGAGATCCACCTGGCTCTGCCTCCCGAGTGCTGGGATTAAAGGCGTGAGCCACCACCGCCCGGCTGTATTGAGTCTTAAGGAAACAACCAAATTGGAACCCTTAAAACTATGGGCACTACTGAAACTGAACTGGATATATTTTGCATCGTAAGTTAAAAACAAGACTTTTGCAAGGTTCACGATGAACATCACAATTTAGTGAAGTGTTTTGAATATCAAGTTAACAAGGAGTAGATCGATGATAAATTAGTCTTCATTATCAACTTGATTACATTTAGAATCACTAAAGAGATTGATGAGAAACACTGTGAGTCTGTGAAGGCAATCCCAGACACAATTGTATGAGGAAGGACACCATCTCATTGACTGGAGGCTTGGACAAAATAAAAAACAAAGAGGAGAAAGCCAGCTTAGTGGAAGCATTGTCTCTCTCTGCCTTGTAGTCACACGTGAAGTAGATGGCTGTATTCTAGCACATGTTCTCATTATCAGGAGTTCTTCCTGAGTACATGGGGCCAAGTGACTGCAGAACAAGCTCTCCAAAACAGTCATCTAAAACACCTCGCCGACAAGGGTTTGCCAAACATTTTGTCAGAACAATGATAAAAACAGCTAATATATGTTATACTAACAAGTTCCAACCTACAGCTCCTTAAGTCAATCTGAGGAAAAGTAATGTCTAGCCAAAGACACAAATTTTAATCTAGATGATTTTAATCTAGCTATTTTGCCTCCAAACTTTTCAACTTCAAACTTCGAAAGACAACGTCACAGCAAATTCTGCTCTATTTTGTTCATAGAAACACTAATTTCAACTATTGTGTGTTTAGTATATTTTCCATATGTGGCTTCAGTAAGTCCCTGTTTGTGGTATGATAGTGCACACTCTTCACCACTATTCACAAACCAGAGTTTCTAAGATGATTATAGAAGTTACTCAAAATACCTCCTCTAAATGACATACATGCTACAGACAACTTGTCCATTTTGGAATAAATGATGTAAGTGGATTCAGTTGCTTTAAGTTCTCTGCTCAAATCTATATGTAGTGCTTTTGCTCATGAATAACATCACATCTGCAAAAAGCATCAAGCACTGGCACACTTGATTTGAGTGCATTTATCACTGATATATACATTTAAAAATTACTGACACTGTAGAAACTTACACAAACAATTTACTTCTCATTTATCTGAAGTAAAAAAAATGTGGTTAATAACCTTCCTAAGAAAATCAAAGAACGATTTTTTTTCTGTAGCTAGGATCTGCTGGTTTCCCCTGCCAATATCTAGACATATGTTTATCTTTATTGGGCTCAGTAGGAAGCTTGGCTACAACTGTTATAGGTTAGTTGTATAAAATTATCATTAACTATTGGGTTCTGAATCAGAAGAGTAAGCAGAGGGCTTTGTTATATAAGTGAAGTATGTGGATGTTACCACTGGATGGCAACCCAAGACACAGAAAGAGGAAAGCTCTGGAAATGGCCGAAGGAACACAGGCACTTCAAAAGGAATTCAAAAGGGTCTTACTTTAAAGAAATTATGGTGTTGTAAAAATATACATAGTTAGTACCGCTCCTGAAGTAAGTGTCAGTTGTTTAAAATGAGTTATTATAGTTCAGCAAAAATATCAGTATATTTTGATAAAAAAAAATACCTAAGTTGATAATCTGATTATTTTTCACCAGGACTAGGATAGAGTACAATCAATTTTTTAAAGTCCAGCTTCAAAGATCCTTCTTTGATGCAACCTCATTTACAGAAAAGGGAAGTGTGGGTCTGGGGATGGTTGCTGTGTACTGCAGACTGCAGAATGTGAGGCTGCTGAGAAGCATGGGCTTTAACAAGCAGAATTAATTCCCACACAATAAAATAACTCTGTGAGTGGAGTAGAGTCTTACTTACATGTGTAGTGTTTTCCATAAATAAAAGTCTAAACAAGTTTAGACTTGTTTGGTGAGTGTAAAAAGCAGCTAATTCCTCTTTTAATGTAAGATGACACATATATGGTCATTAAATGGCACAGACTTTGTTACATTAGCTTCTTGGATACCCTTTTAAACTGGAAAGCAAGGCTGGATGAGCAAACCCAACTTGAAAGTAAGAATAACTGAGCAGTGTATATAAGGATGCTTCTTGATATAGATTGGTGCAGAACAGGCTGAAAATCAAAAATCAGGCCACGTAAAGGTGAGTCCAGAAATGAGGAAGGGTATTCTGCCTTGGGCTCAGTCTAAGATTCTCAGGAGGAAGATAAAGAGGTGAGAAAGAAGGGGTCAAGGGGAAGGAGATAGGGAGAGCCTAAATAATCAGCTCCACATTCAGGAAATATGTCTCAAAAAAAAATGGAAAGCAATAGAGGAAGGAACATACCCCGTGCTGACCTCTGGCCTCTCCTGACAGTTATGCACACACATGAACGAGTATATACATTCCCTGACACAGACAAACAAACATTTAAAATGTAAGAAACAACAAAAAATGTTGATTTATGGCTAAATGGGAGAGGGCTATCCTAATTCTCTACTGAAACTCTAGTCTGCTATAGAAAGAATGTAGATGGGTGGAGCAGGAGAAACCATGGAAATTACTTAAGTGAAAAAGTTTGGGATCAATTCCCGTTCTTTGATTTGCATATCCAGCTTTGCAAAGTTCATTAAGCTGACTACTCAACTGAACCTAAGCAACAAGCGGATTCAATTCCTGTGAATTTTGCTTGTACGATGTTGTGAAAGGTACAGAAGTTCCTGCCAGGCGGTGGTGGCGCACGCCTTTAATCTCAGCACTCGGGAGGCAGAGGCAGGCGGATCTCTGGGAGTTCGAGGCCAGCCTGGTCTCCAAAGCGAGTTCCAGGAAAGGCACAAAGCTACACAGAGAAACCCTGTCTCAAAAAAAAAAAAAAAAAAAAAAAAAAAACGTACAGAAGTTCCAGTCTGACTATCTAATGGGGTATTTCATAGCCAGAAAGCATTTTTCTTTTCATTAACCTCTTGAAATGCTGTATGAAAGCTTTGCATGTGAAACCTTATGACCCTGATGGAGTGGGGCAAATTTGGAGAAGACCCTTCCATCTTCAGAATCTTCAGAATCTGAGTATCACTGCATAATCTTCAGGTAGCTTGGCTGAAATGCTATTTTCACCCAGCTTTAGTTTAGTCTCCTATACTCAGAAAAGATCCTACCATGCTTTAAGAGAAGTATATCCTCTGAACTATTAGCAGCTAAACAAATATTGCAGCAAATGTCCTTCAAACAGGTCACCTGACCATATTCTTAAATTGCCCTGAAGAAGATGGTGTTTTAGCATGTGGCTGTATGCAAGGGAAGCTGAGTCGGGGGCATAGAGGCAAAGGACCAAGAAGTGTATGTTCAGGAACGGAAGGAAAGCAGTCTTTCAGTTCGTCTAAGATCTAAATATGTTCAAAATCCAGATTCATCTTATATCAAGTTATTTTTTTATATTTTAACTTACAAGCTATTTTGTTCAGATTCTGGAAAAGTAAAATATACATAAAAATTTTCAAGCTCTTTATAGTACATAGCAGTTTGTGCAAATTTAAACAATAGGGTGATGGTATTTAGTCATTGTCTCTCATCTCCAAACAGCACAGATCAGTGCCCTTGTAACTTCACATTCAACATCAATCCCGAACCCAAATGCTTCAGAGCACTGAACTCACAAAAGCTCTACAGCATAACTGAAACAGAAGGAATGATTTCCTTCCACAATGAATGCTAGTTCAAACAGAATGAAGACTCCACACAAACAAAAAAATAAAGACAAGCAACAATAGGACAACATAACACAAAGGCTAATTAGGAACAGAAAACATAGCTCCTAAATAAAAATGACAAGTAATAAAAATATGTTGATTCCATAAGAGCTACTTGCTTCAGAACAAACAAAATAAACAAAAAAGCAGTGTTGGTAGAAGAAAGGAAATCTCCCAAAAATAAGAAAGGGAAAGATTTGACTGTTTAGAGGATAAATTATGCATAGTCCTCAAAGTCAAAGGTTAGCAGAAGGATTTTCTTTTTTAGCAAGTTTATTGGGTAGTTACACATTACAGTGTTAAAGTAGGTGTGTGTTAGCAGGGGCCAACAAGAGCTTTTGAAGGCTCATGTAGAAAGATCATTTCCTAATGGTTCCATCATGGTCAGCACTGGCTGTGATTTGGATAATAAACTCGATTTCAACCCTGTTTTACAATTTATATGAGGCATATCATTGACACTGAGAAAGAAATTGATATCTATGTTCATGTATGTGCTGATTTTAAATGGGAAAATACACTAGATATTTTGATATTGCTCATCATTGATATGTCATTTATTAGCATCTGACACAAGAGTACAGCCACAGGAGTGACGTCAGCTCTGCCATCAGATTTCCAGTCTAAACTTTGTTTAGAGGAGACAGCACAGCTTCATGTTCCTCTAGTCTAGGAAGGACCTACCTCAGGGAAAACCAGTATGTTTAGCTTCTGTGCTGAAAATAATTTCGGGGATAACAAGTATAGTGAAATAAAGCTAGAAATGTTAAAGATGTTTTTGTATAGGACCAACATTAAGAGAAAGACACACTTAGAAGAAGATGAACTGAGGATATGAGTGAAGAGTTACGTAAAATATGTATCCAAGTGTGGGGCCAGAATCCTTAAGAGTCAGAGATTAGCCATATATACCCTTTTTGTGGTACTCAGATTACATCTCAAAAGTTTCTATGAAAACTGTTTTCCCATTCATCTAGTAAGTGAGATATATGATGTGGCTCCACATATGCCTTGGATAGAACTAGAGTCTGACAAGGTAAGACCAGAAGATCCTAGGGTGGCACAAGGGGTTTTTTAGTGTATGGTCTTTCTTTATAATAGGGTTTCTGATGAGAGTCCTAGGAAGCTGCCAGTATGTGATTGAGAAGAGAGGAGGGCCCAGAGCAGTGGTTAACTGTGCAGGAATTCCTGCTTCTATGCTGGCAAAAGGAATCACCTTAATTCCAAAGTGAAATCTCCTCTCTCTCATCCTCTCCTCAAATTTCCTTGCCTTTCTCATTGCCTCAAAAGGATCTTGAGTACTTCCATTTATTGATATCTCCATTTATTTTTCTGAAAACGCAGTCCTAATAACACCTTAATAAGTCACTGTAAGGCTGTGATAGAATGCACTTAGCTTGGACTAGGCTTCAGCTAACAGGAATGCACTCTGTTTAATTAGATAAAATGCGGCATTAATGTGTAGATGCTCTCTTTGGCCCTTCCATGGTTTTTTGACTTGATGCACCAGAACCACAGGAACTTTATATGGAGTTCACTGTTCCTGCTCCATCTTAGACATAATGTTTCTTACATGGAGTATTCTTGGAGCTCACTGTTCCTGCTCCATCTTAGACATAATGTTTCTTACATGGAGTACTCTCACCACTCGTGGTCTCAGCATAACTTTTCCTCTCATACCTGAATCTCATTGAGAATCTCAATGACAAGGTAAACTCAAGAGATAGGCAAGTGCTTGAGTAGATAAAAGCCATCCTAAGAGTCTATACCTTGTGTAAGAGGACCAAGAGAAAGAAACAGTTACTCAAACCTTGTTTTAAAAAAAAATGCAGAGAAGATAAAAATCTCAACACTGAAATGATTGCTCCAAACTACAGAGCTCTGGAAAGGATATTTGATGGGTTTAGACTGAAGATGTGTGGGGAAGAGTAGAAAGAGCAAGTCTAGGGGTGCAAAATCCTTCCTACTGTGAAGCAATTTATAAGCACTGAATTGCATTGTTGATTTCTTAAATAATAATCACCTGGGTGGTAGAAGGAGGGGCAAACCTACTATAAATTCCAAGGGAATAGGAAATAAGAACATAAGAGCCAGAGCAGAGCAGAAAGGTGGTAAACAGAGATACCTGTCCAAGATAAAAAGCAGTGCATGCTACTTTTAACCTCTGCATATATTTATAGATCAATGTACTTCTGAGAAATCACAAATTATGGCAATTTGCATTCTCAACAACTAGAAATGTAACATTAGTTACAACCCAAATGGTACAGAAGTATTGCGTTTACAAAAATAACCCTTAATTTAGTTCTGTGTTTGGCAGTCAGATGTAATGTATAATTTTCTCTATTTTATATAGGTTTTGAGATGTAGTTTCTCTAACGCTGTGATACACATATGTGTTTAATATACATGGCAACCAAGTCCACAGTCTTTAAAGACTCACCCTCCTAAGTTACTGCCAGATCATGGCAAATACCACATGAAAAGTGTTTAAAACTTGTGTTGTAATAAAATGTTTAAAATGATTTGCTATATGCATGCTGTCTATCTATTAATAAGTATACCTTACAGACTTACATCATATTCTTCATATTGCATTTGTGAGATTGTATTTGGAAAAAAGAATGAGAAGGTCTTTGGGCTGATGGCAGTGTTGTAGGTTTTTTACATCCTTGATATTGAGGGCTATAGTCACAATCATAGTGGACATGCAGATAAGGTGAGAGAACCCATATAAGCAACAGTTTTCAGCAGAACATCCTAAAGGCTCTGTGGTAATATATTGTGTACCCTAATAAAGCTTGCCTGAGGATCAGAGGACAGAGCCAGCCACTAGATTAGACATAGAAGCCAGACAGTGGTGGCACACACTTAATCCTATCACTCATCTAGATCTCTGTGAGTTCAAGGCCACACTGGAAACAGAGCCAAGCAATAGTGGCACACATCTTTAATCCCAGTACTGGGAAGCACACACGCCTTTAATCCCAGGAATTGACAGCAGGGTGGAGAAAGGTGTATAAGGTGTGAGGAAACAGGAACTGAAGCAGTTCAGCGGGGACCCTTTCGGGTGAGGACTCAGAGGCTTTCCGTCTGAGGATTCACAAAAACAGGATCGGCTGAGGAGTTGGATAGGTGAGGTTGGCTGCAGCTTGCTCTGCTTCTCTGATCTTTCAGCTTTCACACTGATATCTGGCTCTGTTCTTTTATTAAAAGACAATTTAAGACTTGAACAACATTGTTCAGTTTTAGAATATGATTTCCAAGTGTCTCAAACACATACATTATTTTAGCTATCACCTGGTTTTTATAGTCTAAAACATAGGTGATGGTGTGAAGTTTTCAATCCTTTGTCATTAGGTAACTGTAGATTAGGCAAGTTAGAAAGTTTTCAGCCTTTCTGCCTTCATTTCCCATACTACTCCTTTGCTTAGAGCCAGTCCTCAAGTCTCCAAGTGTGCCCATGTGCACAATCACTTTACTCTTTAAGTAGAACTCTTGCCCTTGGTGTGGCTTTCCGCTTCGGTGTAGCTGGCATCTTCTCCTTATGGAATGCTTTTGCTCCCTTAACGCCTTTCATTCCAAACAGCTCCTGCTTGTCCTCCAGATCTCAGAAAGGCACTATGGGACATAAGAGCGTCTGTCATAGCTACGTGCTCACTCAAGAGATTGTTGAGGAAGAACTTTCAGACGAAGGGAATGAAGGATACAAGGCAATGTGGATGGTTGAGAGGCAGGTAGACTGCAAAAGGAAACTCATCAAAGTCTAGCCTCTTCTCACCCACCAGGTAGCAATGAGATATGGACTGAAGCCTGGAGCTGAACACAGCTGGAGACAAGGAAGCCAATGTTTGTGAAACTTAGTCATTACACAATGCCAATCCTGGAGTCTAGGGAGGGACTCTGAGAGGCATTTTATGGTTTTTTGAGCCAGGTGGCAATTCCACGGAGCAGGTGTCTGGAGTAAGATGTGGTTAACTAATACTTCTATAAGCAGGGGGATAACTATACTGCAGATCAATGGAAAAGTGTGGATTACAGTATGCATTCCAATCCTTGCTCACTTTGACTTCCAGAAGCAATGTGTTACTGTTGTAATATACTGTGTTATAGCATGTGCTGTGGGATGGTCTGTATGTCAAGTGTGTTGCTGATTGGTCAGTAAATAAATCACTGATTGGCCATTGGCTAGGCAGGAAGTATAGGCGGGACAAGGAAAAGAATTCTGGGAAGTGGAAGGCGGAGAGAGAGACACTGCCAGCCGCCATCAGGACAAGGAAGATGTAAGGTACCAGTAAGCCATGAGCCATGTGGCAAAGTAAAGATTAATAGAAATGGGCTAAATATAAGAGTAAGAGCTAGACAGTGACAGGCCTGAGCTAATGGCCAAGCAGTTTAAATAATGTAAGAGTTTGTGTGTTTATTTTATAAGTGGGCTCTGGGACTGGCGGGACTTGGTGGCGGGAGCTGGAGAGAAATTCTCCAGCTACAAATGGCGTCCAACGTGGTGGCAAGAGTTTCCACCTAAAAACTTAGAAAAAAGATTCTAAAACGGACCTAAAAACAGCTTCCTAATTGTCTCTCTCAAATAAGCGGCAGCTGCCGGTTTGAGCTACTGGCGGGTTCCTAGCGTGCGCTCTCGACCTGCAGTATGGTGGGAATGAGGCCTCTGCAAGTAGCACATTAAACCTTGTGGTGGATTTAGCCTTTGCTAGTACAAAACAAAAAAAGAGGTTTCTGGGCTACACGCTACTTTGGTAAAAGTGTAGACCCACTATTTCTGAGAGTTACGGCTCCCAGAGCTGGCGGAAAGCGGACCACCGCCATGTTGGGAAGCTGAAGTGGGCGGAGCCAGCAGCCACTGTGCCGTTTCAGGCTTAGAAGGCTGCAGTTTAAACGGAATAGGCTCAAGCTAATATAAAAAAAAATAAGCCACGTAAAGATGGCTATCACACAGAGAATCTGGATTATGTTCTCTTTGATATTCGTAACTGCAGAAAAACATTTGATTGTAAAAGCTGTTGAGTTATGCCAAAATGTATATTTTAAAGGTACCTTGACTTCAAAATTTGGATATAAGGATATGTTGCTTTGGAAAAGAGTCTCTGCTCTTGTTTCCACAGAAAGCCAGAGACTATGGATTTGTTCCAGATTAAGATACATCAGGTTTGACCAGCCAAGACCCCCTGAAAGGTCTCCAATGACACCATGGCCCAGATGATTCAACATCCAGAATGGTTTCAAGTCAACTGGCTCAGATATACAGCCTCACGGACTACTCCATGATCCTAAAATTTTCTTTCTGTCTCCAGAAGATACAGCACCCCCCTCCAGCAGGAAGTAGTAAGAGAAGCTACGCCCAAATTCCCAAATATACCAAGCTGGCTTTAGAGATGGAATTGGCTCACTCCCCCTCTAAACCCAGACATATTGCTCAAAAAAAAAAAAAATGGTTAAGAGATTCTTGTGTCCCAAATCAGAAGAGCCCTCTGGTGTGGGACAGAGAAAAAACAATATTTTTATTTAAATCAGGTTGATTATAAATACAATCTCTTTCTAAAACAAAAAGGGGGATAGTTTAGATATGATAGGATGAAAGGGTAGATTAATGAACCTACTTTTAAAGAGTAACAACTTGTTTAAAATGTTTTACATTGCTATAGATTTTAGTTTATTGATACAAGTTTAAACTTAATTTTGTTATACTGTATATATATTTCTATTCTTGTTTGAGGTATTATGTTTATGTAACTCATTTAAAATTATAATGGATAATTAAAAAATAGATTAATAATTAGTCATCTATGATAATCATATTTGTAGCCATGTTAGTTAAGTCTTCTAGGTATACATAGTTATATTTCAGATAGATAGGTAGTCTTCAAACACTTCAAAGACCTACAGAATATGGCATTTAAAATGTTTTAAAAATTTAGACTTTCTGGACAGTGAGACATGTCTGCTCCTGACAGCACCGATTTACTTCAGAGAGGAGGATGGGCATCAAAGACACTCCATACGGAGTTTATCTTCACCTTGACAAAAATAGCCATTTGGGCAAGAAACTGTTCTTGCCTGGACTGCCTGATCAACTGGACATGCAGGACCCATACAAAGGTGACCACTGAACTTTGCTTGACAAAATGGTCCTTCAGGTTCCTGCTTTGCAGAGAAAACTGCCAGACATTCTACAGGACACAGAGAAAAGTGAATAAGAGACTCTAGGCCTGTGGGCTGAAGACAGATGCCCCAACTTTACAAGAGAACTTTGAATGACTGTCCAGGCTGCCAGCTGTCTCTGTCTACCCTACAAGACTCCTAAAAGTTGCTTATATCCTTCTCCATTTCTCAGGTAGTAGTATATCCTTCTGAGGTCTTTGATGTGGTTAAAGACTAGATACTTACAATTTTCCTTAGTGATAATAAAAGATAAGTTAGATATAAAACCTTAAACTTACAAATATAAGATAGATAGGATCTCTTCTTTAATATTGTAACTGTAATTCTTGCTTGATAATTGTTTTGTTATATATAATTTTACTATGTTAAAGTTAAAACCTTCCTTTTTAAGAAAAGAAAAGGGGAAGTGCTGTGGGATGGTCTGTATGTCAAGTGTGTTGCTGATTGGTCAGTAAATAAATCACTGATTGGCCATTGGCTAGGCAGGAAGTATAGGCGGGACAAGGAAAAGAATTCTGGGAAGTGGAAGGCGGAGAGAGAGACACTGCCAGCCGCCATCAGGACAAGGAAGATGTAAGGTACCAGTAAGCCATGAGCCATGTGGCAAAGTAAAGATTAATAGAAATGGGCTAAATATAAGAGTAAGAGCTAGACAGTGACAGGCCTGAGCTAATGGCCAAGCAGTTTAAATAATGTAAGAGTTTGTGTGTTTATTTTATAAGTGGGCTCTGGGACTGGCGGGACTTGGTGGCGGGAGCTGGAGAGAAATTCTCCAGCTACAAGCATGTGCTGAGGAGCCATCCCATCATTCCTAACCAGGGCTCACTGCTGCGCATTATTCCCTTGGAACCCAGAACACACATCCAAAAATGATTGGTTAATGATCAACTGAGAGCAACCTAACATTTCATCACAGAAATTCCTCCCAAGTAATCTGTCCTGAAGTACCTTACACTTTAAAATGTTAAACTTCTCTGTTTCACTAAGGACAAAAGACAAGGACTCTTGACAACAGGTTTTTAGTAGGACTCTGCTGATTTCCCCATTATACTGTCCACCCATGAGTTCTTCCTTGGTTTCTTTTTAATTAAAATCTAAACATTTGTTTAGTTGTTAAAGTCTTCATGAAACTGAATGCTTTGTCATTTGGGCTGTTAGAAAACTTCTAGAGAGAAAAGCAGCACATTTGCAAGTAAAATGAACAGGAAACAACTAATTAGGAATCCCCAAACAACAGTGCCTTTCCCCAGAAATAGCATCATTTTTTTTCTACCATAAGTAAATACAAATAATAATAATAAAGCTTGCAGGCACATAGTCCCCAAAAGACACACGTGAGAAATCATGATGAATTATGTCAATATACACACTAACGAATCTGTCTGTGTATGCATTTTGAGGTTTTCTGGTTTACTTGGATAGAGTCCCAAAGAGAAGCTGACTTGCATGTCTGAATGAATAAATTCTTAATTAGCTGCCTGGTCCTGATGCTTTTACATTCTACAAATGGCTTTATCTGCCTGTCTGGACCAGGCAAGAATCTTTTGTCCAAAGAATATTTTTAAATTTCAGAAGCAAGTGATATTGAAAACATGTTCAAAACACAAACATCTCAATTATGACACTGAAAATGACCTATAGAAAGTCTGCCTTCTTTAGAGACTGTATTTCAATTCAAATCATTAATAAACAGTGGCTTTTTCTCTGGATTTTTTTTTCTTTTTCCTTTATTTCTTGTATTTTTGGAACTGCTGTACTAGGAATAGGGAGGATCAATCTTAGACTTATCTGTAGCTACTCTATATCTTATTGCAATTTGTAGATAGAAATCCCTAAGCAAGTGCTGTTATGGAAAAGTCTATGCATTTTATTTTGTATAAGAGTATGAAAGAGTTGAGATTTTAAACATATTCAAAGATGGGCTAAAGAATTAATTTCCATCAGTACTAAATACCTAAGGAGAAGGTGATCAGTGCCTTTTTTCCAGAAATGTACAATACTTAAAATTCTGTCTGGTTAAAGTTTTCTTACATTTGAGATACAAAATGTATTATGTAGAAGACGCTCTGTTCATCAAAATGGCATCTTATTATATAGCAACATTGCTCTAAAGAATTCATCCAAACAAGAATTTCACCTCATCTCTCCCATAAGACATGTCCTGTCTTGACACTTGAACATCTTGAATAGAAATGTACATTACCCTACATCTTTACAGTTTTATAATCATAGAAAATTAATTAAATATATATAAAACACATGATTCGTGAGGCAGGTAAGATGGTACAATGGGGAAAGATACCTGCTACCAAGGTTTATGATTTGAGTTCAAGTCCCAGAATCCACATGTTGGAAGAAGAGAGCCAGCTTCTGGCAGCTGCCCTCTGACCTCCAGAAGTGCCATTTCACCAGTGCAACCTCCCCCAAGCAAACAAATGAGCAAATGTATTCGTTTAAAGGTAAGGGCCAACATTTCTATAATATTATAAATTATGTGAATTTTATTATATTGTTTATTGTTTTTAAAATGGGCTGAAAGTATGTGGATAATAGTTTAAAAGCACATAGAAATATAGTTAATTAATGAATACTCCAATAACCCCCAGCTTTTCTTCTCACTTAGGTATTTCCAATAATTGCCTATAGTGCTACAACTTTCTTCTTAAAAAAATAAAAAGTGTATTCTGTTTTTTTAAATATGCCATAATCCCTATTATTAAATACCAAAATCTCTATTAAGGAGCATTTCTACTGTTACTGCTATATGCTAAGATAAACTACATATAAAGTTTATTTTTTATTTACATTTGAAGAAATAATCATACAGGTTAAGCAGTTAATTCAGAGATCAAGTGTCTTTGAAATATTGATACAGATTACCTAGTTGCCCTTCTCAGAGATATATATGAATAATTCTGTCTCCTATCTAGAAGCAAAATATCTTTTTGTACATATTTTGACAATGTCAAGAATTACAAAATTTGCCGGGCGGTGGTGGCGCACGCCTTTAATCCCAGCACTTGGGAGGCAGAGCCAGGCGGATCTCTGTGAGTTTGAGGCCAGCCTGGGCTACCAAGTGAGTTCCAGGAAAGGCGCAAAGCTACACAGAGAAACCCTGTCTCGAAAAACCAAAAAAAAAAAAAAAAATTACAAAATTTATCTACACCATATAAATGTATGAACAAACAAATTTATTGGGTTTGTATTTTACTGAATTTAGTTGATTGTGCTCTAAATGTTTAAATTGACTTATATAAGGGTATAACTGTAAATGTTTCTCCACCTTATGAATCTCTTAGTCACACTAGAAGTTCAGTGTACTATCCATTGCTCCACAGGGCCCAGCTTCCTCCACCTTAATGAATGTTCACTAGAATGACTAATGGTTTAAATGGAAAAAAGACATGGGGATGGACACAAAGTTGAGTTGTGTGGATGAGAAAGGGAGAGGGGTAGATCTAGGAAGAGTTCAGGGAAGGGGCTGATTGTGATCAAAACACATTGTATGAAACATTCAAACAATTAATAAAAATTTTGTATTAGGCCAAACTGGTCAGAAACGTATGTAACCCCCTTAAAGGATGCAGGTCTAGTAGGACTAATGGCAATAATTAGTAGTATAGAGTGATTTTGAGAGAAACCAATGGTTTTGGAGACACAAACTATTGAAACAAAATCTATTCTCCCTGCAGAATGATCTGTAAATATTTGGGTTTGTCCTAATGAATGAGACCACAAAAGGAGACAATGTTATGTGAGGAATTTGTCTTGTGGTATTGGTAGACTTCCATTTTTCCTCCTGTGGTCCCAGTTCATCCTGGTTAATCTTGTCTGGTTAACTTCTGACAAAGGAATTTTTCAAAGGCCCTTATTCTATTTGTAGGATAAGAAATATCCTTCAGAAATTCTTATATTGAGCTTGGTCCCTAATGCAGCAGCATTCAGAGGTAGAGCTTTGGAAGCTAATTTGATTATGAGTGTTTGAACCATATCAGTGACTGATTGACTAATGAGTTTAAAGGTAAATGTGAGGAAGGGAGGGGTCTACTACAGGGAATAAGTTACTGGCACATGTCTTTGAAAGGTATATTTTGCCTCTAGACCCCCAAAGACACCTGCATTCTCCTCTCACTTTCAGTCTTTCCCTGGTAGGCAGGAGGTTGGCATCTTTCTTCTCCCACATTCCTCTGCACAATGTTCTGTCTCACAACATGACCAGAAACAGTGAATCCAGAGGCCATAGTTGGAAATGTTTATAATTATGACCCAAATTAAACCTCCCCTCCTTTAAGCTGATTTTCTTGGGTATTTTGTTACAATGGGGAAACCAGGCTAACTAACTGAGTTTAAAAAGAGCCATTGTTATGGTATAAAGATTTGTCCAAAATTCATGAAATACAACTGCCATTGGAACAGCAATAAGAAGTTAAAACCTTTAAGAGACTTCTGTCATGAGTCCCTCCCTGATGAGTGGGACTAATGTCATTATAAAACAATACTATGGTTTTAATGTGCAATGTTCCCAACAGGCTCATATTTTAAATACTTAATCTCCAACTGTGGCACTGTTATGGGAAGCTGGGAAATTTCAGAAGTTGAATGCTAGCCTAAGAAGTTATGAATGGTTTTCAATGGTGATTTTAGTCACTTTCTGGTTTGAGATCTTAGCTTCTTGATTAGGGCCATGTGAAGAGGCAGGCAATTAAATCTTTTTTGTATATAATTTACCCTGTCTCAGTTACTCTAACATAATAACACAAACATAAATAAGACAAGATTGCTAGGAAAAATATTAGTTCTAATATTTGGTCTTTGACCCAAGTTACTGACACAGCTCTCCTAAGTCCTTTATAATGCCCTACATAGAAGCATCTAAGAGTCTTAAATACCTTGACATATCCTGAGTGATAGAAATTCCTTCTAGGAAAACACCAACCCAAGGAAGTTAGGTGTACCTATGAAAACACAGACAATAGATAACCCCACAGGAACAAATCCCAAAGAAGGGAAATACACATACACTACCACCAAAAGATAACAGGAATTAACAATCGCTGATCATTAATATCCCTTAATATCAATAGACTCAATTTGTCTATAAAAAGACACAGGCTAACAGAATGGATAAGAAAACAGGATCCATCCTTTTGCTGCATACAAGAAACACACCTCAACTTCAAAAACAGACACTATCTCCGAGTAAAAGGCTGGGGAAGGACTTTGCAATCAAATGGACTTAAGAAGTAAGCTGGTGTAGCTATCCTAATATCTAACAAATAGACTTCAAACTAAAATCAATCAAAAGGGATTTAGAAGGAATTTACATATTCATCACAGGAAAAATCCACCAAGATAAAGTATCAATTCTGAAAATTTATGCCCCAAATACAAAGGTACCCACATATGTAAAAGAAACAATATTAAAGCTTAAATTGCACATTAAATCCCACACATTAATAGTGGGAGACTTTAGCACTCCACTTCCACCAATAGATCTGCCAGACATAAACTTAACAGAGAAATAAGGGATCTAACAGATGTTATGACTCAAATGGACTTAACAGATATTTATAGAACATTCCAACCTAACACAAAAGAATATACCTTTCTCTCAGCACCCCATGGAACCTTCTCTAAAATCAACCACATACTTGGCCACAAAGCAAATCTCATTAGATACAAAAAGATTCAAATAACTTCCTGTATTTTATTGGACCACCATGGCTTAAAGTTAGATTTCAACAACAACAAAAATTATAGAAAGCCTACAATCTTATGGAAACTGAATAAAGTTCAACTGAATCACCAATGCATCAAGGAAGAAATAAAGAAATTAAAGATTTCCTAGAATTCAATGAAAATGAATGTATAACATACCCAAACTTATGAGACACTATGAAAGTAGTGCTAAGAGGAAAATTCATAGCACTAAATGTGCACATAAAGAAGTTGGAGAAATCTCACACTAGTGACTTAACAGCAAACCTGAAAGCTCTAGAACAAAAAGAAGCAAATTCATACAAGAGAAACAGATATCAGGAAATAATCAAATTGAGGACTGAAATCAATAAAATAGAAACAAAGAGAACAATACAAAGAATCAATGAAACGAAGAGTTGGTTCTTTGAGAAAATCAACAAGATAGACAAGCCCTTATCCAAACTAACCAAAAGGCAGAGAGAGCACATCCAAATTAACAAAATCAGAAATGAAAAGGAAGATAGGACAACAGACAACGAAGAAATCCAGAGAATCATCAGATCATACTTCAAAAACCTCTACTCCACAAAATTGGAAAATCTAAAAGAAATGGAAAATTTTCTGGACAGGAACCACATACCAAAATTAAATCAAGACCAGATAAACAATTTAAATAGATTTATAACACATAAGGAAATAGAATCAATCAATAAAAGTCTCCAACTAAAAAAAGCTTGGGACCAGGTGGTTTCAGCACAGAGTTGTACCAAAATTTCAAAGAAGAGCTAATACTAATACTCTTCAAATTGTTCCACACAGGAAACAAAAGGAACATTGCCAAACTCTTTCTATGAGGCTGCAGTTACCCTGATACCCAAACCACACAGAGATACAACAAAGAAAGAGAATTACATACCAATCTCCCTCATGAACATTGATGCAAAAATACTCAATAAAATGTTGCCTAACCTAATCCAACAACACATCAAAAAACTTATCCACCATGATCAAGTAGGTTTCATCCCAGAGTTGCAGGGATGGTTCAATATATGAAAATCTGTCAGTGTAATACACCATATAAAACAACTGAAAGAAAAAAAAATACATGATCATCTCATTAGATGATGAAAAAGCCTTTGACAAAATCCATCACCCCTACATGATAAAGGTCTTGGAGAGATCAGGAATACAAGGAACATACCTAAACTTAATAAAGGCAATTTACAGCAAGCTGACAGCCAACATCAAATTAAATGGAGAGAAACTCAAAGTGATTCCACTAAAATCAGGAACAAGGCTGTCCACTCTCTATGGGCTGTCCCATATCTGTTCAATATAGTACTCTAATTGACTCCAAAAATTCTACCAGGGAACTCCTGCAGTGTAGATGTAACCAAACTTCTTATTAAATAAGAAACACAGAACCAATGCAAAGAAGAAAGCCAAGAGGTCAGAGCTAAGAGCTAAAACCTTACCCTTCCTCCTGCAGTGGTCCTACCTCTCCGAACACACTACCCCTGTGTTAATGTCTTTATATAGTGTTCCTGTTCTGCCTTCTCATTGGTTGTAAACCCAACCACATGACCGCCTCCTCACGGCCTGTCTGTATAGGCCTCCAGGTTTTCCTTGCTTGGTATTGAGATTAAAGGCACGTGTGTCCAATAATGGCTGTATCCCTGAACACACAGAGACTTACCCAGCTCTGCATACCAAGTTCTGGGATTACAAGTGTACACCACCACTGCCCTGCTTTCCTATGGCTTGCTAATAGCTCTGACCCCCGGGCAACTTTATTTATTAACATACAAATAACATTTTAATACAAATAAAATATCACCATATTTCCCCTTTTCTATTTTAATAAAAAGGAAAAAAGAAAAAGCTTATAACTAACATAAGAAAAACTATATACAAAAGTACAATAACTATATACAATATATACAAGTAATAAATACCTAAACAATGTCTAGTTCATTTGTATTTGACAAATTCAGAGAAAAGAATTCCATTATCCTATTGTCTCTAATTCACTTTCTATCCTAATTAATCGTCAACTATAACTAACTAATCTTCAACTCCCTCAGAGACCCAAGAAGGAAATAGTATTAGCTAACAAAAAAAATAAAATAAAAACAGGAAGTATATGCAAGCAACTTCCAAAAAATTGTGAGTTGACAGAAACAGCCAGCTGCCTGGACAATCATCTGTGGTTTCTCCGCAGTGTTGGGGCATCATCTTCAGCCTATAGGCTTAGCGTATCTGACAGACTCATTTGTGAAGTAGAATGTACACAAGGTCAACAGTTCAACCTCACATTGGGTGAGAGCAGTCTATATACCAGAAATACCTGAATTCCACTAGTGTCATGTCATGATTCAGGATTTTAAATTCTGGAAATTGTTGATGTTTTTTGAATTCAGCTGTCCATTCTTCTTGGCTATGTGTGTATGTGGCTTCCTTTCAGCATCCTGTTCTTCTCCACATCCCTCTATTAAATGTCATTCTTCTGTTGAGAGGTGTGAGCTTAATTACTCTTCAAGAATAACTGTTTCAGCTACCTCCCCATTGCACATCAGAAGCCATCGGCCCACTGCCTGTTCAGCTGCCTTCGAAGAAAAGGGCACTGTACCTTTCCCAGATTGCGAAGGCCACTTCAGGGATGGTGCTATATTGTCCTGGCCTCAGAAGATGCCTTTTGATAAAGCCATAACCACACTTGTTTTCACAAGAATCACTAGTCCTTTGTTTCGTGTCCTGTCTGTCCTGTTTGTCAGCAGTTGATTCGAGGATACTTTGTTGTCCAGTGGCTAACTTTTGCTACAATGAAAGTTAACTCCAATTGCAGTTTTTTCAATGCCCATATTTTCTCTGAAGTAGATTGGTACTGTCAGGAGCTGACATGTCTCATAGTCATAACAAAAAAGAAAAATTTTCTAAGTTATTAAAACATTTTAAATGCCATATTCTGTAGATCTCTGAAGGGTTTGAAGATAACCTGTCTATCTAAAATATATCTACTCAATCTTGAAAACATACCTAATATAACTACAAGTTCTATTATAATGTCTAACTACTAACTTTCATTTCTTTATATCCTAATAGTTGGTAATAATAACATTCAAGGATTAGAAAATTGCATTTCATTGTTAAATGAATGGTACAATTAGAAATATACATATAGCATTTTCTAACAATCCAGTGTTTTCCCTTACCACATCTTCTGCATACTCCAGAAGGAAGGGGCATTCTGTTGACAGTGTTCCTTGAAGAAACATTATTTCTAGGAATGACCTGTTTACAATCCCTTTTCAAATGCCCTTGCTTTCCACATCCAAAACATCTAACATTGCTCAAACCTTTTGAAATTGCTTTTCCTACCCACATATCATCATGGTCATAAGCCTCAAGATTAACTGTATCTCTAATCCAATCTTCCAAAGGTGCAGATCTTGCCTTTAACGGCCTGATTATTCTTTTGCATGCTGCATTTGCATTCTCAAAGGCCAAAGATTCAAATATTATCTGACTAGCCTCTGAATTCGGGACCATTTTCTGTACTGCTGAAGTCAATCTTTGTAAGAAATCTGTGAAAGATTCTTTTGGGCCCTGTATAACCTTTGTAAATGACTCAGTTTTTTTTCCTGGTTCTTCAACTCTGTCCCATGCATTCAAAGCTGCCGTTCGACATAGAACTAGGGTTTGGACATCATATAAACATTGTGTTTCTACTGAAACATATTGGCCTTCTCCAATAAGCTGATCCTGACAGACTTGTATTCCGCTATCCCTCCATTGTTTTTCTATATTTTTAGCCTCATTATTGAACCACATTTTCCACTGGAGATGTTGTCCGGGTTCAAGAACAGCCTGTGCCAATTCCCGCCAGTCCTTTGGTATAATCCTATTACAAGTTGACCAGTTTTTAACATTTGCTTTACATATGGGGAGTGCATGCCATAAGATGCTATTGCCTCCTTAAATCTTCGTAAGTCTAACATTTTAATTGGAGCCCAAGTATTTTGTTCATTCTCTTCATCAGGTAGCTGCTGTACCGCTACCGGATAAATTAAGGGTGATTGTGTGAAAACTGGCTTTCTTTCTGTAACCTTATGATCCAATTTTGAAACAACTTCACTGTTTATTTCTTCTGTCTGAGTTTGAATTTCTCTATAATTCATTTTTACCAGTTTAATAGGTTTTTCTAAGACTGTTATCCTGGCACTTAAATTGACTATCTTTTTAAATAGTAAAATGAGGATAAAAAAAGTAATAAAGTGAATAATTCGATCAATATTAACCTTTTCATATAGTTGTTCCATTGTCAGAGTGCCTAAAATTTCAAACAAAGTCCAATTTTCTTCCAATGCACACATAAAGCCCATTTTTTTTTTAATGTAGAAAAAAAATTCTCTTTTAAATAGATATGTTAATTGACTTACCAAGTCTGGGTAGAACATTAGAATCCCAGGGAATTTCAAAACAGCTACCTGGTATTCGAGGTGTGAATCCAGAGAGAGAGAGAAAGAGAGAGAGAGAGAGAGAGAGAGAGAGAGAGAGAGAGAGAGAGAGTAAGAGAGAGAGAGAAAGCGTAGCCGCTTGAGCCGAGTCAAGCCTTGGCTTTACGGGTAGGGGCCCTATTCGGCAGGGCAAGCCTGAGTTGTTTGTAGCAGTTGCAAGTAGCTCCAGCTGCGGGTCAGTCAGGCCTGGGCCCGAGCTAGGCAGCCGGGCCGCCCAGGCCGGAAACCGGACCTGCCGCCAAGCCAAGCCAAGCGGTTTTTAATGGATTCTTGTCACGTTGAGCGCCAAATGTAGATGTAACCAACCTTCTTATTAAATAAGAAACACAGAACCAATGCAAAGAAGAAAGCCAAGAGGTCAGAGCTAAGAGCTAAAACCTTACCCTTCCTCCTGCAGTGGTCCTACCTCTCCGAACTCACTACCCCTGTGTTAATGTCTTTATATAGTGTTCCTGTTCTGCCTTCTCATTGGTTGTAAACCCAACCACATGACCGCCTCCTCACGGCCTGTCTGTATAGGCCTCCAGGTTTTCCTTGCTTGGTATTGAGATTAAAGGCACGTGTGTCCAATAATGGCTGTATCCCTGAACACACAGAGACTTACCCAGCTCTGCATACCAAGTTCTGGGATTACAAGTGTACACCACCACTGCCCTGCTTTCCTATGGCTTGCTAATAGCTCTGACCCCCGGGCAACTTTATTTATTAACATACAAATAACATTTTAATACAAATAAAATATCACCATACTGCAGATAATAAACATCTTCAGTAGTGTGGTGGGTTACAAGAGTAACTCAAAAAAATGAGTAGCTCTCCTATATACAAATGATAAATGGGCTGAGAAAGAAATCAGAGTGACATCACATTTGATAGTAGCCACAAATAATATACTTGTACAGCCCCTTTGGAAATCAGTATGGCCATTTCTCAGAAAACTGAGAATCAATCTCCCTCAAGACCCAGCTATACCACTCTTGGGCATATACCCAAGGAATGCTCTGTCATACCACAAGGACACATGCTCAAGTATGTTTATAGTAGCATTATTCATAATAGCCAGAAGATGGAAACAACCTATATGACCCTCAACTGAAGAATGGATAAAGAAAACGTGATACATATACACAATGGAGTATTACTCAGCAGTAAAAAATAATGACATCATTAAGTTTGCAGACAAATGGGTGGAACTAGAAAATAACATCCTGAATAAGGTAATTCAGACTCAGAAAGACAAACATGGTATGTACTCACTCATAAGTGGATGCTAGATATAAAGCAAAGAATAATCAGACCACAACCCACAGCTCCAGAGAAGCTAGCTATCAAGGAGGACCCTAAGAAAGAATCATAGATCACCCTGGGAAGGGGAAATAGATGAGACCTCCATGAGAAAACTAGGAGTGAGGGGGGTCAATAAAAGGTAGGGTATGGGGGATGAGAACATAAGGGAATGGGATGGTCAAGCTGGAACAGGTACTGAGTGGGAGGGCAATTAAAGAGATACCTTGATAGAAAGAGACATCATGGGGATAGGGACAAACCCGGTGCTAGGGGAGTTCCTAGGAATCTACAAGAGTGACCCCAGTTTAGATTACCAGCAATAGTTGAGAGGGTGCCTGAACTGGCTTACCCCAGTAATTAGATCAGTGAATACCCTAACTGATATCATAGAGCCTTCTTCCAATAACTGATGAAAGCAGATGCAGAGATCCACAGCCAAGCACCAGGCCAAGCTCCCGGAATCCAGTCTAAGAGAAGGAAGAGGGATTTTATGAGCAAGGGGCATCAAGATCACAATGGGGAAACCTACAGAGACAACCAAAGCAAGCTAGTTTGAACTTAAACTTTAGATCAACAGCTGTGGAGCCTCCATGGGACTGGACTAGGCTCTCTGCATAATTGAGACAATTGTGTAGCTTGGTCTGCTTAAGGGGTCCCCTGACAGTAGGATCAAGATCCATCCCTGGTACATGATCTGTCTTTTTGGAACCCACTACCTATGGTGAGACAGCTTGTACAACCTTGATGCAGTGGGGGAGAGCTTGGACCTGCCTCAACTGAATGTACCAGGCTCTGCTGACTCCTCATGGGAGGCCTTGCCTTCTCAGAAGTGGGATGGGTTGGGGGGAAGGCTAGGGGCATGGGAGGAAGGAAGAGAGAGGACCTGTGATTGGTATGTAAAATTAATAAAATAATTTCTTAATAAAAAATAATAAAAGGTAGGGTGTTATTAAAAAAATAAAAAAGAAAAGAAACTCCTATTAAGTAAAGAGACACTTGATAGCCTCTGCATGAGTGCTGGTCACCAGAAAGATCAAAGAATGATTAGCAACTTGGATTTTTCAGCTTTTCTCTTCGTGCTCCAGAGAATAGAGAGGAAATGTAAGAAAAATGACTCAGCTGATGATCAATGAACATTAATCATTGATTCATCATGCCTTCATGAAGCCTCCACCAATATCAAGACCTTTGTGTTCAGAGAACATTCAAGTTGCTGATTTCATGGAAGTGCAGGGAGCCCAGTGTGCTGAGGAGCATCCCATCTGGCCCTGGCTGCTATAGCCTGACGCTTAGTCTTGGCGGAGCCTTATCCCAGACAACCCTTTGTCCTGGGCATCAGTTCTCAGCTCTTCCTTTTAACTATTCTTGGATTGTTTCTATTTCCTGACTGAAAACAAGCAAAGCACTTCTGAATTCTGTAAGCTACTCTAGCAACTATGAAACCAAAGAATGTGACTATGAAAGTCATCAAAATGTAGCTACATCACACACAAGCTGTGGAGAACTTGCGAATCACTATTTGTGAATGACATCTGAAAGTAATACATTCTGTGGAGTAAGGCTCTCAACTTGTAGACTCTGTACTAATTCTTATTAGTGCCAGACTGAGCTGAATTGCAGGAGATGTAGCTGCTGTCTGAAAAGAGCTGGAGATGCTATTGATGTGTGAGAAGCCACTACCGTTGGTGTCAGAAGTGATCTGAGTTGAACATGCAGGCAGAAAGCTGTTTAGTGTTCACCCACTGCAGCTTGAAATGCCCAGGTACTTCTCAAAGCACCTAGAATGAAACACCAAGTACATCCCTGGCTGCAGTATCCTGATATTTAGCCCTTATAGAGTCTTAACCCAGAGAAACATTTGTCCTTTGTATATTTGCTCCTCACCCTTTGGATTTCCTTCTGTTCTGCAGACACATGAAGCATGAAACTCTCTCTACTTGGAGAAGTTGGGTCTTCCCATATGCTATCTTAAATGATCTCTTCATAGATGCTTTCCCCAGTGTTTACCTAACACAGCCTCTCCCTGACCCCAGCTCTGCAACACCAGCCCATGAGAACAGTTTCTCCTTCCTCACTGAAAACAGTGCTGGTGATTGTTAATTTTACTTGGTAACACACCTAGGATATTGTATTCACTGATTAGATATTTTTAAGTCTTCATATTGGTATAAAAGGCTATTTTCAGATTTGGTTATTGATTAAGCTTGTATACATGGACTAAAGCATTTTATCATTCACACAATGGAGAGGCCTCTGTCTTTCAGTAGAAATCTTGAGGGTAAAGGACTAAAGTCTCCAGAAAATTAAGAAATTCTACGTCGTGACTACCTTTAGACTTAAGATTGCACTATAGCTTCTGTCAGCTTGCTCATCTTTCCTGGGGATTTTGAAATAACTAGCTCCTGTAATGGTCTAAATATGTAGCCACACTGTTAGACTATCTCATATTTATTAGCAATCTGTTTCTGAAGCTTGGATTGTAAGTGTTCTCCAACAGTTCCTGTAGTCAATTCTTGATGCCCTAGTTTGTTGCCACTATGAGAAGCTAGGATCTTTAAGAGGTAGGGTGTAGCATGAATCTTAACAGGTCTTATTAATAAAAACAAACTCAGGGCCTGGTATTGGGGTGAATGCTAGAAGATCAGAGAAACAGAACAAGCCACAGCTTCCTCACCTCACTAATTCCTCAGCAGATCCTGTTTCCTCAGACTGGAAGCCTCTGAATCCTCATCCAAATGGATCTCAGCTGAACTGCTGCTCAAAAGCCTAAAAGCTTAACCAGCCAAATGCTTCTAGTTTCTGGTCTTCATGCCTTATATACCTTTCTGCTTCCTGCCATCACTTCCTGTGATTAAAGGCATGAGTCTTGCCAAGTAAACAAAGAAATAAAAGTATTTCAGAGTAGTATGGAGAAAATTAAAACTTCTGGACAATATAACACAAAATCATATTAATTGTACAAGCCAAAATATAAAGGGCAATATATTACTACTGCCACCTTTATTAATGTGGAAATAATTCTGCTATCAGGTGTTGCAAACTCTTTTTCCAACTTCTAACAAAGTTCACTTATTTTGAGAAATACATCAGAGGATAAAATCTGGGGACTTTAGCAATAAAATGTGCATATAACTGATGAGTTGTGCATATAAATTAAATGAGACTACAGTGGGATCTATTTGAAGAGGAAATATGAATGAATGACTACATTTCTGATATCTCTTCTTGTATGTATGTCTGTCTGTATGTATGTATGTATTTATATCCTCCCACATGTATATTATTTCTACCTTTGTGACTAGCAAGAAGTATTACTATATAGAAGATCTTTCTTGATATAAATAAGACCCAAGAATGGATCATTTTGTACCACATTCAGGTATAGGTTGGTCCCTGCTGATAGATGGAATGCATTGGCTATGCATCACTGACTAATAAATTTATGTACTATCATACAGAAATATAGGACCTAGTTTGAGCAAAAGTATTTTTATATGTTTTATTAAAAGAAACCATTTTGCAGGTATAATCTGAGTGTGACTATGAAGGATAAGTATGAAATCACTCTTACTGTAAAGCAGAACACTGGAACACTGTAAGATTACTGCTGTTTGCAATAACACAATCTGAGAGTCACATGTCAGGGTAGCTGTGATGAAAACCAGACCCCCAGGGAGAACAGCTTCTGTGTTACACAGACTGGAAAAGGCCCTTTAGGTTCCCACTTCAATGAACTCTTATCTCGCTTCCCTTTTTACCCTTCTCGAGTCACAGCCTCTGATAGAAGCATGTAATAAATTAAAAATAGTCTATTTGGATGGTGTCAGCACACAAGAAACAGTCGACACACCGTCATGGCTGGTATCCAACTCTATTATGTTCAGGACATTCTGTTTACAATATAGATTTCCCTGGGGAACTCAATGGGTGATGAGAAATGGCAATAGGTACATCTGCCTTAGAACTGTTCTGTTTTCCAGAACAATATGCTGGGTGGTGTGCTGGAGGTTTAGCATGACTTTGTGGTCAACTAATAGTTCAATATGATTAACACTAAGCCTAGCCAAAGATCGACTACTCCCAAACCCCTGCTTAGGAAATTTCCCCTTTTATCTCTGAATCTCTTTGTATTTTAATATTATTTCTCTCTTCAGAAAATTGATCCACTATATGGGTAAAAAGCATACCCTCTTTCCCCAAGCTGGAGTATTTGAGTAACTCTTAAAAACATATTTTCTCTACTTCTAGCCCTAGTAAAATAGTTTCCTATTTAGTACTTAGGAATGAATCATCTCTTACTCCAAGTCTTATATGTGCACTGTAATTACTTTTAGATTTTTTTTAATTTTAAATTATGTATATGCACATGTGTCTGGGTGGAGTATATGCATATAAATTGCCAAGGGAGGCCAAGAAGGGAGTCAGAGCCCCTGAAGTTAGAATTACATGGGTTTTTAATTGATCAGTATGGGTACTGGAACCCCAACTCAAATCTCCTGCAAAAACAGTGCACATTACTTACCGCCCTGGCATCTCCCAACCCCCTACTGTTTTTACTAATTGACAAACTATCCCTCACATATGTTGATATTTCCAAATAGTGTTATCCTGATATAGGATATAATTCATCCAATCATGGGAGCTCATAACAATAATTATGTTGACACTGAGGTAAATGAGCAGATCTTACTTAATCATAGTGCTATGACATCTATGCAATCTCTACTCTGTGGCAGCTAACATTCTGAATTGCTTATGTAAATACTTCAACAAATTTCACATATTAAATAGATATTTCAGCTACATTTTAAATATGTGAAAACTGTTATAAGTAAAAGTCAATGCATGTAAGAAGAGTTGTTGTGGGGCAAGGAGCACCAGAGCAATGGAGATAGTCAAAGTACATTGTATTCACACATGAGATTACAAAAAAAAAAAAATTTAAAACTTGAATAACTAATGAATGTGCCTAGAGGTTATTTGCAAGTGGCTACCAGCTGTGAATACTGACAGCTTCTTTCTGAATGAATGGGTGCACTACAACGAAGGAAGGAAGGAAGCAGTTTGTCTTTAAGTGGTGAGGACGAGCTAGTGAAGCTGATGTGAAAAGAGCATAGAGGAGGAATACGTAATCTGAGCAATTACAGCAGTGAGAATGCTGCTTGGAAGCCCCCAGCTCTCCCCATTTCATTCAAGGGTAGACGTACTCCCATTCGCTTTCATGCTTCCAAGTCTACAGAGTAAAGAAATCCACAAACTGTAAAGATCTTGTGAATTACAGTTAGGTCTGACCACCAATTGTCTCCTCTGTCTCCTGATCTCTGTGAAAGATGGCATCCAATTGATAGTTTCCATCTCCAATTTTCTATCCCAGTTTCTAGAATATTGTGTGGACAGAGCAGATACTTAACAATGTTGATTTATTATGTCTTCCCACATTTTAATTATTTTTATATTATAATTTATTATCTACTCATATTCTATATATTTATATTAAATGGATGAGTGAAAACCCTTTTTAATTAAGTACTCTGAACAGCCTCGATCAATAGGATATCTCTTATTTGAAGTAATATGAGAATGTTTCTTTTATTTTAGAATCTGCTTTTATTTAGAATCTGCTTTGCTATGTACATACGTTGAGCATGCTTTTGACCTGTTTTTACATTTTAAGTTCTCCAAATATTAGGGCTGTATCTTGTCTAACTTAATATTCTATTCAATGTGCAATGTTATTACCTTCACAAGGAAAGTAGTTTTCTGATCCCCACTACCACCTCCAAACACTCTTAACATACTACTATTCTGTGTTCATTGCATCAGAGAACAAGAGAATGCATGGCCTATGGTCTTTCGCCTCCCATGGTCAGGTGGAATCCACGACAGGTAACATACAACTTTGGTCCCACAGCTTGACATCACCTTAACTGTACAAAAGTTTAGGCTCAAGACCAAATGAGAAAACTTCTTTGAAGAAATACTGTTGGACTACTATGGCACTCCTCTATTTATTCATGCAAGGTGAAAGAGAGTTGAGTGAGGGTTCCCTAGATAATTCACACAAGCAGCAGAAGCCCAACTAGTAACAGAGAAAGAAACACAACTCAGGCCAGCCTCTCACCCAAACCAGAGGTGGTGAGGAAAGGATTCCTTCTTTTCTACGGCAGATCATGGGGGAGAAAAGAAACCTCACAATCCTCTGATCACAAAGTTTCCTGAGATGCACCATGAGATAGAGAAGTGAGAGGAAACAATGTCTTGAGCACACTGAGGCACCCTGAAGCTTTTAATTCCTGCCAGCCAGGAGCATCAATGAAAATATCACAAATTTACCAGTCATAGAAGGTAGTCTCCTTTCTTACCTCTTCTCATTTTTACTTCATTTTTCCAAACTAAAATCTCCCAGCTCCAAAATGCCCAAGTAGATATGGGGAGTCAGAAGCACATGGTGAATTAGTATCGTTCCAGTTTGACACACAGTCTAGAAATTGTCCACATCCACTACATGCCTCCTAGATTCATCAGCACTTAACTGGGCAAGAGTGTGAACAAACGCATTGAATACATTTCAGATTTTCAAATGTTAAGTAGGGCTGGGTCCTTCCACTGCGGAATTTACACTGCTTATAATTATGACTAATTGATAACCAAACATTCTTCAGGCACCAATAGTGATTTAAAAGATCCTAAAATTGGTTTTATTCCAATGGCAAGGCATGAAATGATTTCTAGTGGATTTAGTGCTACTGTTTCTATTTTCACCTCTTAGAATACAGCTCTCTGAGAATAATGATGAACCCTTAACAAGAGACAACTGAATATCAAGCGAGCAAGCCCCAACATCTCCTGTAGTATTTTCTATGAACCCTTAAACAATAGAATGGTCACTCCAGGGACTACAGTTTAAAGAAAAATAAAATCCTAGTAAGAAAGAATTCAAGAATAAGACAACTAGAGGCTGGCTGCTGTGTGAGATAGTCTACAGCTGAGTGTGCTACAAATTTATTCCCTATTTGTTGCAAACTTCACATATCAGATGCACCTATATGCATCCAGTCAGATGCACCTATATGCATCCAGTGGGACTCAAAATGCAGACTCTGCATGTCGTGACTCCGCATATAGCATATTTAAAGCCATACTTTTCATTTCTATCATTCAAGAGTGGGCATGTCTCAGCTATCCCCTTACAAAACATTATACATTCAGACTTCATACATTTTTCAAAGATGTATTTCCGTTTTATTTGCAAGAGTGTTTGCATTCATGGATGTATGTCATCACGTGTATACCTTGGAGGCCAGAAGGGATCCTCTAGAACTAGAATTACAGAGGTGGTGAGCTGCAGTGTGGGTTCTGGGAACTGAATCTGGGTCTTCTGCAAGATTAGTAATTGCTCTTAACCATTAAGCCACCTCTCTAACATGTGAATTCAGAAATTTGTGGGGTTTTTTTATACATCCCCAACACTACACCCTCATCGCTTTGTTAGGATGATGCTGACTAATATGCTTTAACCCAACACATTTGAAATTAGAAGAGCTCTCTGGACTTTGGTTTCACAATGTCAATGAAGTATATTCTGGGATATTTTGCTGTTAAGCCAAAGAAAAACAGAAAACAGCACTCAGAGCTAGAGGAAGGTAGGCAATTTTAGGATTCGTACCTCTTCTTCTATACTGTCAGGTGCTCAACCTCACTTAGGAGCCTACTGTCAACAGCCTATCATCAAGGCTACTTCCTAGTCTAAATCTTAGTGTGCTGTACCATTTATGGCAGTGGTTCTCAATCTGTGGCTTGAGATCCCTTTGAGGCTCAAACGACCCTTTCACAGAGGTCTCCTAAGACCATCGGAAAACAGATATTTACATTGTATTTGTAACAGTAGCAAAGTTACAGCAATGAAATAGCAATGAAAATAATTTTATGTTTTGGGGTTCCCACAACAGGAGGAACTGTGTTAAAAGGTTGCAGCATTAGGAGGGTTGAACCACTAAATTATGGACTTAACTTCCCTATAGTTCTGTTATCTTCAGAAAATCACTCATGTATACTCAATGATATTAATCATTTCCAACCTCCATTAATACAAAGACTTCACTCTAAAATAAATTAGAACAGAAGAAAGAAATGATATATAAATGTAAAAGGCTTTATAGGTAGCGCAGCCAATTAGAGGTTCAACACAGATTAGGGAGTTGATTCCACTAAAGCATGCTGCAATGAAAGCAGGAGTCTGGCTAAGTGGAATGCATAGTTACCTGGAGAAAAGAATTTAGTTGGAAATTACTCTTTTTAATAGTGGACTTTTCACCCTCTGTAGTAGATTTCTGAGATAAAAAGCCCACAAATCCCATTTTTAACATCCTCTAGTTCTCAACCAATTATATTGTGGCATGAGTATGAAAAAACTGGGGATGAGGCAGGATTGAATGCAGGCAATGAATACAAGCTATGAAAGAGGATATAAAGTTAATTTTTTTCTAGTTCTCACTCATGGATTTTTGGATTTTTGGTGATGAGTAAATTCATAAAATATATTCAATAATGAAGTATATAACCTGATATGAAACTTCCCAGTGTCCATTCTGAATGGCTACTACTCTGAAGTTCACTGAGTTGTACAGTTTTTCATCTGGCTAATTTCAGTGTATGAGGGGTTTTGTTTGTTTGTTTGTTCATTTTGTTTTGTTTTTTAATGGGGTTAGGGAGAAACTTGGTACTAGGGAAGTTCCCAGGAATTCACAAGGATGACCCCAGCTAAGACTCCTAGCAATAGTGGAGAGGCTGCCCAAACTGGCCTTCCCCTGTAATCAGATTGGTGACTACCCTAATTGTCATCATCACCCAGTAACTGATCGGAGCAGATGCAGAGATCCACAGCTAAGCACTGGGCTAAGCTCCTGAAATCTGGTTGAAAAAAGGGAGGAAGGATTATATAAGCAAGAGGGGTCAAGATCATGATGGGGAAAACCACATAGACAGCTGACCCAAGCTTGTGGGAGCTCACAGACTCCGAACTGACAGCTGGGGAACCTTCATGGGACCGAACTAGGCCCTCTGAATGTGGGTGACAGTTGTGTGGCTTGATCTGTTTGTGGGGCCTCTGGCAGTGGGACCAGGATTTATCCCTAGTGCATGAACTGGCATTTTGGAGTCCATTCCCTATGATGGAATACCTTACTCAGCCTTCATGCAAGGGGGAAGGGCTGGGTCCTGCCTCATTTTGGCATGACAGACTTTGTTGACTCCCCAAGGGAGGCCTTACCCTCACTGAGAAGTGGATGGGGTGTGGGGTCGGGGTGGGAGACAGTGGGGGGAGTAGGAGAAGGGAGGGGAACTGTGGTCGGTATGTAAAATGAAAAAAAATTAAGTAAAAAAAGAAAGTTTTAAATTGTCCAAGGAAAAGTGTATTTTGGCAATATTTACAACTCTAACAGGACAGGTACCATACACAGTGGACAGCAACTGGCAGCAGTCAGGCATCAAGTCACAAGGAATATTGTGACCTGCAAACCCAGGATGTAGGAGAAGCAAGTGGTTAGTACATGATCCGTTCAGAGCCATGGAGAGCAGGTTGCCTTCAAATGAAGGTCCTAACATGAGAACTAGACCACTCGCTTTGTAAGAATAGGAGAAACACAATTAAATGCTGTAGGATCAGAAAGAACAAAAGATTAAAAGCAAAATCGCTTTCCCGTTAGCTGTTGCGTGAAAGTGAGGAAAAGGAAATTACTGCTGAGAAAAGAGTCCTCGCTGGAGGAGAGAATGGTAATAGCTGAGTACAAAGTTAGGGGAGCTAACATTGGTCTGTCTTTATTTGATTTTAAAGTCCTGGTCATAATCATTTAAGGAAATGATTACCTTATCATAAGAACTAGAGAGAAAAAATTGAATTGTGCCAGAAGCATTAGAGAACATTAATTAAATGAAGATAAAGTAGAAATGATGTGGCTTATTAATTTTACTAGAGTAGTTAACAGCTCCTAGCTGTTTCCAGGGCTAATGTAGAGATCCTGAATTCCTGGGTATCTGGGGAGAGTTACTAGATTTTCTGTCTGTTAATAACAGGGGATGCAAGCCCTGGTAATTAACGGGGCTGTCACCTAAACTTCACTGCCCAGAGGGAAGTGAATCACTGAACAATCAATTTACAATCCCAGATAACTGAGAACAGAATGGGGACCGGCATGCCTTCCAGAGAACAATTTTGTTTCAAGATAATGAAAGTGGGCTGGAGAAGATGGACCTTCAGAGATGCAGATTAGAGATTGCAGCAGCTGATCAGTTTCATCTCCAATCAGGAGCTTGACCTTTGACCTCAGTGTTATAGGAGAGTATAAGACACTCTTATTAGAGTTAAAATAGACTTTGTTTAGAGACAAAACTCTCCTTACACTACAGATATTTGAGACATTTTCTTTCATTGACAAGGAGCTCCAGGTCTCCTGCTTTTACCCAATTTCACAGACTCTGATGACACAGAAGCATCTCTACGCTAAGCCTCTGGAGCAGCACAGCTGTGCACATGAATAATCTTATCAGTCACCTCCTAACAAATGCCTGCCGGAGAAGAAACACAGCCAATGTAATCACTCCAGTCTTACCACAAATGATAAAAATCAATCTTGGCAACCAATTTGGTGTGTTGATGTTTTTGGCATTGTATCTCCAGGATGGATGTGATGGTATTATAACCTACTATAAAAAGGATAATAGTTTTCACCCCTAAATATGACACACATTCACTTGGTTTCAATTTTCTGAAAATTGAATGGCATTATTTGTTTTAAATAATGGTATGTTTCTAAAATGAGTGTCTAATGCAAAGTCTGCCTACATTTTTTCACTGTGGCTCTTGCTATATTTTTTTACTAAAGAAAAATTAGTTTAGAAAATAGCATTTCTATAAAATACTGAGTCCAGATAATTGATATTAGGTTAATTCAGGAGTTCAATATTAAAATGCATATATCAGTATCTTAACAAAAATGTCACAAAACTATTATGAAACTATAAATTAGAAATTTCAAGCTATTAATAACACTTCTTGTAAAGTGAATTTTTAATTTTCATAAGAAAAGGAATAAAAAAACACTAGTGATCCAATGAAAAACCACAGTGAATACAGCATAAGCAATTAACTAGATTGCAAAGATATCTAGATTTTAAGCATTGAGTTTGCATTGACAAAACGTTGTTGCTCAACTAATCAAGATCAAAGTTTTGAAACGCATCTTAACAACTTTAAATATTGCTGTCATTTATTGCTTTGCACAAATGATACTTGAAAAGACCCAAAAAGCATCTTTTAGCAACATTCAACAAATGCAGAAAAAAAATGTAGAAACAATCTGGGTCAAGAGTTGTTGCTTAAAGCAGTCGAAGCAAACTGTAAAAATGGTATTTTTTTGTGGGAAATAATATAGGGCTGGTTCTCCTAAGGTCATGGTACTATAAAGATATTTAGAAAGAAGTAGAAAGTTTTCATAATTTTGAAACATAGACATTTTAAGACTTAATTATTTATCGTGATGCATCCTGAACCCTTGAAAAAAATTTAAAATCCAAGTTCAATATTAACTCAAAGTAACATCTGAGACATTTGTAGTTGTTTTGGACTCTGTATATTATATTGTTTCAATTGTGTGTATGATAAAAATCTTGATTCAAAAAAAAATCGTTGTTGCTATAAATTTACTTCAAGAACTGACTGAGTCATGATTGAAAATACAATATTAAGTCAAGCATGTTAAAAAGGTAAGGTACACATGAAAATCAATATTCACAAGACAAAACATACAGACCAACACATTTACTTTAGTACATTAGCGTTGTCTTGTGAGAATTAAATGACCCAGCACTTAAAGTTCTTTGCTCACTACCTTAAAATAAAATGACTAAAATGTGTACACTAACAATGGAAGTTAGGAGCAAAAACGTTGGCTACATAAAAATGTAGCAGGAATAGACTTGGGAGCCATAGGAAACAAAATATCCCAAAAGAAGGTGAAGGTGTCCACAGAGGCATTGAGTTTGGAAGAATGATTTCAGCATGTTAAGGGTACAGTGAGGTTTGTTCTCCTCAGCTGGAGTCTCTCTGCACTTGGCCCTTCTAAACAGGGTAAACAGTAATCAGAAGTCCTCAGAAGTATGGGGAAGGAAGGGATAAACAAAGGAGATAAAGACCCAGAATTACTTTGCTCTACAAATGCAGACATTCTTCATGGAGAACTCTACGTAAAGATGTGGCTTCTCAATTCAAATACAAAAGTCATTAAGGGTTACATTGAGTAAAGAAATTGTGTCATGTGAGTTTAAATTATTTTCTATCCAAAAACTTGTTAAATCATTGGCTTCTCCTATTACATAAATCTCAAACAAATGCCAAAAAAATTACACAAATTGAACATAAATACTTACAAATGAAGATTTTGAAAACATAATATAATATAATATATTAAACACATTTGCATCAAATGCTTAATCTTTCATTTATAATCATGGGATTTTCAATCATCTTTGTTAGAAATATTGTCAATAAACAGAGTTCACTTCAATTTGAATAATAAGCAGAGAAAATTATAATTCAAAGTAGAAATTAGTATGATCTTAGAAGGAAAATTCATATAGACAGAACTATTTTACCCACTCAGTTGAATATTATGACTTCTTTAAATAAGTGGAAATAAACATTTAAAAATATAGTCCAATACCCAAAGAGCATAATAAAAAACATTTTAGTCAGATTACCAAATACTTTATTACAATTTACAGTTTTTATTTTCAAAGTCATTTTCTATGACTATTTATAATCTCTGATTTATTAACTATAAGATTATAGTTAATCTTAGATGTAGCTTCTAAGTATAACTATGATCACCTAGAAACTTTGTAAAAAAATTATTACAGACATCTGTATTTAAAGTGTACTGCCATATGTATTTATCAGAGTAACTTAATTTGCTAGATGATTTTTGTTGTTGTTTTATTTTGAACTATTTTACATTTGGACTGCAGTTCCTCCTCCTTCCTCTCCTCCTAGTCCCTCCCTCCCAATATCTCTTCTGTCCCCTCCATCCCTACCCACTCTTCCTTCAGTTCTTTTCAGAAAAGGGCAGAGCTCCCATGAATATTGACAAAATATAGCTCATCAAGTTGTAGTAAGATCACCCTGAACAAGCCCCATTTCATCTGATCTTGGAAGCTAAGCAAGGTCAGGCCTGGTTAGTACTTAAATGGTAGCTAGACGATTTTAAATGAACATGTCCTTGTTATAACTAAGCCATCAGATACCAACCACATGGAATTGGCATGTAAGGGAGTAGACATGGTATCTTTTTTACCAAATACCTGCAAATAAAGTTAATTTCCAGAGATTCAAATATACCTTTTAAGGGTTCAAATCCTACACAGGGAGTGTATGAATGAAAAGTGTATTTTATCTTATGCTTCAGAAGTACTCTTCTCTCTATAGATGCCCTCTCTCAATCTTATCTTTGCATGGGTATTCAAGTTTCAGTGAGTTTCCTCACAATCTAATATTCACAAAGTTACAAAATAAGATATTTATTAAGATATTTAATAAGATACTTATTAAATCAACTAGACAGAAGGTAACAATTTCAAGAATGGAGCTGTGTGTAAACTGGACAGGTGGACATAAAGAAAACTTTAAATCAACACGTGGTGCCCTCAGAGTGAAATGGTAAGAAGGATTGGAATAATCTAGGAAACTGAAAAGGAGGATTAGCCTCTATGTTATAAACTAGCAACAGTTAAGTATCCATTATAGTTCCAGCAGAAGACAGCTAGGAAGAAAGTTATACCTAACTTACCTTTTCACTACATCCTCCCCATTCCAACAGGGTCTTCCTTCAGCAGCAGCTAATTCAGTAATGCAAAGCTGATCAGCCAGGCCACCGTAGAAAGACCTGTGCAGTCTAAGGCTGTTGATGAATTCTCTGGATGAAAAAAAAAAGTTTTTAAACCCATAGAGAAGATCTAAATAACTATTACTACAAACACCTTATAGAATGCTATACTTTACTAATTGATTTTTATATATTTAAGATATTTTTATAGCAACCAGTAAAATCATTATTTTATAAAAGAATGTCATGTTAATATTTAACTTTATTTTTGGAATAGAAAAATTTCACTGGCTATGAATCTTAAAGATAAAGGGTTTTAGATACCATGTACCTACAGGCACACACTCCACTTCATTCAGTCTCCCTAAATCCCTCTCTTGCTATTGGCATCTAAACACAGAGACACAATTATTTTCTGTTCTATGTGGAAGACATCTGGCTTACACCATGCTTATGAATTGCCTATTGAATAAAGGTTTATTCAACTTGTCTCATGTTTCTGAGTCTTTGGTAACAAGGAATATAAAGTAGTAAGTTTTTATTATACATGACTCTAAGTCCTAGACATAAAATATTTCAGAAGTACTAAAGTAAAATTTAATAGAATGAAGAATGTTTAGTGTATCAACTAAGGTTTTTTTTTTTTTCACTTTCTATTTTTCATGCCTCTGAGGATTACAGAAGGGAAAATGCAATGATAATGAAGAATTTTGCATTTTTTTGCTTAGAAGGCAATGACATTTAAGTTTTGAAATCAGGACCTGGAAGGACAAAGAATGCTTGCTTAGCAAATTCAAATGCCAGTGTACAGATATCCAGAATCTATGGAGGAGGATACAATGTGGCTTTCACACCTCCCATGTATAGTGTGCATGTGTACATTTACACCTGCACATTAATGTACACTCACATACATGCAAACACTAATACACACATGAACATGCACACTCACAAAATTAATGTGTGAAGTAAGAATTTTAAGATAATTTCTAACTAAGGTCACTGAGGTGACATCATTGACTGATACACACAAGGAAGGAAGAAACAGCATTTCCTAGTGTCTCACCCAATACTTTCAACTACTCTTATCCTGTCCAGTGTTTTCATCTTTCCTGATACTCTCTCTAGCCTAGTGTGTGTGTGTGTGTATGTGTGTGTGTGTGTGTGTGTGTGTGTGTGTGTGTGTGTGTGTGTAATGTTCTCATTATATTTTGCAGTTTCTTATCTTTCTCCCTGCTCTAGATAAAATAGTCAAGTAGGCAGGGGTTCTTCTGTTTGCTTGTTTTGTTTTATTTATTGCTTTAGATCTGAGGGTAATGATGGCGAAAGAGAGTAGATCTAATTAACAGTCATCAGAGTAATAAATGACCAAAGACCAAAGAATTAGTGTTTGGTTTGATATTTTGTGAGATGCCCATCTTGAGAATCAAGTCAAATGCTACTTTTCAAACTTCATGAGTGTAAACATCATCTACAAATATTGCCACCATTGAGATGTAGACATAATAACTCCAAAAAGGGACCAAAATTCTGTATTTCACACAAAGGCTGGCCAATGCTTTTGATGCTACTGGTTCAAGAGTCATGAGTGTAACACACTATGCTCTTAAATATTGGACTTGAGACCTTGACAGACTAGTGATGTCTGGTTCTTCAACCAGGGAGGTGGTGAGCAGAGCCATGGATATTAGGGGAATTTCACAGAGAATCCCTATGCATTCAGAAAAATGTCAAAGGTACTCAAAATAAAGGGGGCGGGGGTGAAAGGAAAGTCACAAAGTCATGCAAACAAAAGACTGAGGGGAACTGAAGTCAGCAAATTGCTCACAGTATGAAGGACTGTGCCAGTCAGTTAAACATGGCGACTAAATTGCTGTGGACTAAAGTTTGCTCCACCCTCAAACAATACACTGCTGTTGCTCTTGGTTGTCCACTGCAGCTAGATGCTAAGGTCCTATTTTAGAAGAGAATACATGCTACTGTTTCAGGACATATAGAAATCAAGCTGGAAATGACTGACATAGAAACTTCCTCCCTACTTGGTTCCTCTCAAAGTGGCAGAATGTAATATGCAGGCCATTGAGGAAGGGGAATCTACAATAAATTTAGTAAGATATGGACCTTGCAAGTTAAATACTGGCCTCCCAGGTAAACTGTGCTAACTGGTACAGTGAAGTCATGACAGTTATAACTGCCTTTTCAGTGGATTTAAGGGTCCCTCCACAGTAGAAAATTTTGTCTGGTTGTGTAAATGTAGTCCAAATCCCAGAACCAGCAAGGCTCTGTATAGTGACCTACTGTGGTTATTTTGCATAATAAATATGGTGCCCAAATTGCCCTCTAAACATTTATATTTATACATATAGATTAGAGTTATTTTCAACGTTGGCCAGAGAAGCATCTTTTTTGCAATGTTCAATAGTCAATGCAGAATCTTATAACTAAAAAAAGGGCTGAAGCCCTAAATGGGACATTTGTTTGAAACTTCCAATGCTCAGAGAACATTGCAAAAAAGAAAGTAGAAATAAATGTAACAGTTTAAGATGGAGAGGATGGAAAAATGCTGCTGTCATCTAGATGTGACATGACTGTGATACGCATGAACTCACTACTCTAAGGTTATCTGAAAAAGCCTTATACATAAGATCAAGACAATCAACATTCAAGCCTGGATGGGAGAGAGGCATATAAGGCTCCACCCATAACTGATACCTGAGGAGGCATTGGCAACCGAGATCTGCTGGTAGAAGGGAGTCATTTTCCTGTGGCCATGGCATCCAGCCTCTGGTAAGCTGCCCATGCCCCAGTGGTTGGTCCCACACTCACAAGTATATAGACAACGCTAACTGGACTCTGAGTTTTGTTGTTGTTTTTTTAATTTTTTAAGGAGGAATAGCATATAATGTGGGGACTGTATTGGGAGATGTTTGGGGGAAGAGGATAGGAAAATTGGGTTTGATATTGTCTTAGTTACTGTTCTGTTGCTATGTGAGACACCATGACCAAAGCAACTTATGGAAGTGTTTAACTTGGGTTTATGATTTCAAAGGGTTAGAATATGTGATGGCAGAGCACAGATATTGTGGGAGAACACCTGAGACCTTCTGACTCACAAGCAAAAGGCAGAGTGACAGACAGACAGTGACTTGAATCTTTTGAAATCTCAGAGCCTGTACCCAGTAAGGCCACCTGCTCCAACAAGGTCACATCTCCTAATCTTTCACAAACTGTTAGATGAACTGCAGACCAAATATTCAAGACATGAAGCTATGAGGGCTATTCTCTGCTGTGGGATGGTCTGTATGTCAAATGTGTTGTTGATTGGTCAATAAATAAATCACTGATTGGCCAGTGGCCAGGCAGGAAGTATAGGCGGGACTAACAGAGAGGAGAATTGAGAGAACAGGAAGCTGGGTGAGAGAGACACTGCCAGCCGCCATGATGACAAACAGCATGTGAAGATGCCAGTAAGCCACGAGCCTTGTGGCAAGGTATAGATTTATGGAAATGGATTAATTTAAGCTTTAAGAACAGTTAGCAAGAAGCCTGCCATGGCCATACAGTTTGTAACCAATATAAGTCTCTGTGTTTACTTGGTTGGGTCTGAGCGGCTGTGGGACTGGCAGGTGAGAGAGATTTGTCCTGACTGTGGGCCAGGCATGAAAACTATAGCTACAAATGGCGCCCAACGTGGGGCAAGAGTTTCCATCTAAAACTTAAGTAAAAAGATTCTAAAACAGAGCTAAAAACAGCTCCTAGTTGTCTCTTTCAAGCTAGCGGCAGCCTGCATGTTTGAGCTACTATGGCGAGTTCCTGGCGTGCATACTCGACCTGCAGTATGGTGGGAATGAGGCCTCTGCAAGTGGCACATTAAGCTGTGTGGTGGATTTAGCCTTTGCTAGTACAAAAAAAAAAAAAAAAAAAAAGAGGTTTCTGGGCTACACGCTGCTTTGATAGAAATATAGACCCACTATTTCTGAGAGTTGATGGCTCCCAGAGCTGGCAGAAAACGTACCACTGCCATGTTGGGAAGCTGAAGTCGGTGGAGCCAGCAGCCATAGCACCAGCACCGTTTCAGGCTTAGAAGGCTACAGTTTAAAGCAGTAGGCTCAAGCTAATATAAAAAATAAGCCACGTAAAGATGGCTACCACACAGAGAATCTGGATTATGTTCTCTTTGATATTCATAAAGCTGTTGAGTTATGCCAAAATGTATATTTTAAAGATACCTTGACTTCAAAATTTGGATGTAAGGATATGTTGCTTTGGAAAGGAGGCTCTGCTTTTGTTTCTACAGAAAGCCAGAGGCTATAGATTTGTTCCAGATTAAGATACATCAGGTTTGACCAGCCAAGACCACCTGAAAGGTCTCCAGTGACACTATGGCCCAGATGATCCAACATCTAGAATGGTTTGAAGGCAACTGGCTCAGACAATACAGCCTCATGGACTATTCCATAATCCTAAAATTTTCTTTGTGTCCCCATAAGATACAGTGCCCCCCTCCAGCAGGAAGTAGTAAGAAAAGCTACACCCAAATATACCAAGCTGACTTTGGAGATGTATAAAGGTTAAACCTTCCTTTTTAAGAAAAGAAAAGGGGAAGTGCTGTGGGATGGTCTGTATGTCAAATGTGTTGCTGATTGGTCAATAAATAAGTCACTGATTGGTCAGTGGCCAGGCAGGAAGTATAGGCGGGACTAACAGAGAGGAGAACTGAGAGAACAGGAAGCTGGGTGAGAGAGACACTGCCAGCCGCCATGATGACAAACAGCATGTGAAGATGCCAGTAAGCCACGAGCCTTGTGGCAAGGTATAGATTTATGGAAATGGATTAATTTAAGCTTTAAGAACAGTTAGCAAGAAGCCTGCCATGGCCATACAGTTTGTAACCAATATAAGTCTCTGTGTTTACTTGGTCAGGTCTGAGAGGCTGTGGGACTGGCAGGTGAGAGAGATTTGTCCTGACTGTGGGCAAGGCAGGAAAACTATAGCTACAATTCTCATTCAAACCACCAAAGATATAATCAAGATATATTGTATGTGTATGAAATTGTCAAATAATAAATAATACTATTCTAAAATATAGTTTCACTAAGGTTCTACAAGGGTCTACATTAGGTACAAGTGTGATTGAGTTGTTTGGAAATAAGTAATAGACAGAGAGTAGTCAAAAAGACTTATCAGCTGCAACATAACCAATTGATTTTGGTCCTTGTGCTTGGAAGGTGAAATGTAGCCCATAGTCTCACATTTGAACACTTGTTTTCAAAAACCGTGGTGTTTTACGGGGAGGTCATGAAAACTTTGGGAGATACAATCTTACTAGTGGAAGTGAGTCACTGGGGGTGGTCCTTGAGAATTAATAGCTGGCCACACTTTCTGTTCATTCTTCAGTCCATGAGTATGGATGCAATGTGACTAGCCAGGTTCCTGTTCCTGGTGCATGCCTTCCCTACCATGATATACTGTATCCCTCTGGAAATATAAGCCAAAATAAAGTATTTTTTACTTAAGTTGCTTCTGAAAGGGTATTTTTATCACCTAAACAATAAAGTAATCCCTATCTTCCTTTCCAGCTCAGTGCTAAGACATGTGATTCCACTTCTAGTTAACATGAAATATTTCAATAAAAGAAATATTATATTCTTGAAAACTATTCTACATCTAAATTGATATAGGCATGGCTAATCCATATATTTACTTTTCTACCATCATGAAGATGATATCCTTTAAATTTGGAAGCATAATAAATGCAGGAAAAAGTTAAAAAGCTTTTGCTAATTATCCTACAGTAATTATGTTACTTATGTAAGTTTTTCAACTTGGCCTGGAAACATCATTGAAATATAGAAATCATATATAATTCATATGAGGAATTGAATTGCAATATTTAAAAGGATATGGGAAAGTGTTCCTTGTCTGAATGTTTTTTCAAAGTATCATCTACCAGGTCCATATAAAAATGTATAAATTCAGGCTTCAAACTTAACAGATGGGCCATGCCTCTTAATTTTGTCCCTTCTCTTTCCCTTCAATTCCTTTTCTAAGCTACACTGAGAAGCAATACTGAAAATCATGAATACCATTTTTGATGCTTTGAAATACAAAGTAATTTAGATAAAAATGTCTTACGATGGCCAGGACCTCTTTACTTTCACCCTGTAGCCTCATTCCATGCTCATTCTTGCTTCTAGTCCCACACTCCAGCCAAAAGTCACATTTTTATTGAACTATTGCATAAAATATATCTGTATTACTTTAACAAAATTTCTGCTTAGCATATTCATTTCCTCCACTTAGTTTTTCCTTCTACATCACTCTATTCATCATTCTTCAAAGTCTCATTTAAATTTGTCCTCCTCTCTTCTTTCCTCATTGATCTATGCAGTGTCTATGGGTTCTTCCTGTTTCTCATCCATGTGTTCTTAATAGTCCCTGTCCTACAGTTGTTTCTACTCTGTAAATCTGCCTCCTCTAATGGAGGGTTCTTCTCTCACAGCAAAAGCTCTACCTTGTCTATCATTTGTACTGAGGATTTGATCATCATTTATACCCAACAGATGTTCAAATGCTTGATAAATCAGCCCTTGGTGATGTCTTAGTTTTTTTTATAGTTTCCAGAATTGAAAATTAGTACAATATGCTTTTTTAAATGATGGTATTGTTCAGCTCTTAAACTGAAAAATGTCTTAAGATTCTTTAAACCATAGGGCCTACTTCTAGATTGTGAAAAGCCATATGTCCCTAGTATATTCTATCAAAATATTAGATGTCTAAAGGTCACGATTACTAACTCAGTAGCAGTCCCAAGGAATGAACTACATTGAAGCGTAATAACCATTATTACTTAGCCTCACTGTGTTGTAAGATTCTATAGTAATCCATCACAGATACACTGTGCTATGAGTTAGAAAGAACCTGTAAAAAGTCATCCATTTGAGTAGCTTCCTCTCCTACTTACATGTCGTCATCACATAAAAAAAAAATTAAACTACACAGATAGGACTGGTGGGATGGCTAGCAGGAAAAGGTGCCTGCAGCAGGATTGACAACTAAGTTCAGTCCTGGGACACACACGGTAGAGGAGAATCATCTCCAAGTTGTCCTTTGACCTCTTCCGTCACAGTATGTGCACACCAAGTATCAATATCAGAAACATGCTGAAGGTTTGAAAATCAAAATTTAAAAGTGTTAAAGAGCACTACTGCTATAGTTCCAAGAATTTATGGATATTATCACATTAAGAAAGCAAACACATTACTTATATGTATATTGCTATGCTAGAAAACAGATATGTCACTTCTTGTGGAAACTGGCACTTAGAATGTAGTATGTTCAGATCGGAATAATCTGTATATCTCGAGAAGCCTGACATATGCAGCACAAGAAGCAGAGAACGGACTCACTTCTAATCACTAGCTGGTGACTAGCCTTGTGCAGTGCTGGCTCAGTAAAGAAGAAAAGGTCTGTAACACAATTGCTCATTCATAGCCTGCAGCCTTGTTTGCCCTGAGCTTACTCAAGGCAGGGGAGAAACATGGTCTAGCATAGTTATTGCTTCATTGTTTCCCATGCCCTTGAGGCCAACAGTACCAGAAGGGTCTCCTGATACATCACATGCTAAAATATATAAAAAGAAATGCAACCCATCTGTGAGTTGTCCTTTGTGGTTTGTTGACATGGTCATGCTCAGTTACTACTATAAAACTGAACAACACTTTCAAGTGGGTATAATACAATGATTACCTTTAGTAACAAAAGCAACATCTTTTACTGAGCAATAAGATAATTCAAAGGTTATCTGAAGATCAAATTAATGAGTCCCTTTGTAGTGTTTGTATCCTCCTGAAGAAACCAATGTTGACAATCTGGTGTTTACCCTTTCCCAACTTTCTCTACATGCATATTAATAAGCAGTCAGACAGAGCGGGGGTGCATTAGAGAGGTGGCACTATAAGGATGATATAGTTCTACAAAATTGGAACCAACCAATTTCCATACTTGACCAGGTATCATAAACCCCTGAAACTTTCACAAATATAGATCATACTTAAGTGTGTACTGTGGAACAATATTCCATAAATTGGATATAGCCACATGTACACAGTCTAACAAAATAATTTACTAAACTAACATAATTTACGATTTATAAGGTTGACATATGCCTCATACATTGGGTGTGAAGAATGGCACCCATATAAAGTTAAACTGTGTTCATCTAAGGAACTATGTGTCTTTAAACATGTGGCTCTAATTTACATTTGGGTTTGCATTTTATTTCACTAGACACTTCTAAAAATATAGCTTTAGTCTACTATCTTAATCTTGTAACAGTTTGTTTCATTTAAACCATTTATATATTGTCACACATTGCATTCCATGTCTATCTCTTCCACTGGAGACAGTAGGCACTATTTCTAATTTTGACCAAAGCTAATTATCGGGGAAAACATTGGAAAAGAATCACATTTTCAAATGGAGCTTTCCTCTGTGTAATGTCTCAAACCACATGTTTCTTTATTTAATGACATGTATTGATTTTTTTCTTCTTTACCCATAAAGTCAGTCCACACATAATACAGAACCCAAATTAAAAGCAGTACCTTGCACACAGTTTGAAAATATCTGTAGAACAAAGGTCAAATGTGCAGTTTGCTAGTTAATGGCCTGAGGCAAAGCTAAGGTTAATGTGGCACTAATGAGCAGGCTCAACCCTGTAGAGATGTCTGACCACAGCTGTCAAACAGTAGACATTTAAAATGTCAGTCTCCGGCTCGGCAGAGGAAATATATAATTACATGCTTCGAGATAAGAACTATTTTTCTCTTGCTGTTCTGAATCTATATTTAATCATTTAACTTTATTCTCACCTAAGTCATTGTATTTGAAAAAATATTTTTAGATTTCTATCCCAACAGCAATATCAGTTTTCTTTGTAAATGCTTGAAAATAATTCAGTGTGTGTACAATGTATGTAGGTTGATGAGCCAAAGGGAGAGCTGAAGTCTGGGTTTTGGGCCCAGAGAAATGCATGGTGAATATTTCCTAGGATGTAATGCTTTACAAGGCTCAAGGTGCATTTGTCACAAACAGAAGTGTGTTCCAAAACATAAAACTGATAATGGTTGTTTTTATTTTTTTAAATATATTTGTATCACCCAAGGAACTCCTGGGGTCTGTTCTCTGAACCCTCCCTGAACCCACTTCCCATCATGGAACTGTGACCCTGAGTTTGTTCGCCATCATTTGCAGATTTTTTTTTCCTTTCTGGTTAAGTGAGTCCAGGTTTTCCCCTTCTCACAGGAAGTCTTGTTCACCTGACAGGATTTCATTTCATTAAAGGGCTGACAGTGATTCCTCTACACACCAAAGGAGGTGAAGAATTAACGGTAGGAAGAGCAGAAACATGGAAAGAATGGGAACTAGAAACGGGAAGGAGTCTACGAAATGTACAAATATCTTTCCACATCTTTTATAGGCAGCTCTTTTTTAGACAGGCGCTCCATGGTAAGGATTCTCTGGTAACTTTAGTTTAGCCCTGAGCTGATGGTCTACAGCCAGCTACAACAATCAGGATAGAGACTCACCACACTATCATTCACGATCCCAATAAGAAATATATGTTCTGAATGCATTTTCCTCTTGTGTGAGTTAAAAATCATCAGGAATGTCAAAACTGTGTCAAGCCTAAATCTAATATTATTCTGTATTATGAAAATGTACCTTAAAAGGTGTTGACCGTGTTCTCCATTATAAGGGACTTTAAGTAAAAATATCAAAAAATTTAAAAAAAAATGCTTGACCAAATAGAAAAGATTTAAAGCAAATCTAGCCATAGTAAGGAAACTGGTATCCACTCAAAGAAAAAAAAAGATGTAATTCCTTTACAACTTAACTTTTATTCATTTCAACTAAAATTGCAACTACTGTGGTCAATTCTACTTATTTAAATGAATATGCCAAGTTATTCATAATTGGTCAAAATCAACAAGAAAGTGAAGTGGTACATCTGCAGGGCTCCTGGTTTTAATTCAGGACACTATTCAATAACTCTAGCTGCATTTTGAGATTGTGTATTTTATCTACATGGGGGGGGGACTATTATGTAGTATGTAGTGCATACATTTGTTAATGTGAAGGACTACGAGTTAGATTCCTTGACAGGCAGATGGATGGGGTGAGGGGTCATGACTAGGTAATAAAGATAATGCATTTCCAAGGTGGCTAGCTTCATCCACACCCTCCTAGGCTGAGACAAAAGCTTGGCAACTTAAAATAAAAATAAATAAATATACTTAGACAGGGCAGCCTTTTGTCTCCCACAAGTAGGATCCAGCCTGCTGATAAGTGATCTCTCTCTGTTTAAACTGACCAGCCCTAATAGGGGAAGAAAACCCTTCGAACACTAAATGCTCCTGCTCTCAAAGAGAAACTGGATTTTTCAGGTGCCCCAGTAACCCCTTCGCTTCTTCACAGATGGTCTGCCTATGTGCTTGCTGTGTGTGTGTGTGTGTGTGTGTGTGTGTGTGTGTGTGTGTCCGTGTGTCTGTGTCTGTGTCCGTGTCTTTGTGTGTGCACAAGGAATGTGAGAGTTTGAGAGTGTGAATGAGTGAGAGAGTGTGAGTGAGTGTGTGGAGGCAGAAAAGGGAGAACGTGGGGAGAGGAGAGAGGGGGAGGAAGAGGGAGAGGAGGAGGGAGGGGGCAGAGACAGGGGGAGAGACAGGGAAGAGACAGGGGAGGGAGAGAGGGGAAGGGAGAGGAGCAGAGACAGGGGGAAGTCCTGTGTGTGTGCATTTCCTCACCCCTGATAAAAGCCTAACTTCACCAGGGGATTCCATCTGCTAGAATTTCCCAGCTGTTACCTGTTGCACTTGAGATTTTTCCTGCTTTTCAGCTATTTAGCAGAGAAAATGAATCTGATCAAGAACCCTAGAGAGTAACATGAATGGGTATATTTGTGCATGTAGAGGCCTGGGGTCAACATCTGGTGCATTCTGATTGTTTTCCATTTTTCCTTAACAATGAAAAGCAGAAGAAAAAAAAAAAAACGATTTACTCAATGTTTGCACAGAGAGAAGAGCAACAAAGTGATTCAGATTCTTCCCCCCCAAACTTGAGGCACTCCAGCATCACCCACAGGACAAGCACAGAGGGCCTCAGCTATGCCTGACCCGGAAGCCACACCTGTATCACATAGCTGCTTAAATCCACCATAAGAAACTCATTGGCAGCATGTCCTTGACCTCTGTCAGTTACTCACCCCAACATGAGAATGAATCAGACCAACCCGAACACGTCTCATCTCAGCAGTGAAGTACAATAGGGAAGAAATTATCAAATGGTTAATCAGAGACTATTGTCCAGAGGCAAGCAGAGGAAGTTCTTAGAATTGAAATGTAGCCATACTAGTCATGGTAGCACTTGCCGGTCATCCCAGCACTTGGCAAACTAAGGGATGATTTTAAGTTTGAGGCTATCCTGGGCTTCATGACAAAACACCATCTTGAACTAATTGGATGTACTTGTGCCAGCCCTTCCAAAAGTAGCTAAAAGCCACATAGAAATGGCTCCTATCCATGGCACTCAGACACTAAGTGTGTTCTAACCTTGGTTCCACTTGCATTCTGTTTCTGACATTTGTTTCAGATACAGGCGTGTCACACCTTAAGATTAAGGCGTTGAAGCAGAGTGGAGAAGGTAAATGGCCTGCTTGGCAGGACTGAAGCCAGGCTAAGAAGACTTGTGCTCTTCTATTGGGCTCTTAGACTATTAAAACAGTGCACCCCAAGAAATTAGAATTGCCCCAGGAATCTTATGCTGAAAAAAGAAAAAGATGAAGCTAATTTTTGAATCAAGGTCTCTCACTGAACAAGAAACTCACTCATTTCCCTAGCATAGCTGGTCAAGTCTCAGGGGTTTGCCTGTCTCTGGCCCTGTATTGCTGGGGTTTCAAGTACTGGCCATCCGAGGCTTTCTACATGTGTTCTGGGAATCAAACTCAGCTCCTCACACACGTGCCTAGCAGGCACTTCATCCACTCAGCCATCTCCTCCGCTCATTGTGCGTACATCTGGGGATACAGCATTTGAGGTCAAATCTTGGATATTCCTTTCTTTTATTGGTAACATTTTAACAATAATTCTCTTGACTTAGGAAATAAAAAGTTAACTGGATAATGTCCATTCTTAACTTTCCCTTAGGCCATCTGCAAACCAACTATTTTCTGCTTTATTTTTCTTGTTTTCATTTTGCTATTATCTAATGTTTCTTATTACATATAAAAGTATATTTTTTTCACATCAGGGCCTTATTTACTTAATTAAAATAGTTTATGCTTGTGTATTTTCAAATACTCTCTACTTTCAGTCCAAATGTTCCTCTCCCTCAACTCTGCTTTAAAGACAATGAGTAAATCTGTCATTAAGACCACTTAGATAAAACACACTACTTGAGGCTTTAACATTACCACTATTTCTGTAACTGCTTGTCATTTTAGAAAGCAGTGACCTCAATTGTCATATGTGACCCAGGCATTATTTTTTCCCAGTCTAATGCATATCAGAATGAAAGGATTTGGAGGAGGGAGGACCCAGAGATGAATTCCTAGAGTGTAACAAGTTTATGTGAAAACATATTAATGCTATGGACAAAGGGACAGAGGGGTAACAGCTTGTTGTGGGTTCTCAGCAGAGTTCAACCCATAGCAAGAGGAAACAGTTCTCATGATAGCAGTGGAATCTCTTTTTTAACTTCCTGAGGATGAGAATATTCACAGCACAAGCCTGTACCCAGGCTCTCTGATTCCCAGGCAGGGACGGAGTATGGAGCAGGATATAGAAGCAATATTCCCTCTAATATAAGATTCTGACACCACAGTTTGTTAGTTACGGACTCACAATGTCTCAGTAGAGGGGCCTGTTGTGTTTGTGAAAGTCAGGGAGGAAGCTGCTGCACAGTACTGTAACCTGAACAGCAACTAGATTTTAACATTACACTCTTATTTAGAGAACATTAATGATCAGGGTTCAATATGTGTAGCCATTTTACTCAGCTATAACATCCCAAATATATTCAACCTGATGGAAATTAAAGTTCTCTATTCTTCTATGTTTTTTTTTAATTTGTGTGAATTTACATCAGGTTTGGCTTTAATAGAAAACTATACACAAAGCCAAATAATATGAAGTTTATAAATCCATTGAGTATCTTCAATTTACAAGATCCCAAAGTTGTAATATTTGATTTATAACAAGATTCTTGGTAGTGGAAGGTAAAACCAATATAGCAAGAGAAGAGCCTTAGTTCTATTGATTTCAGAAATCATCAAAGAGGAGTCATATTTTTTAGAAAGAGGCTTGACATGTCTATTAACTCTACAAATGTGAGTCTAAACACGAAGAATTACCCTGGAACTTCACTCAAAACTCCATTTGTTCCACTTCCAAGAGAAACCAACTACATGTAATTCTAAAGACACCAGGGAATGCTGCTCTGATTTCTGTCTTTGAGATGGAAAGTTAATGAATAAATACATTAATAAATAGGACTGTTTCTATCAAATGTTACAATCCTACTCTAGACACATATTTTTACTGTTTTAAAGACAGTTGGGAAAATTACAACTCTGTTATCTCCTTCAGACAGGCAATGGAAAACAATGCTGTTATAACACCCTTTCCTCTTCCTGTTCTCCATTTTCTTGATGCATGGATGTGTCTTTAAGTCATTTCAAAGGCAGTTGACAGATGTACGGTGTTTGAAATATTCTTTACCATGCCCAACAAAGTAGAACATAGAGCTTGAAAATTTGAAGGACGATGATGCTTTAAATACAAATAATGTTTCTACATTAGAACAGAAACAAGCATCAATTGCTGTCTTATTTACCTCCAATATGGTGTGTAAACAATCCTGAAATGATATGCATTTGTAAAAGTCATCTGCTTCAGAATGGCAGGAACATGAATAGTCACCTTTTAAAAAATATTTAGTGGGAAAATGGGAACTCTTGAATTTCTTTTCAAAACTGTAGATGTTTGTTGGCTTTCTGAGGAGAATAAATAGAAGGGCCATTCGCCTCTTTGAGGTGGAAGGAAAAAAGAAATGAAGGGAAGAAGGGAGGAAGGGAGGCAAAAAGAAAAAAAGGAAGAACATTCAGGTATGTCAACTGGCAAGAATTTCAGTCACAGTTTGGTTTCCTTGCAGGGGGATATTTTGAGCCTCACAAATGAGATAACCCAAGAATCACATTATAAACACCATCAAAAGCCCCAGGTATATCTGAGAAATCTATTACTTGGAAATAGATTTTCTGAGAAAGAGTTTGAAATCTGTCCAATGTAAAGGGCACACTTTCCATGATTTGAAGTATATTTTCTTATTCTTTCTATAGTGTGAAATATGTGAAAATTTGTTTTCACTCATTTAATCCTAAAAATGGCAAATGTATTATTACAGATGCCCCAGATTAACACAATGAACAATGCTTAGGAGAGTGTCAATGGAACATGAAAATTTTACAGTAGTTGTGATGTTCCCTGACATAAGCCTACAGCCATCCAAACAAGCAAACAATGAGAGGTCTAACCCAGCAGGGATAGCGTCATAGCTTTCTACAACTTTTGGTACTTGTCAACCAAAACAGAAAAATGAAAATCTATTAGATATTAAACCTTCATTACATAGCCACATCAAAGACCAGTTCTAATTTTAATATGGACTCACATCAGCTCCTTGACACTACTTCTCTCCTTTCAGGCCCAGAGGTGTTTAGTGTCAGTTTAGTTATCTGTGGCCTAGCATTAAATTAAGATGTCTTACGCAATAGCTGTGCAATTTCCCATGAGCAAAGAGAAAACAAAAGACACCTTTTTTTTTAAGGACAGCTCTCTTTGAATATTAGTTTCAGCTGGAGCAAATTGCTTTCCAACACAACTCAACTCTTCCTGTGCTTGTTTAGGAGCCTTTTCTCGGGGAGTGCTTTATCAGTTCTCTGTGGGATACATGATACCCAAAGGTTAAGACCCAGGTGCCTAAACGTTTGCCATATGTTTGCTCTGCCTTCTGGCATTAGGTGCTTCCTGTAGGCCGGAGTTTTGACCCCCTGCAGTTCCTCATCTTCATTACTCATGGAGGTCTTGACTCCGGCCTGCTTGTACCTCTGTTCCCTCAGTGCACGCTCTGGCCTCACCTCTGGCACCCTATTTAAAGCTCTGTTGTGGCCTGGCTTGCCCTGGAAGCACTTAAGTAGTACCACTGCTTGCTAAGTCCTGTTTTCAATTAAACAAAAATTTTCTCATTCAAAGAGCATGACCTTTATTTTTCTAAATTAAACTTTCAGGTAATAAATAATGACACCTCAAAGGACTCACTTCCTTTTAGGAAACAGATTGTAAATTGCTTGCTTTAGTATTATAAGAGATAGTAAATTCTTCTCAGAGTTTCCTTTTTTGTGAGCTATGTATATATCCACCAATAGAGTATATTTTCAATATTATCTTCAGTCCAGTGTATCTCAAAATTGATTTACCACTTAAGAATCATATACGGTCACTGTGCTATAAAGAATTATAAAGTTTAAATCCTTTTTATTTCATTAATAAAGCATTGTAATACTTTATTCAGTAATTATAAACTCATGTGTTTTAAGTAACTGACCCATTTAATACAAATATATTTTATTTATCTTGGGAATAAACCTAATAAGATTTAGTGTTCTTATTGAATATAATTTGAATATAATTTCCTCTACATTTAATTAATTGGATGTGTGTATGTATATATATATATATATATATATATATATATATATATATATATATTTGCTGGATATGATTTGCTTTAGTTAACAATGGCATCCTCCCTCAACATGATAGCCTTGCTTATTGGTCTGTATAAACACACAATGTAAAGAGTCTGTTTTAGTTTCTGTTTTTAATAAATATAACTTCTGATAATCCAAGTGATAAAGTCTCACCCAAATCATAATTTAATAAACACAATTTTAAAATGGAAATTCTGGTATCATGTTCCAATTATGTTCTGCTAAGAAATTTTTTAAAAAATTATTTTGTTTTCAAAGATTAAATATACACCATGGACAAAAGGTCCTTCTATTCCTACTTGGACACCAAGTCCTCCATGACACTAAGCCTCTTAGTTTTGCTAAGCACCTAGGACATTCCCTTTCACCCAAACACACAGGGTGCATGTAACCAATCCCTGCATTGCATGTTCTGCATTGAGAAACTTGGGTAATTGGAAAGCATGCTGGCGAACAGATGGGACCCTGGTGTTGAGGCTATGTCTTAATTTATTGTCCTGGGGTTTTCCTAATTACCCACTTAATTGGCACAGCCACACCACTTTGAAATAATAATGTACAGCTAATTATCACCGACTTAAGCTTGCTAATAGCTTATTCTTACCAGATAACTTCAAGAAATCAAGCAGGGAGCAGGACGTGCCACAGGGAAAATCGCTCTGCCTGGAATGACTGACACAACTATATGAGGATGGTGTCCCCTACAGCTGTGCTGATTTGGTTTCTGATCAAAACGAGAGAAGGGCCCCAGTTTTCTGGCTGATTAAAGGAGCAGTAGCCTTCCTTCCCTTTCGAAGCTATGGAGAACTCTAACCATCATAGAGCAAACATTCCGTCTTCAGTTTGCTCGGGTTTTTTTTTTTTTTTTTGAGACTATAAAAAGAGAAAAGTAACAGACTGAATCCAAACAATTACATCTACAAAAATAAAATAAATCCCACCATACAGTTTAACTCTCTTCTTTCCAATGGATGTACTTGCACACTCCATAAAGGACCTTAGCACCTTTGCTATACAGAGATATGTTTAATAAGCAAATTGTTCTTTGTCAAATGTTAGAGCAAAGAAATCACAAACTTATCAGGAGAGGTTTTTGTTTGTTTGTTTGTTTGTTTTTCTGCCATTACTGCTGGGTTTCTCTGTCTTTTGTTTTTTTTATGAATATAAAGGAGAAAGGACAGGAGAAAACTGATTAGGATTTAGACTACCAAGTATAGTTATTTAGAAGCTGATACCCCCTTAATTTATACTTGTTTTGTACTTTTTTTTTGCTTGGGTGCTTCTTTATAAATTTAGACATCTCTAGACCAGATTCTCTAGACCCACATTCTGAGGCCAGAACTGGATATGGGCCGAGTAGGAGAACTGATGCTCCTCTGAGGAAAAGACTGAGAGAAGCAGGGGGAGAAGGTGGAGGAGGAAGGGGTTAAATGGGGGTGTGTTCTTTAGGGAGAGGGCATAGTGACAGTTCAGAACACGAATCCCAGCAGAGGTTCATTTCCTTCTGCACACGGGGTCAAAGCCCTTGACCACCATGGCCTGTCAGCAGCTGATGGGCATGCCAGCCTGACAAACAAGGAACACTCACAGTGCTCTCCCACTCTTCTCTAGGTAGAAGAGGCGAATGCTACCACAATAGCCACTGACAACCTTCCCATTCCCTCCACTGTGCATCACTTCCTACAGTGAACAGTTGAGCTCTGTGACCTGGTTGGTATGGTAGAAATGAGCTCGATGGTGTATGATTTCTGAGGCCAGCTTTGAAGGCCACAACCTTTCACACTGTTGTTGAAACACTCAGAGCTCTATGGAGAGGTCATACTGAAAAGAAACATAGGTCCTGTGCCAACACGCAAGCCGGCGACAGCCGTACTCTAGTCCCACTTAGACCTTCCTGTTGAAACTCCTGGGGACTTCTTCAAAGCAGTCTTCCTAGAGACCCTCAGCACAGACCCCATAGTTACTCAGCTTCCAAATTCTTAAACTACAGAAAAGTTCCATAGTAAGTTATTTTATGTACTATATAACTATATGACAGATGAAGTTGAAGTTACACAGACTCTTGTGTTCTGATCATGCTATCAAATGTGTCCTTGGAGATTCTTGAGTTGGGTAAACATTCCTTATATGTTTTATCATGTGTTCTTTATCCTCATACCTTTCACTATGTTTTTGTAAATATCTATTACAACATCATATTCTTGTAAAATAGCATTAAAACGCAAAATTACAACAAATATATGTATGTGTGCGTGTGTGTATATATATGTATATATATATATATATATATATATATATATATATATAATTAGATGTATGTATAGCTAATTAATCGTATTTGTGGTTTATGGATTGGGCAGCCCCCACTGAATAAAGCAGGATAAGAACCCTCAGGACACAGTGGCAGAACAGCTGGATTGGTAAAGTGGCAACAAGGCATCTCACCAATGTGAATAAAAATGGTAATAATGTTAGAACAGATATGGTGGTTTGAATGATTAATGTTCCCCATAGGCTCAGGGATTTGAAATTAGGTCCTAGAAAGTAACAACAAGTAAGAGCTGCTGCTGCTGCAAATCTGAGGCAAAAGCTTCAAGATCTATCCAGAGCTGGCAGCCAAACTGAGCGTCCTCGGTAGGGCTGGCTGTAGAGGCATGAAGGATATAAGAGCAAATCCAATCATAGATTCTTCCTCCATTGCTTCAGAGAGCCACGGAGGCCAGGCAGCATGTGGCAAGGCAGTCCCCAGCTGGAGCCCCTGAGAGGACACCATGTGAAAAGAAAGCCTGGTTTCAAGTGGAGTCTCCAAGATGTTGGAGCTGCCAGTGCCTTGAGACACCTGGCAAAGAGATGCACAGGGCATGAAACCAGTCAAAGTAAGAGATGTTGCAGGAAGCAGAACTGCTAAGACAGAACCATCTAAGCCATTTAAAGCTGAGGTCCTAGACAGGGGGAACCAAGTTAAGATTTGGTGCTTGCCCTGTTGGATTTTGTTCACCTACTGCCTTACTATGCCATCCACTTTGGAACAGCAATGTGTATTCTTTACCATTGTGTATGGGAAGCACATAATTTTCTTTTTGAATTTTACAAGGGCTCACACAATTAAAAGATTGCTTTGATTATCAGAAGAGACTCTGAATTCTGGACTTTTGAAAAATGTTAATACTGACGAAGACTAAGGGGTTTTGAAGTTGGACTAAATACTTTTTGCATTATGAATGACCACAAGCCTGGGTGCCAAGGAGTGGAATGTGGTGGTTTGTATGAGAAAAGTCCCTCATAGGCTCAGGTATTTGAGCATGTGGTCATACTTGCAGAAGTTTAGAAGGTGCAGCCCTTACTAGAGGAAGCACATCACTTGTGTGTGTGTGTGTGTGGGGGGGGTGTCTCAGATCTCATAGCCTGGTACCACTTCCAGCTTCCAGTCCATGCATATGGTTGAGGTTCAGCTATGAGGTCTCAGCTTCCTGCTCCTGCAGCCATGACTGGTGGTTGTTGCTATACTTCCCAGCCATGATGGACTTTTATCCCTTTGGAACTGAAAGCCAACATAAACTTTTGTAGGTTGCTTTGACCATGACGATTAACAACAGCAGTAGAAACATAACTCATACAGCGGGTTTTTCTTTTGTTAAAGCAGGGGGATTCCTTAATACAAAGACTAAAGTAGACCAGATCTTCTGTTTTCAGGAAAAATTAGCCTGTTTGTTCCCACCTCCTTAACATTTATGTGGCATTTCTTATGAGTGACTACAGTTGTATTTTTTTTATCTGTTGAAACCTAGTACAGGAGCTCAGTCCAAAGAAATGGCCTCCATAGCTTTTGTTTAAAACTGTGAATGCTTTTATGTATGCATGTGCTTTTAATTCATAGAAACAGCACACCTTCTTTCTTTTACTTTTTCATGCTTCTCCTCTTTCATCACAATATTTTTTTTCCTAAATGGAAACGTGCTCATTGTTTCTGTTATATACTACTTCCAAGTGTTACATATCATGTTTCCATTTCTCTTTATTATGGACATGCTGTTTCCCTCTCTTATATACCATAAATAATCAGGAATGTCTCCTGTAGATGAACAAGAGTTCCTTATGGAAACCATCTAAAAGGTTAGATAATAGTATAGAGTCCAGGTTGAGATGAACATATGTAGAAGCTTTCATGACCATGCAGTTTTAGTGTACAGTATTATCACAAAATGGAAAGCCTGATCCTGTCACTAGATGGTCAGAAATTAAGTTCAGAAAAGTCACCACATACATAGCAATAAATTAACAACGTATTTGAAGTAACTCCAATCACAACCCAACCACAAGGCTATAAACCTATTTTATTTGGAAAAGCACACTGCAGAATTTCTGGTAAATAAGGATACTAAAGTAACTTACAAAATTTTAAAAAATCCCTCAAAGGAAAATTATCATAGTAATAAATAAGGGAAAACATGACTCAGAGCGACCTCCGACTCACAATCATAGGCCCAGCCAACTACACAGTGGTTACTTATGTGTAAAAATCTGAATGAATGTTAAGTGAACAAACAAAGTCAGTAAGAAAAGGACATGTTAGTTCAAGAGCATGTGGGAAAACTGACTTAGAATTTCAGTGTTTAATGTAGGAAATCTCCCCTTAAATATGACATACTCCCTCTGAATTAAATACAAAGAAACTGCAGATGTCAAAAAAACATGGATTATGGATTTTGAAATCAATGCAATAATTTTTAAGGAAAAAACAATAATGGACTTGACAATCAAAGTGAAGAATTTCCTTTTTAAAAAGATAATTTCATACCTGGAATTTCACCATTCAGGAAGTAGAGGCAGGAGGACCACAGATTCAAGAAGAATTTCAGGTAATTGTCAGCTACCTGAGGCCAGGATTGGCTACACGAAAACCTTCCATGGCTTTTACCCCAAGACAATTCACCTGTCATTTATCACTTAATGTTATTAATGATTAATGTTAGAAAATATTTGCAAAGCCTAAAACTGATAAGTAATACATAAAACACATAAAGGAACTCCTACAGATGGGTACATTAATTTACAAAGGGATCCTTTGGTAGATAGCCTAGTTAACAGAAAGGGAACAAAAGTATTATAGAAAGTAAAATAAAATTTGAAGTTTTAAGCTAAGCAAGGTGGTGTATGCCTTTAATCTCAGCATTCAGGAGGGAGAGACAGGAGTATCTGAGTTTGAGGCTAACCTGGTCTATAGAACTAGGTGCAGGACAGCCAGGGCTACACAGAGAAAAACACAGTCTCAAAAAAAAAAATTGAAGTTTTGAAATTAGAGTTTATGTCTTCAGAATGAGAAAACAAAGCAGATTATCCATAAAGATTGGAAAATAAAAATTATGAAGGAAACAAAAGTACTTGGAAAATAAAAACATAAGAAGAAAGCACTTAGTGTCAAGATGTATTTTATGGAAGCAGTATATCACCCTCTGGAAGGGAGGTGTTATAACAAACTCAAGAGGGCGAGGCAGCACAGGGAAGACAGTACTCTAATGCCCACTGTGGCTGCACAGGCTCGCATGTTCCAACTAAAATCCATAATGTTTTGGAGAATAAGCAGTTAATGAGCAATAAAATACAGAACTAGTTCATGAATGGAACTTCACAATACACAGGTAATAAGCAGAAATAGATTACTATGGCAATTAAGCCCTATTCAGACATAGGGAAAAGAATGAAATATTTAAGCAAACTCAAAGACAGACCTTCTGGTTGTTCACAATGGGTAGTGTGAGACTGGGTTGTGATGCATCTGTCTTAACTGATATAATTATGGATATATAATTAATATATATAATATCCATAATTAATATATGTGTAACTTATTTAATTTGAATAGTGGATGGCAGGTTAGAAACACAGGACAATAAATTGCTAGATTTATAACAAGAAGATCTGTTCAATAGCTGTTCTATATCCTTTCACCTGAGTCTGCTTAGTTTCATTAGCAAATAAAACATATTGAGGATTTCATTGTCCTAAGGTTTGTGCTAGGTTGTATGGGTGCTAAAATACATTTGACTTTTAATGCTTAAGGTTTTAGCTGGGTTTTACTGTAAGACTCTCTGAAGGTAAAATACACTGATTTTTAAAACACAAGAGAGTGATTGTTAGTCTGAATCAATTAAGTAGGGTCCATAGGAGCTCACAGAGACTGAATCAACAATCAGGGAGCCTCCATGGGTCAGTGCTTGGTCCTTTGCATATATGTTATGATTGTGTAGCTTGATGTTCTTGTGGAACTCCTGACAGTGGGAGTGGGGATGGGGGTATCTCTGACTCTTTTGCCTGCTCTTGGGATCCTTTTCCTCCTACTGGGTTGTTTGTCCATCCTTGATATTAGGGATATTAGGGTTTGTGTCTAGTCTTATTATAACTTGTTATGCCATGTTTGGTTGATATCTCTGGAATGCCTTTTTTTTATTTAAGGAAGGACATGGAGAAGTGGATCTGGGGGAGAGGAGGTGTCTAGGGGGACTATGAAAAGTAGAGGGAAGAGAAACTGGTCAGGATGTGATGTATGAGAGAAGAATGAATGAATGAATAAGTAAGTAAATGAATGAAGAAAGAAAGAAAGGAAGAAAGAAAGAAAGAAAGAAAGAAAGAAAGAAAAAGAAAGATGAGGGGAAAACCAGATAGTATTATATTGAAAAAGCCACAGAAAACATTTTTATTATAGATTATCTAAAAGATATTAGAAGTAACTATTTGAACTAATGCATACATAACATTCTGAATTGAGGTTCAATTTAGAAGGCTATGACAGAGAAGCCACTATTTTCTAGCAGGTACACAGTCAACTAAATATTAAAAGGTTGTCCTCTAATTTGAGTAGTTTGTCATGTTAAACACCCATTATCAAGCAAAGGGACACCAGAGAGGGTTTTAATTTACCTAGTGAAATAGTGACAGACACAGTAAGTTACAAGCTGCTAAATGCTTACCACCTGATATAAACAGGTGGCCATTTTTACCACTGCAGGTAAAATGTAGGGAAAGTTGTATGTTTTACAAGAATGTTAACTACCCATAAATAGAAATCACATGGTGTGACAGTACTGTCTTATTCTGTTCAAGACAGTCACCACTAGCTATACGTAGAAATCATATTATACTTAACTAAATTCAGTTAAAGCATTTAGTCCTCAGTGTAAATACACACTGGTCACATGTTCCTGGAACTGACTGAATATATTAAAGAATAATTCTGATTATTATTAGATTAGAATTATTAGAATATAATAACTGCCCTAATGTAGTAAAGAATAATAGTAGTCAAAAGAAATGCATTGTTCTCACAAGCTGAATCTATCTTCCAAATCAATGGGAAAGGCTGAGTCTTGCAACTATAAACTTTTTGCTTTTATGTATGTGTATATGTGCCTGTTTGTCTATATATGTACCATGTGTGTACAGGTACCCACAGAGGCCAGGAGGTGTTTCAGATGCCCTGAAATTGTAGTTGCAGGTGATTGTGATCAGCCTGTGTGGGTGCTGTGAACCAAACCAGGTCAAGTGCTCAATACTGAACTCTCTCTCCAGCACATTGGCCACTACATTTTAAATAAAGTGAAATGGCATTTAAATTTTTTCTTCCATACTACATTTGGGTCTATTTAGTGAACACATTCTAGTCTCCTGTAGAATTAATGGCTTACTTTCTCTTTCTGGTTGTAAAACAAATGTCTTACTTTCTTCTGTTGGCAAGTGTCTCTTCACCATTCCTAGCGGAGATCTTCATTCCATGCTTCTCTTTGCTCGGATCAAAAGTACAGCGGGGGCTCTGTGTTGCTGTTCTCACTGGATGGCCACAGATCTTATTCACCTTTCAAACAGAAAACAACAGAAGGCAGTTACAGACCTGCTCCAGCTTTTCTGAGAATGTAATCTTCCACAGGCCATGAAACAAACACTGTCATGTGCTTTAACTTTCAATACCTATAATACTTATGGGTGTTTAACAATGGGAATCAATGTATCAGAATACAGTGGCAATAATGATAAACCAGTCCCATGCCTATTGATACAGGCTGGAATACACATGGAAAAACTATACAAAAGTCAAGAATTAAAGTAAAAACTGAATTTCTTGTATAAACAGGACTGCTTGCCCAAAATATATATTCATCATGCTTTACATTTGTGTGAGATGATATAACTTTTGCTGAGTACCCAATCAGTTTTCACTTAGTGCTAAGGATAAAAGCAAACATCTTTGCAGTGTTTTCCTTAGGTTTCTGGGAAAGGACAATAAGTCTGTTGCTTCTTTGCAGTTCATAGATGGAAGCTAGGGCCTCATACATGCTAGGCAAGCACTTTATTATGAGGTCGCATCCCCAGCCTGGCTTTACTCTTTATTTTGAGGCTAGGTTCCAAGTGACCCAGGCTACCCTTGAACTTGCTATTCTCCTCTCTCAACCTCCCGAGTAACTAGGATGGTAGCCCTGTACCACCAAGTCTTGTTGAAAAAAAAAATGAGTACATATAATATTGCATAATATACAATCTCATTTTGTAATTCCTCTATATCTTCTTCCTTACACTGATGTAAGTTCAAGGATGCTATAGTCTTCAAAAAATGGAAAAAAAAAAAAAACTGATTGTACCCAGGCGGTGATGGTTACACACCTTTAATCCCAGGACTCGGGAAGCAGAAGTGGGCAGATCTACAAGTTTGAGGCCAACCTGGTCTAGGACAGCCAGGGCTACACAAAGAAACCATTTCAGGAAAAATAAATTGCTTTTTAGATATCCTTCTAGCAATGATAATTTACATAGTTTCTATAATTGTCACTGGAAAACTGACTTAGCATCTACTGTATCAACAAAACTCATAAGAAAATGTAGTGAAACAGCGTACAGCATGTCTAAAACAAACCCAGAAACACTGTGCCAAAATCAAGCTTTACTTAACTAATTTTTCTTCTTAGTTCTGAGGCCTTAAAAATGCCACAGAACCTCTTTGAAACTGATCATCTCATACATCAGGTGAAAATGCTAGATTATTCCAAAAATCTCATAAAATTCTCAGTTTCTTTGATATTTCTATATTGGGATATAAAAAGTAATTTTGCATACATTTCCTTCTATCCAAATTTTTTTTTACTTCTAACATTTGCAAAGCTCTTGTGCTAAATGTTAGGATGTCAGGGACAAGGACAGAATCTCTAGTTAGTGGAAAAACACAACCCCCCCCCCCCATAAGACAGGGAACTAGATCATCTTACAGTCAGGTTACCTAGCAACAGGACATTGAGTCAGAGCCCTTGACCCTTTCACCCTGTAAACATCCTATACAAACATCCTGTTAGCTTGCCCCACCTTATGCAGATGACAGCTTCTTGCTCCCCCCACCTTGCAGGAACTATATAAACCTCCTAGAGAAAAATAAAGTTGCACCTTGATCAGAATCTAGACTTGGTGTATTTCCTTGTATCTCCTGTCTCTACATTCTGTCCATAGGGTGGTCGAGAACCCATTGTAGCCCTGCAGGCGGGGCATTAGGAGATAAAAGACACATGACTTTTGCCCTAACAGAGTTTACAAGTTGGAATAGAACAAGATCTTCTAAATCATCCAAAGGCAAATTGTGTTTATTTTTAAAAAAAAGGTGGGTAAAGTGATGATGGTGTCTTGTGGTGTGTGTTTTGGGATCCTCTGGGGTTGGAGCAAGATGGAAAGAGAAAAACATGAGATTACCTCTAAAGGCACTAAGTTGTCATGTGTGAGACTGAGAGCATCTGTTAGATCGGGATATGTTGAGATATGGTTCTACACAGACAACTTGTAAATAGCACTTATTGAATGCCATTCTGTTAACTGCTGGAGATGCGCACATGCACATGGGTATAAATTCACACGGGTAAAGCAGCCATTGCAGTTTTAGGGCAGCACTAAAGGACCACAGCATTGGTGCGGTTGCACAGAAAATGGGCAGTTAAACTGTGTTTGGGGTGCTCCAGGAAATGCTCCAGGAAGTTATAACTGAATAGCAAGTCAAAGGATGAGCTGGAAGTTTGAAGATGAGAAAAGCAAACACAAATATTTCAGAAAAGTCTAAGTTAAAAAGAAGATGCAACAATTTGCCATACACATCTTGCATAGGAGTACATACTATAAGAAAACGTATAGCATTGGGTGGAAATGCCATATGACTTGGATATTAAGATTAAAAAAAAACTTGTAGGAAAAATTGTCAAGCAGGAAATTGACATTTTCACATCATTGCAAGGAAGATAATGGCCAGGATGTGGAGAGAGGGAAGAGCGGCCTGTAGAGGACCATTAGGACGCAGAGTCAGGAGCAGAACCCAGAAAAGATTATAATAGCAGAAATAGATACCCTTAGAGACTAATTTGATAATCATCTCAGAACAAAGAATGAGAAACATAAACACTACCAGAGAAGGTCCTAAAAAGCATGGCTCCAGTGTAGAATATGGCTACAATTTGTTTTATCTAGGTAGGAAAGAGCAAAAGGAAGCTATATTGGAAGTGTAGGCTGGAGACAGGTCTCGGGGAAGATTTTTAAGGCTAAGAAAGTGTGTTTATTAGATAATTGTAATAGTTGGTATTTTACAAATGCACAGGACAGCACTGCATAAGTTTAACTAGAAAGGAAAAATGTCTATCAAATGTAGATATGTAGTTTAAAACTGCTAGTATTCCCAAGGAAAGAAAATTTAATTCTGAAGTTAAGCAATGACAACGTTTATAGATTTCAGGCAGAAGTAAAGTCAATTACACTTAGGAAAGGACTATTTTAAGTGAAAAGTAAGATCAAGGTATTAAAAAGTTCAAAAAGCATTTTAATCCCTGAAGCTAAAAAGGTGAGAGTGGAGTGTAAATGTATTAGCTAGGTGCTAAAATAAAAAAAAAGGAAAATCTTTATTGTCAACAACCACTAGTAACAAGAACCAAGGGAAAATGTGAGTTGATGATGGGTATGACTGGAGGTATTACGAGATATTTTTAAAAATAATCATGATCCATTGTGGCTGGCCACAGGGGCTTAAGGCAAACTGAAACATGAAAGCTTTTATGAATCTCAGTTTCTCTTTCCTAAATTTGAGGGGGGTGCAAATTACTTTGAACTTCTAAGTGGGGAAAAATATTATCTTACTCTCTTCCTCCCATGTTGGAGCCAAAGCCATATCTTCTACTGAACTGTTTTCTAGGTAGGAATATGGGGAGTTGAAAAATATCAGCTTCCCACGATCTTTATATTCATTGTGTTTACATTGGTTGCAGCTACAAGAGAAAATCCATTAGCCAAAAACTTAGAGAATAGCTTCAATTGTATCCAAAGACACAAATAGATAGAAGATTCAAGTAACAGCAAGTGAATTTCAAAGACCCTGTGTTTCGTGACTTTCTGTCGGGGACTTCTGCTTCACATTTTATTGAAAAGGAACAGAAAACCATATGCTAGCAGGACATTAGGCTGCCACCTTCGCTCCCCTGAGGTGAGCCAATTTGGGTGGCACATTTCAATACTTATACCTTCTTCCTATTGGAAAAACCCTCACACTTGTGTTGACAATTTTTCATCTTTGACTTATCCTGCAATTTCCTCCTTTTCTTCCTCCCTGGTCTCTACTATTCTCCCCTGTAATCAGTCTGAAGTGTCCTGAAAAAAATTGTTTTCTTCTGTACTGCTTATCAACTCCTGCTTTAAGTTCCATGTCTGGCTTCCCACTGATTTTCAAGTTCCCATCTCACCTTGAAATGACCCTTACTCCGAAGCCATATCACTTCTCCCACTCCAATCAAGTATTTGTTTCAACAACTTCTTGCAACTTAGCTGACTTTCCCAGTCTTGATATAATCATGCAACCACACACAAAGTGTAAAATCATCACCAGCTCCCATCTCCATCTGTCTATACACTCACTCATTTTCAAGACCACCAGAGATTTCTACTTACAATCTTAAGATGTTTACAAAGAACAACTTTGTTTTCATTTCCCTCCTGTTAGCAAGGTTCTGGCTCCCCTAGCAACGGTAGTCTTAGGGGTATTATTAACAGTACAAATCGAGGACTTGGGAGATGGTACAGTGGTCAAAGTGCTTGCCACACAAGCATGGAGACCAGAATCTTGATCCCCAGAACCCACACAAATTCCAGCTGGGTGGGGCTGACCTGTAATTCCAGTGAATAGGAGACAATAAGTCTTCAGAGCAAGCCTGCTAAGCAGAGGAGCCAGGCAAGCTCCTGACAGACCCTGATTTAATTAACAAGATGAATAGTTATTAGGGACCACTCCCAACATCAACATCAGGCCTCTACATGTGTATATGCATGTACCCCTACATACATGTGCTTCCACACATACAAAATGCATACAAACCACAGATACATATGCATGGGGGAAAATAGCACAACTTGAACAACAACTTTTTAAGATTATAAACTTGAATTTAAAAAATTGTATGTACTCTGTATGGTTATTAAGTAATTTACCCTAAGAGAGAAGACAAAGGCACACAATTCACATCACCGTGCATGTTGAGTTCTGTTGCTTTAACTTGGCAGCTATTACATGAGAAATGACTATAATATTCATGAGAATAATAATAAAACATGAGACAGTATAGTGTTTAATCATGCACTGTGTTCTATTGATGAAAAGCTACTTTTACACTTCTGGGAGGAGATTGATAGGTGACTGACAGGTGATGGAAACAATTGTCAGTTCGTTTTCTCATGTCAACGGAGCTAAAAATCCATGATCTTCTCTTCTTCCTTGAAACTGAAATTAGTTGGACCAGATCTTGGGAAGAAGGCTGCAGATTCAGTGGCTAAATGTCAGTTTCATTATATTTCAGTTTCTTTGTTCAGACTACAGTGACAGGCTAATGGTCAATGAGTAAACAAATGGAAATCTTACAGCCTCTTTATAGAAATATTTGTCCAATTCACAACATGTAAGGAGACCACCATGACTGAAAACAAAGCAGAATGGGCTCAGCCAGGGCCCGTGAAGAAAGACAGTAAGGAAGGGAAGGTCCCTCTGTGGTTATAATGAATAGGATTTGGCTATAGCTGGATGTCCCCACCAGATAAGAAAGAAGACACTAATGCTGTGGGCAGTTTTATTGTGATAACCAAGACAAATAATAGCCAGATGTAAAAGAAGACAAAGCAAGTTTACTTTTGTGTAAGTCTTGGAGAAAAACTGGTTAATTCTCTTCTAAACATTTATTTTTATGGGAATTTCTAAAAAGCAGCTTTTAATGGTGAGTTAGAGGGTAATTTTTATTTTATTTTGATTTCTTTTTTTTTTCCTTTAACAACTCTTTTTATTAAACAGAAGTTATCAATTCAAACAACAATTTTAACCATTAAACATTCCAATACAATATAACCCAAAGATACTGTAATTTGAAAGTTCCATGTTGAGGAACATAGTTGAATAATATTTAGTGTCTTTATTTTCAATAATTAAACTATTAGGGTTTTTTTTTATAAATGTAGGAAAACTTGTATTTACAGTAAAAACACTGCAATTAGTAACATACAATAGTCCCAAATCTTTTTTTTTTAATTTTTATTTTGCAATACAATTAAGTTCTACATACAGGCACAGATTCCCTTGTTCTCCCCCCTCCCGCCTCCCTCACCTTCCCCCCAGCCCGCCCCCCATTCCAATCTCCTCCAGGCAAAGCCTTCCCCATAGACTGAGATCAACCTGGTGGACTCAGTCCAGGTAGGTCCAGTCCCCTCCTCCCAGGCCGAGCCAAGGGACCCTGCATATGCCCCAGGTTTCAAACAGCCGACTCATGCAATGAGCACAGGACCCAGTGCCACTGCCTGGATGCCTCCCAAACAGATCAGGCCAATCAACTGTCTCACCAACTCAGAGGGCCTGATCCAGTTGGGGACCCCTCAGCCATTGGTTCACATTTCATGTGTTTCCATTTGTTTGGCTATTTGTCTCTGTGCTTTATCCAACCTTGGTCTTAACAATTCTCTCTCACATAAACCCTCCTCATTCTCGCTAATTGGACTCCCAGAGATCCACCTGGGGCCTAGTCATGGATCTCTGCATCCAGATCCCTCAGTAGTTGGATGAGGTTTCTAGCACGACAATTAGGGTGTTTGGCCATCCCATCACCAGAGTAGGTCAATTCGGACTGTCTCTCGACCATTGCCAGCAGTCTGTTGTGGGGTATCTTTGTGGAGTTCTGTGGGCCTCTCTAGCACTTTGCTTCTTCCTATTCTCATGTGGTCTTCATTTACCATGGTCTCCTATTCCTTGTTCTCCCTCTCTGTTGTTGATCCAGCTGGGATCTCCCACTCACCCAAGCTCTCTTTCCCTCGACCCTCGCCCTTCACTACCCCCACTCATGTCCAGGCTGTTCATGTAGATCTCATTCCATTTCTCTGTCATTGGGCGATCCCTGTGTCTTTCTTGGGGTCCTGATTTCCAGGTAGCCTGCCTGGTGATGTGAGTAGCAGTCCAGTCATCCTTGTTCCACATCTAGTATCCTGTTATGAGTGAGTACATACCATGTTTGTCTTTCTGAGTCTGGGATACCTCACTCAGGATGATTTTTTCTAGGTCCATCCATTTGTCTGCAAACCTCATGATGTCATTGTTTTTCTCTGCTGAGTAGTATTCCATTGTGTATATGTACCACATTTTGTTTATCCATTCTTCAGTTGAAGGGCATCTAGGTTGTTTCCATGTTCTGGCTATTACAAACAATGCTGATATGAACATAGCTGAACAAGTGCTCTTGTGGTGTGGTTGAGCATTCCTTGGGTATATGCCCAAGAGTGGTATAGCTGGATCTTGGGGGAGATGGATTCCCAATTTTCTAAGAAAACGCCATATTGATTTCCAAAGTGGTTGTACAAGCTTGCATTCCCACCAGCAGTGGAGGAGAGTTCCCCTAGCTCCACATCCTCTCCAGCATAAGGTGTCTTCAGTGTTTTTGATCTTAGCCATTCTGACAGGCGTAAGGTGGTATCTCAGAGTTGTTTTGATTTGCATTTCCCTCATGATTAGGGATGTTGAGCAATTCCTTAAATGTCTTTCAGCCATTTGAGTTTCCTCTGTTGAGAATTCTCTGTTTAGTTCTATAGCCCATTTCTTAATTGGACTGTTGGGCATTTTGATGTCTAATTTCTTGAGTTCCTTATATATTCTGGATATCAGTCCTCTGTCAGATGTGGGATTGGTGAATATCTTTTCCCATTCTGTAGGCTGTCGCTTTGCTTTGTTGACCGTATCCTTTGCCCTACAAAAGCTTCTCAGTTTCAAGAGGTCCCATTGATTGATTGTTTCTCTCAGTGTCTGTGCTACTGGTGTTCTATTTAGAAAGTGGTCTCCTATGCCAATGCGTTCAAGACTACTTCCTACTTTCTCTTCTAGCAGGTTCAGAGTAGCTGGATTTATGTTGAGGTCCTTGATCCACTTGGACTTAAGTTTTGTCCACGGTGATAGATATGGATCTATTTGCAGCCTTCTCCATGTTGATATCCAGTTTTTCCAGCACCATTTGTTGAAGACGCTTTCTTTTTTCCATTGTGCACTTTTGGCTTCTTTGTCAAAAATTATTTGTTCATAGGTGTGCGGATTAATGTCAGGGTCTTCAATTCGATTCCATTGGTCCACATGTCGGTTTTTATGCCAGTACCAAGCTGTTTTTATTACTGTAGCTCTATAGTACAGCTTGAAGTTAGGGATCGTGATGCCTCCAGAGGTTGTTTTATTGTACAGGATTCTTTTGGCTATCCTGGGTTTTTTGTTTTTCCATATGAAGTTGAGTATTATTCTTTCCAGGTCTGTGAAGAATTGTGTTGGTATTTTGATGGGATTGCATTGAATCTGTAGATTGCTTTTGGTAAGATTGCCATTTTTACTATGTTAGTTCTGCCTATCCATGAGCATGGGAGAGCTTTCCATTTTCTGACATCTTCTTCAATTTCTTTTTTCAGGGACTTAAAGTTCTTGTCATATAGGTCCTTCACTTGCTTGGTTAGTGTTACCCCAAGGTATTTTATGTCATTTGTGGCTATAGTAAAAGGTGATGTATCTCTGATTTCCTTCTCCGCTTTTTTGTCCATTGTATATAGGAGGGCTACTGATTTTTTTGAGTTGATCTTGTATCCTGCTATGTTGCTGAAGGTGTTTATAAGTCGTATCAGTTCCTTGGTGGAATCTTTGGGGTTGCTCAAGTATACTATCATGTCATCTGCAAATAGGGAAAGCTTGACTTCCTCCTTTCCAATTTGTATCCCCTTAATCTCCTTATGTTGTCTTATTGCTCTGGCTAGAACTTCAAGTACTATATTGAATAACTATGGGGAGAGCGGACAGCCTTGCCTCGTTCCTGATTTTAGTGGAATTGCTTTGAGTTTCTCTCCATTTAATTTGATGTTGGCTGTTGGCTTGCTGTAAATTGCCTTTATTATGTTTAGGTATGTTCCCTGTATTCCTGATCGCTCCAAGACCTTTATCATGAAGGGGTGTTGGATTTTGTCAAATGCCTTTTCAGCATCTAGTGAGATGATCATGTGGTTTTTTTCTTTGAGTTTGTTTATATGGTGTATCACATTGACAGACTTTCATATGTTGAACCATCCTTGCATCCCTGGAATGAATCCTACTTGATCATGGTGGATAATTGTTTTGATGTGTTCTTGGAGTCTGTTTGCCAGTATTTTATTGAGTATTTTTGCATCAATGTTCATGAGGGAGATCGGTCTGTAGTTCTCTTTCTTTGTTGTATCCTTGTTTGGTTTGGGAATCAGGGTAATTGTAGCCTCATAGAAGGAGTTTGGTAATGTTCCTTCTGTTTCTATTGTATGGAACAATTTAGAGAGTATTGGTATTAAGTCTTCTTTGAAGATCTGGTAGAATTCTGCACTGAAACCATCTGGTCCTGGGCTTTTTTTGGTTGGGAGACTTTTAATGACTGTTTCTATTTCGTTAGGGGTTATTGGACTATTTAAATAGTTTATCTGGTCTTGATTTAATTTAGGTATGTGGTAACTATCCAGAAAATTATCCATTTCTTTTAGGTTTTCCAGTTTTGTGGAATAGAGGTTTTTGAAGTATGACCTGATGATTCTCTGGATTTCCTCAATGTCTGTTGTTATGTCCCCCTTTTCATTTCTGATTTTGTTGATTTGGATGCTCTCTCTCTGTCTTTTGGTTAGTTTGGATAAGGGCTTGTCTATCTTGTTGATTTTCTCAAAGAACCAACTCTTTGTTTCATTAATTTTTTGTATTGTTCTCTTTGTTTCTATTTTATTGATTTCAGCTCTCACTTTGATAATTTCCTGGCATCTGTTTTTCCTGGGAGACTTTGCTTCTTCCTATTCTAGAACTTTCAGGTGTGCTGTTAAGTCACTAGTGTGAGATTTCTCCAGCTTATTTATGTGGGCGTTTAGTGCTATGAATTTCCCTCTTAGTATTGCTTTCATAGTGTCCCATAGGTTTGGATATGTGGTGTCTTCATTTTCGTTGATCTCTAGGAAGTCTTTAATTTCTTTCTTTATTTCTTCCTTAACCCATTGGTGATTCAGGTGGGCATTGTTCAGTTTCCATGAGATTGTAGGTTTTCTGTAGTTTTTGTTGTTGAAATCCAACTTTAGACCATGGTGGTCTGATAGAACACAGGAGGTTATTCCAATTGTTTTGTGTCTGTTTAGATTTGTTTTGTGACCAAGTATGTGGTCGATTTTAGAGAAGGTTCCATGGGGTGCTGAGAAGAAGGTATATTCTTTTTTGTTAGGATGGAATGTTCTGTAGATGTCGATTAAGTCCATTTGAGTCATGACATCAATTAAGTCCTTTATTTCTCTGTTAAGTTTCGATTTGGGGGATCTGTCCAGTGGTGAAAGTGGGGTGTTGAGGTCTCCCACTATTAATGTGTGGGGTTTTATATGTGATTTAAGCTTTAATAATGTTTCTTTTACATATGTGGGTGCCCTTGTGTTTGGGGCATAAATGTTCAGAATTGAGACTTCATCTTGGTAGATCTTTCCTGTGATGAGTATGTAATGCCCTTCTTGATCTCTTTTGATTGATTTTAGTTTGAAGTCTATTTTGCTGGATATCAGGATGGCTACACCCGCTTGTTTCTTAAGACCGTTTGATTGGAAAGTCTTTTCCCAGCCTTTTATTTTTAGGTAGTGTCTATCTTTGAATTTGAGATGTGTTTCTTGTATGCAGCAGAAAGATGGGTCCTGCTTTCGTATCCATTCTGTAAGCCTATGTCTTTTTATAGGTGAATTAAGTCCATTGATATTGAGGGATATTAATGTCCAGTGATTGTTCATTCCTGTTATTTTTTGGTGGTGATGTGTGTGTACTTTTCTTCGTTGGGGTTTACTGCTGTGGCTTTATCTATTGCCTGTGTTTTCGAGGGTGTATCTGACTTCCTTAGCTTGGAATTTTCCTTCTAGTGCTTTCTGTAGGGCTGGGTTTGTGGATAAATATTGTTTAAATCTGGCTTTGTCATGGAATGTCTTGTTCACTCCATCTATGATGATTGAAAGTTTTGCTGGGTATATTAGTCTAGGCTGACATCCATGGTCTCTTAGTGTCTGCATTACATCTGTCCAGGACCTTCTGGCTTTCAAAGTCTCCATTGAGAAATCGGGTGTTATTCTGATAGGTTTGCCTTTATATGTCACTTGGCCTTTTTCCTTTGCTGCTCTTAATATTCTTTCTTTATTCTGTACGTTTAATTGTTTAATTATTATGTGGCGAGGGGACTTTTTTGGGGGGTCTAGTCTGTTTGGTGTTCTATAGGCTTCCTATATCTTCATAGGCATTTCCTTCTTTAAGTTGGGAAAGTTTTCTTCTATGATCTTGTTGAATATATTTTCTGTGCCCTTGAGTTGGTATTCTTCTCCTTCTTCTACCCCTATTATTCATAGGTTTTGTCTTTTCATGGTGTCCCAAATTTCTTGGACATTTTGGTTCATGACTTTGTTGACTTTAGTGTTTTCTTTGACTGATGAATCTATTTCTTCTATTGTATCTTCAACGCTAGAGATTCTCTCTTCCATCTCTTGCATTCTGTTGATTATACTTGCATCTGAAGTTCCCAATCATTTTCTCAGATTTTCTATTTCCAGCATTCCCTCTGTTTGTGTCTTCTTCATTTTTTCTGTTTCCCTTTTCAGGTCTTGGACTGTTTCCTTCATTTGTTTCATTGATTTTTCTTGATTTTCTTTTAGTATTTTATTGTTCTCTTCCAGGACTTTTTTGATTTCTTCTAATTTGTTTGCCCTTTCCTCTAGTTGTTTACAGCATTCTTCACATTTTTTTGTCTTTTCCTCTACACGAGCCTCTAGCTTCTTCATGATGACATTCATAAGGCTATTTTCTTCTGCTTCTTCCAATTTCTGATGTTCAGGTCTAGGTGTTGGAGGAGGGCTAGGGCCTGGTGATGGTGTATTGCTATTCATTTTGTTGTATGTGTTTCTGCCTTGACGTCTGCCCATCTCCTTGTGGTTCGTTCTTGGCCTTATCTGCACACTGTGCTTCAGAAGGGAAGTCCGGGGCAAGATGGGAGCTGGGGGCCGGCCTCTAAGTCTCAGGAAGAGGCTTGGGGCTCAGGCGGATGGGTGTGAGGGCAGGGCGTGGAGACTGCAGGGTCTGCCAGGGGTCTTAGTGAAGGGGATCCTTCCTGGTGGGGCTGTGCTTCAGAAGGAAAGTCCGGGGCCTATTTTGATTTCTTAAAGGAAGATGAGCAGACCTACCTATTTAGAGCCAAAAGTAAAATGAAATTACAAAATACAGAAAATATAAAGTTCAGAAGGAAAATCTAACAGAGGAACAAAGGTAAAAACCAATATAAATGCCTCTTGTCCCATAAATATGACTGGGAAGAAGAATGGCATTTTCATCAATACCAGGGAAAAACAAGAATTGTGTGATTACATAGGAGTCAGAGGGGTCAAGGATACCAGGAGAACACAGCCCACAGAATCAACTAAGCAGGGCTCAGAGGCTCACAGAGGCTGAACTAACAATTGGGGAGCCTGCATGGGTCTGACCTAGGCCCTCTGAACATATGTTATGGTTGTGAAGTTTGGTGTTCTTGTGGGGCTCCTAACTGTGGGAGCAGGACTGTCTCTGACCCTTATGCCTGCTTTTGGGACCCTCTTCCTACTGGTTGCCTTGTCCAGTCTTAATATGAGGGGCTATGCCTAGACTTACTGCAACTTTATATGCCATATTGTTTGATATCCCTGGGAGACCTGCTCTCTCCTGAAAGGAAGTGGAGGAACAGTAGATCTGGGAGAGAGAGGAGGTTAGGGGAGGGACTAAGAGGAGAGGAGGGAGGGGAAATGGCTGTTGGAATGTAATATATGAGAGAAGAAGAATTTTTAAAAAAGAAACTATGAATTTGAGGGGTGAGAAGGACATGGAAAGAATTGGAAGAAGGGGAAATGACAACTAGAGCATTCATATATGAAATTCTCAAAAAATAAGCAATTATATTGTTTTTCCCTTTTATATAGAGAAAGGTGAGAAGAAAAATGAACATGAAGCTGAGTGTGTAGGAAGTGGGGAGGTTCTAGGAGGAGGGAAAAGAATATGATCAAATGTATTGTATGAAAAGCATTTTTAAATAAAAGTGAATAAGAATAAAAAAGAATTACATGATTACAGAATCCTGTTCTAAAACTATGTTATTAGTGATGTGCAAATAATGTAGACGCCATTCACATGCTCAAAGTGCAAATAAATGCAGAATCCCAGTACAGAAAAGTTTTAAAAGTTAAAACCATAAGAACACTTTTCCAAGTTAGCAAGATTACACCAGTGAAGTAAGAAATTTATGTATGAAGTAAAAAAATGACGGATAACTCATAAAACACAGTCCTTAAGTACACTGTATCCCGAAGAGAATTCTAAGTTTCCACGGTGGACAGCAACACAGATGTTAAAGCCACACAAGGAAGACCTGTCTCTGCTGCTAGCATGATGTTCACTGTGTATATTTCCCAAGTGTGTAAATTAAACCACGAGAGGGCGCTTCTGCATTTCAATCCTGTTGGATATTTTTAATTAAACTTGCATATTGAGTCTATTTAATATCATAGACGTTAAGACTTCATTGAAAATTCAACTTGTCTGCTACAGTAAAATATCTTCAAAAAAATCCAATCTTTTATGACAAACTACTGGACATGTGCTCTAAAGCCTCAGTGCGATGTCAGCACTTTGTCATGGGGTCATGTGCCCTAGCTAAGCCATCTGGTACTCTGCAACAGAAAACTGAAATTTCACCAATATTTTCAGCTCTTTGTTCCCTTCTCTCATTCCCTCTCTGTCTGCCTTCTTCCTTCCTTCCTTCTGTCCAGCATACATCTCTCAGTTCCAGTTACAGGCACACATTAGTTAGTGAGTCCTCAAGATTGAAAGTCAGTTATAATGATTTTAGTGCTTGTGTAACTACACAGAGCACAATGTTGATCAACAAACTGAGCACCTGTTACTCACATTATTGTAAGAGATGAGCATACAACAATAAACCTTCTGTCAGAGAATCTATATTCTCATGAGGGAAGCAAAAATTCTCTCTCTCTCTCTCTCTCTCTCTCTCTCTCTCTCTCTCTCTCTCTTTTCCTGGGTCTTTCCATGTAGCACTAACTGTCCTGGCAGTCACTCTTTAAACTAGGCTAGCCTCAAAGTCAATGAAATCTGCCTGCCTCTGCCTCCCAAGTAATGAGTTTAAAGGCCTGCACTACCAGGCCCAACTAGATATCTAAACTTTCTGGTGGTTTAAATGAGAAATGTCCCCATAAACTCAGATATCTGAATACTTAAGCCCCACTGGTGGAGCTGTTTGTGTAGGTTTAAGGGGCATGGACTTGATGGAAGCAGCCTTTGAGAGTTTAAGGACCCCATACTGTTGTAAGCACCCCTCAAGCTCCTCTTTGGCTTATGGTTAGACATATGAACTCTCAGGTTGCTGCTCCAGCCACCATGCCTGCCTGCTGCGGTGCTTCAACACCCTGATATTGGACTCATCCCCCTGAAACTGTAAGGCCAAATAAACCTGGTCTTCTATAACCTGCCTTTGTTATGTTGCTTTATCACAGCAGTAGAAAAATGAATTATGAAGTAATTAAGTTAAAAGGGAATCATTGGAAGTATGATGGGGTATGCAGGATCTTCATCTGTGTAGTCAAGAATGAACTTTTAAAAAAGTCATCTGAAAGCCCTTATCTGGTTGGAATTAAGAAGCAGTGTTGTCATTGCCATCACCCAGCCACCCACTGGATTCTGTTTCCCCAAGACCCACTGCACCACTCAACCTCATCATCCTCCCCATTGCCAGCCCTCCCTTGCAACTCCATCAGACTCCATAGGAACAGGCAGAGCCCACACCAGTCAGAAGAACAGGAGGATACACTGGATCTAGGGACCCAAACGTCCACAAACTTCAGCTGAGACAAATCTACTGGACCTGAAGACCTGTAAATCACCAGAACCCTTAGACACTTAGACCAGAAGATAATAAAGAAAACAGATAATAAAGGACAAAGCACCCATCCAACAAAGACAACACAAGAATCAACACTCAGACCCCATGATCATCCCAAACTCAGATGTATAAATGCTACTGTAAGAATACATTCAACAGCAGAAAGAACAGTATGGCACCAACAGAACCCAGTGATGCTACAACAGCAAGACCTGAATGTTCCAATGAAGTTGAAACAGAAAAAAACAACCTTAAAAATAACTTTATGAAGATCATAGAGGTCCTTAAAGAGGAAATAAAAAATTCTCTTAAAGAAATGGAGGAAAAGACAAGCAAAAAATTGGAAGAAATCAATAAATCGCTTAAAGAAAGCCAAGAAAAAACCAAACAGTTGAAGGAAACCATTCAAAACTTGAAAATTGAAATAGAAGCAATGAAACACAAACCACAGGAATTGTGGAAATGGAAAATCTGGGTAAGTGAATAGAAACTACAGAGGCAAGCATCACCAACAGAATACAATAGATGGAAGAGAGAATCTCATTCATTGAAGATATGATAGAGGAAATAGATTCATTGGTCAAGGAAAATGTTAAACCAAAAAAAATTCTAACAAAACATCCAGAAAATCTGGGACACCATGAAAAGACCAAACCTAAGAATAACAGGAATAGAAGAATGAGAAGAATCCCAATTCACAGGCACAGAAAATATATTCAACAAAATCATAGAAGAAAACTTTCCCAACTTAAAGAAGAACAAGCCCATAAAGGTACAAGAAGCTTACAGAACACAAAATAGACTACACACAAAAAAAGTCCCCTCGGCATATAATAATCAGAACCCTAGACATACAGAAGAAAGAATACTAAGAGCTGCAATGGAAAAAGGCCAAGTAACCTAAAGCCAGACTTATCAGAAGGTGCTTACGCACCTTCTCCATGGAGACTCTAAATAAGTGCCAGAAAGTCCTGGACTGACGTTTTGCAAACCAAGTGAACAAAGATGCCAGCCCACACCCAGCAAAACTTTCAATCACCATAAAGTAAGTCTCAACAGATAAAAAAGAATTCCAATTACTCCCTGTATCTTATCAGACCACCATTGATTAAAACAGGATTTCAACAGCAACAGAAACAACAGAAAGCCTATGAACTTATGGAAACTGAACAAATCTCAACTGAATTACCACTGGGTCAACAAAGAAATAAAAAAAAAAGATGCTGTGGGATGTCACTCTACATGTTGTGAATATGTGTTGCTTTGAATGGTTGATAAATAAAATGCTGTTTGGCCAGTAGCCAGGCAGGAAGTATAAGCAGAGCAAGCAGAGAGGAGAATTCTGGGAAGAGGAAGGCTGAGTCAGGAGTCGCCAGCCAGACACAGAGGAAGCAAGATGACAAGGCAGAACTGAGAAAAGTTACCAAGCTATGTGGCTAAACATAGATAAGAATTATGGGTTAAGTGTAAGAGCTAGTCAGTAATAAGCCTGAGCTAATGGCCAAGCAATTATAATTAATATATTATTTCTTTTTTAATTATATTATTTATATAAATAATATAATTAATATAAAAGGAGATCGAGTGGATACAAATTGGAAAGGAAGAAATCAAACTTTCTCTATTTGCAGATGATGTGATACTATAACTCCTACAGCTGATAAACACCTTCAGTAATGTGGTGGGATAAAAGATTAACTCAGAAAAATCAGTAGACCTCCTATATACAAATGATAAATGTGCTGAGAAGGAAATTAGGGAAGTGCCCATTACAATAGCCACAGATGAAAAATATCTTGGAATAACTCTAGCCAAGCAAGTAAAAGAACTTCAAGTCTTTGAAGAAAAAAAAATGGAGAAGATATCAGAAGATGCAGAAGATGGAAAGATCTCCCACGCTTATGGATTGGTAGGATTAACATAGTATAAATGGCAATCCTACCAAAAGCAATCTACAGAATCAATGCAATCCCCATCAAAATCCCAACACAATTCTTTACAGACCTCAAAAGAACATTACTCAATTTCATATGGAAAAAAAAAACCAGGATAGCTAAAAAAAATCTCATACAATAAAGAAACCTCCAGAGGTATCACCATCCCTGACTTTAAGCTCTACTATAGAGCTATAGTAATAAAAACAGTTTGATACTGACATAAAAACAGACAGGTAGATCAATGGAATGGAATTGAAGACCATGACATAAATCCACACATCTATGAACACCTCTTTTCGACAAAGAAGCCAAAATTATATATGGGAAAAGAGAAAACATTTTCAACAAATGGTGCTGGCATAACTGGATGTCAGCATCTAGAAGAATGCAAATATTTCCATATCTATCATCCTGCACAAAACTTGAGTCCAAGTAGATCAAAGATCTCAACAAAAATCTAGTTAAACTAAACCTGATAGAAGAGAAAATGGAAAGCAGCCTCGAATGCATTGGCATAGAAGACAACTTCCTGAATACCAGTAGCACAGACACTAAAATCAACAATAAATGGGACATCCTGAAACTGAAATGCTTCTGTAAGCCAAAGGACACTATCAATAAGGCAAAATGGTAGCCTACAGAATTGGAAAAGATCTTCACCAACTCCACATCTGACAGAGGACTTATCTCAAAAACATAAAAATAACTCAAGAAACTGGATATCAAAATACCAAAAAAAAAAATGGGGTACAGATCTAAACAGAGAATTCTCAACAGAGGAATCTCAAATGGCCCAAAATGCTTAATCATCAGGGAAATGCAAATCAAAATGACTCTGAGATATTATCTTACACCTGTCTGGATGGCTAAGTTCAAAAACACTGATGACAGCTTATGTTAGAGAGTATGTGGAGTAAAGGGAACATTCCTCCACTGAGGGTGGGAGTACAAACTTGTACAGACAGTTTGGAAATTGATTTGGAATTTCTCAGAAAATTGGGAATCAATGTACATCAAGACCCAACTATATCGATCTTGAGCATATACCCAAAGGATGCTCAATCAAACCACAAGGACACTTGCTCAACTATGTTCATAGCAGCATTATTCATAATAGCCAGAACCTGGAAACAACCTAACAATGCCCCTCAACCAAAGAATGGATTAAGGAAATTTACACAATGGAGTATTACTCAGCTGTAAAAAATAAATAAATAAATAAATGACATCATGAAATTTGCAGGCAAATGGATATCACTAGAATAAATCATATTGAGTGAAGTAATCCATACTTAGAAAGACAAATATGGTACATACTCATTCATAAGTGGATATTGCTGTAAAGTAAAGAATAACCAGGCTACAATCCACAGCCTCAGAGAGGCTGTGTAACAAGGACAGTTCCATACTATAACACTATTTTGGAATTATCAATACAAGTCACCTGGAATGGTACATGATGATGACTGTGATAAGAGAGATTTGATGGAAAATCTTAGAGACACTTTAATGACTGGACATTGGCTTGGAAAGCTAGGAGGGATGAAAAATAGGGTATGATTGACTGGTTGACTATTCTGGAGACTCCAACAGTCTTGGGATACTAAGAGTCTGTAACATGAATCTTAAAAAGTCTTATTAATAAAACAAAACCAGAGCCAGGTATTGGGGTGAACGCTGAAAGATTAGAGAAACAGCCACAGCTAACCTCATCTCGCCAATTCCTTAGCTGATCTCGTTTCCTCAAACGGGAAGCCTCTGTGTCCTCATCTGAATGGATCTCAGCTGAATTGCTGCTCAGAGAAGCCTAAAAGCCTAACCAGGCTCTAGTTCCTGGTTCTCATGTCTTATATACCTTTCTGCTTCCTGCCATCACTTCCTGGGACTAAAGGTGTATGTCACCATGCCTGGCTGAGATCTGGATGGATCTCTGCCTCCAGAATGCTAGGATTAAAGGTGTGTGTGCTACCATTTTCTGGCCTGTATATCTATCTAGTGGCTATTCTGCTCTCTGACCCCAGATAAGTTATTAAAATGCACAATATATTGGGGGACACAATATATCACCACATTTCCCCTTTTGTAGCTGGAGTTTTCCTGCCTGGCCCACCGTCAGGGCAAATCTCTCTCACCTGCCAGCCCCACAGCCGCTCAAACCCGACCAAGTAAACACAGAGACTCATATTGGTTACAAACTGTATGGCCGTGGCAGGCTTCTTGCTATCTACTTCTTCTATCATGAATTAACCCATTTCTATTAATCTATACCTTGCCACATGGCTCGTGCCTTACCGGCATCTTCACATGCTGTTTGTCATTGTGGCGGCTGGCAGTGTCTCTCTGACTCAGCCTTCCACTTCCCAGCTTTATTCTCCTCTTTGTCCCGCCTATACTTCCTACCTGGGCACTGGCCAATCAGTGATTTATTTACCAACCAATCAGAGCAACACATTTGCCATACAGAACATCCCACAGCACCCTTTTTTGTCTAAAATTTAAAAAAGCTTATAACTAATACAAGAAAAACTATATCCAATAAGTATATACAATGTATACAGACAAGAATTACATTAACAATGTCTAGTCCATTAACATTTGACAGATTCAGACAAAAAATTTCATTTCTTATCTTATTTAAAACAACTTTTTAAAAGTAGATTCAATAACCTACCTTTTATCTTATCATATCCATATTCTCTCTCTTTTTTCTTTTCTGAGTAGATTCAAAACTCTACCTTTTATCATTTCTATATCTTCTTTTTTTTCAGAGTAGATTTAATGATCTACCTTTTTCTATAAGAGTCCAGTAATGGAAGTACAGAATCGACTGACTGGGTCCATTAGAACCATCAGCAATGATGTATTTTAGGAGAAAATGTACCAGTCAACTTTAAGCAGTTAATTTTTAAACTTGTGATATCTGTAAAATGAACATACTTATGCATACAGCTGTGGGGACTTTGTAAAAATACCACCCCCATGAAGGTACATTTTTTTAACTCTATAAGCTGCATGATTATAAAGGCAGTGCTAACTAGAACTGGGCCTGGGATGTTCCCTGCCTGGTCTCTAATAGCTAGTTAGAGAACAAGGGATTTCAGATGTGAACGAAAACTCCTGAAAGGTGTCTGTGTCTGATTTGCTGATTTGAATGTCAGCAATATAGAGAGGTTGGAATTTCTCAGGTTTATATGATAGTTACTATGTCTTGGGCTACTTCTAGCCCTCTGGAACAGCCATTCCTTGCCCATCTTTGCGTATGAACTAACATCTGTGACCTATAAATAGAAACATTTTGTGATGCATTGGGCTTTGTGACATTTACAGTCTTGTGAATTAGCCAGAATGGCACACTGCAAACCACTGTACTCTATCACAAAGGGGAAGGGGACCGTCAGCCACTGCAACCACAATATCACAGATGACAAAATATCACAAGAACAACTGAGAATCAAAGGAAAATTGAAAGAGAATAACACATCCATACACAAACAGTTGTCCTTGGTATTTATCAAAAGGAGTGAACATCCTAAATTGAAAAGTCAGAATTTTACCAAGGATAATTTTACAAAGAAATGGATAAAAATAAAAAGGAGACCGAATCAGAGTGACCCTATTTTTCTCTCTTTTTGAAAACTGAGAAGTATGGAGATGTTTTAAAAATGGCAATGGCTGAAGGTATGATGCACTGAAACAAAGGCTATCTGCTTCCAGCAGGTGTCCTGGGCTTCCACTCCCTCCCTGTGCAGGAATTTCTATCACTCAGGTGTGAGCCCTCACAGCCTCCTCTCAAATGCAAGAGCACCCATGCTTCCTCTCCTCCCAGCAATCTCCCTGCTCTAATCCTTCCCTCTGGTTTCCAAGATTTATCTTCCTAAAGCAAAGCTCTGATCACACTGCCTCTCTGATCCAAAGCCTTTGGTTATTCTTCCCACTTCCTAATGATACAAACCAAAGCATTTCATGTGAATTTACAGCTCAAACATGAAGTTTCCCCGTACTCCACTTTAAATAGCCTATGCTTCTGCTAAACTGTGTTGTTTACAGTCTGGTCTCCAGAGTGACGCTGTCCTTCCTGTGTCTGCACTTCTTCCTGCCTGTCTAAATATCACTGCCTTTCAAGGTTCTAAAGGATCACCTGCACAACGAAATAGCCCTTGATCTCTCAATTTCAGCTTATTGCTCAGCCTTTTACATATTTGGTTTGCTCATGTCCAATAGGAAAGCTACTTAGAAGTTTGAAAGTGTAACATAAGAAATACTTTCTTTGGTTATTTTTTTGTATTTGTTTTTAATTATCAACAGCTATGGATCTGTCCTGTTCAACACAGCTGATACAAATGAATACAGTGAATTAATGTTTTTAACTTCCTCAAGTTAAAATTTCAGTGCCTCCTTCCATAAAGCACTCAAGGTGCAACCTTTTTTCCTTCTGTTTAACACAATGACAACTTTTCAGATTTTTCTGTCTTTTCTTAATTTTCACATCTAATGATTGACAGACAAACTTCCATGTAATATTTATTAAACATAAAATTACACAGTGAGGGATGCTCAGGAAAGACACTGTAGATAGGAAGAATAACTTCACCACAGTGAAAAATTTTTTTTTATTCAGAGAGTGCTTGAAAATTTTGGTGATAGACAAAAACAAAACTAGTAAGAAAAATAAATGGACAAAGGTTTTAATGCTAGTGTAGATGGGGAAACTTCATGGTGTGCCACCCCTAGATGTAGAGCCACAGGCAGTCAATGGTGGCAGAAGAAGGAGAATCAATTTTCTTCAAAAAAAAAAAAAAAAAAACCAAACTGATAGTTTATCCAAAACTAGCAGTCAGCCCTAAACATGTATACATACAAACAGTACTAACAGGGCGTATGCTTGCATGCCTGTGTGTGTGTGTGTGTGTGTGTGTGTGTGTGTGTGTGTGTGTGTGTGTAAAGCAATAATAACTAAAGACAACAACACTTACTTTTGAGAGGGAGTTGGGGCATGGGAGGAGTTGGAAGAGGAAGAAGAGGATGGAAGTGATATGAATACAGTACTCATGCATGAAATTTTAAAAAAAATTGAAATTTAAAATAAAAAACAGAATAACATTAAAAGGACAATAGATGTGAAATTTAATGTATTGCAATACTTTTCTGTGAAATTAAATATAACTGCACACAACTTACTAGAAAATTACTGTAAAGACAATATTAAATTCTGGAAAAAAGATGAGGATATAGATAATTCTCTCTCCCTGACCATCTCTCTCCCTCAACTTCTTGTTCCTCTCACTTTTCTCTCTTTCATCTAACTATAGAATTCATGCTGATGCTTACTATTCAGGATATTTGAGAAATGTCCCAAATACACACCGTGAATATCATGATTTTCACTCTTTATGTAAAACTTATCAAACATACATGAGAATGGGAAATGTGAAGCTGCATCTTTCAGAGAGGGATGTTTGCGTCCTATATGCTCATTCCCATCTCTAGGAAAAGACAATCTGTAATAGGTCCCCACATGAAGCCTTCCGTTTTCATAGTGCTTTAAGGCCTAGGAAAAATGTAATTCAAACAAATGCACAGGGCAGGTTCCTAGGAACTCAGCTTCTGGGAAGTACTCCTTGGTAACTAAAAGTTTCTTCTGCAATGCTGAGAGGAAGAAACCAGCTGAACTTGAAGTTATGTCTAGATACCCAACTATGATTCCATTAACTCTTTCCAATCGAAAAATCACAAAATACCTCTAAAGAGCACTTCTTAAAGCATTTTAGGGATAAAATGAGGTACCCAGTAGGTTTCATGGTTCAAGTAAACATAATTAATAGATTTTTAAACAGAAGTTGACTAGAGCTTTTAACATACAACCTGCATAGAGACAACATTTAATAATTTGTAAAGATGGCTACTAAACATAGCTTTCTGTAACATTAAGAGTATACAGATTTTGAAGATTAGCTACCAGCATCTGAAATCATCAGTGCACTCCAAAAACATAGTTTTAAGAATTCTTAAGATGAACCAGAAGAATTCTATAAATGAGGCATAAGCTCACAGCATCTAACAGATAATTATGCCAACAATGAAGACTCAGTCTTTCTTCAGCCCCTGGAAATATCGTCTGCCTGGAAAACTGACTAACCCAGAACATGGAGAGCTAACTGTCTATTTTTGTCATTCCTGGGCTGAAAAGTGGAGGATGGAAGACTGACACAGAATTTCACTTAGAACTGTTTACAGAAAGTCATGTGGAACATTATTATTTGTTTTTCTTGCTCATTATTTTTTTCTTAATAACAACCTGATATAGATGAGATATTTGACAGGGATTAAGAAAAATGCATAGCCAGGCGGTGATGGCGTATGCCTTTAATCCCAGCACTCAGGAGGTGGATTTCTGTGAGTTCAAGGCCAGCCTGGTCTACAGAGCGAGTTCCAGGACAGGCACCAAAACTACACAGAGAAACCCTGTCTCAAAAAAAAAAGAAAATAAAAATGCATATATAATATCAATAACACTAAGGTATTGGTGTAAGAGTTTTAATGTTATACTTTGTGTATTCATTAAAATAATCACGAATTATAACATTCTCTGGATGTGCTCTCATGGGAGACAGTAAATGTTAGTAATTTAAGTTTCAGTGAAAAACTGTAAATGAATGTAATGAAATCCAGTTAGTACATTAAATCAAGACGCTTCTACTATCAAATTTGAGGTCATTTCAGTTCAATAAATATTGTCAAACATTTTAATAGACACTGAGGTTAAAGAGATAAGAAGGATGCCATGAATTCTCTGTGCTGCCAGCTTAACAGGTGAGATGGAGACAGTAAGGAGTACTGAATGAAGCGTAGGCATGAAGGTGGAGGATAAGCAGACAAGGAAAGCAGATGACAGTGTGTAACGTTGCCATTCAGAGGACTCTAGACCATTCCCAGGAGTTCAGAGTTTTCACATAGACACAAGGAAGGCCAAGGGAGAGACAAAGATGAACTTGGAAAGAATTGCCCTTGTTGAGGAAATGTATTAGAAAAGCAATATTTATTTAGTTGGCCAATAGAAATTCACTAAAGAGCACATATTGCAAGACCTAGACTCTAGGCATAGAGCACTAAGTACAAGCAAGAGCTTCTGCCCTTGTGGCATCTAGAATTAAACATAAAGTACAAATAAATAATAACTGCAAACAACAAGAAAGGAGCCATGTTACTAGTGTATATTCATTAGAGGGCTGCCTACCCTTTTCTTCTAAAGACAAGGAAGCCTTCCACACTTGTCCAGATGAAGGATGAAACCAAAAATGAGAAGCAGCATTAAGATCTGTTAAAGAGGCTAAAGGGAGACAGAGGAGAGCCTGCTTCATTCGCTCTCGTAAGCAGTGAATATAAAGGAAAAGACTACATGTCAAGGGGGCCTCCAGCACTCCAGCAGGGAGGAGCAGAGCACTAAGAATCTTTCTGATGCGGGCAGGATGGGAAGAAAGCCCAGAGCAGGCAGAGCTCTGAAAGCCAAAGTAAGTTAAATTCCACTGTAAGGACAGTCATTGAAAGGTCTTAGTCATGATTCGTTTTACATTTGGAAAGAGCATTCTGACTTCTGTTTAGACTAGATCAAAGGCACTGAGAGAGATGCAAGGTGGTCCTTCCTGAGTTCCAACTCTGCAGCTCCACTATCTGGTGGGTAGACATCCAGTGTCTCACTGGGCATCCTTCTTTACAAGCGTGTCATACAGTTCTGCTAGATTCTGGAATGAATGAAAGCATCCTCCCACTAAATCCTACCCCTAAATATTTTAAGTAATAAAAGCCATTTTCCAAGGTCTTAACGTTTATTGCTTGAATAAAAACAAAACCTTCACTGTACACGGAGATGCTTCCTCTAAGGGACTTGGAAGCACTAAGTACAAGATGTTTCTAAAAATATTTTTAATGTGTCACTGTGGATGAAAAGAGTTCGCAAAGCCTCCTGAACACATGTCAACACAAAGTGCAAAAAAGAACAAACATCAAAATGGAAATTATTCACTGTATTGTAGTGGTTTTCCATTTCTATGACTCTATTTTTAAAATCAGACCATCACTTTCTTATTACTTACTATGAACTCCAATGATTTTATAAGCTTTTTATTATGTAATTTATGTTCCATAAAATTCATTTTTGAAATGTGAATATTACTATATTCACAACTGTATAACACTATACTATCAAATTTTATGATCTCACCTCTAACCCCTTCCAAAAAAAATCTTGTTTTGTGTAAGAAGTATTTTCCCATTCTCTTACCCACCTCCCAACCCCGAGGAACCGTGAAGCTGTTCTATCTCAGTGGGCTTCCTCCTCAGGCTTTTCATGTTCACAGTAACAGGTAATGCAGGGACTTTGGGGACTGACTTATTTCCAATAGCACACACTAAGGTAATTAATTGAGAGGACATTAGCCTCAGACCAGCCATCTCAGTGCCGATGTAAGCAAACAACCTGAACTCAGTAAATTCCTCTCTCACAAAAACAAAATTCAAGCTTCGCCAATCAGAAATACTCAGCTAACACCAAAGGCCATTGTTTTATCTTAATCATCAAAATATTTCATTGTCTAATTTCTGTGATAAGCATCTTGTTTGTGTTTTCTATTTGAAATCCTTCATTGGAGACTCAGCTGCTTGCAGGCTAGAGTTTCTGATTCAAATAACTTCTTTAAAATTCTCAAGTACGTGTTCAACTTTTTCAGAGTTTCAATGTCCTGCCACACAGTGATGTGCCTCCGCCTGTATCTTTCTTTACTATCACCAGAAAATATTGGCATGTGCATGAAAGACACTGTGTTTACCCATTCATCTCTTGATGGCCATTCAGGTAGTTTCCTTTTCTCAACTTTTGTAACTAATACAATGATCATAAATCTGTATTTGGTGGGACATATATTTCATCACCATATAATGTATGCGTATATATTGTATATACATACATTCAGCATGAAATTCCTGAATCATATGGTAACTCTGGATTTGACATTTTGAGGAGACACCTTACAGGTTTCCAAATTTCATGCATCTTCATTTCACGCTGCCTCCAGCAATGTTTCAGTGTTCTAACTTCTCCACAGCCACACTAACACTTCTCTTCTGTATTTCCTTTACAGTCATCCTACAGAGTGTTAAATGATACTTTACTATTGCCTGGTCACCACTGAGTAAAGATGTTAAACTTCTTTCATGGAGCTTACTGGCTCCTTGTAGACCTTCCTTAGAGGATGTTTACTTAACTTTTCTTTTTTCTTTCATGGTGAGTTGTAATTATTTTATAATTTTATTGATCAGTAGAGTCACATAAATATTAACCTATAGTATGTGATATATAAGAAGGATGATTTTGAAGAAAATGTTTCTAATAATTCCACTATACTTTTAGGGTTGTGTTTTCAAAATTGTCTTTTCTACTAATTTTGCTTCAATTGCTGCATTTATTTCCATGTTTTATCTTAATTTATTGTTAAGCATATTTTACTACTATTTGACAAACTATTAATAGTATTTGTGGATTGCATACTTTACACCTATAAATTATGCATCTTTGATATTCTTCTTGTTTTGATCTTTGCCCTTGGTTTATCCTCTGACAGCACTCTGTCAGACTCTTGGTTGACGCAGATGCTTTCAGCAGAGCACATACATGAGCCCACAGTGAGCCCATGACTCAAGAATGCCAATTTAGAACATCAATTGATGATGCAGGCAGGTGCCACAGCCTGAAACCAGAGCAATGAGCCAGAGCCTAGGAGATTTCATCTTTCCTATGATCTGAAAGAACCCTTAGTGAGTAGCAGGGGCCATAGAGTGAAACATTACACTGAGAACAAAATTTTTTAAATAAAAAAAATTTTTAGTACTTTGAACCATCTTGTACCTTGAAAATGTTGTTTTTGATATCTTATGTAAGAAGCTATTCTCCTACCATCTAAAATTTTAAACATATAAAACTTTTCCAGTATTTCTTTTCCTTTTTCTGCTCGGAAATCATATAAATTCTATTTTGCATGTATGAATTTATTTCTTTTTTGGAATATTACAATTGTAACATAAATGATACTGAGTTCCAGTTATATCTCTGTGATATTTTATTTAATGTATAATTTGAAAAACAGAGATCAGTTATCAAAACTTCCTCCAAAGATTAACAGAGTGGTGACTTTTACTCTTTTGTAGTTTTCAGACCACTAACACAGACCTTTGAAGTGTCAGCACAGGTTGGGGGCAGGGATAGGTAGGTATAAATTCATTCACTTTGTAGGGCAGAAAACTGCAGAGAAGACAGATGCTGCACCTGAATTTAAACTACTTCACAATGACACCGGATAGTGACAGCACAGTTTGTTACTAGAGGATCTGTCATGTTGCCAACACTGCTCAATGTAAATTATCAACTCCAAGATCCTCCCCCACTCCCAGAAACCTTCAAACTCAAACCAACATTTACTGAATTAGCCTTAAAACAGTGTATCTGAATTTTGTAGTCAATAATTTATTGGAAAACTGTTGAATTTTTGTACAAGAATCCATAATGTTCTAATGACAATTCAGTGCCAAAGGTATTACATAAAGTGTTAAGGAGGTCCTCGCCAGTGGCTGGAGAGAGTCAGTGGTTAAAAGCACTTCCTACTCTTGCAGAGGGCCCTAGCTGGGTTCCAACACCCATGATAGGCAGCTCCTGTAATGGCAGCTCAAAGGGAATCTGGTGCCCTCAGTTGACCTCTTCCTGCAACTATACTCAGTACACTCTGCATCTACTCCTACACACACACACACACACACACACACACACAAAATAAACAAACAACAAATAAATTAAATTTGGAGGGGGGAATGGTAGAGAGAAATGGTTGGGTGGTTGGTTACCCATAACTTAAAATGTGTAAAAATGCCTTATGGAAACCCACTAGCTAGTAAGCTAATTTCAAAAAAACAACTTTAAAAATTACAGTATAGGAACCTACTACTGTAGAAGCTTCCAAAAATATAAACACATACATGTATTAAAGGTGTCTAAATGGAGTTACACCACAATGGAAGACAATGCTTCCTACAAACACCACAGAATAGCCAATAAAATATCCAGTGAAAGGTATAGGCTTACACTTTTCAAATAATTGGTCAGTAAGTTTCAATAGACCTCCCAAATGTTACAGGCTATTGCCAATTTCTCAGTTATCATTCAAGAGTTGATAAGGCCCTATTGCTGAATGTACTGCATACCTGAGTCCTATGTTGTGGAGCAATCAAGCTGGTATGACCAGAGAATTTCGTCACTGCTGGTGTTTTCTCATAGTACTGGAATGTGTTCTGTGTATGCCACTGGGGGATGAAAGTAAACCTTTCTTACCTATGTGTGAATACTGTGAGCCACATTAATGATTATTAGCCTGGTAAGATATACATAGTGCTGCAATAGTGGCATGAATGGTATGGAAGTAATCAACCAGATTCTGGTTCATCTTAAAATCCACTCCATAAAGTGGAATCTGGACCTAATACTGTTAGCAGGGTATATATATACATATATATATATATATGGCTAGGTCATAGTCCCTAAGGGATAACCCCTCATTAATTGAACAAAGTAATGAACTGTCATCTATGTTGTTATCTTTATAACCATAGATTAGTGTACCCCTCAGCCCTCATCAGAGAAGCTTCATTTTACAGTAGATGGTGATTGATACAGAGTCCTACAACCAGATAATGTCAGAGAACAAGAGACTGGAGTACTGAACTCTAAAAGGGACATCTACATTACACTCCTCCACACAAGGCTCAGGAATCATCACAGAATGGGGTCAGGAGGTGTACTATAAGAACCTCGGAGAGTAGTGTTGTAGAGAAACAGTCTTTTCTGGATATGACAGTGAAATTTCACGTAGGCATTCAGTGTCTGTGGCTGCATGCACCAAACTTGAATAAGATCAAGCCAACCAAACTGCCAGCTTTGATGGGGAGAGGATCATGAAGACCCAGCCTTACCTGGGGAGCTATTGGTAACTGATGGCCTCTAGGGGGTGAAAGAATCAATTTTCTTCAGGAATCCAGACCCTATATGCTACTCATGTTCCAGCTGATAGTCCAAGACCTGTGTGTGTGTGTGTGTGTGTGTGTGTGTGTGTGTGTGTGTGATCAGTGGTTGTTATAAAAAATTTAAAGAAATAAAGCACATGAGCTCTGGAGGGAAAAGGGGGGCTGGGTTGAGTTTACGAGAAGAATTGGGGAGACAGAGAATGGGCAGTGGGTTTGATCCAAAGGCATTAAATATGTTATTTTGAACAACAAACACATCTTATTATAGCTGGAATATATTGTCCCACATATGCTCATGGTTTGAATAAATTGATCCTAACTGTATGCTGATTTTTGTATCTCACCTTTTAAATGTTTTTTTTTTTTCCCTAGAAGTTGGGGCCTACTTGGGTGTAGGTCACTATGGACAGATGCTTGCCATCATATTATTCCTGTCTGAATCCTGTCTTCTCTTCCTTCCTATCTTCCATGATACAAACAGCTGCCCTGTGCCACACACTCCTAACAACATGACTTTTACATCCAATCATATGAGACCACATGATCTCGTCTGCTCCAAAGCAGTGAGCTGAGCCGATATAAGTCCTTCTTCCACTAAGTGTTGTCTCAGGTATTTTATTATGACACTGATGCAATCAATCAACACAAAAGTGACAGAAATAAATAAGTCTTTGGGCTAAAATGAAGGATCATAATACCTGGAAATCTCAGGGAAACCTCTACAATTTAATAAAAGTAAATAGATAAATGATATTAAAATTGATGGGAAGAATATAAGTGATAATTTCTCCTGTTGTATTTTGAATGAAATTGAAGCACACTGCCAGAGAATTTGGAGAATAATTTGAAGAAAGTGAATAATGGGTCTCAAGTACTGTAAGAGGAAGGTGCCATGACTGACTGCCTCTTGTCTTCAAGCTTTATATTCCAATATATCCCAGATGTCATCTAACATATACATAGAACATTCTAGCATTTGTCACTGCTCACAAACATGGTAGACTACTCTTCTGGAGGATCTTTATCTTGACAGGTACACAGACCTGAGGGCACTCATAAGACTCTTAATTATTTTACTTTTCTTAGGAAATCAGACAAAAGTAAAAAGTCATGACTGTCATTACTGATTTTAAAGAAATTCATGTCACAATATTCCTCAGAAAGACAAATTCATAAATTAACTATATAAGTTCAAATTCCTCTGGAATATTTATTCAAAAACTTTTCAAGCTCATTTTCTAATGTCTTTCTAAAGAATTTTAGATTTTACAACTGAGAAACTTGAATATTGACTGGCCTTCACTGTCAATCATCTCAACAATTAAAAAGTTATCAAATGCTCAAAATGAGAGTCTAATGTGGAGCCATTTGCCTTGCAATGCCAGCACTACATTGCTGTAGGATGTTCTGTGTGCTCTGAATGTGTTGCTCTGATTGGTTAATAAATAAAATGCTGATTGGCCAGTAGCCAGGCAGGAAATATAGGTGGGATAAAGAGAGAGGAGAAGGCTGGGAAGTGGAAGGCTGAGTAAGGAGAGATGCTGCCAGCCCCCCCCCCATGAGAAGCAGATATTAAGATACCAATAAGCCATGAGCCACATGGCAACTTATAGATTAATAGAAATGGGTTAATTTAAGATATAAGAACTAAATAGCAAGAAGCCTGCCATGGCCATACAGTTTATAAATAATATAAGCGTCTGAGTGATTATTTTATAAGTGGGCTATGGTACTGCGGGGGCTTGGTAGGACCTGGAAAGAAACTCTCCAGCTACACTACATAGAAGGATCAGAAGTCCAAGGACTATCAGGGCTACATAAGACCTTATCTCAAAAAGTATCAACAAAAGGATTAAATCGAATCCACCCATTGCTGTTAGTCTTCACATCCATGTGCAGATGAGAAATCTTTAAAAAGTGAGGAATATGTGTACAGTCATGTAAAGAAAGCCCATCACCAGAGAGTGAAAACATTCTATAACAGTAGTTCTCAACCAGGTGGATGGCCACACTGGGTCAAGTGGTGTGAAGCAGCTTGTGGTTGGTCCCAATCCCATCAGGGGCAGGGGGACAGGACAGTGGCAGTTGTACCAGCAGGATCGGCAGCGGTATCTTTCTTGTTCTGTATTAGTGAGACAGGGTTTCTCTGTGTGGTTTTGGTGCCTGTCCTGAATCTCACTCTGTAGACCAGGCTGGCCTTGAACTCATAGAGATCCACCTGGCTCTGCCTCCGGAGTGCTAGGATTAAAGGCGTGCGCCGCCACCACCATCTTACTTTCTTTGATCTTTTGCACCAGCTTACACACAGCCTCGTGGACAATGAAATTATACAAAAACAAGTGCCACATATTATAGGAAAGGGAGCAGATATTCCTATTAATCCAAGTTACCATTTAAATGTTTACATTCCATTTTTTACAAGGGTATGGTTGACATACTTATGAGCATAATATGTTACTGTGCTTTTTCAGAACTAGGTTAAGTCTTAGTGTACGTAGGAGGAATGAGATAATTTGTTTTCTTACCACCTAATTAAGCTACATGATTGTGCACAACCCATCTTAACTGTGATTTTGAAATGACTTGTAATGCTAAAGTGAATCATACACTGATTCTAAAGTAATGTGGATGCAGCCAGACGAATCACCAGTGGTACTGCACAGGTAACCGGACAAGAACTCTGTAGGGCTTAACTGGCTTGCAGCAAACCTCAGCAGGAGTGCTCACCTGAGGCTCCCTGACACTCTGGATGGGGGTCCGTACTGCCACGTTTCACCTGAGAGCAATCTAGACTCAAGCAAGTGTTAGACTGCTGCTAGAGAGGTGGTTCTCAACCTGTTGGTCACGACCCATTGGGGTTCAAACCACCTTCTCACAGGGGTCACGTAGCAGATATTCGCATTATGATTCATAATAGTAGCAAAATTATAGTTACTAAGTAGCAACTAAAACAAATTTATGGTTGGGGGGGGTCACTATAACATGAGGAACTGTATTAAGGGCCCCAGCATTAGGAAGGTTGAGAACCACTGTGCTAGAAGACAGTGCAGATAGATGTATGATCCAGCCTCACATAACTGCCTGTGTTTTTAACTCCAGTTTCTCTGGTTCAGCTTCTACTTTTTTAAGTTAAATTTTGAGTTAATCTACAAAAAAAACTATAGAATTTAAAGAATAGTCTTTAATTTTTTATTATTTTTTTACTGAGCAATCGTCTAATTTTTTTATTTTTTATTTAGAAATTTTTTATTCATTTTACATACCAATCACAAATCCCTTCTTCCCTCCTCCTGTCCTTCCAGTCTCCCCCCAAAACCACCCCCCATTCCTTCCTACAAGAAGGTAAGGCCTCCCATGGGGAGTCACCAGAGCCTGGTACATTCAAGGCAGGTCCAAGCCCCTCTCCCAGCCTCAAGGCTGTGTAAGCCCATGGGTAGTGGGCTCCAAAAAGCCTGTTCATACACCAGGCATGAATCCCGATCCTACTGCCAGGGGCCCCTTAAGCAGATCAAGCTACACAACTGTCTCACTTATGCAGAGGCCTAGTCCAGTCCTGTGGAGGCTCCACAGCTGTTGGTCTAAAATTCATGAGTTCCCAGTAGTTTGGTTTGGTTGTCTCTGTAAATTTCCCCCATCATGATCTTGATGTACTTGCTCATAGAATCCCTCCTCTCTCTCTTCAACTGGACTCCTAGAGCTCAGCCTGGTATTTGGCTGTGGATCTCTGTATCTGCTTCCATCAGAACAGTCTTTTTAAACATGCTTCTGTTACTGAAAGTTGTGTGTGTGTGTATGCAATACTTATGATTTTGTCAATAACCTAAGAACTGATTTTTATTTCAGGTTGAAATTCCTTTAACAGAGCATGATACATCAGGCACCTCTGTGGATTTCTTTAAGAGGAAATATGTACTTATTGAAGAATACACAGAGATGTGCTTGAGTTCATAGATTGCTTTGGGAATGTGAGAGAACCATTATTTGCTGCTCCTCAACAATTTATTTTGAATTTGTTGAAATCACTGATGTGTGAACCGGTTATCAAAGCTTGATAAACAGTTTATAAATCACTTTGAAGTTGGCACAAATAAATATTAATGAGTCAATTTACAAGGAACTTAAAGTCAGTTTCTTCTTCTTCTTTCCAAATAAATGAAAATGAGGACCTCAGTTGTTTTATTTGAAAAATAACCCACAATTTGTTAGTAATAATTATGTTCCTTAAGATACTTATCATACCATTTTATTATACGAAATCAGACTTTTTTTTAGGTTCCTGAAACAGAAATCTCTTGTTAGTCCTCTTGATTGCCAATCAGGACTACAGGATCAGACCCTGCTGTTGAAATACCACATACCTCATTATAAGGTAGAGAGAAAGCTCGTACTGACCTGGAAACTTCCTCACTGCTGGCTTGCTTTCAGATGCCAGGAGATATATTTGGCCAAAAGAGTAAAAAAGTTACCAATGGTCTTATTCACTTGAGAACTATATAAATCAAAAAACAACCTACCCAGAAAGGTGTGTGTGGTGATACATTGTGTACCCTAATAAACTTGACTGAGGGTTAGAGGACAGAGTCAGCCACTAAATTAGACCTAGGGGTCAGGCAGTGGTGGCACACGCCTTTAATCCCAGCATTTGAGATCTCATGCCTTTGCTTGGGCAGCACACATGCCTTCAATCCCAGGAGGTAATATGGCAGGGTAGAGAAAGGTAGATAAGGCGTGAGGAAACAGGAACTCACTCTCCTTAGGATGAGGATTTTGTAGAGGTAAGAACCAGTATCTGGCTCTGTCATCTGATCCTCAGGCAAGTTTATTAGGGTACGCAATAGTACACAATGTTTCGCCCCAGTTGTGCCCGCACGCGCAATAGTGGCACCACTGTGGGGTAGGGGGTAACCGAGCCATGGGAGGGAGCCCACGCCTGGCTGTGCGATTAACAAAAACCCATGCCTGGGGAGTTAGAACTCAAGAGAGGAACTTGTACCACTGCAGTTTAAATAAGACATCGCATCAAAGGGCCTTCTAAGTACCTGTTTATAGCGCGCGCGCGCGCGCGCGCGCGCGCACACACACACACACACACACACACACACACGAGCGCGCGCCCCTTACTCTCCACCTTCCTCACAGAAGCCTATCTTTTCAGTGAACTATAATGAATACAAGACACTAAAAATAAGTGACCGTCCAGCCCTGAGCCCTAGAGCACATTTATGCTACCAACACCACCTCTAATATCCAGGGAACCCGGGAAGAGAAGACAGAATGAGGCAAGAGTCAGGTGATTAGGGGAGGAGCTGTGAAAGGCTGTTCTCAAGCCCCAGTACAACTCTTGCAACCACGAATGTGGAACCATAGTTCCCTTCCCTGGGGCAGCTCAACACTGGCTTTGTCAACAGTCGGTCATGGAAGGGAGAGAGCTGAACCATTGCCTAATTAGAGATTCTGGGACAAAGGGAGTCAGTGTCTGCTGAAGTTCCAACAGATATCTCCAAACCCATGGTCATACTGATGGCCCTGGGTAAACTCAGTGATTCACAAAACAAATGGATAGACAGGAATGTGGGACAGAGTTGTAGGAAGGAAGAGTAGACACAATAGGCAAGAGATGAGGGAAAGTGGCGGCAAGAATACTCAGTATTCCTTGCTGTGTGAAATCGTTAAAGAGCAGACTTTCTTACTAAACAGATTAAAGAGAAAGGGACAGACGGAGAGACAGGGAGTGATGGCTGTAATTGTTGACAAGGCAAATCTTACAAGGCCCGGTGCAGATAAGTGCAGTTGTGAGTTCACAATTGCAGTGTCCTTTGCGGCTCTTGACCCTGTCCTCTGGCTTGTATATACTTCCTATCCTCTTTTCACGGGATGAAAGCTTTCTATAAAATGTATTCTTAAAGCACAAACATGATAGTATTAATTTGAAATACAGAAGTAAACTGTTTAACCAAGGTTTGCCCAGACTAGGGAAAGAAAACATCAGGTGGTCACGTATCCAGCCCCAGCGATTGACCAATATTATCCCAACTAATCCATCCCTACCATCCGGGTCACACAAGCCAAATTCAGATCTAACACTGTTAGTAGCTTCCTGAGGCTCCTGGTAGAAAATGCTGGACTTAAAAGCATGCATGTCCATGGGAGTCCTGTGTTATTTCAGCCTTTGAAATAGGAAAAATAGATGAATTTCTACATGATGGATTTTAAGGACACAAAAAAGGCACTCTGGCTCTCAAAAATGTGTAACAAAAAGGACAAGTGTCAATTCTCTTACATATATCAGAAATTTCTGGCCCAAGATTCTAACGAGCATATCACAAATTAAATATAAAATCTGAGAACTGGAGAGATGGTTCAGGGGTGAAGAGCACTTGTTGCTCTTGGAAAAGAACTGGGTTTGAATCACAGCACCCACATGGCAGCTCACAAATGTCTATTACTTCCAGGAGCCTCTTCTGACTTCTGCAGACACCAGGCACACGCATAGTACATACATATACATGCAGGCAAAGTGCTCAGATACATAAAAATAATAAAATAAGTGAACAGTTTTTAAAAGAAAAAAATGAATTCTAGACTTGACTTCACATTTCTAAATACATATATTCCCTCTGGACATACTTGTCATCATAATATGAATATAATATTTCCCATCCAAATTTTAAAACTATAAATTCTTGTTGGTTTGTTAAGTCCTTTTAGAAGTCTATCCTATATTTTATTTACATAAATAGAGGATAGAAGACCAATAAATGAGGCTTATTACATCAAGTTGAGAACAAGTAAAGTAGGAGGACATTGAAAAGTGACTATGAAAAAACTACAGTATAAAGATAGAGGATAGATAGATATAGATGTTGATATGTTATATATATATTATTAAAATGTCGTAATGAAACCCATTATTCTGAACACTAATTGTAAAATGGCAAAATAAAGGTGTCTGTCACTAGATAGGGACATTCGGCAGAACACAATCTGTGAGTCGAAATCCAGTGAATACCACATGCTAATAATGCAACCACCAGAGGGCACCATTTCTAATTTTCTAAAGGCACCCAAGCAGCTCACAAAGGCTACAGAAAAAAACTTGAAGGTGCTGGTTAAACTCAAACTTTTCACGTCCACCTTCTACCAGAAATGAAGAGTTGACATTCAGATCTCGTGATGAGAATATTTGTTAAGTCAGTAAATCAATGTCAATACAGGAAGATGGATTGTCTTGGTACTAGAGAGTATTCGTTTTATTTCAGGAGAAATGATGTAGGAGAAACATTCACAGCACATCCTATTTCACTCTATGAAACATGAGAAGCTTTACTGACAGAGCCTGAGAATGTTTTTAAATAGCTCCACAGGAAGCTGGAGGAAGAGAAAACTCCTGCATCCCTTGCCTGATGGCTTTGTTTCAAAAGATTCTTATTTTGCTAGAAATAAAACGAGAGTGTACAGATCGGGTTCTGACAAACTGTCACTCCGTCACTTTGTCAAAATCCTAATAAATGCTTGTGCACACCGAGGTATCACATATTAACTTCATGAACACATAAGCAGTGTTTTCCCACTCTAAAGCCAGGAAGCTGCAAGAGCAGCCCCGCAATGGCAGCCTGTCTTTTTATACACAGGTCTAGAAACAGTTTGCACATGTAAGACCTTCTCGGAAAGAAATGCTGCAGAGGACACCAGCAGTATTGTCTTCCAAGCAATGAGGATATTAGGGTGTAGAGACTGAAAACTCTTACCTCCTTTCATGTTGCTAGTTAATTTTGCATTTGGCCTCAAATCGATGCTGTTCTTGATTTAAACGTAAGCTCTTCAAATTCACAAAACCATTGGAGAAACTCTGTACTTAATGAGTAAAGTGTTATTTTAGCTGTTAGGAATTTTGGTGTAAAATAGATATAATGTGATACTTTGAATCAAATATACCTATTCATTTATCTTGCTACTGTTTCTCAGGGAATGAATTTACTATGCTGATTTAAAAAAAGGGGGAAGAATAGGACAATAAAATATCACATAATTTTGGGTGTATCCTGACGAGTCTTTGCATTCTAGGAAATTAGCTGGGAGGCACAGAACAGCAGCTTACCTGGTCCAGTAGCTTCTGCCCATTGAGGTGCGCCTGCAGAACGGCATCATTGACAAGCAAGTGGAAGTTCAGGAGCACGTGTTCCACATCATAGGTCCCATGCATCGCATCTGACAACTCTTCCAAGGACCGGATATAAGCATGCCAGTGTGGATTAAGCTCTGTCATGTGGGCCAGGCAGCCCCTGACAACGTTAAGGCAGTACCCCATACAGGGCTTGCTGAGCATCAGGCTCTGACAGTGTGGGCAATACTGCATCCTCAGGAGGGCTCGACTGCACTCCTTGGAGAAGTGCATATGGTCCGTGGTATTGATGACTTCAATGCCCAGATTAAGGGCCTGCAGAAATGTGCGGCTGGGCAGCAGGGACCTCCCCATCTGCCCCATGACTCTTTTGGGAATATTGCCAAATGGACTAACATCCTGGCGGGCCATTCGGATACATTCTGAGTATTGCAGAGAACTGTCAGTCACACCAGGGTTTATGAGATGGTTGTAGACCAGAGGGAAAAGACTGTCAAAAAATCTGTTTACAAATTCTTCAGGATTAACATCTGCACCAAATAAATAGAGCCCTACTTCAGTGAAAAACTCCTGAATCGAAGCTGCAGCCTCCATTGCCATGTTCCGGTAGGTGTTGCAGAAAAGGATACTGGTGTAATTCTCTGCTTGTCGGATGAGCGTTTCCAGGGTCTCTGTAACACAGTAAACGTAAAGGAGAAGGCTTAGTACTCAAGGCAAGACATCGGTCCATCTGCCACATGCAGCAAATGAGTATAATGTACCATAACTACCCCAAGATAAACCCTGATGCCCAGTCTACCAAACTGATTTTTCCAAGGAGAACGGCAGCATGATAATGCCAATACACACCAATGCATTTCTGGGAGTGTATCTAAGCTGGCTAAAAAGTGCAGAAACCAAAAGTTAGTTACACAGGGTGGTAGTTTCTTGCTCATTTTTATTATACAGCTATTAATAGTCTGCTTATAAGAAGTTTGTTTTGTTTCATATCCTGGAGTCAATACTTACAAACTTGACAGCATATGATACTTGATTTCTTGTCTACTATATTCTCATAGTTTTTCCATCCTACTTTTATTTTCAAAATGAAAGTTTGTAGATATATATCAGTTATTTCTCAAGCAGGCAGATCCCAAAAGAACAGCTTGATAATCCACAGACCTTTTAATATTTTCAAACTTCAACATAATTAAAATATGCCACTACCCTACTCCTTCACTCCTTGTAAATTGCCGTGTCTTGTTAAGCAGTGAGAAATGTAAGTGATGCTACCTGAAGACAGTAGTTTGGAACCCTCTTATCCATTATACTTTGTTGTTCTTAATCTCTTCTTCAAAAGGCTGACTGTGGGATATTTTATTTGTTACCTAAGTAGTTGATGTTTTAAGACAAGCCAACCAAATCTAATATAGCCACAAAGAAAGGGATAATAATCTAAAAGGAAGAGATTGGAGTAATCATTGAGATCAAATGAAATTCCAAACCCTGGCTATTAAAGAGCAGTAAACCACCATGACTATTTGAGTAATTACATTTTATAATTAGACTAATTAATGACACTTGACTATATCGATATATAATTAATTATAAAATATATTCAATAAAATTATCTCCCATAGCAACAACCTCATAGTTATTTTTAATTGGGTTGTAAAAGACCACAGTCATAATTCAGTAATCCAATCACTGCCTGAGTATCTTATAAAAGAGATGGAGAAAAAGTAAAAAAAGAAATAACGGAAAGCAAATATACAAGTAGTGACTCCTAAGAAAGCAGAACTACACCGTGACTGTGCAACAGTGTCTTCTCAAAAAGGGAAGAACACAGTGAAGCGTGTTCTGAATTTCTCTGAGACTGACTGATAACTGCATTTCAGAGCTCAGTGTGAACTATCAGGGCATGCCTACCCTGCAATCAAAGGCAACTGCTTTGAAAGGCCACTGCACCTCTGTGTTCCCTCAAACAGATGACTACAAACTCTAGATTGCTAACAACGTAGGACTCGATTGTTCATACGCTGTCACGTGATACAGGTTATCAAACGTATTCTAGCAACTCAGGGAACATGGGAGGGGATGCAAGTGGGCTGGGAGCCACCATTAATACCGGATTCCCCCAAATGGCCAAACCAATGGTCTGTGTGAAGGCCCGTGCAGGCTGCAAGACCGCTTCAGAGACCTGTCCTAGTCCAGCAATCTATATGTCAGGCGCAGCTCATGTGATTCCCACATGGCCTGACTTAGAAGCACTGCAATGGCCAAGAACCAGCCCTCTCTGCTCCTAGAGCAGGTCAGAACCTGTCCCAGGAGGACAGCCCAACCCTCCAGTGGCATCTCAACCAGGACACTACTTTCCCAGACCCACAGAGTGACTGGGAGTGCCACACTGAACTCGGGGCTTGAACTAGAATAAAACATCTAAGTTTTCCATTTCCTCCATAGCATGGGCCCACTTTTCTCAGTTGCTTGTGTGTGGAAATTAATTATGACATAGGTCACAAGTAATTATATTTACATTAGTATTTAAACATCAATAACTACAAGTTAATTGCTTTTTAAGATAAATGAGACTAGATGAAAAGACACTCCCATATCACATGCATTCCTATGTATTTTCCACATATGGTTTTTACAGTGTTATGGATGTGTTCAGGAAACTGACACCAGCCATAGTACTCTTAGTTGAATGACACTTCAAGAGGATCAACACTGTTGATCCTGGCAACACAAATGCCTTGTCCTTTCTTTGACAACTCTAAATGATGCTCTGTGATTGTCTTTAATAGCCAAAAGTGAAATATAAAGTATTTCTTTTCAAATTCTAACATCATCCATTTGTAGCTACTAACTTAAGACAGTATGAAACTTGCTGGTGAATATCCATAACTATATATTTTGCATATTAACTTATTTTATGAAAACAAAATTAAAGAGGATGTATTTGGTACAGCCATTATAGTAAGTGTAGTGCATCCAAACACTATGTCTTTACTGAATTCACTCTGTACTATTGACAACATACTAACTTTGACTACCATTTGTGTGTGCCATTAAAAATACACAGTTCTGGCTGTATTTTATTTTAAGGTAGTTCTTCTTTGATTTAATTGTTATTTTCTAAGTGTCTAAACAAAATGAAATTTTGAAGTTGACTTTTTGTCACAATGTCACTAATGGACCACAGCATAGGGATTTATTTTGCTTTCAATTTGTATTACACCAAATACTTAAAGTGATTGGAATAAGCATATTTTGTGACTTTAGCCTAGTTTCTATATATTTTCACATATAAAAATACATAAAAATGAAAATCCTCATAATCCCAGTAACCAAGACCTCAGACAGGAGGATCATGATTTTGAAGTTGGTGTTTTCTAAATGTCAACCAGGTCACCCTGAGTTATGCAGGAAATCCTGTCTCAAAACAAAACAACTTAAAAAGTCAAACTTATTAGATGATTTTGGTCAATATTTTTTTTAATGTTGGGTAAACTCAAGGTGAGATTATAAAAATTAGTTCCATATATTAACTTTTAATTTACAAAATTACAATTTTTATCAATAGGCATTAACACTTTTCTTTTTAGAATTGACACTGTGGTATTACCAAGAATTTTAACGTTAAATGTAATTGACATGTAACAAAGCATTTGCTGCCTTGAAAAAGAATTTGTACATAACATCAGTGTGAACAGAAGGTAGGTTAGGTGATGAGTAATTTGTCTAGTGGCTTAACTGTGAAGAATAAGATGCATATTATATACAAAATTTTATTTTATGTGAAAAATCCACAGGGATGTCTTGCAAGCAGTATCTTTCTATCTTTGTGATATACATTGGAATGATCCATGAAAAAAAAAATAAACATTTGCCCACATTTGCTTAAGGAACTTAGTGCTGTGGAATATTAGTTAAAGATGTGTTACATTCTTTTATGCTGTGGAATGTTTGTTTAATGATGCAAAGATGTGTTACATTCTTTTAAGTTGCATTTGTTTAACTCTGTAAAGCTGTGTTACTGTGCCTGTCTAAAACATGTAATGGTTTAATAAAGATTTGAATAGCCCAATAGCTGGACAGGAGAAATAGGCAGGACTGGCAGGCAGAGAGAATAAATATAAGGAGAAAAAGAGAGAAGAGGGAGCAAGTGAAAAAAGGAGAAGGAGGTAAGGATGCCAGGAGCCAGCCACCCGGCCACACAACCAGCCATGGAGTAAGAAGGAAAGAAAAGTATATAGAATAGAAAAAGGTAAAAGCCCAGAGGCAAAAGATAGATGGGATAATTTAAGAAAAGCTGACTAGAAACAAGCCAAGCTAAGGCTGAGCATTTTCAAGTAAGAATAAGTCTCAGTGAATTTATTTGAGAAATGGGTGAAAGGCCTCCAAAGAATGAAAATAAAAACCAATTACAATTTAGTGAGAAAATTACCCAAAACCCTTCTCTGCTTTGTGTTTGCCATTGAGTATTTCAGTAGGCATCTCCTCCCAATGAAATCAGATGAAATCTATGAAGCCAAAATCATGTCTTGTTTCCTTCTTAATGCCAAGTGGTAGAAAGAAGAAAAGGCAGCAATCTAATTACAATTTGATTAAAAGATATAATTCCTCCTAAATTTATGGGAAAATTCACTTATCTAAACATAAAACCATTTGTGTATAATCTCACAGAGACATGTGTTTAAATGTCTGAAGTTCATGTGCATCTATTTCAATTATTGGCTTTAGGCCGGGCGGTGGTGGCGCATGCCTTTAATCCCAGCACTCGGGAGGCAGTGGCAGGCAGATTTCTGTGAGTTCGAGGCCAGCCTGGGCTACCAAGTGAGTCCCAGGAAAGGCGCAAAGCTACACAGAGAAACCCTGTCTCGAAAAACCAAAAAAAAAAAAAAAATTATTGGCTTTAGCATTCAGTGATAACTGCATGGTAAAACACAAGTATAGAAACTTTACTTCAGGTGTCCCAGTCCCCATCCCCATCACAGGTATTTTATCATACATGTAAATGATTATTGACATATAAGTCAAGAATTTTTAAATTCAAATTAAATACTGAAAATAAAGTGAGGTGACCTTGATAAGAAATTAAATTTAACAAACTGAAGTCAACAAAGACTCTTATGTGAGTGACTTTTGGCAGCAAGAGAAAAGTCATCTTCATGGGGCTTTTATTATTTTAAAGATAAATTGACTCCATAGGTAACAATCACAAAACAATAGTTTCAACAACCTCTCCAGCATAACATGAACAGACAATTTGGGGGTCTTAATACATTTTAATTTTTTAAGCCTTTGAACATGTTAAAACACAAAATATGAAGTGTTATTTTCAAGGTAAGACTACAGATGTCCCCAGCTAGAGCAATGAAACATGAGAAGAAATAAAACCATGTCAGCCACGGAGAATCAGCTGATGCTTAGCATGTGTATTTAGGTTACTGAGATATTTTCAGAGTGACTTTACATTTTTGCACATCAGAGTTCCAAAGTCCCAGAATATGTAACTGCAACAAAACTTTCCTTACTACTCAGTTACTTCCAAGCTGCATTGTGCCTGATGATATTCATCCCCATTCATTACATTTTAGAGAGACAAACAGATGGATAGAATTTAAGAATAATTTCTCAATAGTTTTATCATGCATATATTAAAATAAATTTTAACTCTATCTCAAGCTTTAGAAAATGCTTTCCAATGATTTCAACAGTACCACATTTAATAATCCTGTTACTCTTCTGAAGAGCACTAAAGGTATAAGAACTGTTGTCATAAGAACTCACATAAAAAACACAGCAATTACTTATTTTTCCAGCTTGGAAATGTTTATGATGAATTTGTTCTTCCATTTGCATATTTCCTCAAGTTTTTCAGGAAAGTAAAATGTGTAATAAATGTTCTCTGGAATATTGATTTAATGACATTTAAATGCTATGCATTATGATTTGTAATATAATTCTTCAGAAATTAGTCATCTGTATAAATAAACAGTGACTGGGATATTAATCTGCATCACTAAGAATTAGCATATTGGTCATTAATCTACTAAGACAAGCACTGCAAGGAAAAATGCTTTCTCAACTTTTCTTCCTTTATTTCCCTCTTTGTTAATTTGATGATCACAGTGCATTACACTTACTTCTAATAGTTCTGCATTCATTTATGTTCCAAAGTTAATACAGATTCTAGTAAAAAATATACTTAATAAAGCACTTGCATAGGGCCAAATGACCATCTCTGTGTGTGTGTCTATGTGTATACGAAAACAATCACTTCACACATTGTAGAATGAAGAATTTAAATAAAAATTTCTAGTTGCTTTAAAATACACTCAAAGAAACAATACAGAGACAAGGAACAGCTTCAAATAAACTATTTCTTGCTAATTATGTAATGTGGACTTTAAAAGAACAAATAAACCAGCACCTTTAGTGATGGCTTTCCTCCTCTCTCTGATTTGTAATTTTGGTTAGTTTCATGTTCTAGGACATAGATCTATTTTATTTAAACAAAATATACCACTTTAACAAACCATAATTCCTGCTGTCATTTCTCTTTTTGATATCTCAAGAAAATAAAATGTTTGGCTTCCCCTGGCACATTGTCCATTTCCTGAAATACATTAAAATCTCATTTCTTTCGACATTCATTCCTTCATTCATCCACCGAGCCACTATTTTTAGAATGTGTTCTAGACACTGAAGCTGGAGCTGAGTAGTCCATACACGTTTATGTGTTAGGAAGATTAGGATCTATAGAGTAGAAAAATAGAAAAGCAAACAAATGGCTATTGTCAAGTATCACAGGGAAAGCCAAAGAGCAAACCCCAAATGTGACAGGAAATAGCTCTAAGTCAATTTATCATTAAACTGTTCGAAGTAGGAAACTTTCTGAGTTTACCAAATACACCCAACCTAGACATCATATTTATTCCTGTGACAGATTTAAATATATATTTATGCAAATGAATTTAAACAAAAATGATTTCCTGCTTTATGGCTATCTTAAACAAGATGAACAAGAAAGCTTTCTCTAAGAATGTAGCATTTGAGAGGGGATTTTCATGAGGAAAGAGCCTAGTATGGGAAGATAAGAATCTGGCAAGATCAGAGGACCTGGAACTCAAAGTTTGAGGTGTGCAGAAACCCATCACCAGAACATACAGAATATCATCAATGTGATTGGCGCCCTGAAAGGAAAAGCAAGAGAAAGCAGTGAACCAACAGACAGGAGGCAGATCACAGAGTGACTCGCAGCCCATTATGAGAGGTAAAGACAATAGATGAGCAATGGAAGTTACCAGAGAACTTTCTACAGAAGAGCAAAGTGTCATGCTTTGTGTTTTAATGGATTTAAGGGTGAAGTATAGACCATCAGAGCCAAGGCAAGGGAAAGCAGGGAGCTCAATTAAAGATGACAGAGGTCTGGGTGACACACATCTGTGTGTCGGACTATCCTCTCGGTGGTGGGATGCACAGCTGTAAGAGAGCACATTAGCCATATGTGAAAAATAGTTAAAAGGATTTGCTTCTGTTCTGAGGAGTATAAGAGAAAGAGGTAGAGGAACACATGTTCTGGAGCCCAGGCCTGAGCAGTTGGATTCTCGATGGTACTATTTACAGAGAAAGGCCAGACTATGGGGCACCATGTCCAAGTTAGAAAATCGAGGATAAGATTAAAATGCCAATCAGGAATTGAAATGAAGTTTATTGGTGTATACTGAAGGAAAATAATAAAAGTTTGAAGGGAGAAGTTGAAGCTGTTTGTACAAATTTGGGTACGAGAAAGCAATAAATGTCATGGTACTAGATGAACTAAAAGACAGGCCAAAAGAAAAGAAAAGAAAAGAAAATATGAATTACTAGAAAGTAGAAAGAGAATAGAAGTCAATAAAGTAAAAGAAAAAAAGAAAGGAGAGTATCCCTGGGGTCAAGGGAAGGAAATTCTTCTTCTGTCTTTCATATCAAAGGCCACAAGGACAACTGAGATAAGGAGTGCCAACAACTGCTGACAAGAGGTTGGCTCCTGTGGGAGCTGCCCGGAAGAATGAACCCAAGAAAGAGAGAAGACGCTTCCAGCAAGAGCTGGCTGTGGAGACATAGAACCAGGGCAGGCACTCGATGGGGATCTGTAGTCAAAGATTTTGTTGTTCTGAGAAGGGTCAATCTTCTTCAGTCTCCTCTGGGGATAAAGTGATAACTGAGCAGTAGAGATGGGATTGAGATAAAAATCATTTGAATAAGCTAAAAGATGTGATCCTAGACCCTCATGGGAAATCCAAATACTTGACATTTCATAGGTGTGCAAGTTGCCAAGACTGACAGCAAGAGAAGTAATGGAAAGAGAATCTCACAATGTGTTCAACTATGGAATTGGTTCGAGAGATTTCTGGCAGTGTTTCTTACCAAATGTAATAGCTACTTCTCGAAACTCAGATTCCCCTGTTCCCTCCAGCCTTTAAATCTGGAGCCAATGATCATACTACATTCTATAATCATGAAATATTTATTCCTTTCCTTAGCCAGCATTTAAAAGCAGTAGTCTTGGAAATATATCATCTTCTTTAAAACACAGCACCACTTTTAAAAATGTTGTGTTTATTATTGTGTGGATGCATGTGCACCATGTGGGTGGCAGACATGCCACATCATGCATGTGGAACTCAAAGATCAAGTTTGCAAAGCTGGTTCTCTCCTTCCGTCTTTGCATAGGTTCTGGAGATCAATCTTAGATCACCAGGCTTGCACGCAAGCTTCCTTACCTGCTGAGTGGTTGTGGGGGTTTGAATGAGAATGACTCCTATAGGCTCATATATTTTAATGCTTAATCCCTAGTTGGTAGAACTGTACGGGGGGGGGGGAGATTAAGAGGTGTGGCATTATTGGAAGAGGTATGCCACTTGGGGCAACCTTTGAAGTTTCAAAAGACTCACATCACTGCCAGTGTGCCATCCTCCTTGCCTCATGCTTCTGGATCAAGATATAAGCTCTCAGTAATTACTCTGGCACTACACCTGTCTGCCTGGTGCCATTCTCCCCACCATAATGATAATGGACCCAACTGTCTGACACAGTAAGCCCCCAACAGATTCATTCTTCAATAAGTTGCCTTGGTCATGGAGTCTCATCACAGCACCAGAAAAGTAACTAATACAGACATCTTACTAGTCCTTCATTTATGATATCAAATGATACTACAAACTGCTGATTTCTACATCTACAAATGTAGTTTAATATTTCTGAGTTTTTTCTTTATCTCAGGACCCCTTATGTTTATAAGAATTTATCAAGAAGCTTGAAGTCATTTTGTCCCAGTGAGATGTATGTATATGTACATATGCATTCATATAAATATGTACATATTTCTAATTTCATTTCTATTGCTATGGTACAATACTCTGACCAAAAGCAACTTTATGAAAGAAAGGGTTTTTGTTGTTGTTTGGTTTTTTGTTTTTGTTGCTGTTTTGTTTTAGTTTTTGGTTGTTTTGTTTGTTTATTTGTTTGTTTGCTTGCTTGTTGGCTTATAATACAAGATTACAGCCCATCACTGGGGGTAAATTAAGGCATGCATTCAAGAAGGTAGTCACATTCCATCCACAGTCAAGAACAGAGAGAAAGAGATGCACCTACTATAGGCTGGGTCACCTAACAATTGAAACAATCCCCCACAGACATGCCCAGAAGCTAATCCAACCTAGATAATTCTTCATTGAGATTCTTTCCAGGTGAATCCATGTTGTGTCAAGTGAAAGTAAAACTAACCAGTATGTGTATGTGTTTGTGTGTGTGTGTGTGTGTGTGTGTGTGTGTGTGTGTGTATACATGTGACTTAAATATTTATTCAAACTAGAAAGGGAACTAAATATGTAATTGCATTAGAAGAATAAGTAGTTACTTTTGAGTCTCTATACGTGTAATGCATGACTGAACACCTTACAGGAAGAGGTAGAGAAGACATGGTAGAGTTTATGGCAGCAGAAGCCTGTGTCCAAGACTTTTTACACTACCATAAGACAGAACAAAGAGCAGGTGGTAGCTGGTAGCTATCAAAAACCAGGCTTTTGAGACCTACTTGTAACAAGTAGGCCAGCCCTTGTAAAGGTTCAAATGAGCCTGGAGAGGGGCATGGCAAACTCAAATTATGACAAATAGATTACTTATTTTATAAAGAAAAATGTCTACATTTCCAAAAAGAAAAAAGAAAACTTTAGTGAGAACACTATCATTGTTGTACATCATTGCAAATTCCAGTAATGTCTGGCTTAATGGGAGAGACTTGATGGAAACTCTAACAGTTGGTAGTTTTGCTTGCGAAATATGAAAAAGAAATTCAACATCACACAGATATTTGACATTATTTAAGACTGTTGTTAACATTATTTTGCGTTATATAAAAACAAGGTTATTAGATGTTTGTCCAAGGTTAGTTGCAACATTAAAGTCTAGGAATGGGCTTTCTTTACTATGTTAATTAAAATCCATTTTGCTTTTTTGCATTATAAATTATTCTGTTATTCATGATAAAATCTGTCATGTACTGACATTTGAAAAATGTTGGTACACAGGTTATATATATTTCTCTAAGGTTGACACACTTCTCCACATTGTAAGTATGACAAAATCTTCTCATGGGAAAAATAAATTTATTATCTAAATATTCAAGTTTATCTTAAAGTTAAATTCTGATCACTACGGTTTGGATAAATGTTTCCCGAAGGTACATGTATAAAAGACCTGGTCTCCAAGGCTGGGTAATTGCCTCAGCAGTTAGATGGTATTGTGTTCCCCAAAATATTGTGCACCCTAATAAACTTATCTGGGGTCAGAGAACAGAACAGCCACTAGATACAGAGGCTAGAAAATTGGGCCACTCACACCTTTAATCCTAGCATTCCAGAGGCAGAAATCCGTCTGGATCTCTGTGAGTTCAAGGCCACATTGGAAACAGTCAGGCATGGTGACACATGCCTTTAATCCCAGAAAGTGAGTCTTTAATCCCAGGAAGTGAGGGCAGAAAGCAGAAAGGTATATTATTGGTGAAATTATTAAGGCCACTCCATGTAGTTAAAAGGGAGGTTTATTTTGTGGGGTAACTTGCAAGTGAAGGGATTGTTTACAGGGTCTGGGAAAGGTGTAGCGCAGTTCGGTGGTGTTCTCTGGAGAACTCTGCTAGGTCTACTTCCAGGAACCAAGAAAGCCGACACATCCGGATCTTGGGTCTTGAGGGCCCTCTCTTGGCCCTGCCTTGTAGGCATGACAGTTACCAAAGCCTCAATGGGGGTTGGAACTTCCAGATCAAAGCTGGAATGGCTACTCACTACAGTATATAAGGTGTGAAAACCAGGAACTAGGCTGGTTAAGAATTCAGGCTTTTGAGAAGCAGTTCAGCTGAGATTCATTTGGATAAGGACTCAGAGGCTTCCAGTCTGAGGAAACAGGATCAGCTGAGGAACTGGCGAGGTAAGGTAGCTGTGGCTTGTTCTGCTTCTCTGATCTTCCAGTGTTCACCCCAATACCTGGCCTCAGGTTTGATTTTATTAATAAGTACCTTTAAGATTCCTGCTACAGTTAGGAGTACTTGCTGCTTTTGTAGAGGACCAAGGTTTAGTTCCTAGCACCCACATGATGGCTCACAATTGTCCATATCTCCAGTTTCAGAGGATTCAATGCTCTCTTCTGGTCTCTGTGGGCACTGCATGCACATACCTGTATTCAGGTGAAACCCTCATATGCATAAAATAAGACCTGATTCCCAGAATGACCTTAATGTCATTTGTGGAAAAAAGGGACTTTGGTGAAATCTTTAGTTCATACAAAATGGGGTAGGGAAGATCATTGTAGGGCTTTAGTCCCATCACCACCTACACACACATTTGGGGCTCTATGGCTGATGCGGTAACCAATTTTGCTATGATATCCATTCCCACCATGATGTGTGACTTCCTTCAGCCCAAAATCATGGAGCCTATGACCATGGACTTGTACCACCAAAACTACAATCCATAATAAACCTTCCTTCTATGTAAGTTAGATATCTCAACTATTTCATTATAGTGATAAAAGGTCTACTAATGATAGGTCAACTATCATTAACAAAATATAGAGTAAATCTATTACCTTGATATTATAAACTCATTTGTTCAATCTTAAAAAAATGTTTGCCAAATCACAAATCTGAGTCACTATAACTTGGTTTTTTTTTTGAAGAAATAAAATGGTATTTGTGGCAAAAAGTGTGGTTAGTTGAACCAGTATCTCAAATAACTGCAAAAGTGGTCTTTATTGAGATATCCATTATGTTTGATCAGAAAACAGATATGCTTTATGTATTTTTCTCATTTTATCACACCCACTGTGAAAAAATGTGTTAGTGGACCCGAAAGTGTGTAGTTAGCAAAATGAATAATATTTCTTTGTTCATCAGGATATTGTCAAATAAAACTGCAATTTTAAACACTATGTCATTTGAGAGAAAATGGCCCCCAAAGGGAGTGGCAATATTAGAAGGTGTGGCTTTGTTGTAGTAGGTATGGCCTTGTTGGAAGAAGTGTGTCACTGTGGAGGTGGGCTTTGAGGTCTCATATTTGCTCAAGCCATACCCAGTGTTTCAGACAATTTCTTGTTGCCTGTCAGTGAAGATGTAAGAACTCTCAGCTCCTTCTCTAGCACCATGTCTGCCTACATGCTGCCTTGCTTCCCACTATGACAATAATGGACTGAACCTCTGAAACTGTGAGCCACCCCAATTAAATGTTTTCCTTTATAAGAGTTGCCATGGTCATGGTGTCTCTTCACAGCAATAGAAACGACATTCTGAACTGAAAGGAAACTGATGTGAACTAGATTGACATATGCTCTCCTACTACATAAGAACTCACCTCAATCTTTCCTTTTACACTAACATTCAACAGATACACAGAAGGACAGTTTCTACCTAAACACTCCTAGTGTCTTCCACTAGCTACTCTGTTTAATTTCCTTAGCCATCATATTTATTTTAGATGAACACATATGTTACCAATAATATCTTCCATTTGAGGAATTATCATTATTTATATGTGCTTCTTAGTGTTAGAAAATTCTGTGGATAATTTTCCCAAAAGCAGTTTACTAATGTGCATCATAGTCTCTTACACCTTCCTCATGTTCATGCCATAGCTATTGCAACCGTCCTTACGGGGCTGCTGTTAAAAACCACATCTGTCTTTTCCTGTTAAGCTGTAATAAACATTAAGGAGTTGAAGTGCACAACACAAGAAGCCATAGGAAAGTCTATGTCATATGAAAATTCATATGAATTTACTGAACCTCAGTATTGATGTGTTCCAGTACTCACATGCCTTATACACAGAAACTTTGAAAAGTTCTCTAATTTCAGTCTGGAACCTGGTGATTTTCAAACATCTTGGCCATGACCCCAACAGATCTGCTAGATCACATTGCCAAGAGTCCATTTGAGTGTTTCCTAACTTACAGGCCACCAAACAGAGAGAGAAAGAATTGGAAGTATCCACTACTGAGTTCCAGACAGTTTAATAAATACACTGCTACTACCTTGACAGGAGAAACTCCTGCAGAAGCCAGGCAATCTTTTAGACCATTACATTCTTTCCAAATAGTAGGAGGAAAAATTGCAATACTTTCTGATAACTGAAATGGGTTATAAAGCACAAAATCAATCAGACCAGGAGGAGTCCGCTTCACTACAGAATGCATTCTTGCTTTCATAGCTGTTCCCACAAAGTACTCCACCAGTAGCACAGTCAGAAGTATAAAGAACAGAGAGTTACAATTATGTGATTAACACTAGGCTGAGGGCAGTTCTTTCTAAATTCACTAGAAATCTAAATTTTATTTCATTTTTTAAATGTATTACACAGAGTTTGTGTGTGTGTATGTGTGTGTGTGTGTGTGTGTGTGTGTGTGTGTGTGTGTACATGTGCTTATCCATGTTCATGCATGTGCAATGGCCATATCTGGAGGTCATAGGCCTTGCTGACATCTATTCTTTCCATCTGCCATGTAGGCTCTGGAGAGCTAGCTCAGGGTGTTCAGATTTGGCAAGTGGCCTTATCCACCAATGCATCTCACCAGCCTGAGCTATAATCTGAAAAATACACTTCAAAGATATTAGATTTTATTAATCTAAATTTTAAATTGTGAATTCAATGATATTAAATATAGATTTTTTCCTATAGAAATGTCTCAATTCTAAAGAAATTGTCTTCCATTTTATTGGTTTTAAAATAAGGGTGGAAAGTTATAATTGCTACTGCCTAGCACAGTAACGACAAAGTGTTTGCAGTGTAGGAACAGAAAAGAACTTAACAGATACAGAACACAGCACCCCAAAGGCCTTCATCACCAGCCCCAGAACTTTGGTCTCCATTCTATTCCATACAGATTGAAACTTCCTAACTGTTCTCACTCCATGCTGCCATGTTTAATGCAGCCCAAACAGTGGCTATGTAGCTAACATATCAAATCCCATACACCTGGAGCAAGAGAAAAATCTGTCTCTTAAAGTGTGTGTGTGTGTGTGTGTGTGTGTGTGTGTGTGTGTGTGTGTGTGTGCATGTTTAAATTTGAAAGCCATTACAATGAAGGCAGCATCACTGAGGAAGGAACTCATCAGTGAGAACTTTAAGAATCTCACTGAATCCTGTATAGCTCCTCAGCATCGCCCTACTTTGGATTCCTTTTATTTTTGAGATTATAATACAATTTCATCATTTCTTCCTCCCTCCAAATCCTCCAATATACCCTTTGTTGTTCTTTTTCAAATGCATGGCCTCTTTTTTTTTCATTAATTGTTATATGTATATGTGCATATACATATATATTCTTAAATATAACCTGCTCAGACTGTATAATGTTACTCAGATGTATGCTTTCAGGACCGACTATTAGGTGTTGGAGAACACACTGATGGGATCTTTCCTTTAGAAGACTTTCTCCTGCTTTAAGAATTTCTTACTTGCCTGTAGTTCTTTGTGGAGGGCTGAGGCCTCCAGGGCTTATCTCAAGTCCACTTTGGCTTGTCTGTCAGTGTTAGTACTGTTCAGCTCACATTTGGGCAGTTGATGACATTCTATGGATGTAGCTTATTATGTTACTAGAAGACACAATTGCATAGCAAACTCCCTGATCCTCTGGCCTTTCAATCCCATCACCCATCCCCCACTCCAAGAATGTTCCAAGCCTCAGGTGCAGGAAGAGTTGTATTGTAGATGTAGCTTTTGGAATTGGGCTCCACAACTCTGCATTTTGATTGGTTGTAGTTTTCTGTAATGGCCTCCATCTGTTACAAAGAAGTTTCCTTGATCAGAGGTAAGGACTGCACTTATTTGTAGGTATAAGGATAAATGTTTAGATTATAGTTAGGGATTATGTTGGTTTAGTAAAGTGATGGTTGTAGGTTCTCTTCCAAGATCCATGACTTCACTAGCGCTGAGTTTTTTGAGAGAATTACCCATGGTGCATCCTATGCCACTTTTGTGATGGTTTCTAACACCATTGCAAGCAATATTTATGTAGACATCGTGTCTCTCCTTGCTGTTTGTAGTAAAACTCTTTATTATAGCTGAACTTAACTGTGATTTTGTTTCAATTTTCATATGAATTTTTCTTCTACACAACATGAACATATTAGCTTCCCCTTGCCCACATGCAAGGCAGACACAGATTGTGTCCCTGAATGCAGCAACAGCCTCACAGTAGTGGTCTCTGTGCCGAGATGTTGGGAAACTGAGGGCCAGCTCACTTCCTACTCTGTCATGTTCAGTGAAGCCTGTTTCCCACACCCCTCTCTGGATGAAGCTGCAGCTGTGTAGTCTCCTGCACTCACATAGAGCTTATGGCAGCGCTTTCAAAGCCACAATACAGTTAGGGAAATCGTTAGTTATCTTCAGTGCATAAAGCCTGTTATAAGGTTCAGTGTGATTAAGTTATTCAACGAGGATTTATTGTGCTTTAGGGAGCCTACTAAAGGAGAAAAAAACCTTGGTAAAGTTTCACCAATAGCATTTCAGTAGGCATACATAATTTCATGTAGTTAAATCACTCAGAGTTGCTACACAGGATGCCACCGTCATTTCAGAGTACACTAAAAAACTATTTTTCATAATGTCTCTAAATACATTTACCACATACATTATAGAATATAGTTCTATGGTGTCAGATATGACCAAACATTATGTAATATTAAAATTGCCAAAGGCCACAATTGCTTATAGCCAAATCTCTTACATCTTCATGGCCACACTTTACTAACAGTTTTGAGTCACATCAAGACATTCATGTTCAGTGTACCTTGGATGAGGTTCATAATCTTCCTTTTCCTCAGGCATTTGGCACTCTGGTATCTGGTGCTTCTAAAAGTCTAGACTCCCTACGAGGATACACAGGGTTCTTTGTTGGGTAGAGTCAAAGCCATTTTTCCAGTCTCTTTTCTACTCTTCCTCCTCCTCCTTTTAGCTCTCTCTCCCTGTACTCTTTCAGTGATACCGCACATGTAGTTGATGCTGCAATCACAGTCAAGTGGTGTTGTGTTGGCTTTGTCACGTCTTCAGACATTTCCATTTCTTCTTCTTCACTTCTCTACATAGAGCACTCATACCTATCACTAAGAGCAAATGGCATCTTCTGCAGGAAGCTTTGCATGCTGATCTGTCATCCCAGAGACTCTTTATATTGATGAATTCCAAAACCACATGGACTGCGCATCAAAATATTTTGAAAAACTTCTGCCTGTACTGAACATGTGCAGGCATTTTCCCTTGTCACTCACCCCTAAACAATTCTTAGAGTGGTTACATTTCACAAGGTATTAAAAACAATCTAAAAATGATTAAAATATAAGAAAAGTGTATTGGGATATTATCAGCTTAATTGGTTTAACAAGTAAGATGTCACAGGTAAGTGTAACACCCACAAGTATTCAGAGAGAAAGTGACTTCAGCAAAATGTCAATACATGAAGAGAGTCACGGGGAGCATTTGCTTGGAGTGATAAGAATGACTTTTAAATATTTTAGAGACAGAAGTGTGTGCTTTGCTACCATACCACTAACTATACTGTCTCCAATTGTTCAGCAAAGCTCTTTCATACAGACATACTGAGTTGGTTTGCAGGTAGGTCTGAAGAACAAAGTCTTCAGTTCCCTCATCTAGCATCATGAAAATAAAGACAGGAGAGTATCTGCAGAAAGGGTGGCAGCGGGCAAACTTCATGTTAGAGCTGGATTGTGAATCTAGAGAACAAAGTAGTGATGTGGACATGCATTCTCTGGAAATACATAGAAACAGTGGACTGAGCTTCCTATTCAATTAGAAGGCAGAAGATCAAAGTCACACATGGGCTATGGGCAGGGAGCTCACTGTTGGGACTCCACAGCCCTGTGTTCATCTCCAACATTACATTGACCTTTTGGACTTTGGGCAAGCTATTTAACTTTTCTCTGTACCATTTCTGTCTTTATAAGGAAGTAAAAGGGACTATGCATACATCATAGGGTTGAAATTGTGGATGGGTCAGGCAACCATAATTTAAAGGACCCCAATCAATTCCTATAAATGCTAATATATCTTAATACAAGAAAAATAAAAGGTCCTCCAGAAAACTTACCTGTTACATCAAATTTTCTTCCCTCTTTGATGCATATAAAAAGCATTTACACTTACAAATATTACAGGCATGAGGCTCATAAGCTATTTAGATTTTTATACACAAACTGTAAAATTAAATGTTACAATATTATCACCCAATGTGACATGTTTTTATTTCTTTATCAACTAGTCCTTCTGCTCCATCTCATGGTTAATAGGAATGAAAACATGAAAATCATATTATAAATTCTAGGATGAGAAAAGAATTGGAGTTCTTCCTTTGGGACACATCAGGGAAGACACAGAAGGACCATCAAATAACACAGAAAATTTTCCCTCTTTGAAACCGTCCACACCACGCACCGCACCCTCTGAAGGAGTGTTCTTCACTTGCATCATTATTTTCACTGATTTCTTGGCCCTCCTATGAACTGAAGGCCCCAAAGATAGCCTATGTTAAAGATTCTACGTGGCACAATAACTGATTAGAAGTCCATGATTGCAAATTTGGAATGTTACAGATCTACAGTCAAAATTGTCACATCTTTAGTCCTCATAGTAATCATTCATTTCCCATCAACGTAATATCCTTTTGACAGGCAGATAAAACTGCTGTAATATATTCTTAGAGAACCACTAGGATATACCAAAACCAAAAGCTAAGAATGTCACCAGGTAGCACATATTCTAGCATATCCATTCAGTGCAGCACTGCCTATGTTTTTCTTGATCATTTTATATAGTTTTGACATTTCAGTATATATATACTCATATATATGTATATATAGAGAATATGCATATATATAATATACAATATATGTAACAAAAGTAAAAAGAGGACCTGAATTTGAGAGATAGCATAGTGGGTACATGGGAAGAGTTGGAGAGAGAAAAAGAAAGAGAGGAAATGATGTAATTGTAAGTTCAAAATAATATAATATTTAAATATATATAATAATTAAAAATTATTATAAACTAGAAAACTAAACTATAACTGACTTTTCTCCACTCTGTCTGTCTGATATCCTCCCCTCAGTGAATTTAGTAAGTACCTTGATTTGTGACTTCCTTCTGTTTGGTGACTATAAAAAGTCAGCTGTGGTGGTTTGGAAGAAAATGCCCCAAAGGAGAGTGGCACTATTCAGAGGTGTGGCCTTGTTGGAGGAAGTGTGTCACTGTGGGGGAGGCTTTGAGGTCTCTTTTGCTCAAGCTTCCCTCAGTGTGACTGTCAGTTGACTTCCTTTTGCCTGAAAGATGTAGGAATCTCAGCTATTCCTCCAGCACCACATCTGCCTCTATGCCTCCATGCCTCCATGCTCCCCACCATGATGATAATGGACTAAACTTTGAAACTGTGAGTGAGTCACCCTCAATTAAATGTTTCCTTTGTAAAAGTTGCTGTGGTCATGGTGTCTTTGCACAGCAATAAAAACTCAAACTAAGACTTCCGCCTAATAGCTTCTATAGTGGTACTTGTCATTTGGTCATGCTAAAGCCATGTTACAAGACCATAATCACTTGCATCACTTGTGTTTGGCACAGAATAATCTCTTATTCCACTTGGAGTGAGGGCTGTGTTTGGGTCAACATTCTACTCAGCTGTGAGATGCTTGAGAGCAAGCGCCAAGGTGTCCCCAGGAGAAACGGCTGATACACCTATGCCCAGCAGGGACTTCACCAGTGTTTGGCCACTCATCACTGACCTTTGCCATCACTCCCTGACTTGCAGTGCCGTGTTGGCTAATGGGAGTCAAAGTTCCGCTTTAGTGAGTTCTGAAGAGGAGAGAAACTTCAGGGTAGAGTTTGATTTGGAAAGTTATAAATATTTTATTTTCTTTACCGCAAAAGATTATCAAAATAACAAAGGGAAAAAGAAAATTGTCTGAGTTCTTTTGATCTGTTTTTTCAGCTCAGTTCAGAACTGCCTGTGTTTTTATTGATTGTTTTGTATTGTTTTGACATTTCTATTAAGTTGGGCTTTGCTTGCTTTTTAAATGTTGACTCTGATATTGTTTTTACTTTTGTTTTTATGAAGCAGGGCCGATATAACACAGGCCATCCTCAAATGCATAATATAGCTCACACTGTCCCAAACTAACAATCGTTCTACATTAGCCTCTCCAGTGCTGTGGTGTCAGGTGTGTCCCAATGCCACCCTGTGGTATTGGATTTAATTGCCAATGAAATGATATAATAATCTTTCTGCTGTTTAGCATATCTCTCAAAAATTCCGACTCCTTGTTTCCCTCCATTTGTCCCTAGCCAGCATAACTCTGCTTATACTCCCCTCTGGTGTGGCAAACCCTCCACCCCTACTCACACACAACTCCCCTCTGGTGTGGCAAACCCTTAACCCTTACACACAACTCTCAATCACTTCGCAGATACCTCTTCCAGAATCATTCCCCAGACTAGCTGACTTTGCTTCTGTGCTAATGTTGCATTCCTGCACACATGAGTTTAGCATTTCACACAGTCATAATGTACAATATACATCCACACGCATGTATGAATATACACAACATATATAGTCAGAGTCCAAAGCCAGTGGAAGATTAAGTTTCTACTCAAAAATAATCACACAGAAAGAAATAAGTCTATCTTATTCAGCTTTTTTATTTTAAGTGGGCCTTCAATGATTTGATGAAACCCACCAATATTGGCAAAGGCAATCTATGTTAATCATTTTCCTTATCCAAATTTTAGTCTCATTCAGAAACATCCCAACAAAACACACAGAAATAATGTTCAACAAAATACTTAGGTATCCTGTAGCCAAGCCATTTGACACATAAAATTAACTATTATACCTTCATAACATCCAGTATTTGGAAATACCTAAGAAGATTTGATTGTCTTAGAGCTAAAGTTGAGTGGCATACATATGGTTTCTGTTCGAAAATTAAATTGGTACCACTTAAAATAATTAACTAAAAGTATCATTCTCTGGATTATTCTATAAGAAACATTAATGAGGGAGAGCTAGTGACTTAAAAAAAAAACTCCCTTTTATTGATTCTAGAACAATGTAAGATATGAAAGACAACAGCACAAATGGCCATTATTGCAATGATGCTGTTAGAGTTCTTTTGTTTGCCAGGAGAATCAGTATTTGTTTCTATCTTCGGTCAACAATTGTCCCTGAGTACCCATGAAGGTTAGGTGCTAAGTCTTGTTAGATCAAAGATTTCTATGGAGAGACATGACAGTTAAAAAAAATGTAGAAAAAAATAGCTAGTGAAGCAGCAACAAGAAGCAGTGGCAGTCTTCTGAGCAGTGGTGTGACAGCCACAGATTTAACAGGAGAGGGGTTCTTGGACAACGCCCCCCCCCAGGGGTGGGGGAAGCACACCAAGAAGGAACTAGATTCTCCACTTTTATAAGAACAGTTAAATAATTCAGATTCCTTTGGGGGACTTTTTATTATAGTATCTCAAGAAGGACTCGGATGGTTATGTTGTTAAATTGAAAGAATCTAGAAATACGTGGGAGACAACAATCTATAGGACCATGACTGGAAGATTACCTCAGTTATATGAATTGATGTGGGAAGGCCCAGCTTGACTGAGTGGGACTGTTTCCTGGGCAGGGGATCCTGGACTACCTAGGTTGGGAGAACTAGCTGAGCACTAACAAATATTTATTATTCTCCATTTCTAGACTATGGATCCAATGTGTTCAGCTGCTGCAAGTTCTGCCTGCCTTGACTTCCTCATCATGATGGACTATACCTTGAACTATACTTTATCACAACAACAGGGAAAGAAGCTAAGACTCAAATCATAATTCAACCCTGAGAAGAATGAAGTTAACAGCTGGTATTTGTTTGAGGAATTCTGTTAGTGCAGAAGTTCAAGACAGATAATCAGTCACCTGATAGCATTTAGTCACTGAGAAATGTTGTAAAAAGTTAAATTTTTGAGAGAAAAAGTATGAAAACATAGGGATTCCCTTTTGATTAAATATGTTGCAGCTCAAAACATAACGTCACTCACATTTCTAGACTATTCCCATCACCTAGTGTAACTGTAAAATATATCACTAAAGTTGAGTGTGAACATGGAAATATGAAATTAGCAGATGTGACAAACTAAATCAAAAATATATCCTTGGGCTTATATTAATCATATCAACCAAGGCAAATATTGCTAAAGTTAATCAACTTAATTAGGATTAACTTGTGCTCAGTGCACTAATTATGCCTACATATCAAAAGCAAAGCTCATTGAGATGTCTAAGTTAACTCTAATTATCCTTTGTGATCACTTCCTGGGATTTAATTGCTTACCAATGTCAAACATAGAGAGAAATACCAAACGGCATGAACCCTAGCTGTCAAGATGCCTTTCTGGACGCTTTCACTCCAGGAAAGTGAAACATCCAATCACTTTTAAAACATCCTATCACTTTCTTTACAGGAGAAAATATTTTGGCAATTTCATGCCAAGCTAGTTCATTTTTCAAAATTGTCTGCAATCTGGGAGAGATAATGATGCTGAAGCTGTTCCCAGGAACTAAAGAATAGTCTTAGAAATTATTTCATATTCCACAGTTATACTGCAGAGTTTATGTCACACTCTCAAATGGGCTTCACCTCAGCAACAGCTTTCAAGATTATTGACTGGTACAAATGAGAAGGAGAAACACAACAATTGCCGGGGGGTCACTGGAGTCACTGCAGACTTAGATTTCTAATTAAAACCAATGACTTGTCTTTCTAATTCTTAATAGAATGATGTAAGTTTTGCATTGATTTAATTTTCAAAAATGAGCTACATTTTTACTGTTCATCTCCTGCACTTGTATAACCCCACTAACATTAAAATTGTCTTTGATTCTTATCTGTAATATCATATAATTTGGTCAGATTTATTACATTTTATACCATAGCCACCACTGTAGTCTATACATTCACATCTCTTGATAATTGCAACATACTCAATATTGTATATACTCTTTCCAAATTCTCATCCCAACATAATGAATCTATAATCACCAAATACTATAGAATATATTCAATCTTCACAGTATATAATGATTTCTTATTGTCGGAGAATAAACCAAAGCAGTTGGCTGACACTCAAAGCTTTTAGTCTAGAGCTCCCATTACACTTTCCATCAAGTTCCGACATATTCTATTCTCGCTGATAAATCTTTCACTGTTCTCGACAACCTTGCTAATATCTCGGTTCTTATAAATCTATTCTAGTCTATTCTACAATGAGTCTTGTTTTATTCTGTATCCCTTCAATGTTCATGAAAACAATTGACATACATGATACTTTAAGATCTTAGAAAGAAAGGTTAAAGAAGAATTACTCATAAAATTATAATTATGGCCGGGCGGTGGTGGCACACACCTTTAATCCCAGCACTCAGGAGGCAGAGCCAGGCGGATCTCTCTGAGTTCGAGGCTAGCCTGGACTACCAAGTGAGTCCCAGGAAAGGCGCAAAGCTACACAGAGAAACCCTGTCTCGAAAAACCAAAAAAAAAAAAAAAAGATTGAAAAAAATTGTAATTAGGATGGCTTAGTTACTTTGTATTGCTGTGGTTAAAATACCATGACCAAGGCAAATTATAAAAGAAAGTATTTCATTTGGACCTTATAGTTTCAGAGGGTGAGTCCATGACCATTGTGCAGGGAGCATGATGGTAACAGGCAGGTAGGCATGGTGCTGGAGCAGTAGCTAAAAGCTTACATCTTTGATCTACAAGAACACACATGAAACAGGGAGAAAGAACATCTTAACTGGGAATGAAGTGAATCTTTAGAAACCTCACAGCCTGTACCCAGTGACATACCCCTTCCAATGAGGCCATACTCCTTAATCCTTTTCAAACAATTCCTCCAACTGAGAGCCAAGAATTAAAATATGTAAGTCTATGGGGTCCATTCTTATTCAAACCATCATAGTGGATTATCAAAATATGTAATAGCCTTGCTAGCTAGTCAGCACACCCTCACTAATTTTCAAATAATATCAGCATTGTATCCGCTAGATCTGAAGAAGAAATTAGTATTGCTAAACTGAGAAGCTAGCAACTAACATTGCAGAATAAAATTAAGAGCAAGATATACTCAAATCAAAAGACAGATTGTTATAAGGATTAAGTTATTTCCAAGAAGGGAGTTTCATGTGTTAATGACAAATTTCTACTGGAAACTTACTTTCAAACTCATGCACACATGCAAGGAAATATATTTCTTCTTATTAAATGGGTTTGGTATCACTGTAGTTTTTGAGCTTTCAGTATGAATGGCTGCTCCTGAGCTCTTACCTATAGAGGAATTGCTAAATGATCTCATTAAATAAAATACTCAGAGCCAGATATTAGTGAAAACCTGAGAGATCAGAGGAACAGAAAAAGCCACAAGCCAACTTCACCTCACCGACACCTCAGCTTCCAAAGAGACCTACTTTCTGTATACCCACACCTATATGCCTTTCTGTTCTGCTCCCTCATTTGCTCTCTGTCCAGCTACATCACTTCCTCTTCCTGCCCAGCTCTGTCACTTCCTGTCTGTACAGACCTCTAGACCTCTATGGTTAACTAGTGTTGGAATTTAAGGTGTGTGCCACCATGCCTAGCTATGTTCCCAGTGTGGCCTTGAATTCACAGAGATCCAGACAGATAAGATTAAAGGCTTGTGTTACCATTGCCTGACTTCTATATTTAATATAGTGACTGGCTTTTTCCTCTCATCCTCAGAAAATTTTACTGGGGAACACAGATAAAGTATCACCACACTTACCCATGGTTTGATGAAAATGTATCTTCTACTGACACATTAACAAAAGGTAACCCTGAGTAGAGCTTCCTCTGATTTATCTCTTGTGAAACAGCACTCATACTTTCAGTCTGAAGTTAGTCTCTCCTACTTGCATTCTGCTGCCTCAGCTCTACGATGATTAACTATCATTGTCCACTTAACTAGATTGAGAATCACCCAGGAGATCCACCTGTGGAATTGTCTGTGGGGATGCCTCCACAGAGATTTAACTGAGCCAGCACCACAGGGTGGGATCCTGAACTTAATAAAAACGGGGGTGGGGTGAGCCTCTGCACACCAATACTCTTCTTGCTCTGCTCACTGACTATGAACATTCTCACCAGTCACCTCATAATTCTCAACTCTTTCTTCCCTGCTATGATAGACTTAAACCATGAACCAAAATAAAACCCACCTCTCTTACTGCTTGTAGCCCTAGCTCTAGGGGATCTGATTCCTGAGTCTGGTCTTCTTAACTCTACCACACACACATGAAAGAGAGAAAGGCAGAAACAGAGAGACAGAGTCAGAGAGACAGAGACAGAGAATCTTTAGAAAGGAAAAGACAAGAAGTCATGGGTGATATGTTGACTAACAAGAAAGGTGCTAAAATCCTAACATCTTTACTTTAGCCAAATGTACCACTTTAAGCTAGTGTGTGTTTAGAACCACTGAGTCACACCTGCAACCTTCACAACTGTGTTTTTTTCTGATAAGCTAGGAATCAAAATCGTATTCAGAATCACTGTGTTTTTCCTACATTCATTGCTAATTTACTCAGAACTGGATTGCCATACTCCAAAGTAACCATGCTTTTGTCTTACTGTTGCTAACAAGGTACTGTAATGCACAATTTCTGTACTACCAAAATATGACTATCATTGGCTTGTGCAACAAAGTCTCCTCCTGTCTGAGGCCAGCATTCTAATCATGATCCTGGAGCATATTTCACCATCTTCTCTGCCTGTACTCTAAGCACAGTTGCTGAGTTTCCTAATGCATTTGCAATTACCATGCAGGATCACAGTGTGTTTTTTTATCTAAGCACTGTCATTTGGAAGCACTCCTCTGTTAGGCCTTGTAAAGCCAATGACGTATTAAGTAGTTAATCAATGTGTGCTATTTTACCCTGACGTCTATTTTCACTTTATAAGAATAGATTAGTTGAATACCCCTTGTTAGAAAATGCCACTGCTATTACTGCATTCATTTGCAAAGATATAGAACAATGATTAAGATCTTCTTAGTAAATATTTCCTGTTTTATTGCTTATGCTTAGAATTGTCAGGATGTCAGTGGTCTTCCCATAAACAGCATATTAATATTAACAAGAACCAACTTGACTTTTAAATCATTGATGTAGTCTGCAATTATTTTTATTTCTGACAAGAACATTTCATTGTTCTGACATTCCACTATCTTTCGTTTTTTAGAGAAATATGTCAAAAGTGAAGCATGACAAGAAGCATGTGGAAGTATTAAGTCCTTCTAAAATGAGAATAGCAAAACAATTATAACCAAATGACAAATGTAACCAAAAATAATGCAAATACTCTAGTGACTGTGCTGTGTTTGAGACTGGGACAGGAAGGCAGTATCAAACCCATTTAACCAATGAGGAGACAGCAGTGTGGTGAAACAACTTTCCTGCTTTCATTCCATGTCAATGCTGTAGGCTGCTGCTGTTAGGTCACTTCTCTGTGAAACAGAACGAGGCACGTGCTGAGCTACATTGCACCCAAGCACTTGAGGAAACCCTGGGAGGAAGGAGACTCTCCTCTACTGTGTGTGCACTGCTCTAACTGTGCTGCTACCCACAGTAAGTGATGTGACTCACAAATGGCAGTGCATGGCTTCAGACAGGGGACTACTGAGAAAACAAAAAAGGAGAAGCCTGAGTCATGACCCAGTGGACTTAAGTCGATCTGTCTAACATCTAAATAGCAGATTTTTCTATTCTTTCCTTCAGTAAAAGCTGGAAGTCATCACAATTCATTTGACAAGGCTAACAGGTAGACTTATAAGTTCTGAGTTCCACGGCTTCAGATGCAGTAGTTGTCACTGTGGTAGTTTTCTATACCTGACCTAGGGCTCAAGATTTTAGTCTCTGGGATCAGGGCATGAGTTCTCTTCAGCGTAGATTTATACCACATAAGAGCAACCTGAAGTCACAAGACCCACTGAACACATGCCCTGCTCCCTTTGGGTTGTAGACACATATTCTCCTGGAGATTGATCTGATGCTAGATGGAACTAGAAACTGAGATGCTGTGAGCGGAGCTTCGCATCCTAAAATTCTTTGAGCCACAACACTGTTTCATTAGATACAGGGGAAAGTGTGCACAGGAGGCTCTGCACAGAAGCATTCTCTTCCACCGAGTCTTCTGGAAGTCTGATTAACTGCTGGTAGCTTCACTGACTATAGGAAGGTTGGAATGTTGCAGGTCCAGAGCCTAACTACAATTTATCTTGGGCTATCTTCACCCCATCTTATTTCCTATTCCTTTTCCATCCCTGTCTTACTTAGCATCTGCTGATTAACAGGTAAAAACATTTTGAAACATATTAACAGACTATTAGCATCTACCAACCAGAAAGCTATGAGTGTCCTCAGATAGTGCCTAAGGCCTATAGCAGACAGCCTGCCTTAACTTCAATCTGCTTATTTATTTAAAAATTGCCTTGATTTGTGGCTTTCTTTGCTATGTTACTATAAAAGCTTCATGCAATTGTTACCTCATTGAAACATTAAACTTCTTGAACCTGTGTTCCCTAGCCCATGATCACTCATATTTGACTCCAGAATAAACTACTTCTTGGACCACTTGAGGTGAGTGCTGTATCAACAAGGTGGAAAACAATGGCTATGGACCCCAGTGGACCGAAAGACCCCACTATGATTTCCCATCCCGATAATCTCGAGCATCCTCATCCTGCATATCTGACCACTTCAGCTCTAAGTCACAATCACCTCGACAATCTCACCAAAGGCAGGCTGCCTCCGTTTATCCATGATGCTCAAGTTCTCCCTTTCATAAAACTCCTGGAGCCTTACTGTAGATTAGGAGGAACCATTTTCAAAGGTGAAATATGAAGTAAGGATAAATAGAAACCAAATATGCAGATGATCCTTGACTTAGGATGGAGTTATGCTAAGATAATCCCATCATAAGTGAAAATATTTTGACAATAAAATCTAGTGCTTATGCATATCACATGCCACAATATTGCCATATAGTAAGTTCACTATAGAGAACCCAGTTGTTTGTTCTAACATTCTGTGGCTAACTAGGAACTGTGACCAGCTGCTGCTGCCCAGCAAGATAATCACATGTTGCTAGCCCAGACAAGATCCAAATAAAAATCTCAAAGTTTAGTAAGTATTGAGCGTGGAAACCTTTTGTTCCATGGGAAGGTTTAAACATCTTATAACTTCATTGAGTGAGGGACATGTGTGTGCATGTGTAATAACAACCCATCACTCATTAATAACAGGATTATTTCCTAACTAGAACCACAATTACTACAAAGCAAATAACAGACTGATATCAAATGGGGCAAAAAGTAATCTCTAAAAGGATGGTTGATTGGTCATGGTGGCGGTTGATGGTGGTGGTGGTGATAGGATGGTGGTGGCAGTGATGGTGGAGGTGGTGGTGGTGGTGCTGGTCCTTTGAGACAAATTCTCACACTGTAGTCCAGGCTGGCCTGGAAGTCACTATAACCCAGGCTGGCATTGAAGTCACAGCCATTTCTCTATTTCTACCTCTCTATTGCTGTGATATAGGAGTAAACCACACACCATCTTTTTATTACTACTACCAAAAATACCAATAAATGAAAGTCTCACAAGAATGATAAACTGTTATTAATTATTATTATTGGCAGGTATGAAAAGGTTCCTGATAGAATTCTACCATTGTAAGTCATTAAAACACCAAATAAAGTAGCAATGGAAGAGTTGTTCTCGGGGTTGGGGATTTAGCTCAATGGTAGAGCGCTTGCCTAGCAAGCACAAAGCCCTGAGTTCGATCCTCAGCTAAAAAAAAAAAAAAAAAAAAAAAAAAAAAAAAAAAAAAAAAAAAAAAAAGAGTTGTTTTCAGAGGCAATTAGCAAGCATGATTCTAAGGAAGGCATGTCAGTGGAGGACCTCTCCTTGCTTTTTTACATTTAACTTTTCTTTCAATAATCAAGTAAATTGGAACAGAAATGACAAAATATTATATGGTAAATTTCACCTAAAACCTTGTAGGATGCTATGGGAAAAGTAAGAGATGTTAGCAATGGGAGACAGGTGAAAGAAAAATCACTAGCTTTTATAACATAATATTAACCTCCTAATGCAAAATAAAAACTAGACTTTATGTACAAAGGTTATAAATACTAAAATATTGGAATAAAATTCCTTGAATCAATTTAAAAACTATGACTATTATACTATATAAAACAGAAATCATAATAGAAAGACATACCACTTTATTAACTAGGAATACTTTATATGATAAATTATTAATTCTTGTAAAAGAATTATATAAAAATATAATTTAAATTTATGTTTTGTTTGAATTAAATACCTAATAATGGCCTCCTAAAAAATAAAAGAAACAACACTGGATGGGGTTAACTTTCTCACTACTCAAATATTATATACAATGTAAGTTACAGGCTATTGATGGCCAAAACTACATTAGCAGATTAATCTGTTAAAAATAACTTCATTAATAGAATCCTTATTGATACATGTGTTTTCAAAACAATGCTCGAACCTTACAATTATTGAAGCAGAAGTTCTAGCTCTACTGTGTCTCAAATCCATAATTACATGTACTTGAGTGACTCACCTGAGCACCAGTTCCAGTAGTATGCCAATGTTCTTCGGGGTTTCTACATTGCTATGCACACAATACATAACGTTTTGAGAACATGTGGAAATCATGCTGAGCAAAGTCCTCATAGAGAGGATTGATTCAAAGTGTTTCCTAGCTACAGAAATAAACAGAGGGGTGAGCCTCCTTTTCATAAAGATCTTTGGAGATGGAGTGGGTTTTTCTACAAAAGTAATGTTTCCTAATAAATGGTCATTGAACAACTGACCAGAGGTGGTAATGAGATTACAGGGTAATAGCTAAAATTGCTTCTGGCTATGAGATCCACTGACGAGTTTGATTTCAGTGTTTCAGTGGCATACACTAATTCTATCATGCTCAAGCATTGGTTGGCAGTAGGTTGGTAATGCAGCACATGAACCCAAGTGACTTCCTTCTCTCTAGTGCCCATTTCTACAGCTCACTCATCTTAGCACGTGTAGCTCGTCCTGCCCAACTGTTAATATGAAAAATTATACAAGTGGATCTAACATAGAATGACTTTCACATTCCATACAAAAGCTTGAACTAATTCCAGTTAGTAATGTTTCTAGCCTTCAAGGGACTGTAATTTCTATGAAATATCCATAATGTGATACCTTTAACAAAATGTGAAGTAAAAAATGACCTAATTGCAGAACTGTGAGACACAGATAAGTTAAAGTGAAGAAAAAATATTGAGAAGCCTTGAAAGCATTTTGTTGCATGAAGCAACTTAATTCATCCCAAATGTTATGCTACACTAAGTTATATGATTCTGCCAGATGCTTCTCTTTAGAAGAATTTTATTATACCAAAGAGAGCAATTTCTTTTAATGAGAATATTTTTGAATAATATTTGTTCTGGAAACCAGTGCTTTCTTTGTTTCATATCTAATGAGAATAATTCCTTTGATTCATAGGCATTTTTATTCTTCTGCTGGTTCAATCAAAATACCAATTAACTGCATGTATTATATGAGAATGAAGTGGGCACCTTCCAGCTCAGTCTCAGAATGTGCACATCAATCAGGGAAAGCACATGATTTGCATCATGACAATCCACAGGTTAAGAATTATAACCAAAGTCTGTGGTTAATGTCCCAGTTTACTTTCACCTCTGGGTAGGGAGTTAGTGTAAAATCTGAATGGTGGAAAAACACTAAAGAGACTCTGTCTCCATTGTCATAAACTGTAAGCAACACACAGACCTTAATCTCAATGCCAGAGCATGGAATATTAGTCTGACTTTCACCAAGATGTGTGAGAAGTGTTTAGTGATGCAGATCTTGTGCAGATAAAATGAATGGATCTGTTTAGAGACAGGACATAAATATAGAGAAACACCATCACTTAAAACTTGGAAAAGGAAAACTGCATAGTAATTTGCTTCTGAGAGAGGTAAGGAACCAAAATATAACTAAAACAGAACAGTGAGACACATTCTAAACAGGCAGTCACAGAGGTGACTGTGAAGCACAAAAAAACAGTAAGCCCACCACTGTTGTGGTTGGGATATAACTCGACCCCAAAGGCATATGTGCTGGAAGATTGATCCTCCAAAGCAGCACTAATTAAAAGTGACTGCCCTACCTCATCCATCAATAAGTGCTTGATTGGAGTTGAGACACACTGGGAGGAAGTCAGACAGTGTAGTGTGAATTTGAGTGGTGTATCGCACCCTTAGCCCCCTCGTCTTTCTTTCATGTTATGTCCTGATAGTCTTGAGACAAGTTCCTCTCATCTACCATGCTTATTTTCAGGATGTCTTGCCTAATTAAAAGTCTAAGGGTCATAGAGTTATCAGCCATGAACTAAAGTCCCTGATGAGACAGTGGCCAACACAAAGCTGCTTCTCTTTAAGGTACCTTGAAGAAAAGCTGAGTGTCACTGGAAGAATCACATAAACAGGGATACATTACCAGGGTGTACCGTGTGTGTTTGTAGGAAATTTCTAATCATTTTTGATGAGCCTGAAGTAAAAGTTAAGCCATCATCATGTGACAAGAACAACCAATCTCTCAATCTCTCTTTCTCCTCTGTCTCTGTCTGTCTGTCTGTCTGTCTGTCTGTCTCTCTCTCTCTCTCTCTCTCTCTCTCTCTCTCTCTCTGTGTGTGTGTGTGTGTGTGTGTGTGTGTGTGTGTGTGTGTGATTAACTTGACAATACTGTTACCGTCTTTGAAAATGTCAACAAATGTACTATTGTTGTGTGATAGGTCATATTACTGCCTAAGATCATGTCTAATCTCAAGACACTGAATCCCTTAACAATAAATCATGTTTCCATCAAATTATAGCAATTATATAAGGGCCTAGTTCATACCTTACACTAAAAATAAAATCAGGAAATAGTTAAACATGTTAACACAGCAGTAGTATCTCAGTAAGCAGATCTGTGGTTTTTATGTAATTTGTAAAACCAAGTAAAATCAGTTTAAAACTGATCTCAGAACAAAAAAATATAATGCTAAAAATAAAAACAATATATACATATTTTGTACAGAATCATATAAGTATATTCATACTGTGTATGCATATGTATCAGTCTATTTTTAAATTCCTGTTATATGAAATAAGATAACAAATATCACTAGCACTTATCTGAAGGCCTTTGATCCATAATGAAACAATGAGGAATAAATTTAACAAAGAAACAAGATTCTTTTGTTCTCCGATGGCAGAACCTTAAAAGCATCAATGTCTCTGAATTCAGTCCTCAGCCTTCCAGGGTAAACCACACTGTGAAGCACCAGTCAGTAGCTGTATCTTCTCATCTGGAAAAGTCAAGCCCTTGTTTCTACAAGATCTGGGATAGGAACAATTTTTTCCCTGTCATGACATTAAAGCTTTGCAAACATCTTAGCAGTGGTTCTGCCGGACTTCCAGCATGGTCCAGTCCCAGTCTCCTCTCACACTTTTGACTTACCCATCATTTTCCCTGTGTTCCAGACATTTCAGCATGCTTAGCAGCTGGAGCCAAGTGAAGTTTGAGAAGCCATTTAAATAACTAGAGCGGGCAGAGTAATGACATCACAAATAATGTGTCTTGAAGGGAGTTTGCTAGCAGGAGTGATAAAGCAATCACTGGAAGCGAGAAGATGAGACAGGAAGCACACAGTGGAAATACAGTAATGATGAGCACAATGATGCTGGGGTAACAGTCCAGTGAGAGACACTAAAGAACAGGATGAAAGTCAATAAGACAGTGACAGTAGAATATATAGATCATGGTGTGAAATGCTGAACAATGAAGAGAGAGCAAAACTGGATATCCAAACGTCTCCAGGGCTTAAGAGAGATGCATTAGGAAAACCCCTAGGAAAATACAAATAATCCCTCCTTTTACTGCCCGCTACTGCCTCCATTCTCTGTAAAGATGTGAAACAAAATTAACACATTAATCAAGATTTATAGTTTTCTTTTCTGCAGTTTTAATTTCTAGTCCCTCATATAGTTTATCTTTACTAAGACTTCTCCCCCAGTAGTCCACCAAATTACTTCTCTGGTAACTTCCAGTTGGTTTCTGAATCCATTAAGGAAGTCTACCTATCACAGGTAATATGTCGTGAGTATTTGGAGGTTGCTCCTTGGTTTGTTTTCTTGTTTTCCTGGACTCTGTACTTCCTTAGGGTTCCTTCTGCCTTTCTCACTGGTCAATCATTCCCAGTCTCCCTGTTGTCCACTCCTTCCTCCATTCTTCTCGTTTTTAGGGGGTCTTAGAACTTACACTTCAGTTCTCTCTATACTTGCTTTTGATCTCATTCAGTCACATAGGTTAAACAGTATAGTAAGAACTTAAGGCCCCATATAACTACATCAGATCTTCCTGATCTTGACAGGTCTAGACTATGCTCAAAGAAAACTATGTAAAAATAAAGCCATCTCAGTTCATTGCTCACAGCTCTCACTGGTATTAGCTTCACTCAAAATAAAAACAAGGAGTTTCGAAGTCCAAGGAGGGTATGAATGACGTGTGAATGACGAGACCAGGACTTCTCCACCAGGAGATCAAACAACCTCGTCACATATCAGATATCCTGCAAGTTAGATATTTATATGAGGATTCATAACCGTAGCAAAATTACAGTTATGAAGTAGCAACAAAACTAATTTTATGGCTTGGGGTCACCACAACATGAGGAACTGTACTGAAGGGCCAAAGTATTAGGAAGGCTGAGGGCCACTGGACTAGACCAATCCTCTCTCACTTCTTTCCCTCAGTGCAGTCTACCCGTGCTGGTCTCCTCATGATTCTGCAAGCACAGCGTTCACATCCATGACTTGGAGTGTTTTCCTACCTAGTAAAAATGCTCTTCCCTAAACGTCCTCATGGATACTCCTGTTTCAAATTTTTGTGCAAACATCTCCTGCTCAACAAAGGTCTTTCTAGAAGATCAATTTAAAATAAGACTGTGTAATATACATTACCTTTCCTCCCTATACTATTTACCATATGAAACTGTGAGTGAAGAGCTTACTTTTCCTATCTCTACAGTAAGTAGAACAGTGTTCAAGAGCACAAACAATGGATTGGGGAGCCCCCTACAGCTAACTGGGAGAATTGCACCTAAAGTCAAACCATGGACATCCACAGGCCTGGTGGATTCTTCTGCTGTAACAGAGGCCTTATTTTTTGCCCAAGGATCTCCAATGGTCAGTATTTGACTACCATAGAACACAACTCTAACCACTGTCCAAGCTTACTAGGCATTCAACTAGTTCCTGTAACAGGCAAAAATCATTGTTTCCATGGTCTTGAGGTAAAACAATGATCCAAGGGAAACACTTTTTCATTGGAACACAAGCATGCCCCTCACCAATTCCTATCTTGTCAGACTGTAGAAAAAATACAGAACCCATGCTTCTCTTGCTGATCCTGATCCTGTACTGTTGTGCGTTGTCAATTCCTATTCTCTATGACCCAGAACAACAGCAACAACAAAGATCTATCCTTGTTCTCCATATCCAGAATTATATTTTTATGTGATGGTTAATATTCCAGGAATGTTTGTGAAGGACTTTATCGACGAGGTTCATTGAGGACTGGAAACCCTGTATAATTGTGGGTATCACTGTCCCGTAAAAAGGAGACAACAGGTTAAGCATCAGCACAAGTCAGAATTTCATCTACAACCAGCATCCCTCCTTCTGTTTCCTGACTATGGACACAATGTGACTGGGGCCTCATGCACTGACTGCCATGCTCTCCCCACTGTGATGGACTGTACTCTCCAACTCTGAGCCGAAATGAACCTTTCCCTCCCAAAGCTACTTTTGTTCAGTGTTCTGTCACACCACAAGAAAAGGATTTTTCCTCATCTTTTTCAGCAGAATGGAAGCTCTGTAAGAAAAGATAACTTTGCTGTTTTCCAAATTACAGAATAGTGTCTGATACACAGTATATAGTCAAAGAATATTTGCTTAAAAGTCAGTGAATGCTTCTGAGATTTTGTACATTGGGATAGGTAGATGATTTTGGTCATTAAATAAAATACATAGTAAAGAAGGAGAAGTAAGCTTAAGAAGAAGGAAGTGTGCCTTAATTCTTTCTGACTTGGCTTTACATCTAAAGAGGAAATGATTCCTTCTGAGATTACAACTGCCTATGTATTCCAGACAAACTTATTTGAGTTCTGAATCGAAAGTTGTGATTGACAAATGTCCATGTGTTTATCATCCCACAGTTCCTGCAGGTCATAAATCAAAGGCAAATGATTAGACAAGGCTCTGCCAAGGACTGTCCACAGTGCTATGCTTGGAGAACCTTAGGACTGTGGTTACCTCGCAGCCTGCCTGTGTATAGATGTGCATAGAAGCTGAGTGGTGGTTCTTCGACACTCCAGAATACTCGCTCCTGAGTTCACTTACATAAGTATTCCCCCAAGGGTGTCATCAAAGACACTGAATATTACAGAATGACCATTCTATATGATAACTGCAACCCACAAGCAGTCAAGGAAGCTAAACCATAACTACGGAAAAACAGCTTCTGGTCCACAGTCTTTGCAGTACTCTGTCCCAAACGGCCAAGATTTGATCAATCACTGACCACCCCAGCTTTTTGTACCTATTTTCCAGGGATGATCAAATATCATCTCTTACCCAATACATGAAATAGCTTATTTCTAGTTAGTCTACCCTTGGTGTCTCATGTCAACAGACTCCAGCAAAGACATACATGAAAACTCCCTTCTTTCCTCTCTAAGATCTTATTCTTCTGCCTGCTTGTAATTTATTGACAAATATTGGCAATATTTGTCAGCCTACCCCGTATTGAATGAAATAGTCTTTGTTTGTTCTCATTTAGGTAATTTTCTAAATCTCCACACTCAAAATGCAGTAGTTTAATTTGTTTGGAACTGGGCCAGTAAGTCCACCCTATGGTAAAGTGGCTGGTGATAGCCCAAGGCTGTGAATACCAAATTGGCCTCACTGAGGGCCCATTAAAGATAGTCACGAGCCGGGCGGTGGTGGCGCACGCCTTTAATCCCAGCACTCGGGAGGCAGAGCCAGGTGGATCTCTGTGAGTTCGAGGCCAGCCTGGACTACCAAGTGAGTCCCAGGAAAGGCGCAAAGCTACACAGAGAAACCCTGTCTCGAAAAACCAAAAAAAAAAAAAAAAAAGATAGTCACCATATCATAGCCCACCTCTCTGAAAAACATTCTTTTCTGATAGAATCTTGTCTGCTTGGAGTCTTAAGTATAAATTTCTTCTTAGGTGATTCGCTAGTTTGCTTTCCTGTGGCTGTGATTAACCAGTGACCAAAATCAACTTGGGAGAGGAAAGACACTATTTCATCATACAGTTTACAGTCCACCATCAAGGGAAGCCAAAGCAGAAACCTGGAGACAGAAATTGAGGTAGAGACCATAGGGGAATGTTGCTTACCAGCTTGCTCCCTCTGGCTTGTTCAGCTCCCCTCCTATACAATTCATGCCCCCTGCCACCTGCCTATGGATGGTAACTCCCACAGTGGGCTGGGACATTTATACCAATTAATAATTTTTAAAATGCCCTGCAAACATGCTCACAGGCACATCTGATGGAGCCAATGTCCCAACTGAGGTTACCTTTTTGTGGGTGACACTAGCTTGTGTCAATTCAACACACAGTACTTAAAAGAGAATGCTGTAACCCTTTTTATTCTATTTTGTGTGTATTGTAACTTAACAGTGCTCAGATAAATATGACATCTTTAGAGAGAGCATAATTGAACTTTTCTACTGTTTCTTGCCTAATGGCTAACCAAGCACTGAGAAACGCTTCTGTTTTTTCTCAGGAAAGATAAATATCTTTAATTGCTTCTGCAAGGCTTCTGGCTTTACACTGTGATAAGTGCCCATTCAAAAACAAGTCATATTGTCTCAAGAGCCAGCTGAAGGTCTTGTTTCTCCAGAGAAAACACATCCTGAAGTTTTTCACTTTCTTCAGTGACCCGGCTCTCTGCAGTAGAGTTTTTGTGAAGTTGGGGTAAGCTGACCTGGAAATCTTCTTGTATACATGCATTTATCAGCAACACTACTTTCCTCATGTCAGGACTAGTGGGCAAGATCGGCACCACAGATCTGGCTATCCTCAAAGCTACATCATCCACCTCATAAACCTATACTTTTGAACATTTATAGTCACAGCATGGCCCATAGGCTAGTGGCATCTAAGAAACATTATGCAATGCTTCCATAGCCAGCTATCCATGGGCCACCTCTGTCCCCCTATTCTAAAAACAAACATATTGGACCCATGAGCATACTGTTATTATTGACTAACATCCATCACGTTAAAACACTGTGCTCAGAAGGTCAAGCCATAGGTTGTCCATTTTCTTATTGTCCTGAAAGTCTTCATCAAGTTTTCACACCTGCATTTGACTCACTTTTTTTATCTTTTGATTTTCATATGCATTTGTCTTTTCAATCATTGAGCTAATATAATGGCTTAAAAAACACACCCATATGTATAAAGGATTGTTAATCAAATGCCTATACATAATTATGATTGATAGACAGAATCATCCATTCATTTATATTAATTTATTTATTCATTCATCAAATAGTGCTGAGTGTAACTTGATCAACTGCTTCTAGATATGGAAGTATACAATTACATAAACAGAGGTAACAGTTTACAAAGGACTTTGTAGCACATGGTATAGTAATACTAACAGGAACAGGAGCGGGGGCCATAAAGTATTTCAGAAAACCAGAAAGATGGTCCTGCAGATAGCACGTGTCATAAGTTTGGTTGGAAAGATCAAAGCACAAGGAAGGGAGTCAGAAGAGGAAAGCACCAAGGTCCCAGCCAGCTGGGCACACTGACTGCTCTGAAAGAACCCCCGAGGCAGACACAGAGCACATGGAGCACCAGGTAAAGACAGGAGAATCAGGCTGAGGACAACGGCATAGAGCTTGGGGAGCTCAGCTGATAATGACAGAGATTACTTAAGAGTAATTATATTAGTCAGATACAGTAATTAAACACGGGAGCTCATTAAACATTACTCAGATTCGATAATTAAACATAGTCAGATACTGTAATTAAACATAAGCTGGGTAGAGCAATTCAAGCAGTATTTCACAAGAAAGGTCAATTTGAGTGGATAATTGGATCAAAAGTTTCTATTCTAGAATCAATTATCTGAATTAGTTGCCCTTATTAAGTAAATTTTACAAACTGACAGACCTTTGAAAAGAATAGATATAAGGTTGTCCTTTATAAAACAAAACAACTCCATTTGAGAATAAGAAGTGTATTGTCAATAAAGTCAGCATGGCAGTGTTAATTTATTTTCTGATAGAATTAAGCTGAGTTTGTTTATTATTACCCACTCTATAGATATTTCATCCTTTAGGGGAAATACTGTTTTGGAAAAGGATTTTTTGACCAATACTAATAAAACCGCAGAGATACTCTGATTTAGCTAAAAAAAAAAAAAAAAACCACAGAGCCTATCTTGGGGACCTGAGGAAGACCTGAGTGGGTATGTTAGAAGTCAAGTTATGAATGTGCATTATTCACAAGGACCCCAATTCCCCAGACTCAATGGGAATTGAGCATACTGTACCATGGTCAGGCTCAGAGACTTGGCATAACCTTCCTCTGGTCTCTGTGTGAATGTTGACAGAATAGGAACAAGCATCAGTCACAGCTTCCTTCTCCAGATGTTGACAGCCTGAGAATTCTTCCCTACAGAGACCTTTTACAGATAATAGCTAACCATTCCCCCTGTGCTGTCCATCACAGACATGCTGAGGTTCTAGACTGTTATATAATAGGGGCCACTCCATCAGAGTGAACATGGTCCACCCATTCCCAGGTTTTCTACACATGTCTGTCTGTCTTTTCTTATTCCCATGGTGTCACAGTTAGTTTTCCAAAACACAGTGCCCATCAATCTGTTGAATTTAAAAGAATTTTTCTTTACTTAACTTCATAGGAATTAACTTAATAAGCCCATTAATAATATGAGAAATGATACCATTAAAATAAAATTTTTTGTAGTAGTGTCAAGAAGCTATATCCCTCTCTTACTCACTGAACCAGCTTTTTAAGAAAAATTCATATTACTTTGATTCATTGCCAAAGAAGCTTCTACATGCTCCTGAGGGGCAGTATCCTACCTGGTAACCATAAGAGTGTGGTATTTGAATAAAAACGTTGGAACTCTATAATTAAAATATTACCCTGATTTTTATGAATAAGTTTATGTCTAGCACCAAACTGGTTGACTCTGGGTAAACTAATAAAGTTGTGTGCCTTGACATGTAAATAAGAATCAAACTTAAGGGGTAGAACACCAAAATTTAATTGTAGTTATGGTTTAGATATGAAGTATCACTGGAAAAAGTTCCCGTGTTAAAAATTCATAGAGATACTGACAGATGAAATAAAATTATGATTGGTAATCTACTTGGTGGATCACTCTACCAACAAGTTCATAACTGAATGAACTCATAGTGGGATAGGAGGTAGGGACTATTTGAAAGAAGTGGGTCACTCTCCTAATTTGACTTCTGTTGCCATAAACAAAACACAAATGTATGTTAATACAATCTCTTCTTAAAGGAGAAAACATCTCTGACTGAAAGCAATTTAAGGGAAGACAGTGTTCATTTGGCATGTAAATTCAACCTATAGTCCATCATCAAGTGGGAGTCAAGGAAGGAATTCAAGCAATTAGTCACATACATCTATAGCTAAGAGCAAAGAGAATGATAACATCCTTTTTTGCTTGATGTTTATGTTCAGCTAGCTTTCACTATTCTAATACAGTTCAGGGCCATGCCTAGGGAATGGTGCTGCCCATAGTGGACTACATCGTTTTTAAATTAATTAATAATCACGATAACCTCTATAAACAAACCAACAGACCAACCTGATATAGATAATTCCCCACTAAGACTCTCTTCCCAAATGATTCTAGATTATGCCCAGTTGACCATCAAAACTTGCCAGCACAGTCACTGGGATAATTCCTTTGTAAAGTACTGCTTACCTCTAGCCCTGCCTTTTTCCCTTTCTCATGGCCACCATATGCTCATCACCATGCTGTTCTGCCTCACTGAGGCACAGAAACAATAAATCCAAGTGATCATAGATAAACTTAGCTAAAATATTTTTCCTCTGTAAGTGTATTTTCTTGGGTATTTTTACACAGCAACAACAACAACAACAAAATATCTAACAGCCATTCTGAGACTGCTTGTGCCATCTAACTAATATCCACAGTAATCGTTTCTTAAATGAGGTAAGTTATTATTATTATTATTAATGGCTTTAAAAGTCAGAATGTACGTGTGGCTAAATCCAGGTACTGATAGAGGTATCAGATATACACTACAGAAGTGTGGTGCTTACAAACCAGCATCACACAGATTACAGAACCCTAGTGGAAGAGCTATCAGATACATTTTCATTCAGAATGTGAGAAGACTACAAACACCATTTAATGAAAAGCAAGTGTCCATAATTTGAGGAGCTGAATCATTCTTTGACCATTTCTGTGGAAATCTTAAGGCTGCTTGCAATCTTTGGGTATTTACATTTACCTGATAAAATGCTAAAATTCATAACTATGGGAAACGTTCTTTTTATAACCTTTATATATTAAGGAAGTCAGAGAACTAATAATGCACACTCATAAAATTCCTGTCGATGTAAATCACTACTGCGAACTCAGCCTGACATTTGAATTACTTGAATTTATATCAAATGACTTACTGAATATTCAGCAATGTTAGAAATATACTTGGTATTAACAATGACTTTGAAGGACAGTCACTGCTTAAAATTTCTAGACAGCAAACACCATGGTAATTGAAAGTGACTCTCAGTTTCATCATGGAATTTGATAATTTCACTAAAATTAAGAAAATAACTTTCCAGTGCAGAACAAATACTTGCCAGCCTTCTGCATTTAAAAAGCACATGAGAATCTTATTCATGGATTTTCAAAGTTCTTTTTATATTCATACTCCCTGGAGACTAATATGAATTTAGAGCTAACTGGGAGCAAATGTCTCCTTTTACTTTCAGGTGAAGTTAAAATTGCTTTTATTGGTGTTCATTAAAGGTGAAAAAAGAACAAATACTTCCATTATGTTTATGACTCTCCAGGAACTTTATTTTCTTCATAGTTTTGAAACACCATCTTGTACTGTTCCGTTGTGTTCCTTTTGTTTTCTTTTCCTATCTAAAAGAAGAGGTGAAAACAGAGGGAAAGCTAATTTTAATTGGAATATAATTGCTCAAGATTGGACTCGGAATGTCCCCCCAAAAGGCACATGTGTGAAAGGACTGGTCCCCGAGTGGAGCCTCTGGCAGGCTGAGAGAAAGGTCTGTAGGTACTAAACTATATACCTCAAGGGAACTGTGGCTCCAACATCTCCTGTGCTACACGACTCATGATGACACAAAAGCTTATTTTGGCATGTTCTCCAGCCATGAGGTTCTGTCTCACTGAAAATGAAAGGCACACAAAGCAATAAGACACATGTATCTCAGGTTGAGACCCCTACAACCAGAGGTGAAAATAAACCTTTTCTCTTTATAATTTTCTCATGTAATCTGTTATAGTTACAAAACTCTGACAAAATAATATTCATAAATAAGATACTGATAAGATTGAGAAAGTCCATTTCAAAATGTTACATATTACAAGATCCCATCTATAAAACTCTTAAAGTGTTGTTTCATGTTCTCCAGAAATGTTATTTTCTTCAAACAAACTGTAAAAATGTAAAACGGGTTGACAGTTAAGGAGAGGGGCACAGGTGAGAGACAGCTTCACCTATAAGGAAGGACTGCTCTGTGTCTTGATCATGGTGGTGTCTGCACAAGCAGAAACAAATGATCCAGTTGCACTGAACAGCATGCACACACATAACACTCCACACATCAGTATGTAAGGAGTCGATGGAAACTGAGTGAGATCTGAAATCAATAAACTACAATGTCCCATTGGTCTGGCTTTGTTATTACACCACATTATGCAAGATGTCATCAACCAGAAGTTGAGTGGCAGGTTTATAGGACTCTGTGCTCTATATTTATGACTACCTGTGAGTTTTTAATTATTTTTAAATGAAGATTTAAATTTGTTTATTTGTATAGACTTCACTATAGTAATCAGCAGCATTGCATTTCCAGTGATTTATTAAGGATGGAAATAGTCCCATAGTTTGGATCATTTGTTTAAGACCATCAGAAGAATCTGAGTCAAGCAGACTATAAAAGAAGCCATCTGAGAAGGCTTAAAGTGGAATGTAGACACAAAACAGTCAGGCTCCACAGGTGCTACAACTCAGGTAAACAAAAGGCTGCTGAGACTGTGATCTCTGCACACATGCCCAGCACAGGGACTCGCTGTGAGCAGAACAGCCTGCAATGTGTGAGCACTACCAGCAAACACAAAGGCAGTTGGCAACCTAAGGCAGAGTCCAGCATGAGGACTGCTCACCCTGAGAGTAGGCAGTCATCATTCTGCATTCTTATCAGGCAGTGCCAACTAGAAGGACAATGAAAGCAATAACCCAGCACTTCCTGTGGAGGAAGACACTTGTGCAGTTACTAGGAGCATCTGTGGTACTTGCTGCAACCACTCCATCTGGGAGATGTGGAACCCATCTCAGCTGTGTAATGAGTTGTGTCCAAAATAAATAAATAAATAAAGGAAAGATGACACCCAAGTGGCCTCTCTCCAGTGCCTCCACACTTGGTCGACTTGCTACTATATCTCAGGTCCCAGTAGAGTGGAAGCAAGGCTTACTTTAGCTCTCAATCTCCAGAGCCCTCTCGACTAATGCCTAACACAGAAAAGATTCTCTCTCTCCTTCTCTCTATCCCACTCTCACTCTCTTTTTAAATAGACACACAGATTAGACAGATGTATATTACTCACAAGTAATATATTTGAGAGTCATATGATGACAATTTAGAATACTCTTTCTCACTATGTATAGATAGATATGGATATAGAGTGTCAGTTTATACTAATACACACACACACACTCACACACACATACACACACACACACACACACACACACGGAGGACAAAGACAAAGAAAGATAAAGAGAATGTTATGGATAAAAGAATCCAGAAAAATATGGAGCATTTCTTTGCTGTGGATGATTGATAAATAAAACGCTGATTGGCCAGTAGCCAGACAGGAAGTATAGGCGGGACTAGCAGAGAGGAGAATTGAGAGAACAGGAAGGTGGAGGGAGGAGAAGCCAGCCTGCAGTCCAGGAAGCATCATGTAGAGGCAGCAGGTAAAGCCATGGAACACGTGGCGACATATAGATGAACAGAAATGGGCTGAGTATAAGAGTAAGAGCTAGCCAATGGTAGGCCTGAGCTAATGGCCGGGCAGTTTAAATAATATAAGCGTCCGTATGTTTATTTTATAAGTGGGCTACAGGACTGCCGGGGCGGAGAAAAAAACTCTAGCTACACTTCTTCACATTTATTTTTCTCTGTAAGCCTATATTTTCTGTTATACAGTAAACATAATTACAAAGTAAAAAAACAAAAATGATGACAGACTTAAGATGCCTTATGAACTTTTGTCTGACACCAGAGAAGGCATATGAATGACGTCATAGACACCTTGAAACACACAGGCACTCACATATATTATACTACATGATTATGTCATTTCTCCCATAAATATTTTTGTATCTTCTCATTCCAATGGATGATAATTTAATGTCTAATTTATGAAGGATGAACCAGAAGTAAAGCTAAATTTCCCAATGCTTAATATATAATGAAGTGGCAATTTCAGATTTTATCTTATATTTTATTCTTTTTATTTGTTTTACTTTATTCAGGGACACTTAATTCATTTCTTCATTACAAAAGAAAGTCCAAAATTTAATGCAACTGAAGGCAATATTTATTTTTGGTTTCACAGGATGATAACATTATGCTATTCCCTTTAATAAATAAATCTTTATGTCTAACACATTGCAATGGGCTTCAGAGTCTAAGATCAAACCTGACATAAAATCTATTTGCAATAAATGCTTGATAAATGAGTGGTAAGGCTGAAAGGAAAAAGCCTAGCATAGGAATAGCCTGGTGCAGACAATTCTCCATACGAGTACAGACACTCACTAAGAAGTTCAAAGAAAAGCAACTCATCTCTGAGTAAATAAAATGTTAAGGAAAGTTTCACTGAAGACACTCCTTGAGCAAACAATCCCAGCAGTGTTAAAGCCCTCGGGATTTTCCTGGCTGACACACAATCAGAGAACAGGATGAGATAGGCTCTCATCACTGGTTTGAAACATCCCAAATGTATATTCTTCCTTGTGGCTGTTTACTCAATCACCACAACGACATATAATAGAGAAGATGTTCATGTTAAAGAAGCAGGCACTAAAATAGGATTCACTCAGAAGGATACTTTAGGAGATGTGCCAACGAGAGCAAACCAAGAGTCAGGCAAAATTGGGGAAGTTCTCAGACCATTATGTAAGTCTGATCAGAGTGCATGAGAGAAGGGCAGCTTGTAAAAGTATGCTGGTCCACTGTGCGGGTTAAAAAAGAGTAAGTGAGGCTGTAAGGTCTCTTGAAAGCCAGAATCAGCAGTCAATTGAGTCTCACTTCCCTTAAAGAGAGGCTTGACTTATCTCCCTGCCGCATTTGTGCATCCTAACAAAAGGGCAGCCTGTGGGAGGTGTGCCCTCAGCAGAAATGCAGTCATAGATGTGAGAGCTTGAGGTCTAGGCCCTTGATTAGGGCAGCTTCCCATAGCAGGAGGTCAACAAGGGCATTGCCACTGCTGCTGCAAACAGAATGCAAAGCAAAAAGGGTCAGCTAAATAATGTATTCGAAGATAACCTTTTGTTTTAAATAAGCATGTGAAATGCTAATTTTAATAATAGGGTCAAATGCAGAGAGTCACAGCCGGATGTCTGTGAACCTGTTAATCTTCAGCACTTTGTACTTTCTCATGGATGATCTATCCAGAGGTCTCCATTATATTTATTCTTGATATTCTTGCCAGGTGAATGCCATGCACAAAGATCAGGGACACACACACACACACACACACACACACACACACACACATTCATATACTGATACGTGCTAGTACAGCATTTCTTTCATGAGTGTTTTCTTTCATTATTTTAATATCCTCTTAATTTCAATGGATAATTATTTTATGCCTAAATTATGAGACATGAAGATAAACAGTAAATATTTTCAAAATATTTAAAGACTGAAAAGATGAATTACAAAAACCTCCTAGTTCCTCTCCACTTAAGCATTTACCCACCCATCCTCTTGGGCACATGATTCAGCAATTCAGCTCCTCATTGTGTTCTGGTTTCAGATGATGTTTCTGCTTCTTTTCAAACACATAAAGCATACATATGACCTTGGAAGTATGCATATGTTCTACCATGAACATGGATTGAAGGAATAAATGTTCTCTATGGATTTGTAGCAGATTGTCTACTTTGCTGAGCTCATAGTATATACCCCAAAAATTTTGGTTTTTTCACTAAGGAGATATATATATATATATGTGTGTGTGTGTTTGCATATATGTATACATATATATGTATACATATATATCATATATCATATGTATATAGCATATATACATATGTGTGTATGTACGAATGTATATACATATGTGTCATGTATTAAAATAATTTTGAATTTTTTATTTAAATGTATCACTAAAATAAAGTAGGCAGATCTTTTGATAACTATAATCTAAATGTCGATAGCCATATCTGAGTGTGGAAATAGAGTTAATTTTCTGAAAACAGAAATTATATTGAAATACAAAATTTATATCAATGTAAACATTATAGAAAATAGACTGTAAAAACACCTTTTCTTAAACATGAACGACTATACAATAATAAAGATTCCTTTGTCAGGAATCATTAAAAATAGCTTGAAGGTTGGTGTCCAAATACAAGCATGGTGAAGAGAGTCAGCTCAGTTCTATAGTGAAAGTTGGTAAGTTGTGCATTTCAAAGAGCTGACGTCTTCTTCCTCCACATTCTACACAGCCTTTGGCCAGCACCACGCCAGGTTCAGACTCTTTCATTGTCTCGTGCTTTGCAAATCACATAATGACCAACGCTCTAATGTCATTTTGACTTAACGTTAAGTGAATACACTTGTTACCTACTACGGACATATTCCCAATTTTTTCCTCCAAAACTATCACCTACCTGCACAATGAGCTGCACACTGCTGTCCATGAGTTCACACAACATCACCATCACCAGGGGACTGATAAACACTGAGTCTGTATACCAGCACAGGTATTGAATTAAAATCTGCAGCCTGATGATCCAGGAGTCTGTATGCTGACTTGTTTGTATACAATATTTGAGGATAAATGTACACAGAAACAAACAAGGGATGATCTACTAAACTTATCCTTTTTTTTTTTTCTTGTAAAGGCTTCTGCAGTGTGTAAACACATTTCTGGAACAGATTTTTTAAGCATTTGGAATAAATTCTAATTTTTTTCTTGTGAAGACTCAGAGGAAAGCCCTTAGGTAATGACTTAAGGGTCCCATAATCAGGAAGACCATATCTGGGACTTAACTACTGATCTACACTGGTGAGGTTTAAAGTCTTAACTATATTTATATGTCAATATCATGGAGTTAGGCTATCAAATGATCACCAAGAAAAGATTGATGAAAGCAAAAACCAAACTGCTGTGCCAGAGTGAAAACCAGAGATCAAAGTCTCAGGGTAAAACTGGGGCCAGGAAACGGTGAAATGGAGCACAGATTTCAGACTCAGAATCACAGGCAATGCTGTGGAGAAGCTAGGGAATGGGTTTTTAATCTAATGTCAAATAAAAATGCAGGGGTCCTAAGAGCTTCCTGCAGGGTGAGACTTCCACCTAACATTTGCAGATTCATTTTTCTTCTATCTTAAGAAAAGACACACAACAAATCATGAACCTAATAAAAGAAAGCAGACTCTCAAATTCTTCCAGTCTGCAATATTTCAATAAATAAGGAAACATCTCTAAGATCATTGAAATAACCACTTCTTAGAATATTTCACTTAAAGTATCATTCCTACTTGGAATGAAAGGTTTTAAATTATCATCTCTTTAATACATATGGTGGTTTGACTGTTTGCCATGGCTCATTCTATTGAGTCTAGCCATGGTCTTCATAAAGACAATCATTATATAATATCAAAAATAAAAAGTATTTTAGATCATACTGCTGTGGGATGTTCTATATGGCAAATGTGTTCTATATGGCTCTGATTGGTTGGTAAATAAAACACTGATAGGCCAGTAGTCAGGCAGGAGGAAGTGTAAGTGGGACAAGGAGGAGAATAAAGCTGGGAAGTGGAAGGCTGAGTCAGAGAGACACTGCCAGCCGCCACGATGAGAAACAGCATGTGAAGATGCCAGTAAGCCATGAGCTACGTGGCAAGGTATAGATTTATGGAAATGGATTAATTTAAGATATAAGAACAGTTAGCAAGAAGCCTGCCATGGCCATACAGTTTGTAACCAATATAAGTCTCTGTGTTTACTTGGTCAGGTCTGAGTGGCTGTGGGACTGGCAAGTGAGAGAGATTTGCCCTGACTGTGGGCCAGGCAGGAAAATTCTGAGTCACTTATTACTTCCTCCAGAATTAGATTTGTTTGGTACCTGATTCCCTCCATCTTTTATGCAGTATCTCCCACTGTGTGCGCCTTGCCCACAGACAGTGTGCATAACAAACAGTTCCACCACTTCCTTGAGAATCTCTTCAGCACAGATTTATCCTTGAAGGGACAAGATACTTCAAGATGAAGTTAGATATTTGAATACACTTCAGAAAACATACAGCTTTGTTCGTCTCAAATCCAATTTTAGCAAACTTTCATCAACCTCTGATATGCCCCTTCATTTTGAAGTCTGGAGACATACTAGGTAGGAGGATTTTCTGCCCTTCACCTGCCCATTCAGTCACCATTTCTACAACATATTACAAGGTGATTTTCTAATTTATACTCTGGTTTCAAAAGTATTTGAGTAACTCACTACATTAATTGAAATTAATGAAGGAGTCACTGATCACGGGCACATTCATCAATTAATTTTAAGTGAAACCTTCTCAGTTGGGTTTTAGTATCAAAGCATAACATGCCAATTTGTAGCTGGCACAGTGGAAGAGATTTCCTCACTCAACCTACAAATTATTCTCATTTATCCTTGTTATAGCCATGATTCTAACAGCTAGCGATGTGTTCTGTGATTACAGATAAAAGTTACTCAGTGGCCACTTGATTTTGTTTGAGAAAAATAAATATATACCTATATACACAGATAATGTATACATAACAAATATAATTTATACCTACATGCATCATAGTCACACATTACATGTAACTTGATGGAAATAAGGCTTCTCTAAGTTATAAATCAGATACTGAATTCAATATATGCTTGATATAGTCATCATACTAAGCAATAGAATAATATTTCTATTAAAATTAGAAGGTAAAGATGCTTGTAAACAGGGCTATCACTCATATTTAATGTGGGCATTATATTATAGCATGATTTAAAATAATGACATGGAAGCATGAATATTGAAATAATTAAGAAATGATTATTTTGATATCACTGTATAATGTGAAAAATCCCAAACACTTAGAAATATGTAGAATCTCTAAGACTGCTAAATACAAATATAAATAAATCATATTTATCCAATAGTAACAACCCAGATAGGAAATAAGCAATAAGAATGTTAAAAAACTATAATGAGGAAACAACTGTAAACCTACCGCAGGAGATAAAAGAAGACACACATAAATGCAGGAATACTGCCTTTTTCTTAACTAGGAAAACCATACTGTAAAAATGTCAGTTTCCTTGCTAAATGAAATCTATAAATTCAACCAAGTCCCAAGTGGGTGGAAAATATAGACTTGACAATGTAATTCTAAAGTTCATCTGTGAGTATGAACTTCTGAATACTTGGCACCAACATGTCAATGGAGGAGAAAAAGGCAATCATGTAAATAATGTTGGTAATTAATATCTTCCTGGGGAATCTAAAGTTAGAACTCTATTCTTCATCCTTCACTCTAATACTCTGCAGAAAATTTAAAGATACATCATTGTGGTTCAGTGTAATTGTAAAGACAGTAAGATAAATATGAATTATTATTTATAGAAAATAAGTGACATAATGGAAAGTCTTGGTAGTAAAATTATGCTTAAGCATAAGGAAATGTTAAAACGTAGTTCTGTGTCTGTACAAATGTGCTATCGGATGCTATTTCAACAGTGTGCATGGGTAGTCATATTAATTTGAGGAACTTTCCAAGATGGAAGGTTCAGAAATTCAAAGTGAGAAACCTGAAGAGGTTACAGGAAAATTAGTGTACTTTGCCTTGGAATTATAGAATTTCAATGTTTGTATTTTCATTTTTAGTTTCTCTCTATTCCTGAAATCTTTGACATGGATTTCATTTACCTTTATAAACAAGACAAGACATTATTTCCAGGAAATATATCGATTAAATACAAACAGAACTCTGAAATATTAATCAGGAGTTTGAGGCCATAGTCTGACTTCACTTGTTAATGAATATGCAACTCTCTGGCCAAAGCACTTCCTGCTTTCTCAAAATATTTTGTTTTGATCTTATTCTAAGGCCTTCTACAACTCTAAAATTCACTGAATGCTCATAAAGACATTGACTGCAAAGTACACATTCTGCAATGAAAACACAATGATGAGATGAGGAAAGACAAGGAGTTACAGAGTGTGATTTCCAATAGATAGTGAAAGGAATGTTGGTGACCCCAGGATGAGAGTGAGAGAAAGGAACTAACACAAGCTCTGTCTCTGCAGCCAATCAAATGCATTTATTAAAGGGACACCCCTGCCAACAGTGCAATTTATGTCTGTTCTACTCAACATTAGTTAAGTACTACAGCCATCACGATGCTCGCACAACTGGGAACACTGGTGTACAAAGCTATATTAATTTCAAGCTCCAGTAGAAACATGGAAAGACATCAAGTGAAAGAAGGAAGGTAGGAAAAATTATTACTCTCAGAGGTGTAAAGAGAGTGCTGTAAACAAGAGAATGCGCTTGATTGGAAGAATGAGCTAAACTAAGTGATTTGTTTTAAAAGCAGTCCCCAGGTTTCTGGTGTGGCAGTCTTAACTTATTTTTATTCTAATTCAGCTATCTGTACAAGTTTGGCTTATGTCAAGATTAGAATAAAGAAGAGAAAATTATTCTTCCACAAGTCAACTGTGTGTCTTCAGTCAGTATCTTATTCTTTCTCAGTCTTGGTTTCTCCTACTACTACCCAACCCAGAAAAATGCTGGTTTAAAACAAGTTCAAAAATCTTCTGGCACTGGAAATCAAGATTTTTACAAGTTTCAGTGCCTATATTTTTAACTTTAATCTGAAATCCTTGTATTTTTACTAAAGTACCTTATGCTTACTAACCTTGGAGATTTGAGAAACAAATTAATAGGTATGGTAATTCAATATTTTAAGTGTCTACCCATTTCCCTCTGGAAATAGCCAACACTGGCAAGACTATACAATCAGCATCTTCTCCTAGGAGAGGTTTCTCTCTAAGTCTTAGGCCATAAAATAACAAAGCAGAGTACATGCTACCTGGAGTCCAACAGACACCAAAAGTATGGAGGGAGGAAGGAGTTGAGCTACATTTTCTCAACTTCTGATAAACCATTGATGAGATAAGTCCCACACAACCTCCTCTCAAAAAATAATCCTACAAAGCCTGTTTTTTACTGTTATTTCTAAAGATTAATAGAAGCTAGGATTCTCAAGACATAAAACAGCTAGAGCTGATATAACACTACTCGAGAGAAATCTAAAATGAGCAGCAACATCTTCCTTAATCTTACCTGTGCTACCTGCTGCATTTATTATTAATATAAATGTAGCTGCAGGAAGTTACTCTTTGAATTCTAGACTATGAAGGAACCTGTCAAACCTGTGTCTCCCTGGAAAGAAAAAACCTAGTAGGTGAGAGTAGATTCTGAGCCTCGATATAAAGACGTGTATTAGAATCTGTGACTCAAAATATCCTAACTTCTGCCCAGCACTTCTGGGATGGCCCTGGCTCACATGGCTCACTGCACATGATTTCTTCCCATACAGTGTGCAAAGTTGTTTTTCATTGGCATGTCAATTTCTTTTCACATTTAGTCAAAAAGGGATTAATAAAAAAACAATAACCATAATTTCTGTAGGTAATTTTTAAACATTGTCAGAATTTCCTGTAGTGAATACCTGTTCTGAAGCACAACCCTAAAGATGTAACTGCTCTACCTGCCTATGACCTTGAAGTACATGCCCCTGGCATGTGGCCCCTGGGCTACCCTTAAGACCTGAGATGTACATATACAGTTTCTCTTCGTTCCCTACTGGAACTTGGATGCTGGGACAGTCTCTGACGCGGAAGAACAGCGTGGGATTGTGCGTCCGTTTTTTCCAGGACCCTGCGGCAATTCCTCTGTTCTAGTTTGTGAGTTCCCCTTTCTTAATAAACCCCTTTGTCCTTTAAGCAAACTCCATGGATTTTTCTCATTAATTTCCTTTTGTATGTTTGAAAGCTTTCTCAGTCCTAAACTCATTTACATCACACCCAGTTGCCGCTTTCAGATTTCAAATATATTCTGCTTCTATGAGAAGGGAGGTGCACAAAAGCAAGGAAGGAGTGTTAGTCTTTGGAACCTTGTTTTACAGACATCTTAGTTTCCTCCCCTACAGGGTAGGCAAAACCGTTCGTGTACTTCTCATAGCTGAGATCCACTGAACACAAACAGTATGCTTACACAACGACAGTTCCTAAGAAGAGCATCAGGGTGAGGATGCCTCCTAAGTCCCTTCCAAGTAACAGAGCCAGGGTGGTCGTTTATACATTTCACATTTCTAATTGCCAGGATGACTCTTCCCAAGGTATTGCCCCACTTTAGACAGTCAAGACCACTTGTGCACAGATGCCAGTGTTTCTGCATCCCCCTGTAAGTGACAGTCTTGCCACCACAAATGGGTCAGCTAGACCATGTACCATTAGAAATACAAAATCTCTGGCCCGGTCTCATGTCTTTAGCAATCTGAATCTTCATTAGGACAAGATCCCCACTGAGTTGACAGGCATGTTTACACACACGGTACACGAAATCACACTCAAATCAAGAAAGAAAGACTTTAGGCACCAGAGAGGTCAGGGTTCACAGCATTTGCTTCTCTTTCTTAGGACCTGGGTTCGGTTTCTAGCAAGCGCACAATGGCTCATAATCATCCATAACTCCAGTTTCAGAGGATTACACACCCTTATTTGGCTTCCACGGACACTGTATATACATGATGAACTTACATATAGGAAAAAACATTCATACACATACAAAATAAAAGTCTTTCCCCAAAATAATACAGACTCAGGCAAGGCCTTGTTGCTCATTAATAAGCAACCGAAACAGAAATTTAGTAGATGAAAAGTAACCACAAAACAGTAATTAGCAGAGCTGGGGTGAGCCAAATCCTATGTGATTTCAAAGCTCATGTCTCCTGACATCATGCTATTCACCAGTTGGAACTGCATCCTATTTTCCTGCAATTTCTATATGAGATAGATTGATTGATAGATAGATAGATAGATAGATAGATAGATAGATAGATAGAAAGAAAGATAGATAGATGATAGATAGGTAGAAAGAAAGAAAGAAAGAAAGAAAGAAAGAAAGAAAGAAAGAAAGAAAGATGATAGATAGATAGAAAGAAAGGAAGAAAGAAAGATAGACGATAGATATTTAAATAGATAAAGATAGACGGATAGGTAGATATATGATAGACGATAAATCCCAAAATAAAGAAAACTGCATGGCATGTTTTAGCTAAGATTATGATATTCAAAATCGTCTATACTGACCATTTTTAATAGTAATTAACAAATCAGCCAATGCAATTTTTTTATTTGTTAATAAATCAGTAATAGTAATAATATATATAAGTCATGATGATGAGCTACTAGGAAAAAATTAAATCTGTAACTAGGACCAAGCACTTAACTAAGACTTAAAACATCTTAATAATATACATTATAATCAAGTCATGCTATAACAAAGCTCTAAATGTTGAAATAGAAGGTTTTCTGAGGTAATGTTAAAAACTAAAACAAAACAATCAACACAAATGGTGAACTTTTTATCAAGAGAAGTTTCTAGGGACAGGAAAGATGGCTTGTGGAGGCCTGGAGTCCAAGTACCAATATTCATGTCAGGTGGCTCACAACTTCCCTGCATTCCCAGCACCAGGGGAATTGGATGCCTCTGGCCTCCTTGGACACCTGTACTCACTTGCACAAACTCAAACACAGATACACATATGTACACACAGCTAAATTAATAAAAAATATGGACTACAAGAAAAAGAAAGTTACAGGCTAGGAAGAGAGTTTAGTTGATAAAGCACTTGTCAGCCAAACAGGAAGGACAGAAGTTTGATCCCCAGAACCTATGTTTAAAACAGCAAGTGCAGGGGTACATGCTTGTAATCCCAGTGCCAGGAGGTAGAAACAGAAGATCTAAGCAAGCCTCACCTATATCACAGATCCCCAGGCCAATGGGACATACTGCCTCAAAAAGCAAGGTAGATGGCCTCCACACTTACGTGAACACACACATACATACACAACTATACATTTACACAGACAAAAAAGAGAGAATTGCCTTATATATGTATACAGTCCCTTAAAGATTAAAGGAAAATATAAAAATGGAATTATTTCATTTGGATTGATTAAAAGTCTATAAAGTATGATTTAGGAAAGGGTATAAGTATATAATGTTCAAGAGTGTTGGTAACAAGTAATTCCCTTCCTATACAGAGAGAGAGAATTCCTGTAACCCTGGTAAACATCTACTTGTGGTAATTACTTTAGAATTATACAATATATTAATGCTGAAGAACACTATTAGAAAGAACATAATATTTTATTATAGCTCTACATCATCTCCTCCAGAAAGCTACATAGCAGCTATTGCTCCTTGAAAATTGTGTCTTTAGTCATTTTATGAAACCACATTTTACAGAATTTAAATGATTCCAGGTAGACAACTTTTTTTTAATATTTTAAGTACCTGCTTCAACATGCAACCCATTTGTAGATCTGCTAAAGTTCATACTTCTTGCATGCCAAGAACTAAGGCAATCTTTTGGTTATTATTCATATATGATCTCTAGACATTACTATTTTTTCACTGCTGGTAAATCCCTTCACAGATGTAGTTGGAGAAAGACAAGTGAAAGCTTAGTTCTTACAGAAAATTTTGTGAAAACTTTTCCTCAAGGATAAGAAGACAGGGCTAGAGGTGCTACTTAGGCAGTAAGAGAGCTTGCTTAGCATGCATGCAGCCACAGCATGCTCTTCAGTGCTACATAAAATGGAACAGTGGTGCATGTGTGCTTGCCATTCTAGCACTGGAGGGCAGAAGAAGGAGAATCAGAACTTCAGCATCTTCTACTGCATAGCAAGTTCAAGGCTAGCATGGATTGCATGGACAGGTTGGCAAGTGAATGTGGCTTATTACACTATTAAAAATATTTAGAGTAGTTTAGGCATGTTGGCCACAAGACAGAGCAGAAATTATAATAGGAAATTTTCATGAATAGATAGCTTACTACAAGGATGTTTTCATAGTCATTTGAGCATGACCATAAAGCACCTAGGAAGGTAAGACGGAATGATATTTTATGTGTACATACACACACACACACACACACACACACACACACACACACACATATTCACAGCAGTTCTCAACCTTTGGATCATGACCCCTTTGGGGGTCAAATGACCCTTTCACACAGGTCACTTAAGACCATCAGAAAACACAGATATTTAAATTATATTTAATTACAGTAGCAAAACAACAGTTATGAAATAGCAACAAAAATAATTTTATGGTTTGGGTCAACACAACATGAGGAACTGTATTAAGAGGTCTCAGAGTTAGGGAGGTTGAAATCCATTGCTTTATATAAATAAAACTCAGAGCAATTCAGATATAGGCCCTAGACCTAATAGTAGTTAACAAACATCTATGTAGAATCTAGCTCAATTTTCTTTATTTCTACTGACGCAGTGCTTCTGTTTCAGAAGTATGTTTTTGACTTTCAATGTCAAACCAATACATGGTGTTGATTTGTGTTCAGTGGAACAGATGTCTTCCCATTCAAGCGACCTTGAAGCACAGGATTTGAAAGGATTCCTTGCTACCAAGAGAAGTTAGGGATTCTTTCAATTTTAGATGGGAAAGGAAAATAGTCAAAATACTTCAATGCTTTGTTAGGAAACTAATCATTGCTTCTTAAGAAACAGGCTACAAATCATTTTATAATAAATTCTATTTGATTTTGGCTAGGTATTAAGCAGCTAATACAGCTATTACTATTTTTAAAATATGCTATGAATGTATATGAAAAAACTACATAAATTGGATGATTTGTATGATTGGATAATTGGATGATTGTAGATTCGTATTGGTTAAAAGAAAAATGATTGTTTTTAAATTCACAAACTAGATAAGATACTTTTGATGGACTGATATATTACTGTTTTCAATAAGAAATCTATTGTTTTGGGAGAACACATTCAGGCTTATATTATAACTCCATTTATAAGAAGTATGCCAAAGATTGTCAAAGGAGTCTCCAGTTCATTCTTCTGAAAAAAAAAATGGATCTAAAGGAATAATTTTGATTAAGCTTTACATACTTTAGATCTATTCATACTAGATTTCTCTCCCATTAGTCAATTTGATTTAAGGAATTCACTTTAAAGGTTATGTATTAGATTTTTCTTTTACTCCATTAGTTACTCCTCTACTCTTTGTACCCAATCTTCTTTCTGTTAGCACTATGGGATCAATGACAATAGTCCAGGGCATGCAATCTTTACATTTTTAGGCCCATTCACAAAAGAAAAACCCTTCACTTTCTCTCCTGTCATTTTATGCCAAATTATAACCTGATTTTCAGGGTTTTTTTTGTTTTGTTTTGTTTTGTTTTAAACTGTTTTCCAGGTTAGAGTGTGAGAGAGCTGGCCCTGGGGTCACTAGACTGAGACAACTAGGCCTACGACCCACCAGCTGCAGCACACAGGAGAGCTGCTCCTGTATCCCACCGGGGCAGCACACTAGAGCTGACCCTGTTTTCTGAGGTTCAGGTGAGCCAGCCCTGAGGGTGTGACAGCAGGAGAACTGGCCCTACTCCTTGCTGCAGGCTGCATTGGGTGAGCTAGCCTAGGAAGCACTGGGGAGCTCACCCAGGTAGTGACTATGAGGGATAGCTGGTAAGCTGACCAACCCAGCTACCACCCAGGCCCAGAACCAGGTTATGAGTTGGCCCACCCCAACATCCACCGAATCTATGAACTGTTGGAGCATGTGAAAGAGCTGAATCTACAGATCCAAAACAGCAGGATCTCCATGACACAGGACAACAGGATATCCAAGAGGAGCCCCAGGGAGAGCGCATTGTCAGTGGTACAGCAGAAACCAGGGGCCTCCAGTCAGACCAGTGACTCAATGAGCCACACTACAGCTTCCACGACAAGACTGGTCTTTAATTTCTTTCTTAACTTTTGTTTTGTTTTGTTTCTTTGTTTTGTTTGGTTTGGGGCTTTTCTTTTAAATTTGCTTTTGATTTGGGGGGAGGTTGCAAGGGCAGAGGGTAGATTCAAAGGGACAAGGGAGATAAGCGGGATCAGAATACCTGATGTGAAAACCACAAAGAATCAATAAAAGTTTAAAAAAAAACAAACCGTTTTCCTTAACACCTTCCAAGTTTCTTGTCTTCATTGACCTTGATGTGCATACAGTGGCCTAGTCTCATGGAATTGTTGAGTTTTGTGTTTCTTGACATCATTGCGCTCAGTGTGTGCGGTTCGGTGCCTTGGTTCTACTTAAGCTTGCACGCTGTGCCTGCTGCCTCGTTCTCTGCATCCACAAGGTTCGATCCAAAAAAAGGAAGACTGTTTCACTCCATTATTCCACTTCATTTTCATTACAGGACTTAAAGTGAGTCTTTCCCGTTCACCACCTTTTTGTGTGGTTAACTTCTCATTCTTTTTTTTTTTTTTTAAGAAATGAAGTTCCTTTCCTGTGGGTCACCAGCTGAGACTGTTTCTCAGAGTAGAGTTCAATTGAACCTATTTGGTTTTGAAATCCATCCTCCTTTATAGTTTCCAAATAGTTTGCAGATTTATAAATTTCCTTCATAAATGTAATTTCAAATTCATGATTGACTCATAATTAATTTATAAGTATGGTTTTTAATTAGAATAGTTGAATAAGTCTTATCTATCACTAATTTTATTTTTCATAATTTAAAAAAAAAATGGAATTTGTGAGGCAAGCAAGCGTCAGCAGGTAAAGGTACTTGCCACTGCGCCTGAAGACCTGGGGAAGGAGGCGATGCTTGACTGCACAACTTGTCCTGTCTTTATACAGGAGAGCAGTGGCTCATCCGTGTGTACACACACACACACACACACACACACACACACACGCACACACACACACGCACGCACACGCACGCACACACACATGCGCACGCACGCGCGCACACACACGCACACACGCACGCACGCGCGCGCACACACACGCACGCATGCATGCATGCACACACACGCACACACACACACACGCATGCGCACACACACACACACCACACACACACACACACACACACACACACACACGTATTAAATTTTACTTTTTTTTTTTGGTTTTTCGAGACAGGGTTTCTCTGTGTAGTTTTGGTGTCTGTCCTGAATCTCGCTCTGTAGACCAGGCTGACCTCAAACTCACAGAGATCTGCCTGGCTCTGCCTCCTGAGTGCTGGGATTAAAGGCGTGTGTCACCACGCCCGGCTAAATTTTACTTTTTTTAAAAAATCATTTTATTATTTTCCTTACAGGCAGGAATACAGCCAATTAGGAATATTTCATGAATGTCTAAAGGAACATAGTTTATTAAAAGTATAAATTCTTAGTCATATTTTATGTTTATTGAAATCATCCAAATAATTCCTTGATATCTTAAATTATATTTCTATTGGATCTGTTTCATTTTAATAAATATTCTCTTACATGATTACTGCCAATGTAGATAGGCACAGATGACAGACAGATTGGTAGGTCTGCAGACACTGAGGTACACCAAATTAGTACTCACCAGTGTTTGCTCTCACATCCTTTTCCTGCTTCTTGGAGTTTCTGAGCAGATACAATACATTCCTGAGTTTATTTTCAAGCAATCAGCTCCCTTAGACATACAGCCGATATACTATCTAGATCATTGAATACTCAGCATACTGTACTGTACACACTACTAACTGAGCAAGTGCCTACATTCTAGCTGGGCCTCGGACTCATAATATGGTGTGTTTCTCTCCATAAGCAATGGCTGACACGACCTTCTGTGTTAGTATGGCAAACATGAAGCCCAACTTCTCTGATCCTTTTATATTTATGAAGTATATTTCAGTCACAACCTTGGATTATTCCCTTTACTCCTTAAAGTTCATGAATTCTATCAAGACTTAGTAAGGTAAGCATCTAGTGCACGTGGGAATTTTAAAACTGCATATTCAAGTCTCTTATCTGTAAAACTCTTTGTTTAAAAATATATAAATTGCTTCACTCCCATCTAAACTTGGTTTTACGTAAGTCCTAACACTCACTTGTGAAATAGCCTGCAGCTGCTTTTCAACTATTCTTTCTTCATCATGTTCAACACTTTGTTTTTGTTTGGGTTATGCTTCTTCTCTTGTGTCTACCTAGGTACGATACTGAGCAATATCCCACAGCAGAGTCTAGGCTCATTCTGTTCACTTTGCAATCATCTACTATTTTATTTTATTTTTCCTATAAATTGCAGGGACACATTTGGAGAGTGTTTTGTGTTTGACTAATTTGCCCTAAATTGGTATGCAGTGAGATTCCTGAACACAGCGGCCAACCTCGAATAGAGTGTGCCCATCATCCCGTTGTCACTTGGTTCTAGCTGTCACTTTCAGTGTTTGTGACTGTTCTCTGCACTGAATCTTCTCTGGAAATGATCACTCCTTGCTTTACCTGGCTATGGGACTTAGGACAGAGAAAGAGCTTTGGTGCCAGAGGGAACACTGGGGACCCTGGTCACCTTCCTTTGGCATTATACAACTTGGTTTCTTGTCTAGGGATTTGGAAGAAGACTCCCTTTTCTGGTTTCCTTAGTCATAAACAGTGACAAAGAAGAGAAATGGTAAGCAACTTAACAAAGCTCTCAGATAATATGTGAGACAGGTTATGAGAACCAGATTCTTTTTCCTTTTCTCCTTTTTCAATGTTACTATGTTTTCCTCTACTCAACCCATTTTTTGTTTGGGGTTTATAAGGTATCCAGTACAATGAACAGGCTTTCCATACTTACGCGTGCACAATTATCATTACCTCTTCACCTACAAAGCTAATTCCTTTGGTTTAGCCTGGGAGTACTTGGATGTGAGAGGGGAGAAGTTAACAGTAGACAGGAGATAATTGTAGTGATGTCTTCCTTAAGTGCTAGCTCAGCATACTGACATGTTAATGGAGCCTAGGCGACAGTCGAGAAGCACAAACATTGCCACAGCATGTGCTGGAGGTGGGCGTCATATGGGAAGGGACGGTGCAGTATGGGAAGGATGACTCTGCTAACCTCTACTTACTGCTGAGTGGTAAGGAGTACAGCAACCAAAAGGGAGGACAAAACATGGCAAGTCATCTCTTATTTTCCCCAACTCAAGCGTGTATACTGGTACCCAACAATGCTGTATCGTGGCCAGTGGAATACAAGTATTTCAGGACAGATACACTGTTTGTACACAGTCAGTGGTTGCTGTGCAATAGGTCAGATCTCTTGCCTTAGTTTTAACTTAAATTTTTTTCTCATATTTCCATGCTCATTGAATCAATCCACATTAAAACATTTTTATACAATTCCTAAAGACTATACATGAGGAAGGAATCAAAGTCCTAAACACATTCATATATATATATATATATATATATATATATATATATATATATATATATATGTTTGCCAAGTATGGAAAGATCACAGGTTTAGCACCACAAAACACTCTCAGCTGTCTGTACTGTCAAGCAGGCTCTCCCTTCCTGACAGGGAGATGGTTGTCAGTAACTCCAAGATTCTACTCTCTTCTATCAGACACAACCATGGAAAGAGATTTTTGTGTTCTCATAGTTCATGAAAAGGATCCCTGGAACTTCTCATGAGCTATAATATGTCTTTCTGTTTATAAATCAAAGGAACAAGAGCTTGCCCAGGCTTTGTTCCATGGACGTGTTCCCTAGATCTCAAGTGACCCTCAGTGATGGAATGAAGAGGTAGGAAATGAGGTAGTTGTCATTGGATGAAGAAGCCATGGCTTTGAGACAGGAAAGGAACAGGTTTCCATTTGTTAACTTCTAGCTTTTTTTTCAGAAGGCAGAAAAATTATGTTCAGCCATTAGACCAACTATGTTTAGGTTTGTTTTCCTTCAAAGCCCACTTCCTAATACACTAAAAGCTACTGAGTCATGGTGGTGTTAGGTAGAGAAATGCTGTCTGCTTCTCACACAGAAGATTATGACAAAAGAGCTCTTCTAGTTGCTGAAGCTATAATGGGCAAAGGTCTTTGGGACTGTGAATATCTGTGCATAATACTTTACTCCCAAAGCAAAGAGTAGCCTACATATTAGTCAGAAATATCTACCGTAAAATTTTTTGGACAACCTCAAGACAGTATTCTGGGATGTAATACAGCAAAACAATCCCCAAATTTGCAAAGCAATAGACATGCTCTACAATGATGGATATGAAGCCACTCCAACTTCTAGACCATTTCATCAGTATCATCTACAGATAACTCTAAGTATAAGTTACAGAACAGCCTTGATCTCAACCAAGGCACTAAAAGTAAGGAAAAGTCCAAAAGGTTTGATGTTCAATACAGGCAGAGACACATCAATAAAGATGTGTCGTTTTGTAGGAGAGAAGAATTATGAGGAACTAAGTCAATATTCTTGTGGGGGAAATGATACTGCAGAGAAATAAATCTAACAGTTCACTAGACAGAGGCAAAATAGAAGGCTCTCCATGTGGTAGGTGCAACCAGGAAATGAGGTCCAACCTTTATAGGTGACCAAAGAGGAAATAGTTGTCATTTTGTGAAAACTCACCCATTGATGGGTAGGATGTGTACACTACCATGACCAAACTTAATAAGACTATAGACTGATGTCCATTGAATAAGATTATCTTGACTTGGCTAGTATTTATCCTTAAGGTTGCTCCATATTTACAAACAGAAAAATCTCAGAGTTGGTACTATCATATTCAGTATACTTCTCTGCATGAGATTAAAAATGGGAATGACTTTAGAAAAAAAGAGATCTGACAGTAGTTAAAGCATGACTAGGCTCAAAAGGCAGTAATAAAAGCATAGGAAAAATCAGCACTTGGGTGTCTACAGCCACAAGGTTCATACTAGTTATCATATTTCTGATTTCTCAGTTTTTCCAACAACCCCTTTTGAAACAGTTTATTAATCAATGATGAGATAGTTGAGACCAAGAAAGTAAGTCATGTAGGGCTTGATGGTAGATTCAGTGGCCATATGTGAAATCAATACAATTTGAAAGTCTTAAATATTAAATGTACACATTGGACTTATATTAAGGTACATTTATAAATACATGCTACAGGCATAAGACAGATGGAAAAGCAAACCACACTGGATCGACCTAGTCTTTATTCTCTGTTGCAGAAAAACTTCAAAGCAAAAAACCCGTAAAGATGAATTGGGAGCATTCCAGGCACACACATAAAGATCAGTGCCTCGTTCTCTCGATGTTATAACTTTAACATGTGTGTACATGCACAGGTTCTAAGTTTGTCTTCTGTTAAACTGCAGCACACGCCTGTATCACTTGTTGAGAAAAATATGATAATTTTCACAAAGACCCATGGAACCAATTAGTCTTTTTCCAGAAATGGAAAGTAAATATGAAGAATGACTCTTATTTGTATCAGACTAAGGCAAATTCTAATAGTTTGCAGGAAGTTACAGACAACATATTATCATTTTAGCAGCAATTGTGGTTGTGGTGAACCTTAAAGTCAATATATGTTACAGTAGTTTGCACTATTTGTATAGGAGTCAAGGGTCCAAACTATACCCTGTATTAAACTAAAGAATGTTGATGCCTTGGACATGTTTTCAAAAGGATTGTGAATCTTTTGTGTTAAAATGTATTTGACATAGTAAAAGAAATTAACCTTCCATGAATTAATTTTTGAAATGTGAACTAGTTATTTTGTTCTTTCAAAATGTCATAAGCTTACATTAAATTCCTCTTGTACTAAGCTCTCTGTACTAGTCCTAGAATTTTGAACCAAGTTTTTTTTCTGAATTAAGTTAATTTTCTCCACTTTCTAATATTTATCCCATCTTACAAAAAGTACCCAAAACTCAAGTAGGAAAAAAATTATCTATTTCTATAATCTCAATAATATTAGTGATAGTCAATTATTCTTTGTTTTTCTACATACCAAGTGTATCACTGTGTGCTTATAAGGACTAAAAGTTATTTCATTAAAATTATATCCCTGTTAGTTAGGACCTCATTCCTATTTCAAAATAAGGAAACTGGGGTACTTAAAGCTCCAATATCAGTATCAAATAGCTGACAACATTAGAGCAAGTCTGGACTCTAGGGGCCAACAGTGGAGCACAAAAATTCATCAGCTGAGGAAAAGAACGCTATTAAGATATAGATGCAAGAATGGCTGATGTCCGAGTGTCCCAACCCCTCACTCCAGGAGCAACCTAAGAACTCCACATTGTGGTTGTCCATGCCTCATCTGAGAACATCACAAGTATTTGGCTGTACTCACCAAAGTAGGTTGAGATGGATGGTGATCAAACCTGTAGCGATTCTGTCTAATCAAAGCCTGAACTCATACTGAATATGCTATAACACCAATATTGATGGTAGGGACCTGTCTTAGCTCAACTGCTCTAAGAATTCAGAAGAATCACTTGTATATAGAACTGTCCCATGAGTATATACAGAGGTATGGAATAAGGAATATGAACTTCCAAAAGAACTCATGTGACACACAGTCTCTTACTCATGATCATCCAAGGATCCAAGGCCCAAACCCTTGCACCCCATGTCTCTCCTGCAGCAGCTCCCTGCTTTATAAACTGGTTGCTAAACTGTATTTTTAAAATCACTTAAATATGCAACTTTTTTTAGGTGTACTTAAATGGAGTCTAATGTCTCCACTGCTCTGAAACATCTTAAGCAAGGGTGAACAAAATATAGCCTGTGAACCAAAGCTTGCCTTTGCAATTTTGTATGGACTGTAAAGACAGAATGAGTTTTACATTTCTTAATAATTGAGTTAAGAGAAAGAATGCAGATGAATATTTTGTGACATAAAGCATGTGGAATTCAAACTTTATTATGTTTATGCATTGTCTACTGATGTTCCTTCACTGCCAAAGCAGAGTGAGGTAGCTCCTGGAAGACCTATATGGCTTAGAAAATCTAAAATATTTATTATGTTGCTACTGACAGAAGCAACTTCCAGACTGATCTATGATATAAGTCTGGGTCTATAATGCAAACTTGATGCTGACAAGACTTTTCCTGATTGCTCCTTACTTTGTTCCTAGGACCTAGAAGGAATGTTTAAATAAATGTACTGAAGAAGAAAAGAAAGTAGTGAAGATATTGTCAACAAGAATCGCACATGTGAAGAGTACATCAAAAGGTCCTTAGTCAAGTGTTTAAAGAAACATCTTAGAATCCTAAACAAGCGTCTTTGCAACTGACTTTACTTCATCTTTATTTCTGTGTCTTTCTAGAAACTCTATTAATGTCTAATATCCACATGCAATGCCTTGCTCATGATGCCTTTTCTTCATTAACAACCTTCTTCACGCCAGACCAGATCCCGATGGCCACCTTAGTTACGTACTCTAGGACAAGCCTCAAGATCACATGTGTGGTCAACAGAAATCAGACCTTACAGTGGGGTGTGTGTGTGTGTGTGTGTGTGTGTGTGTGTGTGTGTGTGTGTGCTTTCTTTTCTTGTTTTTTTTTTGTTTGATTTGATTTTGTGTTTATTTTTATTTTTTATGAGAAAGAGAGAAAATGAAGTTGGAAAGGGTCAAATCTATAAGAAGTTGAGGAAGGGAAAACATATAAACAAAATTCATTGTATGAAATTTTCAAAAAATAAATAAAAACATTAGAAAATTATTTATTTAGAAAGCCAAAATTCAATATCTTCTCTACATTGTATTCTCCAGCTTAAGCTATATGAATGAATGAATTTCTCCTCTATACCATCTCATTTAGTCTTAATAAAACAATCATTCACAGACTTATAATCAACTTTAAGTGTTTTGCTCCTCAACACAATTATGGGCCTTTTAAAAACAAAGGATGACACTATTTAATTGATTACATCCTCAGCAAAAAAATAAAATAAAATATAAAATAAAATGTAAAGTAAAAGAACATAAGATATCCAGGAAATATTCCACAGGGTTTAGGACTAGAAAAAGATCCAGATGATGCACATGACTATATTTTTTTAATCTTAATAAAATCTCTTGGCCAATTAAACACTAATGCCATTTAAGTAAAAAAAAATCCTTCTAAAAACAGGACTGATGTCTGAAAATATCATAATGATATCTATATATATATATATGTGAATAAAAATACATGTACATTTTAAATGAAATTTTTCATCCTGGGCTGACAATGCTTTCCACGGACTACCAAAACTCTAATAACAGGCATTAAGAAATGTCCTTTCAAGTGGTCGGTCAGGGAAATCAGACAGACTCCCCAAATGTTCTGTGCTATTGTGGTTGCCGTTGGTTACCTGCCAGAGGTTGAAGGTCAGTCCCTGTCAGTATAGACACCGTGCACTTTGGACATAGAACCTGGAGGGTCCAAGCTGGATCAGACCTGAAAGCCTCCTCCCTGCGGATTAGCTTTCATGGTAAAAGTAAGAAATATGCAAGTTTCCAAATGAGGGAAGCAACTAATAGCCCCATCCAGCCATGGTGCCTATGAACCACAGCAAAACAGCATGGCACCATATCCTTATGGTACAGTAGTGCAAGGCATATCTTGGCTAACCAGTATCTCCTTAATTGGACTTAAGTCCCATTCAACAAGAGAGAAATCATACCTGGTTCTGGAAACATATAACCTCCTGGGGCTTGTGAGATCATGGATCATAGAGGAGATCCTACAACCATCACTTCATTAACTCAGCACAATTCCTAACTGTGTTCTAAACATTTATTCCTCCACTACTATGGTGATATTTTATTTTGTACTAAAATGTTATTTGTATGTTAATAAATAAAGTTGCCCGGGGGTCAGAGCTATTAGCAAGCCATAGGAAAGCCGGGCAGTGGTGGCATATGCTTGTAATCCCAGCACTTGATAGGCAGAGCTAGGTAGATCTCTGTGTGTTCAGGGATACAGCCAGCATTGGAGACACACGCCTTTAATCTCAATACCAATCATAGAAGACCTGGAGGTCTATACAGACAGGCAGTGATGAGGCAGTCATGTGGTTGGTTTTACAAACAATGAGAAGGCAGAACCAAAAGTCTATATAAAGACTTTAACACAGGAAGTAGCTCTCTTTCAGAGAGGTAGGACCATCGCAGGAGGAAGGGTAAGGTTTTAGCTCTTAGCTCTGACCTCTTGGCTTTCTTCTTTGCATTGGTTCTGTGTTTCTTATTTAATAAGATGGTTGGTTACATCTACACACCACAGATAAATATAACTCTTATTCTTCAACAATGAAAGTTGTAACAGGAGAAAACCAACTGAAGAACCATTGATCCTGCGGTGCCCTACCCCTACTGATCCATTTACAGTACAACTCCTGAACCCAAGCCTCAAGGAGCATTGCAGAGGAATCACGAAAGCTGTCAAAATTAAAAACTATGATAATGATGTTTTAAATTTATTTAGACCTTCATAAAATGTTGCTTATAATGAAAATTCAAATCAATAGCAATTAAATATATGATCTGCAATTTTCAGTACTCTAAGTACAGTTTTATAACCAGGAATTGACAAAACTGTTAAGCTTAAATGCATAAAAATGATACTGACATTAAAAAAAAATAAACAATTAAATTTAGCAAGGAAAATTACAAGTCATAAAATTCCTTAATGAATACAGGACAGCAAAATAACCAGGTAGACATAGCAGACTAGAAACTGAATTGCCCTTCCTAATGACATAATCTGCATTTAATCCTAGGCTCCTGAGGCTTTTCCATAGTTCATCAGCCCTGGACATATCTTTGCAAAAGCATTGGATGGCATTTCTATTTTCTGTCTCTAGGCCTAATAGCTACTATTTCTAGTCATTTTACTGAGTCTTGATCTGTTTAGCTTGAAGAAAGGTATCTTTGAATAGTTCACTGGAGCTCTAATTCTTTAAAATTAAGACAATCCAACGAAAGAATTCATTGCCATGGTATTCAGCCCCATAATAGCTTAACAATAAGCACTTAAGATTCACAGAAAGTAAGCTGTCTTTCACAGGCTATAGGCAAACTATGCCCCCTACAAATTTGCCTATCTAGAGATTAATGCCACAGGTTTTCCTTGTTTGTTTTCCCCAAAAGTACTAGACAACTCAATTTCTAACTTTGCTTTACTGATATTTCTTCTTTAATAATATAATATAATGTAATGTAATGTAATATCACATTGAAATTGGAGAAAACAAGCAAACAAAAGGAAAAGAGCCCAAGAGAAGGTACAAGAAAGAGACCTGCTTGTTCACACACCCAGGAATCCCATTAAAATCACTGAACTGGGAGCCATAACATATACACACAGGGCCAGGTACAGACCTGTGCAGGCCCTGTGCATGCTGCCTCAGTTTCTGTGAGGTCATCTGGGCTGAAATAAAGTTGATTTAGAGGGCCTTGATTTCTTGGTATCCTCCACTTCCTCTGGCTCTTACACTCTTTATGCCTCCTCTTCTGCATGGTTCCCTGAGCTCTGAGTGGAGGAATTTGATGGAGCTGTCCTCTTAGGGCTGAATGTTCCAGGGTCTCAAACTCATCATAATGTCTGCCTGTGGATCTCTGTATGTGCTCCCATGTGCTACAGGAAGGAGCCTCTATGATGATGGCGGAGCAAGGCGCTGATCCATGTGTACAGCAGAATGTCATCAGGAGTCATTTTACTGCTACTTTTATGTTTTTAAGAGCAGTAGTATTTTTTTTTTTTACTTTAGGGTCCTGAGCTATCTAGTCTCAGGTTCTTGGTCACACAAGCAGTGTCATGTATGAGTTTATTTCATGGAGTGGGATTTAAGTCAAAGACAAAAAAAAAGACAACAAAGAAAAAAGACAACACCTAAACAACTCATTGAACATGGAGAAGTCCAGTTGTTACCTCCATAGAGACGTGATCTCTATATTCTAGAGCCTTTGGTACAGGAAGGCACTCTGCATGCAAAAGAGAAAGGTAAGTAACAAATGTCTTAATTAGACTTACTATTACTGTGATAAAACACCATCACCGAAGCGGCCTGGGGAGAAAAGGGTTTTGTTGTTGTTTTTTGGGTTTTTTTTTTTTGTTTTGTTTTGTTTTGTTTTGATACTTCCATTTCACTGAAGAAAATCAGGACAGGAATTTAAACAGGGCAGGAACCTGAATGTAGGAACTGATGCAGAGGTTTGCTGGCTTACTCCTCGTAGCTTGTTGAGCCTGCTTTCTTATAGAAGCCAGAACAAATATCCCAGGAGTAGCTCCCCACAACAGGCTGAGCTGTAAATGGATGTTTCTTGTTACGGCCTATTCCCAAATAACCACTCCGAGGCTTATATTAACTACAAGTGCTTGGCCAGTAACTCAGGCTTATTACTTAGCTCTTACACTTGAATTAACTCATGATTCTTATCGATGGTTAGCCACGTGGTTTGGTTCCCTTTCTCAGTGCTGCATTCTCATCTTGCTTCCTCTGCATCTGGCTGGTGACTCTGTCTCTCTCCACCCTTCATCCCCCTGTGTCCCCTTTTGGCTTTCCTGCCCAGCCTTATTCTGCCAGGCTATAGGCCAAATCAGTTTTTATTATCAACCCAGGAGAGAAAAATACATTCTCACTGCCTCCAAAAGTCCAGTTCATGCACCCAGGATAAGTCCTGGTCCCATTCCCAGGGGCCCCACAACAGATCAAGCCACACTACTGTCACCCACATTCAGAGGGCACTAGTTTGGTCCCCTGCAGGTTCCCCAGCTGTGAGTCCAGAGTCTGTGAGCTACCACTAGTTCAGGTCAGCTGTCTATGTGGTTTTCCCCATCACTGTCTTGACCATTCTTGCTCCTATAGTCCCTCCCCCCTCTCTTCAACTGAACTCCAGGAGTTAGGCCCAATGCTTGGCTGTGGGTCTCTGCATCTGCTTCCTCCAGCATCCTGCTTCTTGGGAAGCTTGAGGCATCTGTCCCAACTCCTCCCCTCTTCCTCTGAGTCCTAGTTTGATTCTTCTGCCTAACCTTTTCCTGTCTTGCCATAGGCCAAAACAACTTTATTATCAACAAATGAGAGAAATACATATTCACAGCATGCAGAAGAACATCCCATAGCACTGAGCCCTCCCACACCAACACTAATTAAGAAAATGCCCCCACAGTCTTGCCTACTGCCCTATCTTATAAAGAAATTTTGCTCAGTTGAGGCTCCCTCCTCTCTGATGACTCTAGTTTGTGTCAAGTTGACATGAAACTAACTAGGATGCCAACCCAGCCACAAACTCTTGGATCCACAATCGTGTCCTATTGGCAAGATATACTAGTGCAATCATGACACAAAGCATGTGGGAGTGAGCAACTAATATTGTTCTGGTATAATTCAATTAGTTTTCTCTTGGGCTCCCTAAACTTCAAATATTAATAATTACATGTGATTCTCAGATTAACCTACTTGCACAGTCCCAAAGTTCACTACTTCAGATATTTTATTCTAAAAAGAATTGGAATAAAAAGTGATTGGTAATGGATATATTATGATGATAGTACTGGAGCTAGAGAAGTGCCTTTGTTGTTAGGAGCACTTGCTGCTCTTATAGAGAACCTTGGATCATTTCTACCATGCTATGAGTTCTGATGTCCTCTTCTGGAATCTGCAGGTACTAGGCAAACATGTAGTATGTATGCATATGTACAGGCAAGAATGCATATACATATAAAATAAAAATCAATAAGTCTTTTTTAAAAGATGGTGAGTCATCAACATTTTTCTCAAAATGCTTTTATTACTGAGTCATGGGAAAACACATTCAGTAAAATAGAAAGAACATTTAGACATGGAGAACTTTCAGCTCAGCAGCCTGTCTAGGGGCCTTCAGAGAGGGGTGTGCAGTACAGATCTTGGAAAAGACAAGTCCTACAAGCTCACATTTCACACATTGTACATAGAGAACTATACAGACTCATGTATATGATAAAAACATAGGAGAGAATCCGCCATTCATATTAAGTCATGTGAGGAGGTTCATACTACTTAGAAGAGATGCCTTGAAAAAACTTAACCTTCATTTATCTATTTAATATTTGCAACCATTGTAGGAGATAGGAAGATTCACAAGTTATGAACAAATACAACTAAAAATGAAAGCTAGGGGCAAAATTATTACATAACAGACCACTACTGTGTTCCCTGGCAGAGCTCAAGTAACTTGAACACACCTCATGGAGTATGGCTAGACCTCAGATACCATCTGGCATGGAAGAAGCAAACAGAGCAGGTTCTGACTTGAAGCTGTACAAGGAAATCCAACTAGGTGGACTGCCGGCCACATAAATGACCCAGCAGTCTCCTGCTGTATACTCACCCGACTAAAAACAGAGCACTGTGGGTGAAGCTGGCAGCAGCAATTCCAGTCAGCAGGCAACCCAGCCATGGTGATGGGTATCAGGCAACCCAGCCATGGTGATAGATGTCAGAGAACCTGGCCATGGTGATGGGTGTATAGATGTTTATCATTTTAAGCATGATCTTGGCTCAAAACCTTGTTACCATTTCATTCTAATAGCCTTGACCACTTACAATTGTTAAAAAGAAATTCACACAGCAAATATGCTTCATAATAGCTTGGCAGAGAATTTTCATATTCTTTTACCAACTCCCATTTGGTGAGTCTCCTAATCTACATATCTCTAAAATCTTAGGCTATCATTTAAAAAGCCAGTGTCATATGCCCTCATTAAAGAAGCAATTTAGCTAACTAATGCCATTATATTATTAAACAGTCTAACTAAGCTGACAAGTTTTTCATAACCACCCAGTGAGATTCAGTCTCTCTTGTAATTTCTAACAGATAGATAGGCTATAGAGAAAGAGAGAGAAAAAAAAACAAATCTTAAATTGTCACTTATAAAACCTCATTTACTGGAGAATAGAATTATAGTCTCCATCTACTGGGTAAAATTTACCCTTTAACTTGAGGCAAAATTAGACATGTCTCAACACTTAAGCCATCCACCCAGCTCCATATGGAAAGCTTTCAAGTGGAAGCTCACATCCAACATTAAGACCCCTCTCCACTTTGGAGACCATTGTGTAAGAGGAGAAATACCTAGAGTACTATTGTTATCCTAACTTGGAAAACAGCACTTGTCATATCCGTTTTCCAGGTCTAGGATGCTTCTTAATAACAGTATATTTTCTAAAAATCACAGATGAGTAAGTTCCTGAAGATCTAAATGAAGTCAACAAAAGGATACAGTCAATCCTACAGCAAGGTGATGAGGGACATGATAGCAACCAGAAGATGAAAATTTCAGACATGGAGCCCTACGCACTGATGCACGCTCAGTGGGATGTCAGCATGGCCACAGAAGTCCTGTCACATTTTAACGTAGTGACGCCTTTTCCTGACAGCCTGCCTCTTTGTTTATCGGCACCCAGAATGAAGGCTGGAGAGATAACAGGAACCTGATGTTCTGATGTTTTAAGAATGCAACGAAAAATGAAGTATAGAAGAAAAACATGCAGTAATGAATACAACACATCTGAAATCAAGTAAATAAATACATACATAACAAAAGCCACCACGGGTCTTTTGCTTACTGCTCTGCCGAGCAGAAGGAATTCTATAAGATTTACAGTGTGGGATTTAAGAGCAAAATTTGGACTCAGCAAATGTGCAAGTGTTTTATAAGCACTTTATAATCTTTCTTCCTGCTGTTATGACACGATTAAGAGGAATCCACTGTCATTAAGCATTGAGTAAAAAATGAAAACCTTTATGATCATACACACTAGTACCCTTCCAGTTAATGCTCATTTACTTGATAATAATCACCATCAATGACACTATGTTGAGCACACTGAAAATATTCAGTCCACGTAACAAATGTGTATGTACAGCTGTGCAAGTGGACAAGTTCCAAAATGGCCTCACTCATCATATCTCTTCCCTCTCAGATCTGTAACCCTCTGTTAGAATGTACTGATAGTGCAGCATCCTGGGGAAAACAGAGCTATTTGAAATAGTGTGGGCTTTGTCTGTGGTCTCCATAAATAGTACATGCTTCAGTATATCTGTGTGGCAGTGAACTTTGCTGTGGGATTGGTAAGACTGTCTCATTGACCTTGGGTACCAAGGAGCCCTGAGTTTCATAGGAACACTCCACTGGAGGATTCTAAGTGAACATCCAATGTAAACTAATACCTGCACACTTGCTCAGATGACATGGAAGGGGTATTGTTTTGTATGGTGACAGAGATGGAACCCAGGCTTTTAAAGCACTGGGCAAGTGTCCTACCATATTGATAAAAAGTTCTGCCTCCATTCTCCTTGCAAATTCTTTAATCCCCTAAAGCAGCCAATGAATGAAGAAAAAAAGCAGTGCACGTCACATAAATAAACTACACAAAATAAAGTTTCCCTTGGGTCCAAAAGCCAGGGGTGAATGCTTTAAGGATCTTTCAGCTCTGATATAAAAAGGAAGGTGCATAGATGATACTTCACCTGGATTTGTTCAGAGCCTTCTACCATCTAGCAAAAACCAACACATGGTTTAGCCCTTAACTGATTTGAACCTAGGTCACAGTGCTCTGCCAAACAAGGGGGCTTTAAAGAGTTAATAACAAGGACATATCTTTCAATATCATTACTAAAAAGTCTACATGCTTAATTTAAAATACAGATGATCAAAGATACTGTAGAATTCAACAAATGAATTGTGTTTGACATATTGTTTTTAATAAAAGAAGATGGAGAGGCAGAATTGTTTCATGTGAATACACAAAGCTAGGGGGTCTAGTAAACATATCTCAGCTTACTTGAGGTTTGAATTTACAAAATGTAAGTTTATATATAAGAAATATATGGAGCTCTAAAGGTCAATATGAAAATAACCAAAGGAGATGACCACAAAAAAAAAAACATGAAACAATGAAAACATTTTTATAGTAGCTCAACTGTTGTTATTATATATCCTAGAATTAGGATATTTGTAATGATCTATAAGGGGATCCTTATTTTTTTTTCATAAACAATATCAACAATTACAGTATTGTGTGCACGTGTGATGTTTTTGCTTGGACAACATCTCTTCGTTTGTGGAATCCCACTCCCATGATTGTGTCACTTCCTCTGAACACCTCCGAAATCTTCACTTGACTCTGCCTGGCCATTCTGTGGACCACCATTCCTTTGACAAGGTGACTGTTCAAACTGTACCCAAGACGTTCATAGCACTTTAAGATATGGCTATGTCTTGATGTAAGCTATTAAGTAGAACAGTTATTTTCTACCAACTGCTTTCTTACTGTGATTTTTCATAATAATGGAGAAGACATTCTGTGTGTAGAAAATCTCTTTCCGTCCAACCTAAAAGTACTGAAGGTGGAAGAGGAGAGGGGAAGGGGAATGATGGGAGAAGGGAGACAGTGAGACAACCTATGCTGAAGGACAGTCTCAGTTCCACTTTTCGTCCTCCTTCCTCTTCCCTTGCCGCCGACTCTGAGCCAGCATCCCCTCCACACTGAGACCCAACACTGTCCCTGGAAATTCGAGTTGTTTCTTTCACTTGCCAACTGCATGAAAAGGAACAAGTGCAGCTGTGTTGTCCACTGATCAATCTCCAGGCTTCCTACAACTAACCTCTCATTTCTGTTTTTCCAACTTTCCATACTTCCAGGACAGATTTTCTACATAAAACGTCCCCTTACTGGAACGGAACGTTTCTGTTTTCCTGGCAGGACTCAACAAATACAGTAGCGAAAGAAGTTTGGAGAAGATGTCTTAGACACTTGCGTTTTAGAATCATCATCAGCATGCAGGCTGGTAAACAGAGTTATTGAGATGGTAAATAAGGGGAGGGGGATTCAGAAGGGAAGAAAATTTAAAAAGAGCTCACCTGGTATGTTCTTATTGATGAAGCATGACATACTTTAACTCTGACTATAAGTTGACTTCAGCTTATCAAATATACAAAGCATAAGGCAGAAGTATTTGGTAAAATGGCACATGGATTTGCTCACAATGTACACTGAAGCAACACCAGGGAGTAATGTTGTCTAGCAGAAAGCTGACTGAGTAGATGCAGACTGAGTTAATTCATCTCGTTATACAGTTGACCTAACACCACACTCTGCACATCCTTGGACAGTGTTCTGCATCTGTTCAAAGTTAAATTGCAATAGCACTCTCATACACTGTTTTGACATGGCAGGTGACATGACAGATGAGAAGAGCCAGCCTCCGGGTAATGATCAGCCCACCAGCTACTAATAACTGTCAATTATAACTCTCAAAAGGATAGCACAAGGCTGGCCTGCCACGGGGCTTCACACACACATAAAACAGACACATATAACACAGGTCTTGTACACAGAAGAGCAAAGATTAAATAAAGACAAAAATCCTGGCAATAAGTAGATATTGTTGCCAAATAGGCGTCTTTGATCTGTACCTCTCAGACTGTTTCTGGTTGTTTCACAGCTCTCTCCTGCTGGCTGCTGTATTAGTTTCTCCCAAACACTGTCAAAAAGAAGCCACTGACCACACTGGCTTCCTCCCACCAGTCCTGGCTTTCTGAGTCCTCACCCCCCAGTGTCTTTTCAGGGCCTGTTAAGCTGGGAGAGCTATTCTGCTCTCAGGTCTTCCTGATAGCATCTTTTCCAAAGAGTATTCCACTCGGTCAAGATACCTCAGACACAGATCATCCCAGCTTGATCAGGACACTGTAATACCTCCTGGTAAGCTGGAGTTACTGTCCAAACTTCAAATTTATACCTGAATGACACAGGTCCACATAGTTGTCATACTGGATTTGACTCTTCATTAATATCCTAATTAAATTGTCCTGTAGCAGGAATCTTAAAGGGTCTTATTAATAAAAACAAACCTGGAGCCAGGTATTGGAGTGAATGCTGGAAGATCAGAGAAGCAGAACAAGCCACAGCTACCTCACCTCGCCAGTTCCCCAGCTGATCCTACTTCCTCGGCCTGGAAACCTTTGTGTCCTCATCTGAATGGGTCTCAGCTGAACTGCTTCTCGAAAGCCTGAAAGCTTAACCAGCCAAAAGCTTCTAGTTTCTGGTCTTCACGCCTTATATACCTTTCTGCTTTCTGCCATCACTTCCTGGGATTAAAGGCTCATTTTCTGGGATTAAAGTCATGAGTCACCATGCCTGGCTGTTTCCAGTTTGGCTTTAAACTCACAGAGATCCAGATGGATCTCTGCCTCCCAAGTGATAGGATTAAAGGTGTGTGTGCCACCATTTTCTGGCCTCTATATCTAGTAGCTGTTCTGTTCTCCGACCCCAGATAAGTTTATTAGGTTACACAATATTTTGGGGAACACAATACCACCACATTGTCCTAAGCAATTTTTATGTTCTTGGACATGACTACTAAACAGACAAGGTTAAGATGTATCACCTGCATCTACATCCACGATGAAGAAGGAAAGTAAGCACACAGGACTGATATTTAGTCAGGAACACCACAGGCCACTAAAAGCAGTTAGCCCATCCCAGTTTAGGACTTTCTCAGCCATAATGTACAAGACTCAGTATTATCCGAATCACAAGCTTCTAGTTCTTCTGCCCCTCATCTGTTCAACCGCAGCATTTTCTGTCAGCTCAGTACTCTGTGCCACTTGAAATACACTAGGAAATGTAGGAATGTAGGCTCGTTTGTGCCAGCTGCTTTGCGAGTGTGTGCTCCCTCTGAAACCAGAGCCTGTCCCTGTAACAGGGAGAGCCTGCTGCAGCTGCAACCACAAGGTGCCCACAAGGGACGAGGTAAGTGTTGGAGTGCAGACTGCCGCACAGTATCTGGAAAAACCTACATACAGAAAAACCAAACATCATTTACAGCCTCAAATCAGATCAAATTTTATGCTGAAAATATTATAAGCATCTTTCCTAGAAAAATAAAGTTAATAACCTCTTTTCTGATCTTTAATGAGAAAAATCCATGCTTCTCTTGGTCTCTATTCTATTCCAGTTCTAGCTCTTAAAACACAATGGATGCTGCATAAATGATTGATAAATAATTAATGAGTCCCTTGGAACTCACAGTACTTCCCACCTTATTTCCAGTTACCCCATACATATCACTTGAGGAATTGCTACCTGATTTACCACTTTGTTAAGGAAAAAAGTCATTTAAGAAGTCATATAAAGCAGATAAATTTGCTTAATAATATTAAAAATATAAAATTTCCTATATGAAAATCATTAAAATAAATGTATTATTCGAGGACAGTATTTGTTAAACTAAAAATGCTGTAAGAATTTGCATTACTTGGAAACTCAGAAAATGTTCTGAAGCCCCGCTAACTGTGACTGCAAGTCTGCTATCTTGATGCTAACTAATTCCTCCACAGGAGAATGATTAAAAACCTATCCTTCATTATTCCATGATTCTGGGTTGTGGATGCTAAGAGATATGAACTCTTGCTCTCGTCTGGGCTTCCTCTCGTGTCTTCAGAGGGAAGCTTTCCAGTGTCTAAGGTGCCTATGAATGCTAACCTACATTAACAAAACAACACGAACAGCAGCCAAAGAGAAAAGCTTGGCGCCAACCGGGAAATGAAACTTTTATTTATGTAATTAAGCTACTTCATATCAAAAACTTTTGCATAAATTTAGACATAGAACAGAAATAAGAGGTGTTTTGCATTTACTTCTCATCCCAAATGATCGTTTCATGAACAGTATAATAGCCTGTGTACTGCGTGTGGCTCCTGCTGACTGCTATGGAGGGAGGTACTCTTGTTTACTTTGCCATCCTCTGCCCATTTGGCGGGTGAAGCACATTAGGCAGGTGGAAGCGCTTTTCCCAGCATGTGGGATAGCATATGTGACAAGAATATATCATTGCATTTGCTTGAGGAAAAAAATATTTCCAGCAAATTCCGAAATCTGATTTTAAAAAGTTAGGATTTACTAAATTTAAGCTTCAGTCAGCACCTACCCAAGCACAGATTGTTGCAGTATTCACAGCCAACACACCTCATATGTCAAGGTGGCCTGTGACTCTTCATTCTGTCCACTTAATGTCATCATTGATATGCTAAGATGGAACCCTGTATTTGCTGTCTGTTTGTTTTATCAAATATTTTCTCAGAAGGTTTCATTGCCTAAAAATGAAGATCTTTCAAGTGATCATTAAGTCATCATTAAGGAAAGTTTCCATTCCATTCCACCTTCTGCTAAGGAATAGGCATCAATTAAATCAGTTCAATGATTAACTCTATATGACATAAATCCATTATTATACATACTACTTGCGGATAGTTGGTGGGAAAAGATTTACATGGTCACAAAAAAAAAGATAATGAAAAACAATTGCAATAAATAGATTAAACAAAAATGTTACAGACATTCTGTAGACAAGATACTTAATTCTCCCCATATCTGACAGGCTGTAGTTGGGGAAGCATTGTTTAACACAAACATGTTCTAATTAAACTACAAAGCACTTATATGACCAGTGCATGGTCTCCATAAGCACCGCCTCCCACTCTTCACACGCTTGTATAATCCCCATCGGTTGACTGTTGAGTGTAGACAATGGCTATGAACTGCTCTAAGCATAAAAACATGGCAAAAGTAAATGAGTCTGGGCTGATGAGGCAGCTTAGTAATACGCTTACTCTGCAAGCCTAAAAAACTGAGTTCAAGATCCAGAACTGACATCAAAAAGGAGGAATGGAGACCCATATCTGTCATCCCAGTGCTAGCAATGTGGGAAATCAGTCCTTTGGATTAACTGAGCAGCCAGCATACCCTACTTGGCAAATTTCAGGCCAGTGAGAGACTTTGTCTCAAAAAAAAAAAAAAAAAGAATGGTAGATGTTGCCTGAGGGTTGACACCCAAGGTGGCCCTCTGTTCTCCACTTGAGTGCACAAATGTGCAAATATACCTGCACTCCCATAAACACACAAAACCACAATAGTAATAACAGACTCTCACTGTGACGATTAAGTTAAATTTCATAACACTGTCTTCCCTGATCAGCATCCTCTAGCTGCAGCTTCTAGCTCGATGAAATTTGATGTTACATAAAGGAAGCTCAAGTCGCTCTGGGAAGGATGTGGAGACAAACCATAGGAACGGCTCTACCTCTGAAGAACAAGGGGTGAGGGGTCACACTCTAAAACCTGGGGGTGGCCTCCTGGTGACAGGAAGGAGCAAGACACTGTGGCCTTGAGTCCTACAATCACAAGGAACCAAACTCCACCCACAGCTGCAACAGACGTGACAGTGGCTTTTCCTCTGGTCAAGCTTCCAGAAGAGAACACGGCCCAATGGGCATGGAAACGCCGCTGTGAACAGCCCTGTGCAGCAGACTCACTGAGGCCATTTCTGAATTCCTGACCCCATAAAAACTGAGATAATGAATGTGCTGTTGTGAACTGTTGAGTCTTGGGTGACCTTTTGCCCAGAAACAAGAACTGATAGAGAAGCATTAAGTGTCTCAGCCACATGTAATGTTAAGGAATCCATATATCTGTCCTCAACTATTGCATACAAAAAAAAGTTCAAATTGTGTAAAAATGTTTATTTGAAATCAGTGTGATTAACATTCCTCTGCTAGTATTTGTTTAAATCCCAAAGTGATTTTTTTTAAATGGCAGTTTCTTGTCAAATGATGCTCTCAGTTAAAGAAACCTTAGTCTAGCAGCCTCATTGCCCTTTTGATACATGAAAAATGAAAACTCATTTTCACACATCTACATCTTTCATGAAATCTAAAATTAGGTTTCATTCAGGAAAAACATAAGTAAAACTACCTTCTACTTGATCTCAAACTTTAGTACAAAAAAATATATCTTCAAATAGTCACATCAAAATTGAAAAGATATAGGTAACTAGCCTATATTTATAAATCAATTCACATTAATCTTTACAAAAAAAAATTTCAGTAAGCTCAAAATAAGTAACATGTGGATCACACAGCCTTAGCATCCTACAAAGATACCTCAGGGTCATATACGAATTGCAGGTCCCAGTGCAAGTTCATACCATTTGGAGTGGGCCCTGGAGTGCTTCTGCCATCACTCAAACCAGATTTTTATACTGGGTGTTCATTAAAACTAGACAAAGGTGGAAATTTAGATGACAGTCAATGTTTCCCCCTTTCTCAGTGAACTGAACAAACTGCCAGTGCTCAGGATGAGACATCTGCTTTCTTTCAGGAGCCCCAGAGCCAACTGCCTGGGTCAGGGCATTACAGTATGAAGGAGAGATCGCCTTAGAATCTCACACATAGTCTTTCTTCCCAGCCAGGTGGTCTGGGTGAGAGTTGGCTTAAGAAAGAATGATCTCACTCTGTTCTGAACTAGGGCTGCGCTCTGGCTGCAAGGAGGAGGCCAAGGCAAGCTCTTCTGCCACATGGTATTCCCTTGGCAATGAGAAAATCAAATGTTTTCTTTGAAATGTCAACCACCTCATTGATGCAGTCATGGTCAAGGCTTCTAAACATGTATTACTGTAGCTGTTTTCAAAGACAAGAGTATTTTTTTGCCCATGTAAGTTGGTAGATTTAAACAAATACAAGTTGAAGGGGTTTGAAAACAGTTCCTTAACCTCATGCTTGTCTAAATATGCTCTTGTCTGTTTGAAACTAAAAAAACAGATGAGTCAAATGTGTATTTCTTTTAATAATTACAAAATTTGATTTCTTATACTATACCTTATAATGATCTCAAATCAATTAAGAAATATTCTGTATCAGACAGAATACACCATAAAAGCCTATCTGAAAGAACGTAGACAACATGTTGAGGAACTAGAAAAAAAATGTTATTAATCACATCAGACTGACAGTCTTTGTGGCCTGCATACTGATCATGATACGAATCAACACTAAAAAGCTATGACATTTTAGACCATGCTTTTTACATTCATAGTCACTTTGTTGCATGCCTTTGATGCAATGGTTAATGACAAAAATAAAGAAGTTATTATAGTATAAATAAGTATCTGAGTGCACAAATGAATCCTCACTAAAATATTTATTTGAAGTTAATTAAATTCCATTATTATTTCCATCATTACAAATTATCTCCTGCACTCTAATCATTGGGTTAATTGCTTATTATCTTGCAAAGATGGAAAAATGCAAGTCAAGACACAAGATTGTTACTTTAGACTTTACTATGGGTAATGACTTGTTTTTCTCTAAAATAATTGCTACATGAGTGCTGACTGGACTAAGAGAGCCTTCATCCAGTTACTGATGGAAGTAGAGATCCAATGCCGGGCACCAGGCTGAGCTCCAGTAGTCCAATTGATGAAAGGAGGGAGTCTATAAGCAAGGAACATCAAGATCATGATGAGGAAATGTACAGAGACAGCCAGCCAAACTAGTAGAAACTCATGAACTGTGGACCAATAACTGTGGAGCCCCCATGGGAATAGACTAGGCCCTCTGGATAAGTGAGACAGTTGTTTAGCTTGAACTATTTGGGAGTCCCCCAGGCAGAAGGATCATTATCTGTCCCTGGTGCAAGAGTGGGCTTTTTGGAGCCTAGAGTCTAAGGTATGACACCTTGTGCAGCCTTGATGCAGGGAGTAGGGGCTTGGACCTGCCTCAGCTGAATGTACCAGGCTCTGCTGACTCCCCATGGGAGACTTTGACTTGGAGGAGGTGGGAATGGGGGGAGGGTTTGGAGGGAGAGGTTGGGGAGTAGGAGAGGGAGGAGGGGGGAATCTGTAGTTGGTATGTAAAATGAATAGAAAATGTAATAATAAAAATGGAAAAAATAATTGCTACACTAAATTAGACAATATGTCATAACCCCACACTTGGACCCCAATGTATCTGGGGCAGGTGCTTACAGTACCTAGAAGACTGTGGGACATGTATATATTTCTAGAAAGAAGAAACTACTTCATTATTCAAGAGTGTTATGAGTTTGTGTGGCATCTACCACAGACAAACCTCACAGAAGAGGAGAGATAGGCACAAAATCCCACCCCTGGGCTAAGAGCTATTGGCAACTGGTAGCTGCTTGGAGAGAAAAAGCTGATTTTCTTTCAAACTGTATGCCCTGGTAGAAGGACACACTCCAGTAGAAGGACATATATCCAAAAATATGTAGGCAGTACAAATTACAGTAACAGGTTTAAAATATGAGGACACAAATTTGTTTGGGTATGAAAAGGGAGTGGGCATGGAGGTATTGGAAATGGAGGTGAATATGATCAAGACATATTGTATGAAGTTTTCAAAGAACTAATAAAAATGAGAAAGAAAAGTTTCAATAATTTTTAAAACCTTTCAGGAAAACAGAAAGTAGCTGCTAGGTGAAGGGCTGTACATGCCTTTCCTCTTGAGATCTACCGTACTACTTTTTGGCTAGACAGTGACCAGCGGTGAATGGAGAGGAGCTGAGCACAAAGATCAATACCCGAACTATTACAACACTTGACTTCAAATTATAGTACAGAGCCATAGAAACCAAAAAATGTATCTTAGTGGACTGGAAAAAAAGGGAGACCAACTGCCTCCTTAACAATTAGTACTGGAAACACTGGATGTCACATAGAGAAAACTGAAACTAGATTCAGAGGTCTTTACACAAAAATCAAAATAAAATAGTAGATCAAAGACTTGATATAGGACCTAGAACTCTGAAGCTACTAGAAGAAAAGATAATGGAAATGCTTCAGGATCTATTCAATGATTTTCTCAATATGACTCTAATAGCTCAAGGAAGTCATAAAAACAAATGGGATTGCATAAAACTGAAAACACAAATTTTTGTACAACAAAAGAAACAACCAATGGAGACAATCTTTGCCAGATGTTAATCTGATATGGACTTAATGTCTAGAATATTTAAAGAACTAAAAAAAACTCTGAAGAACAAACAACCCAATCAATAAATGGGTGAGTGAACTAAAGAGACACTTTCAAATGAATGAGTACAAATGGCCAACAATTACATTCTTAAAGTAGTCATCATCTTTAGTCATCAGAGAAAAGAAATACATTTGTGGCTGGGGAGACAGCTTCCTCAGGAAAGTACTTGCCTCATAAGTTGTGGGTCTGAGTTTAATGCCCAGAACCCAAACCCAAGAAATAATGTGCATAGTAGTCCACGAAAGAGAATTCCTGTGGAGTGGTAGTCAGCCAGCTTAGCCTCCTTTTGAGGGTGCAGAAAAAGAAACACTTATTCATTGCTGGTGGCACTTGGAAGATGAGCATGCCAAGAGATGGAGGCGGTGGAGGCTTAGCTCATTAGTTTTGATAAGTGAATAAAAACTCTGGAGAACTAAGTCATGAGCTATTTGTGTTATATTCGGGCAAAAAAAAATAACTGGTTATATTCTACCCATGTTCTGAGACCTTCAGTGAGGCTGAATTGAGACGTATTGAACTAATTTATATGGTGGAGGAGAACAATGGCATCAAGGCGATGTCACGGTTACTGCTCATTACTCTTATCCAGGTCTACCTTGGGCAAGAACAAGTGCAGCAAAAGATATAAAATTGAGCCCTTGGCAAGAAGAAGAGCATTTAAGATTGTAGAGGAGGCTAGTACAAAGAAGGCAGCTATGATTAACACAGAGATTAGCACTATTGAACAAAAATCTACAGCTCTTTACTGAGACACTAGGAAAGGTGTCCTGGGGGCAATCCATCACCCCCTGAAGATGCCATCTTGCAGAAATCCAAATTCATGTAAGAGGGAGACTAAACTGAGAATTAGAAAGGATGATTTCTTTGCTCAAAAACAACTGCCTAGGGAGATGTTTGCTCAGGGTCTGCCTAGAGGGCAAACAGAGACCATGTGACTGTTGTCCAAGAAGAACAGGCTACTGCCCAAGTGGGCAGCAGGACGTGGTAGTGTCAGCCATTGCATAATGCTGGCTTAACAGTCAAAAAGATACAGCGTCAGGGGTTGAGAGTGGTTTTTGTAAAGTTCTAGAAGGCGGCAAAATTCAGGCAATATGTGTCATCATCCATCTCAGTGCAAGAAGGCCCAAAAGAACTATTGCATGAAGTTGTGAAGGTGAATGTCTTAGCTAGGGTTCTATTTCTTGGATAAAGCACCATGACCAAAAGCAACTTGAATAGAGAAGATTTATTTTGCTTATGCTTTCATATTATTCCCCATCATCAAAGGAAGTCAAAGCAGGTACTCAAGGAAAATTAGGAAAACAGGACTTGAACGAGAGACCATAGAGGAACACTGCTTACACTGGTTTGCACCCCATGGCTTGCTTATTCTGCTTTCATATACACCCCAGGATCACCTCCCTAGAGCTTGTACCACCTACAATAGGCTAAGTGTGGGGCGTTTACCAACCAACCCCACAGCTCCCCAGAGTTTTCTTGAGTGTGAGCAGTAGGAAATATTAGATAGAAGGATTTAGGTTGTGGAGATAAACAGATAGAAAATAAAGGATAGCCTCGAGAGGGCCTGGAACCTTTTCCAACAGGCCCTGACTGTCTCTGCCCCAGAGTTTTTATAGAGACGCCAAGGGGTGGAGCAAAAGACCTCCTCCCCCAGCACAGCCAAGTGCAGACCATCTCAGACACCTGCACTCAGGCCCATGGTCCTAATCATCCTCTATGCGGACCTGCTGGGTAAAGCCACGAGGAACCTGACAATGGGCTCCCACAGCTTAGCCCTCCCACATCAACTAATAATTAAGAAACTGTCCCATATAGTTGTCTACTGGGCAATTTTATGCAGGTATTTTCTCATTGTGGTTCAATGTGGGCAACACCCTGTCTTTAACAAAAAAAAAAGAAAAGATGAGTCTCCTGATAGACACAGATAGCAGGCCTTGCTTGCTAGGGGGAGCCATGCTGAGTCCGGAAGCTTTATGGAGTCAGGCAGAAAGTACCCGGAGTCTGGTGAGATTGGAGGAACTAGAGCCTACAAGATAGAAAGTGGAGAAGGAGGCAGTTACACGGGCTGAGGAGAACTCCTGGGACTAGCTGAGCATCTCCCCAAGTGCTCACCAGAATACTGATTAGATCCCGGATGCAAGGTCAATACCAAGGGCAGGAAAGTTACACATAAAACTCCTACCAGGAAACCCAGCACTCACAGCAGAGATGGCCTCTGTTTCTGCCAGAAACGATGGAAAATCTCGTAACCCATGGGAAATTGAATGGAATACTTAGAAGGCTACTGCTTCAAGATACAGAATAATTAACCCTAGACTAAGCAAAGCTCTGATCCATCTTATATGAAAAAAGAAAAACTTCAAAATGTCCAACTTTCCTGGATTCCAAAACAAATCAGAACACTGAAAGGAAAGAAACGCAGCACTCAATAAGAAATGTGTGTAAGGGCTGTCGTTTGATTAAACAATAAAAAATACCCAGACATGCAAAGAGGAGGGAAAACACAACGAAATTTATAAAACAAAACAATAAATAAAGCCCAACATAGTACTAACAAAATAAGCAAGAAAGACCTTAAAACTGATAATACATTTAAACCTAACCATATTTCGTCTCATAACATGTGAATGGAATATACATACTAATTGATAGAGATAGTAACAGCTCAGACAAAACACAAGAATTAACTATACACTGTCTACAGTAAATGTGCATTGCCCTAAAGACAAAAATAAATAAATAAAAAGAATCAGCATAGAAGTTCCATAGGGTGTCATGGTGGTCAGTAACGCTCAGGCATTTAATGACAGAATTCAAACTATTGAGAAAGAAAAAGAGAACTGAAAAAAAGAAAGAGAAAGAAATATCTACAATTAAAGTGTGAGACTTTAATTCCCTGAATTCACTAACTGACAGAAAAGTGGAGAAGTAATCAGACCAAGACATTGCCCTTGGATCTGGCAAGATGGGGATCATTAACATAAATAGGAGAATAGCTGGGATAGCATCCTGGCTAACGCGGTGTGGAAGAGAATGGATGGTGACCAAGTACTAATAGCAGCGCTGTCCCCAAGGGCTCCTTTGAGACTCTTGCTGTAAAGTAGAGCAAAGAATGAGCTGTACCAAGGGCATGTGTCGGGGCCAAAACATTTCCTTCACATCCTTAGAAATGTAAACTAAACTAGAACACATTCACATGCTTTCCAGAAAGCTTAGGCAGCAGTTTAGGAAAGCACAGACACGGGAGAGAATGAGGATGTTTACAGCAGACAGCTGTGCTACATGAGGGCAAGAGAAGCCCAGGACAGGAAGGGGACACGACTCATATTTGAAACTTAAAACACATCCATAGACAATAGTAAAAACTACAGAATACTTCAAATTGAAGGAAAAAATCAAGGTAGTAATATGGGTAAAAGTTTGGTTTGAAGTAGCTAAAATAGTATTAAAGGATATTTATAGTCTTAAAAGCATACATTGAAAATTAAAATGGCTAGTTGTTATGAAGAAGCATCCTACTTGAGAATTAGGAAAACAAAGAAAAAAAAAGTATCTGTTCTGAAGTTTCACTGAAGTGTCTCGACTACTTAGGGAGCATAAGGCATAAGGTAGTCTAAAACTAAATTACTGAATGGACTTGACAGGTTTATCAACAAAATAACAGATCAATATTTAAAGGCCAATTATACTAATCCAAGGAGAGACACAACTCAAATATGCTTCCAACTACATTGACAATTGTGTCAATTCCATTTCCTACCCAAGGTAAACAGAGATAGCCAAGATCAATGGGACAATAATTCCTTGTAGAGAAATCCCCAGCCACGCATTCAATATCTCAGAACTGCACACACAAAACCTCCAGGAGCTTTCGAAAGCCTCCTTTTGAGGCCACACACTACTGACATGTGTCCAAACACTGAGGTCACAGAGCTAATCATATTCCTTCAAAACTATTTTTCCATAATAAGATGGCATAACATAATTTTTTAAATCCTCTGCCACTGGACAGAAAATCTAATGTGCATTAACTACAAGAGAAAATTAATTCCTAGAAAAAGCTAGGAACAAAAATTTTACAATGTGATGTATTCAGTTCTTGGCCATCCCAAGATATAGGATAGCTAATTGTCTAATAAACAAAATATGAGGCTCTGACATCAGAATTTGTTCAAAAATAAAGTTGTCCTTGTCATCTATCCTGTAAGGTAACATTTATTTCTTAAATTCTTGGTGAAGGTCCCACTGCCTGGATGCCTCCCAAGCAGTTCAAGCTAATCAACTGTCTCACTTATCCAGAGGGCCTGATGCAGTTGGGAGCCCCTCAGCCATTGGTTCATAGTTCATGTGTTTCCATTCGTTTGGCTATTTGTCCCTGTGCTTTTTCCAATCTTGGTCTCAACAATTCTTACTCATATAAACCCTCCTCTTTCTCGCCAATTGGAGCTCCACCTGGGGCATCCGGTTCCCTTAGTCATTGGATGAGATTTCTAGCACGACAATTAGGGTGTTTGGCCATCCTATCACCAGAGTAGGTCAGAGGCATCCAGGCAGTGGGACTGGGACCTGTCCTCAGTGCATGAGCTGGCTGTTTGGAACCTGGGGCTTATGCAGGGACACTTGGCTCAGCCTGGGAGGAGGGGACTGGACCTGCCTGGACTGAATCTACCAGGTTGAACTCAATCCCCAGGGGAGTCTTTGCCCTGGAGGAGATGGGAATGGGGTGTGGGCCAGAGGGGGGAGGACAAGGGAATCCGTGGCTGATATGTAAAATTAAATTATAAAATAAAAAATATATATAAAAAAATTATTGGTGAAGGAATATTACCACATTGCTCATGGTTGGAAGGAAATTCCTTTGTTATTGATCAGGACATACATTATATTACTAAAATAGGATAGATTAACAATCAGATTCAAAAATAATTTATTCACTGATCGAAAACCACAGCATGTACTTTGGACCAATGATTTTTGTTGAGATCATAGACTAGAACACATCATGACTCTCAAATGAAGCCATGTCCTCTGGGTCGCAGCACAGAAAACATTTGTAGGTCAATGTGGTGATAGCCGTGAGGAGGGTTGCACATGCAGCAGAGAAAGCTGTGGCTGTCAGAACTGGAATGAGTTTGAAAGAGTCGATTGAAGCCAGGAAAATAACGGGAAACACAATTATGTGTTTAAGTGGGAAGTTATATGCAAAATGCTCAAAAGTAAAATATGTTTCCAGACTATGCTCAGTAATTATATTACAAATATTCCATCCTACCACAGTAAAATGTTCTTTTAAGTAAAGAAATATTCCAAACCACTGGAACATTTGTGAAATCAGATGGGTCCCTGAGGAGGTAAGGGGCACTGATGATGACAAGATCAGCCTGAAGGTCTAGCATCACTGAAGAAACATTACCACTACTGAGGTGGGATGGAAGACTAGGATGCACTTGTGGGAAACATTGGGCGTTCTTTAAAGTACCAGATACTCTTCCAAGAACGTCACATTTATCAGCGTTGTAATGCCCCAACAACCCTTTCTGGAATATTTTCTTATCTCTATCCCACAGGTGAGATAGCAGAGGCCCTCAGGGAAGTTCAGTAAATGTGCGAATCCTGTAACTAGGAAGAGGTGAAGAGTCTGGTCCCAGTTGTCTGCCTCTAGAATTAATGATTAAAACTACTCATTTTCAAGGGAGGTGGAATCATAGAAACTAATTTGGTGACACTTTAAATAATTGAAAAATTATAAAGGTGTGTGTTCAGTGATTAGCACATAGACATCAAAGGAAAAGAAAGACAAAATGAGCAAAAATTAAAAATAGGTTCAAAAAGGAGAAAATGAAATGTGTGTAAAATGAAGCAGTTACGACAGGCAGTACTGATTTAATGCTTGGGAGAAAAACTTAGCTATGAAATTTTGTTCAGTTAGTGCAAGCATCTCATTCCCTTTGTTCCTAATGATTTTTGTTACTTGAATTTATACCCAGGAATCAGAAACATTTTAAACTGTGCAGCCCAAAAGTCAAAAGTACACAAAAGAAAAGAGATACAAAACAGACAAACAAACAAAAAACACTGTTGTGGGATAATGCTCTTGTACACTGTAAAGATTTTGTCACTCAGATTGGTTTAATAAAATGCTGATTGGCCAGTAGTCATGCACGAAGTATAGGTGAGGTGATCAAACTAAGAATGCTGGGAAGAAGAAGGGCGGAGTCAAGGAGTCGCCAGACAGACAGAAAGGAAGCAAGACGAGAATGCTGCACTGAGGAAAGGTACTAAGCCACGTGGCTAAACATAGGAAAAAAATGGGTTAATTTAAGTATATGAACTAGTTAGTAATAAGCCTCAGCCATTGGCCAAAATTTTATAATTAAAATAAGCCTCTGAGGGATTATTTTGAAGCAGCTGAGGGATGGGGCAGGACAGAAAAAAAGCCTCCATTTACAAACCACCGAAGGGCAGGCCATTGTCACACAGAACTTTTACTTCCCTGGATTATATTATAAAAACATTAGTGCTGCCAATATATCAAAACCTTAAATATCAGTGAAAAGCAACTGAAGAACAGTTCTGAACAGGAACTGTTAGCAATGAAAAGACAAGCTTCAAAGCCCGAGGCCCGAGTCAGGAGAGGAGTGAACACCACACTTGCAGCTCTGTTTCATGGTCTTGTTCTGATAGGCAGCATGTGGCAAAATATGGAGGTACTTTTAGATTTTGTATCTACTGATTTCAAAATGCATCAATGTGTGCATAAATATGAAATTCTCTGAGTGTGTATAATATTCTGGAAACATTGTACTTAAGCTTATTTAAAACTGAATTAATATACTTTTTAATAAAATAAATTACCAGCTACATTTATTATTATCTTTCTTATGGTCTTAAAATGATTATAACTACTCTAAATAAATAAATGCATATCTTACTACAAATAACATACATGGGATGACAAATCTCACTTATTTTGAACTTTAAATGTTTTGGGAAGATAAAATGATTTTTACAATAATGCAAATTTTATAATTTTACAACAGAGAACTACTGCTAAATTTACTTATATATTAGCATGGACAGAATAAATTGTCATGTATGCAAATAGTAACCCAAAGAAGTGTGCTAAGTTCTTATAGTTCTAACATAAATAAATACACATGTACAAGTATGATCATTAATTAAATTAAAATAGGAAAGTATATGCCCTGTAGATCCATGGCTATCATTTAGACTTTTAGACTCTTAATAAGTGTGGGAGAAATTAAACATTATAGTAAATAATAGTTTGAAAACATCATTAGTCTTTAAATACTTTAAGATAAGTTTCAATAATAAAAAATAAAGATCTAACTCAAGTATTCTTTTTACATATATTGGAAATGTTAATATATGTTTATTTGATGTGTTTTGATAATTCAAGTTATTAAATAATTCTTCTCAATCTCTAAATGCATCCATGATTCATATAAATAAAGAGTATTAGGGGAGGGGATATGAAAGATTCCATATATATTTAGTATATTTTAAGCTATAAAATGATGATTTAATAAGCTATATTAATATTATGTAAATTAAAACATTGTAGTTTTAAAAGTAAGCTTTTATTCAAGATATTACAAAGAGATTATCAAACTCCAAAGTAACACAGTATAGAACTGAAGAGCATTTACTAGTGATCTTTCTTTATATATCCATAGTCATGAAACTTAGCAAAAAATATACACTGTTTCTCATACACAGAGATGAAATAGTTTGATTATTTATACAAGTAAGTTTAATCATAAAATAATGACATATGTAAGGTACATATGGTTCAAATTTAAGATTATTTAGTTTATAACATTCTAAATTTTTATGGTGTGACATAAGTAGGAATTCTTTGGAAGCTGGACTTGGATCCTTTCCTGGGCCAGTAGTTGGCAGATTCATTTTGTCTTAGAGAAACATTGGTGAGATAGAGCTCCCATCAGTCACACAACCCCCATTGGCCACAAAACCCCCATCGGCCACACAACCCCCATCAGCCACACAACCAGGAATACATGAAACTTGGGCTCTATACCTCACCATCATGTTAAGTTGTGATGTTTGGCAATCCAGCCATATTAAATGCATTTCATTTCCATTATTTGCAACTTACACTATTTATTAGGACATAACCTCATCTCAAGCCTAGGAGAATCAGTGCTTGATGTTGTTAATATTCATAGCCATAGGACATCTTCATACTGTATCATCATGATGTGTTCCTGTAGCTAGAAGTTTTCTTGGTCTTGCCTAGCACCAAGGTTCCACAGCCATTTATAAAATTCCTGTGCCCCACCTGGTCCTGCAACCACTCAGACCCAAATAAACACACAGAGGCTTATATCAATTACAAATTGCATGGCCATGAATTGTGGCTCAAGCTTCTTGCTAGCTAGCTCTTCTATCTTTTTTTTTCAGAGCTGAGGACTGAACCCAAGGCCTTGCGCTTGCTAGGCAAGCACTCTGCCACTGAGCTAAATCCCCAACCCTAGCTCTTGTATCTGAAATTAACCCATTTCTATTAATCTATAAGTTGCCACATGGCCATGGCCTACTGGTCTGCTGGCATGTTGCTCCTTCAGTGGCGGCTGGTATCTGCTTTACCTCTCCTTTATCTTCCTGTCTATCTGTTTGGATTTTCTGCCTGCCTTTAAGCTGTCTTGCTATAGGCCAACCAATCAGAGCAACATATTTTCATAGCATACAGAAAGACATTCCCCCATCATGTCCAAAGAACTTGAGTAAAGCCAAGGGGAAGAAGTCAACTTAAATATGGAAGATGAGGCACAGAGACTATGAACCTCTCCAAGGTTACCAAGTCAACACAAGTGTGACTGAATCCAAAAGCCCAGTCTCCAGCAGCCCCCTCTGTTGCACAATCTGAATCTACCTGCAGTTAGGCAGCACAAGCGAAGAATGTTGAAAGTTAACTTTAAAGGTCACATCATGTAAATCTGAAGTTTAAAAATATTTACTGCTGGCTGTAGACAGATATATCCTGGATAATTCCAATTAACTAATCTTTGAAAATGCAATGCACCTGTAGGTGAAATGATGTTTCTCTCTGTACCAGTAAATGGTACATCAATGCCATTAGCATCCCTGGGTCAATTTAGCTTTCTAAATACACTTATTCTGTGTGAGGTGGCATGGAGGATCTGTGGTGGTGTGTATGTGGGGCTAGCACTGGAGCTCATCTAAGGCACTTCTTTATCACTTCCTACTGTGAGGTTCTGCATTATGAGTACTCAACCAGAAATCTCATTACTTTAATAGCGGCAGAGCAAGGAAAGTACACAGTGTAGGAGAAGTCTTATAAACAGTGATGCCCAAAACTATTACACTTTGTTCATACAAGCTTACATCCTTACCCAAGCAGCTCAGTCTGATGAAGAGGTGCTGGGCACATTGTGAGGTGCTTGATATAAGGAAAGGTATTTCCTATCCTCATGAATTTATAATCTCATTAGGGAAAAAAAGCATTCACCTGTAGCTAAATGTCAAACATAATAAAATGATTATATCTCAAAAAGTAAATGCAATTAAGAAGACACATCAACACACAGTATAAAAATGAGCAAATGTTTCACAAAGCAGAATGATCAGGGAAGCCCTCCAGATTGTTTGCTGAATGACTACCTAAATGTGGACAGATGAAAGAAAGTTGATTTGATAGCTCAGTGGAGAGGACAGTTTCTTATGCAGAACACCATATATTTATTTCTTAAATAAAGTCATTTTACATAATAATATCAATACCAGTACATCCCATTTTAACACAAGTGTGACCTTGAAATCTTTAAACACATATTTAAATTCATTTCCATTACTCTTCATAAAGTTGTGTATTTACCAAATACTCTATTTAAAAGAGGAACTAATTAAAAGGTAAGGAACTTAGACATGTACATGTGCACACACACACACACACACACATTGTGCATGCATCACAGACATGTCACATGTACATTTTTTAAAAAAAATTAATGTACATAAGTGAATACCTGAATAAATGTGAAAATAAATAAATACAAACAAAAGTAGAGACTGTTGTGTAAATGCACCACATTTTCCTTATCCACTCTTCATTTAAGGGGCATTTAGGTTGTTTCCAGGTTCTGGCTATTATGAACAATGCTGCTATGAACATGGTTGAGCAAGTGACCTTGTGGTATGATTGAGCTGTTTGTAAGCCATGAAATTGCTGTTCTATCATGCTTAAGGTAAAGCCATGTGACAACAATCTAAGTTTTAAAAGGGACTTTCTTGAATAGTGATTGATGTGGATGCATCCCATGTACTGTGGATGATTCCACCAAGTGCCAGTGGTCCAGAACTCTCTAAGAACGAAGGCTAAGCAAGTCATGAGGAGGAAACAGCAAGCAGCACCCTCCATGACCTCTACTTCAGCTTCTGCCTCTGCATTCCTGCCCTTTGAGTGCCTGCCTGACTTCCTTTGATGATGGGCTGTGATGTGGAATTGTGAGTCCAATAAACCTTCTCTTCCCTAAGTTTCTTTTGGTCATGATGTTTTATCACAGCAATAGAAACCTTACTAAGACAAATGGAAATCACTAGAGAGACCTAAACTACAAATTATGCATATGTTCTCTTCAACTTCTCACAAAAATCACATATCAGGTGTACATCTTAGTGCAAGCAACCATACAAGAATCCTGACCTCTTCATGACTTTCTAAGTTTCCTTATTTTTGTCTCTTTTAATTGATATGTTAATACTGGAATCTAAATTCCAATCTCTACCAAAAAGAAAAAAAATGACAAAATTTTGGCTGAGTTATTTTGAGTTCATGGACCATCTTTGAATACTATTTCACCTATCTTCCATTAAAGTTCTACTGACTGGTCTTGATAGTCAATACTTTTTTTCTTTTTATTAATGGTATCCCTCTTTGGAATTCATTTTGTTATTGGCATATTTGGGCTTTAGCTTGTAGGGTTGTCAAACCCTAGTATTGATATATCAAAGTGATTTTTACTGTTGAACTTTTATCTATGACATTGACAAATTTACAAATTAACTTAGGTAGTTGAAATACACAGACTATTATACAAAAGTTTTATTAGTTTTTTGCTGGTTACAGACATTTTATTTCTTCTACTTACCTCCTTGTGTTAACACATCTAATAAGATCTTTTTGGAGACCTGGAAAATGGCTCAGTGGTTAAGAGCACTGGCTACTCTTACAATTCCCAGGACCCACATAGCATTTCACAAACGTTTATAATTCCAGTTTCAGGGGATCCAATACCCTCTTCTCGCCTGCATGGCACACAGCCATACATGCAAGCAGAAAACCCATACACATAAAATACATTTTTTTAAAAAGAATTTGCTGAAAGTTAAAACAGTCAGTATCACTGATTCCTTCCAATTTGAAAGGCAGTTATTTCACCATTTCACTATGAAATATGACGTTGTCATTTTGTTGGTCAACTATGCCAAATCATCTTAGAGCAGATACCATGTGCTTTGATCATAATGTATTGCACATGTCATCTACATAGTGATTGTTGATGCTAAAATGATCTATAATAACCACCCCTTCGGCCTCTTAAACTATACAATTATATTAAATGATTTGGGGATATTAAGTCAAACTCATACTGCCCCAAATTCCATTCTTTTCTTTCCCCTACAAATGTCACCTAAGAAGGCGAAAAACTGACATGTGCCTTATCTGCGACATGTAAATCTGTGTCTTTTGTATCTTTGTTTTCCTATCATGTTTAAAATACTTTTTGTGTCTGCTTAACTGGTAGATGTTATGAATAGAACAGTTTAAAAAAATATCAGAAGTCCTTGGTGATTTTATTTCCACGGCAAGTATTTTCTTTTGATTTTTCAAATTTTGAGAGGGAATGTCAGAAAGTTCATATCAACCCAATGGAGTCAGGAATTGAAATTATCAAATACATGGTCTCTACTACAAGGAGAAATTATTTTTATCTACTCTTTTATGTGTTCTTAAAGAACAGAGATTTGGAGTCTGACCCCTTTTCTTGTGAGCCCTAACCTCTAAGTCTCATCCCCTCTTCCTGTTAAAGAGTCTGTTTTACCCCCTCAGCTGCCTCTTCCTGGATCTGGAAACACCAGGCAAAAGATTCTCTAAGCCAATATTACCATCCTGGGTTTACTTTTCCCTGGACTTTGGCCCAATAATTCTGTATTAACATGCCAGTTCCCGGATGCCTTCAGGCCACGCTGTGATGTTAGAGACTTCCTAATTAATCTCAGCATGAGCTGATCTAACCTACCTTGACCCTCATATTTGTCAGTGACCAGACCTCTGGCTACATCTCAGATGAAAAAAGTGCCTACAGTGTTCATGATGCTTCCAAAACCCCATTCAAGAGAAAGCGACAATATTTCCTTAATATGCTTAATATGGCAGAAATAATGTTAACCTGTTTGACTGTATGTAATTTCTATTGAGAGATGTTTTAAAAGAACACCTTAGGGATTGACTTTAATTGTGACAAAAGTGTATTCATTAAAATATTAATGCTCAATAAAATCCTGGAACTCTTAATTGATATAAAGGCAGGGCTCAGCAATAAGGGTATAAAGGCATTCAAAAGCACTAGCTATGAAGCTCTTGGAGATACCCCAAAGTTACAGAACAATATCACGATTCAAACTCTCAACTCTAAGAGCTTAAAGTAGTAGTACATGGATGCACAAGTGTATCACACAGAACCAACACAGCCCTCTGTCCTGTGCAGGTAATCAATGAAAAAACTGAACACTAACTCATGCATGGTTCTGTCCCCTCACACAACTGGGAGGAGGGAGCACACACATGAGAGCAGTTAGTGTCAGGAACTGCACAGCACTCGTACAAATTCATGTGTGAGTACACACTAGCTCCAAAGGGAGATGGTGACAGGATTGTCATATGAGCAGATGAAGAAGAGGACACAGGTTCTGGTTAGAAAGAGTAAACATTTAGCAGAGAGGCTATTATAGTCCCAGAAGGTATCCAAAGCTGGCACAGAACACTGTGACCTCTGAAAGAAACAGCAGGTGACAGTGTGTGACCATCACCAATGACTGCTTGAAGATTAAAATACCTGTAAGACAGAATGCAACACTTTTCCGTTTTGCTTTGAAGAATAAAATTTTGAAATTAAAATTCATCAACTATGTATAGGAAATATTTTAAAAGTAGACATAAAATATTAAAAAGTAAAGGCATTTAAGTAATATAAAAAGTGTTATACAATAAAGACTTCTAGAAGTAAATCTAATGGAAATAAAAGGTAGATTACAGAAAGAAAGAAAATCACTACTGTAAAATATATACATCCAACTTTGGGAATACAGCAAGATAGGAATCAAAATTTCAGGAAGATTTTCAGATATTAACAATAACTCTCCTACATGTCAGAGACACTTAAACTGACAAGAGGAACAACGGTGACTATGGAATTTATAAATGTAAACAGTGTGCTACATAGGTAGTTCTGAATGAGAGATGTCCCAAAAGCTACCAGTGTAAAACAAAAAAAAATTCTGGCAATCGCACAGTTTTCGTGGGCCAGGCACCTGAGAACAAGATAGACCATGTGGTCAGCCTCAAGGTCTCTTGAGGTTGCAGTTAAGGCTTTGGCCAGGGCTTTTTAGTGGCTTGGCTCAAGCTCAAGAATCTGCTTCTAGGAAGCTGCTATGGACAACAGGTTTCAACCACCTGCTACATAAATATCTTTTAAAGGAGTATTTGAGCACCCATACATCAGGGCCACTGACTTATACTCACATAGCTGACTTAAGATGAGGGAGGAAGATGCCACAGTATCTCTCCACAAAAGCCACATGCTAAAACTTCTGACTTGCCTGTTTATTAAAACAAGTTCCTAGTCCAGCTCAAACTCAAGGAGAGAGAAATCAAGACTCCATCCTTTAAAGGGAATGCCAAAGAATTTGTGCACATATTTTAAACTACCAAATACTACCCTGCTGTGTGTGGATCACAGGTATCAGGAATTTGTGCAGGAGGAAAAGGAAGCATGCAGGTGCTCCCCCCATAAATCAACAGCTTTTCAGAAAACTCACAGACAGGCACTGAGAAGAGAAACCTCATAGCACACAGTGCCTGCCATTCTGTCCTTTCTAACCACCTTTCATCACAAAAGGACTTGAGGGGTTGGGGATTTAGCTCAGTGGTAGAGCACTTGCCTAGCAAGCCCAAGGCCCTGGGTTCGGTCCTCAGCTCTGGAAAAAAAAAAAAAAAAGGACTTGACACAGTAAGGAAGACATGGACACATGACCCGAAAATTTCTGACACCATGAGAAAATGGGAAAGGAATACAGTCCACCCTAAATGAGGATTCAATTACACAGAATGCATAAGTAACTACCATGGAAATTAGCAGTACAGAAGAACATACTGGCATCTCACCAAAGAGAAAGTCTTTAATAGGTCCTACGGCATTTTCTTCTACCTGAGAACTCCATCCCAACATGATCAAGATACTGCTGATTGGGAGAAGACAGTGTGTGGGGTCTCCTTCCTGGAACTTTAGAAATATCTTGTCTAGCTGAGCTCGACTCCACTTGCCTTATTTCAGCAAACAAACAGAGAAAATGAGCCATATTTCCAAACCTTGAGTGACACCCACTATTCTCACCACCCCCGCCTGACAGCTATGTGGCTAAAAGGAATCCACTATCACCCATTCCTTCAGTCATTTATAGTAGAGGAATCCATATGGTGCCTAGAGAGACAAGAAGCAAGAGTCTACTCACATTATTTTAGAGAAAACACATGCCTGAGGGGGAAACTCTCCTTCCAAAAGACTGAGTAATGAATGAAGATGAGGTTGAATTTAAAAAAAAATTCATGCAAAAGGAGACAGATGTATAAGTATGTCTTTTCACATGCAAAAACAAAATGTAAATGCAGATGGACTAGGGCTTCCAGTGGTAAGCATTCAACTGAATCTGAAACCTGCAGAGAGCATGACATGAAGAATAATACATACATTCAATGCATCTAGGACACACGTTCAGCTGTGGCTTCCAGTTGCTTGTGGCCAGATAGTGGGCACCGGGAGCTTTCTGCTTCGCCCCTGCTGATGTGATGCTCTGGTGTAGCTATTTAACTCTGTCACCGTGTCTGGAAGGCGCTCTGCTCCACTGCTATGACACTCAGTGGGCTCTAGTAACACATGACTTTCCCTGCTGACACCTACAGGTGCAAAGTCATCTGGGTGCTCGATGCCCAGTGTTAGGAACCCTGTATGCTTCTTCGCCTTTGCAGCACGACTTTGAAACTGAAAAGCTTCTTCCCAAATGTGAACCCTGGTGCTCTCTAGAAGTGCTTAGGGACACAAAATTCCCTTTTCCAAACTCCTTTTAAGTAGTTTTATTTCTTTTAGGTTTCTTTTACTTTTCCCTATCTATGACTTCCCATAGTGTCCATATCTGATTTTCCAGTTAATAATAATATCCAATAGGTAAAAATGGATTATATTATAGTGTGCTATGATGTACCTAGAAATATTTATTATGCCTTATAGAATGTCTACATTGAGCTAATTGAAGTATGTGTTGCATTACATAATCCTTACGAAATGAGATCACTCAATCCACTTTTCAATTTTAAAGAATAGCATACATTGCTATGTTATTAGTGTACAATGCAGTCTTTTGAATTTATCCCTCCTATCTGTCAGAAAGTTTGGATCCTTTGACCAGCATTGGCCTGAAAGCCCCACATCATTTCTAAATACCCACAACTCTAAATTGTTTTTAAATGAGAAAATTCAGGACATTTCTACTTACTACTCTTTGATAGTTATGTATCACTAGTTTTTATATTGAAGAAACTCTGCCTAAATTATTGGATTATTGACATATAAAGTAATCCTGTTTAATGCTTTCTATTACTTGTTGTTTCCTTTATTCACACAGAACTCATTTTGGCACTAAAAGTAATGTGGCAATGGAAGGAATTAAAATTATTATAACTGATATGTTATAAAAATAGCTTTTCAAATGTATAGCTACTTATTAATATACTATTAAATAAAATAGCCCCATTGTTCAAATTATTAATAATAAAAAAAGTCACCACTCTCTCATTTTGTAGCCACCAAATTGGTCTCATGTATCTTTTATTTCATCCAAATCAGCTAAGGAAGAAACTCTTTAAGAAGTGGCTCATTAACATTATGGAGGAACAAAGGCTGTAGGCTATACAGTTGGCATCGCACAGCCAGTCAGTAAAAGTTTTCCACTAGCGGGTAAGTCTAACGTGCACATAAAACAGTGTGTTCTCCTTCCTAAATAGATTCTGAGTTAGCTCACGGCTATTTTCTCTTATTCACAACTTCCATATTTTTCAGTTGCAAATGGCTCTTAAAGCCACTTTTCCTGTGTTCCCTATCTTCAAATGGGTAATGTTAGACTTTTCAATGTGTCAAGTATCAATAAACTTCATATTCACAGAACAAACACACTCTTACACGTGGAGTTTGCATTTCATTCACATCAGTAAATGTGATTGTACTTCGAAACTTGATTATCTTATACTATAATTTACTAGGCTTCCTTCCAAGACAGAAAAGTAAAAAAGGAGCAGGTACTTTTTTTATTTTGTTTGAGCATCCACAAGTTCAGTGTAGTAAAATAGGGGAAGGTTATAGTCTGTAGGATGGATAGAATTAGGATTCACAGGGATAGTAGAACTTTCTTGATAGTCAGACATAGATGTTGGTACATACCACTTCTCCTTTAGTCACTTTCTGGACTCGGGTGGTTTAGAGCACCCTCTAGTAAAATAGATTCCAGAGCAACCACAACCAAGACTGGAAGGAAGGGAGCTAGAAATTGAACCAAGGGCCTCTCCCTGCTGGACAGAGAGTTACGTTCCCAGCAGCTTTCCCTGAGTTCTGATCCAGTCATTTACACTGACTGCTGGCAACATCCATCTGCAGAGCACAGATGCCCAGCCAGGTTTGACAGCCACTGTTCGAAACAGTCAGTAGAACTATTAGGACATGTCCAGAATGAAACCCCTAATTCTGTACAAATGACTTAACTTCTGTAGCTCAGATCACTTAAGCTTGGGGTGAGGGGAAGCCCTGTAGTTTCATGGCAAGTTAGTCAAAAGTCTTCTCCACCTGGCACACGAAGGCACCCACATATGGTGATCTTACTGTGGACGACAACTTTATGAACTTCTAATACTTTGATTTTCTTTATCTTTCTGTGTACTGTATGTGCATAGGAGTGTGTACTGTGTGTGAATGCAGAGTCACATGCACACCATGCCACATTTGCGGAGCTTGGAGTAAAACCTCAACTGCTGGTCTTTGCCTTCCAGCTCATTTGAGAAAGGGTCTCCTGCTCTCCAGGACATATGCCAGGCTAGCAGGCTTGGGAGCTCAGTAAATTTTCCTTTCTCCTTCTTCCATCCCACAGAGGCACAGGGTTTATATTCACTTCTACTCTGGCTTTCAGGGCTTTGAGGCATCAAAGTCAGACCACCACACTTGAGACACTAGTGTTTGATGCACAGAGCCATATCTGCAGCCCCTTCTGTTTGATTTCCGGCAGACAAATGGACTCTAAATATACACCCATTATTTTTCCTTTCCTGGAGAGACTTTTCCTATTAATGCCTGTCCCGTGGCTCCCTTGTTGGCTTTAGTGTGGACTTTGGAGGATCAAACTCCAGAAAACCACTGCTGTTCAAGATTCCACTGACAGTGTCACTGATTCTGGGTATGCAGGTGATTAGCACATCTGATCCATTATGGATCCTTAAAATTACAAAGGACTAACTCAGGGCTAAGTAAAATCTTCTAAAGCTGACAGACCTAAGCCGAAAGGGTTTAAGTAACTAGGTTTGTGGCAGGTCAGAATCATCTAATCTCCATATTCCTGATAGTGTGCTGTTGAAATAATAAAAGTCATCTGCAGTAAACAGAATAGCAAGTTAATTTAGTTCCCATAGTCTTCAGTGTGCAAGCAGACTCTGGACATCATCAAATTTATATTATAGCTACAAATTAGATTTAGTTCCCACTGCACTAAATGTGTGAGCAGACATTTGCACTACAGCTACAATTTTGTATTTCTCTAAAATAATATGTAGACTTTTGGTGATAGTATCAGGTTTCTTCTGAAAATTTGAGGGCAAAGCTTTATTTTCACTTCAGCGTTTACTTTCATATCAGTTTACTGTAACTCATCTCTCCACATTTCTTTAGATGAAAGTTTATGTCGAACCTCACTTTCTCTATTGACTATTTTTGAGAATGTGAACTGATTTTAATATATTTGTAAAGCATGTATTTAGGAAATTAAGGTAATATAATTATAAAAACATTATCAATATAAAATGGTGTGGTGGTACACCTTTAATCTCAGCACTCAGGAGGCAGAAGCAGGAGGATCACTGTAAGTTCAAGGCCAGCCTGGTCTACAGAACTAGTTCCAGGACAGCTAGGACTGTTATACAGAGAGATTCTGTCTTGAAAAAAAAAAACAAAAAATGATAGATAAATAAATAAATAAATAAATAAATAATAAGATGTTCAAGTTCAAACATCTGAGAATATAGGACACATTATAATGTATATACAGCTGTATCTCTTAAGAGATCATTCACATTTGACTGACTAACTGCATTTTTGCTTTAAAGTATCCAAACTCTTTCCTCTTTCACATGCAAGATACCAGGAAGTAAGAAATGGAAAAGAATCTCTTGACGGCCGTCATCTTCCATGAGTTATCCTAACGACTACACAGGAAATCATCTCTATCCATCAAGTGGCCTCCTTACACATGTGACATGCAGGCACTCAACCGTCACTATCTTAAGTTAAGAATCACTCAGAAAAGAGTTTTGTGAGAGACCTAACAGGGCTTATAAGGATTCCATCAATTTCACATGGATCCTTGGCTGCTTTCCTTGGACTGGAAACAACAGACCAACTTTTATTTCTCTAAAATTTAATTGTATAAACTCAATACACTTTATAGGCAAACTGATTTTTCATGGCATATACTCAGAGAGCCAGTGAGAGAGTTATAATATATCAGGCCATTGTTCTTAAACTTCTATCCTGGCAATCTGCATTTTTTTAAAAACTATATTGCTCTAATGTTTTGAATGAAATACGTTGTGTTGATAGTTGATTTAATTTTTATAATATACCTTTTGGACATATTTTGAGCAAGACTTATAGGAGCAGTCATAGGATTGCAGATTGACAAACACATCAAGGAAACATACGCACGCGCGCGCACACACACACACACACACACACACACACATGCACATGCACACACCTTCCCTTACTCACACAACCTGGACTGGTGATGAGCAAGTAAACAATTTCCTAAAGTTCCTTTCCAGGATGATAATTTTGATAATTTAGATTTCTAGTCTATAAAGTTGGGGTAATGGCATATGAGAATGTGGGCCATTAGAGATATCATAACTCAGGACAGGATTTGGAACCAGAACACAACTATGGAAGCCAATGAAGAAAATCACAAGAGAGACATTTAGGAGTTCCATACTCTAGCACATTCTTCTCATTTCCCAGACTCACTGTCATGAGTACACTATACCAGAAACATACATGAACATGTGTGTGTCTTTCCTTCTGCAATGTCAGACTTTATGGAATAACAATAAATTCACAAGATTTTGTGGTTTCAGTAGCAACAATTTATCTTATAATCCTTGGTGGCCTGTCTAAAACAAATGCATGCTCTTTAAATTCTAATCATAATTACTAATAGGAATTCTCATATTACACAACAAAAAGTAACTATATATCTATATGCGTGTGTGTGTGTGTGTGTGTGTGTGTGTGTGTGTGTGTGTGTGAAATGAAGAATAAATACAGGTTAAGAGGCTGCAGATGAGTTCAAAAGGTTTCAGGCATGGGTTAAGAAAACATCTGTATTTACAAAATAACCAGACTAATGCAAGGATGGAGCTGCTGGGGGGCGTTGCTCAAGTCAGGTTATGAGCAAAGCAGTATTCTTCAGAGGAGAAGTGAAGGCCAGAAGCAGAGAACAGGTCAGGAGCAGAAAACGGCAGGTCATGTTCAGGTCCAGAGGGAGAAGAAGTGGATAGGTAAACAGGTAGGCAAATGAACAGGTAGATAAGAAGAAAATTGAGTAGGTTGTGTCATCAGTGGGGGACCAAGGCAAGCCAACACCCCAGAATACTCATGCTCCTAGCATGGACACCAAGTATCAAGTGGCTTAGAGCCATATACTTGGGGTGCTAACTGTCTATCACTATATGGAATCCCAGTGAAGAGGTACCCTTTCCTTTGTCTGGCATCTCTGATTGGTTCTTGGGCCTGGTTTTTCTTAATGTGCTCATGTGTCCCCACAGTTTTGATTCACCACAATAAACTTACAGGGTAGGTCAGAACTCAGTCATTTGTCAGTCTGTGCTAGATGGTAGCACCTGACAGATTAGAAAGTTCAGAGTCCACCCAGAACTGCAGTTATCCTTCTCCTCAAAATGAAATCGAATGCTTGTACAATGGAGTCTCACACGGTTGTGGGATATTTGCACATTGTGTGAAGATGTATTGCTGTGATTGGTGTAATAAAGAGCTCAAAGGCCAATAGCTAGGCAGGGAGAATAGGTAGAACTTCCAGGGAGAAAGAGGAAGAGGAGGAGGAAACTAACAAGATGTTGGGAGACACTGAAAAAGATCTGACATACCGATGGTACCGACTAGAGGTAAATGAGCCATGCAGCAGAACATAAATTAATAAAAACAGGTTGATTTAAGTTACAAGAGCTAGTGGTACAAGCCTAAGCTAATGGCCATGCTTTCATAATTAATAAAAAAGTCAGTGTCATTATTTGGGGACTGGCAATCCAAAGATAGACCAACAAGAAAGCTTGATACAGCACACCCAGAAAAACTATGGTTTTATACAACACGAACAACTTACAGTAGTGTATGGCCAGATCTCAACAACCACTAAATGTTTTTAGACTCACTAGTTACAAAATAGGAAAAATGGTAGCTGGGTATATGGTACATGTCTACAATTCCAACACTTAGAAGGAAGACTGAGGCAGGAGGATCACTACACATTCAAGGCCAGTCTGTTTCAGTTAGAGCAATCAAGACCAGCATGTCCCTGTCTTTAAAGAACAGCAAACCAAGAAAGGAATCAGAAAAAAAATCAATTAATTATGTAAATCTCTCAAAATTAAGTGTTGTAGTGTGTGCATTTATACAAAGCTTAGGTTGGCTCATCAGTTTTCAAGGTTAAAACATTCTTAAACTGAAAAGTCTGCAGTAGCATGCACAAGCATGTGTAGCTACAAAAATACTGCCACCTCTTCTCAAGTGTGGTTTTCATGAATGTTCCCTTCTGATCTACTGCTAGAGTGTGCTGCTCAAAGGTGCCTCAGCATGCGGGAAACATACATGGTGCATCCCAGACATCTATGTATCCTTCAGTCACTCAGTTAGATTGCTGGAAAATGGCTCGGAAGCTACCTATTTAACAGCTGATTCCATGCTCTCTTTTACATAAATGTTTTAGATTTAGTTGCTAAGAAGTTCAGAATTCTTGTTAACACATTTTATGCCTATGTTAGACTAAATGGTGGCAGTCATTCTATCCATCCACAAACATGTGTCCATGTGCAGTCTGTGTCATAATCAGGAGATGAGATCACCCTGTAGATCTTAAATCCAATACCTAGTGTCATTATGGTAAGAAAATAAGACACTAAAAGAAATGGTCAGGCAAGGATAGGAGAAGATACTGGAATTCTGGCTTTAGATTGTCAACCCACAAGAAGCTTGACCAAAGGCAGAGAGAGCCCCTTGCTCCAAGACTCCAAGAAAAATCTATGTTCTTGATTTGTTTCTGTTTTTCTTTATGTTTTTGTTTTTGAGACAGGATCTCTCTACATATACCTGGCTGTCCTGGAGCTCACTAGGTACGTGAGACTGGTCTCAAACTTTCAAAGATCTTCCTGCCTCTGCCACCCAAGTGCTAGGATTAAATGTGTGCAGCACCATGCCCAGCTTGACAATTTTAGACTGTAGATGTCTGCCTCTACACTGTCAAAGAATAGATGTTAATGTTTGTTTATAGCCAGCTTGTTCTTGAAAATTTGTCATGGCAATTCAAGGAAATAAGTAAGATCAAAACACACAGGTGACATTTGTTGTCAATATAACTAGTAGTGGGTCATTCTTGTTCAACATTAGAGTGTCAGGCACAAGGCTTAGCACAAACAACCAAAGCTGAAGTGTATTTGTGTCTCATTTAAACACTAACAATCTCTTCCAGCCTAAAATCACTTGCATGCTGCACAGGATTCCTCCTCAGTTAATACCCTCCCATAGACTGCTCTTGCATAACTTACTGTGCTTTTCTTCTGGGCCAATAAACTGTGCCTGAGACCCACATGTATAGTCAAATCCTAAAGGGCTGACTTCCAAACACATAGGCAGAGTTGAATTCTCATTTGCAAAGTTGTATTCTATTTCATAAATACAAAACACTGAATTAAAACTCTCTTTAACTGTACTGTCATGATTCCTAGCATAACTATTGACTGGACTTTTATTTGTAATCTGGGAAAACACTACAATGATTAGTAGAGACAAAAGAATGATCAAGAATGTTTTCCTTTGAAGCCTGAGGTTTGCCTCCTTCACTGCCACCGGACAGAACTGGTGGATAGTAATTGTTTTGTGAATAAAATGTTTCTTGGACATGTCCATCCAAGCGCTTGTCCATGCTTTGAAAAAGAGATCATTACCAGACGTCACATTATATCCCTTTTGATCTTTAGAAAAATCAACAGGGAGACCTATTGGACAGGCTTCCCTCTTTTATAAAGGGAATGCTCACAAAGAACCCATATGTCCTGCTTTCCCTGGGGCTGTAAGAAAACGAAGTAACGGTAGCTGTAGCAGCTATCCTGTGACCACGAGAGAGCCAATCATAGGTAAAAAGCTCACAGGCTTTGGAACATGGAGGAAGCAACCACTTAACTGTGAACTCAGAAGAACAAAAGAATATACTCTCATTTTTGTCATATATTTTATATATGTCACATTTATATATATATATATATATATATAGTGTAAATTTCAATTTTTATTGAAATGTTTAAAGTCAAAACTGACTAAAACCTAGAAAAAATGAGCCTTTAGCTTACTGTCTTAACTTAGTTCTTATAACTTAGAAAATATGAATGTTCAAATTTTATTTTTGTTGTAGTATATTATAATTTAGGGTAACATATTGGAATTACTCACAGATCACTTAAAGACTAAACAAAAGTCAATATACCTGATAACTTTCAGGATGCAAAAGGCCATTTTTGGAAAGAAATCCAAATATATCATTTATCTCCATTTGCAGCCATATCTCAGGGACACCTATAAGCAAATTTGCTATTCCATTAAGACAAGAGAGATTACAAAGCACTCTGCAGGTGATTTATCCTGCCACATGCTATTCTGAGTTACACACTCATGAGATTGCTTTGCAAATAAGTTAAAATTCATTCATGTCGGCCAATTATTCTCTGAGATTGCTAAATCTTTATCTACATTATTCATGCCTGCCTGTGTCCCAGGAATGCTACTTGAAGTCCTGCAAAATGGGAGCCTCTTAAAGAGCACAGTGTTAATCCTTTACAGAGAATTAAAGGAACAAGAGGAGCTGAACCCTGTGTAACCACATTATGCAGATTTGTCCTGGGACTGAAGAAATCAGTATGTTAGCACACCTATCTCCTCTCTGGGGCATATATGGCCATGACAATCCGCCCATTAACAAGTTCTGGCATGGACTATATTTGCCATTTCATTAACACAGTACACAGTGCTTAATATTAATAGCACAATTTTCCCTCAGAGGGTCGACACCAGGATGAAGGTGAGAGACAGAGGGGAGAGCATTTGCAGAAGAAGCTAACTTTTCCTCTAAGGCTCAATAATAATTTTCAAATATACGTACTTCATTTTTACATTTAAAATACTTTAAAGAAAAGTTTGACTCTGGAAACATGGATCTTGTATGGATGGTTCCTCCCTGAAGTTTCTGGGTTATTTCCAGGAACATAACTGCTTACCTTTCCAGCAATCTTTTCACATCTAGTAAGAAATACAGTAAACAGTGGTCATTGTAGGGACTTTGCTCAGTAAACAAGAGAGTTCTGCTAATGACTTGTCTTTCTGAATGTGTAGAAAAGTTCCCCCACCTAAGTCATAAAGGTGACTTCATATATCACCATACGAATCTCCATAGTCTACTCACTAAGAAGCATCAGATATTTTGATCTGATTTTGATCTCTTTTGTCCTTATTTCTCACAGAGTAAATTCACTAGTTTCTTATTACTGTTTGCATATTACTTAAAAATAGTGAAATTTCTACTCAATAAAGTAAATGTGTATTAGGCCACCACAAAACAATTTTTAAAGTATGACAGTGGGTATAAAGTAGCTAGCATTAAACGAATTGCACATACGTTGTTGATAACTTCAAAATTAGCATGGATTAATAATCATTAGCCAAAGTCAATAAGTATACAACAACTACAAGGGATTATGCTAACTTCTGAAACATCACAAACATATCACATCTGTGAACATCAGAATTGTTCTGACCATGGATAAAGTTAAAAAGAGTTTGTTATTTTCTAAGATCCACCTAAATAATCCTACACAGGCTAAGTAGATAAACTAAGAGGGGATGTAATAGATAGCACCATTTCCAGAGTGCGCAAGTTTGAGATGACAACATGAATAGTCTCCATTCCCCCAGAGATGCAGGTTTGCTCCTGCATTGCTACTGTAGTGGGCAAGGGATGCTCAATGAGTTGCTCCTTAGCCAGTTCTACTTGAATAGGCATTATCTCTCAGATCATTGTGCTAATTGGGTTGTTTTGTAAGTTTTTAGATATTTTTTTCCTTGAAATTAAACATTCAGCAAAACTGAGAAATAACAAGGTGGGTCTATGTTCCAACTCGGCCCACTGTGAGATATCATCAAGTTTAGATTCCATTTCTCTCCCACTACAGTAAACTTCTAGTTTGACTAACTAGTCAGACCTTTTGGGGTCTCTAGGAATTAATAACCATTAAGGAGCAGTATCCACCAACCACCATCTGCCTAGGCACTCTAATGGAGGCACAGAAAAGGTCTGCCTGCAAAGGCACTCTGATGGAAGTACAGGTTTTCTCAAGGGAGGCTTGGAGAAACAATTATGATGAATACCTGTCGTAATGCTGCAGGATTCTCTTTCAAATAGACCTAGCCTACATTTTCAATCAAGAGGCTCTGTGTCTTTCAATTGACTTGTGTACAGAATCTGAGCAAGAAGTATAAGTCGACTGTGGTCACTCAGGTCAGGTTTTGGGTCATTGGTCTGTTTTTCCATTTAACATAGATGGAACAGCATTCCAGGGAGCTGCCTCTCTCTTAGTTCTCATGTTAACTGTGATCAACAACTAACCTGTGTTGTTAAGAACCTAAGAGCTGGGACTAGTGCAAAAGGATATTCAGCACAGTTGCCCACAAGACAAATGTATATTAAAGCCACAGTCAGAATGTAAGTACCTATCCAGTCAGAAGAGCTACAGTGAAAAAATCACCGTCATTGAAAATGATGGAAAGGATACTCAGAAATGGAGTCATTCAGACATTGCTGGTGAGAATGTAAAATTGTGGAGCCATTCAAAACACTTTAATTCAGTATTTTCTTATACAACTAAGTGAGCAATTATGAGTCATCAATTGCTTTCTTAGTATTTACAGCAGAGTAATGAAACTATGTCCACATAAAAACCGATGTTTTTGCTTGTACTAAATTGCACTTAAATGTTGATTGCATAATGAATGCTTAATCTTAACAGAGAAAAATATGAACACAAAGTTGTAGCAGGAATCTTAAAAGGTGTTATTAATAAAAAGCAAACCTGGAGCCAGTTTTTGGAGTGAATGCTGGAAGATCAGAGAGACAGAACAGGCCACAGCTTCCGCACCTCGCCAATTCCTCAGCTGATCCTGTTTCCTCAGACTGGATGCCTCTGAGTCCTCATCCAGAATGAATCTCAGCTGAACCGCTGCTCAAAAGCCTGAAAGCTTAACCAGCCAAATGCTTCTAGTTCCTGGTCTTCACGCCTTGTATACCTTTCTGCTATCTGCCATCACTCCCTGGGATTAAAGGCTCACTTCTTGGGATTAAAGGCTCACTTCTTGGGACTAAAGGCGTGTGTCACCATGCCTGGCTGTTTCCAATGTGGCCTTGAACTCACAGAGATCCAGAGGGATTTTTGCCTCTGGAATGCTAGGATTAAAGGCGTGTGCTACCACTGCCTAACCTCTATGTTTAATATTGTGGCTGTTCTGTCTCTGACCCCAGACAAGTTTATTAGCATGCATAATATTTTGGGGAACACAATACCACCACACAAAGTAACTATTCTACCCTGAGGTTTTACATAACCATAAGATGGTACCCAATAATAGAAATGAACTATACACACATGCAACAGTTTGGATGACTCTCAATGAAACTGTGTGGAGTTTACAAAAAAAAAAAAAAAAAAGGATAATCCCAAATCATGACATATTACATAATTTCATTGAAGTATCACTCTTGAAATGGCAAAGTTAGAGAAACAAAGAAAAATAATGATTGCCAGGGTCAAGAACTATGGGCATGCCTATAAAATACCTTCATGGTAATGCTAATTTTCTGTATTTAATTGTACTGAAGTCAGTATCCTACTTGTGATATTGAGTTGTATGTTGTAAAACATTCCCATTGGAGGAAGCTGAGAGAAGTATGTGTTGACCTGGTGTGCATTGTTTCTTACAGCTGTCTGTCAATGTACCATTATCTCAAAACCATAACTTTGAGAACAAAATTATAATTCAAGGCAAGAAACAAGAAGAAAGGAAGGGAAATAGGTTTTATTAAATTTAAACATAGAGGGAGATTTAATGAATATTAAATCCCAAGTTCCAGATTCCTTAGCTATTTCCCTCTAACAAAGAAAAAGTTGGCGTGGGTAAGGCTTTGTGGTTTATTTCTCCTTTGAATGCATAAAGAAAGAATTGTGCTAAAAGGTAATAAATAAAGAAGACTACTTTTGTTAGCCTGAAAACACTCTGTCAACCACCTGGGATTTGAGGAATGAGGTTTTTCAAACATCTTTAAGATTAGTTATAAATTACGTTTAAGTTCAATACCATAGAACGCTAATAAGAATACTAACCTGTGTACTCTGATGCAAGAGTCTAAAAAACTGACAGTATAAGGAACTCAGAACTCAGTTTAACTCACCTGTCCTTCGCTGGAACTCAGTGAAGACATTTGGACAAAAAACGGTAAATAGATTTTGTTTTTAAAAGTAGGTTTTAGCGAAATAGTCACAGATTTATAGATTCATTAGTGGCGAGCAAATTGTCAGTTTTTAATGAGTGTGTCCTACATAAACTCGGGGGGGGATGCTTAGAGCCCTTCAGTTCTTGTCAACTCAAGTTATTTGTCCCACTTTAGGAGGCAATCAAACAGGCCCAGTTTTATTGCAATTACATAATTATTCACTAGACAAAATGCAATGGCAACAGGGATTTACAATTAGAGCAAAAAGAAATAGGTTTTATTAAATTTAAACATAGAGGGAGATTTAATGAATATTTAAGAAATCCCAAGTTCCAAATTCTATTTAAATCTGAAGTCTCGAAACAATAAAAATCTTATTATAATAAATGATAATATCACTGGACTTTATTACTGCAGCTTTCATTCCTTTCTAATCTCTGTGGTTATATTAAGTAAACATTCTTTAATTTCATTCTTCTTAGAAATCAACTGGTCCCAGCTGCACATTATTAGGAGAGTGTTTCATTCCCTTTGCAGTTTCCAGAAGAGTTGTTTTCCTTTAATGAGAATGTGTAATTATTGCTAAACAGTGCTATTAGAAGTACATATTTTTACTTAATGGAAGAATATGGGAGAATGTGTGTTTCAAGTCGAATTTTCTAAAATAACATGAGGTCTCATATTCAATAATACTGTATTTTTAAAAAGACAGTAAAACTTAATTCATCAAGTTCATTGACAAACAAGTACAAAGTCAGAAAATATTTTCAGTTCCTGACAGCAGTTACCCACAGATCGAACTTAATTACTGGAGACTAATTTTGACTCTTCAAGACATGTTGCACTGGGTCTAATTCTATAGGCATCTATGAAATACTACGATTTAACAAATAAAGTTAGGTGTAAATATTCCACTTTGTTCTTTCCTGCAAAAAGTTCCCACACTAGTTAAATTATGTGAAAATTACCAAAGCAGTCTGCTGTTTCTGCCTTCTAAACCTGGACATGTTCTTGTCTTCATATTCTGTTTCAAAATGAGACAGACAGGTGACGGTAAGCTGAATTGAAACCAAGCTTTAATGTGCATCATAACCTTGCGAAAATGAAAGGAAAGATGTAAGAGGGAAGTGTTATCTACTTCAAAGTCATTTACCCAGACTGACAAAAAATTACCACAGTTGCTGCATATTTATCATCCAAATCAATTAAATCTACCTTGCAAGTCACACATGTGAAGTACGATATTTCACCGGTTCTAAGTTAACATCAACTGTAACATTCATCATTATTTTATGTTCTGTTTAGAAAGGGAAAATGCTGCCAATAAAACTATGATGCATCATCAAATTTAATCTAATGCCTCAATTTCCAGACAAATTCTGGCTCAGAGATGATGGAATACTTTAAACAAAACATGTGGACAAGTGAGGGGGGGGGGGTCAGTCAGCAAAGTGCGTGCTGTGCGGACGTGAGGACTTGAGTTCAGATTCCCACACTCACACTTAAAAATGCGGCATAAGAATGTGTGCCTGGAACCCAAGTAGTGGGAGTGGTGAGAGGGAGGAGACAGGGGGGTCTTAGAGGCACACCGCCGGGCTAATCTAACCAAAATGGCAAGTTCTAGGTTCTGTGGGAGACATTTGTCTCAAAAAAAAAGAAAGAAAAAAGAAAAAAAAGGAAGGAGGGGAAAAAGAAAGAGAGAAGTAAATATGCACACATGCATTCAACACACATAACCAACACACACAGAGTGGAAAATGTTTGCTAGAATCTGTATTGTCCAATATTCATTACATGCTAGGCAGAACATAAAGAACTACCTATTCACAAAGCTGTGTCCATAGCACACAAGAGCGTATCATGAACTCCTAAGTTTTTCAAATAATGCTCAGATCACAAAATGGATGAAAGGTATAGATTAAAACTTCAACCATACCACTGCAGCAATTAACATCATTCTGTGTGAGACTCTTTTCTAAAATGAAGCCATTGATGATAGCCACAAAGGCTGGTGGGATACCTCAGTGGTAAAAATGTTTGTCCTGCAAGCATGATGACCTGCGCTGGTGTTCCCAGAACCCATGCGTCTGCGGTAGAAGCACACCCCTGTGGGGAGGCTGGAGATAGTGACAAGAGAACCTCCAGCAGTCTGGAGACCAGCAATCCTGGCTATTGAAGCAGCGAAGAGACCCTGCCTTTAACAAAATGGAAAGGTGAAATCTGACATTAGTCCTGTAAAGCATACCAAACGGTTAATAAAAACAATGGTACAGTTTTCAACCACAATACCTCAAAGTCTAAAACATTCTATATGACTCATGTCCTTTCTGATTTTCTTGAATCTGTTCAGTGTCATTATTGATGGTATTTTTTTTTTTTAATTTCACCAGGCAAACTGTCTGACTTACTTGAGCAATGAAATCAAATGAAAACATTTCTAATATATAAATATCTCAGCTTATTGAGAAATAACTTCATCTCTGAGATGAAGGTTTTCAGACCTACTTGCAAAAAATAGTCTGGTACTGAAAAGAAAACCTCTATTTAAAAATTAACTGTCAGTTAACTAAAAGAAGTATATGGTATTAAGACTTGCTCAGCATGTTAGAAATTCTGCTTGTAAAATTACTAAGCTCCTTGAGAGAAATTAGGTTAGAGATACAACCATGTGCAGCAGTGATTTTGCATATCACCTAATATTAATTTAAAAAAGAATTCTTGCCGGGTGGTGGTGGCGGCGGCGCACGCCTTTAGTCCCAGCACTCGGGAGGCAGAGGCAGGCGGATCTCTGTGAGTTCGGGGCCAGCCTGGGCTACCAAGTGAATTCCAGGAAAGGCGCAAAGCTACACAGAGAAACCCTGTCTCGAAAAAAAAAAAAAAATAAATAAAAAATAAAAAATAAAAAAATAAAAAAAATTCTGCTTACTTCACATTACATTTTACATTAAAATAGACAATTATTGGTTTCTTGATAGTCAGCTAGACATAGCTTGAGTTAATGCCATTTGAGGGCATTATAATTTCAGTTTATACATTGATTTACGTTATTCATGATTTATGTTGCACCATTAATTTATATCATGCTTTGAAAAGTAAATACATAGTACTCATTTGCTTCTACTATAGATCTGCCACTACAAAGATACCATGGATACATCAATTTTTACTTTACTGAAATAATGCCATTATTTTAAATCGTCTCCAAGAAGGATGCTTACATCATTCAATGACAAATGAGTATTGCATGACCATAGTCATTTTACCATGCCCTCAAATTGTGTGCATCTACATTAAGTCAAAGAACTTAAGGAAACAGTAAGCCCAAATGGGTACACAATGGTAGAAACCAAGCTAACATTATAATATGTTAAATTAAAATGTATGGGGTCACAAAAGCCCTCCCCCTCCGAACTTATTTCAAAAACTCACTTTTTCTAAGTGTGCTGTGGGATAATGCTTTGTACACTGGTTTAATAAAATGCTGATTGGCCAGTAGCCAGGCAGGAAGTATAAACAGGATAAGCAGACAAGGAGAATTCTGGGAAGAGGAAGGCTGAGTGAGGAGACGTCAGCCCACCATCCAGGGAGCAGCATGTAATGGCACACAGGTAAAGCCATGGAACACGTGGCGACATATAGATTAACAGAAATGGGCTGAGTTTAAATGTAAGGGCTATTCAGTGGAAAGCCTAAGCTAATGGCCAGTTTTAATTAATATAAGCCTCTGTGTGCTTACTTGGGTCTGAGCAGCTGTGGACCAGGCACGACACAGGAAAACTTCAGCTACGTAAGTGGATCGATGCAATAAATATGCTCAGTGACTAGTCATGTGTTATAGAATATTATTTTAAGATGTGTTACATCTGTTTATGCTGTAGAATATTTGTTTAATGATGCAAGAATGTGTGGCATTCTTTTATGTTGTATTTGCTTAACTCTGTGAAGCTGTGTTACTTTGCCTGTATAAAACACCTGATGGTCTAATAAAGAGCTGAACGGCCAATGGCAAGGCAGGAGAGAGGATGGGTGGGGCTGGCAGGCAGAGAGAATAAATAGGAGAAATCAGGGAAGAGAAGAAAAAAGATAGATCAAGGAATGAGAGAGGAAGGAGGAGGACTTCAGGGGCCAGCCACCCAGCCACCCAGCTACACAACCAGACACAGAATAAGAAGGAAAGAAAAGTACATAGGAATAGAGAAAGATAAAAGCTCCAGGCCAAAGATAGATGGGATAATTTTAAAAAAGCTGGCAAGAATCAAGCCAAGCTAAGCCAGGCATTTATAATTAAGAATAAGCCTCCATGTGTGATTTATTTGGGAGCTGGGTGGTGGGCTCCCAAAAAAGCAAAAGAGCAAAAACAACCAAAAATAGTCATGTCTAATTCCTGTTTGAGTGATGGCCAAAGAAATTAAAAAGAAAGCCTAGCTGGGCAGTGGTGGTGCATGCCTTTAATCCCAGCACCGGGAGGCAGAGCCAGGTGGATCTCTATGAGTTAAAGGCCAGCCTGGTCTACAGAGCGAGATCCAGGACAGGCACCAAAACTACACAGAAAAAAACCTATCTCAAAAAAACAAAACAAAAAATTTAAAAAAAGAAAGCATAACTTTCAAAATAATTGATTAAAAGAAAAAACGTGTTGGATATGCAAAAATGGTTGTTGATTGTAACTTCAAATTTTTCCTTTTTGTTTTACTTAAAAATATATCAAGTAATTCTATCATAATGTTATTTTATATGTAACCTATGTTGCTAAATATAAAATAAAGCATGTTTAAAAAAAATAAATAATAGACAGTGGGGAATATTAACAATGTCATTATCTCAATAATAATTAAACACAAAAGACAAATATATCTGAAGTATAATTATAAATTATTGTATTAAAAATAAGGAAATAAAAATTGTGATATGAATAAATTATATTTATTGACATTGAAATATAATTGATTTGAACATTAAAATTTTAAATGTTCTCAACATAATGTAATTCCTGCCTTACATTTTAATTAAACATAGGGATAAAAGCATAAAAATTACATCCTATCTCCAAAAAGTAAAGAGAGAGGAAGGTGAGGAAGAAAACATAAAACATTGGTGAAACATTCAACAAAATAACTAATAAACTGATGGAATATAAGTTTGAAGATTCAAATAATGTATTTATTAACAGAAGCATACTGTGGTGGATTGAAGAAAATGGTCCCCAAAGGGAGTGGCACTATTGTTAGAGTAGGTGTAGTTTTGTTGGAGGAAGTGTGTCACTGGAGGTGGGGTTTAAGGTCCCATATATGCTCAAGATACTGCCCACTGTTTTAGACCACGAAAATACAGTTGCCTGCAAGATGTAAGACTCTCAGATACTTCTACAGCACCATGTCTGCCTGCATGCCACCATGGCCCACCATGATGATAATGGACTGAACCTCTGAACTATAAGCAAGTCACCCCAATTAAATGTTTTCCCTTATAAGAGTTACCATGGTCATGGTGTCTCCTCACAGCAATAGAAACCCTAAGACACATACAAATGTCCAACTTTTATACAAAAAGTATTGAACATCACTAATTACCATGGAATTACAAATTAAGCCACAATGAGATGTAATTTTGCATCTATCTAGATGGTTATTATCCAATAAAGAAAATAAAAGACGTAAGTGTTGACAAAAATGTGGTGAAACAAATTCTCACACATTGTTGTTGGGAAGGCAAAATGGTAAGGCTGCTATTGAAAAATAGTATAATACCTATTTAAAACTTTGAACATTGAACTTTCATATGATCCAGCAAAGCATACTTCTTCAAAAAAAAAGTAAAGTCAAGATCTCAAAGAGATGTACATACTCTTATACCCAGTAATACACTAGTTACAAAAGACAAGCAGTGTAAGAAACCTAAGTACCCATAGGGATAAGTAAGTGCTTATGTCCACTCTCCTTAGCCTCAGAAACAAGGGAATTCTGCTTATGTAATGATGCAGCACTGAGAGAGCTGGCACACACCATGCTAAGTGAAATAAGGCAGGGAAGCAAATGCAAATGCCACACAATCCCACTTACACGAAATATTAATCAGTGAAATTCAGAAAACCAGAGTGCAGTCATGCTTGATGATGGACAAACAGAAAATTACTATAAGAGACAAAACCTTCAAAGCAAGATGAGTCAACTTCTGGACTAACTGTACAGCACTGAAAGTCTGTAGAGAAGGTAGCTCCTACCAACACACCCCAGCCATGACAGCTTTTAGTAACTAGTGATGAAAAGGTAGCATCCTAATACTATTTACAAACAACACCTAAGAGAGAAGATATAAAGAAATACAATTTTAATAACAAGATTATGAGATTAATGCAATGGTTATATGTGAACATGTATTTAAACATGTAATTTTCATGTTGGTAGAAATTTTACAAAATTACATCTTATGCTAGACAGCACAAAGAACAATGTAGTTAATTAAACATAGGCATTGCAATGCAAAAATATCATTCATATCTCTGACCACATCACAACATAAATAGGACACAACTGTGTCTTCTAGAGACTTTGCTATAATTGAAATATAAGTAAATTTTGTGATGTTTGACCACTCTGGTTCCTACAATTCTTGCTCCCTCTCTTCAGCAGGATTCCCCGAGCTCTGCCTAATGTTTGGTTGTGGGTCTCTGCATCTGTTTCCACCAGTTGCTAGATGAAGCCTCTCTGATGACTATTGATTGGGCCAAACACCAATCTATGAGTATAGCAGAATATCATTAGGCATCATTTCATTGATATTTTTCCAGTTGTGTTTGGTTTTATTCTAGGTCTCTGAGCCATCCAGCCTGTGGGTCCTGCTGCTCCAGGCAGTGCCAGGGGTGGGCTCACTCTTGTGGCATGGGTTTCAGGCCACAATCTCTGTGTCACCTTTGAATCAATTAACCTGGGTTCATAGGAGCTCACAGAGACTGAACCAACAACCAGGGAGCCCGCATGGGACTGACCTAGACCCTCTGCATATATCTAACAGTTGTGTGGCTTGGTCTTCTTGTAGGACTCCTAACAGTGGGAACAGGGGCTATCTCTGACTCTTCTGCTGACTTTTGGGACCCTACTCCTCATACTGGATTGCCTTGCCCAACCTTCATACAAGGAGAGGTGTTGTTGGTTGTTTTTGCTCTTTGCTCTTTCTTCTCTTGGGGGGCCCACCACCCAGCTCCCAAATAAATCACACCCAGAGGTTTATTCTTAATTATGAATACCCGGCCTTAACTTGGCTTGTTTCTTTTCAGCTTTTCTTAAATTATCCCGTCTATCTTTGGCCTTGGGACTTTTATCTTTCTCTATTCCTGTATACCTTTTCTTTCCTTCTTACTCCATGTCTGGCTGTGTAACTGGGTGGCTGGGTGGCTGGCCCCTGAAGTCTTCCTCCTTCTGCTCTCATTCTTTGATCTTTCTTCTTCCAGATTTCTCCTTCTATCTATTCTCTCTGCCTGCCAGCCCGGCCTATTTCTCTCTTCTGCCTTGCTATTGGCCATTCAGCTCTTTATTAGACAATCAGGTGTTTGAGACAGGCAAAGTATCACAGTTTCACAGAGTGAAACAAATGCAACATGTAGAGTGCAACACCCTTTGCATCATTAAACAACTACTCAACAGCATAAAAAATAACACATCTTAAAATAATATTCTACAACAGAAAGGTGTTTAGTCTTACTACAACTTGATACGCCATGTTTTGCCATGTTTTGTTGATGTCTATGGGAGGTCTGTCCTTTTCTGAATATAAATGGAGAAGTGGATAGGGGCCCAGAGGGGAGACAGGGGCTACTTGGAAGAGAGGAGGGAGGAAAAACTGCAGTCGGTATGTAAAATAATTTTTTTAAAAAAATAAAATAAAAACCTAAAAAGAAGGAAAAAAGTAATATAAGTGAAAAACAAGGGGCAAAGTCCTTCAAAAAAATCAAAAATTATAGATTGTAAAAAAAATTATAGATTGCTCTGTCAAGGTACCTAGTATACACCAAAATAGAGTTCATGACCCAGGAAGCATTATAAGTGAAGAAAAATAGTTTATTCATGAATTGCTAAATAAAAATAGAGATATTTATTGTCAAAAAACTAATCAAATTTTAATATTTATGCTGTTTAAAGAGTGAATGAGGGGCTGGAGAGCTGGCTCCATGGTTAAAAGCACATGCTGCTCTTGCAGAAGACCCTAAGGCATATCACATAGCCTATAACTGTGGTCCAGGAGATGTCTTTGGTCTCACATGCACTCACATGCACAAACACAATCACAAACACATGCACATACGCACAATTTAAAATAATAATTATAGTAAATCTTTAAAAGAATGAATTTGAAAGAAAAATCATCTATATACCATAAGAATAAATTTTACACAAAAAACTCAAGAACAAAAAGTAGCAAAATCATTGAGAGACAGTTTCCTTTTGTACTACAAAATTCCTTTTCTGAGCTACAAAAATAATACTTTCATTATATATGAATGAACATTTGAGCAGTGTTGATATTGTTTTAAATACAACTCACACACCTGCAATCCCAGCAATTAAAAGACTGAGGTCATGAGACATTATGAGTTAAGTTACTATGGCCAGGCTGGGCTCCACAGAAAAATAATAGGACCTTGTCTCAAAACAAGGAAAAAGTGAAAGCGAGGAGCAAGGAGGGGAGAGGAAGGAAGGGGTGGAAATGAAGGAGGGAAACACAACTCAGGACCATCTTAAAACAGTTTGAGTGCAAGCATTCATGTGCAGCAGATATTTGAGAATTTATAAATGAAGCAATTCTTAAATTTTTATCTCAGTTAGAGCAGTCCTAATTAAATGTGGACTATGACCTATATAAGTTTTTGACATTTTATTGGAAACAAAATTCATCATTTTAATGTATATGATTACGTAAATCTCTATCCACTCACCACTCATCAAATATATGCAGTTACTATTGTATAAATTTTTATTGAACAGACTTCTGACTTTACCTTGTAAGTGTGACAGTTTATTTGGATGTTATTTTCAGGTCAGTGTGTTTTCACATCCTAACACAGACACTAAAAGGTATATCCATACATATAACCTGTGGCCATCTGGACTGAGGCTCATTGCCATAGGAGACAATGCCTTGTGTAGTTCTATATCCACAGCATCTGGAATCATTCTAGATAATGATTAGCAAAAATAAATACACATTAAAAAAAGAGTTTTCAAATACACATTTTTTTTCTACCTTGCAAATCTATATTTCAAATGTATTTTATGTACATCCATTTTACTGAGACATAACACCCATGTCATAAAATTCACCAGGTCTTACACAATCTGATGGATTTCAGTGTAGTCATGGAAATATATAACTGTCATCACAGCTACCTTTATGCCATTTTCATGTGTATGTCCTCATTTTTCTTCCTGCCAGTGACGAGACCTCATCAAAGATGAAGGTATTTTCTCTCACTATAAATGTGTATCTGTGTAAAAAATATATGAATAAACTCAATGTGTGGCCTTTAGAGGAGAGGCATTTGTAGGATTCCAGAACCTAGCCTGGGCTATTTTAAAGCAGTTCTTATGATGCAGAAATGTGTTTGAGAGTGAACAGGGTTGATTTAGACAGTTGAACCTAACAGTAAGAAAATCTTGAAGCCAGTCTAGAAGGCCAAGCAGTTAACTTTGGTAAGTAGACCTCAGGAGCCTGATTTCCTGGGAATGAAATGAAGCTACCATACTTAGTCCCAGGACTATCTAACCATGGACAAAGAATTGTCTTGTATGTAATTACATAGCCATGTGCACTATTTGTTGGAATTCGTGTTGTTTTATTATTATTTCCATATAAACATGACTTGGAGCATGTAACGCATAAAACAGAAATCTTATCTATGATTTTTAGGGGAAACACTGCTAGTAAGGGTTCTTTGTGCTGATGGAATTATACCATAATTCTATAATTGGCCAGTTATCTAATTCTACTGTGTTCTACCTTCCTTTTTAATCCTTATTTCTATTGTGTTTTACCTTAACATATGGCTACATGTGCATTGTTGCTTTTTAGCACATTCTAAATGATTGGATATTGATCATGAACTGTGTCCTTTACAACCATAAAGTAAACATTCTCATTTCTTAGACTTTTTTCAATATATTAGATCTACCATTTACATACATGAAGAACTGGAATTCTTCTTTCCTCTCTGAATATCTTTGTTTCTTTTCTTGGTTTCATGCCCATGGGACAGATAGTGAAGGAAGAGGCACGTTCCTTCTTCCTGATCTCCAGGGCTCAGCTCCCAGATTCCACATCAAAAGGAAGTTAGGTCTGACTGCCATTTCTCAGGTGGAAATTCCCTCTGTCTCTAGTGTGTTGTGTTCTTACCAATAAAACATCAAATTTTGAGAAATATTTATGTCTATTGAGAGGACTGTGCAAAATACATGCACACCTTTATTCAGTTAATATGGTACATGACTTAATTCACTTTCAAATGTTGAACCAATTTTCCATTTCTGGGAGAAATTTCCCTTGATCATAGTGCACAACATTTTTAACTGTTTTGATCATATTTTGTTGATTTTCCCAACTGTAGTCATAAGAGATATTAGTTGAAGGATTTTTGTGTCATTCAACAATTTTGTCTGGTTTATGGATTAGAATAACATTGACCTCAGAGAATATGTTAGGGTATATATCTTTGTCATCTGTTTTTGGAAAGAATTTGTGCAAGATTGGTAAATATGTTTAAAGATATTGAAGTCTACATCAGTGAAGGCATCTCTACTTATACTTGTGTTTACAAAATGTTTTTTCTTAGCAATAATACAATATTTTACTTGTATCTCCTGCGATTTTATGCTTCTTCAAAAATTTTTGAGTACTTTAGATCTTACTGAAAGTGTACATCTTTTATGTAACCTACCTAATTCATTTGCACTAAGCATCCCTTGCAATGCCTTATTTCTGTAAAGAAAACAGTTGTCATCCTTTTTGCTGATTTTTGCCACTGAGGAGGTTTCTTTTCAAGTCAGCATTATTTTTTTTTTCAATTTTGTATATTTGCCAAATAACCAGCTACCGACTTTGTTGATTTCCTTTCTTGTTTTTTTATTGTCTACTTAGTTCATTTCCCATCAGATATGTTTATTCTCTCCTCCACAGGCTTTGGTCTAATTTATTCTTATGTTTTGGAGGTGGAAAGCTCCTGATTTGAAACATTTCATTTTGACTAAAACATCAATGTAAATAATCCCAAGCTTTGGCTAGCCAATCAGTTTTGACATGTTTTGTTTCACTTTCATTCTTCTCAAAGTGTTCCTCAAATTCTGGCAAGTCCTTCTCTGACTCTTCATTATTTAGAGTGTGTTGAGCATTTTACACAGATACATAGGTGACTCATTGTTAGTTTATATAGAGTTTTGATGAAAAAATATAAATAAGGATATGTTACACAGCTAGGACCTATGAGTTTCACCTAAGGAACAGCATAGATCACAGCTCAAGAAAAATAGTTGAGTCCCAGTAGTCCAGCTAGCTTAAATTCTAATATTAATGTTGGGAAATGTATTTATGGGTTTTGGGGCACAACATAGCTGAAACAAAGCTTTGAAAATAACTTAAAGTTAGACTAAGATGTGTTTGTTAAAAAGCTTTGAGGTGAAAAACCCAAGAAGATAATCTAAAGTTTTAGAAAGGCACATAGTTGAATGAGGAACTCGTTAAGGTCAGGAAACAAGTACAAAGCGGCCAAAGTATTACTAGCTGACATGCCTTTCTTGCTAGGATGGCTGTTGAACAAAGGTAACGGTTAATTCCTCGTGCCCATTTCTCCCCTCAATTGCCTGATATAAAAATCTATTGATGAGTGGGTATGTACCCTAAAGATTTAAAGTAGAGCTGAATGATTCTTTCTCATATATACAAAAGTTTAGATTTGTGATTCCTTTAAGATTCCTTATAAGATTACCTTTCAAGATAAGTAATAAAGTAATTAGCCCTTTCTTTGTAACTAAAAATGCAGCCTACCAGTAAAAGACCTGAGAAGAACATCTTGCTTGCCTACACAGTTAATCTATAACAAGTTGCTTGGGTATGAATGTATATGGGTTCTTGGGATAATTTGTTTTTCACCTGCAATATGTTTAATGTTTAATCATGTAAGGGATATGAAATACATGCTGTTTTTTACTGGTATTCATTGTAATCATTCACTTGAAAAACAGAATATAAGCACATTGTGATTTTTACATTGCCTGAAAGATTTTGCCAGTGTATATAGCTGTAAGAGAAAGAATAAAGAGAGAGTTAAGATGAGTTAAAAGGAAAACATCAAGGATGAGAGAGTTAGAAAAAAAGCATCAAGGATGAGAGAGTTAGAAAAAAGCATCAAGGATGAGAGAGAAGATCATCAAGAGAATTACATCTCTTGAAAATATCTCTCTTGAAAGCATCAAGAGAGACAGAAGGGACATTTCTGGATAGAGATAAGAATAAGAATGGAGAATACAAAAGAATAAAGAAAAGGTCTGAAGGAAACCATGAAGAGAGAGTGTTTAAGTGTCTTTTCCCTCGCCACCTCAAATAAAAAAGTCTAGTAAGTCAACTCTGTGGGTGTCCATTTGAGCCCTGCGCTGCTGGGGGCTGGCCCTCCAGGTTTCTCTATATAACAGCTTCTAGCTGTCCTGGAACTTGCTTTATAGACCAGACTGGCCTTGAACTCACAGTAATTGTCATGCCTCTGCCTCCTGAGTGCTGAGATGAAAGGCATGCTCCACCAAATAAATAGTAGTCCACTCACATAATGACAGGATGAAGTCACTGAAAAGATTTAAAAATAATTAATCAAATGAGGAAATGTTCGTGACGTTTGCATCCTTGTTTTAAGAGTTAGAAAGGAGAACAAGAAAGGGTAAATACTGGGTCATGAGGAAGGTCTGAATGCTGGCAAATGACACTTGAGTGATGGAGAAATAACCTAGTTGTTTTTCTGGTTTCAAATTGTCATGGGCTTTTCATTTTTGTTGAGTGCATAGGATCAGGATCTGTCCTTAGTATATGAGCGGGCTTTTTAGAGCCCACCTATGGTGGGACACCTTGCACAGCCTTGATGCAGGGGGAGGGGCTTGGACCTGCCTCAACTGAATGGGAGGACTTACCTTGTTGCAGGAGGGAATGGGGGGTGGGTTGCAGGGGGAAAGGCTGGAGGGGTGGGAGAAGGGAAGAGAGGGGGATCTGTGTTTGGTATGTAAAATGAATTAAAAATTCCTTAATAAAAATAAATAAATAAATAGTATCTTTGACAGTGAAAGTATAAAATCCAGTGTGAAGCTCCAGAGCTTCAGAATGGCTGTTCTAACTATACACCAGTTCACCAGTCTATTAAATGTTGGTGTATAATTTACTTTTTTTTTTCAAATCTTATACAGTAAAGTTTTAATTAAAAACTATGGGTAAAAGAATATTAATACAAGAGTCTACAGGACACAGCAAAGGCCAGAGCAAAAGACATACACTCACTCAGGCAAGGTCTAAAATAGGGATGTCAAGAAACTGAGGAAGTTAATGACCAGGATTCAGTGTTTGATTGGATAAAGGTAGTGAGGATGGTGGAGGGATTCACACATATGAATTTTACTCCTAATTTCTCAACAGTCATCAGGCCATTATATTTTCACCCACTCAATCATTCACTGTTGGCTCATCTTTGCTTTCTCTATGAGGAATAATCTTCTCTCAATATGGAATGAGATAACAACAGCAAATACAAGTGTAATTTTAAATACAGCATAGTGCAGCTCAAAGTGCTTCATATCATAAAAAGTGCCCATTTCAGAGGTGAGAAAAGTAAGGCATGAAAACTTAGTTGTCAGAGTTTTCATGAGCAGAGTAGCCACGATGAGACCATTATTTAAAATGTATGTTACTGTGATATTAATTTATACACACACACACATATATATATATACATATTATAGATGCACAGGGTTTCTATAACTAATGAAAGATGTAAAGAATAAGGTTTTCAAGTTTAATAACAGAAAATTACTTTCTGTCCTTCCTAACCCAATTTAGCTTAAATCATAATCCATAACCATGAAGTACTCCAATGTTAGTTAAGCAATATATAATGTATAATGGCTTTGGAGGGGGAGCTTCTTTGTCTTCTCAGCAGGGCAGACTATTCGTCTCACACATATACACACAAAAATAATTGTATTATTGTGCTTCAGTGCAAATTCTCAGAGGGGAGCAGCTATACAGAAATGCTGCTACTTGTTTCATTAAAAATAATAAAGCACAGAAACTATTTCATGGCAAATGGCCCCTTCCCTGTCTTCATTACTGTATTATTCCAATGTCACATCTCTGATTCAGAGTTGGAAGGAGTGTGTTCTAAAGGGCTCTAAATCTGTGTGCTTGGAAGCATATAAAGAGTCAAGTGCCTAATTATCTCTAAATTAATAATCTACTGTGCGAGTATGGAAGGAGAAATACGAGGTCACCCAAAGGCAGCCATGACCTGTGTGAGTTGGGTTCTCTCAGAATGCCTTTGCCAGCTCTCTGACTTGCACACTGCTATCTCCCAGACCCCTGTGTACACTCTCCTGTGCTGCATTTCCACCTTAGCAAATTATCTGTTTCCCGAGACCGTTTGTTCCACAAGGTCAAAAGCTGAGATTATTTTGTTTCTTGGCCAGAGTCCCAATCCTTGTTCACAGATGGGCATTCAGACACTTTTAACTCCAAATTATGACATAAGCTTTTTCATTCAGATAATGTAAGCTGACCACAGAGAATAATGAGAACAGAGCTGTTAATGGCAATTACAGTCCTTCAGTTAACTTCCTACAGAGAGTAAAAATCGCAGAAATGACCTGGAAGAACCTGGGACTCATCTGACTTCTCTCGGGCCAGCAGCACCCCACAGCCACTGGCTCCAATCCTGCTCTCCAATATGCCTATATGATTTTTATTACCTAGCAATACTCAAATCATCTTACCTTACAACGTATTACCAGCTACACATTGAATTCTCAGGTTCTTTGCAGCAATTCATAACTGACTGCCCATGCACTGTTATCTCCTTCTCAATGATCAATTTGTTCAGTCATGTATATTTTCTGTTCTTTTTCATTAGTTCAGATACATTTTATAAAGCATATCATTTATCATTTTTCCTTAACTAATAATTTCACCAATCTAGAATAGTTCATAAAACATTCACAACAGATTGTGAAAATGTGATGTAAATAGATCTATCAAGTTCCATCTGAAATACTTTTTTTTTTTTTTTTTTTTTTTTGAGACAGGGTTTCTCTGTGTAGTTTTGGTGCCTGACTCGCCTTGTAGACCAGGCTGGCCTGGAACTCACAGAGATCTGCCTGCCTCTACCTCCCGAGTACTAGGATTAAAGGCGTGCACCACCACACCCAGCTCCTGAAATACTTTTAAAAGTATTAGAAATTGTATTGACCAAAACTCACATATGTACATATGTACATGAATTAGCTAACACAGCTCATTTATCTTGAACCATGAGTTTCTTTAATTCTTATCTCTATTTAGAGTCACACGGCTGAATGATCTTGGAGCATCTTCGTAGATTTGAATCATACAACTGCCAAACTCCTCAAAGGCAAGACGATTTACAATTTAACATTTTTTAATCAGAGCTTTAATAATAGCTTGTAATATGCAAATGTTCAGGGTTTTGGTCAAACACATATTGAAGTCTTCATTCAAGTGTAAATTTCCTTAATCTTGTCTTCTGTTTTTTTTTTTTTCAAGTAAGGAATTAATTGGGTTTCTGCAATCACTTGTCTAATCCTCATACTCAGTCATCAAATGTTCAATAATTGCTTGGATAGATTTAAAAACTTAGGTGAGCTGGAGTGCCACAAAAAAAACGTTTTTAGTGACAAAATCCTGTCACAGCAAGTAATACATTTGGTCTTATTAACACAAAGGTCTTTCTAAAAGACTCAGGGGAAAGAATGAAACAGTATTTCAGTCAACATTTCCAATCTAAAAGTAGAAGAACACACCACATTGAATGACTGAGTACAGTGAAACTGGGTGAAAATGAAAAGTCAGAAGCCATACATCTCCCCTCTAAAGTTCTCTCACACCCAGTTCCTATTTATAGCATCCTTCACAGTCCTATTCAAGGTGCTACCTTTGTGTAATGAACAAAGAGAAAAAGAAGAACATAAACAAAGCTATTCTTTGAGTAAGCGCTAAGTATAGACATCTGTCTTCTAAACCTTTACAAGTGTTCCTAATACCAAATGAAACACCCCCTGCTTCCTCCGTGAGAGGAAGGAAAGGTCCTAAGGAAACCTAGGGCTACCATTGTCAGTTTGATGCTAAGAAGGATCTTGATTTCCTCAGTTTTCAAAAGGAGGATTTTTCTCTAACAATTGTTTTTTTCTTCCCATTAGCTCAGAGAAAGCCAACAGTTTAGAACAGAATTTTTATAGAAAAAAAAATCTTTACCATCTTTTCTTCATTCAAAATGACTTCCATAAAGTCACTTCAGGTTTTAGAATGACTTGGATGAATAACTGTGGTAATTCAGGAAGCAGCAAACTGTCCAAGTCAAAACAATGGATTGCTACTTGTAAATGATTTCTATGCGAACTTCTGCAGCACAAAATAAGAATTAAATACAATGTGTGACAATTGCATTTAACTTGTAAAGCAAATCATTACTCAGAGATGCTGTGAAATCTGTCAGTCAGAACCTTCTTCCAGTGGTATACTTCTAGATCTAACAGACACAGAATCAAAGATGAATATTCCAGAATATCTCCCTAAATGCAGAGAAAGCCTTCAGTGAGTGGCATCCACCATCAGGATTCTTCAGAAACAAGAGACTTACTGTGCTACTAACAGTTACATGAAATCTTTGTTTTCAAAAAATTATTTTCACTTAGCAAAGACAAACTAAATACCCCAATGTCCTGTTTCCTTGGTCACTTACACATTCTATTTGGGTTGGAATCAATTAAAGTTAACAAGTTTCACAAGTGCCAGCATGCAATCTGTTCCAGAAAAGGACTTTAGGATATCAAAAGAAAGTGGCCTCTCTTTGCCATGGGGGTGACTAACAAATTAATGATCAAATTACTGTAGGGGACGTGTCAAGTGTTTTCAACATCTTTGTCACTTATGAGACAGTCACACTATGTGTAAATTATTACCCATGCCCCAATGTTAGACTGTTAGTATCAGAATCCTAAGAATAAAGGTCATACTTTTTCTCAGTATGTTAGAAACTTCTCATTAGCAATGTTTTCTGATCATTGTATAAATTTTCCTAGTATGCTTATTTCATGCTACCAAGATGAGAATAGCTTTCTCATATGTGAGTGACAGATTCAAGCACCAGTATAGATTAAGAGGATAGTAATACTGACCTAAATGCCAATTTTTTTCATGTAACACAATAGAAAGGATAAATTATCCTCTGTATGTATGTTTAAGCTAGATAATATATTGTATAAGATGCAGCCACAGCCGGGTGGTGGTGGCGCACGCCTTTAATCCCAGCACTCGGGAGGCAGAGGCAGGAGGATCTCTGTGAGTTCAAGGCCAGCCTGGTATCCAAAGCGAGTTCCAGGAAAGGCGCAAAGCTACACAGAGAAACCCTGTCTTGAAAAACCAAAAAAAAAAAAAAAAAAAAGATGCAGCCACAAAATAACCAGACTACAAAGGATAATCAGACCACAACCCACAGCTCCAGAGAAGCTAGTTAACAAGGTGATGCATGGATCACCCTGGGAAGGGGAAATAGATGAGATCTCCAAGAGTAAACTGGGGATGAGGCGGGCAATGGAGGGTGGGGGATGGGGAATGAGAACATAAGGGAATGGGGTGGTCGAGTTGGAACAGGGAAGGAGTGGGAGAGCAATGAAAGAGATAAAAGGGAGACATCATGAGATAGGGAGAAACCAGGTGCTAGGGAAGTTTCCAGGAATCCACAAGGATGACCCCAGCTTAGACTACTAGTAATAGTGGAGAGGGTACCTGAACTATGATTTACCTGAGTAATCAGATCGGTGAATACCCTAACTGTCATCATAGAGCCTTTCTCCAGTAACTGATGGAAGCAGATGCAGAGATCCACAACCAAATACCTGGCCAAGCTCCAGGAGTCCAGTCAAAGAGAGAGAAGAGGGATTCTATGAGGAAGGGGCATCAAGATCACGATGGAGAAACCTACAGAGAGGACCAAACCAAACTAGTGGGAACTCATGAAATTTAGATAAACACCTGTGGAGCCCCCAGAGGACTAGACTAGACCCTCTGCATAAGCAAGACAGTTGTGTAGCTTGATCTGCTTAAGGGGCCCCCTGGCAGTAGGATCAGGATCCATCCCTGGTGCATGAGCTGGCTTTTTGGAGCCCACTACCTATGGTAAGACACCTCACATATCCTTCAGGCAGGAGAAGGGGCTTGGACCTGCGTCTACTGAATGTGCCAGGCTCTGCTGACTCCCCCGTGGGAGGCCTTACCTTCTTGTAGGAAGGGGGGCGTGGGTTGGGAGAGGGAGGCTGGAGGGGCAGGATGAGGGAAGAGGGGGATCTGTAATTGGTATGTAAAATAAAAAAATTTCTTAATTAAAAAAAATGCAGCCACAAGGTATTTGCCAAATATGTTCATGTAATTCAAGAAAAGGCAAATACTGTGCTCAAGGAAAAGATACGGGCTCAGATGGGTCAAGAGCTTAGCATCTCATGGACCCATAACAGTCCACCAAAGTGGAGAAGGAAATCAGGGGAGGTAACTTTGGATCTTTCCAGGACTCACTTAAGGACCAGCCAGGAGCTGAAGGCCCAGTGTCGTTCTGTCTGTGACCCAGTGGTGTCTCAGTGCAAATTTTAACTCATTTCTCCCTTAACAACTCGATGAATCACAGACAGATGAATATACTCAAAGCACAAAACCAGAGGAAGACCAAAGTTTAAGTCTAGCATCACTCACAAGTTTTTACTTTCAACAATTTTACTTTCTTTTCCTTACTTTTCCCCTATGATAAATAAAATTGAGAAAATCCAATTATATATATACATTAAGTAAATTGAATTATTTTAAAAATAACTTAAAAGCATAAGAAACTATTTTAAGAGAACAGAACAGGTATAAATAAAAATTTTAAAATATTCAAATATTTAAGCTACCTGTAATGCTAAACACTAATAAACAAAAAGCCAAAAAGTAGTGCCACTTTTCACATATTAATTATAATATTGCTTCATACCTAAAATATAACAATAAATTCAGGTATTATTCATTTTTTAATGCCAGCATTCAGTGTAGAAAAACAGCTTTGTACAGGACAGGTTTCATAACCTCTGACATAGATATGCAGACTCGTCTGACAAGTTCTGCAGTCCTCTTTTGAGACACAAAGCTCCTGTCAATCACATGCAGCTATGATAAAAGCAAAATTTAACTCTAGGATTCTGGGTCATATGCTTCCTTATCTAGCTTTCTCTAATGAGTTTTTGAGACAAATTTGCATTTCTGATTTCCATTTTTAGTTATCTTGGAAGCCATCTATCTATGCTGCATTGAACAGGCCAGTAATGACACTCCAGTTCTGTCTAATGCACATAGCTCTAACTGCCTCAGCCTCGTTCATGGCGGGGGCAAGGGAGCTCACAATTCTGGTCCCAGTATCTAGCACTATCCAGTCCATGAGACCAGGAAATTTTCAGTGACTGTGAAAACTGCTCAATAGCATCTTCAGAAATGACAGTGAGGCTACACCCATGCTACGTCAACAACACAGTTACCTAAATAAGACCTGAGCAATGCCAACGCCAACAGACATGCTAACTCTGCTAACTATGAAAGGAGGAAACTCATCGTACCCCAGCTCTAGACAGGGAACTACAAGCAACCAGTGACTGCTGAAAGAGAGGAAATTAGTTTTACCTGGGGATGAAATCCTTAACTGGTTATCCAACGCAAAGTGGTCAGACCTGAAATCATACACACACAAGCAACACTCAACAGACTCAGCAAGTTGTACTTGTATATTTATGAATTTACATCTGCATGTGACAATAATAATTAGAGAACAAAAAGTCATCAGTTTGAGAAGTAAGGGGGGGTATATGGAGAGGCTGGAGGGAGAAAAGGGAAAAGGGAAGTGATGAAACTTTAACTAAAGTTTTAAAAAGAACTACAGTAGAGAATCTAAATATGTAAAAAAAAAAATCTTCCCTTCTTTTGCCTCTTCCTTGTGCTCACTCCTAAGTGACTGAATCAGGAGAGTACTTCAATTGTTTAAACCTAAATTTTTAGGACAGCATAAATTTTTGACATTAATTGAAGAAAAATTTTAAATCTCACTCTCACCCTGCATCATTGTCCTCAGTCTATCAAATCCTCAGGTAATTATTTCCCCTGCAGAAAATTCTGCTTCCTGCTACATGAACTCCACACCTCACATTGTGAGTGGTGGAGAACAAACGTTTAGTGCCCACATCTGATCACAAAGACAATTGAAGGCCATTTTATATAAAGGTTATAGGCTGGAGATTAATGCTAATTAGTGTTACCACTTGCCAAACTACTCATTGAAGGCTCTATTTTGTGACAACGTTAAATGCAATGTTAATGTTAAAAAAAAAAAAAAAAAACACATTACAATGTGTGCAGTGAAATGCAAAATAACCCAGGGTGCTACACATTTTTTTTCTGGAAAAATCAGCCCTTGTTCACAAAAGAAAACTGACATGATACAGGGTGTATAACTAGTGTATGACTCCTTCTCTTCTCTTCCCTCAAGGAGTGTTAATCATATCATCTACAGCACAGGTAATCATGTGGGGAAATGGTAGTATGAGTTTGGGTCCCCAGAACCAATGTAAGTGCCAGGTGAACACTGTAGCACACCTGTAATTCTATCTCAAAAGGCAGAGATCAGACTCTCAGAACAAGAGGGCTAGCCTGGCCAGCCATATCAGTGAGATCGGGGTTTGACTCAGAGACCCTGACCTCAGTAAAGAAAGTAGGACAAAGTAGGATGATTCCAGCATCAACCTCAGGCCTCCACACACATACACACCCATATACATCATGTAACGCGCGCGCGCGCGCGCGCACACACACACACACACACACACACACGGAGTGGGGGAGTCACAGAATACTATGTAGGGGTGGTTGTCTGTGCTTTACTCCTGAAGCACCGCCCCTAGTAGGCAGCAGGTAGCTAGATACCTGCCCACCCTGGGGCGTGGCTGAGGGGGGACCCCTTAAGACCTGGAATGTGTGCATTATGGCTCTCTTGTCTACCCTGTGGTCTTGGATGCCAAATGCTGGTACTGCGGACCAAGGCACAGTTCTCCAGAGAACCGCGTTGGACAGCGCCTCACCCCTCCTGGACTCCATGACCAACTCCCTTTTGCTTGTTGTAAATTAACGCCCCCAAAAAATCCCTTTGGTTATCAGATACACTCCGTGGAACCGCCTCATTAATTGCCACCTTAGTACTCACGTGCAGCTTTGTGATTACTCTCTAGTTCAACAAATCAGGCAGAAACCTAGCTTAAGCTTCTCTCACGCTAATCCTTAATATAACTAACTGACTAATTTCAAAAGTTATAGATAGTTCAATTATATCATAAATAATTGCAATTTGAGTATCAAATGGCACTAAAATTCATTACCATATATAAAACATTCACATATAAATACTCTTGAAGACTTTTAGTTATTGCAAAATTTACCAAATCCTTCAAGGTGTTCTACAGGAAAATTTTCCTGATGGAATACCAAAAGAAATTCTTAGAAAAAAAAGTAACATCCCTTTAAATATGGACAAGTTTCATTTCTATATGAAAGATATGCAGTTCCTTTGGATATAGAAGCAAGGAGTACACATCCAAGAAGTGCAAGACAGATGCAAAATCAAGAGAACTCTGTGTACATAAATATTAATAAACATGTTCCTGACACTCAGTGCTCCTGGCTACAAGAACTTCAGTGTCCACATTTGCATACCTGACTGTAATTTGACAGCAATGGTAAAATACCATCTTTTTTTCATCACTCATACAAGACAGAATTTTTAAAAGATAAGTAATGCAATTGACTTGCCTGTAATTTCAAGTATTTTGACATGTCTTATGGAATATGAGAACAGACATAATATTCATTTATCTATTTCACTCTTGCTAAGAGTCAGATACAAGTAAGAAAAATAGCATGGGAAAGGATGCAGTATGTGCTCTCTACACCTGAGTGGTCCTCAGTTCCACTTGGAGTGAGGAAGCAGTTGGTTCCTGACTTCAACTGTGAGAAATGTCTGTACAGAAATGTAAACAACTATCTAGTCTGGTTTGGGATGAAAAGAAACTGAAATCAGGGACCATCCATCATGTTAAGAACATAAGCCCTTCATTAGAATATTAACAGAATGTAATTACTGCCATTTCTCCTTGAAGAATGTAGCCTGTGTTCTAGAGAACCAGTTTTACAGGAGGCTTTTTTTTATTCCTTCAATGATTGAATTTTTAAAATTTTAATTCTAAGCATCTTCACTTGTTAAAATTAAATACATGTTAACACTTTTGTGCCCATATCCTAGAAATCAAAATATAACATCTAACTGAACTGAGTGGAACATAAAACACACACACTTTGCTAAAATATGACTTTAGGGTGAGAATTTCAAATGTACCAGAAGCACAAAGTGTTAACCAAGATTCCAAAACTAACAAGGCTCTGAACCCTGGCTCTTTTACCTATGTGCTTAGACTTTGGGTCTTGGTTTTCTTGGTGCCAAAATATAGAACGCTAGAGATGGAAAATTAAATTTAAATAGTCTTAAGAATAATTTGTTTTCAACTGTCACTGTCCAAATTATAGACTTTACAAAGTTCAAAACATATTCCTGTCAGTAGTTTTCACTTGAATTTTTTAAAATATATTTATTATTTAATTCTTATTATAGCCAAAAATTAGAAGAGTAAAATACGTAGAATTCCAACAATGAACTACTTTTCAAACTGTGATCTACTCATGATGAGTTTACCATACAATGGCTATACTATTCTACTAATTAAAAAAAAAAGTGCTGTGTAAGGATTTACTATTATCCTGTGCCTTTATCAGCATGTACCTCAAATAACAGCCATCCTAAACACTAGAATCTTGATTCCATTGGGGTTTTCCTCTTCCCTATGGTCAAGAACCAACTTACAGAAGGAAGAGATTGTTTTGCCTTCAAGTTCAGGGGCATATAGTCTCGTCAGGACAGCATGGCTGCAGGTGGCTGGTGATGCAGGGTTCACAGTCAGGAAGGAGAAAGTGATGGCTAGCTTCTGTTGCTCAGCTCACCTCCTCTGAGACCTCAGCCCCTTGGTGGAATGGTGCCACCTGTGTTTCAGTGGGTCTTGCAACACCAGTTACTACAATCTGAAAATTTCTCCCAGTCATGTGAAGAAGCTTGTCTCCAAGGCGATTCCAGATCTGTCAACTTAATGATATTAACCATCGCACTGAGTATATGTGGGTTTTGTTCTATGTCAAAAAGATCACATATCGATAGTACACTTCATAGGAATACAGTAAATCTGTATTTGATCTATGTGTGACACTTTGTTCCTTACCATGTCCTTGTAGCAGACACAAGTAGATAAGATACAATCTTGGTAAGAAATAAAAATTCTAACTAAGGAGAAAAAGTATGTCTACCTATCTATGGGTTGGCATTTCCCTTTAACTGAGCTGTCCACACATAGAGGAAGCAGAGCTGTTCCTCAGCCCATTTCTCTCACGCTCTTTCCAAGAAGCCTCAACCCAAAGCAATATAAAATACAGCAGATCTAAAATGAAAATCAGACAAACACTTCTAGTGTTTTTCATTGTAAGTAGACAACGCTTTATATCAACTTCTCTGAATTCTTCATTTCCTAAGAAACAATGTCAGCTGGTTAGCAACTTCAAAAACAAATTTCTTCTTTCTAGTCATGTGAAGAAAAACTGAGAAACATCAAGGTAGCCAAGCAACTGCAAGCAAGGGATCAGTCTTTTCTGTTTCACAAAGGGAAATTTAATCATGAGGATGGAGGTTCTTTTGAATTATCCTAAGAATAAAACTTAAAAATAATATAACATACAATGCAACTATTGGACATTCAATCATCAAAGCAATATAAATGCCAAAAATCTGTAAACAATTATTACATTATGATGATTTGTGGATATTTTTTGATAGTCACCAATAATCCCATACCATCATTTGTACAGAAAAATTATTAACTTGTTGTATATCTGTTAAACAACTGTTCTTTAAAAAGCTAGGTTAACTCAAAAAAAAAAAAGAAAATATTTGTTTTAGTTTTACTTCTGCATGTATGTACACATACATGCACATGTGTGTGCAGTGTGTGGGTGTGTGTGTGTGTATGTGTGTTGCATGAATCCTAAATGATCATATAATATATATATATATATATCATATATATATATATATATAGTATATATATAATAAAAACCCAGAGCCAGATATTGAGGTAAATGCTGAAAGATCAGAGAGACAAAGGAACAAGCACTAGAGAAACTTCTCACCACTACTGAATCCTCAGGCTGAAAGGCAAGATCCTGTCTCCACGAATACTCTGACTGAAAGCCTCTGAGTCCTCAGGTGAAAGGCCTAGTTCCTGACTCCTCATGCCTTTCATGCCTTTCCCTACCCAGCCTATTCTATCTCAGCCTTCCTAGAGCTGCAATTAATCATGTGTGTGCTTCCCAAATACTGGGGTTAAAGGTGTGTGCCACCACTGCCTGGCTCTGTTTCTCTCGTAGACTGGATCAATCTCATGTAGCCTAGTGTGGCCTTGAACTCACAGAGATAAATATGGATCTCTGCCTCCCGAGTACTAGGATTAAAGGTGTGTGCCACCACTGCCTGGCCTCTCTGTTTAACTTGGTGGCTTGTTCTATCCTCTGATCTTCAGGCAACTTTTATTAGAGTACAACAAAATATCACTCTGTGTGTGTGTGTGTGTGTGTGTGTGTGTGTGCACGTGCGTGCGTGTGTGCGTGTGTGTGTGTGTGTGTGTGTGTGTGTGTGTGTGTGTGTGTTTGAGTGAGTAGATGCCATGTATGTACGGGTGCTTGCAGTGGCCAAGAAGAAGACATTGAATCCTCTGGAGGTGGAGATACATATAGGCAATTGTGAGCCACAAAACTAGGTGCTGAAAACCAAATTCTGTTCCTCTGAAAGACTAAGTGCTCTTATAACTATGTGTCTAACCAGTGCCTAGGTCATCTTACTGTTGCTTAAAACTAAGCTGCCTGAAATCATATAGGTAGTATATGACTATAATACTAGCACTGGGGAACAGAGGCAAAAAACAAAAACAAAAACAAAAACAAAAACAAAACCATACTGAACTACATACTTAATTCTAGACTACAGACTAGAAACTAGATCATGTGTGTGTGTGTGTGTGTGTGTGTGTGTGTGTGTGTGTGTGTGTATGTGTGTGTGTGTAAAAGCCAACTTCACTGAAGTAATCACAATTATTGCCAGAAGGGGAGAAACAGGCTATTAAGCAGAGTACATGGTTTATTTTTAAGGACCTGGCTCACTTGATTGTAGGTGCTGACAAATCTGAGATCTGAAATGTTAACCTGCAGCTGGAGCTCCTAGAGGGATTGATACCGAAAGTCATGAATCCACATGCGGTATGTATGGAAGCAGGATGCTGTTGCTCTTAAGGACCTGTGCTAATTAAATAAGGCCAGCAGATATCATGGAGGGTAAACTGCTTTAGTCAAAGTCTACCAATTTAAATGTTAATAACACCTAAGAAATACCTTCAAAGCAACAAGAAGACTGGTGTTTACCCAAACATCTGGGCACCAGAGACTAGCTGAACATATGGTGTAGTAATGTACACCACAAAACAGCAAGCACAGCTCTGCACTGAGGGTGGGAATTAGGGGACAATGTGGTTTGTATTCTCTAGACTTTAACTTTTTGTCTCTTTATTTTCTCTTTTTCATTTTGGTATATTTTGTTTCTATAACAGTACTTAAACGATCATTTGGATAATAGCTACAAATAAGCAAATATCTACTGACTTAATAAGCATAAAATACTCAGAACATCATATCTAGTAATACAAATTATTAGTAAAAATCATACATGGAAAATTCATTCTATCTTGTAAAGAAAGCATGCATATTTGTTGTAAATATACTTAAAATATATTATTTTTGAAAGCCATTTTTCTGTAACGTCAATTTTTAACACTCTCATTTTTAAAGTGTTTTCAGATTCGCTGTATACAAGTAAATTTTACTCATTCCTTTATTGATGACTTTGTTTCTATATTACCCATAAATTCAAAGAGTTTTACTGGCTTATGGATCATTCATGCTTTCTGGACTTTACAGGATTTTATAATCTCTAACCGTACCCTCTTAAGAGAATGAGGAAAGGCAGATCAAGACGAAATATTGGGAAGGCAAACTACATTGCAATAGAATAGGGAAACTCATTACTAAAGCCCAGAGGAGAAAAGAAAAGAAGATTAATGCCTTTGGACATTAAATAAAGAAGACGAAAGTGAAAGTCTAGCAACACCATTACTATACTATATTTTTCATTTTCTTCTCATTCTTAAATACATCTGTTTTGTTGAGAATTATATTTATGATGTTCTACTTAAATTAACAATATAACTACTCATTTTCAAAGAGTAATCAATTCACTCCTAAGAGAAAATTAAACCCGTTGAAAGCCTGGGCTTGTGAGACAGAAAACACTGACTACAACATGCTTCTCACTCACACACTAATTTTAGGCAAAGGAAACGCAGACACTACCACAGTTTACTTTCTCTTGTGGGGTTGCAGTGAAGCTTTACGTCAGGGGAGCTCTGCAAATACCTCAAAAACATTAATTTCCTTCTTTCAGAAAAATTCCCATCAACAACAACAACAACAAAAAAAGTCAAATGGAATGATATATTGGCCCCATAAAACAGAATCAAGCCTTAGTGGTTACTAAGACTCAATCAAAAGGCTGAACTTATTGTCATTACTGTCAAATTGTCATAATTGGGAGGTTGTCTCCTCTTTTCAAAATGAGCTCTGGTGAAGGTGCTGGACACTCCACCAAAGGACTTGCACATGCTTTGTAATTGTTCCACACTGAGCACGGTGCTGTTCCAGTCACATGCCTTCATGCGTGCCTTCTTATAGCCATGATTGGGAACAGCAGCTCCCCACTCTGACGAGGAAAACTCTAATACATTTATCTAAGACCACTAAGTACTGCTTACAGAACAAGATTGTGAATAAATAACGATTATGGGTCCAACTATGAATCCTGCCTCTACTGAAATATGTTGGTACTGATAACAATGGATGCATTTTTAAATCTGATAAAGCAATGCTTTACATTTTAAATTTTCTGGAAGGTAGGTCCAAGAATACTTCCTATGGCTTCTGTCCAATTCAGAAATTTAGAACTATTAAAAAATTTAAGAGACTATCTTCTCAATGTCAGGAATGAACATTAACTTTGTGAACTCTTTCTAACATACTGAGAAGAACATTAATTTGTGTTTCTTTAACCTGTGATAAAGCTCATTAATATATTTCACATTACTTATTTGGCCTGGTGATCACAGAATAAATCCTACTAATTATAGAATAACAAAATATTTTTGGATTGATTTTGTACACATATTTTACATCAGTATTAATGGATATTGAACTATTTTGTGTTCCCACCAGCAATTTCTCTGTCAGATTTTTGAGCAATGAAGAAATAGTGCTTAGAAACTTAGAAACCCACCTCTGTGTTCCAAGTTTTCTAATACTTATTGCAAATAACCTTCTCTTGGCCATCAGAAAGAAATCATTCATAAATTCTTCTAGGTCTCATAGTCTTTTAATTCACTTGGCTTTTGGTATGGGTAGAACTAGAGAAACAAGAGCCCTCTTAGTCAACTTTATCACTGGAGTATGGAATTTTTCTTGATTATTCTTTTCTTCAAGCCATTTTTATGGTGATCTTTATTTCTTTCTAGAAGTCTTAGTCAAACATTAGAGACATGTCTTCTAATAATCTTCATAAGCTCTGCTGCAAATATAGATATATACCCACATGGGTTACTTTCCTGAGTTTGGATTGTTTTCTGCTTCCTCCCTGCTCCTTTCTGTTTTACTCACTTTATTTTAAATTAAATATATATTTAGTTATTTCAAGTATATTGATCATTTTTCAGATAATTTCTAATTTTAATCTGTATTCATCCCTCCTTTTGTCTTAAACTTCAATTCTATTTCCACTAAGTTTTTGGTTTCAGAGAATATTTGATTAACTCACTCTTGTTGAATACAAATCTTCAGGATTGCCTAGTCTTCTGAATGCACCAGAGGGTGGAGCATCAACACACAAGTCCAGGGTCACAGAACCCAGGTTCAGCTGTCAGCTTCAATATTGTCTTACGATAGTCCCAAGTTTCATTTCCTTACTTGTAAAATGCATATAGCATTAGCCTTTACATAATGAAGGTGAAGATTAGAAGGGGCAACATGACAATAAGAAACAGCCTGCGCCACACTGTAAACACTCCATCACTGTTACCTGACTCAGGTGGAGAAGCTGGGGTGATGGGACAGTGTTAGCGTTAAGAGCTGTAGCTTTATTTTGTGAACCTGATACACAGTGTTCTGATTGAGTTAATTCATAAGGACCTTGAAACTGTGATTTTTAAGTGTCCACACCTTCTGTGCCAGATGGGAAAGTCACCTTGTAGAAGGCACACAGAAGAAGCAGAGCAGGGACAAACATATTATAAAATAGCCATGACCCCTGTCATGGGCACTTGTTTTTTTATTGAAAGCCGTTTCTTTGAACAAAGAAAGCAAAGATCCAAAATACGATTGAGAGCTTCCTCTCCCCTACAAAAAGCTACTGCTGCTAATTACTTGAAGATATATGGTATTAAACTAAAAGCAAACAGATGGACTGTTGATGTTAAAGGATAAATATATGTCTGCTATACAATATCTAAATAAAAATTCTGTAGTTGATATGTTACAGTTGTGTAACTTGGTCTTCTTGTGGTATTCCTAACAGTGGGAACAGGGGCTATCTCTGACCCTGTTGCCTGTTTTGGAAGCCTTTCCTCCAGACCCTTCATCCATCCTTGATATGAAAGAAGGTAACAAGTTTTACTGCAACTTGATATGTCATGGCTGGTTGATATCCATGAAAGGCTTGCCCTTTTCTGAAGAGAAATAGAGGAGGAGTCAATATTGGGGGGGGCGGGGAGATGGGCAGGAGAGGAGAAAGGGAAAACTGAGGTCGGGATATAACAAATAAATACAAAAAAAAATCTGTAGTTGAGTGATTAGAGGTGTAGCTTAATATCAGAGTGAATTTTTAGTATGCACAAGTACCTGGGTTTGATCCCAAGCACAAAAAAATGAATGAATGAATGAATGAATGAATGAATAAACTAGAATAAAACTGCCAATGTATTAACTAGGAAGTAGTGCTGACTAGAAATAAAGAGTTCAAAAAGCACACTAAGTTTCTGAGAAAACAGAATTGCCAAATGGATGGATGGATTGATTGATGAGTGGATGATAGATAGATAGATAATAGATATGATAGATTGACTTTTTTTACTTTTCAGAGCAAGGGGACCAGACACCATTGAAAATGGATGGCCCAGGTGAGCTAATATCCAGAACAGCTTCCAGGCTGCTGACTATGACCCAGCCTCACAGAATGCTACAGTCAAGACTTAATAATTATCCTAAAATTTTCTCAGATTTCCACAAAAATTACCAGTACCCTCAGACAACAGAAAGCAGTCTAGAGAAAACAACATCCACATTCCCAAAAATATTGGTTTTAGATGTTTGTTATAAAGGGGTGGTGGTTACAAGTTGTTATTGGTAATAGTCAGGAAAAAAAGCTAAACAAAGGAGATTAGATTCAAGGATCTCTTTCTCAAAAGAAAAAGGGGGATATAGAAATGATAGGATAAAGGGTAGATTATTAAATTCAATAATCTACTTTTAAGCCAAAAAAGCAACTACTAGTCTTAAATATTTTATAGGTACGGATTTTGGTTTATTGATACAAATTTAATTTTGTTATGCTGTGTGTATGTTTCTATTTTTGTTTAGGTTATTGTATTTCTATAGCTCATTTAAAAATATAATGTATAATTTAAAAATACAGGTTAATAGTCATGTATAATACTCAAACTTATAGTCATGTTAGGTATGTTTTCAAGGTTAAACAAAAATATCTAGATAAAGATATGGTCTTCAAACACTTCAAGACCTACAGAATGTGGCATTTAATATATTTAATAACGTAAGGCTTTTCTTGACAATGAGACATGTCTGCTCCTGGCAGCACTAATCTACTTCAGAGAAGGTAATGGGCATCTAAGAAATTCCATATGGCATTTGCTTTATGGTAAAAGGTCTACAGGCAGCCAGATGTCCCTGTCATTAGGTAACATTTCACCCTTCTGAGGACTTCAATGGAGTTGAAGACTAGATAGTTATAATTATAGTTTTCCTTAGTTATGATAAAAGATAAATTAGATATGAAACTTTAGACTCACAAAGATAGGATAAATGATAGAGTATTTTATTTAATTTTGCCAAATACAAATAGACTAGATATTATAACTGTAATTCTTGCTTGATAACTGTTTTTGTTGTATATAGTTTTACCATGTTACAGTTAAAACCTTGCTTTTTAGTTAGACAAAGAAGGGAGAAATGCTGTGGAATAATCCTTCTGTACATATGTCGCTATGATTGGTTTAATAAACAAGCTGACTGGCCAATAGCTGAACAGGATAAAGTTAGACAGGAAAGCCAAACAGAATGATGGATTGAGGAAGGGCAGATGAGAGGAGGAGCCAGCCAGCCAGCCAGGAAGCAGGACATATAGAAAATGAGGTAACAAGCCATGAGCCACCTGGCAAAGCATAGATAAGAAATATGGGTTAATTTAAATGTAAGAGTTAGCTAGTAACAAGCTTGAACTACCAGCCGAGAATTTGTAATTAATATTAAGCCTCTAATAATTATTTAAGAGCAGCTGCGGGACAGGAAATCTCTGCCTACAATGGATCCAAACCAATCTTGTTCTGATATTTCTGGAACTATAAGCTAAAATAATTCATACCTCTTTTAAACTTTTTCTTTCAAATATTTTCCCACAATGACAAATAGCCAGCTAACATAGACAGAACATATATTAATTTTTTACCACCACTGTAACCAAAATACTCAACAGAACAATATAAGAAGGGAAAGATTCATTTTCTTTCATGAGTTTGGGGGCTTCAGTTCATGTTTGCTTGACCTCATGTTCCAGCAAGACACTATTCCAGTTGGAAGTACAGAGCAGAGGAAAGTTATGTGAATGTAGAGTTCATACAACAGTAGACACGGCAAGTGTGGGTGAGATGCTGGTATTCCACTGGCTTTCTCTTTGTTCCTCTTTCATTCTACCAAGACCACAGTTCATGGGACTGTACCAGCCACATTCACAAAAGATCTTTCCTCCACAGTTCATCCTCTATGGAAATCCACTCACACATATATCCGGACATATTCTTCACTTGTCTCCTAGGTTAGTCTAAATCCAGTCAAGTTGACACTGGAGGTTAATCAAGATTGACAGGTAGATAGGTAGGTAGATGGATGGATAGACAGACAGATAGATGACAGATATTTAGATGCATAGATAAATGATACATAGATGCATAGACAGAAAGACAAACCGACAGATAGATTGATGCTAGAATCAAATCTCCTCCCTTAGCATAGAGTCTGATAGTGCCAAGGACAGCCTCCAAATGATACCTATATGAGATAGGTTATATAAGCTATACAGTCTAGCTAGGAAACAGGAATGATGAAATTACTTGTTATATTCCTTAAATTCAAATTTAACTGGCCATTCTGTGTTTTCCTTTGTATGGGGCTTCTCTCAGAATTATCATGTTGTATATATCGAATAGATCATAAATGCAGAGAAGTCACCAATATGAAGTATCGAATGGTCATGTTGATGGGCCAAGGTTCTTCCCAGAAGAAAGATTTTTCTGCCTACTAACTCTGCCAACTACTTATCACATATTAATTGAGTAAATTCTATAGTCATGGTCGTGAGCAAAATAAAGTTTCTGTTCCTTTGGGTCTACCTTCTCGGGAAAGAGAAAAACAGTAAGCATTAAACTAGTTATCACCCTCTCATGAAGTAAAGCTAGAGCGCAGAACATGGCTAAGGTCTGAGTACTGTTGATGGAGGACAGACAGGAAGCTAGGAAGCTGTGCTAAGCTGTGCTTAAGCGCCGCACTGAGGGGACAATGGGGACAGGACCCAAGAGGACACAGTTAAACAGGAAGCACGGTGAGACACCAAGAGTCCAAAACAGAAAACTAACTAGTGACTGCTATCATGGCTTCCACTCTCCATAGACAGACAGGCGATGAACAAACACAAGGATGTGAAAAATATCAAAGAGTGACGATTTTCAACAGAAGATTAATGCAGCTGTCTGTGGTGGGACAGGCTGAAGTCAAAGAGAGGGGTTAGGAGAGATAAGACTGGAGAGAAGGCAGGAAACTGCTGCGCAGATGGCGACCCCCCTCATGCTGCCTCAGAAAGATAGTAAAAGATAAGGCTGGTGGGGGAAAGGAGTTAGCCAGAGAGCACTAGAAAGCAAAATAAACACCTCTCAATGCCATTGTCATTCATGTGACTCAGCAGGGAAGCAGGATCAGAAAAAAAAAGCCAAAGCTGCTGTAAACCATATGCAAAAAATAAGTAACAGGAAATCTGCTGAAATGATGTGTTAAGGAAAGTTTAATGTTCAGGACACTGAGGAAGGACAACACTACAAAGCAGTCAGAGAATTTGGAGAATTACAGGAGCAACTTATTAGTGCTTTGCCTTCCCTTATTGGAGATTTAACTTTCTCCTTTTTTCATTCTTCTTTCATTTTCTTTTCATTCTTTATTGTAATACTGGTTTCCTTGCTCAGGACTCAGCTTTCTCCAAGGTCTAAACACATTTACTGAACATAACAGAGCACTGATCTATTTAATGTATCCATGCTGAAAATGAACTGAATTAATAACAGAGTAAGCAGTAACCACACGCCAATCACCCTCTTCCTACTGCTAAATGAAAGCAAGAATCCTGTTACCCAGGGAGGAAACGCAAGGTCAACTCTGATTGTTCTACCTGCTCAGTGGAGGGCTTCCCAGTGTGCACATGCACCCAACTCTGTCTCCAAAATAGGATCCTTACTCCCATTCCGTTCACATCCTTCAAATGAAAGTTCTACTCCATGGATCCCCTGACTTACAGCAGAAGCTTCTTAATGACTTGGTTATGACTAGACTTCTTCATATTTATTTCATTCATCCTCTGCTTGTCTAAGGGTGATCTTCTTCAAATAGAAATGATTATTTAGCTACCATATTTACCAAGCTAATACGGTCCCAGATTTCCCAGCCTACATGTTCTGTTTGTTTGTGAGACAGAGTATCACAAGCTTGTCTAAAAATCACTATGTAGCCAAGAATTACTCTGAACTTGTATTATTGTGTAGGAGTCTTGATTGGGTACATTTTCTCTACCAGGTGAAAATTTAAAGGTGAGAAAATATTTAGAATGTAGTTAGGAATTATGCTGGTTTAGTAAAGTGGTGGGTGTAGGTTCTCCTCCAAGATCCATGACTTCACTATCCCTGGCTAAGTTTTTAGTACCGGGCATGATTTCCCTCTTGTCGTGCACATCTTAAGTACAGTTAGAGATCTGGTGGCTACTATCAAGATATGCATGTCACTGGTCCACCTACTGGCAAGGGAAAAGGCTGCCAGGCTTTTGTTTTAAGCTGTCAGGCATTTGTCTCAGTCCTGAGGAAGAGGTTTGCCATGTTGAAAATTTGTCATCTTTATTACCTATGTGTGGCCCCTCTCCCTGTCTGCCCATCAGAGATCTGTCTAACTCCTTGTCTGTCATGTGTCATCCTTCTGTCTGTCTCTTGAGCGCAGAACTACAAGCATATGTCCATCAAGCCCAGCTTTATGCTGTACTAGGCAAGCACTTTTCCAACCGAGCTACATCCCTATCCCTAACCTAATTGTGACCCTTCTATCTCCACATGGCCCTGGCTGTGTAACCCACAGTTTACACTCTAGTCATGACAGAATCCTTGTCTTCCACTTCTCCAATCTGTCAAATAATGGCTTGTTATGCGCTAGATCTCTGCACAGACAACTCTCTGTGCACAATTCAATTCGCTTTTTTCCTCTATTATTCAGTCAGTCAGTCAGTAATTTGTCCCACTTACAACTTCCAAAAGAAAAAATGGCCAGGTGATACTAGCCTATAATCTCATGCTCTTGAAGTTGAAGCAGGAAGTTATAAGTTTGAGGTTCTTCTGAGCTATACATTAAGGTCCTGTCTTAGAGAAAACCCATGCCAGGAACTGTGGCGCATGACTATCGTCTCAGTATGTAAGAAACGGAGGCAAGAGAAGCAGAAGATGGAGGCTCAGCCTAGCTTACCTAGGAGGACCTGATCCTTAAAAACAAGAAAACAAACAAGCAAGCAAAAATTTTCTGGTCACAGCAGAAAAAGATTTTTTAAAGACAACAAATGATAAAGTATGCCAAACCAGGTTTTAGGTGAAATTCCAGAGAATAGTACCAGGACCCTGTGACTAAAAAAAAAAAAAAAAAAAAAAAGGAGCAAAGATGAATTTGGAGAACTGATATGATAGAGTAGATAAAAATACTCTAATGACTATATAAGGAGTTGGAATATCCACTTAGGTATAATTAGAAGTCATAGAGGAGGATTAGGCAAGGGAATAAATCTTCACATTAAAATTAAACGTGTAGTGAATAGCAAGACTAACATAATCCCATGTTCACTTTAAGCAGATTGAATTTATCTCCTTACAAATTCTGACATGGATATGACCCAGCAATGACCCCCAGACTGCTGTCCTGCCTTCCTTACACAGCTCATTTCCAGCTTTGACTTTTCTAATTACTGTGGCACTCAATGCATGCTACCTAATGAGGACTCGTGTGTGTATATACTTAGGAGGGTGGATACATACTCCAATTATCAAATCAATCAAAATTATTTACTAACAATATCTGAAGCATGAAGAAGAGAAAAGATGTTTAAATAACTAAAATATCTCATCACCATTTCTTAATAAATAGAAGAATATTCAGCCAAATTTCTAAAAACAGTTTAAGAACTAACAAATTTGATAGGTAAGAGCATTCAATGACCTTTTTATTCATATTAAAGAATTCACTGTTAAACAAGTAATGATGCTGATAAAAAGCATAAACCATATCTGACTTCAGTAAGATATTTGATAAAAGTAATCTACATAAGGATTTTAAAATACAATTAAAATGACTCAAAGCTACATCTAGAACTAAAACTGCTAAGTGTAATTATAAACGGCCACACATTTTATCAGTTACATGAGCATTATCCCATGAATGACCATTACTGGTTTCAGGTGTCTTTTTAAAGACAATAATCTCAAAAACAAAAGAAAGTACAGAAATTATTTATTGATATGCACATCCAAAGGAAGAAAATAAATAGGAAGCAATGACTATTTGAAGAAGAAGAAGTGGAATAAAGGACTGAGAACGTTTCTTGATGAAGAAGGTTGGGACGGTGCCTCAGTGAGCAAGCATGAGGCCCTGAGTCCAGATCCCCAGAACTCACAGCGTAGCTCTGTAACCTAGAAATGGGAGGAAAGTCAAACGGATGCCAAGGACTTGCCAGTGGAGTTGAAATGCTTAGCGCTAGGCTCTGAGAGAGCTCCTGTGGGAAGAGATAAGGACAGGAGACACCTACTATCAGCCTCTAACCTCCACACAGGCACACACAAGAAAGCACATGATCGTACACCACCACTCAGCCATCTTCATACTGGCAAAAACAAGTCAGATATTGGAATCAGAAGACCACCAGCTACTGGAAGACTAAAACCATAGGAGGAAAGTTGAATTGAACCCTGTTCTCTGTGAAATACTACTACCAGGTAGCTTTTAGCACAAAAGTGGCATTATTTGATCCTTCGAAAGGATCTCCCTGAATTAGTCAACATACTATAAAAACTGGTGTGTTGGAATAGTGTGGTAGCAGTGGGAACAATGCAGTGTTGAACTGTAGATGTACTAGGATTGTAGCCAATAGTATGTATTCCAGTTGAGAAAGAGTTCCTAGGCTTTAAATCAAGGATCAAGATCAGTGACCTTCATATACTATCACTTCTCTATTCTATGTGCAAGGAGAAAAACTACTTCTCTCTTTTCCAATTGTAAAGGAACAATGAAGAACCAGGATAGCCCCACTGCACTCTTACTTGTAAAGTCACCCATTGATTCTGCAACTACTTCCTCTTGTGAATAAAGCTTTGGCTGCCAGCCTTCTCTGTCTACCTAGCCTTTTAGTGAAGAGACCAAGAACTCAGGCCAAAGGTCTAACTCGTCCTAAAACAACATTAGACAAAGTATAATGAAATTTCTATTCATTGTAAAGGGTGAGCTCTTTCAAACAAATTTCAAGCAGGTTTTAAAATGTAAAGTAGAAGATTACTGTGGAGTTTAAGACATCTATTAGAAATTTCAAGAATACAGTTGGATATAGCAGTCAGTTCATTATAAAAGTCTAAAACAAACACAACAGATTTGATCTTTAACACTGTAAGACTCAGTAACATAATGTTTAAAACAGATTAAAAAGAGGAAAAGGAGCAATAAAATTTTAAGCAGGACACACTTTCAAGTTAGTGCTGGAAGAAAAAAGGAAATGCAAGCAGAAAACCACAGAAAAGTGGTCAGTTAATAAAGATGGAGGACAAAGAATGGAAGCTTTGTCCTGGACGTCAAGGAAAAACAACTTCTAAAAGAGTGATCATGTGTCAGTTGCTTGCTGACAGAGCAGTTAAGATAAGACGAAAAACTGGGTGCTGGCTTAAGCAGTGTGGACAGCAGCAGAGACCTTGCTAAGAGGATGTCTTTAAGGTAGCACAGGAAGAGCCTGCTGCAGCAGATTCAGAAGAGAGGAGAATGAGAGAAAGTGAGGACAGTAATTGTAGATAAGTTTTAAAGACTTCTTTAGACTTCGGGAATGAAAGGGGAAAACAAGTAGCAGATAAACATACTAAAGTAGTTCTGAGGTGGGTACAGGAATAGGAGAAGTAAGAGTTTGCTAATACGTTGATGGGAACAAGTGGAAGGTAATGTGTGGAAAACAAAGGAGCATACTGCTGCAATGCTTTTAGAGAAGACAGCTGTAACACAAATTGCTAAACGGTCTTATTAATGAAAAACCTGAAGCCAGGTATTGGGGTGAAAGCTGAAAGATCAGAGAAGCAGAACAAGCCACAGCGAACCTCACCTTGCCAACTCCTCAGCCAATCCTGTTTCCAGAAATCCTCAGACTGAAAGCCTCTGAGTCCTCACCCATGAGGGTCTCAGTTGAACTGCTGCTCAGTTCCTGTCTCCTCATGCCTTATCTACCTTTTTATGCCCTGTCATTTTACTTCCTGGGATTAAAGGCGTGTGTGCTTCCCAAGCAAAGGCATGAAATCTCAAGTGCTGGGATTAAAGGTGTGTGCCACCACTGCCTGACTCTGTTCCCAGTGTGGGCTTGAATTCACAGAGATCATGAGTGATAGGATTAAAGGTATGTGCCACCACTCTCTGGCCTCTATGTCCAATCTCGTGGCTGGCTCTGTCCTCTGATCCCCAGATAAGTTTATTAGAGTACACAATATATCACCACAGACAGCAGTAGACTCCTCTCCTCTCCCCCCTCCCCTCTCCTCCCCTCTCCCCCCTCCCCTCTCCTCCTCTCCTCCTCTCCGCTCTTCTCTCCTTTCCTCTCCTCCCCTCCCCTCCCCCTTTCCTCTCCTCTCCTCCGCTCCCCTGTCTTCACCTTCTTTCTCTTCCTCTCCTCCCTTTCCCTCCTTTCCTCTTCTCTCTTCTCTTTTCCTTTCTTTTCTTTCCTTCTCTGTTTTTTGAAACAGCCTCTCATGCTATAACCCAGGCTGGCACAGAACTCATGGCAATCTTACTCATGCCTCAGACTCTCCTGTGTGATAGAATTATATCTATATAAGCACTATACCCTGGTGTGATTGCTTTCATTCTCCTTGTGAAATGAGAAAGATTTCAGGTACACAAGATGAAAGTTATATATATATATATATTTGCTTTAAGAAAAGAGACTATACAATAACATGAGCATCAAGGAATATGGATGAATTAATGGACAGGATACATGGTCACCAGGCAGCCTCACCACCCCTGCAGAAGTTAATGATGGTGTGCAGGCATCCGTGAGTGGTTATCTCTAGTAATGTTTGGCTGGCGTAGTGGAGCATGGAGTAAGAGGGAAAATTCAACAAGACATTGCTTTGACCAAGCAGCATGATCAAGTGAAAGTAGAGAATGACCATAATGACAGGTCTGTGTTCAAGTGGAACACAGAAGAACTGAGTGCATGAGTGACTGGTATAAAAAATAAAGAGGATGACAAAGGAGATCGCAGAATCAGTGCAGAAATGCTTGAGAGAGCATCTGGGGAAAGGTGCTAAGGTGGGACAATCCTGTGCCTGAGATCATGGAGCAGTGACAGCTTTTCACAATGATAAGGATGAGGGATGCTCATGAAGTGAATGGAGAGAGTACAGAGAAGCAGGGTAATGGGATACAAGGACATTAATAATCAATTGTTAGATTTTAGAAGCATCATCATGATGGTTAATTTAAATGTTGAGTTGACTGTGGTAAGGATGCCATATGCATAGCAAACATTATTTCTGGGTAATTCTGTGAGGGCATTTCTGAAAAACACTAGCATTTTAAATGATGAACTGTGTAAATCACACTGTTGGACAGGTATCACATGTTCAGGTATGGCCTGAACAGAATCAAAAGTGAGAGAAAAAATAACAGCTCTTGTCTTGAGCTAAGGCCCCTGTCTTCTACTCTCAAATATCAGCACTACTACTTCTCAGGCTTTGTAAAATCAGACAAGGACTTACACAATTGTCCCAACTCTCCACCCCACATTCTCAGATCTTGTGGCTGGAGTTAAATTACCTTTGGGCATATTTTGTTTTCTATAGAAAATGAATTGCAAGACTTAGTCCCCAAAGCCATGTGGGCCAAACCCTATAATAAATCCTCTAATATTAGTCTATATTGACCAAAGACTTTTAACATAGTTATTTTTATTGTTACTATGTCTCTAAAATCATCAATAGAAACCAATGTTTGGAGATGAGAAGAGGTGCTAACTTTCAGGTAACTAGAAAAGACAATTCATACATTATCTGTCAAGGGACTGTCCAACCCTAGTGACACAGAAGTAAAAATATAAATTTAACATAATCTAGTAAGTGCTAAAATATAAATATGAACCTAGAATGCTGGATTCACTGAGGAAAAACTGAGTTCTCAATAGGTATCGAGTAGATGAAGAAACTACACTGTGCATTTGTTGAGTATAGTGAATTAAAAGCCAGGTTCCTTCAAAAGGTATGTCTACATGAAATCTGTGAATATGCTATTACTTTAAAAAATATTTTTGTAGCTATCCCCAAATGGAAGACCTTGAGAGGACCTCCTAGCTGACCCAGATCACCCATAAATGCAACGGCTGATAATCCACAGAAACAGCAGCACAAAGATGATGTGAAGGCAGAGAGAGAAACTAAATATCACAGCCACAAGCCAAGAATCACCTGGCTTCAGAAGGTGAAAGAGCACAGAAGGGCATCTCCACTAGAGCTGCTGGGGGGAATGGAGGTCTGGTGATGCACATATATTGAAATTCTGATATCCACAGATGTAAGAAAATTACTTTTGTTATAGTAAGCCATTCAGTTACATAGTTGTGCTATGGGAAGAAAAAGTCTCAGAAAGACATTTTAACTGAATCCTGACAGAAAGAAATTCTTAAAGGTAAGAGTTTTAAAGAGTGAAGTATAATATTATTTCAGACTATTCATTCAAAGGAGAATGAGTGTACTCATTCTTAAGGCTCTAGAATGTAAAACTGGGTAAATGCACAACAGTGCATTTCTTGCATAGCAAATCTAGAAGTTTCGTTTTTATTCTTAAGATGTCTACTAAGTAACACTCACATTTTATAAGCTAGCTATAGAGATTAAGAACAGGTGTACATATGATGTACAAAGAAGTGGAGGTGTCCAATTTCTCAATGAAAACAATTAAAATTTAAATGTCTTACCTCAAGAATAACCTGTTCATTGAAATACTTAGGTAAATATATCCAAGCTCTATTTGAATACTTTTATTTCTCACATAAAACCCTGTACATACTTCATTCCCTTTCCCGTGTCCAGTTCACACAGAAACATAAATTCTGCAATTGAAGAATGCAGCCTTGGGGCTAGGGAGACGGGTCAGTAGTTAAAGAACTTGCTGTACAGGCATGAGGCCCAGAGTTTAGATTCCTAGAACCCACATAAACACCAGATAGAGATGGTAGCCTGCCTGTAATTCAGGTTAGGAAGGTGGAGACAGAGGATCCCCAGAATAAGAGACTAATCACATTGATGAGTTCTGATTTCAACCGAGAGACCCTGTCTCACTGAATAAGATAGAAGAGCAATCAAGAAAGTTTCTCACCTCCACCCTGGAACTTCACAGGCATGCACACTCACATATATACAGATGCTCACACACATGGAAAAGTGTACATACACACCCACACAAGCACAGGCACAAAAGTAGAAAAAGAAAAGAATACAACCTTGACAGACTCACTCCAGCAGTCTGTACTAGTGTCTCGGCATCCTCATCAGCAGCCTGCCCTTCTGCCACCCTGTGCTCTGTCTACTGCTTCACCAGAACCATTGCTCCTCTACTCACCCAAAATCAAGACTAGACAAACACCCATTCCAAATTGTTCCTCACCGTCCCCACACTCATAAAAACAAACCCTCATCTCTCTTTGCCTGGGACTTTTAAAAACTACTTCATTGGGTGGTTGGCTAGTTGGTTGGCGAGTCTAAGCTCAAAGAGAACATCAACTGATGGGATTTATTCTGGCTTCTCCTAGACTGGTCTCCAAACACATCCAGAGAAAAAAGAAGTTCCATAACTTTTCTGTTCCTAAGTTTTTTTCATCTCCCTAGAACTAAAATCTGGTATCAAAATTAGTCTTACTATAGAGTATTATTTAAAGGTTTCAAAGTTTCCTTGAAAGAACTCAGTGGGTTTAATAGTTAAAATTATTTTGCTACATTAAATTTTATTCAAATATATTGAAAAGGTTCAGTGAGGGGGGAAAAGGAGGTCAACGTCTATTTAAAAAGCAGTTTGGCTTGAATAGAGAGGCAAATTGTAAATTGCAGGGTTCAGTTAGAAAAGCAATTCAGTGGTAAAGACCAATTCATCATGAAGGAGCAGGGCCAGGCTGGGAATTCAAACGAGCTGAGTAGTTAGTCTAACAAGAGGAGAAAAGAGGAACAACCGGTGCTGAGTCTTCGTTACCCAGGTAACATTTACAGTAGGAAACTGAACAGTACAGGGTCTTTGTCCAAAGAAAGAAAAGATTAGAGATGTTTGCTATTTATATTTATAATTACAAGTTCTTTTTTCAGATCTTATTTGTTCTGAGAAGGACAAATACATAAGGAAAATAATCATATGTGTAGAAGCAAGGAAGGAAGGAAGGAAGAGAGAGAGGGAGGGACGGAGGGAGGGAGGGAGGGAGGAAGGGAGGAAGGGAGGGAGGAAGGAAGGAAGGAAGGAAGGAAGGATGATAAGAGAGGGAGGGAGGGAGAGGGGAAAGGGGTGTCTGGGTCCATAAAGAAACACACTGTGAAGCAATTGCTTCTCAAACACAGATTTGTATTTCAAGTGAGAAAGCTAATTTGGCGTCTAGTACCGTCTGAGCCTCTGCATGACGAAGGATCCCAGATAATGACCACAGTGTGTCTGACCAAGGGCTACATTAAATAGCAAGCACAGAACACACTGTTGTTCTGTGACTACAGAGGACTTCTAAAATGAGCTTCTACAAGGAATAAAAGGTAAACATTAGGCCACTGTAGCCACAGAATATGCAGGACAAAATAAGCATTCCATACTTGCTCCTTCAACAATGGTCTCTTAATTGGGGTATTTTGTTTCTAAATTGTAGAGTTTCTTTTTTTTTTCATTTAATTTGTCTTCATACCACCATCTTAATACTAATTTTTTTGTTGTTTCCCAATAAAATAAGTAAAAAAGGATGAGAATTCCTTTTTTTTCCCACTAGTTTTGCTTTTTTCTTTTTTCTTTTTTTTTCTTTTTTTTTTTTCTCTTTTTTTTTGGTTTTTTCAAGACAGGGTTTCTCTGTGTAGCTTTGCGCCTTTCCTGGAACTCGCTTTGGAGACCAGGCTGGCCTCAAACTCACAGAGATCCGCCTGTCTCTGCCTCCCGAGTGCTGGGATTAAAGGTGTGCGCCACCACTGCCCGGCTTGCTACTTTTTCTAACTCTTCTCCTAAATCAAATATATTATATTGTATACAGACATGTAAAAATATATGGACATTGTAATTGTTAAAGTAATTTTATTTTTAAATTTTTACCAAATTTTAAGGTTCCATACGCTTTAGAAATCAAATGAAAAGTTTATTGTAAAACCCCTTCACATTTATTTCAAGTGATTGGGGCAGAGTTTGCTTGGCCCAGATATGGGCTCAATAAGACCAAGAGCTCCTCTTGATGACTTTGTTTATGACATACATTGTATTATGTTCGTGGGATTGCTAAGAGTGACGGCTAAGTGCTCTTGTGAGAGAAGACAGTGTGAATTAACTAGCAAGAGCCATTCTTCAGTGTGTGTATGCCTCTAAGCATACCATGTAAATACTTACAACTCATCTGTCAATTTAAAAAGTAAAAAAAGAAAAAGAAGTTAGCACCCCATAAATGAATCCCATCTTACTTACAATATTTCACTGTGAAAAACTTAGAGCAAAGGAATGAGAATTACAAACATTTCTACTCCAAGAGAGGGGGAAAGCTTCCTTGACCTACAGAAAACTTAAATTTACTTTCATAGTTACCTCTAGTAATCAAAGGAATAATTATGTCATATTTAGAGATATATTCTTAATTTGAAAAATAAACAAATTGAGCTAAGAGATGTTTAGAAGCCTTCCACGGTGCCTGACATACTCAGACTATACTCAGGTCTGAGCTTGGTGCTTACTTCCTGTGATTTTTCAGACCATTTCTCAACAAGCCAAAGTGATTTCTTCAATATACCAAATGGTAATGCAAGAAGCAAATGAAATACCATAGAGTGAATATCCAGGTAACTAAGTAACTAAATAAATACATGTCAACATGTCTTAGAGAACTACATATGTATATATGTATATATGATATAAAATTTTAACATAAAATGAATTGCTACTTCTTAAATAACTTTAATTTAATAATGCTACCTCCAAAAGCAAATACATAAGTAACCCTATGACATGCGCTACACTCACGGAAGGTGTTACACAGCATTTGTATTATCAATGGTGGTGTTCTTTACCCCTTGATTTAAAAAATGCTGAAAAAAATGTCCAAGTCTACAACAGTGCTTGACCAGCTCTTTTTCTCCAGATTGGGAATGTCAATGGGCAAGCTAAACGCAAACCCCTCCCCAGTGGTCATCTTAGAAGCCTAGTAGTTTCTTCTAATTGAAGCAAAAGCATAGCGCTCCAAAACAGTGATATGCTCCACAACTCTACCATTCTCACACACAGAAACCACACAAATCAACCGCGAATGAGTCAAAAAAAAAAAAAAAAAAAAAAACAATGTATTTAGACCTTCCCACAGAACACTACACAGTCTGCATTAACAATGCCACATCAGCAATATCTCAGGATCAGAAAGATCATGGCATGGATACAGACTAACCCCTGGGGAAAAAAAAGGCTCCAATTTTCATGCTTTTCCCACATTAATGTGCACCTAAAAACCCTAAAAATACTAAATGCAGATTCCAATTTAATAAGCCTGGTGCAGGTCTGATACCTTCATTTCTAACATGCCCATAAATATTTGTTGCTAGTTTCTGTCTCATACTAAGAGAAATGCAGTTGGCAGGCTGGGCTATCTTCAAATGGATTACTCTTACTGAGGAGGCAGCAAGAGAGATGGGCCCTAGACCGAGGATACTCTCCTTTTGTCCCTTTTTTAGGTCATTCAAAAGCTCTCACAGTTGAACAAGATGCAAAGTGAGAGAAATGTCTTTAGCTGGCCCAAATTTAAGTATTAATGGTTCTACTTAGTCCTATATGACAGATGAAGATTATATAAACATCTGATAGAAGAATATGAAAATAGCACCTAGCATTTAGGATTAATGCCATGCATACAGAAATATGTATCATGTTTTGTTTTGCTATTTGGCTGCAAAGTCAGAGGGCAACATTAGATGATCATTACACTCAGGCTACCATCATGAACTAGGTAATGGAGAGTTTGGTTTATCCTGCAGCCTTTTATATAAGGTACTTAATGCACTTGGGCTTGAGAGATTCTACAATTTGGATTAGTAATTTGAAAGGCGCTGTTCACAACAACTGGAACAGGATACCAGCCACACTTCTGAGCTTCCCTTAACAAAAACCCATGCTAGTAGAAGAGCCCTTAACACAATTGGGTTTATACTTTTATAAAATAAGCTGGTGCAAACCCCAGTTACATTGCTTTAGAGCAACAACATATCTTAAAATTGGCGATGATGAACAATGGAGAAGGCAGTGTTTACTTAACTGTGTCTGAGGTGGGTAGTAGTTTGGAGTTGGGGGTTATAAAAGGCACCTGCATGATAGCTAGTGTTTGAACTAACTTTCAGTTTCATGGAAGGAGCAAGAACAATGTTTAGAACATCACAGAGAGACATAGGGAAAATAGATTTAAAATAACTGTGCCCTGTGTCTCACATGAAGGCCCACTCAAGGAAATTTTCTCAAGAAAACTCTAAAATCAGCAATGTATTTTAATACATGTGATATTCTTCACATAGCAAAGGGACCCAGATGGTTGCTTAATGCTCATGAAGAGACACGCCATGGTGATTAGGCACAAGCATATACCATTATTCACCAATCCCTCTTTGCCTGGTAGAAGAAATCTTAAGGTGTTTGGATTCTATCCATTTTGAGATTTTTCAAAGAAAAGTAATAACTGCAAGAAATGACAAATGACAAATTACTCTGGCCAAAAATGCCACTTGGCCATTTTGAAATTCTCATCCATTAGGAATAAGGAGAAGAGCAAAATAGTCTTTGTTAGAGTAACTGGTCCTATTCACCAAATAAGACAAGGATGACCTAATGTCCTGAGAGCTGGAAGGAGTGAGCATGTGACCTGGTGGCCCCAATTTTTCCTACTGCAACTGTGCTTGGGCACAGCTATCAAGGGCACTGAGGCTTCAGGGACAGTGTCTTGGTTAGGGACCCCTTCCTCTCAACAAATGATGCTACCAACAAAATGCAAGGTGAACTTGAAGTTGTTCTGAGAGTCACGTGCATCTGTGAGTCTGCATCCCTTGCAGAATCAACAACTATTGCCTTTACTTGGAAGGCTTTGCTTGCTGCCCCAGAATTACAATGTTTCACTTGCATATTTTGTGTGAATATATGTGTGGGTATATCATATATGTATATGCATATAGACAGACATATACGACAAAGTATTTGAAAATATGTACATAATTTATTTTTATTTCTTCTTTAATTCCCCACCTTAGTGTTACTCCAGACATAGAGACATTTTTGACACTTTGCAATGGAAGAACCAGAGACCCTGGGCTCAAACAACATTAGTACCATGACACTGATTCTCCATGCAGCAGAAGTGACTGCTTGTCCCTGAGTAAGTGAAGAGTAGTGTAAACACACCCTGGCTTTGCACACAGACACAGACTGTGTGACTGCCTAAATCCCCTAGAGCCCTTGCGTGTATCATGTTGTTTATGCCCCTGAGCATGCATATTTAACTAATGTAATAAATATATGAAGCAAACTGAGCCAATATAGTCCTCTCTTGAGAATCTTCTCCTTCAGCAGAAACAGAGACTTGGGATGGTTAGTGCTCTGAAGAAAAGGTCTTTCAAGACTGAAGTCCTTGAAGTTGCCCTGTTCCTATCTTTCTTGGGGTTCAGATTTTCAACATTTTTTCAAAACTGAGAGCTTCTTCAAATTTTCCTCCATTCCATAAAAATCCTTTACATTTAACAGGCAGAGTAAAGTACAGGTGTTCATAAGCAAAAGAAACTAAGGTACTGAGAACTATTATGATAATACTAGCCAATATATTCTAGAAATACTGAACGGTAATTCAAAACAATCTTAAAAAATTAGTAACATCAATGGCTATGTGATACATACAAAGTTTTCTTCCAATTTATTTCTCAACTTAAACATAATTTTTCCCAAGACCGGCTTCTCAACTTAAACATAATTTTTCCCAAGACCGGCGTGGTAGTGTGCACATGTAATTCCAGTGCTGGGGAGGTGGAAGCAGATGGATCCTTAGGGTATGCTGACCACTCAGCTCACCTGATTAGTGAGCTCCAGGCCCCAGTGAAGATGACGTTTCAAAGCAACAAACAAACAAAAAGCAAAGACAGAGAGCTTCTGAGGAATGGTGCCAAAAGTTGATCACTGATCTTCACATGCATGTTCGTGTGCACACGCATGTATACATAACTGCACACACATGCACCTGCACACACTTACTAATACAGGCACACATATACAGAAATATTTTTCCTATCTTCAATTTGTCTTTTCAAGAAGGAGAAACTCCAACCCATGTATCCTGATAGACATCAAACTGCAGTATTTGCTCAGGCATCCGTGAGTTATTCAGAGTTTTACAAAGGAGCCTTTTAGTCCTAAGTAATGGCTAGCCAAGCTGCATTTGGCAATGGGCTGTAGAAAGCAGTTTTCTATGCTTGCAAGTAATGGCAGCTCAGGTCCCTCTTCCCACCCATCACTCTTTATAAAGAGCACTGTGCACATGTGGTAAAGGACTTAACACTGAGTGAAACCCACAGAAGAGGAAGTTTAGGAAATCATCTGATTAATGCTCCATTTTTCTGCTTCTACTGTAAAAGCCATCATCTGTTTTAGAATAAAAGCCCTGTCCACAGTAGAGGTCTTTGTGGTTCCACAAATGAAGATATGTTATACTCTATACAACACACATGCACAATAGGAAATGAAATAAATCACATATATAAATTCTTAAACACTGAATAAAATAGAGCCCCTTCCTTAATCAAAAGGTTTTAAATTATCCTATTTAGGACATCTGCCTGCAATTCTGACATATATACATCCAAGTCAAAGAGAACCCGTATCACAGAGTAATATATATGGCTGTAGCTTCCATATCAGCAGCAGAAAAAGCAGAAAGCCTGTACTAATTTAGAATTCTGAAAATTTATGTAGTCTAAGGGATGTATTTATTTTATCACAACTTATTTCAGCCCTTTTTAAAATTCCACTGACAATGTAAGTCCCACAGAAAGACATTTTTTTCTACAACCACTCATTGCAGAACATGGGATTGTATGTTATTCTATACAATAGAAGGGTGTTTGTCGTTCATTAGTATGGGTAGATATGTTTAAAGTAGAAATGAGTCTATAATCTTATACAATTCAAAACCTTTAAAATGGTATCTGTGTTTCAGATTATCTCTTAGAACCTGCATTGGGGACATCTTGGAAACTATAAAGACAAAGTGCCATTCTACTCAAGCTGCCTGGTTCACACATCAAGTGCTGTCACCCAAAGCCACAATTTCAAATAGGCTACATTGTTTGAGAATGCCTAAGTTTTAGTAGCCTTCCATATCATTCTGCATTATCTTTTGCCACATTTTCTCTTAATGATGCTCCAAGGATGCTGTGTGCACACATGCCCCAGGAACACACACAGCGAGCATTTAACCTCCACTCAGCTAGGTTGACTTATGCTCCCCAGACACATACCTCTGCTCTCGTTTTACTCATCTATTAAAAGTTGCGTGCTCTTGCAGCATGATAAAATTTACTTAATTGACCTATGTTTAGGTGCAAGTGACTAATAGTACTAAAAGTTCAAGCATTTCTTTCCAACAAGTGAAGTGTATTAATTCAGGAATCCAAGAGTTCAGTTCTTAAATCCAATTCTGATTTATAGCTAATTTTAACTATGTTATTAGGCTTCCCTCATCATGTATGCATTGATTACATTAGGAGAAAAACATATGCAAATGGAATAATAGAAAACAAGTTTAATAAAAGTATATTTTCTGAACATTAAAAAACAAAGCATTTATATTAATATGTAAATAACTGAAGACAAATATATATTTTAAATAACTAAGTGATAAAACCTCAACACGACAGAATTATGAAAAGTCTAGTTTATATTTTAAATAATAAGCACATGTACTTTTAATTATTATGGATTTAACCATTTGAAATATGAGAAAGGAAAGAATATGACACCGGGGATGAAGAAGTAAAATAAAATCAAACAGGACAGGAAATATTTAACTGGTGTTTTGTGATACAAAATACATTCATGACGCTCATCAGTCAAAAGGCCAATGTTTCAAAATACATCATGCATAGATGAATCTTTCTCTATGGTTCCTAGGAAACCTTTCTATACTGAAGAAACATAAGTAACTTAGACAGTCTTGTGCAGAAAACAAGCATCCACTTTCTTCTCAATGTAAATGTCTCAAAAGCATGGTTTTCTTTCTCACTGCCCATTTTGTTACCACAAGCCACTACACCCAGCATCTAACTCTGGCTCTTCTCTAGACTACTGAAGACTGACACACAGCTGCACTTGGCATTATATCAGCCTCTGCTTGTTACTTAGCGTGTTTCCTAAACCCTTCCTCTAAAAATTCCCTCTTGCCTGAAGACTGGCAAGCATCCCTTACCAGGCATTCTTTATTGTTCTTTTTGGGAGAGTGGTAGATTTTGTTTTGCTTTATTGTTTTTTAAAAAAAGGGATCCTTTCCCAACATGTGCATTTTCACGGGCAATGTACCCTGTCTTTTTATTATTATCAAATGTTTTTCTCCACCCAGCCCCATCCTAAATGCTGAGCCATGTATGTAAATGTGTGTGTGTGTGCATGTGAGTGTATGTTTATAGGCATGCACATGTATGTAGGGGCTAAACAACAATGTTGACTGTCTTTCTCAGTTACTCCTCACTTCAGTTTTTGAGACAGGCTCTTTCACTGAACCCGAAACTTATCAACTTAGTTGTACTGGCTGGCCAGAGGCTTCTAGGGTTCCTCCTGTCAGTCTTCCCAGAGTTGGGGTTACAGACTCACACCACAGTAGTGGCTCTTTATATGTGTGCTGGTGATCCAAACTTAGGTCCTCATACTTCCATGGCAAGCACTTGACAGATTTATCCTCCTAGGCCCTGAACTCTTTCTAACAGGCCACTTGGTACCCCTTTGGTCTAGTTGTCCCTGAAGCATTTTACACAAATCACAATCTAATTAAAATATATGTTTTCCCCAAAAGTATTTTGTCATCTCCCTAAATCCTCCTCATAAGAGCGAGTCATTCATCCAATCATTGAAGCTTGAAACACAAGGAAATGCTAGGACTCTTCCCTCCTTTCAGCAGTGACTGCAAATACCTCCCCATGACCTGAAAACTTCACTTCCTAAGTCATTCTTCCCTAACCTTCCTGAACCGAAGTGCCACAATGGACTACTCTAACAAAATGCACTCCAGTGGCCTCTCCTCGCCTGCGTAATTCCCAGATTCAGTTGCTTGTCATCTACCACACTGGAAACATTCAAGGGAAAATTATTCCTAAGTTTTAAATGTATTCTCAGGAAAATGATGGTTCATAAGAAAGTCTGCTGTGAGAGATAAATCACTTCTTTGGCTAATGTATTCACATTATATATGCCCGCTACCTGTTGTTGGTAACCTAGCAACTGTCTAGGTTATTGATGTCCTATACAGGATTGAGTATTATCCACAGCTTCAGGTATTCACTAGAGGTCTTGGAATGTTTCTCAGCTTGCCAGTGATTAGGGGACACACATGTAGATAGAGTTTTCCTGCCTGGCCCACAGTCAGGACAAATCTCTCTCACCTGCCAGTCCCACGGCCTCTCAGACCCAACCAAGTAAAGACAGAGACTTATATTGCTTACAAACTGTATGGCCATGGCAGGCTTCTTGCTAACTGTTCTTACAGCTTAAATTAATCCATTTCTATAAATCTATACCTTGCCACGTTGCTGTGGATATCGCTCTATATAAATAAAGCACTGATTGGCCAGTGACCAGGCAGGAAGTATAGGCGGGACAAGGAGAGAGAAGAATTGAGGAAGGAGGAAGGAAAGAGAGACCGGCTGGAGCCACTGCCAAGACAAGGAAGATGTAAAGTACCAGTAAGCCACGAGCCACATGGCAAAGTAAAGATTAATAGAAATGGGCTGAATATAAGAGTGAGAGCTAAACAATGATAGGCCTGAGCTAATGGCCAAGCAGTTTAAATAATGTAAGAGTCTGTGTGTTTATTTTATAAGTGGGGTCTGGGACTGGCGGGACTTGGCGGTGGGAGCTGGAGAAAAATTCTCCAGCTACACCATGTGGCTCGTGGCTTACCGGCATCTTCACATGCTGTTTGTCATCGTGGTGGCTGGCAGTGTCTCTCTGACTCAGCCTTCCACTTCCCAGCTTTATTCTCCTCCTTGTCCCACCTATACTTCCTGCCTGGCCACTGGCCAATCAGTGATTTATTTATTGACCAATCAGAGCAACACATTTTACATACAGACCATCCCACAGCACTTCCCCTTTTTTTTTTCCAAAAGGAAGGTTTTAACCTTGACGAAGTAAAAGTACATATAATTTGGGAATTTGGGCGTAGCTTCTCTTACAACTTCCTGCTGGAGGGGGGTGCTGTATCTTATGGGGACACAAAGAAAATTTTAGGATTATGGAGTAGTCCGTGAGGGTGTATTGTCTGAGCCAGTCGCCTTGAAACGGTTCTGGATGTTGGATCATCTGGGCCATGGTGTCATCAGAGATCTTTCAGGGGGTCTTGGCTGGTCAAACCTGATGTATCTTAATCTGGAACAAATCCATAGCCTCTGGCTTTCTGTGGGAATAAAAGCAGAACCTCCTTTCCAAAGCAACACATTCTTACATCCAAATTTTGAAGTCAAGGTATCTTTAAATATACATTTTGGCATAACTCAACAGCTTTTACAATCAAATGTTTTTCTGCAGTTAAAAATCTCAAAGACAACACAATCCAGATTCTCTGTGTAATATTCATCTTTACATGGCTTATTTTTTATATTAATTTTACTGTCTCTTTAAAGACTTTATTTTTTAAAACTATGTATTTGTTTCTATAACTGTATATATCACCTTTTTTGTCTCTTTCAAGCCTACATATATTTTACACACATTGTAAACTATTACATCTGAATCTGTCTTATTGTGAATCTATTGCTTTAAACTGCAGCAGCTGTGGCTGCTGGCTCCATCCACCTCAGCTTCCCAACATGGCAACATGGCGGTGGTACATTTTCCACCAGCTCTGGGAGCTATCGTGGGTCTATGCTTTTATCCAAGCTGTGTAGCCCAGAAACCTCTTTTTTTTTTTTTTTGTACTAGCAAAGTCTAAATCCACCTTGCAGCTTAATGTGCCACTTGCAGAAGCCTCATTCCCGCCATACTGCAGATCGAGCGTGCATGCTAGGAACCCACAAGTAGCTCAAACCGGCAGCTGCCGCTCATTTGAGAGAGACAATTAGGAAGCTGCTTTTAGCTCCGTTTTAGAATCTTTTTTCTCAGTTTTTAGGTAGAAATTCTTGCCACCACGTTGGACGCCATTTGTAGCTAGAGTTTTCCTGCCTGGCCCACAGTCAGGACAAATCTCTCTCACCTGCCAGTCCCACGGCCTCTCAGACCTGACCAAGTAAACACAGAGACTTATATTGGTTACAAACTGTATGGCCGTGGCAGGCTTCTTGCTAACTGTTCTTACAGCTTAAACTAATCCATTTCTATAAATCTACACCTTGCCATGTGGCTCGTGGCTTACCGGCATCTTCACATGCTGTTTGTCATCGTGGCAGCTGGCAGTGTCTCTCTGACTCAGCCTTCCACTTCCCAGCTTTATTCTCCTCCTTGTCCCACCTATACTTCCTGCCTAGCCACTGGCCAATCAGTGATTTATTTATTGACCAATCAGAGCAACACATTTTACATACAGACCATCCCACAGCACACACACACATACTCACTATTACAAATACATTTTTTTCACTGCTACCAAATTCAAATAAAAGATAATAAAAAGAAGTTGGATGTGATGGTGCATGCCCTTAATCTCAGCACCAAAGAGGCAGAGGCAGGTGCATCTCTGTGAGTTTGAGGCCAGTCTGGTCTATATATTGAGTTCTAAGACAGCCTAAGCTACATAATAAGACCCTGTCTGAAAACACCAAAATAATAACAACAGTAAAAGAAAATTAAGCCATAATCTTCACCCCATTGTAAACAGTCCTACATCCTGAAATCGTATTCTTCCACGGATTTTCTGTCTCCAACAACAAATGTTCCAGCTAGCTACAAGTTTCCCTATAACACAACCACCCCTATAGAGCAGGGTGACGCTGCCCAGGATTAAAGTGTTAATGTGATTCTGTAATTTTTATGTCTAAAATTCCTGTGTGGATCCAATATTGCTTTCAGGATTAAAGTTCAGAACCCACAGCACGGCCTAAATCACTGTGTCCTCTGCCTCATTTCCGGCCGTTTTCTTTACTTTGAACCATGTTCTTACAGTCAGCATCTCCATCTTCCAGCTGCTGTTTGTATATCAGACTGAACCTAGGCTGCTAACTGTTATGAGGCTCACTCTGACTTCTCTCATTTGGCTGATACCTCTCCCTTGTACAACATCTGACCCTGTCATTGTCTGTCTCAATTGATGTAAGCAGAATAACCCCCTAACTCCCTTTCATATGTTTTACTCTCTACACAATGTAATTGGCTTTATTGGTCAACTACTGAAGAAAATAATACTATTCTAAGTTATCATTTTCTTTATTATTGCTAAGCAACATAATGAAATCCATCCATTTTGGAATTAGGAGATCTGGATTTCACTCTGCAATCTGTTGTTTGCCTCAGTATAATCAAGGTAAAGTAGCCTTTTGGAGCTTTGATTTCTCCATCTCCATTGGAAAAGGTTATCACATATCCAAGATTAACAACACAACATAAATTGCACTGTGATAGAGGTTCCTAACTAAGCAGAATTTAGCTTCTATTGGGGAGAATGCAATGCATAGGGTGAGGCATTTGACACTGCCATGGCTAGGAAGAAGGAAGGTAGCTAGTGTGTGAGTGCCAGAGTGCTGATATGCCAAGCATCCTTCATACACAGAATAGCCCCAGCAAAGGATTACATAGGTACCACTCACCTCTAAGACCAAGTTCATTGGGGTGGCAGAATCTGGAAAGTGCTTAAGACTTAAGATTTTGATGGCAGAGGTTCAACTCCTCTCTCTGTTACAGGTATTATACTAATAATCTCTCATTGATCCACTAAATATTCATCCCCACAGACAGCATTTCTAACATGATTAGAATGAAAATTATGAGGCCATGCACAATTGTGAACATTACCCAATATTGCAGACTATTGTAGAATATTATTTTAAGATGTGTTACTTTTGTTTATGTTGCATTTGTTTAACTCTCTGAAGCTGTGTTCTTTTGCCTGTCTAAAACACCTGATGGTCTAATAAAGAGCTGAACAGCCAATAGCAAGGAAGAAGAAAGGATAGGTGGGGCTGACAGGCAGAGAGAATATATAGAAGGAGAATCTGGGAAGAGCAAAGATCTGGTAGTCAGAAAAGAAGGAGAACTCCAGGGGTCAGTCACCCAGCTACACAGCAAACCACGGAGTAATAGTAAGATTTACAGAAGTAAGAGAATGGGAAAAGAGGCCAAAAATAGATGGGATAATTGCCAAGGGTGGGCATTTATAATTAAGAATAAGCCTCCATGTGTAATTTATTTGGGAGCTAGATGGTGAGCCCCCAAAAGAGTAATAAAGTAACAACAATAGTACACCCCTATAGAACCCTCCATTCGCAGGTACCATAAAATTATTTATTAAAAACCATTACAACTAATTTCATTGATCTCATTCATTGTTCTTACAGCCTTGACTCTGGCTGCAGGTGAAAACACAGTTGTAGATGTAACGGTCTTATTAAATAAGAAACACAGATCCAAATGCAGAGCTCAAAGCCCAAGAGGTCAGAGCAGCAGCTAAGAGCTGAGACTAAAATTGCCTTCTTATCACCCGCTGCTGTCCTTCCCCTGAGAAAGAGACCTACTTCCTGTGTGTCTGTCTTTTTATTGACTTTCTGTTCTGCCTTCTCATAGGTTGTAAACCCAACCACATGATCTCCTCATCACTGCCTGTCTATACAGACTGCCAGGTCTCTGTGGTTGGTATTGAGATTAAAGGTGTGTGTCTCCAAGCTGGCTATGTCCTTGAACATACAGACTCTCCCTGCCATGTGATCAGATTAAGGGCATGCGCCACCACCGCCCGGCTTCTGCTATGGCTCACTATTAGCTCTGACGCCCAGGCATCTTTATTTATTAACATACAAATAAAATCACATTTGAGCACAAATAAAATATTACCATACACCATAGGACGATACAAGTGTTTTTATTACAGTGTGGACTTCATCACACACTTGGTAAGTGTCAGTGGTTGTGAAGGTCAAGAGATTAATTTATTTCCAACCTTTTACAGAATTTGAACTTGTACAGTTTTATTTACATCTTATATGGGATATGCTCACTCCCTGATTGCTCTAGCTCCACAGGAAAGCATAGCTTACCTCCATCCACTGGCATGCTTTGACCACTGAAAAGCAGACAGAAGCCACCTTCAGTGTCCCAATTCTGAGATCCAACTTCATTAGGCATGCATATTTGCTCTTGCTGTCCTAACACTCCTCCCAACAACACAAGAACTTTTCTGTCCATTGCTTTCCTTTCCTCTGGGCTCCAACACGGACACACAGATATCGACACATATCCTTACAATCTGCAGCCTAGAACAGAACTGCCCAGACCTAAAGGCTTATGCAAGACAAGATGAACCAAGCCTTAATCAACCAAACTTGGACCAATGTGCAAATTCATTAGCAAGAAGTAAATGCCCCTAGCTGTATGAAACCCTGAAAGTTTGTGATTGGATACTATATGGTGATAACTAACCATAAACCATGTACCTGTTACCATTGTTTCCCTATATTAAAAATACTAAGAAACCAAGACATCATATTCACCAGAAATAATCTCTCATTTAAAAGAGAAAGCATTAACACTACCTCTTAATTTTTCTCTTTACGTTGTGTTCAGAATTATATAGTTATGTATGGAATACTTTATTTCCACAAAAATACATATCCAACGGTATACAGTTTGAGTCTTGAATAAGAAAGTATATACTAAGGGTAGAAACATGGCTCAGAAGAACATGAGCTGCTCTTGAAGAGGGCCCAGATTCAGTTCTCAGCACCACATCCAGAGGCTTACAGCTGCCTATTCCTCCAGCTCCAGGGGCTCCAATGCCTCTGCTCTCCATGGGTACCTGCTCTCAAGTGTACATACTACACACACACACACACACACACACACACACACACACACACACACACGCACACACGCACAACTAAAAGTAAAACCAATCTTTTGAACAAAGGAAAAGTAATAACTATAAAGAAAGGCATGAAGAGAGGAATTTAGTAAGAAACATGCAATAAAAGCAATTTCCCTGGGAGTGTAAAATAAGTCAACAACTAAGACGCACTTAAAGTTATACCAATATTCTTTCTGTTCAAGCCCTTCGAATATCTCATTTGTTTCACAGACTTCTAGTTGTTTGTACATTTTTAATCAGAGAATCAGAAGACAAAACACCCTTCTTCTAGCCTTATAGGCTGCATGCTTGAATATCAGGATCCCCACACTAGTTATAAAACATGAGTTTTACTAAGAAGAGAATACTTTGCAGATAATATAAATGGTTTTGGTTTTATTATGTCTATCAAATTTTTCATTGTAAAAAGATCATATTTTTGTAAACTTCACCTGTGGCAGACACTGGAAACTGGACCCACTAAGATAATTCTAATAAGTGATTTTTTTTCTACTTTTTATCAAATACAAATGACTAGAACTACTAGGAATGTCCCTCCTAATCAGAGCTGGGCAAGTTTTATAATTAAAACATTTTCATTAACTTCAAATTCTCCCGTTTTTGCCTTCCCAGTAGCTGGAGGCCAGTCTGAGCTGAATAGTAAGATATCTTTAAAAGAGGGGTCTTGGGCTGTAGCTCAATGGTAGAGTGCTTGCCTGGTATCTTCAAGGCCCTGGGTTTGACCGACAGTACTGACAAATAAATAGGGAATATATTGTTTCTCGTGGAATGAAGTGTTGCCTGATTCTGGAATAAGAAATAAAAACAACTAATAAATAAAACCAAGAATTTTCTTTGCTGTGATGTTTTCATTCTTTATACTAACATAATCACATGTATTGGTTATCAAAGATGGAGACGGTGAGAATCTGAGAGCTGACAGAGTTCAACACTGATATTGAGGAAAAGTACTCCCATAAGCACACATAAAATTTGGAATTCCCTACTCTTACTAAGTAAAAGAGCAGAAGACTGTTACTTCCTGATTCTTCTTCAGAGAGATACATGAACCAAGTTAATCATTAGTTAATAATCTATAAAGACAAGCAGTCCATGTGAGTTTGGTGACTTGTATTTTGGTACTGCATTCTTCCAAGATATTCTATAAACAATATGAATAATAATTGTACACAGATTTCTTTCTAGGAAGATAATTTATTTTATAAGACAATAAGATACCAACATCAAAACTGATGTGCCAATCTTTCTGTTGGTCCAGATGCTCCGACTTTGCTGAACACTGGCACTGGCATATGAGCACACACAACGCTGCCCCTCCACATCTTGACCTGAGCTTCTCAGCTTGCACCTTCACCAAATGCACTGTGACTTAATACAAACAACAGAGATTTCAGAGTGAGAAAAACCACAGTATTATTTCATGCACAGTGAGGATCAAGTTAATGAGCAATAATTAATCATAACAGCTTGCTTCAAACTGCATTCTTGTCAAAAACTATGCAGTGTCTATAAAATTGATAGCTTAGAGTACTCTGGGAGGGAGGACTATTTTTCCACGGTGTTCTGGCTCAACTAACACTGCTCAAAGACGAAGAATCTTACCCTGAAAAGAGAGAAATAGCTGTCATAAACAGAGTGTTTAGTATTCCTGCTGTATAAATAAAATCTCCACCTGCCTGTTTAAGCTCCCTTTCTTTCCTAGTACTATTCTGTCTTGAAGCTTTGTTGATGGATGCCAAACTCTAAGTATCACCCAGGAAGAAGATAAAACTGAAGTTTATAGTAAAGTATATGGCTATGTCACAGCTAAGAAGATTTGGTGCAACGATTTTACAGCAGCCAGAAAACATTTTCTTCCTTAATACCAACTATATGGAAATAAAATGAAATATACCTAAAAAATTTCAATTAAACTGTAAAAAAAAAAAAAGGAATAGTATACTGTGCCCGTACTAAGAAACATTGTATAACCAACGTGTTTACATTCGCCTTCGTCATAGCTTAAGGACTCTGCTTTCTCAGTGTGCACCTTATGCTCTGCCAACCCTCTCTATTGTAATTATTCACCATCTTTGTTTTATTACAGCATGAAACTTGTGGGGATGGAGCCTACAATCAGAATGTTCCCTGTACGGTTAGCACCTCGTGTGACCTTAAGCCATAAAAATGAGCCTATGTTCACAGTGGAGTAAAATGGTGTATCCAGGCTTTTTCTTTGGGGCCACCAACCAGCTCCCAAATCATGACATGGAGACTTATTCCTAGATATACTTGCTTGGCCTTATCTTAGCTCTTATTTTAATCTGTTCCTCTTTATATTTTGCCTCGGGTGGGGCTCTTTACCTTTCTTTCCTTCTGTATATCTTACTTTCACTGCTTCTCATTTCTGGCTACCAGGTGCCTGGCTTCTGGCCCTGGGCGTGCCCCTTTCTTTCTCCTTCACTCTCTCCCCCTCCCCTTCTCTCATTCTTCTGGAGCCTAGATTTCTCCTTCTATTTATTTTCTGCCTGAAAGTCCTATCTACCCCCTCTCTGCCTAGCTAGTGGCCATTCAGCTTCTTAACACTAATCAGGTGCCTTGAGTAGGTAAGGTGAAAGAGCAACACATCTTTTCATAATTAAACAAATGCAGCAGAAACAAATGTAATACATCCTTACATCATTAAACAAATGCAGCAGAAACAAATGTAACACACCTTTATACAGTTAAAGTAATATTTCACAGCATAAACAAGTGTAACACATCTTTACATAGCTAAATATTCCACAACTGTCATTTGAATTCATATCTCAGTTTTTCCTTTGTTGGAATCAATCACTGAGGCACAAATGTTACAGAAAACTGTGAAAAATCTGCTACAAAGTAGGAAACCCAGATTCTTTTCCTTATTTTGAAAGCATGATGTTATTCAAATCAATTCAAGATACTTTCAGAGATAGTATAAGACTCTAGGAAATGCCCTTGGATTTTTAAATGTGAAATATTTTTGCTCTTATATTAAAAATTGCAAAAGACATAATAAAACCCTGAAGTATCAAAACCACTCAAAGAAAATTTTGTAGCTAATAGGTGAACAGAGCTTAGATAACAGAAGGGAAGAAAATGGCAAGAAGTCTAAGAGTAAAATCATATGTAAACTGGATAATATTAGAAATAATTTTAATTATCATATGGTATGTATACAGCCATATTAATAAATCAGATGTGTTTTATACTACTTTTTTGCATAGTACCTAGTGGATATATTACGGTTACTAGATAAATTGAAATGATGCTTATTCAGTGTTCAATAAGTGATGGAGGTAACTAGTAGAGCAAGGATATATAGTAATATACATTGTATGGTCATACAGATGTATAATTGTATTAATAACAGATTTGTTAATATTAAAATATTTTTAAAATTCACTGTTCCTACTAGCACTGTAAATAATATTCTAACATACCAAATTCAATAGTACAAAAGTATTTATGTATTTACAAAGAGTTTTGATATAAAAGGAACTTATGTATTGGCAATTATTAGGAGTTAAGGATAAAAGTTGAATTCTACAATTAAGATGTATTCCTTTATATACTTTCCTCAAGTCCTGGAAATGTTTGCAGTAGTTATCCACCTGGAAAGATAAATTATGCATGCATGTTATTGATGACTGTGTCTCCATCATTCTTTGAAAACTCTGCATCCAGACCTCTCATTTAGTTCTTATAACACCTCTTTAATGTTAGTATAGCAGATATCTCTACCTCACACATGAAGGAGTTGAGACCAGAGAGCTTTAGTAAATCATGTAAGGTCGCAAATCAAGAGTTAGAGCTAGGCATGGATGAGGCCAGTCCAGCAGCAAGTCAGTAAGGTCTGAAATACAGAATTCAAGATAAATCATTCTCCTATCCATCTAAAGATCACACTGACTTATACTGAGAAGTAAAAACACAAAACTCTAAAGTTCCATTAATTTAACATCTACCATGGTTAGGCACTGTACTGAGGGATGTAATATAGTCACAGGTATAAGCATCATATGTAATTCTTCACCTCTAGAAAGTGACAATATTGAAAAAATCAGAGAATGCAGGGAATGGGACCTACTGTAAGCCAGAAGAGATTGCAATAGATGAGAGCTAATTTTGAATAGATATAATGGAGATTATAGCAGACATTTAAAGTTATGAATACCAGATAGTATTTTGAGTAGGAAGAAACTGCAAAACACTGAAGAATTTTAAGTTGGAAAATGACATATGAGTAGCATAATTTAAAATCTTCATCTGTTAGCTTACAAAAGTCTAGTTGTTAGGCCACTTAAGAGGCTGTTGCCGTGATGAAAGTATTAAAAGGAAGAGAGAGGAAGGGGTAACTTGTATATCAAGAAGAAAATGCCAAGAGTAGCAAGAGGAAAGATGAAGTGAGTTGGGAAAAACTGATCCTGGAGTTAGAGTGGAGGTTCAGAACCAGGTTTCCAGGACCTGGTGAAAAGTGGACAGTTTTGAAGATGAAGAAGAGGGCACTGGCTGCAAATGGAATGAATAACTGCCAGTTATTCTACCCCAGGAGGGTATTTCATCAAACTGCTGGGCAGCAAGAGAAAATGAAATGCCACATTATTACAATCTGACACCATCTCTCTAACTTCCAGACAGATCCTGAAATTGTATGCCCTGGCAAAGAATGAAATAAACCAAAAATAAATTAATGTTCCTAAACTTTACACCAAAGGTCTATTAATCTGCTACACAGTAAGGATTAACGGCATTAAATGCATGAAAGGGCTCTGTTTAAAGCAGAAGTTATAGTAAACACTCGGAGAAACGAGTCTTTCCAAATGAAAACACAGCAGGTGGATCATGATCACCAAAAACAGGCAAGCTAGTGTAGCATTGAACAGAAAGTAGAATGTTGACTGTTAAACCAGGCTCTTTCCCAAGGGGGCAATTGCTATACGATTTTCTTCTGTGAAGACCCAGTAAAGAAGAAATATCTAAAGAGAAAGTCATGCATCCAGCTCTGCACACAATTCTTTTAATCAACAGCAATCTCTTAAACAGCATAAGACACCATTGGTTCTGATTTGGAGATTTAGCTTTGTTTTCTTAATGGAAAGTTACAGTCATCGGTGCCTCATGAAAGTCATCAAAATTGGATCTGCAGACCTCTACAGTGTGTTGATGATCTCTTACAATAACATCAGAATGAGAAAGGGAAATTGTCTGAAAGGACCATTGAGCCAGGTAATAGATTCAGTCTCATATATCCACACAGCAGGAACCAAATTAAAATGTAGATGGAATTCTAATATAGTCCAACTGGAAAGACTTGCTCTAGTTTCTTACCAATGCCTCCTTGCTGTTTGCAAATAGCTATTCTTAAAGACACAAAATTGGTCATATTAATTACTTCAGACATTTTTACAGGTATAAAGATGGAAGGTAAAATAGTATTGAGTCCATAGCACATGAGATAAAATGGGCAAAATCCATAAGCTAAAGCAAGTCTCTTATCTGAACAGAGGTCAGATCATAAAATAATGTTTGGATCACTCAGAGCAGGGAGATGGTTTCAGAGGATCACAGTCCAAACACTTGGATAAAAATGCCATCCAATGGCATGCAAATGTTTGCAACAACAGAGCTGCACACATTAGAGCCTGGCTCCCTTCTCCTGGGGAGCTGCTTTGCCCATCACCATTCCCAGCAGAACTGTGGGAGAGCTACCTGTCTAGGCACACTGGTAAAGAAAGCTCATGTTTCTCACTTCCACGGTATGTTTGGAACTTAGGTCAGCAGACAGCTGACTGTAAGAAATCATTGTGTCACTTGCTTCACTTAAAAAATAATAATCACACAGGAAAATAATGAAGAAAAAAGAAAATTAAAAAAAGCAAATAATCTACGCCATAGCCAGAACAGTGTTGCTTCAGTCAGCCTGGCCACTGTAAGTTATGAACCCAGTGCAACAGCTTGCAGAAAGGCATACTTTATAACAATAGCATACTACAAATATCGAAGATATTTATGTTATTTATATATTTGAAAACATGAATATTAATTTCTATATAACTGTAGTTCACACAACTCTCAAGATATTAAATTAGAAAATCATAAGATTTTCTTTGTTTCTTTATTTTCTTTTTTTCTATTGAAAAAAATTATAGCCGGGTGGTGGTGGCGCACGCCTTTAATCCCAGCACTTGGGAGGCAGAGCCAGGCGAATCTCTGTGAGTTCGAGGCCAGCCTGGGCTACCAAGTGAGTCCCAGGAAAGGCGCAAAGCTACACAGAGAAACCCTGTCTTGAAAAACCAAAACCAAAAAAAAAAAAAAAAGAAAAAGAAAAAAATTATAGTAACCACAAAATTTGTTTCAAACATATAATTTACTGTGTGGAAACAAAATTTAAACTCATTGTGGTAGCCTAATAAAAACCTTTTTTAAAAAAAGAGATTTTAATTGGCTAAATTTTATAATAAAAAAGTAATGAATTACAAATAAATAAGAAAAATTTAAAGAAGCATATTAGAAATTTTAAACACAATTGTATTCATATCCTTGGGCTACTATAACCAGGTGCCACAGACTCAGTAGTTTATACAGTATAATCTACTGTCTTATGGTTCTGAAAGCTCAAGTCTAAAATCAATTAGGTTTGAGTACTTCAGAGAAATGTGAGGGAGAAGCTGTTCAATGATCCTCTCCTAACTTCTGGCTTCAGAAACGTCTTAGCTTATCAACAGCATCACATGATCTTCAGTCTGCATGTAACCTCTTGTCTTAGTTAGGGTTATTAATGTCGCTGTGAAACACCATGATCAAAAGCAACTTGGAAAAGAAAGGGTTTCTTTGGCTTACTCATCTAGACTCAAAGTCCATTGAGGGTAGCCAAGGCAAGAATTCAAACAGAGTGGGAACAGGAGGCAGAAGCTGATGAAGAGGCCATGGAGGGGTGCTGCTTACTGACTTGTTCCCCATGACTTGCTCAGCCTGCTTTCTTAAAGAACCCAGGACTATCAGCCCAGGGAAGGCATCACACATAGTGGGTTGGGCCCTTTTACATCAATCACTGATTAAGAAATGCCCTGCGGGCCTGCCTACAGCCAGGTCTTGTGGAGGCATTTTCTCAGTTGGGGTCCCCACCTCTCAGATCACTCTAGCTTTAGTCAAGTTAGCAGAAAATTAGCCAATACTTCTTCTGGTGTCCAGATTGACTTTTATTGGTGTTTGTTATTTTTTTAAGACAGACTTTGTATCTCTTGGCCTATCCTCAAGAGAAGATGAAGTTAAACTCCTGATTCCTCCTGCCGCCAGCTCCCAAATAGTGGAATTACAGTCCTGAGCCACCGTACCTGGTTTATGTGGTTCTGTGTATAGTTCACACAGTGCAAATAACCCAAATCAGTTTCTAGCTTACTAGTAAAACAAGCTATTAACTGACCTGTGTGCCTCCTATTTGATATTGTTAAACAGAAACATCAGCCATGTAGGATTAGAACCCATTCTAGTGATCTCATTTTAACTGAATGGTCTCTGTAGAAACAATATTTCATGATGTAGGACTAACAGTCAATATTCCCACATATCTTTTGGGAAATTTAGGGGGAGGGAAATTCCACAAAGACCAACATTTTTTAGAGAATATTAGAACCATCATTCAAAACACACTCTGCCTTTCCTGTAGGAATACTAGAGAGAAACATGTGCTGTAGAATATTTTTTTAAGATGTGTTACATTTGTTTATGTTGTGGAACATTTGTTTAATGATGCAAAGATGTGTTACATTCTTTTATGTTGCATTTGTTTGACTCAGTGAAGCTGTGTTACTGTGCCTGTCTAAAACACCTGATGGTCTAATAAAGACCTGAATGGCCAATAGCAAGGCAGGAAAAAAGATAGGCAAGGCTGGCAGGCCAGAAAGAATATCTAGAAGAAGAATCTGGGAGGAAAAAGAAACAGCAAGAGAACAAGGAAAGGAAGACTTCAGGGACAAGCCACCCAGCCATCCAGCTACACAGCCAGCAACAGAGTAAGAAAGAAATGTATATAAAATAGAAAAAGGAAAAAGCCCATAGGCAAAAGATAGATGGGATAATTTAAAGTTCAGAAAAGCTTGCAAGAAACAAGCCAATTTAAGGCCGGGCATTTGTAAGTAAGAATAAGCCTCCATGTGATTTATTTGGGAGCTGGGTGACAGGCCCCCAAAGAACAAAGAGCCAAAAGAATAATAAGAGTAAAAAAATAACCAACAACATTTTGGCGTCCCAACGTGGGCTCAGAGAAAGGAGAACCACAAACATGTATTGACATCAGGGATTGGCCACAGGACTATGTCTGTTGGGAGATTTGAGTAGAAGACACATGAGTCAATCCTAAAACCACCTGTCTCAGCCCTCAAACGTCGACATTTCAGAGCAAGCTTCTTCTCCCCAGGTAGGAACAAGCAATTTACCATCAAGGTTTTGGCTCTTTTGAGGTTAAACCACTGAGATTTGAAGGTCATTCTAACTGCAGTAAATTTTCTCAGAAGCTGACCAAAAACTGTCTCAGTAACTTCAAAGAAGAAAATCAACAATTAGATTAGAGATTATACAAAATTAGAGATAATATAAAATGCAATGAAAAAAGCTACTTCATATTTAAAAAACCTAAGCCATACAATAAATGGTTACCAAATGAAGTTTTATTTCTGAAAATACTTTTATTATCAAAAGACAACTTAAAAGTTTAAAGTTTTACTAGCCATCTTAATAAACTAGATACTTAAATTTTTAAATTAGATTTTCTTTTTTTTTTTTCAAGACAGGGTAAAGCAAGAAATCCACAGGAGTCTGCTTAAGGAGTATGAGGGAATTTATTAAGATATAAATTGCAGAAATACACTCACAAATACAGAACCAAGTAAACAGCTGAAGTCTTCCTCTGTTCTGACCAGGAGCGAATCCACCTGGCAGTCTGCTCATGCCAGGAAGCAGGAAGCAGGGAGAAGGGACCTTGTGACCCCTCTCCCTTTCCTTTTAAGAGGTCATGTAGGACAGCAAGAAACACTGCCTTCTTCTTGGGCTGTATAGCACAAGGTCATAGACGGAGCAAATACCACTACAACAGGATTTCTCTGTGTAGTCCTAGCTGTCCTGGATCTTGCTCTGTAGACCAGGCTGGCCTCAAACTCAGAGATCTGCCTGTCTCTGCCTCCCAAGTGCTGGGATTAAAGGCGTGCACCATCACTGCTGGTTTAAGTTAGTTTTTTTTTTAAACTAATTTTTAAAAGATCGAAATAGATATTACTTATTAAAAGAAAAGGCTAAAGAATATAAAATCTAAAATAATATTCTTGAGAAAATGGCTGCAAAAATCAATTTTAAAAAACTTAATTATGACAGAGGTGAGGAGAAAGGAAACGAGAAAGAAAGAGTGGAGAGGTGATGGATAGAGAACAAAAGAAAATAGGAAGAAAAAACAAGAACTTGGGAATGAGAAAGAACAGCAACTCAGTGTGGAGAGACTAGAGATCACAAAGCATTGCACAACCTAGCCTTGCTTTCCCCGGCTGCCCACTACTCACACCTGGGCAAGTCTTAGTGAGGCTGTCTTTCCCAGAGTCTGTCTCCCTCCTCAGCGATGGGAACCTCCCACGGCCACATGGACAGAACATGTCTTCATATGTCCAGGATCCAAGTCCAAGGTCGTCTTTACCACCTCTCAGCTCCATCCCAGCGAAGACTCTGGACTGTAATCAGTGGTGTATCTTCCACAACAGACAAGAAGCCACAGGAAAGCGATCCTGACTTTCAGACTCAGCCTTAGATGAAACACAGACTGACCTTGTGTTCACAATACCTCCACCACTGAAGTAAACTTACCCACATAAGAAAGGCAGTATTCAGCTTCAGGTAACATGAAATTGTGCAAAGTGGGACTGTGTGAAGACAGAGGAATCAAGCATTTTTATACACCAAATACTCGTGAAGGCATGTATGAGTTTTCCCATAGTGGGTTACCTATAGATTTACAATTGAATGGAATATTTTAAAATTAAAGAAAACTGATACTGAAAATGAAGGAAGGGCAATGTGTTGTTATGACGAAGCTCTCAGTCACCTCTGTCCTCCCTGGTCCTGCTCCACTGTCCCCCTGAACACTCTCAAGACCTTCCCCTGCTCTCCGCCATCACTACTAAAATTTACTCCCTTGCTTCTGCTTTATCCTGAACTACAAAAATAGCCTTGCTAGTCAACCTACAGCCAGTAAAAATATCACTTAGACTTCTAAAATACAAGTATTTCAAGTAGAGAACACCAAAAAAGCTGTTTTAAAAACTTGTAGCACAGTTTAAGTCTAGAGAGCATTTAAAACAAACAAACAAAAAAATGAACTCTATCCCTTCTACTAAAACCAAAGAGGAATTGAATTCATTAAACAGTGGGATCACAAATAATGTTATAATTTAAATTTGATTTAAATTAGAATGGAGAATATCTATGATTTATAGCATGTATATTTAGTTAAATATTAAAAATAATCACAGAGATTTTTCCCTTGAGGTAAAATTTTTTCACTTTTAAATTCTCCCCCGTTTATTTTTTTAAACATAATTTTTTAATTCTTTGGGAATTTCACATCATGCACCCCAATGCCACCATTTCTGAGTCCCTCCGTAGCCACCCTTCACCCTTGTAGTGCCCTTGCCAAGGAAAACTTAAGAAGAAGAATAAAAATAAAATAAAAATAAGCAATAATAAATACAAATGATATTATGTGGAATTTTTTTTTTACATATACTTCCCCGCCAAGGAAAACTTAAGACAAATAATAAAAATAAAACAAAAATAAGTAATAAAAATACAAATAATATGTGGAATTTTCTTTTACATATACTTTTAAAATACATATTTATTTGTGTATTTATTTACTGACTTGTGTTGTATATTCCACTGCCTTGCTTCATCTCACCATTCACAGAGAGAGAGAGAGAGAGAGAGAGAGAGAGAGAGAGAGAGAGAGAGAAAGAGAGAGAGAGAGATAATAATAATAACAATAATAACAAAATAAATCTTTAAAACTTAGAAGATTCCTGGATTTGAAGATATTCCTATATGGGAAAGAAGAATAAGGTTATTCTATTCTTAAGCCAGCCACTGGATAATTTCCCAAGGATTCCCTCCCTCACATCCTATCAGTCGTTAGATCGTAGTGTTCATATTAGCTTTGACTATAGTGAAAGACAAGGTATGACAACTCAGCAGCATTAGTGCACCTTGAGACTTCCTCTCATCACTAGCAAGGCAGCCGCAGACCCTGATTTAAACAACACCAGTTACTATTACTCACCAAGTTACTATTACAGCACCCTAAACTGCCTCCCAGAGTACACTTGGCTGTGCCGAGCACTTACAGTTTGATTACTTCATGGGCACAATGACCCCTAGAAAGATCTAAAAACTGGTACCAAGACCCTTCTCCCACCAAGGTATTGCAGTAGGACAAACAAATTCACACAATTCTGCTAACACAGAGAAGCACCATTGACTACAAAGCACTGCATACTGAGGGAACACCACTCTATAAATAAAGGAAGAGGAGTGGTAACATATGCTACGTGCTAATAATGCAAGTTCCCACCACAGTAGGTTCTTCAGGGGGATTAGCTCAGTCAATCTCCATTAATTGCTGCTTCAAAGAAGATACTGTTATGTGTTGATATATTGTGTACCCCAATATATTGTGTACCCTAATAAACTTATCTGGGGATCAGAGGACAGAGCCAGACACTAGATTAGACATAGAGGCCAGACAGTGGAGGCACACACCCTTAATCCTATCATTCCGGAGACAGAGAGGATCTCTGTGAGTTCAAGGCCACACTGGGAACAGAGCCAGGCAGTGGTGGCACATGCCTTTAATTCCAGTACTTGAGATCTCATGTCTTTGCTTCGAAAGCACTCATGCCTTTAATCCCGGGAAGTGACATGTTTGGGTGGAGAACAGTATATAAGGCCTGAGGAGACAGAAACTAAGCAGCAGTTCAACTGAGACCCTCAGGGGTGAGGGCTCAGAGGCTTTCAGTCTGAGGATTCCTGGAAACAGGATCGGCTGAGGAGCTGGCAAAGTGAGGTTGGCTGTGGCTTGTTCTGTTTCTCAGATCTTTCAGCTTTCACCCTAATATCTGGCTCTAGGTTTTTTTTTTATTATTATTAATAAGACCTTTTAAAATTCGTGTTACATCTGGCAACCCAACATTTGTGGCACAAATTCACTAAAAAGCCACCAAGCTGCACATGGCCACCGGAGTCTCCACCCGACGTGGGCCGGAGTCTCTTTGGCTTCTCTGCTAGCAGCTGGCTCTGTCCTCTCATCCCCAGATAAGTTTGTTAGGATACACAATATATCCCACACTGTTACTTTCTATTTTCACAGCAAGAAAATTGAGACCCAGAAAACCAGTCTAAAAACAGCATCAAAATTTGGACTTCCAAACTCTTTAGCAGTACTTCTTCAACTCGTAAGCATACTTTCCATCCATTCACAATAAATGTTTTTCCCACTGCAAGGAGCAGTCCTCTATTATGGACTATCTTCAATGTATTCCTACTTAAGGAAAAATATGGAGTATGTTTTTTAAATTAACATTCAAGTCAAGCTTATACCCTGAGGGGATGAAGTCAAATCACTAGTACAAGAGTACAGTGTCCTTTAGGGTGCAAAAGTTCAATTATCTTTGTTTATACCAAGTTTGTCCATAGGCAAAATTACTCTGGAATTAAAAAAAAGTGAAGCATAGCTTATCCAACAACTACCCTTTATTTATTTACTATTGTAATTCCCTGGATGTGGAGGTGTCACGTGAAACCCTTTGTCCTCTGCACAAAAGCCATAGTATCTGTATTCCATTTACTGCTACATATATTTCATTTTGAAAGCACAAAGATATGCATGGATAATTTCCCATCATGAACAGCTACACTGGAGAATGGTTAGAAAATTTAAGTCCTCTGTTTGAAGAAAGAGAGGTATCTCATTTTCTATTACACCTTATTACTCCCTCAATTGAATGTTGAGAATGATAGTGTAATATTTAAATCCTAATCTGCTCTTCCCCCAAGGCTACAAAAACTATCAGTTCAAATATTAAGAACTCCGCTACATTTTAATCAACTGTATCTAATAGTTTATAATAGACTATAATGCTATGTGAATTTGTTAATTTAATAGCAACTGTTAATTATAAAACTGCAAATATTTGTAATAGATGAAAGAAGTTACAAGGAAAGCCTATTATTTAAATGATTGACAGCTATTGATATTGCTTGGTTAAACAGAAATTATTTCATTTTCAATCTGTATGAACTAGCAAATATAGCCTTGGCTTATGAATATTTTGGCAATATTTTAAAATAGACCTCAATGAGTCTTAAACGCCAGAGAAATTCATGTGTTGAGTTGTTAGTTTTAATTTTATTTTTAATTTTTATATATCTATGGTGTATCTTTTTGTCTAAAACAAATCTCTCGTTACAAACTCATGACCTTCAGTTTAATTACAAGCACTCATCTTTATTCAATGTTGCCTAATTGCATGAATTATCTTCATAATGCTCACTTTGCTTCAGATTTTAGTCAAATCAACTTTGTGTACTATTCATGTCTTTCTGACCTTCATATTTAAATTATCCTAAATATTATAAATATGTTTCATTATATAGCATCAAGAAATCATGATTTTTTTTGTCAAAATTATTTTCTCATATATAGGCATGGGATTTGTTTGTTTGTTTGTTTCTATGTCATTGATTTCAACCCTGGGCTTAGTCATTTCTTCCCATTTACTTTTCTTGCTTTTCTAGAGCTTTCAAGGTAAGTTATTATTATGAAATTTTATAGACATGTTTTATTATAGAAATATTTCTATCATTTTACAAGGCAGGCCATACAGCAGTCTTCTGGCTACTCCACACAAATATTCATCATATCTGGGTCAAAGGTGAGCCATTACGATCCCACAGGTGGCCTTCATGATTTCATAGCACCCCAGGCAGCTACTGCACAGACACACCCACATATTTCACTACACCAGGTCCATTCTATCGTTACTTCCTTTCACTATGCCCCAGGGACACTGGTGATCATATGCCCTAAATCTGACAACTGCTTATTGCCTCCACTGTAAAAAAAACTGGGCCTAAGACATTATGATGTCTCTTCTGAATTATGAATTAATTTCCTAGCTGGGCTTAGGCTCAATATAGTCCTAGCACAAGCTAGTCCAAAGAGTACAGACAATTTTTCAAATCAAAAACATATGTGGAAAAACTCTTGTTTCAGAAGAGACCCTGTATGGCCCACCTGTTCTGCCCCCGGTTGCCTCTATGACATCACTTCCACTCCCTGAACTATATATCCTCATTGCTGTTAAGATGCTCCTGCCTCCTTGCTGATATCCTCCACCACCTGAGGCTTTCTAGGACCTTCAGGCTACCCCCTCATGCTACAATGTGTTTCTCACAGATAGACATGTAACTAATTCCTCCACTTCAAACCTTTGCTATAATATTTCCTCTTCTCTGAATATCCAATCTAAAATTGCAACCTTGAATAATTCTGGTCCCCTTCACCCTGCTCTCTTTAATTTTCCAAAGCATTTATTTAATGTAGCCTAAATTATACTTGTATAAGGCAAGTGTTTTTTTTTCATTCAGAGACTTAAAACAATGCAAGAAAATAGATGTTGCTCATTTGCCCTATGAATATTTATTGAATGAATAGATGAATCTTGTGTCACCCATAATGTTCCACTGCAGCTGCTCAAGCATGTACATGGATGCTACTTCACCTGTACCCTTCTGTCAAGTAAATAAAAACAGCTAAAAATGAAAAACACCAGACATCCTAAATGTTGATTTTACTATTAACTAGTTGTCTAAAGTGTTGAGTTATTTTTTGTTGATTTCACTTCTTGCTGCCCACAAACACTACTTCAAACCTTGTAAATACTTCCCATTCCATTTTCTACCATGCCCTATCACTATAACATTATTCGTTGTCCCTAAGTTCACTATACTGGAAGATGTTCACCAATAATAAAAATAGAAAAAACATTTCCATATAACACAAGCTACACAGTAATCATGTTCAAATATAAATTAGCAGCTCATTAAAAATGCCATGAGATAATATGCAAAAGTTGAAAGTATGTTATTAAATTGTAAATTAATTTCTTAATTTTCAAAAAGTTTTTTGAGACAGGGTCTCTCTACATAGCTTTGGCTATCCTGTAACTCACTATGTAGACCAGGCTGACCTGGAACTCACAGAGATCTGCCTGCCTCTACTTCTCAGGTGGGATTAAAGGTATACAACCTATGTCTAGGTAACTTCTTTAATATTTTAATGTCATTAAATTATAGTTCTTCAGCTGGGCGGTGGTGGTGCACGCCTTTAATCCCAGCACTCAGGAGGCAAAGCCAGGCGGATCTCTGTGAGTTCGAGGCCAGCCTGGGCTACCAAGTGAGTTCCAGGAAAAAGGCGCAAAGCTACACAGAGAAACTCTGTCTCGAAAAACAAAAACAAAACAAAAAAAATTATAGTTCTTCTAAAACTGAAGTAATTGTAATTATACATATATATAATTTTGTAGGCTCTTGAGCATAAAACTATGAGCTCTCAAAATATTGACAATTTTATTTTTTAAACTAATTAGTTACATTGTACACTTCTCAGGGGCAAATTATCCTTCTTAAAACTAAATAAATTAACACTAAAACAACTGTTGAGAAAAGCTGGTAAGTCATATAGACAGCAGTCAACAAACTTCGGTTCAACACAAAGAATTTATAACAGCTATAAGCTAGGAATAGTTTGTTTTATATGCATTGGTGTATACATGTGTGAGGGTCCCCTAGAACTGGACTTATAGACAGGTGTAAGCTGCCATGTAGGTACTGGGAATTAAACCCAGGTCCTTTGAAAGACCAGGCAGTACTCTTAACCACTGAGCCATCTCTCCAGCCCAGAATAATTTGTAATAAAAGTACTTCTATATAAAATGTATTAAGTAATACTAAAATGAACCCCATTCTCCATTTTCCACTAGCTTTTTATTTATTTTTAAAGATATGTCGCCTTTAATATCATGTGTATGAGTGTTCATGCATGAGTGTGCGTATACTATATGTGTGCCTGGCACCCATGAAGGCCAGGAGAGAACATCAGCTTCCCTAGGACTGGAGATAATAGCCACTTCGGAGCTACCACGTAGGTCTGTGCTCTGCAGGAGTAGTAAACACTCCTAACTGCTGTGCTCTCTCTTCAGTGCCTGCACCAGCCTTTTCCACCTTACTTTTGACATTAGAATGATTTCATTTACAGAACTATTAATTATAAAATACATATCCACATGGTAACTGAAACAATTGGCAAAAATGCCCATATTCAAATATTTGTTGAATAGGAATAAACTAAGGGAAAAGTATAGATTGGCAATTGACTGCATACAGTTTCACTCGTCACTATTTGCTCCATTGGTAATTTTTTTCTTAATAATTCATCTTATTGAATTATAAAAATCAAAATGTAGCTGGGCAGTGGTGGTGTACACCTTTAATCCCAACACTCAGGAGGCAGAGCCAGGTGGATCTCTGTGAGCTCGAGGCCAGCCTGGTCTACAGAGTGAGATCCAGGACAGGCACCAAAACTACACAGAGAAACCGTGTCTCGAAAAACCAAAAATAAAAAAATAATCAAAATGTGTAGTAGTTATATTGCAACTCTGCTTTAATGTATATTCCTCTACAGTATTCAAGAAAGGGTATTTTTATTTTACTTCTTTTATTTCATATGCCGGGCGGTGGTGGCACACGCCTTTAATCCCAGCACTCAGGAGGCAGAGCCAGGTGAATCTCTGCAAGTTCGAGGCCAGCCTGGGCTACCAAGTGAGTTCCAGGAAAGGCTCAAAGCTACATAGAGAAATCCTGTCTCAAAAAACAAAAACAAAAACAAAATATGTAGCCATAAGAAAATAAGACAAACATTGATCAAAATATATTTTGGTTTTATGAAAATCCATGATTAAGTTTGCCCACAATTATTGCTTCTTCAGAAGTTATCATTTTTTAAGATTTTAAAAAATCTATGTTTTATAAGCAAGTAAGAATTGCCCACTTCTTGTCATTGAACTATCATATAACTGAATATTTAAAAATATATAATAGACATAATAACAGAAAAGACTATACACTTCATCTGTACTTTATTAAGATTACTGTGCTTTACAAATTTACTGATTTGTAAATTTAATCATCCCCCTAATACTCAATAGTCATGAGAGTAATCATAAAGCACTTGGTTCACATTGGCGCTGAGAGCCACATGGTGGACATTTAATATTTCAGTGTTCATACATGTGTTGGAAACTAGGAGATACAGCATCTTACCATCTAAGGTGAAGACTAGAGTTTTCCATCCCAGAAGATCTATGACCCAGAGGGAATAACAGAAGGTTTGGGCCTTGAGGATCTGCAATGCAGGGGGGAAAAAAGGCATGCAGACCATAGCAGCTGGCGGTCAGTGTGAAACTGTGGTCCGTAAGTTGTCATCTCCATCAGTTGTAGATAACGACTGATAAGATTTACATATACAAACATCATAGGTAGGTATGAGTTTGTGTGTTGTGTTGACTTAATTTGATAGGAAAGAAATAGGGAACAACAAAAAGTCAGGAAGATTGTAATGTAGTGATAGTTTGTTTGTGCTCTAAAAATTAAAACTTGCCTGGAGGTCAGAGGGCAGAGCTAGCCACTAACTAACCATAAGGGCCAGGCAGTGGTGGTACACACCTTTAATCCCAGCACTTGGGAGGAGGAAACAGGAAGTGATATGGCTGGGCAGAGAGAGGAATATAAGGCGAGTGGAAACAGGAGCTCTGCCCCTTTTCATTCTGAGGATTCACAGAGGTAAGAAGTCTGGTGGCTGCTGCTCTGCTTCTCTGATCTTTCGGCTTTCACTCTTGACATCTGATTCTGGGTTCTTATTATTAAGACCAATTAGAATTCGGGCTACACAGTAACAAGTTACAACAACAGTTACAGCAAGAGTAACCACAAGGCTGCCACCCTCAGGATGCACAGTACTCAGCCTTTTTATAGAATACAGAAAGAAGTTTCAATTATCTTCATGAGATTTTCAAATTTGGGAAGCTAAGTTGATATCTTTACATATTCCCGAGGTGTGTAGACATGTGTACATAATATATTCATGGGGGCTCATAATGCACAAAACAAAGAACCTGGTGAAGAAAAGAAGAAACATTCATGCTCTGTAATCACCAGGCAGCCCACACACTTCCCAAACAAGTGCCACTTTGTGTCTATCACACCTACCTTTTAAAATCATGACAATACCCTGTGGAAAGAAAGTAACTGACAAGTCACTCAAAGACTGGTGGGTGTGACCTGATTGTGCTGCCCTGAAGAGCAACACAATAAACATCTAGTAAGCCAGCCAAGGAGCATGTTCTATCAGTCCAACTGAAGGCTGGGGGAGTGGTTCAGAAGGTAAAGACGCTTGCCACCAGCCTTATCACCTGAGTTCTGTCTCCAGAACCCACATGGCAGAACTCCTACAACTTGTCTCCTGACCTCTGCACACACCCCCAGGCACACACTCACAGGGCCTGGGATCCCCCTGCCTCTATCACGAAGTCCTGGAAATAGGATCCCACAACCAGATTTTATTTTTTACTTTTTTAAAACTTTTTTGAGATTATAATTTAATTATAACATTTCTCCCTTCCTTTTCCTCCCTTCAGACTTTCCTATATACTCCTTGCTCTCTTCCAAATTCATGGTCTCATTTTTCATTGTTATTGCATGAATATATATATATATATATATATACTCACTCATACATTCCAAAGTATAACCTGCTCTGTTTTAGCTAGGATTTCTATTGCTGTGAAGAGACACATGACCACGGCAATTCTCATCAATGAAAACATTTACTTAGGACTGGCTAACAATTTCAGAGGTTTAGTCTATTATCTTCATGGCTGCAGGCAGGCAGACATGGGGCTGGAGAAAGACCTGAGAGCTCTACATCTTGATCTGCAGGCAGCAGAAGCAACTGTGTGCCAAATTGAGCACAGCTTGAACACAGGAGACCTCAAAGCCTGCCCACCATAGTGACACACTTCCTCCAGGAAGACCACATCTTCTCTAATGAAGCCACACCTCCTAATAGTGCTACTCCCTACATGGGCCATTTTCTCTCAAACCCCCACACAATGGGACACATGCAACTTTTTCCATAGCTGCTGGGAATCAGACTCAGGGCCTTAGGACGGCAGGACAAGCACATCACCTACAGACCTCCAGAGTCCCCAGATTTACTTTTTAAGAGTTTACAAAAGAGTTTGCCAGTGTAAACATGACATTAAAATTAGAGATGTTTCACAACTGATAATGTTTCATGCAAAACAAGCTTATTTCCAGCCGAAATTTAAAAACTTGTAACTTTTACCTAGAATACGGGAGACTGACCTGTAGCTAGAGTTTTCCTGCCTGGCCCACAGTCAGGACAAATCTCTCTCACCTGCCAGTGCCACAGCCCCTCAGACCCGACCAAGTAAACACAGAGACTTATATTGGTTACAAACTGTATGGCCGTGGCAGGCTTCTTTTTTTTTTTTTTTTTTTTTTTTTTTTTTTTTTTTTTTTTTAAAGATTTTATTTATTTATTATGTATACAGAAGAGGGCGCCAGATCTCATTATAGATGGTTGTGAGCCACCATGTGGGTGCTGGGAATTGAACTCAGGACCTCTGGAAGAGCAGTCAGTGCTCTTAACCTCTGAGCCATCTCTCCAGCCCGGCAGGCTTCTTATTAACTGTTCTTACAGCTTAAATTAATCCATTTCTATTAATCTATACCTTGCCACGTGGCTTGTGGCTTACCAGCATCTTCACATGCTGTTTGTCAACGTGGCAGCTGGCAGTGTCTCTCTGACTCAGCCTTCCACTTCCCAGCTTTATTCTCCTCCTTGTCCCGCCTATACTTCCTGCCTAGCCACTGGCCAATCAGTGTTTTATTTATTGACTAATCAGCAACACATTTGCCATACAGAAAATCCCACAGCGCTGACCTATTTCCCATAACTAATAGCAACCTGCTGACACATACTAACAAACCATTTTTTAATTTTTAGAGAAAAAGGACGATTGGATACAAACAACTGCATTGATGGCTGCTGTATGAGCTAACGAACTTTACCTGCAGGAAAAGTGGAATTTCCTTGGGTGCCATTGTGCAGTGCCCCATCTTAATTCATGATTGATAAGCTGAAGCACAGTAGCGTAACACAAGTCTGAATGAAGCAATAAATGTAAAGTTGATTAATATTTGAATATTGGGTACAATTTAAATGTCTTGGTACCTAGTAAGTACTCAACAGACATAGTAAAAACATCAATATTGGAAAAGGAGAGAGGTACCAAAACTGGGAAGGAGGAGAGAGAGAAAGAGAGAGAGGGAGTGATGCAATCTTCCACCTCCCTGGAAACCTTCCCGTGCTAAGTACCACACATCACTTCACTTATTCCTGTAGCTTATTTAATTACACCTGCTGCATGTCTGCACTGAGCACTGGAGCACTGGAGCAGGGAACTAATCTCTGAAAAGCTACATTTTCTCTTCACTCCAAGCTTTTCATCAAATATTTCTTACTGCTAAAAATATCATTATTCATGGGGGAAAGCCCATGAGGCCTCAACCCTACACAAGGAACTACAGACAACTAAGAAATTCTGAGAGCGAGAGAAATGCCTTCCCCAGGGAAGAGCACAGCAACTGGTTATCCAATACCAAAGTGTCATCCCAGAAAACATGCATAAAGTAACATTATACAGACTGAACAAGAAATATATACGTATATACATATATATATACTTATATGGGTGTGTATATACATTTGTGAATTTATATATTCATATAAATATACATATATTCATTTAATAACAATTAATGAAAAAAGGCCATAAATTTGAAAGACAGTAGGAGGAATATATGGGAGGGCTTGAAGGAAGGAAAGAGAAAGGAGAAATATTGTAATTATATTATAATCTCAATAATAAAAATTTTAAAATATCATTAGCCAACCAAACTTCCTTAACATAACATTTCTAGTAAGCCACTAAGGCTGAGGGGACATTCCAGAAGAGGGAATGGAAAGACTGTAACAGCCAGAAGATGGGGGGATGCTGTGACATGGTGTCTTCTGGATATCTTAGGACTATCACAATCATGAACTCATAGCAGTTGTGGTTATGTGCATAAAACCACACAAGATCCAATGGTCAAATTCAAGGCATAGATGGAGGAGGCCACATTCCTTCCTGAGGAGCTACAGCAGTGAGGAGAGCAGCATCCTTCCTCCTTTTTTTTCTCTTTGTAGCACGAATCTTAAAAGGCCTTATTAATAAAAACAAACCCAGTGCCAGTTATTAGGGTGAATGCTGGAAGATCAGAGAAGCAGAACCAGCCACAGCCACCTCGCCTCACCAATTCCTCAGCTGATCCTGTTTCCTCAGACTGGAAGCCTCTGAGTCCTCATCTGAATGGATCTGAGCTGAACTGCTGCTCAAAAACCTAAAAGCTTCACCTGGTCCTCACATCTTATATACCTTTCTGCTTCCTGGCATCACTTCCTGGGATTAAAGGCATGAGTCACCATGCCTAGCTGTTTCCAGTGTGGCTTTGAACTCACAGAGATCCGGATGGATATCTGCCTTCAAAATGCTAGGACTAAAGGTGTGTGTGCAACCATTTTCTGGCCTCTGTATCTAGTGGCTGTTCTGTTCTCTGACCCCAGATAAGTTTATTAGGGTGCACAATATTTTGGAGAACACAATACACCACATCTCTTCATTATTCTTTCTCCCTCCCTTCCTCCCTCCAAACCCTCCCATTTACCCCTCCTTGCCCTCCTTGCATTTCATGACCTCTTTTTTCATTAGTTGCTATTGCATATATATATATATATGTGTGTGTGTGTGTGTGTGTGTGTGTGTGTGTGTGTATAGATCTAAATATAACCTACTCAGTCAGACACACAGACATACACAGACATACATACATACACACACACACACACACACACACACACACACACACACACACACACACGTATGTATGTTTTCAGGGCTGAGAATATTGCAGCTAGTAGGGTTCCATGCTCCAGTAGATGATGGCACATATGGCCATCTTGAAAACTGGACTTAGTGGATTAAAAAAAAAAAAAAAAAGGATGTGGTGGGAGGCTATGGGGACTTGGAGAGGAAAATGAGAGTAGATATGACCTTTCATTGTATGCGTGTATACAGTTCTTACAAATAAAGGGAAAAGTTTTAAATTATATCATTATTCAAATAGTCTTTCCACATATTTCTCTTTACTGACACTCATCTTTATTGCATCTGCTTTTTAAATTAGGGTAATTAGGCTGGAGAGATAGCTCAGCAGTTAAGAACAATGGCTGTTCTTCCAGAGTAACAGCCCAACATCTACATGGACGCTCACAACTATCCATAACTCCAGCAGAGGATCTGAGGTCCCTCTGGACTCTGCAAGCATCTTATGTAAGTGCTGCACAGATCCACACAGTCAATACCTCCCATACACATCAAATAAAATTAAATAAATCTGTTTTTAAGAACATGATGTTTAGTCAGGCTTTGGTGGCCCACACCTTTAATCCCAGCATTTCAGGATGCAGAGGCAGGGGGATCACTGTGAGTTTGAGGCCAGCCTGGTCTACAGAATGAGTATAGGACAGCCAGGCTCTTACACAGAGAAACTCTGTCTCAAAAAAAACCCACAAAATAAAACAAACAAACAAGAAACCATGATGTTTAATTTTGAACATACTCCAATATTTCAGAAAATACCAGAATGTATTTTTATTAATTCTTGGTCTTAAATTTTCAAATATAAAAGAAAAGCTTGCCAATCTTTCAAGTATTTATAATTAAAGGGTAAAATTTAATAAGCCAAGAGAATGAAATCATAAACAAAAATGTAAATGATTTCTATTCTAAATGTCATTAACCACTAAGATTATGCAATAATGTTCATTTTAATGCCATATTATGACATTGGGAACTTCTACCATATGGACAAGCAGCTACTTAGGTTTATTTAAAAAATATTTAAGTGTATTTGAATGGAAAGGAAGTAGGGAACAGTGTACTAGGAAGGAAAGATTTCATTTCTTAGTCTTATCACCCCAATTTATGTGGAACACAAATTTCTTATGTCCTTCAATTAAAATATCACTGAGTTTTATGCTTTTTTTAATTAAGAATTTTTTTATTCATTTTACATACCAGTCACAAATGCCCTCTTTCCTCCTCCTCCTGCCCCCCCAGCCTTCTGTCCCAACTCACCCCCCATTCCCTCCTACAAGAAGATAAGGTCTCCCATGGGGAGTCAGCAGAGCCTGATACATTCAGTTGAGGCAGGTCCAAGCCCCTCCCTCTGCATCAATGCTGTGTAAGATGTCCTACCATAGTTATTGGGCTCCAAAAAGCGAGCTCATGCTCCAGGGATGGATTGGATCCTACTGCCAGGGGGCCCCTTAAGCAGATCAAGCTGCACAACTGCCTCACTTATGCAGAGGGCCTAGTCCAGTCCCACGGAGGCTCCAGAGCTGTTGATCTAAATTTCATGAGTTCCCACTAGTTTGCTTTGGCATCTCTGTAGGTTTCCCCATCATGATCTTGATGTCCCTTGCTCATAGAATCTCTCCTCTCTCTTTTCGACTGGACTCCTAGAGCTCAGCCTGGTGTTTGGCTGTGGATCTCTGCATCTGCTTCCATCAGTTAACTGAAATTTCTGATAGTTTTATGTTGGAGAATAAAATGTCACCTCTGTTCTGAAGCAGAGACTGGGAAGGTGAGAACTATGAGAACTGATCTGCTTTCTTCAGTGCAGGACACATTCTGTCCATGTCCCTATTGTTGCATGAGTCACACCACACTTCAGCGCACACATAAATAAAACATTGATTGTAACAATTCTCAAAGTATATTTAAAGCAGATGATCACAGTCATCATTAGAGGCCAAAGGGACAGGTACTCCTGGTCATCCAGGGCTCTTCTGCTTAATTCATGAGCACTATGCATGCCGTGCAAATGAGGCACAGTGACTGTCTGCGCTGTGACAAGGGCAGTGCAGGGCTCTCTGAAGACAGCTCTGATTCTCTGTGCAGAGTAGACATGAGGACATCAGCTTACTCCCTGTAGGTTACAAAATGCTCCGAACATGACTGACCCAGTAAACACTGACATCTCCAGCCATCACACAGAACCCTCAAAGCAACATTTTTTGATTAGTATTTTGTTTATTATGAGAAAATACAACTGAGATGAACTCTAGTAAATTCTTTATTTTGAAAAAGTAGAGTTGTTCCTGAAGCTGACTCTGGCCTAATAGCCTACACATGGCGTAGCTGAGTAGATAAACACCAATGTGAACTGTACACAAGATAAACCCAAGACTCTTCTAGTCTTCTTGTCATCTTTTCTCACCCTTGTCATCCACCAGCCTCCATCTAACAGTAGACTGGAGGACACTAAATCCAGAAATCCAAATGATAATCTTGGCTGGCCATAGGCAAGGACTGATTAAAAACCTTGTTTCCATAGAGTCCCACAGGACCAATGAGGGAAAAGGCCACTACATACCAGTCAAATATCTTTTACAGTCCAACACCACTCTTTTAAGTAGCAAATGTAAATGATGCTGGTTCACCAACCCAGACTGGTGAATTCTCTAGAACCTCACCTGCCCAAAGCATCCCCAACCCCAAGGCCTAATTCCAGTTGTCCAGCTTGTGTGCTGGCCTAGCCTAGTACAGGCCCCTGAACCTCTCCTGATCTTGCCTTTCTAACACTCAGACATCGCTTCAGTCCTGAAGTCTGTTCAAACTCAGTCTTCCAGGCTCCCCAGAACCTTGCCTGCCTGCATAACCCAAGACCCCCAGGGCTAGCAGATACCATGTGCACCACCTTAGCCTAGTGAGTGGTGAGGGCTCTAGATCCCGGCTCACCTGCACCATCTCATATTCTCAGTGATAGCTCAGGTAGCTTGCAGAGAAGCTAGGCAGAACCCTTAACCAGAAGTCACATTTGCATGCTTGCTTGGTTTCAACTAAATTAGAATCCCCGCCCCCCGTCTCTCTAATCAAAACTCAGCATTGAGTTTTGAAAGGACTGACCTACCACTTCTTCATTCCTGATGGAACTGAACCAGATGTGGGCAACAACAAAAACACAACAAACTTCTGCTGAACAGAGGCAGGATGGACTCTCACATCTGACACACAACCAAGGAGAGAAATCAACATGTCCAGGTCACATCACAAAACCACAGACGATAGGAAAGGGCAAGACTGTATATTTCCCCGAAACACACCAGGCCTATAGAAATGTTCTCTGGTGAGACTTACCTATATGAAGGCCAGGACACAGAATTTAGAAGAATAACCATAAACGTGGTCAAAGAATCCAGAGTGTTTACAGAAGGCATGAACAAACATCTCGGAGAACCTAAAGAGGAAAGAGAAAACTCCTGGGCAAATGCCAAGAAAGTACAAGTAATGTGGCAGAATGAAATCACAAGGGAAACTCGGGATATAAAAACTGAATTCAGTAAAGAAAGAGAAATATTGAAGAGAGCCCAGAATTGAACATGGAATTGAAAAGATAATTCTATTAGAAAACTCATAGAAAAGTCTTACCAGTAGAATGGATCAAGTAGAAGATAGAAGTCAATACTCAAAATAGAGGAACTGGATGGCTTAAACAAACTATTTCAGATATGGGGAAAGCACACTAAAGGGGTATGCAGGAACTTTGCAATACCCTGAAAAGACGAAGTCTATGAATTATAGGCATAGAAGAAGGAGAGGAATCCCAGACCTTCAACAGGATCACTGAGGAACTGCCCCCAAATTAGGAAAGACGTACTTGCACACAGAACATCAGACAAGACCAAAGAGGAAAGCTCCCCCACCCCCCCGATATACTATAGTTGAAGCACTAAGTACACAGAACTAAGAGACGGTATTGAAAGAAGCCAGGGGAAAAAAATCACATGTCATATATAAAGGAAAACACATCAGAATAACAGCTGATTTCTTAGTGGAAACTTCAAAGACCAGAAAAGCCTGGAGCAATATTCTAAGCTCTAAAATGCCACAGATACCAACCCAGATGACTTTATCCTGGGAAACTATCGAAAAAAAAACACTTCCTACAATATAAAGAGACTAAAGTAATTCATGCCTATAAAACCAATACTACAGACAATACTGGACACTATACTTTAGACTGAGAGGAGGAATAGCATAGCCAAGAGGCTACAGACAGAAAACAAATGAAACTGTAAATATTGAAACACATGATAAGAACACAAACTGCAGATAACAACAGTAATCAACACACACCATTCAATGATGCTATTAAATACTAATGGCCTCAATATCCCACTCAAAAGACACAGGTTAGCTGACCAGATTAAGAAACAAAATCCAGGGGCTTGAGAGATGGCTCAGCAGTTAAGAGTACTTGCTGCTCTTCCAGAGGACCTGAGTTCAATTCCAAGAATCCACATGGCAGCTCACAACTGTCTTCAATTCTAGTTCCAGAGAATCCAATACCCTTTTCTGGCTTCCACAGACACCAGGCACACAGGTACTACACAAACATATATGCAGGTAAAACACCCATACACATAAAATAAGTAAATTGTAAAAATTTAAAATCCATCGTTTTGTTGACTTTAATAATTTAATTTATTATTTTGTTGACAAAATAATTTTGAAAAACTGGTACCTTGAAAATACCCACCAACTTAGAGTAAAATGATAAAAAAAAAAAGTGTATTCCAAGAAAAGGGAGCCAGGATGTCACTATCCTAATATCTGATTAAAATAGACTTCACACTAAAACTAATCAGGAGAGAGAGAGATCAGGACACTTCCTTCTGATCAAAGGAACCATTAACTAAGATGGCATTGCAATCTTAAGCCTCTATACATCCAACTCTGGCACACCCCAAATCATAAAAAATGTACTACTGGACTTCAAAACACAGATTAATCCCATTTTAGTAACTGATTTCAACACTCTACTTTCCAATAGACAGATAATCTGGACAAAAAAAAAAAACAGGAAAAAACAGAATTAAATGATTTTATACATCGCATGGACTTAACCAATATCTACTGTGCTCAAACAACAAAGCATACATTCTACTCCACAGCTCCTGAAGAGCCTTCAAGAGGGATCACATTCTGGGATACAAAGGAAAGCTCAACACAAAAAGAAAAATTGAAATAACTCTGTGTATCCTTTCTGACTACAATGTAATAAGGTGTAAAATCAACAGCTAAAGAGTCTCTAGTAATTATACAACTTATGGAGGTTAAAGAACACATTTCTGAACAAAGAATGTGTCAAAGAAGAAACTAAAATATTCCAGAAACTAAACAAAAACAAAAATCACAACACACCAAAATCTCTGAGAAAATATAAGTCCATGTAACTACTGCTGTCGGATATTTGACAAAGACAGAACCTTCAACAAATGGCACTGGGAAAAGTGGATTTCCACATGTAGAAGAGGGAAATTAGACCCATGTGTTTCAACATGTACAAAAATAAACTCTGAGAGAGCATTAATAGCCAGAATATACAAAGAACTCAAAACATAAAGAAGCAACAAAACACATGATACAATTTATAAATTGGCTACATATGTTACCAGTGCATCCCCAAAAGAAAAAATTAAAATGACTAAGAAATATCTTTAAAAATATTCAATACCTTTGGCAATTAGGAAAACGAAAATGGAAATTACTTTGAGATAGCATCTTATCCCAATCAGAATGGCCAAGCTCAAGAAAACAACTGACAACAAACGCTGCCAGGGTGTGGGGAAGGGGAGCATTCGTTCACCACAGGTAGGGTTGTAAACTGGTGGAGATCCAAAAGCTAAAAACAGATCTACTACATGACCCTATGGCATGTGCCCAAAGGACTCAGCATCTTACTCCACAGACGACTGGTTCAGCCATGTTCATTGCTGCCTTATTCACAATATCTAGGAAGTAGAAACACCCTAAGTGTCCTTCAGCTGATGGATGAATGGATAATTAAAATGTGGCACATTTATACAATGTAATTCTACTGTATAAAAACATAAAAATGATTTGAATTTACAACCTGTGTGAAGGGACCGTCACAGAGGGAGGATAACGCAGTGGCTAGGAAGGGGTAAGAGGGAAAATGGGAGGTTTAACTGGGGAGGAAGGAGAATACAGGGAGAGAGGGGGAAAAGAGGGATAAGTCATACTAAGAATGTTCTTAAAAAGACGTGGAGAAACATATTACTTTAGAAGCTTACTTAAAAATACTTATAGAGTACTGACGTTTTGATGCATGTCTTTAAATCCAGCACTCAGGAGGTAGAAGCAGGAGGATCTCGTGAATTTGAGGCCAGCTTGGTCTACATAGTAACAGTGAGTTCCAGACCCACCAGGATGACACAGTAAAAATTCTATCAAAAGAAAAAACAAAAAAGGAAGGAAAGAAAGAAGGAAGGAAGGGAGAAGAGAGGCGAAAGGGAGGAAGGGAGGGAGGGAAAGAAAACGTGTGTGCGCGCACGCGCACATCCATATATGTAGTTACACCACACAGGATGATGATGCTCCCCGAAAGAACTATGAACTGACTAACAAAACCCTAGCTCCAGGCATGGGAAAGCTCCCTCAGTTGTTGGTCAGGGTCTCATAAGAAGCTCCCAAAGCAGTATGAATTATTACTTTGGCCCTCAGTTTTCTTCCAGAACTTGAAGGTAGAGCCCTTTTGCTGGAGACACCACATTCTTCAGACTCAAGACTTAGGGGAATGGAACAGGAATTGACCTGGAAGCCTCCTAGCTAAGGGTTGATTCTCAGAGTATCAGGAGGTGCTATGTACATTTCCAGGGGAGAGGGAGTAATAGGCAGTTGTACTCAGAGTAAAAACTATGAACCACAACAATGAGCACAGTGGTAAGATTTCCCCCAGTGGTGCAGTAGTAGCCCTTTTATCTCAGAGGTAACTAGTAACTATCTATTTGAGCTCAGGCACTCAGTGAGAGGGAATCCATGTTTAGTACTGCAAACAGCTAACTAACCATGACTAAGTAGGACAACCTACTATTGTCATTTTCTTAAAGCAAATTAATTTCTAACTATGTTCTGAATACTCAGCCTTATATCCACAGTTAAGGGTACACCTCATCCCTCAAAGAAGCTTCTTTTTGCAACAGATAAAAACTATTACAGAGGTCCACAACTGGTCAGCGTGCAATGAATAAGTGGCCGTGGGGTGCCCAGTCCTGGTTAATACAAGTGCACTGCAATTCTGAACCTAAAGTTAGGGGAAAACATGGAAGAGACAGAATTACAGGAGCCAGGGGACCTGTCGCTAGGTGGTGCTCCCTAAACATGACAGGTGAAGTACACCCGTGAACTCCCAACAAGACTGGCACAAGGGCAACACCAACCGGCATGCCAATGTGGATGAGGCAATTCCACAGGGTCCCACCTCTACATGAAAAGCTATAGGTATTTAAAGGCTGCTGTCAAAAGGAGAAGCAGTTTCCTTTAGGGAACAGCTCCTGCACAGGGTGTCCAAACCTTAGAGGTTAGCCATGGATACACGTATATTTGAGCAAAGCTAAATGTACTCAGTAGGACATAGATAGATAGATAGATAGATAGATAGATAGATAGATAGATAGATAGATAGATAGATATAGATATACGTACATACATATATACATTCTTAATCTATTACTTTGAAATCTGACATTTTAAAATGTCTGGGGGAAATAATTCATTACACATATGTAAATATATATAAACAATAATAATTAAAGATTTCGTGAATGTGGAACAGAGATGGGGAATTTGAGAGATACTGGAGAATAGAGAGGGATGGATGGGAGTAATCTAGATGCTAAGCCCATGAATGAAATTCTTAAATTAAATAAAAACTTCTTTTTTTTTAAGATTTATATATTTATTATGTATACAGCATGTATGCCTGCAGGCCAGAAGAGGGCACCAGATCTCGTTATAGATGGTTGAGAGCCACCATGTGGTTGCTGGGAATTGAAATCAGGACCTCTGGAAGAGCAGCCAGTGTGCTCTTAACCTCTGAGCCATCGCTCCAGCCCCTAAATAAAAACTTTTAAAAAGAACTGTAAATGAAACATTCCATCCACAAACCCTTTGATCTACAATAGTGTCCTGCCTACAAGATATGCTAGTGCAATAGGGGCACAAAGCTTGTGGGAATAAACAACCAATATCTGATTTCACTTAAGGCCCACTCCATGAGATGAAACCCATACCCAACACTGCTTGAGTGACCAAGAACGTGAGACCAGGAACCTAGGATAAAACCAATACTGCTATTCTAAAAAAAACAAAAAAAAAACAAAAAAAAAAAACAAAAAAAAGAACAACAAAATGACTCCTAATGACATTCTACTATCCTCATCGATCAGTGCCTTGCTCAGCCATCATCAGAGAAGCTTCCTCCTGCAGCAGATGGGAACAAATATGGAGACCCACAGCAGATAATACACAAAGAGTGAGAGACCTTGGAACACTCAGTCCTAAATGGGATGTCTCTATCAAATCCCTCCCCTCAGGGCTCAGGGAACTCTGCAGAAGAAGAGGCCAAAAGACTATTAAGAGCCAGAAGGGATGGAGGACACCAGGAGAACAAGGACCTCTAAATCATCAAGATCTACACACATAGAAATCACAGAGATTGAGACAGCATGCACAGGGTCTGCACTGGTCTACATCAGATGGATCCTAGCGCTGAAAGGAAGAGTGGACATGTGCCCCATCCCTTCCCCAGAAGCCATCTCCAATGGATAACCATTTGCAGATGAAAGTTTAGTGTCCTCCAAGGAAGACTCACTGGAAAAACTACCCTTAAGGGTAGGCTGCATGCCCAACAGTGGATGGCCAACAGTAAATGATCTCAAAAACACCCTGGAGGTTACTTGTCTCATAATATCATGTCAGAGCTCTTCCTTTAAAAATTATATTTTTCATTTGTGTATTTTTTCTCTCTTTCTAACAAGTCCTTTTGTGTATATATATTATGGCTTCTAGTTTAGTGTTTCTATGGGATTCCTGAGTGTGCGAACAGTGGGTCTCTGTCTCTTGTGCCTTCTCTTGGGCTCTTCTCCTTAATTTTGTTTGTTCAATGCCAATGTGTTACTTTTTTATCCTACTTTATTTTATTTTGCTTTATTATATTTTATTTTATTATTAGACATTAGAAATCTGTTTTTTATGGAGAGACAGAAAAGGGGTGAAGCTGGATGGGAGGGAAGGCGGAAAGAAACTGGGAGGAGTAGAGGAAGAGAAAACCATAATAAGGATATATTATATGAGGAAAAAGAGCTATTTTCAATAAAAGGAAAAAATAAAAATAAAGACCTTAAACATTTAAAAATAAAATGTAATGATGAAATTAGCAAATCCACTTTCAGGAGACATGAACTTATTTCTGTCTAGCAGATTGCTTTCCAATGAATTGGATGTAATGTAATAGATTGTTTCAAATAAAGATTTCATTTATCAATTACTTATTGACAAAATGGCCTGCTTGGTTATGATGCAACAAAAGTGATCTTTCATCTTATTTTGGGCATATATATTTAAGGTTCATTTATGAAATTATGCCCCAAGTTAACTCTTCTGTGCATTTAATTTAGGGCTGGGATCCTTGAAAGTTTTTTTTTCCAATAAAAGCCTCTGGACAAATTGCTTCTACATCTATATTGTCTTTTCATGATTATGAGAGAAACTTCACATAAGCAATGGGAGCTTCTGAGAGTTGATTATGGCAAATCATTTTCATAATGCCTATATACTATTATGTTTATAATTAATTTTAAAAGCCAAGGTTCATCTGTTAATCACAGCACCTGCAACTTACTAAACAGAAAATAACAAAAGACTATAGACATTAAATGACACTAGGCAGGGAGTGATGGTCCCAGACCTTAATATCCATTTTGCTACTGGGGTGGTCATCACCCAGCCTTTAGCAATATCAACAAAGATGTTAAGTAGTTCAATACATCTTAATTGCAGATTTCAAAATCTTTTGGTCTTTATGATTTATTTAGAAATATGTTATTAATGAAAGTCTGCTAAGGTACCTTTGGAAAAAAAAAGGATTCCAACACTAAGTACCCATGTGACAGCAACTGATGAAACCATGCCCTTGTCTGCAGTTAATGCCACTGACTAAGAGAAGGCTGCATTTATCATAACCTTCTCTGGCCACCTGCTCTGGAAAGGATAAACTTTAAGGTTAAAAAATGAGAATTCATAAGTAATACTCCCCATGCAAACCTTTTCATTGACATTCTCAAGTACACGTTTTAAGATTTCTTCCCAGCTTTGGCCTTACCTTCTCAAGCATTTGACTGACAACCTGAAACTCCCTCTTTAGCTTCGACTTTTCTACTTCTTGCCTATTCACTTCAAAAAATATATTCTCAGGCCGAAAGGTGGTGGTACACGCCTTTAATCTCAGCACGCAGGAAGCAGAGCCAGGCAGATCTCTGAGAGTTCAAGGCCAGCCTGGTCTACAGATGAAGCTCCAAGACAGGCACCAAAACTACACAGAGAAACCTTGTCTCAAAAAAAAAAAACAAAACAAAACAAAAATACAACAAAAAATACATTCTCTATATCACAATGCTCTCATTATCATGAGAAATAATGATATTATTTCCACTGGGCAGCTAAGGCTTCCTAATTTTGCCAGTTTAGATCACAAATCTTTATTTAAATTGCATGTCAATGAGTTCCCCACAATTTCTTATAAGTAAATTCCATAACAGAAATAAAGCTACATTCTGCAGCCCCTCAAAAACATAGTTAAGCCAATATCTTAAAATCTGACATTTCATAATTTCTGAAGAAAAATCATCAATTCATCATGAGCTACATTTCAACTCAAATTAAATTTTGTTCTGATTTACTGCATTTATTTACTAAGTATAATTCTAAAAGTCACCCTTGTGATTTAGTTATGCATATAAACATGCAAATTATTTGCATATATTGACATTATTATACCTCTCAGACAGAAGACTAATAGAACCTCTATCCTATGTTAAGCAGAAGTTATAAATTGGTTTTAAAGGCCATGTACTTTTTTTTTATTTTAATCATAAGGACAATACCTAATGCCTTATAAGAGAGAAAACAAATTAAACTATTTTATTGCAGTAATAAGGAATTTTACAGAAAAGACTAAAATCAGAAAAAGGCCATCTATCTTTCAGTATGCCTTATAATCATAATAATCATAATCATATCTCATTAATTTTATGTGTCAACATGCTGTTTGAGTTAGGGATGAATTCTGAGTTTAGCTGGCCCTTAAACATCAATTAATATCTCCTAATTTACTATTTACCAATCTTGGATGCTCTTATTATATCAAAACTGTGTTCTTATGAAAACCATGTGGGGTTGCCAGAAAAGAACTCAAAATAAGTATTTCTTCAATTCATATCTTTAAAAATAAATCTATGATTATCCAGATAAAAATCAATGAGGTTTTATGTTACCTCTTTTTCCCATAGGATCTGTAAATACGTGTTTCCACTGAGGTAAAATGATGGGTGAATATCATGGAAAACTGGAAGAACTCTCTCTATAAAGATACACATTCCAGGCTGGAGAGACGGCTCAGAGGTTAAGAGCACTGGCTGTTCTTCCAGAGGTCCTGAGTTCAATTCCCAGCAACCACATGGTGGCTCACAGCTATCTGTAATGAGATCTGGCACCCTCTTCTGGCCTGAAGGGATATATGCAAGCAGAAGCAGAACACTGTATACATAATAAATCTTTTAAAAAACACACACACACATATATATATATATATATATATATATATATATATATATATATTCCAATGGATTATTTCAATAACATAACAGTTTCTCTTGTTCATTTTTAATATGTGCTCAGGAAGGCTCCATACATAATTTATAATGAATAGAAATACAAACTTCATTTTATACCAGAATGAGACACAATTACAAAGAAATAAGCCTAGCCAAGTTTACCAACATTGCTATCACAAGTAAATGGCATAATAGGGCTGTTCATTAGTGCCAGAACTCAAATCCATCTACCTTGAAAAGCAGCTGCATTTCGAGATATTAGCAACTTTAATGTTGAGCTGGATGTCTGAAGCACCTGCTGCAAATCTTGCCGAGCTGCAATCTGGTATCTCTCCTCCATCTTCCTGGTACAGCATGTGGGGTTTTTGGATACACAAACCTGGAGATCAGGTCCTGAAAAACAAATGGCATTTTGTACAATGACTATCAGTCCATGTAAGAATCATAGCATGGCAAACATTATGGCCAATCCTGCATGCAAGAGGTTTGTGTATGGTGTGGGAAATTGAGTCACAAGTGCATTTGCTATCAGAAAATTTACCTATCATCCTACACTGAGTCCAGGTATCCTTGGGATGCCTAGAGGTTCACACCATATTGTTCCATAAAGGTATTCCTCTTTGCGCTAAATATTTGAGCAAAGAGTTGATAGTTTAGGCTACCTAGGTTTAATGTAATGTTCACTGAAAGTTTGTTTGAATTGCCTACTCACAGTTTTTCTTTTTGACAGTGTTCAGAACAACCACATTCAGCTCTGTGCTAACTAATATTATTACTGAAATGAACAAAAATAAAACAGGTTCACATGCATACACATACACACATGCACTGTGCCAGTGTACAGCTCCCTTTCAAGCCCTTCCTCCACATTCGGAGATAGTCTGAGGGTTCTTTACTGAAGTTGATTTTTGAAAAAAGCCAAAACATGAAAAGTCACTCTATTCTTTCTGCCAACATGGGATACCAACAACTCTAACAATATTGGCTTTCGTTTGCTGAAGTTAAACAACAAATGACAGTATTTGAGCATTTTAAAAGCTGAGAAGCATAAAATATTTATAAACATCACAGTAGGTAATAAGTTGGCATTCTTTCATTTATCTTACCTAAAGTTATACAAAAGCAAATTCTATTTCAAATAGTAAAATTTATTGAAAGAAAACAAAGCTCTCTTCTCAGGTTTATTCCTAAATGAAGGAATCAGGGGATTAGCATTCAGAAAAGCATAATAATAAATAGAAAAAAGAAACAACAAGTATTGAAGCATATAAACCTATTAGGTGTAAGAATAACTAAGAAGGACTTCAAAATAACCACAGTAGATTATTACAAACATGACTCCAGAATGCAACACTGGTCTCTAGCTTACATTCCCATGCTTGGCCCACAAAGACACCCTGAACAACACACCCTCTGTTTGGCTTGAATAACAATGGCCCCTATAGGCTCATATTTGAATGCTTGGTCACTAGGTAGTGGCACCAGGTAGTAGCACTATTTGAAAGAATTAAAAGGATCAGGAGGTGTGGCCTTGTTGGAAAAAAATGTGTCACTCTCATTTTCTCTGCCTATGGATCATGATGGAGCTCTCAGCTACTGCTCCAGCACCTGTCCACATGCTGCCATGCTCCCACCTTAATAATGAACTAGCCTCTGAAACTAGAAGAGAACCCTTCTCTTTCTCATAACCTCTGAGACAGCTCAAGTCCTTATAGCATATATCTACAAGGGGACATATATATCTCCACTACAATTATCATGCTAAGATTTTATGTTCTTTGATGTGATATTTAATTAATTAGTTCTCCCACTAATACTGAAAATCCCCAAGTGGACCATTTCCCACTTGTCAATTATTCCAGTCACTGAGGACATGCCCAGTATATCATAAACAGTCAATAACATAGACATATTATATCCTTTAATCCTTATGATTATGGTCCTTATGATCTATACACCATTACTGTCACATTTCATGTACAAAGAAGTAGAGTTTGAAAGATGCTTCAAACTTCATTGTGTGAAGATGAAGATGTAGCTCAGTGATAGAGTGTTTGCTGGTATATGTAGGGCTCTGATTCAATGTCCAGCACCTCAAAAAAAAATTTTTTTTATATTAGTTGGGTAGGGTAGTACACACCTGTCTCAGGAGGTAGAGAGAGGAGAATCAAAATGCAAAGTCAGTCTGGGTTACATAGGATGTTCTAGGTTAACCTGGAATACGTAGTGAAGCCTTATCTCAGAAAAGGAAGGAAGGAAGGAAGGAAGGAAGGAAGGAAGGAAGGAAGGGAGGGAGGGAGGAGAAAAACACACAGTTGTCCAGTGTCAACACACCAATAGACTACAAAATGGTAGAGCTGAAGTGTGTAAACAGACAAGCTGACTCTCAAATCATAATCGCCACCATTATTCTACCAAGAGGGAAAGCAAGTCTTAAACCTATAATCAGTTGGTTTATGAATATAACTGGCCATTTCTTCCCACTGCTTAGAAAGGAGGCATCTGTTTGGAAAGCTTCAAAATAATAAATTTAAGATTAGGAACTATCAAAGGAGATTTATTCAAAATCAACCAGTCTGAAATGTAGTTGTAGAGCAGTCATTTGCCTCTCTACCCAGTTTTAAATGATGGAAACTACAATTAGAAAGATATCGCAAACTGTTCTCACTGCTGTCTGAACATGTAGAATAGCCATTCGATTTCCGTAGATACGCATTCCCTTGTTAATGAGGGTTTGTACTGGCTGAAGTTTTCATTTACAATCTTGAAATTTTATAATGGGAACACAAGACTAAATTTCAAGCCAGTCTGACCTATGATACCACAATTCAAAGGTCACTTTATTTTTAATTGCATACATTTTAATCACCATCACCTACAAGGTATGTTTAAATGACTTAAAGTTGGGGTACCAATGCAGGTGAAAAAGGGATGATTTAAAAAGAACCTTCCCTTTCTTCTTATGTCTGTCCAAAGAAAGACAAGATTCTAAAGTAAACAAAATCTTCAGGGAAAAGACCAGACGGTACCTGTTCACAGTGTAAATACAAAGGCCATGTTATGATGCTTGCTGATAAAAAGCCCACACCGTAGTTCTCCGACAGTAAATAAAATAGGCATCGTGAGAAAGCAGAGCCAGAGAGAACACAGACATGAGCCGCAGGTAACAGGAAGTTCCTTTCTTTCTAAGATATCAAAGCCTGGCTTCAAGGAACATGGCATAATCCCAACACTCTCTGAAATGGCAAGACAGCCCTGGCTGAAAAGCAGGTATCGTGTTCCCAAACAATAAATTCAAACTCTGCAGGGAAAGCTAACAATAAAAGGAAATTAAAAATCAAATAGTAAGTAGTTCACAGAAGGAATCATCAGCCAAGGTGCCAGGATTTCTCTAGGTTCTCATCCAGGAGTAGCCGGGGTCGGGGACGTGGAGGGGAGGTGGTCAATTCCTGTCTGTTCCCAACATAAAACACTCACAGCTACCAGCCTGTTTAAGAACTTGTTTATCAAGTTAAAACAGAAACACCACCACTGAGGCATTCTGCTAAGACATGATGGTAACAGTGTGGTTTTTCACTATTTCTAGATCCTCACATATAACCAGAAAAATTTCCTTAAAAATTAAAAAAAAAAAAATCAACTCACAACACACTGTATAATATGACATCTCCAAAGCTTTAAACTACAGACAAGAAGGAAAAACCATCTACAGCACGATCTTTGCAGTATTAGAGTATAGGAGGGAAGGAGGGAGGAGGGAGGCTGGAGGGACGGAGGGAGAGGGAGGTTGGGAGGAGCAGGCACTGAAGGAAGTGGCTGACAGAACAAGAAGAGAGGCTGCAGTGGAAAATAAACAAGGAAAACACAGCCAACCGGCTCGGCAATGCTGAGAGCCCCTTTAGGGAAAGGCAGCGCTGAACAGAACAGCCCCGACCCCACGCACTCCGGCAGGGCTCTTTCTGAGGACAAAACCCAACTTGGTAGAAGAACTTTAGGAAGTAGGACTCAAAATGTAAGTGAGCCAGGAGAAATAGGAAGATGTCCAGGCAACTTAACAACGTGCAGCCCACCAACCACAGGGGGCACAGAAAGTTAAGATTGTTTTAGAAGGTGATCTTCGTAGCTGGTAATCTGTGTCACAATGTCGAAATGTTGGACGACTAATTAGCAAAGCAAGGGGATAAATCAACTGAGGACATGGAGAAAACAAATAGCCGTGTTGAGCTACCTACCTGTCTCTGTTTCTCCCTTTCTCCCTCTCTCTCTTTCTCCCTTCCTTCCTTTCTTCGTTTCTTTCTCAACTTTGACTTTTAAGATAGGGCGTCAGCACAGAGCTCAGGCTGGCTTAGAACTCTCCACGTAAACTAGACTGTTCTCACCTGATGGGGAGCCTCTTGCTTCTGTCTCTCAAGTCTCATATTACCGACATGAACCACCATGTCGATCCAAGCAGTCATATTTTTCCAATCTCACACAAAAACAACAAAAAAGAACTAAACAAACAAACAAAAATGAATGACAGAAAACATTATGTGGTATATCATTATTTTTTAGTGTTCTGCAACAGAGTAACTAAATCACTGATCTGATTTTTGGGCACCCTTTCTGCGGCGTGTTCTCTGTAGGATGTTCTCCATTCCCCCATTTTGTTAGGATGATTGTGTGTGAGATTTGACATCAGCGGTTTCTGAAATTCTTTTTTTGTTTGTTTGTTTGTTTAGCTTTTGTTCGTTTGTTTTTTTGTTTGTCATGAATTAGAAAACCCAACAGTCAAGGTGACAGCACTCAGGGAAGAAATGAAGGGGACAAGGAACATCTCTGTGAAGAATCAACTGGGGAAACACAGAGGCGTAACACATAGGCCGTGCTGGAAGGAGAAACGAGAGGAAAAACACAAACTGTGAAAAATCAAAAAGAATGAAAAGATCTGAAATTTAGTGGCAACAAATAGTAAAGGTATGGTGATATTTTATTTGTATTAAAATGTTATTTGTATGTTAATAAATAAAGTTGCCCGGGGGTCAGAGCTATTAGCAAGCCATAGGAAAGCAGGGCAGTGGTGGCGTACACTTGTAATCCCAGCACTTGGTAGGCAGAGCTAGGTAAGTCTCTGTGTGTTCAGGGATACAGCCATTATTGGACACACATGCCTTTAATCTCAATACCAAGCAAGGAAAACTTGGAGGCCTATACAGACAGGCCGTGACGAGGCAGTCATGTGGTTGGGTTTACAACCAATGAGAAGGCAGAACAGGAACACTATATAAAGACATTAACACAGGGGTAGTGAGTTCGGAGAGGTAGGACCACTGCAGGAGAAAGGGTAAGGTTTTAGCTCTTAGCTCTGACCTCTTGGCTTTCTTCTTTGCATTGGTTCTGTGTTTCTTATTTAATAAGAAGGTTGGTTACATCTACATAAAGGGAGGTGAGATTCCTACAGGGGACAATGAGAATTTAAAAATGCATCTGGGGGAAAATGGGAGGTGTGGAGGGAGGGGAAACTGCAATCAGGATATACTGAAAACAAACAAATGTAAATGTATCTCATGTTATTCTGAGGATGTTGTGTTAATACAGGCTTAAGTGGGCATTTGTGAAATATTCAAATTTTATTTTGAGTTCCACCCTGTATTCTTGGAAATTAAAATTTTTTTCATATGTAATAAAATAAGATTAAATAAAACCCTGTAATCTTGAATTTGAAATATGAATAAAAATCATCACAAATTTTATCATTAAGAAGTGTATTTCTTAGTATCTTAGGAAAGGCCTAGAAATAGTGACTCAGTATAGGGCAGCCTTTCTTAGCCTGTGAGTTTCAACCCTGTTGGGGGCCACATATCAGATATTTGCATTATGATTTATAACAATAGCAAAATTACAGTTATGAAGTAGCAACAAAATAATTTTACTGTTGAAAGTCCCCACACGAGGAACTGTATTAAAGGGTCACAGCATAGCCGGGCGGTGGTGGCGCACACCTTTAATCCCAGCACTGGGGAGGCAGAGCCAGGCGGATCTCTGTGAGTTCAAGGCCAGCCTGGGCTACCAAGTGAGTTCCAGGAAAAGGCGCAAAGCTACACAGAGAAACCCTGTCTCGAAAAACCAAAAAAATAAAATAAAATAAAATAAATATAGGGTCACAGCATTAAGAGGGTTGAGAACCACTGATGTAGAGGAAGGGCCTCCTCAGTACCCAGGTTATGGCCATGAACTAACATTATCTCAAGAAGAAATTAGTGTTTCTTGAAGAAAGGACTCAGGGCCTAGAGAGATGACTAAGCTGGCAAGAATATATACTGTGCTTGCAGGGGACCTGAACTTGGTTCCCAGCACTCATGTCAAAGGTTCACCATCTCCTACAACTCCAGCTCCAGAGGATAAAATACCATTATCTGGCCTCCACAGACCTCTGAATTCCCATGCATGTAGCACAAGTGCATGTGCATACACACACACACACACACACACACACACACACACACACACATACACACACACACACACAAATAAATAAATAAATAAATAAATAAATAAATAAATAAATAAATAAATAAATAAGCTAAAACAAATCTTTAAAAAGATAAAGAAATGGTTTGTCCTCAGTTTGGGGCTGAAAATAAATAAGATAATAGCTGCTAAAACCTATTATTCATCTGCTAGCAGAGAAGTCCTATCAGGACCCCAGCCCTACTAGAGAAATCTGGACCAGGGTTAGTCTGGCAGAATTACCATAACAAAATACCACAGGCCTGTGAGTTAACGGATAGAAATGACTTGTCTCACAGTTCTTGAGAAGAAATCCAAGAGGCAGCTGCCAACAGAGCTGGTCTCTCCCTGGCAAACAGATGGCATCAGCTTCCTGCACCTATTAGTCATGCACACTTCCAGAGTCTCTGTCTTCTCATAGTGGGAAGCAATCAGATTGACGGGCCCTGCCCTGTGACCTTCACGGCCTCCTCAAAATCAAGAGCTCCAAACACGGCTACTTTGGGGCTAGAACTTTATCATGACTTTTGCAGAGCCATACTCAGTTGATGACAGAAGATCTAGTGTCCAAACATTAGAAAATAGGTTTTTACAAAAAGCATGGTTTTCATAAAATCAAATGCCTTGAAAATAGTCTTCTCTCATACAATACATCCCAATCACAGTTTCCCTTCCCTCTACTCCTCCTAACACACACACACACACACACACACACACACACACACACACACACACCCTCTTCAGATCCACTCCTCCTCCATTTCCTCTTCAGAAAAAAAGCAGGCCTCCAAAAGACAACAGCCGAACAGGACAAAAGAAGATAAAATAGAACACAGCAAAAGCCCTCATATCTAGGCTGGATAAGCCAACCCAACAGGAAGAAAAAAGTCTTAAGAGCAGGCAAAGAGCCGAGATACACCCTCTCCCATTGTTGGGAGTCGCACAAGAACCCCAAGCTAACAACCATAACATATACACAGAGGGAGGACTTGGTGCAGATCCATGCAGGCTGTGTGATCTCCGCTTCATTCTCTGTGAGCTCCTGTGAGTTCTGCTTAGTTGATTTAGTGGGCCATGTTCTCCTGGTGTCCTCCATTCCCTCTGACTCCTACAGTCTTTCCTCCCCCTCTTCCGTGGGGTTCCCCAAGCTCTGAGAGGAGGGGGACCTAATGGACTCCAACTTAGTGTCTCTCTCTCTCTCTCTCTCTCTCTCTCTCTCTCTCTCTCTCTCTCTCTCTCTCTCTCTCTCCATAATGTCTGCCTGTGTGTCTCTGCACCCACTCCCAACTGCTACTGGAGGATACCTCTCTGTTGATGACTGGACAAGGCACCGATCTATGAGTACAGCAGAATATCATTATGAATCATTTAATTGCCTTTTTGTTTTTTTGTCAGTCACGTTTGATTCTACACTAGGTCTCTGTGCTATCTAGTCTCTAGTTCTTAGCTATCTAGGCAGTGTAAGGGCATAGGCTCCCTCTCAAGGTGTGGACCTCAAGTTATATCAAGTATTGGAATGCCACTCCCACAAATTCTGAGCCACCATTGCCCAAGAACATCTCTTTCCAGTAAAGTGCTAGAATAACACCACTCTAAAAACCCAGACGAATTCATAGACAGAGGCATTAAGCAACAAATAGCTGTTCAGATGAAAAGAAAGGAAAAGGAGGCTGACATGAAGCCTCTTCTGCAGACTTGCCAAGTACTAAAGTGACGTCTTGCCAGAGAGATCCAACCTGAATTTAATCCCATCTGAATCCAACTGCCAAACTACAGCAAACGGGACGGACTAAGGAACCCTTTTACCCTGCATCCTTGGTGTGCAATCAGCAATATATAGACTGTGGAAAACTCCAAAAGCCAAATGGCCCAGATTCTTAGAAGATCTGTAAGTCAAAGGACAAGGGAGAAAGAAAAGTAATACATCAAAGGACTCACACAAGAGGAGGAAGTTCCAGAGGGCTGCTGCTTAGCAGCATGTTTACAGATTGTCAGTGTAACATGGTGTTAAAGAGAATTTTGTGGTGGGGATCGAACTCACAGGGAGACTGTGAGATGCTGACAAAGTTCAAATTCTTGCCAAGATGGTGTTAAAAGAGTATGTGCATTACATTTTACCAAACAACCTGTGTGTTTTACTTCCTAATACATTTTGTATAAGGACTGCTGATGGAAAATACACATTCTCTTTTGATTCAAATATGTACCTCTGCCAATAAATCTATGAGAATTTTTTATAATTACTGAGGCTTTACTATTAGTAAATGTTGGAAATGTCCTCAGTACCAACACACTAAAATGAAAGTCAGTTTTGTGTTAACCGCATGCTTCATCTGAAGCATGTTATAAAACAACAAATTCCCTCCTCCCACCCTTGAAGAACATCTTCTTGCCAAATATTTAGAAACTGAAAGGGAGCTGTGAGGTGCTATAATACATCACATTATCAAGGTAGGTTTAAGATCTTTGAAGCTGTGAGGCTAGCAAAACTTTCAAAGGTGGCATAGAGTCTACCAAGAGCAAGCCAGTTCTTTCTCCTGGCATTTCTCTTAAAGGCCCATCTCATTGGAACACATGGCATTTGGATGAGATCTATGGCCACTTGAGGACAATTGACTAGCTGACACATAGTGTCGTCCTCTGTCAGTGCAATGGTTGTTTCAGAAACAGCCAGTTATGTAACACAAATTGTTAGAAGGTCTCATTAATAAAAACAAATCCAGAGCCAGGTATTGGGGTGAATGCTAAAAGATCAGAGAAGCACAATGTGGTTGATGTATTGTGCAACCCAATAAACTTATCTGGGGGTCAGAGAACAGAACAGCCACTATATTAAACATAGGTTTAGGCAGTGGTAGCACAAGCCTTTAATCCTAGCATTCCGAAGGCAGAGATCCATCTGGATCTCCGTGAGTTCAAAGCCATGCTGGAAACAGCCAGGCATGATGACACATGCCTTTAATCCCAGGAAGTGATGGCAGGAAGCAGAAAAGTATATAAGGCATGAGGACCAGAAACTAGAGCCTTTTTAAGCTTTTAGCAGCAATTCAGCTGAGATCCATTTGGATGAGGATTCAGAAGCTTTCAGTCTGAGGAAACAGGATCAGCTGAGGAATTGGCAAAGTGAGGTTGAATATGGCTTGTTCTGTTTCTCTGATCTTTCAGCATTCACCCCAATACCTGGCTCCGGGTTTGTTTTTATTAATAAGACCTTTTAAGATTTGTGTTACAGCAGAACAAGCCACAGATAACTTTACCTTGCCAACTTCTCAGCCAATCCTGTTTCCTCAAACTGGAAGCCTCTCAGTCCTCATCTGAATGGTTCTCAGCTGAACTGCTGCTAAAAGCCTAAAAGCTTAACCAGCTCTAGTTCCTGGTTTTCATGCCTTATATACTTTTCTGCTTCCTGCCATTACTACCTAGGATTAAAGATGTGAGTCACCATGCCTGGCTGTTTCCAATGTGGCCTTGAACATCTCCTGATGGATCTCTGCTTCCCAAGTGATAGGATTAAAGGTGTGTGTGCCACCATTTTCTGGCCTCTATGTCTATCTAGTGGCTGTTCTGTTCTCTGACCCCAGATAAGTTTATTAGAGTGCATAATATATTGGGGGATACAATATCATCACATTTCCCCTTTTTGTCTAAAATAACAAAAGAAGCATATAACTAATATAAGAAAAACTATATCCAATAAGTATATACAAAATATAAAGTCACAAATTACATTAACAATGTCTAGTCCATTAACATTTGACAGATTCAGACAAAAAAATTTCATTATTTATCCTATTTTGGTGAGTCCATTCCAAAATTGTATACAATATACAAAAATTCAATCCAATGTAAAATATTTAAAACAAGTAATTCCTTTTTAAAAGTAGATTCAATAATCTACCTTTTTATCTTGTCATATCCATATTCTCTCTTTTTTTTCTGAGTAGATTCAAAAATCTACCTTTTATCTTATCATTTCTATATCTTCCCTTTTTTCTTTTCAGGGTAGATTCAATAATCTACCCTTTTCTACATCCTCTTTTTTTCTTTTTCTTTTTTTAAACAAGAACCTTGTTTAATTAGAACCCTGTATCTAATCCCCTTGTTTAGCTTTTCTTTTCTGACCATTAACAATTAACAACTTGTAACCAACCATCATAAACAATGACAATATCCATAACTCAAACAACCAAAAACCACCCACCCCACCTCTTGGGAATATGGGCATCATGTTCTTAAAATTACTTCTTGCTGTCTAGGGGTGAAGGCAACTTTAGGGAATGCTGAAAAGAAAAATTTGGGTGAATTGTCAAGTCCTGGGAGAGTTAGCTGTATCATTTTTCCAGTCTCTGCATAATGAGAAAACGCAGGGCTTGTCTCAAGTCTTTGCTTGAGTAGTCTATGAATCTGGATCATCTCAGCTAGCCAAATCAAAATTGTCCTGAGCAGTTTGTAGTCCAAAGCCGATCTTTGGGTGGTATTAATTAGCTTAATGGCTTTGTCATAGTCCATGTGAAATCAACATTGTGGGATCCTGTCATCTTTCTGGAGATTTCAAAGTCGATGTTAGGTGTGGTCGTGGTTCCCTGCAGAAATTTTTCTTGGTGTCTCCTCTGTGGTTTGGAGCAATATCAATTGTATCTGTGGCAGATTTGTGTCTCAAAGCCAGTCCCAAGTTTGCAATACAACAGGTTCCATTCTTCTTCACCAAGATAGTCTTTGATTTCAAGTCTTTCCTTGGGTACCAACAATCTCCATGTGAAGATGGGCAAAACTGCTTGCCATGGACATCGTGAAATCAAAAATGGATCCATGCTCATGGTAATCTGACACCAGCCACAGCTGAGTCCATGTGCCATTGTCTTTGTGGTCTGCTGCTATAAATCCTAGAATGTTTTCATGACATAACATCACAGTCTGATTAGTCTCTGTCTCTCAGAACCACGAACGTTCTTCCCTAGAAGAGAATATCTTCACAGCAACTTCTCCCCACCACTTGCCTCACCCAACTTCTCCAAACCAACCTTTGTGGCTGCTTTTTTGTAACATTATGGTCCTGGCAATTGTTCTCTGAACAAGAAGTAGTAAACCCTTCATCCCTGGTAGCAGTGTCACAATCACCAACAACATAATGAGAAGCAGCTGGCAACTCGGAGCAGCATTTGCTGCCTTCATGGTCCTTTTGCCACCATTTTTGGCCTGTGCCGGCCCCAGCCTCAGCTTCTCCTCAGCAAGCTTTCCAGGCTGGCCTCGAACTCAGGATCCTCCTGCCTCCACCTCCTTCAGCAAATCCTACTGGCATGCACCACCACAACCAGCTGCATGCAGCTAGGGCCTAAGTTGGGGACTGCAAGGCCACAGGCAAGTGGCTTTTTCATGAATTTGTGCCACAAACTACGTTGGCCACCAGATGTAACATGAATTATTACAAGGTCTTTTTAATAAAGACAAACCTGGGGCCAGGTATTGGGGTGAACGCTGAAAGATTGGAGAAGCAGAACAAGCCACAGATAACTTCACCTTGCCAACTTCTCAGCCAATCCTGTTTCCTCAAACTGGAAGCCTCTGAGTCCTCACCCGAATGGTTCTCAGCTGAACTGCTGCTAAAAGCCTAAAAGCTTAAAACCCTCTAGTTCCTGGTCATCAAGCCTCATATACCTTTCTGCTTCCTGCCATCACTTCCTGGGATTAAAGATGTGAGTCACCATGCTTGGCTGTTTCCAATGTGGCCTTGAACTCACAGAGATCCAGATGGATCTCTGCCTCCTGAATGCTAGGATTAAAGGTGTGTGTGCCACCATTTTCTGGCCTCTATGTCTATCTAGTGGCTGTTCTGTTCTCTGACCCCAGATAAGTTTATTAGGGTGCACAATATATTGGGGGACACAATATCACCACACAGGTACAAAAACTCAATATAAGTATTTGCCAGGGCCCCAGGAGAGCAAAGTGTTCACTCTCCTGCAGGACACAAATGTGAAGGGGCAAAGTTGCAGGCCTTCAGAGCCCATGCTCATTTTCCAAGTCATAGTAAGAAGGGTATTTACCACACTATTTTATGTGGCTAGAGTTTTCCTGCCTGGCCCACAGTCAGGACAAATCTTTCTCACCCGCTAGTCCCACAGCCGCTCAAACCTGACGAAGTAAACACAGAGACTTATATTGGTTACAAACTGTATGGCCGTGGCAGGCTTCTTGCTAACTGTTCTTACAGCTTAAATTAATCCATTTCTATAAATCTATACCTTGCCACATGGCTCATGGCTTACCGGCATCTTCACATGCTGTTTCTCATCATGGCGGCTGGCAGTGTCTCTCTCACCCAGCTTCCTGTTCTCTCAATTCTCTTCTGTTAGTCCCGCCTATACTTCCTGCCTGGCCACTGGCCAATCAGTGATTTATTTATTGACCAATCAGCAACACATTTGACATACAGACCATCCCACAGCAATTCTATCACCTGTAACAGTAAGATATCTAGCTAGTACACAAGTAACAAGGATTTCAGGGTAAGAGCAGGCCACAGAATTTCATTTTCTTGTGTTTTGTTTCAGAATTTTAAGGACTTTACATGAAATAGAAGAAAGATAACATACTTCTATGAGTGCCCATGTCCCCTGTCCCAAAGTAGAGAGAAACAGTATGTCTACACCCTGCAAAAAGTTTTCTATGGCTAGCCATAACTAGTATAAATTAACTCTAAAAAAAATGAATCAATTAAAGCCACAGAAGGAGCAGAAGAAAGGAGCCATCGTTTGGAAGACAAAGTATAAGGTTAGGTTCCCATCTCTGATTCTGGATCTGACCATATTCTATTTATAAAGTGACTAAATTCCAGTAGATTCTCAATCTTTCTGGAAGCTAGAAAACCAGAATCAGCAACTGAGAAGTAAGTGAAGAAACAGGACCAGAGAGCTAAACAGAGAGACCTCCAAATTCAGTGTTCTGTATGCTCAGACTACCGCCTCTGACCCAAACCTCACATGAGTGGAGCAGACTCTGCCAAGCCTGCTGGGAAGAATTAAATGGAGAGGTAGTTGTCACCCAAGAGGGAGACTGCCATTTTCACCCCAAATCAAATTAGTCACATTCAAAAGGCTTGTACTTTTCAAAGATCTGTATAGATGTTGGCTACCTCTTTTTTCCTTATCTGTAATCTGATAGCCACTTCACAGACAGTCACACTGCATTTAGGATGCTGGAAGATCACCTCCACTGTTGGTTTTAAAGCAGCCATGCAATGTTATTCATTAAGTGGCGCTGTTACCGTGTGAGAAAAGCCACGAGGTAGACAAAACTCACTATAAGAGTTTTATTAGGAGGAGGGAGGGACCGGACAGAGTGTGTGGCCAGGCCTGCTGAAAGAACATGTGCTGTGCGGAGGGGTGGGGTGGAGGAGAAGAAAGGGGAGGAGTCTGTGATCTGCTTCTTAGGGATTGCCCTGCACATGCGCATATGGTCTTACAGAGCTATGCCATGCATGCGCATAGATTGCGTGATCACACTGCAAATTACAAGATCACACAGCGAACGGATTACATAGGACATAAGACCCCTTGCTTGACTACTGAACTGCGCATGTGTGGTCATGTAGCTGGGGGAGTTGCCGCGAATTCCAACATCAACCAAAGCTGCTTTATTAAAACATGTTTAATAACATAATAAGCATCTCCTCCAATTTCTGCCTGTATCCTATGCATGTGTGTGCATGTGCAGGTATGCATGTGTGCCCTCTCATGTGTGCATGGATGCATGTATGTGTGTGCATGTGCATGTGTGTGCACACAGAGGTGCTCATGTGTACTATTTGGTCCTATTTCCTTCCAAGACTGAAGTTCCCACGGGATACTTGTTGCAAGCTTTGTTTCCCCCATGCTTTTCATTACAAGCATACTGCAAGCAACTAAAACAAAGCCCAGCACGAAAGGTTTTCAATATAATATTAATAATTTTCTTCTCTTTCTTTCTTGCACATACAGTGTTTTGTAATAAATCTAAGAAGGCACTGTCTTGGCTCAAAATTAATGAGAGAGCTTCAGAAACATTCTATCTAGGAAGAACATATTGCTGAAGACATCAAAAACTAGTTCAATAAACTATATGAAATAGTATTTGTGGTTATTGTTTTTATGTTTTTACAAATATTCTTCATATTAAAGTGTCACTGTAATTTACAGATGCATTTATTACTTTATGCAATATTTTCATTGTCCTATAAAAGTATATACAGATATCATTCATGAAAATGAAAACTCTTAAAAGAATATTGAGTATTTCAGGTATTATGAGTCTTTGTAGTCCTGTATGCAATAAAAATTAATGCTCAGGACTTTGCAAACTCAGGCAATTAAAGTGAATATAATGCTCACAGATGGGACAGTAATAGTGTCCTTTATATACATAAATGGCCTCACTGTGCCTTCCATAGATAATGAGCTCATACTTTTTTCCCTAGAGATGGTCGATTAATGTTGACACAAAATCACACACTTAAATCCTTATTTATATAATCAATAACTGGCTCTTCTGATATGAAAGGTATGTTCTCAGTCCATGAAGCAGAGAAAGGGCTTGCTAAGTAGGATGCTCTCTCACACTTCAGGTCATGAATTTGGAATCAACAGTTAACAGTTAGTTGATGTTAACCAGCTCTAGAGACAAAAGGTATACCCCATCCTCACCCCCACCCCACAACAGCAGCAGCTGCAGCAACATGGTCTGGTACTTGAAAGAAAATAAAGTGAATTTCAATACCACTCCTTACTATTTAGGAGGGCCCAAATTACTCTATTTCTTATGTGTGTATGTGTGAAGACACATATGCAGGTATGTGAGTATGTAGGTCAGAGGACAACAGACGATGTCCTCCTCAGAAAGGCCATCCACTTCCTTTGAGACAGGGTGCCTCATTGGCCTAAAGCAAACAAATCAGGCTAGTGTGGCTGGCCAGAAAACATCAGGAACTGCCTCCCCAGTGTTGAAACTACAAGTGCATGCCACTATACCCAGCACTGAGGATCAAAGTCAAACCCTTGTAGTCTGTAGCCTATTGATTTTTAGCCACCTCTTCTAAATAATCTATTGCAATAACAGTTTTAGAAGTTGTCTAAGTATTGGAGGTTAGATTCAAGTTTGTCAGAATTTGTAGGGTTCTGTTATCAATTTTCCCAACCATAAAGTAATGTTAAGTGTTTTATGCAAAGCTGCTTTAGTTCTGAAAGGCTGAGTTGTCCATCTAAGACAGGAAATTGTCAGCATCAGGAAGATACTGAGGGAAAGGAGCTGTCGAGGCTCTGGCCAGTTCTCTGTGGTCTCCAGGGTGATTCTGCCTTCTCCAAGTACTGTCCCCACCGTCGCTAAGGCAAGTTTTCCACAGTTAGATTAGTGCAGCGGGCCGGCCTCGGTCAAATACACCTTTCGGAATTCCATGTGAACAAACATCAATGCTATCAATATTTTTACTCGTCTTGGCTAGTCTGTGGCCCTCTCTGCCCAGAGAGTGCAAAGTGTATGAGGCAATGTTAGAGGGTGACATCTATTATTTCTAGAGCAAGCCTTCTTGTACAAATCTGCCTTCCATGAACTTATCATGTGGAAATGTGTCAACTCCTTTGGTATTGGTTGCTATTCTACTGTACTTTTCAACAAATTATACACATATATGCAGTTTATATTTTTTAATTATTTTTATCATATTTTGAAGTCTAGGAAAGGAAAAAAGTAAGACATTTTGTTTTACTTACTATATTTATTTTGTCTGTGCACATGCATGCCTGCCTGCTTACTTATGCCAGGAATATCAGAGGGAAATTGCCACACAGGACATAATCATTACAAAGGACCATCACATTCCAAAATAATTGTGAGACATTCTCTAAGCCAGTGGTTCTTAGCTTCTGGGTCACAACCCCTTTGGCAAACATCTGTCTCCAAAAATATTTACATTAAAATTCATATCGGTAGCAAAATTTCAGTTATGAAATAGCAACAAATATAATTTTATGATTGGGGCATCATCACCACATGAGGAACTGTACTAAAGGGTCACAGCATTGGGAAGGTTGAGAACCACTGCTCTAAGCCTTACAGAACTCTATATACCCAACATATACAAGAAAATAAAAGAGCAGATCATTTGAATAGAGGCTAAGAGATAAAGGTAGACGATTCTAAAATCCTTAAAAATCTATGTTTCTCCTCGGATGTCCCTGAGTCCATAGTCACTAGGTGACTATGGAAATAAGACCACTTTAGAACGACTGGCAGAAATATTCTCAAGATAGGGTACTTTTGTTTGATAAAGTGAGATAGCGAGGTCATTTCCAAGACCTCTCTGGTATTTTCTACTTGTCTATGATGCCATAAGATGCATTATGAATTTGTCCACACATTTTTGAAATGGAGAAATCATTTTATTAAATACAATGACATTTCACAGAACATTGAAAGATAAAGAAAAAGCAAGTCACACAGGAGTAAATATGGTCATTGTGTTGCTGCTCCTCAGTCTAAGAAGTAAAGGCAAAGGGTATATGGCCAAAAGTCTAAAAACGGAGATTCTCTGGTTCTCAACTTGAGAATCAGGTACAGGAGGAACTAAGTAACTCCTAAAACTGAACAAGGCAGTGATGGTACCACCAAAACTACAGAAAATGCTAATGGTTTAGTTAACTAAACTAATATTGTAGCATGTAAAATGCATATGATACAGAATAATAAAAGCAACCCCCAAGTATATACTTTATGAGGACAGAAATATAACAAAATGAGTTTTATTGTCAAACATAACTCAGACCTTCCTCTGCATCATATTCTACTAATAACTCTGAAAGTCCAGGGATTATGAGACATAAGTAAAGCGAGAAGTCCGACACCATCACTGTGGCTCTCCACCTGAATCCTAGACACTTCAGGGTAAACACAGACTGTCAGCACGCTCAGTCATTAAGAAGTTCAAAGAAGAAACACCATTTGGCCATGAATTCTCTCATTTTATGCTTTGATGACTGTATAGCTCACAGTAACACTTTTCTATGAGCTATGGCTCAGAAACCCAGAAATCCAAGCTTTATTTACTATAAGCAGGAGCAGACGAGGTATATCCTGCTGAAAGCCTATAGCGGTCATCAGGAGGATCTACTACTATATTTCAGGTGTCTATCGCATCATTTCTTCCTTTATAACAAAATATCTCAGCTTCAGCTTCAGTGACACATTGCATGTAGTCTCCTTCTGACAAAGAAAATCAAAGCCCGCTTTTTCTCTCTTAAAGACACCACTTACATCGTTCATACTGTGACATAATTATCTCTCTTCTCTTCTCTTTCTCCCTCCCCTCCATTCCGCCACAACCCCCACTGTTTTTCTCAGCCTCCCCCTCCAACTTAGCCCTTACCTACAACTGTACTAAATAATTTTGCTGAATGTATTCTTCTTTGTCGTGGCAATAAGAAACTGAAAACTGAACTCTTCAGCCCAGGGCACAGCAGTATCATGTCCCCATCTTACAGCCAACTGCAGATTATTTTCCCTGCATCTATTTTTTACATCATTGCTAGTCTGCCTTTAGTTAACATTTGGGACTGAATTGCTTTATTCCTTCTGGCTTATACTACAGCCCTTAAAGAAGTTAGTGGGCCGTGCACAGCTGGCTGGAAGGGCCTACAGTGTCAGCCTACACTGACTGTGCAGAGAGAAGCACATGTCACATGAACAAACAGGGACAGCATACATCCTAACCAAGATGTTAACACAGTCGTAAGTTCAAAGAAAATATGTTGCTCTTGTGTTTTGTAAGTTCAGCTGGATGCACAGCCCAGGAATGCTTGGGGAGTCCTTATGGGGTCCCTACTGTAAGTAATCAGATGAAAGAAACCCCACAGCCATCCTGAGCCTCTTAAGCCCATTTTAAACTGACTTCCTTTGAAATGTATTAGCACCATTCCACTCTCACACCTAGAAAAGACGTCAAATGGACGCCCTACAGGCAAGAGCAATATTTGAAAATGCAAATCTGATGGTGTCACTCTGCTGGAGGATCTTTCCCGGGGAAGTGAGAAGTCCTGTCTCTGATTGCTGCCTGCCTCATCCACCTCTTAGCCTGCCCTTACCAGATCCTGTTCTTACCCAGTCAGCAAGCCTGCACTGTGCAAAGTCAACAAATGCGAGGATTAATCAGAATATAGAGTCATTTCTAAAGAATTAAACTTTATGAAATGGTTATCTAAATTCCACATCTCCATTTCATTTGTGAGTTACTCCAAAAGTTAAATATTAGCTGCGCCAGAGTTTATAAATGCCCACACCAAGTAACTGATGAACTAGTTGCTAAATCAAGAAATATTTAGCCATATCCAGTTACCTTAACCTCTTTGTGAGGTACATACTCAGTAAGTTTCAAAATTCTTCCCTCCTTTCATACCAAGTGACTTTCCGATCTTTGTCTATTCCCTCTCCCTCTCATCAAACTTAGACACACGTTTCAACTACCTGTGCAGGAACCTTACTTAACATTAGCATCCAGAATGCTAAGTCTTTCCCACAGAGGACTTCTTAGTCCCTAAAAGGTACTAAATCCTGGCAATCATGTATGAAACTTGCTTCTCCCTCAAAAATACTAGCAATTTAGCCTTCTAAATAATTCCATCTGATCCATTTACTTTTTATACAAGCATCTCTCTAACTGGAGGGACATAGATAGATTACAGATAGATAGATAGATAGATAGATAGATAGATAGATAGATAGATAGATAGATAGATAGATGAATGTGTGTGTATCAGATGATAAACTAAGATACATATATCTTAGAAGAAGATATAAGAAGATAAGTCAAAAAGCTTTCCCTGTGTAAATAAACTGGCTTTATCAATAACAAAAATGCCCAACTTCTCACTTAGTGGCTCTATGAGAAGAAGCATGCACATTGTGCAGCACTTGCCCAGCTCCACTAAGCTACAGAGGGAAAAGCATGAGACTCGGAGTTCAGAGCTTGGGTTCTGTTGTTTACCCTTCTCAGAAACAACAACTTAAGGAGTGACAAGTTGACTTCCCTATATGTGGGGAGAAATGGTGGCCTCAGAGCATAAGTGATCCTCTATCACCCCCTTCTCAGGAGCTGCCAAGTCTTCCTTTCACCTGTACTAAATTACAGAGTAATTTCCTGCTCTTCATTTTGATTAATAAGTCAAACGAATTCATCAAATATTGATTAAGCACCTGTTCTGTACAAGACATTGTGTAGTTATTAAGGCTAACAAGAGGATAAAACATAATTTTCCCTCCAGGGCTCAGATAATGAAGAGACACATTTGTAAAAAGTTAATGTGATAAAATGTCATAAAAGATGCACCAAGTTTTCTGGGAATACAGAGGAATTTTATCTTCTTGGGGAGATCACAAGCAGTGGTCAGAAGAGTCTCTAAGAAGCCACTTGAACGGCTTCTTTGAATAAACACTAAAATATTTACAAGGTAGAAAATATTCTTACTCAATAAATGAGAAACTGGTTTCATTGCAGTTAAACTGCTCTCAATACATAAAACTGATATATAGCAGAACAAATTTGGTAAGACATGAATAGTGAGCCAGAAGGAAGGAGAGTACCTTTCATAAGGACAACAAATGAACCAGGGTGAGGCTGAGATGAATTGCTGGGTCTGTGCAGGGCTACAGACTGGGGGATATTGTTGGAATTGTGAGTGTTTCGGAGGTTTTCACAACTAGATTGTCGGAGGAGGCTGGGAGACTTCAGTGTTCTAGTCAGGGTTTCTACTGCTGTGATCAAACAGCATGACCAAAAACAAGATGGGGAGGAAACGGTTTATTTGTCTTACACTTCCACATTGTAATCTACCGTTAAAGGAAGTCCGTACAGGAACTCAAACAGGGCAAGAACCTAGAGGCAGGAGCTCATGGAAAGGCTCGAACCCTCTGGCTTGTTCAGTCTGCGTTCTTAAAGCACCCAGGACCACTAGCACAGGAATGTCTCTCTCCCATCAACCACTATTTAAGAAAAATGTCCTACAAGTTTGCCTACCATCTGATCTCATGAAGGCATTTTCTCAGTAGGTGCTCCCTCCTCTCCAATGACTCTAGCTTGTGTCAAGTAGACATAAAACTAGCCAGCACATGGAACACAGTAAGCAGTGTGAGTATAATGTCAGTCACTGGACTCCTTCATGGTTCTAGCGGATAGCCTGGGCAAGCAGTGAGTTACATTGCAAGTGAAAAAACACTTAAATTTCTGATTTTCACCAACTTCTACAGTGGGCCTAAGTCATCCTGCTCTGTCCTGTGGTGACAACATTCCTCTGCTTGGGGCAACTACAACACAGAAGAAAAGCCTTCCTAAAGCAAAGTCAGCAGTGAAAATATTTGGTGCCCATGGGGGCTCATTTCCTACAACAGGAAAGCCACAAAGGAAGCAACAGAGAACTGCAGAGGATAGACTGAAAAGAAGGGCAGGGCTCGCAGAAGACTCTGAAATCAAACGTGGGAGCGCACGCTTCTGCATGAACAGTGGAGAATGCTGATGGCTGTCTGCAGATGTCTCACAAATACCCCTGGATTGGTACAGATGCCTTGCAGAGATTTCCTGGGACCACCTACTCCCCACACCCAACCTGTCCTTGTAGTTGGCAACAACAACAGAAACTTTTGTAAAGGATCAACCTCCTGGAAGTTTTTGATTTGGAAACCAGAGTACTGCTTTAGTTCCTCCTGCTGTTAGAAGCTACACAGCTGTATTTCTGCCATGTACAGACAGCTGATCTGCAGTAGGAAAAACAACCCTAAATCCACATGAAGGGAAGGAGCTTATCCCCATGGGCTGGGTCTGGACTCAATAAGAAGGAGAAATTGCGAGGAGCCCCAGCATTCCCTTCTGGGGGTTCCTGACTGCAGATCGAAGGTGACCAGTTGCCTCAGGCTCCAGCTTCCATGACTTCCCTTCTGTGACAGACCATACCTCAAACTGAGACAAAGTCACATCCCCTCCTTAAGTAGACGTTGTCAGGCCTTTTGTCACAACAACAAGAAAAGTGACAACACTGAGTGTCCTGGTTAGGGACAATTGCTGTGAAGAAACACCATGACCAAAGCAACTTGGGGAGGGAGGGCTTTATTTGACTTCTACATCACAGCTCATCATTAAAGGAAGTCAGGACTGGAACTCAAACAGGGCAGGAACCCAGAGGTACGAGCTGATGCAGTGGCCAGGGAGGAGTGCTGCTTACTGGCTTGCTCATCTTGGCTTGTTCAGCCCAACTTCTTATAGAATCCAGGACCACCAAGGATGCCACCAACCACCATGGGCTGGGCCCCCCATCAAACACTAATTAAGAAAATACCTTATAGCTGGATCTTATGGAGGCATTTTCTCAATTGAGGCTCCCTCCTCTCAGATGGCTGTAGCTTATGTCAAGTTGACATAAAACTAGCCAGTACACTGAGATATCTGTGAAATGTTTTTTTAAATTAAGAAAAGTTTTTATTCATTTTGCATACCAATCAAAGATTCCCCCTCTTCCCTCCTCCTATCCCTCCTGCCTCCTCCCACCCCCACCCCCCCCCGCCAACCCACCCCTCATTCTCTCCTACAAGAAGGTAAGGCCTCCCATAGAGAGTCAGCAAAGCCTGATACATTTAATAGAGACAGGCCCAAGCCCCCCTCCCCCTCCCACCTCAAGGCTGTGCGAGGTGTCCTATCATAGGTAGTGGGCTCCAAAAAGCCTGCTCATATACCAGGGATGGATTCTGATCCTACTGCCAGGGGGCCCCTTAAGGAGCTCAAGCTACACAACTGTCTTGTTATGCAGAGGGCCTAGACCAGTCCCATGCAGGCTCCACAGCTGTTGATCTAAATTTCATGAGTTCCCAATGTTTTAAAGTGGTGTCAGCATACCGTGGTTCTCAAAAGGCAGCAGAGAAGAAAAGAAACCTGTATATACTAGCATCTCTGTATAGGAGCAAGTTAAACATCTCAGAGAAGTTGAGCCATTTGCTAAATGTCACACATCTAATAAATGGTATGGACAAAACTGAGCCATTTCAAAACTGTAACTTCATTTCTCTGCACTCCCACATGTGATGAATTGTGATACTCGGTTTGCCTTTCCCATTTATTTGTCCCCAAAACAACATTTTAGTGCTTCGCCAGACTTTTTTCTTCTCATTCCCATTACAACAACAAGACATTTTTATAGATGAATTAAAGGCTAAATATTTAATGACCTGGAGCTTTTTTGCACCAGTGAACTTCCAGGGGGGGAAGGAACCTTAGCTTTGTCTTTCCAAACTAAAGCTCTTAGCCACTCATGCATGACCCACACAGGTCCACCCGATACACAGCGCCTGCAGAGGCTCATTGATTTCTCTACTGTGTGAGCCTCCCTGTGCTATTCCTAGTTCCTTTACCTTTTAAACTGATCAAAACCTTTTCTTAAAAAAATAAAATAAAAAAAGAGAGAGTTTTTTTTTTTTTTTAATCCAGAGTGAAACGTGTTCCGAGCCTGGTGAGAATGAACTATTAATCTCTTCATTTTATTGACCTACTTCAGGTTCACCTCATTAAACACAGACATCTCAATGATCAAAAGAAAATGAACCAAATGTAACTTGGTCTAACCTTACTAAATAACAGTTATTCAAAAAGCAAATAAATCTGAACCAGTAATTTAATAATGACAGTCTCCCACTTAAAGAATCTATATGAGATGAACAGGACACCGCAGAGTAATGCTTTCTCATTCGTTTCATTTGATCAATGCACGCACACTGTGTTTTCACTTCAACTCCCTTCTCAGATTTCATCTTTCCCTGACATGTAAGAAAAGAGAAGGCTGAAACATATGAGCTGTAAGAACATAGCTGCAGAGATGAATTATATTGCTTATGCAGAATTATAAAAACTAAGATAAATTTTACCATAACATTGAAGGAAAAGAAAAAGTAATTCAAACTCCTTATCCTAATGAGTAATAAAAATTTAATCATGTACTAAGGGATGCTTACTAACTTTTAGAACATGACTATTTTTAAACATACTTAAGTGAAGAGCTGAGCCATATCAAAATATGTATGTGTGTTTCATTAGCACTGACACAGATAATTCTTCTGTTTAGGGAAATTCTCCATGCTTCTCATAAGATGTCCTAAACAAATCATGACTCATACTTTATATAGGCAGAAATAATTTTCCGCATTTTCACTGAAAAGAGGTCCTAAAGTCTTGATAGATCCAAGTGTCCCTTAGTTAATAGATAAATGTCAAAAAGTGTGGTGTGGACAAACAGTGGAATATGGCCTGTCTTTAAAAGATAAGACCCTATCACTTGCAGCCATTTGGATAAATGTTGAAGACACCATCTTGAGTTAAAAAGGTGAAGTACAAATAGACAAAGCCACATGATCTAGAAGGCTGATGTTTGTAATAGCAAAAAGTAAAAGGGCAGCTACCTCAGGCTCAGCTGATTCTGGATGGGCATACTGATCAAGGGCTACAAAACTGTAGTTAGAAAGAACTAAGTTCAGGAGCTCTGCTGTACAATGAACTGATACATACAGCGACGGCACACTGAGTCTTCAGACATGATGAGACCGCACGTAAGTGTTTTTGCCACCAAGACTGATCCATTGTGAGATTACGTCTGTATTATTTACTAGAATTAGCTACTTCAAAACATACATACATTATATATATATAATACTTTCAATATATAGTGAAAATTATTCTGTAAATAATAATTATAAATAACTTTATGTCACTAATTTAAAATAAGAGGATTTGAAAAAAGACTAAGAAAGGATTTTTAAAGCTGTCTTTAATGGAAATACTTCCCAGACACTGATACTTGCCTGTTACAATATAGCATGGTTTGTGATATACCAGAAGTTACTTTTTTGTATCCTCACAGTCTAAGGTCACTTGACTTGGTCCACCTGCTGTTCTGAACTCTGAGTTGGTGTCTACATTGCCTACTTTTCTCACTCTTGTGAAAACACGCTTGACAAGTGAGATTTAAGGAAGAAATAACTTATGTGGGCTTGTGGTCCGAGGTACCATGACAGGGAAGGCATGACCACAGCGCATTGGTCACACGGCATCTACAGTCAGAGAGCAGAGAGATGGATGCTCGTGCCTCACTGCCTTCTTCTCACTCAGTCCAGGACCACAGGGTCATGCCACTCACATCTGAGGTAGGTCCTCATCCAGACATGTTCAGAGATTTGTCGCCATAATAATTCTGGATCCTGTCAAGTTGACATTCAACATTACCATCCCAGTGTTCTTCAACAAACACAGCTCTTCTCCACCCTGTAGTCATTCCATAATGTGGTGCCCAGTGTTACTCTCAGCATCAAATTAAGAAGGGTGGAAGAAGAAAGGCAGATTCACTTCACAGTTCATTACTAGTAATTTCTTCATGGAAGAAATTTCATTTTGCAAAAAAATAAATAAATAAAAATTAATCCAAATAAAACATAAAGCAAACGACACAGAACAGAATACATTCTGCATTTGATCCATTCTTTTTCCATTCTCTTAACAAGTCAATAAAATTCTAAGAAGAGATACACTGGCCTCCTAATGGCAGTGACTGTGCAAAAAAACCCTAAAGACTTCCTTTCCCTGCAGAACAATGGAGAAAATGCTTTTCCAAACACTTGGCTGGCCATTCACTTGCTCCATTTCAAAACTGTTAGATAAAATCGGTTTAAAAATTCCTTTAAATTGAAATGTATTAGTTGAAGTCACTTTATAGAATCTATAACAAAAAACCAAAACTTTAATGAATACATTCTTCATCCTACCAGGATTAATCAATAGAAATTATGGCTAAGCACAATGAGTAGCCTATTAGGTAATTATTAATAAAAAAAGAAATTCTATTCATCAAAATCTATGTATGAATACAAACCTGAGGAAAATCAATTATAGATTCTTCTCTCAAGTACTATATTAGTATGCTAAAGAACAGAAATACCTTTAAAATGAGTCTCTGAGGTACTATAAATAACTAGGTACTGGCCCATAAGTGGTGAGTTGGGGCTTCGGGGATGGTGTTGTGAAGACGCAAACATAAGCTGAAAGCAGCACACAATGTGTTTTACCAGCATGCAGCTGTGACAGTTTGCCTGCCCCCCCCCCAAGGAAGTCTTTCCTGGGACAATATGCAGGGTCACCACAGGACTGCAGATGGGGAGTATTTGCTGTTCTGCTAGAAAACCTGAGTTCAGTTCAGTGCCCTCTTCTGGCCTCCTCAGGCACATGTGAAAATATAAGCACCCATACAAATACATACATACATACATACATACATACATACATACATACATATTTTAAAAATAAATATAGGCTCAGGGATTTCCTTTTGCTTTGTTTTTATATTTTTCTAAGATTTCCTTCTTTTATGTATACAGATGTTTTGTCTACATGTTCATCTATGAACCAGAAGAGGGCATAAGATCCCATATAACTATAGCTATAGATGGTTGTGAACTGCCATGTGGGTGCCAGGAATCGAACTCGGTACCTCTGAAAGAGGAACCAGTACTCTTAGCCATTGAGTCATCTCTCCAGTCCCTGCAGCGCAGGGGTTTCTAAAACTCTGCAGCTTGTAGATGTTAGTGAAGTGTGTAGGGTATAAAAAGTATCACATTGGAAATGGCTAAAAATATGTTTCTCTGATCTGATGTGTAAAACTTTCAGTTAGGTCCTGATGGGCTTTGCTGTGATTGTGTTACTCTTCTGTGAAGAAGAAAGCCAAAATGAGTGCCCATCTCAGAGCCATGGGCTTAACACTATAAAACATTTAAAAATCCCAGCATATAGACAGCAAGGTCTTAGATACTCAGAACTCATGACTTTATTCTATAGCTTAAGAATCAGAGAGCTCCAAAAATGTACCAAGGTACTTCTTTCAGCTTAACGAAATAAATTAGCATTGCAACTCTTATTTTGTGACAAATCTTGTTCTATGCACCAGACAGTATCCAAAAAAACAAAGTACAAACCAAGATCAATCAGCTGTATGACTTTCAGGACTCCACGTCAGAAGCAAATGCAAGACCAGTGTTCAAATTTCAATACAGTGCCAATAGTACATTAAAATAGGCATGCCATTCTTCTGAATGTGGACTCCTGTGTGACAGAATAGACTGACAACATGCCTATGACACTGGCCCCAGTAGATATGTTCTCTGTTTTCATTATGCATATAATCTCATAGTGAACGATCTAGAGGTGAAAGAAGAGGAATGTGTAACAGGTGCCAGGTAACAGAAGAAAAGGAATGTGTAACAGGTGTCATGTAACAGAAGAAAGGAAGTGTGTAATAGGTGCCATGTAACAGAAGAAAAGGAGTGTGTAACAGGTGTCATGTAACAGAAGAAAGGAAGTGTGTAATAGGTGCCAGGTAACAGAAGAAAAGGAGTGTGTAACAGGTGCCAGGTAACAGAGGAAAAGGAGTGTGTAACAGGTGCCATGTAACAGAAGAAAAGGAGTGTGTAACAGGTGCCAGGTAACAGAGGAAAAGGGGTGTGTTATAGGTGCCATGTAACAAAAGAAAGGGCATTATACAATAATAACTGGTATAATCCAGTTTTGTAAATGCTAATTTAAGATGAAATTTGAAACATGCAAATAAACCAGCCATTCAATCAATCTCTCTTTTCACCTCCCCTCACCTGAGTGTGTGTGTGTGTGTGTGTGTGTGTGTGTGCGCGCGCGCGTGTGTGTGCACATTATTCCCCACTCAAACTAATTGCTGTTGTAACTTAGCTGTCTAGATCCATGACCATATTCCCAGATAATCTAGTTGGTAATCTAGATAATCTATATTATACACACATACATCATGGAGCAACAAAACTTTCATTCCAGAAATTCTTAATTAGCTCCAAAGAAGCAAAAGTTGTGAGTGTAAAATGTTCCTCTTAAGTTTCCAAATTGCAACCATCCTGAAACCATTATACAAACAGAAGATTGTGACACCAGGTTAAAAAAGTCACCTCAATCATGATAGAGAGGGAAGATGGAGCATACATACTTACAGTTGGCCCTGTAGTGTTTGCCTCACCTATACAGACATGGCTTGGAGCACTGAAATAAACTTATTTCTTAGTTGTATAGTAGTTCACAAGAAACTGATGAACTACCATTAGCAAATAATGTTATTTCAGATAGAAATACATTTTCTAATTTTGAAACTAATTATTTGTGAGTGAAAAAATTCAATTATTATTTTTAAAGCCTTTTGATATGTAGAGATAAGATGCACTAAAGTTGCACCCTTAAAAATCAAGTAAGTTTAAATCAAGGCAATAAGTAAAAGTCAAGAGTTTACAAACCAGGAAAGAGGTATAAGATGACAATTAACTTATTTAACTTAATTAAACCTAATTAACAAGGTGACTCTATGGGCAAAAGTGCTGGCCCTGCAAGCCTTACCGCTTGCCTTCAAGCCCTGCAACCCCATGCCGGAATGAAAGAACCCACTCCCAAAAGCTGTGCTCTTACTTCTATAAGTGCAACCCGGGCATGTATGCTCACCACATTCAAGCATGCACACACACACGCACGCATGCTGTGGATATCTGTACGCTGTGAATGTGTTGCTCTGATTGGTTAATAAATAAAGTGCTGATTGGCCAGTAGCCCGGCAGGAAGTATAGATGGGACAAAGAGAGACGAGAATTCTGGGAACAGGAGGGCTGAGTAAGGAGACACTGCCAGCTGTCGCCATGAGAAACAACATGTAAAGATACCAGTAAGCCACAAGCCACATGGAAACTTATAGATTAATAGAAATGGGTTAATTTAAGATATAAGAACTAGATAGCAAGAAGCCTGAGCCATTAGGCCAAACAGTTTAAATAATAAAAGTGTCTGTGTGTTTATTTGGGTCTGAGTGGCTGCAGGCCTGGGCAGGACTAGAAATAATTCCAGCTACACACACACACACACACACATGCACACATTTTAAAAGATGTCAACTGCTGTGGGATGTATGGCAAATGTGTTGCTAATTAATCAATAAAACACTGATTGGCTGTTGGCTAGGCAGGAAGTATAGGCGGGGCAAGGAGGAGAATAAAGCTGGGAAGTGGAAGGCTGAGTCAGAGAGACACTGCCAGCCGCCACGATGAGAAACAGCTTGTGAAGATGCCGGTAAGCCACGAGCCATGTGGCAAGGTATAGATTAATGGAAATGGATTAATTTGAGCTGTAGTTAGCAAGAAGCCTGCCACGGCCATACAGTTTGAAAGCAACATAAGTCTCTGTGTTTACTTGGTCGGGTCTGAGAGGCTGTGGGACTGGCAGGTGAAAGAGATTTGCCCTGACTGTGGGCCAGGCAGGAAAACTCTAGCTACAGTCAACCTATCAACTTCACATGGAGAACCGTAAGTAGAAGTTCCAACTTTCACAGCCCAGCTGTGTGTAATTCTGAGTCCCATGTTTATTAGGTAGACTGCTGTTCTTGTGTGTTACAGTGAGACAAACTGTAGCATGAATTTTAGAGAGTCTTATTAATAAAATCAAACCCAAGGCCAATTATTGGGGTGAATGCTGGTAGATCAGAGAGACAGAATAAGCCACAGCTATCTCACCTTGCCAGTTCCTCAGTTGGTCCTGTTTTCTCAGACTGGAAGCCTCTGAGTCCTCATCCCAATGGCTCTCAGCTGAACTGCATTGCTCCAAAGCCTGAAAGCTTAACCAGCCAAATGCTTCTAGTTTCTGGTCCTCACGCCTTATATACCTTTCTGCTTTCTACCACCACTCCCTGGGATTAAAGGCTTGCTTTCGGGGATTAAAGGTGTGATGAGTCACCATGCCTGTCTGTATCCTTGAACTCATGGATTTCTGCCTCTGGAATGCTAGGATTAAAGGTGTGTGCTATCACTGCCTAACTAGTGGCTTTTCTGTTCTCTGACCCCAGATAAGTTTATTAAGGTATACAATATTTGGGGAAACAATACCACAACAAACTGACCTTTTATGGTGTGATTGAATGAAAGCATTTTAAAGCAACCCCAAAGCCAAAACCGCTTCACAGAGTTCTACTTTAAAGTATTGCATAGTATCAGAATTTCTGTTTTTTGTCACTTCAAATTGACTACCATTCTATAGATAGCTAAAACCATCCAGGTGAAAATGATTGCTATACTTTGGGTGCTGAGCACCCCACAAAAGTCTTGTAAGAAAACCCTGGTGCAGGAGTGGCAGTCTTAGAATTTCCAGAGGTAAATTCTGCAGGAGGTCTTCAGATCATTGGAGTTATGGCTCCAGAGGGGGCTCATGGACTCTGGTGCCTTCATCTTCAAGTGTATAGTCTCCGGTGCCTACCTACAATCACCTAGGCTGTCCCAGTCAACTGGGCCGTGGAAACCTGAACTGAAGCCCCTTACACCACAAACCCAAATAAATTTCTTCTGTTTGTGATTTCACTGCATCAGGTATTCAAATCTTTTGTAGTCATGAAAAGTTGACTAAGGCTCCTCTTCCACAGATTTTTCTACCAAGTGTGTATTTGAGATAGATGAACACCCACTAAGATTAGTTACATGCTAGTTATCTGACAGCTGGTTTTAAATAAATCCCTTAAGTATCCTCTAAAAAAATAAATACATCTGTGAAGAAATCGTTATCTCCCCTCCCCAACGAGTAAAATAAAATAGAAGGGCCATTTAAAGATGCCCCCACTCACAGTTCTTCCCTGAATAAAATAAACAGGAGCAGAGGGCACCTTGACTACTACTTAGGAAATAGAATCAGAACACAGGGACATCTGTAATTCCAATCACATTTGTGCCTTCTCTCCTTTTTTACATTTCTCTTCCAAACATTTGTGGGATCTCAAAAGGCGTAGAGGAACTGGGGCAGTGCAGAGAACAAAGGGGGAGGGGATCCAAGAAAGAGCCGACATCACTGTCCACACCACCTTAATACCTGCAGATCGGCTGAGATTTTCCAGAAGACACAAAAACCACAAGTGTAGGAAGGAACTGTGAAAAGTTAGTCTATCTTCTTTATATTACAGAAATAGCATTTTAGCTAGACACCTAAGGCATTAACCCCTGTGGACAAGAAATGCAATAAATAAATAAATAAATGCACTAAAAAATAAACTTCTAAAAAAAAAACAAGCACTAAATTAAAGGTATTAGTTTTAGCCAATGAAAGGCTATGTATTAAGTAAGTACATGAATTTTTAAAAACAGCACTATTTGTATTCTCCTGTGGAAATAATATGTAAGTATACACTGTCCTGAGGACGGGGTGATTTTAGAAAGCAAGGTAGCCACCTACTGACTTCATCATGTTAGCTATTATATAGTTATAAAAGTATGACTATAATATATAAGAATAAAATGTTTATTAAGCATATGCTACACACAACTTATGCAAATTGGGAATGGGATATTTTTAGCAGGGGAAAAAAGATAAATCAATGCCAAAACATTTTAATGTTTTACTGAAGCATTAAAATTAATGAATGATACAAGAAAATTTCAGTATTATACCAAGTTTGTATATGAATGGTTTTACTGGGTTAGTCAAAATCAACACAATGCTTTCACCTGACTTTCCTTAATGAAAATACCCAAGGAACTTGGCACTGCTTTCGTAAGTACCACTGCTGTCTCTGAGGGCATGGCTGGCCCAGCTGCAGCACAGCTCCGTTAGTGGGAGCTGCTCTGCTCTCCATCACCTTAGGCTACAGATGAAAAGGTGCTTGCAATAGGGAAACAACCCAGGATGACTTAAAAAGTAAAGGCGCAAAGCTACACAGAGAAACCCTGTCTCGAAAAACCAAAAAAAAAAAAAAAAAAAAAAAGCAGGTGCGTGCCCTCTCAGCATTAGTCTGTGCCGTAAGAATCAAATGCCAACAGTGACAACCTTTTGCTTTTCTGTGGGGCGGAGCTTCAGTAGTAGTCCCTTACACCATGGTAAAAGGCTACCTCAGTGATCAATGCTGTAGAAAGGGACAGTATATACAGGTTCTAGAAATGAAACTCAACACCTTTCTGCAACGTGTTGTCTTCAGCAGGCACCAGAAACACTGAGATGTGAGAAGGTGTTGGAATCAAAGCCTTACTGAAGAGCTGTCAACATGCAGCCAAAGCTATGGCATTCGGGGGACAAAAAATCTCAGAATGTGAGGGTTTCATAGCTCAACACTCATTGCACACAAACCAGTTAGTTTTATAAGCAGCTAAATGAGATGCATTTCTTAATGAAAGAGTACACTAAAATAAGTAAGTCCATACATTTAAGGGGATTTTTGCTGCTGTTGTTTTGTTCATTTGTTGAGGAGACAAGAAATGCCCTAAGCTGGAAGTGTCAACTATGTGTGTCAAGTAGTTTGGAAAGTGTCTGTGTACTGAATAGGTATTCAAATAAATATTGGTATATTTAAAAGTGGTCATGTAAGCTCTGACTGATCGTTTTATGTGCCCAGAAACCCCGGAAGGATGATAAGCATCGAGTTTACTGGCAGAAAAGCAACCAAGCAAATATGCTACCACTGGGGAGTGCTAAAGGCAAGACTCCTCCTCGAATTGGAAAAGGGACGTATTTTGTACTCAGGCATCCTTTGCAAATTCTTTGTTCACCCAACAACCTCTGTCCCTTCTGTTGACTTCAGCAACAGCTAGCATTACTTCACTAACTTAGCTCCAGTTGCGTTGGCTCACTAACACCTTCTCTTCCAGATAGAGTGTGTGCTGGCTTTCCCGCCAGCAGCTAAGAATTTGAATGCTAGGATAGGGCACAGGGGATGAACATAGGTAGAGGGAGCTTATAGGAAGAATGCTCTCCACCCGCCACATTAACTGTATCTTTCCCTGGGAGTCTCAGGCATACAGCAACCATGCTCAGAGCCTCCAAAAGGCAGGGTTTGAACGCCTGTTGCCCTAACGCTTTTTAGGCGAGAAACAATTTTGTGGGTCTGGGAGACACACTGAGCAGCTCGGGTTTCTGTAGGAAAGCTTGGTGCCCAGGTGCAGAGGGGCAACTAAAGGTCATGTCTGAATGTGCTGGGTCCAGTGCTCATTACAGAAAATATCGGCTGCATCTGTCCAGAAAAGGAATATAAAAGGATTTATGTTTTTAACATCAAACTTGTGGCAACCAACACAATTCCTTTGAGGTTTTGAGAAAACAGCAAAACCAGGACCCCTGGTGACATCCCCTCTAAGAACAGATCCACAGACTTGTCAGCACGGTGAACAAACCTCCTCTTTACTAGTCCTTCAAACACATCACTAAGACTAAGAGAGAGCACCGGCGGGAAGCAAATGCTCCAGAGCTTGAAGGCGCAGTTAAGGGGCCCCTTGAAGCTGCTCTACTCCGGTGAGCACAGCAAGCATCCCCGAAGACCTCACTTCGATTCACCTAGTGGGGCTGGAGGACCCGAAAGGTGATCTTTTCACGGAAGACCATCCCTAGATGCCTGGGAGAGCCTGGCCGCAAGCCTAGAGGTCCTCGGCCCGCCGGAGGTCCTCACACTGCCAGGCCAGGCAGGGCTCTTACCTGCCCGTGGTGTATACGGCAGCCCCTTGACAGCTCCCCCAAGCCGCCACTGGAAAAGTTTCCGAACTTCTTCGCAGCTCTCCAAACCCTCGCTTCGGGTAGATCCAAGGAGAGCCAGGAGAAGGAGACAGCGCCAGCTCAGACGCCAGGTGCGGGTGTCCATCCTCGGTGTTTGGGTCGCGCCTTCCCTGCCGTGGTCCCCACTCTCCCGCGCTCCTTGCGCCGGCGGCGCCGGGGTAAGATCCGTGGCCGAGGCTGCCGGGGATGAGATGCGCAGGCGGCCTCCAGAAGACAGCGCACGGACCGCAGCTTCACCTGCAAGAGCTCGGCTTTTTCCTTTGGAACCCCGAGGCTGAGATGCTGGACTTCTCAGGCTCAGCACCGCCCGGGTCCCTCCGGGACCGGGGCGAGTTGGCGCTGTGCGAGCCGAACCCGAGCTCCGGAGAAGCGGAGAATCTGCGAGCATCTGGCACCGGCTACCAGCGCGGCAGCCGCTGGGCTCGCAGCCGCAAACCTAGGCTGTGCCGGCTCGCAGAGCTCCACCAAAGCCCGGCTGGCCACGCCCTTAGCCACACCCCCGGCGGGCCGTCCGCTCCGCCCCAACCCAGATCCTGCGGAGCCCAGCAACAGCCAGGCTGCGCGACCTCAGAAAAGAAGCAAATTAGTGGACAGAAGCCCAGACTTCTTCCTTCCAGTTCATTTGGGAAATCGTTGACCTGCTGAAACAAAAGTATGTCTAAGAAGGATCAGAGAAAAGGAGATGAGAACCATGGATTGGAAGTAATAGGAAACATTTCTCTACAAATCAAGGTCCTCTGCAAGGGAATTTGTATTCAAATTTCATGTAATGGACTGGGCACAATACGAAAGGCAAAAAGCAGTTTTTAAGAAACTTAATAACAGGTTTCAAAGAAGCCTGAAGGAAAAGTTATTTTTAAATGCTTTATGTTAGTGCTTTGGAGTATTTTTCTGTAAAATACTATGACTATGAAATGATCTCTCTGGAAAGCTATCACATTCTTACAAGTCCAGCTTATTCTCTTTAACATCATAGTTCACCTCAGCGCTCTGTACCTTCACAGGCCTTTCTGAGCCTGAACACATTTGAGAATCTTTGTAACATTTCTCAGAGAGTAATTAAAACAAAAGTGCTCAGAGGAGTTTCTCCCCAGCAAATAAAAACAGCGAACGTACTGGGCAAGTAAAAGCCGACAAAGAAAGTTTGTCAAGTTAGAGTTTGCAAAAGAAATGCAGAAGAAACCAGGAACCAAAAGGCAAAAAAGTGACAAGTCCCTCATCACAGCCACGTGGAGAGAAGAGGGTGACTTTCCAACACAAAGCAGCTGTTTAAAAGCATTAGGCTGGGCGGGGGACTCTAAATACTTTAACCACTTTAAGAGAATTTCATCTTAAGCTGAACCCTTGCCAAGACTCACGATGAATAATTCTCAGTCTCAGCTAAGTGCCGCAGGGTTTTTCTAATGACTGTTTGATATCCAAGGCACACTTTCCGAAGGTGATTTCTTGTTATGGCGGGGACACTGTTTCAGAGTGAAATTCTACCTACATGGCTTCCAACCTCTGTTGCAGGAGATTTGTTTGTGTTGTTGCTCCAAGACCGCCAGTAGAGCCGGGCTTTGGTTCAGAGGACCGGTTCATAGTTAGCCTCCGAGTGGATGTAGAAGTTTCTGGTGACTCAGAGGAATAAGGAGGGGTCAAAGGAGATTTGCGGCGCTTGGGAGGAAGGAAGAGTGGAGAGTAGAGGTTGCTGATCTTTTTCTCCGTTGCTCTGTGGATCTATCAGGTTTTACCCCAATATCTGACTCCCGACCATTTTTTATTAATAAAACAATAAAAGAAGCCGCTTTATATGGCGTCCAATGTGGGAGCACATATTTCCACACACAACCTAAGAATGCTTAAAAAAGAAAAAAGAAATAAAACACAAACACAGAGTCAGACATGGCTTTCTAGTCCTGTCCCACAGTCTCTCAGGCAGGCCACAGTGTACAGTGCTATGTGTGGAACCACATAGCAGTTTTAAGGCTTGGCTCTCGTGGTCAGGGAAGGCTGCAGGTGCAGAGTAAAGCTGTCCAGACCAAGAAAACCTTTAAACAGATGCAGTTAAAAATGGATATAGACAGTCATAGGAAAAGAATAGTTTAAAAGTAATAAAGTCTTTAAAGAGAGAGTAATATAAAAAAATACACATAAAGGTGGGAAATACACAGGGCATCTGGATCCTGTATGGTGTCTTGTTGACTTTGAATTTTTAGAATGCTGATGAGTAAATGGCAGCTGCTGAGTGACACTGTAATTTGAAGGGGACTGCTGAATTAAACCAGCCTAGATACTTTAGAGGTGTCTTGGCTTCAAAGTGTTAGTCAGGAAATGTGTTACATTGGTGAAGAGGTTATGCCTTTGTTTCCAGAGGAAACAAAAATCATGGTTCTCTTCAAAATTAATGAAGATTGAGTTTGATTGGGGGAGACCTCCTGAAAGTCTTGACTACAGACATAAAGAAAGAAACCAAGAAAGACTACAGAACAGGTGATGTATATGCTGATACCTCTATTATGGAAACAGCTTTGAGACTGGATGAGATGATAAATCTTGTTGGCGAAAGAGTCCTCGTGACTTGTTATTATATGTCATCCTTTCATATGGCATGGATAGAGGCTTAGTTATATAGTCCAAGCAGACTTATAAAGTTAACAGGTGCCTTTTTCCTGCTCAAACATAAACAAAAAAATCTTTAGCTGACTTGTGCACACTGTGTATTCCATACTTGTGTTAATGCAGATACATATGTTACTTTTAAAAGTTTATGTGTTTTCAGTAAAAAAGGACCAGACACCAATAGAGACAAGTAGCTCAGGTAATCCAGCCTCTCACAATTCCTTTGTTTCCGTTTCCTTAATATTCTACATCCAGAACAACTTCAAAGCTGCTAGCTGAGATGGTCCAGCTTCACAGACTAACCAGTCAGGACTTCAGATAAGCTCTACACTTTCCCATCACACAGAGACTAAACAAAAAAAAAATAACACAGCTAGCTCTCCCAGGACTTGACCATTATCCCAATTTTCTCAGGATCCCATAAAAGATGTCATTGCCCCAAGACAGCAGGAAGTAATTTTAAGAACATGATGCCCAAGAGGTACAGTAGGTGGTTTCTAGTCATTCAGTGGGTTATGGATGTTTACCATCATATAGGCAGTTGGCTACAAATTGTTATTGGTCATGGGCAGGGAAGAAACTAAGCAAAAGAGATTAGACTCAGGGCTCTCATTCTGAAAAGAAAAAAAGGGGGATATAGGAATGGTAAGGTAAAAGGGTAGATTGTTGAATCTACTTTTAACTAAAAAATGCAACTACTAGTTTCAAATATTTTACATTGGTATGAATTTTTGTATATTGATACAAATGTAAGGCTATTTTTATGCTATATATATGTTTCTACTCTTGTTTAAGATATTTTTGTATATTGATACAAATTTAAGGTTATTTGTGTTATACTGTATGTATGTTTCTAATGTTGTTTAAGGTATTGTTCCAATGCAGCTCATTTAAAAATGCAATGAAGTTCTAGTCCTTGAAAGCTATTAGGATAATAAAGAAAGACATGTTAGTAGTTAGTCATTTAAAACAAAGGTATGTTTTCAAGTTCAAACAGATATATATTTTAAATAGATAGATGGTCTTTAAACACTTCAGAGACCTACAGAATTTAAAATGTTTTATTAACATAAGGCTTTTCATGAAAGTGAGACACATCTACTCCTGGCAGCACCAATTTACTTCAAAAGAGATGATGAGCATCAAAGAACCTCCATATTGAGTTTGCTTTCTTTGTGGCAGTTAGCCACTGGGAAAGAAACTGCCCTTGCCTTGACTGCTGACATATGCTGTCTAAATTGACAAGCAGAACATAAAAGAAGGTGACTGCTCAACTTTGCCAATACAAGGGAGAATAGTCCTTCAAAATTCCTGCTTCACAGAAAAGTCTGTCAGATATTCTAGGCCTGTAGGCTGAAAATGATGCCCCAGTGTTACAGAGGAACCTTGGTATGACTGTCCAGGCAGCCAGATATCTCTGTGATTCCTACAGTTTTGGAAATTGTTTGCTCTGCACTTCCTGTTTATTCAGGTAATATTATATCCTTCTCAGATCTCTGATGGGGTTGAAAACTAGATAGTTATAGTTACAGTTTTCCTTAGTTAAGACAGAAAGTAAACTAGGTACAAAACTTTGAACTCACCAAGAGAGGACAGATGGAGTATTTTCTCTGAATTTGCCAAGTACAAATGGACTGGACATTGTGAAAGTAACCTTACTTGATACGTGTTTTCAATGTATATAGTTTTACTATGTTAGAATTAAAATCTTTCCTTTTTATTTAGACAAAAGAAGGGAAGATTGTGGGAGATTCATTCATTTAGTTGCTCCAAGACCACCAGTGGAGTCCACATTCAGATGGCCAGAGTTTTCTGGCAGACTCAGAGGAGATAAATGGACACACAAGAGGAATAAGGAAGGTCCAAAGGAGATACACAGAACATTCGAGCAAGGAAGCATGGAGAGTAGAGGTTGACAATCATTTTCTCTGTTGCTTTGTGGATTATGGGGGACCTTCCCCCACTTTTTTCAGTGTACTCTTGAGGAGAGAGGGATAAGAAAATATCAGATAGAATGAGAGACCTAGCTGAGAAGAAGAAAGACAGAAACTCAGGATAGCTTCAGGAGAACCCAGATTAAAATCCACAGGCCTGGAACTTTATTCAGAAGGACTTTTTATAGCAATGCCAAGGGGTGAGGCAAAATACCTCCCCCTTGCTAGATATAGCCAAGTGCAGACCCTTCCAAATATGTGGTTACCATGCCCATGGTCATTTTCCCTTATTCAGTCTTGCTGGGTAAAGCAAGCTCAGATTCTCTGATCCTGAGTAATTTGGACCTCCACAAATCCCCCTTCTTAATAATATAAATCTCAAGTGGGAATACAGAGCTTAACTCTGTGCAGCTCTGAATCAGCTTTTCCACTAAGAGCTTGCAAGTAGCTGGAATAATTATAGCAATAAACTTGCTCATTAAGGCTGCTATGCCTCCCAGTAAAGGAGTAGGTTTTCCTGCCTGGCCCACAGTCAGGACAAATCTCTTTCACCTGCCAGTCCCACAGCCACTCAGACCCGACCAAGTAAACACAGAGACTTATATTGGTTACAAACTGTATGGCCATGGCAGGCTTCTTGCTAACTGTTCTTACAGCTTAAATTAATCCATTTCCATTAATCTATGCCTTGCCACATGGTTCGTGGCTTACCGGCATCTTCACATGCTGTTTGTCATGGTGGCAGCTGGCAGTGTCTCTCTGACTCAGCCTTCCACTTCCCAGCTTTATTCTCCTCCTTGTCCCACCTACACTTCCTGCCTAGCCAATGGCCAATCAGTGTTTTATTTATTGACTAATTAGCAACACATTTGCCATACAGAACATCCCACAGCAAGTAGAGGATGATAAAGATGGAATGGCCTTTTTGAATGGGTCTAAAATGTAGACTTAGTTGTACCAAGTCCTTCTTTAAATCAACAAAGTCCTGATACAACCACATGAAACCTAAAGACTCCCTTAGCATCATCATTAACATTAACAGGTTAACTTCATAATTTTAACATAAATCTTAGTGAAATAATTACAATTCTTACAAACTTACATCCAAAAGCAAACTCTTAATAGAACCATTAATACTTTAAAAGCTTTAGCAAAAATACATTTTAAAGCACTCTCTTAATAGAACCATTTGCATTTCTTGCTAACAAAACATAGGGTATATTAACACAACTTAACATTAATCCATTCAAGGAACAAGAAAATATTAAATTAAATAGACTGAGGAATATTGACTCCCCCTTTTCTTTATAATTTTTTTAAACTGCATCTTGAGCCTAGGTAGAAAAAAACAAATTTCTCTATTTCTTCACAAAATAGTTACATAAACAGTTCCATTTTTTACATAAAATCAGTTCCACAAAACAGTTCATAAATAATCATAATTGATAGATGTGTATGTAAATTCAAAATTGTCCCATTGCAATGGAATCACTCCTGTCCATCCCATTTCTTAAGACTGAACGTTTAAAAAGACAGTTCTGGTACCAGTTTTAAATGTTCAAAATCAGGGCCTGACTCATCAGTTGCCCCAAAATCTTTGTACAGCTGTCAGAGTAATAATGACTCTGAAGAAAACAGCTCCAAATATGAGGAATCCCATAACCAAAACTTTTTTTTCAGTTCAAGCAAGCCTCTCTGAGACTTTCATTCTCTGCCACAGCTATGCTTTGCAGTCTGTAGCCTTCCCCTGAGGCCATTTTTGCTCCAGGGCAAAAGCTATTAGCTGGCTGGGGCACAATCCTTTCAAAAGAGACCTTCTTACAGTCAGCAAACAAACTGCATGGCTTTTTGCTCTTGGCTCTCATATTCCCAGTCTCTCTGTGCTTCTGTAACTGGCACATCCATCAAGGACCTCTGTGTCCTGAGGCTAGAGGGCTTTCAATCACCTCATGCCACCTGGACTCAAGATTCTTCCCGCTGCTACAAGCTGCAGCTTTTGTTCAACAACCCTGGCTCTGGAGGGAAACCCAGCCATGGCCAGTCACAGCTGCTGCACCCTGGCTGCATTACCTGTTCTGCCAATGGTCCTCACATCCTGTGCTCTGCCTTGTTTGCACAGCCAAACACCACCGCCAGCCATACAGCTCTGCTTCACTCTGCCACTGGGCACTTGGGCTGGTCTAGGTTTCATTGTCTCTGTTGTTCAGCTCACAGCACAGCTCTGACTCACCCCAGCAGTTCCCTGGGCTCCAGCTCATCTCAGCTGCTTATCTAACTGCTGACATTGCTTCTCCACCCAGGGCAGCAGTCTTGTCTGCAGTCTCTGCTGCTCACCACTGCTTGCCATTCACCTTTCCCATGGCATGACATCTCTGCCAGGCTCTCCAAGCCTTGCTGCTTGAGCTGTCTCATGAATGTCTGCCACCAGCACTACACTGATACCTCTCAGATCTCAGCTGCTGATGCCTGGCTGCTGTGCTTGGGCTGGCTCTGGCATCCACTGTTGTTGGCGACTTCTGGAGCTTCTGAAGCTGCTCAGACTGCCAAGTTAACAGTCTTCTATGAATGCTGCTTTCTGCATCCCAGGTTCCACTTGTACTTAGGGAAAACCCACTCAACTCTAAATTTCTTTTTTATTAAACACTTGCCATATCCCTAAACTTAAAGCTTATATTCCCCAAACTTTACCAAAACTTTTTTTACAACTTCAGAGAGAGAGAGAAAAACAGAGAAACACAGACATAGATAGAGACAAAGAAGATATTTGCATCAGCCTAACTTTCCCTATCCTGCTTTATATTTACAGTTACTCCTGAAGATTAAAATACCACCATCTCAACCTAATTCATTACTGGGCATGTCCCCTGCTCCACAGTGCCCCCTACTCTCCTTTCACCATGTTCCCAGTTCAGGTACCATCTGTGGGGGACCTTCCCCCACTTTTTCCAGGGTACTCTTGAGGAGAGAGGGATAAGAAAATGTCAGATAGAGAGACCTAGCCAAGAAGAAGAAAGACAAAAACACAGGATAGTTTTGGGAGGATCCAGATTAAAATCCACTGGCCTGGAACTTTATTCAAAAGAGCTTTTTATAGCAATGCCAAGGGGTGAGGCAAAAGACCTCCCCCTTGCTAGATATAGCCAAGTGCAGACCCTTCCAGATACCTGGTAGCCATGCCCATGGTCAAATCATCCCTTTATGCAGTCTTGCTGGGTAAAGCAAGCTCAGATTCTCTGACTTTGAGTAATTTGGGCCTCCACAGTGGATCTATCAGGTTTTACCCCAATATCTGACTTCTGACCCTTTTTTATTAATAAAACAATAAAAGAAGCTGCTTTAGACATCCATTCTTCCAATACTATGATTTTTTTTCTTAGAAGCTTTCTTAGTAAATGAGAATAGAAAACATTAGCTGCTTTAAATTCTAGGTCTTCAAGCAAGGCTTTACATATGTATCCTAGAAAAAAAATATTCATGAATCTCTTCTGCTTTGATGACCCATCATGGAAAGGCTTCACCTATATCCATGTGAAGAAACAAGAACAGCCATGATCATCTATACAAATCTCATGTGCTAAATAATATTTTAAGTACTACATGATTCTCCCTCACTAACTCTTTGTAGCAACACTATAAAGTAGTGACTAACTACTGTTTTACAAAATAAGTAGATGGGAATAGATAGGTGAGATGGTTTGCCCAAAGCCATAGGCAGGTGGGGAAAATGAGAGTCAAATCAAGATATCAAAATCCAGCACAATAGTTTCTTAGCCACTTCATATTTCACATAAACACCTACTCAGTTACATCAAGTAAGACTAAAGACTAGTCATTAATCCATCAGACTTTCCTAAACTAGAAACATGTATATGTGTTATATGTGTATATATATATTCTTCTGAACTTCCTCATGTGTTGATATAAAGGCACACTAACCACTAAGTTTCCCCAAAACTTCCTTATTCCCACTAGAATCTCTCCATGTTAGAGCTGATCATCACAGACCATTACAATGAAAATGAGTCATACTGTACAGTCTGATCCCTTCAACTGTAGTCTGTAAAACACTTTCTCTAAGAAAATCACAGATACAACTGAGACATATTGATGGTTTGAGGAGCAAGTATTGATTGGACAATATGATGTAAAAAGCTTCACTAAGCTTAACTTGGCTTAAAGAGAGCTACAAGCAAGTTCTCAGTGATTATACTTTCAACAAAACAGGTGGGAAAACATACACAGCAATTGAATAGGTTCTAATGAGAAAATATTAATGGTCTGCATTCATAAATAAAAGACACATTTTGCTAATATCCTTGTCTCCTCCTGTTGCCACAGTGGCTGAGCTAACAGGTGGCTTGGAAGGCTGTTTTTTTTTTTCTTTTCAGTATTCTCATGCCACCCAAACAAATAGCTCAATTGCTCTTCTGAGAACATTCAAGGCAAGTTCCTATCTTCCAACCAGAAAACAATACTACCTTTCCTATAGGCATTCTTAGAGCAGCCTGTGCACACAGTACTATAACCGATCTTTGGCTCAATTTACTCATAGATACTACAAATGAAGCAAGGGAGAATTTCAATAGTTTGATATTTATAATGCCTCATTTTTGAAAGCTATTCAATCAGCACTTATTGAATGTCTTTTGTATAATAGGCCCTGTGCTTTGCTTTCAAATATCAATGCCCTTAGATAGGAAAATCTTTAAAGAGCCATCATTTAAAATACACTTTAATAGTCTTCTAAATGTGAAGCGTCACTAGTACTTCTCAGTAACCATTTACAGTTTGTCAACACAAGATCTTGTAAAGAGAGATAAAGAATTGCCAGTATAATGTAAGAGTAATGTGGTAATGGTGTAATGATTGCAGTCTTCACCCCGAATACATCTTTAGGCCAAAATAATCTACTGAATAGCTCACGTTTTGTAGTGGTTCATTTTAACTGTTAACATAAAACAACTTAGAATCACCAGAAAAATGGAGTCATAATTGAGGAACTGCCCAGTTCTAATTGGCCTGTGGGTATGTCTGTGATGACTTCCCTTGATTGTTAATTGACCTACCCCATTGTGAACAGCGCCATTCCCTATGCAGGGTATTCTGTGTTATATAAGAGTAGAGGAAGCTAGCTGAGTACTGAGAAGCAAGCAAGCAAGGGTCCACACGTTAATTCTCTCTGCTCTGGACTATGGATGCGGTGCTTTAAGTTCCTGCCTTCACTTCCTTGCTATAATGGATCATAACCTGGAACTGTATACCAAATAAACCCTTTCTTCCCTAAACTGCTTTTTGTCAGATCTTTTATCATAACAGCATAAATAAAATTAACACATGCTCAGAAGCTGGTTTGGATAATCTCTATACCCAGTAAATAATAATAGCTAACATATTAAGTGCTTACAGTTATATCTCCTGTAACAAACATTTCAACCATCCCATGACAGTTATTACTCTACTAACCAAAACAGAAATAAAGAAGGAAGGAAGGAAGGAAGGAAGGAAGGAAGGAAGGAAGGAAGGAAGGAAGGAAAGGAAGGAAGGAAAGAAGGAAAGAAAGAAAGAAAGAAAGAAAGAAAGAAAGAAAGAAAGAAAGAAAGAAAGAGAGAGAGAGAGAAGAAAGAAAGAGAGAGAGAGAGAAGAAAGAAAGAAAGAAAGAAAGAAAGAAAGAAAGAAAGAAAGAAAGAAAGAAAAAGAAAGAAAGGTGAAAAATGGTTAAGAACTTTCCTAGAAAACACAAATATGAATGAAGTCCAAATGCAAGCCAAGCTGGTTAGGGTGACTTCTATATTTCTTAAAATTGGCAATCCTGCTGCTACTGAGCTGGACAGTTAGTTTTTGGTCCCTTGTACTCACCTCATAAATGAGCAGAAACCCTAGCACTTGTTGGTATCTATGAAAAGCCAGCTGTGCCTCTTTCCTACATCATGCCTGAGTCCTGCAGAGTCTCTAGTCATGGCCCAACAGCACTTCATGTCCTTACAGATGGCCAAGGCACTATGTACCCCTATCTCTTACTCCCACTAAACTTCTAATGACGAGAACTATGACCATTCTTGTCATATCTAAGCCATATAAAGTCTCCAAAGCCTAACATGAGTTCTCATGCTCTTGTCAGAAGTGGTCCCTTATCCAGTAAGAAAGGACTCCTGTTGACCAATCTCTTATCAATTGGTCCAATTCAATCCCACCCTGTCCTTAACACAGTGGCTTCACCTCCCTACCAGGTAATTATTGAAGCAAAACCATGTTATAACAAGAGTGAAAACAGTCCAAATTTCTTTCCATTTCAGTTGTCCATCTTGCACCAACTGTTCTACAGTCTGTGTTTTTGCTTTTACACAGAACAACTCACACCTGAGATCTAATACCCTCTGTAATTACACCAATGTTTTCAAGAAAAATGAATTAACAAATAAATTTGTTACCCACATCAGCTAAAATGTTATCCTTAAATTTAATGTTTTCCAGAAATTAATTTAAGCAAAAATGCTTAACAGTTTATACTGTTTGATCATTAAATGTGAGAAGGTTCATCTCCCACACAACAGAGCCCAGGAGATCAGCTGACCATGCCCTATAAACCTTTACCCTTTGAGCAGGGACTGGGGACAATTATTGAATTGATTTCATTCCCACAAGTCAAATTTTTGTCTGTCTTATATTATCTTTATTGGAGTTTTTATTACTTAAGTAGCAGTCCACCTTTTACTTTTAACTTAATCTTTAGATTTTTTAAATCAGAGGGGAAATCACCATCTGATGAAATAGTATCAATAAACACTTTCAAAATCAGGTTGTCATTTTTCAGCTAACAGTAGTTATGGGTCACTGAATTATCTGGTACTTAATTTTCAGTAATTTTCTCTTTTTTACTTCTTTTCATTTATATTTAGAGGAAAACTGTAAGATTGATATCTTAAAGCATTAGTAGCACTACTAAATTAATCAAGAGTGAGAGAACTGTTGTATTTTAAAAGTGGCATGAAGGAGTCACACCATACAACAGTGCCCACATGAGAGGTTTACTGAGAAGGGAGAGAAGGGGCGGAGACCGGTCCCTGGGGAGGAGAGTGAAGGAAGCGAAAGAGAAAGAGACAGAAGGTGGGCAAGGCCCGCCTTTTATAAGGAAACTAAGTGAATGCATACAGGGGGTGCTCTTAGTGGCTGCAGCCGAAGATATATCCTGTCAGGACCCCAAGGGCAGGCCAGTACAGATGCCTAAATACTAATATTAATATTTTATTTTCTCACATCTGACATTATATAGCTCAGATATTAATACATTTAGGCAAAATTAATGTTAACACTAGATATAAATATACTCCAGAATGATTGTTCTTTATCTGTTCTACTTTGGCCAAGTGTTTAAGAACACTCTGATACTTGTTTTCATTACTTTAGGCAATGAGGCAGAAATACAATGCCCATGTAACATTGCTGATGGGGTTAACTGGGGTAATATATGTAAAAGGTTTATACAACTCCTGGTTCACAGCCTCACTCAGTAAATAGACATTATTCTGCCCCACTGGAAAAATACCTGACACTAATCCATGCTTATAAGTAACATCCTAAATATAACTAAGATAATAAACTTTCTCCTCTTAATGATGGAGGCAGGCAGATCTCTGTTTAAAAAAAAAAAAAAAAGTAAACTATTTTTTAAAAGTAATAGATTTCCTTTACTTTACTTAGCATATATGCAATTGTCAAATGATTGTTTTCAATAAAAGAAAAAAATTGAGCATAACATCTCAGTTCAATGTTGGTATAAGGCAATCTTAAATTGCTCAAGGTTATAAGTTAAAAGTCACTTTTAAAAGGAAGAGTCACTCCTCTCCAAGCATAATGAGCACTTGGAGCAATATCTGGAGACTAATTATCAGCAGCTTCTTAAAATGCAAAATATAGACAGTCTACTAATGATTAGGCCCCATAATTGATAATTATCTCTGATTAAAGAAAAGGAAGTTCTTCCAGAGGCTTCACTGCTATACACCATTGTCATAATTGATTGCTAATTGCCTCATGTAAAGATTCTTTCTATCATATGTTTAATCTTTACTGTGTATAAATAAGGTCCATGTAGCAGCCTTATTAACCATCTGAAGAAGTGATATTACTTTACAAGTGTCTTTGCACATTAGTATTCAGCCTAATTCTTCATATTTGCATATGAAAAGGTACAAGCAGTTCATGCTCCCAAGCTAAAAGGAGAAATCTTTTGCTCTGGCCACTTTTGAATTCTTGTCTTGATCCAAACTTTGTGAGAAGAGAGAACAGCCTTCCCTCTGGGATGTGCCAGAGACTGTAGATCCCTGCCAACACTTGGCCGCACCTCGGGTAGTGATACTCCCTTGCCTCCTTCCTTCACCTGAGCAATTCAGGGCATCTTAGCTTTCCATGACTCTTCTTCTCCTGTCACTATTTCCAAACGAGCTTGTTGCTAAAGTTTTCCTGCCTGGCCCATGGTCAGGACAAATCTCTCTCATCTGCCAGTCCCACAGCCACTCAGACCCGACCAAGTAAACACAGAGACTTATATTGCTTACAAACTGTATGGCCGTGGCAGGCTTCTTGCTAACTGTTCTTACAGGTTAAATTAATCCATTTCCATAAATCTACACCTTGCCATGTGGCTTGTGGCTTACCGGCATCTTCACATGCTGTTTGTCATCATGGCGGCTGGCAGTGTCTCTCTGACTCAGCCTTCCACTTCCCAGCTTTATTCTCCTCCTTATCCCACCTATACTTCCTGCCTGGCCACTGGCCAATCAGTGATTTATTTATTGACCAATCAGCAACACACTTGACACAGAGACCATCCCACAGCACGAGCTTATCACTATTTTGCTAATACCTATAATCAATACTAGTCTAAAACTCGTTGGCCAGCAGTTTCTTGAGTCTGCTGAGCCTGACACCTCGAACCCCATTTCCCTGAGTCCTTCCCTTTCTTGCCCACCCTGGTTCTCTGAGCTCAGACTTCCTTTCCTCTTTACCTGTTTTCCTCTATTCTCATGCTTCCAGTTATCCAGCTCTTCTACAAACTATTCTTTGATGTGTTGCTGAGTTGAATACTATCCTCCCCCCAAATCATGTCCACTCTTGAATTTTGAACATGAAAACGTGGTTTTGGCAACCGAGTCTTTGCAGATGCACTTAGTTAAAAACATCAGAATGACCACTTGGACTTAGGGTGAGCCATGGTAACCAATAAGAAAGAACAAGGCAGCAGGGAAGAAGGCGGTGTGAGGATAGAGGCAGAGACGGGGTGATTCAGCTGCCAGGGTTGCTGACATTTGCCTGAAGCCGAGGGAAAGATGGAATGGGTCGACTCTGGACTCCAAACGGAGCCAGGCTGCTTGGCACCTGCACCAACAGGGGGTGCATTTCTCTGTCATGCCACCAGGGTTCTGGCCAACCCAGGGAAGTGACTGCTGGGGTTCTTGCTCCTTTTGCCTATATCTGTGGCACCTGCACTAAATACTCCCATCCATCCCTCTCCACAACTGCCTTCTCATCCATCCCTTCTCCTTTTTAATGTCAGAATCCTGCCATCATCCCAAACTTAAAAAAAAAAAGTCCCCTGTCACTTGGCCTCTGGTGTGCTGGTATAAACCACTACATATGGCTATGAACTCTGGTTATATAAAGGAGACTTTACAATATTTTTGCTCCATCTCATACTCTCTTACCCATTGATTAATTTGCTAATTTGACAAACACAATCTTTTTTTGTTTTGTTTTGGTTTGGTTTTTGGTTTTTTTCGAGACAGAGTTTCTCTGTGTAGCTTTGCGCCTTTCCTGGAACTCTGTTTGGAGACCAGGCTGGCCTCTAACTCACAGAGATCCACCTGCCTCTGCCTCCCGAGTACTGGGATTAAAGGTGTGTGACACCACCGCCCGGCAACAAACACAATCTGAGCTTAGTTCTTTTCATTAATAAAAGCATCCTTATAGCCTAGCATTTTTTTTTACTCTCCCTCCTTCTATGACTGTATGGTGCAAGTTATGACTGACAGCTTGTCCATCTGTCCTTTATATTCATTGTTTTCATTCCAACTTTCCATCTTTCTCATCAAGTCCCCAGTTAGCTCCTTTCTCTCTCTGGTCTAAGTTATAGCACTGGTCCCTAGTCAACCCCTAGCCTGTATCCTTGTGTTTCTTCAATACAATTCAATGAATGTCATAACATTTGCTAGAGTGCTAGAAGGTCAATTCCCAGATCTTATGCAAAACTCTTCTTCATTTGGGATCCAGGCTAATTCCCTTAAAAGATTTATATAAGCTCAACATTTAAATTTAGTGAACTTTTATTATTGTGGTGTAAACCCACTTTTCCCATTTTCTTTTCCTTAAAATATCTATTGGCCCCACTTATACTTTTTAGCAACAGATAAGCCTAAAATTCCTTCCTTTTCTTCATGGCTCTCAGTTCTGATTCATCATGAAGAATTTTCATCATGCATCTCACATAATTTTCTTCCATCTTAAGCATATTATTTTGCCAGTTATTATTAGCTGATTAATAATATATTGCTGTTTAGGCTATCATAACATGTTTTGTTTCCTTAAAAAAATCTTAAGCTTCCCCCAGAATATAGACCATGATACTACTTATACCTCTACTAAATGTGTTGAAGGAATGCTTAGAAGATTTGGGATAGCACCTTGAAAGAATTAGCAATGATCCTAGGAGACAAGAGTACATACCTCCTCCTTAGAAAGTAAATAGTTGAGCTGGCAGGATGGCTCAGCTGGTGACAGAGCGGAGGAATTCGTGTAAAAGTAGGAGAACCACCTTACAAGGCTGTGCCTGTGTCCTGACCTCCATCCACCAACACATCATGTACACAAAAACACAAATGATGATCAGAATAAATAAAATTGTAAACATTTTTATTTTGAAAAACAACAGAAAAGAATGAAGATGAGTCCACATACTCCTTCCCATTTGACTTAAATGCATCTGTAAATGCTGGCTGATGATAATTTCAAAATGACCAAGTATCCTGTTTGATTCTCAGAACTTGAAAGTAAATAACTTACCAATTTTAAATCATACTGTCTACTAGTCTAATAATCATTAAATAATATGATAAAATTTTTCTAACAATCTCAGCAAATAATTATTATATCCATTAAGGCACAATTTAAAATGAAAGTCATATCTGTAGTCGGGAGTTTCTTTCCCATCTGCCTGTTCCCAAATGCCCGGCAGCCATTTCCCAAATAATTAACTTGGAGGCTTAATATTATTTATAAATGTTCTGCCATTAGCTCAGGCTTATTATTAACTAGCTCTTATACTTAAATTAACACATAATTCTTATCTATGTTTAGCCACGTGGCTTGGTACCTTTTCTCAGTGCAACATTCTCATCTTGCTTCCTCTGTATCTGGCTGGTGACTACTGACTCCATCCTTCCTCTTCCCAGAATTCTCCTAGTCTGCTTGTCCCACCTATACTTCCTACCTGATTAATGGCCAATCAGCATTTTATTAAACCAATTCCAGTGACAAATCTTTACAGTGTAGAAGAGCATTATCTCCCAGCATATACCAATACACATGACCCAATCTTAATTATTAATCACTACATCCACATAGACAAATATCTATTGAATATTATATGTACTATGCAAATCAAAATATTGATTACTGGGTCCATAGCATATTATCCATAGAAATTAAATACAGAATGAACTCTATTGCTCTTCAGAGAATTATCTACACACAAGTATTCTGCCTATCTGCTTTATCTTTTTAATTCAAGTGTACGCACAACAATAATGTAGGAAACCTTTTCTACAGCAATGCAACAACATGCTTTTAAACTGTGCCTTAGCTTTCCTTGATTAGCTTATCCTTCTCTTGGAAGAAAAAAAATTTTACACTGCAAGCTCCAGGATTCCAAACAGATCCCTGCATACTATATTCCTTGCTCTCACTGCTCAGATGTTTCCTAGACACAAAGTGGAGAAAGGAAGGTGGAGTCCTGTCCTAGCTCTGCTCACATGTGAACACAGTGAGCTCTGACCTCCACGGCCTCCTTATCAACTCCTAGTATGTCCTAAATCACTTCAATGACTCACTCGATTATCAAAGCTCCTGCATGCCAGGCCTGATTCCTAGTTTATAACTAGGGAGGAAGAGGTGAATCAAATACGGTGGCTGCCTTCAAAATTTACAGTTCAGAAGGTTAGACCAGCACATAAACAAATAGGTACCATAAAGGGATCCGGCTGCCCTGTTCAGAGTACACAAAGGAAGCACAATGGCTTCCAGGCAGGAAGCAGAAGAAGCAGTCTGCTTTCCTTATGCTCATGTTTAACACACTTTCTTAATATTTCAAAATGCAATCCAATCAAACAAAATTAAACATGAACCATAAGCATCTCACCATAAGTTATTTAGATAGAAGGAATGTTGGAAGTCTCAGTGTTTGGGATGCCCGTTATGCACTCATAGCCCTTACAAAAACAATCTGCATACCACATCCTCAATATGATGGAAAAGAATGCAGTCAATAAAAATTATGCTTTACAAGTTCAAAAACTCTCCAGGAATGTTGGCTGGGAAGACGCTGAGTAAGAATGTGTATGGCATACAGAAGGAGCTGCACTGAGCTCTCCATAGAGAGAGAGAAAATGAAAACATACTAACTAGTCACTTATGTTTTATTACTTTCTTTATTATGGCTTTAAATATCTTCCAAATTTACATTTGTGACCTGAAAATAAATAATACAAATAAAATCCCACACTGTCCTTCCAAGGAAACTCCGCATTCCCCTAACGTTAGAGAGAGAAAAGGAAACACAGATAAACGGAAGAAGAGAAAACAGCACTAGAACACGGGCTAGCACTTCCTCACCTTGCAGCCCTGGAGACTTCCTGGTGCTTCAACAGAGCTTAAGGATGAGCAGTTTGTTGCTCAATACATTTTTATTAAGTATGAACCTTTATATCCAAATTAATTAATATGCCTTAATGCAATCCCAGGAACCTGTCAGTAGGGTAGTACCTATGCAGGGGCATAGGAAGTTGTTCAGATATTTAAAACTGTGAAGTCTCCTTCTGTCCTTTTCACCTCTGGTTTCCTCTGCTCCAAAATGTCCCCCTAATGCTACCCTCATGGCTGCAGCATTCCCCTGCTCTCCAGTCAGTTGGCTGACAGAGTGGGGGAGGCAGCAGACACTCAGCACAACAAAGCCCGTCTGAGCAGCTAATGTGGGACTTTGAACAATAAATCTTGATGACTATTTAAAACACCAAAGGACCAGAGGGCAAATGTTCTGCACATTTTATTTAGTTGTTTGCATGCTAATTTACACAATTCTGTAAGTAAAATATTTTTCTTGTTACTTTATTATTATACAACAGAGAATCTTCATGAAGTTCCTTAGTGTTTGTGTGTGTGTGTGTGTGTGTGTGTGTGTGTGTGTTAAGCATCTTAGAAAGAGTAATTCACTTTTAATTACATTATCTTAGAAAAAAGTATGATCATGTGGAGGGAGAAATAACAGCTCTGTCCATACATGTTTAGCATCTGTAACCTTGGGCCAGCCATACCACACTCAGACCTTCTAGATTTTATGAAGAGCTGAGCTAAATGATGTTATGTCTCTGGTTGCTCTGAAAATATGCAATATTGGGGAGAGATTAGACAGATAGATTGATTGATAGATAGATAGATTGATAGATAGATAGATAGACAGATAGATAGATAGATGATAGATAGACACATATATACATACGTACATACATAGATCATATATAGATACATAGGTATTTTTAAATTCTCTTGAAAAACAACAAGCATAAAGAAGCTTAGTTGCTCAAAACAGTTATTTATTCTCTCTAATCAAGATTTATTTGAAATAATTATATGCATAATTAATTTTTAGTCTCCTGTTACATGTATGAATATAGTACAAGACAGCTTCAGTATCAAGGAAGTAAGTCTAGATTGCCATGGAATGACAGTGAGTAGCTTGGCCTAAGTGAGGAATGAATACTATTGCACACAAGGCAAAAAATGAGGTCATCTCCTATTACATGCTTACAGTCCTGGAACTAGCAGTGGCCTTTTTAGAAAGCTGCTTTGTGCTCTAGAAGCACACATTGCAGCAGTGTTTAATGCTCATTTCTTCATCATATCCACATTATTGTCTATGGGAAATATGATGACAATCCCTGCTACACACATGAAAGAAATCAAGGCTCAGAGAGGTTAAGTATCTTACCTAAGATGACAGAACTAGTTAGGGACAGAACCGAATCAGGGACAAAGGTCTCTCTGCTTTTGTTGTATTCTTAACTATGTTCATTCTGCCCAATGACATACCATTGCCTGTCCTTCCATTCTGGGGCTCTTTCTGAGCTGAGCCTCAAACCTACCTCATTAGAACCGTTTTTGCTGTTCTATTTTATTTTACTCTGTGATGGTGGTGGTGGTGGTGATGGTGTGTGTGTGTGTGTGTGTGTGTGTGTGTGTGTGTACACACAGGGATGTGTATGCATTCTTCAGGAGCCATCTACATTATGCTCTAAGACAGAGTCTCTCCATGGCCTGGAAATTCCTGAGTAGCTGAACTTACTAGCTAGCCTCAAGGATCTGCATGTCTCTTCCTTACCATTGCTAGGATTACAAGTCTACAGCACAAAGATCAGCTTCCAGCATCAGGGTTTTTTTTTTGGGGGGGGGTTGTTTGTTTATTCATGTAGATGCCATGTAGATTTCCATGTGAATTAAGGTCCTCATGATTGCATTTTGTATAATATTATTTTAAGATATGTTACATTTGTTTATGCTGTGAAACACTTGTTTAATGATACAAAGGTGTGTTGCATTCTTTTATGCTGCAGTTGTTTAACTCCATGAAGCTATGTTACTTTGCATGTCTAAAGTACCTGATGGTCTAATAAAGAGCTGAACAGCCAATAACAAGGCAGGAGAAAAGTATAAACGGGGCTTGCAGGCAGAGAAAATATATAGAAGGAGAAAAAGAGGGACTAGGAAGGAGGAGCAGGATAAGGAGGAAGACTCCAGGGGCCAGCTACACAGCTACACAGCAAGCCACAGAGTAGGAAGTAAAGAAAGGTATACAGAATAGAGAAAGGTAAAAATCCCAAGACAAAAGCTAGATGGGATAATTTAAGAAAAGCTGACTAGAAACAAGCCAAGCTAAGGCCAGGAATTTATGACTATGACTCCATGTGTGATTTATTTGAGAACTGGGTGGTGGCCCCCAAAGATCAAATAACAAAGAGTATAAGCATAAAGAGTGAAAACAACCAACAACAGTGTGGTAAGCTCATTATTAACTGAGTCATTCCCCAGACCTACTGGTCTCTTTTATGTGCACTTCATAGAAACCAAATAGTTTTCTTTTCCCATCTTTTTGCCTTTTCCAAAGATGCTTATCCCAGACCCTTATTTTCAGCTTCTAACTGTGTCTCAAATTATACCAGTCTGCCTTTATGGACACCATGATTCCTTCCTCAATTTCATAAAATGCATTTGCTCTTCTTGTGCAGCATTTATCACATCATTACTGAGGATTATAGTTCACATCTTGATTTATCACCTCTCATAAAATGAACTCCTTGTACACAGAATGAGTCAATCAAGAGTTCATTGCATACCCTCAAAGCATTTTACATGAAGGAATGTGGGTCACTCAGAATATCATTTGTTCTCTGATAAACAGGAAGTTTCAGGATCGGGGATATAGTTCAGTTGGCAATAGTACTTGCCTAGCACATATAAGGCTCTGTGTTCAATTCCTGTATCACATGAACCAGGCACGATGACAAATGTTTGTAATCTCAGAACCTGGGGGATGAAGGCAGGGATAGCAGAGGTTCAACAGCACCCTCAGCTGCTAGACAGGTCAAGGCCAGCCTAAGCTACAGGAAATCCTGTCTTAGAAAAAATGTTTTCAAACAAATGTTCTGGTTTTGGTTTTGGTTTTGTTTGGTGTTTTTTGTTCGTTTGTTTGTTTTGTTTTTGTTTGTTTGGGGTTTTTGTTGTTGTTGTTGTTGTTTGTTTTTTTGAGATAGGGTTTGTCTGTGTAGTTTTAGTGCCTGTCCTGGATCTCACTCTGTAGATCAGGCTGGCCTCAAACTCACAGAGATCTACCTGCCTCTTCCTCCCGAGTGCTGGGAGTAAAGGTGTGCGCCACCACCTCCCAGGAAATGTTCTGTTTAAATGTGCCACCACCTTCTGGTAAATGTTCTGTTTAAAGGCATATTATATATATGTGTGTGTGTGTGTGTGTGTGTGTGTGTGTGTGTGTGTGTGTGTGTATTATAAACTGTGGTAAGTTCTCAAGAGTGGAAACATGCAAATAACATACTTGTACACATACAGATGCCTCAAGAAATCACGTAGAGAAAAAGCTGAGAAGATCGTTTTTGGTCTGATTTACTGTTACTAAAATATGAAATACAGAATCAACTTGGGCCATTGAGTTTTCTATGTTATATTTCCGATTCTCCCAATATTTAATGCTATGGACAAAATATTACATGTAATAATTTAAAAATTTCATCAAAAAGAAGTCATTATAACACTTTTACTGTCGTTTGCTTTTCTGGTTACCTTAAAACTCAATATAAATATGGTAGCAGTGGCACAGCAAAAATATGTATCTAAACATGAATCATTTTGAGAGTTCAAACTTTTTACCCACCATCAGCTTTAACTAGAAATGGGAACTAGGTTTGGGGAGCTGTCAAATGAACTTTAAATGTGCTCACACAGTCATCTGCCCTCACAGGTTCCATACAGGGAGCACTATAGTATAGTAACTGTGACAAAATGATAAACACAAAACAAATAGAAACAACTTTAATTCACCATTGGTGCCTGGCCCTTGTTTTCTATTCAGAACACGTCAGTTTAATCTCAAACTGCCTGCCTGCCCATTTCTCTAGAAACATCTCCAAACACTTTCTACTCAAACTCTCAAATAGCTTTCTACCTTCCAAATGATTACAGCTCATCATGAGGGAAAAAAAGAGAAATTCTGTCTAAATGCCTCTCCCCTTAGCACAACCAGGACTGACTAGCAGCGCCTCATTATCTTATGGCACCAGTGATGTCTACTTCCCAATACGGGTGTGTGTCTCCCATCACACAGTAGCCTCCCTTCCCAATACGGGTGTGTGTCTCCCATCACACAGTAGCCTCCCTTCCCAATACGGGTGTGTGTCTCCCATCACACAGTAGCCTCCCTTCTTTATAGTTTTACTTCTTTGGTTTTAGTTACCTGAGATGAACTATGGTCCAAAAACCTCAAGTAGATAACAGTATAGAAATCAACAATTCACAAAGCTAAACCACTTGTCTGCCTATTAGCATGATGAAACCTCACATCATCCCATCCAGGCAGTGTACCACCCTTTTATTCAGCATACCATACTACATCCTTTATGCCTACCTGTCTCGTGATGATAATCCCAGTGATCAGATCCACTGTTATAGAATCAGAGGGCTGTGCTCACATAGTATTATTTTACTTAATAATGGTGCCAAAGCACAAGAGTAAAGACACTGCAAGTGGGCCATGATGAAAAGAAGCCACACTTCATAAATCTTCCTATATCCAGTAGAATCTAAGCTTCCACACCTGAGGTCCACTCATTGTGCAGAGGCCCTGTGAGCTGCCCGTGAAAACTGCCCCTTCAACGAACACAAGAGGTCAAAATATCTAATAAAGAAGTGAGCTAAAAGATCTCAAGTGTCTACACATTGTTGAATGTGGAAGTATAATCTACTAGTTAATATTCCATGGAATAGAGAATTGAAACATGAACACAACAGATTACTACCATACAACTTTACATTAAGTTATTCTATATATCCTTCATGATATGTTTCAGTTTCTGATTTATTCTAGATTTTGACTCTCCAAAAGCATACCTAGAAGCTGTGGCCACACATGGTAAATACTTACCAATTGGAAACCCCAAATAATGATGATTACTCAAAATATTTTTCTAGAAGTTGTTTTTAGAATTGTTACTGACTTTGAATTTTCATTCTGTTTTCACACCATATCTTTTTTCCCAAATTAGACAATAGCAGATGGTGGAGAGTAATTATTTTTCCAGATGTTTAAGATTCTGTTTTTTAATATGAAAGCCAGTTTATACCTAGAAAAGTAATAAACCTGCTTAACTAGCTTCACAAAAAAGTTGATTTTAATAATTATTGGTTTATGTCCCCAAGACCCAGAACTAGTTTTCTCTGTGTCTTACTTTGCTTTCCATCGATGTAATAGAACATACTAACCAAAAGCCAGTGCCTCTGCAGAGGCCAGAAGGCAGCCTTGGACCCCAGCAGCTGGCCAGCAGCACAAGCACGAGGACAGAAATCGGTCCTCTGAAATTTGGCTCTTCACCACTAAGCTTTTCCTCCAGCTCCTGCCATAGCCATTGTGATCATCACTACAGCCCCTTATCTATCTGGGTATTGCAATTTTCAGTACCACCAGATGTTACAGTAGACACAAGCCTCACAGGATAGATCAGTGGTAGGTCCAGGGCTCTAACAAAATCAGTATGCCTCTGGGGCTAGACTCCTTAAACCCACATAATAATAGCTGCCCCTAATGGGGAGGGGGTGGACACTGAGACTAGCAGACTTTATAACAAATAAAAGAATATGCAAGTGAAATCTGGAAATATAGAAAAGGAGAGTCTGAACTGGAAGTCAAACATGAGAGAAATTGTCTAGTGTGTCAAAAATACTAAGGGATACTGTAGAGTCTGGAGTCATCCAATAACTCTTCAATAATACAAAGTTCTAACACTGCCAAGACAATATTAAGATGCTGCTAAATAAGATACATATTTTGTTTTTATCTCTTCGAAATTGTTGAGTAAGTCTCCTGCTTTGTTTGAAAAGGACTCCAAATTTAGGAACAAAACACACTTTACCAAAATAACTTACTGTCAATAATTCATAGGTTCATCTAATTTGAGTAAAAGGATTGCCCTTCATTGCTTGAGGTCTGACCTCATTAGGACTAGGCACTTGCCTCTTGTAACGTGCCAAGTCCAAAGTGAAGTGCACTGTAAACACAAAATGTGAATTGGATGTTGGAGATGAGACAGAGAGACAGAGAGTGATATGTATACACATATATATATATATATATGGAGAGAGAGAGAGAGGAGAGGATGGGAGGGGAAAGGCAGAGAGACACAGAGAAAGCATCAATCAGTTGAAATGACTAAAAATAGAATGTTAATATTAATCATCCATTTCTTCTTATTCTTTTAAAACATGAATTCTAAGAAATGCATACTGCAAGTGTGGCTCACATTACATTTCTGTTAGAATATTTGAGATCTTTCACTACACAGTGAATTTCTTTTTTATAATTAATTTAATTTTACGTATCAGCCACAGATTCCCCTGTCCCACTATATCACACAGTCTGAAGTTAAGAGAGTCAAAAACTTCTCTTTTAAGTTCATATGTGATAAAGCTTTCAGATTCTGATAAAATTCACTATATTTGTTCATGCATTTTTGCTTTCAAATGCATTTTGAATGGTTAAAAGAGAACCATCCTACTTCTTCACTGAACTGAGACAGTTGCAAGGCATTGGAGCCACCAACTGTTCAAAGGCGGCAGTGCCTAGCTTGCTGAATCCTCCAGAAAGAAAAAAAAAAAGGATATGTGAGTGGAACAATTATTTGATGGGAAGAATGTTGTAATAAGTAAATAAAATGTGTATAATTTCTATCTTAAATAATTATGATGGTTGTCCATAGAGGAAAAATGGTTTAGACTGTATTTTCATAGGTTGTTTTTAGAAAATAGTTTAAAATATTTCTTGATAAAAGAACATGGATAAGAATATTTTAAAAAGAACCTTCAGAGGTTGTAATAAATATCAAATCACTTTATTTATGCAACATAAAAATTTAATTGTCAGGAAATAGAAAATGACAATCATTAGTGCCTATAACAAGAAGTAAAGTATACTGTAACTACTTTTAAGACAGATCTGTCAATTTGAGAAGTTTTGGAAAACACATTTATATCTACAGACTTACTCTCTGGGGTCTTTTTGCACCCACTGCTGTGGCGAGTGATTCTGACTAGCACCCCAGAGCTGCTGCTTTGTGGACGATGGAGGAGCCTCTTGAGCACAAGAAGGGCCCTCACTGAACTGGTAGAAAAGTTTTCAGACTTGGCTGGTCTAAAAAAAAAAAAAAAAATGACATGTACGTCCTCTTCCCATGGCTCCAAAAAAAAAAGAGGCAAAATAATCCACATAGCAAACTTCAGCTTCCAAATGTTGAACATTAAGTAATGATTTCTAAAGTAGAATGAAATTTACATAATTTATTTAATGTTGTTTTTTAAGCCAAGCAAAGAAGTCTCTGTAAAGTTAGAGAATTTTCTTCAGTGCATGCCCAGTCATTACTTTTACTTTTATCTGCAACAATTCCATATAAAAAGCCAAACACTCATCTCGATTTGTTTTAACAATGAGCTTTCAAGATATGTGACATGTGAAAGAAATATTTAACTTACTCTGATGGGAAAACATCACAATGACACATGACACACTTGCACTGGGGATGGCATTCGAGGTAACACACGAGAAGAGGCAGCATAACTAAAAAATGATGTCTGGGAGACAGACACTGTCACAGCTCATTTTCTGTAGCTATAATGGAACACTAGCATTTGGGTAATATTTAAGAAATGTTTATGCAACCCACGGTATCAGTGGTCCAAGAGCATGGTACCAGCATCCCCTTAGTTTTAGTGAGGGCTTTCTGACAGTATCACAACAGTGGCTGGCACCATGGGATAAAAGGGATTCAGTGCTAGGATTGCTTTAAAAAAATGTAATAGCCATCTATTGTGACAATTGACTGAAGATCCTTCCAAGAAAACAATCTGAATAACTTAACTATCTCTCACCAAATCCTACTGCTAAAAACATCCTATTTTGGGTTTTCTTATTCTAACCTGAAATATGTGGAAAAATAAACGCTTCTTCAAAAAGTTTCTAGAACCAGCAGTTCACTTAGAAGTAAAAGCCAAACATACCACAGAGCTAGTTTCCCTGTCCCAAGTGTTTGGACCTTCTAAATGTGCCTACTTAAAATGCTTAGTTTACTGCATACTTTTAAAATAAGAATTATTCTTTTAAAAAATAGTTTGTAAACAACCAATACATGTGAAAATTTTAAAACATGCAATTGGCTCCGTCTAACGCAGTTTCACATGAGAAGCCACAGGATGTTAAAATATGCCTCGGAGGCAGAAGAGATGTCCAGGCTATCCCGTGCTGCAGAAAAGCTAGGAATGTGCTGGCTTTCTATTCTAATGAAACCACAGGCTACTGGTGGAGGGAAGAATGATACAGATAACCCAGGAAAGAAAACTGCAGAGTAAGTAAGTGTGGTTCAGAAACCTTGACGGAGCCAAGAAACTTGCAAGTGGTTATTTCTTGTAATGACCTGATGTAAATTTGAGATCATACTTTTTTAAGGGTCTGATCAGTTGTTGATTTTTTAAAATAATATATTTTATTAACACATTGAGTACTCTCAACAATGTATTTTGATGATGTTCTATTTTTTGCCCCAACTTCTCTCAGATCTGCCCGTCCTCCTCATCTTCCTCCAGTTCATGTCTTCTGCTCTTCATAGGATTTTGTTGTTTTGTTTTTAAAACCATTTTTTACATTTATTTATTTTATGTGTACAAGTGTTTTGCCTGCATGTATGTGTGTATACCACATGCTTGCATGGTGTCCGCAGAGTCCAGAAGAGGCTGTCAAATCCTCTGGAATTGCAGTTACAGACAGTCGTGAGTCCCCATGTTGGTTCTGGGCATCAACCTGGGTCCTCTGCAAGAACAGAGACTCTTAACAGCTGAGCCATCCCTCCAGCCTGTTTTGTTGTTGTCTTAGAAGAGACTGTTTCACATCAGACACCCCAGTCCTCTCCCTCTCGAGAGCTTTCCACCCTCTTTTCCATGATGTTCCCTGAGCCTTGTGTTGCAGATATATTATTAATTGGGGAATGGGCACCACACTTTCAGGTATTTTCTGGGTTTTGACCATGTGGCTTCCTGCTATAATCTAGTTTTATGGCAATTTATAAATATCTAAAAACAACATCATAATCATAATCACCTCAAAATTGTAAAATGCCATGGTGACAGTTGTTTTCTTACAGCAAAAAGCCAATTATTAAGTTGTTTGGGGCAGATGAAACACTGGAGAAGTTGTTTGAATTTTAAATAAAGGAATCACTGATAAGCACCAGCTTTCAGAGACGTAGTTCACTGATAGGTCTCCTCATTTGCTTCTTTGACTGTGGTAATGTGATGTCTGGTCACTTTATGCATGAACTGAAGTTAACTGCGCTGGCATAGCATACTGCTTCAGAGTCACACCTCTGTACACATTGTGTCAGGAGTCTTACTACCATCCAGAAATAATGAGACACCTTTAGCCACCACTTGGAACTAATGGAGTAGTTAAGGCATAAACATAATCTGCCACGCTGAAAATTTTAAGTCTAGCAGATAAAAAATAAGTGTATATGCCTTGGACACTAGAGGATTTTACATCCTCAAGTGTCACGTTAATCATTACAGTGCAGTTTGCAGACAACCAGAAACCATTTTACATAGAGCATACCCCAAGTAGTTTTACTTATTTGAATGTTAATGTGTTTGTTCTATTTAAGGAAAAGAATATGTGTTTAATATAATATTTATTACAAGCAAAACCATGGTGCTGTTTTGTTTTTGTATTTTAAGTCAAACACAGGTGGTGAGATGGCTCAGTAGGTAAAGGCGCGTGCCTCCATGCTTCTTGCCTCCATGCTTCTTGCCTCCATGCTTCTTGCCTCCATGCTTCTTGCCTCCATGCTTCTTGCCTCCATGCTTCTTGCCTCCATGCTTGAGGACCTGAGCTCCAGCACCAGACCCCACATGGTCAGAGGAAAGAACCAGCTACTCCAAATTATCCTCTGCCCTCCAGTCTCTGTGGTACACATGCACACCCCCTACACAAAATAAACAAATAAATGTAAGAATAATACATAAGAATTAATCCACTGAGTAAAAAAGAATGAAATACAATAAAACTATTGAACAAATATTACATTAGGTATTGTGTGGATATGACAGACACTGAGAAAGTGATTTTGAAATTACTAAACTTGAGGAAACAGTGTTTTGTCTTTAAATTTATTTGGTTTTTTGTTAGCTCTTACATTAGTTTTTATGTTTATGTAATTTTCCAAAATGTGTTTCAAGAGATTATCAGGTTAATGTCAACAATTAAACTTATTTAGTTAATTTGGCATTTGAAGGCACTTATTTTTAATTACTTGCGTCTTTTTACTAACTGATTCACAAACTATTTTCTTCTACACCATGGTCTATATCTATGATTCCCTAAAACTTGGATTACAGGTTCAAAGATCCAACCAGAACAATCTACTTCTTACCTCTGCTTCAGATATAAAATTTGAGATAACTGTATTTTATTTTGGTAAATAAACCAGGGGATCATCAGTTAATCACTGTCATAGTGACTGCTTTATATGTATATATCTAGTTATATCTCTAAAAGTTATAGTATATTTAATATAGAAAAGTATTTGTATGCTTCTATATATATTGAGTTGTTATTGATAGCATAATAACTGAAAACAATACCTGGTACTATGTTCAGCATTTATGATTTGGTGATAGGAAATAATCATAAGGTTTTCTAACTATCAAATATATTCATATGAAATGTATCCAAAACACTTGGTACTTTTTAACATGGGCAGAAATACTATTATGTCCTAAAATATTTTTTAACTCCTCCAAATCACATTAGAATTCTTTCAATCTTCCCTCAGGGCCTCTCTATTAACAGAATTCTCCCCAGAACATCAGCAATGAAAATGGATAATACTTTGTATTTTGCTTTGCCTCCTTTAGGGCTAGTTACTACAGCTATGCCTTCTGCTTATATCTTCCTATGTGACTGATACCGTAAGTAATCTCATGTTGGTGATGTGGGTTCTTCCTGTTTAGGTATACTCCAGAATTGGAATGCATTATAATTACATACTCACGGGAACTTAGCTGAACACAATTTTACATTTACATTATGAGCTCTGCCTTCAGGCAGTGACAGTAAAAAGTAATGAGATGAAGCCAAAGAGTTCTGCAAACACTTCTTTCTGAAAAAGGATATATGAGAGGTAGACTCAAGGGAAAAAATGCTATAGACTGTGCGTGTCAGATAGAAAGAAAATAATGTATTAAATTTGAAAAGGATTTTTTAAAGATATGGTGTGTTAGGAAACAGGTGAGATTGATAACGAGCCCAAGGTCAAATTAAAAAAGAAAGAATTTTCTTATTCTCCCAAGTGTCTGTCCAGGAGAAGTCAAGTGACACAGAACAAAGAGAGATGGCATCACAAGGCACATTCATGTCCTCTGTCTGTGTGGCCTCTTTGGAACTCACGAGGCTTCCTTAACCACATGTTCAAAACGAGTCACTAGCACTCTTCATCTACTTAGAACGGAGGGCAAGAACAGAGAGGAACACTCCCCTAACTGTTCCAACAGGACTGGAAAGAGCAGAGAGGAGCACTCACCTAACTGTTCCAACAGGACTGGAAAGAGCAGAGAGGAGCACTCACCTAACTGTTCCAACAGGACTGGAAAGAGCAGAGAGGAGCACTCACCTAACTGTTCCAACAGGACTGGAAAGAGCAGAGAGGAACACTCCCCTAACTGTTCCAACAGGACTGGAAAGAGCAGAGAGGAGCACTCACCTAACTGTTAAAACAGGACTGGAAAGAGCAGAGAGGAGCACTCACCTAACTGTTCCAACAGGACTGGAAAGAGCAGAGAGGAGCACTCACCTAACTGTTCCAACAGGACTGGAAAGAGCAGAGAGGAACACTCACCTAACTGTTCAAACAAGACTGGAAAGAGCAGAGAGGAACACTCACCTAACTGTTCAAACAAGACTGGAAAGCCACCTGTATCACTGCCCCTTATATCCCACTGCCTACAAGTCAGTCTTACAAATGAATGCAAATTGGAAGAATACTCTCTTCATCTGGCGGGCACCAAACTAATATTTAGGGAGCTTTATTATTTAGAAGCATTTAGGTTATCTCCGCTCAGCCTGCTCTTCTGCCCTATCCTCCTATCCCTTTCCTCACTTAAACTTCCCTCCATTAGTCCCTTTCCCCATTCCTTCAAGACCTTTTGCCCCCTTACTCACCAATGGCTCCTTTCTAGTTTCTGGGTCTATAGGTACTCCAAGTTGAACACACAAATGTAAAAATTTGACACTAGGAGCCAATGTGAGTGAGAACTAAGGCTATCTGAAAAAGCCATATGCAAATCTATCATTTCATAAACTTTATATAAGTGTGTGTGTGTGTGTGTGTGTGTGTGTGTGTGTGTGTGTGTAATTGATATTATCATACATAGAGGATTATATTCCTCCTAGAAGCCATAGGTTGACAAATAAAAGCTCAGTGCCAGACATGGGATCCCTTTCCTTGAGTTGTTGAACAGGAGTGTTCTGAAGATCCCTAAAACAATGCAGGATATTGTCATTGCTCTTGGTTATGCACCACAACTTGATGGTAAGACTCTGTTGCTGAACATACTATACACTTTGGTCACAGAACACAAGGAATCAAGTTGATGCTAACCAGTAAACTTCCTTCCTGCTGATTGACATTCATAGTACTCGAAGATGCTATGCAGGCTTCTTGGGGGCTGAGGAGCTGCAGTCACACCCTGCTGTAAATCCTGTCATCTACAACAATCTACAAGCATGATACAATATACCTATGGGTGAAACAGTGGTACAAATTTCAGGGTTATTCTAGTTTCAGTCTGTTGTTGTGACAAAACATTCTGACAAAGTGCAACTCAGGGAAGGGAACAGTTTCTTTCACCTTACATTCTCAGGACACAGTCTGTCACCGGAGAAAGTTAGGGCAGGACCTAGAACAGGAAACATAGAGTAAAGCTAATTAAGCTTACTATTGGTGAGCTTACTGGCTTATGATCAACTAGCTTTCTTATACAGGCCAAGACCATCTGCCTAGGGATGACATTGCCCACAGTTAACTGGACCCTCCTACATTAGTTAATAAACATGGCAACACCCCAGAGATGCCCACATACCCGTTCTTATCTGGACACTTCTTCAGTCTAGATTCTCTCTTCCCAGGTGATTCTAGGTTATGTCAAGTCAACAATAAAAACTAACCAAGAGAGAGGTAACCAACCAATGACTTTCTGATTGAATTTAAAGCCTACCCAAAGAAAAATATCCATGCCTAATGCTATAAGTCTGGCTCCCAAAACCATGGTTGGAGAGTTCATGGGCCCCAGGGCTAAACCTACTATTATTATTTTGTTAATTGAACATAATTTCAAACTGACTTTTGAATTCATGTCTCTATCTGTATTCATAGATTAGTGTAGCCCTCAGACCTCATTAGAGAAGTGTCTTTGTGCAGTGGATGGCAGTTAATACAGAAATTCACAAGTAGTCAAAGTACAGAGAACAAATATCTGTGAAGAGCTGAACCACAAATGGGACATCCAAATCAAACTTCAATCCTCCCAAGACTCGGAAACAGTCATGGAAGAGAGGTCAGAAAGTTAGAAAAGTCCAAGGTTTCAGATGACCAGATCAAGAGTGTCTTCCGGACATGACCAAACAACCATATTCATGAACTAACAGAAACTATGATTGTCTGCAGAAGACCTGCACACTATCAATCCAGTTAACTTTCTAGCACAGTTGAGTTCAAGAGCCTCTACCCTAGCTGTGGTGGGTTAGGATTTATGCAGGACACTAGAAGATTTGTGTTCAGGGGATGTGCTGTATCATGCAGCTTTAAATTAGCATTTCAAGTCTTTGATCAGGGCTGGAGAGATGGCTCAACAGCTAAGAGTGCTTGCTGCTCTCCCAAAGGACCAGAGTTCAAGTCCCATCACCCAAGTCAGACAGCTCACAATAGCCAATAGCTCCAGCTTCAGCGAGTCCAACACCATCTTCTGGCTGCTGGGGCACCTGTATACACATACTCCAGCAACTTTTTGGGCAACCAGTTCTATACAAACTTACCTACTTTACAGAGTATCCAGACATTATCTCACATTATGACTGGGTTGTATAGCTTGGATTTCCTAATCAAAGAGACTTTAAGTTATCAATGTACAAATGCTGCTGGTATGTGAACTAGTTTTCATCGTGGTGTCATTTTAGCCTAATTTTTGAATGCAATTCCCAAAGGGCCTTCAAAAGATTTCATGAGATGGGACACCAAGCAGCTTTAGTGGTTGTCAAATCTGTACCTTATTTCCCATTTCAGTCACTCCTGCTCTGGGGATCACTGTTAAAAAGAACTCTATTCTTGCATATAGACCTTTGTCAGTGACTCTACTATGATGGCAATTCCATTTGTGGGAGGGGACTGCTCCAAAAAAGTCACCCAGGGCAAGGTCCCTCTCATCATGCTGCACTCTCGGTCCTTAGAATTTACCTCTGCTTCTTTACAGTCAGAGATGACTCATATTACATCCAAGAAGATAAAGATGGAGAAGGCTTACTTTAAGGGGAAATGACTTGGATTTTGCAAGCATCACTGTTTTTTAACTTCTAAGTGGTAAGTGACAGTCAGACCCTCCCACAGAAACAATTCAGGAAGTATAAAAGTAATTGTGAAAAATTTGCAAAAACTTCCCTCCATCACTAGCTAAAAACCTTTGGGTATCTGGATATATATATGTGTGTGTGTGTGTGTATGCTCCCATACTTGCACCTCCCTGATGATAGGTCAGGAATTACTCTCATCCAGCACGTTTTGACATTTTTCATTTCCCTAATTTCTCAGCTTTTTCCTGTCCACTTCTTATGGAACTTTGTGATTTTTTTTCCTCATGACTGCTCTGTCATTAAGAAAGGTATTTCTATTCCTCATATCTGTTTCACATTTTCTTTAGTATTTGATTTTGAGTCTGGTCTTTTCTTAAACATTTTGGGTTTTTTTTTTTTACATAGTAATACTGGGTTTTTGAAGCCTATTTGTTTTTTTACCAATAATTTTGTTAAGTTATTTATACAATGTATTTTGAACATATTCATCCTCCCCCCAACTCCTCCTGTAATCACCTTCTCATCCAAATTTGAGTTTTCTTCTTTTTAATTTTTTTCCTTTTGCCATCAAGATCAGTTGGTGTTGCACAACCGTCTGAAGAGTGGCACCTGCCCTTGCATGTGGCCACATCATTTAATAAAGCTGACTGTGCCTCTCCCAGCATCTATCAAATGCCAATAGCTCCTCAGCTACTGGTGGGATTTCATGTACACACATAATCCTTTATACTGGGATTTTGTCTGGATGGGATTTGAGGGGGTCTTTTGTGTGCTGTTAGTCATTGTGAGTTCATATGTTCAATTCCCCTACTGTGTTTGGAAATACAGTAATGTAATGTAATGTAATCCACCACCTCTGGCTCTTAGAATTTTTCCACCCTCTCTTCTACAAATATTCCTGAGTCCTGAGGGAAAGGGTATGAGAGGTACATCACATTTAGGGCTGAGAAATCTAGTGTCTTATTCTCTGCATTTTGACTAGATGAGGGTGTTTGTATCAGTTGTCCTCTACTGCAAGAAGCTTCTCTAATGAGAATAGAGAGATGATGTCATCTATGGGTATAAAATACAACATTAGGAGTCAGTTTATTAGGGTGTCCATTTAGCACAATAGTATTTAGTTCTCCCCTAGGGCCTGTGAAATTTCTAGCCACAGGTTCTTGGCCTCTTTATCAGTGCCAGGTACGGCTTCTATATTATCAAATATGCCTTAGATCCAATCATAAAATGATTGGTTACTCCCATAACATTCATGCCATTATTGCACCAATAAGCTATCTTGTCAAGCCAGTGATTGTAGTTTGAAAGGTTCACAGCTGGATGAGATTAATGAATATTTTTCTCCTTTGGTATCATACATAGCACCTTCCAGTACCATGAAAACTGGCCAGTAGGAATAAAGCATCCATGCCAATATCAGCTGATTTCTCCATGTTTTGTGACTCCAGTATATGCTATCTTCAGCAATAGAGTCTTACTGTCAAGTTCTCAAGGTATCCAAGAGTACCAGCAATAGTCTATGTGACTCCAACAGCCAACAACTCAATAAAAGGTAATTCATACTTGGTACTAGGTTTTTCATTTGCTAGCATTAGGTTAGGGTATTATCCTTCATTCAATTAAACCGTGTGTGTGTGTGTGTGTGTGTGTGTGTGTGTGTGTGTGTGTGTGCGCGCGCGCGCGCGCGCGTTAGTCTTGGTTAGGGTTTCTATTGTTGTGAAGAGACTACCATGACCATGGCAACTCTTATAAAGGAAAAACATTTCATTGGGATGGTTTACATTTTCAGAGGTTTAGAATTTTATCATGGTGTGACATGGTGGCATTTAGGCAGACATGGTGCTGCAGAAATAACCGAGTGTCCTACATCTTGACTTGAAGGCAATAGGAAGTGGTCTGAGACACTGGTCATAGCTTGAGCATATATGAGACCTCAAGGCCCACGACCACAGAGACACTCTTCCTCCTACAAGGCTACACTTATTCCAACAAAGCCATACACCCTTTGGGGGTCATTTTCCTCCAAACCACCAGTTCTCATGCAGCTTTTTTGAAGGGCCTTTAGTATTAGTTATCCCTTCTCCATATTCCCTCCTCTATACTGCCTCCCACCACAATTTCATGCTTCTTATTCCACTATTCCCCTTCAACCTTCTATACCACTGTGTTCTACCTTCCCTCCTACAAATGCTCCCACCTCCAATTGGCCCTTACTAAATTTCTGACTTCTATGGGTATCCCAAATGGAACATGTATGTCGGAAGATTCAAAGCTAATATCAACAGTTTTTCTATATCTGAGTTACCTCACTCAGAATGATTGTTTCCATCTCTATTTACCTGAAATTTTCATAATTTCACTGTTCTTAGCAGCTGGATAATAATCCATTTTTTAAATGTACCAAATTTTCATTATTCACCAGTTTATGAATAACTATATTGTTTCTATTTCTTGGTTATTGTGAATAAAACTGCAGTGAACATGGACAAGCATCTTAGTAGTGAAACATAGAGTGCTTTGGGTATATGAGCAAAAATACAGCTGGATCATGTGGTAGATCTGTTTCTTGCTTTTTAGGACACTCCACACTGATTTCCATTATAGTTGTACCAGTTGGCATCAACAGTGAGGAAGAGTTACCCTTTTCCCACTTCAACACCAGCATCCATTTTCAATTGTTCCTTTGATGTTGGCCATTCTCACTGGAGAAATATGAAGTCTCAAAGTAATTTTAACTTGTGCATTATCCTGTGGATGTTGATCATTTTTTAAAAATATTTTCAGCCATTTGTATTTCATCTTTTATGAGTTCTGTTTAGTTCCATCCCCCATTTTTAATTGAGTCATTTTCTTGATGTTTAGTCTTTTGGGGTTTTTGTATATTATACTGTCAGATATAGCTAGTAATGACTATTCTCCCAACTCTACAAGCTGCCTTTTTGCGTGAATGATGTCCTGATGTACAAGTGATATGATTCTGCTCATAAAAGACCCTAAATTGTTGGGCGATGGTGGTGCACACCTTTAATCCCAGCACTCGGGAGGCAGAGCCAGGAGGATCTCTGTGAGTTTGAGGCCAGCCTGGTCTACAAAGCAAGATCCAGGACAGGCTCCAAAACTACACAGAGAAACCCTGACTTCGAAAACCAAAAAAAAAAAAAACAACAAAAAAAACCACCTGAATACTCTATTAGAAAACTCCTACAGCTGGGAAATACATTCAGCATAATACCAGGCTACCAAGTGTCCATTGCTGTGCAAAAGATTTCAGTTTCATGTGGTCTCATTTGTCAGTTGTTAGTCTTAATGTCTAGGCTACTGGGGTTCTGTTCAGAAAGTCCTTCCCTGTGTCTATAAGTTCTGTATTCCCCACCTTCTCCTCTTTCAGATTTTGATGTCTTAGGCCCTTGATCCATTTGTAGTTATGTGTAGGGTATGACATATGGATCTACTTTTATTCTTCTGTATGTAGCTATCCTATTCAAACAGCACCATTTGTTGAAGATGTTACCCTTTTTAGTGTTTATTTTTGGCTTTTTTTTTCTTTTTTGTCAAAAACCAGGTGACTCTTAATTTGTGGATTTATAACTGGGTTCTCAAGTCTATGGCTTTCATCAATGTGTCTGCTCACCAATGTGCCAGTACCATATTGTTTTGATTGCTATATATAGGTAGCACAACTTAAAATCAGGGAGAGTGGTAATTCTAGCAGTTCCTTTATTGTTCAGGATTGTCTTGGCTGCCATGGTTTTTTGTTTCCAGATAAAATTGAATATTGTTTTTCAGTATCTGTGAAGAATTGAGTTGACCTTTTTGATGGGAATTGCATTGTTTGGTAAGGTGCTTTGGTAGAATGGTCACTTTCACAATCTTAATCCTACAATCTGTGAGCAGAGCAGCTCTTTCCATCTTCTGGTATCTTATTTCTTTATTCAATTTCACAAAGATTTTATCATGTCTTATTCCCCCTTATTTTATTGTGAACTTTTGCATCTATGTTCATAAGGAATTGATCCATAGTTTCCTTTTATGTTAAGTCTTTGTGTGGTTTTAGTATCAGGATAATGGTAGCTTCCCAAAAAGAATTTGTAAATGTTTCTTCAGCTTCTATTTTGCAGAATTATTTGAGTATTGGCATTGGTTCCTGTAGATGTAACCAACCATCTTATTAAATAAAAAACACAGAACCAATGCAAAGAAGAAAGCCAAGAGATCAGAGCTAAGAGCCTTACTCGCCTGCTGCAGCTAGCCTCTTCAGCTAAGAGACCTCTCCGAAAGAGAGCTACTTCCTGTCTGTTTGTCTTTATATAGACTTTCTGTTCTGCCTTCTCATTGGTTGTAAAACCAACCACATGACTGCCTCGTCACTGCCTGTCTGTATAGACATCCAGGTCTTCTGTGGTTGGTATTGAGATTAAAGGCGTTTGTCTCCAATGCTGGCTGTATCCTTGAACACACAGAGATCTACATAGCTCTGCCTACCAAGTGCTGGGATTAAAGGCATGCACCACCAACGCCCAGCTTTCCTATGGCTTGCTAATAGCTCTGACCCCCAGGCAACTTTATTTATTAACATACAATTAAAATCACATTTCAGTACAAATAAAATACCACCATAGTTTCCTCTTTAAGATTTGGTGCAATCATTTGATGTATCTGTGGGAGCCTGTTTTCGGGTTCCTCATGGCTTTACCCAGCAGGTCCACATAGAGAGGATGACTGGACCACAGATCCGAGTGCAGGTGTCTGAGATGCTCAGCACTTGGCTGTGCTGGGGGGAGGTGTGGTGGTATTGTGTTCCCCAAAATATTGTGCACCCTAGTAAACTTATCTGGGGTCAGAGACAGAACAGCCACTAGATACAAAGGCTAGAAAATGGTGGCACTCACACCTTTAATCCTAGAGGCAGAAATCCATGTGTTCAAGGATACAGCCAAGCATAGTGACACATGCCTTTAATCCCAGAAAGCGAGCCTTTAATCCCAGGGAGTGATGGCAGAAAACAGAAAGATATATAAGGTGTGAGGGCCAGAAACTAGCAGCATTTGGCTGGTTAAGCTTTCAGGCTTTTGAGCAGCAGTTCAGCTGAGATTCATTCTGGATGAGGACTCAGAGGTATCCAGTTTGAGGAAACAGGATCAGCAGAGAAGTTGACCAGGTGAGGTTAGCTATGTCTTGTTCTCTCTGATCTTCCAGCGTTCACTCCAATAACTGGCCTCAGATTTGATTTTATTAATAAGAACTTTTAAGGTTCATGCTACAGGGAGGTCTTTTGCTCACCCCTTGGTGTTTCTATAAATACCCTAGGGCAGAGACATTCAGGGCCCATTGGAATAGGTTCCAGGCCCTCTCTAGACTATCCTGTATTTTCTATCTGTTTACCTCCACAGTTTAAATCATTGTAATATTTCCTGCTACTCTCACTCAAAAAAACTCGGGGGAACTTGGGGTTGGTGGGTAGCTGCCCTGAATGCATCCATCTGGGCCTTGGCTTCTTTTTGAGGGGTTTGGATTTTAAATTACTTCTTCTATCTCATTGGTTGTGACATGCATTTTTAAACTTTGTCAACTTGATTCAATTTTGGTAGGTCATATGTAATTAGAGATTCACCCATTTCTCTAAAATGTTCAAGCATGGTGAAGTATAGACTTTTAAAGTAGGTCTTTATGATTCTCTGAATTCAACAAATCTTTGATGTTTCTCTTTTCAGCTCTGATTTTATTCATTTGTATATTAGCTCCCTTCATTAATATGTCTAATGGTCCACCGATCTTGTTAATTTATTCAATGTACCAAATACTGATTCTTCGTATCTTTTGCTGTTGATGTTATGATTCATTAATTTCCACCCTGACTTTTACTTTCTCTTACTATCTATTCTTTCCGGCTGTTTTTGTTTTTATAAGGCCTTTGGATGTAGCATTGTTATTAATAATCTCTCCAGTTTTGTTTTTTTTTTTTTAACATGTAGGTGCTTAGTGCTATGAACTATCCTCTTAGAAGTGCTTTCATTGTGTCTCATAGGTTTGGTATGTTGTGTTTTCATTTAATACTAGAAAATTTTAAATTTCCTTAGTTTCTCCATTGACCCAATTTTCCACCAGTGATGTGTTGTTTAGCTTCTATGAGTTTGTGTACTTTCTGATGCCTTTTTGTTTTTGATATTCAGTTTTATTCCTTTGTGGTCATGTAGAATGATGTGATTAAAATTTTCCTAAGTTTGTTGAGACTTTATGTCCTGATTGTGGTCAGTTTGGAGAAAGTTCCATGAACTTCTGAGAAAAAAAAAAGCATATTCTTTAGTGTATGGGTATTGTGGTAGTTTGAGTAGAAATGCCCCCCTTAGGCTCCTATATTTGAATGCTTGGTCATTTGGAAGTGGTGCTACTTGAGAGAAATTAGGATGTGTGGCCTTGTTGAAGTGAAGGCCAAGCCCAGCCCAGTGGCTTTCTCTCTTCCTGCTGTCTAGGGATCTTGATGTAAATTCATCAGCTACTTCTCCAGTACATCTGCCCTCATGCTGCCATGCTCTTTGCCATGATGACAATGGCCTAAACCTCTGGAACTGTAAGCAAGTCCCAATTAAATGCTTTCATTTATACAAATTGCCAGAGTCATGGTGTCTCTTCACAGCAACAGAACAATGACCATGAAAGGTGGAATGTTCTATAGATGTCTATTAAGTCTGCCATATATGAATTTGTTTAGTTGTCTTGATGGCCCACCTATTGGTGAGTATATTGTCACATTGTGATCAGTCATTTTAGACCTAATTATGTTTGTTTTGTGGGTGTTCTTGTTTAGAATTCTAATTTCTTCTTGATGGAAATTTCCTTTATGGAATATGAAATGTCCTTCTCTATCACTTCTGATTAGTTTTGGTTTTAAAGTCTATTTTGTCAGATATTACAATAGCTATAACTTGCTTGTTTGTTCCACTTGCTTGGAATACTCTTCCACCCTTTTTACCCAAAAGTGGTGTCTATTATTGCTATTTTATGAAGGCAGCAATAATCCATTCTGTCTGCAGCTTTTATTAGGGAATTGGAATTTTTAATATTGAGAGTTCTTATTGCTTATTGACTCCCTCTTATTTTGTTTTCTTAGAACTTTTAGTTAACTGTCCTGGATTACATATTCCTTGTGCTCTCTTGGGTATGTTAAGACCTCTCAAAGTAAAAGTAGTCTATAACCAGTGGTTCTCAACCTATGGGTCATGGCCCCTCTGGGGTTGAATAACCCTTTTGTAGGGGTCAGCTAAGACCACTGGAAAACTATTTACATAGTAATTCATAAGAGTAGCTAAATTATAGTTGTGAAGTAGCAACAAAAATAATTTTGTGTTTGGGGGTCACCACAACATGAGGAACTGTAGTAAAGGGTCACAGTATTAGGAAGATTGAGAAACCATCTGAGACATTCTAGACTTATATGCTGACTCCACTTCACCCTATAAACTGGGGTCAGCTGCATAACTGCCTCACTTTCTTCATCCTTGACATAGAGAAATTTACCATAGCAATGATCAAGTTTGTGCTAGGATTTAATGAATTTCCTGGTACTTGACAAGTTAGCTACTCTAGCTAATTTTATTAATAGAGTTCACGTAACAATTACTCGAGCTACTCAAAATTACTTTGACTATAATAAACATTCACTCTTCAAGTTTCTAGGCAACCACATTGCCATTGTACTTCCTGGTAGTTTTGCTGCACACCAGACTGGCTATTAATTCCTTGTTTCTGATAAGAAAACAAATACATAGGGATAAGAACAGTTGAGAGGTGTGCCTCTGTTGTAGGGTCAATGTCCGCAAGGTGGCACAATAGACCATTTTGTTTTTTAGAAGCACCTACTTTTACCTTGTCAGTGGGGGTCTCATTTTACTGTAGGGCTCAAAAGTTAATGTTGGTCATCGTTTGTTTCTTCATCCCATCTCATTCTCTTATATCATCTCACTTTCTAACCCATTTGTATTTGCTTTTTCTCTATTGCTGTGACATAACACCATGACCAAGGCAACTTATAAAAGTGTTTAATTGGACTTACTATTTCAGAGGATTGGAGTCCATGCAAAGGGATAGTGGAGCAAAGGTATGACAGCAAGAATAGCTAAGAGCTCACATCTGGACCTATTTGCAGGAGTCAGAGAAGGATATGCTTCCTCCAGCAAGACCATACCTCCAATCCTCGAACAGCTACCAATTGGAGATGAAGTATTCAAACATAATGGCCTACGGGGCCATTCTCACCCAAACCACCATTCAATACATAATGATGCTAGTCCCAAATCTCACAATGATTTGTTGTCTTCTATACCTAATATTTTGGACACACACAGGTACTGAACTGCAGCACACAAATTCAGTACAGGAAGAAGGCAGCTTTCATGCTGGATGTCAAGCTATAAATATCTAACTCATTGTGTATTTTTTGTTTTTTAGAACAGAGGTCAAACTGGAAGAAACAAGGTGAAGGGGAAAAACAAAATATTCAGAAAATGCTATAACTATATTGCTATATACATTGCCAAGTGTATTCCTTGGATATGCGTTCATGAGATCATAAGCCTTTTCTTTAAAATATCTTTATTAGCTTTCATATGAAGGTGAACTCAAGACAGAGTAGACAACTTGTAAATGGCAGATTTTTTAAATTAAGATGACTAGAAAATGTGAAATACTGTTTAGGATTATGATCCTACAAACATAGTTCAGGTGGTAGTATGTCCAGGTAGTATGAATTTGGCCTTCATCACTCATATCAAAATATACTATTATTTTTAATATTTACTTTTGGCCTGAGTTTTCCATAAGAATGTAAAATGTCCAAATGAAAATAAAAATTATTCTTAGTACTTTTATAAGTTTACAAATACTTAATTATTTGTATAAACATGTGAACACTTACTAGAAAAATCCTTAATGGTACACATGTCAACACTAAATACAGACGCTACAGACAGAAGAGGGAGAGAAATCTAGAGGAAGAAAGGTGGGGTGAGGGGGAGAGAAAAAGATAGAATATGCACAAGGACAAAAACAAGCAGGCTCATAACTAGGAAGTTCTCAAATAACTACTCCCAAATAAATAGGGAGAGTGAAGGTCTGCTCCTCATTAACTTTTAAAAACTGGCTTTTTTCATTTTATCCTGTACGATCATTTACAATGTCCAAGCGTGCCAAACAATTGCTTAACTCTACTTCTGTTAACCTTTGCAAACAAAGTCACTGGGTCAACATGAACGATTCAAGCAGTTTCAAAAGTGGAACATTTTGAAAGCATTGTTTGCTAAGATAAATATGCCTTATGGTTAACTATTTAATAGAGATTGATTTCCTCAAACTTCTCCCAATTATTTGAGGAGTTTTGGAAAGAATAGCGTCAGCAGCACTTAAGACTGTGTTCCAGCAGGGTTAATGTGTAAACGTCAGTTATTAACCTCAGAATTGTCTTTAGCATCCCGGCAGCATGTGCTATCATTTGCTAGCATTGTTTTCTTAAACAAGGGCTTCAGTTGTCATCAGTTGGGTCAAATAATCCCATTACAGAATGGTTATTAAATTGCTGCAGCATAATCTCATTGAATTATCAAGGTAGATTCTTCCATTTTTCTGCTAGTATTTTTTCCCTAAGGTTAATCAGTGCTTCCTTTTTCTAGACCCTATCATTACCCAGAACCAGACGTGTATAAGAACCCTGTAATTTATGGTTGAATTATATGGCTTCTAAACGTATTGCTGTCCCTTCATTTTTTTTCACAAACCAAATGAAATCAAAGTAATAGCCTTATACAAAAATGAAAATTACTTGTGAATGGCATCCTTTTGGAGACAAACCTGTATTTAAAAATGTTACAGTAGGTTTTAAAAATGAACAGGACTGAATGTCTTTAAGATGAATAAAATGTGTTATTTAGGGGTTTTGATTTCTTAACATTCCATCATTTTAAAGAAGTCAAGCACTTCTACAGTAGAAAGAGGTCCACAATCCTATATAAGCAAAAACCACGATTGTGTAACCATTTTTCCTTAATATTTTTTTAAAAAAATTTAGTATCTGATGACTCCTCATATAAGTAAGGTTTACACACAATGGTCAAATTGTCAAAAATAGAACCCATCTAATTACTGTATTTATGTATGCTACATTGGACTGAGTAACAAGTTTGCCCCTTCAATTACCTGTTGTAATGTTCACCAAATGTACATGGTACTCACCCTATTAGCATTCCCTGCAGTGAATTCCAGTAGTGCTTACTTTTGGAGTCGTAACATTTTGTTATACTAATTCAGATTTTATGCAAGAGATTTATCTCAAAATGAAGTCTTTTTAAGGACATATAGCCTTTAGCACAGGCTTATACATTAGTTAGACCGTGATCATCTGCTGAAAAACAGAAAGCAGTCTTGAGGTCATGGCCTCATTACCCACTTTCTAAAAAACTACTAAAGACTTATTTTGCTTTATGCATATGTTCTGCCTGCCAGTATGTACGTATATACATATGTGCATGTCAGAAGAGGGCACTGGAACCCCTGGGAGTTATGCATGGCTGTGAGCCACTGTGGGTACTGGGACTTGAATCTTGGTCCTCTCCAAGAACAGTAACTGCTCTTAACATCTGAGCCATCTCTTCAAGCCTCTTCTTTACTTAAAAAGCCAGAAAAACTAGATTTAATTTTGTTAACTTTGTAGACAGGGTGTTAATAGTTACCTAAGATGGCCTTGCATTCAGTATGTAGATCAAGTTGGTCCCACTCTCAAGAATACTGGGATTGAAGATCTGTGAACCGAGCCTTGGTTTGGTAGCTGCTTCTGAGAGTTGCTCTGAACTCTATCATAAAGGAATGTTTCCATGACCTGCCCTGTTCAGCCATACACAGCACTCTTGCATGCAGATAGTTTTTCTTTTGTATCAAATGCCCCTCTGCCACTATTGTATATAGTCCTTTGTTCGCCGTTTTCCTAAAATAAGCACTCCTTACTCTCTACAGCTAGGTAAAGAAACAAAACAGCATCATACAACATTGAAGAACTTTATAGAAATACCCTAACAAAAGAATTCAAGATTGCACTAACCATGGAACACTTAAAGTCTTAACTTCAGTCAACAGTTATTTACTGAAGACCTATTTTACATACACTTCAAGGGAAACAAATTAAGATTTGTTTGTTTTTAAGGACCTAGGTTTAATAGATATTTAAGTCAGGACAGAAAATAACCAGGGGAAGCTCTGAGACTCATCTTTGTCTAGCTGCCTACATTCCCAATGGCCAAAATTAATCCACAATTTCATGCTATGAAGCTTAAATATGTTTAATTTAAAATAAAAGGTTTTTTGGTCTTTACTTTATAAACTATTGTTTTCCCTGCTTTATTAGTGGTTGCTTTTAGTACCTTAAACAAAGAATTGCTTATTTCTTAACTTGCCTACAGAGTCTCATTCCTCAGTTTGGAGGCATTCTGACACTTTAAACCCTGGCGGTCTTTCACACTTTAATAAAAAAAAAAAAAAAAAAAAAAAACCTTAAATGTTTACACATGCTGTTGGCTAGCAAGTATTTCTATTTCATCCCTTCCCTATTGTGGAGACCTTTAACTAACCTGCTAATTGACTGGGGTACCACTCTTTCTAAAATTCTCTGCTGAGAAGTACTGTGAACCCCCTTCATTTTAGCAGCACTTCCTTTTACCCAATGGCAACTGTCTATTGTTTGTGATCATTTTCTTACATTGCTCTAAGATGATAAGGAAAAATCTTCATGAGCATCTTCCTTTGCTCCTTTGCCCTCCTTCAAACTGGGCTCTTGAACTTTCCTGGAGTCTAAATCCTCAGGAGTTACAAAGGCCTAGGACTATACACACATTTAAAATCAGCATGATTCCAAAAGAAAAGAGGAGGTTGTGATAAGCAGATATCCAAGTATTACCCCTGGAACCTAAAGCTATGTTACACAGCAAAGTTAAGGAGGCAGATGGAAGCATGGCTAACTGACTGGCCATAAACAGTACTTAGTATCTGGGAAAGCATAATACAGTCACAAGGATTCCTGAATGGGAAAAAGGGTAGAATCCATGTGTAAAGATTCTAACTGCTATTCTGGGGCTGAAGATAAAGCCAAGAAATGCAATCATTAGACTAGAAGACAAGGAGATTCTGCACCACCTAGAGCTTCAGAAACAAAGCCTTGTGAGAGCCACCTCAAGACTTCAGACCCAGAGTTGAAAACTGGAATAATAGCAAATTCAATGAAAGAATCTAAACATGCACTAAATACTTTCTCTAAAACAAGTAACAGAGAGGGTAAGTGGCTAGGGGCAGCAGAGGGCTCTCCTACAGAACATTTCAGATCTGAGAACAGACTATACTAGGGTGGGCAGACAGATCATTGTAGGCTGCTGTCCAAACTGTGCTTAGGTCACCACTTAATTTCCCCCTTCCCTCATCAAAAACATTGAGGACTACAGCCCGCATACGTGTTTCTATGACCCCATGTTTTCTCATCTTTTAACTATTCAAACTTTTGATATCGTCATTAACCCAAGGAAGCGATCCGTATCTACAAGCATCAGAAGTGGGTCATAAAGCATACACCTGAGATTTACTTAACTATTCCTGGTGGTTTTGAGACCTAATGTTCTCAGTGAATCTGATTAAGACTTGCTCTTTTCAGTGGCAAGCTGGTTAAGTATTAAGTGTGGGAAAACCTGTGCTTGTTACAAATATGAGTTAACACCCCCTTAAATTTAACACATTAGCCAATTATTACATAGCCACTAAGAAGGGCAGTCTTCAAACTGGAGCTTACACATTACAGGGGCCCATAAACCATACAAAGCTCCAAGAAAATCATTTGCTGTAATTTTGTAATCTGTTGTTCGTCCTCTAAACTACACTTACCTCAACAACCACTGAAATTATATTGCTTTGTCACTAGGCGCTAACACCCGTGTCCAGTCTGTTTGGAGGGAGACCCTACGTAGGAAGATTTGTAGTTTAGCACTGACATATCCACTAATGTGGAACCCACAAGGGAAAAACTATTGATGACCAAAGAACTTAGGTTGTGGTTACATTTTTGATATAGGGTTTCATGGAACCATATACCCGAGTGCTGTGGGATGTATGGCAAATGTGTTGCTAATTAATCAATAAAACACTGATTGGCCATTGGCTAGGCAGGAAGTATAGGCGGGGCAAGGAGGAGAATAAAGCTGGGAAGTGGAAGGCTGAGTCAGAGACACTGCCAGCCGCCGCAATGACAAACAGCATGTGAAGATGCCGGTAAGCCACGAGCCATGTGGCAAGGCATAGATTAATGGAAATGGATTAATTTAAACTGTAAAAACAGTTAGCAAGAAGCCTGCCACGGCCATACAGTTTGTAACCAATATAAGTCTCTGTGTTTACTTGGTCGGGTCTGAGTGGCTGTGGGACTGGCAGGTGAGAGAGATTTGCCCTGACTGTGGGCCAGGCAGGAAAACTCAAGCTACACCCGAGGCTGGCCTCAACTCCTGATGCCCCTGCCGCCATCTCCATGCTCTGAATGAGAAGTCACATGTGCCTCAACACCAAACTGGGGAGCTATGGACAGTAGAGGGCTTGGGGGGTAGCCAGTTTTAAGGATATGGCTTTGGGTAGGTTGATCATGCTACGTTGATGGAACCACTGAGCAGTTTAGGGGTTGCACAAAATGGACTAGGTAAGAGTTGAGGGCTTGGTTTTGGTAGAGTAGAGTTATGATCAAAGTATGCTGTACAAAACTGCCCCAACTAAACAAAACATGTCCACGCCCTAAACATTGATTTGAGAAACCAGTTTGGCAGTGGTGGCCAGCACTTGGAGGCAGAGGCAGGTAGAATCTGAGTTCAAGGGCAAGCTGGTCTACGGAGAAACCCCCTTTCCAAAAACAAACAAAAAAAACAGCAAAAAATTTGAGAATACGACCACTTGAAACTTTCATGTAGTCTTATTTCCTCCAGGCAACAAAGTACCTGAACAATCTCAGCATTAAGTTTGCTAAGGGTACAAATCAATTTTCAGTCCCTGAAAACTCAGTTGTTCAGACATTCCCAAGAGCAGAAACCAACACTTCTACACTACGTGAATCAAGACATTTGTTCACGTGCCTCCCTACAACTTACTTTTGTTGATTCATGTGTTATTAGTTAACACCCCCTCCAGGCCCTTTGCATTCTAACAGCACTAATGCAAGGACACTTCTTCCTTTTACTGCAAGTTTGTGGTTCTACACACCAGGTGAGGGTTTACATACTAAGCACCAGTGGACCGTATCTTCAAGCCATTGGGCTCATAGTTTACATATTACCATTGGAGGTTGGAAGCAGGAGCACATTCCTTCTTTAGAAATGAAGACATCAAATGAGGCTTGGAAAAGTACCTCAGATTCCTCTCCACTTCCAACATGCCAGGTGACATAATTTATTCCTTTCTGTGGAGACTGCAATCTAACATACTCAATACACCACAAAGGAGCTAGATAAGACTGCTAAGAGCAATTTCACCATCAGACTGCCTGAAAAGGTAAAAGCAGAGCAAAGAGGATCTGTGTGCACACTGGGGTGGTCAAATAGAGCTCACAAGCTCAAAGAAAACACTAATGTGGACCTTAGAACTTTAGCTAGCATGTGAGAATGCAAGAGGGTAGGTTTAAAATTTGGGGCCACAGCAATTGGAAAAACAGTACCATGTAAATACAGTGTAAATTCCAGACATTAAAGATCAAATTCTTTGTGGAGTGGTTAAGATGGGAATTAAGTAGTAAGTGCAATTTCTAATTAACTGATGTCGATGGGCAAAAAAACCCAAACATTACTGTATCAAGTTATGGAGGAAAAAAAGGTTGCACCTAGCCTCAAGTCAGATATAAACCTAAGAAACTGAACAAGTATGGAACTCACAAAATCCTGCCATTTACTTGTACCTTCATGCAAACTGCAAGACACAGCTTCAAGGTTCCTAAGCATTCTGATGGCTCATGCCACAACTCAGGATACTGGTTACATGTGTCTTAACACCTATAAACACAAAAAAACTAAGACAATTCCTCAGTACTACAAATCATCCTTTCTCATTCACTGCACAAGCATTCTAAATGATGTGCAATACAATCTAGCACACAACTCTGGCTTTCACTGTACCGACCTACACATTTTGTTTCAGAACAGAATCAGAAGACATACTGCTGAAAGCCAAGCCCCCTAGAGCTTAAATTCCTCTCCAAGTCCTACCTCCTCTAGCCTGCTAAGAGCAGTCCTCTGTCCATACCATGAAATTCTAAGTAATGACCCGTTCTTCAATTACTAGAGATGTACATTAAAAAACTAAAAGCTTCATACAAGAACTAATTCTGTACTCATGTTGCATTTACTTTTTTCCAAATATTCAGCATTACATGAGAAATCAAATCACTGGCCTTTTAATTTGGTACCTTGTTTCTAATCTATCATGACTTACAGAAATCTATCATCTTAAGTAGTAATCCTTAAGTGGCATACACTGTTTAAAAAAAACCTGAACATTAGAATATAACCAGTTTTAGACATCTCCAACACTTGAACAGTCTTTCCCTAAGTTTTAACCTCAGCATACGACTAATACACACTACATATACACATGTCCTAGTCAGAAAGGCATTAACTGGAAAGGCTTTTTATGCCTATCATCTAAAGTCCTAAAACAAAACAAAAAAAGACCTGACAAATTGTTCCTATAGACTTTCCTCCAAATTATGTTAGGAACCCAAATCAAAGTAGTTTTTCAGATCTATTTGAAAAGGTATCCTAACTGGCCTTATTCTTAGGTTTAAATTCAGGAACATTTAACCTTTCACCATGATTCCTCTTACCTGTAAAATTAAAGACAAAAATATAAACTTCACAGTTAAAGACTGGTCCCCATGCCCTCAACCGGGAAAATGTTTGGGCTACTTGTAGGAAAAAAAGATACAAGATCACCAGTGCTACAAGTTAACTTTATTTCCACATGCTCATTATGTACATCAAGTTTTTAAATGAAGTATTTATTAGCATTAAATGAACAGCACTTTTTAGTTTGTAACCACACTAACCACGCACCTCTAAATGCTCTGCACATGTCAGATTATTGGGGGAAAAAACCCATTGAAACCCTTGTCAACAATCTTCCTATGCTTTAAAATTCACAGGTCATTTTTCTGAATAGATCCTATACAAACTAGCAGTATGTTATAAATCACTTACCCAAAAAGAAAAGCACACTAATTCTGACTGAGCAGAGAGCAAAGCTGTCACCTCTACATAAAATAACCTGGAAAACTGCAAGGAGACATGATGCTTCTTGCCAGTTAAGACACCCAAAATGGACCTTGTCCACTGAACTTTTTGAATGCTTGAGATTCACCTACTAATTCTCTAAAACCAGACAAACTACATTAATATTATCAGTTACAGAACAAAATTTCATTATACATACAACAGATTTTTAGTGACATTGAATTGTTCTTTCTCCAGGCAGCTGCAGGTTGCATTGTGTCAGGAATTGTGTAGGACTGACTCTTCAAACCATGCACAGGGAAAAATCCAGCTGGTTTTCTGTGCTTTGGTTTGCCTGTTAAAATGAACATCTCAAGGGCTTTTAGTAAAATTAACAGTTTGTAAGGAGCTTTAAAATCTTAATAGTGCTTCCTTCTTAATAGAACTATTTACATGTAACATACAAGAACACAGCAAATCTCCTCTCCTGAAAAAGCCAACAGACCTAAGCCACCACAAGATCCAAGTGGAAGAGACCGAAACTTTTTAATTAGAAACTTTTAAATTAGAAACAAGACAATCAACTAGTCTCCCTAGCTGTTGAACCAAAGTTTACATGGATCTGCTTGATGTCCTTATAGAACCAAACTTAAGTGAGAACTAAAACAAAGTCTTGGAAAAAAATTCCACCTCACTGTGGGGCCACAAGGAAACATTTATTTATCATGTTACTTACTAGAATTAAATCTCAACACAAGTTAAAAACATTCTAAAACGTAAATCCTACGACACTGGCTCAGCATCCAATGATACTAATAAAGACCCTATTACTTTTAATACTTGTAACTTAGCGTATGTAGGAAGTACCTGGCAGGTACTTTGAAAGATGAACGTAATATTCAAAAAGTTTAAGAGCACAACTGACAGATCTCCCTTTATAGAGCATATGAATCATGTTGACATTATAGAACTTCTCATTTTAGAGTAATATTTCTCACTAATCATCTAAAACAACTTTCCTTCAACTCAAAAGGTTCAAAAACTCAGGTAAAAGTGATTACATTTCCAGTATTAATAATTGTACAATTCTGATCAGATTACATTTCCATTTTATTAATAATTGTACAGTTCTGATCACTATTCTAAACATGTATCTTACAGTAAACTCCATCTGCGAAATCCTTACCTTGCTACTCAGGATCCAAGACTAACAAGCTTCTTACATTTCTTTTAAAAAGCAGCACATAAAGAGATGGAAAACTTAACTCTAGGTGGTCTACTGCAACGACTATAAAAAGTTCAAATTATTATGTACTATTAGCTTAGATCTGGTTTAATAGCTCATCCTTATTCATTTTACTACTCTTTAGGTTCCCTTCCAACGGCATCTATTCACACAGCCGGGAACCAACTGTGGTGTCGGCATCTAGACAGGAGGAACTAGACCTGTAACGTGGAGCATTTTGATACTAACCCCAGTGCACCCCACTCAAGGGCAGCAGCAGGGAAGGACATGTGCACAGCTGCCCCTCCGTTTACAGTGAGGAGTTTGTCACCTGCCCTTAATTAAACCCACTCTCGCTTTTCAGGCAGCACATGGTAAGAACAGTTTGAAGGTCTTCTTACTGGGTGTGCACAACACAGTAGAAGCCGTTAACTGTTGCCACCAAGATCTCATGCACCAGGCACAGTGTCATCAGAAAACACCTCATCCTAAATGCAAAAAACCTCTCTACACAGGGATTCAAAGAAAATGTTTTCTTAACTCATGTCAATTCAACAGTTGAATAATGGTCTTAGAGTAAAATAACCCTGGAATCCTCTGGGTTCCAAGCGAGCACCATTCTACTTTTACCAACTAGAATACCTGTGGGTCTCTAAGCGCCACCCTCAAAACGCTAAGTCTGACGTGCAAACCCAGAGTAAATTGATTCAGTAAGAAACAAACCCAATTCCAACAGAGAAACTTACGTTTTACACTAGTGAAAACACCAAAAGTTACAAAGAGTTCATACACTCCATAGCAAACATTTTTTACAGTGGAAAGCGGCATCTTCAGCAATATTAATTTTCACATCTTCTGGTCACAATCCCCACCAAACTCAACAGGCCGGGACAAGTGCAATACCATAGAGAAACACAGCATTGCGACAAATCCCAGCCTGTGTAGAAAGGGGTTTGAGTTTCCCTTCCTTCTCTACAGACTTGTCACCACCACAGTCAGTTTTGCATGGATTTGCACAGCGGAGTATTATACAGCTGGATGCAAACCTGCAAAACTAACCATAGACCAGTGTTCAGTACGACAGTGGGACTGGGTGAAGGCCGAGGCTGGAGCTCTACAGCTGGCAGTACTGTAAGTGCTCGTAATGCAGTAGATAACTAGACACTACCTGCACTATAAGCACTTTAGTGCTACGGAAGCTGTCACATCAAACACACCACGCAGATTCTACATCGACACAATAAAAGTACAGAATTAGTTTAAAAAGAGAAAAAACACAACACTTGAAGTAAATAGCAGGCCACCATCAGTTTTGCATAGATTTGCACAACTACATTCTTCTTGTAGTGCAACTATGCAAAACTAACAGAGGGCTGCAAACACAAACTATGAAGAAGACCCCTACACGCTTGCTTGACTCGAGAGGTGAGGCCATAACTTCTTATGCCAGAAGGAGCACTTAGGGCAGTAGATGCCAGTCTACGTCACTATCTGCACTAGATGCACCTTAGAACAAAAAGCACTCAGCACCAGCAGCCCTCACCAGACTCCGCCCCCTTGGCTCCGAGGCAGCTGTCACCATAATGCTACAAGTGCCTTCACTGCAGTAGATGCACATATCACTACCTGCACTGTAAGCACTTTGACATTATTCTGACTGGTCAGTCTTCAGGTTCACAAGGTCAGGTTCTCTTTACTCCTGCTAAATTTGAAATAAATAATTAGAATAACAGCCCAAAGCGTTAACGTCTGTGACAAACATACATTTCAGCTCAAACCCAACAAGAGAAAAATCATCTAAAAGCAACAAGTTCCAAATTGTACACATTTAAGCCTTAAGTAGCATTCTTCCAAGTTCTAACCACCCCTATTGGAATGTCGACTCTTCCTTACACTAGGCCCCCCCCCCAAGTCCACACTTTAAGGGACACACACAAAAATCATACCATCCACAAATGAGACACACTATCAGCAGGGCTGTCTTGACTTGCTAGTACCTTTAAGAGGAAAGCTCCAGGTCCACCAGGCACCAACTCCTTTTCTTCTGTCCTCCACATTGGCAGACACTTGACAAAATCATTATTAATACAATTACTGTTTAATACATTTTAAGTTTATCATACAATTTAAAAAGTGAAGTACCACCCCAAATTATGTACCACCTCAAATTAAATCTACTGTATTAATCCAACTTAAAAGGTCTGCAACTATTTTGGAAACAGTTTCCAAAATCCACTGTAGATTTACTTAAAATCTAGCTCACCCACACTTAGTTCTGTAGGAATTTGACATAATACAAAACGCATTTATTTTACACTCTAAAACTCCAAGCCCGTTGCAAAAACTCAACGACAAAAATGAAAACAATCGTCTTTATATAAAGTTAACTACAGAAATTAGAATATACTTACCCACTCAGGCAAACTTCCTTCTCAGCATGGATCCTGGGGCAAAGCTTCGGTGCTGCTAGGTCCACGTGTATGACTAGGGTTGGGGGGGAGGGGGAACGAAGACAGAGAAAGGATAAGCGCATTTGCTCAAAATTACCACTTTCTAAACCCTTTCGAATTTGCTCTTTTCTAACCTTCCTAAAGGACAATCCTATCCATGTGCAAAACCAAGGCCAACAGAGCCAGACCAACAATGTATTGGGTGAAAAAACGGTAGGAGAGGAATAAAGTTGAAAAATTACGAAGATTCACGTACTCGCATGAATTAATGTGCTCCTTAAATACTGTAAATACGACCAACATCAACCCCGAACTGTGCTGTGCAGCTCGGGGCTTGAGGAAAGGAGCCACCATGGGACCATTCTTCACCACCCCTCCCCCCATCAAGACCTCGTGGCTGCAAGCCGGGATAAAGAGTTGTTTCCCCAACTGCTGGGATCCTCGTGGCAGGCTGCTCATTTTCTCCTCTCCTGGTCACGTCAAGAAAACCACGCGCCTGCTCCTCTCCCTAGCCCTCTCCCCTTCGGGCCGGCTGATCAAGAGAAAACGGGACGGGAACACCCGGCGCTGCCAAGTGCCCGCCACGCTCATGGAGCCCGGGGCCGGCAGCACATGTCGCACAAGGGGGCAAGCGGCGCTGCGGGTCCGGGCGCGGCCGCCAGGGGGCGGCAGGTCAGAGCCGGGCCGCGCCGGACGCGGACAAGTCCCCCCCCCCTTCCCCGCGCCCGTTTCTGGGCGGCTGCGCGGCGAGCGGCGGCGGCGGCGGGGAGGCCGGGGCGTAGCGAGGCTCCGGACACGCCGGCCGTCCTTTGTGTCCCGCGCGCCCCGCGGCCGGGCTCCGGGGGAGCGGGGGGGGGGCCGGGCACGGGGCTCGCCGCACGCGGCCCGAGGCCTAAGCCGGGAACAATCGGCGGCGGCGGCGGCGGCGGCGGCGCGCAGTCGCCGCCATGTCCCCCGCCCTCGGCGCGCGCGGCGCGGCCCGCCCCGCAGGAACATGGCGGCGGGGCCGCCGCTCCTGCCGAGCCCGCCCAGCCCTCCCGCGCCGCGCTCGCGGCCAGCGCCCGGCCCCGCGGCTCCACGCCGTCCCGGAGGCGGGCCGGGGCCTCCCGGGTCTCTCCCCCACCCCCCGGGCCCCCGGCGGGCCCCTCCGCCGCCTCCCCGCACGCGGGGAGCTGCCCACGCGGTGGCACACAAAGCCCACGCGGAGCTGAGCGCGCGGGGGGCGGCCGGGCCGTCCCCCCCACCCACCCACGTCGCCGCCCCGCAAGCTCCAGCGTCCCGGCGACCGCTCGGGGCGCGCACAAAGTTTAGGGGCCGCCCGCCGCCCGCCCACGCCGCGCCGCCCGCCCGCCCGCCGGCCCGCCCGCCCGCCCGCGCGCAGGTTCCTCGTGGGCGCGCCCCCTCCCGGCCCGCGGCCTGCCCCATGTGCCGCCGCCGCCGCCGCTTTTGTTCTGGAGGCGCTTTAACTCTCGCCCCCCGGGAGAAACTTTGCCCGCACGGCCGCCGCGCGCCCCGCCCGGCGCCCGCCCCGCTCCCGAGACGGCCGGCGGCCCTCGTGCGGAGCCTCCCGAGGGCCATTGTGTGCGCCGGGCAGGGCCCCCGCGGGGCTCCGGGCCGCCGCCCCCTCGGGCCCCTCCGGGCGGCCCGCGTGCGCGCCAGGGCGTGCGCGCCAGGACGGCCGCCCCACGCCGGCGCCCCAACGGCCCGAGACCCACCCGGCCCCGCCGCCCCGGGCCGTCCCGCCCGCCCCGCCGCCGTGCCGGGGAGCGCACACAACAGGTTTCCCCCCCGAGCCGGCGGCGGGCCGGGCGCACTCACCGGAGCAGCCGCCACCATCTTCGCCAGCCTCCGCGCCACTCCGGCCCTCCCGAGGCCCCAGGCCGGTGGAGGAGGAGGGGTGGGGCGGCGTGGCCGGCCCGGGCCGCGCTCGGGGCTCCGTGGAGGGGCGCGGGCGGCGTGCGGACCGTCCCCACCCCTCGGCCTCGCCGCGGGGCGCGAAGTGGCGCGAAGGCGCAGGCCGGGCGGCGGCGGCGGCACCTCGAAGGACCATGTGGGTGAATGAAGGGCGGCGGCTCCCGCCTCAACGTAAATACGGACAAGCCCCACTCCCTCATTAGCATAAAAAACAAAGTACTTCCGACCTCCCCGCCCGCCCGCCAATCACCGCAGGCCACGCCCACGGCGGCTCGTTCTTGGCGGCCGGGAGAGCGGGAGCCGGGGGAACCGCTGGCGGCGCCGCGCCGCCTCCCCGGGCCGCGCTTCCCCCCCCCCCCCCCGGCGGGGTCCGCCCACCGGCCCCGGCGCGGGGCTCCGGGCCGGGACCCCTCGCGCCACGCCCCCGGCACGCCCTCCCGAGCCGGCCCCGCGCGTGCGGACCCCGCGCCGCACACCCTCCTGCGAGCGCACGCGGCTGGGGCTTCCCGCCAGCCGCGCTCGCCGTGGACTCGACGGAGGCGCGGGGGGACCGCTGCCTCCCGGCTCCCCTCGCCCGGCGCGAGTCCGGCCGGTCATCGGGGCCACCCCCACCTCCCACCCCCCCACCCCGGTCCCCCCGGAGCCGGAGACGAGGCAGATCCACCCCCCCACCACCATCACCTCCGAGCTCCTCCGGCCACGCAGCCTTTTGAACCCGGGAAAGAATGCCCAGCTCGTCTTGGGAAGGTTTCCTTAACCTGGCCGCGTGGAGCCGGAGCGCGTGCCCCGGCGGCGGGGGCTTCTCGGCCCCTACCTGAGCCGCCTCCCTTGGCCAGCTGCACCGAGAACTCTTGGCTCGCCCTCCGGTAGAAAAAGCACAGGGCTCGGAAAGAGCCTTGTAAACAACCACAGAGCTGAGATAAGCCCACTCCCTGCTACACGCTGTGGTTCAGGAAATTCCAGAATTCTCAGAAACCTTATTAAAAGAAGTGAGAATTCATAACATCTACTACAAACAGCTATTTCAGATTGGTTTCGAATAATCCAGTTCGTAGTCTTGGGAAAGCACTTGCCACCCTGTTTCGTGCTCTTTACAAGAAAACTGTAAAACGTGTGCTACCCGAAGAGGTCTATAATGTCCAAATGTTTCGGGTTTTGACATTCAACTCTTGGCACGTTTGCCATTTATTATCTCCCTCACTTATTTTCTCATGTGTTGCTTAACTTCGGCTAACATTTTTAAAAAGTAGGTTAATGTTTTGCTTTCAGTACTATTTAATATTAAGAATCTATTTTCTAGATACTTTGTTTTGCTTTGAAAATCAAAATGCATGACTTTTGAATATGTGTTCCTTCTGTAATAGAGACGTTTATGAGTTACTCAAAGGTGGAAATGACTGCTAATTTTATTAAGTTTCATTTACATAACTTTTAGCTGGCACTGACTAATCATGTCGATTTTCTTGACAACTTTCATCTTCTGCTTCAAACTGGAGTGAGAATGTTCATCACACACTCTGAATCGTGGGAAATCCCACCTATAATAGACAAGTTTCTTGGCAGAAAGTTACTTATTTCATAGTTTCGTTCCAATTAAAATCAACAAAATATAGTCCTATTTTAAGAGTCTGTTTTAAGATATCTAACAATATCTGGAAATCTGACATGCAGTCATGAGTTTTCTATGACTATAGTAAGTATGAAGGATTTGGCTCTTAACATGTACACTTTTTTACAGTAATCGGGATTTTGGAAGATGTAAATTCATTTAAACTCATTGACTCAGAAGGCCCAGAAAGTCTCAGAATTACTAGGTTACATTTTCTTTTAAAAGTGTGCAGTCATACTTCCTTTCAAAATTAATAGATCATATTGGTTAAAATACTTGTAAACTTTTTATATCAAATGAATTTGAAACAGCCCCTCTCTCTGCCTCTCTCTCTCTCTCTCTCTCTCTCTGAGTGTGTGTGTGTGTGTGTGTGTGTGTGTGTGTGTGTGTGTTTGAAGCCATTACTGTTTAGAAACCTCGGTTTCAGAGTCCACAGCTAGATATATTTTATAACTAAAAGAAAATTTTGTGAACATGATCCTGAACATCACAAAATTACTTGAACTGTTCTCAAATGCCTTCTGCAACCAAAGCATATAAAAACAAAGGTATGTGAAATGCCAGGGAGACACATGCCCTTGAAAGTCATATCAAACACAGTGTGATTTCACAGACTCCTGAGCCTCCTCCAGTAGACACGGAAAGCTGAGTTCAGTATAAGAACAGTGCCGTAAGTGAGTACTCACATGCTGTGCTACAAGCAGTAGACAAGCGCCTTTCACAGTTCACTCATGGGATTCCGAGTCTCAGAGGGTAGATGGTACAAACTGAGGCCGTCTACAAAGTCCCTGAGCTGATTACCGAAACTTGTTACCAATTGACTGTGACACGATCAGTTGACCAGAGTTTAGATTTTGAAAGATCATCATGTAAAATATTCTTTTAGAGCATAATTATAAGGTCTTAAGAAACTTACAGAATAACCATCACATTCATATCTTAGAGGGGAAATTTTAGAATCTCAACTACATATGACTCCTGGGTGTCATTTTTTTAAACATGTATAATTCAGTAATTCAAAGATAATAATCTATAAATTAATAATCTATAAATTGAGCAACTAAGTACATTTACTATTCTTGAAGATTCATATTTTGAGTGGATTCTTTTCTTAAGATCATTTATTTCTACCACAGTATTTGAATTTAATGGGAAATGGAAACCAAATTTAACTGTGAGTTTAGGAAATTAACTCATTGTAAAATAAGAATGTCTTTGGCTCTTCTTTGGTAATGTAGCAAACTGCCCAGCAGTACAAATTGAAAGATGAATTTTAGAATTTTTTTTCAGCATGTCTGTATGTTTGGAACTGCGTAATCTAGTCTTCCATATTGGTTGTGTTTAATCTTGACCAGTAACAACTTGTATCCGGTCTCCCCATCATAATATATGTACTCACAGTTCTTTCTGTACTGGTTAGAGGTACAGCAGAGAATCAGACAGAACCCATGCCTATTACAAAATCAAGAACTACAAAACGTTGCTGGTTACCAAGAATCTTTTAGGAGTGAGCTGCAAGTTTTGGGTCTTCAAACCTGTATTCTGTTTGCTCCTTCCAATGGCTCTTCGAATACTTCCCCCAATGTGGGCTTATTAAGAAGTCATCTGGTAGTGATGCCCATATAGAGTCAATATAGGGATTATTCATTCACCACAAACGATGTTCCAAGGCACTACGTGAGTCTGTAAACTTGTGATGAATGCAGAGTCCTTTGATCATTTAAATGGAAAGTTCCAGCTATGTCTTTGGAATTAAATTAGAAATTATGGATGGAAAGACAAGTAAATGCGTGTGTTTCAGTAAAAAGCCATTATCACCTTTCTTTTCTTCTTTCCATCCTTTCTTTTCCTGCTAGATCTCTGAAGCTGTCGCTGTGGCACACTGAAGAGGTGGAGGGTGATTTCTCAGTTAAGAAAGTCAGTCACACTAGGTGCTATTTATCACAGCACCACAACAGCCCTGAAGATTGTCCAGTGCAGCTGTCTGCCAGTGTGTGTAAAACTGGGGCTTTTACACAAACAGAAAAGTATGGTATAGTTTCTATTAAACGTGTAACGGCAACGTATTTTATAGTACAGTATAGTAAAGTATTTCACTACTTTTTCACATTTCTATTAGGGCACAACATCAAAATTACAAGTAGCTAATTTTAAACTTCTTATTCTTAATTCAGTGTTTCTCAACCTGACTGTTCTTTTCTTACTCAAGGAGCCATTAAGAAATGCAAATATCTGGCTCATACTTGCAGACATTCTAATTTAGTTAGTCAGAAGTATGGCCCTTTCCCCCCCTTTTAGTTTCCAGATCATGTTTCATGTTTATGTGAAATCGGGCAGTACTGCCAGCTTTGGTACTTACTCTAACATTAGGTAAAAATGTCTGACTAATTCTTACCATGTTGGTTAATAGTGATAGGTGCTTTTGCCTGCTCATCCCAATTGCATGCATACAGCACACACAGAGAAGCCACGAGACAGTGACCAAGGTTGTTCTAAGTTTCTCATCAAGGATTCGAGGTGCCAAGTCTGACAGAGAAAGAATCTGGAAACGACTGGAACCTGAACATGACCACCAGCAGCAGCACTAGAGCCAAGGCATGCTGGGAAGCCCCAGACAGTGCTGTCCTGACTGCTGTACAGGCTGGCGGCTGAAGAAGCTAAGGGGTCATACTTGTTTGGATAGAAGTTGACAGATCGTTTTTCCTCCAATCAGCTTTAAGAAAAGTGTATATAGCAATCATCCAGACCACTTACAAATTTTTAAAAATAACAAAAGACCCAATCAGAAGGGTCCAGGGGAGAAGATATTACTAAGTGCCACTACTTTCTGTTGATTATATTTAATTCCCGAAGAGTGTCTTAGATTTCCTCTGTATTGTTGGTTTCAAACATTGGGTTTAACCTCATCTGATATCAGAGGAGACAGACTGTTGTAGTCTTCCCCCAGCTGTATTTTTTCCCCTAATAGTTCCCAAAATAGCCCAAGACCTGGATTGCATAGTTTTTTTATTTTATTTAAATCTATTCAAAATAACAGATTTCACAGTCATTATACTATTTTATAAAATTACATGTAAGTATTTATTTTCATTCTTGGAGTTGAACCTAATTCTTTGTGTGTATGTCAAGGTGGTGAAGAATGAACTTATTGTGAAATTGTTGTTAGTGTCTGATAATTTGCCTGTTTTCATGAACTTTGAAAGTTGGCAAACACTGTCTTCAGAATAAAGATTTGTGGTGGTTCAGCTGCTGTATTTCTTTAAGATATTGTTGGAGCACAGAGAAACCCTGTCTCGAAAAGCAAAAAAAAAAAAAAAAAAAAAGAAAGATATTGTTGGAGGAATAGACCTTGGGGAGGTTGGAACAGGGAAATAAAGGGTGTATATGATGTTTTTTGTTTTTTGTTTTTTTAAAAAAAGACTAGATAATCTGGGCCAGCAATATGGTTCAGCATGTAAAGGGACTTGTTGACAACCTGGGGACCCAAGTTCGGCCCCCAGGACACAGAGTGGAAGGAGAGAACCCATCTTGCAAGTTGTCCTCTGGCATTCACATGCATAGCTTGGCATATGCTCCAGAATGCATACACAATAGACAAATGTAATACATTTTTAAAAGAATAGATAATCTGTTAAAACCATTAACTACCAGAAGTAGTGTTTGCCTGAAACCTCCAATAAAGGATATTTTTTCTTTAATTGTATTTATCTATATTGTTTGTATATAGTACTTTTCCAAAATTTTGTGAGAATAAAATGTAAAACAAATGATGTTAGCCACACATACTAAGATGTGTCCACTGTGAGTATTTGCTTGCAAAATATTAGACTCGGTTGTTTACTTGCCTCTCTCATGGGGAAGCTGCGGTTGCTCTTATTAAGTAGAACAAATCCAAGAGAATACTTGGAGCTGAATAATACTTAAAACACTTAAATACACTTAAAGTTGACTTAACATCAACATAAAAAGGGATGAGGAATGCTGGTTTAGAGTAGTCAGAGGGGTGGGGGAACAGGTTCGGTTTAAAAGCCTAGACAGGCAGTGTTGGAGCTGTTCTGTGTTGACGTGTAACAGAAGGCTGCTTGGGACTGATGTGCATCGTGCACTTCATATATTGCTTCGCAGTTTCAAAACAATAACAGCAGCCAGGAGGAAGGTGTCCGTGTAAGATCTCAAGGGAAGCAGAAGCAGGGATGAATGAGATGCACATAAGGATGGTGTGGTTCAGGAACTGCAAATCACTGCTGGAGTTTGTTCCCTGATGATTAGACGTGGATGAGCTGAGCTGGTAGCATCTACAGTCGTGGGCAGAAATGACAAATCAGTCAGTTAATGTTTACAAAACTGATGTTGCCTCGTGTGACTCAGAAGACTGGCTTTTACAGTATCAAATATTTAAGAAAGGACTAACCTCTTATCACCTAAGAGAATTCTTTCAATATACAGCGTTTAAGAGAAGACTAGCATCTACTATCCAGATACACTGTGCTGATTAAAACTCCATCAAATATTAGCTATCTAAGCCAGGTATCTCAATATCCACTGTTCAAGAAAAGCTGATGCTTAATTTTGTTTGAACAAATTAGCCACGTTTAAAGTCTAATGTGTGTTCATCTAAAATAATTACTAGAGCCTGAACTCAAAAATGATTGAGTTTATCAACACATGTGCAAGGTCTAGATACAGAATCACTAATGCCCATGTTAAAACTCAATCCTTAGAGATGTGTTTGGTGCCTTGTAGCCAACCTGAAAAGAGACATAACTTTCTTTGGTAATACAGTCAGTCACTCAGCTAGTATATTAAAGATAATAGAGATGAAGAGTCCGGGATGAAGAGACAACGGACACACCGACTCTGGAATCTGTTACTACCTGGCTTGAATTATGAACTCAGTATTGAGTTGTGATCAAGGAATGAAGTGGTGGCAGTGGCTAGGGGTAGGAGGTATAGTCCCAATGTCGCCGAGGCTAATCAGGTAGTTCAGGATTCAGAAGAACAGACAGAGGCGAGGCATGAAATGAGCTGCTGGTCTCCGGGGCCTTGTGAACACAAGCTTTCCGGGATACCTGAGTGATTCCCTTGCTGACTTCCATGTGGAGTACTTGCTCTACAGAACAGACAGCAGTGCCTTCTTCTCTTGAACATGAACCATGTGAGTCACTGTAGAATCGGATACTTTTTTCACAAGTGTGCAGGTGGGCGAGTTCAGCCATGAATAGGTTGCTTCATCAATTTCTAGGGAACTATGCACAGGATCATATCCCTGGCATAAAACCAATGTGAGATGGAAATGGGGTTTTCAGACTTAAGTGGAATTTCAAAAGAATGTTAGGAGATTACAGCAGGCAATGTCATGACCGTTGACCAATTAAATCTTCACAAGCATCCAGTCACGAGTGTGTTTGGGAAGCTGGGTCCTCTTGGAAGGGTGATTCCACTGATTGTGGCAATCTTTGCTGTTTGCATGCAGGAGAACAGTCCAAAGCTCCTGAATCAGTATCTGCGAGTATAGTCCCCAGGCTGTCAAGTCGAGGTCCTAGGGAACACAGAACATGTATTAGGGCGAGACAAAAGCCGCAGTAGAAACAGGTGAGATGTACAGCCAGAAAAAAAGTCAATGCAATGCAGCAGCTATCACAACACCATGTGGGAAAACTGACCAAGAGAAACAAAGTTCTACTCCAGCTAGATAGTCCTAAATACCTCCTTTCCAGGGAATGCACTGCCTCGGCCGGCCCTGGAGTGAAAAGGAGAAGGGTGAGAAGCACTGACTGGGTGTGCTAAGGAACTATGAGGAGGGTGATGAGATGAACCAGCAACAGCACTCTCGCAGGGCTCCTGGTCAGCCTAAGGGCTTCTCTAGCTCCTTGTATTCTCAGGCAAGATTAAATGCTACAGTTTAGTGAGGTAATATTTTGTAGCACTACTATCATATATTTTATACTACATTAAAGCAATATTGGCCAAACTAGAGTCAGTGATTCTGAGCTTGAAAACATCTCCTATAGTTTTCATTTTCACTTTCACTTAGGAATTTCCTGTGGTTTTGACATAAACTGCCAACCAAGGTAACACAGTGTTACAGATTTTACATGGGATTGCTAATCATTACAAATGAGAATAGCTGCATTGAATAAAGAGCCAGTATTTTAAATGTTAGCATTTCCAACTCTCCACACCTCCTTCAGTAACTCTTTATATTATTATTTTTAATTATTATTATTATCATTTATAACTCTGGGGAACTAACCCCCTTTTAAATGCTAGGCAAATGCTCTATACTGAGATATAGCCTCAACTAAAATACATAGTAGTAATGCACTCACATGAACAAAACAGCAAATCTCACTTTCTCCGGTTCTAAACTTATTCAATAAGTAAAAAGGTTGCCATTGTTTTGGTTGCTAGCAGAAAGAAAAGACAAGAAGTATTCTCATATTATCATTTCTAGACAATAGCAAATTGAAAATGCAGAAATTTAAGATTCTTACATCTCAAATTTTTTCAGATCATCCATAAAACACCTGACAGTTTCGGACCGCCCTGATTAAAATAGAAATGACGTATCTGTGTTTAAGCCAAGGAATGGAGCTTACCTACAGACCCAGGTGGGCATCTGAGCTGTTTGACACACTGCTTTGTAATCACAGGTAGCTTTCTACTTCTCAGTTGCTTCGTCTCTATAATTAGAACATTAACCATTTCTGTCTTGTCAGGATATTCATAATAACAATTGAAATTGAAGATGTAAAACAGTTGAGGGTCATTAAATCGGGACTAAATAAATACTATCATTAATATAGAGTTAAATGCACCATGATAAGATTATTTGCCAATATTTAAGGTCTTTTGGTGAAAATATATTCAATCATAGTTATACATACTGAGTCACAGCCTCACACATTGCATTTTCTAAGAGAGGAATATAATTTTAGAAACTGCAATGCTAGTGTCACCATAAAAGTAGCTACTCGACTGTCAAGGTACTTATTAAACATCCCTCTACTTTGGAGCTTGTCTGCGTACCAACGCATACACATAGACACATGTAGCAGAAATACAGCTGAGCTTGTGTTCACGAAGTAAGGGAAAAATAGCTTTGATTCTAGCTACAGCATCAGTCCAAAGAGGAGTAAAAAAAACAAACAGACAGACAGATAAACTTATGTTCTTTTAAAGCCCTTTCTTGGCTTAAGATTCCCGAGAACCATGATTAAACATTAAATTTACTTCTAAATGGGTAGATTTGCTCTGAACTGAATTTAGAATTATCCTCATTTGGAACATGATAGAACCTATTTTGTTTTAGCCCCCTACCGTCTTTGGACAAATCCAATAGTTCTATAATGAATGAATAAGTGGCTGAATTCATTTATTCATTCAACAAGTAATCATTGAGTGGCTACAAAAATGATAACACAGACAGCTTGTTTTCAGGAGAAATATGCATAGAATGGACCTGTGTGGTAGTATTGTATGGGGAAACAGGCAGCACAATGTCTTGCAGTGTGAAGATGCAGGATACAGAGTTCCTTTGTGTGCATCTATACATTTTTAAAATAAACATACAGAAAGTGAATCTTCCCTCGTCTGTGTGTGTCATTCCGAGTTGTTTGTGCAGAGCTGAGGTTGGGAGAGCTGCCAACATTTGCCAGTGGAACCGTGAGGGGGGCAACTGGGAAGAGCACAGGGATACTGGCATTGCTCGCCTCACTTGTAAGAGTTCCATCTTTCCATCCGTCACTTAGTGACATCCGTCACTAAGGATACCCCAACCAGGGTTTTCCTCTTAACCTCCCATCACCCCAAAAATTGTAGACAAGTGTTCTTTTCCCTTGTTCTTTGTAAAAATATTTAAAAAACTGGAACACTTCCCTTTTCTTTTCCCTACTTTTTTTTCAACAGTTAACACATTCGATTGAATTTACCCCCTGACTGCGTCTTTTGTTTATTTTTTCACCACTCTGCTGAGGGGAGCCATCTTTTCTTAGATCATTCCTATCTAGCTCTTTAACATCTTTCTTTTGTTATTCAATTTTGTCTGTTCAAAGCAGTTTCTCCCTAAGACCATTCACACCAGCCCTTCCCTCTGCCAAATGGCAGACAGATAAGGACACCAAGAGAAAAGCAACAGAGAACGAACTTTTAAATGTTAAGTTAAATCTTCCTAAAGTGAATTCTTTCTAAGTGGTGTATTCATGTGCGTGAAAGGGAGAAAAACAAACCAAACAAAAACCTCTAAGATTTTCACCTCATTCTGGGAGATGCTAATTTGTTCTTATTCATAAAAGCTATGGAGAAAAATGGAAACACATCAGTTAATTGTCAAAATTGTATATCGTATTGTTGCTATTGGCTGTGACCTCTGATTTCCCAGGAGCAGTGGGTTAGGTAGTGAAATAATCCTAATAGGATCCAGGAATCCGGATCAACGGAAATCTTTAACTATGCTTCCTTGTGTTAGTAGACCCTGTGATTAAGTATTTTTAGAACTCTCACTCTTTTTAACAACCAGAGGTCTTTGACTACTCTTCCGAGCCGCACTGTGCGTGTAACCAGGTAGGTTTGGAAGTCCTGCTTGCACACCGGCAGTAAGCAGGCCATCAACCACAGTGTCAACATATTTTCAAAGAAGCTTCAGAAAAGGTGAATTTTATAATTCCCTTTAATGGCTTCCATGGAAGGAAACACAGAATCTTTCTCTACAGTGTCAAAACTGTAGAAATCAAGACAGTTGAGGGGAATACTTTGGTTGATGCCTAATTATGAGGGTCAAGGGTTAGTTCATTGAAGAGATGACGTAGCAGAAAACTGTGTCCACCAAGGAAGCAAAGTGAGTTCAGACATCACTCCAAAACTTAACAGTGAAAACAAGCAAACAGGCAAATTAAACACTTGTAGTTTACTTTTACCCTCAAAGTCTGTAGTACACAAAAATATATATTTTGGGCATACTTGTTACATTAAAAAAATTAATGGACCATGTAAATGATACTCTAAAAAATAAACCATGCTTAGATAGGCAAGGATTTCACATGAGTCTAAAAACAATTGAAGTACTAAGATTAAAGTAGTCTAAAAAGGCAACAATGGCTCACTTGTAAAACAGATGCCATTTCAGAATTTTTTACTTTTTAGATTTAAAGTGTAATTTGTGTAACTTGAAAACCAAAGGAATATTTAAGTCTAGAAAGTTTGAGACATGCGTGGGAATTATAGAATGAACCAGACGAGAGGTGAACAGCTTTTAATGAATTTAGACTTTATCTCCCACCCAACAGAGGTTTTGCTGTCTGTGTTACACTGATGTGGCTCAAGAATGAAGGTTTCTCATCTCTAATTTATGGAGTTTGGGGAAAACATTGGGGAAGGAAAGGCTTCAGGGAAACCCTAACTTACCAAAGAGTCACAGTGCCAGTGATTTGTGGGTTACAGCTACCTACATGCCCATTAATAAGGGTGTGACTCTAGCTGGTCTATTAAGAACAACTTTTTTGGCAGGGTCTAAAACAGGATCAGTGTTCCTCTAGAAATTATATATAGCAAGCTCCATTTCCATTGGAAATTTATATTTAAACAAACATGCCAAAAATTTCCATAGGCACAGCATGTGTGTATGCATGCACTCACACACACCCCCCAGACACAGACAACACACACACACACACACACACACACACACACACACACACACACACACACGGGGAGGGGGGGCGTGGGCAGAACTTTCTGAATGGGCATATGACAAAGGCTCTTTTGGGTTCTCTATGCCTGTGAATTTGTCCTGCTTCAGTGAAGAAAACTTTATGCAGGTCTTTGATGTGAAGTATTATGAGGTAGCCTTAATGGATAAAATGATCAGGGAATATTTGTAGTGTTAAATTTAAAGGCAGCTAAAGATTACAGCCATGGAAAATTCTTTCCCAGCCCCTGAGTCTTTCATAACATGTGCTAAATGAATTCATGCCATTAATCACACATTTTTTGGGGGGTGAAGGATTATCTCCATATGATTGCTGTTAATTTTCTCTCTTAGTAAAGTAGAAAAATAATTCATGGCTGTATGCTGCATAATGGTGTTATTAGCCACATTAAAGTATTTCTGTTAATTTACTTAGCAAAAACAGAATCTGAAGAACCAACATTGCAGGTAGGAAAACTTTGATATGGGAAAAATTTGAGAGGAGAAGAATTTTAGAGAGAAAGAATTAAGGGCACCTGAAGAGCTAGGAAGTAGCTTGACATATTTATTATGAACTTGAAAGAAGAAATAAGAAAGAAGGGTGATTCTTTAAAGCATGAGTTTCTGAGGTAGCAATGGTGGTCAGGGTTCAGAGCACTGGCTGCACTCTTGGAGGACCTGGGTTTGGTTCCCGGCATCCTCACGGGCTCACACACATCTGTAACTCCAACTCTGGGGAATACTGATGTCCTTGTTTGGTCTCTGTTGGCAACAAGCATGCATATGGTGTATGTACGTGAGTGCAGGAAAAAAAAAAAACTCATACATACAAAATTTAAATTAATAAATCTTTAAAGAAAAACCTCGAACTTTCTGAAAAAGGACAAACCTTGTCCTTATTTGGAATGTCTATGGCAAGCTTGAAAATTTGAGTAACAAGCAAGCAACATAGGTCAAATATTGTCACCTTAGACATATGGACTTTTATATTTAAGCCAAAATATTACATATACAACTTGGCTGTTTAAATTTTTGTGGCTCATAAAGAATATCATTATTGCAGATTTTTCTTTCATCTAGAAATGACAGTGTTAGTACGTTAATATCGCAATCATGATTGCCCTTTAAGTAGGCAATGAAATAAAATGAGAAATGAGTTCACTCAAATGTATGGAGTTCTTTGCACTTAATCAAAACTTTCTCTTCTGCTGAAGACACTAACTCGAGACCCCAGAATATTCACTACAGTTCGTAGGCTTCCTTCTAGTATGTTCTGTCCCTAACGTCTTTTGTGTTCTCATCTTGCAGTGTAGTGTGTGTGTGTGTGTGGGGGGGGGGGGATGCCAAATGTCAGCTATACATGTTTCCGAGGCTGTTTGGGCTAGTTGTTACTGTAATTATTTAATTGCATCAAAAAGTACACAAAAGACTCCCTACCAACATCATCATTTAAAAAAATACTGTTAATCAAATGCATATGAAAAACTGTAAACGATTATGGAGAACCAGAACCCAAATCTGCTGAGGTTTTCCTACGACTCAAATAATACTTGATAGTTTTGTTTTTCCTTTTCCACAAGCAATTCTTAGGAGTCTCAGAGGTCACATTAGCAGTATGTGAGGGACATGGTCAAATGACAAAATCTTCATCAATGAAACTAACTGTACATGAAGAATTAGACTCAGTCATGCCTCAAAGAAATCTCAGGATAAGAGGCCAGCAGATTCTTCCTGGTGTAGTGTTCAACTGTTATACTTACCTGATTAGGACCCGCATTAGCTGCTCTGCATCTGTCTTCACACACACTAGCTGTGTTATTTGTTAGTTTACCTGTCACAACTTTTATGAAGACTAATTCCAAACATGCAGTATATAAAGCATTGATCATCATAGTATTTGGTAATGTGCTTGGTAATGTCTGAGACATCTCAGTAATTAGAATGACTTTTCTATAAAACAGTAGCTTTACTAAGCAAGAACTGATAGAAAAGGATGAACTTGGGAGTGTCCAAGAGCTGTGAGCATAGAAGTGTATAAATCGTTGTGTAGATAACATGTCTACAGCAGTGTCTCCCATTCCTACTCTCTGACGAGATCACATCTGTGTTGAGCTTACAATGAAAGGGTAAAACTGAAGACACCTGATTTATTTCAAAATATTAAATGTATTCCATGTTAAGAATTTATTCACAAATAAGTCAATTTTATTGTTTCGTGTTTAAATTGCTAATTTCTGGTCAGTGTGTATGTACGTGTGTGTGTGTGTGTGTGTATACGTACATGTATGGGTTTGAGACAGTCTCAGAAATCCCAGGCAGTCTTTGGACTAGCTATATACCCAAGGATGATCTGGAACCTTTAATTCTCATGCCGGTATGCCCACATGACCAGTTTTATGTGGTGCTGGAGGTGGAATCAAGGCTTTGTGCAAACTAGACCAGCACTCAAGCAACTGACCTACAAACCCAGCCCAAACTTCTTACTAAAAAGAAAGAGTGTACAGAAAGAAGCATTTTAAAATTTCTTTGGTGGATGGAAGATTAAACTTCAGATCCCCCCACTGGAAGTGGTAGCTCTCATTTATAGTTGAGGAAGCTGGGACATGCAGAGTTGACTAGTTTCTCTGAGGTCACACAGTTGCTTTTGTGAAGCCACAGTTCACGCTTGAGCATCAGCCTACTGGAGTGGAGCACGTGGTTGTTGGGGCTGCTGTTAGGCCCACATGTTCTTCTTGCTCCTGGTGCCATCTTTATATCCTACGTTCCCAATGATCCTAGGGCTGTGCTCAATAGTGTCACCTCTGACAGCATAAGGCACAGAAAATACTGTCCCCAGGTCACTGTTTCATCATAGACTAAGCAGATGAAGCTAGAGAAACACTCTTTGGCCAAAGCTTCTGGAATGGTCATTCAGTGCTGACAGGGATACAAAGGGAGGCCAGGACTACTCATCTCACCTTTAAAGCCTATGGACCCTTATGGACTGGCATGCTGCAGAGTTCCTCTTCTGGTCTGTGAGTGCTCAGGATCTCATGCCAAAGAAGAGGAGACCCAATTCTTGCATTCAGGCAGAGATTAGAGAGCCCATTTCTTAAGTCTTGTCTGATTTCCACCCCAGGCATAAAACCATACCCAGCACAGTTCACCCTTCCTCTGTAGGTTATTTTCATACCTAAGTTAATATATATATATATATATTATATTTCATACCTAAGTTTATAATACATACATACATACATACATACATACATACATACATATTTTTTCTTTGTACTCATTTTAAAAATACAACATTGATCAGGTTTAGTTCTAACCATGCCTTAGTACAAATTGCTATCATGGCCTTTTTCATTTATTTCTGAGACTGTAATTTAATTACAACACTTTGCCATTAGTTTTCTAGAAGAGGAAACGGAAGCTCAGAGAAGACACAGCTATTCTTAACCTCAGCACAAGCAAATGACTGAACTAGGAGTCAAACCCACCTCGACCTGATTCCATCAAGTCAGCTTGTGCGAACCAGCTCACGATGTCAGTATACACACAGAAATGTCACGAGGAACACGTGTTTCATCTCAGGAGTGGGCGGTGGACCCCAGAGCTCTCTCCTCTGCTTTCTCTAGGGAACACATGGCATGCCCGGGAGACGCCCTAGGAAGTCCTTCTGCTCTTCCACTTACTCTAGTCAGGCAGCTTGTTGCTGTGTCTCAAACGACAAACTTGCCCAGTGGAGAGCGGTGTGACAACAGCCTCCTACACACATTTCCCTTAAGGATACTTTTCCCCTCAGCGCACACCCTCCCCATGTCAGGGAGGCCTCTGAAAAGAGCCTCTCATCAGACTTCTCTCCCTCTTCAGGGTTGGCATGTCACCTCCATTTTCCAAGGAGTCAGGTCCTCACTGAGGTGGTGTTGGAGATGGTTGAACCTTGAAGAGTGGGGATGAGTGTAAGGTTTTTAGGTCTCTAGATCACTCCCCTCTGGAATGATAAGCATAGTTCCTAGGATTCCCACTGGTTTATTTGGTTCCTTAAGTGAAGGTCCCCACCTTTTTTTATACAGTTCTCATACAGCCCAGCCTGGCCTCCAACACTCACTATATAACTGAGCATGACCTTGAATAGCGTATCTTTCTGTGCCCACTTTCCAAGTGCTGGACTTACAGACATGTGCCACTGTGCTCAGCCCTTTTGAGAAAGTTATTGTTATAAAACAAGCCTGGCCACTTTCTGCTCTCTGGCACATGATTCCTCCTGCTCAGCTCCTACCAAGAGGGCATCCTTCAAGAGCTCCTCACCAGAGCCAACCAAGTGGAACTTGGACTTTCATCTTCCAAACTGTGATTGGAAGACCCTCTTTTACTTACACAACTCCCAGCTGCAGGTATTTTATTATTTTTAGACTATATTTTATTTACTCTTTGGCAGTTTTATGCATGCATGCAATGTGTCTTGATCATATTCCCTCAGATCTCCCCTCTGGCCTCTCCTAAGCCCCTTGACATATCCCTTCTCACCTTTATGTCCTCTTCCTTGCCCTCTTGTTTTTTGGTAAGTCACTGAGTCCTGTTAGTGCTCTCTGCTGGGATTCTGGCTGACCTTGTTGGCTTGACTTTGTACAGGTCTTTTGCAGGTAACACCACAGTGAGTTCAGAGTGCAACGTATCCTGTTCCTGAAAACAGCATTTCATAGCATTGATCCAACCCCTGGTTCTTACATGCTTTTTCTGTGATGTTTCCAGCTTCAGGTGTTTTATGATAGTGATGGAAAGCAGCCCGCCAGAAGATTTGGGGTAGGCTAGAGGATAAGATCAGTGATGAAAGCATCAAAGTGACTGAGAACACTGCAGCTCATGGACGCTCCCGCCATTCCTTGTCAATGTGGACAGTGAATGGGGCAAAAATGAGAAAAGTTATCAAAATCAAGAAACTGCATTTTCATAAGATTTAAATTTAATTTTGGCATCTTACAATCTACTATAGTCTTTTCATGAGATTAAAATGTCTTTTTGGAAAAAAAATTATAAATAATAATGGCATGTGAGGACTGGCATTTGTTTTTATTAAATGAATAAAATTAAAAATTTAAAACATAGGAGAATGGACTGTGAAATTCAAATGCCTGAAAAAGTTTGAAGTGACTTCAAACTTTTAATCACCACCCCCATGAATCTTTATTTTATAACACAAGTGTATCTCCATAAGTTACATGGAACACTGTCAAATTCTTTTTTTTTTTTCAGGGCTGAGGACCGAACTCAGGGCCTTATGCTTGCTAGGCAAGCGCTCTACCACTGAGCTAAATCCCCAACCCCTCAAATTCTTAAAACCTTGCTTTTGTTGACTTTTATTTTAAAGGGAAACAGAACTTGGTGCCACTCTTCACTTTTAAATGTCCAGAGGAAATTAAAGAGCATTTGGCTTGGGGAGTCTCTGAGGAAATTAGAGAGCATTCAGCTCAGGGAGTCTGGTGCATAAACTTTACAGGAGTGAGTTGTGAGGGCTCCACGTGAATAGCAGGTGTGTCTCCTCAGCATTCTGAGGAGGCAACAGGAACTCAGGGACCGACAGTGCATGTTCTGAGAGTTAGAATCCTAACACACATCAGCAGCACCCCCCCGCACCCCTTTTCTCATATGCAAGGTAAGCACCATTGCACAGCAGACTTCTAGAAGGAACAAGAAAGACACATTGTGATGATTATTAGTCAGATCTACTTGTTAAACGGAAATCTAGCCCTACATCTCTCCTGTATTGTAATCTGATTCTGATCAATTTAGATAAATTACTTTACAATAAATCTCTCTTTGGGTTTACTCTGAACATGCTCATTTTTACATTTTTACATTCGATTATTGGTTCGATTATTGGTTGGGAAAATATAAGGAATTGGTGAACAGGTGCTTTGGAAAGAAATCAATCAAAAACTACTACCAATTTGTTAACCATTTATGTGGTTACATTTTCTTTCTCTTATTTAATGTATTTTTTTAAAAATCTTTTTTGAGAAAGGGTTTCTCTGTGTAGCCCTAGCTGTCCTGGAACTCACTCTGTAGACCAGGCTGGCTTTGAACTTACAGAGAACCGCCTGCCTCTGCCAAGTACTGGGATTAAAGGCGTGCGTCACCACTGCCCTGCCTACATTTACATGCTTATGTTTTATTGTGAAATACGGTATACATAAAACTGCAACAACAAAATATGTGACAAGAAGGAAGAAAAAAAGACAAACAGAACAAACCAAACAAAAACCCAATCAGTCAGTGACAACCAAAGCCCTGAACTCCTGTGGCCCTTCTCTCCGGGTTGAAAGACAAACACCAAAGGCACTTGGAAGCCGCCTCCTGCACACCCTTCCACCCTGCACACCCTTCCACCCTGCACACCCTTCCACCCTGCACACCCTTCCACCCTGCACACCCTTCCACCCTGCACACCCTTCCACCCTGCACACCCTTCCACCCTGCACACCCTTCCACCCTGCACACCCTTCCACCCTGCACACCCTTCCACCCTGCACACCCTTCCACCCTGCACACCCTTCCACCCTGCACACCCTTCCACCCTGCACACCCTTCCACCCTGCACACACGCCCTCATCCCAAGAAGTCCTCCCTTCCCTGTATGCGGTGGGAGGCACTGCCCACTTTTCTTCATGATTTTCCTTCATTTGAATGTATTTCTAAACAAGGCACTGTTTAGTTCCCTTCTTTGGGAAATAGAAATCAATATAATCACACTGTTTTCAACTGTTATTTAATTTCCCGGGTAGTATTTACTTTTCTTTCACAACTCTTCCTGTGTGTTTGCACATGCGTGTGTTGCATGTGCATTCATAGGTGTGCACGTGTGTGTGTGTGTGTGTGTGTGTGTGTGTGTGTGTGTATAGGCACGCTTGCACACATGGGCATATGGAGGCTGGAGGTTGCTGTTGGGCTATCTTCCTGAATTGCTTCTACACCTTATATTTTGAAATAGGGTAGCTCGTTGACTCTCCAGCTTACCAATTTGGCTAGACTGAAGCCCCTGGGATCTGCCCACTCCCACCCCCCAGTGGTGGTGCACAGACAGTCGCCATGCCTGGTTTTTACGTGGGCGCTGGAGCTCTGAACTTTGGTGCTCATGCTTGCACAGCAGACACTTTACCCACTGAGCCATCCCTCTAGCCCCTGGATTCCATTTTTTTAAATACCCACAAATACAGCTCCGTTCCAGAAAGTGTTCCAGTCTATGGCTATAGCACAGTTTACTTAGCCACGAAGCACTGGAATTTGAGTCATGTACAGTTTTCACGCTATTGCTGCTTCTATTTTGCCTTTTTCTTTTTTAGTATTGCTGTGTTCTTTGGTGGACATGCCTCCTGATGTAGAGGTAGCATAATCTCTCTAGATAATAGTGTCATTGGCCATATTATATGCATGTATCAAACTTTACCAAGTAAAGTCAAATTCTTTCTTCATGATGGTTTCAGAAGTTTACATTGCCACCAGGTGTGTGGATGTTTAAATTCAACTTTTCAAAACAATGAAGACAAGCTTGGATTTATCTATATCCCAAGTTGCTGCCAAATAGGTACCGTTGCATGTAAAAAGGATTTTGATGTTTATTTATATTAAATCTTACAACTTCCATAGGAAAAAGAGAGCCAGGTAACACACACAATTCTGTTTATTCTAATCTGAAATGCTGCTTAAATGAAAAATTAAGTAGCAGCTTTGAAAAAGTAGGGGAAATGTAGTCTCATTTCTCTTAATTAATTCTCTGAACATAGTGTCCTTGCTCAAAGGTAAATTCTTGTAATGTACACTAAACTGTATGTATAGCAACTTGCCCTAAAATTCATCTTCATTCTGTATAATTTTAGTAGAGTAGAGCAAAGTTGAAGGCTGACTATTGCTATTCGAAGATCGTTTTATTTATCTATTGTTTCTCAGATGGCTGTTACACATTTTCCAATTTAATTCTCTATAAATATGATTTTATAAATAAAAATGTGTTTTATAATTCGAACATTAACAATTTTATTTCCTTATTGTTCTAGATTACATAAGTTAATTTTAGAGAGCTTAAAACAGAGATTGCTTGTTTGTTCCAATTGAAAAGCATATTTTATTTCAGAGGGTCTGGATTTTATTGCTCTATAAATGGTTTTGCTTTCAATCTTCCAGTATACTTTAGGCAATATGGCACAATGATCTTAATCCCCAAGCTAACAAAAGTGGGTGAGTCTAAGAAGTGTACAGCCTACAAGAAAAGAACAAAGAAAATATTTTGTATGATCAAGTTGAAATCAACAAGTTATATCTGACTATAAACATATCTGTATTGTTGATATTTGTAATACATAATTAAATAATGCTCTTTCTATAAATATAATATCCCTTTAAATTATTTCACACAAATAAAAATTAAATTTAAATAATATTAGCTAACGAAAATTTATTTAACCAATTCAACCATTCTCCCCAAATGTTTCATACAAGTCTAAACAATATCAATTTCTTTTATAGTGGAAGTTTGTATAGAATGAGGCTAACCATCAAAATGGTAAATCTTTAGGATTTATTAATTTATACCAAATTATTCAATAAGTGTCTTTTCAGTTATTCAGTCTTCTTTGCTAAGAGTTTGATGGTATAAGACTGCAATTTCTACATTTGACAAGTATTTATGAACGTATTCTTTCATAGCAGGACCCGGGCTGGTGGTCTGACCCTGGATCAAGACAAATGATCCTATTTAACAACTGTACTTCTAATGGGGAAACTTGAATTTATTGCCGATTTTCTTGTATATGTACAGCCCATGCTTAGCTACAGGTGCACAGCTTGACTGTGTTAAGTAAGAGAACAACTGCTAATTAGTGGCTATAATAGTTGAGAAGGGTGAAGCATGTTGGGCATATAACTTCAGTCTAAATATTTTCTTTTGAATAGAGTCATACAAGAAAAACCCTTTAAAATTACGTTTCCTTATGATCTGAAGTAGCATGACTGTTCATATCAAAATCTCTGTGTATTTCCTTATCTACATCACTCACAGAGATGCATAAAATATTTAATTATTTTAAACGTACAGACTATAATAGTAGTAGGCACTCACAAGTGAAACTGAAAACAGTATTAACCACCAAAAAAAGAATGTCTAATATAACAAAAAAAATTACATCTCTATAGTTTACTTGTGATAATTGTAAACTTAAGGGCTTTCATATGTAAAAAAGAAGTTTAAGTTATCAAGTGATGTTAATGAGAAAGGATGCTAACTAAACATTTTATTGGTCCAGAATAACCAGACCAGATCTATTTAAATTAACAATGGTTGTAGATTCTAGAGAATACAAATGATGAAGATTTTAGTTGCCAGTTATGTTTCAGCCATGACTTAGAACGTGGTCATATTGGCACAGCTTTAAAGTTAAGGATGCTTTAGAAAACTTGTATATACTACAAATAGTTGAGGGACTTTAGTATTTGTCGTTTGCAAATATTTTATCTGAAAATAGCAAAAAAATCCCTCCTGTAAAACCCTACCCAGTGCTATTCCCTATGAAAAAATGAATCACTCAGTGGCTCATCAAAATCTAAATTTGCAGTGGCAAAAACCTTGCAAAACATTACAAATGGTTTGAAAAGGAGATACCACCTGATATTAATGTGTTAGTATTAGCCTGGGAATGTGTGTTGGTTTGTAGTTGGCATGAGGCAGATCTCGAATGTGGGGCTATGAGGGGAGGCAGGGGACAGCATTTGCTGGCACTGAAGAGCTGTCTTGAGGAGAACCTACCTGGAACTCCAGATTCCTCTAACCCAGATTTGCTTTCAGATGTTTTCTGTTCATCATGTAAACAGGCACAGCTTGTGGTCCTGCTCACTGACAATGACTTTTATTCTACGAAATGAATTTTCATATTTAATATCATCTCTCAGAGTTTCTTTAATTACATTACTTAGGGCTTAAATTTCATCCCCGTTACAGCACATCGCTTTTACTACTTTACAGAGGTGCCTCAGGAACTGGCCTTCACATTTTAATCAGAATTCCCTTAAACCATAATTTTTATTTAAAAATAAATTCTTCAATAACTCCCATGTTAATTGCCTCCCTTACACAGATCTCCAGGTTTGTTCTTTTTTTTTAAGCTATTTCCCCCCCCCCAAATAGTTAGGACACGTATTTCGGTTCCATAAAATATTGCCGCTACTGTAAACTTCTTCAGGTATACTGATTTGATACAGAAGTCACATGGTAGAGAGAAAGGAGCAGCCGAGAGCACACTGTGCGTTCCTCTTCAGCGGCCGATGCGCAGGCGTCGAGACCAACGAACACCCCGAATCTAAACATCCTTAGACTAATTCGATGCTGTCCGCACGACAATCAAGGCGTAAGTGATCCTGTCTGGTCCCGGCGGCTTCTTTCTAAAATTGTTCGCTGCAGATGCACGCAGGCAGCAAGTTTTGGTTTCGCTGACAGCCCTTACCCTGGCCACCCTCTGCTGGTGGCACGTGGTAACGGTGGCAGGGCTGCACCGAGCCGGAAAGCGAGCGGCGGGCGCACCGCACACCCAGCCTGAAAATGAGTGCCTCGCCAATTCAGTTCTCCTGACGCATGAACGACCCCCAGAGTTTAAAAACTCAACACCCCCAGTGGACAGTGATAGTTTGGAAAACGTCTAACAGGACTTAGAAAGTGAATCAGTCATCTCTGTTGAGAGAGAGAGAGAGAGAGAGAGAGAGAGAGGGAGGGAGGGAGGGAGGGAGGGAGGGAGGGAGGGAGGAGGAGGAGGAGGAGGAGGAGGAGGAGGAGGAGGGAGACTCTTTCTTTCTTTCTGGCTGTTTCTGCAGAAACGGATTTTTGTGAGTTTGTTTTGGGTGCACGGCCCTTACACTCAGTCTGAGGCACCAGAGGCACAACTGGAGCAGTATATGGGCATGACTGGAGATTTAAGTAAGTTTGCAAAGCTGTGTGGGTTGAATTTGAGATTAACTGAACAGCATAAAAAATTATGGAAATCAGGAAAGATGTCTTTGAAACACTACCAAGCATATTAAAACACAGCACGTCCAATGGTCATTTGCTATACAATTTACCTTTGTATACACGAATAATTCTTCCTAATATTTATATATCTTAAAAGTTAAAATAAACCTGTAACATTATTTTAAATTAAATAATAAGAAAATTAAAAATGGTTTTTAATCTTTGAAAATTGAGCGAAGAGTTTTCAAGGATTGACAGCATCCGCAGATAGTAAGTTTTTACAGCAGCCACTACCTTTGTGCGGAGAGAGAGAGAAACTCCTAGAAGAGCTGGGGGTTCTGCAGACTCTGCAGACTCACTGTGGAGGAGAGATGCTAGTACTCTCTGAGTGAATTAGAAAGTGTCCACTCCAGTCAGCTGACAGAGTCTCGGGACTTTGCAATGCATTTCCAGCTATTAACAACTCTAGTCTAATTTCTTGGTCACTGTGTGTACTCTAGTATTGCTCCCGTTTCTCTAAAAATGTTGAACTAAGTTCTGTAAGATTCACTATGTTATGATCACTAAGACAGAATTAGTCTATTAATAACTTTTTTAAGTTATTTTTTTAAAAGAATTTTTTAAAGTCTTTTTTAAGAAACTGAAAATAGATCTTTTTGATACAATATATTCTGATGACAATTTCTCCTCCCTCAACTCCTTCTAGATCCTCCGCAGCTCCCCTCCCACCCAGATCCACACTCCTTCTTTCTCTCTTTCATTAGAAAACAGACAGCTAAAAAGACACAAACAAAACTAAACAAAATAAAAAGCCACAATAGGACAAACACACAAAAACAAACAGGAATAAAAAAAGCACAAGAAACACATATAGACACAGGCACACACACACACACACACACACACACACACACACATTTACACACACAGAACTCCCATAAAAGCATTGGTATATGAGCAAAAGACCAAAAAACCAGTAAGGTAAGAAAAATAATAAGTCAGACCATTGTGAGACAAAAAACCTCCAAAAATACCATTAAATTCATTTTGTGTTGGCCATCTACTGCTGGGCATGGGGCCTGTCACTGGGTAAGTCTTAATGTTGCCTGACCACAGCCTCCTTGAGAATAAACTGATAATGATTTACTTTAGAAGCTACAAACCTCATAATTAGTAGAGACTAAGCAATTGTAACCGCATGGCTTGCGAGGTACTGAATGAGATAATAGACAACATTTTATAAAACTCAGCTCTAAAAGTAAAAGCTTTTTACAGTGGCTATGTGGACCCTGTGTTCCCGAGCAATATTTGTGAATATAATTCTCTACATTTGTTTTTATCTTTTTCCTATTACTTCCTTCCTGCTATATCATACAGATTCTCAATGACAATGCTTTCTCTAGAGTCAAACAGGATTTGAATTCCTTTTGTAAAGCAGACATTTTAAAGACGTTCTGTGTGCAAAGATACTTATGTTCTGTGCCAGTAATCAATTTATTGCCTCTTGGCTCCAAATTGGCTCTTCAGCACCTGTGTTGAGAGCCCATGCTAAACACTCTAAATATATGTGTATATATATATATATATATATATATATACATATATATATATGTATATATATATATATATTCCATGCACAAGGTGTAGATTTCGTTGGTAAATGGAAGGGAGTAACTTTACTTGATTCTTGTCTGTAGAAAATCTATTCTCACTCCCACTTTGTGGTCAGCCTGTGGAGTGGATTTGCGAAAACACTCGGTGCTGATCATCTAACGATGCACCTACGGATTGCCGTTGCTAGGAAACCCTGAGCCTCTGATCGGAATCTAGTGGCCATCTTGCTGTGGTTCTCACCAGTTCCCCTACCACATACCCTGTTTCTGTCTGTTGCTCCATATCCCAAGTGTTTTACTAGCCCAGCCATGCAGCAAACTTCTCTGCCATCTAGTGGGCTATAGTAATACCATCTCAATTAGTCTTGAGAGGACCCCCCAATTCATCCTTCTGTGGGCCACAGTCCTTTCATCGTAAGGTAGCCTTTAGCATCTTCATGACATTTTTATAGCTATTGCTATAATAATTTAATAATAATTTATTTTAAACTTCCCTTGTGTAAATTGCTACCACTTTCATCTCCTGATTGGACCCAGACTGATACCCTGGCAGATAAAGCGTTGCATTATCAGATCAGAAACATCTATGATAACCACATGACACACTAATCTATGGGTACAGCAATAAGTCAGAGTTCCCAGCCCCTCTCTGTGGCAAAGCACAACACCCAAGAGTATTCGGGCGGCACACATCGACCTGATGGATTAAAATGAAGAGAGAACAACCTGTAGCTGCAGCTCCAGGAGATCCAAACCTCTGCAGGCACCTGGACACACCCGCATATGCACACACACATCATTAAAAACAAAATGAATCTTTAAAGACAAAAATAATACAGCACAAGGGATGCAGGTTACTGGAGTGCCTGATGCCAGGCCCGAGACCCCAGTTTGATCCTCAGGACCCTCAAGGCGGCAGGAGAAGACTGACATGTGTGCTTTGACCTCCATGTGTGCACTGTGACACGCTTACTGTGAGTACAGGTGAGCATGCACACGCACGCGCGCGCACGCGCGCGCGCACACACACACACACACACACACTGAAGTGTAACAAAAATATTTTAAAGGAAGTGATGAGAGAACGATTTAACCACCTAACTATATTATTTCACAGAAAAGTTTAGAAACTGTAGATTTCTTTTTATCAGCAGGTCATCAATTGGCCAGAACATTGGGAAAGTGATTATTTTCATATTTTTCTGAGTTAAATTAAATGATAAATGCCATCTCCTAAAATAAAACTTTTAAGAAAGTGGTATCAGAGGTGAAATTCTTCCGTAAAGTTAACCTTAGGAAACCACATATAGCCCACAGCTTTTTGTTGTTGTTGTTGTTGTTTTGTTTGTTTGTTTGTTTTGTTTTTTGTTTTTTTGAGACAGGGTTTCTCTGGAACTCGGTTTGTAGACCAGGCTGGCCTCAAACTCACAGAGATCTGTCTGCCTCTGCCTCCCGAGTGCTGGGATTAAAGGTGTGCACCACCACTGCCCGGTTGCCCACAGCTTTTTAAAGGCACTCAGCGCTCTAAGATATTTTGAAGTTCCTACCACTTGCTGAATTTTGGCCTCCCAGAGTTTTGGGGAAAGTGGTCTCCTCTTCAGGAAATAATCACTATTATTTTTATTTATTTTGAGAATCATCTTTTTGCTTCACTGTTAATATTTGTTGCTTATATTGAATACCCAATAGGATGTCTTAAGAACATGGCCACAAATGACCTGATACCCTTCATGGAGAAGACATGTCCACGACCCTTCATCTTAAACCTGGACACACTGACTGTGTTAAGCAATAGAGCAATGGAAGTAGAAGCATGTGCTTTCCAAAACCAGGTCCTAAGAGTTCATGCAACTTTTGCTTTGGGGCTAGAGCACTACTTTCAGAACTCTGACCTGATATTTAAGAACTCCAAATTCCCCCCAAACACATGAAGAGGCTGCATTAAAAAAACGTTTTCAAAGCCTCAGACAGGCTCTAGACTTCATGTTTCCCCAGACCAGTCACCAGACACATGAGTGAAGAATACGCAAGATGATTCCAGCTTCCAGCTATCTGTGTTACCTCTCATTGTTCAATTATTCTCAGCCAAGACTTCAAGCACTGTGAAGAAAAAAATGCATTCAATCTGTATCTTTCTAAACATTCGAGCCATGAGTATGTGAGAATTCAGAGGTGACTTACTGGGTTGCAAAAGTAACTGGGACGACATTTGATATTAGGTGTTATAACAAAGTGTAAAAGTTAAAGTTCTTTAGCAATGTTCGAGTAAGAAAATGACAAGTAGGGAAAATGCCCCAGGAAGCTGGAGGTAAAGGGGCTCTCAAACGTGGAGAGAGAGCTTGAGAAAAGGTAAAGCGTGGCTCTCAAGTTGCTAACACTGCTCCTTGCAACCCTGGAAAGTCCATGATCTGAGGTTTCCAGGCAACAAAAACGAAGGTCCCACCTGATTTCTTCATCTCTGCTAACAACATAAGAGGAGAGATATGGAATAAATAACACCTTTATACTTCCTGTAGACTGCAGAAGAAAGCTGGAGGACTCAGAATGGAACAAAAGTCAAGGCAAGAAGAGAAATGGTGGGAAACTAAGCTCAGGATATAGTCAGGCGAACACAGTCATCAGAGTAAAGATGCAGGAAAGTGAAGCAGAGAGTGACACACTGTAACACACCTTCACTCTGAACTCACCTTTATCATCCTGCATGTGTAACCGGCCAGGAAGTGTGGAATTAATGCGGGTGATGGGTAGACTAACTATATGGGGAATGCCAGTGCTGGAATCCAGAATGAAGCTACTGAACACTGCTTTCCCACAATCTATTTTTCTCAATGGAATGGATAAAATTATAATAATCGTTACCTGGCAACAATGTTTCTCTGTCTAGACTATTTTCATAAAGACCCATGAAGGTTGAATTTATTTATTCTAGAAGCAAAAAGAGTAAACAAAGAACTCCAGGAAGCCCATCTTTTGCTTCTTCAATTTGCCCTGCCCATTCAACAAGGTAAAGATTTTCATACGAAACCAAATAAGATGTCTGTGTTAGACAATGGTAGTTACGTTTTATGGTAATCATTTAATATTTCTGTGGTTCATATAGGAAATATTAGACACTAAAGATTCAAGATATTGCTGGGCAAAATGTCTCATCTTTGAATACTCTTTCTCTAAAAATTAAAATTATAAGGCTAAAAACAAAGCAGAATAATACTATATGTCAAGCAAAGGAACTTCCGAACCAGCAAGGTGTTGCTCCTCTTCCCAAGGAGCTTGTTTGTAAGGGAGTAGCTGGTGTACCTGAAGCAAGCAGCTCCGTCACTGTGATGAGGCAGCATATGCATGCCCATTCTAAGTATAATTCTCCATGTTTGAGATGCAAAGACATGCAGACTTTATTTTCCCTATGTAAAAGACCTTATCAGCAATCACGATACAACCATCATTCTTGCAAAGATATATGAACACAAACTGAATATTTTAAAGTAAAGACACTAAAAATTTTATATCCAAAAGGAAAAGAGTAGAAATCTTGGCTACAGGAAGAGAGTACATCAACAAAATATAACAGTGTGCCTAAGACTCCTCTTTGCCCTATTGAATAGGTGTTTAGTAGAGAAGACAGATCCATAGAGAAATAAGTACAAAAGTATGACATTCATTTCCTGTTGCTACTGCAGCAAAGTACTACAGGTCAGCAAGTTCAAATGAAACTTCTGATCTCACCTGTTGGTGGTCCAACTGCCTCACTGAGTTATAGTGAAGGTTCAGAAACCTTCCATCCTTCCCTGATCCACCACTAAAGCCAGAAATGGTAGATCAGCAACTTCTCACACTGAATTTCTCTGGTCACCTCCCCTCCATTTCATTTTCTCACTTTCTAGCTTCCTTTTCAATTTTTAAGAGATACCATCTTACATCTGTCAGAATGTCTAAGATCAATAGCACTGTAGACAGCCTATGTTGGAGAGGATGTTGGTGGGGGTGCAAACTTGTATAGCTACTTTGGAAATCAGTGTGGCAGGTTCTCAGAATATTGGGAATCAATCTTCCTCAAGACCCAGCTATACCACTCTTGGGCATATACCCAAGGAATGCTCAATCATACCACAGGGACACATGCTCAACTATGTTCATAGCATCATTATTCATAATATTCAGAACCTGGAAACAACCTAGATGCCCCTCAACTGAAGAATGGATTAAGAAAATGTGGTACATATACACAATGGAGTACTACTCAGCAGAGAAAAACAATGACATCATGAAATTTGCAGGCAAATGGATGGGACTAGAAAAAATCCTGAGTGAGGTAGCCCAGACTCAGAAGGACAAACATGGTATGTACCCACTTGTAAGTGGATACTAGTTGTAAAGCAAAGGATAACCAGACAACAACCCACAGCCCCAGAGGAGCTAGCCAACAAGGAAGACCCAAAGAGGGATGCATAGATTGCCCTGGGAAGGGGAAATAGATGAGATCTCCATGAGTAAAATGGGGATGAGTGTAGATGTAACCAACCATCTTATTAAATAAGAAACACAGAGCCGATTCAGAGAAGAAAGCCAAGAGGTCAGAACTGAGAGCCTTACCCTTCCTGCTTCAGCCAAGAGAGTTCTCTGAAAAGGGGCCTACTTCCTATCTGTTTGTCTTTATATAGACTGTCTGTTCTGCCTTCTTATTGGTTGTAAACCCAAACACATGACTGCTTCATCACTGCCTGTATGTACAGCCCTCCAGGTCCTCTATGGTATTGAGATTAAAGGTGTGTCTCCAATGTTGGCTGTATCCTTGAACACACAGAGATCTACCTAGCTCTGTCTACCAAGTGCTGGGATTAAAGGTGTGCGCCACCACCACCATGCTCTTGCTATGGCTCTAATAGCTCTGACTCCCAGGCAACTTTATTTATTAACATACAATTAAAATCACATTTCAGTACAAGTAAAATACCACCACAGATGAGAGGTGGACAATTGAGGGTAGGGGTTAGAGGATGAGAACATAAGGGAATAGGATGTTTGAGCGGGAACAGAGATGGAGTGGGATAGCAATGAAAGAGATACCATGATAGACCAAGATGTTATGGGGATAGAGAGAAACCTGGTGCTAGGGAAGTTGCCAGAAATTCTCAAGGATGACCCCAGCTTGGACTACTAGAAATAGTGGAGAGGATGCCTGAACAGAACGGGTTTACCCCAGTGATCAGATCGGTAAATACCCTAACTCATCACAGAGCTTCTCTCCAATGATTGATGAAGGCAGATGAAGAGATCCACAGCCAAACATCAGGCAGAGCTCCAGGAGTCCAGTCAAAGAGAGAGAAGAGGAATTCTAAGAGCAAGTGCATCAGGATCATGATGGGGAAACCTGCAGAGATGCCAAACCAAACTAGTGGGAACTCATAAAAGTTGGATCAATGGCTGTGGAGTGTTGCTAGAGTTTTCCTGGTCCTGCCTGGCTCCAGGTCAGGACAAATCTCTCTTAAATGCCAGTCCCACAGCCTCTCAGACCCAACCAACTAAACACATAGAGGCTTATATTACTTATAAACTGTATGGCTGTGGCAGGCTTCTTGCTAACTGTTCTTATATCTTAAGTTAACCCATTTCTATTAATCTATAAATTGCCATGTGGCTCATGGCTTACAGGTATCTTAACATCTGCTTTTTATTGTTGTGGCTGGCAGCATGTGTCTCTCTGCCTCAGCCTCCCACTTCCCAGACTTCTCCTCTCTCCTTGATCCACCTATACTTCCTGCCTGGCTACTGGTCAATCAGCACTTTATTTATCAATCAATCATCCACAGCAGTGGAGCCTGCATTGGACTGGACTAGGCCCTTTGCATGGTGAGACAGTTGTGTAGCTTGATCTGCTTGGGGGTGAGGGCTGGCGGTATAATCAGAGTCCATCCCTGGTGCATGAGCCAGCTTTGTGGAGCCCACTACCTATGATAGGACACCTCATGCAGCCTTGAGGCACGGGGATGGGCTTGGACTTGCCTCTACTGGATGTGCTTTCCCATGGGAGGCCTTGCCTTCTTGTGGGGGGAGTGAGAGGTGGGTTGGGAGGGGTAAGCTGGGGGGCAGGAGGAAGGAAGAGGGGATCTTTGATTGGTGTGTAAAATGAATGAAAAAAATTTTCTTAATTAAAGAAAAAGGGAAAAAAAGATATCACCTGCTTCCCTTGGGGCAATTGTATCTTAAAGGACTCAGGACAAGGAGCCTCTTTAAAATTGTGACTACTGTGGATAGTGTGTGCATCTGTGTTGTGCATAGGGACACTCTAGGCATAGCACTAGATGTCTGAGGGCAGTACCTGAAGGTACTGATGTTGTCCTCACAAGGCCAATCACATTGTTAATCTTTGGGAGACAGCTGCAATAATTGCTTTTTCATGATTTGTCCTATTGAAATTTTGGGTGCTGATACATGCATGGGAGAACATTCAGAAAAAAAAAATCAGTTCTTGCTTATTCTCTTGTTTTCAGCCACCATACCCAAGGAGTTAGCTGGTATCCTCTGCCATTTTTATTTAATATAAAAATGCTATGTATGACGTTTTTTTCTCTAACAGCTCCATTATTCTTGAAATAATATCCTACACATATATATATATTTCTGTAGTTAGTTTTAATCATTCAAAATTAAATTACTCTTATTTATTTATGTATAGAGGTCCCAGGGATTGAACTTGGGTCATCAGGCTTGGTGGCAAGCTCCTTTACCCAGTGAGCCATTCTTTTCTAGAAAGCACTTCATCTCTCATCTAGTAGACCTTCCTGATTCTACTTCCTACAATCTGTAGGTGTGCCCAGATATGCAGAAGTTTTAGGATATGCATTGATCCCACTTAACCTGAAACCTTTACCCTACAATGCTACAAAGATACAGTGGAACTCATTTTCTCGGATTTGGCACATCACTCGTTATAATCCCCCAATTCAAGCCCTGTGAAGATTCGAGGAGCACTAAGTGACTTTTGAGCCCCCCTCACACTTATTTCTTCAAGGCCTCAGCCCTCCTTTCTCCTCAGTTTGTGGATCGAGATTGGCCAAGATTTGCTTTCAGCAGTGTGTGGCAGAAATTCAGCAACAATATACTGATTAGTTTTCTCTCTTTCCAAATGCTCAGCATTGTGATGGCCCCAAGAACTTTCCACCTTTGCAGCCTCACAACCCCAGGGCATTGCTTTTCTTCTCTTGCTTGCAAGATGGCTGCCTCATCTTCAATTTTTTGACCTAGGTATCAAGACAGAAAAGGAATAGTCAGGGAGTCACCTACATTAGAAATCACAAATCCCTATTCACCTACTTCTTGCATCTTTCTGGTCAGAACTGTGCACATGGATGCATTGTGCCCAGAAAATAAAATGAGGTTCTGCTAATAAAGAAGGAAACATAGGTATTGGACAGGTATCAGTAATGGCTGACACAATGTGTTACACTTCTAACGTAGATGACCTAGAAGAAACAGCCTGTCATTCACCAGTTTCCACCCCCCCAATTCCTCCACACTAAACCATTCAATGGTTTCATCCTCTATGAAGAAGCTGATGGGATTTAGGGAGGGCATAGTTTCACATTGCTTGCTGGCTTCCTGGCTACACTCATTCCTGCGCTGTGGTGTGTCCTCAACCAAGGTGTCTCATGTTGTGACCCTGATCCTCAATGTAGGGTTGTTGAGGGTATTATGCAAACTTTTATAGGTAGGGTCTAAGTAGTCACTGAGAATGCTGCCCTTAGGAGGAGCTGATGTAGTTATGACTGTTCATTCTTGAAGAGAGATTGTTAACACAGAACAAGCCTGACTTTTCCAGGACTAGGATTCCAGACACATCACATGCTCACTTTTCTTTGTTTCTTTGTTTCTTTCCTTCCTTCCTTCCTTCCTTCCTTCCTTCCTTCCTTCCTTCCTTTCTTTCTTTCTTTTTTGGTGTTTTTTTTTTTGAGACAGGCTTTGTCTGTGAAGTTTGGCACCTTTCCTGGAACTCCCTTTGTAGACCAAGCTGGCCTCAAACTCACAGAGATCCGCCTGCCTCTGCCTCCTGAGTGCTGGGATTAAAGGCATGTGCCACCACTATCTGGCTTGCTCTTTCTTTCTTTCTTTCTTTCTTTCTTTCTTTCTTTCTTTCTTTCTTTCTTTCTCTCTCTCTCTCCCTCCTTTCCTCTTTCACTACTGCCATCTGCTAGGAAACCATAATCAGAGCTGAGCCAAATCTAAGATGATGAGCTTAAAAGCCCCCAAACTGTAAGCTAGATAAAATCTCTTTCTTTATAAACTACTCAGTCTCAATTATTTGGTTTTACCTCACAAAATTTACCATTATATCCCCAGTTCACCCAAATAGGGATATTCTATATAATACAGAATTGCTTAAAGATAGATGCTAAAATAATTTACATGATATTTGATGCAAAAAATGATAGTTTAGCACGAATGAAAGAAATACTCATGTTCTACATAAACATCCAAACAATGTTCTGCATTTGTGTGCCGGTGATCTTCAGGAAATTAGTATAGAGATGCTTGTAAGGACCATAAGGAAACAGTGTCCAGAGAACCAATAGACTGATTTTAACTCCCCAAGGAGAAGAGTGCAGTAGTTTGACAGTGGAGAGCATGAAGCTGTTACATTAGAAGTTAATCAGTCTGGATCCTTGCCCCTACATTGTCAAGAATGATGCCATAAGAAGCCAGAGGGGATGTGTCTACCTTGAGTTTAAGTTCTCTTTCTACAGAAAGAAAATGGTTAAGATGATCCTTAAGTTCCGAAAGTGTGTGAAATCAGCCAATGCTTTGACACAAAGGAGGAATATGGAGAAACACAAGAAGACGGAGATAGGAGAAAGAGAAGACAGAGAAGCAGAAAGGCTGGGGAGGAAGGGAAGGATGACTAGGCAGTGCTGAAGAACTACTCGCCTAACCAGACGCTCAGTAACCACCCCATAGCTGTGTGACCAAACAAAGCTCAACACTACTTTATCCTCCACTTTTGGCTACAGGCCGGCATTCCTGTGCTGTCAGTTCCCTGGGGAAGCTTGGCTAGCCTCTGTCTCAACCCTTTACCGTTATATGCACTCCTTTTTCAGCATGAAGACATGAGTCATATCTACACACATTTCTTCTTTCTGCACCATGACAGGCACTCCTCCAAGAGGGTACTCCCTTGCAGGGGAGCTTTGACACCTTAATCTGCCCCTGAAAAATCATGACCATTTGACTTGTTTGCTTCTTCTATGTGCTTTCACAATTCTTTAGACTTTCTTCCACCTGATGTATCTCTATATGCAGGTTTTAATTCTTATTTGGCACATTAAGTCAGCCGAGTTTATTGAGTAGATACCATTAGGGAAAGCATTGTGATAGGTAGTGGGTTCAAAGTCAGATAAGATAGTGCTGCTTTCACCAATCAACTAGTTTATTAGGGGGATAGCTTAAAGGGAAGGCTATATGCTGTGTAGACATCTCCATGGCAACAGAGGAGAGACATCTAAAGAAAGACAAAAGGAATCAAAGAAGGCATTCAAGAGAAGACTCTTAAGTTGAGATCCAAAGAACAAGAATGGCACAAAAGAGGAAATCTAAAATGACGTACCAAGATACAGTGTAGGGAGAGAGAGAGAGAGAGAGAGAGAGAGAGAGAGAGAGAGAGAGAGAGAGAGAGAGAGAGAGAGATGTATGGAGTGACTTGGGCTGTGAGGCTGTCCTGGGATCTGCATGAGGGGTTCTAGATACAAAGTCCGAAAGTATCCTATGGAAGTCATGAGAGATTTAACTTGAGTATGACATAGTCATTCACATATGAATGCTACAAAATGCATTTAATAATTACTAAACTATTGCTCTTTCAACACTGATGATGAATTAAAGTCAGAGATGTCCTTCTCTGCCTTGCCTACTAGACTATGAATTTCTCTGAGGCAAGGGCAATGTCGTTGTCGTTTCTTTACTTAGCAAAACTCCAGAACACAGCGAGTTAAAAAAATTAAAATTGAATGAATGAAGAAGCCAATGGGAAAACAAGTAGGGACAAGTTGAGAGGTAAGAAAAGAAAACACACTAAATACATTCAGAGACACTGTTAACCTCACAGCAGAGTGGAGGCAACCACAGTACTTCAGCGCTTCTAAATTCTAAAACAGAGTCCTTCTATCTGCAAGCTTTTATTGACTTAAGTATGGAGCTGGTTTTAATATTGTAAAACTTAAAAGTAAAATATTGGTGCAGAAAAGTAAATACAATTTTTAAAAAAATTTTCAGGACAGGGTTTCTCTGTGTAGCTTTGCGCCTTTCCTGGAACTCACTCTGTAGCCCAGGCAGACCTCAAACTCACAGAGATCCGCCTGCCTCTGCCTCCTGAGTGCTGGGATTAAAGGCATGTGTCACCACGCTGGCTGTAAATAGAAATCTTTTTTAAGAAAATTTAGGACAGAATTATGTAAATTGTTAAATTATATTCTCTTCTGAATGTTAGTCATAAATACATGTAAACAATATTTAATTACAAACTCTAAAGTTAATGATACATGTTTAAAATATTTTTTAAATTTTTTTAGGCTAGTTCCATGACAATTTCATGCACATATATAATGCATTCTGGTTTCTCACTCCCCCAACTCTCTCTTAGTTCTCTCCCACTTTTATCAAAACCTGTTCTCCCTACGTGTCCCTTTCCTAGGGTTGTGACTTTTGGATTTGTTTCATGACCATTTACTTTAACCACAGCCATTTGTGTGACCACAGGATTGTAAGTGTTCACTGGAGTCTGGTGTGACTGTGAAGGAAAAGGGTCTGTGAATAGATTGGGAAACTGGGTCCTGTCTTTCCTTTTCTTCCCTTCCCTTCCCTTCCCTTCCCTTCCCTTCCCTTCCCTTCCCTTCCCTTCCCTTCCCTTCCCTTCCCTTCCCTTTCTTTTCCTTTCCTTTCCCTTTCTTTCCTTCCTTCCTTCCTCCCTCCCTCCCTTCTTTCTTTCTTTCTTTCTTTCTTTCTTTCTTTCTTTCTTTCTTTCTTTCTTTGTCTTTATAAAACATTTTTAATTTTAAATTGTAATCCAGCAATGAGGCCCACCCTGTGGTATTTTGAGGTAGGTCACTATAGATCACTAGGAACTGGATCTTGTATGTAAATTCCAGCAATACAGATTTCAGAAAGGCTAAATACACTAGACAGTAAAAAGTGGAAAATTACTGTCATCTTTCTTAATTACCCACGTCAATAAGAAGTCTGAAGACTGACCACAGCTGTGTCCACATCAGGCCCTAAGACTGATTCTTGTGAAAACAAAACAAAACTCAAAACAGTCTCAAGGTGGATGGCCTTGTTAGCGTACACCTGTAACATACAAGTGTTATGTATGGGTTTACTCTTTATCACAACAACCTCAAAATACTTTACAGGCTGGTTAATCCTCATTTGGGGAGACCGCAAGTGTCGTCTTCATTTTCATCCAGTTAGCAGAGCCAGACTGTGAGGGGAAAGAAACCTCTCTGCTTAGAGGTCTACTCTGAGGCCCAGCAGTCATGTAACTGGTAACTTACCCATCCATTCCATCCTGACAGTCATTCTCCACAGATGCTTTCCTGTTGGTATATCTCAAAGTGTGTACTGCACAAGGAAAGGATATTTTCTTGCCTAGCATTTTCTCTAGTTGAACTGGGAAATATTGGCCAAAAAACCTTGATATTTAATTTCCCAGAAAAGTTAAGTACATATATGATTTAACAAATATTGTATTTAAAGCCCATTGTACATGCTTCAAGTTAATTAAAAAATAACTGCTTTAGTTAAAACATGTAACAAATACATAGTATATTCATATGAAGCTATATGTAGCCCATATAGTATAAAGATATATGTATGATCTAAGCAATATATTAAAACCAAACACTTATGAACTCACTGCCCAGCTTAAGAAATACATATTTCCAACAAGTTTAGGACCTTATTTTCCCTCTCTCAACAGTAACCACCAAATGATGTCTGTAATTCCCTTAGAGCCTTACCATGTGTGAAATAATTCCTAAACAGAAAAACAGTCTAATGTTCCATGTGTTTTGAAGTTTGTGTAAATGAAATTATAAAAAATGTATGTATTACTCTTTGATTTGTTTCTTATGTTCTCTTAACTTAAGTCCTTAATTCCATTATGTATGCACCACATTTATTTTTCTGTTCTTGTCTCAAGTGATATTTAGGTTTATTTTCCTCCTCCTTTTCTCCCCTCTCCTTGCTTCACTTTCCCTTCCTCCTTTCTTTCTTTTTTCTCTGTCTTTTTGCTTTTTCTCTAGTTCAGTCACATAGTTCAGTCACACATTATTTTTGTATCATTATTTTCTTTTATTCTTTTTTTCTGTTTCTTCTTCTTTGCCTCTTCCTTCCCTCCTCTTTCCTTTCCTTCCTTCCTTCCTTCCTCCTTCTCTCCTCTCTCCTCTCCCTGCCTCCCTCCACACTTTCTTTCTTCTTTTCTTGTTACTATATCAGCTCTGCAGCAGCCACCCCCTGTACCTCAAGAGTGGCAAAGTGAAAACACAGGTTGATCTGGTGCCCAGACGGACTGTTTAGAAAGTGATCTTAGTAAGTAACCAGAGTTCTTGGGGTGAAGCAGGAACAGAATCCAGCAGAGGGATCTGTCTGCTCTGCACTGAACATCTGGGTCCCTCTAAAATCTAGATGTGGATCTCCATCTCAGTGTAACTGAATTTGGATGTAAGAAAGTAACCAAGGTAAGAGAGATTGTGGGAGTGGAGTCTTGAGTTTAGATGATTAGAGTCTTTGTGTGGAAAGATATAGATGAGTCATTTCTCTCCTATTATCTAAGGATGCAGCAGAAGCTGTCCATCTGACAAACAGGAAGAGAATGGTCTTCAGCCATTGAATCACAGGCACCTTGATCTAGACCTTGTGAGATGTGAAAAAACAAATCCTCTTGTTTAAGACATCTATCTGGTCAGTGATTTTGTTACAGCAGCCTTAGCAGACTAAGGCATTGTCCATTGTCATGAGCAAAGATGTAGTGAATGCTTGTAATTCTATTTTATCTCAACATCCATTTTGAATATAATATTAGAAACAGGACTTAAAATCCTTAATTCAATTTCCAGCTGTCTGCCCTGACAGTAGCACACCATGTCTATCCAGACATCTGCCGTACACAAACACCTAGTAAATAGAAGCTATAACCTGATGGAAGCATTGATCTGATGTCCACACACGGCACAGACTGTAAGGATACCTGGTATGGGGCCACTGCTGGGCCACAGTGTGGCTCACAGGACTTGGTCTATCTACCAAACCCACCAGGTAGAATTTCTATGGAGAAATCTTCTTATACCACACTCTGGACTATAATTCTCTACCCAACAAATCTACCGCTCTCCGATTCTATCTGCTGCTTGTGGACAAGGGCCCTAAGACCCCACCAGCCTTTGTTGGTGAGATCTTCATCGCCTGGACCTATAGGTACTGAACTATTTCAGTTGTTCTTGTGTGGTTGCCTTGTCTCCTTTAAGTCTCACGCAGTGGACACACACTGAGTGTCACCTCTGGCTTGGTCAAGGTTTCCCAGAGAGTGGCTGTTGGGATATGCATCTCAGATGCAGGTCGAATAAGAGCCACAACTGTGACTACCAGTGTGAGTGAGTTTGTTACGGGTGAGAGATCTTGCCATGGAGGGCTACTCAAGTGTTAGGGAAACGGCTAGGACCAAAAGCATCCCATAAAAGTCACACTGCACATGTCTACAACCAAATACCCTCTTGGTCCGTCAGTAAAGGGCAAGAGTTTATATCTACCCGTGAAAAAGACCATAATGTGAAATTAGAACTAAGTTGTTAGAGTATCTCATTCTGTTGTTTCCTAAGGGAATCCTTTAAGAAACTAAACTGAGAAAACCACACGTATCTTTCCTTCTGTACTTTTCCTTGTCAGTGTTCTTTCTTCATGTGGATTAGTCAATAGCTTTGAATTCAGTCTTGGAGATTCCTTTTTTTGGCTATTTGGTTGGGTTTTTTTTGTGCTAAAAACCAATTCTTTTAGTTTTTGCTTAATTAATTAAGAATACTCTCATTTTCCCATTGGATTCTGCATGCTTATTTTGCTGAGTGTAAAAATTTTGGCTGACAAGTGTTTTCTTTCAACATGCTGAATTGATCGTTCATATCTAGCCAGCATTAATGACTTGGGCTGCAAAGATCTTTGCACCTGACAGTAAAGCATGGTGATCAGAATTCCAGTTGCTGAACGGGACAACTGGAGTTCAAATCCTTGCTTTGCCAGTTTCTTATTATGAAACCTCAGGAAAGTCACTGTGTTGGCTTCATTTCCTGTTGTTGTAACAAAACATCATGGTGAAAAGCAATTTATAGGAGAAAGGGTTTATTCTGGCTCAGTTCAAGGTTGTAGTCCAATAGGATGGGAAAGTCAAGATGTCCAGACAGTGAGGAGCTGATCTTGTTGCATCCATAGCCAGGAAGCAGACAGTAAAAGCTGATGCTCAGCTCACTTTCTCCCTTTCACCAAGCCAAGGGAATGGTACCTCCTACAGTGGTGCCATCATAACATATTAAAGGCTCCACAAAGTGAGGGAAAGTAGTTTGTAAAATGTGATTTAGGGCCTAGAGAGATGGCTCAGTGGTTAAGAGTACTTGTGGGAAATAGGAGCGGATAATGTTTGACATGTCTGGTCCGGAAAGCAGTCTTTGAAGAAAGCTTCCATTTCTCAGATCTATAAAATTGTAAGCAGAGCAGATATTTTAACAACACCTGGAAAAATGAAGATTTGAGTTTATCAGAAATGCTTGCCATGCAACACAAAAATTACTGATAATGTGAGAAGCTATAGGCAATTGACAGCCGCCAAGGGAGAAAATGTGGGTTTACTTCAGGGAAAACTTTGGACAGAAGAATGAGTGAGGAGAATGTTTGATAAAAATAAAATGCACTTACATATGAAAAAATTAAAATTAGAAAAACTATTGACTTAACACATATGCACACATTCCCTTTGTTAGGAATTATGCGATGGAGAACAGATAAGACCATGTGCCTCTAGGGCACAAAACTATGAATAATTAAAAAAAGAAGAAACCCACTTTTGTGGGCGGTCACATGCTTTTCTGTATCTTACCCTATTGAAAAATAAAGTCAGTTGACTGTTTCTAGGTGACGGCTGGCATGCCTTTTTGCACATGTTCTGTAAAATTCTGCAGTGTCCTATGACCAAGGAAAAGGAAGGAAACAGAGACACACGCTAGGTGTTCTCTCAGGTTAATAGGTGTTCTCTAAGAGTAATATTTAAGTCATTTTGATGTGTGTGATTATTTGTTAATTTAAAGAAATGCAGTTCGCTGTGTTCATTCCCAGTAGACAAAGTTGTTTGTCATGCAGCCGGGACAACCTGAGTTTGATCCTTGAAACCCACAGTGGAAGGACAGAACTAACTCTAAAGTGTCTGTCCTCTGACCTCTGCGTGTGTACTGAGGCGTGTGCACGGCTGTCCTCACACACATCGTAAACATCTAAACAAATAAATGTAATGTGAGCTGTCAAACACGGTTTTTAAAGGCTCTGTGTATACAAACAGCATAGAATGCTGGTGTATGCTGCAAAAAATCATTATTTTGTTAAGAATAAAATCCTAGTTTCTTAAATGTTTATTTTGAACACTATCGCAGTCCGGTAGAGCTGTCTATAATGATGGAAATGTTCTATTACACTGTGTAATATGAAAGCCACTAATCTTATGTGGCTAAGAAGAAGGGAAAGTGTAGCTGGTGAGAATGGGGAATCGAAGCCGTATTCAATGTACATTTGCAGTGCTAAATATGTCTAGAATCACACACAGTGGACAGCACAAGAAACTTTGGGGTTAATCTATAATGCCTTATATGCATCTCTATTTCATTATTAAATCTCTGTCCATTGAAGTAAGATCATAGCTCAGAAATAACATCATATGTAGTACAAAGAAAACTTTCTTCATTTGTCAGTAGCTACTCAGATAAAATATTCTAGTATTTTTTTCTTTTGCCAGTACTGAGAATGGACCCTACAATCTCATATATACCAGGCAAGTGCTCTGCCGAAGGACTACATTTCCAGCCTGACTAGTCCTGTATTCTGGGTGTAAGATATTGTGTTTTTATAGGTAGGACTTCATTATGTTTATTGATGTCAAACTTGGGGGAGCTTACACAGCTTATAAAAAATTGGAGCAATGAATAAAATTGACCAAATGGAACAGTGTTCTATTTGGGTGATATGCAGAGAATATGATGACTCTCTGGTTGTGCAAACTTTGTGTTTATTCAAACCACTGTGACAAAACAGTGCCGCTTTTATGAAATGGAGACTTTTGCGTGATCTCCAAAGTTGTTTGACGGCTCTTGGGAAGGTAACTCATGTGTCCTGAAGTGTAGAGTGACAGACAGCCAGACAGATGAGCCCAGCATCATCCCTGAAGATGACAACTTGTACCTGAGGATGATTCCCAGAACGTAGCAGGAAGCTTCAAGAGACTGTGTGGCCAGGTGAGCACTTAGGTTACAGGAATAACTGGTTTTCCTTTCCCTCCAGGTACAGAAAAAAAATACCCTGAAAATCACACAGAAGAAACTATGTGTTTTAAACAAATGTGGCTTTCTTTAGACAGGATTTTTTATTTTTTAATGTTTTCATTAGCATTGAAAATTACAAAGAAGAAACTGCATATTTAAAGCAAATATGACCATACAGATTTTTAAATTTATTTCTTATTTTAATGCTCTAGTTATTATGTATTAATAATACATGGTAATGGGTTTCATGAAGACATTATCATACAGATATCCAATGTATAGCAATTATATTCATCTTACCCCCGGTTATTCTCTCTTGTCCTCCATACCTGCTAATCTCCTTCCTGTTCTCAAATTGTCCCCTGGTAGTTTCACTTTTGTGTGTGTGTGTAACCCAGCGAGTTTCACTGGGGTCCTTTACAAGGGTGGGTGAGAGTCTGTTTACAAGAGCATGGACTTTTTAGCATTGAATTCACTGCTGAAGATACCAGCTCTCCTTTCCCATCAGTGGTTAATGGTTGGTGTGGGGCTCATGAGTCTCTCCCTTTTCATGACAAAGCAGTAGCAGGCCCAGGCTTGTGCAAAAAATCCCAGCTGCTGAGAGTTTAAGCAGGGTGCAAAAGCCACGTGACTCCCGGAAGGCTGTGTTCCACACTTCTTTTCACCCTGCCTTCACCTGTCCTATTTATTTTGCCCCTTTTTTAGAAGTGTTCCCCAAATCTTGGAGGGGTGACAGATGTCCAATTTGTGGTCGAGTCATTTATTCTTTGTTGAATAATCTTCAGGAAACTGTTGCAGTAGCAGGAGTTAGAAACCTAAACAAAAACCTCAGAAAAATCAAGAGCAGTCTAGGGTACTGAAAAATTATGCTGAGACCCAATGGCTGCTTCTAAATGAATGCTCAATTCTTAGGCTCAGAAATATCTATAGAAGCCCACAATATGAAGGACAATATTTATCATTGTCACTCCCTTTCTATAGTTCATGATATTCCTGTAGTTTTAGATACTATTTTCCAGGTACTGGATTGGAAAAATACAATTATCTTAGTCTCCAATATGGTACTATATGTATTTATATACATATATACATACATACACACACACACACACACACACACACACACACACACTTCGTCTATAGTGATAGACAAAGGAATAAAACTTAAGTGGTGAAGCAATCATCATGATATTTTCATAATGGTAGTATCTCTAGGCCAGTGGCTGATTTTTCTTTTTGTTTGTTTAAAATGAACCTTAGTTGCTGACGTTACAAATCCAGGTTACTTATAAGGAAGATTAAAAACCCAACAACACAGCTCTCCTCCCCATCTCTTAAATGTTTTCCTATTCCTTCTTGAGCCTTGTATAGGGGGACACAGTAACACAAATCTTAAAAGATCTTATAGTAAAAAACCTGGAGCCACACATTGGGGTAAAAGCTGAAAGATCAGAGAAGCAGAACAAGCTAGCCTAGGAAATCCTCAGTCTCAAGAGAGACTTCCTGTTTACTCACGACTCTATACTTTCTGTGCCCTGCCACCTTCCTTCCTTCCTAGTGCTGGGATTAAAGGTGTGTACTACCACTACCTGACCTCTATGTTTAATATAGTGGGTGGCTTTGTCCTCTGATCCTCAGGCAAGCTTTATTGGAATACACAATGCATCACCACAGGACATTGATGTAGATGATCCATTTATGACTAGTCACTTATTCCCTGCACTTTGACCGGTTTTGAATCTCTGCATTATCTGCTACCCATTTCATTAATGACTACCCACTGTTTTTCTGAGCAGGCAACACACATCAAGGGATATAATGACAAATATTTAGAAGGCAGTTTGACAACATCACCATTTAGCAAAATATAACACTAAGTCCTCCCCTGGAGTACTTACTGTGACCTCTCCTGACCTGAGAGGCAAGATATCCCTACAGCTTTAGTAGTAGTGTGGTAAGTTTGGGGTAAGCAACTGTTTTCTGATTGGATTTGAGGCTTGCTCCACAGGAAGGATCCTATGCCTGGTTCTATAAACATGGTCAAAACATTATGTTCTTAGCTTGGGCAAATAGTTTTCAGCTATGATACATAATTAAAAACAAAACAGGACAAATTGGACTTCATCAAGATTAAGATCTCCTGCTCCTTGAAAGACACTGCACAGGAATGCAGAGGTAACCCACAAGTTCCAACAAATATTTGAAAACAATTTGTCTGACACAGTCTCAGATGGCAGACCAGACCCTGGCCATCTGCATGTCCCTTGATGGTAAAAGGAGTCATGGATATTAACTCAGACCCTGACTGCTGGAGGTCCACGGACCCAGACATGGCACTCGGCAGCAGTCCTGGCCCACACGACAACACTATGACCCTGGGTGACAGCATAGACCTCTCAGATCAGCATGTCCCTGGTGGCTGCACAGCCTTCACATACCATCATGGTCACAGGTTGTGGCCCAGACCCCCGGCATCTATGTGGTCTTTGGTGGCAACAGGTACCATGGATAACAATACAGACCCTGGCTGTAGTAGGACCACAACTTCATGTATTCTAACCATTTAAATTTTAGATATTTCTGTGAATAAAAGTATCAACGACTGGCACACTGGTGTTTGAAACAAATTTATTTGTAATATTCAGAACTGAAACTAACTCACCATTCATCAGTAGGAGGATGCACGAACAGCTCAGTGTGTAAGAAGTGTGCATGATGAGGTGGTACATTGCACACAAAGGAATAAAACACCTAAGCATGAATGAATCTCAAAATAATTTTGATAGAAGCAGGAACATAGAAAGAAAAGAATACATATTTTATGTATATCTGTAGATAGATTATTCTTTGGCAACATAAAAATATATGAAATAGGTAGTTCTAATATTTTTGACCAAATCTCCAGAGACAGAAATCAGCTCATGTGTTCCCCCTTGCCATATAAAGAAGGACATGGACAGCGTTTGTGAAGGAGATACCAGGAAAATGTAGAGGTTGTAGTTACAGTAACTTCTAGCTTGTAGCAATGGGTCTGCTGGCTTGTCAGTCGAAGCATTTATACTATACACAAGAAACGAATGCAGCTTGCTTTGTGTTGATTTTAACTCACTAAAGGTGTTCACTTTTCAAAGCATTTAAAATCGTGCTTTAGGAGCTCAAACTGCTCAAAAACACATTATTTTCATAGTTTTATAAAGGCGATTGTGTAAGCTCTAAAAATATACCAAATAAGATACAAAGGGTATCTCAAAGCAGAAAACAATTTCCCAAGGAGTGTTATTTAGAACCAAGGAGATAAAATGTAAATCAGATGACTTGTCTTACTGTGTCTGTGAGTGACAGGAATCTGTGTTTGCTAAAGCAAAATCTTGGGCATCCTCTTGGATTTATCCTTTCCTTTGCTCCTTCACCTAGTCTTCCCATTATGGCTTCTTTACTGCCCTGTATTGACTATGGTCTGAATACACCTTATTTTCATCTCGTGTTCTCTGATTCAGCATCTACTGTAACTGTCAGATTTTCTCCGGTTCTCATCTTGAACTTTCTAACCATTTTCTGCTTCCAAGCTTTGTCTTCTCTAATCCGTCTTCACACAGCAGTGGAGAGCAGTGATCTGTTGAAATAAAACAGATTATCTCCTCTTCCCACTTTGCTTGAACTTGCTAGTTTTGATGGCTTCCCCTTGAATGGCAAAGGGAATTTTATGTACCTTGTCAGTGTTTTTATTAGTATGACTTGGTTAAATGGAAAACTTATAAAACAGCATTCATAGTTCAATATGTAGGACATGTCAAGTTTCTGTTGGAAATACAAAGTTGATTTCCCTATCTTCGGAAATATATGTCAGAAAAACATGTTAACGTTGTGAAGATTAGTAGCAGCTGTCTTTGTGCAAACGTTGTGCAGAAATGTTTAGTGTTCGTAATCTAATACTGTTAGAGATCCAGATATACCCATTTCTGCTGTGGGATGGTCTGTATGTCAAGTGTGTTGCTGATTGGTCAGTAAATAAATCACTGATTGGCCATTGGCTAGGCAGGAAGTATAGGCGGGACAAGGAAAAGAATTCTGGGAAGTGGAAGGCTGAGAGAGGGACACTGCCAGCCGCCATGAGGACAAGGAAGATGTAAGGTACCAGTAAGCCATGAGCCATGTGGCAAAGTAAAGATTAATAGAAATGGGCTAAATATAAGAGTAAGAGCTAGACAATAACAGGCCTGAGCTAATGGCCAAGCAGTTTAAATAATGTAAGAGTCTATGTGTTTATTTTATAAGTGGGCTCTGGGACTGGCGGGACTTGGTGGCGGGAGCTGGAGAGAAATTCTCCAGCTACAAATGGCGCCCAACGTGGGGCAAGAGTTTCCACCTAAAAACTTAGAAAAAAGATTCTAAAACGGACCTAAAAACAGCTTCCTAATTGTCTCTCTCAAATAAGCGGCAGTTGCCGGTTTGAGCTACTGGCGGGTTCCTAGTGTGCACTCTCGACCTGCAGTATGGTAGGAATGAGGCCTCTGCAAGTAGCACATTAAACTGTGTGGTGGATTTAGCCTTTGCTAGTACAAAACAAAAAAAGAGGTTTCTGGGCTACACGCTACTTTGGTAAAAGTGTAGACCCACTATTTATGAGAGTTACGGCTCCCAGAGCTGGCGGAAAGCAGACCACCGCCATGTTGGGAAGCTGAAGTGGGCGGAGCCAGCAGCCACTGCCCCATTTCAGGCTTAGAAGGCTGCAGTTTAAAGCAATAGGCTCACGCTAATATAAAAAAATAAGCCACGTAAAGATGGCTACCACACAAAGAATCTGGATTATGTTCTCTTTGATATTCGTAACTGCAGAAAAACATTTGATTGTAAAAGCTGTTGAGTTATGCCAAAATGTATATTTTAAAGGTACCTTGACTTCAAAATTTGGATATAAGGATATGTTGCTTTGGAAAAGAGTCTCTGCTCTTGTTTCCACAGAAAGCCAGAGACTATGGATTTGTTCCAGATTAAGATACATCAGGTTTGACCAGCCAAGACCCCCTGAAAGGTCTCCAATGACACCATGGCCCAGATGATTCAACATCCAGAATGGTTTCAAGTCAACTGGCTCAGATATACAGCCTCACGGACTACTCCATGATCTTAAAATTTTCTTTCTGTCTCCAGAAGATACAGCGCCCCCTCCAGCAGGAAGTAGTAAGAGAAGCTACGCCCAAATTCCCAAATATACCAAGCTGGCTTTAGAGATGGAATTGGCTCACTTCCCCTCTAAACCCAGACATATTGCTCAAAAAAAAAATGGTTAAGAGATTCTTATGTCCCAAATCAGAAGAGCCCTCTGGTGTGGGACAGACAAAAACCAATATTTTTATTTAAAGCAGGTTGATTATAAATACAATCTCTTTCTAAAGAAAAAAAGGGGATAGTTTAGATATGATAGGATGAAAGGGTAGATTAATGAACCTACTTTTAAAGAGTAACAACTTGTTTAAAATGTTTTACATCGCTATAGATTTTAGTTTATTGATACAAGTTTAAACTTAATTTTGTTATACTGTATATATATTTCTATTCTTGTTTGAGGTATTATGTTTATGTAACTCATTTAAAATTGTAATGGATAATTAAAAAATAGATTAATAGTTAGTCATCTATGATAATATTTGTAGCCATGTTAGTTAAGTCTTCTAGGTATACATAGATATATTTCAGATAGATAGGTAGTCTTCAAACACTTCAAAGACCTACAGAATATGGCATTTAAAATGTTTTAAAAGTTTAGACTTTTTGGACAGTGAGACATGTCTGCTCCTGACAGCACCGATTTACTTCAGAGAGGAGGATGGGCATCGAAGACACTCCATATGGAGTTTATCTTCACCTTGACAAAAATAGCCATTTGGGCAAGAAACTGTTCTTGCCTGGACTGCTTGATCAACTGGACATGCAGGACCCATAGAAAGGTGACCACTGAACTTTGCTTGACAAAATGGTCCTTCAGGTTCCTGCTTTGCAGAGAAAACTGCCAGACATTCTACAAGACACAGAAAAAAGTGAATAAGAGACTCTAGGCCTGTGGGCTGAAGACAGATGCCCCAACTTTACAAGAAAACTTTGCATGACTGTCCAGGCTCAGCTGTCTCTGTCTACCCTGCAAGACTCCCAAAAGTTGCTTGCATCCTTCTCCCATTTCTCAGGCAGTGTTATATCCTTCTGAGGTCTTTGATGTGGTTAAAGACTAGATACTTACAATTTTCCTTAGTTATAATAAAAGATAAGTTAGATATAAAACCTTAAACTTACAAATAGAAGATAGATAGGATCTCTTCTTTAATATTGTAACTATAATTCTTGCTTGATAATTGTTTTGTTATATGTAATTTTACTATGTTAAAGTTAAAACCTTTCTTTTTAAGAAAAGAAAAGGGGAAGTGCTGTGGGATGGTCTGTATGTCAAGTGTGTTGCTGATTGGTCAGTAAATAAATCACTGATTGGCCATTGGCTAGGCAGGAAGTATAGGCGGGACAAGGAAAAGAATTCTGGGAAGTAGAAGGCTGAGAGAGGGACACTGCCAGCCGCCATGAGGACAAGGAAGATGTAAGGTACCAGTAAGCCATGAGCCATGTGGCAAAGTAAAGATTAATAGAAATGGGCTAAATATAAGAGTAAGAGCTAGACAATAACAGGCCTGAGCTAATGGCCAAGCAGTTTAAATAATGTAAGAGTCTGTGTGTTTATTTTATAAGTGGGCTCTGGGACTGGCGGGACTTGGTGGCGGGAGCTGGAGAGAAATTCTCCAGCTACACATTTCCTGAACAGAAGAATTTTTTACAAGAAACTATTACCGTGCAATCTATTAGAGTTGGAATAGCCAACTGTTTCTCTGTCTACATTCCTGTTTTGAAGCACATTCTTAATTAATAGGACACATCCATTTACATTACTGCCAGTTATTTTCAAGCTTTATTGTCCAGACTAAATGGGAACTTCATGTATGTTGTTGCTGTTATCATCTTGAGGGTGCCTAGTATATACCCTCAAATAATGGACATTCCATGGGTGACTGCTCAACCTGTGAATGAATTTTCTAAATGGCAACCATCAAGATCTGTTGTGACTATTTATTAGCTCTAGTAAGAGTTGACCTACAAAATCTATGCAGTTTATACATAAGAAGTGAGATAAAGTTTTCAGGCATGGAGTTATCATATGTTTTTATATCTTGAAGTAGACATTTATTTTAAGTAGAAAACTACAACACCAAAATTACTAATGGGAGGAAGTAAAGACTGAGATGAATCAGTAGCAGTCAGCATTGTCTTATAGTCACATCTTTTAAAATTTGTTTTGAATTATACTTTAAAGTCAAATATCTTGATCTAAAAGCTAAGATTCCTGAACTGGACATGGTAGCTGCACATCTGTGATCTAGCTGCACATCTGTGATCTAGAAGTTGGAATGTGGAGGTGAGAATACTGTCAGGAGATAGGTTTAACAACACAGGGAGACCCTCTCTCAAAAATCACGCAACCAACCAAACTATCCAAACGTGTTTTCTGAACACGAAAACACTCTGTTCTAAAAGGTAACAAGTGTCTCAGCACATGCCTTCAGAATGCTTTCTTTGCCTTAGTCTAGAACTGGCTCCATTCTTGCTTGATACCAACATCCTCAGACGGGATACAGGAAAGCAGTATATCGACTGAACAATTTAGGGGAACCAGCTCTGGACCATCAAGATGTGGTATTCTTTCCCAAAATTAGTCTGTCTAAAAACATGTCTGAGTTCACAGTAAAACCTCTTTTTCTACAGAGTGAGACATCAACTTCTTGAAAATCTTCACATTTATTTAGCTTTTTGAGTTTGATTATGAAGAATTGTTTTTCAGCCAATTGTAATTCTCATCTTATTTCACATCACCTTCCAGGTATAATTTTAAGAATATGTACCTTTGTCTTTTATAAATAAGCAAAGACCCGTGAATGATAAAGTCCAACTAAACTAAGAGCTTTATATTCTTAATTATCCCCCAGATTTTAACAGTAAAAACTAACATGCCTTGAATGGAACTTTGCAGTCTAATTTGTGTATAACAAAACTTTAGCTACCAATAGTCAGCGTATCATTGCAGGCCACCTTGATCAGTCAGATTTCCTTATACGTTCATTAGAATTTAGAATGATTTTCCTGGAGCCAGCACTGTAGCTAGAGTTTTCCTGCCTGGCCCACGGTCAGGGCAAATCTCTCTCACCCGCCAGTCCCACAACCGCTCAGACCCGACCAAGTAAACACAGAGACTTATATATTAGTTACAAACTGTATGGCCGTAGCAGGCTTCTTGCTAACTGTTCATACAGCTTAAATTAATCCATTTTTATAAATCTATACCTTGCCACATGGCTCGTGGTTTACCGGCATCTTCACATGCTGTTTGTCATCATGGCGGCTGGCAGTGTCTCCCCCACCCAGCTTCCTGTTCTCTCAATTCTCCTCTCTGTTAGTCCAGCCTATACTTCCTGCCTGGCCACTGGCCAATCAGTGATTTATTTATTGACTAATTAGCAACACATTTGCCATACAGAACATCCCACAGCACAGCACGATGTCTCAACAGGTTAAAGCACTTGGCAAACAAGCCTGGGGACCTGAATTTGATTCCTGGAGCCATGGAGGAAGGAAGGAACTGACTTCAGAGAGTTGTCCTCTAACATCCACACCATGGTGTATGTGTGCTCCCACACATGTTATACTCATACACCAACAATGACAAATACAGTATTACACAAATAAAAATGATCTTCTCAATGTTTTATTTTTACAAGAAAACATTGAGTTTATTGGTCCAGTAGACCACAAGAATGGGTCTATCAATTAAATCACATGAGTTAAATGCCAAACTCTTAATTTTATGAAAATGCATTCAAAAATTTCAGTAACACAGAAGTGTTTCATTAAAAATTACTTGTGAAGAATGAACTTAACAATAGCTTTGTTTTTTTTTTTTTCAATCTGTTCTGTCTGTCCCCTCTTAGCTAGAGATTTTCTTTATGTAGGAGCAACAAAACTCCTTAATAGCCAGTAGGTATAGTTTCTTAAAGACCAGTTTTCTTATCAGAGATTGAATATAAGAATGATGGGTACAATTCTTCTGCACTTAAAGTGGTTTTTTGATTTTGTTTTGTTTTTTGTTTTTTAAACAAAGTTGGAAGAAAATTTGGTACAGAGATCGAAGAGTTTCAAAAAATAATTTTTTAATGAAGACATCATGTGTTCTTTTAACTGTGTATGTGTATATACATACGCAGATGTGTGCAGATGTGTATGTATACATACGGCATGCCTGTAGAGATGAGAAGTCACACTTGGTTATCATTTCTCAGTTGCCAGTACCATACATACTCTTTGTTTTCTGAGACAGGGTCTCTCTGGAACTTACTAAGTAGGCTAGGCTGCCTGGCCAGTGAGCGTCTCAGCTCCTCAGCACCATGACATGAGCGTGCACATGACACTCAACTGTTCTTGCAAGGGTCTGGGGATCAGATTTGGTCCTCATGCTTTCACGGCATGCGCTTGATCAGCTGAGCTATTCCCCAAGGTCCATTTTGTTATTTTGACAAGTCAGCAAGAGTTAAGAAAATGTAGTGGCACTGCAATGACAAAACGGTCCTTCTTGTCTGCTCATTTATGTAGGATTTTGAATGGTTCTAATTGTTAAATAACAAAATTACTGTAGAATTCATGCTGTTTCATGAAACATGGAGTAATTTAAAAAAGACACAGTCCCATCTCTCTCATGGAAGAGATGATTCTCAGTACAAAATTGTTTTGTATTTGTTATGATTTGTAATATATTTGTTGTTTTGATTAGCTTGTCATTGGAATGCAAATATTAAGGTTATACACACGTGTTAATTACAGATAAATCTGACATGAGCAACAAAAAGCTTTGGTGATTTTTATTTTTAAATGTAATACACTATATAGCACTCCACTACAGTGGAAGAATGAAATAGAAATATGTGAGAGACAGAAAGCACGTAAAATTTCTGAATGGTGAAGATGAATTGTTCCGTTTAATGGGGAGGTGATAACATACATCACTAAGATATTCTCCTTTGATAAATATGAAACAATGATTTAATGTTTTAATTTAAAAATGTCACATTTACAACATAGGAGAATGTGGAACAGTTTACATCCCTGGTAAAGACTTTCAGATGGTGTTTTAAAATGTTTGAGAGTTAGATTTTCTGAACTGACTTCATTTTAGGACCTATACTACCTGTAATACTTGACCTTGTAGCTTCTGGAATATGGTAAACTTTTGTGTAAAATAGAAAATACTTCTGTTTGAGAGAAATGGGTCAAGACTATTTAACACTAATCATAGATAGCAAATCAATGCTCTGAAGAGTCCTGTCAGCATGTGTACTCTTTCATGAGAAAAACCATAAGAGTTCATTTTGATTCCAATATATAAATTGTGCATGTTTCATGGAAATGGAACACTACATTTGTATCTATGGCCAGCATGAGGCTTATTGGGAAAGGTGCTTGCTGCCGAACCGGTGATATGACTTTAAAAATCCCCGGGAATCACATGCTGGAGGAGATGCCTGGCTCCTCCAGCTGGTCCTCCGGCCTGCACCTGCACACTGTGGTGCTTGTGCACCTGCACGTGCATGGGGGGTGGGTGGAGGGAAGCAGGGAGGGGAGAGGGGAGGGGAGGGGGAGGAGAGGGGGAGGGGAGGGAGAGGGGAGGGGGAGGGAGGTTTTAAAATCACATCTGAAAAAAGCAAAGAAATTAAGATTTCCTCCATGTACACTAAAGTTCAGTTTACCACAAACCATGAGGGATATCAATCTGCCTGCTGCACAGTAGGATACTCTCAATTAATTATCTGGGAGGAATTAAATTCTTAACTTTGTCCTGCCTGGAGTAAGGTTATGGTTTTAAAATTTTAAGAGGAAATAAATAGCTAAATTTAATTTTTATTTTGTTTTTATTTACACGTTCAAAGAATAACCTGTATTCAGTTTTGCAAAAATATAAACAATAAACCATAAATTAAAAATTTTGTCAAATCATCAAACATAAAACACTTCAATGACTTATGTAACAGATTTTTTCAAGGTTTTTGGCATCTTTGCTTTTATTTTTTGTTTGAGAATCGAAAAAGGAATAATTTCCATTGCTCACTCTTAACTCAGCATATGGTTTTTAAAAAGATACATAGGAAAACTCAGTGGTCTTCAGTCGATGAAGTGAATATTACAGAAGTCAGTGGCATAAGGTTTTATCTCATTTCATAATACAGTCTCCATGTAAATACTGTTAACATCAGTTACAACAATAGCAATAAATAGAAAATTATCACAAAATGTGGCATAAGACATTAAATCCACCTAGAATAAAGGAGCTGTGAGAGTCAGTATACTGCAGTGGCTGATGAATTCTCTTCTCGGTAAATCCAATCCTTCCCTCAAAAGCAGCTAATTGTCTTTTCATTGATGAACAAGTTAATAAGAGCTTAAATTGAGAGAAGCATCCAGACTAGATGATTTGCACATGGCAGCGCTGCAATTTTTAATGTCTGACGCTAAGAATTGTTTAAATTTTTTGAAGTTAGAATGTATCATTTCCTCCTTCCCTTTCTCCCCTCCGAGCTCTCTTATGTACTACTCCCTTGCTCTATTTCAAATTCATGGTCTCTTTTTCTTTAGTTGTTGCTGTATATAATCTATGTGTGTGTGTATGTATGCATATATATTTTCCCCTAAATACAACCTGATCAGTCAGCATACTCTGCATGCTGTTATTTGTATGTGTATGTTTTCAGGGCTGGCCATTTGATATTGGATAACCACTTGGTGTGCTCTTCCCCGGGGGAAGACTATTTCTCTTGCTCTCAGAATTCCTTAGTTGTCTGTAGTTCTTTGTGTAGGTTGAGGCCTCCTGAACACACACTCCACTCTTCATATTTACATGTCTATCATACTCCACTCTCCATATTTACATGTCTATCGTGGTTGTCCTTGTTCAAGTCTTGTTCAGGCAGTCATGTTGGAGAGACTTCTTCATGGGTGTGGCTTCTCCCAGCAATCTCCCTGTTCCTCTGATGTTCTTGCAATAAACCCCCACTCCCACCCCTCCATTCCCCCCACCCCCACCCCACACACAATACTTCCTTAGCCTTAGATGCAGTAGTTGTGGTGTAGATGTATCAATTGTTTGTACTCTTAACTGATAAGTTAGGCTGTCTTTCAAATCAAGGTCTCAGAAACTCAAAGATTTTGTTTATAGGCCTTATCTGTCCCTACCTTCTGTCTATAACGCTTAATTTAAGGGATATTCTCAGGTCTATGGTTCTGCCCCTGTCTTTTTGACCAGGGTGTTTTGTACTGTCTGAATGAAAATGTGGACAAGACTGCTCCAAGATATGGTTGAGGAGAAGGTTTTTATTATAGATATGAGGGAGAGTACCACCAGAGGCATCTGGAAGGGTCCAGACTGAACAAGGCCATGAGGAGAGAGAGAGTGTGGAGAGCAAGAAGAGGAAGAGAAGTGGAGAGAGGGGAAGTGGATCAAGAGAGGAGCTGAGGACAAAGAGGTCAAGAGAGCATATGGCAGAAATGGCTGGGTGTATAGGAATCAGAAGCAGGGGGATGCTAAGCTCAGCTCCTGGGCTGGGGAGGTTTAAGGTAGGGGGGCGGGGTGAAAGAGCTGGGAGGAGCCACGGGTACTGAAGGAGCCTTGTCAGGGTTTCTTTGGAACCTGACAGTTCCTAACCCGAGGAAAAAGTACAGAGAGGACATGAATCAAAAAGATTGCTAAGCAAGCAACGAATTCTGCTGTGGTAAAGTAACAATTGATCACTTCTTGTTTTTATTAAGGTTATGTTGTTCACGAGAATTTAAAAGCCCTGAAAAGATAAACCTTTGACAATCTTCAGCATACATTAGGGACAAATTATCTTGAGCTCTGTTATCCAATCACATTAAAGAGACACTTCCTTTCTTCTTGGGATTATGCAATGTGGCAGAAAGACTGATGTTCTTCTCTCCCAAGTCCCATAGGTTTCCACTTGACATATTCAGAAGCATAGAGGTCTTGAAAATTTCTCATTCAGTTTTAGTTTTTTTGTTTGTTTTGAGACAGTCTTTTCACATATTCCTGGTTATCCTCTGTCTGACCTCGAAGTTGCAGTGGTCCTCCTGCCTCAGTCTCCTGAGTGCTGGAATTACAGATGTGTGCTACCAAGTCAGACTTTATATATAACAAGGGAAAGGACGCTATCCCTAAATTGTGACAATATCCATTTGTTTATTTGTCTTTCACTCTGAATGTAAAGATCAGGTTCCTTTGTGGTTCTTGTATTGCTTAAACATCTTTACATTATGAAAGGGGATTATGTTAGGATTTACAAAAAAATGTAGATTATTTCTATGATATTGTGCCTCATGAACAAGACAAACATCTCACATTCCCTAGGATGTAATTTAAAACAAAAATGAAGACTGATTGGATACATTAGCTTATTGCTCAGAGTTTGTCCCAGAACTAGAACCGACAGGTTACTTGTTTTTATTATATTGCTTCACTCGACAGTGGAAGCTGAAATGTTTTAAGATCTGCAGTGCATAGGGCTAGGGAGAGGGAGAGCAGATGAAGGAGCTCAAAGCCAGGAGAGTGGAGTCCTTCTTGCACCGACATTCGTTTCTGCCAACCCTTTGGTGTTTTGCAAGAGGCTTGCTCACACTGGAAGGAGGACAGCCTGTCTTAGTCTACCGATTCAAATGTTACTGTAGAGAAGATCTGGGCATCCTAAGAACCAGTCAAGCCAGTAATTAGACTAGGAACGACTGACTTTGTTTCTCAACAGTGTGCCCACAGCCCCTTCATGTCAGCTGCCGAGTATACGGATCTAGGAGACGTGATTCACTAATTCCTCTTCACACTCTTCTGTCAGACTGCAGTAAAAGTCTTTCTCTGTGTAGCCCTGGCTGTCCTGGATCTCACTCTGTAGACCTGGCTGGCCTTGAACTCAGAGATCCCCCTGCCTCTGCCTCCCGAGTGCTGGGATTAAAGGCGTGCACCATCATCACCTGGTTTGAAAGTGCAGTTCCTCCTCTCAGCTCACACAGCTAACACACAGGTTAAATGGAAGGTTGCCATAGCTTCTGTAACTCCATGACAAGCTGTTTGCAAATGACACACCCAGAACCACTCCTGCTCACAGAGGTGATAGTGACTTCAGTGACGGAACAAGACATCCATCTTCCTGAAGGCATATTTGGAGTTTGAGTTATTTCTGCTGTTCATGAAGTAACTTTTAGTTTAGTGATTATTTTTTGAAATGAAATCATTCTTTAATTAGTCATACAATATTCTACCCTTAAAAAAACCCATATGTGGTACCTTGTAACTTAAAATACTATGAGGATGACAGCCTAAGAATTGCCAAATAGAAAATTAAAAGAAAGACAGAAAAGAAATTAAAAAAAAAACCGAAGTAACTATACAATTATCTTTTCAAGTCACTAAAAGCCAGTTTGCTTAAACTATTGGCAACAATGAGAAAAAAAATCAGCCTTGAAAGATTTCTACTTTTTTTTTTTTAAAACAAACTGTTTTCTCAAAAATGACTTGCTGTGTTAAAGGAGCTGTGGATCTGAAGTTGGTTTGGTTGTGAACGTTGTTGCACTGTGAAGGGATAGTGGTTTTCAGGTCAGAGCGAGAACAAAGTGGTGATCGGCAGTTGCCTATCTGTTCAGCCCCAAATAAGAGTCACTGCAGAGAGAGAAAAGCCTTTGTTTTCCAGTTTTCAAAATGACCTTTTCCAGTGATCCTGAAGATTTCATGAACTTCTATGGGAATAGTTTCTAGCTAACAACTCCTAATTTAATTACAAATTAAACTATATTCTTTTAATTTCTTTCTCACCTAGCATCTTTTTTTAAAAGAAGGATGTAAAGTTGATCTAAAAATGTATGGGTCTTCCTGCTTCGTGATGTGCATATGTAACTTTCCCTCCAGCACATCCCCTTCATTTCTCTGTGGACTTCCTGATCTGTCTCCAGTGAATGACCCCTGCTGCCGGTTGTTCTTATGTGTTACTCTTGTGCCCCTCCCACACCACTTTCCCATATTCCTTAGTGAAAAACTGACATCTTTTTTCTTACTAATATCATTTTTAAATTCCCATCATCATCATCATCACCTTGACACCTGAACTCATCACTTCACAAGACTGTTTCTTAGATGGTCTGACTTGCTGGTGTTTCTGGCTTCCCTAGCATTTCCTCCATGCTATCCTTCTTTACCAGCCCATTTTAATACACAGATATATCAACATTTTTCCACGTGCAGCACAAGCACTTTCACATCCTGTGTTGTGTCATTTCCAATCCAACTCCACTCTAGAACTCTACCCTCACTGCCTTACTCAGGTGATTGCAACGTCAATGACTAGAGTGTCATTATAAGACATTTTCAGTAGTCATAAAGAGAAGGCTGCTGATGGCATTCCCTGGGGAGAGGCCAGGGAGGCTGCTCTCTAAACACATGAGATGGCCAGCACAATACACAATACATACATCTGGCCCCAAGTATCAATTGTACCAAGTCATCTATGACCATAAACTTTCCTTTCAATTGTGTGATGAAGTTAAATGAACTGAAAACTTTAGTTTTCCTTTAAAAGAACCAGAATGTGGTGTGTTGAGTGGTAACCATCTTAAAGACAAGTCGACACTAAGTTCCTGAAACTAAAGAATGTTACCTTACTTGGCAAAAAGAGACTTCACAGATGTAATCAAGGTCTTCAAGTGAAGACGTCATCTTAGATTCTCCAGGAAGAGCCTAAATCTAAAAAGAGGGGGAAATACCCCAGAGCACAGAGGCAAAAGTACAGATTGGAGCCATGCAGTCACACTGAGTCACAGGCAGAAGGAGATAAGTAGACAGAAGCAAAGATATGGCCAAATGCCAGAGAAGAGGAAGACTGCCCAGTCACCAGGAACTGTAAGAGGTGAGGAGGAAGTGTCTGCTCTAGAGCCTCTAGAGAGTATTTGGCCTTTGGGTGCCATGACTTTAGACTTCTGTGTTCAAAGTGTGTGAGAGGACATTTCTGTTATTTTCAGCTGCCATGTTAGTGTGTCATTGTGATAAAGGACTCAGGGGACTGATATACACGGTTAATACAGGGCCTCACTCATAGCTACTTTACAAACATTTTATATATATGAAGAAAACTGTCTTGCTTCTTTGTAGAGGTTTGACTATGGCTCCTTACAAAACTTAAATTGGTGTGCCTATACTGAAATATAACTTCTTTTGATGTCATAGTATATTGTGAAACACTTAGACAAAGCCTTATTGCAGTCATTAATTTATTTTAAATGCATTCATAAAAATAGACTGTAATGGACACTTAAAAAATGCCCTATTAAACATATTCCCAATAAAAGGCAATGTTACAATTTAGAAACTGATTCAAGTTAATGCAGCTTGCAGCAACATCAGCTTTAATCTCTAGATGGCACTATGTTATAAGAAATCAGCCTGAGATCTGATTACAATTTTCATATAACATGCTGGGAACGAAGAACATTTTGTCGCAAAAAAAATTTCCAGGAATTAGGTACACTTGTGATGAAAGTTTCATTTTACTAAATATGGGTAGGTGTCTAATTTTCACATGACTACAGGATCGAGAAGACAATAGAGAAACTGTCTCTAGAATGTTCTAGCCCATAGTGCATCGGTCAAATTTGTTTTTGAATTATTGTTCAAATCTGCTGTTGGAGAACACACAAAAGCAAATGTGCGGTCATCTGGGTTCTCCAACAAGATTGCACATGGAACTTGTGACTTTATCTTTGATGGTCATGAGTAAAGACTCATAATCTACTGTTCATTTTGTCTTCAAATATAAACAAGACCACAAATTTCTTCTTGCTCTTCATTAGTAAGTTCCAGTTTCGGTCTCGGCTGAGCAGAGGCAAAGCTGCTTGAGTTTCCCTTCCGTAACTCACCTTTTATTTTTTAAACATTCTGTCCTCTTTCAGCTTTTTGCTTTGTATCTCCAGTGATTTCCAGGGACCTGAAATTTTCTTTTAAGTTCTCACCGACCTTAGTAATTAGGTTGCTTTCCAGCTGCCTATGTGGCCAACTCAGTTAGCCAGCCAATAATCTGCATGCCCTACTTCACTTTCATAACCTCTTGAATCATTCCTTAAATATATCTTTTTCGTCTATTATTTGTATTTTAATTGTTTGCCTTTAGATTTTGTATTCTTCACAGAATCCCACATCCTTGTATGGACAACAGAGGTTCTGATCTGCTTACCTTTATGTATATGGTATTTTCTTAGTAACTGTTTACTGGATTAGATGGATTTGGTACCATACATCATAATCTGATACAAATTCTCAAAAAGCTTCCTAGTTAGTACATGTGTAAATATTTTCTTGACCTTTAAAGAACCCCAAGTATCTGAATATATATAATCTGAAGTGAAAAATGAGTTTTCAAGGACTAGGATAAATACATATACTTTTCTGGACAGCCACTATTGAGGCATTGGTAACCATTTATTTTAATTTTTCCACTGTCTGCGTACAAATGGGGAAAAAACAACATTCTAATCTCAACTCCTTAGCTTTTCCTTTTCCTTCAGATCTAGAATTAGCAAACAGTTCCTTTTTCTCTCTGACTTTCTTAGGGAGTGTCAGAGCCTTCCACTGTAGCCCAGGCTGGTGTGGAACGGGCTGCACAGTGAGGGTGGCCTCCACTGCATGGCAGTCATCTGCCTCAGCCTTTTGAGTGCTAGCATTACAGAGAGGCACCATCACATCCAGGGAGTTGACAGCTAATGCTGGAGCAGTATTTTCTTTCAGAGACAAGCCATCTGCATTCCGAAGTTCCAGCACACATTCCCATGTTATAGAACACTCCCTGTACTTTCCTTATTTATCTCATCTTTCTATATTACCAGTGCTTGCACTTTGCAAGGACAGGAACTTTAGGAATCTTGTGTGGCCTTTTATGACCTGCCCCATGTATGCACTGTGTCCATGTGGTAAACACCCATGGATGGAGTTAAATGGAAACTCTGTGAGGAAAGGGAGACAACTACATTGTTTGCTTTGCTAGTATATTGGGATATTTACTGCCCATTAATGCTACATGGTATATTAAAAAAAACACATATATTAGTATTATATAAGAACCCTAAATAAAGGTACAGTGCTGCTTGAGGATTCACTATGTAAAAACACAAACAATAGAGCAGTGGCCAAGATAAATAAAGTACCCTGCCCCTGAAGGAGCCTCCATTATAGGGAGGTGAACACAAAAAAATCAAGAAATAAATATATAACAAAACAAGCAATAGATAAGTAAAAGATATGTGATAGTAGCAAAACATAGTAATAAGTATACATATAGACATATGCTGCAGGTACTTGCTTTGGCAGTGCTTATACTGAATTTAGAATGATATGGAGAAGAGTAACAGGGCCCCTACACAAGAATGACATACAGATTTGTGAGGAATTACCTATTTTTAATACATACATACATACACATACACACACACACACACACACACACACACACACACACACACACACCCATACATACACAGACAAATGTAGAAGGTCAATATGATAAGGGTTCCAGGTAGGCTTTGAGGAGATGAAATTGACATGTGATCTGAATGAAGAGGAGGAGGACTCTGTCTGCCTGAAGTCAGCCCTTTCCTTCAGACGGTAGTAACATAAAGTTAGGAAGCAGAAGCTTGGCTGGTGTTTTTCAGGAAAATGAGTAAGGCTGGTGTGTGGCTGCGGGAGAGACTTGATTTAGATAGTTAAGGACCTTGTAATACCTGGCAAAGACTTGGATATTGCTGAAGGTAGGAAGTCCTTGTTCTGGAGCAGTGATGATGAGGAAGAACATGTGGTCAGTTGTGGCTAGTATTTGAGTTAGTGCTTCCTGAGTATGCTGATGAGATTCCTCTAAAGGATGAAGAGTCAATACAAGAGTTGCCTCAGAAAGGTCACCCTATGTTCAAGAATGAAACATAGAGTTATGGATCCAGAAAGGGGTAGATTTCTTTGAGTATGTGCCCAATAGTGGTATAGAGCTTTAGTTGGACATTTTTTTAGAGACTGCCAGCTCCTCAAAAATGAAACAGAGACTTATTATTGGTTATAAAGCTCAGTTGATAGCTTAGGCTTGTTACTAACTAGCTCTTACAACTTAAATTAATTCATTTTTATCAATCTACTTTCTGTCTCATGGCTTTACTACCTTTACTCTGTACTGTCCATTCTGCTCCTCTCCATCTGGCTGGTGATTTCCCCCTTCTTCTTCCCAGTGTCTTGTGTGCCTGGAAATCTTTCCTAGCTTATTGCCCATTCAGCTTTTTATTAAACCAAATAGAATGACACATCCTCACAGTATACAAAAAGATTATCCCACAACATAGATCCTATTGCTCAAGATAGCATACATATGAGTCATAGGCCATGGAAAAAATCAAACTGGTCCTCACCAAGAAGCAATATTCCTATTGGATAGCTTATACACTACCGTAAGATGCTATGCAGTTGTTTATTATCAAGCAATAAACATTTTAAACAAGTGATGGATATGATTTTGAGAGCAAGTAGACGCTTTCTTTTCTCTGGTTTTATGTTCATCAGTGAATCAGCAAATCTGTAATGTTTGTGAGCTGTTTCAGGAGACCACAGGAAGATGAAGAGCAGCAATTGACAGAAGTAGATGGTTTAGTGTTACACATGTCCTGTGTTGTAATATTTCCCATCCTTAACTTGTAGTTGATATCTGTTCTACCTATGACCTTGAAGTACAGCCCCTAGAGATGTAGCAGATAACTATTCTACCTATAACCTTGAAGTACCAGCCCCTGGGCCGTGGCCTCAGAGCTACCCTTAAGACTGGAGAGAGAGGCATGTAAAGTGCTCTCTCTTCTCTCCCTGTGGGCTTGGATGGTGTGGACTGACTTGGGCAGCAGGACAGCGTGGGTCAGTACCTCAACCTTTCAGGACCTTTTGAAGAGTTTCCTATTCTGTTCAGTGAGTTTCCTTTCCTAATAAATTCCTTTTACCCTTTAAGCAGACTCCTGTAAATTTCTCGTTATACCTGGCACCCAAGGTGGGGCAGGAACCCACGATTGAGATTCTCATGCCCTACCGACTGAGCTGGGCAAGTGGCTCAGTGGTAGAGCACCTGCCTAGCATTCATGAGACCCTGCATTCAATCTCCAGCACTTCAGTACAATGAAAAAATTAAAAATAAGGCTGGCAAGATGACTTAGCTGAGAAAGGTACTTGCAGCAGCAGGTTCCCGTGGTGTGCACCGTCTTGGCACCCATGCAGAAAGGAGTAACCGAGTAGCTCCAAGTAGGGAGTGCAAATCTTCCGAGGCCCCAGTATGGGTCTAGTGCCACTCCAGTGGGAGGGCTCAGCCACATGCAGCTAGCTCTGGACCGGGGAACACAGGGACAGGCTGGAAGGGGCCAAGGCGTGTCTGATGGAGCAGGGATTTCTGGCATCGGTGGGTGGGATGTAAGCTGCCGACAGCAGGTGAGGGTATAAGCTAGCCCACCTAGATAGCGGTCGTGGGGACAGCCCACCCACATGTGGGCACCAGGTATACGAAATCCATGGGATTCAAAGGGTAAAAGGAATTTATTAGGAAAGAAAACTCACTAAACAGAATACGAGAATCTTCAGAGGGTCCTGGAAGGTTGAGGTACTGACCCACGCTGTCCTGCCGCCGGTATCAGTCAGTCCACACCATCCAAGCCCACAAGGGAGAGAAGAGAGCACTCTGTGTGCCTCTCCGGTCTTAAGGGTAGCCCGAGGCCACACCCCATTGACTGGTACTTCAAGGATACAGGTAGAACAGCTACCAGCTACATCTCTAGGGGCTGTACTTCAAGGTCATAGGTAGAACAGATATCCACTACATTACCTGACTTATTCTTTTTATATTACATTACTCTCTCTCTAAAGACTTTTACTTTACTATTTTTAAATTATTTTTTTCTATGACTATCTATACCCATTTTCTTTTCTTTCTTCAGCACATAAGCACATTGTCAAGCATAGCCTACCAGTTCAGAGGTTTTTCTCAGGCTGGACCTGGCTTTGTGGCTTTGGGAAAATGTTGCAAAGGCCTTCTGTGCATCTGCAGACGTTTTCTATGTCTCTGCTTAGCACATGACACTGGCAGCTGGTTCTGCCTCTCTGGGCAGTGAACCTGGAGCCACATTTACCTGCTCCAGCTCTGGGAAGTTGCTGGGCAGAGCTGCAGTAGGTGTTTCTACCTAGTCTCCCACTGAATAGCATGCCAATTGCTCAAAGGCCCTACAGTTGAATATATGTGTCCCCACATTGGACACCAAATGGAATGGGTCTTTCTTTGAACTGCCAGCTCCTGAATAAAGACACAAAGACTTTATTAACTATGAAAGATTGGCCTTAGCTTAGGTTTGTTCCCAACTAGCTCTTACTACCTACGCTCTGCCATACGGCTCATTACCTCTCCTCGGTACAGTACGTCTGACTTCCTCTGTATCTCATTCGCGAATCCTCCATGCCTCAGATTCCTCCCAGAGTTCCTTTCTCTGTCTGGAAGTCCTACCTATCCTCTCCTGCCTAGCTATTGGCTGCTCAGCTCTTTATTAAACTAATTAGGAGGTGCCTTAGGCAGGCGAGGTAAAACAGCATCACGTCTTCACACAATGTGATCAAATATCCCATAACAGTGAAGTAAATTTGAAAGATCTGGAAAATCTTGACTAAAATTATGCATGAAAGTATGGCTATAGTGAAACATTGCCAGGAGAAGCAAACCCTGGAATCCATGCTTTTAAATAACAACTCATAACTCGTTGATAAATATCAGGGGCATGCTGGGACTTGGAAGAAATACCTGAAAATATCTAGAACAGCTCCAGGTTCCATGCATTATTCTAGTATATATCATTGGTAGGCAGAATTCCAAGATGGCCTTCAATATTTATGCACTGTGACAGTCACGGAACCTGCATGGGTTTGTGCTAGGTCCTCTGCATATATGTTATGGTTGTGTAGCTTGACGTTCTTGTTGAACTCATCACAGCGGGAGCAGGTGTGTCTCTGACTCTTTTGTCTGCTCTTCAGACACTTTTCCTCTCATTGATTTGCCTCTTTAACCTTGATATGAGGGTTTGTGCCTAGTCTTATTGTAACTTGTTATGTTGTGTTTGGTTGATATCCCTGGGAGGCCTGCTCTCTTCTGAAGAGAAATGGAAGAAGAGTGAATCTAGGGAAGAGGGGAGGTTGGGGAGACTGGGAGAAGTGGAGGGAGGGGAAACTGTGGATAGAATGTATTGTAGGCGAGAAGAATAAATAAAAAAAATATTTATGCTCTGGTATAGATGCATTGTCTCATCCCCGGGGATTATAACACAGCAGTACCCCTTATCAATGGCTTCATTTTATGCTGTCTTAACAACCCCTGGTCAACAAATATCAATTAGAAAATTCCAGAAATAAATAATCCATGACTTTTGAATTCTCTTCCATTCTGAGTAGTGTGGTTAATTCTTGCACCATTCTGTTCTGTCTTGCCTTGCTTACAAATCATAATTTTGTCCATTCATTACCCAGTATCTAAATCTTGGCCATTTCTATCATCAGGCTTCCCATCTTGATGTCAGTCCTTTTCTCTAACTTCCTTCCCGTGCAGCAGTCTCCTGGTTTTGCTTATTTCGGTCATGAAGAAACTGAAGTTAGGACTGGGGATGTAACTCAGTCCCAAGAGTTATTGCCTAGCATTCAGGATTTGATCCCCATCAGACCATTATACCAGATATAGTGATCCATGTCTGTAAGCCCTGCACTCAGGAGGTAAAGGCAGGAGGATCTGAAGTTTAAGATTATCCTGGGCCATATATAAAGAAACACACACACACACACACACACACACACACACACACACACACACACAGAGAGAGAGAGAGAGAGAGAGAGAGAGAGAGAGAGAGAGAGAGAGACAGAGAGAGACAAAGAGAGACAGAGAGAGAGAGACAGAGAGAGAGACAGAGACAGAGAGGAAGGAAGAAGGAAGAATTCTCATAGGGGTACAATTCCTTTTTCTTTCGATGCCAGAGCAAATGCGGGGAAGAAGCCGAGAACAAGACCTCTTGATTCAGCTCAGTGATTTTCCCACTGGACTGCTCAGAGTTTTCATGAAAGCTTTGGTGCTCTTTTCCTCTGCTTCCTGCCCTACCTCTCCATCCTTGCTGTTGTTACTTCTTGTCCCAAATCATCTGCTACGGGTAAACTAGTCCCACTTCCTCACAAATGGGCCAGGTTCATTTTCTTCCTCATGGATGGCTTCTCTTCTCCCTGGCCTTTCACGGATGTGGTGTCTGTATTTGCTAATCCTGCCTTTACGCCACCCTCCTTTCTCTGTACTTGGTCAGCTGTCCGTCTTTGCGGTCTTTATCAAAATGGATGATAACTAATCTTGGTTGTCAGCTTGATGCACCTGGGAAGAGGGCCCTGGGTTGAAGAACTGCCTCCATCTAACGGCCCGTGAGCACGTCCATAGGGAATATTCTGATTTGCTAATTGACATAGGAGGGTCTAGCCCACTGAGAGCAGTGTCATCCCTGGACAGGTAGACCTAGGCTGTATAAGAAAGGCAGCTGAGTGTGAGCCCAAGAAGAAGCCAGTAAGCAGCACTCCTCTGTGATTTCTACTTCAAGCACCCCCTGTGAGTTTCTGCCTTGGATTTCTTGGATGATGGGGCTATAACCTGTGAGATGAAATAAACCCTTTCCTCCCAAGTTGCTTTTTGCCAGAGTGTTTATCACAGCACCAGAAAGTAGAGTGGGACAAGAGAGACCTTCCTATTAGGTGAGTAATGCTTCCTGGGTACTTATCTTCTCTTTCCAGGTTTTAAACATTCTCAGATGATCCATTCTGAGACGATTACACATCCCTGGGTGATTGCTTTGGTTTCTGGTGCATTTTTAGCCGGAATGCCTTGTACAGCATGAATAAATAATACATTGAGTTAAACTCATATTAGTCTTCGGCACTGTTTATATTTTAAATCCACTGACATGTATTGAAGGCCTAATTAGCCAGGAAGACAAAAGGTGAGTTAGTGTCAATCTTTGTCTTCAAAAGCAGTTCTCTTTCTAATGGAGGATCCAGGCAGGTACATTATTCTGAAGCAATATGATAAACACACTGTGTAAGGAGGTTGGGGGACAGGATACTCCTGTTACCAATGCAACAATTAGCAGAGGCAGAGTGTCACTGCTACACTTGATATTAGCTAGTTCTCCAGATGAGGCAGGTGGTTCCTACAGGAATTTTACAGATGCATGTTACCTTAGTTCCAGGCTCCACCCAGGTGGACACACTTAGATAATCAAAAGCGGTGCAGCCAAAGCATGTTCTAGAGGACTTTCCAAGAGCATAGATTCCATTATTCTGGGTAAATAACCATCTGATTAGATGCTCTAGTGTATTTTTATTTGAAAAGTGCTCTGACCATGGGCCAGTTAATTAAAAAAAGCTATTTTCAACCTGTTCTTTTTCTTTCACTTCAAACAAATATGACCTTACCATATTGTGAACAACTTAAATTTTAGAATACTGGCCCTTCAAAAGCATTTTGTAGCTTAATTATAATACATTCTGTTGCTTTGACAATAGCTACAAATGAAAACAAATCTTTCCCACATAATGTTCTCTAAAAACCACAGGAAACAGAAGGACTAAAAAGTCCAGTTGACAAATTACAATCAGTCTGCATCAGGATACTTCAGAACATTATTTGAATCACTGAAATGTAAAGGTGCTTTGTTGGATTTTAAACGGAATACTTGGATTCCTACCCAGTTGCAATAACACAGTGTAGCATTGTTAGTTCTGATTCAAGTGCATCTGATCAAAGGGTTATTGAATATTTCTTGTCTCTCTGCCAAGTCTGGATGTCTTCTCTCTGACTGCGATATTTGGATCCTGTTGCTGTTCATTAATGCTTATCTTACATTCCATTCACAATCATTATCTACCTCTCTCTGTAATTAGCTAATTATATTTCAAGATAATTAGTTTAATGAAAGTGTGGAAAGTATGTGGTAAGAATCTAAGTGATATTGTCATGACCTCTACATATAGGTGAAGGGGGAAATAAGACATACAAACAACAGAAAAGCGAGGAACCCTTATTAAATTATATGTATTCAAAGGATTGTATGTACTTTACTGAATTATATCAAGTGATAGCATCCTTTTGGGTTCTGTTGGTCATGAGGAGTACATATGTGATATGGGGTGTTAGAAAAGGAGAATTATCCAAAGAGCTGTGTCAGCCTTTCAGTCTCTATGGCTGCATTGCTTGTTACTACTTGTCATGTTTATGGATTCCTTAGATACCAAAAATAAGTAAAATAATATTAGATGAACACAATAGCCTTTTTTTTTTTTTTTTTTTTTTTTTTTTGGGTTTTTCGAGACAGGGTTTCTCTGTGTAGCTTTGGAGCCTGTCCTGGAACTCACTCTGTAGCCCAGGCTGGCCTTGAACTCACAGAGATCCATCTGCCTCTGCCTCCCAAGTGCTGGGATTAAAGGTGTGCGCCACCACCACCCGGCTCACAATAGCTTTATTAGTAGAAAGAGATACATCTATTCTTGCAGTCCTTTTCCATTTTTACAAAAAAGGACACAGTTAAGGTGAAGGAAGCAGGCAAAGGCACCTTGCCCTAAGTACTGCCATTTTGATTTTAGGCTTCATTTTACACATAAGAAGAAACAAAGTTCAAGTTCACTTGGGGACTGTTCAGAAGCTAACCAACTTCCTCTCTAAGCAACAATCCCCAAACATAATGCCTATTCCTGACAACAAAACCTAACTATTATGGAATACTAATTTAAGACGTGTTGTTATTGGTTGTTTTTGCTCTTTTGGGGGGCCCGCCACCCAGCTCTCAAATAAATCACACACAAGCTTATTTTTAATTAAAAATGCCTGGCCTTAGCTTGGCTTGTTTCTAGCCAGCTTTTCTTAAATTATCCTGTCTACCTTTTGCCTGTGGGCTTTTACCTTTCTCTATTTCTGTATGTCTTTTCTCTCCTTCTCATTCTGTGTCTGGCAGTAAGGCTGCGTGGCTGGATGGCTGGGTGGCTGACCCCTTCTTTTCTTCTCTCCTTGTTCTCTTGCACTTTCTTTCACTCCTCAGATTTTTCCTGCTCTTCATTCTCTCTGCCTGCCAGCCCCACCTATCCTTTCTCCTGCCTCACGATTGGCCATTCAGCTCTTTATTAGACCTGTTTTAGACAGGCAAAGTAACACAGCTTCACAGAGTTAAACAAATGCAACAGAAAAGAATGCAATACATCTTTGCATCATTAAACAAATGTTCCAGAGTATAAACAAATGTGATATACCTTAAAATAATATTCTACAACAGGTTACATTTGTTATACTGTGGAATATTTATTTAATGATGCATTCTTTTATGTTGCATTTGTTTAACTGTAGTTAGAGGTTTTTTTGGTCTTTTCTGGCCCACAGTCAGGAAAAATCTCTCTCACCCACCAGTCCCACAGTCACTCAGACCCAACCAAATAAACAAACTGAGACTTGTATTGCTTACAAACTGTATGGCTGTGGCAGGCTTCTTGTTATCTAGTTCTTCTATATGAAATTAACCCATTTCTATTAGTCTATACTTTGCCATGTGGCTCGTGGCTTACCGGTACCTTACATTTCACTTGTCATGGCAGTGGCTGGCAACGTCTCTCTGCCTTAGCCTTCCACTTCCCAGAATTCTCTTCTCTGCTTGTCCCGCCTGTACTTCCTGCCTGGCTACTGGCCAATCAGCATTTTATTTATACAGAGCAATATCCACACCACTTCCCCTTTTCTTTTATTTCCCAAAAGGAAGGTTTTAACTTTCACATAGTAAAATTACATATAACAAAACAACTATCAAACAAGAATTACAGTTACAATATCTAGTCTATTTACAATATCTAGTCTATTTGTATTTGGCAAAATTAAAGAAGATATCCTATCTATCCTATATTTGTGGGTCTAAGGTTTCATATTTAACTTATCTTTTATCATAACTAAGGAAAATTATAACTATCTAGTCTTTAACTACATCAAAGACCTTAGAAGGATGTAATATTACCTGAGAAATGGGAGAAGGGTGCAAGCAACTTTTGGGAGTCTTGTGAGAGTAGACAGAGACAGCTAGCAGCCTGACAGTCATCCAAAGTTCCTCTGTAAAGTTGGGGCATCTGTCTTTAGCCCACAGGCCTAGAGTCTCTCAGTCACTTTTTTTTTTTGTTTTCTGTAGAATGTCTGGCAGTTTGCTCTGTTAAGCAGGAACCTGAAGGACCATTTTGCCAAGCAAAGATCAGTGATTATCTTCCCATGGGTCCTGCATGTCCAGTTGACCAAGCAGTTCAGGCAAGAACAGTTTCTTGCTCAAATGGCTATTTTTGCCAAGGTGAAGATAAACTCCATATGGAGTGTCTTCGATGCCCATCCTCCTCTCTGAAGTAAATTGGGGCTGCCAGGAACAGACATGTCTCACTGTCCAGAAAGTCTAAATTTTTAAAACATTTTAAATGCCATATTCTGTAGGTCTTTGAAGTGTTTGAAGATTACCTAATTGAATTGTATCTACGTATACCTAGAAAACTTAACTAACATGGCTACAAGTGTGATTATCATAGATGACTAATTATTAATCTATTTCTTAATTATCCATTACAATTTTAAATGAGCTGTACAAATACAATACCTTAAATGAGAAAATATATATATATATATATATATATTATAACAAAAGTAATTTTAAACTTGTATCAATAAACTAAAATCCATAGCAATGTAAAACATTTTAAACAAGTTGCTCTTTAAAAGCAGATTCAATAATCTATCTTTTATCCTATCATATCTATATTTGTAAAACTGCATTACTTTGCCTGCCTAAAACACCTGATTGGTCTAATAAAGAGCTGAATGGTCAATAGCCAGGCAGGAGAAGAATAGGCATGGTTGCCAGGTAGAGAGAACAAATAGGAAGAGAAATCTCACCTTGAAAGAATGAGCAAGAAAAGAAGGAGAGGAGGATGCCAGGAGCCATTCACCCAGCCACCCAGCAATCTATAAAGTAAGAAGGAAAGAAAGATATATAGTAAGTCTCCATGTGGGTGGTGGGCCCACAAAGAGTAAAAAACAAAAACAAAAACAAAACAAACAAACAAAAAATGACTACATTTTGGCATCCAATGTGGGGCCTGAATTTCCACATAGGGTCTGAGAAAGTGAAAAACATCTATTACAGTGAAGGGCACTGGCATTCCAGAGCTGGGGGGTGGAATGTAGTTCTTACTGGTTCTCCAAACCAGCTTGCAAAGTTTACCCTGGGCTCTCAAAGACATGAGATATGCAAGGAGTCAGCTGCCAAAGATGTGGCAGAGTTCCTAGCCACACTCCTTAGCAGTTTAAAGGCTCATGTGGTCAAAAAAGATTTGAGATATGCAGTAAAAATGGTCAAACAGAAAAACCTCTAAAAAGGTTCCAGTGTGTTTAAAAATGTTCGTAGGCTTAAGAAAGAAAAGAGAAAGGATATAGACAGACATAGAAAATAGTTTAAAAATAATGTAGTCTTTAGAGAGAGAGTAAAACTAGTATAAAAGAAAAAAAGCCACATAATGATGGAAAATACACAGGGAGTCTGCATCCTATATAGTTTTGTGTTGATTTTGAATTTTTTTTTTTGATTTCTGATAAGCAAACAACAGCTGCTAATTGACATAGGCTTGAATAAGGGACTGCTGAAATAATCAGCCTATATACTTTAGAAATGCCTTAACTTTAAAATGGAAGTAAAAAATGTATTTGTCAAATGGAAGTCAAAAATGCTTTGGGGGAAGAGGGTATGCTTTTATTTCCACAGGAAATGCAAGGCTGTGGATTCCTTTAGGATTAATATGGATCAGATTTGATCAGCAGAGACCTCCTGAATCTTGACAGGTAATATATATCACAAAGGTTATAGCTGGTCTTTCTAGGACTTGGTCATTATCTCAATTTTCTCAGGGATCCCTAAAGATGCCTTCACCCACAGACAACAGGAAGCAGTCTAGAGAAGATGATGCCCATATTCCTAAGAAGTAGGGTGTATGGTTGTTGGTTATCTGGTGGGTTATGGGTGTTATCATTTAGGGGAATATTGGAATATAGGATAAAAAACAATTATTAATCTCAGATATTTTGCATTGGCATGGACTTGGTACATTTATACAAATTTAAAGTTATTTTTGTTATATTGTATGTATGTATCTACTCTTGTTTGGGGTATTGTGCTTATGCAGCTCATTTAAAAATGCAATGTATAATTATAAAATGAAGTTAGTAGTTAATCTATAATAATCAAACTTGAAGTCATATTAGGTATGTTTTCAAGGTTACACAGGTATATTTTAGACATATAGATGATTTTCAAACACTTCGAAGACCTACAGAATATGGCAATTAAGATGTTTAATAACCTAAGGTTTTTTCATGACGTGAGACACATCTGCTCCTGGCAGCACCAATTGACTTTGCAAAAGGATCATGGGCATTGAATAAATTCCATATGGAGTTCGCTTTCAATGTGGAAAGGCTAGTCATTTGGGCAAGAAACTGGTCTTGCCTTGACTGCTGACAGTGTCCTGTACAGATTAGATAAGCGGGGCACAGGAACAAGATTGTTGATCTTTGCCAAGTCAAGGCAGAATAATCCTTTGAGATTCCTGCTTCACAGGAGAGTCTGCCAGATCCTCTGCAGGACACACAGGAAAGTTACTGATGCACTTTGCAAATACAAGGCAGGACAGTCCTTCAAATTTCCTGCTTCACTGAAAAGTCTTTCAGACAGTCTAGACCTGTAGACTGAAGATGGATGCCCCAATACTGCAGAGGAACTTTGGGTGACTATCCAGGCAGGCGAATGTCTCTGTTGTTAAGTAATATTACATCCTTGTGGGGTCTTTGATGGAGTTAAAGATAGAGTTATAATTCTACTGAGTTATGATACAAAGGAAATTTGGCATAAAATTTGGACTCACTAAGATAAGATAAATAATGAAGTATTTTCTCTAAGTTTGCTAAATAAAAATGGACTGAATACTGCAAATGTAATTCTTACTTGAAAACTGTTTTAGTTGTATATAGTTTTACTTTTCATTTTCATTTTATTTACACAAAAATGGGGAAAGTTGTGGAATTATTTAAGATGTGTTACATTTGTTTATGCTGAGAATTATTTGTTTAATGATGCAAAGATGTGTTGCATTCTTTTTGTTGCATTTGTTTAACTCTGTGAAGCTATGTTACTTTGCCTGCCTAAAACACTTGATTGGTCTAATAAAGAGCCAAATGGCCAATAGCTAGGCAGGAGAGGGATAGGTGGGGCTGCCAGGCCAAGAAAATAAATAGGAGAAATCTCATCTCAAAAGTATGAGCGAGAAAAGGAGAAGGAGAGGATGATCTCAGAGGCCATTCACCCAGTCACCCAGCCGGCCATGGAGTATGAAGTGAAGAAAGTTATATAGGATATAAGATAAAAAGGCCAGAGACAAAATGCAGTTAAAGACAAACAGAATAATTTAAGTTAGAAAAGCTGGCTAGCAGCAAGCCAATCTAAGGCTGGTCATTCATCAGTATTGATTTGGGAGCTGGGTGATAGGCTCACAAAGAGAAAAACAAAAAACAAATGAACAAACAAAACCAACTAAACCTAACAACAAAAAGAGCAAGTGAATCTAATTGGTTGGGCATTTTGTGTCTGTTGACAATGATGGAACATGATAGGGAAAGGCCCTAGTCCTTGACTCCTGATTGGTGAAAAATGTAATTGTAACTTGGCACAGGTGTGTTTATGGTTTTGTGCTTATAAAGCCCGCTTCTGCCCCAGCTTGGGGCTGCTAGGAAAAGCAAGGCTCCTGAGTCTTTGTCATGCAGCTCTGAGGGATCAGTGGCCTGCTTATGTGGTGACTTATTAAAGTCTTTGGAATCCGAAAGTTTTGCCTCTCTCCTTCCTCATGGTTCATAAAAGACTAGGTGTAATATTGGTGAACCTAAAACTACTTATGCATTTTCTAGTGTTCTATTTACCTCTACACATGTATGTCTGTCTTCTTATGTATACATATGTATTTGAACATTGTACTTTTCTAGTTGTTATGGAAGAAAATGTGCATTAGATGTGCATTCTATCATCGGAGAAGCTACTACTCTTACTTCTTAATGCTAGCCATAATACTGGGTCTCTTCATCTTCCAACTCGAAAGAGTGCCATAGCCCAAAAGCTTCTTGTGTTATTCTGCAGTCTAACATCCTCTCACTTCCTGGATACTGTTCTCGGTGGGCTAGCACAACTGAGATACTGTAGCAGGTCTGTTCCTGAGAGACATGACTCCTAGGTGGCTCAGGGAACCCCAAGTTTGCGATGCTTCCTCTGACTATGCCATAGTTTACATGTCCGTTCTTCCTTTGGTATCAGATTTACGTTGCTTTTGGAGAATTCTCCAGCCTTCTCCAGCTAGCTTTTTTTCTTTTTTTCCATTTCAAGCATTTCTTCTCATAAAAACGTTTTCATGTTCTGTATTCTTTTAACAACTTACTCTTGGGGAACCCAAAGTAACATGCTGGAAGATAAAACCAAATGTATGGAGCGAAATTGCAAACAATTTCATCTGGAAGTAAAAACACAGGTGCAGAGAGCAACTTATTTGAAGAGGTCCCACAAATGGCATAATGTATTTGACTCAGATAACTGAGGGACTAATTAACAATTAGAATTCATAACATGCTTGGAGAACAATAGATGTGCTAATTAAATGGAGCACAGAGGAACTAAAGATATGCTTTAAAAGTACATTGAGCAGGGCGGTGGTGGCACATGCCTTTAATTCCAGGACGCAGGAGGCTGAGGCGGAGGAATCTCTTTGAGTTCAATGTCAGCCTGGTCTACAGATCCAGTTCCAGGACAGCCAGGGCTACACAGAGAGAAATCCTGTCTGGAAAAACAAAAATCTGAAAAGTTTATTGATATTAGATTATAGAAGATGATGGAAATAGTGATAATAAAGAGTTTTACTTGTCTTTTATTCTCTATGTTCTTTGTGAAAAATGATGGTCTTCAAGGATTTGAGAAACCTGGCAGCAGCTGATGCTTCTGTCTGGGGTTTCTAGAGTATGACTAGAAGCCTTAACATTGGGGCATGGGATCCTAAGTCTTCATAACTTCCTGGTGAGCTGAAGGATAGTGCATGCATATACAACAGAGACTGATTCTGAAGCCTGGGTCACAGCTCTGTATTCTGGCTTCTGGAACTGGTTTAAAAATCATCATTAGGATTTGGAAGTTGCAAAGCTGGGTTTTATTGTTGTTGTTTGCTTTGTTTTTTCCACTTAATTCAGGTTTTGTTTACCAGTGATAGTGCTTTAAAACAAAATCAGAAATTTAACATCAGAACCTAAATTCATGGCTTGTGAATTGTCAGGGTTTTTTTTTTTCTAGATTTTTATTTCATTGAACACAAAGATGGCAAGAAGTAGCAACTTGTTTAGAGATCTCAAGAGTTCATCAGTGCAGTATAGGCTCAAATCTACCTATTCCATGTTTCAAACTGACAGTACTGAATAAGGTTTGCATCCTCTTAACTGTGGGATCACAATCTGAACTTATACCTTAGGTTTTTAGAGCTCGTTCAACCAGTATTAAAAACTTAAAACATCTTAGCCAGTGTGGCTGTGCACTAAGACAATTGTTTGTGTGTGTGAATTAGAACACAGGAAAGAGATTATATTCCAAGGGAAATTTTAGGAGGACTCTTCTTGTTTGATCAGGACATCAGAAGATTAAATAGGTCAGGCTGGTCAGTAACTTCCATGTGATTAATTCAGAGGTCAGTAGCTGTAGATTCTTGTTTAAGGGAATAACCTGAGTCCTGCATTTTCCCACAGGCAGTGAGGAAGATCAGGGCTTACATGAGAAAATATACAACACAAAGAAACCTGCTGCGTGTCTCCATATTAGATGAACTTTGGTCTTGGCTATACAAGGACCTGTATAATCTCTCCCCAAAGGCCCCAGAGCTTTTGTTGAAAGGTCCCAGGACCTAACCATTCTGCACCCCAAATAATGGAGCTCACTCCCATTTTAATTCCTTAGTCATTGCTCCTATTTTGCAGATCTATAGTTTGCAGATCAGGAAAATTTTCTATGAAATACTGGGTAATAAACCAATGTTAAGGGCCATCTGATCTTTGTGAGTTCTGTTTATCTTGGCCATTGTAGTTGGAGAACATTTGTAGATACATAACAAATGAGCATGGTTGTATTCTAATACAACTTTATTTACAAAAAATAGGTGGAAGATGGGATTGTCCAACAAATGTAGTTTTCTCATAGTGGCACAGAACATAAGGAAAGAGACACAACAATCTCTGCCTTCTTTCAACCTACAACAAATGCTTCAGCATGCTGGGGAAGTATCAGAACTCCAACCACCAGCCCACACAGTCCAGATCTTTCTTGAGTTAAAGTGTAAGTTTTTTCATGCGTTTTCCACTGAGAATGCTTGCCTTATGTCTCCCTGATGCACTGTGACCTTTTCATCAATTTTGCCCTTGCTGAGATGCCATAGTTTTTTACCTTAAAAAAAAATATGCTTCTCTCCTGTGAACACATCCCCTTTTCTATCCTTCACAATCAAAGGAGACATCTAGAATAAGGTTGTCAGCCATTGACTTTCTCATACCCATGGGACTCAGCTTTACCTCAACTATTCACTCCTCAAACCTCCAGTTAACAACATCCTCTGACACATCTAATATTATTATTCCCAAATCTTTATCTGTATTCCTGACAAGAATCTGAGTGCATCCTTCCTTTTAACTGATATCCAGTCAGAGAGCTTGGAAACAAAGCAAACTTAATACTTCGAAAGAGAATCCACTGTTTCCCTGCCCAAATCTGCCGCCTGGCCGTCTTGCTTCCTCAGAACATGATGCTATTTGAGCATGCACTTCTGTCCCAAGCCCGTTCTCTTCTGATCTTAGTCACCTTGTGCTAGCTGTTAAAACCTGCTCTCACTCTTGCCTTCTCTTCCTCTGCTGTCAGACTACCTGCCTCGATCACTCTCCTGAATCACACAAGTGATTGACAGCCATCTGCTAGCTCTGATTCCTATTCATAGTCTACACATAGCAGTAGCCGGAATGAGCTTGTGAAGCATAAAGCAGATCACTCCTCCACTGTAATCCTCTGATCTGGAAAAAAAAAAAAAAAAAAAAAAAAAAAAAAAGCCTATTCTCTCTCCGACTGCTCACAGTATGGCTGACATCACTTGGATTTCATTCCTATAATTCTTCTTGTTCACATTCCACAGTGCTGAGGGCCTTCTTTCCATCCCGAGCTCATGCCCATCTGAGTGCATCGGTCCCTGCTCTGTTAGCTCTTGGAGCTGATCATGCTCTTTATGCTTCAAAGCTAAAAGTTTCTTGTCATTCATGTTGCAATTGAAATAACGTCCCTTCGGAACGCTGGTGACTGACAATCAAGTAGCCTCCCTGTCGCTCTGTCTCAGCACATTATGAATTCTCTTCGTGGTATTGATCATTATCTTCATTATTTGATTTATCTGGTGTCTTTGATATGATGTGAGCTTCAGCAGAACGAGGGTTATCTGCTTATTTGACTACTTTAGTCCTTTAGTCAATTGATTACCGGCTCCTTCTAGTTTTCGACTCCATTTCAGTCATAAATTAGCTTACTCATTATTTCAGCAGCTTTCCTGACCATTTCTCTTGCCTGCTTCCTCCCATTCCGGCGAGTCATCAGCCCAGATGAGTCTAGCTTCTACTCTCTCTGTGCGGTATTTGTCCTGATAAGACTTGCTGGGTAAGATTACACAACCAAGAAGATCAGCACCATTAGTAATTCGTAGTCATCAGCTCACCTGGGCTCTCAACACTGCTGGATAATCTTAATATAGTTCCCAGTCGGCTCGTGCTCCTCTGCTCCACAGTTACGACAAATCTCCACCCCCTCACTCTCAGCAAATAATCTCACTCCTACTTCGTTAAAAACAAGAAGTTCTAAGGTAGATGCTCTTTTAACTCTTCCCTACTAAGCCTCCAAATCTTCCTTTCTTTTTAACTGTCCCCCACACCAGCAGTGATGCCCCTTTGTTTCATGAGGCTGTGCCCTCTGTCCATTTGTTGGGGCACCATGGAGGCCCCACATTGAGACCTTGTGCTGTTAGTTGTTTTCTACCCTGTGCTGAAACTTTTTTTCTTATTGATTCTTTCTTATTTATTATTATTGCAAAGTCAAATAATTTTCAATTCCTAACATCAATCTGTCTCTTTTTCTTCTTCCTCTTCCCCTTCTTCCTGTTTTCCCCTTCTCTGCTCTTCTTTCCTCTCCCTTCTTACCCTCCATTCTTTTCTCCTCTATTCTCTTTTATGTCTTGGCTTTTCTAGTAGATTTCTTAATCTGACACATTGTCATTCTGCTCCTCACCCCACTCCATTCCACGTCATCTGGTTTGATTATTTGTATATTTGTTTATTTTTAGGACAGTTCTGCACATTGGCCTTTAAGCTACCTTAGGACTCATACAAGACCAATGTCTCACCACATTCTGATCTTTATGTTTTCTTGTTCCCATCATTATTGTGATCATTTGTTTAACTTTGGTCTTAGCTACTATTGTATTGCTATGGAGAGACACCATGACCAAGGCAACTTGAAGAAAAAGCACTTAATTAGGGGGTTTGCATATACTTCCAGAATGTTAACCCATGATTATCTTGGTGGGAAGGAAGCCTGGTGGCAGGCAGGAAGGCATGGGGCTGGAGAAGTAGCTAAGAGAAACCTGCAACAGAAAGACAAGGACACATTTTCTAATTCTTCCAAAGCAGTTCCATGGACTGGACTAAGGACTAAGCATTCAAATATATGAGCTTAGGCTGGGCGGGGGGGGGGGGGGGGGGGGTTTGGGGAGGGCATTCAAACCACCACAATATCTATCTTCCTGAAGTATTGAAAGCTCTGTGAGAGGAGGGAAGGAGCCATGAGTATCTCATTCACTGTCATACATAAGTATCTAGCTCGGTGCCTGACCCAGCTTGACATTACTCAGTGACCATTTGTTGAGTGGATGACTAAGAAGGAGGACAAAGGGAGAAGGAAGACTGAAAGAGGAAGAGGAGGAGTGGGAGGAGGGGGAGGAGAAGAGACGACAAAAGAAAGGAAAGGAGCACATCTCAAAAACACACTTTGGGTCCTTACCAGAAATAATACTGTTGTTATTTGGACCTTTAGCTCCCAAATTATAATCTAAATAATTCCATTTCTTTCTTATAAGTTACCTTATGGTGATATTTTATTTGTGCTGAAATGTGATTTTATTTGTATGTTAATAAATAAAGTTTGTCTGGGGATCAGAGGTCATAGTGAACCAGGAACAGCAGTTAGGCGGTGGTAACACATGCCCTTAATCTGATCACATGGCAGGCAGAGTCTCTGTGTGGTCAAGGATACAGCCAAGCGTGGTGAGATGAGCCTTTAATCCCAGTACCAACCATAGAGACCTGGAGGCCTGTATAGACAGGCAGTGATGAGGAAGTTATGTGGCTGGGTTTAGAGCCAATAAGAAGGCAGAACAGAAAGGCAATAAAAACACAAGTCAAGCAGGAAGAAAACTCCTTCTCTGGGGAAGCAATTGCAGCGAGGTGCTAAGATAAGGTAGTCGTGACTCTCTGATCTCTTTGGCTATTTACCTCTGTTTAAAAAAAAAAAAAAAAAAGACATACTTTGAGGTTGGAAAGAAAATGACCCCCAAAGGGAGTGGCACTTTTAGAAGTTGTGTGGCCTTGTTGGAGGAAGTGTGTCACTGTGGGGGTGGGCTTTAAGCTCTCCTATGTTCACAATACTGTCTGGTGTGTTAGACTGCTTGCTGTTGCCTGCATATCAACATGTAGCAGCTGCCTCTCCAGCACCACGTCTGCCTGCACACCTCCATGTCCCGCCATGATGATAATGGACTGAACCTCTGAAACTGTAAGCCAGCCCCTCAATTAAATGTTTTCCATTATAAGAGCTGCCATTGTTATGGTGTCACTTCACAGCAATAGAAACCCTAACTAAGACACTGACTGTAAAGCCTGCAGCAGACTTGGTTTTTACTCAGGTGGACCTGGCTTTCAGTAGGTGGGAGAGAGGCCTTCTTCCACCAGGAAGGTGTTGTAGTTTCATAAAATGCGTTATCTGTGTGGGCGTTCATCAGCATCCTGATGAGGTTCGTCAAACACTGGCTTCTTCTGGCCTGGCTTGTTTAATGCAACCATCTCATTGATGCCCAGAGCTCCTTGATCGCTCAGGCGCCCTACTGGGAGACACAGAGGGGAACATTGTGCTCTGCCTTGTGGTCATGATGAGCCCCTTACAATGAAGCTTAGGCAGAGTATTGGAGTGATCTAGAGGTAGCAATCAGTGAACAAAGAACTAGATAACCATATAAATTAGAGAAGTGATAATTAGTATGGTTCAGTACTTGTCTACTATTGAATATTAACATTCATCTTTAAAATCACAAAAAATAGTGGACCAATTCAACAAGTGCATTTTTACATATAATGTGGTTGAAAATGAGTTAAAAAAATTAAGCAAATTTGAACATATCCAACTGGGTTAGTGAATAACAAAATCATTATTTTTAAACAAAAGAAATCATACTAAAATATCAGTTTTAATTAGTAAAGTTAAAAGGAAAAGGGGGGAATAAACCTTAAGAATTCAATTATGGAATCCACTTGGATAAATGCTATGTGAATTTGATTTTCCTTTTATAAGCATTACTGTGTCACATAGAGAGTAGCAGATGACATAAGCAGATGGACTTGTGTGATCTGTGCTGTATAAAACCTTCTCTCACATTTTTTTGGCCATATTCATAAACATAGGGTATGGTAGAAGGAACTTACATCTGTTTAAAATTGTTGTTAACTTCTGTTGAAATTTATTTTAGTAAGCTATAATATGGTGAGGCTTTTTGATTATTATGGACAATATTCTATCCATTTTAGAAATAAGGTCTAAGATAGATTTCATTACTTCTAGGTAACTCTGAGCTTGAACAATGGAAGTTTCATGTGCTTAAATTTTCATATTGGTGACTACTCCTGAGGAATCCTGTATTTGTAGACAATAGTTTTCATTGCTAGAGGAAATAGGAGAAGGACATGGAAGGATTCTTGTTGGAATTTAGAATTTTTTTCTTACAGTTTTTGAAGCAATTTAGCATTTATTTCATTCTTTTTATATGCTTTGCTATTTGGGTAAGTAGATGATTTCCAGTTGAACAGAGGGTGAACTATTCTCGTTCCTCATTCAGTTCTCTACCTTTAACCAAGAGCAGATGTCACTGTGAGTACTCTTTACTAGGTAACAACTTGTCTGTTAAGGTAATCAAAGAAGTAACCTCTTAGCTTGGTGCCCAGAAAACGCTATGTAGGTTTTAGGAAGCCTTTCTTTGGGGCTGGAGAGATGGATTAGAGGTTAAGAGCACTGACTGCTTTTCCAGAAGACCCAGGTTCAGTTCTCAGCACCCACATGGTGGCTCACAACCGTGAGATCCTTGAGATCCAATGTCTTCTTCTGACCTCTGCAGGCAATGCACACAAATGATACAACAGACATACATTCACACAAAAATGCATATAATATATATATAATGAAAATAAATAAGTCATAAAAGGAAGTATTTTCATAAGCTTTATATTGCTACTATCATTTTACAGTTTTACATATGTGTGCTTGCATACACTTCACTCCTTATCTCCCTACCATCCCTATAAATCTCTCTCTTCTAATCATGTCTATTAATTTTGTTTTGTGATCCACCAAGGTAAACCAGGGCCATCTGTGTGATGCTGAGTTTGGGGGACTGAGGAGAGGGTACATGACTAAAGACAGTGATCCCCCCCACTCCCAAATATCAATAGCCCAAAGTTTAGGGGCAAAGGGCAGGGCTTCATGAACTCGTCCCCACTCCTTCACTTATTGTTGATAGGGCTGGTCTTGTATGGACTCAATGCAGGTAACTACAGTTGATGTGAGTTGATGATTACTGGAGTTGTGTTGAGTTTGAGGAATGGCCTTTCATAGCCCTTCACTCTGTCTTCCTGCTCCTCTATACTTCCTGCTCCATCTTCTACAATGTTTGCTGAGCCTTGGAGGGGGTGGTATTACTGACTTGTTTAGGGCTGAGCACACATCTGGCTCTTATTTTCTGCATCCTGAGTCTACATTCACCACTGTTCACAGTAAAGAGAAGCTTCTTTGATTCAGGCTGGGAACTGTTGTTTGCAGTGGGAATAAGCAGAGGTGTGTAGAAGGCATTTCCTACTATGCCAGTTTAGTTAGCTATTAAAAATACTTTCCCTGCATGCGTCTTCTACCTCTCTGTGAACAATTAGCTTTACTAAAAAGAAAAGGCTATTACTTTATGTAGTAATCACTAAAGTTGTTATAGAAAACATTCAAGCCTAATAAAATTTATGCCTTTACTCCAGTTAGCCCTTTTAGAAAATAATTTATAATAGAGAACCCCATAAATATTCTTAGTTGTATAAATACATACGAGGAAGAATTATGTTTGAAATATAATAGTCACAACTTTCAAATTGATGGTTTGAATAACTATTTGAGAATAAATCTGATGAATTTTAAAATGTTTCTGAAGACAAAAATACAAAATTGATCCATCCCAGGAACAGTTAACTACTGAGGATGGATTACCAAGATATACTTCATCAGGCTAAGCTGCTAAAAAGAATGTCACCCTGAGGAAAACAATCCCATCTGTTGCATCCATGTCCTAAAATTGTTGGGACAGATCATTGATCTTAAGCTTTGTGAAGTTCCATTGTCCTGGAGATCCTTCCAGAGCAGGGAAGGAGGGTGGCTGAACTGAGTTCTCTCCAAACGTTCCCCATCTATGGAACGCTTTTTCTATCATATGTTTAAGTTACTGATCTTTAATTTAATTTTTGAATTAATAGTTTTGCTACTCAATGTGATGAATAACCACTGTATACCATAATCACAATGATCATTTCTTTATGAAAGCTTTTAAAATACTGTATGTGTGTGTATGAAATGTGCATGCCACAGCACACATGTACATTCAGAGGACTGCTTGGGAAGCTGGTTCTGCCCTTCCACAGTGGGTGCCATGGGTGGAATCGGGCCCTGAGGCTCACATGGTGTGGTAGTTTGAATGTGGTTGGCCCCCATAAGCTCATAGGGAGTGTCACTGTTAGGAGGTGTGGCTTCATTGAGTAGGTGTGGCCTTGTTGGAGGAAGTGTGTCACTGTGGGGGCAGGCTTTGAGGTTTTTTTGCTCAAATTTCACTCAGTGTGATAGGCAGACCACTTCCTGTTGCCTTCTGATCAAGATGTAGCCAGCACCACGTCTGCTTGCATGCCGCCATGCTCCCTGCTGTGATGATAACGGACTGAACCTCTAAGCTGTAAGCCGCCACCTCAATTCAGTGTTTTTCTTTCGTAAGAGTTGCTGTGGTCACGGTGTCTTCTCACAGCAATAGAAACCCTATCTAAGACACATGGCAAGCGTCTATACTTGTTGAGTCGTCTCACTTTTCCATAATGGTCATTTCTTAATTAAGGATGTTAGGATGATGAGCTGCATTGAATAGCAAGACCAGTCTACCAATGTTTTCTAAGCTGTTAGGCAGTTGTTCCTATTTGAATCTGACCCAGAGATAGGAAGATAGTTGGATTTTTTTCTAAGTTAATTTGGTATAATATATTATCATCAGAATATTTTTGCAACCTGTTTTTTTTTTTCCTAGCACCCCCCACCCCTCATTTGGGATATGCTCTTGCTATATACAGCACAGGCTGACATTAAACTTACAAGCCTCCTGCTTGGGGCTCCTGAGTGCACAGACAAGTGCCAGAGTATTCTATTTGTCTCCCTAATTCTAATTGGCTCAAAAAGCATTGGGTGATTCAGCAGTTTTCTAGCATGAAATTTATTAAGATATATTTTTGAAACACAGCACATATGATTATTCATATGTAGAAGTGTTAACAGAATGCCAGGTCAGCTTTACTTGACTGGGAGCTGACAGCCTGGATGGCTTAGGCTGCAGTAAACAAAAGTGAAATTTATGCTCGTTTGCCATTACTGGATTCAGTAGCAGCAGCAGCTGCTCAGAATCAGGTCAAAGTGGAAAAGTTCATGTTGATGAGTCAAGGGAAAACTGATAATTTAAGAGATAAGCAGTTAGGCTTTCTCAACCAAGAACGGGGAAGTTGAGACATGAATAACAGTACCATTGTGCACATTACATACTTTTGGTTTCTCGTGCCTTAGGGTGGAAGCCAGTGAATAATGCCAACAGACCTTCCTGCTTGCACTGTACAGCAGCTATTTATTTCCTGCTCTCGATGACAGGGCTGAAGCCTTTACTATTCAATAGTGCCAGAACATAAAATGGCCTCCAGGGAAGCCATTGATGCCAGCCTCTATTTCTCTGCACAGAATCCTGTGCATTCTGAGTCCCACAAACCACCTTCCCTCTGTGTGGTGCACACTCTTCTGTAATACCCAAGTCACAGTGGAAAAAATACAATTTTCAACACTATGCAATTTTTTTTGGGGGGGGTTGGGCCAAAGGGAAATAAACTGGAATGTTTCTCAAGCTCCTGATAGGTGACCTTTGTTGTCTGATAGGGAAATAAAAAAGCACCCATTTTCATATTTGGCTTAATAAGGTGCTTTGAGTAACAATATTCAATAGCCCAAACTGACTGGTGATTTCCTTTCTAGATGGCCCATTAAAACTGGCTGAAGATAATGAATTCATCTATCACTTTTGAGTAAGTGTGCTGTCCCCTGCATGCACTCAGGATAATAGCATTCGAGAATGAAGGGTATTAAAGCAGTCAGATAAATCTAATGTGACTAAGGAGAGCCACCTCAAAATGACCATTCAGAGGTGACATTAGGTACCAGTTTCCAAATGGTTGAGGACCTAGACTACAGAAGACAAGGACAGAGAGCAATTTCTTTCAAGTGACACCAGTAATTCACATCTAGTAAGCTGTTCATCCTTTACATGGAGAGACAGAATTTTCTACTTTCAGTTTTGTGGAAATTTCACAAAGTTAAATTTTTATGTATGTTAATAACATTAAGTCACATAAAGTGCACTGTTCTTGCTGTTCAGACGAGGGTTGAAACGTGCTGAAGGGCAGACAGCTTTGACACAACTCCTGGAAAAGCTGTCCGCTGTGGGAGTGAGGCTCCAACCTGCACTCTACCGTTTCTTGTCTGGATAAACTTTGGGCAACATATTTAACCACACTCTGCTGTGTTTCCTCAACCATAAATGGGGGATCAGAACACTAGCTACCTGCGAGGTGAAGGGGAAATTAACATATTAATGTATGCAAAATATTTGTGATAACATCTATCACATAGGAAGACCCATGCAAAGATTAATCATGGTATCATTACTCTCATTATTACTGGCTTTCTTTTTTTCTAACTGCCTCCAAAAGTAAAGGACTGAGAAACGCGGGCTTCATGTGATGTGTCTCTTTCTTTTTTTGTTTGTTTGTTTGTTTGTTTGTTTTTCAAACTGATTATTTTGTGACACTTCTAAGCCAGTTTTCATTCATCTTTCAACCAGTCAAGTTTCCTAGCACTTTTGATCAGCCTCCTCTTGTTTGACAACCTAACACATACTTGCCGGAGGTCTTTAAATCACACTGTTTCATTGAGCTTGGGATGGGAATGGGGGATGGATGGACAAGGTGGCAGGAAGAGGCCACGAACGGCTCGCATAGGAAAAGGTCTGACTGGTGCTTTATTCTTGGTACGATGTTGTCACAGAGGACAGGATCTGCATTGACACTCTGTCAAAACCGAGCTGTTATTTCTTGCACATGATTAGTATAGCAAAGGTGAGATAGAGTGGGTGTTGGCTGTGTTATTAAAATCAGCTATTCCTAAAATAGAAAGTCTAAGTTGTTTGTATATTCTGTTTTTTATTGAGAAATTTATACACATGTATCATGCGCTTTGATCAAATCTACTTGCCATTCTCTCCCTTTCAATTCCTGCCTTATTCCCTCTCACAACTTTTCCCTCTCAACTTCATGTGTCTCTTTCTCTTCTGTAAAGACTCACTCAGTCCACTTAATGCTGTCTGTCCGTGCACAGGTGTGGGACCATCCACTTGGGCATGGGCCAGTCCTTCAGGTCCTGCATCCCTGAGGAAAACTTACTCTCCCTTCACTGGTAGCCATCTACTGCCAACAGCTTCTCAGATAAGGCTTGGGATCCCATGAGCCCTCCATCTACACTGGGCTTCGGATTGGTTTGACATCCTGCAGGCATTGTGTACACTGTCCCAGCTCTGAGAGTTTGTGTGAGCAATGACCTTGTCGTATTCAGCAAGGAAACTTTGGTTGCAGCTGTCCACTATGTCTGGTCTTACAGAAAGTCAGAGTTTTTTTCAGTGGGATTTGTGAATGACCCCTAGGTATGAATTTGGTTGAAGAACTCTAAGGAAATAAAGCCAGGTGGTTCCTATGACATCCTCAGCCTCAGCTAATATTACAAAACCCATAAGCTGTGCAAATTCCCTTCATCTGACTTTTTCATGCCTTATCTGGGACTGCATAGGGGCTGAAGCAGAGTCCTCTTCCTTGATATGCCACTAGGAAGAAACATTTGTTCACCTTTCACTCCTTTTTCCCACTGTAATCAACACTCTATACATGATAGACTTGTGAACTAAAATGTCACTTATCTGCAGCCAGTTCTTAAGAGATGATCATTGCATGCTAATTGACTCTGTGTTTGACCCTGGTATTAGAAAGTAAGACATACTGCCTGCTCTCAAGGATGTCGTCCTGAGGGAGACACACCCTGTGACCTGTTCACCAGGACTGCATAGGAGATGGAGCTAGTCAGCCAAGTTATCAGTTGCAGCTGACCAATTCTTAAGAGCATTAGCTTAAATGCATACACTTAAATGAAACTTGTTTAGATGACAGATGGGCTGAAAAACTAAAATATCCATAGATGGCCTCCCTGAGTTAACATATCTTGACAGAACTGATTACAAACTAGGATGCTTCCCGAGTGGTAGCATGGAAGGAGATGATCCTAATTCAGCAAGAGCTTATGTCTTTGCATTCATGGTCTCTGGCTGTATGTCAACTTTATTGTAACACAAAATCTAATAGGTCTTTTGATAAAAAAAAAAAAAACCAAAAAACCCAGAGCCAGACATTGGGGTAAATGCTGAGAGATCAGAGAGACAAAGGGACAAACCACTGCCTCCTCTTACTTCTAGGACTCCTCAGGCTGAAAAAGCTCTCTAGCTGAAAAGGGTTTCTCAGCTGAAAAGCTTTGTTTCTGTCTCCTTATACCTTATATACCTTTCTTCATCCACCATATCACTTCCCTCTTAGTGTTGGGAGGCATGCGGTTCCCAAGTACTGAAATTAAAGGTGTGTGCCATCACTGTCGGGCTCTGTTTCTCTCCTAGACTGAGTCAATCTCATGTAGTCCAAGGTGGCTTTGAACTCACAGAGATCCAGATGGATCTCTGCCCCCTGAGTGCTAGGGTTAAAGGTGTGTGACACCACTGCCTGACATCTATGTTTAATCTAGTGGCTTGTTCTGTTCTCTAATCTTCAGGCAAATTTTATTAGGGTACACAATATATCACCACACTCTGTTACTATTTATAGGATAGCCACAGGCACCTGTTCAATTTTAAATAATTTCATTATTTAAAAACAAGCAATGTTCGAGCATCTAACAAAGATTGAATCTGTTGGTGTCTTATCAGAAGAAGTAATTTAAACTTAATATTTTCCATGCCCATGAGCTATAATAATACATAGAAGATAAAACTAAGGGTAAACCCCCAAGTATTATCCCTTGGGTGTAGGATTCAAGACAATGAAGGCACTTACGTAATTCTGTATTTTTTATTCCTTCCTATGGTGGCTTAGTTAGGTTTTTATTGTGGTGAAGAGACACCATGATCATGGCAACTCATAAAGAAAAATTTAATTGGGGTGGGTCACTTATAGTTTCAGAGGTTTAGTCCATTATCATCAAGATGGGGACCATGACGGCCTGCAGGCAGATATCATACTAGAGTTGAGAGTTTAGGAACAGGAAGTCGACTGACAGTTATATTGAGGGTAGTTTGAGCAAAAGAGACCTCATAGTCTCGCCTACCCTCCCCCCCACCCCCCGCAGTAACACACTTCCTCCAACAAGGCCACATCTCCTAATAGTGGCACTTCCTTTGGGGGCCATTTTCTTTCAAACCACCACATTCTACTACTTGGCCTCCAAAGACTTATAGCCATACCATAATGCAAAAATTGCATTCAGTCCAACTTCAAAAGTCCCCATAGTCTATAACAGTCTCAAACTTGTTTCAAAGTCCAAAGTCTCTTCTGAGATGCACAGCAATCTTTTAACAGTAATCCCCGTGTAAAAATCAAAATCAAAAAGCCAATCACATACTTCCAACATATAATGGCACAGGACATATATATATTACCATTCCAAAACACAGGGAAGGGAGCGTAGCAAGGAAATATTGGACAAAAGTAAGACTGAAAATCAGCTGGGCAAACTCCAAACACTGCATCTACATGTCTAATGTCAAAACACTCTTCAGATCTCCAACTCTGTTCAGCTTTGTTGACTGCAACACACTTCTTTCTCTTGGGCTGTTTCCACTCCCTGTTAGCAGCTCTCATTGGCAGGTATCCCATGATTCTGGCATCTCTAACATCTTGTGTTCTCCAAGGCAATCCAGGCTTCAAATTCACAGCTTCATGCAATGGCCTTTCTACTAGGCCTTCATTCAGGGACACCCCTGACGTGTGCTTGGCCTCAGTAGCTTTATTCCATAACTCCTTTCTTGTATGCTTAACTCTAAAGCCAGAACCATATGGCCAAAGCTGCCAAGTTCTGCTGCTTACTGGGGCTAGAACACAGTCCCTTGTTTAATTACATCTTCACCAGCTTTCTGTTTTCCTTCACTGTCTAAGCTTGGCTGTCGTTGAACTTACTCTTTAGACTAGACTGTCCTCAAACTCAGATCTGCCAGCCTTTGCCTTCCCAGTGCTGGTTCTAAAGGTGTGCCCCATCACACCCAGCTCTAAGCTTTTCTTTAGTTCCTTTTCACAAGTTGGAAACAGCTGGGTGGGATTTTGCCCTAAGGTCACCACTCCTTTTATTCTATTTCTTAATCTGTTTGAACATAGGAGTTAGCTCCATTCCACTTTCTGGTGCCCTTTTTTTCCTCAAATATTTTTCTTTGCTCAGCTTGCTCCTTTTCATTATATATCTTCATTAGAGTTACCACTAAAATCCATACAACAAAGTCTATACTAGGCTGTTGAGATTTTCTCTGCCAATGGAATTAATCCAAAACTCTTCACTTTAGCCTCAGGCAGACTCTTTGGACAAGGGTAAAAGGTAGCCACTTTCTTCACCAAAATATCTCAAGACATATCAGTTGTGTGTGGGCACTACACAGTCAGTTGTTGCCTGCATTTTTACCAAGAGTGGATTAGCCGCATGTGCGGACGGACACACACTGGAAGTGCCAGAAATGTGGAGTTGTAGGTAAGAGGACCAGGGATTCAATAGAGTCCTTAATGACACAGAGAGTTTAAAGCCAGCTGGGACAAAAATGAGACTGTCTTAAAAAATTGAAACAAAGAAGAAAAATAAAATGAAATGCACAACTTATTGGCATTAGACATGTTAACAAATGCTATCTATCATCACTACCCAGGCTCACGATGTTTTTGTTTTTCATTCCAAAGGGAAACTATCCATTAACTAATCTCTTCATATTCTCTCCTTTCCCCACACCCTGGCATCTACTAATATTCAACACCTACTGCTTCTCTGTTCTGCATAGTGCGCCTAATTAGGATGACAAGCCCTGACCTGGGGCAAGCACCGCAGTGCCCAGGCTTCTGACCCTGTTCTCACTCTGAAGAGCTGCTGAACTTTTCACCTTTTTTTCAAATTTGGTATGCATGTTCCAAATCTTATCTGCTGTAGGACATCGATGCCCTGATTTCTAACCTTGCTTTTGGCTTCAAGCTCCTATTTTGTTTATGGTGCATAGCCAACTTGTTAAGGATGCTGCATCAGGCAGGATTGTATAGGAGAACAGAAGACACACGTATGTACAAGCACACACACACACACACACACACACACACACACACACACACACACAGGAATCTAAGTTCAGTAGAGCTAATCCATCACTGAAAGCCTGGAAGATCCTAGAGTTACTGATATTGAGTCTATGATGAAGGGCTTGAGAAGCTGTGGTGTTTGAGGTCAGTGGAGGATGGCAGCAGGAGCAGCAGCAGGAACTATACTTGCCTGGCAGGAAGATCCTGTGTGCTTATGTGCATTGTTTTTATCTCAGACATCTTTTTCTTCTGGGTGGGAGTAGGAAAATGCTGCCCACATTGAGGATGCTTCTTCTCTACTCAACCCCTGTTGTATATGTAAGTCATCCCTGGAAATGCCCCCACAGAGAGACTGTAGTCTTTAACCAGGCCTAGATATCTGTTAACCCTGTCTAATTGACAACTAAGACCAGTTGTCACAGATACTATCTGTAGTTATGGATTATTTAGTGTGCAGGTCAATAAAGTAATATAATGAATAATGCACTAAGAGGATGAAAATTGCCAGGTGGTGGTGGCGGCGGTGCACGCCTCTGATCCCAGCACTTGGGAAACAGAGGCTGGTGGATCTCTGTGAGTTTGAGGCCAGCCTGGTGTACACAATGAGTTCTAGGATAAGCCAAGGTTACACAGAGAAATCCTGTCTTGAAAAACCGGTGGGGGGGGGGGAGAAAATCATTACTTTGGAGGGGGTTATGTGGGTGAATGCACAACAACTTCCCCCAGAAGCCAAGGAAAATGCACTGTCTCATCAGGCTTAGGGCTCCGAAAAGAAGACTCATCATAAGGACCTTTGTTGTGGATCAGCAGGAATATGTGTCTTCAGGGTTTTACCCGGCCCTTTACATCAGTTACTATGCAGATCAGCTTCCTTTGAGTAAAACTTGAATCAGTGGACATCTTTGGAAACGTTATAAAAATCTCTGATGGGTGAGAAGAAAATACAGCAAAGCAATGAACAATTTAGGGGGAATGAAGCAAAATCATTGTAAGTTGTAGGCCTGCCCAGGCTGCAGACGGACTTCAAGGTTATCCTGGGAAGCTTAGTGAGATGCTGTTTCAAAATAAAAAAGTGAAAAGAGGGGTGGAGTTGTAGTTCAGTGGTAGAGAACCTGTCTAGACTATGCAATGCCACAAGTTGAATTCCTCAAACTACAAAAAAAAAAAAAAAAAAAAGGGAAGGGAAAGAAAAAAGAATTATTAAATTGTGGCTGAGAGCCGGTTACGAGTCGGTTATTTGAAAGGTTTGCTTAGCATCTGTCCTCTTTTTCCTTTCTTGTGAGAAGACACCAGTGCTGGGCTCTGTGCTGTAGCCTAGAGATGTTTGCATAGCAAACGCCTTTATTCTTTCCCTGAAAGGAGAGAGGGGTCCTCACTGCCCATTTTAATTCTCCCAAGTTTCCTAAAAGCATGGTTTACTGGCCTTTCCTGCAAGCCATCCCAGACTCCTCACAGTGTCTTGTGATCGCTGGAAATTAGGAGTTGTACTAGAATCTGACAGCGGCTAAAGCTTCTGCTGTGTCTCTGAGCTTGTGTTCTACCAGTGTCCACGAAACTGGTGGGAGTTCTTTCTTAAACTCCTTTTATTTATGCACCGTGTTAGACTCTTTTAAAAGTTTATTTATTTATTTATTTTACAGCCTGAGCACAGCCTGCCCTTCCTCCCCTCCTCTCCTCCCACCCCTTCTCCCTCCACCTCACTCCTCCCCCCTCCTGCAATCCACCCCTTCTCCATTTTGCTCAGAAAAGGGGAGGCCACCCACAGGCATCAGCAAAGCATGGCATATTTTATTACTCAAGAGTACCCTAAGAATTTCAGACTTTGCATGTCTTTTCAAAGCCTCATCTGAAGTAACATCTAAACTGTGATGTGGATGGTGAAGATTTTAGTGAAAACAAAACGTTCAGAGTCAGAAGCCAGACCCGCCAGCCAGAACTGTTGATGGTTATATTGATGGTTCCAATATGCTTTGGGGGGAAAGTGAAATCAGGTTTGATAACTTGCTTTGAAGGTGCAGATTTGGGGTGGACAAACAGAAGGCCTTTCTATTTAACTGAACTAAGAGAAAAGTAGGAAGCTGTATTAAACATATTCCCTTAACTTAAGGATTGTTATGACAAACTTCCCTTCATTCCAGTAACAATATGTTACAGTAACGTTACGTTCTACCATTTAAATGACCAGCTAGCGCATAGTTCTCAGAATTATGAAGACAGAACAGTATTACAGACTAGATTACGTGTCAAGTTTTACATATTTACCTTTGTTTCCGTGTAACACATATTTTTCTTCAACAATTTTATTCACGTATTTGTCTTTTGTATGTTAGAAAAAGGGTTTGCAAACATAGTCTGAGAATGGGTCATAGTGTTAAAAAAGAATGGCTTTTTTTTTTAAAAAGAAAAGAAAAGGAGGCAGGAGTTGTTTGGTTCCTTCCCGCAGTTTAGTGTCTATGAAACCATCCCAGGAGCTGAAGGAATGAAACTGAGAACTGAGGGGCTGGCTCCAGGTGCCTAGAGAGATTACCTACCAGGGCTGAAACGGCGCCAGATGCACTCTTCTTCCATTCCATAGTGCTTTTCTTAGAGCTTCCAGCTTGCATAGTCAGAAGACTTCTCTCTCCATGCAAGCAACAGACACTTATTGTTATTATTTGCTCTACCATTGTTACATGAATATTTATGATTATGTCTCAATAAAATATGGCTTTGAACCAGAAATTAATGAAATTCTTTCATTTTATTGCCTTATGGAGTCTCAAGTTCCATAAATAAGTTTTATTTCTATTTAGTTCCAATGAATAAATTTGGATGCATTTCTTCAGGGCAGTATTGCTGTTAGCAACGTTCTATTAGAAAATAAGAGAAGAAATGACTGGAGAAGGGTAAATATATGGCCTTATTTATGATATCAATATGCATTTGTATTGTGAAAATACATAATGTATAAATTACACTTGTATCTGATTTTCTAAATGACAATAACCAAGGGGAAGGGCAGATAAAATGTGGGTAACATTCACAGCACTGTTTTCCAATGCAAATCTTCAAATTTCACAATGAGGCTGGTTTTAATTGCAGGCTTTACTTATCATCTTTATTATTCTGGAGTTAAAGGAATATCCAGACTATTTAAGGAATTAGAACAGACACTGAGTCAAATACAGACAGAAAGCTACTTAGAGAACAGTGGTGTTGGGACCGCTGTTGTGGAAATGTGGGTCCATAAAGGTCTGGGTTCCTTCTTCATTTCTGCTCTTCCACAGTTTGTACCTGTACTTCCTTTATGCATGTAAGACATCCCTAATACAAGTGTACAATTCCCGAAAGAGGTGACATCCCTTTAAGTTTTCAACTACGATGACTGTCAGTGGAAAACTGTCCTACTCATTCAAGGCCAGCACTCAGCAACTCTTCTTTAAATAAATCTCTTGGGTTTTTTTGTTTTTGTTTTTTTCCTTATTTAGACTTCATTGCCGTGTGGGGACAAAAATTCTCTTCATAGACAAACTCTTACCTGACTTCGGAAATTTCTGTCAATCCCCCCTACAAGCCTACTTATACATAATCAAGTTTTAAGAATGCAGTTTAGCAAGATTCTCCCTGCCTTCCAAGTCTGGTCATTCCTGATATCTGGTCAGGGATTCCTCATTCTTTCTATCTGCTGCTCAATACCCCAAGGGATGTCTTAGGCAAGAATGCTGCTAGGTCAGTTCAGCCAGTCTCCCTGCACCTGGTGTTTCCTCCTCATCATTTTCCATCCCCCATCCCTGCCCTGCTCCTTGTGGGGACTCCCCTCTGTCCCATGATGTATTTGAGTGTGATCTCAATCTCTCTTTCTGTCTCTCTGCATGACCCTACTAGTTATATGTGCTGGTTGTGTCGGTTCTAAGTAAAGTTTTAACAAGTGCCATCGAACAGAATTTTTCTTGTTTAACAATGTGTCACGTTGTGACACTAGTCCAGTGAAATCTAAGTGTGTTGGAGACCTTAAGCAGTTCCTCCAAGGAGCAGAGTTGGTGGCCGCAAACATTAGTAGGAACTGGGAGAGTGGAGTGGAGGTCTCTGTGTTCAAAATCAACTCCTTGAGTTAGACTGGACTCCAGAGCTCTCTCCTTGGACTCAGAGCCCTTTTCATTAAGCAGCCTGGGGGCTATAATACTATATATACATATACATATATATACACATACACATACACATACACACACATACACACACACACACACACACACACACACACACACACACATACACACGCACACACACATATATGTATATACAGATACATATCTCCCAGTTCTGACTCAGAGTTTAGGCTGTCATGTCTTCCAAGGAAATGACTCCTGAAGGAAATAAAACACTTTATCCTCAGCTAATTGGTAGCCTCGTTTTCTTGGGTCAGTTCACCTGTGTTCCTTAAATATTATTAGTTAATACCTTAATAAGGGTCATTAGGTGACAAGAGCAGTAGTTAAGGATGGGGCAAGAAGAATTTGGAACACCTTTTGCGTTTGCTCACGATGGGATCACATTCAAAGCCTGACAAGGGTCTCTACTCCACCTCACCTCCAGTGCTTCATCGTTTACTCCCAGTGCATGCTCTGTGCATTCTGCATTAACACACCATGCTTGGGACGTAGTAGTTCCCAAACCACGTACGGGGCTTATTTTTATCATGCCAGGAGCTTTCTGCTTTCTATGAAAGTAGTTCATTTATATTGCACCTTGAATATTTCTTTTTCACTATTTTTTTCTCTCTCGAATGAGGAACTGTTCTACAGAAGATCTAAGTGGAGAGCAGGGCAGGGAGGAAAGCCAGCAGCCAGGAGCCATCTGCTGTATTGGCTCCCCTTACACAAACCAAGGAAACTATGCCTTTTCTTTTGTAAAGGTTTATTTCAATTGTTGTAATTTTGGAATTATATAAATATGCAAAGTAGCTTCAAGAGCTATGTTAAGCGAATGATTTCTTTTCCAAAGCCCCTAAAGCTTAGACATAATAGGATTGATGTTGTTCAAACGTAAACATCCAAATGAATAGATTACATAATTAGACTTATTTTTATTTCCTATTTTGTAAAACTTGCAGAAATGTATTTTTGTAATTGGCTTTGGAACTAAATTAAAACGAATAAAAAAATTTTTTTTACCATAAAATCGTGCTTTCTTGTCTTTCCCTAACTTTTAATCAGATTTTGAGCCTTACAAATCTCCTGTTTGTTTTCAAAATTCGAATCTGTTTCCCACACATTTTGTCATACTTTTAAGACATTTTCATTTGATTTCAGAGAGCCATAATTTTAGGTTATAGTAGTAGTCACTAAAAAAATGCTCAGTGAAAACAACTGTTCCAAAGGGCGGTGTGTATTCTGGTTGACATGTGGCAGGTTTGTTTTTTCGGAAGTTCGTTTACTCAATGCTGCTGCCCGGATATTTGTCTGTTTTCAAAAGCAATATGGTGGGTGGGACTTAGCTCTGGGGTCAGAGCTCCCGGCCGGCCGAGCCCGCCTGCCTGCCATAGCTTCTGTGTTGACCAGGGCTTGCTTATCAGCTTCATTGAACCTTCTCCTCACTCTCCCATAAAAATGCCTGAGCTACAAGCTCCGCAGCACTCCAGCAGTTCCTGAGAGAGGCTTCCCTGAGCAGACAGGTAGCTTCAAATCCCACCTCTAATATTTATGCAGCTATTTGCAAAAAAAAAAAAAAAAAAAAAAAAAAAAAGAATTTCTGCGTCTTGTTTGTGAGCTCATAACCCTCCCAACCACAGTGGTTGTGTGTGTTTGGAATTTCCAGTAGGAAGCTCTTGAGAATTTTCAAAGCCAGAAGAAGCAGACTCCTTTGATGAAATGAGTATTTAATACATAGGGAAAGACAGCCATGTGTGGAAATAACACACTGAAGTAAAAAGACAACTATTACATTAAGGCACTCTAAGAAGGCATTTTTGTGGTTTTATGAAGTTATTGTTGTTTTATAAACCTAACAAGATAACCACAGTGGTGAAATTCAGTGGTTTCAAATGCCAGTCCCTGATAAACTGTGTTAGAATGATCTCGGGGTGTTTTTAAAACTGTTATCACTTTAAATTATTTTTTTAGTGTGTGGTCCTTAGGGCCTTTATTGAAAACTGTTGAGTCCAAATTGCAGAAATGAATGGATTGCTGATTTCAAAAGCACCCAAACAAATTCAGACATAGCTGAGTTAAGGACTGTCTATGAGATCTCCTGGAACAAAAAAATGTACGTTAGCAATTGTCTCAGCATAGCCGAGAATACAATTAATTTTAGAGATGAGAGAAGACAATCACGTGATCCGTGCCTTAAGAACTTCAGTAGGAGGGAAAGAGCTTTGGGTGATGGGCTGCTCAGAATGTGTGCTACACAAAGAGAAATGAAGCTCCCGCGTTCTGCAGATTCCACACACACTTGCACATGTGGTAATACTTGGACGGAATGTTATAAGCACGTGATTGGATACAGAGGACGGACACTCTGTAGGCAAAGACATGGGTTTGAAACAGCATGTTAGAACGGTAGGATCCCTTAAAAATGTTCTCTTTGCCTCCTTCCTTAGAGTTATACTTCCCTCCAGGGGATCCCTGGCAGATGTCCTTTGAGCTGAGAGCAAAGAGTCAAAGAGCATGACCCCTGCCCTCTAGCCTGGTCCTTGTGGTCTCTAACGCAGCTGTTGGAGATGCTTATCAGCCTTCAAAAGGCGCCTGCAGGGAATCCCTGCTGGGTGCCTACTGGCACTGGAAGTCTTTTTTCTTTGGTAAGTTTCTCCTGCAGCCCATCTAAACACCAAGTGTTTAGTCCAGGACAGTGTATAAAACGCTTTTGTGAGCACTGTTGCATCTGATCTTCACAACAACCCTGGGATAGAGGTATTGTTTCTTTACCCCTTTTTAGGGATTAAGTCACTTGCTTAAGAGGATGGGCAGTTAATAACCTTTGGGCCAGAGCTCAAGCCTACCTCTTTGACTCATAATCCTGTGATCTTTGCTCTATACTTAAAGCGCCTCCCTCCCCCGCTTCTGAGTAAATGGATGAAATGGAGGTTCTCAGTTTATAAGGCTAAAAGCTACCCTGTTCCAGTTCTAGCTCCACTTTGTACTTTTTAAGTTTCTTTGGAAGGCTTTTAACAAAGCTTATGGTGATGGTGATAAAAATGAAGTAAATATTTGTTGGAAAAGAAGCAAATACATTTTATACTTGGAGAGATCTTGGAAAGTTTATCAAGATTCACCTTCTTTAAAAGTTTGTTCTAGAGTTGCATTATTTCTTTGAGTTCTCAGAATCATGCTATCATGCTTTTAATTAAAGGAAGTATTAGAAAGAAAGCTTTACATGTGCCAAGCACAATATCCTAACCTACACAGAAGCCAGCAACTGACCTGAGATGTAAATGCTGATATGAAAAGGGGAACACAGGATATGAAATACCAAAAGGCCTGTAAGTAGAAGAGCTTACAGAACTGAAATTTGGGGGTTTTCCCTTCATAATTACATCTAGGCTTTCTCTACTATACATCTGTGATTTTTGTACTTTTTGAAATGGTTGTAGTTATTGAGTGTATTACAGTGACCAGCCTCTTTTTCTTAGCTCTGTGTCATCGACTAATGAATCATTCTGTTCTTCAGCAGATAAATAGATGTAGAAATGAGACATTGGACTAAGCATGTTTAATATTAGAGATCAAATTCTCTTGAAAAGCTGGATGCAGCTGAGTCCATCCTTTAAGCAAACATACACAATGCCTAATACGGAAACCAGAAGCAGAACTGGTGTTGTGGGAATAGAGCAGGAGAGCAAAACCCTGCTCTCATCCCTTGGGCCAGCTTTAGCTGTGTCCAGCAAGGGGTCTACACCTGGGATTGGAAATGCTTGACTCCTCCAGTTTCTTCTCTTTCACAGAGGAAAGCAATGGTACTATATGTGCGTCTTACTTGGCTTTGGAGCACCAAAAGATCAGGTGAGAGTACATCAACAAAGTCTCCCCCAACGTAGGTGAATCAACGTGAGACTGGCGAATTTCTTTCTATTTTTCTTTGGAAACATAAAATTATGTTTGCTGTGAACATAATTTCATGAAAGAATAAATGTTCTATCATCTTTAGGATTTAAAGAATGAGACAAATAACTTTAAAACATACTGAAAGTTGCATTATATCTCTTTGATTTGTGGGTTAGCTCCACCATCCATCATCATGTTAGGAGATAGAAAGAGGCCCTGGATCATCCATCTTCCCACACTTGTCAGGGCTCCTGTCTTCAGTCAAACATAATCTGTTCCCATTATTTATTTTTCTGAAAAGGATTGAGTAAATTGAAGTACACATGCTTTTATTTTACGCATGGTCTTCACAGGACTGAGTGGCTTTGCAGCCTGCTCTTATGCTTAAAGATTGGCCAACTGTAGATAGAGAAAACAAATTACGTAAATATATGTACACATACACACACACACACACACCCCATACACACATATTGCGTAATAGCCTTTCAGTCTCCTTGCTTTCTGCAAGACTAGAGGAAAATGAGCCCTTTTGTACTTTTGTCCCAGAAGAAATATTTGTAAAAAATTTTTACTTTTCAAAGTATCCATTAAATTAAGAATAGATAGATAGATGATAGATAGATAGATAGATAGATAGATAGATAGATAGATAGATAGTAGGGGTTTAAATGCTTCATTCTTCTACCTATGTGTAATAGCTAGAAAATATTAAAGGGATCTTAATCAACCTGGAATTAGTTCTGACAGTTTTTAGTTTAACTTTCATAGTGATGCTTCTTTTGTATGCAATCACATTCTTCATCCATTTTGTGGTATTTACCTCAGTTTTGAACTTTGAAGAGCCTGCAATTAATTTGAGTGAAATTTAAACATCTTTCTCTGTCTTTGATGTGGATGTGTGTGTGTGTGTGTGGTGTGCGTGTGTGTGTGGTGTGCGTGTGTGTGTGTGGTGTGTGGTGTGTGTGTGTGTGTGTGTGTGGTGTGTGTGTGTGTATGTGTGTGAGGTGTGTGGTGTGTGGATGTGTGTGTGTGTGTGTGGTGTGTGTGTGTGTGTGTGTGAGGTGTGTGTGCATACATGTTCAAATGCTTGTGCCTGTGTGTGGGGAGTACATAAACGTGGGTATACGTGTGAAGGTCTGTCAGTGTTGTGATCTGGATGGCTCTCCTCCTTGGTCATCAAGACAGGGTCTCTCAGATTAACCCTTCGCTCACCAGCACAGCCAGCCTAGCCAGACAGTTGGCCCACAGCACCGCTAGTCTCCATCTTTTGGACTGAATTACAGGCAGAATTCCTTGACCACTAAACATTTACATGAGTTCTGAGGACTTGAATTCTGGCCCTTATGCTTATACAGCAAGCATTTTATCTAATGAGCCATCTCCCAGGTCCAAATTAATTGTATATTTTTTAAATTTTCTTATTTTTTTTCAGTACATCCTGACCACAGTTTTCCCTCCCTCCACTCTTCCCAGTCCTCCCCTCTGCTCTCCCCCAGATTCTCTCCTCCATTTCCCTTCAGAAAAGAGCAGGCCTCCCAAGGCTATCAGCCAAATACAACATAACAAGATACAACAAGGCTAGGCATAAATGCTCATATCAAGACTGAGTGAGGCAACCCAGTAGGAGGAAAGGGGTCCCAAGAGCAGGTGAAGGAGTCAGAGACACCCTGACTCCCACTGTTGATAGTTCCACAAAACCCCCAAGCTAACAACCATAGCATACATGCAGAGGACCTCGCAGACTCATGCAGGTCACATGGTTGCTCCTTCAGTCTCTGAGCCTTTATGAACCCTGCTTTGTTGATTCTGTGGGCTGCATTCTCCTGGTGTTCTAGACCACTCTGGCTCCTACAATCCTTCTTCCCCATCTTCCAAGAGCTCCGATGAGAGGGACCCAATGGAAGTCTCCAATTTGGGTTTTTCTTTGTCTAATGTTTGGCTGTGGGTCTCTACACCTGCTCCCATTAGCTGCCTGAGAAGGCGTCTCTGATAACAATTGAGCTAGGCACAGATCTGTAAGTATAACAATATTATTAAGAATAATTTTAGTGATTTTTCCCCATCTCTATCCTAGGTCTATGGGTTTATCCAGCCTCTGGTTCCAGTTCATCAGGGCAATGTCAGGCATGGGCTCCCTCTCACAGCATGGGCCCCAAACTAGAAAAATTAAACAGTTTTTTAAACTACTGATATACTCCAAATACTTCTGCATCCTAGGAGATTTAGTGAGTGCTTATGTGGTTTGCTTCATAATTATTTCATTTTGGTGCTTTCTAGACCAACTTCCATTCCATACTGACTTGAAAGGTCTTTACATCTATAAAAAATCCTAGAGGTGTCTGCATATAATGTGAAGGCACCAGAGTTTGTGTGTGTATGTGTGTGTGTGTGTGTGTGTGCTGTGATTTGGAGTGACTTATTTAGAGAGATTAGAGGGTGTAGTATAGAATAGTAGGAAAGATAACATGGATTCAGGAACAAATAATTTCTGTGAACTAAACTAATTTTGTGAAGAAAATAAACACATAGAGAATACATAGAATTTTTGTTCACTTTGTAAAAAAGAACATCTATTTCTTTATATACATGGAGTCAGAATTCCTTTGGCTACAAAATTGAATTGCTCAGTGTAGTCCTCCTCCAGGATTACAGAGCTTGTGTGAGTTTTTATTAATTCCTTTCTCTAAACTTCTTACTTTGAAGATGGTAATTAATGCTTATAATGAAGGATGTGGTGAAAATAATTTTTGCATGGTGAGGAAGTAAATGTGTACATGTGGGTTTTTGTTTTAATAAATCAAATGGGATTGCTACTCTTTCCCGGTTCTCATGCGCACTCCTTCAGATTCTGAAATACTTAGAAAATGTAAAATTCCAAACATTCTGTAACTTTGCAAGTTTAGGTTTCTCAGAAGACCCTTCTCAGAAGAAGGTTAGCGAGAGGAAGTGACTCAACAGCACTGAAGAAAAGAATAGCTCAAACTGGAACTTCTGAGTTCTATTTTCAGCCGAGGAAGTCTCCTTGGTGGTGGTGTTTCCGTGGGACACAGCGAGAAGCCTCATCTCCTTGCAGCCTCTGTAATGACGGCAGAACACAGACAGCGGATCATGTGTGGTGCTCGATAAAAATCCTTCCATTCTGCATACCATCAAGCGTTCTGGGTTTTTGAACAAGGATTTCGCTTTGGGGCTAAACTTCATTCCTAAGGGGTCATTGCTTTGTGAAATCGCATGCTGTAACTGCTGATTCCTCACTGCTAGCTTTTATGACTGCCATTGTTTTTTCTCATCTCAGTTGCTAACTGTGTTTGTGTTTTTTTTAAGTAGGCAATTTTTAAGAGCAGTTTAAGAGTCATAGAAAGATTGGGCAGAAATTACCAAGAATACCTCTTGGCTTCCTGTCTTACATACAGAATTTGTGCCGGATCAGCAAACCTCATAGAATGGGAATTTTGTTGAAAAAGCTGAATTTATATTAATATTGGTTGTCACACAAAGTCTACAGTCTAGACTAGAGTTCACTTTTGGTTGTTCAGTCTGGTGTTTAACAAATGCTCTATGATACATTTTCATAATGAAATTGTTATACAATATTGATACAGGCTGAGGGTCTTGACTGTATTCCTGTTTTTCTGCCAGTTAAAGAATTAAAAGGCCTAGTCCAGTCCCATATAGGCTCCACAGCCATTGATCCAACTTTCATGAGTTCCCACTAGTTTGGTTTGATCATCTCTGCAGGTTTCCCCATCATGATCCTGATGCACTTGTTCATAGAATCCCTCTTCTCTGCATGAGCAGGCTTTTTGGAGCCCACTACCTATGATGGGACACCTCAAGCAGCCTTGAGGCAGGGGGAAGGGCTTAGACTTGCCTCTACTGGATGTGCCTCCCCATGGGAGGCCTTGCCTTCTTGTGGGTGGGAATGGGGTGGGTTGGGAGGGGGAAGCTGGGGGAGTGGGAGGAGGAAAGAGAGGGATCTTTGATTGGTGTGTAAAATGAATGAAAAAATTTTCTTAATTAAAAAAAAGGGGGGAGAAAAAAGAATCAAAAGGCAGAAGAAATCTGGAGCAGGACAGGGTAGCAGTGGCGAAGTCTCGAACACCACAGACAGCAGCAGACACATAGCAGTTGAAGAAAAGTATTTATTGGAGTGAGGAAACACATGCTTGCAGCAAACACACAGAGAAAATGACTCTGCAGAGCAGAGGGGCCTCAGGAAGCTGAAGACTCCAGTCTCCTGTGAGGTTACGTCTCGGAAGAGTTCTCCTTCTCTAACTTAGGGTTGGTCAGTTTGAAGACAGGATGGTTGATTGGCCCACGATGGCCATTTTACCAGGCCTGGCCAGGACCTTGGGTCAGTCCATCAGCAGGGGACCAGAGGTAGGAAATAACAAAACAAAACAACCTACAAGCCTTTGTTTTAAGCTGCCAGGCTTTTGTCTCAGGTCAGAAGGCTGAGAAAGAAGCTGGGCATCTTGGAAGTTTGCCACCTTTATTAGCTAGACATGGCCTGTGTCCCTATCCATCTGTCTACCAAGGAGTCTGCCTACCTCCTAGTCTGTCAGTGTCACCCTCCGATTTCTGTACACTCCATCTACCTCTCTCTCCATCTCTGGCTACCAGTGCCTCCATGCTCCTGATGGCTCTGCATTTTCCACAGTGTTGTACAGCAGGAGTGGTCCTGTGGACAGCCTTTTCAGAACAAACACATTCAAAAGTTATATTTATCTTGCTATGCTGGGTTTGGAACCCAGTTCATGTGTGTGCAAGGGCTCTACCATGGTGGTACACTCCCAGGCCCGATTACACATTTTAAAAAGATACAATATTCAATTCTAAGTTATAGAATGCGTTATACATTCATTGCTATTTTTAAGATTAAACCATCAGTGACAATTGTTTCTTGCAGCTATGGAGATAGTGCTCTTCCTGTAGCAGCTACATCTGATTGCAGGAGTTCTTGGAAGAGACAAACTGTTTTATTGATTATGTACAGGTAATTTCCCTGCCCCCAGCTGCTGTTTCCTAGATGAGATACCCGCTGTGAGAAGAGACAAGCAGAGCTAACTTGTTTGAAAAAGTAAGTAAAATTCAGGTTTTCTGTTCACACTTACCTTTCTGCCAAAAATGGAAGGTTTGTAACTACCAGAGGTATAACCTCTTAACATGCTTCCTTCCTGACTAGAATTTAAGGGATAAGATATTTCAAACTGGGGTGTTGAATCTTTAGTTACTTATCTTAAGTAAGTTTTCCAAACCCAGTAATGAGTAGTTTGTGTTTATGAACACACTGGCTGCTCTGAAATGAGGCAACCGAGAGGTATTTGTTTGGTCAGATGGAACTCCTGGGGACCTTGTGAGGTGTGGTTATCTCTCTAACTACATGGATGGTGTTGCAGTCATGTAATGTGAAGTTTTAAAATCTCATAGTGAGAAATCCATTTTGCTTGGAGCTGTCAGCCAAGTTACCATGTCACAATTTGTCAACATCATTATATTGAAAACTGCTTGAGAAGTCCCAGGGAACTGTGAAAAGAAACAGTTATATGTATGAGGTTTGCTAGCTGTCGATTTCCAAATGTTAAGTATGGCAGCCTAAGGCAAGACAGTAGAATTATTTAAAGAGAGGACATACACTGAACGAGTGAGAATATTAATTTTAATGTCATTGTCTGGAGTCAAACTCTGTTCTTTTATCATGAAAAAATACCTTAAGCTTTATTCTAATAGTTACTCTGCTCAAGCTTTTGAATTTGTATGGAAATTTTTGTAGCATCTTCTTTTTATTAGTGGGATACTATTGGTTTTGAGAATACTATTCAGTATTGTTGGAGATGAGGAAGTCACAAGACTGGGGGACATTGTTAGGTGGAGAGGATGTGGTTCAGGAAACCTGTCAATCACAGTCATGACTAGGAGACCACTTTGGTCACCACTTCCCATCTTTACTAGCCGTTTTCTGGAGACTAGCAGGTGATGGCTTTGAAGAAAAATACTCAGAGCGCAAGAAAGGGAGAGAGATCAGAGATACACATGTTCATACAATGTGCTCAAAATTCAAAAATCAACCTAAAATTATTTATTATATAGTAGCCAGTTGACCCTGATTTCAATAATAGAAAATATATTATATATAATACACAGAAAGTGTATTATAACTTATAGTAAGTCTTACTAGTTATATTGATTGAAAACCATAGAAGGAAAAGAACATTAAAATATAAATTATCTTTATAAGAATCATTACTTTTTGCAAATTCTGCAATCCCTCATGTTTCTTTTAAATACAACAGAGTAAAACATGTTAATAACTTGTAGGCAGAGCTTTTACTTCGAAGACCCACAGAATATGGCATTTAAAATGTTTTGATAACTTAAGGCTTTTCTTGATGGTGAGACACGTCTGCTCCTGGCAGCACCAATCTACTTCAGAGAAGATAATGGGCATCAAAGAAACTCATATGGGGTTTGCTTTCTTTATGACTAAAGTTAGCCACTAGGCAAAGAAACTGCCCTTGGCTCAATTGCTGACAGTATACTGTCCAAACTGGACCAGCAGGACACAAAAGAAAGCAACTGCCAAACTTTGCCAAGACAAGGTAAGACAATCTTTCAAAATTCTCTGCTTCTCAGAAATGTTTGTCAGATATACTAGGCCTGTAGGCCAAAGCTGGATGCCTCAGTGTTACAGAGGAACTTTGGGGGACTGTCCAGGCAGCCAAATGTCCCTGTCATTAAGTAACATTACACCTTTCTGGGGTCTTTGGTAGAGTTAAAGACTAACTGATTAGACTTAACATTTTTCTTAGTTATGATAAAAGGTAAATTAAGCATAAAACTTTAGACTCACAAAGATAAGATAGATAATAGAGTATTTTTTCTAAATTTGCCAAATACAAATGGACTGGATATTATAATTGTAATTCTTACTTGATAACTGTTTTTGTTGTATTATAGTTTTACTATGTTAAAGTTAAAACATTCCTTTTTAATTATACAAAAAGGGGGAACTTCTGTGGAACAATCTTTTTGTACATTGTGAATATTAGTTGTTCTCGTTGGTTTAAGAAAGGGATAAATGGCTAGGCAGGTAGAGGTTGGGCCAGACTTACAAACAAAAAGGGAACATAGGGAAGAAGGGTGGAGTCATGGGGAGTTGCCAACAGATGCAGAGAGAAGCAAGATGAACACAACACATTGAAAAAAGATACCTTTGCTTTATATCTAGTATGTACTTATGAGTGAGTACATACCATATTTGTTCAGGCCTAGCTCCAGGAGTCCAGTTGAAGAGGGATTCTATGAGCAAAGGCCATCAAGATCATGATGGGGAAGCCTACAGAGACAACCAAACCAAACTAGTAGGAACTCATGAAATGTAAACCAACACCTGTGGACCACACCATGGGACTAGACTAGGACCTCTGCATAAGCTAGACAGTTGTGTAGCTTGATCTGCTTAAGGAGCTCCCTGGCAGTAGGCTCAGAATCCATCCCTGGTGCAGGAGCAGGCTTTTTGGAGCCCACTACCTTTGGTGGGACACCTCGAACAGCCTTGAAGCAGGGGGAGGGACTTAGATCTGCCTCTATTGAATGTACCAAGCTCTGCTGACTCCCCATGGGAGGCCTTACCTTCTTGTAGGAGGGAATTAGGGATAGGTTGGGGGGACAGAGGCTGGAGAAGCAGGATGAGAGAAGAGGGGAATCTGTGATTGGTATATAAAACAAATAAAAGGAAAATTTCTCAATAAAAAAAGAAAAAAGATACCACCATGTGGTAGAGTGTAGATAAGAAATACGAGTTAATTTAAGTTATGAGTTAGTTAGTAACAAGCCTAAACTATTGCCCAAGCATTTATAATTAATTATAAGTCTCTGTGTTGTTATTTGGGAGCAAGCTGGAAGGATGAAAAACTCCACCCACAATAACTGACTCAAGAATTTCTACCTTAACTGCGGTTTGAACAACACATGCTGAGGCTCATGATGAATCCTGAGGGGATGGGGAGGAAATGGTGTGATTGAGAGGAGAAGAAATTGTTGGACTTTCCATGAGTAGGTGAGGACAAGAAGGAGGAGCAGAGAAGGTGGTGTATTGCCCATTAGATGGGAAATGGGGATTGGGCTGGAGAGATGGCCTGCTCTTCCAAAAAACCTGGCTTCTGGCTTCAGTTCCCAGCACCCACATGGCAGCTCTCAGCTGTCTATAACTCCACTTCCAAGGGATCTGACACTCTCACACAGACATACATGCAGGCAAAACACACATTAAAAACAATAATTAAAAAAGATGGGAAATCGGGGCTTTTATGATGGCTAGAGGTTGGCATGCCCCACAGAATAAATTACTAAAAATTTGCCTTGTTGAGACTTTGGGAATCTCCAGTCAAACGTTTGCTACTCAGCTCAGAGGCTTGATTTCATCACTGTTGAGAAGAAAGGCCCTTTGTCTAGGTGTGTGGTAGCCCCTGAGCTGACTATATTTAGGAGCAGTATGGCACAGCACAGGCACAGCAATTAGCTTGTGGCATAGCGGAAGAGGTTAGGAGGATGTAGGGAGTGTCTCTCTTCCTCAATTTCAAGAAAATGGACATACTGCCTTTAGAAAGGTTTTTTTTTTTTTTTTTTAAATTTCTACACTTCCTGCAATAGGAAGTTGAATTAAGTCTCATCTGGGTTTGAAGGAGCAAAGCGACCAGATGACCCTGTAGATGGACAGTACAGCATTGTGTCTTTGATGCTTGCATGTGAAGAAACTTCCTTGTCCACACTTTCAAGGGATTTTATGTTTTCTATTAATACCTACAAGTTTTTTATACCTATAGATAGTAATCCTTGGTTACTTGTCTAAGTGACAATATTATCTTACTTTATCACCATTATTACTATTATAGATCTTTTGATGATCAGACTGAGTTTGCCACTGTAAATGCCACTGGTATTTTAAGAAACCTTTCCAACTTTGAAGTCCTAAAGATATTCAATCTCCGAAAAGTAACACGTTTCTTTTTTGAATTAATTTTAAATGCTTCCTGCGTAAGACAGAAGTAGGGATGCAATTGTATTTTGCTTTGTTGGTTTTACAATCACAGTGCTGGTAATGGTTATCTCAAGAATAAAGTTGCTGTATCTGAGAACGTTTTGACATCAGTTACTGTCCATTCTGTCTCTGGTTTGTGTTGTTCATGTCCTTTCTCAGGTCAAGGACAGCCTTTCTTTTTTACTTTCTTACCTTCTTTGTGTTTCTTATGGATTATATATAAAGTTTCTAAAGTCACACTTTTGTTTTTAACATAATTTTTCTTTTTAAAAATCCCTCATAGAGTTGTGAATTAGGTTAGTAGTTCTTTCTATTACTAATTTAGACATACATTTCTGGATAAGTAAAGCTCAGTGATGATATATTCCTTCATTGAAACAATGTTGTCCTTAACTTTCTGATTGGTAATTAATCTTTTGCTTGGTTTAATGGCTTGAGAGCTCTGTGAACTGCATGGAGCAGGACTTCTTCTTCTATTTGGAAAGTCCTTGTGTAATTTTCTGGAGGGGAGATCTTTACGGATAAATCCTTCGAGCTTATGGGATTCTTACACTCCTACTAGCTTTTAAAATGAGTTTTGACATTTACATTCTTAGAGGATTTAGTTTTTTTCTGCATTTTCAAATGATTTGACTTTAATGATACCTCTAGAAATCTGTCAACTTCTTTTTAGTGTTTTTCACACTTTATTTTTTAAATATATTTTATTTATTCTGTGAGAATTTCATGTATGTACGCTAATGTATCTTAATCATCCCCCCACTCCCTGCTGAATTCTCTCAGAACTCCCCCCTCGGATACTCCCACCCCCGCAACTTTATGTCCTTTCAAAAAAAATTTTTAAACCCACTGAGTTCAATTAGTGCAGCCATTATTTAGGAACAGCTATCGGGGTATGTGATCAACATTTTTAATCTCTAAAACATTTGTAACTATGTTCCTTTTTTATCATGTTTTTTCTCACCATTTAAATCTGATAAGGTTTTCTGTATTACAGACCTATTAAGAGACTCAGTTTTTATTTTCTTCATTCTTTAATAGAATGTCTTTGTCTTCATTAGATTATGGTTTTATCTTTAATGTGTCTTTCCTTGAAATTCCTTTTGAATAACATTCTATTCTTTTTCTGATTTTTGGAATTGCAGAGTACAAATAGTTATGTTGAACATTCTATTTTTTTATATGTAGATATTTGAGAATATATTTTTGACTCTAAGACTCACAGTAGCTTTACCAGCTTTATCATCCTGGGGCTACATGCTTCAACTTTTCTTGTCTTCTTTCAGATTGAACACAATTCCACTCCCCCTCCCCCAACATGTTACTTCTCTTATTTGGAGGCAGTTTGCCAGTTATATTTCTGGAAATTATCTTATTTATTTTACCTGTAAACTTAAGATTTAAAAGTAATCAAATGTTTCTTTACTTTTGAAAAGACAGTTTCTTAGAATAATTGGGGTATGTTTTCTTTCAAATGTACATGCCACTGGTGTCTGATATTTTGGCTTTGCTACATTGCTAACACTACAAATTAGCTTTATTTTTATATTATACACTTAATATTATTTAGATTTGATAAAAATTCGACCATATCTGTCTCATAACTACATCCCACACACAGATCTTTCCTCTCTGACTGTTTCTACCCCAGATGTAAACTCCACATTCTGTTATAAAGGATTTTTGGTTTTAAAAAAATAAAATCAAAACTCTTTTAATATTGATTCTAAATTTCCATACTTCATTGGGAAAGAGATTCATTTTTATTTCATTTACTCAAAAAAGTAAGTAGACATTAAAATGACAGGATGAGGACTGGGGGAAAGGGAAATGGGGAGTTTTCATTTCAGTGATGTCAAGGTTCTGTTTGGGATGACAGGAAGATGTAGCCATGGATGGTGGTGATGTGTGTGGCTTTGGGAAAGATTTCACTGCTACTAAACCTGGAAATGACTGGAATGTTGAATTTTATTCTATTGTGTTGTAACATGTACATACATTTGCATGTATGGGAGGGAGGGAGAGAGTGAGAAGGCACGGTGTCAACGACTCAGATACTAGGAGTCCATTGGAAGGAAATAATGAACTTATTTATTCAATGACAGGGTAGGCCGTATATACCCTCCTCCCAATACCCAGTCTGTGTGGTCGTCCCTCATTGGCTGGGCACAATCAGGAACTCTGACAGCTCCTGTTGCTAGGCCCTCAGGCAGACTCCAGTTTGGCTCTTAAGGAGTACATTATGCGCATGCTTTGGCTACTGGTCTGAGCCAATTTCCTCGACCCTATGGGCCTGTCCTACTAAACACGTATACACACACATTTTATCACTGATCCTATTACCAACTTCTTGCTAACAAAATGATCTCAAACAAGTCAGTTAACCTTGCTCTGCTTTGTGTTTTTTCTGTGAAATGGAGAGAGCTGATTACTTATCTTAAAGCTTCATTGAGGACTTGATGGATGAGTATATGCCAAATACTTGACACAGTGCCTGTCTAGTTTCATCAAACAATAAACATTAACAAATAATATTTTTCCTCACAGATTACTATCCCATAATAAGAACTGAGGACACATGTCTAGAAAGGCTGTGTAACTACAGGCTTCAACACATTATTCTACCCAAACATCTATGTTTCTCCCCTTGCAATCATGATTTTGCAGTCAATGATTTTCACAGCTTAATCTTTTCTATTCACCTTTCTCCAGTATATACCTAGCCATACCAGAATCCAGTTTTTTTTCTGTCTCAGTATTTGATTTCCTAGTTTCTGGCTTTATTCAGCCCTATTAATTACAAATCATGTTTCAACCCTTTAATAATTTAATGTTTAAGGTTGTTTATGAAATTTAAATCTTCACACACAAGGGTAACACACCATTTCAAGTGAGTGTTTTAGTACTTCAGTACTTGTCAGAAAGAAAATAAATCTTTGGCTGCCTTTCAGTTCTGCTAATAGCCCGAAGATGCTCTTGAGTGTGATGATTGTTGACTATTTTATGAATTTGTTTATGGTTTCAAGCAAAGGTGTGAATTTATCCTAGATTTTAGTACCCAATTTGTTTCTATTCTTTTAATTTTCAAAATTATTTCCTTGTTTTGATAAATGTTTAGACAAAACACTTAATCACTTTATCACTTTAGATTGTTATAATTTTAATCCTAAATAACTCCCTAGAAGTTCATGTTGTGAACACCTGTTTTTTTGTTGGGAAGCTGTGGAATGTTTGAGAGGTAAGGCCAAGTTGGCAGAAAGAGATCATGTAGGGCAGATGGGAATAGCTCAGCCATCGGTTCTGAACTTCCCTTCTTTTCCTCCTCATCTGCCATAATGTGAACTGAAGGGCCACACATTCCCACTGCCATGAACTGAGCTGCACTATGCTATGTTCCTTGCCAGGGTAGACTGAGATCCTCTTGAACTGTGAGCCAAAACAAATGTTTCTTCCCTTAAGTTATTTCTGTCAGGAAAGTTTTGTTGTAACAAAACTAATGCATAGATTATGAAGAAAAAACAATGAATTATATAAACCAAACTTATTTGGTCTCTTTATCTGAAGATTTTATTATGCATTTAACATGTAGATGATAAATACATAGATGTTGACTGTTGCTAGGTAATTTCTACATATTCATGTAATATAAACAAACTGATGTCTCCCTATTCTTTTTTAAAAAGGTATTCAAGTATAATCATTGAAATTATTAACTTTATTTACCAAGCAGTACAAGTATTTTTTTTTAAGTGTATGAATAATGTTTAAAACACCTATACATCTGTAGACTGGCAATACTTTATTGTGAGTGTTGTGAAGTGATTTCCTCCAAATTGAAACATTCCTTCCTGGAAGGAGAAGGAAAACTCATAAGACTCAGGAAACAAAACATAGAAGGCCCAGGAAGCTCATAAAACTTAGCAAATTAACCTCCAAAAGCTGCAAGATTTATAAGATCCACACCAAAGGTTAGAAAAAGAATAAGCAATTGTGGAGGTAGAGGAGACTCTCCTGTGGAGTTGCCTGCAGGATGGTTATCATTCATGCTGGACCAACCCTTGTGAGGATGCAACTGATGTTCAGTTACTCACATTCCCTTAACAAATGCCTCACTCCTTCTCCTGCAAGTAGCCTTGATAAACTTTCTATTTCAGTAAGCCAGAATTGGGTGAAGTAAAGCTTTTGCTCTTTTGTTGTGCCTTATCTGGGGTAAATGCCTGTTTGTTCAAGTCTCCCCAGGAAAAGTCTCACAGCAGTGATCTTCACACAATGGTCTTGTTGTTGTTGTTTGTTTTGGGGAAATGCAAAGTGCTAATGTGAATTTCTGTAATTTGAAAAATTGCAGCTGAAACAAGGAATGCTATAATTGATGAAATAAAGACTCATCCACAGGAGAAGACACCTGCTTTTGAACACCCATGGGATGTTACAGCTCAGCAGCGTTGGACATGGAGGATCCCTCATGCACAGCCACTGTAAACAACACCTTTTCCGAAGATGGCATCTCCCAGGTCAGTTTGTCTAGGGAGGTTTCTGCAAGCTCGGACAAAAGTCTCTCTATGTAATGACAACAAAAGAAGCCTTCTAAAGTGTTAGTCATGTGATATGTTCAACTGGATTTTCAGCTTTTGCTTCTGCTACATGAACGTAAAGAATGTATGAAGTCCAGTCTTTATGTTCTACAAGATATATTGCTGCACAGGTTTCAAACCAAGTATTACTATGCTATAAAAACTTATTGATAGCCACCATTTACCAACAGTTTTATTCAAGTAATATTTTAAGGACAAATTAACATCAATCTTCATCTCTAGGATCAGTTTCAAACTAATTAGGTGTTGTGGTTTTTAATTTGTTTAGAGGCCTTTGGGGTTGGGAAGAATATTCTTGAATATGTATCCTAAAAGAACAATTCTTGAATACTAAACCCCCAGAGCTGAAAGGAATCTTGCCCTGGATTTTTATTTCATTGTTTTACCTTTTATTGTGATGTGTTAAATAATGCAGTCAGAGAGACTATATCCTGCCTTAAAAATTGCCTCAAATTCAAGATGCAGTAGACAGTTTATTTTTTCAGTAGTCAATAAGTCCATTTGCCTTCTGGGAAGTGGAGAAATCTAGGCTTAGTCTGCTCTCTCTGGGATTTCTCAAGACGGTTTGTCTTTTGTTGTTTAGAAGCATATTATTACCCTAATATTTCATTACTTTTGTCTTTTATAGCTCTAAATATCTCATCTAGTCTATTTCTGTACAATATCACTACCTATGTCTCCTTTTAATTATCAATCACATTTCATCTAATCTGCTTATCTCTCTACAAATTCATTAACCCTGATAATTTCATATGATTTCTATCTCATGAGTTGTCATTTGATTTCTCTCCCAATTTAGGAACATTCTCAATTGCTAATTTAGGTAACAGTTTTCCTTTATTCTTTATATAGTATCACCATCCACGGATCATTGTATTTTCTGATATTGAGCTATCGCATTTTTCTTTGACCTTTAAGTTACCTTTGTTTTCCTTATTCTTGTCTTTCTGTGATCCTGCCTTACTGGCTTCTTGTTGCTGTTTCAAAATACCTGGCAAAGCAATGTATGGGGTTCCTTCTGGATTAGAGTTTTGTAGAGATCCAGCCTGTCACCATGGGGAAACCACTGGGGCAGCAGGTACTGCACAGCCGTCAGAACAGGAGGCTGGCTCTTGGAATTGCAACCACACCCAAAAGCAGAGTGTGAACAGCAAATGAGCAAATGGGGCTGCTCTCTAAAGCCTCAGGGTCCTCCCTCAGTGACCCACTTGCTCCAGCGAGACTCCACCCCCTAAAGTTTTCACAACCTTCCCAAACATCATTACCAGATGGGGAACAGTGTTCAAACTCATGCACCTATTGAGACATTTCACAATCACACCACAAGAGATACATTCATGGTATTTTCCTTAAATATGCTTTTTAAGTTCATTAAGTATGCTTTATTGTGAATTATGTGCTCTCTAATCTTCTTATTGACATAATTTTGATTTTCTAATTTTAGAAATTTTAATTGTTTCTTTTCAAATAAACCCAGTATTTTTCTATTATGATTTATTTCTCTCTATAAGCCAGTTTTTCTTTCAACTGGTTTCTAAAGAGTTTATTGAGTTATTTTATAACCTAAAGTTTGTAGGGTCAATGTTTATGGTACAATATCTAAAACTTTAAACTGATTTGAGCATTGAAATTTCAGGGTACTTGCAGGTATACAGGGACCTGAGACAGATGTCCTATCCTCATGACAGTTTTTTCCTATCACATGACCAACATGTTCTCACTGCACAGGACCATTTTCTTGTTGTTTTACGAATTATTTGGCTTTGCAAGATATATATTATATATATATATATATATATATATATATATATATATATATATATGTATATATGTATACACACACACACACACACACACACACACACACATGCAAACTGGGCATGGTGGTACACACCTGTATTTCCAGCAGCCAGTAGGCAGGGGAAGGAGGCCATAAAAAGTTTGAGGCCAGCCTGGGCTACATATACCTATCTCAAACCCTACTGTCTTAGTTCTGTTGCTGTGAAGGGATGCCACAAGCAAGGCAACTCTTAGGAAAGAAAGTGTTTATTGGGAGCTTGCTTCCAGTTTCAGAAGTTTAGTCCATTGTCATCATGGTGGGGAGTGTGGCAGCATGCAGGCAGGGGCTGGAGCAGTAGCTGAGAGCTACATCCTGATGTGGGGCGGGGGAGACCTGGCCTGGCATGGATTTTTGAACTTCAAATCACACTCCTAGTGACATACTTTTTCCAACAAGGCCACACCTACTAATTCTTCTAATCCTATCAGAGTTTGACTTCTTGGTGACTAACGTTCAAATACATGAGCCTATGAGGGCCCTTCTAACTCAAGCCACCACATGTACCTATCAAAAACACAGAAAAAGCAGTCGTCTACAGTGCTGGACCACATTTTAAATTGTTCCAAGGATATGTATTCTGTTTTATTCTCACGGAGAAGCCGAGTTTCCCCGCTGCCTGGTTAAATTGGAGAGTGCAGTTTCCCTTCTGGTCTACATTTTTCTGATACTGAAACATGGAGGGCTCAGATTTATGCAAAGATTTTAGTTCTAGCTTTACTTACTGTATGAACTCAAGACCTGATTTCTTGCCCCTTTGGTATTGAAGTCTATACTTTGAACATATGAAAACTATCCCCATCTGTCCCCATCAATAACCAGAGCTGTCACAGCTGCTTGTCAGCGTTCACACGCTGTTTTGTTTAAGGCATCTGTGCTCTTCTCCTTTTTGGCTCCACATTACGGATGCAGGTAAACTTTATGTAGCACTTGAGGTGTTCGCATCTGGGTGATTTTTAGTTTGTCATATTCCACCACCTTGACAGCATATGTCATAAAGCTATTAATGTCTGCTTCCTCCAACAGCCAGATGAAGCTTTAAAATTACCCTTTCTTAGGCCAAAGACCATTTTTATCCTTGTCTCCTTTCTGAAGTAAGAATAGCTGCAATGGCACTTTCTGGAACCCTTACTATCTGAGCAGAGCTTTAATTATGTAATGTTACTTAACCATCACAAAAAGAAACTCTAAATGTCTGACTCCATATGCATTTTTCATGTCAAGAAATTGGGGCTCAGAGAGACTAAGTTACTTGCCCAAGGTCTCATAAAAATGAGACACAAAAATGGTATTGCCAAGACAACAACAAAGGCCTGCCTGGTGAGAGGCCCCTCATTTGAAAACATTTAATCCCATGGATCACACAGACAGCCACTTTCAAGACCCCGTATTTAATGTGTATTACTTGACATGCTTATTTTTAAAGGCTGTTAAGTCTTCCGTATTTTTGTTTTTAGAATACATATATATTAGCTTACTCAAGTGAAAATTCCCATTAATGTTGGCTTTAGAATGTATTTTACAATTTAAGAGTTTTCTTTAACAATTTTTCCCTAGCCAAACAATAAAGAATCTATCCATGTTTATTATTAATGATGATTCATCAAGTACTTCATAGATATTGTTTTTTGCTTGCCTGCATAACAAGACAATGGTGGCAGTAATATATTGAATCAATTGTCTGCGGATAAAGCCTATGACTTCCAGTCTGTCACTCAAATATGTCATCAACCACTTCTACCCCCTTGCTCCTCACTCTCTCAAACATTATTCTGTGCTTTTACAACAAGAAATGAGGTAGAAGGTGTCTCTCAGTATGCCACTCTTGATTAGAACATGGTGACCAGTTGGGTTTGGACCAGTTTCTGAAATGGACTGCAGAAGATAAAGATTCACACTGTAAAAACCAGAGATAAGCATTGAGCACACATGAACATGTCCAGGAGTCAGTTTTTTTTTTTCTGGTGAAAGGGAAAGTAGAGCTTGGTATTCTGTTTCCTCAATTGCAGCGGGTTTTTTGGACAGTGGGAAATGAATACAAAAAGTCCTGCTAGGCAACTGCTCTCTACACAGCATCTTTGAATTATTTAATTACATTTTGCCTCTATGTATTTCCACAATGCTGTGTTTACTCAGTTAAATCACTTTCATTAGCGTTTGTTGCATGCCACTCAGTCTTTCTTCTTAATTTTTCTTCTCATCTCTAACTGTAAGATTTTACAAAGCAGAGAAACCTGCCTTGACTAATGGTGAATGGCATTTGGTGCTAAATACACACTTGAGGAATAAATTAGTATATCATTGCTAATTGTACTTCTAATTCATCATGAAGTTCACTATCAGTCCAGATGAAGAAGAAAGCCTGGTGGTAACAGCGGGAGGATGGGAATCAAGAAGGAAGCTCGTTCCGTATGGAGGGTGCGGAAGGAACGTGGGGTGGGGTAGCACCTTCATGAATTGTGCTTGTTCCTGGCTGTTTAGCTTGGGAATAAACCAGAGTAAGCTCACTTATTTCAGCCTTTATTATGCTTTCATGTTCTACATCCTCCAATTCAGTGTTCATTTTTCACAAGGTTAAAGGGTTGTTTGGAATTGTACAGCATGGCCTTGCATTGCTGTGGAAGGAATGTATAACTTCCATTAGCATTTACCAGAGTTTATATGCACTTTTCCCATGTAAACAAAATGCTTCAGATTCACACTTCTTACAAAACCTCATTTATCATTAATACTTTCAGTATTTAAAAGATACAGAAATGTACAGGCTTTCAAACTATATTAGTTGCTTAAAAATGTCAAGGAAGGTACAGTTTATGTCGTCTGCCACCTGCTAATGCCTATAAAACCATTCCTGCCTGAGATACTGAATTGTTTTCCATTTTATTAACATTGCATGAATAAAAATTCAAGTCTTTTAAATCACAAGTTTCCTACAGTGTTGATTGGCCTGAAGCTGGATAAATGCAGACAAATATTTATGGTGCCAAGCGTTGTGTACATAAATATTCTTGCATTGAAAATGTTTCCAGTGTACTGTTAAACTGCCAAGGTAACATAATTTAACAAGTAAAGCAGCTAGCAGACAGCCAGCACTCACCAACTTTGAATTCTTTTTCTATCCCCACTTTAATATGTGATTATGAACCACCTGCAGAATTCCAAAGCCTAACTTTCACTTTGTAAATGAAGAAAACCATCTCTGGAGTCCTTAGGCCCAAAGGCTGGGTCCATGGTTTTAGAAAGTTTGTAACTATAAATTACTAAGTTGTAAAACTTTACAACTTCCATAACAAAATATCACAAACTGGATAGTATTAGGCATGAACCAGTTGTCATAGACTGGTGGCAGTGAAGGTCATAATCAAGACACTGGCAAATTCAGTTTTTATGATACCTCATTCACTATGCCATGAATTTGAGAGAGAACAAGGGCGGATTAATGGGAAGGGTTGGAGGGAAAAAGGGAAGGGGAAATTCATGTAATAATATTTTAATTTCTAAAATTAAAAAAATTAAAAATTCAGTTTCTAGGGAGGGCCTGCTTTCTGAGGTTTATAGCTACTTCTTTTTGACCTAGTCTTTACAAGATAGACGGAGTGAGAAATCTCACTCTTCTTCCAATCTCAATCCTGAGGGCTTCAATCTTATAACTTAGTCACTTCCCAGTAAACCTAACCACCCAATATATAGCCTTGGTGTTATGGGAACTCTTTTCCTAGAGAGCTACATCAATATCTACTCCCTTCTTAGAGAGCACCATTCACAAACTGAAGTATGGCTCCACTAATGTCCAACTGGGGTGTGTGGGGGGGGACCAATGTTTATCAGGAATACTTACAGAAAGCGTGAATGAGCAGTCACTTACAGGGGTGTGTATGAGCCCAAAGCAATCACACCACTGGAAAGTCTTACCCTAACATGGATGACAACTTTCCCAAAGCTGGAGCTCCCCTTTAGTGAACCTTGTATACTTTATGCATTCTAGCGCCCCCACAGTCATGAGGCCATGAGCAGTTAAGGAATAATTACATACAGCTAGTTGTGAGGTACCGGAAGGAATGGCAGAGAGCAGGTGAGGGTCTAAAGGTGTTCCCCATAGTCTTCCTTCTATTAGAGACTGACAGCTATCAACAAGCCCAGTGCTGAGGATTGACTGCAAGTAGAGGATGGTAGATATTCTCAAAGGATAATATTCTATAATACTTAGGTTGAGGAAAATTTATCTAATGCTAAATGGTCATGAATATTCATAACAATGATATTTAATTTGAAAGGAAATGGATTTGCACTTATTATTACTCTTCACAGTGTATTTGCAAATCAATTAATTGAATTAATACTCCTGACCATTCCTCACCTATTTGCTCTACTTTAGACTTGAACCTAATTGCTCCATTATTCCATTTACTCCTTGTAATAAGTCTTTAAAGCAGGTGCTGTTATTTCCACATTGAGATTAGAGTGTGTGGCAGCACGAACTTGCCCAGGTTGAAGAGAGAAAAGCCAGGGTTCAAGCCATGCGAAGAAGCTGGAGTGTGGGTCTGATGCTTTTTGCTATGTTGTCTCCAGTGAGTCTAAACTTGGAAGGCTATGGCAGTTTGCTGAAGCTCCCCGGCTCTGATGCAGGCTTGACAAGACTGCCCTAGTGTGCTGGGCAAGGCAACCTCTATTTCTATAATTGTTTCTCTAGTGATATTAATGTGCTTGGCATCTTCTTCACCACCTTTCCCTCTTGAATCACGAGGATAATTGGAGTCAGTGTTCTGCTGAATGCCCTGACCTGCCGAATCTTAAAAACTCAATCTTATTAATGAATTCTTGTAAGAGGATATGAAAGTGAATTATATATCAAAGGAGGAGCCAATTCCATTTAAATCTTTAGACATTCAACTTCCCTTATTGCTTAAATGAGGGATTTGTATTAGTGTTTGGAGTTTTATCTCCAGTCTAGCCTTGCTTTAGTGTGGTGAATAGTTGTTTTTCATCTTAGCAAGCCACAGTGCCTAATTTAGTGTTCAGAACTCTGAGCTATATCATGCATCAAAAATATCTATAATGAGGATACATAGAGTTTTTTTTTATAATTTAAGACTTGGTCAGACTGCACACTCTATATAATTGCTTATTAAAATGACCCATATATTATTTCCTTTACAAGATAAATTCTTTTACAGGAATTAGCCCAATTTACTTGAATTGTTTATTACATCGTTGTTCATTATATAAAAAACAGGAGACAATGACAGGGCCAAATTACATAGATTAATCAGCTTAGAGCTATCACTTAATTTCTCCAGATGAAGCGTTTGAGCTTTGTCCTCTTGCTAAAGTCTGTGGCATTGATGGAGAACCCCATGTGACTAACCAATAAAGCCTTAGATAAGTATGGGATATACTGGTATTGCCCAAACTTTACCTGGAGAGATGCAAAGAAACATTTATTCAGCCTGGATGGGGCACCAATGATAGACCAAAGAATGGTTCCACCAAAGTTTGACTTTGCAAATGTGAGTTTATTGGGCTTACAGAGTATGTGTGAGGGATACTTACAGGAATGTAAGTGACACCAAAACGGCCACACCATCAAATGTCTCACCACGGCATGGATGGTGACTTCCCCATAGCTGCATAAATGAGGTACCGTTCTTCAGCTAACCTTCTACATTCTAGCCCATCTCAGGATCACGAGAATATAAGTACCTGGAGCAGAATTGCGCGCAGCTGGGAGAGAGAGAGAGAGAGAGAGAGAGAGAGAGAGAGAGAGAGAGAGAGAGAGAGAGAGAGAGAGATGTCAGGGAAGGGTCTAATGACCCTGAGCATCTTTTCCTTCTATGAAGGCACATCAGCAGGCTAAATGTTGAATTTCTCCCATGAGTAGTCATAGCTGCTTCAGATAAAGATGGTAGTGACTACCATGCTCACAGCATTCTACAAAAGCTGGTTAGTGATCTGAATATATTTTCAGTGAGTCCTTGTATTTTAGCCACAAATGGACTTATTTCCAACATAAATATATTTTCCTGCTACTTCTTTGGGATAGTTGTACAGCACCGTGACTACCTCTACTTATAGAGTTTACTGTAAGCATGATTTCATGTGGACAGAGGAGGAAGTGAACATTTCTGTAGGTCTGGTTTTGTGTTGCCAGGACAGTCCTATAGAAGCCACAGTTTTTAATACATCTGAGTTCCTGCTTCTAGTGCTGTAAGATAAGCATCTTCTGTTCAGTCCCAGTGCGCCTTTAGTAAGCAAGATAATAGCTTTTTAAGGATGTGCATGCTGTAATCCCTGAAATCTGACACTATGTTAGATTGCATAGCCTAGGGAACTTTGCTGATATGATTAAGGTTATAGGCCTTAGGATGGAGGAAGATTATCCATTATTATTATCTTTGTTCATACAATTTAGTAATATGAGTCCTTAAAAGTATAGGACATTTTCTGGCTGCAGTCAAAGAGATATAATGTATGAGTGCAATCCATAAATAACTTTGAAGGTAGATTAAAGATGCCATGAACCAAAGAACACAGGTGGCCTCTGAAAGTGGAGAAAAGACACAGGACAGGTTTTAACCTAGGGCCTAAAGAAAGTAATGCAGGTCTTTTGGTTGAAACTGGTGAACCCTGTACTGGATTAATGATAAGTAAAGCTGTGAGAGAATAAATTTGTATTGATTAAGTAACTGTGTTTGTACTATTTCCGTCTTGAACAACTATAAATATGAAAACAGCATCACTGTGTGATATCCATCCTGAACCACAGCAATAAGAAAGACTCAGTAAGAACTGTCTTTGGAAGAATACTTAGTATGTGTTGAGTATTGTGCTAAGCAGTGTGTGTGTGTGTGTGTGTGTGTGTGTGTGTGTGTGTGTGTGTTCTTCACACATTACCTCCAAATGTGTGTAGTAGTTCTTTATCATTGGGACCACCAGCCCGCATATAATGGCATGCAGACTTCTTATCAATTATGAAAACTTGACCTTAGCTTAGGCTTGTGCCTAACTAGTTCTTATAACTTAAATTTACCAATATTTTTTAATCTATACTCTTCCACATGGCTCATGACCTTATCTCCATACTGCCTATCCTGCTTCCTTTGCATCTGGTTGGCGACTCTGCCTTTCTCTTTTTCCAGAGCTCTCTTTCTCTACCTGGAAGTCCTACCTATACTCTTTTGCCTAGCTATTGGCTGAATAGCTTTTCATTACATCAATCACAGCAATACTTCTTCATACAGTGTACAAATATTCCACAACACATGTGTATTATTGTTTCATCTTCATAGATTTGGAAAAGTAAGGCTTGAAAAGTTTAAGTAACTTATACACACCACGTATCTAGTAACTAGCACAATTACTATGGAAAACCATATGAATCTGAAGATAAAATCTATGTATCCATGTATATACACAACATCAGGATTGTTTTTCTTTATCAGAAACATTCAAAAGCAATGAACTTCATTTGAAGGCAGATTTTATCATATCAGAACGTTAATTACCTTACTTATCAATATTTCCCCCATGATGTGGTCTTATTAATTATAGGTGCTAAGTATATGATGATTAAATGATTAATGAACTTCATTGCATGGAAACCGTGGGGCATAATTTATTATATTTGTTGTGTTGTGTATATATATATATATATATATATATATATATATATAATGTTATATTGTATATTCATAAGTGTCAACCTTTTTCATTTCAAAACATGCTCTGAGACTCAAAGCCTAATAGATTTTAAGAGATTAAGAGGTTAGTCTGACAGCTGTGGAGCCTGCATGGGACTGGACTGGGCCCTCTGCATGGGTGAGACAGTTGTGTACCTTGGTCTGTTTGAGGGGCCTCTGACAGTGGGAATAGGACCTATCCCTGGTGCATGAACTGGCTTTTTGGAGCCCATTGCCTATGGTGGTACACCTTGTGCAGCCTTGATGCAGGGGGAGGGCCTTGGACTTGCATCAGCTGAATGTGCTAGGCTTTGCTGACTCTCCATGGGAGGCCTTACCTTTTCAGAGGAGGGGATGGAGAGGAAGGCTGGGGGGAGAGCAGAAAGAGGGATGAGGGGGGGAATCTGTGGTTGGTATGTGGAATGAATAAAAAGAATTCTTAATTTAAAAAAAAGAAGTTAGTCTGCATTGTAAAATTGGAAAGTGTAATCACATGTCATTTCAAAGAAGTAATTTGCAACTCATTTGTGGTTTGTTTTAATATTTGACATCACTAATAAAAGTAGGTTTAATATCTTATTAAATGATTAAGTGAAGAAAATATATTTAAATTTGAATACATTAATTCTCATGAGAATATCAGAAGAGATTACTTAATAATATCAAGGAAATTAAATGATCTTTTTTTCAGAAAAGGTTTTTTTGTTTTCTGTTTTAAACTTGTGATTCAAATTAGAAAGATAACAGTGTCTAATTAAACCATATTCTGTTCACTGGTTACTGATGTTGAAGCATGAACTTGTGAGCAACAGTGAGACCTCATTGACTACTAACCTTTTCCCATATTAGTCAATTCATAAATGACAACTTGGGGCCTAAGGGAAGATTGTAGATGCTGTTGAAATTTCAGTTTCATAAGGACATACATTTCAGCTAAATTGGCAAAGAACTGTATTCAACAGTAGACAATTCATAGAAGCAAAATAACATTTTAACACCCATTTACTTCTAAATATTTGATATTTCAAGGAAGACTCCCAAGCCAAAATAATGATTGATCTTATTAATTATAAAAATAGTCTAGCCTTTTAATAGAAAGATAAAGGGTATGGTCTTCAGCAACAACAACAACAAAAATAGAAAATGATTATCTTACATTTAACAGAAATTCCAGTAGTTATGATCCTCAGGAAAGAGCTCTAGCAATTTTAAAAGTTTCTAGTTTTGATAGTAATGTGCTGAATTGTCTTACTTCTGTCAACAGTAATCTGAATTCATTCCCTGAGATCCACATGCTAGGAGAGAATCACTTTCTGCCAATGATGTTCACATGAATGCTGCCACACATATGTGATCCCTACCATCATATACTCACCTACAATATTGGTAAATAAAATAAAATTACTAACGCTAATATGATCTACACACAATTATCTATATTCACAAAATATAGATTATATTACACATACTATAATGTGTTGGCATGTAATAGGCAATTAAAGTGCAAATATTTCATTTCAAAAACACAGGTGTAGTACATATGTTTTTTTTTTTTTTGCCAAAATAGAACATGTATCATGTCTTGATTAGCCCATTCAAATTTTTAGTCATGACTATATAGTCACAATCATGGAAGTTGGGATGGATACATGAAGGGAAGTGAGAATCAAGAGCTATTCCATGAGAGTACCTATGGTAATTTGAGGAATTCAGGTCAGATACCAATCTCAAAGCCAAATTAGTTCCAGTGAGTGCTGGTCACCAAACAGAACTTGGGCCATGGAGAGAGAGATTTGGATGACCTGAGGCAGGGGAATGTGTCCACGTAGTGGTGGTGGAAAGGACGGGCTCAGACCAGCAGAAGAGGACCAGATCTGTAGCCGGTGAGACAGCAAATGTCTTGGGAACTGGTGGCTAACTACATTACCCACTCCCGTATGTGAGTAACAGTTGCTTCTCTGCGTCTTTCAGATGATTTCCTCCCACATGGTACAAGGTTCTTGCCTCTGTCCCTCTGGGACATTGTTTCCTCACGGTCTGTCGCCACCTTCCCTTACTGTCCCTCTTGATTGTGACTAACTCAAGTTTGTCTAGAAAACCCTCCCCTCCACCTCACTGCTCATCTTAAAAGGTACCCAGTTGATTCTCTTTTCAATACTACATATTTTTTTCATTCTCTGAAGATATCTACATAGATTGAACTAAGAATGTGTATTGGTCTTAGTAAATCCTGATTTGCATAAGCTCTAACAGGAAGTCATGTGCGCATTAATTATGCTTTGCCATTGACTGATAGTTTCTGAGAAATAAAGTGCTAGTATTTTTAGTTCTTGATCTTAAAATAACTCATTTTCAAATGCTACAAACCCTTAATGAATATCCACATTTGTTTACATTATTTAAGCTATAATTCCCTATACTAAACAGTCATTACATTAACATGCATCTTTAGAGCTCTTTCCAGCTGTACCAAATTAGCTTTTTTGAGTTCTTTTGGTTTATGATTTGAGGCAATGCAGAAACTACTGCTTTTTAACTTGTATTCCAAGGGTTACAAACAGCAATTTGACTTTAAAATGCCACTTAGAATATTTTCCTCCTGTTAGTATGTATGCAGGAGGAAAGCGTAGGTTTTTTTTTTCTTCCAAGAATTATTGAATATCAAAATATACCTTGATCTCATTTACAGAGGAGAAAACAGACACAGGAGTTTTGAATGCTGTTTAAAAGAGGTCCATTATAAACCCTGTCTCGAAAAACCAAAAAAAAAAAAAAAAAAAAGAGGTCCATTATGAGATGCTCTCTGCATCCTTTTATTCCCTACTAATCAAGTAAGTGTGACAGAGACATTTTAGTTTGGATATTAATTATCACTAAGAAAAAAGTCCAATAGTTCAAGTGAAGGCCATGTAAAATAATTATCAATATTTTAAACGTTTTTTTCAGGATTTTAAGAAATGCTTAATGGTGCCTAATTTGGGGGGCTATTTGCCAAAGCATCCTTGGTTTGATTTTATTTTATTTTTGCTATCTTCTTTTCTGAGTGCTCTGATAGTTGGATGCAGAACAACAATGAGACAGCCTCTTCACCAGCTGCAATAAACACACTGTCTACTTCCCTTCCTGTTTCCCCTTCCAGCTTCCCAGCTTTTCTCTTTCAGCTGTTAGGGATTCCTTCCATACAGTTCTTTCTGCTAGTGATTAACGTTTCTTCTCCAGCAAGTCCTTGCTTCCCTTTCTTGACATGGAGACCCTGCTGCTGCATTTCTTTCTCTTTAGACTCCCTCAGATCTCTCTCCACTGGCTTCCCATGTCCTGGTGTGCAAGGAGCCTGCAGAAATCTCTTTTCCTATTTCAGCTTTTTGTTATTCAAAATACTCAGAATGCTGATTGAATGATAACAATGGCAGGTACAGTGTGTTTATAAATGGCTGTTCACCTGGTGATTTAAATGTAATTTATGTGCATGGATTCATTAGTAGTCTAAATTTTCATGTAATATGGTGAATCAGCAGGTGTCCTTTCAGTGAGTGAAGAAATGAACATAGAAAGAGACTTTAGAAGGAATGTTACCTAATACCTCCAGGCTGGAACTTCGTTCAACAGGATAGGTTGTTAACAATAAATTCATATGTTCACCAAACATCCATTAATTTGGATACTTTCAAATAATAAATATAAGCCCAAATCAGGTTGATTTTTACTAACTTGCAAAGTAGGTGGAGTAAACATCAATATTTACATTTTTGTTCCAAGAAAGTCTAATGTAGAAGTATTTACTTCTACATTCTTCTTGTCAGCACTTACGGTCAGTTCCACAGAGTCTTGTTGGCTTTTGATGTTGTCCTACACATTTTCATTGCAAATTTTTATTCTATGGTTTTTCCTGATTATAACAAATAGCAAAAGAATTCTTAGAAATTGTCTTAGATTTCCCAAAGCCTGTGGTCTTTGTACAAAGGGTTCCTTACAGAGAACATGCAATGGGAAGTGAGGATGAACAGTAGGGTACGGGAGAAAGTTACCTGAGGAAGCCAGACTTCAGAGGAAAGTGGTTCCTGCAGGGACCTCGCAGAGCTCAGTTCTACCAGAGTTGGTCTCTTTGGGTGCAAGAGTCATTTACTGTGGAGCAGCCTCTTGACAGATGGTACTGTCCTAGGACAGGTATGTCCTCGGACAAGGGGAGCTGTTCTGCACCCTTGGGACCTTCACCTTAGCTGGAGAAATGGACACCTCAAGTGGGCAGTGAAGACTGGAGCATATTGCATCATTCAGCTTTTCTAGCTTGGGGCAGAGTAGGTCAGCAAGGGGCTTGAAATGATTATTTCTTGCATTTCAGATTTTTTAGGCTGTCCATGTGGTAGGGTTCAGGCAGCCAGTTCCTTAGCTCTCTGTAAATTTCACCTGTTCGAAACTGTGGCCGTTAGATAGTCTGCTGCTTAAAAAAAATCAAGTTTTTATTATTTATTTGTGTATGTGAGTGTGTGTGTGTATGTGTGTGTGTGTGAATGTATGTGTGTGTGTGTATGTGTGTATGTGTGTGCATGTGTGTGTACATGTAAGTCAGAGGACTACTTTCAGGAGTCAGTTCTGTCTTTCTACCATATGGTTCCCAGGGATTGAACTAAGGTCATCAGGCTTGGCAGCAGGCACCTTTACCTACTGAGCCTTCTCATTGACCTGTAGCTAGAGTTTTCCTGACTGGCCCACAGTCAGGACAAATCTCTCTCACCTGCCAGTCCCACAGTTGCTCAGACCCAACCAAGTAAACACAGAGACTTATATTGGTTACAAACTGTATGGCCGTGGCAGGCTTCTTGCTGTTCTTATATCTTAAATTAATCCATTTCTGTAAATCTATACCTTGCCACGTGGCTTGTGGCTTACCGGTGTCTTCACATGCTGCTTGTCATGGTGGCGGCTGGCAGTGTCTCCCTTCTGCCTTCCTGTTCTCTCCTTTCTCCTCTCTGTTAGTCCCACCTATACTTCCTGCCTGGCCACTGGCCAATCAGTGTTTTATTTATTGACCAATCAGAGCATTTGACATACAGACCATCCCACAGCACTTCCCTTTTTCTTTTTCTTTTTTCAAAAAGGAAGGTTTTGACCTTAACATAGTAAAATTTCATGTAATTTGGGAATTTGGGCATAGCTTCTCTTACTACTTCCTGCTGGAGGGGCGCTTTGTATCTTATGGGGACACAAAGAAAATTTTAGGATTATGGAATAGTCCATGAGGCTGTATTGTCTGAGCCAGTTGCCTTCAAACCATTCTGGATGTTGGATCATCTGGGCCATGGTGTCATCGGAGACCTTTCAGGGGGTCTTGGCTGGTCAAACCTGATGTATCTTAATCTTGAACAAATCCATAGCCTCTGGCTTTCTGTGGAAACAAAAGCAGAACCTCCTTTCCAAAGCAACATATCCTTACATCCAAATTTTGAAGTCAAGGTACCTTTAAAATATACATTTTGGCATAACTCAACAGCTTTTGCAATCAGATGTTTTTCTTCAGTTACGAATATCAAAGAGAACATAATCCAGATTTTCTGTGTGGTAGCCATCTTTATGTGACTTATTTTTTATATTACCTTGAGCCTATTGCTTTAAACTGCAGCATTTTAAGATTGAAATGGCGCTGTGGCTGCTCCGCCCACTTCAGCTTCCCAACATGGCGGTGGTACATTTCGCCAGCTCTGGGAATCATCAACTCTCAGAAATAGTGGGTCTATGCTTCTATCAAAGCAGCGTGTAGCCCAGAAACCTCTTTTTGTTTTGTACTAGCAAAGGCTAAATCCACGATGCAGCTTAATGTGCCACTTGCAGAGGCCTCATTCCCGCCATACTGCAGGTCGAGTGCACATGCTAGGAACCTGCCAGTAGCTCAAACCGGCAGGCTGCAGCTCATTTGAGAGAGACAATTAGGAAGCTGTTTTTAGTTCCATTTTAGAATCTTTTCTCAGGTTTTAGGTGGAAACTCTTGCCAACTCGTTGGGCACCATTTGTAGCTAGAGTTTTCCTGCCCGCCCCACAGTCAGGACAAATCTCTGTCACGCGCCAGTCCCACAGTCGCTCAGACCCAACCAAGTAAACACAGAGACTTATATTGCTTACGAACTGTATGGCCGTGGCAGGTTTCTTGCTAACTGTTCTTATAGCTTAAATTAACTCATTTCTATAAATCTGTACCTTGCCACGTGGCTTGTGGCTTACCGGTGTCTTCACATGCTGCTTGTCATGGTGGCAGCTGGCAGTGTCTCCTTTCTGCCTTCCTGTTCTCTCCTTTCTCCTTTCTGTTAGTCCCGCCTATACTTCCTGCCTGGCCACTGGCCAATCAGTGTTTTATTTATTGACCAATCTGAGCATTCGACATACAGACCATCCCACAGCACTGACCCTTTTTAAATAAAGTTTTATCAGAGTACCTTTGTGCATATGCTTGGTTATACTTAGCAAGCATAGTGGTTCCAACAGAGACTGTGTGGATCTCAAAACCTGAATATTTGCTATCTGAATCTCCACAACGAATCTCCATAGCAAATGCTGACCTTGATCGGTAATGTTATCTTGGACTTGCCTGCTTGCTTGTTAGGATTCACTGTGCGAGGCCTCTTGAGACTGAACTTGGGTCAGGCGCATGGCCATACCTCCCACATTGTGTTCATCTGTGGAAGTCGTAAGGCCGACTCAAAGATTGGAAGAATAGACTTCACGTCATAGTGCAGGAAGCTAAACTAATGCCTGGCCATTTTGTCTTTTCACCATGATGGGCTCTTGTCATGCTGTGACAGAACTTAGCCCTGCATCTGCACTCTTCTAATACGAGTGCTGAGACGTGGCAAGTGAGATACGAACAGATTGTACAGCCAGGTAGAAGACAAAGCAGAGAAGAACCTCAGACTCCTGACCACATTCCTCATCAGTATTTAGCTCTATCATGGCGCTGATAGTATATAGTTACCTGATAAGAGCAACTTGGTTGTTGAATGTTATTCTTCGAGAGGCTAACAGAATTCTACACATCAAAGAAAAATACAGCCAAACTCATTCAAGAGCCAGTTTCCCAACTGTTTGGGGCTATACACAGCTGTTATCTGCTATTTTTATGTATTTCTCATATTACTTTTACATCTCAGTCTCTTTTATTACATGGTTTAGAATAGCTTTCAGCTCTATTTCATTGACATATTTATGTTCTTTTTAAAATTAATAAATGTTTATTAAGTAGCTAAGGTGGCGCTGGGGCTGAAGCTTGACTAGTATGTGATAGACTTGGAGTTTGGTTCCCGCAGAGCAAAAAAATAAAATTAAATAAAAACACAATTAAGAAATGTCATTAGAAATGAAAACATCATATTGCAAAAATGAGAGACTGGAGAGAGCTCAGTGGTTAAGAGCACCTGATGCTCTTTCAGAGGACTTTATTTGCTTCCCAGCACCCATACGGTGACCTACGACTGGTTGTAACTCCAGTTCCAGGAGATCCACGGTCCTCTCACGGCCTTCATGGGTACCTGACTTACCCATGATGCATATACATACATGCAGGTGACCTCTCATACATGTAAAATAAAAATGAACAAATTTTAAAACATGCAAAATTGAGAAGCAGGTAGACTTTTCTGTGGATAGCACCTGATGGTCACAGAGCGTTGTTGGTGGCCAGGGCAGTAACACCACTGTGAAGAAGGACCACTATGCCAATGGCAACCTTAATTACTGAATGAGTGTTTGTCTTCCTTAGGATATATGGTCAGAATAACAAAACAAGACATATTTTCCTCAAACCACAGTGACATGAAGCCCCAACGCATATTTCAGTTCAAGGTTCCAGCTTCAGGACAGCAGGCTTTCCAGGCTTCGGCTTCTGTCTGCTGCCGAGTGGGAAGAAGTATTGCCTCTTCCTGGGTTCCCATGGACAATGACGTTCACTCAGCAGTCCACCCCATGCCCCTCATTATTTCTGCTGTGATTCCACATTCGTTTTTAAATTGTTAACAAAGTTTATTGAATTTGACCTCTCCATGAGGTCAGTGGATTTTCCTTGTTCTCGTTGTAATTGATCTTTATCTGTTATATTTGTGACTGTGTTGAGAAACACAACATTTTCTTCCCCCTGAGTGTCTGTTTTCAGTATTCTAATCACAGAGTGAAGAGAGCTATAGAACCTAAAAACATTCGCTTGCATTTTTTTAAACACTCCTCCCATTAAGCTTATGATAAAAGGCCCACTCAAGGGTTGCGTTCACTGCCTAAAGTGGATGTTTTAAATTTAATGATACAATCGAAATCATTTTTCCCTAGTAACTACTATTGTGCTCATTTGAATGGAATCCAGTACGGTTGGTTTTCCTTTTACGTTATGCTTCCTGGATAGATACAGGCGAGATGGTTTGGTTCACGTGTAACAAGTAGCTAGCGAACACAGTCATTTATTTTGTCCATTATTTATCTCCGTTAGGATGAATGCCTGCCTAGTTCCCAGCCTTGGTTCATAGCCATTATTTTAATCATGTTAGTTCTGCGTTTTAAGAATTCCACATGGAGTTGCTGAAAATACTTAGAAGTACTTCATACCAGAAGATTAAATCTCAGAGAATTTTGGTCTTTCAATAAGCGTGCTAAGTTGCTCCTCACAACATTGTGTTAATTAACGTCAGGTCAAGCTACCGCAGTCGCTTTGTACACAACTGGAAATATCCCAGTGAGTTATTTGGATTGTGCCAACCCCACACTGATTTGAACAGTAGACTTTGAATGGACTCAAACTACTTTCTGTGCTGAGAATAGCTACTTAGTTACAAATTTGGCAGTAGATTTTAAAATCGGATTTCAGAATCATGCTGAAAAAATAACTCCTTTTAAAAAAGTTTTCAAATTTGCCTAGGTACCATTTTGTCCTTTTTTATTTTGTATTGTAAATACTGGCACCAATATCATAGGATGGAGTTAGTTTTCACCTTGACTCAGGTCCAGTGCTAGGTTGTTTTCCCCTCACTTGTTATCTTGACTCAGGCTTAGCACTAAATTGTGAGCACCTCAGTGAATAGTAACTAAGCTATTTCTGTCAGTCTTACAGGGAAGCCAGGGACCCAAACCAAGGGCGAAGCGGAAGGCGGGAGGATAAACACTGGCCACTTCACCTCCTCTCTCCCACCTAGGACTCCTTTCTTCTGGCCCTGAAATGCCTTCTTATGAACTACACAAACAGTCCTTCCAAATGCTGCAGGGGCTCTGGGAGGGGCGCATTCACGTTTGAGAACTGTCTGTGAGAAACTGATGGTCTGCTTGTGGTTTAGTTACACTAACTGAAACAGTCTCACTTTGAGGAAGTTGGAAGATAAAACAAGTTTTACCGTGAATTGAAATCTTCTAGTAATAAAATACGTTTCTTTTATATCATAGTCATCTAAGAATTGTTTAACTGTGTTGAACACAATGAAGACGTAATTCTTAAGTCACCCAAGTATCTTAAGAATTCAAATATCCAAATCCTAAACACTTTTAAATCCAAAACTGGGGGCTGGAGAGATGGCTCAGAGGTTAAGAGCACTGACTGCTCTTCCAGACGACCTGGGTACAAGTCCCAGCACCCACATGGCAGCTCACAACTGTCTGTAACTCAAGATCTGACATCCTTACACAGTCATACATGCAGCTAAACACCAATGCAAATAAAATAAAAATAAATTAAATCCAAAACTTTCTGAGTGCCAATATGATGGCCTCAAGCAGAAAATTTTGCTATGAAACTTTGTTTCCTACATGAAATGATTTTAAAATATGGTATAAAATTGTCTTGGGGATATCTATCTGTCTGTCTGTCTATATATGTATATCTACATGTGTATCTATTCTCTAGAATATTTCATTGGAATTTGGGTTTAGATTTGGGTTATAGCCTCATGCATTTTGTTATATGTGTTCAAATAGTCTGAGATTTGAAGGATCTGATTTCTAAAATACTTTTGGTGCCATACATTTTGGATAAAGGACACTTTGTCTGTAGCAAACACAGTTTATAAAGAGGTAAAACTATATAATATTTAAAATTTAAATAAAGATTAAGCAACACATATAAACCGCCAAGATTTTTGGCATGTGTATGTTTGTGTGTGGTATGCATGAATGAACATGTGTTCCCACGTGTGTGGATGTGTGTGCATGTGTGGACAAGTGTGTGGAGGCCAGGGGATGGCGTCATTTGTCATCCTTAGTTGTACTCCACCTTATATATTGGGGCAGGAGATCTCAATTGAGTCTGGAGCTCATCAGTTCAGCTAGGCTAGCTAGCAATCTTGGCCTGGGAATGCCTTGTCTCCATATCATGAGTCCTGAGATCACAAGAAGACCACCAAGACCACCTGGCATTTGTATGGGTTCTAGGGAACTGAATGTTGGTTCTTCTGTTTTCTTGGCAAATACTTTACCCACTGAACCATCTCCCCAGTCCAACTGGAAGTTTGGGAGAAACAGTTATTATAATTTTATCTCACTACTATATACACTATGGTGGATGATGTTTCCCGTTCATCTATTTATATCCTAGCCAAAATGTGTTGCTCCTGAGTCACCCTGTGTACTCAGACTAGGAAAGAATTTTCAGTTTAGTATTGAGTATTGAGAACTCATCCAGGGCTGTTACTACTACATTAGCAACATGTATGAATATGAACACAGACCACAATGTTCTTCACTCATCAGATGCCCATGTTTGTCTTCACATTTTCCTCTGCATTTTGTTTTGATGTATTTCAAAAAGTCATGGGAAGGCACATTTTATCAATACACTCTTCAAGAAGAAGCAAGGGATGAAAACAAAAACAAAACACTAAATCACAGGAAAAGGAATTTAGAAATCAGAATCAAAACTGATGTCATCAATTAGGTTTTGCTATTATTACTTAAGGATATTTGTCTTAATCACTGGGGAGATGTTATAATGAAACTGATTTTTATAATTGACCATACCTCCCTACCCTACAATTCACATTCCCTGAAGCTGGACTGTGATGTTAAAGAGTATGCCTTCCGTTGTTTCCTAAAGCTTGCCTCCAAATGGCTGATGCAGTTACAGGACCTCACATGATGGTGTGATGTGTGCTGCCATTTCTGTGAGCAACGCTGAAGGCTGGTGTCAGAACATATTCAGTCTGAACCGAGCCTGGATTTCTCCACTGGGCATTAGATGGCAGTGTTCATCAAGGCATTCGAAGCTGACTTGCATTTCAGTGATTTCTAAAGGCACTCATAATTCTCCTACGGATATTTCATGAAGCAGTTACTTATCCAGCATTTTCTGTTTCTGCCAAGAGAATGTGCAGCTCATCTGTGATCTGCATTATATACTCACTTAACAGAAACTGCTTTAAGACAAGTGACTTATTGTCAGTTATTGCTAACATTATGTCTATAATAATTCTGTTGTACGTTGTAGCTTTTCTCTTCTTGTGGCTAATGTATATCCGTCAAGAGTTACTATCTAAAAGTTAGAGGGTGGCCAATATTAAATAGCACTTATCATGACAATTTAAATATGGGTTTATAGTCCTTTGGAATTGGAGCACCGCACTGAAAATCTGCTCAGTCCCTTGCTGACCATGTCCAGGGAAACTGATACCATGTTCCTTCATCAACAAAGTTGAAATGATACTAATTTCTATCTTATGATGTTGCTACCAAACGTTAAGTGAGGTATTATATGTGAAGTGCTCAGAACAATGGCTGACATTGTACAAGTATTTCCTATTGAAGGAGGAAAGGATAGGAAGGGTAACATGCAGTACTGTAATAACCATTCCTTAGGGTTGCTTCTATTTTCCCATACACAAATGTCAGGAGTCAGATTCATAAAACGTGAGGTCTCTGGGCAGTCATCACCAGGTGGGTTGACTTTGTGCAGAGCTAAACCCATGCATTGTGACTTACTTGCAGCCACACAATGGGGAATTCTTTTCCTCAAGGGACCAGTGCAGAGGTGACTTCTGCTAACAGAAATGCTATGTAATCAGATTCCTTCCATTCCTACAACCGAACAGAGCTCAGGACACACATTTGGCAACACTAAGAGGTGCCGGCTCAGAGACCTCAAGGAGGGACAGGAAACTTCAGGATGCACTCATTAAGGGGGAGAGGGCATTTTCTGGGGCATGAGTAATTCTTGGCTTGCTTTCAGAAGAGCACTTTGGAGAAAATATGGAAGATCACTTACCAGGATAAACAAAGACTTGGATATTGGAATGCAAACGTTTAGGATATTGTGGATAACACTTGAAGATTCTCCGCTCTGACGCTGTAAGACATCCAATCTCCACAGACAATAGAATAAGAACATGATGAGGGACTCAGAAGACCCTGAGAGCAGGATCCTGAGTGTAGAAGAAAAGACCCATACCTCAGATCATTAACATTGTACATGACTAATGGTAGCACCAATCCTTTGTGGGAAAAAGTATTTCTGTAATATACATGATAAACATAATGGCCAAAAAATTAAAGCTACCTGCACATCATGTACTTTGTTAGCTTTAATTCATTTTTAGTTTGCTGTTTTTTCTTTCTATTATGTTCCTGTGGTAATTTGAATAAGAATGTCCCCATAGGTTTATATATTTAAATACTAAGAGAGTGACACTGTCCAATAAGTGGCCTTGTTGGAGGAAGTGTGCCCCTGAGGTTGGGCTTTGAGGTTTCAAAAGCCCACACCAGGCTCTGTCTCTTCCTGCTGCCTGAAGATCTGAATGTAGAACTCCCAGCTCCTTCTCCAGCACCTGCATGCTGCCATGTTTCCTGCCATGATGACAATGGACTAAACCTCTGAAATTGTAAGCTAGTCCCAACTAAAAGTTTTTCTTTCTAAGAGTTACTGTGGTCATGATGTCCTTCACAGCAATAGAACAGTGAGCAAGACAGTTCCTCAGCATAAAACTGAAAGTAACTTCAGTTAGGTTTTTTTCTCAGATTTATTGGATCAATTAACTAACTTGTACATCAAATAATTAAGATGTGAAGTGTCAGTGCATAGGTTAATGGCCTAGAAAAAATGAATGCCATTAGTTAAGTCAATCTAATTATTTTCCTCTGATGTTTTTCTTATTTGTATAATATTCTAAGTTAAGGAATTCTTCTCAGTAATCTTATAGGTATTTTTCAATTGAGTGCAATAAGACTTGAAAGATTTTTGCCTGGTAATGTCAGTAAAAATGCTGGGTCGAAGACAGACAATCAAAATAAGTATTTTTTTCTCCCATAGGACTTTCTTAATTGGACTTAAGGAAATAAGTGTAATGTCACATGTAAATATGTATGTATGTGTACATATGTATGTATCTATTTGTATGTTCATACCTATAGGGGATTGTTACATACATGTATCTGGACCTTGTCTTCTTTGTGCTATGTCGTCTAGTAAATACTAAGTGTATAACATAATTTTTGTTATTCAAAAGCTGAGATTTTAGAGGCTCTAGACATGACTTAATGCTATGTGTCTTTTAATTTCCCAAGAGATAACATGCACTTTGATATTTAAATTTGACCTTCACTGCTTTCATCCACATTATCTAATAAAACAACATGATATTCTAGTAATGTTAATGCCTATTCAAAGCTTTCATTCAAACATATCCAGCTTAATCTTTATAAAAAGAATTAAGCGTCTCACTTAGAAAAAATTTAAATGATAGAAATGAAAGCATCTGGTCTCCCTGGCCACTCTTTTCTTCCTATATTCCATAAAATTTTTCAATGAAGTTGTCAGTGACTCCTTTTGTTCCCCATGCCCATGTCTGACACTAAAGACCAAAAAGGTCACTTATCTGCCGCAATGTTCGGACATGTATTCTGAGCTGCTGTGCACCAGGCCCGTTAGTGTTTACAGCTCTGTCACTGTCCTTCGGAGGCTGCAAAACATTTTAGTTCAGTTCTTCCTGGGAAGCAGTGTTTGATAGTGTGGCTATCCCTTCAATGAAGGAAATTCAAAAGGGGGTTCTAGTGTCTTTACTGTGAAAGCCAGGTAATGCATTAGCTTGGCACTGCAGGAGAACCAACCATAGTGTGATTTGCTTGTGTGCAAGAGGGAATGTACTTTCTGAACCTCAAAGTCAACTGCTATTGCAGTTTTCTGTAACACAAATCTTAAAAGGTCTTATTAAATAAAAAAAAACCCAATGACAGTTATTGGGGTAAATTCTGAAAGATCAGAGAGACAGAACAAGCCACAGCTAACCTCACCTCACCAACTTCTCAGCCAATCCTGTTTCCTCAAACTAGAAGCCTCTGAGTCCTCATCCAAATGGATCTCAGCTAAACTGCTGCTAAAAGCCTAAAAGCTTAAAAGCCTCTACTTCCTGGTCCTCATGCATTATATACCTTTCTGCTTCCTGCCATCACTTCCTGAGATTAAAGGTGTGTGTTTTTCCCAAGCAAGACAAGAAATCTCAAGTGCTGGGATTAAAGGTGTGATTCACCATGCCTAGCTGTTTCCAGCATGGCCTTGAACTCACAGAGATCCGGATGGATCTCTACCTCTCAAGCGACAGAATTAAAGGTGTGTGTGCCACCATTTTCTGGCCTCTATGTCTATCTAGTGGCTGTTCTGTTCTCTGACCCCAGATAAGTTTATTAGGGTGCACCCCTATATCTGGACCCGTGTTTTTATTTAATAAGACAATTTAGAAATTCATCTACAGTTTCCACTAAACAGTCTGAAAGCTTTGTCTGTTTTCTCTCATAAAATTCTTTTCTAAAAGCAATTCTGGATATCATTGACAGTTCAGACTTAGTGCAAGTGTTTTGAATACATGCACACTTTGCAAATCGTAATATGGAAAAGACAAACCTTGAGCTAAACACATCACCTATAAAATTCTTCTGCATATATACAGAAAGATAGAGGGACTAAGTTCAAGGCCATCTACATGGCACGGTGACTGTTGCATTCTTGAAGAATGTTAGGAGAATTAAAATTGTCTTCTTACCACAGACATGCGAATTATATATGGTAATATATTAATAATGCTAGTCGGCTGGAGCTAACATATATATGATGAAAGATTCCTAAATCTCAGACCAAGGACTTCTGGCATACCAGACATGCTGAGTATTGTGTTTCAGTTCCTTCTGCTTGTGCCCAGGTCTGTTCCTGATGGTGAGCAATTCAGATAGAAACATTGTACTTGGTGGGTTAGCAGTACAGCTCAGAGTCCTCAGTCTTCAAAATTCCATTTTATTTAAATGACATACATGCAAACTTTGTCCCAGATTAAGACTTTTTTTTATATTGGACAGAAACAGACACACACACACACACACACACACACACACACACACACACACCCCAAACCAAACTAACAACTGACCTCCACTTCGAAAGAAGACAACATCTCTGTCTTTTAAGAATATTGGCCGGGCGGTGGTGGCGCACGCCTTTAATCCCAGCACTTGGGAGGCAGAGGCAGGTGGATCTTTGTGAGTTCGAGGCCAGCCTGGTCTACAGAGAGAGATCCAGGAAAGGCGCAAAGCTACACAGAGAAACCCTGTCTTGAAAAACGAAAAAAAAAAAAAAAAAAGAATATTGACCTGAAACACTGGAACAAAAGTGAGGATGACTTTGCATGTAAAATGTGCAGTACTGTCAGAGCCAGAGAGAACTGTATACTAAAACGTGCATTTCTAAGATTAAATAACACAGTATTGATAAAACATTCACTCCAAATTGGAGGACACAGTTGGAGCTCAATAAGTAAACTTACAGTTTATTCCTTCCTTGCCACTCTGAGGCATGGAGACACATCATTGCTCTGTAGCCAGAGGGCTTATTGAAGGTATGTTCTACTACGAAAACATTTTCAGATTTAGTACTATGTTTGTAGGTAAATTCAAGCAAAGTCAAATCATGCCTTGTCCTGATTTGTGTTCATATGGATCTCTGATACCAAAGTCCAGACCCTGGAAAATTCTAAATTAATCCTTACCAAAATAGGTCACGGTCTTCATTCTTCCAGAGGCCAATCTAGTGACCAGTATTTGTGACTGATAGACGATTAGTCAATCTTATCACTGTCTGTGTCCTTTTTTGTCTTTCCATCATCCTGCTTTATATGGCACAGAACTGACCCGTCACCAATACTTCATTAGATCCTTTGCCAAACAAATGCCATTTAGGTTTGGCCAATGACAGACAGAAGCAGGAAATAAAAGGCGAGCTGCAGAACAAGTGCTGGGAGGATCTTCTTGTCTTTAATACTCTGATTTGGATGGGTTTCTGAACATAGCTGTATCTCTTCAAGAGCCTCGGCACCGTAGGTAGCACTTCTGACTATGGCCCACTTTCTAATGCCCAGTCCCACCTCCTGGGATTCACTAAGCCCATTTCTTTGTTTTTCTAGGTCTCTCCCTGCAATGATCTGTGTTATCTCCCAGTTCCACACTTGTGCTTTGCGGCCGCTGAAACTGTGCGACGTGGGTTCTGTTTCTTGACTATTAACTGGTATGCTTGGCACCAAGACATTTAGCCATTGCCTAAATTTATTTATTTATTTTGATTGTTTGGGGAGTTATTTGGTTGCACAAAACAGACTGTGATTTATGCCATGTTTGGTAAAAACAGGATGTATTATATGAATGTTGGGGGCCATTCCCCAAGCAACAGTTGGAACATGCAGTTTGAACTATGATGTGTAATTTAACATTCAATTTTTCCCAAAGGAGGGTGGATTTTATCTCCTCCCCTGGGGGAGAGTTTGAGGAAGAGCATAAAACAAGAAAGTCCTTGAACCTCAGAATTTGTTACTGTCCGTTGGAGCTAAATTAAGAAGCTAATCTAATACAGGATAGGTTTTATAAGGCCTCCAGGAGAGCTCAGAAGGCTCAACCTGGTTTTTAAAAAAACTGATTATCAGAGTATTTAGCTGCATTTTCAGGCTTGCAGCATCCTTATCTTAATAATAAATAGCCCTAGATATCTGTTGTACCTTTGAGAAATACCTGCTAACTATACCCATGGAAATATTAGCAGTATATTAGTGACTACCTGTTCCTAAGATGAAACATTAACACAGAGTTTGAGATAAAGTCCTAAATGTGCATTGGCTGGGAAGCATCGTCTATACCTACTCTTTATGAACATATTTCCTGCTGGCAGACTTCTTGTTGCATGGTACTTTGCTTTTTGGTAAAATGTCTAAAACATGCAACAAAACAGCATGCAAGCCACAGGCAGATGCATCCTAGCAATAACTACAGGGTACCTGTTCAGCTAATGCAGTTGGGTGTTGACTGGTGATCTTTAGTATTTGGTGGTGTTTTAAATATATGTTCCATCATCTATAAACACATCAAACATACTAGATTTAGCTATCCTTTCTTGTATTCATGTTATTTATGAAGGGGTACTATCATTTAGCAGATTTTACAAATTCCTTGTGAATGGTATTAAGTCTAGCTTGTGGGTTTTCAGCTACGTGCACAAATGAGCCTTGATAGCTTGCATCAGACTGGATTTACAGACCTATCTGTTTCTTTTGTATCCCTGAGACAGAGTACCTGACAACACCGGTTTAGATGAAGGCGGGTTTGTTTTCCTCCCTGTTTCCTCAGGTCTCAGGCCTTGAGGATGGGGAAGGCATAGGAAAGAATTTCAGTTTGTGTTTTGGGGGACCAGGATGCAGAGAAAGGGGCATATTGATGGACTCTGGCTTTCTCTTTGCTCTTCTTTCATTCCACCTGTGCCCCCAGCCAGTGTATGGTGCCACCACATTCAGGATGAGCCATTCTCCCTCAGTTAATCCCCTGGAAATGCCCTTGAGAACACACCTACACATCTGTCTCCTGGGTGATTCCAAATCCAGTCAAATAAACAGTAAAGATTAACAGTCAGGAGAGGTAAACTGCTCTTGGTCATGATCAATTTATTCAAAACCCACGTGTTGCCAACTAACCTTTGTTCCTCTATTCAAGTTATAACTCTCCAATGTGAATATACTGAGAGATGGGAAGTTTATTGTTGTTTTTGCTATTGTTTAAACTCACTTTATTAGTGTGTGTACATGTGTATATGTGTTTATGTGTATGCGTGCACACATATGCATGTGCCCTGGCCTGCATAAAGAAGTCAGAGGACAACTTGTAGAATTAGTTCTGTCTCTCCACCATAAGGGTCCCAGGGATCAAACTCAGATGGTCAGGCTTAGTGACAAGCACTTAGCTGCTGCTTCATCTTAGTGACGCTCTATCTGAGGTCAAATCAGGCCTAACAGTAGAATGCTGGGTCTCCTCCTGATACCTGAGGATGCAGCCAGGATGAGGCCATTGCACACCAGGAAAAGGGCCTGCCCTAGAAGCAGGGTTTGCATTTCATTGCAATGGCAGCAAGAATTGGCTTGCACACAGGCTGGTTGAGCATGCTGATGCTGCTACATATGTTCGTAGTTTGATGGTGAGGGAGGTGTCTGGATGTCAGGAAGTAGTCCTGAAACAGAATGGCAACTGCACAGGGCAGAACTTTGAGGAAACAAACATTTGTTTGTATATCAATGACATTTGTTTTCATTTCAGAAAAAGACTGCCTGAACCCCAAATGATTTTCTGTCTTGCCAGTGACAATATGACATTTTTGGCAAAATACTTTAGTTATTAAAAGGCAAAGTACCATGCTGAAATGTAATAATTTTGCATTAATTCTGGATTAAAAGAATCACATAATTTTTAAACAGATTGAATGCTAAATGGAGAACAACTTGTGAACAAATCTGTTACTTAAGTTTTTTTTCTCTTAATAGAATTCATTTTAGCCTCACAGAGCCAAGTAGTATTAGCAATGGCTGGCATCCAGAGCCTAGACACACCATCATTCAGTCGGAATGGAGGCTAAAATTCTGCCCTTGAAAACCAAATCCATGCACATACCTTTTGTTTGCTAAACTTTTGAAGAACGTTGAGCAGAGAGGTGACACACATTGGGTGAAGTAATATTAGAAACTTGACCAGCAGCTTTCAGTCTTTGTCTTGAGTGAGTGAGAATTTAATCCCCATGAGGATGGAACAACCTGCTGTATCAATGTTGGGCATTTTATTTTCTCTTTATTTCTTTTAATTTTGAGATGATAATTACATCATTTCCCCCTTCCCTTTCCTTCCTCCAAACCCTCCCCTTTCTGCTATCTTTCATATGCATAGCTCCTTTTTCTGTTGGTTGTTGTTACCTGTTGTGGTGGTTTGAATGAGAATATCTTCCATAGACTCATATATTTGGGGAGTGAAACTGTTTGAGAAGGATTAGAAGGATTAGGAGGTGTGGCCTTGTTGGAATAAGTATGGTCTGTTGGAGGAAGTTTGTCACTGGAGGTGAGCTGTGAGGTTTCAAAAGCCAATGGTAGCCCAGTGTCTCTTGCTTTGTATGTGGCCTGCAGATCAGAATGTAAAGTTCTCAAGTGTCATGCCTGTTGCCTGCTATCCCACTCCCTATCGTGATGGTCATGGACCAGTCCTTTGAAACTGTAAGCCCCCTATAAGACATTTTCTTCTATAAGTGGCCTTGGTCATGGTATCTCTTCACAGCAATAGACTAGTAACTAAGACCTAAGATATGTGCGCGCGCGCGCACACACACACACACACACACACACACACACACACGCGCGCGTGCACAAATATATTCTTAAATATGACCTACTGTGTCTGGGTAATGTTACTTGCATGTATGTTTTCAGGGCTGACCGTTTGGTACTGGATAACCAGTTGCCATTTTCTTCCTCATGACATTTTCTTTTAAGAATAAATAATAATGTTCACATTTTTAGATACCCAGAGCCTATACTAATTTTCTTAGTTCTTTCCTGTCTAACAGATGACAGTTTCCTTAAACGCCTCAGCTTGTATGTTTACAGAGATTGAGCATAGTATCTTACAGTGACTCCATACACAGCCATTTTGTAAACAATTATTGTATATGCGTATATTTAAGTTCTTACGAGGAACCTATCCCTCATCTTCAGTCTGAATCTTCTATGTTTACTAAGGTCTCTATTTTCCGTCCCTGAGGCACTGAAGAGCTTCTAAAGAAAGCAAGGCTTTCATTAAGGGCCCTGGCCAGAGAGATGCTCCCTATGTGTTTGCTAAACATGGAACTGCTCTGTTTTGGATTCTACTCAGAATACCACTGTGTCTCAAGAGATATGCAAAATGTTATATTCAAAAATGGTCATCTGTGTTTGCTTGTCTGGTGCTAACAGTAATGTACATCTATTAAAACAAACAGACAACCGTACTTTGACCTCTAGCTATCACAGCACATCCCTTCAGAAAGCCTGGTCTCACATAATTGAAAACAAGTATCTTTCTGTTTCTGCTCTTGATCTTTCTCTGTCTTCTCTTTTCCTGGATCCCCCAGCCCTTATTTCACAAAAATTTCCAAGATCCTCAAGCTACCAGTGTCTAGTGGGAAAGCAGATTGCCCATAGAGGACTCTAGTTGTTTATAATGATGTCCTTTTCTGAGAGGGACTATATAGTAAACATTTTTCTCTGTGAAGAGCTGTTGACCAGCCTTTGTTGTTTTTTATTTAGAGTATTTGAAAAACATAGAAACTATTTTTAGTTCTCTGAGTGTTATAGACCTGCCAAACCCCAGGGGTTCTTACTGAGTAGCAAGCCTCTGAATTGTCTGGAAGGCTTTAGTGAAAACAGAATTGGTCCTCACCCTTAGACTTCTAATGCTGTCCCTCAGGGGTGAGATGTGAATGCCTGTATTTTTAGCATGCTTATGGCTTAGAGAAGTGTCGCTGGTCCTCAGCCAGTGCTGTGAGAACTGGCCAACAACCTCTTAGAACAACCTAAGGATTTATCTATTCCATCTTCATTTAAAACATTTCATTCATTTGTATTTATTAATCTTTAAGTTAGCACACAAAGTGATATTGTTCTTTATGGAATTTTCCCACATGTAGGTCATCATACTTGGTTTTTATCGGTCCCTCACACACTGCCTTCCTATAACCCTTCTGCTCTCCTGTTGCTAGTCCTCTTCCTCTGTCTTAGTTACTTTTCTATTGCTGTGAAGCGACACATGACTAGGGCAACTTAGGAAACATTTCTTGGGGCTCACGATTCCAGAGGATTAGAAGCCATTCTGGAAGGGAGTATGGCAACAGGCACACAGGCATGGCCCTAAAGCAGGAGCTCAGAGCTTACATAGGACCCATCATAAGCAGGAAGGAAGGAGGGGGAGAGGGAAGGAGAGAGGGAGGGAGGGAGGGAGGGAGAGAGAGAGAGAGAGACATCCTCAGTGACACACCTTCTCCAACAAAGCCACACCTCCAAATCCTTCCCAAACAGTTCTACCAACTAGGGAGCATGTATTCAAATACATGAGTGTATGGGGGCCGTTCTCATTCAGACCTCTAAAATAGTCCTCCCTTCTGCTTTTATGTCACAGAAATACCATCACCTTCCTAGGATTTCTTGCTCATCTCCTCTCTCTTGGTGTCCTCTCTCTCTCTCTCTCTCTCTCTCTCTCTCTCTCTCTCTCTCTCTCTCTCTCTCACACACACACACACACACACACACACACACACACACACACACACTCTTCTTTCTTGAGATTGGTTCTCATACTATAGTTCATGCTAGCCAGGAACACTTTATGTAGCACAAGATGGCCCATGTCAGGTAGTTCACAACTGTCTGTAACTTCAGCTTCAAGGTGATCGGAGGTTTCTGGCCTCCATGGACACCTGCACTCGTGTTCACATACCTGCACCCAGACACATGCTCATACATCAATAAATAAAATAAATCTTTTTATAAAAGATGCTCTGAGCCCGATCCCCAGTGGATGGAATGCACAGTGCACACATGTTGGTCTCACATACACACACACACACACACACACACACACACACACCCTTAATGAAACACACATGCAGAACTGGATCCCTTTTCACACCTTGTTGGTTCTCTCAGAAGATGAGTCCTGAGTATCTTTTTATCAGGACCTAACCTTTTTTGACAATTGAAAGTTGCTTTTAAGTTGTATGTATGGATTTTTAACTCACATTACTCCAGAATCTCTTCATCTTGAGACCATAAGGTACCCATGTCTAGCAAGACCCCAGTGCCATACAAGTCCCAAGGACAGCAGTGCGGCTACAGCGTAACGTGTGTGTTTGAAGTAGACAAGAGAGAGGAGGAGGACAGGTTCAGACGCAGGGCCAAGAGTGGGAAATCGTACAGGCAAAGCTCAGAGTTTCATTCAAGTAACCTGCTAGATCCTCGGCAAAATGAAACAAGCTAGTCACCGATGGAGAAAAACCAGAGCATGGAAAATGCCATTCACAGGGAGCCCCTGACCCACAGTAGCCTCAGCCCAGGATGCACATGCCTGCTGTGTTGTTTGTATGACTGCATAAAAGAAGTGATTTTGTAGGTACTCTAGGATCGTGTGCAGTGTTGGTGGCTCCTGAGAGCTCAATTTTAGATGTACGGGTGTGCAGTGAATGGAGGGGAACAGAAACTGTTTCTGAAGGTTCCTTGCCAGCAGCATGTGGTTTTTGTCTTCTCTAAACAAGCCTGGGAGGCACATTCTATAATGTACAAGGCAAGAGTGCAGAAGGGCCGTAGCTGTCTTCCGCTATTTAGCCAGCTGTGCTGTGGAAAGGCTCAGAAGAGGGATGAGGAACACAGGCAACGAGGAGGATGGAGGAGCTCAGAGAGGAAGGAGGACTCCCAAGCGGAAGGAGACTGCTTTCTTCTTACTGCTTTGTGACAAGCATGCACGTGGCTTCTCTCCACATATTGCCACCCAGTCCACAGACCTGAGATGAACAGAGCTGAATCTGGCCATGGAAAAGGGCTAGGGCACCGCCTGGCACTAGCTGCATGTCCACAAATGGTTAGCAATGGTTATTTCAATCCCTAGGCTGCATTCTGAAAGCTGGTTAACAATTGGTTCCTGGAACCAAGGGCCATTTTGTTGTTCCTGGACATTCTCACCTTTGGCCTGGGCACTGCATGCTTGGGGAGATGGTGCAGGAACACCCCAGGAAAGACCCTCAGAAGTGGCACCTTTCTTCTCTGGAAATTTCTTCCCATGGAGAATATTGGTTTTTTATCTCAATAGCTTTGGAGAGAAGTCTAGAATCTTCATTCTAACCCATTCCCAGGTGTTACTGCTATTGCCCCTTTAGGGACCATCCTTTGAGAAGCTCTAGAAACTGATTCTCAATGTGTGCTACAGAGTAGCTGTGATGTTTTTCTCATTTTGTCAGGGAGCGCTTCCTGTCTGAGCATCATTTTTATGGCTGCTATCTTAACTTAAAAATACGTCTTTAGTAGACCATTTTCCATTGCTATGACAAAATGCTTGATGCTGAGTGCTTTATTCTGATCATTTGATTGAGCAATTCTATCCAGAGCCTTATACATGCTCTGCATGCAATTAGATCCTTAGACCCAGTTTTCTGAGACAAGGCCTTACTACGTGACCTAGGCTGGCCTCAGACTCAATTTTCTTTGCTCCAGCTTTCTAAACACCAAATCTGGTATTTTATATAGCAACAGGGTTATTTAGCTCACATTTTTGTAGTATAAAAGTAATGCTGCCTCCAGGCAAGGCCTGTGAAATATTAAAGTAGATGGTGTCACAGCAGGTGTATGCATGAGTTTGGAATACCACATAGTGTTGTGGTTTGCAAGAAAATGGCCCCAAGGGAGTGGCATTATTAGGAGGTGTGGCCTTGTTAGAGTAGGTGTGGTCTTGTTGGAGGAAGTGAGAAACTGTGGAGGTGGGCTTTGAGATCTCATATATGCTCAGCCATATCCAGTGAGACAGACCCCTTCCTGTTGCCTGTGAGTCAAGATGTAAGCACTCTCAGCTACTGCTCCAGCACCACGTCTGCCTGCATGCTGCCATGTCCCACCATGATGATAATGGTCTAAACCTCTGAAAATGTAAACTACCCAATTAAATGTTTTCCTTTATAAGACTTGCAGTGGTCATGTTGAGTCTTCACAGAAATAAAAACTTAACTAAGGCAGAAGTTGGTACCAGGGACTGGGGTGTTGCTGTGCTAGGCTTGACCATGATATTGTTTGAAGTAATATAGACTTTGAGACCTTAGATTAGGAAAGCAGTGGAATGCTTTAAGTATTGCTTAATGGGCCATCCTAGTAGGAACATGGAAGACAGTGGTGCTGAGGGTGATTTGAATTGTGGGGGGCTAGGTCAAGAGGTTTCAGAGGAGACAAATATTAATATGTGGCCTAGAGATCATTCTTGTGATATTTTGGTGAAGAATGTGGTTGCTTTTTGCCCTTGTCTAAAGAGTCTGCCTGAGGCTAAAATGAAGAGCTTTGGATTAATTCTGCTGGCAGAGGAAATCTCAAAACAGCCCAGTATAGACTCTATTGTGTGGTTATTAGTGGTAACTCTAATGAAGATTTATAATAAAAAGAAGCAAGCCAGTAAGCAGCCCTTCTCCATGGTCTCTGCATTAGCCTCCACCTCCAGGATTCTGCCCCGTTTGAGTTCCTGCCCTGACTTCCGTCAGTGATGAACAGCAATGTGGACGTGTAAGCCAAATAAGCCCTTTCCTCCCCAGCTTGCTTTTTGGTAATGGTGTTTCATTGCAGCAACAGAAACGCTGACTAAGACCAGCACCAAGCTCCAAGAACATGAAACTTAGGAAAGCACACCACATCCACACTTAGCAACCAGTAAGTGTGTGTGCATCATGCATCCATCTGCATATGCCCTGGCCAGTATTTCCTTTAAAAAATTATTGCAGTTTTTTTTTTTTTTTAAGAGAGTATTTTCTATTTCAGCAGGATGGACCTCATTACTCTTAGTTTTGGAATTTTTACCTATTAAATCTCATTTATTCTTCTAAAATTGCTTTGTCATATATTCTCTCCTCTCAGAAATTGTAGTGGTGACCGTTTGCAATAACTACTGGCGGATAAGAATATCATTACCGAGGAGGAACAGCCACAACAAAACCAGATCACTGGGATAGCAAACAGAATTTGCTTTATGTTAATCGAAGATGACAAATTGAATATTCACAGCTGTCTTTCGATTAATAAGTTGTTTCAAAAATAATTAGCTAACGAATTTGGCTATATAAAGTTATATAAGGCATACAATTTGGGATAACACTACCAAGAGACGGAGACTTGGAGGATGCAGAAAATGGGTTCTCAGGGGATACATGAAGGACAGCCCTAGTCCTTACGGTTTGGTGCCGGGAGTCTGCTAATTTCATGGTTTTGCATCCTCCTCGGAAAGCGGGAAGATGAATTGCTGCCCCCGCCACAGCAATAAGGAGGGAGAGAGTGAACTGGAAAGACATGGTTTTCAGGCCTAGTGTTATTTCTTCCATCGCTTCTGTCTGCAGTTTTATTTTGTCAGAAGATAGTGGTGTGATTACACTTAACTGTAAGCAAACCAGAAAATGTAGGTTCTGACCTGAAGGGGCCATGCAGCATGCAATTGCTCACACCACAGAAGAGAGATCAGACTTTGTTAATCATCTTGTAGTCTCAGTTCAAGAATGAGATGTCAGCGTGTCACTACAAGGGAGGCCTGTGAGCGTAGTGTAGCCTGGTTGTCTAAATTCCTAGCTCCCACGATTTCTATAAATGCTGCAATGTGTAAAGTGATTTTGTCACTTTGTCAACCCATAGCTGACTCTGATACCCTCTTCTTAGAGGAGCAATTGAAGGGACAACAATGTAACAAGTTTGCAACAACCACTAAAACTTGGCCAGGAGTCACTGGAGTGATAACTCCTATTTCTCAAGGATCTGAAAGGCCAAGCAAGCATGCCCGTTGGAGTTGTTGGATTGCCTGTGATAGATTCTTCTGTCTAGCACTTCCGAACTCCTTCCCTGTCTCTTCTGATAATTGTGCACCTCAGGAAAGGACATGGTGGACTCAGGTGCATCAGCTGCTTTCTGATGTCCCATTTTCCTCTTATATATGCTGAAACATCTATTATGCTAAAAGGCAGCACTTTGGGCAGAAGTTAGAAGCAATAATTCCCTCCCCTTTGAAACATTTGGAGTAGTGGCTGCTTTTTTTTTTTTTTTATTAAATTTTTCTAGACAAGGTTTCTCTGTGTAGCTTTGCACCTTTCCTGGAGCTCACTCTTTAGCCCAGGCTGGCCTCGAACTCATGGAGATCTGCCTGCCTCTGCCTCTCGAGAGCTGGGATTAAAGGTGTGCACTGCCACCACCGCCGCCCAGAGGAGCGGCTGCTTTTATGTGTGTTTGTTAGTGTTGGTGATGGAACACAGATCCTTGAGCTTTCCCATCAAGCCCTTTACTGACAGCTCTCACCCCAGGCTGGCACAGCAACTTTTGTATTAGATATACTCAACCTAGGAACAACAGGCTGTATGTTATAGAGCTAAGCATGAAGGTCATAACGGAAGACCTAGGTGTATTCTGCTGGTAGCCAAGCCAATACTGAGTATAGGCTAAAGCTTCACTTTTATTTATTAGAAATATTTCTTTTGCGTTATTTTTACAAGCAAAGATTCATGGCAATTTCGGTCCATAATGCTTTCACGCATCTTTGGTGAAATTATGCTTGCTGTTGTGTGAAAGTTTTCCCAATATTCTAAAATTAAAGCCATTCTATGGCAGTTTCCACATCTCACCCTGCAAGAGGGTGATTATGTTTTTCTGTCATTTAATGAAGCCAATTGCAAGTGAGGGCAGATTTATTCTAATTAACTTGGGTAGCACAGATTTCTTGAAGAGTGGCACCTTTGGTTTGACAGTAGAAAAGTAAGCTTTGATCTCTTCCTGTTTCCCCCGAGCCATGAGCTGTAGCAAGCTGTTTGTGTTTCCTTTGTCGAAAAGATTTTTCTGTCTTTCTCCATTGCCTTGGGTTGAGGATGAAAAAACAAAACAAAACAAACAAAAACAGAACTAAACAAAGCAGAATTAAATACCCATGACTCCTCCCGGTAGCCATATGGATTTTTGGTGCTGTTGAAAAGCTTCCTGATATTTCCTGTTTCCTGGTACTCTAAGACTTAACCTGTGCTGAATGTGGTGATGGGATTAGGGAGTCTTTCCCTGAAGGATTAGACTGGGACTCTCAGAGTTAAAGATTATTAGCTCTGCTTTACCTTCGAGAGCATTTGTTGCCATGCTCAAATACCATTTTTCTAGAAGACTGACTTTGCTCAAGTCATCTTTTCTGGTAAGCAAGTTATATACGTATATGTAAGCACAGATACTAGCCTGCCAGTATCTCAGATCCCACGTCCTGCTTCTAGCCTAATTTTCCCTAACACCACTTTTATTGTACCCTTCATCTCCTTATAATTTAGAGCAGTTTCAAACCCCGTTTTGTGTCTGTATCCTCCTACTGAAACCTCCCATTCAGATTCTATTGAATAAGCTTCATCAACTACACTCACATGCATATTTCTCTCCCTGCCTGAAATCTGGCACACCGCAGGTTTAGTAGTCTAATTTAAAAATATACCCACTTTTGATGTACATGCTTTCCTCTGACAGCTTCTGAGTTCTCAGATAAAGGGAAACCGTTTCCACCCTTTCCTCTGCCCAGCTCTGTTTTTGTATGAGGTACTGATCAATAGCTGTGACAGAATTCCAGGAGGAACAAGTTGAAGGAGAAAGGATTTATTCCAGTGTGTGGTTTGGGGAATACAGCTGAAGGTATCCCCAGGGTGGGGATAGCACGGTGGTGGGAATGGCTGGTAAAGCATGACTGATTACATCCTTGGCATCTACGGAGCAGAGAATTTGCATGGGAACCTAGCTGAATTACAGTCCTTAAACCCTGGCTTTATAGATGACAAGTAGGATCCATGTCCCCAAAATTTCCCAACCTCCCCAAACAGAGCCACCATCTAGGGAAGTACTGTTCTAACACAGGAGCCTGGGGTGAACATTTTTATGTTCAGACCATTACAATGCCCATCTCCAGTTGCCTTCTTCCATGGAGAGTTCCTTGACGACCGTCCGACATGTTCCTGTGCAGGAAGGCCTTTCATCCTAGAGGAATTTTTTAAAATGTATTTTTATATTTAAGTTAATGTTCTTTAACTCTTTATTACAGTTTATTGTAGCCTTCTATTGTCTTTTTCAAGTTGAGTTTCAATTACACCAGGATACCTTTGTTCTTGTTGGCCTGATGACAACATCTCCTTATGTATCCCAGGCTGGTCTTGCACTCACATTCATCCTCCTGCCTCAGTCCACCATGTACTGGGATGACAGGTCTCTGCCACTATGCCTAGCTACACAAAGATTTCTAAAAGTTTTAATATTTTACTATATTTTCTTTGATATGCTTTAAAGAACTTAACATTTAATATACCCTTAAAGTAAATACTTTGAGAACTGAGTGATGACATTGGTTAATGTATTTAAATGTGAACATTGTGTTCTATGGTATCTATTCAGTTCAGCTCTTCCCTCTCTGCCATGTTATAAATAAGCCAGAGCACCACATTTTATATATTCATTCATGCATACACACAAAGCATATGGCAATAGTCAACTAGAGGGTTAATTTCTTTTAGGTTGTTTGGAATCCTATACAGAAAAGCCATTGTAAGTAACTTACTGAAATTTCATCTCACCCTCTTTTTCCAGACCAGGGTGGCAAACAGCATAAATGGTGGCAGCTAAGATTATTTCCTTGACCCCAAGTAAGGCTGTGCTACTTGGAAGTTACCCTCTGCTTAATGACTTCTTTGTCATTTTGGAATTGTGTGACCTTGGGGAAATTATGGAACTTCTTTGAGTTGTTGCTTCCTTTTAAAATGAAAATGTTTATAATGCCCTTTTAAGGCCAGTTTGGGGGCTTAGTGTTAAAGCTGCTAGCAGTAATCACTTACTGAGGTTGCCATTTGCTTGGCTTGTAAGTTAATGCTGTTCAGGGAAACTCCTTCTTTGAATTACTACAGTGTTTTGTCAAAGTGTTACTAGGTTAGTAACAGTGACTATCCTATTTCATACATTGGCTGATACACATACTGAGTCAGACTAGAGATTGCCAAAAATTTTGTTTTTCTTCCTCAAGATTGGCAGAAGGATTAATGAAGTCAGTCCAGTACTAAGAGCTCGTGGCCAAAAGCCATGGTGACACTTGTTCAGAAAAGAGGCTAAAATGCTAGGTCCCATGATCCCACAGGCGACTGGACCTTTAACCTGAGCAAGTTGCTCTCACCACATAGCTTGGCTTTGGAGCCACGGAGGATGCTGCCATGAGTGGCCCTGGTCGACTTACCGTCCAGCCTTATACAAATGCAGACTGAATCTCATCGCTTGGCTTTGGAGCCACAGAGGATGCTGCCATGAGTGGGCCTGGTCAACTTACCGTCCAGCCTTGTACAAATGCAGACCGAATCTCAGAAAGCACAAAGCAAGCCACTCATTGTAAACGCGGGTGTCTCCCAGCACAGAGCAAAGTCAGGGCGTTCTGACTAGTTTTTGTTTTCTCTGAACTAACCTAGCTCTGAGCAGGAGGGAATTAGATTGCGTTCTATAAGAGTTTCTGGACTGTAAAGGTTTGAGTCACTGTTGCGCATGAACAGCAGGATTGATGAGAATTTACTCAGGGTTCTGTTTGTGACTTTTCTCATCTCAAGGTATGTCTACAAAGGAGAAATGTGACAGAAATTATCTGAAGAGTAACTTCATTCCTATCTCTTCTTCTTTCTAAAACAAAGGTATATGGTAAATTATATGTCTTCCTCCTATTAATCTTTGAAGATCATGGCTCTGGGGGAAAACATTTTCCAATGATCTCACTGTACAGGTTAGCTCGAGAGTGCCTCCTTGGGTGGAATATGTCTCAGACACCACAGGAGGTTGGTTGCCAATCTTAAGGTGAGGTTGACTGTGATAGAGTCTCTTGTCCCCCCCTGTGGTTGCACCTTCCAATGTGATTGACATAGTCCTGACCAAGGTGGAGGAAGCCTCTATCTACTGGTTCTTTATAACTTGAGAAACTCATTAATTCCCTTCTTACAGAGTCCCTGACAGTTATCTCTCCTATTAGGGACAATCATGAAGCCTTTTCTGTTACATTATCCCACCAGAAGCTACTGCCTACACACAGTTAAGCCTACGACCTGAGATAATTAAAGGCATTTTAAGTGCCAAATTCATTAGCATCCTCATTATATAGATGGTGCCAGCGAGGCCCAGGGGGGTGGTGTCAAGTAACTTGTCTAAGTCCACACAACTTGTGGATGGGAGAACTTGATTGAAAGCCTATGAAGCTGAGTCCATCTGGCATCCAAGCTGAGGTCACTGGAGTAGGATTCAACCACTAGATGGCTAGGGATTGGATGTCAAGTGGCAGCAAGAGAAAAGCAGGGCTCCAGTCACAGAAACATTGTAGAAATGCTTCCTTTTAGTGCTACACAGAACTCAAGAATACTGACAAGGATTGGAGAAATGGCTCAGAAGCCAGGGCATGGGCATACTTGCAAAGGATTTGAATTTGGTTCCCAACACCCATACTGGGTGGCTCACAACCATCTGTAACTCTAGCATCAAGGGATCCAATACCTTTGTGGGCACTCTGAGGAAACCTGAGCTTGTATTACACATATCCTTCACATACAAAGTATTAAAAATAAAGCAAATCTTAAAAATAGAGTATAGACAATGGCTAACTTTTTTTATTTATAGGAAAACAGCCTGAAGAGACCGAGGCTCAAAATAAATAAAGGTTTTTCCTTGACAAGCTCAGAAAGGCAGTCAAGATCACAGGATACAGAAGTCCTTACATTATCATTGTCCTTAGCTCAGGAAGGGGGAGGAATGGCAGGTTAGGAATCTACCCAGGGCAGCTTTCTTCATCAGGGATATGTTGGCATCATGCTAGAAAGGAAGAGGAGCCATACAGCCCATGTGGGTTGATGGTTACTGTGTACTTGTCCACGTGTCCATGTTCCAGACAATACAGCAAGTCATAGACATTTCTTGCTTTATCCTCAGAATATCTCCGTGAGGTGAAACAGCATTTTTACTTCCATGCATACTGTTAACAATATTAAGATGGAGCAGGTCTATTAAAGTTCAAAGATAGATAATATTACAACACAAATTTAAACACTGCATTTTAGGGCCTTCACCCCATGATATCACTGGTTGCACAGTTCCTAAGGTCAAACACCACTATTTATAAAATAAATTAGGGAAGCCAGATTCCAGCTATTTCTAGTTACTGGTCTAAGTTAAATGGATATAGTTTCAAATGTTTAGTATCCATAGATGCCATCTAATGTGGCTGACCTGGTGAGGAGGAGTTCTGCTTTTTAAGACCCTATACCTCCGCTAAGCTCATGAGTTGTGGGAAGATATGGCAATTTCCCCACTTCCTCTCTGGCGAGGCATCTCAGACTCACCCAACAAAGGTACTTACACATGCACAGAAAACCATGCTAGCCTCATTCTTTGAATGTTGAGGGGAAGAGTGACTGGAGAGCAATTTCCCACCCTGGCGCCAGAGTCAGAGATGAGTCCTCACTGTTCTCAGGAGTGCTGATAGTGTGAGTCCTCCGGGGCTGGCTGCTCTTGGTGGACCGGGAGCACTTTCTGTTCACTGGGTGTCACTGATTTCTCAAGCTTATTCAGTCTCATCCTCCCTGAGATCAAGTCTTGGGAACAGTAGACGTTCTTTAGTAATTTCACTTATTTGCTTAAATTTAAGTTGATTATGGAGATTTGTCAACAAGAAATATAAACTGATTGACATATTATAAATAGAATAATTATGGATAGAAGGTTCACAGAATAGCCAAATATGGTGTAGCATACCTACAATCTCAGCATCTTGGAGGCTAGTCTGGGCTACAGAGTGAGAACCTGTCTCAAAAATATGGGCATAAAGCAAATCGAAGCAGCACACACACAGCACCCAGAGACAGAGAGGGAGGCAGACAGATACACATACACGGGGTGGGACTGGGGCGGGGCACAGACTGTGTTCATACACGTGGGTGGGTTTCCTTGAGTGCTGTCATATTTAAACTTTGACTCTTTCAAAATTATGTTTGCTTGGTAGAGTAGTTTTCCTTTTTTTCCTTTCACTTGAGGTCATGTTGCTCTCAAACTTCCTTTTTCATCTGCTTTTCTGATTCACTCTGCAGATCCTTTCCTAGCCAGGCGGGCCACATATGGAGTCTTTAGTACTTTCTCTCTCTCTCTCCGGGTGTTCCACACCTCAGCTTCCCTAATCATAACCATGATTGCCTTCTACTTTCACAAGACATTGGCTTTTAGTTTATTTAGCATACTGTTCAATTAATGATGTGATCACAGTCTGCTCAATGTCCCTGCCTCTCTGACTGAAAAACAGAAAACGTAAAGGGGCTGCCTTTTTTTTTTTTTTTAATCTTTCTTTCTTTTTTTACGTCTTGAAACTGATTTGTGTGGAAACAGCAAATGAGGATTTTAATTCTTTTATCACAGTTGTTATCTCTCATGACCCTGAGTTAGATTGCAATCAATTTTTTTCCCTTGCAAAATCACTTCTGAAGCTGGAGGGGATGCACTGGCTTTGGTAATTATGACCCTGGCATTGTGGACTACATTATCAGTTGTTGAGCAAAATAACAGGGAAGGGAAGCATGTTAGTTAAAAGGACAAAAATCATAGCTGGCTATGCCCCTAAGGAAGTGGCATAATTTTTCTATGCAGTCTTCTGTTAAAACAGTACAAAACAAAAAATAAACCCCACATGGTCTGACCTTGGGAGGTAATGCTTATAGGAACTGGAGGAAGCAGCAAAAGCAGACTGGTAAATTAACTTCAAATCAAACACGATAAAGCGGTTGTAAGGGGCATTCCGGAAGATATGAGCGGGTCAGAGAAGGCCTTGCAATTTGGTAGGAGGTTACCGGGGTTGAAGGGGCCCCTAAGAAGTTTTCTTTAGCCACAGGGATGGGTCAGGGTTTTTTGAGATCTGAATGTGTAGTGTTTAATTTTAAGTGGCTTGCTCTAATTCTTCAGTAAAGAATGTTACATGTAGCTTTGATTTCATGACTTCTGGGCGTGTGAATGGGTGGGGGTAAGTCCAGCTGAGGAAGCAGAGATCCAGATGGGGCATAGAAATAAGGAGCAGAGTAGATGGAAATGGTTCAGTCCTGAACCCAGACAGCCTTCCTTCTTCATGTAGAGCAGAGGAAGACCCATGCAGGAGAGGGTTGGTTGGAAGTATTTGGGTTGCAATTATTGCCATGTAGCAAAATTTAGGGGAAGGAAATTTATCAATAGATAAAGCATGAGGGAGCTGCTCGAGCATCCACAGCAAGCCAGTCTGGCAAAGAGAAGTAGAGGGAGGCTCGGTTCCGCTCTTCTTCTGTCTTGCACGACGCTGGTGTGGTGAGGTCTGCTATGCTTCAGCAAGTACAGGTCTTAAGGGTGTAGCCAAAGGCGCTGACTCTCTTTATCACTGTTGAAGATCCACGGTGCCTTCTGAAACTATTACTCAAAGAAGAAAATATGAAAGAATGTTTGAATATCTTCTAATAGACGTAAGACAATTTAAGGGCCAGGAGAGATGGTTCAGAGGTTGAGAGCTCCTGCAGAGGACCCAGGTTCAATTTTTAGCACCCACATGGCAGCTCACAACTGTCTGTAATTCCAGTCCTAGGAGAGCCAATGCCTCTCTGACCTCTGCAGGTTTCTGCACACACACGTGGTGCATATACATGCACCCAGTCACATGTGCATATATACATAATTATTATATTATATGGACTTAATAAACAAATAATTTTAAAGGAAATGTAAACAGTACAGTAGAAATGTAAGTACTTTTAGAATGGAAACTGTGGGAATGTGAACGCAGTGGAGACTATTTTCTCACAGGTGATGAGTGACTTGTCAGTCTTCTGTCTTCACACTTATGATTCAAATAGATAAAATATGATTGTAGGTATAAAGTACTAATATCTCAGTATTTTAAATTTCCTTATACTTTGGAACAAATTCTGAATTAAAATGTAGGACTTAAATCAACTTTAAAGTAAATATTTGGATTCAATGTTGTTATATTTACTGTTTTTTATATTTCAAGTTTTGGGGTTTTAATTTTAGTTTTTTATTAAATATTTACCTATGTGAGTCTTTCACCTGCCTGTATGTCTGTACCATGTGTGTCACTGGTGCCCATGGAGGGCATTGTTTCCTCTGGACCTGAACTTACAGATGGCTGGGAGCCACCATGTGGGTGTTGGGAATTATACTCAGGTCCCCTGGAAGAGCAGCCAGCACTCCTAACCACGGAGTCATCTCTCCAGCCCTTTTATTTTTATTTTTTGAGCAAGGCTCTTATTCTATAGTCCAGGCTGACCTTCAGTTCTCCATCCCAACCCCTGAGTGTGAAGAGTGTAAGGATGAGCCGCTGTGCACAGCTATGTTCTTACAGCTGAATATTCAACAGTCACGAAGAATCAGAATATTTAAACTGAGGATTTAATATTTACAAAGAATCTGAATATTTAAATTAAATCTGCAAATGATTGCCCAGTCCAGAGTGAAAATGTAGAATGGAATACAAATTTGATCATAGTGTTAAGGATATGTAGTTTCCTATAGGCCACTGGGCCACTTAAATCTGAGAATCCCCATGCATTCTCTGAAAATCACAAAAATCAAAAACAGTACAGGTAATCTGGAGAGTAACTAAGATGCTGTTATTTCTTTCTTTTCAGATTATGTTTAGGAAGGAGATACACACATAGCCCACTTCATACTCTGCAGGAGAATGGGCAGTTCTGTAGCCCACTGTGGAATGGAAGCTGAGTGAAATGGTACTGGAGGCTTGGGATAGGATGTCTCCCCTAGAATAGCCTCTGGAATTCCTTGTATTTAGTAGTTGGAATTGTTCTTTCTAAAAGAAGGCATTTAGATGGTCACAAGAGAACATAACTTTTCCTAATAACAATTGTCATGTGAAGTGAGGACTTGCTGAAAGTCAGAAAAAATCTTTAGGCGCAAGGATTAATTTTTAAAGTGATTCATTAATTGAAAGATGTTCATCATATCCTACAAGTCACTTTGTTTCGTATTCTTCATAAAAGTAAAATATAAGAAAGAAAATAAATTGGCAAAAGCATTACTCATTAAACAGTAAAATCAGTTGCAAATAATGAAGTCAAGATGCCCAACTGACTAGAACCACCCAATGGGACCAGGTAAAAGTGCTTGTGTGTTCATACAGAATTGAATGTGGACAGTGGTGAGTCAGAAGATGCGTTGGAGGATATCTGTGGAAGAGCTGCAGGTGAGGACTTCATGTCTCTAGTCAGAGTTCAAGGGCAAACCACAGTAAAACTCTTAAAGGCATGTCTGCCACCTGTAGGCTGAAATCCACCTGTCCTCTTTTGGGTGTCCATAGTAGTCTTCCCCAGAGGTGCTAGGATCCTGTTACATAAACATCCCTCTTTCACTTTTCAGCCCTTACACCAGAAATCATTTATACTCATCTCCCCTACTCTTGTTGATAAGTGTTGTCCTCTGGGTCTCAGCAGTGACTTCTCTGGGGAGGACTTCCCAGGGTCCAGCCCCATTTCTTATCCATTCTTCTCCTTCGTTTTGTTCTAGCTCATCATCCCGAATTGAACACTGAAGTCTTTTCTGGTTTCTGGTGTTGATTTACGTTCACTGGCATGCTCGTTAGCTCCCGTTTTCTCATCTCCTAGCACACCGTAAGTTTAGCTTTCTCACTTTTATGAGCTCAGGGTCTATCACTGTGCTGAGATACTGCATGTGCTCAATAAATATATACTGTGAGAATACTGTAAGAGAAGAGAATAATGGATTACACCTTTAGAGATGTATATGAATATCATTATTATGGTCAGTCTTCTGTTCCTTATTCACACGAGCAATTGTCCTAACTCTATTCTGTACCATTACACTTAAACATTTCTGCCAATTTTAGAAAAACATAACTCTATCCATTCTCAGAAAATCATACTCTTTGAATGAGTAGGTGTGTCCTTGCATGTGTACAAGCGTGGTCACACATGTGGAGGCTAAGAGGACAACCTCAGATGTCATCTCCGGGAATGCCATCTACCTCCTTTGAGATAGGATCTCTGATTGGTCTGGAGTATATGGTTAGGCTAGGCTGTCAGGTCAGCCGCAAGAATCTACCTGCCTCCAGCTCCTCTGCCGTGGGATCACAGACGCACGCTGCCACACCCGCATTTTCACGTGAGCTTTGTGAGTCAAACTCAGGTTCTCATGCTTGCAAGGCAACCGCTCATTGACTGAGCCATCTCCCCTCATTGACTGAGCCATCTCCACAGTCCCCACCATCGTTTTAATTTTCACTTTTCTAATGGCTAAGGATCTTTAACATCTTTTCATGTGTCCCAGAGAGAACCATTTGAGGCCTTTGCTTGTGTTTGTTCTACATTTTTTTTTTTTTTTACCTCATCTTGGAGCTTCAAGGTTCTTTGTATATTGTGGATATCAAATCGCTGCCAGGTATATGATATATCTATATCTATATCTATATCTATATCTATATCTATATCTATATATTCCCCATCCTCTATTCTGCAGGTATTTTGAAAAGATTTATTTTATTCTTAATTACACATATGCAAATGCATGCGTGGGGGCACACACCCATGGGTGCAGGTGCCCTGGGAACAGAAGGGGAAATCAGACTCCTAGAGTCACAGGAGGCAGTGAGCTGCTTGCCCATGGTGCTGGGAACTAGACTTGGGTCCTTTAAACCACTGAGACATCTCCTTACACTCGCTGCATGATTTCTTTTAACAGGCTTGAAAATGGATTTTGCTAAAGAAGCCGTTGCTAAATCCAGTATGACAGTTTACTCTGATGTTTTCTTCCAGCTCTTTTTTATTTCTAGCTCTCCTTTTTGGTCATTCACTGTTTTGCCAGGTGAATTTTGTAGAAGATACGTAGTTGAAATGTTCCTGATCTTTCTGTGTCATTTATCATCCAGGAAAACAAAGTTCAACTGAAATCTGTCTCCGAGAGGTTGTGACGCCATTCTCTTCTGGGCTTACACTGCCAATCACTTGTGATACCTCACAGACATGAGCTTCACCCACACTAGATCTCACTTCTCAGCTGGCCAAAACTAACAAAAGAAAAATTTCACTCAACTCCGTAACTTCTCTCATAATACTAATTCAGATGCCATTTGCTGAGCTACTCATTTATACAAATATTTAAATGTTAATAATTTGGCATTTCAGCTAAGTACTACAGCACCCTCTTAAAACTCCGTCACATTGTGCTGCTGTGTCCCCCTTCCTCTACAGTGTGTAGCTTTGGAAATGCAGGAACACCACGCCATTGGCCTCTTAGTCTCCAACAGATCCCAGTTCAGCAAATGGAGTAAATTAAGCAATGAAGAAATGCACACATTGTCTCAACATTCTACTGCTAAGAGTGGAGATGAACCCCTGACCCTCACATGTGCCCTGCTCTCGTGAATCACTGGTCTCAGCTTCAGTGGGCGAGTTTACACCGGTGTGCTCTTGGCAAACTTATCAACATTACTGCACCATTTCTCCCTGGCCACTTTGCATCCTTTGCCTGTAAGTGAGATTTTCAGTTACTTCTGGGCAGAGACCATGCAAGATAACCATCAATTCTTTTTGGGATGTGAAATCCAAAGAACGAAATGCTGCTTCAACTCACATGCTTATGCACTTTATATAAATGATCCTGCCAAACTTATATGAAGTTCTAGTAAAGTCATTTACCAAAATGCTAATCGAAGTGGTTCATATATCCTTAAGTATTTTTTCTAATATTTTTTATGCAAAAATTACAGATAGCTCTAATAATCTTATGTATGAGAGAACGGGTGTGTGTGTGTGTGTGTGTGTGTGTGTGTGTGTGTGTGCGCGTGTGTGGTGTGGCTGTTTTTTCTTTTTATATTTTTCACTGTAAACAATTTTTCCAAGTCTTTTTCCAAGTCCTTTCAAAGCATCAAACATGACCATGGTGAACACAAGATTGATAGCTTCCAGCATGACATCCGACATTTTTAATCGCATTCCATGTTGAGTAAGGACACATTGTTGGATCTTTTCCAGGTCTTTGGGGGTTTTTGAATGGATAGATTTCAATTACCTAATTTCTTCAAGCTACAGAATAGTCCACAGACAGAAATTTTCTGAGTTTCAATGAAAACACAATACTAGTAAAATAAAACTTTAAAAAATTACTCTTGGAAAATGAGAAAAGATCACAGTAGCTGGCATTCAACAAATAAATCCTGCTGGTATGCTAAAAAATAAGATGTAACAGCCAGGATTGTACGAGCAGGCTTCCCACCCTGGTGACTGTTTGCAGTTTCTCCTGCTTCCTGGCACCCACTCCTCAGACCTGCTGGTTCCAAGCAGTGCATTAGATGGCACTATTCACATAGTTTAGAGCTGCTCTCTGTGCAGACATTTTTATTGAACAGAACCAATGCACACTTTCGTTTTGGGTTTTATACCACTTCAGCTCTGCCTCTAAAGGGGCTGTTTTCCTTTAGATTCTCTCTTATGTTTTTGATGCCACTGGGCACAGGGGGTGGCCCTTCACACGTGTGTAATTGAGGGTATTACACAACAGACCTAAGAGCGCTCTCGATATCGTCTGACCCTTTCTACCTTACTTAAGGAATGAGAAAGCACAGCGTATTGGTGGATGTTTAGGGTCCCATAGAGATACACCCTGCCCCCATATGCTAATACAAACCACCCATGCTTCCTGAAATGTCTTTTTTAAAGATCATATTTAAATCATATTCTTCATTTTAAAGCATTCCTAATCAAAATGTCTCATTAGCTAATTAGCTTTTGTTATCCCTTTCTCTTTTTTCCTTTTTAAAATTGACCTGGATCTTGGGCTTTAGAGAGAGAAAGCAAGCCTCCAATCTAACCCTTCTTATGCTTCTGTTTATTTTTAGCTTCAAATTCAATAAGGATAATTTGCAGGTCCAAGGCTGACTTAACTCCCTTGGAGCAGAGTCCATTTGGTACACGGACCAGATGCCAAATAATTTAATATGTCTTAAATGCCATCAGGAAAATATTGCAGAAGTCTAAAATCAAGACTCTTTGAGTGTTAGGTCATAGCTTTTTCTTCCAGAAATTTAGCTTGTTAAAACAAATCCTGAAGTCACTGTTCTCCAACCAGCAGACTGATCAGTCAGCCCTTTCTAATATCTACTCCCCCACCAAACTCCATGTTCCAGTTTCCAGAAAAACCTGGGACCTCTGGACTGGAGAGGTCACATAATGCCATATGTTAAATCCACTGAGACTGAGTTTAGAAGCTTCTTTCTCCCTGCCCTAAGTGAGAGCAAACAGTCTCTGTGGTTAGGGTAAGCAGGCTTTCCATCAGCTAGGGCCACAAAGGTCAGGGAAATAAAGGGGGCTTTGTAATATCTGAGACTTAACCATTCTGATTCCTTCTAGACACGTAAGACATTTTAAAATATGCTTAATAGAAATAAGCATTTGCGTATTAGTTGGAAGGATACATTCCTAAAACGTATTTGTTAAATGAATGTAATGTGAATGAATAATACTGGATATCTGATTATAACCACACAGTTCTCGTGTACGGACAGATGTCATGCTTTCTGTTATTCCGTTGGCTACAGGGGGAAATTAAGACTCATATGTGCCCTACTCCAACACTGGCCTAAATTTGTCTTGACTTTTTAGCTCAGGGCAGAGCTAGAAGGTCTCCCTGCCCCCACCCCAGTCAGGAAGTAATTATGGAAATAGCTAGAAAGAACCCCCTTTCTTCCTGGCAGGCTAATTTGCCACAATCCTCCAAGGTTCCCTTGGGAGCCCCTTTCTCTGAATTTAGGGATTTTTTTTTTAAGAGATGGGTATAGTTTTAGAGAATCCATAACTTAAACACTTAAGCAGAGAGATGCCCGTTAAGTGAGAGTTTCTGTCCAACACCAATCAAAAATTTAAGCAAGTGTGATAGAGTACACTTTTTAATACCCACCATATGTCTGCTTTTATTCAGGGACCAGAGGAGTGGGCTAGTGCTTATTTTCACAGAGTGTATAAATAACAGCCCTGTAATGGCTTCTTTCTTTTGGTGATGTGTTTTAGAATGCACTAAATAAAGTAATAGGGAAAAACTTCAAGCCAGCACTAGGAGCTAATACAGACGGCCCACTAAAAGGCCTTTGGTTAGTGTCTGCGGTCTTGGTGACTGTGGGTCTTTGGGGAATGGGCTGTTTTACAGGTAAAGATAAAGATGACTGCTCTGCAAGGCTTCAGTGTTGACGTTAGTATTTCCTGTAGTTAATTTTCCCCTCTGGTTCCTTCAGCTTTGCTTAATGATATGTACATGGAAGAGTATGTTTTCAGAAATGGTTGTCTAGCTGTCTTCTACAGGCTTCTCCCTCTGTCCTTCCGTTCAGGAAACCAAGCCCCACCTTCGCTCGGCTCCGCTGCTTTGTCTCTGCGGGAGCGGGAGGAGCGGAGGGAACCATCCTGCATTTGTGCCTCGAGGGACACAAGCCGTTCATATTTGCGGAGTCTGTCTGTGTCCAGGCCCTGGGCTAACCTGTTACATATGTGGGAGGATAATATTTCAAAGTGCTAATTGCCCGGGATAACTGACAATTCTCCCCAGCCTGGTCCCTAAATGGAAAACCAACGTGACTGTGGGGACGATTTACAGGGGAGAACAAAGGTCTTTGGCTTTTAAGTTCAAAGGGCACCATCTGTGGTAGACGGTGAACTTTGAAAAAGAGTGCAGCCGGCAAGGTCAGGTTTTTCTTACTCATTTGAGACTGAGGAGATAAAGGAAGGCCTGGGGCTGGCAACTGAGTTTCTCTAAAGTGGCGGAGTCCCCCCAAATACCGGCTGAATGTTCCTCCCGCTCCCATGCTTGTATTTGCTGGAGCTGCTTCCAAGACCAGCTGGAATCTGCAGTTGTGCAAAGAAAGACTGCGTTTCTTTCTTTGGGATTTGAAGCAAAAAGGGAGCAATTGAGTACAGTGGAGATTTGCTAAAGAATTGATTGAACTTGTTAGTCAGAGTGTTTGCAGGTAGTGGATTCTTTTGTTTCTGTAATTCACGCTGACAAACTTCCTCCTTTCTGACTTAGTAATAAACAGTCTGGACTCTCCCTGCTTCTAGGTGGTCCTCACGTGGACTAAGAGACTCTCAGGCATTTGCTACAATGACTTCATTCCCTAGTAATTTCCCCATGAGTACATCCAAGTCTTCGCAGCACGTCGCCATTGTAATTTCGCCACTTCCTATCAACTGTGCTCTGTCTATCTGCTCAGTCCTCAGCACCAGCCATCTGGCTTTTGGTTTTCTCCTTGGCCTTGCATCCTTTCTCCTCCTCCTCTGATATCTCCAGTGTCCTTCCTCAGCTCCCTCTCAACATGCAGGCTAGGGAGCATGGTTTATTTTATTCTCAAAAACTGTAATTTTTAAAGCAAAAGTCTGGCTTCTAAGAGTGAGAAATTCAGCATTTTACCGGGCGGGAGGAATGCTCTCTATTTCCTCCTTCCCCAGAAAATAAGCCCAGCCTCTTTGCAGTTCCTTCCTGGGTTTCTATTTTTAAACATTCCCGAAGTAGCCATTTTGGATCCACAGTGACCACCAGCTGCTGGGATTTCAGAGGGAGATAAGAGCTTTCAACTGTCTTTGCATGTGGCACACAGGCTGCTCTTACAGTGTCGATCCACCAGCAAGCTGGGCCAGAGGTTAGGGTCTCAGGTTCACACAGAGCCCGTGGCACAGATGTCATTTTGGACAAACCATTTGTCTTTGTCTCAGCTCTTCATCTGCAAGATGGATTTCTAGCGCTTCTGACTTAGGATGAAATGAGCTGGGAAACATGCAAACATTTCCAACATAAAGAAGGTTTTAGAATGAAGAGGAGTGGTTTACTCCTTGGAGATAAGGTGATAAAAAATATACACCATCTTTTACTAAGTCTATTCAGAATAATAGGCACTTTTAGATTAGATTTCTTTTAATATTGGTATTAAAGCAAATCAATTTGGAAGACAAACACAATTCAAAGTGTTTGAACACATTCATTTTCATCAGTTATTTAAAGCAATCAATTTTGGCAAACTTGAGAAAATTGTGCTGATTGTAAATCAGATTATTCCATTTACATTAAAATAACTAGACCTTTAAAAAGTCCTCAAGCAAACACTATGAATAAGGGCGCCGTGGTGGGACCCCTAGTACTTACATGGTGGGATGCCTTGTTCAGTCTAACCTTTTGAAATGTTATTATATTTTTATACTTGCTTGTGACAATCAGATGTAAGCAAAAGTCATCTTCAGGAAACAACAAAAAAAATCTAAAATATTTTGAAGGATATGCAGTTCTGTTTCCATTTTCAGGATGGAAGTACTGTAAAATTGGCTATAGCATATTTATTTCCTGCAGAATGGTCCCAGTGGGATATTTATTTCTATATTAAAAATTGTCATTTAAATGTAAAAATTATGCTTCTTGTCACATCGATGTCCTGTGTCACCTATGTTTCAAAAAGTGATAGATGGAATACATAATCACTTCTACCTTCTTAAAAACAGTAAGCAAAAATAAAATCGTAATTTTACTTTTTTTCCATGGCTATGATGTAGCAGAAAAAAGAAAAAAAATAGGAGACTTGGTGACAGACCTTGAGGCTGTGAGGTGGGTGTAGTTCAGTTGGTATAAACTGAAAAAGCAAGAAGACAATGGCTGACCGTTGAAAACCTGTGCTCCGCTGCTGTGTGAGCATGCCTGAAAGTCAAACCCCATTTGCCTGAGAAACTCAAACCCATCTCAAGACTGTGTGAAGTCCGTGTCTGGGATGAGATTCAGAAGTATCACTTCTCTCATTTGTCCCTCACCCCCAAACATTTGCACAACTCTGGTGGCATTTTAAAGCCACACATGATGAGGTCAATATTTTAGCTTGGCATTTGTGTCTGGAGAAGGATGCTGACCAAGCTTCCTCTCCCAGAGTTTGCTCCTGCAGACTGGTACTTTTTGGTAAACACTGCTATCTCTTGACAAGATTACAAATAGCTTTGATGTCAGGGAAAAACCTCTTCCTCCCATGGCTAATTTTATCTCCAGGCAGAACATCCATGGTCCTTTGTTCATTGTGAAGGCTTAGTAAATGCTTTTAATTAAAAACCAAGAAATGTATCCTACTTAGCTAGTTCCTGTTTGCCCAACAAAAACTGTAGTTCTGTCTTTAGTAACAAATAGAGTAATACATATTATAGAAGCAATCAGAAAGAAGCCGGTATAGAAAATTGAAAAAAAAAAAAAAGAAAGAAAGAAAGCGCGGTGAAAACTTCAGGAAAAAAACACACACACACAACTTCCAGGAGAAAAATGTTACAGGAAATCCTAGAAGAAAATGTTGAGGTGCAGTTAAAATGGGAATTGTTTCCATTTGCCGTGGTGCTCTCTGTGGATTTTGTCTGTTCCCTTTAGATAGCTCCTCCAAACATTCATGGACTGGGCTTTGTGTATGAATACACGTTTTTTGTTTCTCTACAATAAATGCCCTTGTACATTTGTGGAGTTGTGTGCTAAGTGTATGCTAATGTTGTATATTTCCTTCTAATCCCATCTATAGTGCTGTTATCATCTCTTCAAAGTCCATTGAATTGACAATTTCCTTCCCTTTGTGACAGACACCCTAAAGTTTGAACTGTTGGCAATAAATCTCTATATTTTATGTGAAGTGCTTAGCCATGTGCTCTTCGTGCATAAACATGTCTCTTTATTTTCTGAACTCTATAAAATTCTCCACAGTCTCCCTACTGTATTAAATATATATATGTAAACATGAAAATACATATAAAGGGACCATGTAGTATGTAAGGCTTAATTTTCCTTCCAAAAACCTTTTCCTTCCATATTAATCATTTATTTTTATTTTTATTCTTATTTATCTGAGGATGACTTTGGACTTTGATCTTCTTGCTGTCACTCTTGAGTGCTGGGATCATAGGTATGTGCTCCATATCTGGTTATATGTAGTGCTAGAGATTTTACCAAGGGCTTTGTGCGTGCTAGGCTATGATTCTATCAACTCATCCACATTTTCATGCCATCAGTTAATTATTAACACCATTACCCATAACTACAACTGCAGGACAAGAATAGAGACAAAGTTCCTCATCCTCTAAAACTGTATAAAATTAAAAGCTTAGCTTTGCCTGGTTAGATCTACTAACTGTTGTATTCACTGAGTCACATTGATTCTATACAGTAAAAACCATAGCTACACAATTCCAATTCACAGCAATAAGGAGGATCACTGCCATGTTGTCTGTGCTGCCCGAGGGGCTGTCTATCGATCTCATATCCCAGGTACAGCCCAAGTATAGGAATGCTTTTAGTGCCTCCCCTAGCCAGGGTGCCACATGGATGCAGTCCTTTCATCTGGGTGTACACGGCTTTGTTTGCTTTCAATTTATATCAAAGTGAAATATACACAATGTGAGATATCATAAGTGTATGAAATGGTGTTTTAAACATTATATATAGTAAAGCTGGGAGTGCTGGTGAGCACCTGTGATCCTAGCTCCTGGGGGACAGGGGCAGAGGGTCAGGCATTTTTCTATGTATAGTGAGTTCAAGGTCAGCCTAGGCTACATGAAAAAGTAAACAAACAAGGGAAAAATGCATACATGCATGTAGCTACACCTTAAAATTTCCATACTTCTCTTGTGACAAATGCAATGTCTAGATCATAGGATGTATATTTGATTCTTAAAGAAACCCAGTCACTTACTGTTCTCCCATCTAATTCCTATGTTAATGTATTGGATATTAAACCTATCATCATATTCTGTTTTTTACCTCTTCTGATTATTTTCCATGTTGTTTTGTTTTGTCTGAACATCATACAATTGTACAAAATATCCATAATTGAAATATATACATGTATACATAAATATGAAACACATATAAATATGTTGGTAAATCAAAATAAATATCAAATGAAAATTATTTACCTGACTTAGTAAACTGTTTACATAATTTAAATGAATATATATGTGTTGTAAGATATTTGATTACATTGTATAAAGATATGTCACTCCCTGATTGGTTTAATGAAAAGATGTGTGGCCAATAGCTGGCAGGATTTCCAGGCACAGAGGATACAGGGAAGAAGAAGCCTTATGACAGATAAGATTTATTTTTCTTTCCATTTTCTTTCCTATCATTTTTAAATTACACATTAATACTATCAGAAATGACAATATGCATTACTGAGTTAAAAGTACCTAGTATATAACTCCTTTGCCCATCACTTCTCGGCTCTATCCACATCCCCCAGTATATAACTCCTCTGCCCATCACTTCTCGGCTCTATCCACATCCACCCCAAAGCCATGACTGTTGTTCTGCCTTTCGTGCTGTTTTTGCCATGTGTTTTAATTATGTAAATATTTTACATATAAGGTGAAACTATGATAACTTTCAGTCACAGTTTATTTAGATTTAACTACCTATTTAAGAATTCAATTTTTAATTAAGTGTAAACATTTAAATTTTTACATTTTAATGGAAATATGATTGTTATTTCCCCCTTCCCTTTTCTCTCTCCAGCCCTTCCAAGTCTCCTCCCTCCAATGCCTACATCCCGCCCTTACTCTCAAATTGATAGGCTCTTCTTTCCTGCCTGTGCTACATGTATTTAGGGAGTCTTTATCTGTCCCGCCTGCCAGCTCGCAAATCACGATAGGGAGACTTCCTATTAAATAAGAATTTAATTATGAAAGCTCAGCCAGTAGCTTAGTCTCGTGTCTAACTAGCTCTTCTAACTTAAATTAACCCATTTCTATTCATCCAGGTGCTGCCATGTGGCTTGTGGGTATTACCTCTCCTCCTACATGTCTTGCTTATTCTCAGTCTCTTGGCACCCCTGCCCTTCTTCTTCCCAGCATTCTCTGTGCCTGGAAATCCTGCCTAGCTATTGGCCATTCAGCTTTTTATTAAACCAATCAGAGTGACATGTCTTTACATAAAGTAATCAATTATCTCGCAATACACATATATTCATTTAAATTACATAAACAGTTCACCAAGTCAGGTGAATAATGAATCATTTAATATTTATTTTGATTTACCAACATATTTAAGAATTCATCTTTAAAAAGTTCTTTCTGGCATGTCGTGTTTCTATTATAATTTTCTTTTTACTTGAAAAAAGTATTCTGTGTTTGGTAGTAACAATTTCTTATGGTGTTAGTTTGTGTCAAAATGCTTTTATCCACATTTTGGAAGACTGTTATCACTTAGCATAGATTCCCAGGCTGACTATTTTTGTTGCTGTTGTTTAAACTTGAATGGTGTTTCATTGTTTCTGTGTGTTTGTTTGTTTACAGCACTGGCCAGAACCCAGAGCCTCAGACTGCCCAGCGAGTGTGCTGCCACTGAGCTGCACCCCGGCTCTATTTATTTTTACTGAGAAATGTGCAAACAGAGATGGATTTGATCCTTGGGTACATAAAGCTATGGCTCTCCTTTGGCTGTTTGGAGGTTTACCTGTGTCCTTTTGTTGTGGGCAGATCTTAACAGCTGACCCAGGGGTGGTTCTCGCTGTCATTTGTTCAGCTTTGGGGTTACATTACTCTTGGCTGTTGATGTCATCTTTCATGTATTTCCACGGCTTCTGGATTATTCACTCTTCACCTACTGGTCCTCAGTATCCTGCCCTTTCCTCTGGTCCCGGATTACAGCCCTGCATGCCACATGCCACCGTGGCACCTTGTGCCACACTCTTCTGTCTTCCTAGTTTGCCCTCCCTGTGTGGTAAGGTGGGTGTTTTTTCTACTCTCCTCTTTCCTTGTGTATTACCCTTTCCTCACTTCTGTTCAGACCAGTCACGTGCGTAGCTGTTGTTTTCTTTACTTCTATTTCTTATACTTTCGAGTTCTAGAGATTTTATTTGATTCCCTCCTTGAACGGACTGGTTTGTAAGGAAATACTTTCCATACTTTGCTAAGTATTTCCTTGAGTGACTGGAGACTCTGTACCTTCTAATTCCACAATCTGTGTCCTACCTGCACCTCTTTCTGTCAGCTTTAGTCTTCTAGATCTGGTCACAGCCACACAGCTGTCCCTATGGTCACCTCCTCTCCAAGGTCGTGGCTAGTGTTACCTCATGTTTCTAAACATTCCACAGGACTTGTTACTGATAAATTCCCTGGGGTTGTCACTCAGTGCAGAGGTCCAGGTAGTAGTCAACTTCAGGACAGAGTCAGATTGCTGTCAAAAGAAGCAAGAAGCTGGCCCTCCCTCTCTCCTCCTCCTTCTTCCTCTCTTGAGTTGAGTGGGGTTTGTGTGTGTGTGTGTGTGTGTGTGTGTGTGTGTGTGTGTGTGTGTGTTTTGAGACAAGGTTTTATGTAGCAGAAGATAACTTGGAACTTGTCATGTGGTGGAGGCTGGCCTTGAACTTCTGACCACCCTGCCTTTACCTCTGAAGAGCTGGGATTGGTTAGAGCAAACCATAAAGTATACTCTTCCGTACCGACTGGCATTCCTCCAGCTAACGCCCCTCAGGAACAGCCCTGTACCCGGGGAACATTTCAAAACCCCTGAATTTTCACAGTTCTTCTCTGAGTATTAGATTCCTTGTGTGTGACTTGCCTATGAGCCAAATGACCGCCACCATCCGGTGAGTTCTCTTGACCCCAGGCCACCAAAGGATTGTCCCAGCTGGGTTTGTTGACTCTTTACTACCCCTCAACATCTGTGGAGAAATGGGGAGGGTCTTAGTGCCTTTACCTGAGTACACAGGGGCTCTCTACCTCCTGTTGTTTGCAGCCCTGCCTCAGCGGCAGGAGAAGGAACTAGAGGATAGAAGCCTTGGAAGAACAGGAGGAAGGAGATCAATCTCTGCAGCTACCAGAATCTCTCGGTCCTCTTTGGTAAAGGCTTTTCAAATGTAGGCTCCTGGGGAAGGAGCACCCAAAACCCTGAAAGTCATCCCTCTCTTATGCTATGTAAAGAACCCCAGTGAATCCATTGGTTTCCTAAAGTGAACCTTGGTGGAGAATCCTGACTTAGTTTCTCATTGGGGCCTTAGAAGAAAGGATAGCTGTTGCTTATGTCTCCCCTTGGGAAGGACTTTTAGCAACAACATTATATAAATACTACAAAACATAAGCCAGTCTCCTTCCCCACCAAGAACAGAAGTGCAGGCTGATGAGCAATTATCAGTTCTGCATCAATTTAGCCAGTGTCCGGGCTATCAGTTGAAATCAGTATGTTAATCTTATTCTCTATTTTTTCTCAAAGAATGTGTGTATGTTTGTGGTGTGTGTGTGTGTGTGTGTGTGTGTGTGTGTGTGTGTGTGGTGTGTGTGTGTGTGTGTGTGTGTGTGTGTGTGTGTGTGACCTAAAAGTAGAAGATTGAGAGAAGTGAGGAAGAGGACTGAAGAGAGAAGGAAGAGAAAATAATGGACTCTGTGATAGGGGTTAGAAAGCAGGGAGAAGAGAAGAAGGGGGGCAAATGGTCAGGGAACAGTAGAGCACCATCTAAGAGCCATAATGATATATACATACGAAAACGTCACAGTGAAACCCATTATTTTTCATGTTAACTAAAAAATAACAAAAATATGTCACTACAAGACTTATTGTGGTAGGGAAGTTTATGATTTAAGCAATCATATAATAACTAAATACACAAGAATTCATTTGGAAAAGTCAACTCTTCCTTTGCATGCATGATCTTCAAGCATGCAATATCCACTAGTAAAATTTTCCAACAGTGAAATGTAGATATGTTAGAGTTTATGCAAATTCCAAGTTCTTCAATGTCCTCTTCAAGAAAAGGAAGTTATACTTGAGTACTACAAGTTTGGTGAGCACAGTTAGATTTTGATAATAGTAAATTCTTATTTATCTAGTTATTGTTTGGTACCTAAATTCCTTAGGGGTATGCTGTTGAGACAGTCACTGTGTGGGAGGGACACTTATCTTCCTGTGGTTCTGGGTGCCAGCCCTCAATGCTTGATATGCCCTTAAATGCTGTGACCAATGAAACCCTGTTATAATCAGAAGCCAAACATAGTCATAAGTGTTCTCTCTGTTCCCATTTTCTTTATTCATTCGCCTTTGGTAGTTATTAAAAAGCCAGATCCTGGATACTTTGCATAGAAATGTTTAAACTAGACTGCCAAAACCCGTTACCCACAGCTTTTAAAAAACCACTTTTCAGATGTACAGGAATTCTTATTTGTCGAAAATCTGCATGAATCTAAAATTAAACACAACAACAGCAATCCATGCTAAAAAGACTTTATAAAGAAGGAAACCACGGCAACAGAATTATTTATTTTTAACTGCACCAGATATTATCTCTACCTTGACCCCAAAAATAAGTAGGCACACTTAAGGCCCTGGCTTTTTCTATGTAACCTTGTTCCCACTGACATTCTGCAAATTAAAAGCAGCCATGGAAATTGTTGTATTTGTATTTCTAAATGCAACGCGAGTCATCCTTCTTTTCCTATTTACTCACTTCCGATGTCTTGAAAACAGACTTTGAGGAAGGAACTCCTGTGGATGTTGAGATGAAACTCAGCTCCTGCTTCTGCTGCCTACTGCAGGCTCTCTGGTGGTGAGAGGGGGTCTGATCCTATCTTGGAGAAGTAGGCTCACCACACCGGACAAGAGCAGACACCAGTATTGTGACAACCAACGTTATAGCATTCTCACAGTGTACTCAGGGATCCTATCTTCGCTCCTTACCTGGAGTGTTTGCTTTGAAACTACTCCTTATCATCCTGTTCTTCCATCTCAGGGCCGGATAATTCGCACTTAACAATGCATTTTCCTTCACCGAAGCTCTACCACTTTCCGGCAAAAGACTGGGTCTTGTTAGAATAGCTTCCAAGTGCTCAACAGAAATTTTCATGATTGATGAAACTGGAAACGAAAACCATATTTTCCTGTTTATCCTTTCAAAAACAAGTCACTTTAAACAAATGAAGCTGAGTTGAGGGTCAGTAAAGGTATTTTAATGTAGGTTTAGGCATGAGGGCTAAGAGAAATGGAGGAGCTCGGAAGGAAAGGCAGAGCCCATCAGAAAGCGTGGATGTGTGGGCTTCTCAAAGAAGAGTGGAGGAAGGGCATACAGAATTAATCAGTGTTCTCTAGAGGAAGAGAACTGATAGGAGATACATATTTATCTATATTTATATCGATATCATAACTATGACATAACAAACTATATAGAGATATAGTTCCATAGAAACTATATATGAACTATACATACATAGTTTATGAATAGTGACAGCAGTAGCCTCCTACCTGAGAGGCAGAGGATCTGGAATCTGGTAGTTCCATCTTTGAGGCTGGGTACCTCAGCAGTGGGTGCAGTGTCACAATGGTTGTCTCACAGAGAGCCTGAGAACCTGGTAGTTGTATCCATGAGGGTGGATGCCTCAGCAGTCCCAATCTGATGCCAAAAGACTTCCTGTAGCGCGGGCCTGAGGATGGAAACTCTGGAGTGCTGGTTCTGATGTCAGTGGTGGAAGCTGTAGTGGGCATGAGGGAGGGCTGAGTGGGTCACGAGAGCCCAGGGCAAATGATCCTCCTGCTACACCTTTTCCCATCTAGGCCACTGCAGAAGACCCTACCCACCCTCCTGGGTCTTCCTACATCAGTGGAGACACTCGGCACCCTCCTGGGTCTTCCTACATCAGTGGAGACACTCGGGGCAACCCTCGGTCACAGCTCGCTAATTAGGAGATTTTAACCTGTGGCAAGTTAACATAAAAATGAAGCATCACACATGCCCAAGACTCTTCATAACACACTTTCAACACAATTATTTATTTGACAATCTACTAACTTGTTTAAAGAAATACCAACAAATCCAATATAGTACTTTAAATGTGTCTTTCATAATTCCTTTATTTTTACTCTGTTAGCAACACCAGTGAGAAAAACTCAGTACGTCCGAAGCTACAGCCTCATCCTTCATTGCTTCGGCTGTATAGACATTCCCAAGAGTCCTAACGGAAATGTGGACTTTCCTGTTGAAGATCAAAGACCTTGGTAATAGAAATCAGCACCAGAATATGTTTGAAGGCATGAAGGGAATAACTCAGTAGCTAATGGAGTCAGATAGAAAATTGACCTTACATTTTCTGAAATAAATAGAAAATTTGATGTAGAAAAGCACTGTGGCCTGCTTCAAAAGCACTGTGGCCTGCTTGTCCATAATCCATTTCCGGGGTTAAATCAGGGGCCAAAAGAAGAGTGTGTTTTTAACAGTCTAGTCGCAAGAAGCATTCAGCTTCTTGGAGTTTCATTTATGTTTCTTCCCCACCTGTCTCTGTTGTTAATTTCCAGGGTCTCCACCCACTGGCTTGGGGGGTAGGCCCATTTCCTTGACTTCCATCTGATGCTTTCTAGGATCAGAGGCAAGGTTAGCAGGTATTTGTAAGAATACAAGCAAACCTCTGACAGGTACTCAAGGAAAAGAGTGACTACTTAATGATGCATTGAGTGTTACATCTGTTTTTTTTTTTCCCCTGAAGTAAAAGAAGACAGAACAGAACAAAAACACAGCTTCAAATTGCTTCTTTGAAACCAGAAGATGCCAGAAGTGCTTTGCCTTTCAGCTTTGGTACAGAGAAACGGAGTCTTCCTTTGCTTGCAGAAAGAGAGAGGCAGAGTTATCACAGTTTCTCAATTTCCACAGCTGCGGTTACTCTGTTTTCTGTGATGGCTTCTTTGTTTCCAACACCTCCCATTTTTGGTAGCAGCTTGGAAGATTTATTCAGAAAATATTTAGTTTGCCCCAGCATGGAATGAGTCAGTGCCCATGATAAATGAAGAAATGATGATCATCGATGTCTGGCTGTGGGCGTGCAGGAACATGAGGGAATCCAGGTGCAGCTAAAGTTTGTAATCACCATCCTTGAGGGACATAAAAGTGAATCCCGCTTACACAGCAACCAAGAGATAATGAGCCCCAGAGTAAAGGAGATGGTGCTGATTGTTTTTGTGTTTTGTGGAATATTGTGAGGTGGGTGTTCTTAAAAGAAAGCAAACGTCAAGCTGTCCTCTGAGCTCCACATGCCTGCGCCATGACCCCCATATCCTTTTACCCCCCACTCAAGTGTGTGTACATGCACCCAACATAAACAGATAAATAATATAAATTCAAATTAACCTAAAACAATTTTTGACATAATTTAACACAGAAATAAGAAAAACAATAGACGCCTGTTCTTTCTGGGTCTAGACCAGATTTATCATCAAACTTTACTAAATTTGATATCTTTATACTGGAAAACCATTTATAAGTTGATAAAGCTCAGAGTAGCACTGTTTACTCCTGAGAAATAAAAGTGGAAAATTATTAAAGCTATTAACTATGTAATTACATATGCAAGTGGTAGGGAAAACATGAACCCTGAACATTGTTCTCTTTAATTTCCAAGAAGCACTCCTTTTTGAGTGTGAGTATTTAAATTGTGTGTGATTCACTAAAGGCAGAATCCAAGGCCGCGTTTGCATTGTATCATGAAGACACATTTCCAGCCCCTTAACTGATTTTACCAGTGAAAGCAAATACAAAAGGAAGAACTCCAAACTTAATGAAATGGGAATTGAATATTTAAACCTTGATATTTTGCTCAAAGCCATGTTACTATTTACATTTTTACTTGTGTATTATACTTACATTTAGAAGTGTCTAATGCACAATAGGATTCAAAGAATATTTGAGACAATCAAAGCAGAGGGGAAAATCAGGGAGAACTGAGCCAGAAGGGGAGGCACGCCAAAGCTGTGACTGTCTCAAGACCCACTTGCCCACTTTCCAGAGCGCAGAGGTTCCTGCCCATTGCCCTCAGTGGGAAGCCAGTGATTACATCTTCCACAATGTCCACGAACCAAACCACAATAGTCCCAAGGAAGCGTTGCTATCCTCGATACTTATTCTGAGAAACATTTCTTCCTCCTGTGGGTCTTCATAAAAGAGCTCATGAATCATCTGGTGGGCGGGCTCCTGGAGAGATTCTTCACTGGAGTGGCATGCATTTCAAGGAGGCACTGCCTCCTAGAACGCCCCCAGGGGCTCATACACACTCAGCTATCCAGTAACTGAAGCTACTTAACCCTTCTGTGGCTTGTGGGCTTCCACGGGGATCCGAGAGCCTGAGTGATCCCTTAGGCTCCTACCAGCGGTAATCTTCTTTCTCTGTTCTGGCTTTTGGCTTTTGATCATTTCAGTAGATGTTTTAAAAGTTCTGTTTGCTAAACAAAGTAAGAAAGAAAGAAACACACACACACACACACACACACACACACACACACACACACACACACACACACACCAAAAGCCAACTCCCAGCTTCTTTTGAAAGAAGATCGTGTGGGTATATTTGGTGTGTGTACTCAAACTTCTTGTGACTTCACTATAGTGAGAAATCCAAGGGAGTCTACTTGAGGAGTAGAGGGAGTTTATTAGAACATGAATTGGAGAAAACAACTCACTAAACAGAGTAGGCAAAATCGTCGCAGGGTCCTGGAAGGCTGATGTCCTGTCCCATGCTGCTCCTGCCGCCTGAGTCAGTCTGCACCATCCAAGCCCACAAGGGAGAGAGGGGCCAGGCCTACATGCCCTCAGCTTAATCTAGCCCTGAGGCCATGTCCTACGGGCTGGTACTTCAAGGTCATAGGTAGAACAGGTATCACTCCATCTCCCCTTTTTGTCTAAATAAGAAAGTTCTAATCTAATACAAAATTATATACAATTGGAACGATTTTCAAGTATTATCCAGGAGAGGGGAAAGATAATAACATAATCAAAATAGAAATACAACCAACAAGAACAACATCAAACAAGAAACACATACTAAATGTTCATAAATGTCTAGACCATAGGCAAATGGCAAGTTACAGAGGTTACTCCAATAGCTGTCTTATCCTGAAGAATTTAATTTTGTACCTAAAATGTTCTTAGCTAAGATATGAGAGGATTATAACTGTAATTATCTGGTCTTCAACCCCATCAAAGACCTGAGAAGGAAAATAATATTATCTGAGAACACAGGAAGTGCAAGCAAGCAAGTTCTGAAAATTTCAGGAATTGACAGAGACAGCTGGCAGCCTGGACAGTCACCTAATGTTATCAGGACCCTTGGGGCATCCATTTTTGGCTACAGGCCTAGAATATCTGACAGACCATTTTGAGAAGCAGGAACTTTGAAAGACTGTCTTACCCTGTCTTGGCAAGTTTCAGCAGTCACTTTTTTGTGTCCTGTTCATCTGGAAAGGACAGCCTTCATACTGTCGGCAGCAGAGGCAAGGACAGTTCTTTGCCCAGCAAGCCTTTTTTTTTTCCAAGAAGAAGAAGACAGACTTCCCTACAGAGTGTCTTAGAAGATCAACATTCTCTCAGGAGTAGATGGGTGCTGCCAGGAGCAATTGTGTCTCTTGTCCACAGAATTCTAAGTTATCGAAACATTTAAACGCCATATTCTCTAAGTCTATGAAGTGTTTGAAGATTACCTGTCCATCTGATATGTATTTCTGTAAATTTGAAAAACCTAACTAACAAAACTGTAGCTATGACAAGCATGGGTGACTATTAATCTGAAAGTCTTATCCACCTAAATAACCTAAGGACTGAGGCTTCACATATGAAGGTAAACAATCTGTAAACAGATGTATGGTATAAGGACAATGATTTCAAAACTGTGACAGTATACAAAATACCTTAATCAGAGGTAAAAATGTATAGTGCAATGTGACAACAATATCCTTAATATCAATATTTAAAATATCCTAAACAGAGGAAGAACATACATATAGTATGGCAAATATAATTTTACATTTGTATCAATATAATTTTGATACATTTGTATCAATTTTACATTTGTATCAATACACAAAATATTTCAAATAGGAATAGGAACATATACAATGTGAAAATTATAGTTTTGAATTTGTATCAATATACAAATTATCTTAAATAGGAGTAGAAAAATCGTTTACATTTGTACCAATATACAAGAATCCATACCAGTGCAAATTATCTAAGACTGACAGTTTGCTAAATTAGTTTACCAGTAGATACAATAATCTACCTTAATATCTTATCCTATCTATTTCCCTATTTTCTTTTCAAAAAAAAGAACCCTGAGGTCATAGATGGAATATGTACCCACTACCCTCCACAGTACCTAATAAAGTCCAGGCAAGAAAAAGAAGCCATAAGAAACCATATGAATGGTTAAAAGAGAAGTATTTAAGGAGTTACTAACTGTCACTAAGGAAGCATCTGTAATGGTATATAAAAGGACACTGAATGACAGTTCACAGTGAAAACTTACCTGAAGAGGGTGTGCTCCCCAATGCCAAGTTTAGACTTCACTGGAGAGATTGTGGCTAGATCTTCCGGCTGCAAGGTTCCTAATGCCTCAGGCCAAGTCCAGTTTATTGCTGAGTCCGGAAAGAAGGGACATGTGTACAGGAACTGGTTGGAAGGATATCTTCTAATGAGGTCCCAGCAGCACTTGTGAGGCCACATGCGTTCAGAGTTTTCATGCAGCCACACTGTAGAGCAAGAAGAGCAGATACACCCACTCAACAGAAGTCTCTTCCCCTGGCACTGGCCCTCTGTTGATACCTACGGTTGGTGAAGCTGAAAATGGCACCAACTGAAAATGGAGAAATATTTTAGGTTTCAACTCCAGTCTTACCAAGGGGCACAGCGAAGGGTGAATTTGAAGCTCAGAGGCAATAAATGGATGACTGGCATATCTGTCTTCCCCAACCAATGGATTCCAAGATGTAGAATGTACATTTTCAAAACAAACTGTATGCTGTACAAGGAGTTAGCATGAAGAAGTAGCTGTGGCCTCGGGTATCAGTAATATCTCCAATGTAAGCAGTTAACCTTGACTTTGTCAAATAAACATATTGCATTTCTGTATATGAATTAGTGTGGTAATTTAGGCCATTGAAACCTTTCTCAATTAGTCAATTTTCATCTGTACAAGGAGACTATAGTTTAGGGACATGTTAATTCACTAATTTGGTCAGTAAATAAATATTCAATGAATACTTACTTTCATCTAGGTACTAGAAATAAGAGAAAGATAAAAACAAAAAAGCCTTCATGACTTTATAGTGATAATTGCCTTGAAGAAGATGCGGGAGTTCAATGAAAGCAGCTAATTGAGAGATGTGACCTACTCAGGTCAGGAGAAGTTCCTAGTGAAAGTGTTGAATCAAAAGGAGTTCATTGTCACCAGGACAAGTGAACATGGTATGCAAAGACCTGGGAAGGGAGAAAGCACACGCTAGCTTGAGTCTGAAGGTCTTTGCTAAAGGTCTTCATGGCTGATGTAGGGATCCTGGCGAGACTTCACTGAGATAGCCTTCTTCCCCAGCTGTTTCACCTCTGCTCTCCAGGGCTCCAGCTCAGCTCCCTAGACTGCAGATTTGAATTATTCAGCTTCCATGTAATTACATGAGACACTTATGTTAGAAAAAAAAAACTTTGGGGGGCGCACATGCCACACAGCAGAGGTCAGAGACAATTTGTGATGGCATTTCTTTTCTTCCACCTGTACGTGCTTGTCAGAGCACTAACTCGGGTGGTTATGCTGGCATAGCAGTGGTTTCAGCCACCAAGCCATAGTTCCAGTCCCACACTTCATAGTAGATTTCTTCCCCTCTCTGTACATGCGCTTCCTGTGGTCTCTATCTCTCAAGAGCACTAATACACATTTTAGCAGGTAGGTAAACACATTAATTCCTTCATGAGGATTTGATCTCCATCTTAATGATTCTCCATTGGGAGGCATTAGCAATGTCTCCAGGCATTTGATTGTTATCACCTGACAATGATGTTTGATGTTCATGGCATCTAGAGGATTAGAGAGGCTAAGCCTCTGCAAATGAGAAAAAAGAGAGCGACTCATCTCCCACCCAAAGAAATAGTTGAAAAACTTCCTGCTGTGAGTGGATTGACACTAAGATATTTTAAGCAGGGCTAGGCATGGATGGTGTCTTAGGGTTATTATTACTGCGATAAAACACCATGACCAAAGCAACTTGGAGAGGAAAGAGTTTATTTGGCTTACACTTCCACATCACAGTTCATCATTAAAGAAAGTCAGGACAGGAACTCAAACAGGGCAGGAACTGGGAGGCAGGGGCTGATGCAGAGGCCGTGGAGGGGTGCTGCTTACTGGCTTGCTCCCCATGGCTTGCTCAGCCTGCTTTCTTAAAGAACCCAGGATCATCAGCCCAGGGATGGCACTACCCACAATGGGCTGGGCCCTCCCCTATTGATCACTAATTAAGAAAATGCCCTACGGGCTTGCTTGCAGCCTGATCTTATGGAAGCGTTTTCTCAATTGAGGTTCCCTCCTTTCTGACGACTCTACCTTGTATCAGGTTGACATAAAACCAGCCTGTACAGAGGGTGAGGGTAAAGATCAGGAGATGAAGGTGATGAGAGGGAGGATCGTAGTTTAGAAAAAACCAGATGTGCTGGTGAGTTTTTGCTAACATGACCCAAATTAGGGTCACCCAGGGAGACGAAACCTCAGTTGAGGAATTGTGTCCATCAGATGGGCATGTAGGCATGCTTATGGAGTTATTTTCTTAACTGTTAACTGATGTAAGAGAGCCCAACTCACCATGGGTAATGTCATCCTTCTGCAAGGGGCTTGGTCTGTAAAGGAAGAGTGACTGGCCAAGGAGGTGAAGCAAGCACACCCTTCACGGGGTGTCAGCAGCCTCCCTTCACGGTCTCTACTTCAGTCTCCAGGTTTCTGCCTTGGTTATCACAGCAGCAGAAAGCAAACTATGTACCTGGGTGGATCTACACTGAGAACGAAGAGGACCGTTGTAGTCACAGATGTTTTGTTTAGAGCCGAGAACGCCGTAACTCTGGACATTATGCCGCTGTTTTACTTCTCTGCTCACTGAAGCTGTGGTTATGGATGCAAGATTGTCTCCATTACAGTTTCATCATGCATGGCAGGGAGGCTTGGGAGGCTCCGACCCGACCCTCACCCAGGGTGTATGCGTCAGAGAGAGATGGGGTCAGGGCGGAGGCGAATTGTTCAGAAGAAGAGGGTGTGTGGTAGAAAGTGGGGCTAGTAAAAAGAAATGAGTGAAAATACTCAAATACATTACACACATTTATTAAATTGTCAAAGAATAAAATAAAATTTAAAAAGCAGAGAAAAAGAAATATTTTGTTAATATTAGCTTTATAGACTGTTTATTAAAATTTGTTATTTTTCATAGCCATTAAACATATGCCTATGACACCTCTGTCCCTCAGGAGGATGAAGGAAGTCAAGAACATCATTCAAATGGCTTCATACAAGAGAACAGAGCACTGATAATGTTCACAGTTTAAATTTCTTCATTTCTGTAGGGTAAAGGGACCAAATTATTCTCTACCAATTCAACCTTCATACCTGAAATTATTTTCCAGTAAGAATGCAAAACACACCCTCTCACGGTTCCTCACCGCTAAGTATTGCTGAAGCCTCACTGACCAGGATGTGGTAGGTACTCCGCTGGAAAGCTCATGAAACACTGTCTGAGCTGATCCAAGGTGAAAGGATTTTGCTTATCACTGGAAGGCTATCGATGAGGCAGCCAAGCATGCGGAATAGTTTAGGAAACTCGACCTCCACCTAGTCTGGGTCATGTATATACTGCTCTTCAAATAATGTAGTTGGCAGCTGGAGAGCCCTACCTTCACACACTAGGCAAAACACACCACTCGGAAAAGTGCACCTATCAACACACTAACAGCACAAGACCTTCCCACCCGCATCATGTACACCCCTCTCCAAACAACAGAATGAATTTCACCTCCCCTTACTGTGGTGATATTGTGTTCCCCAAAATATTGTGCACCCTAATAAACTTATCTGGGGTCAGAGAACAGAACAGTCACTAGATACGGAGGCCAGAAAATGTGGCACACACACCTTTAATCCTATCACTTGGAAGGCAGAGATCCATCCAGATCTCTGTGAGTTTAAAGCCACACTGGAAACAGCCAGGCATGGTGACACACACCTTTAATCCCAGGAAGTGAGGCTTTAATCCCAGGAAGTGATGGCAGGAAGCAGGAAGGTATATAAGGCGTGAAAACCAGGAACTAGGCAGGTTAAGCTTTTAGGCTTTGGGGCAGCACAGTTCAGTTGAGAGGCTTCCAGTCTGAGGAAACAGGATCAGCTGAGGAACTGGAGAGGTGAGGTGGCTGTGGCTTGTTCTGCTTCTCTAATCTTCCAGTGTTCATCACAATAACTGGCACCGGGTTTGTTTTTATTAATGACTGTTTAAGATTCATGCTACACCTTACAACAGTCAAACTCATACAGATTATATGTTCATACTATTTTTGTGTATGGTGAGAAGAATAGAGATACTGATCTGGTCTGAACTGGTTTTAAGTGTATGTGTAATAAGTCAAAATTGTGCCCTCAAGTGAACTTTTAGGGAGAACTTTTATTTGGAATACTTAAAAAAATTTTTTAAATCTATCAGTATATGTGTATGTGTCAGTGTGGGTATATGCACATGTGGGCTGTTGACTTTAGAAGCCAGACATTAGCTATAGACAAATTCCTAAATGGTCTTATTAAATGAAAAACACAGAGCCAGATATAGGAGTTAAAGCCTAAGAGAGATCAGAGGAATAGGAACAGCCATGAGCTAACTTCATCTCACCAACTCTGCAGCTTCCAAATGTGAAGCTTTTACTTTTTTACTTCCTGTTTACACACGTCTAGTCTATACGCCTTGCTGTTCTGCCATCTGATTTGCTCTCTCTGTTCAGCTATATCACTTCCTCTTCCTGCCCAGCTCTGTCACTTCCTGTCTGTCAGTACAGACCTCTAGACCTTCGAGGTTAACTTGTGCTGGAATTTAAAGCGTGTGCCACCACACATGGCTCTGTTCCCAGTGTAGCCTTGAACTCACAGAGATCAAGACAGATCCCTGCCTGCCAAGTGATAAGATTAAAGGTATGTGCTACCATTGCCTGACTTCTTTGTTTATTTATAATGGCTTGGTTTCCTCTGATCTCCAGGCAAGCTTTATTTATTAGAGCACAAATAAAATATCACCATAATTAGCTCCTGTAGAGTTGGAGTTGCAGGTGATTGTGAGCTGCCTAACTTGGGTGACAGGAATCAAACTCAAGTTCTCTGGAAGAGCAGAAAGTATCACTGAGTCATTTCTCCAGTCTCCTATTTAGCCTCTCATGCCTATGCATAATTGGGCATTGTAGTGGTTTGAATAGGAATGGCCTCCATAGATTCATGTGTTTGAATACTTAGCCCATAGGAAGTGGCACTATTAGGAGATATGGCCTTTGTTGGAGTAGGTGTGGCTTGTTGGAGAAAGTGTGTTACTGTGGAGGCAGGCTTTGAGGTCTTATACACTCAGTCTACTCCCAACATGGCGTACAGTCTGCTGCCTGCGGACCAAGATGTAAAATGCTTAGCTACCTGTCCAGCACCATACCTGCCTGCATGCTGTCATGCTTCTTGATATGATGATAATGGACTAAACCTTGGGAATTGTAAGCCAGCCCCAATTAAATGTTTTCCTTTATAAGAGTTGTTACGGTCGTGGTGTCACTTCACAACTATAAGACCTTAACTAAGATAAGCATATAGATGATTAAAATCTGATACATTATAGTAAGAATAATGCACAGTAGAAAAACTCACTATATCTATCAGTCAAAAAAATAAACCCACTCTCAATATGCTCCTTAGCAATCAAACTCGTTTTCCTGAATCCTATAAAAGGAAGCCTCAGTAATAATCAGGGCCTTTGAGTTATATCTACTCATGCTCTCTTACAGTATTTTCTGATCTTTTCTTTCCTTTCAATTAGTTTCCTTGTCATTTTTGAAAATCTGTGTGGGATTTTACTTCAAGTTCTTGAATAAAAAGCCAAGAACTTGGAAACACCTGGCCCTGACCCCAATCAGTGATGAGTGATCAATATGAAAATTAAGAAAGAAGTCCCCAGAGACAGGAGTGTGCACGGTGCCTTAGGAATTCTCAAGTAATCTTGCTAGAAATGTTTTCAGCCTATTCAATGCAGCAGACCTTTGCTGTGGAATGATCCTTCTGTACACTGTGTGAATATATGTTGCCATGGATGGTTTAATAAACAAGCTGACTGGCCAATAGCTGAACAAGATAAAGTTAGGTGGGAAAGCCACAAGAATATTGGTTCATTTGGAAGCAATTTCATTCCATCTTCGGTTGGTGATATATACCAATAATTCCAGTACTCAGAAAGTAGAAGCAGAAGGACCCAGAGCTCAAGGTCAGCCTCAGGTACATAGTCAGTTTATAGTTAACCTTGGTCACAAAGATAATATTGGGAAAAAACTGAGAAAAAAAACAGAAAAGATAAAAAAATTTATTGTATTTTTAAAGCTGTCAAAAACTTAAGAATCAGAGAAAGAAAAATTTTAGAATAAAAAGACATAGGTTATGAATGAACTCTACAAGGACAGCAGAAAGACCTAAAAATAAAATTGTCTCTGAAAAAAATTAATATTTATATCTTGTTGAAAAAGAAAATATAAAAATCCTCATGCTACCCAGGCAACAAATATGAATGCAGATACTTCTTAACTACACAAGCTTTAGAGTAGGACAATTCAAGACTCTGGTTATTCTCACACTGGTGAAAAGGTACGTTATTAGACTCTGCTGATAACCCTCGTAGACACTGTTTGCATGTATGTATGTGTGGATGGATAGCTGTATGCATGCATGTATCATTTTGTGAGAAATGGTCTTGTCCAGTAGCTAGGGCTGCACTAAATTCACAATCCTCCTGCCTCAGCATCCTGATTTCTGAGATTAAAAGCATGAGCTTCCAGGGCCTACTGGGTACTTCAGTAATTCTTTATTCTGTGATCTTTTCCCTTCCCTTCCCTTCCCTTCCCTTCCCTTCCCTTCCCTTCCCTTCCCTTCCCTTCCCTTCCCTTCCCTTCCCTTCCCTTCCCTTCCCCTCCCTTCCCTCCCCTCCCCTCCTCTCCCCTCCCCTCCCAACTCTTTCCCTCTTCCTATTCCCCTCCCCTACAGACCTAGACATTTAATACTTAATATTTGTTTCTTTATATCCAATTATTTGTTTAGAGTTTTTCTAAAGAAACAGAGTTTTATTGTATTTTATTTATTATTTTTGGTGTGTGTGTGTGTGTGTGTGTGTGTGTGTGTGTGTGTATGTCTGCCTGTTGTTGGTCAACTTGCTTGTGCCATGAGTCAGTTTTCATGTCTTTCCTTTCCCTGTGGATCTGAGGATTAAAAGCAGGGGACAATGGCCCAAATTGGGTTTCAAGGAGACAAACTTTGTGTTGTGTTTTGTTTTGTCTTTTGAAGAAGAAGAGGACATGAATATCGGGAAAATGGGGCTGTGTGAGTGAACATGATCTAAATACATTTTCTACATATATGAAATTAGAAGAAGTCAACTTAAGAAAAGAAGGCAAACATTGAAAAATCAACCTCGTTTGTTACCAGCCAGTAGTGTGCATTAAGAAGACTCTTAACAGTTGGTAATATCACAAAGACTAAATGAGATTCAGGATTTAGAAGTCAGAAACTGATTTCCTTCGCCCAGGGTCTCTGGGCTTCTGCCTCAGGTTTACAGCTGCAATTGTCTGGCTTCCTCATCTAGAAGGAAGCCGCCCCAGTCCTCTGCTCTACTTGCAGTGTTTACACAGATTCACCTTTCACTCCCACTCCTGATAAGAAGAGCTGCATTTCCTTGGAGATGAAGCAGTCCAGATGCCGGTGTGATGGAGGGTTGATGAGTGCAAGGCTGTGAGGTGATTGCTGCCATTCTTAATGGCTGGAGTGTAAAGTTTTGGAAGTGTAAAAACTTCCAACTTACCCATCACTTGCTACAAGACACTTTAAATCAAAGAAAGTAAAGACTTTCGACATTGGAACACGTGGCCAAGTGCTTACACTGTGGTCCCTAGAATCAATACAATCTATGGGATGAAACTTTAATGATAAAACGTTTTCCTTCATGCTTTGTCTTTTCTGTCATTTAAAGTTTAAAACTCTCCCTTTTCTTGGCTTGTGTGTTGGTCAAAAAAAAAAAAAAAAAAACACTCCAAACATTTACGTGACTTCTGCTTTCGGTCTGAGCAGAGGGAAAAGCCTTTTGTTGTAGGTAGTAAAAATCAAGGGAAACAGAGAAAGGGTCACGATTTGCCAAAGGACAAAGGTCATAATGAGTGACTGACTCAAGGGGCCATAAGGTCAAAGGAGCAACTGGAATCCCATAACCTCCCCTTCACATTTTACATCAGAGAGGCCAGCAGAGCTTTCTAACTTCTGTGAAAGAACCCGTACACATGTTCACATTTTTCCTTGAAAAATTACTTGAAAATGATTCTGCTCAAGATGATTTTTTTCCCTTTGAAACCAAATGGCATGAAATAGGCTTTTATATAAATTGAATGTCTCCTTAGCCGTTTATTCGTATTCGATGCTGGCATCCAAGAGGAGGAAGAACTAACAGAGATTAATATGTGTTTTTTAAATGGAAAAATAGGATCATTATTTAGAAGATCAAAGCCTGGACAGAAGAAGCACATTTATCTTTCTTATTTTCCTTTTCAGTCTCCTGTGTATTTATGGACTGTACCTAAAATCCTAGTTTTGAGTTTTGAGAAAAATAACAAAGTAACAGGCATCACTCACTAATGCATCCCATTTTGAATACATCTTCATGCTAAAATTCTGTAGTAATCATTCTACTTCATTAGTTTTCCTTTTACTGATTTAAAACAGCAAAGACCTCGGTGATGCCAGGGCCACTCTTTAGGTCAGAGTTTCTGTGGCAGCCTCATGACATATCAGAAGTTTGGAGATGCAGCTACAGCATGTGAGGTGGGGGGAAGGTACAGAGCCTTGCTTTTCAACTCCATTGGTTTCTAACCTCTCATGAGCACTTAATTCCTCCTAGAGAAGGAAATGGTCACGGTGTAGAATCCTGCGGCCCGTGAAGGGTAATTGGATAACATCTTTTGAAAGATTTGCAAGGCTGCCAAAGATCTTGCCAGCTTTAAACCTGATTGATTCAGTGTGAAAAGATCGGAACAATCCGACCTAAAAGTTTAAAGACAGACCTTCCCTGTGAAAGCATAATTTAGGGGCTGTAATAAAATTGTATTGGAAACAGCACATTGAAGTACACAGTCATACATTGTAAAAGTTAGCATTATGTTAAAGGACTTTTCTCTCTATCTTAAATCTCCCAAAGAACCTAAATCTTGCACCGGATACTTCAATAATGACATACTTTTGTTTTTGCTTTTTTTTTTTCCTCCAAGATTTCCCTACAGAAAGATACAACTAGCTGACGACATTACCTTCCTACCCAACTTTACTTTTTGTTAATGAAACTTCATAGAATTTATGCAACTTTCATCATATTAGGTAAGACAAAGGAGGCCAAAGTCTTAGTCAATGAAGAGTAGTTTGAATAGACTTGTCCCATATTTTAATTTTTTAAAGTGCTGATTCTCATCATATATTAATTTCCATCTTGACAAAATATATATACTCCTAATTAGGGCAATATTTTATGGATGGGCTCCACTGCTTTTGATGAGTCAGACAAATTAATGATTAAACATCTTCCAGCTAATTGCTTCAGGCCATTAATTATTTATCTGAATCTATAAGTCTATCATTCTATTAACATCCATTTCCTGCTGCCTGTTTGAGAAGTGGCAGGTTTGAATAAAGGAAAACATAAAAATTCCAAATAAATAAAATTAAGTAGAGTACACATGGCTTTTTCTTTTTTATTTCTTTATTGTTGGGGAAATTGAAATGGTGGTACTCAAACAAAGGTCTAGTTGTGTTTAAACAATGCTCCTTTTGTGACATGCTGCCTGACTCTGTTTCCTCCTCAGATTTCGGTTTGGAGGATTTAGTGGGATGAAGGCATTCATTGGCCTCTTACCTGCAGTTAGAGGGAATGCCATTTGCCTTTTGAAGCTTTCTTCTCCCTTAGATGTTTAACTCAGGAATCTTGATTGATGGACACTTGTCTCACTAGATACGTGTTTACAAGTGGTCAGGATTGATTTTTTTTTGTAGATTTATTAGAAAACAAATTTTCCAACAGATTGGGAGCTTGTGTTCTTCCTATTGTTAAAAAGAAAGAACAGTAATGTTAAGAAAAATGTAATTAAAAAGAAATAAATTAAGACATATGTGGAGAAAGAAAGATCTTCTGTAGTAAAAACACCAAGTGAAAAGGGCTTTTAGGAAGGATGGAGGGCCAAAGCCCGAGGCTCTCACATTACTTTCCTGAAGAATTAGGTAATCATTTGGCTCAAGCTCTTACCCCGTTCCACATTCTAACCAGAGTTAAGTGTCAAGGAGGTAATTTAATCACTCTCCTGAGAAGCCTCCCTGTTTTGTGAATTAGAAGAGTTTCCCCCCTTTTATTGAAGTCATCAGGGTCAAATAAATTCAAGTGTATCACCTTCCAGCTGGTGGTCAGTACTGTCTGCTCATCAGGTTGATCTGCCAGAGTTCTCCTGCTCTTTCTCACTACCTTGTAGTTAGTAAGCTGAAAATTGTTAATAAAAGAGAAAATATTCCAGGGGAATCAAAGAGATCAGCGACTGGCAAGATAACAGAGATATTTAATATATATTTATGTATGTCTCACATCAAGTATCTCTGTTGCCCTATAAAAAGGACACAACTGTATGGCTTTTAGGGATCCTGATTTTTGGTTCTAGTGCCATCTAGTGGCAAGGTAGAGGGAGACAGGGTACAAGAGGCCTTACGGTCATTACTAGGTAATGATTAATATTCTTCAAAACTTGGGTATTAAAAAATGATAAAACAAAATACTAAAAAAGAAACTCCAGCTCCAAATTCTATCACTTTCCAGAGAGAAATCTGTATAGGAACCTCATGAGTAAAAGGATTAAGACCAAAGTCTATTTTGTTGGTTTTTTTGGACATTCCACATGTTCCACACGGTCTGATGCCAGCCTTCCTCTATAGCATGACTTGAAACTATTCTTTCCCACGAGTTTTTCTCAGAAGCTGGGCTTCTAGGACCCTCAAAATCCTTCACCTTCTTTGCCCCTGTCATCTTCCCAAGAGTGGATTCCGCCACTGTGTATACTCTCCAGTTTGGGGGACCCTTGCCCTTGGTTTGTTACCTTCGGTATTTGTGTCATTATTAAGCCTCCCTTTCTATGTACTTCACCCTCTGATTGAACATCTCTAGGGGCAGAACATTCAACGCATCCCAGGTAGATTACAGTGTTTTCAGAATCAGTGGTGGTACCATATGCTGAACCCACACCTCCAGCCTTAGACCCCAGTACTAAATACAGGTAGGGCTCAGCACCCAGACTTTGGTATGTAATAATCTGGTTTCAGATTCCAACTTTTCATTTTTGGAACATGATTTCTCTAGATTGATTTCAATGAATCAGATTATATGTCTGAAAGCATTTACAACAGTGTGTAACACACGCTTCACAGGGGGTTTCTTTTATAGCATTGGAAGTCACTGTAACAGAGTGATGGTTGTAGTAATGGTAACACTTGAAAAGAGTGTACTGAACAACATGTTTAACTGCATACATATGGAAGAGCAAAACTATGATGTTCTACTATGTAAAGTGCCGTGGGACATAAGTTTAGGAAATATTCCACACTATGCGCAGTTATATACTGTATACAGGTATGTTCTCTGTTGACATCACTATAATAATTAGTTTAATAAAGGCTGATAATTCATGAGATACAACAGTCTATGTAATTTTGGGTAACTTGGCAGCTAAACGTATGCAAGCACAATGATTCCTTTCAATGTATCAACTTAACATATCATTACATCTTAGGTCTAGGAGAGGGATCCTCAACTCAAAATCTTTAAGGAAAGGGAAACCAACTTTGTAACTGAGGGAAACCAAGTCCTGGAGATAATACAGAGGAACTGAAGGAAGAGAACGCGAAGTAAGAGATGGAGCCAAGAAAGAGCAACACGTTGAAAACGAAGAGAGGGAAAACAGAGGGGTCTCTGCTCTACGGAGAGGACATACTCCCCTTGTAATTCTGCCGTTACATGTTGTTGCAAACCTAGAAACAAGACAGATTTGTTTTAATGTATTCTTGTATAGGTCATAATTAGCCGTGACTTTGTGTGGGTTGAAACTGAGATGTTAGCAAGGCCCTATAGGCTCTTCTATTTTCAGATTCATAAGTTGCCTGAAATCTTGGCCTTGGGCCCTTCCTTCCTCAGCTGAGGTACTTGGAGTACTCCTACAACCTCAGTTGAATCTTCTCTCTTGCCTCCCTCCTCAGCTTTTAAGAATATTGAACCCAATTGAATATCCCTAATTTAAAGCTAGTGAATCAGAAATAGTAGTTCTGTCTTTGACCTTAACACCCTTTCATTTCATAATACAGTGTATGGTGTGTGTATAGACAGGGGACGGTGGGAATATTGACTACTTTGTGGCAAAATAGCAGGGGGATAGGAAGCTCACTGAGGTGGTGTTATGTACTTCTGAGAAATGGACGTGTAACTTATTAGTCTTCCCTCTGCCCATCTATCTACCTTCTTGCCTTCTGACAATGGGGGAACGCTGGAGAATGAGGAGCAAGTTGGGATTTATTTGGTAAGAAATGATGCTTCTCACTCTTGTGTGACTCAGTAAAGATGTGATGTGCTCTAATAGGAAAGTGATTGTTCAAGGCAGCTAGAAAAATAAGTGCCCTCATCTGAAGAGGGTGATTTTGGAAAGCTGTCCTTCTTCAAGGCTGACGCAGACCCCTGGAAGGTTACACAGGCAGATGTATAGAACAGCCATAAGGCCTCTGGCCGGACTTGGTTGTGGGGATCAAGGCTTCACAACCATGGGACAAGTAAGAGATTCCTGTGCTCTCGTGTCCCCTGCAAAAACCTGTCCTCTGTTTATCATACTTGGAGACAGGTTTTTCTATGGTCTCTTCCAGATTTCTACAAGTTCCTTGTAGTGTTTCTGAGAGTTCTAGAATATTCTATTATACAAGTAACCTTGGTCTCTTGCATAATCTTCTTTCTTGGGGATTTATTTGCTGGAAGTAAAGAACATGCTATTTCAGTTCAGTCTCAGCACACTTCTCAGAGTTTCTGTCACTGGATTTGCCACAGATCAAGTATATGAATGCTTTACAAGACATAATGGTGAATTTTAAGCATTCACAGTAAAGTATTCAAGTGTGTATCAGGATACATATGTGCCACCATGACATTCAAACTGTGGTTCTCAGCCTTGTTTGGCAGCTTGTGAGGGATGTATAAATGGGTGCCCTCTCCGTAGACTGGTAGCAACACAATCTTCATTTCAGCCTTGGCCCCATGTGCCTTGGCTGCACACAGAAGTCTGAGAGGCTCTAGAATTGGACTCTTCTCTGGTAGACAGCATTGTGTGCATGCCTCACATTTAAAAGTAGTGAGTCGATTTACAACTCATTGAAGGAAAAATGGTATATAAGACACATCTAAACACAGCGATCTCTGAACACCTAAGCAAACGACTGAAGTTCAGGGAGTGGAGAACTGATGGGGGTTGGTGTTGTTGGTGGTGGTTGTGGTGGTGGTAGTGGTGGTGGCCAAAGCTACCACATCTTTGTACACATAGAGCAATGCATACAACCTGTCTTAGTCAGGGTTTCTATTGCTGTGAAGAGACACCATGACCACAGCAACTCTTACAAGTAAAAACATTTAATTTAATTGGGGTGGCTTACAGTTTCAGAGGTTCAGTCCATTATCATTATGGCAAGGAGCATGGCGGTATGCAGGCAGATGTGGTGCTGGAGAAGTAGCTGAGAGTCTTACATCTTGTAGACAACAGGGAAATCAACCGTGACACTGGGTGTAGCTTGAGCATAGGAGAACTCAAAGCCCACCTTCATGGTGACACATTTCCTTCAACAAGTTCACACCTACTCCAACAAAGCAATGTCTCCTAATAGTGTCTCTCTCTTTGGGGGCCATTTTCTTTCAAAACATTATGCAGTCGCCCTTTGGGGGTGATTTTCTTTCAAGCCACCACCCAACTCTATTCCCAGCTCTTTCTTTTTCCTTTCCCATGTGTACCTTGAAACGTAATTATTATTTTTGTTTTCCACATAAGTCACTGACTTCAAGTCTTTGTCTGTTTGTTTGTTCTTTTCCACTCTGTCAACAGACATTATTCAGCACTTGCCTCTATCCCATTCTAAGTATTGAGAAGTGATTCAGAGTCACTGTCCTCAGATGTATTCTATCACCCAAAATTTCTCAGGCACCTAAAATAGTTTCTTTGTCAGTATCAACCAAGAAAACAAAGGACCCACCTTTCTTAAGATTTGAGCTAATTATGGAGCTCAATGGGGCATGGACATGTTGCAGTCCTTAAGTTGTACATGGACATCCACCCAGGCCCAGGATAAATGTTTAGCTCACATGTAAGCAAAAGTACTTGAGAGATGCAAGGATGCAAAAGCTATACTAAAATCCTTTGGGGGGCCCTAGCAGTGTAATCTGCCATATACCTGCCAGGTCTTCAGCTAAACTGGGCTCTTTCCGGCAAACAATGGCCAGAAGGTATAAAGCAGATAATCCTTTGCTCTGAATTGCTAATTGCTAGCTACTGCACCTTAGGGGAATACTGTTTTACTTCCCCAATCCTGGGGAGTGATTATTCAACCATATTTTCTTTAATCTAAGCATCACTAAACTAGAAATTTCATTAGCACAATGCATGGCCTATAATTCTCATACTTTCAAAATACCTGTATTTCATGACACATTTAAAGGGTATGGGTCTTTCATGATGTAATATTAAGGATTTATAATATGTTGTAACTGTGGTATGTCAATAGATTCTTCCAAATGACCAAGCTGTGTGCATCTATAGCTGGCTTGGAAAGTCATTTTAAAATCCAGAGGGGCATTTGTATCCATAAACTACTATTTACCTTTATTAACACCCCATTTGAAATTAATGGAGTTGACAATTAATACTTTATTTGCTAGATAATCGATTTAACAATTCAGTGCACATGTAGTAAAAAATTGTTGAAAGCTGATTATTTTTGTTTTCTAAGACTTGTAACTGCTTATGTCTATAGCTGTTTTGATATAAGAATTAAGAATTGATAAAGGAATTGTACCTGAATTGTTATTGGATGTCTCACGTGGCTTACTTGTATCATGTAATTTCATCATCATAACTTCAATCCTAAGAAGGAGACCGTGAGCTGCAGCTAATTGGAATCCGAGCAATCCAATGACCAAGTTCAGGCTCTCAGCCCTTTTACTCTCCTGGTCATTGACTTAACTTTTTCAAAGTTGATAGGGTCTGTGAAGCCTGTGCCTACATAGATTAGGCAAAAATATGGTTAACTTGAAGAACAAAATGAACAGAAATGGAAAGCAATTCATTTTACTTAATGTGAGTAAAGGATAGTTAAAATACACATGGACACGTGGTTTTGAGTACGGAAATTTCTAGGGAACATCTTTTTTTGAACAAGATTTCCTGACATTAATCCTACTTTTATATTTTTATGTTTACATATCTTACATTTGTTTTTAAGATACAATGTTTTGAGGCTACATATGTATATATCATGTATATATTTCTCTTTCTCTTCCTATCTGCACATACACACTTCATTTGTAAAATGACTATATGTTATTAGTGTGTCTCTCTTTAGACTTCTTCATAAACCTCTCAGTTCCCCAGAGTTTGGAAAAAAGTGTGATAAACAGAATGCAACCAGAACTGTGGAGTTCAAAATCTTCACCAGCAGCAACTGGCTGTGCAACCCTCAGGATCTTTGTGTGTGAGGTGAGCAGAGTAACAGAGCCTACAGGCCAGCTCATTAAAGAGTTCACTGCCTTGATAATGGTCAGTGGTGCTCTTCCTTTGTGCAAAATGTAGGGATTGATCCTTTAAACCCATTTTTTGATACGCCGGGGGGAGGGGGGAAGATAGCCTAATTTTTTTCAGTGGGGAGAGACCTAGCAAAATTCTAGACCTATCTTTCCAGTCAGTAGACAACAACTCAACCACACTCAGGCTGACTGGCATACTTTATGGCAGTCACAGACAAACCCTTACGTATGTCCCTCTAGTGGGTATCAGCATGGGTGGAGGCTAAGTCATAAGAAAGCAAAGCTCTAGTAAAATCAAGTAACAGGCGAAGGCATGTGATGGCTAGTACAACCAAGTAGTCATTGAAACAATGATCCAATGTGTATAACGTTTCTCCTAAGGTTATAATCACAGAGATGATTATTTCATAGTAATGGACAGATGATGATTGTTTCAATTTCTTTCTTTTAAGTGTTTCAGAAAGTTAATCTTTACTTCTTGGCTGTGTAAGACTTCCTTAAGGAGGCCGAAAGAGAAGCACAAATGTTTCCAATAACTATTCTGCAGATGTGCTTGACACGGATTGATTTTTTTTGTAATTATACATATGTTTATTTTAAAATTATATTAGTGGGGCTGGAGAGATGGCTCAACAATTAAGAGCTCTGGCTGTTTTTCCCGAGGACCCAAGTTCCATCCCCAGTACCCATGTAGTTACTTACAAGTGTTTGTAATTCTATTTCCAGGAAATCTGACTCCTTCTTCTGGCCTCCAAGGGCACCAAACACACACATAGTCCACAAACACACATGTAGGCAAACCCCCAGATACATAAATAAATAAAAAGAAAATTACACTTGGAAATGATTTGTTTAAAATTGGTATATTTGTAGCCCTTGCGCGAAGTCAATCATTAAAGGAGGGTTTGGAAGTAGGGAGGAGAGTGGAAGCTGGCAGAGCTGAAAGAAGGTTCTGGGGAGATACTGACTGAGGTACACAAGCCTTCAGTCAGAAAGAAGAATCTCAAGAGACCTCTGTATAACACCGAGTTATAATTAGTAGCCATGTCTTGTATTACTGTTATGTGTATGTGTGTACACATACTGTGTTAGATAATTTCATATCAACTTGACACAAACTGAAGTCATGTGCGAGGAGTGAACCTCAGTTAGGAGAATGATTTCATAAGATTAGGCTATGTTTGAGTTCCTGTCCTAATTTCCCTCAGTGATGGACTACGGAAGAGTAAGCCAAATAAACCCTTTCCTCCTAACTTGCTTTTGGTCATGATGTACCCACCCATCCATCATCCATTCATCCACCCACCCATCCATCATCCATCCATCCATCCACCCATCCATCCATCCATCCACCCATCCATCCATCATCATCATCCTTATCTATCTATCTATCTATCTATCTATCTATCTATCTATCTATCTATCTATCTCTCTTTCTCCTTTGGAGAACCTGCTAAGTATATTTAGTGTTGTTTGCATGTACATGCCTTTAGGAGTAACTGCTTGGGATTGGATAACCCATCAGGGGCACATTCCTGGAGAAGACTGATTTTACCTCTCTCAGAAGTCATTAAACATCTATAGCCCTTTATCTATGGCTGGTGCCTTGTGAGACTTATTATATATATGTTGGCATGCCAACTATTGTTGTCCTTGTGCGGGTCTTGTTTAGGCAACCATTTCCTGAATGCAGCTTCATTGTCTTATATAGAAGACACTATCCTATCCAGCAGCAGGTATCCTCATCCTCTGACTCCAACCAGAAGGGAATTTTTGAGACAATGTTTCAGTTTGTAGCCCAAGATGGCTTCAAAGTTAAGGAACTTCCTGCCTTGACTTCCTGAGTTGCGAGTGAAAGCATCGGCCTCAACGGGCTACAATTTACTTTGTATTTAGTTTTTGTTGTTGTTTTTTTTTTCTTTCTTTTTTTTGAGACAAGGTTTGTCTCTGTGTAGCCCCGGCTGTCCTGGAATTCACTGTGTAGACCAGGCTGGCCTCGACCTCAGAGATTCACGTGCCTCTGCCTCTAGAGTGCTGGGATTAAAGGCATATGCCACCACACTTGGCATTGTATATAGTTTGAGTTGAAGATTTATAGTCTAGACCCTAGACTCTAGGATATTATGTTTAACTCTTAATTTTATTTGCACAATCTGAGTGAAACTATACTCTATCAAGGCCACTTCTAAGATGTGAACATGACAGAATAAAACGCAAATCATAAAAGTTAAAAAGTTAAAGACTTTCGTTGGTGTTCTCTTTAAACCTTTTTTGAGATGACCATGAAGTATGTTTGCCTAAGTAAACTACATGCATGAGGATGGGTTAGTTAATAGGCTCAGAGTCAGACTGCCTTGCCATAGCTGCCAACTTGGCTGCTTTATATGAAGTAAGTTATTCTCAGTTGTCTCAAGGGGAAAGCATGGGGAACTTAGAATAGATTTCTGCATATATCGAGCTGTTACAAGGATTTACATATGAATTCACATATGTAAGTCTGGTACATAATTAATAATCAATATGTGCTTATTATTACTATTAATTTTAAACTATTTTATAGCCATCTCTCCAAACACCTACCCATAGTGGCAGCTTTTCCCCAAATCTCTTTTCTGTCTGTCTCTTAGATTCCACCTAATTACCCCCCTGTGTTTCACATCTATTGTCTTCTTCTTTTCTCCTAGGCTTGGCTCTTTTCTTTCTAGCATAAAGTTTACTTAGATTTTGTAGGCAAAACCTTCCACCGAGGATTCATCAGTCTCGTAAGCATATGGAGTTTAATCCAAGTGTTTAGTAGGCGAATACAGTCTTTTTTCTAAAAACAAAGCAAAACAAAATAAAACAACAAACAACAGTAATTAGTACAGGAATGCGGGGTTGGGCTTTTATTTCTCATATTTTGTATTCTTTATAATCTAGTTGGTTCTCAGATAGTTTTTCTCAATTCTACTTATATAACTTACACATATATTTATTTGAGCGTGGATTCATTCAGTCTTCTACCCAAATGACTGAAAGCATATGCTGACAATTCTTTTTAGCAATTAATACAATTTGATTTAATGGGTTGAGTTTATTACGAGGAGCTGAGGGTTTTATTGATTTCTCATTCAAAATAATTCCCTCTTGAGCATAGTGGAGAAACACATTTAGAAATGACCTTTGGGAACATTTCAAAAGTTCACTCTGCTAAAATTTCTTGATAACTTAAGAACATGACAAAAATGTATTTATAGTATGTCCTTCAGTGCTGTGTGGTACTCTACAGACAATGATTGCTTGTGGGTAACATTGTGGGTAACAACAATGCTACCTCTCTTCAGGTAAGCTGCAGGGTGGGTTGCTGATTTTGTGGGTTTTACGGTAAAAACACTTGATCATGTTCTATATCAAGGTCCTGAGTGTGCAGCTGAGAAGTGCTGGCCAGCAGGATGCCATTCCAGAGTATTTGTAACATAAAAAATACAATAAGCTCAAGAGTGTAGATAATGTTAAAACACATTGGAATAATTTAGGAAGTTAGAAGTTTTGAGTATTTACTACCTTTGTTTCTATAGTAAATAATTTAACTCTATGTTTTTGATAATAACTGTACTTAACAATGTACTTTCCAAATATTGGGCTGTTTAAACATTACTCTTATAGGCCTGTATGATGTAGCTCTAGACCACCATTTTTTGTATATATGATATTTCTCCTTAAAGTGTAAACTAAAAATAATAAAGTTTAAACTAATTTTTCTTTCTGGATCAAGCAGATTATTTTTCCAAGATATGTGTAGATTTTCAGTGCACATTAATTTCTTAAATGGGTAGAAACCCATTTGGAAAAATTAAATTACAGTTATGGGTTCATAGTGTTGATATGGGACAGACACAGGAAGGCTACACTTCCATATGATTCTGTAATATACTCTTTCATCATATGCCATGCTATATATACGTATGCACTTATGTATCTAGATACAGTAGAAGATATATTTTTGTTTCTGTGAAAACCATGTTGAAAACTATGGACAAAGATGAGTTACTGCAAAAGGGTGGCTGCATGAGAAGGGTCGGATGCGCGAGCAGTGTTCCGATCGCCCTGCATCTCTCTAGAGCGTTCTTGAGAAGATACACTTGGGCATTTTAGATAAGGATTTTCTGGAGAATTCTATCCTTTTGATTTATAAACACAAATAATACCTATTGTAAGGAAAGGCAGCTAAATGTGCATACTTATGTGAAAAACAATGTAACTACTATACGTGTTATATATTTTTGAGACTTTCACACACACACATCGTGTATTTTGATCAAACCCACCCTCTACTCCTTCCCCTTCACCTCCTCTCCTACTTCTTGCACCACTTTTCCCTCCTAACTTCATTGGCATTTTTTAAAAAATTATTATTGTCTTGAAACAGGGTCTGACTATGCAGCTCTGGCTCACCTTGAAGCGGCTGTGTGGACAAAGCTGGTTCCAGACTCACTGAGATCTGCCTGCCTCTGTCTCATGAATGCTGGAATGGGCTGCCGTGGGATTCAAAAACTCCACTGAGTCCATTGTGTGCTCCCAGCATTTACATGGGTGTAGAATCATCCAGTGGGCAACCTATCAGGATCACATGCCTGGAGAAAACTGATTCTCCCTTACCCAGTGTCCTCCAATAGCCAACAACCTCTTAGGCAGAGCCAGGACTTCACGGGCTCCTCATAAGTGCACTCTAGGATCTCGGCTGGCTTGATCCCATACAGGACCTAACCATGTGGTCACAGCTGTTGTGGGCTCATACGTGCGGCTGCCGGTTGCCCAGCAAACATTATTTTACAGCAATCGTGCATTGCCTCTGCTCTGACACTCTTTCTGCCCATTTTTCCTGTGAAAGAGTTGGCCCACTGGGGATGAGGACATGTACATACACACACATCTACACACACACACACACACACACACACACACACATGCTTTTTCTCATACTCACAATTCAAAAAGACTTTAGAAAATTTTATCATTGAAAAAATTTAGGGGATACTTTTTTAATTGCTTATGGTTGTGTAATTATCAGAAACATTTGGCAGAAAGCTCACTGAGCTGTTTTGTGACATCCGTGGGATATTCTAAGTCTTATTTATGACTTTCATATTTGAAGTCATATACCCATTAGCCCCAGAAGTTCTCATAAAAATCTGAAATGTCCACATGTGATGCTGTATTCCAGGACTGGACTCTGACTTCTTTAACTCTTAACTTGTGGGTGCTTCCCTGCTGAAAGCTTAAAACACTCAAAAATTTGAGGATTCTGGGCTTGTTTATGTTACAGCTATTTATATTTAAATATAATCCCAAGTTAGAGTTCACACAAGAGGATTAGGACTTTATAAAACCATTTGGAAAATTACTTACACATTTTAATTTTAATGTCACAAACATCTTCTTTCATGGTTCTACTGTAAATGTAAACATTATGCTTTACTCTAATGAATGCAGCAAGTGCAGGGGTGTTTCTTGGTGAGAGCAATCCTGTAGCCTTCCTCCTTCCGTCTTTTACACCACCTTGCAGGTCATGGCTAAGGCCAGTGGTCCACTTCGTTTTGCATCCACACACTGAGGGCTTCCCTGTGTATTTCTACTCAAGTGTGAAATTAGTAATGGAGCTGGGTTTGTTACGGCCTCTGACTTGCTTTCCACAGTTCAAGGTGTCAGAATTATGGCTTCTATTAACGTTCCTTTGTGAAGGATTTGTGCACCAATCAGATTTGCTTCCTGCCTGAATAAGTAGTTGTGATAATTTTTGTTGTTCTTCATTTTGAAAAGTAGAGGCATCGTTCTCACCTCATTGAATTATTTCAAGCCATCCATTGGTTACAATGTGTCTAACTTGATATCTCTGTGCGCTGGCTAGGATGGTAAGCTAGAGATCAGCAAACAGAACATCGCCACTGCACAGTCTCTAACTGTGATGAACAGTCATATCCTCAAACTCCAGATGCTCACTTCCCATTTTCCTGAAATAGCAAGGTAACATCATATTGGACACAACACGCTTCCTGAATAACACCACTAGTGGACGGTGATGCTGCATGGAGGGTGGCCGGCGGCACTGGTAATGGATGCAGCAGAGCAAACCACACTTACTTGTTGGTGATAAAAAGAACCTCTCCCTCTCTCTCTCCTCCCCTGTTATGTGTACATGATTGGGAGTGCCTATTTCACAGGGTAAAGAAGTGTTCATTTACTATGGAGTTACAGGTAGTTGTGAACAGCCAGGCATGGGTGCTAGGAACCGAACTCAAGTCCTCAGGAGAAACAGTGTGCACTTTTTAACTATTGATCCATCTTTTCAGACCCCAAGTACTTCTTTTTTTTTTTTTTTTTTTTTTTTGGTTTTTCGAGACAAGGTTTCTCTGTGTAGCTTTGCGCCTCTCCTGGAACTCACTTGGTAGCCCAGGCTGGCCTCGAACTCACAGAGATCCGCCTGGCTCTGCCTCCCGAGTGCTGGGATTAAAGGCGTGCGCCACCACCGCCTGGCTCCAAGTACTTCTTTTTATAGTGTTTTTTTTTTTTAGTTTGTTTATTAAACTGTTTCATTTAAAAATTATATAAGAGAATTCTCCATCCTCCTGTTTCGTGCCTGCTGAGGCTAAATAAAGTTACACAACCACATGAGGAAAAGCCTTAATCTCGACAAAGTGTTGACTTTGTTTGTCTGATCTGTTTTATCTCGTCATCTGTATTATCGTTTGTAGTGAAGAAATCCCACTTGATCAGTCGACTCAGTGTTTCATGAGCTTTACTGTTTTCGTTGGTGTGCTTTAGCGTATGTTTTCCCACTAAGAGCCATTTCAGAAGATTTTACTATTCATCAATTCAGTGCAGAACTTTCCATCCGCAGCATAGGACAGGGAAACATTTGGGTGAGAAAACCCTTCTTATGTCTCGGACTGATTAGCCAAACTTACAGCAGCCAATAGTTGTACGTCTGTATTGACTTAAACTGTGAGTCAAGTATACAGCTCCTTCTGTGGCTTCAGCCATAGCAGACAGTGTGGGCTGCCTTTTCCCTTCCTTAGAGGAAGCTGAAGGCCAAATTCTCTGTGGGCGAAAAACAAATATATGAACACAGAAAAAATGATAAACAAAATATTTTTGTTATATCAGGTGTACTTTCTTTTATAAAGAAAAAGTATTCAATTGGGTTGGGCAAAAGCTTGAGACTTAATTTTTACCTTTATATAGAAATCAGTGAGGCAGGCTCTCTGACTTTATATGCAATGTTTAAGTTTGAACTGTATTTGTGTTCTCTGCTTCCAAAATACATTTTGTATAAAAAATGTTAGTGGTATGAACAGTAGCACAAACCCCTTCTTCCTCTGGCTAGTATTTTCCTGATATACCTATCTAAAAGTCTAACGCTGAAAGCTCTAATTCCAACTTAATATTTTCAATACCACTGTTTCACTAACTTTTATTAAAAGAGTATCCTCAGAAAAAGGCAACATTTGAAGAGTTATTAGTCATTTTTAATTATGTCAGAGTAAGTTTAGATATATTGTTGTGATCGAGAGTGGAAGTAATACAACAGAAAAATTATTCCTCAGTAGACCAAGAGTTCATTTGTAATTTTAGTTTGTTGCAACTAAGAATCCCAGGATGTTCCTAGGAGTGGTAGATTCCATGGATGTTTATTCAGGAAAAAGGATTATTCTTACCCAGCTTTTAGACTGGGCATCAGATTTAGGTATGACAGTGTGAGGCTTCTTAATTAAAATCTGTGTTAACATTACTAAGATAGAAATTTCTAATTATTGCTGTTGTTATTTCCTAATAACATATGCCCCTTAGCCAGTAGGCGATGAAGGCCTTTCTCCACTGGAAGACCATATACAGACTGAACTCTGTCATATGTAAAATGATAACAAGTGTCTAGGATTTTGCTTCAGGCATAACCAAGATATGCTAATGAAACTTAGGGCATTTCTGGTGTCTGTAGTACTTGAATTCTGACTTTTCTCTCTTCTCTCTTTTGATGCCTTCATATATGTTCATTGCTTTAAAAACTGTATTTTAAAATGCTTTCCAAGTTAATATCTCAGCCAAGACATCTTTCCTGATCTCCAGGTTTGTGTCTATACTCACATTCACTTGGGCATCTAAGAGTCCTCTCCACTTGACCATATCTAAAATTGCAGTATTTATCCATATGCATTTCTGTTCAGGTCATCTAGTTTCTCAAATAAGCCCCCCAAATTCAGGCCTAATTAGTTTTCTCTCTCCCACTTGCACTGTCCAATTCTTCAGCCAATGTTGCCCAGTCCAGGAGCTTGGCTTCCCTGTCTTCCCTGTTGCCACACAGAAGCCACTCCTCTCCATCAGGTCACTGTCCTGCTTCCCATCCCCATCCTTTCCCCTAAATCTAACAATATTCTCAGGTAAGCAGAGAGATGTTTTTCTTCTTTCCTTTTTAGCTCAATTAGATCATGATCTCTGGAGGAGTCTGAAACTCTCATCACCCTTGGAAGAAAATGCTCACCCTGGTTTCCAAGGCTTCGCGTTAGCTTGCCACTACCTCTGTCTCCAACATCACCTTCTGCCAACGCCCTTCCCACTAACTCCTCCAGCCTTACCACCTTTTATTTCCAGGTACTTGGATACTTGAAGCTTTCTCTCACCTCAGGAACTTGGCACATGCTCACTGTGCTTATTCTGGAATGCACTTCTTGCTACATTTTGAATGGTTGTTCTTGTGGATTTTCCCCTTTGCCTTCTAGATAGCAGAATAAATGCCATCTCTTTATGGACACTTGCTTGACCCCTGTGTCTTCCCACCTATAACCCTTACTATGAATGATGCCGATTTTCTTCTGTGCTTTGCACGGGAAAAACCATGCAGGGAGCCAGGAGGATGTCTCCTCACCCAGCCTGTGCTCTTCGTGTGCCTTCTGGCTCCTGATTAGTATTTGTACATAGAGGAAATAAGCACCCACTCTGCCTTGACCATTTGTTTGCTGCAGCCCCTCAGGAGCCCGTTTGTCTGTTCACCTGCTTGTGTTTCTGATGTTTGACATTTACCAGGAAACCTCCTCCCTGCCTTTTTTTGGTTTCTGTGCATTATCATGGACTTCTGTTCCCCACCATTATTTTCATGAATGTTTACAGGATTGCTTAAAAACTCAGCTCTGTAAATGAATGGCAGTTTGTTGAATGCTGAAGGACATCAAATCATGAGCAAACACGCCCCCCCTTCCCCACTCACACATACACACGAAATAATTCTATGACATTAGGACAACTTTAGAATGTATATATATATATATATATATATATATATATATATATATATATACACACACACACAAAGGAAGAAATATGTATATAACAAAGGAAGAAAGACGAGTTAAATAAAGCAATCCGTCAGAAGAGAGCAAGGCCACTGGCATCTCACTCTAAAGCACGGCAGATCTTTCACATTGCCTCACCATGCTCCTTGCTGCTTTTATACTCCAAATGCCAAACCCCAAATTTCCAGTTTTGAGAATTTAGTTTTATGCTTCCTCCCTGCATTTCTCATGATTATGGCACTAAATTTAACAATCTCCTTTTAGATTATCACATGTATTTTTGTTTATCTACAAAGTCACTCAAGAATTTCAACTCAATGCCAGTTACACCGAAGGCAAGAAAAAGATACAGAGAAACTTTGCAACTTCAGTGGCAAAAAAAAAAAATCACAGAATAGTCAGAGGTTTGCAGTGTTTTATGCTGTGACCGTGACTCTGAACACATTCCAATGACAGTCATCCATAGCAGCATCAGATTCTTACAAAATTCTTCCACTTACTCTCATGTAAGTAGAGCGCTGTTAAGGTTCTAGCATCTTCATGACATGTTACTGTTCTCAAAAGAATGCCATAACATAGTTTTTGGGAGTTCGACTAACCCTTTTAACCACAGACACAATGCCTTGTCATTGCTCTACAAAGAGGAGCTCAGTGTCGTCCACATCCATCACTTCACACCGTCCTCTCACTGTGCCATGCCTCTGATTAGGAAACCAGCCAGAGAAAGCCTTCTCAGCCCCTCCACCCAAACTCCCTGGGCCAATGGTAACTAAACACTGGAGGAGCCTTAATTGCTTAGCAACCACATTCCGGCAAAAAGGAAAAACACACGAGCAGAAACAAAGACTCAACCTTGAAGAGCAAACACTCCTCAATACTCAAAATTTGGTGGTGCTGCATGCCTGTAATTCCAGCACTTAGGAGACTAGAGACAAGAAGACCATCCAAATCTGGAGAGTAGCCTGGGCTACGTAGCAATACTACATAGGGAGAAGTTGTCTCAAAAAGCATATCAAAACAAAACAAAACAAAACAAAAAGGTTTGTAGTTTCAAATTAAGAGATGTAATATCTTACTTAAATAAATTTAGGCAAAAACAACTCTCAACCACTAACAGAAATGGTTGATATATTATGTCTGGCCAACTTAATATTGCTATGATGAACAGTGTTTATTTAATCAGTCAACAAACATGCATTAATATGTAGTAACAGTAGACAAGTTGCATAAAAGTAGTGACTGAGGTCTCAGAAAATTATTAGCTCAAATATATTTATACTTAAAATTAAAAATGTGTGTGTGTGTGTGTGTGTGTGTGTGTGTGTGTGTGTGTGTATGGTGCATCTTCATGTTCCTGTGTCATGGCATGGTGCATGTGTGGATGTCAAGACAACCTCAGGGATTGGAATAATTTTCACCCTTTCTGAAATGATATTCGGCACCGTAGACAGCAGGTTAGCTGGCAGGAAAGCATCCAGGGATATCTCAGATTCCAGCTTCCCCTCACAGTGGGCGTGCTGGGGTTACAGATGTACATTCTGTACCCAGCTTTACGTGGGTTCTAAGGATCCCAATTCAGGTCCTCATGCTTTTCGCTGCCTGTTCTATGCTGCATAGGAGATATTAAATATCTTTTGTTAGTAGCAGACTGAAATTTCAAAATTATGAAATGTTCTCCTTTCCTGTTTTCTCTGAATCTAAAACTGAACCAAATACAATCCAATTCCTAGTCAGTAGAAGTAGTTCATATAGTTTATGAAATTTCCTAAAATAAAACTTACCATTTTGTATTTAATGCAATCACATTTTGATAGGGTTGCATTCCCAAAAAGAAGGGCACGTGGTACTGCCGAATGTTGGCTAAAACAGATTACTTTCAACTTGTGATTACATTGACTTTAATGCAGCCATACGCAATTGCCATATTGTTCTCTTGTAATCAAAACTGAGATGTTTTCCATACTTCATAAAGAAAATTGGGAAATTTCACAAATAATAAGAGCCAGTTTGTTGAAAACTTGAGGGTGTAAAAGTGAAGGTAAATGTTTTGAGTTACAGTATTTTATCAGGTAACATGGGTGTGAATCTCATTATGACTTCACCTTTCTGGGTGTTGTTGACCTCCCCACAGCATAACTTAGTTCAGCGGCGTTACCATCTAGAGAATATTCTCTGTCGTCGTGTAACAAATCTTGGCGACAGCCGTGCTTTGACATCCCCACTGCTGCGGTTGAACAATCACCCTTTCAACAGCGTGACACACCTGTCTCTTATTACGTTCCCAGTGCTTGTTAATCCCTTCAGAATGCCCCGATCCCTTCGGTGCCTTTGCATTCCTCTACTTCTCTGATGTACTTTTACATGGTCCATTATATTAATTCTCTCGTTTAGTCTCCATAACCTCAAAATGATTAGCAAGTTAATTGTGCAGGGATCAGAGGGCTCTCCTCACAGCGCACCTCTGTCAAATGACACAGTTTGGGCCACTTTCTTGCTAACGCTGCCAGGGACGGTCTAGAAGGAAGAGTTGAATCACATTGGCAGCACTAATCACATATCGTTATGAAGAGGCATGAATCTGTAATCCCCAAGCTGGTGCCTTGAGCAGCATGGCATCAATAAAGGACACATTCTAGACCCCTTTGTCCACTGTAACAGGCAGGGAGCAGCCAAAATACAGTAATCGTGTCTACTTGGCTATAGTCATCATTAATTTGAATATTCAATGCCCTTAATGAATCATGTCCCATTAATTTTTATTCACTCATGAAGATGGATTTTTTTTTTGGTCAGAATTGATTTCAGATGCATTGTTCAAAGCCAAATACAGAATTACTTAAAAAAAAAAAAAAAACCTCCCAATTTACTTCCATCATTTATGTCTGTAACTTTTAAAGGCACAAATGAAAGTTACTAAATAATATTATTGAAGGGAAAGCCACAGGTAAGGAATGCCTCAGCTTCAAAAATGCCTGACCCCTCCTTCCCCCACACAGACTCATGGTTAATGTGCAACCAGGGTGATTCTCTTGTTGGATTTTTCCAAGGTCAACAAAGAAATAGAATGAGAGAGAAGAGTGTGTGTTTGGTTCATAGACAGGAAAACAGACCATGAAAACTCCTAGCAGGGTGTGACCTTATTAAGATAAATGGAAAAATAACTCACAAATGCCAAGCTACGCACACAGGAAATTGCTTAATGCAAAGGCCCTCCTCCATTTGTGGCACAGAGAGTTTCCGTGAACATTTCCGGCCTCCCTTCATTACTCTTGCCCTCAGCCACTATGTCTGCCTGAGATGGGAGCATCAGAAGGGAGGGCAGTAGAGGGCTGAGAACTAAGTAAGCACAGAGTGGAGTCCGAACAGAAGGGTGATCCCTTAGTTATTTCAGTGGCACGGCTCCATGGCACTCACCCGAGAGTCTGAAGACCTGAGTTTTATCCCTTGGAAGCACATTGTGGAAGAGGACTCACTCCACAAGTTGTCCTCAGACGTCCACTCTGATATGTGTGCACCTTCCTGATTCTGTCTAAATAAATAAATAAATGTAAAAAGAATCACCACCAATGAAGACATGTTCTACAGTTGTAAGCAATTATTTTCTAATGTAAGCTTTTAATCAAGTAGGAATATTGTTTAGTTGTAAGTTTCAAAGTATTTTACTGTTTCATTTCCTTAATTTGACCCCAAATTTAAAGAAGAAATCCACCCCTTGGGTCTCCTGGCCCTTTGGAGTCCATATATTTAGTTCCCAAACCTTGTAGTTATTAAACACACTGTTTTCCCGTAATGTGACTGTTTCCTAAATAATTTACAAATTCATCTTCAATACTTTTTTTCATTCATACTTAGAACATGACTTCTCTCTGATACTAACGCATAGTTTTTAGTGTGTTCTCTAGCATAACGTAGGAAGTAGAACAATGCTTTGCTTGGCATAACTGGTAGCTAATGATTCTGTGTGATGATCTCTGTAAACAAGGCAGATTCTTCTGAGGGGATTGCTGTAACATTGGCCACTGTTGGTTATGTGATCCACTAGAGCATTGCCAGTCACACCTTACACACTTGCCACTGCAGGATCTGTGAGGGCTTTATGATGCTGTTTTTCCCTACGTATTTGTGTATCAGAATCATAACATCAGAAGTATCAGAATCTGGTTTTATGTGTTCTTGGATCTAATCTGGTTAAAAGTAATGACAATGGGAACAACCCAGGACCAGGGGAGTTGTTGACTGCCAAGAGCCATCTCAAAGACCTGACTTACATAATGAGTGGTTTGAAAAAGCTAAAGTAGCCATGGTTACCAGCCTGAGCCACACATGAAAGTTACATGGAGATCTCTGCAAAAGTACCAACATTCAGTTGTCATCTGAGATGGGACCTGATCAGAGATTGTTTTGTTTGTCTTGGTTTCCTTAAAAGCATTCGATGTGAGTACAGACTGGGAATTTGAGTCTGTTTTTCTGTAACTGAAGGACAGCTTGGTGACCTTTTGGTAAAGTCTTCAACTGTCGAATCCCCCCACCTACTGCCGATAGTCTGAAGGGTCGTTTTTCATGTTCTCTTCTTTGTTTTGCTCTCTGTGCTGTTGATGGAGATGCTAACAGTTTGGGTTGGACTCAGAAAATCAATATCTGTTCTCCTATCAGATAGTGTCTGAAGACCCTGTTGACATGACCCTTTTGTACAAATTATTTCAAATTAACTTTCTTAAATGTCACAGTGATTCTGAAATCTGTATTCTTACATTTTATCTTAGGATATCTGTTTATATTTGGGTTAGTCACTGAGATAGTTTCTTTGACTGCCAAAACAATGCTTGCTCTGTTTCCCAGAAGTCACCTCCTTCAAGTCCTAGACATCCCTTTAATTCTAATATAAGATTTTGTAATAAATGTACTATTGAAATTTGTAATTTTATAGGCTATGTGTATTATTAGATATAAGTCTTATTTCATAAAAAATAAGGTCATGTCTTGAATGCATTTTTGAAAGTCATATTTCCTACCATTTAAACATTTTATGTACCTAGACTCCAAGTCTGAAGTAGACCCTGTTAGTGAAAATATCTTTCTTGTCCAGAAAATAGTCACATTACATTGATTCTTATTTCCCCCCTAAATCTTCGGGTGTATTTATCCTTTTATTTATTTATTTATTCATTTGTGTAACAGTCTCCTCTCCCCTTTGATTTTATAGACCTTCCTTGCTTTTCATCATTATAATTTAAAAGTGGTCCTTGTCTGGCCCACAGACCAAATATTGATTAGCTTTTGTTATACCACAAATTGCTCAGAAATTCTGTGGCTTAAAACAAAGAATTTTTATAACCACTTCTCCTGCTTCTCCAAAGGCTGGTTCATGCTGCAGGGGTCTAGGCTGGCCTCCACTTGTGCTAGCCTGAGGGCTGGCTGATGCTGCAGGGTCTAGCCTGGGCTCCACTTGTGCTAGCCCGAGGGCTGGCTGATGCTGCAGGGGTCTAGGCTGGGCTCCATTCTGCAGCATGGCTTTTCATTATCTACAGGTCAATAGAATGTAGGTGGCAGAGGTTGGAAGGGCTGGAGTGGTCGCCTTGCCCATACCTCTTCTCCTTCGAGGAATAAGGAGCCACCTGGAGTGTTTTCCTCTTAAATATGGCAGAGTCATAAAAAGAGCAAGTGGGAGCAGGACATTTAAAGTGTTCCCTCAGAAACTATGCACTCCCACCCACAGGCAATTAGTCAAAGCAGATTTCAAAGTCAAACTTGAGTCAGAGGATAAACACACTCTACTGCACTCTAATGTTGGCACAGAGGCATGGAAGGGGTGGAATTGGCCCGTCAGCCTGTCACAGGGGACTGCCCCTCACTCTGCTCACAGTTGACCTGTTAAATGACTTTCACGAACTAAAATTGCCTTCAGTATTCCTTAGTCTCAGTCTTATTGAGTCGTTAATGAGGCAGATTCTGCTTCCCCTTCCTTATGTAGTATTTATTTTCTTTATGACTAATTTTTCCCCTTTGTATTTGTAAAGTTAAGAGTTGATGCAGTTTGGACATCTGGTTTAAAGCCTTAGTTACCTAACATGCGTTTTTTTTAACAAATGGTTTCTTTTTGTCTTCTGTTGGACAAGATTGCAAGAGACATATGACACTCCTCTGCCCTTTTAAGGTTAGGCATGTGTGGCCAACGACATCTTAAGAATAAAAATCAAGCAGACACGTCTCATGCCTGATATGGGAAGAAGACTTTAATTGGGAATTCTGCCCCACCCCCAGCACTCACTCCTGTGTCCTGCGATTGTGGGAATGAATGTCGCTATAGAGGTGCAATGCCAAACCGTTGTGTACAACGCCAGTTCCCTGAACCATGGCTGAAGTCCAAAGCCAAGTGACATAAGCAAAGAATAAAACTTTTAAAGACACTAAGGTTTTGATGTTTTCTTCTTAGTGTTGACTTTAACCTATTGTGAATAATCACTCTTTTCCCTAAACTGAGGTAAAGGGAAATATAATATATAAATAAATGCAACTAAATGAATAGTACAGATCCGCAAAAGGAAAACCGTGATAGGAGAATATGACTGATTTTCAAAGATCCCGAGTCCCCCTTTGTGTTCATTGTTTGCACTTGAAATTCTTGTCTTTAGACCAGATCCCATGCTGGCGCTAGATCTGGCCAAGTAGGAGAAAAATGAGTGTGCAAAGCAGTGCCCTAAAAGGCCAGCAGAGGGTGTCCTTAGCGAGTTTCCCCTTTGTGCTTGCTTGCCTTGCACCTGGCTGACCTGAGGAGCAGAGCATCGCTGGATAGGGAGGGGGGTCTTTGTAGGAGTTGTCTGCCTTTGCCTTTGTTTCCCAGCAGCCTGACCTAACCTTGGGCTGGAATTTAATATACTTCTCCTACAGCTCTCTCCATTGATTTGCCTGCCCTGAAAATTTGACTTTGCTCCTATTTTTGTATCTTGCAAAGTGTAAGTTTGAGACAGATGGATAGATAGTAGATTCCAGGGCTTTTGGCAGGGAAGTGTCCTAATTCATGAAATATTTATGAAAAAATTCTTAAGTTAGTCTTAAGTCCCTTCAGCATCATTCCGTGTTTTTGTGTGTGACCTATTGTACCTTTGAGAAAGAATTTGAATGTTGGATATATTACACCTTAAAATGTTGCCCAGAATTATCTCAAAGTTTTCAAATGCTAAGACATTACTATAAATTCTAATATTTGCCTTAATATGAGTGTCACTTGGTGAATTCTTTTCTTTAAAGATAGGCTCTTATCATGTAGCTCTGGCATGGTGTGGAACTTGCTATCCAGGCCAGGCTTGCCTCAAACTCATCTATCTCTCTCAAGTGCTGGGAGGATGGTGTGTGCTCTCGTGCCTATCTTTACCTAGTGAATTCTTAAATATCAGTAGAATACTGCATGAGCTGTTATTCCACTTGCTGTTACATTGTAAGATGCTCCCATGAGGTAGCCTGTGTTTGTGCATGCTAATTTCCCACCTAGCTATCTTCTTTGCTGTGTTTTCCAGAGGTTTCTGGCTCAGCACTCTTGCCTGCTTCTTGTGAAGTCTAGAACTCAGCAAGTCTTGGGAGAACCATCCCATCCCATTGAGGTCACCAACATCACTGTCTTGTTTTACCACCATCAAAACAATCACTGAAGGCTCTGCTGGGTTCACCCCTTCCATAGTGGTCTACACCAGGGTTTTTTGGCTCTCATAATTATTAAATTTCTCCAAGTGAAAGGATACGATTGCGTGCTATCAGTTCACTTCTTCATGGACTTCTCATGTCTAATGTATTTGGTGTTAGTTTTGGTTGCTTGTGTATCAATATGAGGTGTAAAATAAATGACTTTTTTTTTTTTTTTTTTTTTTTTTTTTTTTAGTTTTTCGAGACAGAGTTTCTCTGTGTAGCTTTGTGCCTTTCCTGGAACTCACTTGGTAGCCCAGGCTGGCCTCGAACTCACAGAGATCCGCCTGGCTCTGCCTCCCGAGTGCTGGGATTAAAGGCGTGCGCCACCACTGCCCGGCAATAAATGACTTTTGTATTTCATTTGCTTTTCTTCTTGCTCTTTGGGAACGTGTTGGTATCCATGAACTGTTTTGCCATCTTTGTATTTAGTATGAGAGATTTCATTTCACACTGTGACAGGGCAAGGCAGTGCAGAGGCTCCTCCATCTTGTATTCTTCTTGAGGCCATTTCAGGTTTAACTAAGAATCTGAACTCCTTGATGGAGCAGCCTGAGGAAAATCACACAACTCTATTCCGGGAACCCGAGGTCAAGATGCCCTAGCTAACTTATCCTTGCTTCTGTTAAATGGCTTGCTTGCACAGAACACCCCCTCCAGCTAAGGGCTAATCTTAGCTTCTGTCAAACTGCTTGTTTATGTGAAGTCCCACCCTGCAGCTGCGGAGAACGATGCCAGGATGTGGTTTCTGCCTTCAAAAACCCTGTGCTCTGGACATTCGTACTACACTGAGGTCTGTGTACCTGGAAGTGGTCCCAGCCAGCTGTAATAAAGACTCTCATCTGGTTGTAAACTGTACCTGAGTAGTCATGTCTGATGGACTTCCTGTAACAAAAAACTTTTTTTTTTTTTTTTAAACATTAAGATTAGGATAAAAATGGTACATGTTGAGCTTTGCAGCCATGAATTATTATTAACAAAATCACTTTCAGAAGTAAAAATAACAATAAAAACAGTTTCTATACACCCCTAAAATGTATAGATATTTTATCAATACTAGTTTTCATTTTAACTAAATTCTATAGTGCCTTGCACAGCTTGGTGTCAATGCAGTGGAAACAACTCTCATGCTGCAGATGGGCCTTGGTGTGTGTGTGTGGTAAAGGCGGTGAGCCTGTGGAGACCGTAAGTATAAATCAGGGTTTGGGTGCCTTTTCTGATGCTGTTTTGCAAACATTCTCTGAGGCATTTGAACTTGCTCAGTTTCTGCAGAAGGGAACATGCTTTCAAGTCCTGATGCTCTTTCCTTGCTATGCTCAGCTTTCACCACAGTAGCAGAGTTTACTGCTCAAGCCCTGGATGTCAGTTCATTAACTGAAGCCTCAGATTCACCAGATTTAATAAGAAGCCAGCATTTACATCCTACACCACCTTCAAACGTAGTTTCTTCCAATCATGTGTTTGTTGTTGTTGTTGTTGTTGCTTTTTTTTTAAATCTTTGCAGAAAATAATTAATGGAGCTTTGATTCATTAATATGAACCAAATTATTGAGTTTGTACCATTAACAAGGTAGAAAAGATAAATTACTAATATTCTTTTCATGTAATAATTTTTTAAATGTTTTTCTGATAACTATGATTAAATAATGTGAGAAAAAATAGTTTCTGAGAAATAGGAGCCACACATTTATGAAGATTTGCTGTGTCAAATGTGCCATTTTGACTCACTTTTTTGGTATTATCACAAAATGTTTTGTTTTAAGACATCATCATACAACCAAAATTATGGTATCTCTTTTTCCTGTAACAACAACTTTTACAAGTGACACTACACTGACTAAGCATGTTGTATTTATGTATTTGAACACACAGACACACACACATATATATATATATATACACACATATAGATAAACACATATACATATAAGAATAATTAATGGAAAAAGGGCCTATGAATTTGAAAGTGTTCAAGGAGGGGTGTGTGGGAGAGTTGGGATGGAGAAGAGGGAAGGGTTAGATGTTGTAATTATATTAAAATTTCAAAAAAAGATAAAGAATAATTTTTAAAAGTTCCAAATACATGTGCAAAATACTTAAATACACTCTAATTAATTTAGTATGTATTTCTATATATGAATGAATGCATATACAGGGATACACACAACTAATAAAAATATAAGAACTATTCCATTAAAACCCTAATGGTAGAAACTAGAACTTTAAGGACCTGACATCTTGTCCCTGTTTTGATGAATGGTGGATTTCATTGTGTGGTCCTTTTTAGAAGCGGTTTGAGCTTTTACTTGATAGTCACAATGCTTGAAACCTTACGAGTGAATTAGGTTTTACAAAGCCTATGTATTTATTGGACTTTAACAAAATTGCATGATTCTGTACGTCTTGGGCATCAGCAGGAAGCGACCCTTGGGAGAGAAGGCATCACAGCTGGGAATAATTAAGCCTGATTAGTTTGCTGCTGAGAAGAATCAAACTGGAAAGAAACTTGTCTTGGCATGGGGGAGGGAAATTCCAAGCTGCATTCCCCAGCTTGTCCCAGTAGATTCCACTTCTCCAAGGGGCTGGGGGAGAATGAGAGTGTCAAATGCTTGGAAGTTTTCTCTGCTTATTTAATGCCTGCATAATCGCTGCACTGGGCCCCTCTGGTATTTGTTAGAAGCTCAGGAAAATTGACCCGATTTTTCTTTGCATATACTTTGAAACTTTTTCATATATCCTAAGGATTCCTTCATATTTTCATTTGATTTTATATAGAAAATGTTGATAGCTTAATAATTTCTATTCACTTCACATAGATTAGGATAGCTGAGGTTTCTGAGAACTTGGCATACAAATATTAGTTCCTTTAAAAAACTTTCATATCATAGGGCATAAGATTGGCTTGAATTATCCTTTAGAAGCTTTCTAAGAGGGCAGTGGGAATTTAAACAAGTGATATGCACACATATCATCCATCATTCCTGAAGCTGCCATCCTCGATAAAGAGTTGGTGTCTAAAGAGCCAGATACACTGTGCTTAATAAAGCAAAGTCAATGAAATAAAGTGATAATTGAATGCATAGTTGTTATTGGCTTCTTTTTTATATTTGAGTTACAGATATTAACTGAAAACATTTCTTTCAAATAGGATGTTAGATTACTAACAAATTACGCATATAAATTAAACATGACGCTGTTCTAGACTTTTAAAAATCTATCAGATTGCTTATTTTCAGTTCTCTTGTCAGTGGGTGCTCACATTTGTTGCTTTATTATAGATGCCCTAGTTAGCATATTAAACCTTCTGCAGTAGAAACAGTGTGACTCGGTAATATGAGGTTATAGGCAATAATGATAAGAATTTGATTTTTCCCTCTAAGCAAGTAAGTTATTTTTATTTTATTTTGTTATTTAAAATTTTTGTTTTATTTATGTGTGTGTGTGGTGGTTTGCAAAAACTCTCCCAGAGACCAGAGCTTGCAGCTCTCACCTTCGGCTCCTATGATCGCTCATCTTCACACTCAGGGCTTTCTATAATATCTGCTCTGTAGCTGGAGTTTTCCTGCCTGGCCCACAGTCTGGATAAATCTCTCTCACCTACCAGTCCCACAGCCACTCAGACCCAACCAAATAAACACAGAGACTTATACTGGTTACAAACTGTATGGCCGTGGCAGGCTTCTTGCTAACTGTTCTTACAGCTTAAATTAATCCATTTCCATAAATCTATACTTTGCCACATGGCTCGTGGCTTACCGGCATCTTCACATGCTGTTTGTCATTGTGGCGGCTGGCAGTGTCTCTCTGACTCAGCCTTCCACTTCCTAGCTTTATTCTCCTCCTTGCCCCGCCTATACTTCCTGCCTAGCCAACGGCCAATCAGTGTTTTATTGATTAATCAGCAACACATTTGCCATACATCCCACAGCACTGCTCTTTGCTGCTCTCTGGATCTGGTATTCAGCCATCTTGTGCCTGGGTGGGTCTGTGGCTAAAAGACCCGCAAGCTCCTCTGTTTGTCATTTTTCTTTCTTCCTAAAATGACTTTCATTTTCATTTGTGTGTGTGTGTGTGTGTGTGTGTGTGTGTGTGTGTGTGTGTGTATGCTCACATGTGGGTGAGTGGCTGTAGAGGACAGAGGAAGGAACTGGACCTCTTGAATCTGGAGTTAGAGGCATTTATACTGCAATCTGCACGACATTCTCCATAATAGTACAGCAAGTACTTTTTTTTTTTTTTTTTTTCCAGACAGGGTGTCTCTGTGTAGTTTTGGTGCCTGTCCTAGATCTTGCTCTGTAGCCCAGGCTGGCCTCAAACTCACAGAGATCCGCCTGGCTCTGCCTCCTGAGTGCTGGGATTAAAGGCGTGTGCTACTGCTGCCCGGCAAGTACACTTAACTGCTAAGCCATCTCTCCATCTCGCTAGCCCCTGCTCCGTTGTTGTTCTTCATGCCAGCAGCTCAGCCAGCTCAACCCACAGGAAAGGTCAGAGTTGACGAGGGAAAACCATTTGGGAGAAGCTTTCATTGGCACCCAATATTGTAACATCAGGGATAGTATACAGGAAGGAAGACTAGAGTGGCTAAAAAGACCAAAAAGACTCTCAGGCTGCTTACACAGCTGGAATAAACGGCCATGGCTCGGATGTGTCCAGTTTCCATTTCCGCTATCACAGCCTTGCGTGACTGTGGTGTCTCCATCCCTCCAATCATGAACTTTTGCTAAGTCACCTGGGAAATGCTCCCCTGGGTCTCGGTGAGAATCAATCACTTCAAGAAGGGTGGGGTCATGAAGGGGTCACTGAAGTTTTTCAAGGCAGGTGGTCTCTCCCAGGAGTTGATTACAAGCTCTCTGGGGCCGCCTTGACTGGACCAAGGCCTCCTGTAGCAGAAGTGGCTTCAGTAGTGACAATGATTTCGATGGTCTTCGTAGCTAGTTTTGGGGCAGCTTTGATGTCAGTCCAGCTAGGTTTCTGCTCAAGACAACCAGGCATAAGGAAATGATATGACAATTGTCTATCAGATGGCCAACTTAAGGTCACTTAAAAGGGAAAACATCGAAAGGGGATTAGAATAAATATCCATCATGGAATTAACATTCCCAACAGGACTTAAAAGTGCCTAGCTCCTAGCTGAAGATCCTAAAGAAGTGTTGGTCCTTCTGATCTGACAGGCCTACTTACCTATCATCCTGCTACAGTGATGCACTTTTTGGTCCTCATGCCTCCCTACAAAAGGGACAGGAAAATTTGCCTTGGACTTGGCCTGGGATTGTAGTGTGCCATGGAGAATGTTTAGCATCTCCAGTGCTCACTTAGTATGTGGCAAGAGCATCCCACTCATGTTCCAAAGTCACCAAAGGAGCAGATCTGTATCAGCTAAAATCCACATGCTAGAGCAACACCCATCTGCTCTTTTCCTGTAAAGAACACTGGGTCTTTAACTCATCACTGGAGAGAAAACACATTGAAGTGACTGCTTTTTCTTACTTTGCTGTTGTGTGTGACTGAAGACAATGCAGTCCGGTCTGCTCTCATGATGAATGGTGGGGATTGACTTGCCCACTGCCCACATCTAGGGAGTGTGAAAGTCAACATCAGTCACCAGCCATCTGTGAGCACATGAGCCATGGATCCTCCAAGCCAGCCTTTATCAGTAAGACTGTCAGCATGTCAATCATTCTAACACTTGACTTTGTCTTATCTGATCTTGGAAAGGAAAAAAGGACACTGTTCATAGGCCCACTGCCACCTATTCATATAACGCCACCGCACAGAAGTACTGAGTCCATGACTATGTGTCTTCCAGGCTTCATTTCCTGCATGGCACACTTCCTGAGTGTATTAACCCAGACCCTGGAGCTCAAAGTAACACTGCTGTACTGAACTTTCTAAAGTCAGCTAGGCAGGTATGTGCTGACGCCGGCACCATTTCCATCTCACTGTACAGCAGTGGTTTTTGTATTTTTCCTGTACCTTTGACTGTAACAGGTCAAGGTTCCATAACAGGGGTATCTGCCCTGTAACCCCATGTCAAGCTCTCTAATTGTGTCACCGACAGCCAGTCTCAGTCCCGTACTGCCGTGTGTGCTCTGCACACAGTGAAAACGAACCCTTCAGTGTTAGTTGGAAAGAAGTGTTCTCTTTGAAGCACCAAACCACATTTTTTTTTTAAAGGAAGAGAGTCTTTATTTTGTGGGATAATGGAGGTGTCATAACATGGAACATTATCAGATCTTTTTTGTCAGTGACTTCAAACGCTAAACACATTACCACATATACCTTGAAGTTGAAACTTCTTGTTTTAAAATGCTCTTGATGGCAGTGTGACATGACAGAGGTGTACTAGCCTCTGAAAAGAATTAAGTCAGCAATTTATTCCCCTCCACCTTTTCCTAGCACCCTCCAGCTCTACTCTGCTGTCATGTTTCTTCTTTAGCTAATACAATTTCCACTACTTCTGAAGCTAGGCGAGTAATCTAAAGAATATAAAAGCAATATCATTAAAGTGTCAGTAGGTATTTATTATGTTAATTCCCCACCCAGTTCTAAGTGGTTGGCTCCATTTTCATACATATCTGCATGTCCTGCTGTTTACAAAAAGACCTTTGCAGCTTTGCCCAAGTGCTGTCAACTGAGCATTGGGCAGTAGGGTGCTGATGATGGGAGGGACATGGGGATCACAGAGCTCCTCTGACAACACTACACGAATGATTTCTTACTTTTTAACTACAGGCTTTGCAACTTAACTGTGACTTAGTTACTGTCTTAGGTCCTTCATGTTCATTAAACATGAGAAGATTTGGACTATTTGATTGGAGTTGCTGTGTAGTGTTTTAATTTGGATGGGAATTTAGTTCAACAGACATTCTTTGAGCATCAATTGTGAGTAATAACAGTAAATATGCACACAGTGAACTGTGTTAGAAGTTGTCTAATTGTTTCTGTATATCAAGTCATATCAATCTTTATAGCAGTGCTATGGGACAATAATATTTTTTACTAATATACCCATTTACACACGAAGAAATTTAGACTCAGAGGGCAGTGCAACCTGAGTAACATGCTTGGTGAGAGGTGGACTTAGGTTTGAATGTTTACATTTGACTCAAACTGGCTAATAGGATTAATGTTGAAAGAAATGGCCCCACGCTGCCTGGTCCCCTTCACTGAGTTCATCAGAAGTGCTGCCAGCATGTGTGACAAACTGCCCTACAAAGTCAGGGGCATCAGACTGCTACCTGGGGATGAAAGGCCTTGGACATAGCCAAGAATGAGATGCCAGGTTTGACGCACATGCAGCAAGCCACTGAAGGGTGGTCACATTGCTGGCTGCCTTCACATGACTGTGGAGGCTGCTATCCTCATAAAGACTCTCATGGCCCTGAATTCTGAGGTGCAGTGACCCAGCTGCAACATCTCTATTCAGGACCAAAGCTGTGGCTGCCATTGTCAAGGCTAGCCTTCCACTGTATGCCTGGAAGGATGAAACAGATGAGGAGTATCTGTAGTACATTGAGCAGACATTGCACCTCAAAGATGGACCCCTCAACATAATTCTGGATGATGGTGGTGACTCTACTAACCTCATTCACACCAAATACCCACAGCTTCTGTCAGGCATCTGAGGCATCTCTGAGGAGACCACAGTTGGGGTCCACAACCTCTACCAGATGATGGTCAATTGGATACTGAAGATGCCTGCAATCAGCATCAACCATTCCATTACCAACAGAAAGTCTGACAACCACTATGGTTTCTGGGAGTTCCTGATAGATGGTATCAAACTGGCCATAGATATGATCATTGTGAGCAAGGTGGCAGTGGTAGCAGACCATGGTGATGTGGGCAAGGGCTATGCCCAGGCCCTGAAGGGTTCCAGGACTCGAGTCACTCTTACCAAGATTGACCCCATCAATGCACTGCAAGCTTCCATGGAGAGCTATTAGGTGGCCACTATGGACAAGACCTGTAAGGAGGGCAACATCTTTGTCACCACCACAGGCTCTGTTGATATCATTCTTGGCTCTAACTTTAAACAGATGAAGAATGATGCCGTTGTGTGTAACACTGGACACTTCAAAGTGAAGATCAGTGTGAAGTGGCTCAATGAGAATGTTGTAGAGAAGGTGAACATCAAGCCCTGGGTGGACTGCTCCTGGCTGAAGAGTGGGCACAGCATCATCCTGCTGGCTGAAGGCTGGCCGGTCAACCTGGGCTGTGCCATGGGCCACCCTAGCTTCATGATGAGCAACTCCTTCACAGACCAGGTGATGGCAAAGATTAAGCTGTGGACCCACTCAGATAAACACCCACTGGGGTTCACTTTCTACCAAGGAAGCTGGATGAGGCAGAGGCCGAAGCCCACCTGGGCAAGCTGAATGTGAAGCTGATTAAGTTGACTGAGGAGCAGGCCCCATACCTGATCATATCCAGTGATGGTCCCTTCAAGCCAGATCGTTACTGCTACTGAGAGCCAGGACTGCCCTTCACCTTCCAACCACCATCCTTATTCCAGGCCCCACCTCTCTTTCCCAAGAGCAAATGTCACCAACTTTGCAGTGGCTTTGCCAGTGTTTGCTCCAGTGGGGCTGGTCACTCTGTGTTTGGCCTCTGTTGTATCCCTGTGGTGTGGCTAGGGGAACCGAGAGTTCCCAGTCAAGAGATGCATGAGAGCCATCCACAGGGGACATGAGCTTGGGAATAGTGGAAGTCCTGAGGCTGGATGTTGCTAGTGGTGGTCACAAGCCCATGTTTACCATCCAGGCCTTCATTTGGTCTTTATATCCATGTGCTTGGTTTACAGATCTGCTGGATTCTCAGTCTGGGAACTGAGAAGGAGCTGGGCCAAAGGGCAGGAACTATTGGAGTTTGAAGGTTCCTCAGAGCTTGGCTTATTTACTCTTGGCCTGTCTTTTCAATCTCAGAATACTGAAGTTGGTACCTTTGGTCCCTATTTCACAGGGGTTAGAGTAGATTAAGAGATAATCAAGAAAGGACAAGTGACAGCTAGAGATTGAAAGGGCCAGAAAAACAAATAGACAAAGGTCTGTCATGATTGTGTAATTGATGGTTCCTATCACAAGCCTGGGTCACAAAGAGATTCATTTGGTTTCTAATGTTTATACAATGTTTAGAATGTCAACAAAGGATGGTGGATTAAATAAAATTTCTAGTGCCTAAAGAAAAAAAAATACCAAGACCTTCAAGATTCATTTCAAAGCAGTTTTATCTGTATAACAAAGGTAAGAAACATCTGAAATTTCTGGAGAGTGCCTCTAATTATGAGTAATTGCTTTCCATGTGTTACCATTTTTATCCACATTTTAATTTCCCCCATTCTCTAATAAATAATGTTACTTCTTATGTAGGTATAAACAAATATTACAGAAATAGAATGTGTAGGCTTATCACAGGACAGTATAACATTTCTGTATTTTAATTTATAAGTGATTAAAATCTATTAATAGTGACCTAGTTCTGTTGGAAAAGAAGCTTTATAAACTAGTTGCTATTCAAACCAATCAAGACATGCAATGATTTGATATCCTTTAAACACATTCATGAAATCCATTTGAATTTTATCACTAAGAGTGTGTTCATGTGCATTATATTCTTACTTTTAGTCACTTAGACTTGTCTAAACATCTTAAACTAGTATTTATCAGTATGTCACAATTAGCCAGGTCACAGGCAAGCCTCAGGCATTATTCTTTATGATAGATGCCAACTCAGAGGAAGAACTCATCTATAGACTTTCTGCTCTGCTTGCTTATTAATAAGGCTTTGAAAATTATAACCATCACATACCCCAGGAAATAATTTAGATACATAGACTTACCCAACTGTCTTCTTGAAATAGTTGTTTACATCTGGACTATTTTCTGAAGGTGTCAAAAGAATGAGATTATTTTTTCACTTAATTTATTCTAAACTGAGAGATAACTTAGAAATTAAAGCAGGAAAAGTATCTTTTCCTCTCAACAAACAAACAAAACAGACCATGGAAGGCATTTACTGTTTCGCTATTTCATACTGCTGTGTTGATCTGAATAAATGCCCTACATTTTTGTTTTAAAATACGATTTTTTTTTTTAATGGTTAACATCCTCAAAACTGTTGGTTTGTATGACATTGGGTTCCTTGCTGGAGATTTGGAGGAAAAGAAAATGATCTGTATTCTCTCTTTCCTATTTTTAAAGTCAGGTTTACAATGGATATAAACTTTCTAATGATCTTGCAAAGAATTAACATCAATGCATGTTGGTAATTATGTTAAAACCTTTTAGCTTTCTGATACAATTGCAATAATTATCTGAGAAAATCAAAAGAGTAAGCTTGTATATCGTAGAATTGTGAAGGGTTTTTAAATAATCCTGAAGGAGAATAAGTAGCATTGTGGAAGGGAGCTCACTTATTTAGAACTTTGGCACCTGGGGCTGAGTCCCCAACTTCTAGGAGTCAGCTGAATGGCTCTGCAAGAGCCATCCAAATTCTTCCAACTCGGTCACCTCACTTATCAAAGTAAAAGGCTGAAATAGGGAGATAATGAACCGTGTCTTTCTGGTCTCGTTTCCATCCATTGCTCTGATTTTACAGAGATCCTTGTAATCTAGAGGAGACATGAGAGATGACTCAGTTCTGAATCTCCCCTGCCCCCACCCCGCTTGTGAAAACGGCGATGAGCAAGTACACTAGCTCGCTCAACACTAGTCACTCTCCCAGCCCTGTATTTCTAGGGGCGACCTGGCATGGAACGGCCCACTCCCTATCCTTCACAGCCTCATTGCATGCCTAACAGGCAAAGTGACTTCATCCCAGCCCACAGGTTTGTAATCTCTTACCTCAGAATTTAAAAGGTGCCCAGGAAAACGAATGAATTCTTCCTAGGGCATTGTTCTTCAGAAAATTCTCACGGGGCTGAAAATAAATGGTACAAATCCCCAGTTGATCACAAAACATGGATCTGACATGAATTTCAAACATGAGTACTTACTTAGAACAAATACAAATATTTTTTATTATTGTTACATGTTAAATTTCATTTTCTAATGCCTGCCGTGTGGTTGCTGATTTAAATTTGGGATGCCCTGCGACGGGAAATTGAACAGAAGAGCTGTATGAGTATATAACAAGGAAAAACACATAGATGAGTGGGGATGGGAAAGAGAGGAGAAAGTAAGGGCAGGGGAGAAACCCGAGGAAACTCACTGAGTCCATTCAGTCCATAGGAAACACCCTGATCAAGTTCAGCCCAGCAGCATGTATGTAGGGGCGGTGTGTATCACACCTCACATTTGTCCCTACCAAAGATGAGGAACCTGAAATTCAGAACTGTATCTCTTGAGCATCACAGAGCTGAAGAAATAATACTTAATGAGTTTTTGTTTTTGTTTTTTTTTTTAAAGAAAAAACAGAGTGTAGACCTCTTAACCTGTTTTACAGATAAGCTTTTGTATTAGCAGGAAACAGATGGCATGCCCCACTGTGTAATTTGAGGAGAGTTGAATAAAAGGGCCATTTTCTAAGGTGCAGGCAGAGAGTGAAGGTTCCCAAGCAATCAATGTGGTATGGAGGTAGGATGTGCCCTGTCCCTAGGTTTGAAGGAGAAGGGGAAATGCTGTGACAGGAGTCCTTTCTCAGTAGGTGGGAAAGGATGTCCGTGGCATGAACGCTCCATCTCTCCCTCCGCCATCCCCCTGTGTCTGCCAGTCCTGCTGTCAGGCAGACAGAGCACAGGAGCAATGGGGGAGGAGGGGGCCCTAGCTTTGATTCCTATTGGAGACTCGGCAGACATGGCAGGGTCAGGAAAAGGACAGGGGGACACAGGGGCAAATGGAAGTTTTGCACAGGGTGAATGAGGAATTGTGAAATGATTTTAAAGCAAGTGAAATTGCCTTAGACTACGCTGAAGGCATTTCCATCATTTTCCCCTTCAGGAAGATAACACAGAAACTGTTCTATAGTATCTTTAGCAGTGAAAATGGATCCACCAGGCCCGAGTTGCTTTTGTGGAGACACCGCCACACTTACTGCCACACTTACTAAGAGAAAGCAAGTCCTTAGGAGCTCTTTCCTGTCACCCAGAAACATGGCTGCACCCCAGTGTCTCAGTTCTAGCTTTGGCTCTGTTGCATGTAGATTTCTCAATGTTTGAGCTCTGTGGCTCTTTTCTCATTATACAGATTTCTTCCTACTGGTTGTATAGATATATGACCAGAAAAACATATTTTTTCTTTTTCTTCAAACTTAGCTTCAATTTATCTAATTATATAACACATACTTGTTATAAATAATGTCATCAATACCAAATTAAAAAAAAGATAGTGAAATTATATTTAGTCTCTAACACAGACACAAAAATTGCCACACTGTTTTATGTCCAGCTTGCTGTTTTCCAATTCACACACATGTATGCTTGTGGACTTATCTCTAAAAATGAAATAATTCATAAGACAATTTATATTCCCTTAAAAATTTATTGACATTCTTTGAGATTTGGTTAGTATAGCTAGATAACATGATTATTATTATGAATTTCTCTCTCTGTGTGAGTGCTTTTATTTGGATAGTATATCTAGATAACATGAATATCACCGTGAGTTAATCTTTCTCTTGCTCTGTATGCTTGTATGCACAAATATATTAATGTGTGTGGAAGCCAGGTTTACCTTTTGATGTTATATCTTAGAAGCTGCCCATCTATGCTTTGGGTAAGAGCTTCTCACAGAGCTTAGCAATTGTGTAGTGATTTTCTCTATAAATCTCTGTCTTGGAAGGAAGCTCTTTATGATGTTGGATGCAAGGGGAAATATTCCATCCTGCAGGGAAACCCATTAAGCAAATCCAGGAAGCAAACAATCCAAAAGCTTTACCAAGTCCCTAAAACCGATCAGATACCCTAGGTCATTTCTTTTTCAAGCATGTACATATGCAGCAAGGACAGCTGAGAGGTATTCTCAGGCCAACCAACCCACCCCAAAGAGAGGGACACCAGCTGAGCTGTCCCGAACACTCTCAGACCGACTGAACTACTAGGAAATGACACTGTCTCACCTGTTTAGCTACTTGCAGGTTGTCCAGATTCCTAGTTTCCATGAGTGTCACACATGCTGGGGTGGACTTTAGTCATACAGCTGTCTTTGAGTCACTTTGTTCATGTAGGTAACCTCTCACCCACATTGCTCGAAGTAACCCAAAATAAACTCATTAGTTCATCAATTGGACTTCAGTGTTATCTGTGCTTTGGTTTGTCATTATCCCCTATCTGTGGTGAATAGATACTTGTTGCTGTCTCCTGGGGAAAACTGTCAAACAACAGCAATTAGTCTGGGCTGACAGGCACAGTGAACCCTGGAGCTCCATGTCTCCTTCTATGCAGTGCTGGCATTGCAAGTGTTCACCACTATGCCTGGATTCTTATGTGGGTTCTGGGGAATCAAACTCTGGTCTCTGTGCTTGAAGAACCAGCACGTTACAGACTGAGGAATCTCCCAGCCCATCACTGTAAGCTTTACAGCATAAGAATGATAAATAGTTCATAAGGTTTGATGAATTCTACAGTACTGAACATGTAGATGATGTGTAGCTTTTTGGAAGTCTTTGCTATTGTGAATAATGTGACTATGATCTATGTGTACATGTTTTTAAATTTTATTCTTGATTTTCTTAGTCTAATTCTTCAATACCTATGGAAAGTTCTCATTCATGGAATTTTGTTTATTTCTTACATCTTCAAATGTGTTTGCTGAATGTGATTTCTAATGTTAAATACTCTAATGGGAATATTCCCACCGATATTTATTGATTTCTTCTGGATGAAATAAGTAGAAAACGACTAAGGCTACTATAAATGAGAATGGAGTAGGCTCCATGATACTTTGATTTTTTTAATCCAAGGTCAGGTTGACAATGCAGTCCTGAGAACCGCCTGACCAGGAGCACAGCAGGCGAACGGTAACCAGGAAGATCCTTTGTGTTCTTGCTGTTTTCTCCGTTCCTTACAAGTCCTACTGAAGCCACTCCTTCTCACTATTTGGTCCATAGAATAATACTGAGAGGTCCCTGTTCCAATTCCTGTGTTCCTCGGAAATACCTGATAGGATGACTGAGGATTCATAGGCTCACTTGTGCTATCGCCTCATCCTTCAACATGGATTCTAACTCAATAATATGTTATAAACATGGTCACAAGACCCTGGGGATATCAGTCACACTCCACTGCAGGCCTCAGGCTCAGAAATTATTGGCTAACACAAAACTGTTTTCTTTTAAGAGAGAAAAAGAACATAGAGTTGGGTGAGTAGGGAGGGGGCAGGATCTGGGAGGAATTGGGGGAGGGGAAGGAGCATGATCAAAATACATTTTATGAAAAACTTGAAAAATGAAATTATAAATCCATGTTCACAAAAACTTCATTGACATAACCATGTGGCTCCTGATAGTTCTATACAAATAGGTGGTTGGTAAGTCAGAACCAAAGTCAACAATGGGGCTGCAGACTTTAATAGCCAGCTTTCAATAACAGAATGACTAAGCTAAGCACCAGTAGAGAAGAGAAGATTGATTGGCTTCAAACTCAAATGCCTTACTGAAGGGTACTAAGCATGTTTTATAAATAACATTAAAATGAAATTCCAGCTGTTTTTGTTTTTCTGACTGTAATCCTAGGAACTGACATTCTCCTGACACCTTCTTGATTGTCTTGTCCATTCACCAAGAAGTTAGTCCTTCACAAGCATGTGTCATATACAGTTCTGAGACTCATATTTTAAGTTAACTTAAAAGGTGGGAGGGAAACTGAGTAGTTGAAGATGTATTACGTATGAATGAGACATTTGTTGGGTAAGGGGAAGCTGACAGGGGTTCAACTCCAGTTGGTTTTAGTATCAGAAGGAAGAGAGGGATACCAACCGCAACATATGTCTGTCAAAACAGGGAAGGGGTAACTTCTACAGTTCTTCAAAAATGTTGTCAGGAATCTCCACATGTTAATAAAACTCTGTTTTGGAGCTATTTTGAAGCAGAGTTTCTGGTTGGTAGCAAAGAAGTACATACCTTCTTAAGAATTATCGCTTGTTGGCTTAGCAATGAATTTACAGATGCTTTTCTCCATCGGGCAGAATCCTGTGCTCTTCATTGTCTGGTTCTGGGTCAAATTCTCTCCCTGTAGCATGTTTGACAGCTTGACTGGTTCCCTTTTAGTTAGAGTCTCTCTGTAGTATCACAGAGTTAGAGAGAGTTTTATTTCAAGAAGAATAGAAAGAAAAACAAGAAGAAGAAAGAAGAGAGAAAACAGACAGAACAGGTCAGAACACAAATGTGCACCAAAGCTGGACATGGAGGCAAGAATACTGGGGAGTTTAAGGACAGCTTGGTCTCCATAGTGTGACCATGTCTCAAAAACACAGAAGCAAATGAAACCCACCAATGAAATAAACACAATAGCAAAACCACAGTCAGAAAACAAGACACCAAATCCCAACCAATAAAAGCGTATAAATAAAAATATGTTATAAAACAAAGAATAAAATTCATAATGAATCTAACAGGAATGTTCCAAATAGTAGCACTCTTCAAGTATTACAGTACTACCTGTGTATGCAAGTACATCTCTGTAATGCCAGTACATAGAGGATGAGGCTGGAGGATGGCTCAGTTGGTAACAATGCTTGCTGCCAAGCTAGCTGGAGACCTGAGTTCGATTCCCAGGACCCATGCTGTAGAAGGAAAGAACTGATTCTCTCAAGTTGTCCTCTGATCTACACATACACGTACACCAGCATGTATGTGACCCCACAACTACACACAAAACAATAATAAATACATGTAATAAAAGTCTTTGGAGTTTTGACGCGTGCTGGAGCATCTCCCTTTCCATTACTGCAGGCTGACAGCCATCTGCCATCTCCCCTCTGCATTTTCTTGGGAAGATACTTACAGTACTTTTAGCTCCTACTTTTCCTCCACAGTATGTAAGAAACTCTTCAAGTTATTATTTTTTATTCATTGACTAGTTATGGAAAGTTTGTGTCTAACTTCTCATCTTACCAGGAGGATCTCAAGATCTGTCTGATTGAATTTGAGAAATAAAAATCATCATTACTTTTTTATACGTGCACTCTTGAAACTAAATAAGATCTAAGACATTTAATTCATGTTTGCCAAGGCATCAAGTACATCAAGTAATTTTACATGCATTGTCCTTTTCTGAATTTGACTTGACTTGGTTCATGAGTATAAATTTCGATTTATACTCGTGTTTCTATCTGAAGCTATAAGAAACTTTGCTTTTTTTCTTGTGTTTTATTTTCTACTTTTAGAGCATATAAATTCCCTATTGTTGCTACACATGTTGAAGTTTATCTCTGCAATTTGAATTATAACTATGTGCATATAAAACAAATGTTTTTAAACAGTTGACATTCTTCAGCAATGTGCTGACTGTGATTATATGTTATTATTTGATTACTTGACTGATGGAAAAAATCAAAGCTTCCTTTCAATGCATTTTATGTACTGGGTTAAAGGCAGATTTATATTTAGGTTTTCATGTAGAATTTATATGCAATTCAGAACCTTTATTGGCACATGATCATTAGTTCTTATTGAACATACTGTAAAATTACCTTACTAATATAAACTGGCATAAAAATTGTTTTAAAGGAGATTCAATTAAATTAAGATGATTTTAACCATTTTAGAACAGATCTATTCCTTTTCAGTCTTTACTTTCCAATAGCAAGGAATGCAACTGTTAGGCCTCCCAGTCTTTCTTGTCTTTATTTTCTGTCTCTTTTTGTCTGAGATAAATTTCAATTACATAAGCTCTATTTCCTGTTGCTAATAACCTACTAAAGCCAGAATTCTTTAGCTAGTCATTAAGGCAGGGATGAGATCTCTGTCATTTGGAGAAGCCAATTAACAGACCAGGAAATCCTGTAATGTTATCAGGATATGTACAGAAACCCATCACAATTAAGCACAAGAGGAATTAACATCTCCAGGGGATATTTATGAAATAAACTGTCCTAAATACATCTGACAAATACATTATCTTTCCCCAAACTGTCTAATTATCAAGGTCCATTTATCTAATTAAGTGACCTTCATTTGTCCTATTTTTTTCTTTTGAAAGTTCTCTAAGTTGTAATGAATCAATAATAACGGAGCCAGCTTGTTAAACAGTTATCAGGAATATCAACTCATTTGTGCATCCTCGGGGTTGCCAGGTTTAAGGAAACATATTCAAAGAACAAACAAACAAACAAATGAACAAAAGCCAGACAACAAACAAATGAACAAACCCGCCTCCAAATAAAGAAAAACAAACAAACCAAAAAAACATCAAAACAAAACAAAACAACAATGCCTAATTCTACCTTTTAAGACTGAATATAGTATGTTTTCCTAAACAAGTTTCCCAGGGGAATAAAGAAACGTGCTTCATCATTATCTGTAGTAGAAGCAAAAATTAATGAAAAAAAGAAATGTTGAACACTACGACTTATGTTTGTAAAGAAAGGAAATATTAACTTTACTCTCTAATGTTATAAGAAAAAACAATATATCGTTATGTTTGATGATAAAACAATGATATCTCATAAAATAGAAAAGGGATACATTAAAGTGTTCGTAAAACAAAGGCTTTCTAACCACAGTTTATTCTGTATTGAATTTTGGAGAAATGGAGGCTTAGTCAAGAAGCATTGATCATGAGCTGTTCAAACGCTTTTCATTGTCGACTCATCTTCATAAGGTCTGCATATAAGTTCCCATTCTCCCCATGAAGCCACTCTCAGTACGTAAATCTTTTTACACTACTCCTCTCTTAGCAGCGTTTGCTCCTGGTTTCCATGCTTAGCGTATTTTCCTCCATTCCTCCTCGTTTATTCTAAGTTATATGTGATAGCTAGGGAAGAGCAAAGATACAGACATTTGGAAGATGCCAACTTCATCTAAGTCCCACCTCTTTCTAGCTGTGCAGAATCAGAAAGAAAGCCTCCAAGTTTGATTTTGTCATTTGTAAATTGATGATCTATCACTTACCTCATGAGATTGATCTGAAGGTTAAATAATATAACCAGAATGTATGTATGTTTATTTGTTTGTTTCTTTCTTTCTTCCTTTCTTAAGTTCTAAGATATGGAAAGTTCTCTATAAATCTTACCTTGCCTATAAATATTTTTCTAGCAATTACATCTACAGCTTGCTCTTCTTTGAACAGTGTACAGCAAACTTGGTCCCATTTGGATCCTTATATATGCCTTGTATAATTAATTTTAACATTGAAAACCAACCACTGAATGCTTGACAAGAGACATTGTAGTTGGAAGATTTCCTGTTCCCCACCTGGCCCGCGGTTGGGACAAATCTCTCCCATTTGTGTTCTCCAAGTAAACATACAGAGGCTTATATTAATTATAACTGCTTGGCCATTAGCTCAGGTGTATTATTGTCTAGCTCTTACATTTAAATTGACCCATAATTCTTATCTATATTTAGCCACGTGGCTTGGTATTTTTTCTCAGTTCTGCCTTCACATCTTGCTTCCTCTGTGTCTGGCTGGTGACTCCTGACTCAGCTCTTCCTCTTCCCAGCATTCCTTTAGTCTGCTTGCCCTGCCTATACTTACTGTCTGGCTACTGGCCAATCAGCATTTTATTAAACCAGTGTACAAAAGCATTATCCCACAGCAAAGGATCCTCTGTGTTAGGTGCTGGTTGCCATGGTTTGGATGTGAGTTTATCCCCTAGAAGTTACTGTGTTGAGAGGTGTTCTTAGCATAGAGATTTAGGAGATGATGGACCTTTAAAGCAGAGAGCCTACTCTTGTTAACTGGCTGCTCCGTGATCTCTTGCTCCTGATCATTCATCTTGTGTCTTTCCTTGCATGTACTCTCCTATTAGATAATATCTTTCAGTAAATTCTCACCAGAGACAAGCTTGAATCTTGAGAACCAGAAGTCAATAAACCATTTTCTTCACCTATTTCCAAACTTCAGGGACCTCACTGAGTCCATGAGAGCTTTGCATATTTGAAGAACAAAACTGTTAGTAGCTATCTCTACCTCCAATGGAAGCAGTTATAAAGGGTAACTTTGAGGAGATATCCTTAGGAGATAGAGTAAAGAGCAGATTGGAGTGGTTCCCTTTCTCTTGAATTTACTGGGCCAGATTTGAAGGGAAGTCATAATTAAATATAGAGAAGAGGGAGATTGTACCTGCAAAGTAGTCCATAATTAAGAAAAGAGAATCATGTTTAGCATTTAAAAAAAATCATGCTAATGTGTTGGCCAACCCAAGACATTTATCATCAGTGAAGAAGCCACTCTCCTGGTCTATATAGTCATGTCTTTGGCTTAGAGACTCAAACTTCTGTACTAGAAAAGAGGCTGTAAATATGTGGCCTGTAAGAGGAACAAACTTTCCTTTTCTTTCCACTTTTTATGTGGACAGAGACTAAGAACCAAAAAGAGCTCCTGCCCTGGTAGTAAAATTGGGCCTGTGGAGCTGATAGAGTTACAAGGTCAGGACCTTTGCCAGGGTCACAGCAGGCACCTCCCCATCTTCTGCATAGCAAGATTTGAACATTTCTCCAGACTGGAGACCAGAGACTGGCCTCTTCCTGCATCGTTGTCTGGGTTGAGTTTGTGATCACCTGCAGGAATTATGAGAGAGGCATGTGATCCTCTCTTGCTTGAGCATTTATTTCCTCATCAGGAGAATGATCTTAAAAACACTGGAGGAAATCCTGACTTTGGTTATAGTTGAGTAACTAGTAGAGAATTTGTTTTTGTTTTTCTTGAGAGGAATATATTTTTTCTTATTAAAAAAAGGTGGACAACAAGTAGTTTGGTGGTCAAAAGGGTAGATTATGGCAATAGCTAGTAATAATTCTGTGATATACAATATCTCAAGGTGGTTATTTGTTTGTTTATTCATTCAATTAAAATATAAAATGATATGGCTTTTAATGAAATTAGTTTTCTCATTTCTCGGCATCCTTTGTACCTGATGTGGGCCTTTAGGGCCATTCTTTTAATAGAAAGGGACAGAGTCATTTTTACTTTATTCTAGATTTTTTTCTTTCTTGTTTATGAAGTACCCATAGCTATTAATTTTCTTAGAGTGTGTGGATGAGACAAAAATTGTTAGTGTAATGAAGCCAACCTAGTTTTTTGTCAATCTTGGAGCTGATGTACTATACAAATATTAGAGAGAGAGAAGGGTGAATCTAACATTTTTCATGTCTCGTGCATGTAATCATGGGTGGATTGGGTTAGTTGTTTTTGTAGATTCATTCTATTTTTAATTATGTGTACATGAATGTGGGAATATGTATATGTGAGTGCAGGTGTGTCGAGAGTGTCAGATCCTCTTGAACCAGAGTTACAGGTAATTGTGAGCTGTCCAGCATGGATGCTGGACACTAAACTTGGATTCTCTGTGAGAGCAATGCATTCTCTTCATGGCTGAGCCATCTCTCCATCCCTGGAATGTTTACTTATATTAGTGATTCCCAAAAGATGACGAAGTAACTCTTCTCTTTTCACCCAGGAACATTGAGCAAGGTCTGGAGTTTCTCACGGTTGACAGTGAGTTACAGCTGTCTTCAAGTACATACACAATCTGTGAAACATCCTATCAAGTTCTAGACAGCTGCACAAGACAAAGAAATCTACCCCCAAATTAATAATGCCAGGACAGAAACACAGACTTGGGTTGTGGTAAAATCAAGAAGAGTTGGTAAAAAAAAAAAAAAAAAACAAAAAAAAACCCTAAATAATTAATGACTCATTTGCCAGGAACAAACAGTGATGACACACATTTAAAACTGAAATGTAATGTGTGATTTGAGAGTTAATATTAGTAATTAAGGCTGAGTGAAAGAAACTGTGATTACCAACTGCTACCTACATTGAGAGCAAGTAGGAGTGCTTGGAGAGTTACAGACACTAAGAGTGATGGAGATTGCGGATTTATTTTATTTGATGAATTCTGATAACTGTAGATATCCACATGTCTGTTCATCTACGTTCCTGACATAGTTCACTAAAGAATAGTGAAGCAGAAAAGCAGGAAGCAGTTCTGAGAATACAGCTCAGTGGGGAAGAGTGCATTGTACTCATGCATGAGGTCTTTTGCTCAGATTCCAGCACCCACGTAAAAAGGCAGGTGTAGGGGGAAAAGTCTGGTGTGGTGCCCTGTGCCCATAATCCCAGCTCTGTGGAGAACAAAGGCAGCAGGGTTCTTGGGGACTGCTAGTCCTAGCCTGGCTTCACGGGAAGAGCCCTTTTCAAGGGAACATGGCAGAGAGCTGTAAGTCATGTACCTGCTTTCATGTTCTGGCCTCCAAATATGCACAGTAGCCCAAACTTGTGTAAACGTGTATACACACACACACACACACACACACACACTGCATTTATATTTACCACAGTGAAATACACATATACACAACAAACACACTCACATACACTCATGGAGAGTGAGAGAGAGAGAGAGAGAGAGAGAGAGAGAGAGAGAGAGAGAGAGAGACAGAGAGAGAGAGAGAGACATTCAGGAGACAATGGGAGGTGGAAATAAAGTACTCTATAGTTTTGATATATTAGTGAAGGAAGCCTGAGGCTCAGGGCTTACAGCATTGCTGGCTTGGAGTGGAGGCAGAGAGACAACACTTTGAAAGCAGGACTGTTTGCTTTATACCAACCCCCCACATATATCTCATGCTTCTATCATAATATACATTATATATATTTTAAAATGTGTCCATCATATTCCCTGCCTTCTGTCATGTTAAAGGATGGACTTAGAACATTTAACTAGCTCTGTGTCTTTTCTTTTCCATCTGACTCTGCAGTCAATGAGCAATAAGTACAGCAGGGTCCTGGGCTGCTTGTGTCTTGGAGTTGCTATGGTTAAATATATCTTAGCAACAGTAAGCAATTTCCTTAAAGCCTCTGAGTACCTTCGTATGAACACCAGAATCTATGTTATGCTTCAGAGCCATACTCAAAATTGGTGTTATCATACTGAGAGCAGGAGGAGCACATCAATTTATTATCCAATACCAAATGGACAGCCCTATAAACATACATACAGGTAAGATTATACAGACTGAGGAGGGTATACTTAGGAATACACATGTGTGTGCACACATGCATATATATATATGTATATATATATATATATATATGCATGTAACAACAATTAATGAAAAATGCCACAACTTTGAAAGAGAGCAAGAAATATACAGGATGGTTTGAATGGAGGAAAGAGAAGGAAGGAATGATATGATTATATTATAATCTCAAAAACGAAAGAAACACTTAAAATACATTATGAAAAAATGTGCTTTTATATAAATGCAGTCAAGTACTGCCTACCATTTCCATCAGAGACTGACAGCCTATGTATAGGTGGATTACTGGGGGATGCCCTGACCCTATTAGTCTATGTGAGTATACTCTGTAGTGTTCACAGAATAACTAACCACTCAGGGATGCATTTCACAGAACAAATATGTGCCATTTTGTAAACTGTAAGTGTCTGTGCAGCCAACAGTCTCTAGTTTCAGGCTATACATTAGGAATTTCTCAATGCTGAGTGCTTTAAGCACACCTAAACATAGCTTTCCTGTAAAAATGGAAGGCAATGCAAAAAACCTATCATCACTTTTCAGCCTACTAGAATGTCTCAGAATCAATTATTATTAATTCTTAAGACAACTAATTATTCTTAAGACTGAGGATTAAAAACATCTTTATTTAATTAATTTCAAATTGTAAAGCTGTTTAAAAATTATTAAAATAATTTAAGACTGAATGTGAGAGAAATAAATGCTGAGAATTATGATCTGGAAAGCCTAAATAATGAAATCATTAGGTTCTGATTTGATTTTAATGTTACACAATTACCTCTCAAATACAATCTGTCTTAATGGTATCACAATTTTTCCCACTGCTTCATTGGAATACTGGCTTCCTAAGTTACCATTTTCCTAAAAGATATATAAAAAACAAAAACAAAAACCCCAAGGGACCACCAAGATTCTAGGATAAATAATCATTAAAATGTACTGCTGTGGGATGGTCTGTATGTCAAGTGTGTTGCTGATTGGTCAGTAAATAAATCACTGATTGGCCATTGGCTAGGCAGGAAGTATAGGCGGGACAAGGAAAAGAATTCTGGGAAGTGGAAGGCTGAGGGAGACACTGTCAGCCGCCATCAGGACAAGGAAGATGTAAAGTACCGGTAAGCCACAAGCCATGTGGCAAGATGTAGATTAATGGAAATGGATTAATTTAAGATATAAGAACAGTTAGCAAGAAGCCTGCCACGGCCATACAGTTTGTAACCAATATAAGTCTCTATGTTTACTTGGTAGGGTCTGAGAAGCTGTGGGACTGGTGGGTGAGAGAGATTTGCCCTGACTGTGGGCCAGGCAGGAAAACTCTAGCTACAATGTACTGTATATATTTTAGTACTTTAAGAGATTAAAAATAATCATTTTTCTAATACTTACAAAATACCTCTAGAAACAGGAAAAGCATCAGACCTCCATCTGAGTATCTTGCAAACACTCAGTACATACCACCAAGTTTACTTGGATTTCAATTTATTACTGATGCATTTTAATGTAGCCTCTTAAGCACATTTTACCCAAAAGCACATTGTAAGTCAGAGGTATTCCTTTTTGCAGAATTGAAAATAAGAATCTTATTTGCTCCCTCTGCTGGAGAGATTATTTTGAGCCCTGCAAAGCATTATATTTATTTTTCTTTCTTTAACCGAAGAAGTGAGTTTGTAAGCAAACGTCATGGTACCCAGAGAGGAAGGAAGAAGGCTTATTTTAAATATTGGCTACATTCCATTTCAAAAAGAAGCAAAATAAAGAGACTGGCTTTTGGAAAATGTTATCTCGAAAAGAGAGATTTAAATGTGCTTTCTATAACTTCCATTATTGTTTGTTACATGGTTACTCTTCCTACAACTGCTTAACTGTCTATTAAGATGGTCAGTGTTTTGTATTCCTTCGTAGCTGGTATGGCTGCTTGAGTATTGTGTGTTAAGGCATCTGTGCTCAGCAAACACAACAGAGCTTTCCCAGCTTCAACATTCCCCATTTTGTTCATCTGGATTTTTCTCATTGTCTTGTTCCTCCAAAAACCTTTGACTCTATCTTCTGGTGAAATTGTAGTGAGTGTGCTCTAGACGATCTGACATTATGTCAGCTTGTAGATAGAATTACAACAAAAATACTTAACCAAGTGCTAGGAATTTTGCTGAATTCTTTATGTGAACTATCTTACTTAGTTATTACTCAATAGATGAGGGCTAGCTGTTTCTTTTTTTCTTTTTCCTTAATGATATTGGAAATCGAATCTAGGATTCACAAAAGGTAGTCAGTCACTCTACCACTGAACCGTATCCCTAGCTTTTGAGGGTTGGTTTTAAAAACAGCTTCGTTTTTACAGATGAAACATTTGGAACCTAATGAATAGCTTTTAAGCTCAAATACCTAATCATTGGTCAAGTCAGGATGTTAAACCTGGGGTTGTGAGTTCAGACTGGAGCCTGAACATGACCATAGTAAGAATGTTTGAGTGTTATCTGTAATTAAATGCCACATGCAAATGGTATGAGTAGTTTCTATATTAGTAGACACTTTTTTAGGTTATGCCAAATCTACTGTTTCTTTTAACAAGCATAATATTAATTTATCTGAGAGATGTAAGTTTGAAGGCAACTTCCTGTTGTTCTCTTAGATTCTGCAGGGAAGACTGAAGGTTTTAAGGGAAAATGCATTGACACATAAACTTCATTTGTGTGTTTATTTTGGGTCAAAAGGTCAACTTTTTTTTATTTCTTTTGTCATGCTTTAAAAAAACTGTGACTCTGGATGAGAAGTCATAAAAATACATTTGAAATGTCTGCAAGATCCACTCTGTCTTAGTGAGGGTTTTACTGCTGTGAAGAGACACCATGACCATGTCAACTCTTATAAGGAAAACATTTAATTGAGGGGGCTGGCTTACAGTTTCAGAGGTGCAGTTCATTATCATCATGGCAGGAAGCATGGTGGTGTGCAGGCAGACATGTAATAGCTGAGAGTGCTACATCTTGCAGGCAACACGAAGTCAGCTGACTGTCACAGTGAGTGAAGCTTGAGAAAAGAGACCTCAAAACCCACCTCCACAGTGACGTACTTCCTCTAAGATCACACCTTCTAATAGTGCCATTCCCTTTGGGGACCATTATCTTTCAAACCACCACACAATTCTTTCAAATTTATTTTATTTTTTAATTGTGTACGTGTGTGTGTGTGTGTGTGTGTGTGTGTGTGTGTGTGTGTGTTCATGTTTAAACACACGACTACAGTTGCCTGCTCAGTCTAGAAGACAGTGCTGGATCCATTGGAACTGGAGTCACCAGAAGGCTCCTAGTTCTCTGGGGGAGCAGTACTTGCTCTTAACCACTAAGTTATTGCTCTAGCCCCTACAAATGCTCTATTTAATATTTTGTATTAATACCCAGTAAAATCCTATTAGTCCAAAAGCTGATTTGATGTGTAGCTATATTCTTACCCATCACATATTGTGATCTGGTAGAAATCTACCTGAAAAAAACTTTTTACATTAAAGGATTCAGCTCAATGGTCCTAAGTTGAAAAATTTTGAACTGATGCATTGGTACCTCATTTAATGATTTGAATGTTGACTTCTTGCAAGTTTAAAGGAAAAATAATGATGCTTCTGCTGCTTTCTATTCATGTAGTCAAACTGTAACAAAAGGCTACTGACTCCATCACCTCCTGATTGAGTCAGTGTGTTCCAAACATCTCAGCAGATGATTGATGACTGCTGATTAATCAGTTTGACCACTTATATATGTGACTATGAATGACTCATAGGCCTACTTCATTGAGTGGAAACAGTGGTATAGGAATTTATATTGCATGCAAACATGAACATGCAACTCAGAGTTTGAAATGTAGGAACTATGATGGCTAATCAGAAACATTTAAACTATGATTATAACTAACCATAGATAATTAATTTTAAAAATTGTCAACTGTGTTTTGTAGTCCATAGCCACAGTGTAAAAGTCATAGAATAATTTTTCCATCAGAAAAAGAGAAAACCACATTTCTGTTTCTATTATGGAATATTTTCCAACATGGTATGATAACATTGCATAGAAAAACCTCTTCAGGAGAATTGTACCAGTCGTGCTGAAAATTCTTCAAAAGGTCCACTTTGCAGCAGATATATTTTCTATACTGCCTTAAGAAATTAGAATTAAAACCAAAGAGAACTTAGTTTCTGATGCATTACCACAGGAAGGGCTATGTCAGTGGACATGTGAAGAATGCTCAGAGTCACTGAGAAAATGTGTGGGGATATTTCAGAAGTCCCATCATAGAGGCTGCTATTAGAGGTGAAATAATTCTGTATTTCTTTTACTATGATTTTATTTTTACTTTATGACAACTATGACCTGAGCAAATACAAGTATATTTATGTAAGTTACATTGTACATGAAAAAGTTATGACCAAGGGGTGTGTGACTTTTTCAAGAACAGCACTTTTATGAGAGAAGATGAGCAGTAGTAGCACTTTGGAAAAGAAATCTTTTAATACGGTAAATATCATAGTTGGAAAAGGTTTGCACTCAGTGATACAGACAAATTCAGAGGCTCTGCTTGTTCAGAAGGAGTAGAATATGGGCTGATTAAATGAACGATGTCACATTCATATGTAATGGACTTCTAGGCAGATGTTGAAAAAAATGTCCAGGGCAGGGCGAGGGGTACAGCTCAGTAAAGTGTTTGAAGCGTAAAGACTTATGTATTTTTGCATGTGTGTGTGTGTGTGTGTGTGTGTGTGTGTGTGTGTGTGTGTGTGCCATGTGTATGCTTGGTTCTGGCAGAGTTCTGAAGAGGGTGTCAAATCCAGTGGGACTGGCGTTTTGGATGTCATACCATGTGGGTTTTGGGAACAGAACCCAGGTACTCGACAAGAGCAAGTGCTCTTAACAACTGAGCCATCTCTCTAGCCAATGAAGCCACTATTGATAAAAATGAATTCTAAATTATTCTCAAAGAAACCACAGAGAGCCAAGAAGAATATGAAAAGCAAACGAAAGTGGGAATAAACAGAACAAATGTACAAGCGCAGATAAACCTTAACATATTAGTAAGTTCACTAACTGTTAATGATCTAAATGTAAACACGAAAAATTGAATTTGACAGTGTGTCTAATAAAATATCAAACTATATTACATCGGTAAGAAATTCAGATCTAATGTAGTGACATAGGTCAACAGAAAGTAAAACCGTGGGAAAGGAAGGACCATGCAAATGTTAAGGAAAAGGAAAAAGATGTAGATTTTTTTTATAGCAGTAGTTCACAGTGCAAACAAATTGATAGAGAAAGAAATATTATATGACAGAAGAGCAAATCCCCCTGAATGTTTGACAATGCTCAGGACACAGAAGGTCTGTAGATGTAATGGTCTTATTAAATAAGAAAAACAGAGCCAAATGTGGGGTTAAAAGCCCAAGAGGTCAGAGCAGTAGATAAGAGCTAAGACTAAAACTGCCTTCTTACTACCTGCTGCCGCTGCCGTCCTTCCCCTGAAAAAAAGAGACCTACTTCCTGTGTGTCTGTCTTTTTATTGACTTTCTATCCTGCCTTCTCATTGGTTGTAAACCCAACCACATGACCTCCTCATAACTGCCTGTCTATACAGACCTCCAGGTCTCTATGGTTGGTATTGAGATTAAAGGTGTGTGTCTCCAAGCTGGCTATGTCCTTGAACACACAGACTCTGCATGCCATGTGATCAGATTAAGGGTGTGCGCCACCACTGCCTGGCTTCTGCTATGGCTTGCTATTAGCTGTGATCCCCAGGCAACTTTATTTATTAACATACAAATAAAATCACATTTCAGCACAAATGAAATATCACCATAAAGGTCTGTTTGAAATGTCCATTTTCTCAGTCTCAACACACAGCCCTCTTCCCATCGCTCTTGCTTCTGTATTAGTTAGTGCTTAAAATAACTGCAAATCATTAGTTAAAATGATGTCTAGATTGGATAGACTTGGCTGATTTAGCTTCTTGGGGTGACTAGCTCTTCTTTCAGGTGAGCAGCTGGACCACTTTTGTCCCAATTCAAAGTTCCATAGGATGCCTGTGGGATCTACTCAGGTGTCTTTCATCAAGTAGGGACATGTTCTTCACATGGTTTTGGAAATAACAAAAACAAACAAATAAGCAAAAGCCTCAAAACCTACAAAACAACAACAACAACAAGATAAAATATGTAAAGAATCTTCAATTTGTTGTTGGAACAGGCATACAGTACTTTCTGCTCTCTTGCCACTTAAAGCAAGGCCCATGGCAAAGCCCAACATCTGGGCGAGAGGAGGAAATATACTTAAGGAAGAATGAATAATTGGGGCTAATGGTGATACTTAGTGAACAGATATCAGCCTAACAATCCCTGTCATAACTAACCATGGCCCCTATACATGCACGCATAGTCTAGATGCCTCCCCACTGATTTGGGGCCCAAGTTTTGGCTTATATTTACCACTATATCCTACTTCACATGACCTTGAGATAGGCCTTATTTGTAAGTCAATGTCATGAAGGATAATAGAATTCTACTATTTTTCTTTGCCAAGCACCTCAGGAGGTATTCTTAAAGGAAAGAGAGCTAGCTGTGGTATGGATTGTATCATCTGGAAAGGAAAGGAAGTTTTTCTTATATGTCCAGAGACTTCCCTGTCCATCTGGTAAATGAATATATAATACTTTGACATTTTTTATACTATTCTAAAATAATGGGTGAGGGGATTTTGGACACTTTAAATGTTATTTAGTCTAAAAATAATTGTATGTTTTATTTCATAGTTCTTGAGGCATAAATTGGGAGTGTGGACATTTGAAGATTTCTCTCTGTATTTAATAGGAAAATGCATGTTTTACCTGTTTTATTGTAGCTAGAGTTTTCCTGCCTGGCCCACAGTCAGGACAAATCTCTCTCACCTGCCAGTCCCACAGCCACTCAGACCCAACCAAGTAAACACAGAGACTTATATTGGTTACAAACTGTATGGCCATGGCAGGCTTCTTGCTAACTGTGCTTACAGCTTAAATTAATCTATTTCTATTAATCTATACCTTGCCACATGGCTCATGGCTTACCAGCATCTTCACGTGCTGTTTGTCATGGTGGTGGCTGGCAGTGTCTCTCTGACTCAGCCTTCCACTTCCCAGCTTTATTCTCCTCCTTGTCCCGCCTACACTTCCTGCCTAGCCAATGGCCAATCCGTGTTTTATTTATTGACTAATTAGCAACACATTTGTCATACAGAACATCTCACAGCATTTGAAAATTTCTCTCTGTATTTAATAGGAAAATGCATGTTTTGCCTGTTTTATCTTTGAGTCCTCATGTTAAATGACATAAACTAGTAGGATCATTCTTGGTACTATGATAGTACCCTTCTGTTTAATATCATGACTAAATAAAAATTAGCTTTCTTGGATTCAGTACGGTATTTTTTTTTATGCTACATAACAAATTATCATACTCTTTCTTATTGGCTTAAAGTAATACATATTCATCATCTCAGATGCAAAAACTGCAGTTTAGAAATGGCTTAGCTAGATTCCCTACAAGGCTGCAGACATGGCCTCCTCCTAGGCCAGATTCTCATGTGGAAGCTTATGTAGAGGAGGTTTTCATCATCTTCAGATGACTCACTCTGGTTACCAGATGCCACAGCACGAGGACATGCAGAAGTCCTGTGGAGCAGCCCATGTGGTGTGGCACCAAGGCCTCTTGTCACACACAGAAGGATCTGTCGGCAGCTTTGGGAGTGTTGCCTTCTGCTGAGAGCCTCAAGTCACTCATTCTGGAGTAAGACCCTTTAGCCTAGTCAAGTGTTTCTGTAACTCCATCTCCAGCCAGTGTCACTTCATGAGAAAACCAGAGTCAGAGCCACTCAGACAACTGTTCTCAACATCCGACCTCAGTCAATTCCAAGAGTCACAACTTTCGCCAATGCAAATAATGCAGTGTAAGGATTTGAGTAACCGTAATTAAATAGATGTACAAAATGTTTACTGACTGATTCCATGCTTATCAAGGAAACTCCCAAGAACAGGTTACAAGGGAATGCACCCCTGATAGATTGTACTTCATATTTTTGTAAATATTTTAAAATTTCTGTCTTATTTCCCCCTCTGAATTGATATTAAGCCAAGATAGAAATGTCCATTTTTGTAGCACATGAGTTCACTGTTTCATCAAACACTGTGTCCATCACATGCCCTACGCTGTGATAGGAAGATGCCTTCCCTGCAATAGGCTCTGCTGTATTGACATTCCCATCTCAGAGCTGCCTTCAGCCTTTTCCACCCTGTATTGTCAGACTATGCTCCGCTGCACGGGCAGTCTTAGGTCAACACATTTTCTTCAAAGAGATGTTCCAAAGCCAAAACAATCAAAGAAGATGAGAACGCTCATTCTTGGATGGTCCCAGGTGAGTGACACTTCCGTGCCAATGCAAATGAGTTTGCTCAAAGGCTTCACTGGAGAGAAAACAGTTAAGAGAGAAAATCTCCAGTGAGAACAATGACACCAGAAAGCTTCAAGGATTGAAATGTCCTTGGCAAGGCCTGGGGGCTGTTCTGCTCTCCAGCTGTGTACACAGCAGCAAAGACAACAGCAGAAAGACAAGCAAGCAAAGTTTATCAAATTGAATGGGTTTTTTTTAATGCAAAGGAACTCATTGGTTCTAAATAAAAACAAAAACAACTCTGTTAGGTGGAGGTAAAAAGGGTGATTCTTACAGTTATCAAAATGAGTGGCGTTACATTTAGAATTTAGCCCAGGCTGGCATTATCCTTGTTTGGTACCACTTTTATCTTCTCATTTTCCCTTTTATCACCCATGCATTCCGACTTTCCAGCTAAGAGCTGATTAAACAATGATAAAATATATTCACTTTTCAATTTTAAAATTTACCCTAGAGTACTCTTCCCTTAAACTCATCTATTTCACAAATAGCCTTCTAACTTTTGCGTTCAGTATTGGTATTCCCACAGCTAAACCGAAGTCAACTAACGTATATGTCACTGTGGAAGAAGCAAAATGCCTATTAGGTTAATTTAGTCCGCACTAAACTGTGATATTTGTGACTTGAAGGGGTAAATTTAACAAGGCTTGGATTTAATTTATCAAGTAGACTGAAGTAGGTAAATAACAGCATGGGGTCTGATGCATAGGTAATGAGATCAGTAGGTAAGCCCTCCATAAAATTACCTGGGGCATAGGAAAATCAGACATAGCAATTATACTTAGCAAGAAGAAGCATTTCTAGAGAGTGAAGCAATTAGTCAGATTTACAGTCTCAAAGTAGAAAAGGGAAAATTACTTAAGTTCAACTAAGAAGCATCCTAAATCATCATTACACTGTATTGATCTCCTTTAAAGCAACTGCCTAGACATGCTTGGTTTATCTTGACCGCTAAATATTTCCATACAGTTTGGATAGAACTGAGAACATATAGATCAGCATTTGCAGTGAATTATAACACATAGCACTTGGCCATGTGTGCATGTCTTTTGGAAGAAGCCTTTCAGAACATTCAAGAGAGTCAGTGTTAATCTACAATAATGTTGTATTTTTAGTGTTCTTACCAGTACACCAAAGGAAATGGTTGGAATATAGATTTAAAGAGGATGGAGACATGAATTCAGCAGTAATTTTAAGAAATAGGTGGTGATACTTTAGCTATTTGGCTTTAAATCAAAGTATGTCATTGCTCATTTGTTTGTTGAATAGTCTCAAATATTTGTGGGCAGGTTTATTTTCAAAGATTGAATGACTCCCAAACACCATATAAAAAATTTTGAAATGTGCATCCTAATGTTAAAACATCTACTGAGAAATGTTCTGTCACTGATGTGTCTGAATATTACTTAAAATGTCAAGCTGTTCATATTAGAAATATCTGATGTTTTCATCTAAAAAATTTGAATAGTAAAGAAGAACATAAAATCATTTATCAGGGAATTCTGTCGTTGATTTTGTCTTCGCACTACTCAGAGATAAAGTATGCATCATTTGCATGCTTTTAGCAACAGGCTAGCTCATTCTTCATGATGAAAGGATAATTATTGTTTGTACTAATTATCTACTAAATATGTAGCTTGCAGAGAAAAAGCAAGTGGAAGTGAGAATTCTAACAGTATCAGTAGGTAGATGTGGTGCTGGTTTGGGGTTAGTCATGGGACCTTAAGATCTATCAGTAGGATTGTTCTCTCTCTCTCTCTCTCTCTCTCTCTCTCTCTCTCTCTCTCTCTCTCTCTCTCTCACACACACACACACACACACACACACACACACACACACACACGTCTGTGGAGGATTGTTTTCAGATGGCTCATGGATACTAATTACTTAAATACCACTCACTGGAAAGGCTAACAAGAGTGAACACTTGTCAAGGATCAAATAATCAGAATTTCAAAACCTGATGTGCTATTAATAACAAGCAGGGCAAATACTTGGCAGAGTCATGAGATTTGCCTCAGTTTGTTCCTTCGTGGCCCATTTTAAACATTAGTCATATCATTCTGTTTGTAACAAATCTTCCCTTTCTTTTCTAGAAGTTCATTGGTCTTACTTAACTTGTCAATTAAACATGTTTAAAGAGTAAGTCTAGTAGACAATGCAGCCGAGGAGATATTCATTTTCTTGCCATGACAGTTTTTGTTTTTGGCAGAATGGAGTTTTTGCTGACATTTTGGCCGTGGTTTTGCTGACACACTAGTCCTGGCTCCTCTAGAATGGGAGAGGTCCTGCTCTAATGGAAGCTTCACATTGAGTTCATTGAGGGCACAAACTGCTTTGCATTTATGTTTAGCTCTTGGAAATTTATGCTTGTCTCTATTTCTAACTAACTAAAGTAGACAGGGCAGGTGATTTGTTACTATTATATAGATAAGAAGCTGCAGGAATCTACTAATCACAGGATGGGCTGGGAAAGCAAACTTGGGCCACTTGGCTCTGTGATATTTCTGTTAAACTATTATGCCTCTCGACGGGCAATTCAACTAAACATATGCTAGTTGTTTGGGTGTGAAACTTGGTTGGTATTTGTTATAATTCTGACCTCAAGACAGAATTGTTTAATTTTTGTGTAAGTGCTTATAGTGAATTTTAGTCTTATGTGTTATCATGTAATGGACAAATCTTGACTCATAGCCAGGCAAGACAGTTTGGAGTCTTTTACAGGTAAGACTTTGTCCTGGGCCCAAGAGACCATTGTTGGTAATGTAAGGTGACTGGATTTGACTGTTCCAGAATTCTGCAATGACAGAGTCCTCTGTAGACAAAAATGTAAAAGCAGATAAAGCTGAAACCATACTCTTTATTTTCCCTTTTATTGGAATTATATATTTTTTCTTACATAGTATACTCTGGTTATAGTTTCCCATCCCTCTACTCCTCCTAGCTCCTCCCTACTTCCCCTCCCATCTGGATCCACCCTATTTCTGTCTCTCATTAGAAAACAAACAGGTTTCTATGTGAAATCCTATTCTATAAGTAAAAAACTATTTGGAAGATCTTAAATCAATAATCAGGAGACAATATCCTTCAAGCAAAAGCCTGAGAACTCAAGAGTTGTCAGACTTCCATTGTGTTGATATAAAGAAGAAAAATAAAAAGAATAACGGTGCCTTGAACAACTAACTCCACATCCTTTGCCCTTCCCTTGACAAGCTCTTTCAATCCTGTCAGGGCTTCGAGATTGGCACACTGCGCCATTTAACACAGGAGAGGACAGAGACTCGGTAGAGTCAGTTGGCAGTAATATGGAACTCACATTAGAACAAAATGTTCTCAAACAAAATGTCACTTCTTTCTACTCTCCTAATAAAGCTGGATTCCAAAGCCAAATGTCTACTTTTTTTTTTATCATCTCAAAAGATGTATATTTGTTTAAATCTTCTACTAAACAGAAAATGGATGCTTAAGTAAATTAGGCGACACTGGTATTTGCCTGAGTAACCAAAAGAAGGGAGACAAACGTAGAGTCAGGTGATCACAACCAGTCAACTCCTGATATTAAGAGACTGTTGAGTGCTCAGCCCGAAGCCGGAAGTCTGTGTCACCCTCTCAGGCACCCAGGGTGAAAGGATAAATAAAAAGAAAGGTGATAGTGGGTACTTCCAGCAGGCTATGCCACTAAGCAAACACACACACACACACACACACACACACACACGCACACGCACACGCACACGCACACGCACAGGCAACAGAGTTAGTGCAAGAGGTTTCTTGGGGAGAGCGGAGAGTGAAAGGCCCAGTGGGAGTGACAACGTGAGAAAGGCAGACTGACAAGAGGAGGAAGAGAAGCAAGAGAGGGAAGAGGAGACAAAGAAGAACAAGAGGCAAGGGAGACCAGAGACAAGAGAAGAGGCAAGGAGGGTGAGCTGTGCCTGGCGGGCACTCTCGAAGGGTGCACACGTGTAGCAGAGCTGAAGGTGCAGACACCTGGTGACGGGTGATGACGTAACTGCTTTGGCTGCAGAGGTAGGATGCTACTGTGGTGTCAGAAACTACACAGGCAACAGGGGAAGAGGGGCGTGGGAAGACTGTAAGAGCCAGCGGATAGGGACTAATACAACAAAACGATGTCTGCTGGATTTAATATGGGTGCTATAATCATGAACACTTAGTGTCCGTGATCTCTTGCACAATGCCTGCACACACACACACAAACACACACACACACACACATGCACACGCGCGCGCGCGCGCGCACACACACACACACACACACACACACACACACATTCAACAGGGAAGCAACAGGGGACTAACTGAGAAGAAAGAGCTCAGCAGGAGGGAGAAGACAGCAAGAGAAGGTGAGGAGGGGAAGGTGATAGCCTAAAGTAAACTAATATTTAGAAATCGACTTAAGTTGAAAAGGTAAGGATGCATTAAATAATGACAGATAATTAAGCCTTGTGCCTAATCCTAAATTTAATATCAGAGAAATGTATCTGAAACCCCTCTTTCAGAATCTTCCTTACTTCTCCACCACACCATAGTGTTTGACCCAAGAGTCCAAAAGCCTCTTTTTCACAAGAGCAGAGTCCCATCATATCAGTCAAGATTTGATATCGTGAAAATTTAGAAGGCATTGTCTTGTGTAGCAATGTGTGAGCAAGTAGATTTAGTATTCATAAGATTTTCGAGTTCTGCTTACAAATTTTAAATTTAATTACCATGGCACATGATCAGAAAAAAAAAAAAAAAACAAAACAAAAAACGACCCCTTAGTACTATACTTTAACAACTACAAAGATTTATTTTCTCAGAAAAATGTATGATTGACTGCATACAGCATCCATAAGAAAGCGGTTGAACTTTGCTTCTTCATACAAAGTTTTTAATTTTAAAAGTATAATCACTCATTAAGGATTCATTTTCATATGATTATTTGCATTTTAACCATTGCTTGGTAAATTCTGTTTCTGACAGTGGTGAGATGATTTAATTTGAAGTGGCTTCTGGGTTATGCAGAACAACTGTAATAAATCAGCACTATGAAAAAATTTTGAGAGCCACTCTATTAGCTCTAGGCCATTCAAACGCAGCAAAGGCTTTTGTTCTGCACCAAAAGAAATGTTTAATTCATTGCTACAGGTAGAAAAAAAAAAGCATGTTTATGCTTTTGCTGGTATTTTGCTTGAAGATTAATCTTTTCTTCACCACCGGATCTGCACAAAAACAAATTTATTTGAAAGGAATTAACTGTCACGCGGTGTGTGGGTCTGAGTTTCTTAAAGGGAATAGGAAATGGCTGAGGTCTACACGATCTTTCCATGTGAGGGCAATGTGCTTTTTGGTTTCTACCCTGTCAGGTTCCCTCCTGGTCTCTGGGGAGGTGAAGAGAGATTGCCTGCATGACAGATGTTGCCTAAAGCAGGTTTTCAAACTAGGATTCCTATTATTCATTCTACTGAGTGTTAATTTCCATATGTTTGCCAAGGGTCAGAATAAAATCCATTTTCTTAAAAATAACAACAATAACAAACAAACAAAAAGACGTAATACTCTTTTAAAAAAATAAATAAAGCTATAATTTGTCCCAAATAATGAAGGAAAAGAGTAGAAGGGGGAAGGTTTGACCATGGAACTAATTGCTCATTGTCCGGTAAAAGCCACATAGAATTGGACTTTTAGGTAGTTTTAAAATTTAAAATTAATTTACTCATCTTTAGTTGTATGAGAGAATACAGAGCCTAGGACACCCCTCCCCCATTTCTGGCTACAGATGAAAAGCAAGATAATCCAGCACTGAGAAAATTATATTAGAAACGGGAGAGCGTGCCCTCCCCCAGCATCAGCATCAGCAAAGGATAACATAAACTTAGTCTGGCATGGAAATAATTGGCTGATCTTGGCCATGTTGACATGTCTGTTTCCATTGCCCAGTCTGTTCAGTGGTTGATGGCTAGACTAGAGGAAATTGCTGTCCAAAGGATCATATAATAAAACTGTGGTGGTCCATAACCTTTAAGGATTACAGTTGGTGATATTTTGCTATGTGAATACTGTCTTAAAAATAAATAATATCCTATAGTTTGTAGCTAGAGTTTTCCTGCCTGGCCCACAGTCAGGACAAATCTCTCTCACCTGCCAGTCCCACAGCTGCTCAGACCCGACCAAGTAAACACAGAGACTTATATTGGTTACAAACTGTATGGCCGTGGCAGGCTTCTTGCTAACTGTTCTTACAGCTTAAATTAATCCATTTCCATTAATCTATACCTTGCCAGGTGGCTCGTGGCTTACAGGCATCTTCATATGCTGTTTGTCATCGTGGTGGCTGGCAGTGTCTCTCTGACTCAGCCTTCCACTTCCCAGCTTTATTCTCCTCCTTGTCCCGCCTACACTTCCTGCCTAGCCAATGGCCAATCAGTGTTTTATTTATTGACTAATTAGCAACACATTTGCCATACAGAACATCCCACAGCAATAGTTGCATTCTAAAACATAGTAAGTATGTGAACACTAAGAGCTTACTTGTTACTTTTTTCAACCAATAATTAAATGGTAAGAAAACCCTGTGAGGTCATGGGAAGTTCCCATTCTAGAATTCGGTAGAAGGGAAAGAAATGAACTCAAACTACACGACTGCTCTGTGTTCTAGATGAGCATTATTTACACTGTTCATCCTGGGATACGTGAGCAGCTGTGATCTCCACTGAAAACCCAGTTTGTAATAAAAATGGTACAGCTTCTACAATACTGTGTTTTGACTTTGTTTTCTTCTTTATTGACATATCGCATCTGTACTTATTTATGTATGAAAACAAAATAATAGGGGACACACATTTCAAGGATCATGTGGAACAATAAGACAATTACAGTTTATAGCACTCATTTGTATGTTAACAATAACTAGAGGGGATGAGATTTAAGTTCACAGTCTCAAACGTTTTCTGAAACTACAACAATTATGAATAGTCTCAATAGTAACTGATTCTACAGAATAAGTCTTCTAGTTGATGCCTCAAAGCAGTTCCCATAACTTCACCATGAATGGCCCAGACCCAACATACGGAAATAACTTTTGTACCAGTTTTCATGACTCATCTTCTGCATCCCATACCTTGTCTTATTACAAATTTTTGTCTTCATGATGTCATCTGATTTCTCACAACTCAATGTCTATTAGCCGTAAGCAATCAATTCAACTAATTCAGACTTTCATAATAGGTACCATAAATGCGTTTTCTTTCAGGATTTAATATCTTATCACTTTCATCCACAAACACTCAAGTAAGTGACCTGGGTTTAAGGATAAAACCCTTCTTGCCATAGGACAAAGACAAATTTTTGCTGAGCTGATTCTAATGGAATCAGTGTCAGTCAAAGAGGAGCTATCTGAGATGACCCCTGGCAAACTCACTAAAAGGGTGAAAAAAATGGTGCTTGAAGAGGTAAGAAGCAACGGAGACGGCGGAAGGATTATAGGAAAAGTAGTGTTCGATGGCTGGAAGCGGTAAGGAATACCATGTCTTTGCAGAAGGGAGAAGATAGGTCATTCCTCCATCCTCCCTTCTCTCAAAGTTACAGACCACTCCCTTCTCTCCTGTTTCCTCTTCACAGACCTGTCCTGCTGTCCTCTTTGAGTGCCCTCCCTCCCCAATGGTCTCTTTTCACTTTTCTGATCTCTATGGTTACTCCAGATTATATACTCAGATCTAAAGATTGCTAGCTAGGGTCCATACATAAGAGACAACATATGACATTTGACTTTCTAGGTCTGGGTTATTTCACCTAATTTATTATTTTCTAGCTCTAACCACTCACCTGCCAATCTCATTATTTCATGTTTCTTAACAGCTAAAAGTGTGTCACATCTTCATTACCCGCTCATTAGTTCGAGGACATTCTATGTTTTCCACTTCCTCGCCACTGTGACAATGAACACGGCTGAGCAAGTGTATTTAGAGTTTCTACAAATTCTCTATTCTTCAGTTTTCTCACCTCCCCAATTACAGAATAAAAATGCCTTTACTAGACTAAGGATTGTGAGATTCAAATGCTCCTGTGAATTTAAATTTGTTGAATATTGAATGCAGTCACCCAGTGGAAAAGATCAGGAAACAGTTGTTTTTTGAATAAAGGAGAAATTACCAGATTGATGGTGCCACTATTCAGCCAAAATTAATGTTCCCAGGAGCTAATAATGCTTATATTGGCCTTTGTACATTTTCTCACTGTTATTTAGAGCCTCTGGTTTTGGAAATCTAGACTTTTCCTCGTGTCTCCCTACAACCGTGCACATTAAGAAGTCATGGTAAAAGTGCTTTTCAATGCGGACATTAATTTCACCCCAGAAAAATATTCTTAAGAATTCTTAATTGTCTCTAATTTTGGAATATATTTTCCTGGAAATCTTGAAAGAGGGAATAATGAATATAGCAGAGCCAGGAAAAATTATTTTTGAAGTGTCTAGTGAAGCTGACTTAATCACCATTGTCTTGATTGTCCTGCCTCAGAAACGATGGAAACTGCAATACGCCGTTGTTCCGGCAGATGGCAGAAGCACACCGCGCTCGCATTTGGAATGGGCTGCATTTTGAAACTTGTGTATTGAAGGCATGAACAAATGGTTTCAACCTGCTTTAAAAATCTGCCTTTGTTGTGTTTGGGACACTGTAGATGTAAAGGGAATTGTAGCATTCCATCACAGACACTTCTAATTCTGACAGGTTTTGCTGAGCATCTGCAGAATAAGAAATGAAAAAAAGAGTCCACAGAATAGAGTGCTATCATGAGGATTTAGCCATCCCTATATGCTAACGTGGTAGCCTGCTCAATCAGGTTTCTGTTGTTCTGTTCTGTTTTAATAAGGAAAACTGGATATAATGTGGAAATCATTTTAATTAAAAGAAAGATATGTGGAATTTGGTAATTACAGACCTGCACATCAGTGATTCAAGTGGTACTCTTCATTAGAACTGAAAGACATAAAGAGATAAAGGCATTAATATTCCACTGCTGTAGGCCAGTTATGTAATACTGGTATTTTCATAGCCTGTCATATTATTACATGCGTTGTAAATTAGGCAGCACTGGCATTAAGGATTCTGTTGCTATTCTTGCCTGTTTATGCTCCTGTTAGTTTTTACAATACTGTAATTTAAAGCAAGAATATTATGTACTGGTGTAATGACACTTAGTGAGAAACAAGGAAGGCAAAATTTATATTCTTGCAAAATAGCATAAATTAGGCAAAATTGAGATAACTCTTCCTGCACGGATGCCATGTAGTAAGGGTGCCCACAGTCAGAATTCATCAAGATAAATATTTCCTTTATGTCTTCATTGCAGATAATGAACTATCTTCCTGCTTAAAAAGAACACATAATACTGCTGTTCTTTGCTTCGTTGGTTTTTTGAGCTGCAGTAGAACATTTTGTTTAGCTTTCCCTGGGAGCTGGCTGTGCTTAGCAGGAGACTACTTACCCGGGATGAAGGGCCACCCAGAAACACTGAGAAGTTCACTGATAACAGTTTTCAGTGGGTCGGTGGGCACATTTTGGACTTATGATAGCCTTGGTGGCCATATCTGTGAACTGAGCAGTACCACAAACGGAATGAATGAAGCTGAGGCTTGTAGCTGGAAAATAAGATCAAGACGGCATGAGCTGTGAGAGTGATTTGGGCAGTTCAGGAATTAGTTGTTGAGTAGAGTCTACATGCCTGGGTCCTTTTCCAGTGTGGCTTTTGGAAGACTTTCTGTTTAAGGCATGTACTAGAGGCACACATCACACAGATGCCTTCAGGGACTGCTAGTCTGTAAAGGCCTCTCTGACTGGTTCCTGAGTTTTGCTGATAGCTCAGACACAATTAGATTGTAAATGGGATTTGGATGGCCTTTTGCCTAATACATTATCTTACACGTGCTTACAGTAATGCTCTGTTGGCATTTTCCTATCCACTGCAGAAATCTTTCATGACAAGCCCATTCTGACTGGGCATTTTATTATCTTAAAGTGCATGATTTTGAACTGCAGTTGTAGGGAATTTATTGTGCCTTCCCTTCTCTATTAGTTAAAACTTGAATCTATTTTGGCACTAATCCTTGGAATACCTTATAATTTCTCTTTCTTTGTGCAAAAGAATGTTACTTCCTTTTACAGACTTTCCCTGTACCTATGTGTGTTTATCTACTTTTCAATGCCATAGGATTTTAATAGCTATGGAAATACCTTTGTTTATAAGGTCTTCAAACATCCATTTTTACATTGCATGTTTTTCTTAATTTTTAAATGCTGCATTAAACCAGTTTTGAAAAATGCATATTTTTATCCCAAATGAACTACAAATACGGATATATTGAGAAAAAATCTTTAAAATGCCAACAAAAGATTGACTGGAGAGATGGTTCAGTGGTTAAGAGCACTGGCTGCTCTTCCAGGGGAGCCAGGTTCAATTTCCAGCACCCACATGGTGGCTCACAATCACCTCCAGTTCCAGGTAACTTCACAGCCTCCATTAACCTCCACGGACACTGGGCATGCATATGCTACATAGATATGCATGCAGGCAAAACATGCAAAGATATAAAGATAAAAATAAATAGATTAAAATATATATATATATATATATATATATATATATATATTTAAATTTGAAAAAGAAAAAGATCAAATGTGAAGACAACACCTTTCAGGAAAATGGCATTAGTGAATTTGCTCATTTTTATAGATGATATCAGTATAAGTATTTATTAATAAGTTTTACTTATTATATTTAATTAGAGAGAAAAGAGGTTCTCTCTCCACTTCACTTTCCGTGAAATGGTATGAATTGTGCAAGGTAGCATTGTATCACAGGACCTCTCCAGTATCTTCTTGACTGGGCCTCAGTGAAGCTGCTCATACATTTGGACTCTGTTTCCTGGTGTAGGTGACATGGGTTCTATATATATTGGGACCGTGTTACATGTCCTTTTGCCACTTCTTCCGCTTTTCTAATGACAATCATTTGGCTATCTGACTTTCCAAAGACACTGGGCAATTTTTTTTAATGGACCAATTTAAAAATTTTCTTTCTCATCAGTTTCATGGCTTTGGCTTTAACATTCCTCTACGCATAAATCATGCCACCAGTCCATCTTATTTCAGCCTGAGAAACCCACAGCTCGGAAACAAAACACTACCAGAAAACGGTTCTGCTGCACAACCCTCTAGCTTCTCATTTTAATTTGCTATGGAAGAATTAGTTGAACAGTCACTCACAATATCCACACTTCTCATTTAAGCTTCTCTTTCAAGTTCTGAATATCAGGCTGCTCTTTCTTTAACATTTTCTAACTGAATTTCATTCAATAATTGAACACCTATTTACTGAATACACTGTGAGTGTAGTAGTGAATAAAGCTGTCAAGAGTCCACATCCTCATCACAGTTCTAAGGTGGAAGGGAAGGCAGACATTAAAGGCAAACTTGAAAGAACCAAGAGCATTATATATATGGAATAGCAATGGCTAGTCTAAAAAGGGCAAGGAAAGACTCTTCTCCCATCTATCAGAAAAGTATAATAAATTAACTTCAAATGTAGTGGCTTCAGAAAGACCTTTTGTGCTCACAGATTCAGCAGGCCAAGAATTCAAACATGGCACAGTGAGATGAGTGGCCTTTTGCCCTTCATGTCTGAGAACTCAGCAGGAGGAGTCCTAGGGAGGAGGCTCAACTCTACCTGAAGACATTCTCTTCAATGTCTGGGGCATGATGCTAGCTACTAGTTAGGATTTTAGCAACGACAGCTGGATACAACCACATAAGGATTCTGCATCTGGCTTGAGCTACTGATAAAACCATGGTTGACTTTCAAACATGAACATCCAGAGAGACAGAGAGCAAGTCTGGCAGACAAAAGCTACATCTGTTTGGTGACTCAGCACCTAAAATCACATAGCATCACTGATGACGTATTCTATTGGTATAGTCAAAAAACATCCTAGGTTAAAGGGACAGGTGAAATAGTCTTGTCCTTAAATAACCAATATTATGTGAACCACACATGGAAATATATATGTATATACAGTACTGCAGTCATTTTGAGAAAAATCCAGTTTGACATAGTATCTTTGAAAAAATGATAGTAAGTTGAAGTTGGTTGGCATCCAGTAAATGTGATGTGAAAACACAATGCAGTCAAAGGAAGCACTGAGAATAAGGATCCTGGGATGAGACATGCTTAACTGGGAAAAGAAAAACCAGTTTTGTTGGATATAGAACATAAAAAACCAAAAGGCAAATGAAGCAGAAGCAACTGCACATTGTAAGCACTGGTTAAGGTCGACTTCAAGCAATTTCTCTAAGTTATGTTGAAGATACACACACACACACACACACACACACACACACACACACACACACACACACACCTCTTCCTTAGAGCAAAAAGATATGATGGGTAGGAGCAGTTTAAGAGTGACATGATAAGAATTTATGGCTATATGAGTCAAGAGATTGTATCGCAACATGCAAGTATTGATAATTGGGTCACTTAAGTGACTCCTGTAGTGGATTGGACAGTGTGGTAGTACTGGGGATACAGACAACCTGATGGGTTTAAGATCTTAAAAGATGTAATTAATTGGAATGGACATGATTTTGGGAGTTGTTTGTAAAGGTTAAGAGCATGGCCACATTTGAGGACAGTCTAGATGTATCTGGAAAGACTTGAGTAGAAAGAACATGGTTTGGGGAGTAGATCATGAAACAAGGTTAGAAGAATGAATTTGAAGAGCTTTAAAAAGCTGTGTTGGATGTCCATTGTAAGTGGGTTATATGGGTCTGGAGCTTAGGAGGGATGAAGTATGCATTTTAAATCATTGGGTAGATGATACCTACAGCCATGGAGTAGATCAGAAGAGGACGTCAAGAAAGTGAAGTGAGTTATAGTCCAGCTTTCTTAATGGTTAGATGGACCTGTATCAGGCAGCCAAGAAAAAGTGGCCCAGGAAAAGGAACTAGACTTTGAAAAATATTTTAAGCACCTCCACAGAAGGAGCTATTACTTTCAGAATCAATTTGAAAAATAATTGGAATAGAGTGGATAGAATTTGCCGAAAGATCTGGCTATAAGTAACCCCTTTCCAGGACTTCACTTTCTACATCATAAAGGAAATTTGTAGAATTGAAGCTGGAAAAAATTTAATCCATCAATAGGGAGAAGAAATATGTATACTTGTAACTGAAATGAAATATTTTTTAATACATGTTTAGGTTCATGTGTTTAAGATAATATAGCCTGTGTACTATGTAAATCGAAATTGGCAGTAAGTGTGAAAGTGAACAGTCAGAGTTAATTTTCAATTTTACAAGCCTATTCTGTAATTATGCCCAACACAACTATGGACTTTTTAAAATCATATTGAACACTTTATATATTCTGTAATACAGAAGGTTGGTTTTGGGGAGAGAGTGTCCATATCTTTGAGCTCTTCTCTAATTCCCTTGGTTATGAATAAAGGAATAAGGGTTGCATAACTTCATAGTAACTAAAAGATTGCTGTGGTTAATCAGATCTAATGAAGTCTGGTGGGATTGGTGTGAACATTTTAAAACATACCTAGCTATCTATTGTCTTTCTGAATGTCTCTAGCTGACCTGTTTTGTTCTTTGGAACTCTATTATAGTTTTTCTAGAATGATCCTTCAAGTCCCATAGTTTGGCAATATTGGGAGTTAGTGGAACTATGAGGAAGTAGTACCTGATGGGGAGTCTCTAAGTCATCTGGCATGTGCCCTCAAAAGGAATTGTGTGATGATGACTGCTTCTTTGTCTTCTGTCTTTCTCCCAACCACAAGGTGAGCGGTTTGATGCCACTGCACACTCCTATTTTCTTGGCTTTCCATTGGTGTGATGAGAGACCATGAAGATGGCTGACGTAGGCTCACAGCTTCAGAAGCTTCAATCCTTAGTCATGGCTTATTCCCTTTGGTGCTGAGTTTAGGTAGGGGCTTACAGGAAAACATGTGACAGGACAAACCAGCTCCATGCTTGGAAGCCACTGGGCACCACGAGAGAGACAGGATAGGGGTGAGATCCCAATAATCCTTTCAAGAAAACAACCCAGTAATTTAACTTCATTCTATTAAGCCTCACCTTCTAAAAATCACATCCAGGTTGCATTGGTTTCTAAAGATGAAGTATATAACACACAGGCCTTTGAGATTTCCTTCTAATCTGTTGTATTCACCATGACATACTGCAATGCCACAGGGCCCCAAACAGTGTGAACAACCAGTCATGGGCTGTGATCCCCCCCCCCCCCCCCCCCCCCCCCCCCCCCCCCCCCCCCCGGACAGGGTTTCTCTGTGTAGTCCTGGATCTTGCTCTTTAGACCAGGCTGGCCTCGAACTCATCGAGATTGGCTTGCCTCTGACCCCTCAAGGGCTAGGATTAACAGTGTGGGCCACCACTCCCAGCTTGAATAATAATCTTTTAACAAAAATAATTTTAGTTTTCTGAGCTCAAGGTTATATTTTTCTCAGTGTAGAGTGAGCAGGTAGGGCATGCATATTATTGAATGTCCACTGGTTTAATGTTTTTCAATCTACATTGGTTCAGGGGACCTTCTGAAGATGGAACTTATTGCTAGAATAGTTATTTAGAAACTTCATTCCTGGGTTCATCATAGATCACAATTTGATTTTCTGGAGTGTTAATGAATTCATGTATTGATATATATTGAATATTTACCATCCATGTCTTACAACTGACCTCAAGGAATCCACAGGGAAGCACAAACTTTGACTTAGGTCAGGAGCTTTCTCAGCTCCTGCTCATTAACCAGAAGTTAATCCTAAAACAGATATCAGGATGCTTGGCATTTGCAACTACCCTAGAAAGGAGCAATGTAGTGTGAATAGGTGTGAATAGGCTGATATTTCACTTTTACATAGGACGGGTGGTGTCTAGAAGAGTGGAAAGAACCATGCTAAATGTGTTGAAAACATTAACAGATACCTTTGCCTGTAAGATTAATTTCACTTGCTAGTTGCTGCACAGTATCAGACACTGTGCTAGATCTCTGCATGATCAACAGAGGCTCTCAAGACTGTTGTTGACTACGAGAATTGCCATAAGGACCATTTCCAGCAGAGTACTGGGCTCCCCCGAACTCCTTTCTTTTCTTTTTCAAAGTGCTGGGTTTAACTCAAGGCCTCATGAGTGCCAGTTAAGGACTTAATGCCAACAAGCTCCACCCCAGGCTCTCCAGTTTCTAATTCAACTGCTTTCAGCTGGGACTAAACATTTGCATTTCTAGTTGTTTATCAGGTAATGCTACGGCTGCCAGCCTCAGAGATGGATTTGGAGGATTATTACATTACACAGAGACCTTGTCCTCAGTGTGTTTAGAGCCACGCCCAAGAGAGCAGGTAGCTTACAATAGTACATTGCAGTGAGTCCAAAGGGAAGAGAGAAGATTTGAGTTGAGATTATTGAGACTAACACACGATTAGCTTTATGTTAACTGGTGAGTTAATGATTTGAAGTGGGCAAACAGAAGCAAACATTTGATCAATTATGGAGGCATCCTGTCCACAAAGGGCAGCAGTATGAACCTTCTACTGAGAAAGCCAGGTTGCAAAGCCACATTACCTGCTTGTCTGTGTTGACTGTGGTCATCTGCTAACTGCTTTCCTTCACAATTCATCTTGCCCCTGTGCCGACTAACTTCATATCATTTGGGAACTACTTTATTCTCTAATTCCATCAGATAAAAGGTTTGTGTTTGTGTTTCCAGACTCTTATATGAAACTTCATTTTGAAGTTTAGGTTTCATCCTTTTTCCTTTTATGTATAGCTGCAAATACAATGAATTATATCAGAGTCTAAATAAAAGTCCTTTTCTTTCTTTTCCTTTCTTTTTCTATTTTTTTCCTAGCAAGATTTATCTTTTGACCCAATTTAAGCAACATCAACTGGGAGATTATTTTGTTCATTGTAAAGAGTGGGAAGAAAACCTCTAAACTTTTGAAGACAGATTTTGTTAGTACAAAGAAGCTATGTGAAGAGTGTCTGTAATCATTTTACTTGAATCATCAGAGGGTAGAAAAGTTATTTCTTTCAAATTTTGCTTTAGAGAGAGACTGAAGAGCCATTTCACACAGTATAGCTGTTTTCCTCAGAGGTCAGGTATTTAGATTTGTTCCAAGCTGGGAGCAATTATCTCCCAAAGCATATTTTAGAAACTAATGAATGCTTGTGCCCCATACTTCCATCATCTGGATTGCTTTAGACGATTCTCTTGTCTCCTAGAATCCTGCCTGTGTATTCTTCTGTCTTTTTGCTCTTGTAGATTTTTACAGGGGAAAAATGTTTCTTGGTAGTTAATATCTTAAGACTATTTGTGAATCTTGATCTTATATTCTCTTTATTCATCTTCCTTGTGCTTCTCTGGGTTCTGACTCACCCTTCCTGGTGGACATTGAATTTTCCCGTGACTTTTGATGTTTCTTTGGGACACCATGGAAAGAATCCCAGCTTCCTAACCTCTGCTCTTTACAAGGAACCTAGATCAGTTCTTATCTTTATATAATATTAAGATGACACCTTAATCAATCATGTTAAAACATGCTTTGAAGGTTACAGATTCACTACTTTTTTGATATTTTGTGTGTTAGCATATTAAAACCATGAAGACTTTTGTGATTTTAATTCTAATTGCAGATGGTCAGTTCTTTGTACTGTTTGTGTCTTTGTCTGACTAAATGCCAAATTGCTTTGATTCTGCCTGCCTGTCATATTTATTTAAATAGTAAAATGAGAAATTTTAAAAAGTAGATTTTTATTGGGTGAAACAAGACACTCCTGCCATCCCAGCATGCTGTGGGTATCGCTCTGTATTCTGTGAATGTGTTCCTCTGATTGGTTAATAAATAAAATGCTGATTGGCCAGTAGCCAGGCAGGAAATATAGGCAGGACAAACAGAGAGGAGAATTCTGGGAACAGGAAGGCTGAGTGAGGAGATGCTGCCAGCTGCTGCCAGGAGAAGCAAGATGTAAAGATACTGGTAAACCACGAGCCAAGTGGCAAGGTATAGATTTACAGAAATGGGTTAATTTAAGATGTAAGATCTAGCTAGCAAGAAGCCTGAGCCATTAGACCATACCGTTTTAATTAATATAAGCCTCTGTGTGTTTGTTTGGGTCCGAGCAGCTGTGGCCCAGGTGGGACTGGAGAAAACTCCAGCTACAGGAGCACTTGAGAGGCTGTGAGGCTGAGGCAAGAGGTTTGTGTGTTGAAGCCAGACTGCATTACATAGTGATATCCTATCTCAGAATACAAACAATAACAACCAAGGAGATCCTTGACATAGTCAGTCAGAAATACACATTCTTAATACGTATTTACAAGTGATTTCACAGAGATTCTCTAAATCAGAAGTACACCTAAGTACTCAGTTGGAGAAGAAATCTGAATGTTAATGAATGCAGACAGAGCCCTAAGTTGGTGCAAGACATCTGCCAAACAAAATAATCACCAATGACTATCAATAACCCCAGAGAAGGGAAAAAATAAACATAGTAGCAGGTGCTGTTCAAAACAAACTTGACCACAGCCTTATATGATTTGTGAGTTCTTGGCAATCTGCGTGTGCCATTTCTATGTAATTATGTGATGCTTTCTATATCGTTTGATTTCTGCACCAACCAACAGCTTGGAGGAGAATGAAAGGTAGAAGAGAGCCAGGACTGTTATTAAAGCATATTGTGGAGCATTACAACATCAAAGTTTCTTAACTTTTTATATGATATAAATGCAATGAATCACATAGAAGACTTCTCAGTGTTGGTTCCAGGGAAAGACTCTGAGAGGAGGCATTATAGTACAATCCTCTCTAGAGGCATCATTCCCCTGGAATGCTATATTCATCTTTCATTCTGGTGGAGTGGAGTCTGTTATTTATATTTAGAAATGTCTTCTGAACCAACTGTGACTAAAATAATTTCTATTTATTTCCAGGAAATGTGTGTGTGTGTGTTTAAATATTTTTTTTCCCCTGAAATTAAGGCTTTAAATCTTTCCCCTTTCTTTTAAGAGAGTTTGGAAATAACCTTAAATAGTTGAAAATAACAGCATTCACAAGACCAAAAACTGTGAGCTGGAATTCCACCTTAACTTTTTTCATTTTTTACTTTGTGATTCTTACATGTTTGAATAAGTAGGGCCCCATTTGCTGTGTCTTCTATTGGGTTCTTTCCCTTTCATTTGCTTGTTTTGTCCAATGCTAACGTGTCAGTTTTGACTTTATCCTATTTTACCATTATCCCTTAGAAGCCTGTTTGTTTTATATTAAGAGACAGAAGTGGTTCTGTGTGAGAGGGGAGGTGGGGAGGAACTGGGGGTGAGTGAAGGAAGGGGAATCCATAATCTATATTATGTGAGAAAAAAACAATTTTTAATAAAAGAAAAAAATGGCTTCTTACAAGAAGCAGGAGTTGACCAGCAGTGTGAAACGAGTCAGAGGTGATTATTGTACAGCATTTCCTTTTGCCCTCAACCAACAGAAAGTAACTTCAGATGATCTTCTCAAGGCTCAGGAAAGCTGTGCAGTTTCCCATAAAGAGTCAGTGTAGAAATCTAGCTGTAGGGAGGACTTTCTGAAGCTCAAATCAAGAGAATCCTGTCTGATTCATGCATTTTAGCATGTGTCTGTGAACAGCAGTGAGTTACGAGCAGCACAAGATGAAAAGTAGTACCAGATCTAGTGCCAAGCCTCCTTTCCTTCTGAGACATACTTGATCTGTAAAAACACACTTTCAAACTATGCCAAACCAATTATTTGACATAATAATATTACTAGTATTCATATAATATAATTTTAAAATGTAAGGTCAATATTATTTACATTTTGGCTCTGTGTTAAAAACAGATTGCTCTATATATGTTTACTTGGAGTTAGATTTTTTTTCTGACTCTGTCATCCACCTGGAGATTCTTCTTCACACTGTGTCTCTTTCCAGTATAAACCTATGAGGGATCATAGTATCTCTGTCCTTAGGTTGCACTACAGCTCCACTCCCATTGGATTGTGTCAACATTATTGTTCCAACATCAGAGCCAGGAGCAGAGCCTGACACTTATATCTGTAGACTACCATATACTAAACCAGTGGCTAAAATGGTGAAAATGGAAATAAAGTTACAAATTATATATATATATATATATATATATATATATGTATATATATACATATATATATGGAACTTAAGTAAAATTTTATATGTAAAATTCATGTTTTTGCTGGAAAATATAGTGCCTGATGTGTAGTTTAAGTCTTACTATGCCAGGAAGAGAAAATGTAGCAAACCAGTGAGGGGAGAGTTGCTTCAGCCTAGGTGTACTAACATGTGATCCTGTACCGTTTACAGAAATTCTTATGTTATCTGCATCAATACGTTGAACAGATGAGAGGTACAGAAACTAGATAGTTCTGGATAGAAGCTAGGAGACAGTGAGAAACATTTGCTCTCTAGAAGAAGAGAGAGGAGCAGGGAAACTTCTTGGTACCTGGTGGTATGAAAGTGGGCATAGAATGACATATCAGGTGAGACTGCAATCTGGCCACAGTAACTCTAACTAGCTTGAGGTTCACATATGAGTTTTTCATGGATGATGCAGATTTACATTTGGATTAATACCCAGAAAGAGGCACTGAATGACAGTCTCTGAAGCAATTATCAGCTCTTCCCCCTTTTGCAGCAACAGACAATATATATATGGACACATCAATTCAAAATTCTTTAAAAAAAGCAATAGAGGGGCCAGATTTGACTGGCAGGCCCTAGTTTGACCTTCCTTAAGACACTCAAGTTCAGAGAAGCTTGTCTGGTGTCTGCATCAACATCCTCAGATCATCCTGCATCAACCTAGGGTCTTGGGGAAGAATGCAGAACTCACCCAGTGCTGATCAGTCAGTCCTATCCAGGGTCATGTCAGAAAGTGACATTTCTGGTGCTGTACCCGTCTCTTGCAGCTTTCCTAGATGTAAGGTCTGGCCAGTGGGATCATTTCCATAAGGCAGTCCTTGGCTTGAGTACAGTTGGTGTTCTACAGTCACACATTTACTGCTTATATTCATGTATTTTCTTCTCTAGAAGTTGGATTGAATTCATGGTCCTTTTTTAAATTCAAGAATCAAGCTGGCATCGAATCCTTGCTTTGCAATGAACGTTGTGCTCTGGTTTGAGTGGAGAAATAAAAGACATTTCCCCTGCTTTCTCCTGTTGCCTCATTGCACAGCATCTCTAGTAAAAAGAGTGCTCTGAATCACGAACTTCAAATACTGCAGTTTATCAGTGTCATTTTGAATTAAAGTTAGAAAGGAAATTTACAGAAATATACATTTTCATTGTTTGGAGTGTATGAAATCAATATTTGTTAGCATAGTGAACCACACATCAGTTATGCTATTAGGTTGTTCAGGCAACTTAAGATTTTTTTTATTTTCTTAAATGATTGGAGCCCTCTTTGAAGAACATGGATTAGACCCCACTTCCATTGTTTCTTACCCACCCAACGCTCTATGGAATTATCTCCAAATTTAGATTCATGGAAAATCACCTTGTGTGATAAACATATTGCTTCTATGTTTGTGAGAACATAACTTTCATTTGAAATCGCTACAGGAGGGTCAAAAAGCAGCTTGGAGTTCCTCTCTGGGTGTGGAAGGAAGGAGGCAACATGGCGGCTGAATGTTCCTTCTGCACCCTTTGGATGATTGCCACAGTGCCAGAGGCAGCCACAGTTCAGGTGCGTCTGGAGGCCCTTGTACTCGAGCCTGTGACAGTGCCAGGACTGGCATCTGCTTTTACCTTCAGTGCAGGTCCTATCAGCCCAGCGGAATACCTCGGAGCAGCAGAGCAGATGTACAGTGAGGCATACGCAGGGAAAAGCAATTGGGCCGCCGTCTTTAGCACCAGCTGCCAGCACGGAACATTTCTGTCTGTGGACTTTGTTAGCGTTATTTTCAGAAGGAATTGAAGCCGCTGGGAAGGATCAGCATAATAGTTGACACTGAATAGCAGAGAAACACCCTCTGCCCAGGAGGATACGTGAAACAGATCTGCAGAGCTCCCAGGGAAGTCTGTCAGTAGACTCACAGACTACATAGGTTCTAGCATGAGCGATATATTATCAATTCACATAATGTGACTTCGCTTTTTACTTCAGATTTTAACTTGCGTTGAGTGTTTCTGAGCACTGATGTACCAATCAGCAAATTTTTTTTAATGAAGATTAAATTAATATATACAAGTCACTGTTCATATAGAGGCTCAATGCAGGTGTAACTCAAGTATAAACATACATCCCCTAATCTGCAGGTTATAAAGGGGAATCTGAAGATGCTCCCCAAGTATTCCAGAGCTGTCCATCTGACTGGTGACTAACTATAGTGTTCTCTTCCTCATTTTTTGGTCCCTAGTCTTCCCTTGGCTGCTCCAACTCGTGGTCCAGATAGAATGGTTCCTTTGGGCAAGTAATAGAAATATTTTCCTTTGGAGTTGAAATTGTTGAGATGGTATGACAATTCTGAAATAAGTTTTAAAATTCTAACTCCATGACATCAGAACACTAAATGAATGCATATTAAGCGTTCTTTTCTAAAAATCATTGATTTAAGAAAAAATTATCGAGAGAGTTTGAAGGAAAATTTCAAATGCTATACACCAAAGCTAATCACCAATGCAGAAATAAATGTGAATAAATTCAAAACGTCTTGATATTATTTACTTACACTTGGGATATTTATTACTTAAATTTGTTCTTGGACAATTCCACACATGCACACCGTGCATCCTGACCACTTGTCCTCACACCTTCTCCTGTTATTTACTTATTTTTTAATTGGAAGGTTGAAATAGGAGGCAGAGAGAAATTGAATTTTTCTTCTGGACAGAAGTTATTTGCATGTGTATGGCCTTTTTATTTGGATAACTATGAGTAATCTACAATGCAAAGAGCTGTAAGAAGCTCACACTGTGAAAAGTACAGTATCATATATTTAGATAGCCACTAAGGACATGTTAGACAATATTTACTCTCCCTACCTGATACCCAGAGTTTAATGGTTTGAAAATGTCCAGCCAAACTCATGTTGAAGTTTAGTCATCATGGTGGTAGTATTGATACTAATGGATACTAGGTTTCAATAGGCATTTCCTGAGGGATTCCAGGCTGTTGCATCCTGGAAGAAGAAATTGAACAGAGAGGTTTTGGATGACAGCAGAACCTGAGAGTTAGAAAATAGATACATTTCCACTGGAGAAAAAAAATGGGGCAGGGAGAAAGTTTAGAAGCTTAAACGACAAAGGCTGTGCATCTTATAGGGGCTTTAGCGGTCACACAGTGAAAGTGTCTAGGCTTAGATGCATAGTGTAGACTCAAACAACGCTCTTACATGTAGCTCATTGAATGCCCCATTGACATCTTAAGTCCCCACTCAGGGATGCAGGTTTTGCAATTATAACAAGCCATGGCTCACTTTCAGACACTCTGGTCTCCTCTCCAGCCTCAGTTTTATTCTCCTGCCTCAGCATTAAGAGCTAGGTCTATAAGGAATGTCACATTGTGAAGGCTTGGCTTTCATGAGCTGAGTGGAGTGATGCCTTTATTGGAGGGAGGTTTTTTTTTTTTTTTTTCTTGTCTCAGGAGTGGGCTCCTGCTGACAACCAATGAGTCTAGCCTGATTTTCTTGTCTTGCACGTGCTTGCTTGTGGGCCCTTCTGCATGCTATTACTCAGCACAAAGACCCATACCAGATGCATCCCTTTGATCTTAGACTTGCCAACCTCCAGAACCATGAGCCAAATAAATTTCTATTGTGGATAATATGCTCAGTGTGTGGTATTCTGTGATAGCAGCAGAAAACAGACTATGAAACCTAGCAATCTTTTTGTTCTATTTATGTCTTCCACAGTTTATTCCCAAAGAACAAAGAAAAGAGACAGAGCTGTGCATGAAATATGACTTTGTCTCATTTCCAAAAAAAAAAAATCAGTTATGAAACTGTAGGTATATCTCTGTTTTGTATGCTGACTCCAATCTTCCCATGCCAAGGTTCTGGAACCAGCTTGTGAATGATGTGAAGGGGTCCAGATACACTCTGCATCTGCAAATCTTGTTTTGGTCACTCTGGGGCCTTGGTGGTGTGTCTGTTTCATCTTATATACTTTTAGGAGTAAGGGACAGAATCAATGGACACATACACACCCATCTGTCAAGAATAAAGCCAATTAGCAGCACTTTCATGCCTCATACTTACAAGCCCAGCATTCTGGAGGTTGAGGCAGGAGGATTACTGTGAGTTTGGGGCTGCCCTGGCCTATATAGTATGTTCTAGGCCATAACGGATATCATAGTAAGGGCCTACTTCAAAATAATCACTAAAATGAATAAAACAAAAACTAAAATAAAATCAAACTAATTAACATAGATTTTAGTCTGCCTATATATCAAAGGAGCTGAATAAATACTTTCTAAACTGCTCCAATGTTCAAGAGTCAGTCAGTCATCTCATTATGCGGGTGGTGTTTAGCTCTTTCCCTAATTGAGTGGGCACTTTTGAGCCTTCTGAGAATTGAAAAGGAAGCTTCTATGTCTTTATGGCTGTACCCTTAGTTTCCAGAATGAACTTTTGAAGTAATTATTGTCTTAAGGAGTCAATTACACTCTTCCCCAAGGGCCGTTATTATGCTTGGTGTCTGTCAAGGAGAAGGAGAGGGAAGGCTGGCTAATTCTTTCATTTACAAATGTTTGTTCTCTTTGCTTTTACTTTTTCAGTGTGGGAGGATAAGACCTGCCACTTACCTTACTGGAATTATGTCTAAACTAGAACCTTGTAGATACCTACAGTTCCAAGAGGGTGGATGGCAACACTTTTATATAAGGGGGAAGGCAGAAAACATTTTAATCTCTGAGACACAATGGTATCTGTCATCAAGTCAGCTGAGCCACAGTAGGCTGAGAGCAACACATACAGTGTACAAATGGACAGCCAGTGCTGTGATCCGATAGCATTTCATGTATAGTAGGAGGCAGTGGGGGCCGATTGGGCCCGTGGAACATAGTTTGCCTATATCTTGTCTAAGGCCTTTGTTGTTGCTAATCAATGGAGCGCTGTGATTACATATTCGTCAGATGAATCTCTTCATAGGACTTTCCTGCTGTTTATATGAAAAAAAAATTCATGGGAGAGCAGGAATCATACATCACAGACACACACGAAAACTAGGAAACGGTGTGACACTGTGGAATTAAGCCTGTGACATACTCAGAGGATCCCATACCCTATCCTGCCGTCAGTGGATTTTGTTAACATGTGGCTTTGCCTGTGTTTATTTTTTTTCTCCTGCTTATATTTTGTTCTAGTGATATTGATGACTTAAAAACAAAGTTTTTTGACAATTTATTGTCTTAAAGGAAGTATTTGTTGCCACTGAGAAGATACAGAGATGTGTGTGAGCATGCATATTTGCATACATATTTGTGTGCGTGTGCGTGTGCGTGTGCGTGTGCGTGTGTGTGTGTGTGTGTGTGTGTGTGTGTGTGTGTGTGTGTTTTGTGTGGTGTTTCCTAAGTTTCATTGTCTAGGAATTGCCCATTTCATCTACTTTTTGGCCTACCTGCATACCTCTCCATGATGCTAAAAGACCCAGAGCAACTGTGCACCAAGTTTAAGAAGAATTGTGAGCTTGGAATCAAGTATCAGATTAAAAGTCTTCTTTGAACTTGATTCCTAGAAGACTTTTAAAAGATTCCTTCAGACACCTTGGCACATATATAAGAATATAAAAAATGTTGCTGGGCGGTGGTGGCACACGCCTTTAATCCCAGCACTCGGGAGGCAGAGGCAGGTGGATCTCTGTGAGTTCGTAGGCCAGCCTGGGCTACAGAGTGAGTTCCAGGACAGACTCCAAAGCTACACAGAGAAACCCTGTCTCGAAAAACAAAAAACAAAACAAAAATGTTTTTGGAAAGCATCCATGAAATAAACAAGAATACGTTCTTACCTTATCTTTGAAGGGCATGTTAGACTGTTCAAAGAAACTTCAAGTGAATCTGTGCCTATGTAATACTTACTCCAAAGAACTTACCATCCACCGCTTGGTCACTCTGTGAATACCATGAAAGTCATGGAGATGAGCTCTTTATGAAGAATCAAAAAGCTCCTGCTGTACTTGATCAAATAAATGTGGGCCCCCACAGTCCATAAAACCCTATGTGAATTCCGTCTATGCAGGAACTCTAAATGTTACCCAACCTTCAAGACCCTTTCCTAAAGTCTTGAGTCTTTTCTAACAGTTTCAGTTTACAGAAACAGTTCCCTACTTCAGATTTCTTACTCGTTTGTGCAGACTACAGAATGCCTGACACTTACTCTCTCCCGCTCACATACATCTACATCTAAGTATTTTGTAGAAATAATTTATTGTTTATTCCACTTAGATGTACTTAATTTCATTAAAAATTTTCTTTATGATTTATTGAAAAGAACATCCTATTTATATTGGAGGTTGAGCATAATTTTATCTATTGATTGATAGTTTATATTTGTTTGGAGCGAACCTATTCAGAATCACCTTATTTCTTCTTGCAAAGGAATGGTCCTCAGAATCATATAAGCATCCACACAGAAGTAGTTAATGGAAATAAAACAGGCACAGCCATTTCCTTCACCAATCCTCATTTCACAACAATAATTTAATTTCTTTATAAACTGTGCAAAGAAAGCACCCAGCAAAGAAAAATGTCATATGAATGATAAACTCCTTTTAAGAGCAATTTCTATATCTTGACATTTTCTTAAGCAAATTATTGTTCAAATTCAGGGTAGGATTGTGTGTGGTTGTAAGCCTTTTCCATATAGCAACAGAGGAGATCGCATAAAACAAATATCATAAATTGAACTACTGCATTGAATAATCAAAACAAACCAGATTTTTAAAAACAAACATAACAAAACATAATAGAAATATGGTATCCTTAGATTTTTTTGGGAAATGCTCATCAATATAAATTCCAGTGTGTCAAACTGGTTTGTTAAATTTATTTCAGCAATGGACAGTTCACCTTACAAAAGGCAGCAGAATTACATTGCACAATATTTACTTAGCTTTTAGGCTCCAAACCCACTCTCTTTAGTATATTGCTTATCTTTAAAGAAAATACAAATGGTGATGAAGAAATGTCTCAGAGGATAACTAGTTGTTGAACTATCATGAGAATTGGGATCTGGATCCCAGCACCACGTTGAGCAACTCACAAATAAATACCTATACCTTCAACTATAAGGGATGTGACCTTTTCTGCAGGCATGAATGCACGTGTGTGCAAACACACACAAACACACACACACACAAATTAAATAATAAATCTTTTAAATCAAGTTAAAATAAGAAATCTACTTACTGATTATAACCTGCTGAACAATTGTGCAGGCCAAATTTATGTACTTTTTTGACATTTTAGACAATGTATTTACTCCTCTGTACAAAATGCTCCTTTGGAAAGATCATCTGGTCTCCCTGTCATTGATTTTCAACTCTTACCCTTCACATCTTTGCATTTGCCTCCAAAGTAGCCTCTGAGTGTAAACAACAGGATGGGTGGAGAGGTCAAACAAAGACAGTCAGGAGTCTGTGTCTCTTAAATGAAATGTGTATTTCTGCTCTTTTCATGATGCTATAACTTGTCAAAGTCAATGTGCATACCCAGCCAAAAATGACCTCATGGGCTTAAGGGCCAAAGAAGGATGTGAGCAGAATGGAAGCACGAGAGCAGTGCTAAACAGTACTGTTTCTCTCAACAGGCAGCATCTCGGATTGCATCCAGATGATGATATCTAATCTGGAACAAAGCAGCACTGCATATCGGAGCACATTCCCATTTCTCAGCTTCATGGTCCAGGGCCATGAGAACTTACCTCTCTGAGTCAGATATTGAAAACTGACACGAGACGTTTTCTCATAGCAATTTCAAACATACTCCAGTTAAACGTTCTATTTGCATGGTATGATTTGACTATCCTTTCTCATATCTTTTTTAATAGGTGACATAAATTATTTATTTGAGAATGAAATGCCCAATAGCTATTCAAACTATGTCAGTACCTTTATTTATGTTTTAAGATGGTTAATCAGTACTCAGTATCTTATCCAATTGAATGGATTGCTTTTTAGAATGGTTCTCACTATACAGCCCTGGCTTGCCTGAAACATGTTGTGTAATTCAGGACAGGGCAGCTTTAGATTTACAAGCCTCTTGCTTCTCTCTCCTTAGTGCTGAGATCACAATGTGTGACACCCACACCAGCAATTATATAACTTTGAAATCATTTAAAACAAATGCATATTTTATTTTCTGGGCCAGGTGTTTACTTACATATGTCAGTGTAATTTCTTTAGTGGTTAAAATCACTATTGTGCTTATAAGTGAAGTAACTACTGACTGAGTAAAACACTAAACCTTTAAGAAGATCATGCTTGGGACAGTGAGATGGGTCAGCAGGTAAAGGTTGCTTGCTGTGCAGTTCTGGTGACCTGAGTTCAACCCTTGGAACTGACATAAAATTAGAAAGAAATAATGTATTCTATAGAGTTATCCTATAATCACCTCTGCACACACACACACCATGATGTATGTGCCTCCCACCATATGCACATACATACAATAATAATAAACACATAAGATTAAAAAAAAGAAAAGCATGATTGGTCTTAGAGAAGTGCATGGAATTGGAGATCACTGTGCAGTTAAGAACGTCTACCCTTTTCTCATACAGTACGTGAAGGCCTTGTTCTCCAAGTTTAACTCACAGATATTCAGAATATATGCCGTGGTCATAGGCAACTTCAGGTCCTTTTGTTTTATAATAAATAGCACTTTTAAAAAAACCAGTTCCTATTAGAAAAGTAGCAGGCAGCAGTCTGGCTTAGGAGGTCACTCTGGTGGTACCAGGAGCCCATGCCATGAGAGATTCCCAGGTCAGTGTTGATCTAAGAGGAGATTGAGGTTATTACTGGCTACATAAAAAATAGGAACTTTCTCAACGTGTTCAATGTGCATTGTCCTTCAAGACTTGGATCTCCAAACAGGAGGCTGGTTATCCTGTATAGAGAACAGAACAGTGAAGTCTGATGAGAAGCATCAGGGAGATGGCTACCATGCAGTCCATGGAAACTGCAAATCACAATACATGGAAAGGGCCATGAAAGCCTGCTACAACTTTCTTTCTCCTTAAGGATCAATGGATGTTATTTTTGCTTTTCTTTTCCCAAGTGTGGTCTTTTGATTCTGTCATGGAGATCCAGGTTGTGATGTGCAATATGGGGCATGGAAGAAGTCCAAGAGAACTCTTGGAAACCATATCAAGGACCTCACTTTTTTAGTATGAAGAATTTTTCGCCCCAGTGGTTGAGTTATGCAGAGTTTAAACGCGCGGGTCTCTTCTGTCAAGTCCTCCTTATGTCTGTCCTTTTGTTTTAAGGCTGTCCTTACAATTGTCTCTGCTGATTCTGTAAACAGTGTTTGTATTCTCACCACCTTTAGAGAGGGGTCCAGGCAGGCATGGCTGAGATACTTGCACCTTAGCAAGACAGCTCCCAGAAAATCCTGTTACTCAACTCCTACTATAATGTCTTTTTTTGTAAAGTTAGTGCTAGATCTCTAGTTAGCTTGAATTTTGATTTTCTATTACCAGAGTGTCAGTGTCTCTCATATTTCCCAATAAACTCAATTTAGAGAAAGAGAGATAAGAGAAACAATAGATAAAAGCACTGGTTCAAGAATGCTGGGACATTGTGGATTGCAGCAAGTTCGTGCTGCCTCTACCCTGTCAGAGCTTTGTGATGTGAAGGGAAGAAAAGCAGTTCCTCCAAAGTGCAGCTATGATAGGTACTGTGCAGATTAGACTGTGGATATCAATCAGAAACATTTTCACAAGAGATCCGAGTCTAAAGGAAATGCTTACTGCTGACTTACTGTAGCAGAAATACTTCAGATGCAGAATACTGCTCATAAATGTACCAGAAGGATGTAGAGGAGAAAGTGGGCAACTTGGACATGTACACTTAAGACTCCTGTTGCTTCTGGCAACTCACTTAAATGATGGGGTCCTCCGGGTCTCTGTCTGTGAAGCGAGTATAAATTACTACATTATAGTTTTATTTCAGAGGCTGGAAAGCAGAAAACATGCTTGCACACTGCCTCCGGGACCTCATACAGTGTGTGCGCAGATGGTGGTAGCTGTTATTTGTTTTTGCTGTAGAATTTTGCAGCAGAGGCATTTTGGAGGGTTTTCTCATAGCAATGTACATTTCATCTGAACACTGTGGTGTCTTAAAAACTGTTTTTTCTTACTTGTAGCTCAAAGAGAAATGCTCCACACTGTGCAAAGTGCATTTTTCTCCACTCCCTTTTCTTCCTCTCTCCCTTTTCCTTCAAATTTCTGTCTGCCTTCTTTTCTTTCCATTTTCATCTCCACTTTAGGTTTGTCTTGTCCCATCCATCTTCCATCTGTGAATGCTCAGTGCTGACTCTCCTCCCATCAGGAGACCTCAGCATCTCTTCAGACTGTGGTTGCAGCTCCTCTAACCATATGAGGACCACCAAGTGTGTAAAGCCAGAATCTGATCACACATACCAAAGTTTCAGTGCCAACAATTCCTTAACTCTGAATGAGAGAAGAAAATTATTTGGAAAACAGTGATATTTTAAACTTGACAGCTTGTTCCTACAAATCACATCGACATACCACTTTCGACAGAGTTCATAGCAAGTAGTTTTAGAAAGGAAAGTGAGCACATTCTGTTCAATGAGCCCTCTGTGAAAAAAAGGGGTGAGTGGGTCTCAGACCCCCATTCTCCATTTATGCATGCAAGTGTGCATGTGGGAAGACAGACCAGATACTGTTGTGCCTTTTACATTTGGATGCCATTGGCATATTTCTTCAGCATCTTCTTTTACAACAAGCAGAATGTATTTTGAAAATTCCAAATAATATTAAAATGTATTAGGAAATGAATCATATTCTTTTCATAGTGATAGTACATTTAAAATATTTCCTACTTGCATTCTATATGCTATTCTTTTCATACACATTGACATCCTAAGCCAATATATGAACATAACCTTAATGTATTCACTTTAAATGTCACAGTTTGATATGTGAGAGACTAAGCATAGTTTTATTCTACTACAATTAATTTCAGCTCATCAACAAATACATGCCTATTTAGCTTTACATGCACTCACATATAGCTCACTCTTTAATAGTCTTCTCACTTAGTGCCTTATTTTATCCAGTTCTTAGTCCTTGGTGAATTGACAATTGTACTATTATTTTCAACATGGATTTCTTCCTTACTAAGACACATTTATGTGATACTTTCAGCCATGTAACTTGTTCAGTTATTTCTTTGATGATGGTGATGTTGGTATAAAAATACTCCACATTATGTAATCGAGAATGTTTGACAGTGATTTATGCATTTGTAACACCTTAAAACTTTGCCATTAACAAGTGTCATCCACGTCAAAACATAACAGGTAATTACTTTGTGGAAAGAGATGTTACCCAAGTAATTCCTTAGCAGTGCAGGTAACTTCTTGTAGAAATGAAATTGCATGCCATTGCCAATGAGAGCATTTCTCATGCTCATCAATGCATAATCTTAGTCTTAATGAGGTCCCAATCACATTTGGCTGTCATGGTTTTTAAGCTTCTCGCAGGTCTGTTAGTTGGTTCTATTAATTAGTATGCATATTTTTGGGATCCTAAAATAGACACAATATTAAGCAGAAGATTTTGAGATGTGTTCTTGACACCCTGTTTGGTTTTTGCGCTATTCACAGACTCTAGAGGAACGTAAGCATTAGTTGAACAGATCTCTTGATTCTGCAAAGATAAAATGAGTTACAGAATCTCAGTCTGTTCACGAAAGTGCTCCATTAACAGTTTCTAGTTTCCTTCAGTTTTTCTACAAACAAAAAAGGTGATAAAGATCCAATACAGGTTCCTTTACTGTACTGAGGAGCAAATGACAAGACAAGAGAGATGTCTGCCTGGCCCTGATGAATTCAACTCAGTCTCTTAGTGATGGTCTGCGATTAAACTCAGGTTCATGATGATGGAGGGGGGCACTTAGTAAAAGACCTAATAGGCACTTGGTAGGTAGCACTCATCAAAAAGTACACTTCTGGCTTTTCAGAAACCATGGTGTGGAACAGAAAGCCAATCCACTTTGGACACCTCATAGTTGTAAGGTCTGACTCACAGCCCTTACACCCCAGGGACACATTTAAATTCGTTAAGCAGAAAGTGTATGTGACAAATATGTGGTGGACACATGTCACTGTAGGACATGTCTCAATGGTGTCTTTCAGTGGTTCGTCAATATGACTTGTCTGTACATTTTCTGAAGTAATCGAGTGACTCTAGCCGCTTACACAGCTCCTTCTGAGTCATAAACATTACAGACCTGAAAGTCAGCCGTCTTTATTAAAAACAAACATTAGTGTTTCTGTGATATACTCTCAAATGCCTGCCAAGTGTCAGTTTTGTGTTGTATATCTCAATAGTTCTAAGTAGCAGCTGGTGACTCACAACTCTCACCACTAAATCAATATCTTCTATCTAGTAACAATGTCATTAAAGGAGAATGGAAGGATTAAATAATCTGGATGGACACTAATTGACAGTGATATCTTTTCCTGCAAAACTGGCTTTATTTGTTACTCTACCTAACACACAGCAAGGTTCTGGAATATATCAATAATGTGTGTATGTGGATATAATTTAAAAGAAGCAATAGTTATGATCCTGTATATTCACTCTTTTATACTAGGAAGTTTTTATTTAGTATAATATAATTGTTTTTTTCTACATCCAGTATTCTATGATATATGGAATCAACCTCAGTCTAGAAATTGAAAGTAACTTTTAACATAGTGCAAATTCATGTTCACATTAAAACTTAAAAAGCCATTTCATTTTATTGGTTTATGGAGCTAAATAATATATTTTTAAAAAGGTGTATGAATGCATTCAAGTCCTTCAGAAGAGCTAAACTTAGAAACCAATGTAATGAAACAACATGGATGAAACCACCTGAAGAATTGCACAGTGCTGAACACCCAAACCATGAGAGTCTCGGCTGCCCTTGGCAGCTCAGGAGTCATTTTACAAGAAAACATGCACCACACTACTTTGTGGCTATTGATATTAAAATATTTTTCTCAATTCTGAGAATTTTAATAAGACTCTCTTTCTGCTACACTATCTTGCTGTTTGAGCAATCACATGCAACTTCTGGGTTCCATTGCTAACATCTATGACACACTTCTGAGTTCCATTGCTAATGTCTATGACACTTTTTCAAAAGACAAAACTCAAGATACATACTTAAATCTAGATGATGAATCTCAAGTCATTTTTCAAATGGATACAAAGATTTAGCTGTATAGATTGTTTGCATTTCAAAGGATTAAAAAACTAGCAGCCTCCAATGGAGTTTCGTGTTGTATGCATTTACATCAAAGCACACACATACCCATGAGTCATGGGTCTAATATGGCCTGAACAAAGGTGTGCTATTACTAAGTTCTTGGTGAATAACCCATGTTTTCAACACATATTGATACGTTAAAATTTTTCAATTGTATCTTTGGGAAAAGTAAGTCAGCATATATATGGTTGTTATAGCTTGCTCAGAGGAGTGAACAAAATCTTCTGAGGGACAAGTTAAACCAAGAATAAAGACAAAAATTTAGTACAAGAAGTATCTAACTTAAACATAGGTTATTTAAGTGGGTTCTTTGGAATTTGGAGACCATTTTTCTAATAAAAGTTAAGCATTGAACATTGAGAAAATAAAGCTAGTTTGCACACACACACACACACACACACACACACACACACACCACATAAAATTTAATTTGCCCAAACACACATAATACATAAAATTCCATTTAATGATTTAATGGACCTGGCATTTGAATTGCAGAAAAATAAAGAAAAAGTACCTTTGAATCTTAAGTTCTGCTACTGAATACTGGTTAATATTTTGTGACTAGGCAGCCAGGAACTTTTCTAAAGCCAGGGGCTGGAGGCATGGTACAGTTTAATGGGTAAAGGAACCCATCACAAAGTCTGACAAGCTGTGTTCGATTCCTGGGACTCCCTGCAAGGAGAGAACGGATTTCTTCAGGTTGTCCTCTGACATCCATTTGCATTCAGTAGCATGTATATGTGTTCACACACCCACACAGTAAGACACACACACAAAGAATTAAAATGTAATAAAAAATTAAAAAAATTGAGAGGACAAAGGGCTTTCCTTAGGCAGTTTAAAACACATTCTATATGATTTTTTTCCCTGATCAGTCTTGTTAGTTACATTGACGTAAGGCTTTCCTTATGTCAACATGTCCATTTTGGTTCTCAAGTGAAAGCTGGAGAGTTGGAGAGAATGAGATTGTTTTGGGCAAAGTGGCAGCATAGAGAACAAGGAAGCACAAATGGTATTTCTAGGGAGTGTGTTTCTGTGTAAAACAAGACATTATTTTCATGAAATAAACTAAGTTATGGCCTAGACATATCAAACAAGGGAAACCCTGAGTGTAAAGAAACTGGAGGCCACGCCCCCCTCCAAGTATCCTGGAACATAGGAGCAGTGGGTCGGCCATTCTCGTAGCCAACCACCAGGTGGGGACAAAGCCCCAGAAGAGTTGGTAATTACCAGGCTACAGAGAAGAGCACTTAGAGTTGAGCACCAGAGGGAGAGGTAGAAGTCTGCAGTATGAAATATTTATTAACCTACAAGAATCTGAGTTTTCTGGCTTATGGGAAAGTGTAAAGATGATGAGCCATACTTCATGATTTTCTAAATGTCTAACTTCTCTGTTCATATCTTAAAACACTAGGATCATGGAAATGGAAATTACTATTAGTTCCATTGTGGGGGCTTAAAAATGGAACAGATTCATAATACTTTGTGCTATCATGATGATTTCAAATACTTAAGTCAGAAAGAAGTACTATTCCATTTCATATTAGAAGTGGTTTTTGCTTATAGAAAAATGGACAATAACCATGTAATCTTCATGCAAACACTTTATGCACAGCCATTTGCAATGAAAAATAAAGTAATAAAATCAGCTATTCAGAGTATGACTGTTGCATCTCTTAAAACATTTTGAGATGGACCAAAATAAAGCTGATTATGTGAATAGGATTCTGCACTTCACTAATAAAAACGACTACAATTATGTGACTTTTCACATTTGAAAGTAGAATGGATTTAGTGTCATCTTTTTTTAGGTTATTGTCCAATATTACCATTTTGACAGTAAGCCCAACGATCAATCTAGAAATAGTTTTCTTTCGGAGAGAGCTATGCAAATATGTTAATATTACCATACAAATGACGAGAGGCTACATTTATTAGTAGTAAATGGGAATTTTACTATTGTTCACACTTCTCTTGCAATCTTATCATTTTAAATATATTCTTTAACATAATTACATAAAGGCAAATTTAATCTTAATGTGTCAGAAAGTATTATCATTTTTGCAAGCAGGACTCCAAGGTTAATAATGTCTGGGAATATGAAGTGTTTTTGACTGTAAGATTAGTCTCCTTATTTGAAAAAGGCTTTAAACTTCATTTCAAAGGAGATTTCATGCCCCATGAAATTTAAACTATGACATTTAGAAAAACATTCACTTTATTATAAAGCACTGAAAAATTATAGTGCAAATGCTTCTTGTTCCTATCCATCAAAACTGTTGTCGGGAATGTAAAGGGATTATTTTCTTACGTAAAAATTATGCGATATGCTGGAAAAATGAATATCTCCAACTGTTCATCTCAAAGTCAGGTAATTACTGCTTAAATTATGTTATAGGATGTTTTGAAATTAGGTCCTGTATTTGGTTTCAGTAGAGTTTATGTTTAGATAACTTATTGTTCTTTGAATTTTCTATATCTAGACTCTGTAAAGTGATCTACAGGCTTTAAAAATAAGCTTTTAGGCAATCTTTTAAAAGGATTCTTAATAGTATTTTTGTGTGAGAAAGTAACACTGCAAACAGTAATGCATAAAAATGGCATTTTAAACACGGAGATGAAAATTTGCCTTACTAAGTAGTATTTTTAAATACTCTGACTAGGTCTCACCTTTGATTTGACTGCCATCTTTTCAAAACAGAATGCTTGCAATACCAGAATGAAGAAACTCGTGTAGATTCCTACTAAATTCACGACATGATCTAGATGTTTTTTGCTTGAGTTTTAGACTGTATTCATATATACCTGCAGTCACACTTGAACATCTATTTTGCTTAATTGACTTAATTGTTCCGTGCTTCTAGAAGCTACTGAGTGATGTAAGCCACGTTGTTAATAGTAAGATGCCTGTAGTTTTGGATTGATAGGTTAATATGTGGTAGAAATTATGTGAATTATATGTTTTGCTTTCAAGTAACAAAATCTAAGCCATATGCTGACAAAAGTGATGAGTGGTCAGACTTAATGTCTATATAAACTGTACCCTCTTATAAATAAGCTGCCGTATATTGCTCTGTCCTCTTCCCCAAGGCTCAGGGAGCATCATGGAATAGGAGTGGAAATCATGTAAGAGCCAGAGGATGGCAAAGAATGCTAGAAATGTAATCTTCTGGCTATGACATTGCAGATGTACCTATGAACTCATGACAGCAGTGGCTACATGCTCAAGACTGGACTCATCAACAGTCCATCATGGAAAGGGGAAGGGCTCATAAGGCCCCACTTCTCCCTACAGAGCTATAGGCATCTGATGGCTGTGGGGAAATGTGGATTATTACTCCTCAGTGGTATGATCACTAACATGTTTCCCCATACATGCTTATGTAAGCCACCCTAATTAAATTCAGTGGGCCACATAAAATATGAAAATCGGAAAGCTTATAGAATGAACAAAATTTCATCAGTGCTACTTGGTAAGACAGGAAAATGGAAGAAGGCAAGAATGACTGGCATCATGACTGGCATCAGGAATTTAGAAGGAGAGCAACTGAAAATGTTACAGAGTTTTAAAGGGTACTGTGAAGAGTATCTCAACAATTTAAGGACAATTCATTTGAAAAATCAAGATTAAAGTGGGAAAAGCCTTCAGAAAGGTGTGGCTTAGCCAGTCACAGAAAGGGGAGCCTGACTGAGTCCGCAATCATCCCACAGAGAGATTGGCAGGCAGTGTGGACTTGAACTTGCTGTTGTTATGGGAAAATGGTAATCATGGCAAAATATTATCAGCACAGTAAACACAATGTTTGGTTTAGTCTAGGTAGCTGTTCCCTGCTTCCAGTGGGATGGTTGGATTGTTGTGAAGTGCTGTACAGTGTAGGCTTTCCAGGGAATTCACAAGTGCTCCACCCAGCCACAGTCACCTCCATTCTCTGTGCCTTTCTCATCAGTCATATTTTTAGTAATATAATTTCTGTGTTTTGAAATTATAATGTACTTATATCACTTCCCCCATCTCCTACCCCCCAAATTCTCCTTCTTCTCTCTCAAATTTAAGACCTCTTTTCAAAAACGTATATATATTTCTACCCTGGCAGTAACCAATAGCTCTCTAATGGGACTTAAGGCCCATTCAATAAGAGAGAAACCGGATCTGATACGGGAAACCTTAGCCAACTCCCTATGGCTAGTGAAGTCATGGACCTTGGAGAACCTATAGCCTCCTCTTCATTAAACCAGCATGGTCCCTAACAACGTTCTGAATGCCTATTCCTGTCCCCACTGATAACTGTGGTTCTCATCCCTCAGTCATTTTCTGTGCTTATTTTTGAGATGTTAATTGATTACAACATTTCTCCCTCCCTTTTCCCTCCTCTAAACAGTCCCATATACCTCTCTCCCTCAAATCCACAGCCTCTTTTTTCACTTGTTATGGAATGTATATATGTATTTGCATATAGTATAAATATATATATACACACAATAGGTTGGATCCATGCATTGTTATTCGTCTGTATGTTTCCAGGGCTGACAGCTTCCCTCTGGACAACCGATTGGTGTGCTCTTCCCTGGGGAGCATCTCCTCTCCCACTGCCAGCTTTACTCTGTTGCCTTCAGTTCTTTGTGTAGACTTGAGGCCTCATGGGCTTCTTCCCACACAGTTTGTCATGCTCGATGGTGTCCTCTGAACAGCTCACATTTGGGCAATCTTGTTGGTGAGCCTTTATGGAAATAGCTTCTGATGTTACTAGGAGACAGTCTCACAGCCAAGTTCCTGGTCCTCTGGCTCTTACAATCTTTCCACCCACTCAGTCACTTCTTAAAAAATCACAGCATTAAAGAATTAAATGTCAGATCACATGTATTTTGGCACATTTCCCTTTGAAGTTTTGAGATACAAACGATGAGCACACACTGGCACGCTGTACGTAGTCCTTAAGTGTAAGATGTGTGAGCATTTAGAGGACAATGAAACAAAGGAGGTAGATGGGCTTTTCTAGTCCTTGAATGGTAAAACCACATGAATGATCATGTTGAGTCAATTTTATGTTTACTGTGCCTACCTCCATCAAGTCTGATTGCATGGGGAAAAGGCTGAGTTCTTGGAATAAAGATTTCTGTTTATTTATTCATTAATTTAAAATTATTTAATATATTTTACATTAAAATATAATTACATTATTTTCACCCTTCCCTTTTGTCCCTCCAACTCCTCATTCATCCCCTCCTTCCAATCATCTCCACATTCACCCGTGTCTCCCTCTCAAATAGGTGGCCTCTTTTTCTTTGATTACTATATTGAGTTCATTTGTTGTATGTATATGTTTTCAGAGCTGAACACTTTGTATTGGATAACCAACTAGAGAGCTTAGCCTTGGGAGAGGCTACAATACATGACCTTACTAGCCCTGATTAATTGGCTAGGCTTTTAATACCCCTAGTCAAGGAAGCTTCTTTTTATAGCAAGTATACCCAAACTGGATATTACGCAGAAATTAATGAATTGTGGTCACCCCAGTCCCAGTGAATAAATTTACAACACAACTCTGTGCTTAAAGCTCATGGAACATGGCTGAAGAGGGCGAAAAAAATTCTAAGTACCAAAGAAGCAGGGAGCCTGCTGTGAGACTATGTCTCTCAGAAATGGCTGCCTAAATAAGACAAGAATGATGATAATGTCAATAGACATGCCGTTTGTCTGGGGAGTGGTCTCTCAGGCTCCACCCCCTAGACAAAGAACTACAGACACCTAATGATTGCTTTGAGAGTGAGACAGGAACAGAAGTACAGTGAGATGAGACATGGGAGGGTCTAGAGGGAGGAAAGAGAAGGGGGAATGGTATAATTTATTTTAATGAAAAATAAATTAAAAGATTAGTCATTAGTTGCCTGCAGTTCTTTGTGTGATGGTGGACTCCTGGGATTTTCCCCTTTTGTATTAGCATCTCTATTAATATTGCCACTTAAAAATTTTTTTGCGTTAAAAAGAATTCTGTAGGTTTTACTTTAAAAAACACACAAATTTTTACTGGTAGCTAGAGGCTGTCAATTATTTTTCTTACTTTGAGTATAATTTCTCAAATGTTATTACCAGATTCCCGTTTATAATGGCATGTTATAATAATAAAACAAAAATTATGATACCAGGGAGTTACATTAACTGAGATGATTAATAAGAAGTAACAGTGTCCTAAGGACCTTAATAACAGAACATTTGTCACTCTCTCTCAAAACTGTTACATAGATCACAGAAATTTAGAAACCTTCTTATGAATAGAAAGCTACCAAGCACAAGACTGAGATTCAAACCCAAGAAGCCTGTGTCTAAAGCAATGATCATGACTCTAGTTGAGGTCCAGAGTTACCTGAGGTTGGAATTAGGGTTAAGACTTCCAATTTCTAACAGGTTCACAAACAACCCTGGTGGTCTTGTAGTCTGATATTGCATATGTAGGAAGTTCATTGTCACAGGACCTGTGTTTTCATATTCTTTGCTGCAGTATCGCACTGAATCCTGTCATCAGCTCTGAGATGTGGACTACCACATGCTCTACTTCCCGGTATAATAATGAGAAAGTCTAACTAATTGACCCAAAATCGCAATAAATAGTAAAATAAGAGTTTGAAAGTATGTCTTCTTATCCTTATCTAATTTCTGAGAGAGAGAGAGAGAGAGAGAGAGAGAGAGAGAGAGAGAGAGAGAGAGATTGAAAGAACAATAGTATGACATGAGAAATTTGCTTAAAAATAACAATGTGCATTTTAAATTCTAATTGAAATCCTACATCTGTGGAATATACATGAATACAACAGATATTTGGATGATAGTGTAAAATCAATAGAAGCCAAACTAATTTATTTATTGCTTGTTTTTTTTGTTATTTAGGTTTCACGAGACATTTTCATTTAATAATGTTGTCATGAACTCACTGTAAGGCCAAAGATGATCTTGAACTCTAGGTTTTATCTGTTTACCTACTTAGTGTCAGGTTATGGTCATGAGTCAGCACACCTGGCTTTAATTTTTTTATTTTTGAGAATTTTATAATACATACAATTAAATATGATAGTATCTATCACATTTTCCTGTTTGAACTACCCCCAAAGCCTTCCCAGCACGTGACCCTACTAACTTCATATTTTGTTTTATTTATTTTTGATAACTCACAAAGTCCAGTTCAAGCTGCCCATTTGTATGTGGGTGTGGGAGCCATCCATTTGTGTGTGGGAAAGCTCCTCGTGGACACATTCTCAAAAAAGAATAATTCTCTCTCTCCAACAACAGTTCAGTGTCAATAGCTTCTCAGTAAGTGGTGGGATTTAGAGATCATCTATGCTACTTATGCCAAGATTTTAGCTTGCTTCATCTTGTGCAGGCCTTTTGTATATAACCTCAGCTACTTTTTTTCACATGTCAAATTCTCAGCATATTGATCAGTTAACACATCTCTCCATTGCCTGCTTCCCACTTCAGAAAGAAGCTGCTCTCATCAAGGTTAAGAGCCACCTAGGTCTGTGGGTATAGACAACAATATTTAGACAGCAATATAACAGCATCAACATTTAGCAAAATAACAGTAGCAGGTTCTAAAGCTTTGAACTTTCCACCAAGATTCAGGTAGCAAGTATTGAATTCCCTCCTGTGGAGTAGGTCTCCAATCCAATCAGAAAGTGGTACATAACAGTCATGCCACAGTTGCATTAGTGTGTACATCATGCCTAGAAAGTTGGTGTTGTAGCATGCCATGTCCAGTGCTGGGTAAGTCCACTGGTGTCTTTTCTCTCCCACAGGTCTGCTTAACAAACTTCCAGCACTATGAACCCAAGTCATCAGAGAAGAAATTTAATGATTGCTTTGAGACGGTTTCTCTGTGTTCTGCAACCAGAGTGTGTGTGTGTACCTGGCTTTAATGGAAGCTTTTAACCACCATTTCCACCATAAATTAAAAATAAAAAGATCAATCTATACATTCCTAAAATCACATAAAGAAAAATTAGCAGCCTTTGCCCAGTTTCTCTTGATTCTGGATAACTACAGATATCTATAATGTATAGAAATTCTTTAAGAACTAAAACTTATTATTATAGTGTATTTGTTTGTATAATGTGTGTGTATTGTGTATGTGTGTGTTTGTGTGTATGTGTGTGTGTACATGTGTGTATGTATGTATGTGTGTGTGTATGTGTGTGTTTGTGTGTGTATGTAAGTATGTGTGTTTATGTGTGTATGTGTGCGTGTATGTGTGCACATGTGTGTATGTGTGTGTATGTATGTATTTGTGTGTGTTTGTGTGTGTATATGTGTGTATGTGTGTGTGCAGGGATGGTGGTGGTGAACACATGCTATGGCATACATGTTGAGGTCAGCAGACAACTTTGTGGAATTTGGTTCTCTCTTCCCATCTTGTGAGTTCTAAGGATGCAACTGAGTTTTATAGGCTTGGCAGCAGGTGTATTTAACCACTGAACCAACCTAATAGCCCAATGTTGAGGTTTTTTGAGGTCCTGCTTATTTTTAGTAATTCTTTAATGAAAATAGTGCTTTTAATTAAAGATTAATAAATGACTAACAATGGCTGAAAAATTATGCTCTTCATAGTCTATTCTATTTTAACAATTAACTATTTAACATTCAGATATATTTACTAACCTAAAATAATTCTTAGTTTCTAAGTTCACAAAGGGGCATCATGAGACTGCAGACTTCGGAGAGATCCTGCATCTAAATTCTTGCATACACCTTTTTTACTGATAACTTGGCCCCTCATTCCTGTTTTGGGGATATCCCAAAGCACTCACAAGCATCAAAGGCTCCATATTGATCACTTCTTTTCCTCATTCTTCAATTTTTAAAGCTACAGTATTACTTTTAGATCAAAGCATTCTTTTGGGTGGTCGCCCAGGAAACTGACCTGGTATGATGGGGAATTTTAAAATTGAAAGATTGTCTTATGCAGACCAATGCAGATACTGTAGAGACTAGGGCATGGAAAAGCTGTTTAAAGGTGGGTTGATATGTTTTTTTTTTTTTTTTTTTTTTTTGTATTTGGAGATCAGGATATACAATTGACATTAACAGTAGACAGTTTGCTTAAACGAGTAAATTCATATGTTTAACATTTATAAATATAGCAGCAAAGTATACTCTCTTATCTCTGCTGTTTGGCACAGAATGGTTTATGCATTAAGCCCTGGGTTAGCTTGGGGCTAAAGAGATGTGCTTTCTGGCTACTTCCATCTTCTTTTCTCTTTGAACATCTTTGGAAATTAGCTCATTGTAGGAAGAAGAAAATGCCCCACCACATTGTTACAATGTTTCAGTGTTACTGAAACCATTTGTCAGAAAATATTTAAAAATCTCAAATATCTTTTAGTATACTTTTCTTCATTATTATAATATTTTGGATATTTTTGAGTTTATAAACAATTCAATTTTCCTACAGACAATTTAAATTAATGCTATACAACTTTAAACTGAGAAAATTCTAATTCATTGCAATGTTTCTTAAGATATGTCCACTTTATCATTAGAGGCAGTAAGTGGGCTGGGACTCTGATGAGGTTACTCTTGGAACTGAATGGATAAACATCACCCTTCACCTTTCCCTAAATCGAGTAACAAGGAGATTGCTTTATGGGGCCGAGAAGGGAATCACTGAGACATTGATAATCCTACCATTTGAAATGTCTCAGATGCACCACAGCTGAGAGAACATTCTTTGGTCTTGCATTTGCTAAGACCGTGTCCAGGCATCCGAATGTGGCCATAAGAGTTCTCAGGACAATGTACCCTGCAAACTTTCTCCATAAAAATCTTTCCTGAACTATATAAAATACACAGTTGTTCCTTCCAACATAGGTGCTTTGCATCGTGAGAACTGCAAAGGGTTGGGTAGCCTCTGCTTACCTTCCTTTCAATAATCACAAACTTTTTCTTCCTCAGTTTTGAGCTCAGATAAAAGTTCTTATATAAGAATCTTGTCCAGTAAGTTCAATCTCTTGTACAATTATCAACTAGTGACCATTTCCTAAACATAACTACATTTTCTAACGCACGGAGCATTATTGAAGTTTGTATTCTGTGCTCTTTAAAAGCTTGCACTTTGAAGGATCATTTCTATAGTTCATTGATCAGACTTTCGAGTTTTATCTTACTTCAGGTCACAGTTTCACTATGAAATTCAGGCTATCCTCAGTCTCGTGGCAGTATATTTGTCTCAGCCTCTCTAATGCTGGGATTATAGGCACCACATCTCTCCAGGTTTACTTCTGTTGTTACATTTACCACTCCATTTTGATTTTGTGAATCTCTGGACATTTTCTGTTTTCAGTTTTCCTCATAAATCTATCAGTTACTTCTGTTGGCATTTTTGTTACTGACTCTTAGGTTCTCATATAAGATGCTAGTTCCAAAACATATGATCTCAATGCACTCCTGAAGAAGAAGCCTGACTAGATGTTATATGTCTGTGCATTCTATGAGATGAGCAGCTGTCACCCAATTCTCCTTTCCGCCATGCATCAGCCTGGTGCCGTAAGCATGGAGGATGATGTCCATTGCCAGGCCTACTTGAACTTGAGTATGCAGTTATGGTTGAGTCTTTCCTCTTACAAAGCTGTAAACACTTTTGTTTCAGGACCTATATCTGCTTTCTTGTTTGACTACTAGTACACATGTTAAATAACTAGAGTCGAGTTGGTGCAGGAAGTTTATTGTGTAATAAACTAAAGTAAAAGAATCAATATTTTTAATACTGTGTTTCTTCTGTCAGCTAACCTGCAGAAGAAGTGTCTAGGTTGAAATAACTGGATCGTCTATTTCCTCTCTGATTTGATAATATTGTTTGATCAGAACAAGGTAAAAGAAAATCAGTCTTTAGGCTACAAAATGTTTAGACGCTCACTAGATTGTGTTAGTGATTTTTGGAATTATATTAGTTAGTTGGGTTGATAGAAAAAAGCAGCACAGGGTTGGAGAGTTTAGTAAAAGAAAGCATTTCTTCACAGTTCCTGAAACCACGTCTCTGTATTGGTTTCTTTTCTCATTGCTTTAAAAAAATATCCCCCCCCCAAAAAAAAAGAGCAAATTAAGGAAGGATGGGAGGGAAGGCTTAATTTACTTATGGTTTAAGATTGTAGTCAATTACAGTAGGGAAGATTCAGGGGAGTGAGGTAGCTGGTCTCTTTGTCTGCAGACAGGAAGCACAGAGCAATGAAAGCTGGTGCTTAGCTGGCTTCCTCTTTTCTTCCTTTGTATCCGGGCTAGAGCTCTGCCCATGAAATGTTGCTACCTACTTTCAAGTTGAATCTTCCCTCTTATTTAAACCTCTCTGGAGACAAATATTCACAGTGATGTATTTCCTAGGTAATTCTAAATCTACTCAACCACCACACAGCACCCAAGTTCACATGTTGATGGAGGGTCCTCTTCCGCTTGCAGATGTTCCTCTTCTTTCTGTATCCCCTTTGGCTTTCTCTCTCTGCACGATATAAAGGAGTGATTCCTGGTCCCTTCTTATAAGGAGATCAAACCTTTTTAGATTAGGTCTCTACCCTTATGGTTATTTTTTTAACCTTAGCTACCTCTAAAAGCCTTATATCCGCATGTGGTTTCATTGCAGCTAAAGACCTCAGATTATGGCTTTGGACTGAACATCTGTCCACAACATGGGTTTATTTTCAACATGATATTAACACTCTGCAGAGTACTCCATTCATTTAGGTGCAATCATTTCCTTATGACTTTAAAATTCACCATGCTTTGCAGGTACAGGATGAATGGGATCGGCAGACTTCCATTCACAAGGCTCTGGCGAGGAAAAAGGCCCCGAATCCCCAGGTTTGTTCCACAACTATCCAGACACAGCATAGAGGAATCAGAGGTTGGGACGGATTCATGAACGAACACAAACACAGTTTTTCACATCAAAATGAGGTAATGATCTAAGCGGTTGGCTTAGAAGAGAGAATAAAGGAGGAGAAACGACAGTTGAAAATAAGTGTATGCTTCTGAAGGGACTCTGGCCCTGGACTGTTCTGAATCTGTGTCTCAGGGAAAAAGTCACTATATGTTCCTTGGTAACTTGGAAGAAACACGTGCAGAAAATAAAAATCTTATTTCCATATTTTTCTAAATCCCTGGGAGTAGTTCTTCTTATAGAATTTTTTTTAATAATTTTCCTTTCCTTATAGAATTTTTAAAGGTAGTGTAGACATTAAAAACATTTCATCTTTTCAATTCCACTTTATTCAATGCTTACAATGGAAATTAACTTATTTGTTTCTTAAATTTCCAAATGCAAAAGTGTGACTTCCCATTAAACATCCTGGAAGCCAGGAATATGTCATGTGTTCTTATGGTCAGTTTCCTCATACTTTAGAAATGCTGTGTGTCAATCCCCATTTTGGGTACAAGGCTGTTAATTTCTCAGTGTTACCTACTGTAGATGAAATCATTAGGTGTAAACAGCCTAGGCTGTTTTTATGGAAACATTTCACACTGACAATGAAAAGCATTGTCAAAGAGAATCTCTGACATGCTGGGCTGCTGCATTGCTGTTCAAAGACTCAGAATTTTAGAACCTAGTGGAATTGACATTTGGGCCATCTTCTAAAGGCCTACAGATTAAAGGCTTGGTCCTCAGCTGAACATAGTAGGAATATGTGGCACTTCTAAGAAATGGGACCTAGTAGAAGGAAATGTGACCTCGTCGCTACTCAGCCTGCCGGACATTGGTCTATCGCTCTTTCTCTTTCCATCTCTGGCCACGAGTTAAACAGAAACACTTTACTGCCCTGGGATACTGCCACAGTGTGCTGCATCACGCAAGGCAGCTAATGCTCATGGAATTAAACATCTCAAAGTGTTAAGTTAAACTTTTGTTGTTTTAAAATTAACCTATCTGTGGTGTTTTGTTATAATTCCAGGAATTTACTAACACAGAGCAAAACTCTGACAAAATGGCAAGTACAGTAGTATTTATAAAATACTGGACCAGGGAGGAAAACCCCATTTTCTTGAGTTGAGGATTATATTTTTCTGATAATGGAAGTTGATCTCTGAGGTCATAGGTGTGATCTTTCCATATGAATTTTTGCATCTTAGATTCATAGCTTTAACATTTTTCAATTTTTGAAAGAATGAATGAAATTTGAATAACATTTCTCTAAATAGGTTCTGCAGAAAATTGAGGGGCATATGACTTAAGAATATTTAAAATATTGCCGGGCAGTGGTGGCACACGCCTTTAATCCCAGCACTCGGGAGGCAGAGGCAGGTGGATCTTTGTGAGTTCGAGGCCAGCCTGGTCTACAGAGCGAGATCCAGGAAAAGGCGCAAAGCTACACAGAGAAACCCTGTGTCTCAAAAAACTAAAAAAAAAAAAAAAAAAAAAAGAATATTTAAAATATTGATCAGAAACCAGTTATGATAAAAAAATCTTAAACTTATACTCTCTTGATTATAAAAGAAATATCTTAAATAACAAAAGATATTTTCACATTGATTTCTTCTATCGTGTATATGATAGTTTGATTAAGAAATGTCCTCCATAGGCTCAGGTATCTGAACACTTGGTTTCTAGCTGGTGGCGTTCTTCAGTCTTATTGGAAGGAGTACGTCACTGGGGTTGGGCCTTGAGATTACATATAGAGTCTTTCTCTACTTGCTTGTTTTCTTTGCTCCATGCATACTGAGATGTGAGCTCTCAGCTTCCTGCTCTCCATCATGCTTGCTACCTGGTGCCTGCCTCCCCACCAAGATGGCCTCTTATCTCTCTGGAATCTTAAGCAAAATTAACCTATTTATTCTATAAGTTGCCCTGATTATGGTGTTTTATCACAGCATACAGCAACAGAGAAATAAATAACACAATGTATTTTTGAAGCAATGTTTCTTTTCAATAATAATTTCAACTGGTGATTCCTGAGTCATGTTTTTAACTTAGTAGATAAATTTAGTCAGAAAATACTTTACCTGTATAGGTAGGCAATGGTAATACTTCTTTTTATTTTTATAGGGAGGCAAAATGATGACACCATCTTTGAATTCACAAATTAATAGTATTACTTTTTATCCAGCTCATTGTGGTTATTGAGGCTCTTAAAATATCAGAACTCCTTAATATAATACTCCTACATGTACATTTCAAGGCACTTTGCACCTTCTAGGCATAGTTTTTAGGAGCCTTTCCCCTTCTCAGCTCACAGTGAATGTGGGCCAAAGCTCACATGCTCTCTGTTGTCAAACAGGATTGGGGTGGATACAGGCAACATATACTCTGTCGCCAACTCTGCTGAGCATGTCAGTCAAGCTTATCACACAGCAGTTTAGGTTTCTGGAAACTCTGTAATTCGAGTTAGAGAAAAGACAATGTTCTTTGTAAAAAACAATGCAAAAACAACCATTTAAATGACTGTGTTTTTCTTAGGTTCTTGGTCTTTTGGATGGGGAGTTGGCACAATGATGTAGAAAAGATGTTCACTGCAAATATTCACTGTATTCAGCATGACTAACAACAGCTGTGAATTCAATTTCTTTTCCCTTTTATGCAGTTAAGCAAAAGCCCCAAAGTGTACTCTAGTAAGGAAGAATGTGTGTGTCATAGTTGTTTATACATTACCAGGGTTTTACTGTCAAACATGAGTGAATACTAAAAACAACCATGCGATAAGATTTTGGTGATTGTAGAAGTGGAAAGTAAAATTAAAGCCACTTGAGTTTCCATGTTAGTAATGAGTAGAGGGAGGGAATTTTGTGTGAACATGGTTTTCAGGAAAGTTACTAAATAGTTTAACACAATGCTAAACTTTTCAGAGTATGCTTTCAATTTGTTGGATGCTAATGAGACACAGAGAAGCATTCTCTAAATACTTTCACTTTTGATAACAGCCAAAATTTGTCTAAAAAGCAATTAGTGTTCATGTTTTTTTAATCAAAAAATAAAGGAAATAACTTTAAATAAATCTAAATGATGCATCATAGTAACATGAATATTGTCAAAAAGCACAGTATTAATTATTTATTGGGTGATGGCCTAATCATTATAATATATTCATTTATTTTATATTAATGTGAACACTATAAAATTAAAAGTTATACTATTCTTATATTAAAGATGAGAAAGTGGGGACAGTGAGAGATTAAATGACTTTTCCAAATTATAAAATGTGACGATTAGCTTTAATTGTCAACTTGACATTACTTTGTATCACCTGGGAAGAAAATTTTAATGAGCTATTATCAACATTGGGTTTACTTGTGGGCATGCATGTGGGAAATTATCTTAACTAGTTGATGCAGGAAGATTTATCCCACTGTGACTGGCACTTACTCCCTAGGCAGGGAGTCCTGAACTGTGCAAGAGTTGGGAGATTGAGTACTCACAAGTAAGGATGTAAGCACTCATTTTTCTTTGTGCTTGACTGCGCATAGAATATGACTAGTTGTTGGCAGTGTCTGCCTTGACTTCCATACAGCTGTGGGCTGTAACCCAGAAATGTAGGCTGAAATGAGCCTTCTTCTTCCTTAAGTCTTCCAAGTATTTTATCGCAGCCACAAAAATGAAACTTGGACACAAGGCTAGACAGTAGACTACCTAGTATTCCACATCATTTAGGCTGCCACTACAGTCTCATGCTTATGTAATGACTGTGCTACTGAAGTAACAGTGATACTGCTCAAAATCCCCTCTTTTCCCTAGCATAGTTACTCCAACACAGTCAATCCACGTATCTCCCAGGAAGTGAGTACTTTCATCACACATACTTCTCAGTGGAAAACTCTGGAGATTCAAGAACTTAAGTAACTTGTTTACATGGCAGCCAGTAATGATGAGGCTGACTCACACTGAGAAAACATGGTTCTGGAATCTGTTATTAACAATTCTACGATTTGTGTGGCTAATATTTTCATTTACTTGTTATTTATTTATTTTTATGTATATGGGTGTTTTGTCTACCTCATGTACATGTATGGTGCCTGTGGAGCTGGCTAATATTTTCAAAGAGGGAATTTAATTTGGTTATATTCTAGAATAGGTAGTTGACAAGGACTGTCTTATTATGCTTTTACCTTTTAATTTTTACAACATTTAAGTGCTTAAAGCAATGGAATTATTTTTCTGAAATCATTAGTCCATTTCTTTTTGCTAATAACACAATACCACAGAGTGGGCCAATCATAAAGAAAGGGGCTATTTTGGTTTACAGTTTAAGAACACAAGTTTTGTCTCCTATTCCTTTGTCTGTCTCTGTTTTTTTCTCTCTGTATAACTCTCCCTCTGCTTATAAAGCTGTGGTGCTTCAATTATAGAAGCAGAACTCAATGACCGATTCTGACTCTAAGTACCTCCCAAAGAACATGTCTCTAAATAAAGTATTCAAGATTTTAATGCCTCTTGAACAGATTATATTTCATCCCACAATGCTTTGGCTGGCATTCAAACCATATTCAAACCTTGGCATTGTGCAAGCTACAAGTATTCCTCATGAGAACAGGTGAATGAATATGTACTTGGCTGTGGATTTTTGGGAGGAGTCATTCACTTAATCATAATTACTAGGTTACTGAAATTGTTTCTTCTCTAAATACTTAATATAGATAAGTCCCACTTTGTGTTCATTGGTAATTAAACTACAGAATATGGTCATATACTACAGAAGATGGTCATAAGTATTAATCAGCCCGAGGACCCATCTAACAGGGTTTGATTATTTCAGAAAATAATTGTACAGCCATTAACAAGTCCCTAAGAATCACTTTCTCAAACTGAAATGAGTAATAAAAGCTCTCATATCTCATAGACATATGCAATAGTTACCAAGTAGACTTTTCTGTGGAAAATTGTTGTGGCACTCACTTGCCTATGGTCAGTGCTCTATAATTCTGTAGTAGAAATCTCGGTCCTTCAGGCACAAATGAAATCACTCCAATGTTTCTTGCATGTGCTTTACCCTCTACCTGGACCCAGCTGTCCTTTAGATAATTGTAACTCATTCCTTCTATAGGTATTACTGTGAGTAAGAATGGTCCCCATAGGCTCTTATATTAAAATACTTAGTCACCAGGAAGTGACACTATTTGAAGGGACTAGAAGGATTAGGAGGTGTGGCCTTGTTGGAGGAAGTGTGTCACTGGGGGTGGGCTTTGAGGTTTCAAAAGTCCAAGTCAGACCTAGTCTCTCTCCCCCCTTTCTGGAACCTCTCTCTGCTTCCCTCTTTCTCTCTCTCCCTCCCTCCCTCTTTCTCTCTTTGTCTGTGACTCGAGATATAGTTCTCAGCTACTTCTCCAGCACCATGCCTGCCTGCTGCCATGCTCCCTGTCATGATGACAATGAACTAAGCCTCCAAAACTATAAGCAAGCCCACAATTAGATGTTTTCTTTTAAGAAAGTTGCCTTGCTTGGACATGGTGTCTCTTCACAGAAACAGAATAGTGACTAAGACAGGTATTTACCCAGGTGTTTTCTTTAGTGCAGACCCTCCCTAATCATAAACTTCAAAATGGTAACATCATCTCTAGCCTCCCAATCTCTATATCCCCTTTATCCATTTAATTATTTTTCTTATAATTTAGCCCTTATATATATTTATAGTCTTTTTATGCTTACTTTCTTTTTATGTTTTATGGTTATTTCACATTTTATGTGGAAGTACTTGGTAGACATTGTTTATCCTGATAGGAAAGAAATTTCCATGATAACAACTTTCTTTGTTTTCCTCTGATATATATCAACACTGCCTGGAAGAACACTGGCACAAAGATCTCGCTCAGTTTTTCTCCCATATATGTGTACACACATCCATATACAAAGATTTCTGCTCAAAGCCAGAATGTACATGGGGTAGGCAAATGGTACTACATAAAAATGATAGTGATATATAAGTTTCTATTGAACTATAAAATTTGCAACCTGTCTTAAAGTTAATAAGTAAATTATGCCACTTCCTGCTGTGTATGTCTCTGATCTAGGGCACCTGTTTTAACTAAGCATGCAAAGCATAGGACAGGTTTCAGTTTTCACTTTCTGTCACTTTTGTGTCCAACAGAAATGAAAATTCTTTCTTGTCCTCACAATGAAATCTTTAAAACTCTGAAGAATGAAATTGAGAAAAACACTAGAATGTGGAATAGTCTCCCATAATTTTGAACTGAAAGAATTAATATTGTGAAAATAAAAATCCTACCAATAGCACTTACAGAAGAAATGAAATCCAAATCAGGATCCCCAATGACTTCTTGACAAAATAGGAAAAACATTTTCAAGTTCATATAGAAACACAAAACAGCCCAGATAGCCAAAACAATCCCAAAAAATATAATAAAGCTGGAGTAATATAATGCCTTATCTCAAGTGATATTGCAGATCCAGAGTAATAAAAACAGCTGGGCGCTCACATAAAAATAGGCAGTAAGATGTACTCACTATGTGTAGTAGTGGCATAACCGTTATTGGACGATCAACCATCCCCTGTTTGGATTTGAGGCCTGTTCTGCAGGAGGGACTTTTTTTTTTCTTCATTTGTCTTTTTTAAGAAATTTTCTACTCACTGCACATACCATCCACAGATCCCTTCTCCTCCCTCCTCCCATCCCCCCAGCCCTCTTTCCCAAGCCACCCTGCATCCCCACATCCCCCAAATCGAGGTCTCCCATGGGGAGTCAGCAGAGCTCAGCACACTGAGCCTAGGTAGGTCCAAACTCCTTCCCACTGCACCAAGGCTGTGAAAGGCATCACACCACAGGCACCGGATTCCCAGAAGCCTGCCCATGCACCAGGGACAGATCCCGATCCCCCTGCCTGGGTGCCCCCCCAAACAGTTTTAACCAAACAACCGTCTTCTGTGTCCAGAGGGCCTAGTCCAATCCCATGGGGGCTCCACAGCACCAGTCCACAGTTCATGGGCTTCCACTAGTGTGGCAGGTCATCTCTGCATGTCCTCCCATCATGATCTCGAAGTCCCTCGCCTGCAGAATCTCTCCTCTCTCTTGAAAATTGGATTCCTGGAGCTCAGCCTGGCCATGAAGCAGGAGGGACTTCTAATAAGGTACTTACTGTACATCTAGTAAAAAAACTCATGGCTCTAGTAGTCATAGGCCCTAGGGGGCAACTTATTACTATTATTTAGCTAAATTGACATGATGTTAACCTGCTTTCTAGACTTCTATGCTTATCATCTTAGACAAATGCTACATTCACCCTTAATTAGAGAATCCTCCCTTTTCAGTGAAAACAAAGATTGTGGTATGCTCTGGATGGTTATGGTTGAGCGCTCAGCCCTAAACAGGACATTCATTATACCACCCTTTCTAAGGCTCAGGGAATATTGCCGCATAAAGGGAAAAGCAAGAAGCCAGGGAGAAGTGTGATGAAATGCTATCTTCTGCATGACGCAGCCATTGCGATTAGGAACTCACAGTTGCTGTGGTTGCCTGCCTCGGGCCTGCTACACAGCCAAGCTTGTCAACAGCCAATTAGGAGTGGGGGAGGGGCTTATGGGTCCTACCCTTCCCTGTGGAACTTAACGGTTCTAAAGGAGGGAGAGCTGTTATAGACACACACACACACACACACACACACACACACACACACACACACACACACTCATATGTGTGGAGAGAGTCCTAGTAAGTCATTATCTAGATAAGGATAGTATGGTAGTTTGAATGAAACCGGCTCCCATCGACTCATAGGGAGAGGCACTATTAGGAAATGTGGCCTTGATAGAGTAGGTGCTCCTTGTTGGAGGATGTATGCCACTGGTCATGGGCTGTGAGGTTTCAAATACTCCAGCCTGACCCAGCGTGCGCTCTTTGCCTGATGCTTGCCAATCTGGATATAGAACTCTCAGCTACTTCTCAAGCACTGTGTCTGTCTATGTGCCACCATGTTTCCTGCCATGATGACCATGGACTAAAAACCTCTGAATCTGTAAGTAAGCCCCAATTAAATGCCTTCCTTCATAAGAGTTGCTGTGGTCACGGTGTCTCTTCACAGCAATAGAAAGAAACCTTGAATAACACAGTTGGCCTGTGCACATGTCTGTGGGAGACTGTCATGATTGTTAATTGATGTAGGAAGACCTAGGCTGAATGTGGTGGCAGCATTTCACAGTCTCAGCTTTGAATGGTGCAATGGTGGAGGACATGGCTCTACTAACCTACTAAGCAAGGAAGGACCTGTGTGTTTATTTCATTGCGGACATGGTGTAAGTAGCTGCTCTGAGCTCTCGCCACTGTGACTCCTCTGCTGTGATAGACTGTAACCTAGAAACATGAGATGAATGGACCCTTCTCCATCCTGCATTGCTTTTTGTCAGAGTTTTTGTTTATTTGTTATCATAGCAACAGAAATGAAGCTAGGCAATGGCCTTTTAGGTTTAGTTTGAGTTTTAAGTTTTTGATCAGTAGTAGTTATTTATAAAACAAAGCTTAATTTGGATGGAAAGATACAAATGATACAATATTGTCAAATCTAATTAAAGGTATTAGAATTAATGAATGATTAGTATAAAAACATAAATGAGAGTAGTATTGAGATTAAACACATACGCATATTGATATTGCTCTCACTTGTATTCTGTCTTGTTTACTTCTAGGTAAATTTGTAGGCTGTGTGCATATTATTATATTTATGTTCAAGAAAGCCTGCAGGATCAAATGATTCCAATTAATGACATTTTTCACAAGTTGAATTAGTATGACAGCCTCCTGGGAAGGTTATAGGGAAGACCTACTTAGGCAGGCAGGTTGGAGCTTAATTTTAGAAGAACAGTGTGTGCCCTTAACTGCTGAGCTGTTTGTCCTCTAGCTTCTCTTTATGTCTTTGATTTCAGAGCTGACCTCTTGGTATTTGATAACCAATTGTGGATCTCTTCTCATGGGAAGAGAATATGCTCCTGCTCTCAGTATTCTTTAGTTGTCTGTAGTTCATTGAAGTAGAGTTGAGGTCCTCCCCGACGTGAGACTTCCCTCTTCCATGTCCTTCAGTTCTTATGTAAGCAGCTACGATGATGAGACTTCATAGGTTTAGCTTCTCTGACATTTATACAGACCGAGTAGGTTGTATTTATACATTAGGCATATATATATATATATATATATGACTGTGTGTATTACAACAGTTAAAAAATAGAAGCCATGCGGTTTATAGAGACATGAGAAGAGTTAGAGAAAAAAGGGGGAAAGTGTTGCATTATATTTTAATTTCAGAAAACTAAAAGAATAACATATGTTTTTATTGAAAATGTCTTTGAGTTATTAGGGAACATACTTGAGTGTGTTGGGCATCACTTTCATATTCACTGTTTAGAAGAAAGCAGACAGCAATGAGAGGTCAAGAGACAAAAGCCTAAGGGACCAATTGTAGGGAGGTCGCAGTAGTAAAGACCTGAATTTAGGTCATGGAAGTAGTGAAGGATGAAGGTGTACTGATGAGTTATTACAAAGATAAAGGAACAGGATCTAAGTGGTACTATCACACAGAATTTGTCTTTGGCTTATTTCTTGTAGTGTAATATCCTCCAGGTTTGTCCATACTGTTGCAAATGGAAATATTTATTTTCATGGTGGAATGGTATTTCATCGTGTGTTTGTGTCATATCAATGCAATATAAAACAAAGGGAAAAGAAAAATTTGAACTTCTTTAAGCAAAAAACAAAACAAAACAAAACAACTTAGTGGTTATTTCCAGGGAGTTGGTGGGGGGGGGTAGATGGAGAGATTTTTGGGTAAACAGTGCAAACTTTAATTTATAAACTGACTATCGTTAATAGCACTATGTTGTGTACCTGACATTTGCTAAGATGGTATATATTAGGCTTTCTCCACAATAAATTAAAAACAAGCAAAATGAAAAAAAGTAGCTAGCTATATGTGGTGATAGATATGCAAATTAACTAGATTGACACAATTATTTTATGTATATATAATCATAGTATACATTTAAATATACATAATTTTATTTCTAAATTGTGCTTCAAAAAGCTAAAACTGAATAGGCAGGAAATTAGGGAAAAGAAAAAATGGGCACAACTCCCAAAGGATCGCACACTTGGTAGGATGATAGTGTTGAATATGGCATTGAGTATGATAGTGTCATAGAAATTAATCAAGTACTTGGGATGAATAATGAATTCAGCTTTGGACAGTTTACCTTCAAGGCATTCCTGGGACATCTGCTTGTCAAGACCTAATAATAATAATGAAGTAACTATACCATTTATCCAGTACTTGTTGCCAAGCCTGGGGCAGTGTGCATTTTCCTCTACTTAATGATGATGAAGTGAGGCTTATTTAAGATAAATAATTTGGCATCTGAGTGGTGGCTGGGAGTTGCACACATATATTCTAACCCCAAGCCTCTCTATTCATACATAGCCACTGAACCATATAGCTTCTGGAGCCCAGAGGGATGGTCTGGATAGAGATAGGTTTTAGAAAGCTATTACTTTCTAAGTGATCCCCACAATTTTGCAAGGAGATGAGTTTTCCTAGGGAAAGATTATAGAAGGAGAATGTTGGCTGAACATATCTATACAACTTAAGCAGAATAAAGTGATTATAGACATTTAATGTCATGCAATGTTGTAAGACTGCTTTACATTGATTTCCTGTTGCAAGCAAATGGCTTTCTGAATGTAACGACGTGCTTTTGTTCAGTGTAGTTCATCTCTCATTTATTCTTTGGGGATGGAGCCAACTTAATAATACATATGACTAATTCCTTAAGAAATACAGGCAAAGAGGCGACCTTTCACATTTCCTCTGATGGCAGGTTAAATAGGAAAGATTGGGGTTAGATGTGTTTCTATTTCCTCGTAAAGTTATGACTGCTTCTTTATTTCACTTGGCATAGCTAGATTTATTCACTATTGATCAGGATGAGAGCAGAAAAGAAAAACTATGGGAAATTAAAAATAAGAAGTAGGAAATAAACCACCCAGATTTTTGATGTTACTCTACAGAATAATTTGGAATTATTATGTTCAGTACAAAATAATGATATAGAGATGCTTATTGTTCCTTTGGGCCTGTAGTCTAGTTCTCTCTCTTTTTTTTTTGGTTAAAAATTCTTTCCCACTTATGATAGAAATGACGGCAAATTTGAAGGATCCAGCAGTCTCCAACATATATTATCACTATCTCTACCATACAATGTAGTCTCTTTGCTTAAATAAAATAAAGTGCTGGGCATTATTATCATGGAAGGTCAGGGATATTTTTGGTTTTTATAAATGAAGACTCTCTTGAATTTAAGAATGCATTTGGAATAGGAAACTGCAGTGACATGTTTTCAGGCTTTACTCGGAGGCAAAGACAGGACCTTGGGAGCTTTGGACTCAGTGCAGGGTTCCATGATTTAATTGGGTTGGTGTAGAACTTGGATACACAGAGACTTTTGGCTTACAAAAAAATGTAGAGTTATTGTCTCATAGTTCTGGATAACAGATGTAAAAATCCAGTTATTGACAGGACTGCCCTGACCAGGATGGCTTAAGCGAGAACCACTTCCTGATTCTCTCAGATCTGCCAGGTGTGCATATTCATTAGCTTGATATTGCAAAACTTCAATCTCTGCAGTGTTTGCTGACTCTCCCTCTCTGCTTTCTCTTATAAGGACACACACACACACACACACACACACACACACACACACACACACTTGAGTTCAAGACCCATCTTGGTTAACCAGGAAAAGCTCTTCTCATGAAGTTTAAATATCTGCAAAGGTCCCTTTTTGTTTTCTTTTTTCTTTTATTGAAATGGATTTTGTCATCATATGATACATCTTGATTATGGTTTCTCTTCCCTCAATTCCTCCCGGTTTTTCCACTACCTCTCCCATGCAGATCCACTCCTTTCCTCTCCCATGAGGATCTACTCCTTTCCTCTCCCATGCAGATCCACCCCTTTCCTGTCTCTCATTAGAAAACAGGTCTTTAGGGGATAATAATGAAACAAAATAAAATATAATAAAATCAAACATAATAAGATAAAACAAAAAACCACATTGAAGTTGGATAACAAAAACACAGATGTAAAAGAGCCCAAGAAAAGGCACAAGAATCATAGACCCATTCATTCTAACACTCAGGACTCCCATAAAAATACTAAACTGAAGCCATATCACATGTAGAGGACCTGATGACTTGTGCAGGCCCTGTGCATGCTGTCTCAGTCTCTGTGAGACTATATGAGCTCATGTTAATTTAGAGGGCCTTGTTCTCCTGGTGTCCTCCATCTCCTCTGGCTCTAACACTCTCTCCACCTCCTCTTCTGTGGGGTTTCCTGAGCCCTGAAGTGAGAGATTTACTGAGGGCATCCCATTTAGGGATGAGTTTTCCAATGTCTCTCATTTGCTGCATAACTTCTGGCTGTGGGTCTCTGTATTTGTTCTCATCTGTAGCAGAAGGAGGTATCTCTGATGATGACTGAACAAGGCATTGAAGATCCCCTTTGCTTAATTAGGCCGAGTTTGCTCAGGCTATTGAGTGAGTTCTGCTCACAGCCTCAATGTCACTCATTGGAGCTATTTCCCAATGTGATTTTATTTGGGAGTTACTTTAGTATAGATGCAACTATGAGAATTAGAGACTCTCTGGAAAGATCAATGCTTATGAAATACTAGAGAGAGTTGTGTTATTTGTCTACTTTTCCTTTTTTCCTGTGGAAAGATATATCAAGAAGATATTAATTTGCTGATGTGTTTGTATCAGTGACCCTCCTTGTGGTCATGGCAAATACTGGTCACAAACACACATAGAGGAGGAAGACTTATTGGCACACAGGAATTTGTGGTGTGTGCCAATAAGTCTTCATGGTGGGGAAGTCATGATGGCAGGAGCTTGAGGCTGCTCAAGTCACATCTGCACAGAGGAAGCAAAGCAAGATGGATGCTGCTACTCAGGCCCCTGTTTCCTTTCCATTACTCAGACAGGAATGCTGCCGCCCATATTTAGAGTGGGTCTTTTCATGTTAATTGACCTCGTTCAAAAACCCTTCAAAGACAGAATCGGATGTGTGTTTCCTTGGTGATTCCAAATCCTTTTAAGTTGACAATCAAGATTAGCAAACCAGGTATCCCTAGGAGATTGAGAAATGTCTCAAGTTGGAGCATAGAGTATCCTGTATGTGGCCACTATTCAGCATACTATAGCTGTTACCGTTTAAAGTCCTATGGTTATAGTTCCACATTTTCAGGCAGGGATGAAATAAAGAAAGCCAAATGTCAGCAAACTCCCTGTTTTTCACTGGTATAAGATCTTAGACACCAGCTAAAACTCCCTTAGAAATCTAATTGCACTACAGATTTTCCACACATGATTTGATGATCAAATCAGACTTTCATAATCACTTATCTTACTCAGTATCGAACATTGCTAAGCAGGTTCTCAACACAGACCATCAAGAGTTTAAGAAGGCGCCGAGAGTCATAAGGCATTGAAGGCGGTTTCTAAATTCCTTCCCCGCCATTCCCCATTGGAAATGAACTTTTAATCCAGAATTCTTGATGAAGCAACTGTGAGGTTTTCAGGTGTTACCTCCCCTGGCCCCCAGGCTATATACATTCAGCATTCAAATCATTAACGACACTCCATGTTACACTCTTCAGTGTGATACTGCACACAAAACCGCCATGCATTGCAGGTCTTTGTTTTCTTTTACTGTTAGTCATGGATAGCTTACCAAGTGCATTTCAGAGTTAGAGCCTTTTGCTCATTAGTATTATTAATCTCTTTACATGAATACTCAATTGTAATGAGGATTAAACAATGCCATCGTGTCTCTTCCCCACCCAGAATCTCTTTCTTTCCCTTGCTGTCCCTTAAGGACTGCCGTTTACTGTGTTCCTAGCATCCAAAGTAAAGATCCTTCGAGGCAGGGAGAACTGAGAGCTAGCTTGAGAACACCGGGGACTCACAAAACAGAGACAGACAGGTATTACCATGAGAAATACTACCTGCATCTTTCTTACTTAGCGCTGACATTCATATCATGGACATTCTATTACCATCTCCCTTGTGAATGGTAGTGGGAATGCTGGGTTAAAAGGAGACACACAAGGCTTAATTGGTAGACAAACAACTATGTTAGGAAACACAGAATGTGGGAGAACTGTGATGAAAGCCATTGCAGAGTGGAGGTGACAGTGGAGGGAGCTGCTTGGAGGAGCTCTTAGGTAGTGAACGCAGGGGATGCCTCTTCTGGGAGGTGATACCCAAATAGAGAGCTGGAGGATGAGAATGCCAAACAAGCTTGATGGATGAACTGTGGGGCCATGCAGGCAGAGAAGAAAAAACTGGTTTGCTACTTGAACAAGACAGAGGCTATTGTGAAGGGAACATGGTGAATTGCAGGAAGAATGGGTGACTGCTCTAGAGAGGCAGGTAGGGGTAAATCCAGACCTTCCAGGGACTTGTCTGCCATGGTTCCAGATTCAGGTTTTGTTTACATGGTGACAGAATGTTCCTGAGTGGGCCATGGGCCAGAATAACACTTATCCCTTCAAAGGATATTCAGAACTGCTCCTACATGCTATAAGGCTGATGCCAATTTGGAAAGTGTGTACATTACAGAGATAGACATGCTTGTTTTAAAGCATTGGAAAGATGTGGAAAATCAGCAAATATTTGGAGCCATCTATGATAGCATAGAATGGTATTAAATCTGACTTTACAAAGATATGAAATATGGATAGGCATTAAGAAATGTCTGCAACTTCATATATAATGCAATGCTTTGGTCAAATTCTTTATTTTGAAAAAAGTCAGACATAAATTGATACAGAAGACAAGCCAAAATAATTTACATAAAACACAATGGGAAGTGGCTTAGATGTGCACGATTGGAAAATGATCAATCCAGGAATACTGCCAAGGTAAGTGGCAGTAGATATCGATTATATAGACCTGTCATGCATTGGTTTAACCAGACATTCTGAAAATTGAATTGGATTTTTCTTCCTGAAATGATGTTTTTGAAGCTATGCCAAATGCAATTGCTCTCCCACCCAGTCAGGTTCTGCACTTAATCCTTAGACATTTGTAATGTTGGTCACAGGAAATTCTTTTTCTATGCCCAGAGCAAACTGATTATGTTCCATCATTTTATGTGACAATTTCCCTCACTTTATAAATATTACATATTATGAAATAGTGGATGTATAATATGCATGCGGTGTGAAAATTGATTATACATTGTTGAGAGGAAAGAGCAAAACTACCATAAGATGTATAAGTGAGATGAGTTTATAATTTGTCATCCAACGCTAGAAATGTTCTAGGTTGAACTGAATAGTTTGTTTTCTCTTGTCTAGCAGGCTTAAGTTGGAGATGTCCTGAGCAAGCTGGTCCATTTAATTATCCTGTGCATATTGTGAGGTATGAAAAAGCAAAGGAAATGTTGGTGACAGTAAGGATTTGCTTAAGAGACAGAGTCAGACCTAAACTTCATAATTAGACATATGTTCATCACATTGCAGAATAGAATGAAGAGAGAATTGGAGATTAATGAGAGCTCTTGTAGTAAAAACAATAACCTGAATTTTAAGGGTGACTAGAAAGTTGATTATGTATAATCTTTGACTCTATTGAAAGTCCCAAGTACATAAGCAGTGATGAGTGAAGCATGATTATAATCCTGTGATATGGGAGTGAATATGTAAATAATACAGTATAATAACAATAATCAGTATAGTAAGATAAGGATGAGTAAAGACCGTAAATGGGTATGTCTGTTTTCATATAGTTCAGAAAGAAAATGTACTATTCCAGGCAGGTCTGAAAAATAAATGCATAGTACCAGTGGGAATAGGAGGATCGATGGAAATGGGGGTGTTTCGGAAACAGAAGTGGTAAATTCAAGGTGTTTGTAGGTGATAGCTTTTCTGAGCTGTGGCACTTCATCAGCAACTTGTGCAATGCTTCTGAAGTTCAAATACATGCCTCTTCTGATTGTTGGGCACCCCAATAATATTTTCTAAGCTCTCAGTGGAAAATGAAATTTAGAAAGTCAGAAGAGAGCAATCTGAAATTGAAGATCTTCACAGTAATAAGCTGGGTCAGATTATAAAATTGTCTCCCTCTTTATAATCAGTCTTAATAAATTAATTCCTTTCCCATTATTGTGTGTCTGCCATTTAATTATATGCTCAAGAGATTTCCTTGTCATCTGAAGTGTAAAACTGACTCAGGAAGAAGAAAAGAGATAAAAGTACAGAAAAGATTGGCTTAAGCCTCCTGTCATCCTTTGTGTAGGGATGTCTTTACCCTTAGAGACCCTGTGATCACCATCTCCACTGTTTCTCTCTCTGTGCTTGCTTATCCTCACAGTGACTTTGGTAATGAAAGTGACCTCACTCTCCTGACTACAATTGTTTCCACAAATCATGTTTGCTTGTGGTATGTTGAAATCATATTCTTGCTATTTTCCCTCTGACTTATTACCTTAACACAGGATCTCCAACTGAACTGGAAGTTTGTTGTTCTGGGTCAACTGGCTGACCAGCACTTTAGGGATCCACTTGCCTCACTCCCAATGCCGGTGTTATAGGTGGCCATACCCAGCTTTTTAGAAAGGGGCTGGGGATTCAGATGCCGGTCTTTCTTTCATTCTCTCAATTCCCACAGATGTGATATTAATTGGATGTGGCTGAGAAAGGATTAGGAATATAGCAGGTGTGAATGAATAGAATGTATTTACACAGTGGGTGTACCTTGGCTTTAGGGGATATTGATATCATAGACAAAAGTGCACCTTCAATTTAACCATCTCTCTTTTCAAAGGCTTTTGATGATGTCAAATTTCTTACAGGTTATCTTTTCTTCATAGTCTTGAAACACTTCAAAGTTTCTTCTCTGAACCTTTTCCCTTAACTCATGCCCATTTCAAGTTCTTTTTAGTGCTCTTTATAGTGACTTTCTCATGAAAGTAGAAGACAGGTATTACCAGGCAAGACCATTTAACTATCTCTCTCTAGAGAAGGCCTGGGTCAGCACTTGCATATCCAAGGTTGTGCTTATGTGCTTGTTCTAGACACAGTTATGGACTGAATGTCACCCTGGGGTACACCAGAAAACCAGAAAGGCTTGTGAAAAGTCAGTCTTATCCCATTCTTTCTCAGCAGCTTAGAAATTTATCTCCCCTTTAACAGGAGTGATGCCTGCTTCTCACAGCTTGACAGCCTGCCAATGACAGAAGGACCTAGTGGCAGGTTTGATTTTACATGGTTTATTCTAGACCCCAAGATCTCAGAGAAGTTTAGTAGCTTACAGATGATACAGCTGATAAGTAGCAGAGCTGGGGTTTAGAGCTACTTCCTCCTTTTTGATGACCAAGCCTCATACCAAATATATAACCATTGTACCCTATTCGTCTTTAAAAGAAGTGACTTATTAGAGTGAGTAAACCTATTAGCTTTTCATAGTTGTTTGTTCTTGTTGCTAGGACTGGTAGGAAAGTTCTTAGTCAAACAGAAAATTATATTATTTAAATAAATGCTAATCATGAAATTAAATGCTCTGAGACTGTGGCAAACTTTTTAGTTGACTTATCAATTGCTTTTATGTTATCTCATATTCAAGTCTCCTGCATTTTGCTTTGTTATAAATTTGGTCAAATGGAATAAAGGAAAAAATATCTAATATGATTTCTAAACTACAAAGGAACCAAATCATGTGCTGGTGCACTGAGTCCAAATAGGCTCAACATAAAAAAATAACATAGGAAAAAGAAGATTAACATTATGTATGAGCACTTAGCATATTTTCTCTTGAATTTTCACTGATAAAATTCAGACTAATGCTTTTCTAGACTCCTTTTCCCAGTTGGTTTTATGTATTCAACTTCAAAATTAACTAAATCCACATAGATATCCATATATTTCTATTTAAGAAGATCTAATGGACTAGATTGAAGTTTCATTGAATATATTTTCAATCATAAATACAACATTCAGGGTAAAATCACAAAACTTAAAACTTTATCTAGTTTTATATTTCACTTTTACATTACTGACTTTGCCTTTAAATTCACAAATGAGCACCAAAACAGTAACTCACACTATACAGTATGTGATATGTAGTAATAGACCAAAACACATAGGTTTAATGAGAGATACTATGATGTTTTTATTTTAATTCCACATAATTAAGAATCTCAGAATACTATTTATTCTTTTGTTTTATCTAAAAGCATTTACACATTTGTTTGGAGAACTTAAGTATACATTTGTTTCACATAGAACTTTTAATGTGAAGCTTAACATTATTCAATTGTGACCAATATTTGTACCTTTAATTATGTCAAAGGTTTAAATGAACCCATATCTATGTATGTACAAAATTTCTATCATCTTAAAAATTCTTCAAAATAGAGTCCTTAAATTTAGCCATGGAAGAAAACCCTCTTGAAAAAGATAAATGATGCTCAGGCTCTGGCTCCCTGGAGTCGCCTTCTATTCTTCCCCTAGGGAAGGGATTGTGTCGATATTGAGGTGTCAATGATAAAACAGGCCTGTTCTTCTAAGAGTCCAATTTAACAATTGGCATCCCTGCCATTATGGGGACGACGATGCACTTAGTGTTTCCTCCAATAAGGTTAAGGGCACATTATCTTACGAAAAATGGCACTTTCAAAATCACAAAAAATGTTCATGTTCTTTTGAAGGCATTTTATCAATGGTATTGATTTGACCCAGAAACTGGGTTTTCTAATGACTGCTTTGCTAAGCACATGTCATAGTTGTTTCTGAACCAGCAATTTTCAAATGAGTAGGTTGTGCATTGATGAACACTTGTGCTGAATACTATGTCTAGAATGTGCTTACTGAAATGATGCTTACTTAAATTGGTGAAAGACCATTTGTGGAAGCATTATTGTGTTATTTCTGACACTATTTTGGGCATACTTCAAAGTTTGTGCTTTTGCTATGAAAAATGCTAGTTTTATGAACATTACCTTTTTTTTAGATTTTAGACTGAATATTTAGTCTTTATTTTTAGGAAAATGTTTGATATTCAAATTATGAAATTAAGTTTTAATCTAGTAGAACAAAAAGAATGGAATATTGAATATTTAAAGCAAAGATAAATTTACATTTATAACATACTTTAATCTTTAATGTCTCATGTTAACTATATACCAATACCACTTTTTTTTAAAAAAAATTATGTTATGTGCATTGGTGTTTTGCCTGCATGTACCTCTGTGTGAAGCTGTTGGATTCCTTGGAACTGAAATTACAGACAGTTGTGAGCTGCCATGTGGGTGCTGGGAATTGAACATGGGTCCTCTAGAAGAACAGCCAGTGCTCTTGATCATTGAGCCTTCTCTCCATCCCCCCACCTTCTTTTTGTTTTTTTGAGACGAGGTTTCTCTGTGCAGTTTTGGTGCCTGTTCTGGAACTCACTCTGTAGCCCAGGTGGGCCTTGAACTCACAGAGATTTGCCTGCCTCTAACTTCCAAGTGCTGGGATTAAAGACGTGCACCACCACCGCCCTAAAACACTTTTTATTTGAAGATTTAATAGTAATACAGAACATTGTTGGTTATGAATTTATTGGGTCCTGTTTTCAATAAACTGAGTTTACTACAATTTCATAAAGCAAATGTATACATTCCTGCTCGTTGTCTAGAACTGAAAACTAAAGAAGGATGAACATAGAATGAATGTGCTGCAAGATTGTGTCTCCTAGGAACGTAGAAGCCACACCCACAAAATCACACCAACAAAACGATCTGGCAACAACAACAAACACACTAATGCAGAAGGAGAAAACCCAAGAGGACCTTAAGCCTACACAAAGAACTACAGACTGCTGTGAGATGTCTTTCTGTACATTGTGAATATATGTTGTTCTCATTGGTTGATAAATAAAGCTGATTTGACTATAGTCAGGCAGAATATAGCTAGGTGGGAAAGCCAAACTGAATAGAAGGAGAAAGAAGGGCCCAGTCGAGGCAGATGCCGGCCAGCTACCCAAAGAGTAACATGCCAGCAGACCAGTAACACCACGGCCATGTGTCAATACATAGATGATGAGAAATAGGCTAATTTAAGATGTAAGAGCTAGCTAATAATAAGCCCGAGCCACCTGCTAAATATTTATAATTAATATAAGCCTGTAAATGGTTATTTGGGAGCAAGAGGCCAAGAAAGAATCACCTGTTTACAACTGACAAAGAAAGAAATTCCAAGAGCCCAAGAAATACACTTCTTCAGAGAATAGCATACCAAATGATAATCCAACACCAAATGGGTAGCCCTGAAAATATACATACAAACAACATTGTACAAACTGAACAGGTTGTACATATATACATATCATATATATTGTTGATATGCATTACATACATAACACACATATACCATATATGTGGTATATATTCATTGAATGTAAGTATATATATATATATATATATATATATATATATATATATATATATATGTATGTATTCAACTTTTAATGAAAAATGGACCATGAATTTGAAAACAACATGGAAAAGTATATGGAATATTTGAAGGGAAGAAATGGAAGGGGGGAAAGATATAATTGTATGATAATCTCAAAAAAAGAGAATTATTTTTTAAAAAGTGGAATTGGGGCAAATACTGTGAAGAGCCTGAGACTTTACCCTACTCATCAGCTCACAGAATCAATTTGTTAAAGTTTCATGGAAGTTGTCAGAAGATACAAGACTCTTACAACAGAGAAAAAAGGCTTGATTACTTCTGGGAAAATAGTACCCAGAATAATAGCATTTTCTCCATTTTTCTGAAGTCCTAACCTAATATGTGATGCAGGAGAGCCAGGTGTTTCCTGTTTCAGCAATAATTAAGGTCACTAGAGAAGAAGGTGATATTTGGAACTTAAGTATTTTCTTGGGGCATCAAGCAGGTTTGACTCCTTATGCAAACACCTTGGAGAAAATAAGCTTCGCCTCCAGGACACCTGTACTTTTCTGTAAGCAATATGGAAACATGAACCATCTGGAGGGTTTTACCCAGTAAATGGTTGCCATGAGGTTCTAGATGTAGATCAATTGGTTGTCTTCACAGATCTTCGAAACACAACTGGGTCTCCATTGAGTTCAGAAATAAATGTCGATCCCCCATTTGTTCAAATTTCATTAGTTAATTTAAGGGGAACAAAAGAAGGGAGTGGACCTGCGAAGACTTGACACTTTTATTTTTTCTTTTTCCTTGTCACTCATTTACGCATTCAGTCATTTAGCAAATAGCATTTGTAACACGAATCTGAAAGTGTCTTATTAATAAGAACAAACCAAGAGCCAGATTGGGGTGAACGCTGAAAGATCAGAGAAACAGAACAGACCACATCCAACCTCACCTCCCCAATTCCTCAGCTGATCCTGTTTCCTCAGACTGGAAGCCTCTGAGTCCTCATCCGAATGGATCTCAGCTGAGCTGCTGCTAAAAGCCTAAAAGCTTAAAAAGGCTCTAGTTCCTTGTCCTCACACCTTATATACCTTTCTGCTTCCTGCCATCACTTCCTGGGATTAAAGGCATGTGTCACCATGCCTGGCTATTTCCAGTGTGACTTTGAACTCACAGAGATCCAGATGGATCTCTGCTTCCTGAATGCTAGGATTAAAGGCATGTGCTACCACTGCATGACTTTTATGTTTAATATAGTGGCTGTTCTGTTCTCTGACCCCCGGATAAGTTTATTGGGGTGCACAATGTATCAACTACAAGCATTCATGTAATACATACTTGTATTGCAGACATAGGTAAGGGAATATCCAACTGCAATTATGGAAATTTGTTTCAATTTACAGTATTTTTTAAACCACACTGATTACTTTCCAGGTGGCCTCCGTGCTCCATTGTCTGTGACATACAGAATGATCACAGCTGACTTGAGTCCTTTAGAGCTAAAATGATCTCTGTCAGCATTATACTGTGATTGATATCTAGTTAAAAATGTGATTGTAATAAGGGATTCTTAAAATATACTTCCTTTGGGTGACTATTTTTGCTAATATTTGACATCTCATCTAAAAATACATTTCCAGATGCCACCAGAGTCTGTGCTGTTCTTGGTTTTCTATTTAGGATTACTTGATAAGGAATTCTATTCAATGGAAGCCATAATCACTCACTTTTTAGAATAAAGGGAATTTAGAGCATGCAATTAGCAGATGTCCAGCCATTGACTTCTTATAATGTTCTGCTCATTATCAGCCAAATTTCTTCATTTCCTAAAGTTTATACTTTGTGAATTTCTGTTTATTCATTTATAACACCAAAATAGATATTTCTTTGTTTTTCATATTTAGCATTTTAACAGTCTTATTAAGTGGTAATTTGTAGCCCTAAATTTTTCTTAAGTATAAAATATGACAAACTTCATAAAATTTATGGAGATGTAAAACCATCAAAGCCCTGTGGATTTGGGTCATCTACAGGACGCTTCTCACATGTATCTTCCTAGTGTTCTCCAGACGGCACCCCTCCGTCCCTGTAACAAATTGATATGCTTTGTTTCTGTGCTATTGTCTTTTCTATAAAGAGGATAAATACAGAAAAAGCATATCATACTTACTTAGTTACTTTCAATGAAAACTACCCGACAGAGCAATTTAAGGAAGGAAAAAATTGTTATGGCTCATTTTCCAAAAATTTCATTCATCAAAGTAGAAAAGGCACCATAGTGGAAGCTTAGGGTATAGGGTTACATCTTAGCAGCAAACGTAGAGAGCTTGGGGTGGGACCAATCAGGGCTACAGGCTTGAGTGGCCATGCCAGGTAGCAAGGAGGCCTTATGTACTACAGCTCTCTAACTGCTGGAAACAGTATTACAGTTGGGGACCAAGTGGGCAAACATAAAATCATAACAGTAGTCTTTTGTATCTCAATGCTTTTGTTTTGCTTTTGAGCGTTCTCCATTTGCTTGCATGTATTGGTCATTTATTCCTTTTTAACTGAGTTGCACTCCAATGTGTACTTCTGTTTGCTTTTCCTTGAGTAGTTTGATGAGTACTTTTTCTTGCTTCTATTTCTTAGCTACTACGAATATAGATGCTGTCCATATTCATGTACAAGCCTTTGAGTAAACATTTACTTTCATACTTTGCAGACTGTCTGGTGTTAATGGTTATGGTTACTAGTTTACTAGTTTCCTCAAACTGGTTCTACTAGTTTGTGTTCTTAACAGCAGTACATAAAGGTTAGCTGTTACATGTCTTTGATGACATTGGATGTTATCGGTCTTTCCATTTCACCAGTTAGTGGGTGGCTTTTCATCCAAAGTTCTGAATTATCTTTATATTTTTATTAACATAGTAATTGTACATACTTTTCACTACAATGCATTACACACACACACACACACACACACACACACACACACACACATATATTTGTTTTCCTAAGATCATTCACATACATCTTTTCAAGTATGTGGCTTCTTTGATGAAATATCTATTTAGATCTTTTGATTATTTTTTCTAAATTATGTTGTTACCTGACTACTGAGATATATAAATTCTCCATGTGTTCTGGAGAGCAATTGTTCATAAGATGTACCTTTCACATGTGTCTTTTCTTATTATGTGTCCTGTCAATGTTAACTTTTGAAGAACAAAAGCTATTGATTTTTGATCGTTTTTTTTTTTAAATTTATAAAATTGTAGCAAATTTAGGAGATCAGAATATTTGGATATCATTGTCACCAGTCACCTGTATTTCTGCTCTGTTAGCTGCTTTTGTATTCTTCGGGTTTCAACTCCCATATATTGATTGGGTGCTGTATGTGGATATCCACAACATTCACTTTGGTGACAATTCCCTCTGCTTCCATGGGTATAAATACTGCTGCTTACTGACACGATATTTAAGAAATAAATGTATAGGATTCTCAGATTTCACCTTTGATCCATCTTCCTTTTTTTCTGATTCCCAGAGAGAAAATTGTTTGCTTATGGCATCTGTAATGGAGCTACATTGTAACACTCAAGGCAATGAACATAATTACTAGCTTAAGTATTATGATGATGATCACATTAAAGCTGGGTAGGAAATTTTTTCTTTATTTTCGCCACTCATATCTTAAAGGAAACAAAGAACTCACTAAAATGATGAAATCTATATCAACCTCCATACTATTAAAATTTATTTGATATCATGACAGATTAAAATACTGTTAACTAGGCACAGTGACACTATTTAATTTCAAATATTATTAATTCAGTATTCCATCATTACTCCATTTAGACAAATTTTATTTTGCTATATGAACCATGTAGTTTTTAAATACATTTAACTTTTTTCTTATATTTGGACTTCCCAGTGACATTGTATATTTATGATCCAAATAAGGATAATTGGAAAGATTTTAAATAAATATATTTTAGCAAACTGATACACTGAATCATTTTGATGTAGGCTCTATATAATTTATCTTTGAAATCTTCAAACTTTTTAAGCATTGACATATGAGCATGTTACAAAGGAAGGTAAGTGTCTTCTGAGGCTCAAGGACATTTATCCAGAACATTAAGTGCTTCAAAGCCTGAAAGATAGTAGCTCTTATCTCCTAATTCAGAGATAGGAATGAAATAGTTTTTAATGCACAGCTAACCTACCAAAGAACATTTTCATTCTTGCCAAGGCTGCTTCTGTGAACTACTGGAAAATTCTTAGACTTCTACATTATATTTTTGTAATTCCTTAGTTAATAAATTTAGTTAAAAGCGTTTCATTGAACTTTCAATTCATATTTGTTCTATTGATCTTTATCCATCTATAAGAATTATGTGTTTGGAAGAAAGTCTATAAGGTAGAAGATTAAGTATTTAAGTGCTAAGTATGTACATTGCTCTAATTTTATTATTGCATGTATCCATGCATATACTGCACCAAAAAACATCCATCAAAAACAAAAATAAATCTAAGAGGAAGTATGTACTTAGAGAAAATAAACAAATCATAGCTTATAAAATGATTAAAATGGATACTTTAACTGACATGATAACATCAATCATGAAAACTGTAAAGGTCCCCTGCTTTTGATTCTTGTTGTTTCTTTCATAACTCTAGGGAAAGCTGTTGCTGATATTAAAAAAAAATTTCAATCTATTTTCTATGTGATCCTTCTGTTCTCTATGCTATTTATATAGATTTGTTGTTAATGACTTCAACTTTCCTAAATAAGACCACTATATTTAATTTTTAAATATTATTATTGTTTAGGAATTTTATGCATGTATATAATGTGTTTTGATAAAGTCTACCTTGATTCCCTCCCTTCCCATCTCCCCCTCTGTCTCCTCCACTACTGTCCCCTCCTAACTACATGGCCCTTTATTCTTCATGAACCCCTGAGTCCACTTACTGTTCCTATACCACATGTGCATAGATCTAGGGCCATTGACTAGAGCATGGGTCAAGTTTTGGAGGCTATATCCCTGAAGAAAACTGACTTCCTTTATCCCAACAACCTTCAATCGCCAATAATGACTAAATAATTACATTCTTTCAGGTAATTAAACTTTGTGCCCTACACACTTTTGCCACCATTTGTTAGATACTCCATAATCCTTTTTATACCTAAAGAGAAATCACTGCTTATTTTGAAGTTAGTCTGAATGAGAGGGTAATAATTTATTCCATGTCTATATTGTGTCAGAAATGGAAGGATAGACCTTGTCTAGGTGTTGGGTTTCATCTGTCTTTGGAGAGAAAAAATTGCTTTGAAAATACATTATTACCCAAAATACTACAGAACACCAAGAACACCATTTAATTAGGACATCATTTTGGTATAGAACGACAAATAGATTCCATTATTGACTATTGTTCAATATCAATTTTCTTCTCTTCCTTGGTATAAAAGCTGGTGGTTATTTTCTGATGAAATCTGTGTGATAGGCATAGTACTGAGTTGTAGAATTTTCACAAAACACATATGATAAAAAAATACTTGTTTACTCTCTTAGGTATTTCAAAAAAGCCAATTATTTCAACATCTTTATTTATTAGTCTCATAGCAGCATACAAATGTGTAGATGGGATCTTAAGAGGATCCCTGCAGATGAGCTGCTTTGTTGAAGAAGATAGCCCAGGAATTCCAGGTTCGGGAAGGAAACTCTGTAGCCATATAGCCTACCATGCCATTCTCATCATCTGTAAATGTCTCCTAAAGTCTTTTCAAGTAGGAAATAAAGTGATCTCAGAGACAGTCCAACTGCTTTATTGAGTCTACAATGCAGATACTACGTCCCATACTGTAGTCAGACTTATTTTTTGTGAGTTGTAGTCCTTTATTCAGAGACAAAGGGAACAACACATTGGCTACTCCATTTCTTGTGATCCCTCTCCCAAAGCATGTTAAAATTGTCAGCAACGTCTACATTTCCAACATTATTCTTGAATTCAAATTGTTTCACCAGATTTTGTTTTCTGATTTTTTTCTACCCCATCTTAATCTTTAGCAGTGTATGTAACTTATTTTTGTTATTTAAAGTTTTATTTAGTCTTTGGATTGACAAGACTCAAATGTATTTGGGGTGTTTGACTGTTTTTTCATTGAACTTCAGAAATGTAAACCTGACTAATAGAGATATTAGCATTGTCTGTCAGACCTAAATCACTGGCACAAAAGGGTTGAAGACAGCTGTCACTCATAAATATTCTTTATGTTAGGAAATGCTAGGCTGTAGTTTTTAAAGTGTTATTTTAAACTGAGAGTTGTCTGATGGCAATGTATTGTCAACTTCATCAGTTATTTATTGCGTATGTTCTGAGGCAGCAGTGTGTGGTCAGCATATTTCACAGGTTATCATGGGATAATTTTCTCTCAAACCTGCTTCCTTCTATTTAGGTTATGGGAGCTTCAAATATGGGTTTTTGGATTTGTAACTCTATTTTTATATCTAGAAGGATTTTCATTAAAAAATGAAATAACTTATGTTGCTAGATTGATCTTAATACTAACAAAGAGTTTAAAATAAATCACTGTAGTCTTGGCATTTCTGGGATTTTCAGATGCACAGGGAGTGTGATATATATATAGCAATAATAATTAAGAGCATGAGCTCATGAAGTTGAGAGGGAGTGGGGAAACACAGGACATCTGTAGAGAGGAGAGGGAGTGGTATAAATTATGTGTGCACATATACAATGCATAAAATTTCAAAAAGAATGAAATAAATGTTTAAAACAAACATTAAAAAAGACAAAGCCAGAAAAATTAAAATTTTTTATTTTATTTAATTAACATTTTTCATTTATTTTACATACTGGCTACAGTTTCTTTTTCTTTTCCCTCCCCCCTTTCCCGCAGACTTCCATCCTCTACGCCTGCCCCTTCCCATTTACTCCTCCTAGGTCTCCACTCAGAAAGGGAAGGATTCCCATGGACTGGAACAAAGCACGGCACAATCAAGCACAGGTGGGACAGAGCCCTGCCCCCCATAAAGGCCAGGTGAGGTAATCCAGCATGGGGAACATGTTCCCAAAAGCGAGCTAAGCGCCAGGGTCAGATCCTGATCTCACTGCTAGGAGCCTTACAAATAGACCAAGCTACAGAACTGTCACCCATGCAGAGGGCCTAGGCAGTCCCATGCAGGCTCCCTAAGGGTTGGTCTAGAGTCTGTGTGCTCCCAAAAGCTCATGTCAGCTGTCTCTATGGGTTCCTCCATCATGACCTGGACCCCCTGGCTAGTACAAACCCTCCTCCATTTCTTCTGGAGGACTCCCAGAGCTAGGCCCAGTGCTTGGCTGTGGATCTCTGCATCTGTTTACAGCATCTATCAGTTACTGGGTAAAGGCTCTTTGATGACAATTAGGGTAGTCATCAATCTGAGTATAGTAGGTGGCCAGTTCAGACACCCTCTCCACTATAGCTAGGAGTCTTAGCTAGTGTCACCCTGTGCATTCCTGGAAGTTTCCCTGGCATCAGCTTTCCCCCTAGCCCCCAAATACCCACCTTGTGCCATCAAGATGTCTCCTTGTTCCATTTTTGTGTGTTTTGGGTAACAGGGTGATTGCAGCCTCATAAAGAGTTTGCTAATGTTCCTTCTGTTTCTATTGTGCAGAACAATTTGAGGAGTGTTGATATTAGCTCTTCTTTGAAATTCTGGTAGAATTCTGCTCTGAAATCATCTAGTGTAGGGTTCTTGGATTGCTCCAAATGACCAGAAGTTACCCGATAGGCAATTTCAGAAAGCAGCTTTATTCTTGAGAAAAGACCAGCATGCTGGGGCCTGCAAAAAATGACCTCAACCCTGGGGGAGGGTAAGATAGCCCCTTATATGCTTGCTTAGGAGAATTCCAGCTGTGATTAAGTGTACTTTGAAGTGATTGGGTATAGACCCTTACTAATACAGGAATCAATTTATGATTGGCTCATGACATCTGGTCAGCAACTTTGGTTGTAGTGTCAGAGGTCTCTGTCTGACTGAAAATAGCAAGGACAGTTCCTGCTTGTGGCTGAGTAAGACCTTGACTGAAGTATTTCAACCAGACTTGACATACTTCCTGAGGGTCTGGTTGAAGTCAGACGTGAGTCAGTATAGGATGATGGGGTAATATGGGATAGAGGTCTTAGAAAACTGGCTCCTGGAAAAACAAATGGCCCTGGTCCTTTCATTCCCACGTTGAGTTAAAACATAAGTCAAATCTACGTAATAGAGTTCTACATCATTTGTAGGCAGGGGCCTATGTTGTCTGTGAAGGACCATTAACTTAATTGCTCTGGAGCATTCTTTTATAATATGGAGGAGCGTGTTAACTATACATGGCCCAAAAATTAGAGTTAGCAATAGGATTAATAGGGATCCTGTCAATACAGTTATTAAGGTGGTGGCCCATGGGGACCATGAGAACATGGTTTCATACCAATTAGAACTGTCCCTCTGTTTACCACTATAAACTCCTTAGTTAGACTCATGAGACCACCTCTCCCCAGGACAGTCAGCCTCCTTAATAATGTGATCCCCACTAAGGCACTCTCCCAGCCCAGACAGCCAATTATTCAAGCTTTTGCTCTCCTGTCAGCTACATATGATTACCTAAATAATTCCCAGTTAAACTGGACCTAGACTTGTCGGTTATGTCTAGTCCATTTGGTGTTCTGCAAGCTTCTTATACCTTCATAGGCATGTCCTTCTTTATGTTGGGAAAGTTTTCTTCTACAATTTTGTTGATTTTCTGAGCCTTAGAGCTGGAATTCTTCTCCTTCTTCTTTCCCTATTATTCTTAGGTTTGGTCTTTTCACAGTGTCCTTGATTTCCTGGATGTTTTGTGTTAAGAATTTTTTGGATTTAACATTTTTTTTTGACCAATGAATCTATTTCCTCTATTGTATCTTCAATGCCTAAGATTCTCTCTTCTATCTCTTATATTCTCTTGGTTATGCTTGCATCTGTAGTTCCTGTTCCCTTACCCAGATTTTCCATTTCCACAATTCCCTCAGTCTGTGTTTTCTTTATTGCCTCTATTTCAATTTTCAAGTCTTGATCTGTTTCTTCCACCTGTTTGTTTTTTCTTGACTTTCTTTAAGGGATTTATTGATTTTTTTTCCCAATTTTTTGGTTTGTCTTTTTCTTGATTTCTTTAAGGGAATTTTTCATTTCATCTTTCAGGGCCTCTATCATCTTTATAACATTATTTGTAAGGTTGTTTTCTTCTGCTTCATCTGTTTTGGGATGTTCAAGTCTTGCTGTTGTAGGACTGGGTTCTCATGGTGCCATATTGTTCTTTATGTTGTAAATATATTCTTACACTAGTGTTTACCCATTCGTTCTTCCAACCTGTGTAGGTGGTGCTTGTGCCTATAGAGGCTGCTGATGTTGCCAGCAAGGGCTGTCCATGGGGAGGATGCTGGAGTAGGTGTGGTTGGGCAGTCCAGTGGGTCTTGAGGTAATAGAGTCAAGTGGTGGGCAGCAGTGGTAGTGCAGCCTGCCTGTTGATTTCTCACCTGCTGGCTGGCTGCTTGGGTCTGTACCAGAGCATTGAGTGGGATTCCACAAGAGGTGGGGACAGGGGGAGGCAAACCAGTAATATTTATCTGACTTTATGATTTTTTTTTGAACAGCCTTCTTTCTACCTTGCTTACTTGCTATAGATTAACTTAAAACCACTCAGTGACTGTTTCTATCTAATGACTTGAGCAGTGGGAACTGCAGACAGTCTTCAGGGGATGCTGTGCAGGAGCTCATCTTTGGTAGGGAAGTGCTGGGTGTTTGGAGTAAGCCACTGGCTTCAGACAGGTCGGCAGCCCCAGGCTGGACAGTGGTGACCTCGGGATCTGACACAGTCCATTCACCTTGCGCCTTGGCTTTTGTGTTCTCAGGAGCGTCCTGCTCTGACTTTCCATTCTCTTAAAGATTTCTGAACACACAGACCTTAAGATCATCTCCCGTGGGTATTTCACCAAGACCAAGTGGTGCGCACGCGCAGAACTACTCAGGCCAGTGTCCCCCCCAGATTAGGCCACCGAGAAAATATGCTTCTTATGCCACGTGACACTGTGAATGCCGCAGAGTATGATCTGTGCTGCACAGAGCGATAGTAGACAGGATGACGTAAGACACCTCTGTGGGAAGCTCTTGTTCAGGCCTGGGATCAATCACTGTCCAAACAAGGCTGCTGGAAAGCTGCCCGGATCTGCTTAATGAAAGTCCCAGGAAAAGAGTGGTTCAATAAAGCAGCAGACCTCAGCATAGCCTGGGCCAGAATTCCTGGAGGAAATGACGCTGGCACCAGCAGGGTTTTTAGTTCGAACAGGGGTGTGAGCTGACAGGAGAAGCAGCTTCCCTTCATTCTGTAGTGTGCCACTTAAGTGGATTCATGAGTAAAGACGGCGAGGTCTGCCTCCTCCATTTGCAGAACATCAAGGTCTCTGGACACCCGAGCAAATTTTATCACCAATTTATCACAAACTTTATTTGGACACTTATGGAATTTTACCATAATGCTGCATGAATCTCTATCTGACCAGCTGGAAATAGCTCAGAAACATCCCCCATCAAAATTTTAAGCAGAGATTTCAATGATGATCAGTATTTCCAACAGTCATATGAATCTGAATTTCTTTTCTGGTTTTGGGCAGCTATAACAAAATACTTGAGCCTGGGAAAATTATAAACAATAAAAGTTTGTAATCTCCCAGTTTAGGGGCTGTGGAATCCAATATTCAAGTTCTGCCAGGCTTGTTTGTCTGGAGGGGCCTGTGTTCTCACAAGGCACAAGGGCTACTGTAGTACTGTTTACAGCCTATTTATAATGTTTAAATCCCATTCATAAAGAGAAGCCCCTATGGATTAAAGAACATTTGAAAGACACCTTTCCCTTGCTTCTCTTTAAAATCTTCATATATGATAATTAAAAAATATATATTTTCATAAATATTTGGGAAATTCATAGATGCATACAATGTATTTTGATCATATTTACTACCCATTCTTCCACATAATTCTACTAGGCTCCACCTTGAAGTCCCTACCTCCCAATTTCTTGTCCTTAAAAAATAAAACTTGGATGGTCAAGCTGAAACAGGAATGGAGTTGGAGAGCAATGAAAGAGACACCATGATAGAGGGAGACATCATGGGGATGGGGAGAAACCAGGTGCTAGGGAAGTTCCCAGGAGTCCACAAGGATGACCCCAGCTTAGACTACTAGCAATAGTGGAGAGGGTGCCTGAACTGGCTTACCCCAGTAATCAGATCAGTGAATACCCTAACTGTCATCATAGAGACTTTCTCCAGTCACTGATGGAAGCAGATTCAGAGATCCACAGCCAATCACCAGGTCAAGCTCCAGGAATCCAGTTGAAGAGAGAGAAGAGGAATTCTATGAGCCAGGGGCATCAAGATCATGATGGGGAAGTGTACAGAGACAACCAAACCAAACTAGTGGGAACTCACGAACTTTAGACCAGCAGCTGTGGAGCATCCACAGGACTGGAATAGACCCTCTGCGTAAGTGAGACAGTTGTGTAGCTTGATCTGCTTAAGGGGCCCCTGGCAGTAGGGTCAGGATTCATGCCTGGTTCATGAGCAGGCTTTTTGGAGCCCACTACCTATGGTGGGACACCTCAAACAGCCTTGATGCAGAGGGAGGGGCTTGGACCTGCCTCTACTGAATGTATCAGGCTCTGCTGACTCCCCATGGGAGGCCTTGCCTTCTTATAGGAGGGAGTGGAGGGTGGGTTGGGCAGGGGAGGCTGGAGGGGTGGGAGGATGGAAGAGAGGAACATGTGATTGGTGTGTAAAATGAATAAAAGAACTTCTTGATAAAAAATAAACCTTATATAAACATCAAATCTAGTTTGTGCTGTCCATGTGCTCTTGGGCATGGTGCTGACCACTGGAGTATGTTCAATCAGCCAGGGGCCACATCCTTAAAAACTCTCTCTTCCTTCTTCCAAAGCTGTCAACTGTTTATACCTCCTCAACTGTATGTGGGGTTCCTGAGCCTCTCTCCCTTTATGCTCAAATATTGACTGGCTTGATCTTCTGCATACAACCATAGCTGCTGTGAGTTCCTGAGTCCAGTGGCCCTGTCATATCCACAGATGCTGTTTCTCTCTGTTCCTCCTGAATCTCTGCCTCTTAAACTATATCTGGCCTTTCTTACATACTTGTCCATGAGCCCTTAGAGGAGGGGATGTATTATAGATAAGACCCACCTTTTAATAGTGTCCATTGGCAATATCTGAAATTTTGATGCAACATATTAAAACCATAGTAAAGTAGCTATTCTAGTTTTAAAATGTCTTCTGGCCCTGGAATCACAATAGTTGGAATCCAGTTTATCTCAGGATGCATTTGTGAGACATTGCAGTACTTTCAAAAGTGGAAGGAGTAATCCAAATACTTTACCATTAATCAGTGTAACACTCTAAATGGGAGTGTTATGAGAGGCAGAATAAAGTAATTTTTCTCTCTAGGAAAATGGAAGTGTTTGGCAACAAAGGCTTATCTATGCCAGAGAGACAAAGGAGAGAGGCAGAGGGGGGAGGGAGAAGAGGGGACTGAGGTAGGGAGTAAGAGGGATGGGGATGGGGGAGGAGAGAGAAAAAGGAGTAGGGGGAAGGGTAGAGGGGAGAGAGGACTTCTCTCCTTCCCTTTACAAGTTGGAATACAGAGCTTCTGACTCAGCTGACACTTTGAGTTTCTTTCCAGATGTTACAGAGCTTCTGACTCAGCTGACACTTTGAGTTTCTTCCCAGATGTTACTTTTTGGAGCGTTTTTTGTTCCTTCTCACGCAGCACTGCATGCGTGTTCTTAAACCAGGTAACCAAAAGGATCTGCTTTCTCTGAGTATTTCACATCTGTGCCTGTTAATTATTCCTTGTCTTGGGTACGGTTGACTTAAGAATTTTCTAGAGAAATAGGGGCTGAGCTTGGGCTGGAGCCCAGGGCTTTATGCTGACTAATTCAGGCTCTGTCAACAAGCTCTGATTTTGAGTGTCAGACTGTGAGAATATCAAATTCCTTCTAAAATAAACACAAAGATCAAGGAAGGCTACACTTGGCAAAATGTAAGGCATAAGGCACTACAATACGACTGTACACCATGGCTGGCCAGTTACACAACGGTTCTAAGTGACATATCCTTGCTCTTCAACAACTGCATGTATGAAAAGAAGAGCTTCCAGAGAAGAAAGCCCACGACAAGATTTTGGGTGGGTGGGGTTGCGTTGGTCATGGATGGCCAGAGCTCACTTCATGCACATGAATAAACACTGAGAACCATAAATAAAAAAGGCTGGAGAGGGGCCAAAGATAAGATGAATGGAGAGATTGCCTTTAAGCAATGGTTTTGAATACTTAGTTTTGAGGAGCATTGTTGTAGGTATTCTGGGAAAATGGAATCAAAATAATAGTTTCAATACTTAAAACAGGAACATAATTAAAGAGTAAACAGAATGACCAGAGTAAAGAGTAAGCTTTACCCTTTTGGCAGGAAAGGTCTTTTTGGCAAATACTTTTCTTTGGTGAGAATTAGAGGAGAACTGAGACATGGGTTTATACAGACTGCACATACAAAAACAAGAGAATAGAACACTCCGAAGTCAAGTTTTATCCCTGGCCTTACATCATGCAATGAGTTATAGATCAAATCCGGAGCTGGGCCCAGGTTTAACATAAACTGTTTGCTAGAGGCAAGCATTCATGTGTCACTTCTGAATTTTGATTAACTTCATGTCAAGAGATTATGAGTAGTCTCTTGAATCTAAACACCCCATTGCAGGCGGCAAGATTTACAGCTTCTGAGGGCAACATAACAGTAGACAAGTTAGTAATGCTATTGATGGCAGTCAATGTGTTCTGGGAAAATAAACATCAATCTACTAAGTAGGATGACAGCATGAGGTACCAGAGGACTGTAACAATAGTCTTAACAGTAAGAAAATGCAATTTCCCCTGCTGTGTTTTATGCCAAGCTTTATACGACTACTACATTATACAAATTAATATTTAATGCTACTCAACATCATGCTTGTCAAAGAGTAGTACAGGATATAAAGTGCTGTAAAATCACACATTTTTCTGTTTGACAGAGGGTAATATGGTGCATTTCCATCTTTTTCCTTGCAGCTGCAGGGAGCTCAAGCTGGAGTCCTAACCATCAAGGGATTCCCTCTTGCAGAAACACTGTTCTGTAAAAGTGAGTGAGGGGAAGCAGGCCATCTTCAAGTGTGTCCAGATTATATCTCTTGGACTCTCTGATAGTGCTGTGTGTGCTGAAAGACTGGGTTATCAACATGCCTTTAAACACAAGTCTGTTTTTTTTTTTTAAAGCAAAATTTACACCAAGAAATAGATTTTCAAAGAATGGAGAATAATATGACCAAGCAATATTTTGCTAGTTTTATGTTCTCTTCCCTGATAGATGTGTTTCTTGCCATTAGGGACAGGAATATGGGCAGATAGAAGAAAAAAATGGTACACCTTATAAACTCAAGGGGAGATGGTACAGTTTCACAGGCAGTTGATCCTGAGGTGGTAGATAGTGCATTCATTTCAGTTTTTAAGCTCTTAGGGGGAAATCTGAGATCTCCTTTCTTATTTGTCTTGATTTGAATTCAGGTTAATTTTCTCACACTGTGAATGAGCTTCTGCTTAGTAAAATCTAGCTGCCATGTCTTGGATTAGTAAGGAGACATTACTGGATATGACCAGTTTAAGCAAAATGAAACATAGACATTACTGTGTTCATGCTGGTCTACATTCTCTTCTCCTTTCTGCATGTCTTGTTCACATTTTCAGTGCCTAGGATCATCTTTCATGCATATCTAATCACAAGAGTTTCATTCAGAAGTACATACTAATTCTTTTATGTTTCCTGCTAAAATTCTTGTTCCCCCAGTGTCCTTTCTTCTACTGAATATCACTGTGACAATTTTTAATCTGGAATCTGTATAATAAAGATATTTGCCATCACTAACAAGATCTCTGTGCTTACAGGCACTGAGTCCAATCACTGAGGATTTGTCTTGATCAACACTAAAAGCTTTGCTCCTCCCTGCAGGACAAATAATGTCCATTTTTTTTTTTATCACGCCAGGTTATATGGAGATTTACTCAACACTCTTCTTTTCCACATATTCCAAAGCAGAAAACCATGTAAATCTAGCATCTTATCCTGGACGTCCATTGGTTACCAACTCCAGAAACACACTCCATACTTTGAGCTTTACTTCTCTTCTGGCTCAATGATTTTAATGTTGGTGATATCTTTTGGCATCAATCAAAAAACATGTGTTAATTAATCAGAGGGCTGAAGAGAGCATTAAGATGTTAGTGGGCAGAGCCAACGATGTTTGCTGCTGTTTAATGCATAGGGCAGCCTTCTGAAAACAATCACATTTGTTAATCCTGCTTTACATTATTTTTAAAATTTTTTTTTTTTGAGACAAGATGTCTTTGAGTAGCTTTGGTGCCTTTCCTGGAACTCACTCTGTAGTCCAGGCTGGCTTCGAACTCACAGAGATCCTCCTGCCTCTGCCTCCCTAGTGCTGGGATTAAAGGCATGCGCCACCACTGCCTGACTTGCTTTACATTTAAATACTCCATATCCATGATCATTTCTGAGCCCCAAATAAAAATTCTGTTGTTCTCATAGACCAAGATGAACATTTTTTTGGCTGTTTCTAAAATCTAAATTACATGAAAATTTCTAGAAATTTTTCTATTGTTGTGATAAAACACCATGATAAAAGGCAAGTTAGTGAAGAAAGGCCTTATTGCTTAAAGTTCCAGAAGGATGTGGTTATCATGGCTGTGAAGACATGTTAACAAGTGGGACAGGTATGATGACAGGAGCAAGAAGCAGAGAGTAGAAATAGGAACTGGGGATGGACATAACACCTCAAATCCTGTCCCCAGTGATGTACTTCCTCCAGCAAGCCTCATTCTCTTAAAGGTCCCATGACCTTCCCAAACAGTGCCACCAACTGGGACCAGATGCTCAAACACTTGAGCCTTTGGGAGTCTTTCTCATCAAAGCACTCATATGTAACTGCTGTCTAAATTGAAGTGTCTTGAAACTTTACTAAGACCTTTTCAACATTTCATAAAACAACAGTTTTGGCTTTACCAGTCTGGTTACCAATATAAAATCTTGATTTTTGAGTTGCCCATATAGTGCATGCATATTTGTACAATAGATAGGATTACAGATTAGAACAGTCATTGTGAAAAACTGTATGGGATTTTACATAAAAAATGTCTGAAATTAGACATATAAAAGAACAAGAAAGTCTACTACTGGCTATTTATCTACTGGAAATGAAATTACCATCTCAAAACAGTACTTGTATTCCTGTGTTTGTTGTAGTGTTGTTCATACTAGTCAAAACGTAGAAGCAACATCAATGCCTGTCAATAAATAATGCAATATTGTATATATATTGTATATACATTGCATGAATGTATGTATGTATGTATATACACACACATATATGGCTGAGTAGCTGAATGAAGTCTGGCATTTTTTTTTTTTTTTTTTTTTTTTTGTTTTTCGAGACAGGGTTTCTCTGTGTAGCTTTGCGCCTTTCCTGGAACTCACTTGGTAGCTCAGGCTGGCCTCAAACTCACAGAGATCCGCCTGGCTCTGCCTCCCGAGTGCTGGGATTAAAGGCGTGCGCCACCACCGCCCAGCGAAGTCTGGCATTTTTGATAACGTGGAGAGTACTGGAGAACATTTTGTCATGTGAAATAAGCCAGACATAAAGTCAAATATTATACTTTCACCCTTATATGTGGAATCCACAAACCTTTGATCTCTTAAAAGTACAGAGAGGAGCAGACACAAATGGCTAGTATCCATAGAGAGTAAGTGGGACAGGGAGAGGTGGGGTTGATAGGAGAAATTTTAACTCCAAGTCTCGGGTTTCATATCTTATCTAAGATTCATATTTCATGAGATTACTGTGCATGTACAAAGTAGTTCACAACAATCTCTTATTACATTTCATGGAATAAAAATATCAACTTGAAGTCTTTTTCTACTTCAGCTCTCCCTCCCTTCCTTCCTTTCTGTCTGTCTTTCTCCACTTATCTGTTGTCATTAATCAACTGTCCAATGATATCTCCAACTATGCAAATAGGTAAATAGCTAAGTAAATACTTTCCCCATCTCTCTCATATCTGTGTCAATTCTGTAAATTTAGATGAATTGTATTATCTTCAATATGTGATTGATTGTGCTGTTTTTCGAGAGGTGTATCTTCTGGTTATGTCTGGAGTCTCAAAGTGATTTTCCTAGAGGGGTAGAAGTTTGCTAGATGGCATGGAAAAATTGATAGAATAAAATTTTCTGAGAGTATACACTGAACCACATTTTATTAACTGCTACGGAACACACTTTTTCATTTAGATCCATCTTATGGCTCTGTGTTTCCTTCTCTATATAAAATTGTAATAAAATTAAATTTTTTGGTATCATTTTTGTACTTAGTAATTTTATGAATTTGTATGTGTTGTGTGTTTGTGTGTGTGTGTGTGTGTGTGTGTGTGTGTGTGTGACTTGTGTGTATGTCGTTAGCATGTGTGTGGTGGTCAGAGGGCAATTTGTTTTCTTCTTCTATGTGGGTCCCAGGAATTGAACTCAGGTCATCAGGCCTGGCAGCACACATCTTTACCTACTGAGCCATCTTGATACCTGGCTAGAGAGTTTAATTCACAAAAATGTGTAACTTAATTGTCACATAGGAGGAATTGACTATGGTGACATTGTTGTTGATTTAGTAAAAGCATTGGTTAAATTATTCACACAATGATTAAAAACTGTTTCCTAACAAATTTAATTAAATCATTTTTATCCATTAGAGACATAAACTCCTCAGTTTGTTTCAGCCTCCATGTAAGAATTGTAAGTGCTGGTTACCACGCAGAAAGGTCACGAGGCACGGCCAAGACTACCCAGTATCAGAGCTTTATTAGGAGGAAGAGGGGTTGTGGGGGGGTACAAGAGAACCAGACTGGGGAAGGAGCATGTGCAGAGAGAGAGAGAGAGAGAGAGAGGAGAGAGAGAGATGGTGGGAAAGAACAGAACAGAGGGTGAGGTCTGAGTCTGGCTTTTATAGGGTTCCCATGAACATGTGCAGGTGGAGTTACAGAGCTATACTACCCATGCACTGATTGCATGACCACGCCACATGCACGTAATCATCATGCGCATTGATGATGTAAGACACAAGACCCCTTGTCTAACTCCTGAACTGCGCATGTGCGGTCATGCAGCTGGAGTGCGGCAGAATCCCAACAATGTACCCACCTCTTTCTGTTTTTGAAGTTTATCCATATATTTTTACCTATGGCAAGCAGTGAGACAAGATGCACTTTGTGGTTAAATTTATAGACTACATGGAAGAAAGCATAAAATTATTAAATAACTAATATTTAACCTTTATCATTGGAGTTTGGGAAAAGTATGTCTCTTTTGTGCTTATATAATAATTTAAGGTTACATATAAAATATATCAAATGTCTTGTACAAAACTGATTTTTTAGAAGAAATTTCTACTTCAAATTATAGCATTGGTTCAATTTTGAAAGATCTATTTTTCCAAATGGGGAAAATTATAAGAATTTAATAGTATCTTCCTCCCTGACCTTCCACTCTGTCCCTGTTCCAACTTGACCCTCCCATTTCCCTATGTTCTCATGCCCACTCCTCATCCTCTGCCACCCCCCCCCAGTCCACTCATGTAGATTTCATCCACTTCCCCTTCACAGGGCCATCCATGTGTCCCTCCTAGGGACTTTTCCTGTTAGCTAGCCTCTCTGGAGCTGTGGGTTGCAGTCTGGCCATCCCTTCCCTGTAGTGGGTAGCCATTCCAACCTTCCCTCACATCTAGCATCCACTTATGAGTGAGTAGATACTATGTTTGTCCTTCTGAGTCTGTGTTACCTCACTCAAGATGATATTTTCTAGTTCCATCCATTTGCCTGCAAATTTCATGATATCAATGTTTTTTACTGCTGAGTAGTACTCCATTGTGTATATGTGCCACATTTTCTTTATCCATTCTTCAGCTGAGGGGCATCTAGGTTATTTCCAGGTTCTTGCTATTACAAATAATGCTGATATGAACATAGTTGAGCTTGTGTCCTTGTGGTAAGATTGAGCATTCCTTAGGTATATGCCCAAGAGTGGTATAGCTGGGTCTTGAGGAAGACTTATTCCCAATTTTCTGCGAAACTGCCATACTGATTTCCAGAGTGGCTGTACAAGTTTGCATTCCCACCAACAGTGGAGTGTTCCCCTTGCTCCACATCCTTGGGAGGCTCTCAGGAATCCACAAGGATGACCCCACCTTGGTCTGCTGGCAGTGGTCCAGAGGGTGCCTGGGCTGGTCTACTCTGGTGACCGGTCTAACAAATAACCTAGCTGTCATCATAGAGCCTTTGTCCAGTGACAGATGGAGGCAGATGCAGAGATCCACGGCCAGGCACCAGGCTGAGCTCCGGGAATCCAATTGATGAGAGAGAGGAGGGATTCTGCAGGCGAGGGATGTCGAGATCATTATGGGAGGATATGCAGAGATGACTGGCCACACTAGTGGAAACCCATGAACTGTGGACTGGGGGCTGTGGAGCCCCCATGGGACTGGACTAGGCCTTCTGGACACGGAAGACGGTTGTTTGGCTCGAACTGTTTGGGGGGCACCCAGGCAGGGGGATCGGGATCTGTCCCTGGTGCAGGCTTCTGGGAATCTGGTGCCTGTGGTGTGACACCTTGTGCAGCCTTGATGCAGTGGGGAGGGGCTTGGACCTGCCTAGGCTCAGTGTGCAGGGCTCTGCTGACTCTCCATGAGAGACCTTGATTTGGGGGATGTGGGGATGCTGGGTTGCTTGGGAAAGATGGCTGGGGGGTGGGAGGAGGGAGGAGGGAGGAGGGGAGATCTATGGGTGGTATGTGGAGTGAGTAGAAAATTCCTTAATAAAGAAAAAGTAAAAAAAAAAAGGAAGAAAAAGAATTCAATAGTTTGTAAGTTAAAATTTATGTTTCATAGATGAGGAGTGGATTGGGGGATGAGAACAGAGGGGGAATCAGGAGGGACCAGAAGAAGAGGAGGGAGAAGAAACTGCAGCCAGGATGTAAAATAAATAAATGAATAAATAAAAATAAATAATAAATAAAATGTATGTGTCAAATTATGATGAATGATTTTTACTTTAACCTGGAATTCTACATTAATTCCACATTCAAAAATTTTCTCTTCGTAAATCAGCATAACACAAACCAATCCTTATTAACACCCCCTGAAACATATAGATAAACCTTTAGAAAGATGCTGTAGGTTCTAAGTATCTTTCTACAGTAGGTGAGTCTGGAAAACTTAGATATTCAGTTTCTATTCATAGGACGCACATAATATGTAACCCACGTGTACAGAGTACTTGAACAAGGTATTTAACCTTTCTGTGCCTGTTTCTTGACTTTTAAAACGAAGATAATAAGAGTAAGTACCTCAAAGATAGTAAAACTGGATGGGAGAATTACTGCTTATATTAAATGCCCTGTCAAAGAACCTCCTGGCTTGGCTTTTGTGTCAGAATAAGAATGTCCTTCCAGGAGAGAAGGGGCCACGCTGAAGTGAGGGCTTTGGTAGCTGCTTCCTTGCCCCCGTCCCCCAGAATTTCATGGAGGTTTCTTTGTCACATTCAAGTAAAAATTCTGATTCTATAGCAGCCTTTGTCAGGCTTTTCTCAAGCTTATTTGGAAAGGGCATTTTTTTTTTTCTTTTCAGAGCTAGAGGAATTTGCCCAGTTTTTCAGTAAGAATTTAACAAGGGTGAAATACTGTACTGTAAAAAGGCTCAGGGCATCAGAACTGGATATCAGATGTGTAAGTGAGATATGTTCATAATGCCTAGTCAGTGAAAAGACAGAGACTGAGACAACTCCATGTGTGTCTAACTTAAACATTCATAGCCTTTCTATTTATGTGAAAAATATGTAGTCATAGCAATGTTTCTTACTGTATTTCTTTGCCTAAGAACAAAAGTAAGGCTTTTGCTTTCCATCTTGCCACTTCAAAATAATTATGAGTCTTTTCCATACTAATAAATAATATAACCTAATTACTAATACCTCATGTTCCTTTGTTGAGAATTAACATCATTCTAGTTACAACCTAAATAGAACTTATGACAAGCTCCTTTCAGTGGCTTTTGTCTTGAGATGGTCTGCAATGTTGGTGGTTGAATTCCCTTCCAAGTTTCTGCATCCAGAAGCTACCTAAAACATAAACATTGCAAGTTGCCAAATGGGTATATTTTTATTTACTTCCTACTGTGTTAGAATAAATTTCAGTGGCAAACCAGAGAATATGTTTTTTTTTCACAGATATGAGACAGGCATTTTCTATTTATACAAAAGTGTTCTATATTTTCCAAAGCTCTGCTTTTCATTTCTGATCCCTACATCTCTCAGCAAGAATCCAATCTATGTCCTGTCTGGGTGACAGACCCCATCGAGGCTTCCCCTCCTCAACTTCCTTGCTCTTCTTGATTTTACAGAAGAACTTTTGCCCTGTTGGGTAGAAACATCTTTTCATGAACTCATTGGCTAAAACAAAATTCTTAAGTTTTAATAAACGTTTCTAGAAGCCCGAATATCACTAGAAACAAAAAGGGGAAAGATCTTGTAATTTGGACCCCCTGACATATGTTTTAATACTTTTCATGTTTATTTTTCATGTGAATTAGCTAGAAGTACTGTTGCATATTGGCTAACTTCTCAATTCCTCCTCACTCTTTATACAGGGTCTGGAAACCTTCGAATACTAATTCCCTGCTCTCAGGTTTCAATGTGATTAGGTTTTGTCAATGAAATTTATCTGGGAAATATCTAAAGGGTGAAATAATACATAGACACTTCCTTCAGCAGTGGTGGAAGCAGGCCACTAGACTTCCGAAGACCCATGTTGTAAGTTGATGCCATTGTTCCAGGACCAGACTCTTGGCATCCCGGAAGGTAGCAGGCTGCCAGAAGCCTCTGTCTCCTCTGGATGGCAGCAGCAGGTTTCTGTTTTCATGCACCTAATGAAGCATGACTAGAAAGCTAACAGAAGTCCATGACTTTTATCCAATCAGCCCTTCAGAAAAATTTGTCAGTATCAGACTTTAAGTAACAAGTCTGTTTCACTGTGGAAGTGCTTGTAGGAATACCCACTTCTGCTATTGGACCCAAATGGTAATTTTGGTTATTTTCATGTTATAAGAAATTATCACATTTTCTCTTTACATTGTATCATTATACACACATATGTAGAGGACACACACACACACACACACACAAACACACACACACAGAGAGAGAGAGAGAGAGAGAGAGAGAGAGAGAGAGAGAGAGAGAGAGAGAGAGAGAGAGCCTGAGACTGAATTCTACCGCAGTGTTTGAATGGACATTGATTTTCTGTTAGGAGACAATAAACTCAAGGAAATCTGGCTTTCTCGTGAATGATAGTTTACATCTCAGATCAGTAGTTTACTCTTTACCTGGCCATGTGAATTAGCATGCATTGATATCATTCAGGTGTCAGTGGGAAATGTACACACTAAATTGTGAGTCTTTTTCTTTATCAACTACTTTTTCAAGATTCTTTACCTCTGCCCATTAAAAAAAAGAATGAGCTTTGTGATTGGCATGGAGCTTATGACACATGGAGTTTTATTTATTTATTTATTTTTAATTTTTTTATTAAGAAAGGTTTTTCATCCACTTTACACACCAATCAAAGATCCTCCTCTTTCCTCCTCCTGCTCTCCCACCCTCCCCCTCCCAACCCCCCCCCCCCACTCCCCCTACAAGAAGGCAAGGCCTCCCATGGGGAGGCACATCCAATACAGGTAAGTCCAAGCCCTTCCCCCTGCCTCAAGGCTGTACGAGGTGTCCCATCATAGATGTTGGGCTCCAGAAAGTCCACTCATGTACCAGGGATGGGTTCTGATCCTATCCCCAGGGGGCCCTCAAGCAGATCAAGCTACACAGCTGTCTCGCCATGCAGAGGGCCTAATCCAGTCCCATGAAGGCTCCACAGCCATTGATTCAACTTTCATGAGTTCCCACTAATTTGGTTGGTCATCTCTGCAGGTTTCCCCTTCATGATCCTGATGTACTTGCTCATAGAATCCCTCTTTCTCTCTTTGAATGGACTCCTGGAGCCTTGCCTGATGTTTGGTTGTAGATCTCTGCAGACACATGGAGTTTTTACCAGAAGATTTTTTTCAGTTACTCCAAATTGCATCTTGGAAGGTAATCTTATTGTCTTCAAAATATCCTTCTTCAATGTCCGTTAAGGATTTTCTGAACTAAAAATAATATCATATATTAGCTCCATGCCATATTACCATCTGAAATATACCTCATTGGAAACAGCATTATGCTGGAATTTGACTGAATACATACCTGTGAGTTCATTTAAAAGCACTATGGAACATCTCTTATATACATGAGCTATGAGAAATAGTTACTATTGCAGCAAAGCTCTATATGTTCATCAACTCAGAAAAGAATAAGAAAATAAATTAAGCCAAATTATTATCATTGTAGAATTTTCCTTGCATATTTTATACTTTAATATGTGAGTTTGTGACTCACTTTTATTTATAACAGGTAAGATCTTTCACTGAGTTCATTTTATGAGTATGAAGAATAATAACACAGCAAGTAAGATGGAGTGACAAGATGCAGCTCACTAATGCTGAGTCAAAAGAACAAGTCTCATATCAGAATATGAAGACAGAGATAAAAGGATAAGGTGAGAAAATCACACTGATTTCTCTCTTAAAAAACACAGTGGCAGAACCCTATACTTCAGCAGCTTTATTTCTGAGGCAGTCGGGTGTGTTCTGTGTAATCGACACAGGATTGCTTCCTGTGATAGTCTTCTGTTCTCATTTCCTAAAATTGGACTGTTTTTATTTCTATTCAGAGAGATGATGAGCTCTTGCCACTTTGGATCTTTACACCTTCAGCACCTGAAGAAAGTCTGAGATTTGCTGGCAGGTGAGTCGGGTCAGAGACTACTGTCATTTTCTCTTTGAAAAAAGAAGCCATATTTGCCTATGTTATGGCTTTCCTTCCTCTGCAGTATTTTGCTAGTATATGCACTGTGTGCATAGCAGTTGGGAAAACTGGGGAGGGGGTAGAAATTGTCGTTCAGCATCTCCTCCTCCTCCTCCTCCTTCCCCTCTTCCTCCTCCTCCTCCTCCTCCTCCTCCTCCTCCTCCTCCTCCTCTTCCTCCTCCTCCTCCTCCTCCTCCTCCTCCTCCTCCTCCTCCTCCTCCTCCTCCGGTTCCTCAGCTATGGTCTGATAATTTATTTCAAGAAAAACTGACTTTCATTGAGCTGTAGGTGTCTGGGGCAAAAAAGATAGAGAATGTTGGAAACTCCTAAGACATATGATTATATAAAATATATAGTACATATAATAGCTGACCAATTGATGTTATTTCCAATTAATCTAGGATGTAGGATAAATGTCTAAGTAGAAAGCATGAAGGAGGGCATGAACATCAGCTTTATCCCCTTTGGAACCTAAAACAGCTCCTTGATTCCTGAATCCCTTCCCTAAGTTTAAGATCTATACATGTTGTTATGTTGTGATTTGATTTATCACTTGGTAAACCTTGGATTTTCATCAGGTATGTTCAGTTGCTATGAATCAATTTGAAATTGCCCTCAGTGGCTCATGCATTGAACATTGGTATCTCATGCAACAGTATTCATAGGAGATTTATAAAGTGAGAATGCTCTCACTTTATAAATCACTGGCAGATTCATAGCTGAATAGACCACTGGGAGGTGATCTAACTTAGGAGACAGAACGTAGTTGGAGGAAGGAGGTCACTTGGGTTAGCCCCCTTGGGGTTGTATCTTGTTCTTGAACCCCTTGCTCTGTTTTCTTTGCTTTCTGGTTGCCACAAGGTGAGCAGCTGCTCTAAACACGTTCCTTGTCAAGATGTTTGGACTTGATTCTGGCATACAGTGGTGGAGTCAAGTAACCATGAACTGAAGCAGCTTAAGTCATGTGCCAAGATATGTCTTCCATCTCTAAAGTTGTTTTTTTCTATTTGTTTGTAGGTATTTTGTCGCATCAACAGAAAGCTAACACAGATAGTGATGAACAAGGAAATAACTGAATTTCCTTTTAACGTTACCTCCATATAGGGGCACTGCTTCCTTGAAGTATAGATAAGACCTTCCCTGGGAAGCCAGAGTGATCACACAGTATTATAGTGATTATGCATGAACCTAATAAGGCAAATATTCATTTCTAAAACCAGTCAGGAATGCTACAGTGGACAATCAATCAAGTAAAACTGTATTTATATAATATAGGTGCTTTCTGAATAGTGGTGCATTCTTGGTAGCTAAAGAATGTATTGTTATTCATTGAGAATTCTTCGAGAAACAATTAGAGAGATTTCTATTTCTGTTAGTGCAATAAGTTCAAATAATTGAAAGATGGAAGAAAATACTATTCATAATTTCCTTTACAATTATCCACTCTAGCTTCAATGATTAATCGTGGCTCTTCTTATTTGATGGTTGTACATTAAGGGTATATTATTTAAATATACACATTTCAATTATCATAATAATATATCCAATAGGACACTGGAGAAATGCCAAGAATCTTGTATACAATACATATTTCTAGGTTATTTCATTTTTATCAGATAACACAAGACAAGAATATTTGCAGACTTTTGACAATTTTGATGACTCCACTCCACTCACATTATTATATGAATGACAATGAATTCAACAGAGGAGACATTTATAGAGAATTAGATTCCAATTTTCATTTTCTTTTCTTATGACATTTTCATTTCTTAAATGATTCTCTTTGTAAAATGAAAGACTTCTTTTTGTTATTCTTAATGTGTATTGTGTTCAAAGAACTATTATGAAAGAACATGAGGAGAATTACCTTCCTTTCAAACTTTATATTTGAGATTTTTAAGGTTCTTTGTGTCTAGAAAGAAATGAAGTCATTGTTCCATTTCTCAGTGTGGACGACTAAATCTTTTATGCTCACTCTAGCAAGCATATAGGACCATAATATATTGGTGCCACTATATTTTAAACCTGTTGCTGACCTAGTAAAGAAATAATATTTTTTTTTAGGAACTATTGGTTTTAAGTCAGTGCACTGACATATGATCATAGATTTTTATGTGGAAGCTTTCATGATATAAAACCTGAAGAAAATAAAAGATGGTGGGTCTTGAGAAATATATCAATGCATGCATATATATATATATATATATATATATATATATATATATGTACACAAAATACACTGTGTAGTTTAGTCTTGAAAGAGTCTTTAGAAGCCATTTACATAGCATGTGGGAGGCCTCAGAAGTCTTTCCACTGTGATGTCACTGATGAATGAGTAGCCAAATAGTTAACGAGTTCACCAGAATGAATTCCTTTATTCTTACTCATCTTCTCCACCAATACATCTGAGTCTTGCCTACTTCTGGCCAGGTTTCACATCTGCATAAGTGGTGATGCTGAGATGTCCGAGGTGTCCTGGCCAGTCCCAGAGTGTAATCCTTTATCTCCTCCTTTTGCAGTCAAGTGAGTTGATTTGGGACAGGAAGTGGTATTGAATGACACAGCTAAACCTACATATGCACAAATGATTCTCCAGCAGTACTTCAGAATATAATTTAGCAATAACATATACATGAGTTTTTATAATTTCAGGATGCAGAAGGCATTCTAAGGATCCCATTAAAATAATTATTATTTTAAAATGATATTTTTACACAAAACAGAAATACACGTATAAGAAATTAACCGGAAAGTTACAATAAAAATTGAAGTGCCAAAATTTTCTAAGACACGGTTATGATAAACATTTGGGTATTAGCTTTCATGTTCATTAACAGCTCTCAAATTGTGCAGCACAAAGACATTTATCTAAGTGAATGATCTTCAAAGAACATTGTATTTTGCTACAGTAAGAGAGAATGTTTGAATCTGTGCCTTAACATAACATGTTACATTTGAACCGTGGGTCCCAGTGGATTGTGGACAGGTGTCTCCTCTTCAGGATTCAGGAGACAGAAACAGGTATCCTTTGGGAGGTACATTACTTGTCAGAGAAAGGATTAAAAATGTGAAAAGAGAAGCATGCCATGCTTTTTTAGAAAGGTTCTGTTCATCGATGAAAGATATTGTATCTGTTCATGTGAAAAGGGAAAAGTTCAACTTGATTTCCTACATGCTAAGCATGAATGCACCTTGCAGGAGGCTCCAAAAGCCTCTTGAGATTAGGTGGGGGCTGTGTAATCCTCATACACAAAGGAGGAGCTAATATTTGTGACAAATAAAATTATATTTTCACTTGATATATAGACCCCACACAAAAGCATTAAATAACGAATGGAATGGTCAGTAATATATATATAAAACCAGATGAAGAAATAAAAGAGAAATGAAATAATATAATGGGAATTTTGGTACAGGTGAGAAAATAAATTATTTTGACTTTTCTGCTAATGGTTTGATTTTTCCCACCAATTTTATTTAATTTTGATCTAAAATCAAAGTAAAGGGGAACATTTGTTGATAGTTCATGAAAGATGTTTATCACAGTGTGTTTTTAAACACACACTGGACATCTTTGTAATGCCCCAGGGAATTACTGAAATAAACTTTAGCACATTTATATGTAAAATGCTAGAGTGCCATTAAAATTGGTTTGAACTTTCATTTAAAAAGTCAATGAAATCAGCTGAGACTCGAGGCCACTATGAAGTGTCTAACTCTGCCAGTCCCAATGCCCGTGGTGACTTCTAGTTATTTAAATATTTGATGACTTCTTCTAGGTACCTGTTCGTGTTTTGAAAATTATGTTATGGTGAACAGACCTTGCATGTCATTAAAACGTTTTGGAAAATCGGACCTAATTCAAGAATGTAAGCTGTAGTAGACACTGTAAGACTAGACGGCACGTTTTCTCTGCTTGGGTCTGGAGGGGAGACAGGTGAGAAACTGTCTTCAGTGCCAGCTACCCAGATAACCCTCTGCACAGCTCTGTCAAGTGAAGCATTTTTAGACATTTCAGACACACACACTGTGCACCATTCGCTTGCTCTCTGTCAGAGCCTTCTGTGTCCTATAATTTTAAACTCTAAAAATACTCTGCGGTGAAATATTGATTTCCTCTCTAATTTCTGCTCACTCTGCAGTTGGATGCTTGGTAAGGATTCCATCCTGAGATCGTACCCGAGCTTCACTTTGTTCTTTTGTAAAGAAATACAAATTGTCTTTGTATGTTCCTTCAAGTACTATATTTTTTCATGAGCTTTGCATTATGGCACAATCAAAAGATGATTATTATTTATTTTTAGCACCTGATAATGAGAAAATATGCAGGGTGTTTACAGATTTTTCAAAGAAGGTAAATGCATATCAATGGAAAGATTGTGACAATATTTATTATTTGGTTTCATTTATTCTTTAGTATGTTGTTCTGGAGTAAACTGCAATATCTGTGACTCTGTAAACTTTCATCGGAATGTTAACTGTAATGAGTACATTGTGGTCATTTTATTCTATTTTTTTAAGGTTTGGTATCTTTTTCTTAAGTCCAGGTTTCACTAAGTAGCTCAGGATAGCCCTGAACTCAGGATCAATATGCAGTAGTAGCACTCTTATATCATAGAAAAGATTAGAAAGATTAATGAACAGGCTTAGTAAGAATTTAGTATATCATTCTACTATTTTATAAATTTCTTTTATTAATAATTACTCATTAAGCAGATTTCATTTTCCAGATAGTGTTCTGGTGATACTAGGAAACTGAGCAGAGGAGACACATAATTTACATTTATTTACATATTGTGTGTGAAATATTTGTGTATGTGTATGTATATATGTGTGCGTATGTGTATATGTGTATGTATATATGTGTGTGTATGTGTATATGTGTACGTGTGTGTATGAATGTATGTATATGTGAGTATATTAATGCGTATGTTTGTGTATGTGTGGTTGCATGTGTATGTGAGTGTACGAGTGTATGTGAGTGTGAGTATATGAGTATGTATGTGTGTGTGTATGAGTGTGTGTGTATGTATGAGAGTATATATATATGTGTGTGTGGGTGCATGTGTGTGTAACTTCTTTTTTTGTTTTTATGATGCTGAGGATGAAAAATGGCATCTCAAACAGGTGTTCCCACCCCTGAGCTGCATTCCTGGTCTAGAGCTTATCCTGCGGTGGAAGGATGAATAATAAACCCAAGGCAGTAGAAAAAGGACAATAGATAAACCTGAACCAAGGCCATTGAAATAGAGATTCTCCAAGAGACCATGCAGAATCAAGAGGCACAATTTATGTATAATATATTCCAGTGATTATATTTTGAAGTATTTCAAAATCAGAAAAAATACTGTTGTTCTTTAAAAGACTCCAAATAGAGTTTTGACTTATATCAAGGAGTTGATTGAGCCATACTGGGTTATGATAGGATAATTATAATATAACATCTCCTGGGATTATAATACACCAGCTCCTAGGATTATTATATACCAGCTCTCAAGATTATAATACATCAGTTTATGGGATTATAAAATACACCAGCTCCCAGAATAATAATACACCAGGACTCCAACCAGGGGATGTCTGCTCCAGTTTATATGCGTTTGATACATTTCTGTGTTCTAACTGAATTTTTGTACTTTTACACTTATATCTTGGTAACCAATAAGTACAAAATTACCCCACCATTCCATGTTTTGTGCTAATTCTACCCTAAGACTTCTTCTGTCTCATGATACTTTTTTAAAGTATTAATTACTAAATTCTAAACTTTTCACTATAAAATTTCTATTATTTCTTCTTTTCTATGAGTTAATATGAAGGTATCTTAGAGATAAATTGAACTCACATTAACATATCTTAATTGATATGTGTCTTATTTGCAAGCAGAGGTAATTAGTGTATTATTAACCTAAGCTCCTTAATCTCTAAATACACATTTAAATCTTAAAATTTCTTACAGATGTAATTTTCATTATATGACAATATAAAATTGAAATTATAGTGATTGATTTATTTTTATAAAGTGTTTTCAATTTCATTTAATATGTAAATCTTTTAAGCTAAATAAAACTGAAAACAATTATAAATCAGAAGTTTCTAGGATTTTATAATGAATAATCCATTTTACGTGCTATCAAAATCATTTTAGGTAAACTAGATTTTCAAAGAAAAAGCATATATCAAAATATTTGAAATTTAATATAAGAAATAAAAGTGTGAAGATTAATACAATCTGTATGTTATTTAATTTTTATGCCTCCTTGATGGGCAAGGTGATGGAATAAGCTTTAGAGTAAAATAAAGGATTATTAAAAAACTATTATATTCTAAAATGCTTGTTTTTCAGGCTTAAATTATTTTCAGACTGGCTAGATGGCTCAGCATGTACAAAACACGGGTCGTACACACTGAGTGATCTCAATACAGTTGTGGAGCCCTTATGAAGGTAGAAAGAGAGAACTGACTCCACAGTGGTCCTTTGGCCGCCACACTTGTCCTTTGACATGAGAAAGTCCATATTCACACATACACATCACACACACACAGAAAACCATGATAATTATGATAACAGTAATATCAGTAATTTTATTGCCCCCTCACAATACTGTCAAAAATCTCTCTTATAAGTTTCAGTGATATAGAGTTGATATTCAGAGTTGGTTTTGTGCCAAAAGAAAATGATTGTTTTCCTTATACATACATTACACATTTCATTATGAATAATTTATCAAAACAGTTAAGGTTAAATACATACTTTATGAAATATCTTAGAACTCTACTTGAAAGTTTCTTGAAAGATCAATAATTTAAGCAAAGTGACAGGATACAAAATATGCTTAAAGAATCAGTAGCCTTTCTATAACAAACATACATCTATATCAAAAAGAGATCACGGAATACTCCTGTTAACAATAACTTCAAAGAAAATACAGTATCTAGGAATAAATATAACCAAGAAGGCAAAAGGCTTCTACAATGAAAACTTTATATCTCTGAAGAAAGATTGAGAAAGACACCAGGCAATGGAAAGACTTCTCATTCTCATGAGTTGATAAAATTAATATATTCTACCAAAAGTTTTTTAAAGATTCTGTCCAATCTCAATCAAAATTCCCATGACATGTTCACAAAATTAAAAAAAATTCTTAATAACATTTTTTAACAGCTACATATTTAAATAAACAACTTACACTACAACACTATGGCTATTACAAATGTTTTCCATTTTGGGAGGCTGTGTGTGGAAAGAGATACTTACATAAATCAAGAAAAAATTTATATTATTACACTGCTAAAAATCTCACACAATTTTCCTGAATCCCAGTGAATATTATCAAATATATTTTGAAGTGTTGAAATGATTTTTGCATTTTACCTATTAATACAGTGAGCGGCACTGACTGATTTTCAAATACTAAATAACATAGTCTTTTCAAAAGCAAACTCTACTGGTTATCACAGCATTGTGATGGTGTGAATGATCATGGCTTCCTCAGGCTCATGTGTTATATTTGGTCCCAGGTGATGGGACTGTTAGGGAAGGATTATGTGATGTGGCCTTGCTGGAGGAGGCATATCACTGGGGGGGGTGGGCTTTAGGATTTCAAAAGACTTTGGCCATTCCCAGTGTCTATCTGTTCCCAACTAGATGATCAAGATAAAATCTCTTATGTGCTCCTGCCACTATGACTTCGTTCCATGGACTCTAACTCTCTGAAGCTGTAAGCTCCCAATTAAACACATTCTTCTGTAAGTTGTCTTGATTATGGTGTTTTATCATAGAAAGAGAAAAATAATAATACAAGACAAGCATATGTCCTATTCTGATAGATCAGTTAATTGTAAAGTTGAATTTTATTTTTTTTAATACTCACGAAAGAGTTTGGCCTGTAGTTTTCTACTGTTAGAACAGCAACGCCATGTTTGGACTTAGGTTGGAGTTGGCTGATTTTCAGATTGTAGATTCCTCCTTGAAAATGTTTTGGTGTACATGTGCATGCTTATAAATATTTTAAACTAGAAATATATGAAAATATAATAATAATCTTATTTTAATTTCTATGCTAGACTAAAATTTTCACTAACTGGTACTTTCATATAACTTACATTGGTTAGAATGAGTTTGTAACATTGTTATTTGTCTTAAGTAAGACTTGAAACATGTTTGTTTTCTATGTCTGTTGTTAAATACGTATTCTTTCCTTGATATGTCTTTATAAGGGGTTATCACATTTCTTTGTTACTTAAAACACCAAAACTTTTCCTATTTTTTTGTGTGTGCTTTTAAATTCCATGGGTATTTGCTATGATGAATTTCTTCCTTTTATTTTCTTTTATCTTTATCCTTAGTTTCTCAAATATGATTCTATGATTAATTTTGTGCTATAGTAGATCCACTTATTGTTATCAGTTTTGTTCTAGGTACTATCTCTCTCCTTCGCTTTTGTTTTTGAGTCATAATTCTACTATTGATACCAGGTTGGCCTCAAACTTGTATCCCTCTTGCCCCAACTTCTGGATTGCTGGGATTACAGAGCTAGAACAGCCAGCTACTTATTTTTTTTTAAATGCTGTAAAACACTGTTTTCACTGGTGCTAAATTTCAACATACTTTCAATATATGTTAATACCCACATTTGAAATTATTAAGTTACTTTATTACTGATTTTTAATTTTTATGTTTTTCTATATATATATATATATATATGTCAGGCTAATTGAAGTCTACACAAATTTAAATAAATGGATAGATGTATTACCAATGCTATTTGTGTAAATATTTTACTTTATTTTTAGCTAATGTGACATAATTTATACAAATTACAACATGGTGTTTTCTGACTCAGTTGATTGGTTTAATGTTATGAAAGATGCTTTTTAAGCATACAATAATTTCTGTGTGAAAATCTAGTATTTTCATGTCCTTTTGATGGCATGCAATTATAGATTCTTAGGTTGTGCCTCGATTCTGGGTTATCCACCAGACACCTGTGTGCACCAGTGAGCACAGCACATATTGAATTGTTGGTCCAGTAATAACATGCTCTATATGAAGGCAGGAATGACTTCTGAGATGCATCCCATAGCTCCATAGTCAACAGTAATGTAGAAATAGAACTTACGTGTCAAAATTATAAGGTGATGGATTATCAATTAGCTTGATTCAGTCATTCCACACAGTATGCTTGTTTAATGAGTATCACATTCCAATATGGGCAATTTTTATATTAAAAGTTTGGGGAAGGACTTGGCAGGCTATTTTTAGAAGTGAAGGAAGCACTTGCTTTAACTCTAAAGTAGAAGTACGAAGGAGTTTAAGGAGAAGAGGCTAGAAGCTCCCACTTCCTTCCTGAACGTAACAGTGAGCTCTTGATGAACTGCTAACTTTGTAGATAACTGCAGGAGTCGGGGAAAAGCTTGAGTTAGCTGAAGAGGTAAAATAAAGGGAGTTCACAAAAATGCTGAATCAAGCTTTGGTTATTAAGTCAGGACTGTTAACTATTGATTTTCAGGAAGTTCTGAGATGGACTCTCTCCCTTTCTTCTTATCACTTTCAGCTCTGTATAATAAACTTATACTTGATAGTATTCACATTCTAATTATTTTTAGCATTCCAAGTTCAAAGACACAGTTGTAATTTTTGAAATATGTATCATGTAATCAATGAAAGAAAGACAAGTAAGCCTATGTTTTTTTAAATGAAATACAGAATAACATGGAATCAGAAGGCATATATATATATATATATATATATATATATATATATATATATATATATATATATATAAATTGCATATAAAACACAGAGTTTTAGCACGAGTCAAGGAGGTGAAAAGGACAGGTAAATACTAAGAATTAAGTAACAACTTGATTATTTGATTTTAAAAATGATAGAGCAGGATTTGGAGACAACAGTGAAATGATGCAAATTTCAATTAGTTAAGAGTCACAAGTTAAAGAAATTCACCGTTCAGTGTAATGAAAACAGCTAATATCATACTGAACAAAAAATTTGAAGGACTGATCTTGTCTTCACAAGGATATGGTCTGGCACATGTCTGTAATAGTAGCACTTGGGAGGCTGATAGCAAAGGATTGCTATGAGTCTGAAGCTAGCTAGCCTGGGCTACATAGAGAGTTCTGTGCCAGATTGGATTTCAAAATGAGAATCTGACAAAACACAACCAACAAAACAAACAAACGTACCCTAGGAAGATAATGACTTAACACACATGTTAATGTCATATTTAGTGTCAGCTGTCAACGTGACACAAACCTAGAGTTATCTGGGAAGAGCGTCACTCAATTTAGGAAATGCCTCCATCACATTGGCCTGTGATCATATCAGTGAGGCGGTTTTTAATTGCTAGTTGACCTAGGAGGGCTGGCCCACAGTGCCATCCCAGGTAGGGGGATGGGCTCAACAAGAAAGGTAGCTGAGCAGCCTGGAGGTAGCAAGCCAGTAAATGGCATTGCTCTATGGCCTCTGCTTCAAGTGCCTGCCTTCAGTTCCTACCTTGGCATATGACAATGGGCTGTAACCTGTAAGATAAACCCTTTCCTCTCCAAATTGCCTCTAGTCATGGTGTTGTGGCAACAGAAACCAAACTAAATGGTTAATTATCTTGGCTTAACCATTTCTAAGCATGTGTTTGTCAAATAAACATGAATTTCAAATGGAATGAGGGAAAGTATTTCCAATTGTTCCAAATGTTCATTTTCCAAATTTTTGAAAAATTTCCAAATGTTCATTTTGCAATAAAGCTAAATAATTAGTAAAAATGGATACAGTCTATTTGTAGACCAGCATTAGTTAATATTTATTTTTAGCAGTCATTTTATAAATGGAAATCTTGCAAAGTATGTTAATATCTCTCTGACAAATCAATAATCTAGTGTTTCCGTGCCAGCCCTATTTTCACAATGTTATGTAGAGATCAAATTTCTATGACCTTACCTTCCTTATAGGTGACGCTTTGATGATGTACCACCCTTTTATTTATTATAAAAGAAATGAGAGCTTTTAATTTCTGACATCAATGAATGAAATTTTGACTGAGCTAAATATGGTGAGAATTCAGCCTCGACAGCTGGGAAAGAAATGAAACCCAGTTTTTCTGCTTGAGTCACAGTTCAAGTCCCTGCTTGGAGCAGAGAGGGCCTTGAAGGCATTGCCTTTCTTAGATCACTTGCCTTGCTTCCAGAAGCTTCTGATACACTGGAGAACATCAGCCTGTTGGCCCCAGCCTAGGGGATTTATGCTTTGTATGGGCTGTAAATGCTGTGAAATTTCGTAGGAAAAATATTCAAAAGCTAACAATTTAGGGGAAAGGTGTACAGATAATCTTGTAACTCCTCGAAGTTAATAATAGTACAATTACATTAGGATTGCTGGAAAATTGAAATATATTTTTGCTGGATATTAAATATAACTTCTTAAAAATGGTTTGGAAATCTCACTTTTGAAAAGAACCCAACACAGAGAACTGGAAATGAAGCCATGGCATGCACACACTGAAATAACTAGATGACAGACAAATTCTTCCTTCAGCACTGAGTGTCAAGTGAGGAGCTTTGGGCTTGGGTGTAAGTGTATACAAATCATTTTTGATGCCTACTCCTTACTGAATGGTTCAAATTTGTGTTCGATGGGGAATGAAGTTGATAATAACACTTGTTAATAAAGCTCACTACCAGCAGCCTTTATCAAATGAGCTCACATATAGTATGTAAATTTGATGAATAGAGTAGTGGACAGGATGTGCTCTCAAGCCATTTTGATCTAGTAAAAGACAAAAGGTAAACATAAAAGGAGAGAGGGGGTGTATTTCAAGTCTTAAATTATAGGCCATCAGGAGTGTTAACACAATGACAAAGCACTAATAATTTTAGAACTTTAGTATGGCCATCAGCCACTGGAGGTCAAAATGGCAGTTTTATTCAGAAGGCCTCTGGCAGAAAGCATGGGATGAATAGATGTAAACAAGTGAGATACGTACCCAGTGAGGAGAGCTATTATCAGTCAGCATGTAAGTAGGAGAAGACAATTAAAAAGGCTGGGTAGGCTAAAGATGATACTTTTGTGAAAGTCAATTATGGGATAAGCTATTCAGAGAGGTTGTGGCCCTGTTGTAATGGGCATTGCAGTCTGTGCCAATAATGTAGACTCCAATAATCATGGTTATTATAAAGGGTTCTTTTATAATTATCAAGGGGCTTGTGAGATTGAAGCTGTGAGTGAATAATTCTGGCCCAACAAAGGAAGAATGCTCTGAAGATGCTGATATGAGGGTCTGGGAACATTACAAGGTTTTAGAAATGAGAGAAATAGATTAGATTGTTTTATGTTAAGATATACTAGAGCTTAGAAGTTGTAAGAACAACGTAAAGAAGAGTGGTATCTCCATGAATGAAAGGATGTAGATCTCATGAGTGAACTGAAATGGGCAAAAGAAACAGAAAATACACTCTATAGTTTTTTTAATTCAAGTTTTTCATATTTTACATACTGACCACAGTTTCCCCTCCATCCTCTCCTCCTGTTCCCTCCCCCACCTCCCATCTACCACTACCCATCTTCCCCTCCATCCACTCCTCCTCCACCTCCATTCAGAAAGATACAGGCCTCCTGTGGGAGCTAACAAAGCATGGCACATCAAGCTGAAGCAGGATCAAGCTCCTCCCCATGCATCAAGGCTGGGCTACATAATCCAGCATGGGGAACAGGTTCCCAAAAGCCAGCTAAGCACTAGGGACAGGTCCTGATCTCACTGCTAGGAGCCCCATAAACAGACCAAGCTACACAACTGTCACACACATGTAGAGGGCCTAAGTCAGTCCCATATAGGCTCCCTGGCTATTGGTACAGAATCCATGAGCTCCCAGGAGTTCAGGTCAGCTGTCACTGTGGGTTCCCCCATCATGACCTTGACACCCCTGACTCATATAATCCCTCAACCCTCTCTTCAACAGGTCTGCTGATGCTCTCAGCCCAGTGCTTGGCTGTGGATCTCTGAATTTCTTTCCATCAGTTAATGGATGAACTCTCTCTGATGACAATTAAGGTAGTCACCAACCGGATTACAGGAGAAGGTCAGTTCAGGCACCCTTAGAAATCTATACGGTGAGTTCTTAGAAAATTGGGAATTAATCTACATCAAGACCCAGCTATACCAATCTTGGGCATATACCCAAAGAATGCTCAAGCATACCACAAGGATATTTGTTCAACTATGTTCACAGCAGCATAATTCCTAATAGCCAGAACCTGGAAACAACCTAAATGCCCCTCAATCGAAGAATAGACAAAGAAAATGTGGTACATTTACACAATGGAATGTTACTCAGAGGTAAAAATCAGTGACATCATAAAATTTACAGACAAACAGAGCGAACTAGAAAAAAATCACTCTGAGTGAGGTAACCCAGACCCAGAATGACAAACATGGTATGTACTCACTTATAAGTGTATATTAGCTATAAGGGAAAGGACAACCAGGCTACAATACACAGCCCCAGAGAGGCTAGGTAACAAGGAGGGCCTAAAGAGGGACACATGGATTTCCTTGGAAAGCAGAAATAGAAGAGATCTGCTGAGTAAACTGGGAGCAAGGACGAATGGGGGGATGGGAACATAAGGTTGGGTGTGTTGAAGGCAGGACAGAGGGGGAGAGTTATGAAAGAGATGTCTTGATGGGGGGCATTTTGGGGTTAGGGAGAAACTTGGTCCCAGGGAAACTCCCAGTAATCAACAAGGATGACCCCAGCTAAGACTCCTAGCAACAGTCTAAAGGATGCCTGAACTGTATAGTTTCTTCTAGTTGGATAAATCTTAAAACTTCATTGCAGGAAGACAAATATCTGTTTGTAGACCTGAATATAGCCATGAGAATTGAAGACAGGAAGGTGGCCGAGATTTTTAGAATGATGATATGGGAAGGAGAGCTGTGTATGAAGAACCTGTGTTTAGGATGTGTTCACTATCTTTATTTTTTATTAAGAAAATTATACCAATCAAAAATCCCCATCTTCTTTCCTCCTGCGCCTCCAGCCTCTCCCTCCCAAACCATCCCCCATTCCCTCCTCCAAGAAGGTAAGGCTTAAATCTGCCCACTAACCTGGAGCAAGCTCAGATAATTACAAGGAGACTAGGAAAAGTGGAAAGGGATGAGTTGACCCTAATACAGATTTAAAGTTAATAGTTGGAAGTTACATAAGACATAGCAGAAACATTAACGAGAAGGAGGAGTAACAGCCATTTAATGCAGTTAAGAGGGAACTGGTAGATTTTAAGAGTGTAGGCTTCTGAAGAGAAGAGTTTGGGGGAGTAACTAAACAATTAGGCGTAACTAGGTGTGTTGTGGCATGTGACAATGGGCAGGACACATCTTTCTCCTATAGTTCTGAAGTTCTTGTCTGAGAAAATTATTAACAAATAAATAAGGTGAGGATATTATAGAAGAAAAATACAGTAGGTGGATGTGTAGGTGTTCATAGTTTCCCGTATTAGAAGGGATGGCTTGTCTGTCACTCATGAATCAGTGCTCTGTGTAGCCATGTGTACCTATAACTGCAAACTCATGGTGTGGTTTATGGAAATGATGAACTGTTTGCAGAACTCCGAATAACTCTCTTGACTAGCATTTCTACAGAGCACATGCTTAAGCAGACACAGAGCTCTGTTCATGCTTTATGTACATGAAAGGAATGGTGGCTCATGCACACACAATAATTTTGCAAACTCTGTGATTAAAAAGAGATACAAAACTAAGGAACTGTAGTTACAGTTCTGAGGCATCTTTCTCTAGTGTATGTCTTAGGCAAGTTTGTAAGAAGATCATTTATTTTTATTGATTGCTTTAATGCTGGGCATGGTGGCTGAGCTTTTTTTTTTAATTGACGTAAAGCTGAGTCATCTGAGAAGAGGGTACATCAGTTGGTTAATGCTCTCCTCAGATTGGCCTATAGAAAAGTCTGTGATGTGTTTTCTTGATTAATGTTTGAGGTGGAAGGGCTTGGCCCACATGATGCAGTGTCATCCAGTGAACAGCTTCAGACCTGACTTCTGCTTTACTTGTTGCCTCATCGTTTCTGCTTTGGCTTCGCTCAATGACGGGCTGTGACTTCTGGGCCAAATAAACCCTTTCCTTCACAAGCTGCTCTTGGTCATGTTTACCACAGGAAGAGATGCTGAACTAGTGAAGAGGTGCGAGCCTAAAATTCTAGCAATTTTGAGGTCTAGGAAAGGTCAGGGGTTCAAAGTCATGATCTGATATATTTTATACCTACCAGCCTTGGCAAAGGGAGATCTGCCCTTCAAAAAATAAATAAATAAAAACGGAAAGAAATTGGTCATCTTAAGATCACCATTAAATATGTTAAACTCCAATATAAGAACACACATATGTATTCTGTTGATGTATCTTGAGCACATTGGCTTGAATTCATTGAAATCAACAAATTGAATACGGTTCAGGGTAGAAGAATTATATCCTTTTGCATGTACATACAAAAAACACATAGATGTGTTTTGACTGAAAACATTTAAGGGTAATTTTTTAATTAAATAAGAAAAGTAGACTGTATGCAGGGAAGAAATTAGTGCTAAATGTTGGGGAGAAGGCCTTCACTACATCTATTATTTTTGCACTGCTTCTCACAGTGAAAATATCTATAAACAGGAAATTTCACTCTTGCTCAAACGCACAGTAATTAAAATTGCCTTGTGTGCCTGTTTAATGAGGATATGTGAGGATATTCTGCTTTTATTTAAAATCATCTTTGGTATTAAATGTTGCCTTACTTCAAAAGCAATATAGCAGAATGATTTTTATTATGTATGGTAATTTTATGAAAACTGTAGCTGCTGGAATTGATGTCAAACTTTTATCCACTGGCACTATTTGCTTTCATATTGCTCAATATTTACGATGGTTTGCTACAGACCTAGTCACTATCTCAGCTGGCATTTTGCCTGCTTATAGTTTTGAAGTAGCTTTGTTTTTTATTATTATTATTCTCATAAAACAGTGGAGCTAATTACAGCCGCTCACTCTTCTATTTCAACTATCGATGCTCTTCTTTTTTCTCGGAGCTTTGCTTTCACTCATGGCCATAATCATTTTTTTTTTTCATTTTGCTTCTGATCCTCTTTCATGTATAGCCAGGAAATGAGCCACACTGTGACACAAAGAATGAAAAGGCTTTAAAGAACTAATTTTCAATTTCTGTGCAATGCCTATGGCATGCTCTGAGTGTGTGATGTGTTATCAGGTTTTGCTTATGTAACTGAAATGCAAAAAAGGTTAAAAGCCTTGCTTCACTAGCCTTATCAACAGTTTGCATTCCCCCCAAAAGCTCCATTAGAACAAAAATGCACTTGATCACTTTTGGTCAAAGAGTTAAGAGTACTACAGACTTAAGAGTAGGAAGCCTACTCATGATACTTACAGAAGAATTGATGCTTTGGAATATTTTGTTATGTTTTTCATGCTAATATTAGCCTATTTCTATTAAAATTTTTACTCATTTGAATATGAGTGAATTTGGGTGAAAGTGCTCAACTATTCCTTATCCTCAACTTTCTGTCAAAGACTTGAAAGAATGGATATTATAAAAATATTCTACACAGAAAGAAGTTCAATGAAAAATGGGATGTTTATGTCTTTAAACTTTCTGTTTTTGATTGGTAATAAGGATTTGCAAACTGGAGTAGACCTTGGGCTATTGCAAATGGAAAATTGCTCTGCTCTACCTCAGGATGGACAAATTGATTTGTGTTTTCATGATTATAGATGAGCAAAGAAGAAACTTCAGTAAACATGCAGAATCAAAGAACTTCAATTAGATTTTCCCAGTGTCAAGGCTGCAGTGTTGAAAATAGTGTGGGATTACCAAGTAAGTTGTACTGTGGAAAACGCAGTTCACTTCATACTTCTCCTCCACTGATTCAGATAATGGTAGATGCTTTTTACAAGCTAATATATTAAAATATATTAATCTATATTAGTTTTAGGGTTTATATACCCATTAAATTGATTCTGTACTAGCTTCAGAAATAGAATCTAAATGCAGAGCTATTGGATTATTATCTAGAATATGTTAGAACATCTTACCTATCCTTAGATTTAAAAAAACCTGTCATATTTGTGTTGGCTAGATGAAGAAGACATAGTGATCAGGCTAACATCTCATGAAATATGAATGTAAAACTCTATGCTAACCTCAACTGCACTGCATTCAACTCATGAAAACAAAATCTGTGTGGGACAACATACTAGCTAACACCAACAAAACCAGAGGGAGAAAATGGACTTCACATTCCTAACAGAATCAGAGATCAAAAGATCTGTTCCATTAAACTTTAAACCAGAGAAATTCATCTGCCTGCCCTAGTGCCTCGTGTCAATCAACGACTCAGCTTTAGCTGGATTACAGTTAAGCCTGAGTGGTCATGCCAGAGAGAATTTCAGACAACCAGTCTCCAAAGAGATTGCTATCCTAAGACTCAACATGAAAGAGAAATATGTTTAGGTTTTCAGTGTACAGTGAAGAATCTCACTCCTGAAGATGTGAAAAAAGAACTGTAGCAGCATTTGCTACACCCACCACACACAGTTCTTACTCATTAAGAATGGGACACAAATGGCTAATACTTTGTCTTAGATATTTCTTTGTAAGGAATCCTGTTCTTTCCTTCTCTACTTGCTGAATATAAACATAGGTTCTTACCAGCTACTGTGCAAAGCAAACTGGTGATGAACCTACACACTCTCTCTGTCTCTGTTTCACTCTCTCTCTCTCTCTCTCTCTCTCTCTCTCTCTCTCTCTCTCTCTCTCTCTCTCTTTCTGTGAGTGTGTGTAGTGCATATAGTCACAACTAGCTTATTAAGGAATTCTAACTCATTGACATGTGGAGGGAAAGTAATTTCTTTCCCAGAAATTTTTTTTCTACCTGTTTCCCTATACTCACCCTCTTTCTGTCTTAGTCAATCTTTTTTCCATCAAGTTGTTCAAATCCTGTTATTTTCCAGTTCTATCAGATGCAAGGCAAGTATGCAAAATAAAAACAGTGTTACTCACTATGAAATAGTCTTGGTTACATGGTTAATTTTTTAGAATATAGGATGTGAGAATCACAGGGAGGCTCATCCATGCTTAATGACATCACTTAAGGAATTGGTAACAGGATGCAAGTAAAAGGGAAAGTTTGAGTTAACCAAAATCTTTATTTTATTCTCAACTTGAAGTTAATAAACTAAATGAACTCCATATCTACCATGCTCATCAGTTGCAATTTCCTTCTCAGTTGTCCATCAAAGAGAATTTTAATTTAGAAGATTCAGCGACTAAAACATCTTTCATGAGGGGAAAAATTCTAAGACTTGTGACTCCCATGGTTACAATTAGGTATAAAAATCTTTAAAATATGCTGAAATTTATTTGCTTAAGATGAATGTTGAGAGAATATTGACTTGTACAGAAGATATATATTCCTATAGCCATAATATCTCTGTATGAAAAAAAAATAAAATCAAACAGAAAAAGGCAGATGGAGGTAGCCTCGAATGCTATGCAAGGGGCCTATATGGCACCAAGTTGCAGTCACATCTACACCCAAGAGAGTTCCTACACTGAGAAAGCTGAAATCTTCCCCCCCAGCACATATTGAAAACACTCAGGCTAAGATTTGGTACATCCTTTGCTTTGTATGCTGACACCATGATTTACAGGAAAATGGATCATTCTGATTTGGTAGATGGTGGCAAGATGTACTGTACCTCTAATTCTCTTTTCTCAGGACCTCCTTTCTCTTTTCCTTTTAAAGAACAGTCCAATGCAGATCTTAAGCTTCTTCACAGGACAATTTGCCTCCATGTTTGCACAATTTTAGAGTCTTGAGAGACAACCGATGTGATTCCATCTGTATTTGTTGTTTTTAACCTTCGAAATAGGTTCAAAATTTGTCAAACACTAGAGTGCATGTCCTGCCTGCTGGAATTTATGCTTCTGTATTGCCATTCTGACCAGTCAAAATAACCCTTTGTTTCTTAATCAATTCATGTCTCAGTTTCCCATATAGATCAATATCATAACCACATACTTAATTTATAGTAAATTTAATACACTATACCTAAGAGATACCCATAAAATTTAGCAGCAAATCACCAGGACTGAAATGTCAGCCTTTTAAGAGTGATTTGATTTTATAAGCTCTTGATATAGCAGCATACTAAACTTCATAATTATTTTAATATATTATTTCCATATTAGAAAGGAGGAAATTATTTTCTAAGAGAATTCTAGTGAGATAGAAAGTTTTCATGCTAATTGCAAAAATATCACTGAAAAGGCAGATATGCTGATAAGAGTTCTGGATCATGGGTTAGAGGAGGAAAATGCATGAAGGATAGCTGGATCAGGGTGGGCTGGAAGTAATATCTGTTTTTGTTATAGCATATATCATATGGCACCTAGAAGTGCCAGGAAATCCAGGTGGATATAACAGTGTGTCAGCTTTGAGCTTCAGTGTCCCAGTGACCTCAAAGACCGGAGTCCTTGGCATGGATTTATGGGTGTCCCTGTTCTGACTTTGGCTGTATTCTCGTAAACTCATTAAGGAATAGTAATCAAATCATAGTTTTCACTTGGGTGCTTATACCACTATGAGCCTTTCCATTTTATAGCATCTACTCTAAGAGAAAACATCCTGAATGCCAAAGTAGAAACATGGCTGCTGTTCCTTGTCTCTCTGTGTATACTGATAGAAACTGTGACTGATGTTTATAACTAAGTCTTTTTTATTAAATAACTGTCTTTCTATGAGCAATGGAATAATTTGAAAAGGAATTTGTGTTCATTAGAGAATACTGCTTCACTTTCTTCTGAACGCTCTCATGTTCTCTCCTAAAGAAAAGATGTTGCTTTGTGGCCCTGTCATCTTGATCTGATTCAGCGCCTTAATTATTTTACTTTAATGGAAGGAACGCTGATAACAAATCCATAAATAAATGCTTATTAAAACAACTCATTTATCAGTGCCTCTTTATAATCAGTTCAATTGGGTTATGATTTAGGTTACAATGCCTGCAGCATGTTAATTTAGCTATTCAAGTGCAATAATCAGTAAGGACTTGTATTTGTTTTTTTGACCTTCCTCTGAAAGATTTAGTCCACCTCAGAGCAATGAAATACTAATGCGAAGTTTGTTTGAGCCCCATATTATTAAAAAAATATGCAACTTGATAAAGGAGTGGGCTAGAATAAACAACTGCAAATATGAAATATAATTATCTAATCATGTTCTTGTTTTTTTGGGGGGAGTGAGTTGATAAAAGATAGAGTAATTATTTCTCCTCTAACAGAATATAGTCAATAAACTTTCCAAAGAACTTGTTCTGTGTCTACACAAAGTTTTAAAAGATTAAACAAATAAGTTAGTATTCAAGGAACAGGTTGCACTCTCTTCTGAGCCATACAGTCATCAAGCCACATGATTAGGCTGCATTATTCCAAACATATTCTGCTTAATACCAAGTCCCAATTTTCTCTTATCTGCATGAGTTCACAAATCATGCTTTTTCAGCTCAACTTTTAAGTTTCCCCATTAAAGTTGGCTTTGGCATGTATTTTGTGACATTTTTATGTTTGTCTTTACCTTACCAAAAAAATTTTGTTCTGTGTCCAGAAAAACTGCATGGTACCTTGCAATAATTCAGTAAATGTTATTTTAATGAATAAGTATTTAAATAGTTTTTTGTAATTCTGTGTGACAGTGCCATCTTTAATGTATTTTTATTTATAGGAAAAATCTCTTACCTCTATTTCATAAAAGCAACCTTAATAGTTGATGTCTCTGTCCATGAACTTGCATTAGAGTGCATAGTCTCACATTCCAATTGTTAAAGGTGAAATCACTGGTCAAGTTGCTAAGATTAATTCCCACATTTCCCATCTGCTTTTATAAGTACATTGTCTCAAGTACTTCCTTGTAGTCATTATATTATCATTTTTTTCATTTACTTTGGACCATTTTCACTATTATGCAAACATACCATTGGCCCTATATAGAATATCACTATTCTTTTTTTTTTTTATTATTTACAACTGCTCGGCCATAAGCTCAGGCTTATTGCTGACTAGCTCTTGTACTTAAATTAACCCATAATTCTTATCTATGTTTAGCCATATGGCTTGGTACCTTTTCTCAGTTCTGCCTTGTTATCTTTTCTCCCAGGTGTCTGGCTGGTGACTCCTGACTCAGCCTTCCTCTTCCCAGCATTCCTTTAGTCTGCTTGTCCCACCTATACTTCCTGCCTGGCTACTGGCCAATCAGCATTTTATTAAACCAGTGTACAAAAGCATTATCTCACAGCACTAGATCATCTCTTTACTTCATTAGAATCTTTTCACTACTTTATCCTGTGTGGAGGTGAAGACTCACTTTCCTCCCACCCCCCTCACCTTCCCCCTAGCCCGCGAATATCACTATTCTAATAACACATGTTTCAAAGTATTCTGTTCTCTGAAACAGATGACTGGAGTAGCTTCATAAGTGTATTTCTTTACCCATTACAGTGTATTCTTGATTTATTCTTATCTCTATAACCCATGTGAATACTACAAATCAAAGGCAAATCGTATTCATCACCAAACATTCTCACTGGATATCTGATATTGTTTGAATTTGATGTATTCCCTACAAGTTGTTTTGTGCATTAGTTTCATTTGTGAGCACTGTTTTGAGAGACTGAGTCCTTTATGAGATGGGGCCTGGCTGTCAGGAGTTGGTTACCAGACACGGGCCTTACAAGTTTGTAGCCTGCCCTCTGGTTCTGGTTTTGGATTCTTCATCAACTTCAATGTGAGGATTCTTAAGTCTTAACTATGTAGTTCTGCTGTCACGAGCTCTTAATTCCTTTCCCACTATGACAACCTGGAACTTGAGAGACTGTGAGCCAACACCAACTGTTTCTTCTTTATGTCATTTATGACAAGTATTTTTTGTCACAGAAACATGAAAAGTAAACAAGACAATATCCATCTTGCTATAGAAACAAAGCCAAGCATCGAAATAACAACCTATACAACCAACCACCCATCATATCTGGATCCTATCCCTGACATTCACCAGAGATGTTCTTGCCTCTGGGTCTTTTTGTGAAAATTATCCTCCTGAAATTATGTCTCTCAGATATCTTTATTTCTCTTTTCTAGTCTACATTAAGTCTTGGCTCATCAACATCCCATCTCATTCAACAAAGCTACCATCCTTTCCTTGTGTGATATGTTCCATGGAGAAGAGAATATTTTCAGGTATTTTACACAACAAAGTATGGTGGTCTTTGTCACATAGAAGGTATTTTAATAAATAGTTGATGAATGACAGGAATGCACAACTCTGAGTAACTTTTAAATGACTGGCAAACAATGGCATGATCATGAAGGTTTACGGCAACCTGTATTTGTATGGATGAGCTCTCGTTGTTTGCACAGAACTGAATCCTGTGTATAGGGCAGGTGGATGGTAATGGAAATCGTAAGCAGTAGGAAGTGCTGTCCAGAAGAAGAAGACTAAGGGTGGTATCAGAAGTACTTAAATGTGTTATTTTTAAAAATAGATGTAAAAATTGGACACATGAACCATATCTCTACGCTCCACGATTATTCAAGCACTCATGTTGTCAGAATTTATTAGACAAATGTTAATCTACGTATAAATTTAGGAAGCTATATGTGAATATGTAATAGCACATACAAGAGAGAGAAATTCTCACATAAACAATGAAAGAGAAGACTCACTGTGCTTATATTAGAAACACACACCGAAGCAGCTTCAACTATAGATCAAAGCTATCTACACAGGCTGCAAACTGGAAGCCACGTGTAAAGTCCTTTAACTCCTAGATGTTAGGAAACAACATTGACTGTCATCTCTGCAGAACAAAATAAAACTAAACAAATCTCCATGTGTCTGTGCCTCCAAGAGTCATATCGACTGTTGTTACCAAGGAAACATCAATATTCAAATATCAATAACTTTTATGCCTTAGACTTAACTCAGACCTTTATTACAAAGGGAGTTTGGTTTCTTGGAAGAATTAGATCTTGGAAGAATTTGATCCCCAGTCAAAGGGAAAGAGACAGTGTGTAGAGGTGGATTGCCATATTCTTGGATGGTAAGGATCTCTTGACAAATGTTTGAAGTGCAAATAAAGAGGCTGATAATTATTTATTGTATTTTAATTTTTTTGCCTTCTGAAACCTTTAATATTTTTGATTAGTAAAATTAAAATTACATTTCACATTGTTAGGTATATTTTGAGCTATACTTTTACTTCAAAAATTTCCATGTTTTTTATAATAAAAGATATACAATTTACTCTCTTAACTATAATACCTGTATGTATACTTCAGTAGTGCTAAGCCCCTTTTTATGCTGTGTAGACACCTCAGTCATCAATCATCATGCCTCTTTTCAGTTTTTATAAGTTAATCTGCATACCACTGAACACTATTTACTGACTTCTTTTTTCCCTGGAGCCCTGGCAATCTACCTCAGTATTATTTTTTTGTCTCTAGAATTTGGAAGACTCAAACTGCTTCATATGTAGTTGATAACGAAGTAGGAATTGACAAAGTCAATTCATAATGAAGAACACTCAAATACTTATACATGCTTCGACATTAGATTGCCATAGTATGAATTCCTTTCATATAAACATAAGAAAACTAAAAAATAGAAAAATGTGACCTCTAATGGGAGATATGGTATCCAAATTCTAACAATGTATCTACACTCGCAAATTTATTGTTTAGAAAACATTGAAAATTAACTTTATAATTACAATATATATTCTTTAAAAATCACTTCATGCATGCCACACACTTTGAGATGCCTCTTAGACAATGGGACTGCATATATTTACCAGTGTTTCTTACCCACAAACTCTAAAAGAATGCATTATTTTAGGAATTCTTCCAAGAAAACTAAGCATTGTGGCACTCACAAAATTCTGTGTTGTTATTGTAGACACTCATGTGTTAAGGAGGCAGAAAGACAATGAAGAATATAAAACAGGGAATTTATTATAGTGGTTGACCATAGGCAGTTTGGGTATTTGTGGAACATTATATTGAAAGCTGCTTTTGCTTGTAGGATTAGGCCTGGAGTTGGCAGGAAAGGCATCTGGAAAGAAAGATGGACACGAAGTGGGGAGAGCAATGGCGTGTTGGATCCACCCTATCTCTCGTCCCCTCCATGCCTGCTGTGCTTTGGGGATAAGCCGATGCATGCCCTCAAGCACAATATTGGACGCTCATGAGGACCAGTTCTATAAGAAGCTGAAAGAGGAAATCTGGCAGCAGCTAGGGGAGTTTTGGACCTGGTTGTACTAGAAAGAAGATAACCAAGAGATTAGCAGCAGCCCACATAAGCTGAGGCAGTACATGAACTCTCATTCACCTCTGAGAGTAAACATGGGTGCTGCTCCCTTGACATCCAGCATCCCTCATTTCACATGCTGATATCACTCTGCCCCATTTTTACTTGAATATCTCCATGGAAGCAAATGTGTCTATGGAGTTCCAGCTACAATAAGTTGACGGACTAGAAAGCAATTTTTTTGTTTAATTCTCTAGGGTGTTTTTTTTCTTTCTTTCTGTAATTATGCTTTAAAGCATATGCTGTGACTGATTAGGAAGTTGTGGCAGGTATCCATGGTTTTCGATAAACGGTAACGCCTATAGGAGTGTCATGTTCTATTTAATGCTAACATTTTACAGTGCTTATGGAATAGGATGTGTTTAATAATTCCCCATAAAGCTAGGCTTTTTCTTGCTCTTGTTGTGTTTTTGTTTTTTGAGACAAGGTTTCTCTGTGTAGCCCTGGCTGTCCTGGAACTCACTATGTAGACCAGACTGGCCTTGAACTCACAAAGATCTGCCTGCCTCTGCTTCCTGAGTGCTGGGATTAAAGGCGTGTGCCACCACAGCCTGGCTCTTTTGAGTTTTTTTTTTTTTTTTGATGTCATAAGTTAAGTTGCATTCAGTCCTGTGTGTATGTTGGTGGTCGGTGCATGTACTGCAGTCTCCGAAGTGGGAGAAAAACTTCCGGGTCAGCTCTCTCCTTCCATCATGTTGGTCCTAGGGATTAACCTCAGTTCCTCATGCAGGCGGCAAACACTTTCACTCACTGAGCCATTTCACCAGCCCAAATTTTAAATTTTTAGTGACACATTTTAACATACTTAAACACCTATATATGCCAAAAAGAGACATATCAAGAGATCTATACTGCATGTAATTATTGGATTGTGTAATGGATATATATATATATATATATATATGCTAACATTTTACAGTGTTTAAATCACCTCTGACATATATATCTTTTTCATGTTAGAAACATTCAAAATCTCGTGTAATATTTTATGAAATAGTAAATGAATTATTGTCAACCCTCATTATCCTACCATGTTAAAAACGATAATGTCATTCCTCCCATACAGCTATATGAGTGTGCTATTAACCATACACTGTCTCTGTCTTCCCCCAAATCCTCCCCATTATCTAGTAACTATTCGTTATCATATATCATTATTGACAATTTCATGTACTCATAAGGGAATCTCAAAAATAATTAAATCTGATTTACAAAATTTTCAGAATATGAAAATTTATTACTGAGTTCCCATCTTCAAAATTTATAAACTTAAGATGGGCAGTGGTGGTGCACACCTTTAATCCCAGCACTTGGGAGGCAGAGGGAAGTGGATCTCTGTAAGTTCAAGTCCAGCCTGGTCTACAGAGTTCCAGGATAGCCAGAGCTACACACAGAGACTCTACCTTGAAAAACCAAAGGAAAGAAAAAATTACCAACTCAGTGTTTCCCTCCTGCCTTTGTACAGGGCCAAAGAGAACTGCTGGGTGCTTAAAGCAGACTCCAGGAATATCACCTACGATGTGATCTTTTCCACCAGATCCAGCAACCAGAGCTGCACTGTTTTCCTCAGTGAAGTTCATGCAGCCATCACTGCACCCAGACGCTTTGGTCTATCTGCTGTTCTTGATGAGCTGCACCCGACACACTTCCTGATAGCAGAGTTTTGTTGTTTGTCTTCAACCTCAACTTTTTCAGCCCAATTCCCTTGCATGAGGGGCATCTCTGGAAGGATGGGCCTTCAGGGATGTCCCCAAGTGGGCTTGCTTGTGTTGTTTATCATTCCAGTTCTAGTTTCAGTGTGACTGCGGAGCTTTCTGCCAGGACATAGACCTGTTCATCTTTCCCGCTTCACGAGCTCAGGAGAAAAATTAATTTTTTTTAATAACTGGAGCAAGAAGCTTAGTTAAACAAAACTTAGAAAACAAAACTACCTTAATGACCCATGAATTAGACTTTATTTTAAGTTAAAAGAATGAAATAGTTTATGAGCTTTCTGACATTAAACAGTAAATATAATGTTAAATGTTGTAAGTCATCTCCAAGCACATTGTTCAATGGAGTAAGGTATCCACCAAAGGAATAAAGAATTGAAATTACAGCAATGGTGGAAAAAAACATGAAGCTGAAGACCTTGGTGGTATATAACACCATGAGAAAAAAAAACAGATAAAGGGAACCATTAACCCTGTGTCGGAGGCACATAGTTATAGTAAATTTTACAGAAAAAAAAGAGAAAATTATATATATATATATATATATATATATATATATATATATATATATATATACAGTTTTAATGACCCACTGTAGTATACATTATATTAGTAAATTGCCATGTGATGTCTGAGCCCATTGCAAACTGGTTCTGTATGGAGGTTGCCCCATTCACATTATACCCAGGGTTGCTTATGCTAAGGAGCCTCCAAGGTCCATTATCTAAATCATTAACTAAAGATGGATGACCCCCTCCCAACTCTGTGATCAAAAGGGAAAAACATCATGCTGTTGAGAAAAGCCCTAAGATAAACCATTTCCAATAGATGTTAGTACTATATGTTACCGTATAAAGTACCTACAGTGGACAAAATGAAGTCAAAAGCTCAGCCATGGGGAACTCATCCTTGCAAGAGAAATCTAAATCAATGTCTCTAACTGAACACTTCAACTTCTTTAGTCTGTTTTTGATGTTGCTAACAATGAATTTGATGATTTCTGTCTGTTACTAACTGCTCTTTCACTGCGAAGACTCACCCAAGGGGGTTCAGCATTTTGCTCAGGAATCTTTGATGAAGAACTTCATCTAGGTGCCTTAAAAGGATCCTAAGTTGATTCATTTCTGCTGGATCTTTTGAGTGGCTAGTTTGATGATATTTGGTTATTATTTTCTATCCATCCATCTATCTGTCTATCTATCTATCTATCTATCTATCTATCTATCTATCTATCTATCTATCTATCTATCTATCTCTATCATCTGTCATCTACCTAAATACTTGTTATTTATCCTTTTACTTTAGTTCTCCACATACTTAACAGACTTAATATTCAAAAACATTACAGAACATTCTCTTGTCTGCACAGAATACCCATCCATCTTTATTGTATCTCTAAGGTGCCATCTGTTCTCTGAAAAATCTTCTATTTTCTATATCCCATGAGAAACTTCTTTGTGATTTTTCTTATCTTTTTACTAACACCATTATCCAATATCTGTGACCTCTGTACAATAATGGGATAACGTGGAATAAAACTTTACATAAAATCTGTTTTATTTTGCAAAGGTGTATAGACATGATAGCTCTTTTGATGCCTTAGACAAAACTCCACATGTCTTTGCAATTAATGATAAGAAAAATGATTTGAAAAGGAAAATTTGCAGAGATAAAGAAGAAATAAATTTGAAGGACATGAAATAAAACCACTGTGATTTGAAAGTGTCGATAAAGTATAGCTACTGATAATGTTTAAGCCACGAAACGTTGCCTTTCCTGCTCTTTCTAAGAGGGCCATTGAGTATCACACTCTTCTGAGGATGCTCCTAGGTTGTTCCTTCAGTGACCATACCTGATGTTATTTATGCATAACAATGGCCTGTGCCAGTAATCCTAGGCACTTGACCATAAACATAGTTTTCCTAGCCTAGTGGTTTATAGGAGCAAGGAATGAGTTCAGCCTAGTGCTCAGTGATCCCAGATAGTTAAACCCTGTGCTGCTCCTTTTCGGCATTTAGGGTCAGTGAGGTATAAAACGTGTGTGTGTGTAAAGCCATTTCAGTATTGAGTGGCATTTGTTACTGCATCATGACCCAGCCCTCTCTGACCTGTACACATGATGACCTTCAGCACTTAAGTCCCAGAATGAATTACCCCAGAGTATGTAGTGTGAAGTCACCCAGTCCTTTGTATAGTATGAAATTGATACACGTGAAGAAGAAGCCACATGTCACAGATGGTGGACCTAGATTCTTGGCTGGTTTGTGATAGGAGAATAAGTGTTAAGCCTAGGGAGACTGTGAGGCAACCATCTGTCTTTGGCCAAGTGAACATGTGAAAGTTCCAGATCTTTAGGCAAAGGCAAGAAAAGGATGATAGCATTTATCCCAATATGTATTCTCAAGATGGTCAAACTTGCTTTTCCTAAAAAGACCCCAGAATTTCACCATTAGCAAATACCTTCATACAAGCATGAATTTATTTTCACTCTACTCATAAAAACAATTTGAAGTACCTGATCTGTCTGACTATGGATATGTTTAGTGAATCATATTTCTAATTTAAAGCTTCATGGTAAGAAATAAACACAATGTGACTACTATTGATGTAAAAGCACAGCTTTCAACTCACAGACAATAAGTGACAGTTTATTTTGTAGCCAAATATCAGTGGATATGGCCACTAATGGTACAGGTTCATGAATATCTTTACATGACCATTTATTTACACTATTTTTATTTATAGTATCAGGACAATAAATCTAGCCTTTTTAGATGCATTAGTGAAAACATCAGAAAGCAGCAAAATGGGGGGAAACTGCTGTAGGATTCAGAAACAGTCTGATGCCATTCTTAGTGTGTGGGTGGGTGGGTCTAGGCGCCTGTTCACACATTCAAAAAAAAAAATTTTCCCACCAGACAGTGGTGGCGGCAGCACATCCCTTTAATCCCAGTACTCGGGAGGCTGAGGCGGGTGGATCTCTGTGAGTTCAAGGCTAGCCTGCTCTACAAGTTCTAAGACATCCTGGATTGTGTCACAGAGAAACTCTGTCTCAAAATTGTTTTTTTTTTTTTTTCAAAATTATCACAAAATTAGGTCATACATGAAGTGATAAATGGTATTTAAGAGGCTAAAATAGCTTAAGATTGTTAGGCTCTGGACCTGCAACATCCCAACACCTCCACAATCACTGAAGTTCTAATTCATCAGTCATTCTCCTACAACATTTAAAACATCTGTGGCTTTTTCTGGAAACTTTGGGTAAGATTAACATATGCATTCTAAGTTTCTTTATTGTGAAAAACATTATTAAAGGGCAATTACTATTTAACAGAAATTGTTAGTGACTATTGTTTTGTAATTATTGTGTACAGATTTGGAATGCTCATTAACTTCATGGTGATGTGGTTTTCAGGATAACGCATTTACAGTTATTTATACTAAAATCATCTGTGTTATACAAATAAGATAATAAGGTTACTCACTGAGTTTAGCCTATAGTCATTAATGAAGCCATTTAAAAATTATGTGGGGTATGTTTAAATTTTATTTGAACTTTTCAAAGGGAGCCTCAATGATTTCACATAACTTTTCTTTTAACACCTATGTCAAGAATAGCTTAATGAAATGACTAGTAAGTATTTATTATGTGCACACTTTACAGCAAACAGTGTGCATACAAAGATGCACAGGAAAAAGCATCCGAAGGCCTGCCACGATATACTCAGCAGGCTCTATGAGGAAAGATATTAAACAAATATTTTGTTATGGTTCTGGTACATTCTACAAAGGGGACGTTTAAACTGGAAAAATAGATAATGAGAGGATATAATGCTCTCTGGTCTTCGGGAAAGTTTTTCCGGAATAATGAGAACAATGGTTAAGTAGAAAGTCAAAAGGTGGGCAGAAAGCAGACAGGCCAAGAAGCTGGAGGAAGGAGGGGAGTGATGTAATCAGGGAAGAAAGTGGAGACTGTACTTAAGACAAGGTGGACAGGGAGAGGGAGCCAGACCTAAGCAGTCACCTGCACGCATACACACACAGGCACGGACGAGCGTGTACACAATCAGTACAATAACATGTATTTTATAAGTGAAGGAACTCTATGGGAAAATACCAGAAATACCGGGAAAAAAGACATTTCATAACCTCGGGGCACTCTCCTGTTGAAATGTAGAGGAAGGTTGCAGAAAGTTGGTGGAGGAAAAAACAAAATCACAGATTTCAGAGTGCAAAGCCAGAAAATTTCAAGCAAAGAGAGTGGTTGTCTGTTATTCCAAGTTCATTGCTGTCTCACAGAAAGGAAGACTCTGTGTTGTGAAATCTGATATTTAAAGAATTATATTTCTTAATTTTTACAAAATGAACATTAAAATTAGAAGACAAAATAATGAATTTCATCTTGATATTTATATGTGCATCATTATTCTTCTATCTAATCTGTCTCCTCATGGCACAGTGCTCTTCTGGTGGTCCTGACTCCTCAGTCTTGTTCTCTTTGTAACCTAGCGAGGCTCCTCTTCTGTTATTGCTATGTTCTTCTAGCAGAATGATAGTAGTAGACTTTCCTGTCTCAAGTCATGACCTATCGAGACTCAGGTACTTGGCCCTTGAGCACTGATAGGTGCAGGTTCCATCTCATGGGGTAGGTTGTAAATACAATTTGTAAAAAGCGATTGGTTACTCTGGTCTTATTACACCAGTATATTTCTGCAAGCATGTTACTGTTGTAGGTCACAATGATTTAGCTAATGAGACTAATGATTACTTCTTACCTACATTCATCATGAATGCTAGTCCAGTAGGGCTCCTGCTCAATTTCTCCATGTTTGATGATGTAAGTAAGTAAATTGTGTCTTCAGCATCAGGGCCTTACCAGTAGGTTGTGGAGATTAACTAATAGCCTTAGCAATAGTCTATGGTGTTGGGGAGGGGTTCTATGGGACCTCATTGGCCAATGATTCTGAAAGATGTAACTCATTCTCAGCAATCAAGGTTTGATTTGGTTACATAAGATGTATAGTTAAGGCATTGTTTCCCTCATTATATGGTGACTTCATTTAAATTCCATTCACATATGCATAGAGGTTTCTATATGGCTTTTTAAAAAAATCCCTTGTTTTTGGTTGTCCATTCCCCATTTTTAAATTGGATTATTTGTTTTCTTGATACTCAGGTTTTGAATTTTTTGTATATTGTAGACACTAACGCTCTGTCAGCTACAAAGCTGGGAAGGATGTTTTTCTCATTCTGTAAAGTGCACGGATTCAAGAGACAGTAACTTTTGCTGTCCAGAAACGTTTTTCTTTCATGGGCTCTTATTTGTTAATTGTGGATGTTAATGTCTGTGCTATTGGGGTTCTGCTCATAAAGTCATTCTCTGTGTCTATGAGTTAAAAAATACCCCTTACCTTTATCAGATTCAAGGTACCAGATCTAACATTGAGATCCTTTGTCCAATTGGAGTTGACCTTTCTATGTGGTGAGTGATAAGGATTGAATTTCATTCTTCTACATGTGCCTATCCAATTTGACCAGCACTATTTTGTTGACGATGCTGTCTTTTCTCCAACATACATTTTTGGTGTCTTTATAAAACAAACTGAGGTTGCTGTAGGTGTCTGGGTTTGTGTGTGCGTCCTTAATTATACTCCATTGATCAGTGACTCTGTTTTAAGTGCCAGTATCATGCTATTTTAATTGGAGAGTTTTTTTTAAAGAAAGGAAACATTCTGAAGATGATTGTACCTAACACCCATGAGTGTAGTTGAGTCAGGATTGGAACAAAACATTTAAAATCCTTCTCTTATTTCTTATTGACAGCACCCATGTCTTGGAAGAATAATTCCCATGCTATAAATGCCTGATAAATCTTCAAGTTTGAGAGCTTAAATAGCTGATAAGAAGAGAGATCAGCCTTCAGGCCAAGATCTCCTCATGTCTTCCCCTCTGCTATTTCTTTTATTCCATTTATTCCACACTTTCCTTTGACATTTGAAAGTCTTTGCTCTGCTCAAAGGCATATAGGAGTAAAACCTTCATCTTCTTTCCTCCTGGCAACAGGGACCACTTTTGTCAGGAAGATCACAACTGGGCCTTTCATTTCAGACTTTCCAACTCTGGCTTTTTTGAGATCTGACTTCAACCTAGTCCTAGGACTAACTTTTGCATTCCAACCACCTGGTTCAGTATTTTCCTGTTTTGTTCTGACTCCACTCCTTAGAAACGTAATGCTTGGAAGGAACCTGGATTCAAAGGTGAAGAAATGAGGGGAAAGTTTGGGAGCAAATAGAGTAAAGAGGCCCGAAAATGTTCATAGGGATGGAAGCTCTTGTTCTGAGTGGTATAGTGAGTCAGGCCACTGGGAGATTTGGCCTCGTCTCTGAAGCTTTGGACACACAGTGAGTCCAGACGAGAGCCTGGAACTGCTTTAGTTCGTAGTTCTGAGTTTCAGCCTCAAAAAAAAAAAAAATGTAATAAAGTGAGCAGTAATGGACTGAAGTGAAGCCGGCAAGGAGTGAACTTCTGCTGTCTCCCCATCTGGGGACTTCTGTAATAGTTTGCTCCTCTGCTGTTATTTTCTGAGAATGAAAGGGAATCCAGATAGGAGGACTTCACATGTAGGTATTAAAGTCACATGAGAAGGACTTTCTTGACTCTAGATGCTACTGAAATATGGAAAATTTGCTTGATACTTTATTACACTGCTATTTTTATGTTGTAAAAATATTCACAAATGCGACTAGCCTCCTTTCATGGGGCTTCTGCTCTTTCCTTACTCTCTGAGAAAGAGATAATTTTGCTCATGTTCATAAAGCTTAAATTCCAGAGTCATTCACTTGTTTTGGGATTAAATTAGGGTCTTTTTTCTAATGCACAAAGTTTAGATTTTACAAAACCACGATGCTGGTGGGGAAGTGGATCTTGGTCTCGGTTCTCAGGACAGGAGATGCAGTAGTACAAATGACATACCATTGTAGCACCAACAGGTGGTGTCTCTGCCAGCTGGTGGGAAAACAGACTGTGGGAACTGCCGGGGCACTTCACTTTTCTGCTCAGTGACACATCTAAGAAAGAGTTAATCAGCGACATTTTTTTTATATGATAAATTGCCTCCAAGATCTTTTCCACAACACTCAGACCAAGTGAACTTGAGAGGTTTAATGCATGCATGTATTAAGTGCTGCAAGCCTTCACAGAAGCTTTCAAGCCAATGAACTCTAAATTGTGTGGAAAAGAAAGTGCAGAGCAAGTGATGGTATCTGACGCATCTTGGCTGTTTAAAAATATCACTCCTCAGCATCCTTGGCGTGACTCTTTATTCATTTTATTTTTTGCCTGTGGAACCACGTTAAGTTTTGACCACATATATAGATACAGACTCACATTACTGAGAAAGCAACAAAATATAACACAGTCTACTGAAAATTTCTGTAAGGAGCCAGAGATAATGAACACTGCCTTGTTTTGAGGCTATACACTCTGTATTGCAGCTGTTTGGCTCTGATGTTGTAGTAGACAGAGAGTCATGGCTAGCCATTAAAGGAAGGGGTGGCGTTGTTTTCCAGTAAAGTTATGGACACTAAATTTGGATTTTACAAAATTTTTATACTTCAGGAATGTCTTCTGTATTTTTCAAATGAGGCATTTAAAATATTATCATTTATACACAACCAGTTTAATGTTACAAAGAATATACATGACCTTAAAGGGTGACATTAAAATAATGAGAATATTAACTAAGCTCAAATATGAATGTCATTTTATCATTTGTCTCAGTTCCTCATTATTAAGCTATTTAACTACTTAATTATTTATTATTTAATTTTTAAAAATTGCTTTCTGTTTTTTTTTCATACTGTAAAATATCTGTTTAAGGGACTCCAGTTAGCCAAGTCAGACCAATAGTCAAGAAGGAAATTTGAATATATTGATCATTACTTTGCAGAGATTCTTCTAGGTTGTTTGAGATGTTATACCACATGAAACCCTACCAATAAGTCTGGGATAAATGCTACAAACCAATTTTACAGGCTAGGAAGATAAGGACTTAGGAAATTAACCAACTAAGACAAAGTATCATTGACATAATAATCATAGAGCCAACACCAAATACCATGTTGAATGCTCCAATATTCATACTTGTTCTAGTGCTAATGTATATCATTGACTTGTAACTGAGGGTCCAAAAGCCAAATCTGGTCTGCCTTAGCCTATAAGCTAAGAGTAGCTTTGCATTTTAAATGGATATACGAGATGTGTCACTGTAATAACACAATGTGAATATTTATATTCCTGACCAGGGACTCAAAGATTCATAGAAAAACTGGATTATTTCTGAACCATTTGCATGCAGCTACTGCTACATATGACTATCTAAGTTTGAAATTTGTCAACAGTATCTCAAGTTGTAGAGAAAAAGTAACCGACTTTAGACTCATTTAAGAAACTTTATTAAAATAAAAGTAGTCTGTATGTCACCACCGGCCTTTCCCATTTTCCACCACAGAAGGCGCTTAGGAACAGACAGTTGTCATTTATTTGTATCTGAAGAGGAAAATCTCAACCGAGTTCTTCACATGTGCACACACACATGAGAAACAGCACTTCTGGAGGCCAGGGACAGGCCCTTCGATCTGTTTGGATTCCTCCTACTCAGGAAGCTATTTTGCTTCAAAACCCACTCGGAAGGTGAAGGATTATTACCAGGGAGTTACATTCAGTTTCTTCAGGGCAGCTGTCTGAATTTTGATAATTTTCCTTTCAGTCTTTGATGCTGGAAACAGTTATTGAACATTTACGGTGGGCCCGAGACTGCCGCACACTGAGTAATGCTGCTCCTTATCTCTGTGGAGGTGTAGTGCAATATCTAAGTCGAGGAAAGACAAGATAGTAGCACAGCTGAGTTCAAACCACAATTAAATGGAAGGTGGATAATAAACACAAAGTGTTGTCAGAAATAAGATAATTAAGATACATTTACAGTTTCAGAGTTCAGGAATGATTTCATGCTGAGCTACTACTGACACTTTTGAATGTCATTGGTGTTCAGGGAAACGAGCAAGTGAGTCTTTCTTTACTGGTCATGGCTGTTCACATTTTTCAGATTTGTCTTAACATATATAGTATCAAATGTTTTGATTAAAATATTTGTTCTCTTATAAGTATCCTCAATAAAGAGTTTAATATATGAGAGAGAGACACTATTTCTAAAATTGTTCCTTCATTTTGTAAGGACATAGGAGTTAAAACCAAAGCCTTTTCATTGTAATAATCAAATTTTCCATGTATGTTCTTCAGGGAAATTAAATCAGATGTTAAATTTATTTTGATTTTGTTATACTTGCTTTTTTTAAATCACTTTAGCAATAATATTTTTGTTATGAAAGTTGGACATTAATGGAGGATCATGTTGATGGTAAATGCTTTTCTCAGTTTTTCACCTTTAGTTTTTTTTTAATTTTATTTTATTTTACAATACAATTCAGTTCTACATATCAGCCACGGATTCCCTTGTTCTCCCCCCTCCAGCCCCCCTCACCTTCCCCCCAGCCCACCCCCCATTCCAATCTCCTCCAGGGCAAAGCCTCCCCCGAGGACTGAGATCAACCTGGTAGACTCAGTCCAGGCAGGTCCAGTCCCCTCCTCCCAGGCCGACCCAAGTGACCCTGCATAGGCCCCAGGTTTCAAACAGCCAACTCATGCAATGAGCACAGGACCCGCCGCCTTTAGTTTTAAATCACATCAAATTCTTTAGCAATTTAGCTAATTTTTTAAAATCTAGTGTTCAACATTTGTATGAAAATTCAAGAGAATTGTTAAGTTATGAGAAAGTCATGAAATATTTAACTCATAATAAAGTGAACTTTCTCTCTCTTCCAGGCTTCATTTCAAATTTAACTGGAGGGGTTTTAATTGTATATAATAAAAATCTCAGTTATCTTTTAGATATCCCTCAGGAGGTAACTGTGGTTTGGAAGAGAAATGTCCCCTGACCAGGGGCTCATAAATTTGAAAACTTGGTCCCTACTTGGTGGCACCATTGAAGAGATTGGGAATTCCTTGGGAGATGCAGACGTGCTAGAAGATGTGGTCAGTGAGAGCAGACTTGGAGGATTTATAGTTTTGTCCCTGTTCCTACTTGCTTTCCTTGGTTCCTCTGTGTCTTTCACATGTGATTTCTTACCTTCCTAGTCCTGTCAACTGTTGCCATGCTGTCTTGCTATGGACTCTACTCCTCTGAAACTATAATCCAAGATTAATTAACTCTTTCTTCTATAAGTTTCTCTCAGTCATGGCATTTATCACAGTAATATAAATGCAACTGAAACAGAGGGTGAGAGGTTTAAAAGGGTATTTTTTAAACATCATATACTAAACCCAATATTAATTACTGTTTGACCTGGACACCTTCATGCATATTGTTCTCTTAGTTTATAGTTTTCAAGCCCAAACAGTGTTCCCAATACTCAAGAGAACTATAAACCATAATTGTACCTGATGAGAATGAGACAAAACTTGTGCATCCTCGAACTATGGTACTGATATTCCTAATACATGGAAATTAATAATTTAATTTACTGTACTACTGTAATAAACAGGAAAACTTTACTTCTAGTCAGTTCTAGGTCATGGATAACAGAGAAATGTAATGCTATGGGAACAGTGACTATTGAAATCCTCCTAGTAGTGAACAATCACATCAAATGATTATTAAGAATTTTTCTGAGTGTCTCAAGTTAGAGACATGACCAGATTTTCTACCATATCAATTCCAGAAATATTTCTTCATTTTTATACAATGTTCCAAATAGAAACAAATCAAGTTCTAACTATTTACAAATTAGAAGTTCAGAGTACAAAAATTGCTCACTATAGGAAAATACAACTGTAAAATTATATTGAATAAATATAATTCTGGCTTCACTAGTTTAAAGCTACCATTGATATCTAGTGGAAGGGATCTATAAGTTAAGATCCAAAATTTCATGATGGTCTAGAAAGATAGTTCAGTGGCTGAGAGCATTGGCTGCTCTTCTTGAGGACCCAAGTTTGAGTCCCAACACCCACATGGTGATTCAAAGCCACCTGGAACTTCTGTTTCAGAGGATCTGATGCCCTCTCTGGCCTTTATGGGTACCTGGAAAACCTGTGGTACAGAGACATACATACAGCTACTTTTGGCTGACATATGTAATGTGGAAACTGTAGGAAGGAACCTTTCAAGGTGACTTTCTTTGACTTCCATAGAACCCTTGAACACCTCCAAGATCTTAAGCAATTTTTGAAGCTTTCAATGCTTATCTTAATATGAATAAAAGTGATCTCATTCTTGCTAGATAACTCTCCAATATTGCTCAAACATTTCTTCTTTCTTTATGGTCATTTCCTGTTTTCTTCAGCTGTAACAAATGAAGAAAACATTTTAAGTATATCTGTGTAGCTCTAGCCATGGATCCTGAGCCTTTTCATATCCAGTGGTGTTGGGATATATTCTACATGGGGTTTAATGCCATATGAACAGAACACAAGTCAGGAAGGAATTATCTAAACCTATCAGTCTGTTTGAATTCATTATTTTACTCAAAGTAGCCATTGATTGAATTTCCTGTGAGATAAATGGGGAAAATGTGTATAGTTTTACTTGAGATCAATCACTTCTTTGGCATGATAACACCCTATAGCATTTTTTCTTTACTGTTAACCACCACCAACAAAAAATAACCCTCAAAGTTATACTTTTAATATGTTTATTTGTTAACTTATTGTTTTTTGAATGTATTAATTGAGCAATATAGTTACGATTATTTTCCTAGTTTTGTGCAACTTTGTTCTGTTGGCTTCTGAAATAAGACCCATAAAGAAAGATTTATAATAACTGTATAGGCTGAAGACATGTCAAAGATTACCTCTGCTTCTACAGCTACTATAATTGCTGCCAGCATGATTGCTATTGATTTTAGTAAGTACTATTTTAAAGCCTTCACACATGTTCTCTTTAATCCTCACAACAACCTTAACAGAACAATTGAAAGATAGCTGTACTGTCTTACTTGATCAAGGAAGAAAGTGAGTGAGCAGCAAATTTGGAGAGCAGCAGGCAGCCACCAGGGCAGAGGCAGGATTGCAGTTGAGAGAAGCTGATTTTGAGAGCCTGTGCTTTCTCACTGCTACATGGATCCTCTGTGCTTATGAAATGTTTGATAAAAAGCCTATGTGTTAATCATCAACGCAAGCTCACTGATGCTCAGTCATAAAAGTGATGGAGAGGGATCCCCACAGTAACTTGAGTGTGTGACAGTGACAGGTATGAAAGACTATAAATACAACAAAAACTAGTGTGCATAGAGTACAGCAGAAATACAGTGAATCGGTAAGATAGGTCACTTAAGTCTTGTGTGAGAATGAGGTATCAGAAAAGCCGTCATAGAAGTCATGGATGTATGAACTGCAACTGAAAATAAGATGAATGTTTGTCGGAAGGACAAGGAAGAGCTGTTCAAAATGAACTTGTTACATGTGAAAAGTATACAGACACAAAGCTCAAAAAATTGCAAGAGATTTGTTACGGTTGTACATCAGAGTTTAAGGGCTGAAGGCAATAAGAAATGATGCTAGAGAGTAATAAAACAGTCTTAGGGAAATATACATAATATGCAAAAGCATTTGAAATTTTCTTTTAGATATTGGGCACTTGCTGAAGGTGCAAAGCCCAAGATCTTGGCTGAGGGCTTGATTTACTGAGTGTGATTGGTGTGGTAACAGAAGGTAGAGCTCCTTGTGCCTCAGTGTGGACACGGTAAAGCACAGACGATTAGCCACTACCCAGTGGCCTACTTTGACAAATGAATTAGACATAACAGCTAATTCTTTATGCCCAATTTAGTATAGAGTGTAGAAGAACAAGTGTGTGTCTGTGCACAAGGAGGAGTTGGTGTGGTGTGACAGTTAATCAGGCTGTCCATAGGAGGCTTCTCCTTTGTGTTATGGGAGGAGTCCAGTACCTCATTCTCACTGAACACAAACACAGACTTTCCTGTCTTGTTTTGTGAGATCTTCTGTGCACTCTTAGGTGGGAGAATTTCACTGCTACGTTGAGACCCTGAAGTGCTCTCTCCTGCCTCAGTCTTCATGGGGGCATCAATATTGGTAGAGATGCTGTCTTTGGCTGAGACTCTGAGTGATTATAAACTTGGCTACCAACTTCTATCAAGCTTGTATTATGAAAGAAAGAAAAAAAAACTCCTATTGACAATCCACTGAGAATTTGGAAGCTGTGATCAAATCACAGGCTGTCCCTCTGGGTGACACCTGGCTCACAGTCTAGACTGTTGGTGGGTTTTAAGGAACAGGGGTTGGAGCAGAGAATCTCTAACTTGAGGCTAAGGAAAAGGGGAATTAGAGATAACTGAAAGGTGAGAGTCAACTTGAGTGTCAAAACCTACAATATTCAAGTGAGCAACTCATCCTTGGCATCTTAGTTTCACTCCTGCTGCAGTGGCAAAGCACCCTAAAAAGCACCTAAGGAGTTCAGGCTGTTTTAGCATGCGTTCCACAGGGAGTTCGATCCCTTGCTGCAGAAGGTACAGCAGAGGGAGCATGAAACTAGTTTGTCACATTATATCATCAGTCCAGAAGCGCAGAGAGAACAAGATGTGGGACCAGAATAGAAAGCCTTAGAGCCTTCTCCAGTAATATTCTTCCTCCAGAAAATCTCTGGCTCCTAAAGGCTTCATGACTTTCTCAAACATCACCACCAGTTGGGGACCAAGTATTCAAACGTATGAGCCTATGGAGGACATTTCATATTCAAACGACGACACTTGTTATCATTATTCCAAAGAAATTTTCCTAATTATTATGCTAGAAGATGTCTGAATCTCCCACAGGCTGACTGACACATGTGTCTCATGAATACTCAGCTGTATTAAATAGCATTTCAAGTGCAAAGATGGATCCAACATGTTGTCTAGTGTGTAATTTAAGTTCAATAGCTATTTGATGCTTTATTCATTTTATTTTCCTTCTCTTATAAGATTCAGTGGTTGTTATTTATTTACTAAAAAGCTTTATTGTATGGCCTTACCATGAAAGCAGTATAATGATTTATTAGTGCAATTTAGTATTGTAATACATATGTCACATATAAGCACAAATGTCCTATGATTACTCACATGCTTATAGTGAATGATTTCATAGTTTCCATCTTAGAGAAGTACAAGTGCCACATATTTTCCTTTATTCCACAATTTTATTTTTTGTTGCTTCTTTGTATTGGTATCTATGGGATGTTTAAACTACTGTGCTTTATTCTGTGACATATGGGATATGTACTTTCATAGTAATATATTAATGGTTGACTCTTGACTACACAAACTGTGAAAGGCTATGCGGACATAAAGGGTGTGTGTCTGATTAAAATACATGGTTGCTGTATGTCTTTGAAAATTTATCATGATGTGTAAGAAAACTTGCAGCTGGTGGTGTATTCTGTGATATGATACATGGAAAAGATTATGAAAAAGTCTATCACATGAAGTGGACATGGAACAGAGGAGTGGCAAGTTATGATAGCTATTGAAACATAAGTGTGCACTAAGGTATGAAAACCTGATTCATCACAGTCATGAATGCAGTGATGGAGATACCCTCCCCACCAGAATCTGGCACCAGATTCTGTAAGTCCACTGCCTGTTTTCTCATTTTTTTTGTGTGTGTGAAAGGTACTGATGAGAAAAAGTTTAAGGGACAATATTACTCAATCACACTAGAATTCCTAATGGCCTAATGAATATTTATCTGAATTAAATTGATAAATTGGACACAATTCAGGAGTTCACAGAGTTTTAACAACATAGTTATGTTAATGTATAAGATTACCCTAGCACAGAATGCAGTAATGAAATAAGTAGATGTTTAATGGAGTACTAATAGGATCTGTCTTCTCTTATGAGTTATTTAATGTGCATGTGTGTGCACCTGAGTGTATGTATATACACCATGTGTGTGCAGGTACCTTCAGAAGTCAGGATATTAATGATAGTAGTATATACACCATGATATATTATGAATCATAAACTGACGTATTAAAATAATCTTTGCAAAATAGAAAATTATATACATTTAGGAAGGGAAATGTATATAAAAGTGTAAAGGAATATTTACATTTAAGCAAGGTGATGAATTAGATATCTTGAAGAAGATAAAGCATCTCTGGCATGAAGATTTTAACTTACATTTCTGAAGTTAAAAAAATCTTGAGTTGCTCATTATTGCTTTAAGAAAGGGAAGAGGAAAAACAGAGGTAAAAGAAACCAACCTAGCAGACACATGCCTGTCACTTCTGCTCAGCCTGAGAATTTATGCTTTTCTGAATATGGCTAATGTATAACGTTTCATTTTAACCTTTAACTCCTCCCATTGAAATCATTTTTGTAGTCAAATTTTAATGTATCTGATGAAAACTACAGATCATTCCTAGGCAGCTGCACCTGTTTGACATCTGAGCACCATGGAAGGGAATGTATTGATTGAGAAAGGATAAAGTTTTGCCACCATTGATAATATAAAAAACAAAATATCACTAGTATAGAGTCAAGACAAATGAGCACCAGATGAAGTGTTTTCAGGAAAGACAGCATCACTGCAATAAACGGACATCTTTTCAAGATATCTCCTGTTGCTAGCAATGTCTGTCAATTCAGGGAAATAGTCTCTGGCAGGTGCAGGGAAAGGGCTCCCACACAGGCTGTCCTCATCTCTTGTAGCTTCTGTCTCACCCAGGTCTTAAGTGTGGGTGCATTGCTCTCACTCTACTGACTTGGTAATGTCATGAGTGTATCCTGACTCAAATCACTGATTAAAATGATCACTGTCACCAAATCTACACTGGAGGCCATGTCTTTCTTCTTTATTTTTATAGCTGTTCAGCCATCTTGTTGCCAGACTTCTCTTGTGTATTCTGAAAAGTATCACAAGTTCAATATTACTGAATTAAACCAATCATTTACCATGCTCTAAGACCTTTAGTCTATTTTGGTCTCAGTTCTGTGAAGAGAATCACTTTCTGCCCTATTATCTCAGCCAACTGCAGAAGCTTAAGCTACACTCTCTTGGGGAAGTTTTCTAGAAGGAAACCATTATGTGTCATTAACTCTGTTACAACCAAACAAAAGGCCAATGGGTTTCCTTGGACTTATAGAAAAGAACTATCTCCTTGGCTGTCTGCAGTGCTTTTCATTGATGTCTGGTATGAATTGCTGTGTAGGTTGTGTAGGACATGATGGATCACTTTACGTCTTTTGGCCCCCAACTTCCACCTGTGAAACTCAGGTTACTGCCACTTTCTGTGAGGTGCTTGCTCTCTGTAACAAAGATGAGTCAGGATTAGGTGACCAACTTAATTTGCTGTTTGCCTCTTTTCTGTAGCAAACTGAGGTTTTTTTTTTTAATGAATGTATTTTCTAAGCTGTCTAGAATCTAGCTGGGTCTCCTGGTGTTTAATGCTTAGATGAATGAAGGGGATTTCTCATACTCCAGAAATTGTAGAATAAAAAGTTGCCGGGCAGTGGTGGCACATGCCTTTAATCCCAGCACTCGGGAGGCAGAGGCAGGTGGATCTCTGTGAGTTTGAGGCCAGTCTGGTCTACAGAGCGAGCTCCAGGAAAGGCACCAAAACTACACAGAGAAACCCTGTCTCGAAAAACAAATAAACAAAAAAAAAAAAGTAAAAAAAAAAAAAAAGTTGAAAAACAGCAATCCTCAGCATAATATCTTCTAGTTCCATCCATTTGCCTCAAGTTTCATGATGCCATTGTTTTTCACTGTTGAGTAGTACTCAATTGTGTATATGTACCACATTTTCTTAATCCATTTTTCGGTTGAGGGGCATCTAGGTTGTTTCCAGGAGTTGGCTATTATGAATAATGCTGCTATGAATATAGTTCAGCATGTGTCCTTGTGGTATGATTGAGCATTCCTTAGGTATATGCCCAAGAGTGGTATAGCCGGGTCTTGAGGAAGATTGATTCCCAATTTTCTGAGAAACTGCCATACTGATTTTCAGTAATCAGATTGGTGAATATGCTAAGTGTCTTCATGGAGCCTTTCTCCAGTAACTGATGGAAGCAGATGCAGAGATCCACAGCCAAACACCAGGCCGAGCTCCAGGAGTCCAGTCTAAGAGAGAGAAGAGGGATTCTATGAGCAAGGACATCAAGATCATGTTGGGGAAACCTACAGAGACAACCAAACCAAACTAGTGGAAACCCATGAAATTTAGACCAACAGCTGTGGAGCCTCTATGGGACTGGACTAGGACCTCTGTATAATGAAACAGTTGTGTAGCCTGATCTGCTTAAGGCCCCCCCCCCCCACTGGCAGTAGAATCAGAATCCATCCCTGGTGCATGAGCAGGCTTTTTGGAGCCCACTTCTATGGTGGGACACCTCACACAGCCTTGAGACAGGGGGAGGGGCTTAGGCCTGTCTCTACTAAATGTACCTCCCCCATGGAACCCCTTATTTTCTTGTAGGAGTGAATGGGGGATGGGTTGAGACTGGGAGGCTGCAGGGGCAAGAGGAGGGAAGAGGGGAATCTTTGAATGGTTTGTAAAATGAATAAAAAATTTTTTTCTTAATTAAAAAAAAACAATTGCAGAGCTAGCTTAAAATCTACTGCAAAGGTATAACTATACATTTAATTCAATGAAAGACACTATCAAATTAAAATGATATCGCTAAAATCTATTTTAGACATAGAAGGAATTAAATAATTTAATTCAGTTAAATGAGTAAGTAGAAACATGTGAGAACATGTGGAATTGTAGACCAATTTAGGGACCTTAACAATACTATACTATGGAGTTTGACAGAAGTATGACCAAAGGTAGTATTTCATTTGCTAATTTAAGTTTAAAGGGCTAGGCACGATTTACAAGTGAGCATCTGAGTAGCTCCATATGATCACCCACTGCTAACTACTGCTTACACTAAAATATTGTCAATGCAATATTCTATCAGCATAGATGATTAGGACTTCCAAAAAGGAAAATAGGAAGTTAATATATGTATATGCATTGGAATAAGAAAACTTAAGATTTTCAATATGTATTTCTTCCTTAAACATCCTCATAATTATATCAAGATCAATCAAAATACAAAAAATAAAATACCACAAAATAATTTGGTTTTAAATAATGTTGATTTCAAATTTGTCTTAAGGTTATATTTCTAATCATATTTGCACAGATATTTTAACAATTTTCTTTTGAGTTTACTTGATTTTTTTTCATGTGAACATACATAAATGTACTCTTGTGTTTATGTACATGTACATATGGGTACTCATATATGAGTGTGTACATGTATATGGAGGTCAAAGGTCAAGGTCAGGCATATTTTTCAGTTGCTCTAGTCTTTGAGACAGGGTCTCACACTGAACCTGAAGTACATTGACTCAGCTAAACAGTGAGTTCAGGAATGTGTCTTCACTCCACCCTTGCCCCTAGCACTGGGTTATAGATGTTGTGGCTGTGAGCCCAGCCCCTAGCAATGAGTTATAGATACTGGTGGCTATGAGCCCGCCCTCAACACTGGGTTATAGACTCAGGTGGCCCTCAGCCCACTTCCAGGCAGCAATGGGTTGTAGACACAGGTGACTGTCAACACCTCCAGGACTGGGTTAGGGACGCAGCTAGCTGTGTCTTACAACTTAAGTAGGTGTTGGGGATCTAAATTCAGGTCTTCATGCTTACAAGGCAAACTCTTTACCTTCTGAGCCACCTTCTCTCCAGCCCCAGCTTATACAAATGTTAAAGAACTATTTCCTTTTTAAAACATTTATTTGTTACTTTTATTCTATGTGTATTAATGTTTGGTCTGTCCATATGTATGTGCACTGTGTGCATGACAGACTTCCATGACAGAACCACCATGCACTGGGTGCCCTGGAATTGGAGTTAAGGAAAGTTATAAGACATCATGAGCATATTGGTAACCAAACCCAGGTCCTCTGCAAGTGCTCATAACTGCTGGGCCATGGCTACAGCCCTTTAGAGAACTTTTTAAATTAAGTAGTCCTGAATAAAACCTATATAAATTAAACACAAATTTGGATTACAATTTCTAATGACATAATCTAAAACTCCAGAATTTTGATATTGAAATTCTGAAAAAAAATAAAAAATACAGTGCTGGAAAACATAAAGTAATAATATCTTAAAATATATTTGTTTAGGGTTTGAGAAACCTAAAAAAAGACACAAAACTTCATAAGGCCACATGAAAAATTAAGTCTGAGTATATTACTGTTTGACACATTTATTTTTTCAAATAACCATTTGAGCATACTTAACAAGGTCATAAGGGTATAACCTAGAGCAAGTGAACTGTAATCATTAAGAAATACATAAAAAATGAAATGCATAAGTGCCTGTCACTGTGATTGGTGAGTGTGACTGATTTAAACTGCAGTTAGCTGAAACACTATGATGCAGAAGTCTGCAGACAAGATGAATCGTAAACTATGATGGGTCACTGCTGTCAAGGAGATGAAGTCTTGAGAAATGCTACCTTCCACAAAAGCCGATGGACAGACATAGCATTCTTTCACTTACTGGGGCAGTTCTGTGCTTCCATTTCCACACATGATGCTTACACATCAAGTCACACAGAGTACTATACTCTAGTATCGGGGAGCTTGCAAAAGAAATGCTTACAGCAATCAGAACCCACTAAAGATCTTTGCACAGCACTATCTTCAATTTCAGAAATGACACAAAGGAGAAATATACTGGATATCACATTGTTAAATGCAATTCTGACTACTGAAAGTTGTAGGAACAAAGTTAAAGGGGAAAATGTTAAAAAGGAAATTCATATATGGAAATTATATTATAGGCATAGATCATTTATGAGTGTATGAAGGTAGTCTATAAAAGCTAGTGACTTTCACAATCATTAACTTTATTGTGAAGTCTTTCTTCACCACAAAGAGCCCCTTCATCTTTCATGGCTTTGTTCAGTTGACATACAGTTACTGTCTCACGGTGCTTCACCTTTGAAAGTCTTCTGTGATTCAATATACACTGACAAGAACATTCTTGATTAAATTTTCTCATATTCTTTGGCTTATTTTTAGAATATTTGGGGTTCATCAAAATTCTGTCTCCATGCATTCATCTGCAGACCCCACATTTTGTTGGAACAAAACCCAGCATCATTGGTTAAACAGCTTTTCTTCCATTCTGCACAGTATTATTTTCAAATCAGTCTTGACTTCACGAATGTTTTCAGGCAAATGTGGCTTTATAAGCATTTGTGGAAGTTCAGCAATGATGACTATGGCAACAGAGAAATGACACATTTTACGATGAAGTTGTCTTCATACTATCATGCATGACTTACCCCTTTCCTAGAATTTGACTTCCTAGTCATTGTATACATCCTGGTTTGTTTGGGGGAGCAATCGTAGTCTGAGGGAGTACTGGATTCAAGCATTTGGAATTTTAATATTTGGGGATTTAGAAAATAGAGATTTTGCACCAGTAGCACAGACACTGAGAGAAACAATAAATCAATGGGACCTCTTGAAACTGAGAAGCTTTTGTAGAGCAAAGGATACGGTCAACAAGGCAAAGCGACAGCCTACAGAATGGGAAAAGATCTTCACCAACCCCACATCTGACAGAGGACTGATTGATATCCAGAATATATAAGGAACTCAAGAAATTAGACATCAAAATGCCCAACAGTCCAATTAAGAAATGGGCTATAGAACTAAACAGAGAATTCTCAACAGAGGAAACTCAAATGGCTGAAAGACATTTAAGGAATTGCTCAACATCCCTAATCATCAGGGAAATGCAAATCAAAACAACTCTGAGATACCACCTTATACCTGTCAGAATGGCTAAGATCAAAAACATTGAAGACACCTTATGCTGGAGAGAATGTGGAGCTAGGGGAACTCTCCTCCACTGCTGGTGGGAATGCAAGCTTGTACAACCACTTTGGAAATCAATATGGTGCTTTCTTAGAAAATTGGGAATCCATCTCCCCCAAGATCCAGCTATACCACTCTTGGGCATATACCCAAGGAATGCTCAACCACACCACAAGCGCACTTGTTCAGCTATGTTCATATCAGCATTGTTTGTAATAGCCAGAACATGGAAACAACCTAGATGCCCTTCAACTGAAGAATGGATGAACAAAATGTGGTACATATACACAATGGAATACTACTCAGCAGAGAAAAACAATGACATCATGAGGTTTGCAGACAAATGGATGGATCTAGAAAAAATCATCCTGAGTGAGGTAACCTAGACTCAGAAAGACAAACATGGTATGTACTCACTTATAGGAGGATACTAGATGTGGAACAAGGATGACTGGACTGCTACTCACATCACCAGGGAGGCTACCTGGAAAACAGGACCCCAAGGAAGACACGGGGATCGCCCAATGACAGAGAAATGGATGAGATCTACATGAACAGCCTGGACATGAGTGGGGGTAGTGAAGGGCAAGGGTTGAGGGAAAGAGAGCTTGGGTGAGCGGGAGATCCCAGCTGGATCAACAACAGAGAGGGAGAACAAGGAATAGGAGACCATGGTAAATGAAGACCACATGAGAATAGGAAGAAACAAAGTGCTAGAGAGGCCCACAGAAATTCACAAAGATACCCCCACAACAGACTGCTGGCAATGGTCCAGATACAGCCCGAACTGACCTACTCTGGTGATGGGATGACCAAACACCCTAATTGTCGTGCTAGAAACCTCATCCAACTACTGAGGGATCTGGATGCAGAGATCCATGGCTAGGCCCCGGGTGGATTCCTGGGAGTCCATTTAGCGAGAATGAGGAGGGTTTATATGAGCGAGAATTGTTGAGACCAAGGTTGGATAAAGCACAGGGACAAATAGCCAAACGAATGGAAACACATGAACTATGAACCAATGGCTGAGGGGTCACCAACTAGATCAGGCCCTCTGAATGGTGAGATAGTAGATTGGATTGAACTGTTTGGGAGGCATCCAGGCAGTGGCACCGGGTCCTGTGCTCATTGCATGAGTCGGCTGTTTGAAACCTGGGGCCTGTGCAGGATCTCTTGGCTTGGCCTGGGAGGAGGGGACTGGACCTGCCTGGACTGAGTCTACCAGGTTGATCTCAGTCCTCGGGGAAGGCTTTGCCCTGGAGGAGGTGGGAATGGGGGGTGGGCTGGGGGGAAGGTGAGGGGGGCGGGATGGGGGAGAACAAGGGAATCCGTGGCTGATATGTAGAACTGAATTGTATTGCAAAATAAAAATAAAAAAATTAATAAAAAAATAGAGATTTTGATAATCTTGGATTTTAACATATGATAATGATATTAGGAATCACGTCCTTTGGGATTGTGATTTGTATCCAGGAAATGTATTATTAAACAAAGCAGTCATAAAATTTATCTAAAAATTCAAAAATAGCCCCAAGAAAATGCCCCATTTTGCTAATTATGCAAATAATACACTTTACATGAATGGTTTGTGTGTGTGTGTAGGTGTGTGTGTGGTGGTGGTATTGTGTTCCTCAAAATATGTGTACCCTAATAAACTTATCTGGGATCAGAGAACAGAAAAGCCACTAGTTACTTAGGCTAGAAAATGGTGGGCACTCACACCTTTAATCCTAGCATTCCAGAGGCAGAAATCCCTCTGGATCTCTATAAATTCAAGGCCACATTGGAAACAGCCAGGTATGTGACACACGCCTTTAATCCCAGAAAATGAGCCTTTAATCCTAGGAAGTGATGGTAGAAAGGAAAGATACATAAGGTGTGAAGACCAGAAACTAGAAGCATTTGGCTGGTTAAGCTTTTAGGCTTTGAGCAGCACAGTTCAGCTGAGATTCATTCTGGATGAGGACTCAGAAGCTTCCAGTCTGAGGAAACAGGATCAGCTGAAGAATTGGCGAGGTGAGGTAGTTGTGGCTTGTTCTGCTTCTCTGATCTTCCAGCATTCACCCCAATAATTGGCATCAGGTTTGTTTTTATTAATAAGAACTTTTAAGATTCATGCTACAGTGTATGTGTGTGTGTGTGTGTGTGTGTGTGTGTGTGTGCGTGTGTGTGTGTGTGTATGTGTTAGTTAGTGTTTCTATTGCTGTGAAGAGACACCATGACCATGGCAATTCTTATAAAAGAAAAACATTTAATTGGGGTGTTTCTCTTACAGTTTCAGAGGTTTAGTCTATTATCATGATGGTGGGAACATGGCAGTGTGCAGGAAGTCAGTAGCTTAGAGTCCTACATCTTACAGGCAACAGGAAGTTGACTGAGACACTGTGGGGTATCACCTCAAAGCCTGCAACCATAATGATACAGTTCCTCCAAGAAGAACATACCCACTTCATCAAAGCCACACTAGATTTCATGGATGCAGCATCCCTGTCAGATCTAGAAGATGCCACATATTTAGCCACAGGAATCCAACCCATTAGAATGTTTTGCCCCTCTTCTAAAACATTCTCTGAGACCTAGATTTAGGGATTGTGCTGTAGATGTACCAACTCTGTTTGGTGCCCCACGGTCACTTACTTTCTGAATTTTGACAAGTTGTAGACATGTAGAGTAGTCTTCATCTGCTGGAAAAAGAGGCTTCTTTGATGAGGGTGAGAGCTGCACTCCTCTCTGGGTTAGAGGACAAGTGTTTAGAATAATGTTAGAAGCTTTATTGATTTACAAGAATGGCAGCGGTGGTTTTCCTTTTGAGCAGTGGTTCTCAACTCTCCTTATTCTGTGATCATTTACTATAGTTAGTTCCACATGCCGTGTTGACAGCCAAGCATATATTATTTTTGTTGCTACTTCATAACTGTAATTCTACTACTGTTGTGAACCATGATGTAAATATTTTTTTTGGGATAGAGGTTAGCCAAAGAGGGCACAACACACAAGTTAAGAACCACTGCTCTAGGGTCTATACATTTTAACATATGAATAATGTCCACTAAAGAAAATACATTATCCTTAAATCTCAAAGATTTATGCTATCTTAAATGAACCTGAAGATGATTCTTCAGTATTTGAAATGGCACAGGTATATTCTGTTTAAGAATCAGTAGTAAAACTGAGGGACGCTTTATGAGAAAATATTGTTTTCAAATTAGACATGTATACAATTTTCAAATATAAACTCTCATGATATTTTTAACAGAAATAGGGCCTTGTAGAAACACATGACTTCCTCTCCCAGACCCTGTCCACATCTACGTCATGGAGGCAAATGGCGCTCTCGTTTGTCATTAGTGACACTGGGAATAAATATGAAAACAGCTGCAGACAGCTTGAGCTGAGTTGCACTTTCCAAATCCATCCACAAAACTGTTGGATTTTTTAGGGGCTAATTAAGCAGGTGTGTAACTCCTCCACTGCTCTCCCTTCCTAGCAAAGTGAAGCTGGGAGAAAATGGGTGGCAACTCTGCTTCCATCAGGCTCATAGGGTATCTTGACAGATCAATAGATCCTCGTGTTTGTTGTTCCAAAGCAGACACACAGTAGTACATGCAGAAGCATTTATTCTCTGAATGACAGACCTCACTTAATGACCATTATCCCAATACTACATTGTTGGTACTGTTTAACTCTAGCCACACTGGGCTACAATTATATCTAAGAACTGCAGATATACAAATGTATATTCATATAATCACATATATGGTGGTTTATATTTGGTATTTATAATGCTTTGTTTTCAGATTAAATTATGCTGTTTTGATTATAGATACTAGTGAAGAGTACCAGCCACCCTATGTATATTTTCTGTATTTTATTCAATCTTTAGGCTCAGTACATGAAAAGAAAGCATTCTCTTGAAAACATAAATTAACACATACAAATAACTTTCATTTGTATGTATTTCCTAAAATATAAAGTGATAACATTAGAGAATAATTCTTTCAAAATCATCTTCTGCTATAAATTTAGAAATTGCCTTTAAAAATTCTAAGGAAATTTTTTCTTTGACATCTCTGTAAGAATTGGTTCTGTGTGCATCTTTCTGAAGTATTATATCTATATGATGGGTCTGAGTACTCAGCCTTCATGACGGCATGTGGAAGGGAACTGGAACCGCTTTGACAATATAAATGCTGACAGAAGTGATCATAAGCAAGAAAGAAGGGAGTGTATTCTAAGGCTGGGCTGGAAGAGGGACAAACCTAGTTTCTGGTTGCAACCTGGACCAGACGTTAGCAGGACTTTCTGAAGCTCACCAAACAAGACCCTGGGACTTCATTTTGCTCATGTGCAGTGGAAGAAAAATATCTATCTTACACATTGTAATTAGGACTTGAAGAAATAAAAAAAAGTAAAGCTTAAATTGCTACTAATGGCATAGTTATTATTACAATAACTATGAAATACTTGGGAAACTTTGAAAAATTTCCAGGGACAAGAACTCAAAAGTAATTGAGTCATTCAGTCTCAATCTTAGGATTCTTTAGAACTTGCCGCTTTGCTCTCTTTTTGATGATTTTACAACCAGCTCTAAGTGAAAAAAAAAAAAAGAAACAACAAAAGTTAAAAGGTCTTCTGTAATATGGCTTATTTTTTCCCAGTGGTTCCTGAAAATTGTATTTTCTATGAATTGTAATCACTTTCATTGTTTAAAGTTAACTAATTTATAAAAGAGATCTTCAGAAGCCCCAGGAAGCAGTTGAATCCTGTGACTGTAATGAACTAGAATAGCATGTGAGTATTTCCTGTATGCACAGTTAATTCTCAGGAAAGCCTGATAGGCCTGGGGTCAGGCACATTTGAGTGTGAGCAAATAGAAGAACATAGGTTTGCAGAGTGCTAACACCTTTCCTAAACCCTGCCATGAACTTCATCAAGACTTCTATTTCAGCTTATAGTTTAAATTATCAAAATTAGATCCACAACTGAAGACCATGTTTCCTCATTTTCCAATATCTGCCCATAACCGAGAGTTCCCAGGGAAGAGTAGGGTCCCACAAGTCCCTCTCCGACCCATGCTCCAGTGCATAGAACTTACTAGGTCATAGCACCAACTCAAAGGTACCAGTATGAGGACAGGACTTGTGGAGAGGAGAGAGGGTTGTCAGGGATGCAGGGAAAATAGAGAGACTACTGAATGAGAGTCATCAGAATGCATTATACACATACATGAAATTGCCAAGGAGTACATTCATTCTGAGGAAAACGAAATGCATTAAAAGCTGTTAATAAAATTCCATGCAAAGTTGAAAGGATCTTAGTTTTAAAGACAAATCATTTTTAACTTCCTCAGATTTAATGTGTCAGAATTTCTGGCCAGAAAACAATATGAAAATTTATTGCACCCAGACAAAAGGAATTAATTATTGAGCTACAGACTCTTCAGCCATTCAACAGAAGGGCAACAACAGAAAAGCACAGGCAAGGTACAACCTCATTCAGGAGAAAGAGAGTAAAAACGTGTTTTGCATGACTAGATAAGGGTATTTATATTTACTTGCTTGTGCTTAAATTGCCCTTGTGAAAATCGATGATGATGGCCTCAGCTATAAAAGCCTGTGGAAGACAACACCCTTTAAATTTTACTCACTGATGTTACAAGTGATTGGATGCTATTAGACACTCTTTTAAGAAGATTTATGATAATAAGTATTCCTCACAAAGCCTGTAATTCTGGGGAACAAAAAGTAATGCTGTATTCATTGTGTATGATTAATGACTCCCACCTAATGAGGAAAAGCATTTGCAGGACTAATCTACAATTGTAAGTGAAAATGAACTTTATAAAGAGGTTTTTCTTGTTAATGTCAACAAAAGAAACTATGCATATGCAAGATATTTGCAAGTATTTGCATCAACTAGCAAGAAACATTACATTCAGCAATAAGACATTCTGTTGATCTGTATCATAATTAAGAATTCCCATTCTGCAACATCTCACAACTTTAAGTCTACTTCATAAAACTAAGTTAGCCGGGCGGTGGTGGCGCACGCCTTTAATCCCAGCACTCGGGAGGCAGAGCCAGGTGGATCTCTGTGAGTTCGAGGCCAACCTGGGCTACCAAGTGAGTCCCAGGAAAGGCGCAAAGCTACACAGAGAAACCCTGTCTCGAAAAACCAAAAAAAAAAAAAAAAAAAAAAAAAAAACTAAGTTAGTAGATTGTCTTGACCCCTGAGATACACCATGAAGATATATAAATGAATGGACCTATACAACCCCAATAAACAAAGTAACAATATGATTAAAAACCAATTGTCTTTCCTTAAAAGCTAAAGAGGCAATACTCTGTATTGAGGTTTTTTTAGAAGTATTTTAAAAATTACTTTTATTTAATTGCATGTGTGTGAGTGCATCTCTCTGTGTGTAAGTGTATGTGAGTACAAGTGTCAGAGAAGGCTAGAGACTTCACATCACTCTGGAACTTACAGTAGGTTGAGAGCTGCCCAACATGGATGCTAGGAACCAAACTCTGGTTCTCTGAAAGAGCACTATGTGTTCTTAATCACTGAGTCATTTTTTTCAGCTCTTGTATTGTTTTCAAATTAGACAAATTGCAGTGTTTATTTTTAGTTCTAGCACATTTGAGAAAGTCAGGTGTCTATTAATGCTGGAGTCTATTATTTGTTTGTTTTCTAGCCATTGGGCTTTGGCGTCATAATCATATATCTTAGAAAATGCAATTGAAGCCTTATTGTGATGTTGAAAGCTTGTAAACAGAAAATGGCAAGCTTTTGTTTTTACCTCTGGTGCAGGTTTTTCTTTTGCTATTGTACTATGTTAATTCACACATTTGAATTGGATCCTAAATCAGGAAACAGCTCACTAACTGAATAGATATCAAAGTTAAAAGTTTCATTCTATGAAGACAATAAAACTAATTCTTTTCTTAATGTTTTTATAATCTTGTACATATAAAGGCATATGCTTTTCTACACATAAAGCAAAATAAAAACTTGTTTTTTTCTTAAAGTTTTTTGATACTTTTTTTTGATACTAACTTCATTTTAAACAACAAAGTTATGGGTTGTTTTATCTTTGGACTTGTTTCTACTGCATAAATCAGCTCTGACATATATTTTCTTTCTTTTGACAGCGCCAAATCACTTTTAAGGATGCTGTATAACTGAAATAGATCAAGTCAGTGTTGATACCCACCTGTCATCTGATTAACTTTAAATCTGTATTGCCTTGCATATCAAGGAGAAATATACATCCCCCAGCTAGCCAATATCTGCTTCTGAACACAGATTCTCTTTTCTTCTTTCCTTGCTTTTAGTGGCTCACATCTCAAATGGTTTTCTATAGCTTGAAGCTGCATATTAGCATCTATTTTACTTATGGCTTTGTATAGAATAAATACTCTGTAGCACTCAATTGAGGTTTGTTGATTGACTGCAAACCCTGCTTCATCCTCGTTCTTTGTCTCATGATTCACTCCTTGAGTGTGACAACCAACCTACATTCTATTACTATTAACTCCAAGTATTAGGTTCATCCTCTCTCTCATGGGGTGAGAAGTGTCTTGGCAACACTTCATTCCAGTTTGAACTCAAAGAAAGCTACAACTAGTTACATATCAATTAACTCATACTGTTCCACAATCATACATGAGGGGATGAGGATTCTTCTATGATAATACTGTCTTGTGGGGTCCCTACCCAATTCTTAGACATAAATACAATGACAATACTCTTAGTAAAGCACTCTGCAGGACAGTACACAGACAGGCTGAGATTATGATTTTTTTATGTATAAATTCTATGATGTTTTGATGCCCAGAAATGGCATGTTCTCACTCCAACCTCTGACACAAGATTTCCAGAGATCAGAAAAGGAGTCAACAGTAGTGAAATCTTGCATAAACAATGTAGGAGGAGCTATCACCATGGAGACAATCTTTGGAGGTATAGTAAAGCAGTGGTGGAATAGGAGCTCAGGGTTTTTAAATTTTCCTTTTAGTTGAGAAACAAATTCGTAAAATGCTCCCACAACACTGACCCATGTGTATGGCTTTTCACACCTGTGGTCTTCATTGCCACTTTACCACAGGACAGGATGCTCAGGGTACAGCAAGCAAAAGGCACTGAAAAGCACCAATTTCTCTGATCGAATTAGTTGCCTAATAGAAAGCTAGATAAACAATTTTGAACTTGTGTGAGATGAATCAGATAGCTTCTATGTGGTCTAATCTCTGAGCAAGAAAAATATTCTTACTTCTAAGTTAGTTATGATTTTAGAAGAAGTGAAAAGGAAGTCCAAATCTCATACTAGAAGTATTTAGAAATTTTAGGATATCATTAACTTGCTTTGCTATGTATGGATACCGAGTATAAAACCAATTTCTGCAAATTTGGCATTCATAGTTTGCTCCTTATTAGTCCTGGTGTTTCTTAATATTCAGGCTTGATTCTTTGGAAAGATAAAGATCTCTACTGACTTTAATTATAATTGTTAACACAAAGACTCTGACATCTTAAAACCTCTGTGAGTTACACTTTTCTTTGCATTGGGAACCTTCTAGAATTTCCATTGGTTCATATTGCATCTGCAAATAAAGTATGTTTTAATTTCTTTGAAGTAACAAATCCTTATGGATATCTTTTCTTATCCTCTCATATACTTTCTATTTGTATATATGTATAAGAGAGACATAGAAAGCAGGTGAGAGGGAAGCACTAATGGTTCCTTGGCTATAGAATAGCAGTAACTGAATGACAAAACTTAGCTTTATTCAGATGGCCTGAAAATCAAAGCCACCTGTGCTCATCATACTGCCCTGTGTAGTAAACTATTCTCACTAGACCATTTCACTGATTCCATCAACACGATGAAATTCTTGCCCAGAACATATATATTAAATGTTACATTAGAGATACAGAAAAAGACAGTGAAATGAATGTCAAACTGTTAAAAAATAAAAGACAATGTGTGGTGGTATTTTACTTGTACTGAAGTAATTCAGCCAATGGGCTCTCTACAATCTGGAATTCCTCTGCCTACTCTGTTACCAAAAGGATGGCCTCTCATAGTTATTGATTTAAAAGACTGTTTCTTTTCAATACCGTTACAAGAAAAAGACAGAGAAAGATTTGCTTTCACAGTGCCTACTTAAAATAATTCTCAACCGGTTAAAAGATTTCAATGGAGGGTCCTCCCACAGGGAATGTTGAATAGCCCAACTCTGTGCCAATATTTTGTACAACAGCCATTGGAAGTGATACGTAAAAAATTTCCTAAATCTATAATTTATCATTATATGGATGATATTTTAATAGCTGACTCAAATGCAGATACTTTAGAAAGAATGTTTGAAGACGTAAAGAAAATTTTGCCTTGCTGGGGATTACAAATTGCTCCTGAAAAGATACAAAGAGGAGATTCTATTAATTATTTAGGATATAAAATAGAGCTACAAAAAATTAGACCCCAAAAGGTGCAAATTAGGAGAGATAGACTACAGACTCTTAATGACTTTCAAAGATTATTTGGAAATATTTCTCATCTACGAACTATTGTTGGGGTAAAAAATGATGAACTGCATAATTTGTTCAAAACCTTAGAAGGTGACAAGGACTTAAATAGTCCAAGAGAGTTATCACCTGAGGCTGAGAAAGAATTGGCCTTGGTAGAAAAGAAAGTACATGAAGGGCACATGGATCGTATTGATCCAAAGCTGGATTGCATTTTGGTTATTTTACCTTCTAGGCATTCTCCTACAGGAATATTAATGCAGAGGGAAGATATTATATTAGAATGGATATTTTTACCAAATAAACCAAACAAAAAATTAAAAACTTATGTGGAAAAAATCTCTGACTTGATTTGGAAAGGAAAATTGAGACTTCATCAATTAGCAGGAATAGACCCAGCAGAAATTGTCGTACCTTTAACTAAGGAGGACATTAAAAAATTATGGACAGAAAGTGAACCTTGGTAAAGAGCTTGCAGTAATTTTTTGGGAGAAATTAACAGCAAATATCCCAAAAGTGATAGAATTGATCTTATGAAGAGAGCTGATTGGATCTTGCCTCGAATTGTACGGGTAAAGCCCATATCTGGAGTTCGTACATTTTATACAGATGCCAACAAACTAGGAAAGGCAGGTTACAAATCAGAAAATTTAAGTAAAGTGGTTCAAAGTCTTTATAATTCAGTTCAAAAATCAGAATTATATGCTATTCTGTTGGTATTAATGGATTTTTCAGAACCTCTCAACATAGTAACTGACTCTCAGTATGCTGAAAGAGTAGTATTACATATTGAGACTGCAAATTTATCCCTGATGCTTCAGAATTAACTTCATTATTTATTCAATTACAAGATACAATCAGGAAAAGGAGTCATCCTTTATATATAACTCACATTCGATCCCATACTGGTCTGCCAGGCCCTCTAGCACAAGGCAATGATGAGATTGATAAGTTATTAATAGGAAATGTGCTGGAGGCCTCAGAATGTCATAAAAAACATCATGTCAATAGTAAAGGTTTAAAAAAGGATTTTTCCATAACCTGGCAACAAGCCAAAGAAATAGTAAAGAAATGTCCTACTTGTTCCTTCTACAATCAAACACCATTACCAGCAGGATGTAACCCAAAGGGTACTCAAAGGAATGAAATCTGGCAGATGGACGTGTTTCACTTTGCAGAATTTGGAAAACTGAAATATGTACACCACACTATCGATACTTATTCAGGATTTCAGTGGGCAACTGCTTTGAGTTCTGAAAAAGCTGATTCTGTAATCACTCATTTGCTAGAAGTTATGGCCATCATGGGTATACCTGCACAAATCAAAACTGACAATGCTCCATCATATGTCTCTCTTAAAATGAAACAGTTTTTTGCTTATTACAATATAAAGCATATTACAGGCATACCACATAATCCTACAGGTCAAGCAGTTATAGAAAGATCAAACAGAACTCTAAAGGATATGCTAAATAAACAGAAAGGGGCAACAAAAACCCCCAGAAATAGACTGCATAATGCTCTATTAACTTTGAATTTTCTTAATGCCAATGAGAAAGGAACAACAGCTGCAGAGAGACATTGGATAATAGAAAAAACTACAGAATTAAATCAGCCTATATATTTTAAGGATGTGCTGACCTCAGAATGGAAACCAGGGTATGTGTTACATTGGGGACGAGGTTTTGCTTTTGTTTCTACAGGAGAAGATAAGTTGTGGGTACCATCAAAATTGATAAAGGTTCGATTTGAACAAGAGAAACCTCTTAATTAGAGGAGGTGATAGCTCATCAACCAACATGAACATCCAATTTAAACTAACTTATACCAGTAACACATGTCTTTTCATTTAATCAGATAATAACTTGCCAAAAAGGAACATTCCCAAAATTAGTCTTGGGGAAAGGTTTTTGTTTTTGTCTTTTAGGAGAATGAAGGTTAAGGAATCTGAAGAACACTGGACAAATAAGACAACTGAAGAAAAGGGACAAATCATCTATCCCAGGAAGCAGAGTGAAATGGCGTATGGGTATATATTATCTAAAAAATTTTATGTCTTCCTAAATGTTTGTTTCTGCTTTTCTCTAAAGATTTAACACTATTGGTCTTCTAATAGTCCCAGTCCAATTAAAATTTAAAGCTGACTTTGGAGTTGGAGAATGGCTCTCTCCTTCTTTAAACTCAAGCATGTTGTTAAAAGGAAAATGCAAACTCCCTGTATCATGCCAGAATAAAAGAGCCATCTTCTGCTATGAGACAGGAGAAAAGCCAAATTAATTAAGGGACTATTCTATTACTAATATCAACTCTTTGATTCTATTCTGATTCTTTAAACTTTTCTTAAAGTATAAATTTTATATCAAAACTTACAAGATTTATATATATATATATATATATATATATATATATATATATATATATATATATACATTTTAAACTTTGCTAAGATATGAATGGTCATATAGAGTACTGATTAATTCTAAAAAAAAAAGGCTTCAATTAGCTGCATATATATGTCTTTGTGTTCGAGTCTCTTATCAGTTTTCTGCAGGAATTCACGGCCAGGCCTAACATCAACTGAAGTCTCCAGGAAGAAGTTGGGGCCCCACAACAACAACAATTCCACGTGGACAATAATAACATCACTAAGCTGACAAACATCATCTACAGATCAGCTTTGAACTACAAGGTGCTCAGAGCAATTTTGAGATGACTAGCTGAGATGATCCAGTCTCAAAGACTACTTGAATAAGGACTTGAGATAAACCCTGAACTTTGGCATTATACACAGAATGGATAATGAAGGATATAGTTACCTTTCCTAGAATTTGACAATTAACCTAAAATTTTTCTTTCAGGATAAAGATAACTTCGCCCATACCCAGCAGGAAGCAATTTTAAGAATACGACGCCCACATTCCCAAAGAGGTGGTGTGGGGTGGGTGGTTTTTTGGTCTTTTTAATGGGTTTTGGGTCTGGGATAATTTTCATTGTTTAGGGGGGTTGGTTACAAGTTGTTGTCAAGGGTTAGGAAAAAGACTAAACAGATTAGATTTAAGGTTCTTATTTTAAAAAAAAAAAGAGAAAGAAAGAAGAAGAAAAAGACAATTACTAGTTTTAAATACTTTACATTGGATTGGATTGTTTTATATTGTATACAAATTATATATATTGAAATTGATATTGTTAGAAAATGCTATATGTATATTTCTAATTGTACTTATATCGTTCATTTAACAATGCAATTTTCTGATCCTTGAATGTTATTATTACCATTAGGATATAAAGAAATGATAGTTAGTAGTTAGACATTACAATAGAACTTGTAGTCATATTAGATATGTTTTAAAAATTGAGCAGATATATTTTAGATAGGTCATCTTCAAACCCTTCAGAGATCTACAGAATATGGCATTTAAAATGTTTTAATAACTTAGAAAATTTTTCTTTTTTGTTATGACTATGAGACATGTCGGCTCCTGGCAGTACCAATCTACTTCAGAGAAAATATGGGCATTGAAGAAACTGCGTATGGAGTTAGCTTTCATTGTGGCAAAAGTTAGCCACTGGACAACAAAGTATCCTCAAATCAACTGATGACAAAATGGACAGACAGGACATGAAACAAAGGACTACTGATTCTTGCCTAAACAAGCGTGGTTATGGCTTTATCAAAAGGCATCTTCTGAGGCCAGGACAATATGGCACCATCCCTGACGTGGCCTTCGCAACTCGGAAAAGGTACAGTGCCCTTTTCTTCGAAGGCAGCTGAACAGGCAGTGGGCCGATGGCTTCTGATGTGCTATGGAACAGCAGCTGAAACAGTTATTCTTGAAGAGTAACTAAGCTCATGCCTCTCAATAGTAGACTGGCATTTGATAGAGAGATGTGGAGAAGAATGGGATGCTGAGATGAAGCCATATGTACACAGCCAAGAAGAATGGAGAGCTGAACTAAAAAAAACCATCAACATTTTCCAGAATTTAAAATCCTGAATCATGACATGACATTAGTGGAATTCAGGTGTTTCTGGTGCATGGACTGCTCTCACCCAATGTGAGGTTGAACTGTTGACCTTGTGTACATCCTACTTCACAAATGAGTCTGTCAGATATGCTAAGCCTATATAGGCTGAAGATGATGCCCCAGCATTGCGGAGAAACCTCAGGTGACTGTCCAGGCAGTTGGCTGTTTCTGTCAACTCACAAATTTTTTGGAAGTTGCTTGCATGCACTTTCTGTTTTTATTTTTGTTAGCTAATATTATTTCCTTCTTGGGTCTCTGAGGGAGTTGAAGATTAGTTAGTTATAGTTGAAGGTTAGTTAGTTGAAGATTAATTAGGATAGAAAGTGAATTAGATACATTTTGGACTTAACAAAATAGGATAATGAGATTATCATCTCTGAATTTGTCAAATACAAATGGACTAGATATTATTTAGACATTTATTATTTGTATTATTGTATATAGTTATTGTACTTTTGTATATAGTTTTTCTTTTGTTAGTTATAACCTTTTCCTTTTTTTTTCTCTTTTTATTAAAATAGAAAAGGGGAAATGTGGTGGTATTTTACTTGTACTGAAATGTGATTTTAATTGTATGTTAATAAATAAAGTTGCCTGGGGGTCAGAGTTATAGAGCCATAGCAAGTGCGTGGCGGTGGTGGCGCACGCCTTTAAGGACCTGGAGGGCGGTACATACAGGCAATGACAAGGCAGTCACGTGTTTAGTTTACAACCAATGAGAAGGCAGAACATCTAGACTATTTAAAGACATACACACAGGAAGTAGGCCTCTTTTTCGGAGAGCTCTCTTGGCTGAAGCAGGATAGCTGAAGCAGGAAGGGTAAGGCTCTTAGTTCTGACCTCTTGGCTTTCTTCTCTGAATCGGCTTTGTGTTTCTTATTTAATAAGACGGTTGGTTACATCTACAACAATGTCTACCAATGATTTACCCCCAAGCCCACTGAATCTCATTGACTGCAACCCAAGTTCTTCTATATATGAATCTTTAACCATGTTATGACTCTTGCTGCTTTAGGAAGACAGAAAGTCCCTAAATAAATCTGAGGCAGGTTTTTCTTAAAAGTACACAATATTTGTCAACAATGTTTCTAAGGATCCCTTTTTCCTCCAATGGTTCCTTAGGGTTCTGTTCTGCACTTCTCATATTTTTTTTTCTTTTTCTCACATCTGTCCTTGAGTTCAGAGAACAGAGTTGGTAAAGAATAGAAGAGAAATTTGTATTTAGCATCCTCTTGTTTCTATAAGAGCATATGACAGCTTCCAGACACTAGACATCCACAAACTAAAATATTTTCACAAAAAGTCTGTTTTATCAAGATGCCTGAATATCATTTATACACAGGCTACCACGAGAAGAAGCAAGAGCTGCCTGACTCCACCAGAGGGATGTTTTATGTTGAGTTAGTCTGTCTATTATAAGAAAATCGGAAGAGGAGACGTTCTATCCACCATCCTCACTCAAATTGGCTACAATTTTGGAGAATTATTCAAAGTTCATTGCCAGTGAGTCACTAAAAAGAATTAAATGCTAACTATAGTATGTTTGCTCCACTCTCAGATGCACTGTATGGTTTCGGATCTGATGTTGTAAGACTAGAATAGAGTGACTGCAGAGGATTAGTTAAATATAAGGAGGAAACTACCTGGCAAGATGGAACATAAACCAGGAAACTACATCCTGTTAAGCACATGCTGATGAATGAACTAGTCTTAACAGAATTTCTTTTCAGGTACTAAAGTAGCTTAAAAGCAATAAAAATTTAATTGGTTAATTGACATGGATCTTTAGACGGCAAACTGCCATGAGATCGGACCATCAAGTGGCAGGTGATGTCACTGTACAACTCTTCATAAAAGATAACTAATGAGTTCTAAAGCATGTTTGCCTTCTATGGTACTGTTTTAGAGGAAAAGCTTAATAATCCCGATTTTATGGTAGTGTTGTTTTGCTCTGTGTTTGGTCTACTTTTATTGTGGTATATTTGGTATTTTCTCAATTTTATTCTTGAGAATTGATAGTCATTTTTAATTCTTTGAGTATTATATAGATGTATATGATGCATCTTAATCATATCTACACTGTTTTCTATTGCCAATGCTGCCTGTCATCCTTCCAAAACTTCAACAGTGCTTTTTTTTTTTTTTTTTTTTTTGGTTTTTCAAGATGGGGTTTATCTGTGTAGCTTTGTGCCTTTCCTAGAACTCACTTTGGAGACCAGGCTGGCCTTGTACTCACAGAGATCTGCCTGCCTCTGCCTCCCAAGTGCTGGGATTAAAGGTGTGCGCCACCACCGCCCGGCTTCAACAGTGTTTTAATTATTAGGATTAAATAGAATTACAGACAAAATAATACAAGAGATAAATTTTATGTGCTAATAGCAATTTGGCTGTGTGTGTAAGGCCAGTGAGTAAAACTTTTGTATGTTATGATATCAGTATATTTTCCCATATACAACTCTTGATACATTTTATGGAAACAAATTCTGTATTTCTATTACATGGTTTTGATCAGACAGCAGAATAACTGTCATTCTGGAAGGTGAAGTGGAGAAATAAAACCTACCCATTAGAAATGCGGGAGGCTGTGGGTCAAGAAATTCACAGGAAATTCAATGTGATTTTAGAAAATGTCTTTAATTACTAGGTTGACATTATTCAATAGTAGAAATAAAAATCCAGAATTTAAGGGTAAATTTTATAATTGAGCTACTTTGGAAACAGTGACCACCCTAAAGTTTATCTGTAATAGAACTTTGGGGTGCACACCACTACCTATTACAAGGTGTAGGATGAGAATCAGGGATGATTCCAGCAGGTGGAGGGAAGAGCAACTCACCCAAGGTGAGGAATAGAAGGAAAGAACATTCTTGAGAAGGAGATGTGTCATGATTTTCTGATACAGATCACAGAACAAAGCACCAGTGCCTGAGAATAATACAGTATATTCCAGATGGAGTTTAATAATCTATCAGATTTTGTTCACTCTTCTTGGTTTGTTTTAATCTTGCTCATCAACAGTAGAGTATACTTCCATTGTAGAAGAACAAAGATTTGCCTTTGTCTTCTGTTCTCATTCTCAAGAACCTGACCCTCACAGCTGGTTATTCATAAAACATAAAATATGACATGCTCCTGTCCTGAAACAGAGGGCCTTGGATGTTGGCAAGCTGGATTGGGAAAATGTGAATCCACTTAGTTGATGAGTGGAGCAGTCAGAGTAGAAGGGGTTTGACTCATCGTTGCTGTGGGCTTAGAGGTTTTCTTTTTTTTGAATACTGTTTTAGTATTAGTCTCCCATCTTTCACTTTCCTCAGTGATGAAATAATGGTGGAAGTATGGATAAAGTAATATATGGGGCTTGGATGATTTGTTTCTATTATAACATTTATTTGGCTCATTACTTTCTTGGGGGTTTCTTAGAGATTTGGGTAAATTTAAGATTTCCCCAAAGCTTCATAATTAGTGTTTCTGAAACACCAAGAGAGCATGTAAAATCCTCTTTTATTTAATATCATCTTGACATTTCACTTGTAATGTGAAAGAGATTAAAGGATCGGTGTTTAATTCTCTATTTTTATATCTCATACGTTGCTAAGCATACCCATTTTAACCAGTAGTTTTCTCTGTAACATGTAACACTATACTGTGTTTAGCAGAACTAAATGGTTTTTAAAGTTTGTGATGAGGAACATTTTGAGTTTTGCATTTGTTTTGTGTATGCATCGTGTGACTTTTAAATGTGACCTTCATTCAGTTTGCAGATCAGAAATAATGGGCTTGCCAGCCTTCTCCCAGGTGTTAATGAGAACCTATGTAGCTCTAGAAGTCTTAGAATATCTGACATAGTTTTGAACTAATACATATTTTATGCTTCCCATTGGAGCTATTTTTCAAGCATTATGTCAGATAGTTTTTTTTTTAAAAATTCTCTTATATATATTTTGTTTTTTTGTAACGTCACAAATGGGTATATACTAAATATTTAATAAATACTTTAAAAGGACGTAAAAAGGTGTAAAGTAAAATGTTCACAAGCTCTATATTTTGATTCTATGTAATTGATACCCACATTATGCAAAGACCAAAGGATAATATCTCACTCCTTTTTTGCCCATGGCAGTTTTTACTTTATAGGTGTTTAGACTGAATGAACGTGATGACAGTTTGAGAAGTCTTAGCCAAGAGATGAAAAGCAAAATAAAAACGTGCCATGATTTTTTTCTGAGATCACACTTTGAGTGCCATTTTTCAAGATTTTAAAGAAACAAAAGAACTACAAATGATAGTCTCAGTATTTTTTAAATAAAAAATAAACATTCAATACCTCATATTACTCAATGTTTCAAAAGAGGTGTATGAAGATGCTTGGTGACTAAACATTTGCATTTTTTAAGGCCTGGGCATGGATTAGGATAAGAGAATGAAGACCTTCCAAAAGTGTGCCTCTATGGCTCTATGTAGTCCCAGTTCAGGAGCTCGAGCACAAAGGTCTGAAACCATGTTTTAGAGCAATATGAATTTTTATGCATAACTAGAATTGTACTGGTTCAGGATTATTCCTTATATTGCAACTACTGTGAGCTACTTACTTACCTCAAGTGTGAAACTCAGGGCACTCAGAAAAGAGTCATCCTGATAAACTATTTTAATGCAGTGTTTAAAGTAATAAAAATCGTTACAAAAGGCAAAAAGTGATAATTATGAACCTTTTGGGTGCAGATGCATTGCATATGGCTCAATAAGCTGCTGTGTCTTAACCTCAAAACACAACGAACTGAAATGTTCAAGAACTGTTTTTAATCCGAGAGTGGGATAAACTTTGGGGCAAACGACCTTCCAAGTGTCCTGTGGTCCCTGGATTCCCAGTGTTTATGTGCTGCTTACTCGCTATTATTTGTAATCATTCTTTTCTAAGACTAGTGGAAGGGAAACATTACTAAAGTCTACCAAAGTGCTAGACCATAGAATTTAAATAATAACATTGTCGATCTCAAACTAGAGAGGACTTTGAAATATCCTGTGTATAGGAAAATACCTATATTTCAAGTTATAACTGTTTTGAAAGAAGAGGAAAAGTAGCAATATAAATTCAATAGAAATAAGTAATGGTAAATCAATAGTTTATTACTTGGCAGATTTTCCTCCCTTCAGATAAAACATTGAACTGTGTTCAGAAGGAACATGACTCCTGTGTTTAGTGAGATCTGTTCCCCCAAAGTGAGCGGTGACAAGGTAATCGATGGTTTTGAGATCAATAGAGCAAAAGCAGTCTAGGTGTATTTGCCAAATATTTTGGTGGAATAAAATGCTTTCTTTGCCTTTATTAGTCACTAAACATTTTACATTTACATAAACATTAAACATTTTATAAGAATAAAAAGTTAAAAGTAATGTTTGCTATTTTATGTAGACCTTCTTAGTTTCTCTGATAATATTATAATTTACCATCTATATGGCATGTATTCCTAAAAGGAGATAATAAAGGAACATTGTCACAATTTAAACACAATTTATTTTTTCATAAATTAAAAGGGGCCCTCTCATGATATACAGAAAGGAATCATATCTCAGTACAATGGACAGACTTGAAGATTAACAATCCAAGTTATACAAGAAAGAACATGAGATAGATTGAATTAGAAGTCCTGCTAGGAGTTCCTGTGGGAAACAATCCCACAATTTGAATGTAAGAAATGGATAATTTGTATATCTCATTCATCTGCACAGTGGGAAGACTGTGAGAGCTCAGGGCAGATGGAGAAACCAAACCCATTCAGCATGAGAAAAACCACCTGTCCAGTGCTGTGCTGTGTGAATCCTTCCAATAATTTTATTTCCTGAACTATGAATGGCAAAGTGCAAAAGTAATGCAGCATTTGAGCAGACATAAAATGCAAGCAGGGGTTGTATGAAACATGACCGCTCCTAACTTTATCCTCAAGTTTCAAGAAATGACATATGAAGCACATGAAATTATGTTAGCTGGTCTAACAGGATTAGCTATCTGGACTGTCATCAGGTGGCTATAAGGACGTAGGTAATTACTGATAGATTTCAAAATCCACTGTGTGGATAGATCGTAATAGGGAATACTGAGAACCAAAAGACAAAATGAGACATGAAAATTTAGCAACTATTTGTACAAAATCAAGAGAAAAGATAAAATAAGCCACTGCAAGTAAGACTAGTGATTTTCTGTGGGGAACTGGGAGCTCCTCGCTGCTTCAGAGATTCGTTTTGGACCTTTGAAAATAGCCTGGTACAGCAAAAAATTGTTAAAATGAAGATACCGTTCCCAAGAAGATAGGCAGCCAATTCAGTAATTTTACTGAATGTAAGAAAGTAAGGTTTATATCTTAAAACTTTCTCTATTGTTAGTTACAGGGCGCTCTGTAGATGAAATTCTAAACAGTCTTAGTAAACAAGAAACACAGAGCCAAATACAGAGTTAAAGCCAAAGAGATCAGAGCAAGAGCCATGACTACCTTAACTGACCACCTCACCACCATCACTTCTCCTGAGAGAGACCTTCTTCCTGTCTGACTTGTCTTTTTATTGCCTTTCTGTCCTGCCTTCTCATTGGCTCTAAACCCAACCACATGACTTCCTCATCACTGCCTGTCTATACAGACCTCCAGGTCTCTATGGTTGGCACTGGGATTAAAGGCTCTGGTCACCATGCTTGGCTGAGTCTTTGACCACACAGAGACTCTGCCTGCCATGTGATCGGATTAAGGGCATGTGCTACCACCAACGAATTTCTGCTTACTGACCGCTTGTACCTCTGATCTCTAGGCAACTTTATTTATTAACATATAAATAAAATCACATTTCAGCACAAATAAAATATCACCATAGGGCTCAAGTGTCTAATTGTGGGGCTGAGGGAAAAAAAAATTGAGGATTCAAAGCCAGCCTATATGGCCTAGTGAGATTCTCCTTAACAACCTCCCTGCATATGTAGGTATATGCACATATCTGAATGTCAACACCAAAATAACTGGACATTTAATTTACCAGATCAGACCTATTCATACATGTACTTAAAAATTGTTATGATACTGTTCTATTGAGCCATGATAATATATTATAAAGCATAGATATGTGTCTATTTTGAGAAGCAATTTAATAAAAGAAATAAAAATTATGTGTATTTCTTGGAGAAAGAATAAAAAGGATTTCTTTACCACTGTCTGTTAAGAAGGCAGGATGACTATGGATGTGGCTACAAAGCTTAGACTTGATATCAGAACTCTGTCTTTTGGGACTCCGTTCCCTAGTGGACTGCTGTGATCCAGAATGGAAGGCATGCCCACATTACACATAAAAGAACAGTGCCTGCTCTCTCAATTTTGGTGTTGTGGGGACTAAACTATGTAAGGGGTCTGAAAGTATTTGTAAGTGTAAGGTTATTTTATATATCATTTTCTAAAAGCTTGAATATTAAAATGATTTAGTAATTGGCTGTGTAATGTTTCCCTTGTGGAGAGAAAATAGCCTGACAATAGGGATGGGGTGGTCCCAGTGGCACAGACTGACCGACTCAGCTGCCACCCAGGGCTTTGAGTGGGCACTTCCCAACACCTACTCCATCTATGGACTGCTGGAGTGTGTGGAGAGATTCGTGCTGCTGAACCACAGCCACAGGGTCTCCATGACTGGGGCAACACAGGATATCTGAAAGGAGTTTCTCTGCGGGTCCAGTATTGATGGTGTGCCAAAGCCACAGGCCTTGACCTGACCAACAACACACAGCATAATGAACATTGGCTAGTGAGGCTATTTGGACAAAAGGGTGTAGTGCATGATACACAGCAGTTCCCAATGTCACTAAAACTAAAGAAGAGGCAACGGAGAGTGGGAAAGATGGAGGAGCAAAGTGATTTTTTGTTTGTATGTTTTTAATTAATATTCATGTCTGTATTTTGTATTTCTTATTTTATTTCTTTTTAAGTGTTCCTTTGGTGGGGGACACTAAAGGGGTGAAGGGTGGATATACAGGGACTGGGGAAATTAGTGGGATTGGGGCATATGATGTGAAATTCCCACAGAATCAATAAAAAAATTATTTTAAAAAGAACAACTTATGGGAGAGAAGTTTTATTTTGGCTCATAGCTCTGAAGGCACAGTTCAGGGCATGGATGTCCTAGCAATAGGCATTTGAATAACTGATTACTTAGCTGTTTCTCTTAATGGTAATTTCTACAAAGTTTTGAAACTTATACTTTGAGATGTAATATTTGAAAGATAAAAGTATTTGTATCCTTGAGAAAAATGAAAGAAGAAATGATGAGGCACATTTGGCAGTAGTAAGTAAAAGTTAGTATTATGGGAATTTATTATATGAAAAATGATTGCCCTAAATAAGGGCCTAAAATTATACTGTGTGTATAACATTTTAGAGTACATTGTTTTTCTGTTCTCTGTCTTCCCCCTCCCCTTTTCCATCCTTTTCTCTCTTACATTATGCCTTTTGGCCACAAAAGCAACACTTTGGAGAAGATTAACGACAGGAGTGTGAAAAAGAGAGAGTACTTATTTAAAAATTAAATCAGTTCCTAAGAGGACTTTCTCTCCTAGCTTAGGCATGTGTGCTTACCAAGAAAAAAGTTTAGAAATTTAAAACTAGGGTTCCCACTTAACCCATTGGATTAAAAGGACCTAAGATATGACATAAGGAAATCCTCAGTCCTACTATTTTCCTAGTCAGCCAAGAGAATCAAATGCTTTTACAAGGATTTTCTTGAGAAGTCCTCACGGCAGAGAAGGATCAGGATACCAGAAATGAGTCTTGGTTCCTACTAACAAGCTCCAAGTTCAAGGTTAAAATCTAGTCTTTATAACTACCCACAGTATATTTTGGAACTGATAAGAGATCATACTCAAGGTGAAGTGCTATAACTATCAAGGTTACCTTCTTGTGACCTTTTTAACTTTCTTTTTATTTATTCTTTGTGCATTTCACATCATGCATCTCCACTTCATTCGTTTCCCCATCCCTTTGTATCTGCCCTCTGCCCTTGCAACCTCCCCCTTACAAATAAAATAAAATTTAAGAGAAAAAAAAAGGAAAATTCAGTCTCACCATGGAAGCTTGTAGCATGAATCTTAAATTGTCTTAAAATCAAACCTGGAGCCAGGTATTGGGGTGAATGCTGGAAGATCAGAGAAGTGTAACAAGCCACGGCTTCCTCACCTTGCCAATTCCTCAGCTGATCCTGTTTCCTCAGACTGGAAGCCTCTGAATCCTCTTCCGGAATGAATCTCAGCTGAACTGTATTGCTCAAAAGCCTAAAAGCTTAACCAGGCTCTAGTTCCTGGTCCTCAGGCCTTATATACCTTTCTGATTCCTGCCATCACTTCCTGGGATTAAAGATGTGAGTCACCATGCCTGCCTGTTTCCAGTGTGGCTTTGAACTCACAGAGATTCAGAAGGATCTCTGTCTTTGGAATGCTAAGATTAAAAGTGTGTGTGCCACAATTTTCTGGCCTCTATATCTAGTGGCTGTTGTGTTCTCTGACCCCCCAGATAAGTTTATTAGGATGCCCAATATATTGGGGGACACAATATATCACCACAGAAGCTGCAGTGTGACACAGTGAGTTATGCAATAAACCCTTCTGTCCATATATCTTTACTTGTAAGTGTTCATTGCAAAGAGTCATTGGTCCGTTTTGAGGCCTCCGGGTTTCTGCTACACTATTGATTATGTGACCTCACTGGGACTCCTCTTGGATATCCTGTTTTTGCCCCATGCCATGGAGATCTTTGTAGCTTTGTATCTGCAGGATTGACCCTTTCATGTTTTCTAGCAGATCATAGATGGGGTGGATGTTGGGATGGGCCAATTCATAACCCTGGTTCTGGGCCTGGGTAGTTGCAGGGTTGGTCAACCCACCAGCTCTCCCTTTTTCTCACCACCAAGTTGAGCTCTCCAAAGTTGTCCTGTCTAGCTCACCTTTTGCAAAGATGAGCAAGGGGGAGGCCACTTCTCCTGCTTTCATACCCTCAGAGTTGGCTCTCCCATATCTACACCATGAGAGCCAGCTCCCCTGAGTTGGTCAGGCCAGGTGCAGGGCTCAATCTTCCGAGTGCTTCGGGGTTGTGGGGGGCAGGGACAACTCTCCCACCTGCCACAAGTGGCAAGGGATGGTGGGAGGAGGGGAGGTGGGGAGGGACATCTCTTCCCCTCCATACCACCATATGGTAGATTGGGGGGGGGCAGATCTCCCATGCTCGTGACCTTTTTAAAAAAAAAAATTGATGGAGTTGATCTGTTTATCAGTAACACCAGTGAGGGAGCAATTCATAGCTATGATAAAGATTTTTATTTTTTATGACGCTGCCATTTCAAGAGATAGAGTGACCACATGTGTGAAGCTCCTAAACAGATCTTAAGCTGGGCAGTGGTGGCGCAGGCCTTTAATCCCAGCACTTGGGAGGCAGAGGCAGGTGGATCTCTGTGAGTTCAAGGCCAACCTGGGCTACTGAGTGAGTTCCAGGAAAGACTCCAAAGCTACACAGAGAAATCCTGTCTCAAGAAAACAAAAACAAAACAAAACAAAACAAAACAACACAACAACAACAACAACAACAAAAAACCAGATCTTGAACTCACAGAGATCCGCCTACCTCTGCCTCCCGAGTGCTGGGATTAAAGCTGTCTCAAAAAACCAAAAAAACAAAACAAAACAAAACAAAAAACAAAAAAAAACCCAAACAAACAAAAAAAGCAGATCTTAACTGAGGCACCATATGGAGGTAATGCTACTGAGATGACGAATGTACAATTGCTGCAAATATAAAAACAGAACCCATGAGCCAGAAAATAACTGTGGTCCCAGGAGCCAACCAATCAGACCAGTCAGTGCTCACACTCACAAACACACACAGATACCTGCATGAATCTGGGAGTGCACACATACAAGCACACACAGTTAGAGCACTCTGTGCCTTTCAAGAGTATTTGATCTCATTTGCAGGAGATTTTACCAGGCCCACAGAAAAAGCAAAGATTGTTGGTGGTCCAAACTGATTTGTAAAGTCTTTCTCCAACTACATGTGCTGTATTTGGAAACAGGGAAAAGTTTGAGAGAGAGACACACACATACAAAACCCAACTAAGAGATTTATGAGGAGATTGAACATGGAGAGGGTTTGGATAGTAATGCAACTAAGTTAAAATTCACTTTTAAAAATTATATTTACCTTTGTCTGAACTTGTTAGTGGTCCTTGATAAAGCTAGTTTAAATGCAGACAATGACAAAAACAAAACAAAACAAAACAAAAAAACAACTCTTTTCTTATTAGTAATACTAGTCATGATCTGTACGTGAAGATTCTGTTGCAGTGTGTTATGTGACCACAGCGAATACCGGAATACTAACAAATTGCTTAGTTCTCGTTTACATGTTATTCGGCGTTTTCTTTTATAATAAAGTTCATTTTCTGTTTTTTTAACTTGCTGTTTGAGAATTTAGCACTTGGATACGGTTCGTTTTGACCGAACCCATCTCCACTCCTTGTCGCCAACCCCTCCTTTGTTATTTTTCCTTCCCTGCCTCATGAACTCCTTTTTTAAACCCAGGGAGTCCCCTTTGCGCTGTCTGTAGTGCGTGAGTACAGGGCCATCCGCGAGAACGTGGGCAGCTTATCTGGGACTGTGAAGTAGAGGGCTGCTGAGAAGCAGTGGGTCCCCCCTGCTCTCAACCGGGATTCGGGATACGCACATAAGCTCACAGAGGCTTGACTGCAGAGGTAAGATCTACACAAAATCAAGCCAGCAAAGGTTCCAGCTGGGGTGGAGGAGGGGCTCCCAAAGCTGAGGAGCTACTGGCAATTGATGTCTGCTGTGGGAAGAGAGAGATTACTTTCTGACTTTTAAGATATCTTTTGCTCTAAACTTTCTAACTGATCAGCTGTAGCATTAAATGTTAATGACACAGATATTAAACACATAAGCCAGTGAGAAGTTCAAGCAAGAAAACTGAGTTTTTTAAGAGAGGAATGCGCTTAAGCTTCAGCTTGTGAAATGGACATTTATCTATCCAGAGCTTGTCACGTGACTCAGACATCACTGTGGTATCTGGCACTGTCTTAGGCCCCAGATTCCTGTCTGCTGAAATCCTCTTCTGCGTGTCTGCCATTCTCTGGGTCTGTAAATGAAGCTGACTTTTGCTGTGGGATGTTCTGTATGGCAAATGTGTTGCTCTGATTGGTTGGTAAATAAAACACTTATTGGCCAGTGGCCAGGCAGGAAATATAGGCGGGACAAGGAGGAGAATAAAGCTGGGAAGTGGAAGGCTGAGTCAGAGACACTGCCAGCCGCCATGATGACAAACAGCTTGTGAAGATGCCGGTAAGCCACGAGCCATGTGGCAAGGTATAGATTTATGGAAATGGATTAATTTAAGCTGTAAGAACAGTTAGCAAGAAGCCTGCCACGGCCATACAGTTTGTAACCAATATAAGTCTCTGTGTTTACTTGGTCGGGTCTGAGAGGCTGTGGGACTGGCAGGTGATAGAGATTTGTCCTGCCTGTGGGCCAGGCAGGAAAACTCTAGCTACAGACTTTACAGTAGAGAAGGAAGAGGCTCAGCCAGCAGGGTCCCCTCATGCCAGCTTCCTACTCAGCTACCAAAAGTTGACCAGTTTGGTTCTCAGGTTGTCACAGCTTGTCCTTTTACACAAGCAGGCCCTTTGCCTGCCACTCTTCTCTCTTGAGCTCTGTCCTTGTCTCATGTCCAGATTCTCTTTTGGTCACCTAATTAGTGACAGAATCCCTCCAGTGCTGGTCTTCTGTTTGGATCCTATCTGTCTTCCCTTCAAAGAGCTGGTTAATTCTTCCTCAACACTGCTTCTGTAGGTGGGACAGAAGTTGTGTCAGATTTATCGTCTGTCCAGCTGAGTTTCAGAGTGCTCCCTGTAGAGGCACCTGCAGCCCATTGTGTTGAGCAGTCAGGGGGCCAAATGTTTGCTTATATCCCATCTGCTGTCTGTGCTGCTCCCACTGAGTTGGACTTCAGCTCATCAGGCAGTTTCCTCTTTCCACTTAGACTGTATGTCAGCGGTCCACATGTTTGGTTCTTCATGTCTAGGCCATATGATGTGCATTTGGGAACAGTGATAATTCTTCCATGGAAACTTTCATTAGGTTATATGCACGGTATATGTCTTTACATAATTAAAAAAATCTGACTCATAACTTACATACATAGTATAGATATATTAACTTTCAAACTGAAGTTTAGGGGTAAGATGGGCTTTAGGACTGAGATTAACTACAGGGTCATGTTCACACATTTATTATTTTTTTCTTTTACTTAAAATGTATTTTTTTATACAATATATTCTGATTATTGTTTTCCCTCTGTTAGGATTCTGCCACACTTTAGCTGCATGACTGTACATGCGCAGTTCAGGAACTAGACAAGGGGAGGGCTGGTGATCACATATGCGTGGCATGGTCACACAATCTGCTCATGCGTGGCCTGGCTCTGTAAGCCCACCTGCTCCTTTAAGAGCCATGACTCAGACTCCACTCTCTCTCTGTTCTGTTCTGTCTCCCCTAGGCCTGGTTCTTCTCCCCTCCCCCCACCCCTCTTCTTCCTAATAAAGCTCTACTATTAGGTAGTCACGGGTGTGCCTCGTGATCTTTTCACGTGGTAACCAGCGCCAGTAACCAGCTCTGCTTATGATTCTTTAACCCTCCCTCAACTTCTCCCAGATCTTCTACCTCCCCTGCCATCCAAATCTCTTTCTTTCCCTTGTTAGAAAAAAAAGACATCTAAAAATTAATAATAAAATAAAATAAGATAAAAATAAACAAATTGCAATATCACAAAACAAATACAAATGGTTAAAAATAGCTTTCCTCCAAAAAATGGCACAAGAAATACATAGATGCAGAGATATACAAGTTTGCATACACAAAAATCTCAAAACACAGAGCAAGAAACCATAATAATATGAAGGCAAATAATCTGTAGGGTTTAAAAACGAAAACATGCCCTGCCAAAGCATTATGAGACAAAGAACTTACAAAAATACAGAAATGCCATTGAGTTCATTATGTGATGGTCATCTACTGCTAGACTTGGGGCCTGGCCTTAAGAGTGGTTTTTATCCATTGTAAGATTCCATTGGAGGAAATGAATTGTCCTTTGGGAGCAGTTATCAATTGCAGATAGCTTCTGAGTTAAGAATGGGGACTCCTTTCTACTTCCACTCTCAGCACTGGGACCCCATCTGGCCCAGACCCACACAGGCCCTGTGTATGTTGCCACATCATCATAGAAGATTCCTCCTGCAGAGTAGATGGGAATAAATACAGAGAATCACAACTGGACAATGTGCAGACATTGAGAGACCTTGGAACGTTCAGTCCTAAATATGATATCGCCATCACATCCGTCCCCTCAGAGCTCAGGGAACCCCGCAGAAGAGGAGACAGAATGATTCTAAGAGCCGGAGGGGGTGAAGGACACTAGGGAAGCAAAGCCCTCTCAGCACAGCATGACTGGCACGTGTGTGAACACACGTCTACTTTTGAAGATGTGGATGTCATTCAGTGACAGTCTCCAACAACAATTTCAAGCCATTTCTCAAGAACAGACCTTATTTTCTAAAATAAACTCCATCAAGTCTACCTACTTCTTAGAGAATAGGATATGGCTTCTTTTCACTGAATGAAGACATTTCTAGAAAATAAGGTATGCGTATACAAGGAACATTTGATTATGTTTACAATGACATATTTTGCGTACAAATCTTTCTTAGACATATGACTTAAGTTCACAATATCAGAAATCCATTTAGTTTTTAGATTTAGATTTTTTTGTGTGTATAAACATTTATTTCTTGAGAACTGTTACTATATAATCGTAGTGCTTATAAGAACAAAAACAAAACATTCTTTCAACTGAATCCCTCCTTCTGAAACTCTTCCATTTAAACAAATTGCTGTAAAGGTTTTATATATACTAGAATATGAAGTTCATCACTAGAATAGCAACAATTCACAAATAATTCAGAATCGTTTTTTTTTTTTTAAGGTACTTAAACTTTTAATCCTTCTGTATTGACCCTCCTCGTATCTGGTAATACAGGCCTATGCCACAAGAACAGTCTATATTTTTCTGTCTCTGAGTAACTTCAATTAACTTATTTTAAATATATAATTAATTATTACATATTAGACTTATTTGACATATACAATCAGAAAAAAATGTCATTTCACAAATAATTTTAAAATGAGATTGTAATCTATTTCCAACAACTAAATAAGCATTGTTTAAATATGTTAGAACTTTTGTTGGTATTATATTGGCAATGAAATGCATTTAGCATGATAATAATTATTTTTATAACTTTATATATAATTTCATGAAATCTTAGAGTATTCAGGGTAAAATTTATGTTAAATATTTTGATCACATATTTTTTTTCTTGAGTAAGACATTTAATGAAAATACCATTTAAAGTAATTTTTACTATTAAATAAAAACCAACCTGCTGTGGGATGTTCTGTATGGCAAATGTGTTGCTCTGATTGGTTGGTAAATAAAACACTGATTGGCCAGTAGTCAGGCAGGAGGAAGTATAGGCAGGACAAGGAGGAGAATAAAGCTGGGAAGTGGAAGGCTGAGTCAGAGACACTGCCAGCCGTCACGATGACAAACAGCATGTGAAGATGCCGGTAAGCCACAAGCCACATGGCAAGATATAGATTTATAGAAATGGATTAATTTAAGATATAAGAACAGTTAGCAAGAAGCCTGCTACGGCCATATAGTTTGTAAGCAATATAAGTCTCTGTGTTTACTTGGTTGGGTCTGAGCGGCTGTGGGACTGGCAGGTGAGAGAGATTTGTCCTGACTGTGGGCCAGGCAGGAAAACTCTAGCTACACCAACCAGAGCAATTATTAATAAAAATGGTTTGGAAAATAGATTTAGATTTTTTTCAAGAAAATCTTTTAATGAGGTCTTATAGAAAGTTCTATAAGTGCCAGTAATTTCTATCAAAGTCAACTGGAAAGCAACACACCACTCCTATTCTGTTGCTATTTATCTTATGCATAACTTCCTTATGATAGATTTAAAGTTTGTACATAAGAAAGATAAATCAATACTATTTATTAATTCAAATATTAATAATGTTTATACATTTAATATCATTGTGTGCCCTGATATTTTGAAAGCTAAGGAATAGGAAGTGGTATATTTAAAAATATTTTATTGGAAGATATTAAGGAACCTCTTTGAATGAAGTGTTTTGCTCAGATCAAACCTAGAAAATTCTTCCTGAAATATTAATGTTGATTCAGTATTGATTAAAATGACCTATATCAATGGTCTTTCTTCCTAGAGAGTATTTTCTTGTATGAGTTAATTTTTTTTGGCTTAATTTGGTTCTTGTCTTGTTCTGTTTATCTCTAAAACTACTAGACTCAAACTAGTGATGATAGTTGTAATTTCATTGTTTCTTCTTAATTCATATGAATTTCTCTCAATGCACCCAATTTCCATGCCACATCTCAATTTTGTTGATTAACTTTAAAGCCATTACCACGTTTTAGCCTAGATATTTAAATACAGTAAAATGTAAACTGTGCAAATTTCATATTTTCTGTACGCATTTGGCTCCTGGTAGGTTATACATGTTCCAGTAGATGTTCCTAAACACGTGTGCATACAGGTAGCAATACTTAAGCTTATTGAGTTATATAAAAAGAGAGATATAAACTTGAAAGAGGTAAACTCTGAAGGTGCTAGGAGCTGGCGGTGAGTAGTGGTTGATATGAGCAAAATACATTATATACATACACAAAATTCTCAAAGAATAAATTAAAAATGTCTTATGTTTGTTTAGTTTTCCACATAACTATTTTTAATAAATATTTTTATTTTATAATTAATTTAATTTTATATATCAGCCATGAATTCCCATTTCCTCCCTCCTCCCGCTCCCCTCCCCCACCCTCTCTCGATCCATCCCCCCATTCCCACCTCCTCCAAGGCAAGGTCTCCCCTGGGGATTCAGCCCAGCCTGGTAGATTCAGTTGAGGAAGGTCCAGTCCCCTCCTCCCTGCACCAAGTAAAGTGTTTCAGCATAGGCCCTAGGTTCCAAAAAGCCAGCTCATGCACCAAGGACAGGAACCAGTCCCACTGCCTAGGGGCCTCCTAAAACAGTTCAAGCTCATCAACTGTCTCACTTATCCAGCGGGCCTGGTCCAGTTCCATGGGGGCTCCTCAACTATTGGTTCACAGTTCATGTGTTTCCGCTAGTTTGGCTATTTGTCCCTGTGCTTTTTCCAATCATGGTCTCGATATCTCTTGCTCATATAATCCCTCCTCTCTCTTGCTGGTTGGACTCCTGTAGCTCTACCTGGGGCTTGGCCGTGGATCTCTGCATCTGCTTCCACCAGTCCCTGGATGAGAGTTCTATCATGACAGTTAGGGTGAGTTCCATAGACCAAAGGGTCGTGGGTGGAGATGTGTGGGGACATTATTTCATAGGGTAACTAAATAATGAAAGAATACTTAGTGAAAATATTCTACTGATGTGAGTAAGATGTTGAGACTTAAGGAAATTAGCCAAGAATGATTGTTGTAAATAAAGTACTCATTAAAGGATACAGGGAAAAGCTTATAGTTAGGATACTGAGCAGAGAAATACACACTATTTTTATAGACAAAGATTTATGTTATAGGCAGCTTCTGAAGTCTTAATGAATAGGTACATCAGAGTGAAGGAAAGTCACTTCAGAGTTGTCAAAGCTTATGATCATTTCTCCTGTCCTGGTTTTTAGACAATTGGCTGGGGACATGCATAGTATCTACTGGGGAACATTTTATTTTAGGCTGGTGCATCTTTCCAAACTTGGAATAATACAATGTACAATATGACTATGGATTGGATTATTGAATGTAGTGCCTTTTACACAAAAGTAAAGTGGTCCTTCTTTTCTCACTAGAGTATCTTAAAGACTGCCTTAAACTTAGAACAACAGAATTGCAAAATGCTTCTCTAGTCAAGTATCTATTTCAGTCTCGTCAATGACCTACAGAATGAGTTTTGAGACATTGTTGTGCTTCCTTAATGTTTTCTTTGTATATGACCATAACTCACATGTTCACATTTTTATCTAAAAATCATATCATCTGTGTTAAGAAATTTGATACTAAACCAAGAAGCATTGGCGTATGCCTACAAACCCTGCTACTTGGGAGGCTGAGGTGGGAAAATCACAAATTCAAGGCCTGCATGGGCTATAGCATGAGCTCAGGGACAGCTTGCTCAACTTAATGAGTCATTTCCTCAGCACAAAAGGTAAAGCAACATCTAGGAATCCATCACCATGGTAGAATGCTTATCTAGTGTGTAGAGGGACCTTGGTTTAATCCACAATAGAAAAGTCACAGCAGAAGTGAGGGACAGTATTTATAGTATTTGGTCCTTAACTTCTAAGGAAACATTTGTGGTCACATTTAGTCTTATAGGACAGTTCTAATACAAATTTTTATCTCTATCATCACATAGCCATGTGTAGTGGGTAGCCATTCCAGCTTTGATCTGGAAGTTCCAACCCCCATTGAGACTTCGGCAACTGTCACGCCTACAAGGCGGGGCCAAGGGAGGCGCCTGGAGACCCGAGATCTGGATGGGCCAGCGCTCTCTCTGGTGCTGGACCCTGGATGATGGAGGTGGGCCAAGCAGAGCTCCAGAGAACACTGCTAGACTGCATGCGATATACCTTCCCCAGACCCCGCGACTTACCTATCCCTTAATTTGTAAGTTACGCCATTAAGTAAATCTCCCTTTAACTACGTGGAGTGGCCTTAATAATTTCACCAATTTTGTCTGTTCCCATGTGTTTGTTTCTGTTTTATCTTATCTCATTTTATTTTATTATTAACCCTTTAAGAAACCTATTTGTTTCCCAATGAAAGACAGGAAGAAGGTGGATCTGGATGAGGGGGCTGGAAAGAATGGTGGGAATAGAGGGAGTGGAAATGGAAATCAGGATACACTGTATGAAAAAAATATACTTCAATAAAAGAGAAAAAAACAATAAAAAACAAAAAGGAGTCAAGCTCTAAAATGTTCTCATGTTGATAGAACTAAACCTTCACACGCATCTGTCAGGATCAAAACTCTCCATCCATCTCCATTCCTGGAAAAATGACTTCCTCAAAAGTAATCATCAACACACAGGGTTTCTACTAAAGATAGAGTACAATCCAGTTGGATGTTTTGACATTAGAAAGACATTTGTATGATAAAATTTCATACATTTCTACATTATTTTCTCTAATTCATCTAACATCAATAAGCCACTCAAAACCTTCATTTTTTTCAATACTTCCATAAGATCTTAACAGAATACCCCTAAAAAGGAGTCTGTTTACAGACACTGAGACTGACAATTAATAAGTAGGACCTCATGAAATTGAAAAGCTTCTGTAAGGCAAAGGACACTGTCAATAGGATAAAACGGCAGCCTACAGAATGGAAAAATATCTTCACCAACCCCACATCTGACAGAAGTCTGATCTTCAAAATACATAAAGAACTCAAGAAACTACACATCAAAAAACCAAATAATCCAATTTAAAAATGCAGTACAGATATAAACAGAGAATTTTCAACTGAAGAATCTCAAATGGCCTAGATACACTTAAATAAATGTTCAACATCCTTAGCTGTAAGGGGAATGTGAATCAAAATAACTCTGAGATTCCATCTTACACCTGTCAGAATGGCTAAGATCAAAAACACAAATGACAGCTTATTCTGGAGAAGATGTGGAGCAAGGGGCACACTCCTCTACTACTGGTGGGAGTGCAAATTTGTAAAGCCACTTTGAAAATTGATATAGCAGTTTCTCAGAAAATTGAAAATCAATCTACCTCAAGACCCAGCTATACCACTCTTGGACATATACCCAAAGAATGCTCAATCATACCACAAGTACACTTGCTCAACTATATTCATAGCAGTGTTATTTGTAATAGCCAGAACCTGTAAACAACCTAGATGCCCCTCAACTGAAGAAAGGATAAAGAAAATGTGGTACACTTACACAATGGAGTACTACTCAACTGTAGCTGGAGAGTTTTCTCACCAGGTCCCGCCAAGCCCTGGAAGTCTGACAGCCCACTTATAAAGTAAACACACAAATGCTTATATTATTTAAACTGTTTGGCCTAATGGCTCAGGCTTCTAGCTATCTAGTTCTTAAATCTTAAATTAATCCATTTCTATAAATCTATACCTTGCCACGTGGCTCATGGCTTACTGGCATCTTCACATGCTGCTTGTCATGGCGGCGACTGGCAGTGTCTCCCTCCGCCTTCCTGTTCTCTCAATTCTCCTCTCTGTTAGTCCCGCCTATACTCCCTGCCTGGCTACTGGCCAATCAGTGTTTTATTTATTGACCAATCAGAGCAACACATTTGACATACAGATCATCCCACAGCACTCAACTGTTAAAAACAACATCATAAAATTTGCAGGCAAATGGATGGAACCAGAATAAAAATCATCCTGAGTAAGGTAACCCAGATTCAGGAAAACAAACATGACATGTTCTTGCCATAGGCCATAGAAATATGAAGAAGGAATTTGGCTGGCTATGACAAAGCCATACCTGGAAGAAGCTAAGAGCCTTTCCAGAGGATAAGGCCAAGGCTTAAGGATGCTTGGTGATATTGGCTTTTGAGTATTAGCTGTTTCCTGCCATGAATTTCTCATGTGCTATTATAACTTTCCCATTCCTAAGAACAGTATGTTTGATCATTCATTGGACACAATTTCCCCTGTACAATTAAAGTATTTATATAACTTTCTCCAATTGTGCTACAACAAACAAAGCCAAGATCCCGAATTTCAGGCCTTTCTGTAATTATCATGATTAGCAACATCCAGCAAGAACCTTCTCCAGTCTAAAGTATCTTATCTGAGATACCTCCCAGACTTTCTAAGAACAGACTTAAGCATCCAGAATATCTGTTTGAGAAGGCCTAGCAGATTTGCTAATTCAGCTTAACTTTCTTTCTTCCAAATGCTATCTCTGCTCTAGATCAATTAACTCAGAACTAAAGTGTTTTTATTTACCAGGTACCTCAAGTTTTAGCTCAGGTTGCCTAGCTACTTAGTGCACTCCCCTGCCCTGCCAGAAAATGGTAGCAGCCAAGATAGCTTGGCCAGATAAGCGGCCAAAGCAAAATAAGGCAGTTTTTTTTTCACTTGCCACTGATAGACGCCTAACACCTTACCTAACCACTTCTAAGAATATAGTGTGAACACATAAAATCCCCTTCGCTTAGATATTAACCAAATTTGACCCTCAGTTGACTCTATTTCCCATTAGTCACTTCTTTTTTGTATTATAAATGATAGCTGATAATTACTGCTCTTTGTGGGGACCTTATCACCCTTTCCTTTGACCCAGAAGAAATTCAAGCCTGATGACCTTGCCTTAGCCAGAGCATTGCTATTGCATGGGTATATAACTGTAAACCTCAGAGATGTTAGGAGAACTAGATTGAGAACTAGAGGAATGCAATGGAAGATGGGGAAGAACTAGAGGAGGAAGAACCAGATGGAGGAGGATTAGATGGGAAAGAATAAGATGGGAAGAACTAAGCATATGGGAAAGAACTGGATGGGGAAGAACGAGAGAGAGCTTAGAAGAGTAAATAGAAGAACTAAGGATGAAGAGGAACTAAGATGGGGAAAGAACTAGATGGATGAGAACCAAGATGGGACAGAACTAGATGAAGGAATTAAGATAGCACTTAGAGGGAACAGCAGAAAAATGTAGAGAGAATTAGGCAAGAAAGGAGCTAGGTATCAGAGCAGGAAAGAAGCTGTGTAGACAGAGAACTGACTCAGAAGAGTAAAGTGAATAGACTAAAGAGTTTTGTGTACATAGATTCATTTGATATCATCTAGGATCAGATTATCAGCTGGTTGTAGACTCTTCCACGGATCCTGGGAAAGGGCTATCGAGGGGGTGGACCCCAATATCCTTTGTTATGTACTCACTCATAAGTGGATATTAGCTATAAAAAGTAAATGATAACTGTGCTACAATTTACAGCCCCAGAGAGACTAGGTGACAAGGAAGGCCCAAAGTGGGATGCACAGATTTCCTTGGGAAAAGGAAATAGAAGAGAACTTCTGGTTAGACTAGGGGCAGGTGGGAGTGGGAACTTGAGGGATCAGCTTGGAGAGTAGATGGAGGGGGAAAGTAGTGAATGAAAAGTCTTGATATGGGGGGCTCTTGGTACTTCACTTGGGGTCAGGTAGAAACCTGATACAAGGGAAACGCCCACAAATCTATAAGGATGTCCCCAGCTAAGACTCCTAGAAATAATGAATAGGCAACCTGAACTGCCCATCTCCTGTGATCAGATTGGTGACTACTGCAATTGTCATCAGAGAGCCTTCATCCAGTGACTGATGGAAACAGATGCAGAGACCCACAGCCAATACTGGGCAGAGCTTGAGGAATCCTGTTCAAGAGAGGGAGGAAGGATTGTAAAAGCCAGGGTGGTCAAGGTTGTTACATTGGAACCCACAGAACCAACTATCCTGGTCTCATAGGAACTCACAGAGTCTGGACTGACAGCTACGGAGCCTGCATGGGACCTATCTAGGTCCTCTACATATGTGTGAAAGCTGTGTAGCTTGGTCTGCTTCTGGGACTCCTGGCAGTGGGAGTGGGCCTATCCCTCATACTTTGGCTGGCTTTTGGGAACCTCTTCATACTGGGTTGCCTTGACCAGCCTTAATACAAAGGAGGAGCATAGTTCTACCTCAACTTGATATGCCATGCTTTGTTAACACTCATGGGAGGCCTACCCCTTTCTGAACAGAAACAGAGGAGGAGTGGATGGGTGGGGGGCAGAAGGTAGGTGAGGGGAGGGAATGGGGGGAAAGGAGGAAGAGAAACTAAGATGGGGATGTAAAATAAATGAATAAATTTACTTAAAATTAATATTTACATTAGTCTGTGTGTTCAATTCTCTAATAAGTAGACATTAGAAAACAAGGTCTGCTATACAACATTGTATCATAGCAGGAATCTCTTAGTACTTCACGTTCTGTTTGAAATATCTTTATCAATATATTTAAACAGCACTGGTCATGACATTTACTTTTATTGAGATCCTTCTATATACCAGGTACTCTAAATTAGTCTTAATATGTTTTATTTAGATTGTCACTGAAACCCTATGATTTATGTATAAAAATCCCTTCTCTTTTTTATCACCCTTCAATTTATGCACTCATTCTTAATTTTCTTTCTTTTAGTTTTATCAGGTTAAAAATTTTGTCCAATGAAGACATAGAAAGCCAATCTGAACTTTTCGTACATTCATCCCTCCTGTACGTCCATCCCTCCTGTACGTCCATCCCTCCTGTACGTCCATCCCTCCTGTACGTCCATCCCTCCTGTACGTCCATCCCTCCTGTACGTCCATCCCTCCTGTACGTACATCCCTCCTGTTGGCGGGATCATAGTGAAAGGAAAGGAGACGCACTGATACGGCTCACGCCTCCTTTTCTAGGTGTAGACTGAGAGTTAAAAATGATATGCTGTGGGACAATGACAGGCCTGAGCTAATGGCCAAGCAGTTTAAATAATATAAGAGTTTGTGTGTTTATTTTATAAGTGGGCTCTGTGACTGGCGGGACTTGGTGGCGGGAGCTGGAGAGAAATTCTCCAGCTACAATGATATCTGACCTTTTATGGACTGAGTTAAATATGGAATTACAAAGAAAAAGTTCAGACACAATACACTCATGGCTTTTAATCATTTTTCTTTTCAAGGAGATAAATTATACTCAAACTCAAATGGAGTATCATTTTACAACATTTCTCTTCATAGGAATTATATCATGATAGTCACTGTATTATTTGAACCAAAAGGTCCATTTTGATTCATTATCAAGTTTAAGGTTCTACTAATTGCTAACGAAGACATCAAGTGAGTTCTCCTTTCTTGAAATCCAAACAAGGTGTATAACAAAGCTATGACCATGAAAATGTACAGCAGGGCCAGTGTAATGGGATCCATGTTCTCAATGGAGCTGTTTTTATTGAACTAGCATAAGATAAGGTGGAATTGAGAGCAATGCAGTTGGTCTCATAAAAGGATTTTTTCCTACTGGACTACATAAATTCTGTCACAAAATTTTAGCACCACGGTTTCCAAAATTCAGATCACCGACTGCAGTCTGCTGTCTGTAGCCTGGCCTTTAAAACCCTCTTAAACTGCCATGAGACACATTAATCAATTTGTGATTTATATTGGACTTATAATTGATTCTTACTCGAAATCATAAATATAAAATAGTTTCTAATAGAGTAGACTTACACTCCTAACAGTGCAATAATGCACTGTTCTTCTGACAATACAGAGTTGAAGTTCAGGTTCACAAGTGGAAGTAAGTGCTGGATTCAAGCAGCTGACAAAATACAGCTAGATTTGTAACCAGCTCTCAAAAGGAAGTTCCAAGATGAATAGACATAAATGAAAGTGGTTCTGCTTCCTGAATAAATCATTTTAAGTGTAGGTCTGAAGGAGTCTCTTGAATGATGGTTTTTATTATTTAAGTACTATTTATAATATAATTCTCCTGTTAACAAACGCATCATTCCTCCTTTCACAGACATGGCTAGCAGAGATAATAAATTTGAATTACTTATTGTACTACCCTAAAATCCTAGGTTCTAACAGTTTCTTCTGCTTCTCATGTCTTTAATATTATTTGTAAGCAATTCCAATATATGTAATTGGTGAGCAAGTGCTGATGCTAAGTAATCAAACATAATTTCACTGTATTAAAATAGAAAACTTTTGATATAGAGCCCAAAGAAAGCTCTTCATAGAATACCAAGACAATGGGATTGAATTATATATATAAAAATACAAGAGGCTCTGTAGTAAACTGTGAGAGAGATCATTTTTACAAAAGGTGATAATAAATGTAGGAAAGATACATGTGATTTCACTTCTAATTATCTTTTGACAAAATAAAAGAAACGGGAATTTTGGATACAAATGTGATGAGATATCTTGCTGACATCGTGGATGTTTTTATGTGTTGCCTGTAAAGCAGTGAGTGCCTTTGAGCTGCACCCACTGTGTGAGTTTGAGCAGATGCTTCCATTCTCTTCTGAGATTACGGGAGTTCAATATAAGAACTCTTTGTCCGTAGTGTAGATCCTGCATCCTGGGAGTCAAAGGCCCTTTTTCAACCTCCCCTGACAATCTTTTCCATTCCCACTATAAACTCACTGGAAACCCAGAAGACAAAGCTCCGAGTTTATGTCATCACATGACACCCTGATCCTCTTGTACTTGGCAGAAACATTGTCTTCTCAGCCTGACTCTTCATGTTCTGGGAGGAGCCAGTTTTGATTCCAATAAAAACTGGTGTCCACTCTACAACCTAAGCACCTAGGGAATTCAAGGATTGTGAAGGAAAATGTGTAGTGTTTATTCCACAGGTATCTGTGTGCTTGTGTGTGTGTACACTCATACATTCACGAAGGTATCTGGTATCTGTGTGTGTTCATGTGTGTGCACCCTTACACATTCATGTAGGTAACTGTGTGTGTGCACACTCAAACATTCAGGCAGGCATCTGTGTGTGTGTACACTCACACTTTCATGCAGGTATCTGTGTGTGTTCATGTGTGTACATATATATTCATGCGAGTATCTGTTTGTGCACACTTAAACATTCATGTAGGTATCTGTGTATGTTCATGTGCGTGCACACTTACACATTCATGCAGGAATTTGTGTGTGCACACTCACACATTCATGCATATGTACGAGAAACGTACTGATTTTCTAATTACTTCATCTGTTCTGTATTCATAAATAAATATTTAGGTCTATGACACTGTGTTGTCTAGAATGACAAAGTACCACTTAAAGATATCCATGGTGAGATATATATACTGAATTTCAAAGAAAATATGAGAGGTTAATTTGTTAATTTTTTTTTTTTTGGTTTTTCGAGACAGGGTTTCTCTGTATAGCTTTGCACCTTTCCTGGAACTCACTCTGTAGCCCAGGCTGGCCTCGAACTCACAGAGATCCGCCTGGCTCTGCCTCTCGAGTGCTGGGATTAAAGGCATTCACCACCACTGCCCGGCTAGTTCTTTTATTTTACTTCTGCCTTGCATTGACTTTATTTATCTCAACAATTACAAAAGAATTTTATATAGTCAATATACTTAATATATAAATAGATATTTAAATTTAATTTTCATCAATACTCTTTTAGATTATCACTGAAGCAATTGGTTTCCCAGCATTATAAATTTTAAAGCACTAGTAGATTTCTCCAACAAATTCTAATTTTCCAATAGTTATGAAAAATTACATGTTTAATTTATACTATGGCCTGTATGTAATACATAATTCATAATTCTTATTCACATGGTGTGTTCAATTCTTATTCATCTATTGAGAAATATACTTCAGAGTTTCCTAAGAAGTCCAAATAGTTATTTTTTTAGTTGAAATTAAAATACAGTTGCATAATTTTCTCTTTTCCCTTTCCCCCTCCCTTCTCTTTGCATCTACCCTTCTGCTTTCTCTCTCTCAAATTCATGACTTCTATTTCTTTCTTGTATATATAATATAGCATATGTAATTTCTATAATATATTCCTAAATATATAAATACAACCCACTCAGTCTGTGTAATGTTACTTTTATGTATATGATTCCAGTCCTGACCATTTTGTATTAGACAGCTAATTGGGGGGGCTCTTCCCTGGGGAAGATTGTTTCTCCTGCTCTCACCATTTCTCGCTTGCCCATAGTTCTTCATCTGGTGAAGGATTTGAGGCCCTCTCAACATGGCAAAATAATGCCTGGTCCTGGAAACCTAGACAGTTACCTAGGGTTAGAGAAGTCATGGGTCTTGGAGTAGACCCTATAATCCCTACTTCACTAAACCAGCATAACTGAGTTCTAAATATTTATTCTTATACTCAAAGATAAGGTATAGGTATCACCACCCATCAAAGAATGTCTCTTGTGTGTGTACCATGGCAGAAAGTCACCAATGGCAGAGAACAAGTGAGTGTGTTGTGCTTGCCTCCAAGAGATAGATCTATAATACAACTCCTGAAACTAAGGCTCAGTGATTATAGCTGAAGAAAGGACAGGAAGATTGTAGTGGAAAGAGGAACAAGGTGTTTGCTGTGAGAGTGCATCATCCAGAAATCTCAGAGAAGCTATACTCATGAAGTGACATCAGCATGGCTACCTGAACAACAATGACATCTGTGGTGATATATTGTGTACCCTAATAAAATTTACCTGAAGAACAGAGGTCAGAACAAGCCACCAGATTAAACCTAGAGACTGGGCAGTGGTGGCACACACCTTTAACTCTAGCACTTGGGAGGCAGATAGCCATCTGGATCTCTGTGAGTTCAAAGCCACCCTGGACTACATGAGATTTACTCAGTCTAGGAGAGAAACAGAGCCAGGCAGTGGTGGCACACACCTTTAATTTTAGCACTTGGGAGGCAGATAGCCGTCTGGATCTCTGTGAGTTCAAAGCCACCCTGGACTACATGAGATTGACTCAGTCTAGGAGAGAAACAGAGCCAGGCAGTGGTGGCACACACCTTTAATTTTAGCACTTGGGAGGCAGATAGCCGTCTGGATCTCTGTGAGTTCAAAGCCACCCTGGACTACATGAGATTGACTCAGTCTAGGAGAGAAACAGAGCCAGGCAGTGGTGGCACACAGCTTTAATTTTAGCACTTTGGAGGCAGATAGCTGTCTGGATCTCTGTGAGTTCAAAGCCACCCTGGACTACATGAGATTGACTCAGTCTAGGAGAGAAACAGAGCCAGACAGTGGTGGCACACAGCTTTAATCCTAATACTTGGGAGCCACAGGCCTTTCTTTAATCCCAGCACGTGAGATCCCATGCCTTTCCTTGGGAAGCACACTTGCCTTTAATCCCAGCACTAAGAAGGAAGTGATATGGCTGGGCAGAAGAACTTTTGGCTGAGGTCTCAGAGACATTCAGTCAGAGGATTTGTGGAGTTGGCAAGATGATGAGTGTCAGTGGCTTGTTCTTTTGTCTTTCTGATCTTTCAGCATTTACCCTAGTATCTGGTCCCATTGTTTTTTTTTTTTTTTTAAATTAGAAGAATGACTTAGATTTCATGTTATAGACACCAACATACAGGCTAACATTGAAAGGGAAAATATTGTAGTCCAATTTTGAGAAAACATAATTGGAGTTACTCATTAAGAAACAACTATAAATAGAAAAACAAATAAAAGTAAAGTATACTTATGGGGACAAACAGAAAGGGATGTTATGTTGAAATGTGAAAAGTTTTTTTTTTTTTTGTTATCAAAACAGTAACAAAACTACAGATTGTAACAGGTCTTTCTTTGGACCACCAGCTCCTGAATAGACATGGAGACTTTTTATTAAGCATGAAAGCTTGGCCTCAGCTTAGGCTTGTTCCCAACTGCCTCTTAGAACTTAACCTCTTTATATTAATCTACATTCTGCCATGTGGCTTGTTACCTCTCCTCAGTACCATATATATGATTTCCTCCATGTCTGCCTGGCGAATCTCACACCTCTCAGATTCTTCTCAGAGATCCTATCCTCAGAAGTCCTGCCTGGCCTCTCCTGCGTAGCTATTGGCCATTTGGCTCTTTATTAAACAAATCAGAAGGTGCATTAGGCATCTGAGGTAAAACAGAGACACATCTTCACACAGTGTAAAAAAGATTATTCCCAACAACAGGTGACATTGTACTAGTTGCAAAGAATATTCTTCTGTGGACTGTGTGCAGCTGGCTCATGCCAGGTGTGCTTACTTCCAGCAGCACTGAAGTAAGGGATCCTGTGACTGACAGTCCAGAGGAAGGTCTTCTTTATACAACAGCAATGTGACTACTTACATGTGACTCCTTGTCATGCCATCTGCGGTGCAGTAAACGTGAAGACAGTGGAGGAAGCAGTAAAACCTGTAGCTGGTGTCTAAATCCTTGATTCTATTGATATGGCTTGCTCAAAATTGGAATTCCTGGAGATGTAACTGAAAACGGGCATGCTAAGCAATCTCAGGAAACTATGTTGGACATGACAAGACTTCTCCCTAGACAGATCAAACACAATTACCACACATCCAGCCTGTGTGCCCTGAACAACTGGATGTCTCCAGGAACTACACTTACCCCACATCACTTAGCTTGCTTGTCTGGCTAAGAAAATAGGCTTTAAGTCACCTCAATAAATTATAGCATCTATGAGATCCATATGTGAGACTTGATTTTCTCTAGGCTTCTACCTTGTTTTCTGTAAAACCATTTTAGACTTCAGACTTTATAGTCAATCACATAAATGGAATAACACATAATATTGGAGCAATGACTTGATGTTAATCCAAGCAAGAGTACACATGCAACATTTTCTTGTGAAGAAGTTAATAGGTGTTAGATTACAAAAATAAATTCCTGTGCATGTTCATTGAAGACACATTGGATTTACAAGTTTAAACATATTTCTTACTGAAAGACACAGGGCTTTCAATATGCAAGTGTGCACTGTTGTGGTGATATTGTGTTCCCCAAAATATTGTGCACTCTAATAAACTTATCTGGGGTCAGAGAACAGAACAGACACTAGATAGACATAGAGGCCAGAAAATGGTAGCACACACACCCTTAATCCTAGCATTCTGAAGGCAGAGATCCATCCAGATTTCTGTGAGTTCAAACCCACACTGGAAAGAGCCAGGCAGGGTGACACACGTCTTTAATCTCAGGAAGCGATGGCAGGAAGCAGAAAGGTATATAAGGTGTGAGGACCAGGAACTAGCCAGGTTAAGCTTTTAGGCTTTTAGCAGCAGTTTAGCTGAGATCCATTTGGATGAGGCCTCAGAAGCTTCCAGTATGAGGAAACAGGTTCAGCTGAGGAACTGGCAAGGTGAAGTGGCTGTGGCTTGTTCTGCTTCTCTGATCTTCCAACATTCACCGCAATACCTGGCTTCAGGTTTGATTTTATTAATAAGATCTTCTAACAATTCGTGCTACACACTATGATAAAATACGAATTGCTAAATTGGTCTTAATAATAAAAAAAAAAACAGTACCAGATATTGGGGTAAATGCTGAAAGATCAGAGAGACAAAGTAACAAGCCACAGCCACCACCTCTTACCTCACCAACTCTTCAGCTGAAAAGCCTCTAGTTAAAAAAGATACTTCTGCTGAAAAGTCTTTAGTTCCTGTCTCCTCACGCCTTATATACCTTTCTCTGCCCAGCCATCACTTTCTAGGATTAAAGGTGTGTGTGCTTCTTAGTACTGGGATTAAAGGTATGTGCCACCACTGCCTGGCTCTGTTTTCTCTCCTAGAATGAGTCAATCTCATGTAGACCAGGGTGTCTTTGAACTCACAGAGATCCAGACTGATCTCTGCCTCTCCAGCGCTAGGAGTGAAGGTGTGTGCCACCACTGCCTGGCCTCTATGTTTAATCTAGTGGCTTAATCTATCCTCTGTTCTTCAGGTAAATTTTATTAGGGTACACAATATATCACTACACTGTGAATGTATGCTCTTTAAATTTTTAAATATACCTCCTTTGCTCCTTTCTCTATTTCCAACCCTGTGCACCAGAGAATTTACAAGGGTCAATATTCTGCATTTTATTATTTTAGGAAATACTATTTAAGTCTTGTACATTATGATACACAGTTTAAAGTAGCCATGTTGTAAAATAAGATATGTATACATGTGTGTGTGTTCCCTTTATTATTTTAATATTCTAACATTTTGCTACTTATAAATCTCTACAGAGAGAAGTAGGCTGATGTTTTCAGGCTGGTACGAGGCAGGCTTCTATGGGTATTAATGCAGGGTTTTTGCTTAACAACATCTCTGATAAAAGCAAGAAGACAAAGAAAGAGGCAACAATGAAGTGGAGATATTTTTGAGCCAAATGAGATAAAGTATTAATGGTGAAATCTCACGATTGCCATTGTCACCCTGACTCTTTTTTATTATTATTATTTTATTTTGCAATACAATTCAGTTCTACATATCAGCCACAGATTCCCTTGTTCTCCCCCCTCCCGCCCCCTCCTCATCTTCCCCCCAGCCCACCCCCATTCCCACCTCCTCCAGGGCAAAGCCTTCCCCACAGACTGAAATCAACCTGGTAGATTCAGTCCAGGCAGGTCCAGTCCCCTCCTCCCAGGCCGAGCCAAGCGACCCTGCATAGGCCCCAGGTTTCAAACAGCCAACTCATGCAATGAGCACAGGACCAGGTCCCACTGCCTGGATGCCTCCCAAACAGATCAAGCCAATCAACTGTTTCATCCATTCAGAGGGCCTCATCCAGTTGGTGACCCCTCAGCCATTGGTTCATAGCTCATGTGTTTCCATTCGTTTGGCTATTTGTCCCTGTGCTTTATCCAACCTTGGTCTCAACAATTCTCGCTCATATAAACCCTCCTCTTTCTCACTAATTAGACTCCCAGAGCTCCACCCGGGGCCTAGCCATGGATCTCTGCATCCAGATCCCTCAGTCGTTGGATGGGGTTTCTAGCACGACAATATGGCCATACCACCCTGAATGCGCCGGATCTCGTCACCTTGACTCTTACTGTTCAACTCAGTAAGAGATGTAAGACTCGAAAGACAGAGGTACTTTTGAGACAGAGACTGACCTTTCGTCAACAATTGCACTGTAGAAGTCATAAAGCATAAACCTGTAATGGCACATGTTGAAAGTACAAAAATCAAAAATGTAACTAGGATCTATTTTCAAGAAAGTAATGATCACACATCTTCCCAAAGGAACATTTTAAAACATTTCCTTCAGTCGAGAAGAATGTTGAAACTGAAGTTATTCATGACTCATTCCTCATATAATACATTGTTAGGCTTAGTTCAGGCTCACATAATAAGCAAAGGCTGTATATTTGTGATAGTGTGAAAGTGTAGATTCATGCACTTATATGTACATATAACATACAGAATATATATTTAATACAGTCCCTGTACATCATTACTCTAGAAAGGTACAAAGCTGTGTGTCCACTGAGGTGAACAGAAACGTGAACTGACAGTAAATATATGTATTTCAGTTCCCAAAGAAGCAATGTATATTGAGTACACTTGCAGACTTGCCTCTTAGATAAACTTAACTTTTATTGTTTAGAATGAATTGTCCAGGGTAGATTACTGGCTAAATAGTCATTATAATTTACATATTTTACAGAAGTAAAAGAGTAGATATAAACTTAAAATACTTAATAAAAAACAGACAATTTCAAGAAAAATTAAAGGCTACCTTATTTGGACAGTGATTAAAAAAATACACTTACTTACTTCCAGAATTCAAACCATGGGCATATTCAAAGTTCAACTCTTGGATACATTTTCATATCTTTCTGGGTGTTGTCTCTGCTAATTTTATTTGTTGAACTGGTTTGTCTATCTATCTATCTATCTATCTATCTATCTATCTATCTATCTATCTATCTAACTAACTAACTATCTATTTATTTGACATCCCAGTGGCAGTGTCGTGTCGCCCCCCCCCCCCCCCCCGCAAAAAAAAAAAAAAAAAACACTTCTCCTTCTTTTCTGTTCAGGAAAAGACCTCCCATGGATATCAACAAAACGTGGCATATCAAGTTGCAGTAAAACTAAGCAACTCCCTATGTTTTAAGATTGGACAAGGTGACCCAGTATGAGGAGTAAGGTCACAAAAGTCAGTAAAAGAGTCAGAGACAGGCCCTGTTCCCACTGTTAGGATTGTCACAAGAGGACCAAGCTACACTACTGTAACATGCATGTAGTGTACCTACATTGGTCCCATGCAGACTCTCTTGCTGGCATTCCAGTCTCTGTGAGCCCCTATGAGCCCAGGCTAGTTGATTCTGTGAGTTTTCTTGTGGTGTCCTTGACCCCTCTGGCTCCTACAATTCTTCCTTCCCCTCTTCTGCAGGATTCCCCAGGCTCTGCCTAATGTTTGGGTGTGGGTTTGCATCTGTTTCCATCAGCTGCTGGAAGAAGCCTCTTTGACTACAATTGGGATAGGCACCATTGTGCTTGTCTTTCTGGGTCTGGGTTACTTCATTCAGGATGATTTTTTTCTAGATCCATCCATTTATCTGAAATTTTCACGATGTCATTGTTTTTAACAGCTGAGTAATACTTCATTGAGTAAATGTACCTTTTTTTTAAAAAAAAAAAAATCCAATCCTCAGTTGAGGGACATCTAGGTTATTTCCAGGTTCTGGTACTAAAAATAAACCAAATAATCCAATTAAAAATAAAGTACAGATATAAACATAGAATTATGAACAGAGGAATCAGAAAGGGCCAAGAAACACTTAAAGAAATGTTCAACATCCTTAGTCATCTGGGAAATGCAAATCAAAATGACTCTGAAATTCCATCTTATACCTGACAGAATGGCTAAGATAAAAAACACAAGTGACAGTTCATGCTGCAGAGGATGTGGAGCAAGGGGAACACTCCTCTACTGCTGATGGGAGTGCAAACTTGTACAGCCACTATGGAAATCAATATGGTGGTTTCTCAGAAAACTGACAATCAATCTACCATAAAACCCGGCTATATGACTCTTGAGCATATACCCAGAGGATACTCAGTCATACCAAAAGAACACTTGCTCAACCATGTTCATAGCAGCTTTACTGGTGAACTGTTTTATGATGGCCTAAATGTAAATGTGTTAACACACATTTTAATCAAAAAATTAAGCCTTCCATAGATAGACATCATAGAAATACATGCTTTTCATATTAATTTTATACTCTTATAGAGATGACTTTAAAGTCATTAAACAGAAGTCATATGTAAATTCAGTGTAACATAAAGATTGATCTCATTTCTGGCTGAACTCTGATTCACATTTGACTTAGAGAAACTAACTTAATGACTGTGAAAGCAAAATATGTGTTAAATTATGTCATACAACAGGATGTCTTAGACCTTAACAAATGGATTTTAAAGGTTATCACCAACTGTGCCACCTTTCCTCAGGTGAGTTATAAATGTACTGCTGAAATGGAGATGAATCACAAAAAAATGCAAACAAATTCAGCATCATTCCCTGATCTGTGATCACACATTTCCTAACATATATACTCAAATATAAGCCTTGAGAGGAGCTACAGACAATAGCTGATTTATATCAGTCTGGCCCATGGGATAGAAGCAAAGGTGGGTAAATGTGGATGAATTTATAGATTCTTTCTTTCAATCTGACCCATGCAATGATTTTCAGACACAGTTCAAAGAGATAAATGACAGGGTTTGGGAGTAAGAGCAGCTATGTTATAGGGAACAGTTCATGGACAATATCAACTATGTTCAAGAAGAGATGAAGGGACTCTAAAAACAGCTCCTCGTTCCTCACAGCACCATAATTCTGCAGTCAAGGCAAGTCTAATGAGCTCCTTTTTAGGTGGTGATGGAAATCTTGGAGAAGAAGGTTTTCCCTGATGCAGCTACTAAATTATCACTGGTTTGTTATTTTTGAAGTGTGTGCCTGTGGTGTACGAGAGAAAGAAGCTATGTACACGCTTTCAGACAAATTCAAGACTTTATTGCTAATATTGGCTTGGGAGTTATACATTTCAAAGTAAATACTTTATGTAAACAAGGAATGGCACCAAACACTAGAGAAAACCTTTGAATTAGAATGGAGAAAACTGAGAATCGAATCCAAATGCTAACTCAGACTAATTGTACTATGTAGAAAATCTCAAAGTTTGCTCTGCCCAACTTTTATCAACTCTACTTTGTTAAGTTTTTCCATTTCTTTTTATCTCAGTTTTCCAGCCTCTGCTTTCTTCCCTTCTTAAGAGGTTGGGTACAATTTCCTCAATGTAAGGATGACTATTTATTTCAACAACTTTGGTTCTCCATCTTTAATTTCTCCCTTATTTTTTGGCCTTAATAGTATCTCTTGAATGTGTAATGCAGAAGGTGAGTCATCTTTTAGTCCTTATTTTTGAATAATAATATAAAATAAATGTCCATCTAGCTGATATCATCCTGTTTTCCATTTAAAATTGGGCATTCCCTCATCAAATAATTAATGATGACATTTTTTAGTTCTTAGTGTTTTATGAGTAGAGAATAGTATTTTTAAACAGAAGTGCTTCTCCAAACATGAGTAAATATGTACTTTACATACATATAAAATCAAATATGGCTTTAAATAGTGGTTTTCTTCACAAAATTAAGGGCTAGGATTTTTAATGTCCTTATTCTTTTTAACATATCAGAATCCACACAGCATCAATATGTTAATGTTGCATACCATTAGGACTTCTTGCTACCCATGAGTTTTAATTTGTTTCCTATAGCTAACATGTAAACAATTTTGAAGGAGTAGAAATATGATTTAATAAACTTTATAGAAATCTAATTATATAGTGCTTACCCACTGTGTAGCATCTAACGTTCAACACGAAACATGCATCTAAATCCAGGGACTATGATATACTATGTTGAGCCCTTCAAAGCAGCATGATCCAAAACAGGAATGAATCAACTTCTTTGATGAATGTATGATTCAGTTTATCAATTCAATAAAAATATAATACAGGGATAGATTCAGAGGTATATTTCCTCTCATTTAACTGTCTTCTGGTTATTGGTTTTAGATTGTTTTCTAACAATTTGATATTTCTTATAAATTGTCTTCTCTTGTGTTCTCTTATGCTCCTTTTCATCCACAGAATCTTTTTAAAAGACAAATCGCATCATGTTGCTCAGCCAGTTATCATTATATTGCACTTCTCATTGCCTGGAACATTGATTAGTTTTTCCAAACCCAATTACAGATCAGACTTGTAAATTTAAAAGCAAACAAAACATATTGAAGAACAGCTACCTCTTTAAAGCTGTTAAAAGTGAATTATTTATGTATTGATGGATTCATTTATATTTGTTTATTTATTTATGTATTCACTATGGGCATACATGTGCACATGAGTATACATAGATGGTACACATGTGATGCCTGTGTAAAAGTCATAGGGCAACCTGCAGGAATCAGGTCTCTACTTCCACCATGTGGGATCCAGGGATCCAACTCAGGGTTGATGGCACGTGCCTTTACAAGCTTAGCCATGCAACTGGATTAAATGTGGATCTTTAAATGTAATCTGGCCATCATTCTAAAAATTACAATCTTTTCATCATTCCAAATATAATCACTACTGAAAAAAAAGGCATGACACATACAGCTATTTACTCAGCATGGCATGTAAGGAGTCTGTTCTTACTAGTGACAACCCTTGTCTCCAAATTGCTGTTACACCTTTTTCTTTAAGACATAATGGACATAAACATACAGACACAAGGAGACTTGTGCTACTCTCATTTCTCAATGTATGGCCAGAGCAAAAGTGTGGACAACATAAGCTCTTGATTGTCGAGTGCTCAGTCAGAATAGCCTTCGAGGAAACTTGGCTGCATTCAGGTAGCTTTGCTCTGTGGCAAAAGGTTCAGGCACCATGCTTCATGCATTGTGACCCTCTAGAGACCGATACCCACAGCATCAGTGTGCTGACGAGAATACACTCATGTACTTCAAAGGTAGATACCAACTAGACCAGCAGAGAGGGACCTAACATGTTCCCTCATTCTGAACTACAAATACCTGTTTTGTGACATTAGTTGTGGGGACACATGGACGACCTGTCACCCAATTAAGCAACTGAAAAGAGAACATAGTAATGATAACATCAAATTCTGATTTGGTGAACCAATGAGTCTGTTGACATGACTTTCAGGAGTCTGAGTGAGGGGCTCCTTATGTAAGCATTGAGAACTCTGAGGCAAGTGACAACCCACAAGAGCTGGAATACTGGAGTTCTCCAAGGCTTGCAGGCAGTTGACGAATCTGAGAGTCTCTTCTCCTTGGATACCCTTATTGCTAATATTACCTCTGTGACAAAGAGGTCCTTGTGAATCTGATGTGTCAATGAGACTATCAGAGGCTTTTAAATTGTTTTCTCCTTGAGCCTTTATAAAAATAATTTCTTTTATTTTTTGAGGTTACAATATAATTACATCATTTTCCCCTCCAAACCCTTTCACATATTCCTCTTTAGTCTCTTTCAGATTCATAGCCTTAGTTTTCATTGTTACATAGAAATAATATTTATCCTTATACCCATGGATAAATGTAGTCCTCATTCTTCATCAAGGAAAATCCTCTTGCAACAGAAGGAGAAACCACAGTCATGCAGATAGAGTGTGGAGCCTGGTCCTTTCTATACTACAACTGTAGCAATAAGGTTCAGGTATCATTGAGGAAGGGTGGAAATATTGTGAAAGCCAGAAGATGAGAGAGTCTGCTGTGAGACTGTGTCTCCTAGGAATTTCAGCAGCTACACTAATAACTTCTCACTATCAAGACTACTCAAACACAAGCTGAATCAGAAACCATAGGTTTCAACCCTACATGCAGATCTACAAGCTCCAAGGAATGCTGAGAGCAAGAGAAACAGTCTTCTCCTAAGAAAGGGCACATTAACTGTGTATTCATTACCAAATGGTCATCCCTAAAAACCTACACACAAGTAACATTATATAGTCTGAGCAGATTGATACACACACACACACACACACACACACACACACACACACACACACACATATATATATATATGAAAGGAAGTGGGGCAGAAGAGAAGTAAGTTTGCCATTTCATTCAGTTTTAAAATATCAGAATTTAGGTTTAAATTTTGAGATTTTTTTACTTTGGATTAGCGACCATCAAATGATGTAGTACACTTCATCTGATCATTAGATTTATACATAATTATAGATTATAAACTTTATTATAAATTCTTGCAAATAAATAAAAATAACACACACCAAATCATTAGGCCCAAAGTCTGTGCAGCTTAAGGGACAGTTAGGATAAGCATTTGTAAGGCAAGCTGTGGATCTTCACATTAAATTTTACACCTCCAGTACTGAATGAAATGTCAACTTTAACTGTTAACAACTATTTAAAGATGTATACTCATTACATAACTCACAACAATTTTTATTGTGAAAAGTAAAAGCACCTTTTTTGCTCCTTCCTGTATCCTACACAAAAGCTTGTTTGTATGCATTTAAGAAGCAAATTACTAAGGAAACATCTTTATGGTAAATTGACAACTAATATGAGTTTTACTATGATCTGAGACATGAGAATAAATGTCAACATCAGTTTAACTAATAAATGTATAAACACCTCTTATTTCCCAGTCTTTTGGAGAACCTCATTTGTTTGCACATTGACCTATGCTGACGAAATGCTTTCAGAATTGTTACGGACCTCTGTGTTTCACTTCTACATGATTTCTGTTGTTTATCATGTTCTACAGTGACTTATTACTCAGAACTGCTAGAGAAAAGGCATCATTAAAAGTTGTCTTTTCCTTGGGTACTGATTTGATTTAATGTTATGAACCTTGTGAGTCTCCAAATGTATTTTTGTGGCCACTTTATTAATTTATTTTATATATTTTAATTAAAATAGACTTATATCACTTACCCCTTTACCTTTCTTCCCTCCAACTCCATGTTTATCCTCCTCCTCTTCTCAAATTCCTTGACTATTGTTTTACACACACACACACACACACACACACACGCACTTATTGGTGAAATTATTAAGGCCACTCCATGTAGTTAAAAGGGAGGTTTATTTTGTGGGGTAACTTACAAGTGAAGGGATAGTTTACAGGGTCTGGAAAAGATGTGGCGCCGTCTGGCGGTGTTCTCTGGAGAACTCTGCTCAGTCTACCTCCAGCGTCCAGGGTCCAGCAACCAAGAGAGCCGGCTCATCCAGATCTTGGGTCTTCAGGGCCCTCTCTTGGCCCCGCCTTGTGGCCGTGACAGTTACCAAAGCTTCAATGGGGCTTGGAACTTCCAGATCAAAGTTGGAATGGCTACCCACTACACACACTCACACACACACGTGTAGTATATGTGTGCAAAAATATATAAATATTACCTACTGAGTCTGTTTTTGCTGTTTGTGGTGTATGGCTTCAGGGCTGACAACTTTGTATTGGACAAGCAATTAGGAAAACTATCCCTGGGAGAAGCCAATTCTCCCTCCCAGCAGTTGTCAGTTGCTTGTAGTTCTTTGTGTGAAGCGGGACCCCATGGTATTTTTCAGCTTCAATGTTAGTGCATCTATTTATATTGCCATTGTTCTGGCCTTGTTGTGTGTATTTTGGAGGAGGAGGTGGAAAGATAAGAGGCAAAAGAGCAGGGAGTTTGTGGTGAAACAGTCTTCTAGTATATTTTGATTACTATTTTTTTTTGCTCCTAAAAGCCATGGAGACAAATTTATAACATACTTCAATAAATATACAGAAAGTCACATTCTACATTTGGTAGACAAAGTGTAATGCAATCTGTAAGTTTTTCTACTATGCTTATTTAGATGGGAATGTCAAAAAGTTTTTAAAGTCTATTCTAGTTACTATTAATTAGTAATATTCAGGGGTTTGGAAGGCAATAAGCACTCAATACTATTCATATCATTGCAATGATTACTATTAAATGTGCCCTTAAATCTTGTTAACACAGAATTATGTATATAACTCAATTTGTGCTGTGAGCAGATATAAGGGTCCACTGATAAGGCTGCAGGGAACTAGGATTATCATAGACAGCCTGTTAAAGTAAGAAGGTTGTAGAAAAGATTTTGCAAATTAGAGGATTAATGTCAGTCTTTCCACAAAACTTTGAGCAAGTTTGCAAGGTTAACAGAACTCAGACTAGAAATGAATAGATGAGTAATGTAGCAAAATGTAGATGTTATGAATGTTCTGGGAATTTTGATGTTTGGGAATACATGGTTCTGAGGTAACACAGAATTAGTCTTGAAGATCCTTTGATGGAGGGTAGTCTGTTAGTTAAGCTAGGAATCCAGCATTGGACATAGAGCTTCTGAGCAACACTGCTTCTTAGAATCCTGAAGAATGAATGGGCAGGGACCATTTGGCAAGGTGAACACATCTATGGCGTTAAGGGTACAAACAGACATAGATGACATGGTGGTGACAGAGAAAGACAGAGAGAGAGAGAGAGAGAGAGAGAGAGAGAGAGAGAGAGAGAGAGAGAGAGAGAATATTCTTTAAAGGACTTCTTAATTTTAGATTAATTTTAAAATGAGAAGAGGGTGTATGTGAAATAGATTTATTCTGCTATCAGCTAGAGGCATGGGGAATATAGTTGCATTAATAAGCTGTTTCCCAGTGACACAATACATTCATTACTCTTCATTTCCTGTCATTTTGAAAGGAACCTGGTGTGTAATGAAAAGGCTTACATAACCCAGGTAACAAAAGCTGACAGTGGGGAGAGGGGGAAAATATAATCAAAATTTAATGTAGGAAAAAGAATTAAGAAACAGGAAATAAAGCTGACAGTGTTCCAGTAACAGCACGGGCCATCAGTCTGAGGCTGAAGAGAATTTGCACACCAGAGAGGCTGAGAGGCTGTGAGTCAAGCACAGAAACAAAGACCCAGGTGTTCCACAGAGGAGACAGAGGTGCAGGAGTGCTTTAAGCAAGCTAAAGTAATTGTCTTGTAGGAGTGTAGTTTTAGACACGACAATGGTAAGGTTGTCACAGTAACCTAGATTACAGGGATTTTCAATAATTGTAGACTCCAGCTATTACCTGGTTCTATGCTGTAATGATTAGGATGATACATGTCTTACAGAAAATCAATACAGTCCTTATTACTTCTCAGGATTCTTGGAAGCTGTGGTCATATTTTGACTTACTGTTATTAGAGGTTTGATTTCTCATACTGCCCTCTCCACCTTTTCTACCTCAAGCTGAATTAATTATGTTTTCTTTAGTTCAACATTTCCACAAAAATTAATTTGGTAAGCAGAGATTTTGCCACAGAGTAAAAGGAACCTAAAGTTGAAGTCAGAGATCATTGTGCACTCAGGTGTTGGATGGTGTATATCTACATCCAGAAATTTTGAAGCAAGTAATGTTTTTTTCTTTCTTATCCACTGCAGGTCACACACCCAGCCACTCAGCAATGTTTTTCTGTTCACCCTTTTCCTCAGATTTTTCCCAAACTATGAATTTACATTAATTTTCTTTGCAGTACATTTAATCTGTCACTTTGCAGGTGTTATATTATCTGCTCCTGAAATTATTTTCCCTAATAAAAGAAATAATCTGTATCAGTGACAAATTATGACACTGTGAAGGAGTGTCATCTTCTATGTGGCTTTGAACACAAGTTTTTATTCTGCTAAAAGCCAAGCAACTGATACACTTTACCTAGAGAATATCACAGGCAGATTGAGAGAGGTATCAAGAATTGTATTCAAGTGGGATAAATCAAACTTCATCTATCAGTGGTCACTAATGTATTTGAAACTTTCAAAGCAATGTAAATTTAATAAATTGATAAATGGATGCCATTTATTTTATTTATTTTAGGATTTACTTGATTTAAGTGTATGCATGCCTATATGTCTGTATCTCAGCATGTGCATGCCACATGAGTGTGGGTGCCCCTGGAGGCCAGAAGAGGGCACATGATCACCTGGAACTGGAATTACAGACAGTTGTGAGTCATCCAACATAGAAAATGGAAATCAAACTCTGGTCCTCAGGAAGAACAGCAAACATTTTAAACTATTGAGCCTTCTCTTCAACCCCAAATTAATAACCTTTAAAGTATCAGAGGGGTTATCTAATTGTATGAAAAATATAAGAAAATGATGGCTCACTATATCTGTTATTTTGTGAATATTTGTGAATTTTGCTTTTAATGATTTTAGTTTCTAGTCCAGATATATTGCATGAAGTAGGGAATTAGACATAGTTTTTTAATTCAAATTTGATTTGGGGCTACAGCTGAAGTGAGAGACAAAGTGATTTCATCTACAGAGAATATGTTTGTTCTTAAGTCACTGCTCAGAGTTCTAGTTATGACATTTACTTTATTCTCAACTTTACAGACTAGAACAATTTCACCAAAATGACAACATCTATATTTCATTCATTCTTTTTTAGCTCTCTTTTTATTTCATTTTTTTTCATTTTACATACCGACCCCTGTTCCCCCTCCCTCCCTTTCTCCCATTTCCCCCACCTCCCCCATCCCACCTCCCCCATCCCACCTCCCCCATCCCACCTCCCCCATCCCCTCCTCATTCTTTAAAGCACTTTTGAGATTGAAATATAAAAAAGAATGATGTATACTTAATTTAATAATCCATCAACTACAATTTGCTTTCCACATATTCTGGGTGTGGGGCCACCAGTGGAGCACTGTCAACTACTGGGAACCAAGCTCTTAAAAAAAAAGACTCCCCCTCTGAAAGAAGCATCAAAAGTCTATAGCCCTTCACCTGAGGCAGAGGCTCATGAACCCTTTCCATTAGATGTTAGAATCTTGACGGGACTGATTTTTGAAGGTCTTGTTCAGACAGCAAAGCTGCTGTTGGTTCATGAGTACATTGGTCCTATCATGTCCAGAAGACAGTGTTTCACTTTCGCTCTTTCAGCCTCTTTTGCTTCTGACTCCCTCCCCACCATCCTGTGATGGTCATGAGCCTTGGGAAGAGGGGGTGTTATAGTGCTGTTATAGTCCATTTGTGTTTGAGCACTGATATGTGTATTCACTGTACTTTGATGTGTTGTAGTTTTTCTGTGTTAACCACCACCTACTGCACAAAGGAATTTCTCAGATGAGGTCTGGTAGTTGCACTGACTTAAGTGGATTGAGACACTTACATCGAGGGCAGCTTGATACTATGTTCATTTAGCTGAATAATAGTAGGTTTGCTCCTGGAGCCTGTGAATTCCACAGCTACAGGTTCGTGGCCAGATTTTCAGTACCAGGCATGTGTTTCCTCCTTGGAGTGGGCTTTAAGTCTAATTAGAAAGCGATTAGTTACCCATCAGAACGTTTGTGAAACTATTTTACCTATGAGCATATCTTGCCATGCATGTCAATACTGCAATTCACAAGATTCACAGCTGGGTAAGACCTTCTATGACCTTTTTCTTCTGGCAGCTTGTACAGTATCTTCCAGTACTAGCAAGGAGGAAGCTTTGTGGTCAGTACCAATTTGATTTGCCCATATCTTGTGGTCAATATTTGTGGTATCTTTTTTTTTTTTTTGGTTTTTCGAGACAGGGTTTCTCTGTGTAGCTTTGCGCCTTTTCCTGGAACTCACTTGGTAGCCCAGGCCAGCCTCGAACTCACAGAGATCTGCCTGGCTCTGCCTCCCGAGTGCTGGGATTAAAGGCGTGCGCCACCACCGCCCGGCCTATTTGTGGTATCTTAAGCAGTACGGTTCTACCATCAAGTTCTTATGGGCAAACAAGAACAATAGTAATAGGCTGCATTGTTTTGAGGGTCGTTAGGACACTTTTGGTCAGCTATCTTAGGGGTGGTGTCTCACACCCAACATTGAGCTTTTTATTTGGCAACCTATAGTTTCTGGGATGAGCATAATCCCTTCCATACAATTCCAATTATATATGTACTCATATTCACACACAGACGTTTGAAACATAAAATAGTAGATTTCCACATTTTTTTTCAAGCACCTATTGTTAGGTATCCTCCCCAACCTTCAACTCCCCGGCCTGATCTCAACTGTGTTTATTACTCATTCTCCTAAGATTGTTCTTGCCCTCCTCCCCAATGGTCCCTGTAGTGGAAGGATTCTATGAGCACTCTCAATTAAACACACAAATACTCAGTTGGGGACCAGGAGTTGGTGTATATCTTGCAGGGCTTAGGGAGGAAGGGTGTTGAATATGATTAAAATGCCTTGCATGACATTATCAAAAAATTAAGAAAATAAAATAATTTAAAAATAAATTTTAAAATAAATGACATTATGTGACAGTGTCCCTCAGTGTGTGACGGTGTCCCTCAGTGTGTGGCAGTGTCCCTCAGTGTGTGACGGTGTCCCTCAGTGTGTGACGGTGTCCCTCAGTGTGTGATGGTGTACCTCAGTGTGTGATGGTGTCCCTCACTGTGTGGCAGTGTCCCTCAATGTGTGATGGTGTCCCTGAATGTGTGGCAGTGTCCCTCATTGAAACTGGACTGTGCTGGCAGCAGCCAACTTCAGATCATCCTGGCTTTGCACTGTACAGCACTGGGTTTGCAGAAACACATTTACATATGTGCTGACTTCAAAATCAGGTACTTAGGATTGTCACAGGAAAGAATTTTTAGCTAGTGAGACATCTCAATTCTCCAGGCCCGGAATTCACATTTCCAGTAACAGGTATTTGTTTGTTATATAAAATGAACTCAACAAAGTCACTCACATTGATTGGAATTCCTTATCATGTAAAGAACTTCCTTCCTTCCTTCTTTCCTTTCTTTCTTCCTTCCTTCCTTCCTTCCTTCCTTCCTTCCTTCCTTCCTTCCTTCCTTCCCCCCTATCTCTTTCTTCCCAAGTTCTTGAATGAGTAGTCATTGATTCTGGAGTTGACTCTTAGGGCTGCTCTATTGGTGAAATAACTTACAGTCAACCCAAAATGTGTTCTTTTCTCTTTCTTCGTAGAACAGGATTCATTCAAACATTGCTGACTTTAGAAAGTGATCCACCTCAAGATCCAGCAATATCATTTTGGGGCATATACCCAAAACATGCTTCATCCTACTATAATGATATTTGCTCAGCCATGTTCACAGCTGCTCTATTTGTAATAGTCAGAAACTGGAAACAACCTAGATGTTCCTCAATAGAAGAAAGAATAAAGAAAACATGGTACATTCATACAATGAAGTATTACTTGGCCATTAAAAACTGACGTCATGAAATTTGCAGGTAAATGTCATCCAGAGTGAGGTATTCCAGATCCAGAAAGACAAATATGATATGTGTTCATTTATATGTGGATAACATATAACATATAACATATAACATATAACCATCATCAGAGGAACGTCTTCCAGTAGCAGATGGGAAGAAATATAGAGACCCACAGCCAGACAACAGAGAGCAAGTCCTTGGAAAACAAAGCCCTAAATGGGATGTCTCCATGAATCCCTCCCCTCGGAGGGAAAAGGAGATGGAAAGAGCTAGAGGGGTGGAGGACACTAAGGAAACAAGGACCTCTAAATAAATGATGAGTTCATAGGAACTCACACAGACTGAAGCAGCATGCGTAGAGTGTAGATGAGCCTGCACCAGGTCCTCTGTGCTTATATTATGACTTCCAGTTTAGTGTGTTATGGGATTCCTGAATGTGCTAAAGAGTGGGTCTCTAATTCTTGTGCCTTCTCTTGGGCTCTTTTCTTTCTGTGTTTGCCCTGGTCCAACTTTAATGTGATAGTTTTTGTTTTTTCTTATTATCTTTTATTTTGTTATATTTTTAAAAAAATGAATGAATGAGCAAATGAATGAACAATAACTTAGCCACTAGGATAAAGGTGTGTGTGTGTGTGTGTGTGTGTGTGTGTGTGTGTGTGTGTTGTCATTTATGTCTGCTTGGAGGGGGAAGATTAGTTTCCTTTAATGGAGTGATGCTGGGTATGTCAACCACTCAAGCACAGGCCTCATGTTCAGTGACAGCTGACCAACATGCAATGGACTCCCCAGGTTTCTTTTTGTGTTCCTTTATTTGACTACCATTTGCTTGTTTTTCTGTTTGGGGTGCTGTTTTATTTTGTTTTCTTGGTTTGGGGGTTTTTGTTGTTTTGTTCTTGTTTGTCTTTTTGGAGAAAGAACTTAAAGGTGAATGGGAAGGGATGAGGGGAAGATCTGCAAAGGGTTTGGGTAAAGGGAAGAAAATGAACAAAATATATGTAAATTTAAAAATCATTTTAATTGATGGAAACAGACGCAGAGACCCACAGCCAAACATTAGGTGGAGCTGGAAAATCTCACAGAAGAGGGGGATGAAGGATTATGGGAGTCAGAGGGGGTTAAGGACATCACAAGAAAACCCAGAGAATCAGCTAACCTGGGCTCGTAGGAGCTCAGAGACAGAACCGACAACTAGGGAGCCTGCATGGGACTGACCTAGGCCCTCTGCGTGTATATTGCAATTGTGTAACTTGCTATTCTTGTCGGACTCCTAATAGTGGGAGCAGAGGCTGTCTCTGACTCTTTTACTGGCTTTTGGGACCATAATCCTCATACAGGGTTTCCTTGTCCAGTCTTCAACTTGATTTACCACGTTGGGTTGATACCCATGGAAGGTGTGCCCTTATCTGAATAGAAATGGAGAAGGAGTGGATATGGGGTGGGCAGAGGGGAGGTGGGGGAGGGGCTGGGAAGAGAGGAGGGAGGGGAAACAACCATCGAGTTGTAAAAATTTAAATAATACAAAGTCTAATAAAAATTAATAAATTAAAAAATAATTCCTTTTTATTTCATTGAGTATGTACACACACACCTAGATTCTCACCTACATTAATAAAGTTATTCTTATCAGTTTCAGATAGAATTTACATGATAAATGATTAATGTCTCAGTCACTATTGAACTCATCAATTTCAGGAAACCCATTGATTTAAATTGATTTTATTGTTTGCTACATTAGAAATATCCACCAGGGGGCTCTGTTGCTTTAATTTTCACAATGTTCCGTTATGACAAGTCTGAGGACTTTTTTTCCCCCTTTGCAGAAGAATTTAATAAACGGATTTTAAATGCACCAGAAACTCTGAATTGTATTAATGGGTCACATTAACCTGAAAGAAAGAAGTACAGACTTCACTCTCTCTGGGGCATTTGGTTTTCCTTAGTGAAACATTTTCTAGAATGTCGTCTTGGTTTGACAAAGTTGAATCTCTCTAAGTTGGGAGAAGCCGACTGTTTTAGGATTGAATAAATGCCATGGATAAATAACATGGTTGTGTTAATGAAGCTCTCGTGATTTCAGTGTGACAAAGTGTGACTTCAAGTGGGCAGGTACACAGCACAAATCATTTTTATAATTTTAAAAATATGGCTCTTCAGTTGTCCATGTTGGCCTGATAGTTCTTGCCTGGAATCCCAGCACCAGCGAAATTGAGACTGGAGGTTTAGAGAGTTCAAAGCTAGCTTGAGTTATTGAAAAATGACTTATTTCAAAGTATTTTTATTTAATAAAATAGGATTTGAAAGTATTTTAAAATCATCAGTTCAGCACTTGTTAGCTATCTGTGCAGGATTCCCAATATTCTTTCATTTCAAAATTATTTGTTTTTGGTTAGTGTATATTAATTGCACAAAATAGGCTTCTGATGTGTGTGTGTGTGTGTGTGTGTGTGTGTGTGTGTGTGTGTGTGTGTGTGTTACATACTTTGGTCAGTTTTTCCATTCTCTTATGCCCCCTACTCTTCCCTTATGTCCCCTTCCTCTTCCCAAATACCCTTCAAGCTTTCATCTCATAAGAAAGTTTCTGCACAATAGAAAATCTATGTCACATTTGTTTTTCTGACACTGTTTTTTCATGTTAATCACAAATATTATTTTAAAATCAAAATGGGTTTTAACTATGAAGAACTGATAAGCAGCACGTAATTTCTTAGTACAGATTGAAACGGGATATTCTCTGGCAACATGTTAGAGATGCTTTATACTAGAAGGGTCTGGAAGATTGAAAAGCAAGAAATGACTACAGTGAACCTAAGTTAATTTGAATATACTTTAATATTTTGCATTATCTGACACCCAGGCTTTCTTGTGCACCTCTGGCCAGTCAGTAACTGTGCTGAGCAGGTGTATTCTCATGTAATTATCACTCTGGGTCATATGATGATCAATTGGCCTTCACTTGCTGTCCCTCCTTCAAGTCATCACATGCCCTGTGATGCCCACATTGTCTCCAGGTGGCGCACATATTTCTTAATAGGAAAGAGATGGAGCCGTCATGTTACCGACCCTCCCTTCCTAGAGGAATAAAATGCCTTCAGAAAATAAAAGTGGCTTTCAAAGTCTCACAAAGTGCTATGAATATGAAGCGGATTATTGAGTGAACAATTTTTAAATATTTGCTGTGTACTCCATGCTAGGGATATAGTAATTGGGGAAGAAAAAGATAAAAGCTTGATATATTAATTCACAAGAGAAATAACGAATGTGTTGGCATGTGGACTTTTACAAGATCTCTGTAATATAAATGAAATATATGTAGAAATGAAAAGGTGTATGGTGGCTGCCAAGGCTTTGGGGATACGGCATTGCAGAAGATGTTCTCCAAGGGTACAAATTTTTCCCTGGGCAGGATCAATCAGTTCTGGAGATCTTACATACAGTAAGGCAACTGTTGTCAGCTCTCAAATACTCTGTGCTTGAAAACTGAAGAGAGTAGATCTCACGTGGTCCCGTCACAAAACGGGTGACTATGTGAGAAGTGATAGATGTGTTAGTAAACTTGGTTGCTGTGATCATTTAAAATGCACGTCAAATTATCCATCTGCATGCTTTAAATATATTCAGTTCCTCTATGTTAGTTATTCTTTAATAAAGATCAAAAAGAAAAGAAAGAGGGGCACTGGGGAGTTAAAAGAAGTTTGGAATAATGCAATACGAACTGACCGTGAAACACAAACTCTGAAAGGTCAATGATTTTTTTTTGTTTCTTAATTTCCATAACTCTGGCACCAAGGAATGTACAAGAATTGCCTAATGTATCTCTTAAAAGTTCATTTTATTTTTATTTATATGTGCATATGTTTGTGTGTCCACATGTGTGTATGTATATTTGAGTGCTGTTTTCTGTGGAAGCTAGAAGAGAGCATGGATTGCCAGGAGCTGGAGTTACAGGAGATTGTTGACCTTCTGGTGTTGGTGCTGGGACTCGAACTCTGGTCCTCTGAAAGAGCAGCAAGTGCTCATAACAACTGAGTCATCTCTCCAGTCCTTTGACCAATGATTTATCTCTCCCAAATATTTTCTATTCAGCCTGTAGAGTGCATAGATTTGAATTGTTCCAACCTACAGATCCACATCGACTGCTCCACTCCTTTGTCTTAGTGTGAACTGCAGCATAGACGGTAAAACCAACAAACCAAAGAGTGAGGCATTTACAATCTTCAGTTTCCCAGCTTCTGGCTATCTCTCATCTGTTTCTGCAGTGCATGTCTTGGGTGGTCAGGGCTTCAGAGTTTGATTCCTCCTGGCCAATGGCCACATGGATTCTTTGGGATTATTGGCACCATCTTCTTGCATCTGTGAGATAGTAACAAAGTAATGGCTTTGTTATCAGTGTCTGATTTTTTCTTTTGAAGATAGTGGTTTGATGTGTTTGTGTGCATGTATGTGCTTGTGTGTGTGTGTGTGTGTGTGTGTGTGTGTGTGTGTGTGCATATTGTGCCCGTGTGTATCACTCATTGTATTGTAAGAGTACTTCTAAGTCCAGTTTTCAGATTAGAAACATCTGTAGTGAAGAGTTACAGTTTCCTCTCACGTGTCAAGCAGAGGTTTTACCACCCATTGCCTTTTGTTTACACATCTGTTTACCTTAAGACTATAGTACACTCACCACTACCATCACTTTGAGAAAATGAAGAATAAAAATGTTCCTAAATTAATTCTACTCAGTTTCTGTAATTCAAGAGAGTATCAGAGCCGGGCGGTGGTGGCGCACGCCTTTAATCCCAGCACTTGGGAGGCAGAGCCAGGCGGATCTCTGTGAGTTCAAGGCCAGCCTGGGCTACCAAGTGAGTGCCAGGAGAAGCGCAAAGCTACACAGAGAAACCCTGTCTCGAAAAACCAAAAAAAAAAAAAAAAAAAAAAAAAAAAGAGAGAGTATCAGCCCAAGAGAATATAGGCTTTATGATATCCTGTAGTTTTCTTTCTTTCTTGTGTATGTGTATGATGTGTGAATTCGTGTTTACGTGTGTGTGTGTGTGTGTGTGTGTGTGTGTGTGTGTGTGTGTGTAGAACATTTATGGATGCAGCTACTCATGTATACGTGGTGGCAGGGGGCAAGGTTGATACTGAGAGTGTTCCTCAGTCGTCTTCCATCTTATTATTTGAGGCACATTCATTCCATTAAACCCAGAGCTCAAAATGTAACTTGCCTGGCTAGCTATCCAGGGCACCACACCAACTGGACATTTACATAGTTTGGGGATCTGAAGTCTGTTCTTCACGCTTGCACTGTGTGTGCTTTAACATCTGAACCATTCCCCTGTTTATTAACGAACTAACATTTCAGAGCAAGCGGTGTGTCCAGCACTGTTCATTTCCACTCCTCACTTGCTCAGCCTTTGCACCAGGTCCTCCAGGACTTCACTAGGGTAAGTGTAAAGGAGGTAGAGGCAGCACAGTGATCTAAACAAGCACAGACACCTTGGGAAGAGGACAAGGAAAACTAAAAAGTACGAGGATCAGATCCTCTGTGTCTGATTGGTGCTGTGTGCCTTCTGACATTATTTGTAGAATGCCAAGTAACTAGGCCACTGGGATCCAGAGACTTAAGCTGTGAATCTGGGTGGATCTGTGACAAAAGAATTTTGGTTGACATTTGCAGGTGAAAAGTTGACTAAGTAGAACAGATAAATTTCCTGAACTGGACTTAATTTGATCAGTGGGGTAATATGACCTCATTTTTTCCATTGATCCAAAATCAACCAAAATAGAACAAAATTGCAAACCTTCAACAAGTGAAAGAATTCCTCTAGTCCAATGGTTTTCACACTGAGTGAGTATTGTCTGCTCTGCAACTGGAAGGAAACTCCTGGCACACGTGGCTTTCCAGCTTCCCAATCCACCCAGTGATTTTAAAGATCTTCCAGCTTCTCTAATCTAATAATAATAAAATTAGTTATAACAAATCTCATCCTATATGAACACACATACTATTGGTTCTGTTTCTCTGGAGAACCTTGACATTGACTCTTTCCCACTGACTCCCAAACACACTGGTCACCCAGTTCTGCTCTCCAGACAGTGCCTGACCCTCCCAGTCTAACTTTGACTGTGAATGAACTGGCTGCCTCAGTCTATGCTACCTTGACTGGGAGTTTGTGAATCCTTTGCCTCTTTGTCTGCCCACTGAAGCTGGATCCTTGAGAGGATTGTTAGGACTCTAACAAATGTCAACCATGAAACTTGATTGTAGGAACCGAAAATACTGTTCTCACAGCTGAGATGAACCCATGGCAGAGGCTGTGGACATCCTGGTTGGAAGATTCTTGTGTTTTACTCGTCCAAAGCTGAATTGGAAAGAAGGACTATTTCTCAGGGCTTTGTTGAAACTGAATGTTATGAACCATGTTTTCCAAATTATTCACACAATTCACTAGTAATGCTTGGAATGGAATATAGTTGAACTTTAAAGTCCAAATGGTCTTGGTTCTTCTTCTTCTTCTTCTTTTTTTTCTTCTTTTTTTTTTTTTTTTTTTTTTTTTTTTTTTTTTTTTTTTTTTGTTGCCATACTAATGTCTTTAGGTTCAAGGTTCTTTTATTTTATTAAAGTCTCTGGATTTTGGACATGCTAATTTGTTTAAATTCTTTAATAGATCTAAAAATGACATGAACATGATGTGACATCAGCGAGAACTTAAAGAAACCAACTTGGCTTCTATGATGTTCAATCGAATATCTGAAATCCAAAGACATTTTGTGTTTTAAGCCTGTTTAGAAACCAAGGCATAAATCTTTACTTGATAAGAGGAACAAATCAATAGAGAACAGAACACATTTATATGTTCTTGACGGCACTACACCTAGGGAATGGAACACTTAGCTTGACCTAGTGCCCAGCAAGAGCCATTCAACTCCATTGTGTACAGAGAACATAACTCAGGCATTCTGAAAATTTTCTCAAGTAAGCACTTCTATTTTTTAAGTGTCTCTAACCATTTTTTATGGGTAGAAATTTTGATAGATTTTCTTATTTTTAACACGATTATATTTCCCTGTGAAGTGCTGAAACAAACAGAAAAAGAACACAGTGTCTCTACTTAAAACTGGAGGAAAACTGCTTTGACATTCACAGCTGCTAGACAAAGTCATTATTTTTCAGAGCAAGGAAATACTAGAAAATATGAGCTACAGGAATGAGGAAAGGAAATCACTGTGACCTCATATATTTAATAGTAACTCAAATGAACAGATAAGAATAAAAGGTTATAGCCCTGCAGGTCAGTTAATGAAGCATATATCTGTCACATTTTGACTTAGTTTATATCTTAGTTGAGAAAATAATGAAGAATTATCTTTGTGTTATATACCCTTCCTTCTATCTAATTGAGTGATTGGTTTTCTTCTTTTTATATTCCTACTGAAACACCCCAATGATTTGCTGCTTGGAACAGAATGTTGAGTTGGGAAAGAGTGACTCCTCACCAAAACTTTTCTGAATTGGGTGCCATTTGCAGAGATAGAGTCTTTGGTTTTTGAGACCAATTGGTAGCTAAAACAGAGACAGGAATGTATGTTGCCTTCAGACACTGGGACCCTATAGATCTATCTCAGTCTTCTCAGGACATTCTCCATCACCTGGCCTTTAAGTATATTTTCAACATTCCATCTGGAGCTGGAGTTTTAGACACTCCATATTTTGGTTGCACATTATGACAAAATGTATTTATTCTAGGCACAAAACACAACTTACTGCTTATTTTTTGACATTACTGAAAGCCACATTGAAGGAAATTCAGAAAACAGAAATACAACAAGTATGGGTCACACTGATGTTCAGAGAATGGTTCTTTATTCAACTCATTTCTTTATACTTTATTGAATTAATATTTTTGGTTTTCACTTTATTCTATAACCATTCACCTTACTCTGTTGACACTAGACTTCAAATTAGTTCCAATCATGTAGGCTTTTTAATGCACAAATGCTAACTTGTCTTTGCATATATGACAAACATGTACATATATATGCATGTTTAGATAATACATATGTAGTGTGTGTGTGTGTGTGTGTGTGTGTGTGTGTGTGTGTGTGTGTGTAATAGTCTTGGGTAATGATTTTTAATCTTTGATGATCAAGGTTACTCAGAGTTTATCAAAGTTGTTCTATAAATGGGATCAATTTGAAGCAAATGTCATTTGTTCATTTGTTTCTACTTATAATTACATATGGTTTGAACAGTATTTCACTGGTAAAATTTTCTGAAATGAATTTTTTCCCATAGGCTTTCATATCACTGACTGAAAGAGTCTCTGATTTGTTTCCTATTGTTGATTAATCTAGAAGCAAAATATAAACACATATACATAATACATTAAGTGCAAGGATGTGTGTGTTTATGTATGTATGTTTCTGTGTAAGCATTTGCACATGTATGTATAGTACATGTGCATATGTGCACAGTACAACCTCTGGTATTCCTCAGGTGCTATATGTTTTAGGCTTTTTTAAAAAAAGGGTGTCTCATTGTCTTGGAATTTGCTAGTATTGCAGGCCAGTAAGCCCAAGATATTAACCTGTCTCCACTTCTGCTTCCCCATTGCTGGGATTATAAGTGTTGATATTGTGACTGGCTTTTAAAATCTTTTTAAAAAGATTCTGGCATAGAATTCATATCTTCATTCTTTCAGTGCAAGCAGTTTACCAACAGAGGTATCTTCTCAGCCAACATGTATTTTCTAAAAGCCTAAAAAATGTAACACATCCCTGAAAACAAAATACTCTGAAAATGGTGGCATTTATGTCCCTACTTTCAGAGGAGGAAATTGTGTGTTTTCATGACTTACTGAGTTCAAATTCATGGATGCTGTCAGCAGATTCCAGCTTTTAACTCTGTGCCATTTTTTGAGAGGTATGATGTATGATAGTGAGATGCATACAGACTGCTGACACCAGACTGGCCTTCCTAACTATACATGTTGACTTGACTAAGAATTTATTTGCATTTAAGAAGCCTATAATGGAGAGATTTATGGTTGCAGCCTTTTACTTTTTTTACACAAACACTTGATACTATTTGCTTCATGTTTGACAATGTTATAGGAGGAAGCAATTTCAAAAAACAGCTAGGAAAGCACAAGGGGATTAAAAGATTTTAACAGATGTGTTGGTTCCGATGTGAGTTTTTTGTTTGTTTATTTATTTTTAATTTGTTTTGAAATCCATGTGACCTTGGATGAGCAGATTAACTCCTCTTCCATTTTCTTGTCAGGATATGTTGGAATTATATTTTGAGAGTATTTTAGGGGTATGTAAATGGTGAGAGTACTTGATCTGCAAGCAAAAATACCTGAGTTGGAATCTACATCATCCACACAAAAAAACTGGCATGATTGTAGGGATTTGAAACCCCATCACTAGTATGTGGAGACAGGTGGGTTTCAAGAGCTTTCTGGATAGTCAGCTCAGACAAAACAATGAGATTGTAGTTCAGTGAGAGACCGTGTTTCTTTTTCTTCCCCCTCCACTTTCATTGAAAATATGTTTTCTCATACAATACATCCTGATTACAGTTTTTCCTCTCTCTGCTCCTCTCAGTTCCTCCCTCCTTCCCCTCTCACCTGTGACAGATCTTGTTTCAAGGCAGAAGGCAGAGAGTAGCAAAGGACAGTGCCCTGCATCCTTCTGGGGAATCTGTCCACAACTGAAGGAGTTAGCACCTCAAAATCTCACATGAATACACCACACACATGTGTACCACACTGACATGTACAAACATAACACAGAGAGCACACAGATACCACTTACAGTGCACAAACACAGTACACACACAAACATATTACCCACCATGATATGCTAAGCAAGACACTACACTGTACATTGTAAACCTCTAACATTTTCTTCCTCTGTTTCATCCTTCTTTTTCATTATTTTTGTTATCACAGTGGCATGGCTAAAACTGTTCTGTTTTCAATTACCAGATATGTATCCTTTTTCTGCATTTTGTTTGATACCATTTAACTTATCGCTCTCTCAAAACTTTCCTTTTTGATGATAACTTTGAAGAAATGGTGTGCTAGAGAAAAGTCAAATAGCCCTTCAGCATATTTAATCTACTTCACGTGGAACATCTGCCATCTATCAGGTCTCTGGAGAGAATTTCTTGAGAGTTTGATCAAGGCCACGAGCTATGAACCATGATTTTTCAAATTTAGCTATTTACATAGATTTCACAGGCAGTTATTAATTTCAAAGCAGAAACAAAGCCAACAGATCGATCACACATCTACCTGAAATTGCAGAGCCTTCTTCATCCTCTTCGGTTTGTTGAGCATGCTTCGGTCAGTTCCACAGTACTGACTTAATGCAATGACTTTTGCTCTCTGAGAAATCTTGGAATTAATTCCATCTATGGTATTCTTGTTAATATTTTATGGCTAATGTTTGCCATTCTGAACATTCTAGAATTCTGGAACTTATTTTTGTGCTCCTATTTCAAGTGTTTCAGTTAGCATCAAATAGTGACTTTTGTTTAACTTTGAGACTCAGTCTTATGTCGCCCTCACTATACAGAACATGCTGACTTTGAACTTAGAGCAATCTTCCTGCCTCTGGCTCCCAAGTGTTGAGGTTATAGGAAGATGATACCACACCTAGATGGGGGCAGTTAACTTGATATTGCCTTTTCCCCCTGAGATTGTCAATTTTTAAGGGGAGTGACCACATAATAGATATTTGTATATTTCCTTTGAATTTCATACAACCTAAAACCTAATGGAGCAGCAACATGAGAATGAGTTGACAGTCTAAACCCAAAGCATGCAATTTCACTTACCTAATTTATGCCTTAATTTAGAGTAATACAAATGATTTGGACAGGTTCTATTTTTAGATTTCATTGTATTCTCTAACAATGGTTCTGAGTGGCGCCAGAACACTCAAGCAAATAATGTTTTCTCCTGCTTATTCTGATAGCATATGACATTTTTATTATTTAATTTAACACAAATAAAATAATCACAAACATTATCATATATGTTATACACAGTAAAGTTAAGGAAGAAAGGGTTAGTCATGGTTGTAGGGAGAAACCATTAGAAACATTCACACTGGTCTTGACAAAATTAATCTAAACAGAGGTTCCAATTCTAAATACTACCACTAATTACAAAAAAAATATGCTAGGAAATCTGTACTATAAGGCATTTTGTTCTTACTAATCCCATTTAAAACTCAAATAGCCCAGAATCGCCTGGTGGAGGGGGCACCAGTCTTTAAAGCCAGCATTCAGAAGGCAGAGGCAGGTAAACCTGATTTCCAGGCCAGTGTGTTCCAGGATGGCCAGGGCTGCACAGAGAAACCCTGTCTCAAAAAACAAACAAACAAACAAACAAACAAACTAAAGTAAATAAATAAATAAAACGCACATAATCCAGAATCCAAGTTTATGTTTGTCTGTACATCCATTATTTCATACTCAGGTAAATTAACAGGTTCTGAAGGGCCTGTCCTCTTTTCAGTCCCAACAAACCAGTTTTACTGATGAATGCTTCACTGTGAGAGCAGGTTGATGATGTAAGTTTCAGCCCCAAGATGATATGACCTTGAAACGTTTGCTTCACGAACGAACCCAGTTCATCTGTTCCATTTGCAACAATATTGAGACTCCTCCACTCCAACCTGTTAGCCACAGTGGGCAGTCTCGAGGCAAGAATGCCAGATAAAGAAAACCAGAGATGGAAATGGAGATAGAACACATTTCAGAATACTTAAAAGAAGGTCAAGTGGTAGTCTGTGGCTGATAAAAGGAAAGGAAAAGTGTAAAATCCCAGTCTTTCAGTCCCATATGACTTTCATTTCTTTCTTTTCTCTATGATTTTTCTCTGTGCCTTTTCTCAGAATTAAATAAGAGAATCATCAGATGACAGTGGGATGTGTATGCCCACCTTTCAAAGCACACGCCTGCCAAATTTGACAGTGTGACTCATGAGTTCATCCCCATCTGGCTGCTTTTTCAAACAAATTGTTTACGTCAAACTTTTCTTTCTCCTTAGATAAAAAAGAAATTCAGACACTTTTCGCTGTCATTAATGTCCTGTTTTTGATGGTCTGTTCTCTCTTAATACTGCAGCCTAAACAGTTATCAACAAGACGGAGCCACGATGAGGAAGTGGGATACAGGACTGTTATTCAGGTTATAGAGCATCACTATACCCCCCTTTTGAAAGTTGTTACAGTTTTGCTAGACTAGGCTAGGAGTATTTTATTTGGTCTATGTTTGTTCTAAACTCTCTCTCAGCATTTGCATGATGGGAAAAGGAATGAGATTAATAGTTAGATTGAGAAAACAAAGAGGAAGTATCCTGAACGAGTTATTTTCATGCTCACATTAGTTGGTAGTATAAGTAAACATAAAGCAATAAATAAAGCAATCATTCCAACAATAAATATATGTCAGGATCACTAATTCTTGAGGACTGTAATTCTGTGGATGAAGAGCTACCCACTTTGCCTTGATTTTCCAGACTGTTACTAGGATAAGAAGGGTTCATGGCTAGGTCCCTCTAGGTATTCAAAATCCACACATCAGTATTTCTATGCAGAGACACAGAAGTCTGTGTGTGTTCCAGGCACACATGATAACATTTTTATAGGAAGATACCAAAGAAAAGAAGGCATCAAAACTAATGGCTGGGAGCGAAGAAAGCAGCAGACAGCTTTTCAGGGTAGCAGGATGCTGAATGAATCCAAATACTGCTGTGAGGGAGACGAGTGCCAGGATGATGAACACCGGCCTTCTATCATTTTCTTTTGTCAGTTGAAATTTATCATTTTAGCTGTGTGAAAGGCATTGTTCAATCAAAAATGGGAGAGAAAAGGTAGGAGGGAGAAGGGAAGGAAAAAAGGACAGGAGACAGGGAGGGAGAAAGAGAGGGAGGGGGAGAGAGAGACAGAGAATATGGATGAATGGATTTGTACTTCAGGTTCAGTGGGTAGAGAGTAATTGTTCATTCTCCCACACAACCAGAGAGCAAGAGCAGTTTATGCAAATAGTCTGAGGCCCAGGTTGAGGATTCTATTTTTAGTTAAAGCATATAAAGGAATGAGAGAGATTTCTTGCTTTACATGAGTTAAAATGTTTTCAGTAAGAATGAATTCTCTGAACCTTATTTACCAATTAAAGAAATATTTCATTACTGGCAGTAACAAATAAATGAAGAAAAACAAATTTTCAAGAATTTTGCACAAGGATACTTCTATGTTGACTCAAATCATATGTCTGAAAATTTTACTTAAGAGAGGGTTGAAAAAAGAAAGAGAGAGGGTTGAGACTCCCAGAGAGCTCAGGACAGTCATCACATGAGCACATGTACAGAGGAGAAGGAGACAGGGCTGGCTGCTTACTTCTGAAAGAATTTAAAAGGAGAAAAATGGAAAGGCTAAAAATCCATATACAATAAGAAAATATTCCACCATACATTTGTTCAAAGTTTTAGCAAAGCTTGTAAAAATCATAGAATATTTTTTGTGCAAGAATTTTGGGAACAGAGGGCAGGTGGGGCGTTGACAAGGATGGGCTTTATCTTTGCTCTGTATGAGTGACATTACCTCAGTGAATTCAGAGCAGGAGGGCACAGAAACGTAGAGTGAGAAAAGAAGGCACACAGAACTCTGCTTGTGTCCACTGGGGTATTAGTTAAAGGTGGCTTTCGGTCCATATGTATGCCTACGAATATTTACATCCATGAATTTAGATCTTAATTTAAAAATTTTTTCATTAAAATATTCAATTTTTGTTAGTGTGTGTGTGTGTGTGTGTGTGTGTGTGTGTGTGTGTGTGTGTGCTCATTTGTCTGTATGTGCAACACCTGTGTGCAGTGTTCACAGTGGCCAAAAGAAGGCATCAGATACCCTGAAATTGGGTTTACAGTTGTTGTGAACCATCCCATATGGGTGCTGAGAACTACCCCAGGGGCTCTACAAGATGAGTAAGTGCTCTTATCCATGGAGACATCTTCCCAGGCACTCATTTCATTATTTTTATAATACTATAGTTGTTTCTCCAAACTGAAAACTTTAGATGCTGATGATTAATGTTTTGTGAGTGAGTATCCCACACCCTCTTCAATTTTTTTAACCTACTGTTTCATTTTGTTTCAAATTAGGTTGACATTACATTTAATATTGTAATAAATAATCACATACTTGATAATGTTATCTTATTTCTGGAAGTATTCTGCTGTGGTTTGAATTTTAACTGTCCTAAAGAGGCCATTTTACTCAAGGCTTGGTAACCATTCTCTATTACTCTTGGTACTGGGAAGTGTTGGAAACATTAGGAGGCTGGGCTTGGTGGAGGAAATTTAGGGTGTGCCTCTGAAAGAGATACCAAGACGGTTCCCCCTTCTGCTGTCTTGCTTTCAGGCCTCATGAAGTGAGAGAACTTCTCTGTCACACAGGCCTATCATATGCTGTTACCAAGATGGAAAGTGTCATTGCCTCCAGAGACCCAAAGTAGCCGGGCTATGGGATGAAATCTTTGAAACTGTGAGCAAAGTGAGCGTTTTTCCTTTTTAAAGAAAAAATTGAAATTGTTCATCTCAGGTACTTGTCACCATGACAAAAACACTAACATGCATTATGATTAATAGAATTTTACAGCTCTTCACACTTATACATAAATCACCTGTCATGCATTCTGCATTCGAAAGATGTGCAAAAACATCCTTTTCATCCACCCCTCACTGAATGAAAACAATCAAATTCTGACATCTTCAAAAAATAAATTTGAGTATTTAGAAACTCGAGCATTTTGAATTTGTCAGTTTTTGCATGTGGTCATGTAAAAATATTGTTCATATAAATTATTAATTAGTAATGATGACTATTAACTATTTCAGATATGTCACTCTAGGATATATCAACATAAGCATTGCTAAAGGGCTTCTATTACATATACATAAATTGCTCATTTACAGCTTTTGGGAAAGTTCCTTGCCTTTTTAAAGTCCTGTATGTATTACTTTTTCATTATTATTAAGACCAGCATATTTATAAACCATAGAAAATAATTCATAGAATTAAAAAAAGAATTTAGTAGCTATAAAGAAAACTGGTAGTAAGTACATTGCCAGTTAATTACTTACTCCAATCACACAAACTGTTTTAAAAGACTTTAAGGATAACCATTCTGGCTCAAGCTGTAGGTAGGGTGTCTAGGGTCATCTTTGTGATCATAGAATTATCCATCTCCAATCCACCTCTGAAGGGACTTGTAGTGTCATTGATGACAGAGATTGACAACTATTACTAGAAATCAAATTGTCTACTACAAATATATATGGACACACACACACACACACACACACACACACACACACACCACATCCACACACACCTGTGAGTTAAATTAGCCAATGGTCATACAAGATTCTAAAGAAAATAACATAATTATTATATATTTTTATTTGAGACTAATTCTGAGAAAAGAGCAAACAAAAACAAATGTGTTTATTCTCAATGAATATGAACTGAAAAAGTCCTTATTTCATAGTATTTTAGAAGAGAGAAAACCGCTAGTGTGGCTGGTCATCTCTGCACTTCCTTCCATCATGATCTCGACATCCCTCACCTGCAGAATCCCTCCTCTCTCTCATCATTTGTATTCCTGGAGCTCAGCCTGGTGCCTGGCCATGGATCTCTGTTTCTGCTTCCATCAGTCACTGGACAAAGGCTCTATGATGACAGCTAGGTTATTTGCTAGACCGGTCACCAGAGTAGACCAGTCCAGGCAGCCTCTGGACCACTGCCAGCAGACCAAGGTGGGGTCATCCTTGTGGATTCCTGAGAGCCTCCCCAGCACTCTGCTCTTCCTATTCCCATGATGTCCTCATCTATCATGGCATCTTCCTCCCTGCCCTCCCACTCTGTCCCTGTTCCAGCTCGACCCTCCCATTTCCCTATGTTCTCATCCCCCACTCCTCGTTCTCTGCCACTCCACCACACACCCAGTGGGAAGCCCCCATGGGACTGGACTAGGACCTCTGGATATGGAAGATGGTTGTTTGGCTCGAACTGCTTGAGGGGCACACAGGCAGGGGGATCTGAATCTGTCCCTGGTGCATGGGCAGGCTTTTGAGAGCCCAGTGACTGTGATGTGATGCTTTGTACAGCCTTGGTACAGTGGGAAGGGGCTTGGACCTGCCTAGGCTCAATGTGCTGAGCTCTGCAAACTCCCCATGAGAGACCTCGATTTGGGGGATGTGGTGATGTGAAGTGGCTTAGGAGAGAGGGCTGGGGGTGGGAGGAGGGAGGAGGTGGGATCTGTGTGTGTGTGTGGTATGTGAAGTGGGTAGAAAATTTCTTAATAACGAAAAATGAAAAAAAAAAAAGAAGAGAGAAAACCAGAATTCATTTTCTGGTCATTGTTTTATAAGACCAATGGGAAAGTGCACTTGAATTATCTAGATATACCTCATTTCAGCAAGCTTAGATTTTGACCAATGTTACAGTTTAAACTAATTTCTTAAGTATAATTAAAACAACAAGTCATCAGTGATTCATGCTTAAGGCACACAAATCTCTCAAAGTATAAATTATGTTACCACACATATGTCATGGACTCAACAAGGAAAACTAGTGAAAAATAAAATATCAAAATGACAGGAAAGGTAATATTTTCCTTTTCCCAAGGGAGCAATAAAGGATTTTATGCCCCATTATTTCGTTGCCTAGCTATTTCTATTTTTATCATATGCATGAAATATTAATTATAAATTGATAAGTCTTTTGCTCACTCTTCCCAAATGCTGTGTGTCAACATTTATTTACATACGTCCTACACGGAAATGACATTTCATGAGGCAGGTTTTTGTTTTAATGTTGCATGTTATACCCAGAAACAAACAGGATGCTGCTTTTCAACAAGCCTGATAGGCTTTCGTTTTGCTTGTCTCTGAAAGCCGCTTGTGAAATGATTACATAGGTTATAATTTCTGAGCCCCAGGGAACATAAGAGGGTTTTTTTCTTTCCTTTGAATCTGAAAGTTTAACTACATGCGCATAACAATGTGCAGTCCGTCTTTATGCAAATAGTTTAAAAAGGCAGCGTGCCTGGAGGGCTGTTTTATGGCATTATTTGGTTTTATATCTTTGCAATCAACACTATACAGCTCACATGGCCATGTAAATTCATGAGTGACTTTTCTATTGAAACTCAAACAAGGTTACTTGCTCTTGAAGATCAGATTGAGATAAAAGTAGCAGTTTCCATAATGACAATGTGCACAGCCTCTTAAAAAAAAATTCCAAAAATCTATTGATTTCAACTTTGAAAACGTGTCATTGATTTCTTTTTGCAAGTTTGCAATTCTAATACTGATTCTAATGGAGGCATTTTGGAGGACCTCTAGTATCAGCGATTCCCACTTATTTCATTTTACAGAGGTCTTCTGAAGCAGTAAACGGGTTCCAAAATTTACTTTATTTCCAATGGCTACAGTTAGTGACTCCAGGAACCACACTGACACACAGGTCTTACACAATTTCATTTTTCTTTAGGATTTTTGGTTGACTTATAACATTTTAAAAATCAACTGCCTAATATAAGGAAATATAGTTTTCTTCATTTTTTTTAGGGAGACATGACTTTCTCATTTCTGTTGTCCTTGCTTATAGTGGTTTTGTGTTGTTGTTATTGTTATTTCTCAACTTAAATCTACACAAATTGAAGCTTGCACTCACTTAAACATCTTTTGGACCAGTGGATGTGCTTGCATTCATCTGTCATTGAATAGGTTACCCCATGCTTCCGTGTGTGGATAGCTACAGCAATTCAAGCCTAGTTTATACAGAAATTGATCTCTTAACTTGCTGCTAACAACCCTGGGCATCTCACATTTGGAATATGCTTGTGTTAGTCAACATTGCCACAGTTCCAACTGGACCTCTCTATGCTAATCCTCACACTTAGCTGTTTCCTCCCCACAACCTTATTCAGAGGTACTGTTGCTTCTCCCATGTAATACAACAAGAAAACTGAGGACATAAGTTGCTTGCCAAAGTCCACACACGGAGAATATACAGAGCTATAATTCAAAGCAAATATGGGATTTTATTACTGTATTATGAGGTATCACCCAAGTTCAATAGCACCTGTTCCTCTGGTACTCTTAACAAAACAAAATCACACATAGAGTAAGGAAGGTGAGTGATCAATATTTCTTCATATACTTTCTTCTTGTTAGATTATTACGATTCTGGCCGGGCGGTGGTGGCACAAGCCTTTAATCCTAGCACTCAGGAAGCAGAGGCAGGCAGATCTCTGTGAGTTTGAGGCCAGCCTGGTCTACAAAGTGAGTTCCAGGAAAGGCGCAAAGCTACACAGAGAGAAAAAAAAAAAAGAGCATTACAATTCTGACTAAATTTAATTCAAATGCTTATAATGTTGACCAAGGCCCTAGAATTTGCATTGTTACCAGCAAGTCTAGTATTATATATTCATCTTATCTTCCTTCTGTCATTCTTCCAATGATTGTAAGAGTAATTGGGGAAAGGCACCTGGCTGCACTTATTTGAGACCTAGCTGAGGAAAAAAAAATGTTTACTTAGTCTCATTTACATCACAGTGGGATGAGAGACAACAAACACAAAAATTCCAGGTAACATATGAACCTTCTATGATCCATTATTTAATGTTATAAATTATGTAATTACATAATAATATATGTTTTACAAAGATGAGAAAAATTTCCCTTGAAAATAATATTGATCATGGCTTGGATAGATCCCACTTGGTAAAGTGTTTGCCTAGCATGAATGAAGCTCTGACTTTGATACCCAGAAGTGCCTTCAATTTTGTGTGGTGGTATATATTTACAATAAGGGACATGGGGACAGGATGATCACAACTTTAAGGCCATCTTTGCCCAGCTCGGGTTCCATGAAACCCTGTAACAAAGCATATATTTCTGAGTTTAAATCACTGTTATTGTAATTAAATAGAGAGGCATGCAGAAACTTAAGGAAGTGTGTACTGATAACAAGGATTATGATACTCATAATGTCATATTTGAATTTAGAAATAAAATGGAGGCCTGTTATGATTCCAGTTCCATTCCCCAGCTTCCCTTCTTAGATAATGCATTTACTTAATATCCAACTGGACTACTTTTCATATTTTATTTTAAATCTATATATGCACACCTAATGTGTATAATAGATTTATGTTTTCACAAATTTGCATAAATGCTTTCAATCTGTAAGTGATAAGTTAATTTTGCAATGTGAATTTTTACTCCCTATCGTGTGTCAGTTCTTCAGTACATTCCAGTGTCTCTGGTGTGACATAAGAAGTTCTTATTCTCTCTTCTACTCTTTGCCACATCAATTCCAGGTTAACTGTGATACAATAAGCATCTTTGCATCTGTCTCTTAGTGTGTCAGAGATAAGATACCTCCTCAGGCTTACAAGAGATGCCAGACACACCAAGTTTTAAGACAGATATCCTAATGTGATAAACATGCCTTAATTGAGTCACAACTCAATGTTTAGTCCCTTGTCCCCTACACTGAACTATTTGTTGGTATTTTGTTTCCAAATTATTTGTGGTGATATTGTGCCCCCCAATATATTTTGCACCCTAATAAACTTATCTGGGGTCAGAGAAGAGAACACCCACTAGACAGACATAGAGGCCAGAAAATGGTGGCACACATACCTTTAATCCTTTCACTTGGGAGGCAGAGATCCATTTGGATCACTGTGAGTTCAAGACCACATTGGCAGGCATGGTGACTCACACCTTTAATCCCAGGAAGTGATGGCAGGAAGCAGAAAGGTATCTAAGGTGTGAGGACTAGGAACTAGAGGGTTTTAAGCTTTAGGCTTTTAGCAGCAGTTTAGCTGAGAACCATTCAGGTGAGGACTCAGAGGCTTCCAGTTTGAGGAAATAGGATCGGTTGAGAAGTTGGCGAGGTGAGGTTAGCTGTGGCTTGTTCTGTCTCTCTGATCTTTCAGAATTTACCCCAATATTTGCCTCAAGGTTTTCTAATTAATAAGACCATTTTAGAAATTCGTGTTACAAATACATAATGAATCATTTTTTGTTTTGAATGGTAGCACCATTGTTCAACATCACTTTCAAAGATTTACTGTGGATATTAAAAAGTCCTTACAATTTTATTTTATCTGGCCATTGAAATTTATCTTTAATTTTACACATTTGATCAACAAATTCTTCAGATTTAAGCCTTCCAGTTAAACTGATGTGACTACTGTGATTGTTTGAATGAAAATTTTGCCCATAGGCTCGGTCATTTGAAATGTTGGTCACAAGCTGGTTGCAATGTTTGAGAGGACAAAACTGGGGGCTGAGCTTTGAGTGTTGGTAGTCTACTCTGACTTCCAGTTTTCTCTCTGTATCAAGCTTGCCTTTGAATATATGATATCTTAGCTCTCCGATATGGCCCTGCCATCTTGCCTCCTTCACCATCATGGACTTTATCTGAGAAACAGAAACTTAACTAATACAATTATCAATTAGGAAGCACATTTTTATGCCTTCAGAAACACTCCTATATTCTTAATCTTTAGGTCTGTGGGCCTCCTGAATGCTGTATCTATGTGGAAACCTCTTGCATCTCCCATATCAATATTGTAAAGAAATCCTTCAGGATTTTTAATGCTGTTTCTTTTGTTACCCCTGCAAAGAAAATCTTTCTGCTCTTGATGACTATTCAATATTATTTTTTAAAACTTTGTGATGTGTTCTTTCCTCTTTGCTTTCTATCTACTCTCTAATTTAATATTAATTTGTTTTAATAGCAAATAAAAACAAGAGACCTAGATGGTTGCATGTGCTCCCATTGGTTATTTAAACTAGATATGAAGGGCTCAAGGTAAGTAGCCTAGAGGTGTACAGCTTCACAATAGTCAGCTACGGGTTCTCTCATATCTCAGGCCTGCAGCTAGGGCCTGCATGCAGCCTGTGTATATTGTTGTTAAGAAGAAGCAGGAATGAAGTTTCACTTCTCTTCTTTAGATACCTATACTGTTGTTTGGCAGGCTCCACTTGGTGTGTATTCCAGAGCATATGTTTCCTTCAGCAACTGCAACCACAGAAATTTGTAGTTGATTATCTGTAAAGAAGATAATCTCTCTCTCTCTCTCTCTCTCTCTCTCTCTCTCTCTCTCTCTCTCTCTCTCTCTCTCTCTCTCTCTCTCTCTCTGTGTGTGTGTGTGTTTATAAATATAGGACAGGGACTGGTTACATTATATAGAATAATTCGCTGTGCTACCAGCACTGGAAGGCTGAGGCAAGAAGATCCCATGTTCCAGTTCAATTTAGGCTACGTAGTGAAAGACCTCATTGCAGAATCAAAAACCAAACCAAAGTTAAAACAAAATAATCCTTCCCTTAATACAATTTACTTACCAATTTCCAAGAAATCTACAGTGATGGTATTTTCATATACATTAAAATGCATAAGAAACTTTCAAGTAAACTATCTATCCCACACTTCATTGGGTTCAAACACTTTGATTCTTAGTATAGTGGAGTTACGTCTTTTTGAATTTGAGGTTTAGCTTAACGGTATTTTCTGCATTATCTGAATATCTATTGGATACCCATCCTCTCCCGTGATTTTCTTTTTTGCATTGTCTTAAAATGTTTGTTATTGTACTCACAAGGTTTTTCTCTGGAATTCAGTGTTTAGTCTAAAGTGATGTATGTTACACAATTGCTTCCAGCCCCCTTGTATGCTAATCTACAGACTTAGATTGGGTTCAGCAACGTAGTTGCTTATAAAAAGGCTGCATTTTGAGTAACTTCTTTGTAATGATTTTGCCTCTCTGTTTAGTATAAAGTGTGACTCATGATTGACATTACTGAACCTGCTCATGAAGATTTTTTTTATTGTAGTGTGTTTGGAGGAACATAATGTGAATACTACAAAAAACTATCTTGTTTTTATTTTTAACCTTGTCCTTTTTGTTGCCCTTCCATGTTCTGTATTTTAGTATCATAATCTTTTCACCACCCACATAGTTCTCCTTGACAAAGAACACCACCTCTCTCTTTCAAATCCTTCTACCACTGAATCACTGCTGTTTGTTTTGACCTCCGACAGCTTCTGGGAAATTCTATTCTACTCCCTCTTTTATTTAAAATGAACCTCAGTTTGCACCGAATTAAACTGAATTGCATTTTCTTGGCTTAGTCTATAGAATTCTGACTTGCTAATTGTTTTATATATCTTTCTCGAAAAACAATTTTAGGGAACAGATGGCTGCAACTGGCCAGGATCAGCTGCCAAACACACTAGTCAACCAGCAACAATCTTTGGCACTTACACTACTTACTTCTTATAAAATCCCTGGGAACAGGTTGATAGAATTAGGACAATTCCTTCTTTACTGTCTTTTGATTCTGGTATTTTCCAAAATAAAACATAGCTACAATGTCCACAGTAACAGCTATAATTTTAACACCATCCTGACCATTTCTGCTGGGTGAACTCTCAACAGGCGTCTGTGAAAAAAAATGAGGATTTTTATTGCTGATACTCTAATCATAGATAATTACTATAGCAAATAAATATTCACAGGGAACTGCAACCTAGGTTGCATCAGACATCCTTTGGTTAAATGTGGTACGCTTGCAGTAGAATAAATTACTTGCCTAACCATTTGAATTGTAACAGAAATTTTATAGATATACTTCCTATTCATACTATTTTTATCAGATTATATTCTTCAATTGCTCTATCTATGCTGAAAGTAGAGCTGAAAAAGCCCCCTGACAGTAAACACTTATTAACTGTCTGTCTTAACAAGTGAAATGTCTCATTCTCCACTGTTATTTTTTAAAAGCACATGGTGCCTTGAAATTTTTCTTTGGTATTATTTTCTTTGTATTGATAAAAACTTGAAGAAAATTCCTTTGTCTGGCACAAGTCAACTACATTGAGGTTATTCTTCTCTAGACAGAGTGTCCTCTATTTTGGAGATAAATTCATTCTTCCCACCACCCAGGGAGAAAAAAATATAACCTTGATGGGATTTATGAAAAATAATCAACATGAAGTTGCACTTTTTTCTGTGAAGATTTCATCAGAATGGTGTGCACAATTGAAAAGTGAGCAAAGGTAAAGCCTTTAGTATGTTTTCTTAAGTCATTCTTTGTCTAGCCCAGAAGAGGTCATCAATCTACTTGTTCCGTGTCTTCTCCTAGGCATAACTCCTACCACGACATCCTCCCAGAAGTCCCTGCATTTTATCCTCACACCAATGGCTGCTGAAAAATCACTTCTTTGGCCCGGGTGGAGAACTGACATGCTTTTCAAGGATATCAAAGACTAAGTGTGGAGGCCCAAATTACTCAGGGTCAGAAAATCTGAGCTTGCTTTATCCAGAAGGGTTGCATAAGAGGATGATTTGACCATGGGCTTGGTTACCAGGTGTTTGGAAGGGTCTACACTTGGCTTTATCTAGCAAGGGGGAGGTCCTTTGCCTCACCCCTTGGCATAGCTATAAAAAGCCCTTTTGAATAAAGTTCAGGTCCTCCTGAAGGTATCCAGTGTTTCTGTCTTTCTTCTCAGTTAGGCCTATCATTATGTCTGATATTTTCTTATTCCTCTCTCCTCAAGAGTATCCAGGGTAAGGTGGGGGCTGGTACCCCCCACAGATGGTGCCCAACATGGGGCTTTACAAGAAGAGAGTAGTGGGTACCACAGGAGTAGGGGGACATGTTTGGTAATGAAGTTGAGGTGGTGGTAGTCTATATTTCAGGAGTAAAGTTTTAAATGTAAAGCAGAATAATTCAAGTTAAGCTGAAGTAAGTAGTTAAAATTAGGTCTCCGTTTCTATGTCTCTATCTTTCTACTAAAGTTAAGTCATAAGTTTAGTTTGAGGAATGTAGGCTTAGGTATATTTGGGTAGAATAAGCTTCAGGTATAGGGATATTGTGTAGGCTTAAGTATAATAGAAATTTAGAGTAATTTTTTTCCCTTGAACATGAATGGGTCCTGGGGTTTATAGGGCAGCATCCAGGACCTAACAGCCACTGTGAACTTGACATTATGAGTGGCTTCAGGAGCTCCAGAGGTAGCCAACAACAGTGAACAACAGAGCCATCACAAGCAGTGCCAGCAGCAGCCACATATTGACACCTAAGACCCATGGAGAGTCATAGCTTCCCAAGCAGCAGACACCAAGAGTCATCAAAAGCAGAGCCTGTGATAGCAGAGAGGCTCTGTGTACTTTCTATCATGAAAGAGTAATGGCAGGAGAATGCAGACAAACAGCCCTAGAGATATGCCTGGATACTATACTCAACCTTGTCATACCCAGCAGCAGAGAAGCTGTGCCGTGAGAGAGGCAAACAGCAGACAGCGGCTTGGAGAGCAGCAGAGATTTTTGACCCCAGCTGCTGGAGCTGGCAGAGATGCTATGAGAGAGACATAGAGCCAACTGGGCAGTTTGAGAGTGAGAACACAGGGTGTCATGACAGCTGTGTGAGAGACAAAGGCTCCGTGCAAAGATGACCTCCAGTGCACACCAGGAGGGCCAGGGAACAGGAGCTCCCACTCTGAGTGCATTCTGGGAACACTGCAGAGCCTGAGGCAGCATTTGGCTGTGCAAAGGAGGCGGTGCACAGGAGATGCAAAGGCTGCTGGTGGAGCAGGTAACCTGAGGAAGCTGTAGCTCATAGCAGCTGGTTTTCCTCCCAGAGCCAAGGTTGCTGAAAGCCATGACTTGTAGCACTAGAAGCAACCTTGAGCCCCTTGAGTGAGAGGGAGTTGAGAGCACTCAGGTCTCTGAACTGGGATTGTAAAAGCCTGAACAGAGCTAGGAGCTAAAGCCACACAGTTTCTGTTTGCTGGCTGTAAGGTAGTCTCTTTTGAAAGGACTCTGCCCCAGCCAGCTAGCAGTTTTTGCCCTGGAGTAGTTTTTGCCTAGGGACATCTAACTGAATGTGCCTCTGTGGCTGAGAACAAAGTTTCAGAGATGCTTGTTTGAACTAGAATTGTTAACTGCAAAAAGTTTTTGATTGTGGGTTTCTTCATATTTGGAACTTTAAGACTGGTGATAGAACTTACTTTTTAAACTTTTTAGACTTAAGAAATGGGATGGATAGGAGTGATTCCATTGCAAAGGGACAATTTTGAATTTACTTATACATAAAGACTATCAACTGTGATGACTCACAAATTGTTTTGTGGAACTGTTTGTGTTAAAAATGCAACTGTTTAAATGTTTAAATGGAAAGGTTTGGGTGTTTTCTAATCAGGCTCATGATGCAGCTTAAACATTATCAAGATAAGGGGGAGTTAATATTCCTCAGTCTATTTAATTTAATATTTTCTTGTCCCTTGAGTAGATTAATTTTAAGTTGTATTATTGTACCCTATGTTTTATATAATTCTATTAAGAAATCACTTTTAGATGTTTGCTAAAGTTTATGAAGTATTAAGAGATTGTTTTAATGTGTAAAGAGTTCTATTAGTAAATTGCTTTTGGGGGACTGGAGAGATCACTCAGTGATTGAGAGCACTGGCTGCTCTTCCAAAGGACCCAGGTTCAATTCCCAGCACCTACATGGCAGCTCAAAACTGCCTGTAACTCCAGTTTTAGGGGAATCAACACCCTCACAGAGACATACATGCAGGTGAAACACCAATGCATATAAAATAAAAAAAATAAATTTAAGAAATTGCTTTTAGATTTTTGCTGGTTTTTAAAGTGTCAATGGTTCTATTAAGAGTTTGCTTTTGGATGTAAGTTTGTAAGAATTGTAATTGTGTATAGTAATATTTATGTTAGAATTATGATGTTAACTTGTTAATGTTAATTATGTTGCTAAGGGAGTCTCTAGGTTTGATTCAGTTGCACCAGGAGTTTATTGATTTATTTGATGGAGTTGCATCAGGAGTTTGTTAATTTAAAGAAGGACTTGGTACAGCTAAGACTACATCTTAGACCCATTCAAAAGCCCATTCCATCTTTATCATCCTCTACTCCTTTACTGGGAGGTGTAGCAGCCCTAAGGAGCAAGTGTATTGCTATAATTATTCTAGCTACTTGCATGGTCTTAGTGGAAAAGCTGATTCAGACCTTCATAGACTTGAGCTCTGTAGTCCCACTTCAGAATTATATTATTAAGAAGGGGGAATTTGTGGAACCCCAAATTATTCAGGGTCAGAGAATCTGAGTTTGCTTTACCCAGCAGGGTTGCATAAGGGGATGATTTGACCATGGGTGTGGTTATCAGGTGTTTGTAAGGTTCTGCACTTGGCTGTGCCAGCCAGGAGGAGGTCTTTTGCCTTGCTCCTTTGCATTGTTATAAAAAGCCATTTTGAATAAAATTCTGGGCTGTTGAGTATTGACCCAGGCCCTTCTGAAGCTATCCTGTGTTTCTGTCTTTTTTCTTATCAACTAAATCTCTCTTTCTACCTAATATTTTCTTATCCCTGTCTCCTCAAGAGTAACTAGGGTAAAGTGGGGGCAAATCCCCCACAACTAAAAGTTCTTACCACTTTCACTCTCCATTACAAATTGTTCTCTCTTTGGAAAGCAACTGTTGTTGTTACAAAGCATCCCATTGTCTTTGACTTGTTGAAAGTCTACATTTCCCTATATTATACAGTCCTAAGGGACATTCTCATTGGACAACTGTCAATCCCAACAGGTGAGAAAAAGACCACTACCACAATTTTGAGCCAAGTTTGAAGCAAGCTTGTTTTTTATTGCAATATACCCAAGAGCTAGGTCATGACTGCCTCTTAAGTCAGGTTAAAGAGAGCAGCCCCACCCAAGTGTAGTAGGAAGGTTTCTCTGGTCCCACCAGGACCCTGCAGTCCCATGGCCGACTTATAAAATAATCACTCAGAAGCTTATATTAATTATAACTGCTTGGTCATTAGCTCAGGCTTATTACTGACTAGCTCTTACACTTAAATTAACCCATAATTCTTATCTATGTTTAGCCACATGGCTTGTTACTTTTTCTCAGTACTGCCTTGACATCTTGCTTCCTCTGTGTCTGGCTGGTGACTCCTAATTCAGCCCTTCCTCTTTCCAGAATTCTTGTCTTCTCTCCCAACCTATACTTCCTGTCTGGCTACTGGCCAATCAGCATTTTATTTATCAACCAATCAGAGTAACACATATTCACAGCATACATAATGACATCTCACAGAACCCGAATCCATTTCTTAGGTCTCTTTTAAGGAGTAAAATCACAAGTACTTGCAAAGCAGGTTTACAGAAGTCAGACAATAAAGCCATAAGGAAGTATAGAAATGTCTAAAAAATTACCTATTCGGTCCCCATGTGACTGGGGAGGACTAGGGAGGGCTAGGGAGGATCAGAATGTTCCCCCAAACAAGTCAAGGTCATGCGTTGGCAGAGGTCAGGTTTTAGGAAACAGACTTCAAAACACCAACTCAGCTCTTACAGTAAATCAAAACTTAGTTTTAACAATAACAATACAGTGCAATGGCTCCTGTTTCCAAAATGGAGTCAGGCTGGTTCCTCACAGCATGGTCTAGACGTCATCAACTGAGGCTCTCTTCTCCGGTGATGCTAGGTAAGTTGGCAATTAAACAATGATCATAACACAAGACAAGGCTACACACCAAAATGAAGAAAGCAGCTGGAAGATGGTAAATATTGTGTTGTGGGCAGATACCTTCCTCCTGTATATTCCTCTTCCTTCCCAGGTTAGGCATCTCTAGCTCTTTTAATATTTTTCATTCAGTTATTTTGAGTTACTGTTCCATAAAATTGCATATGGGATATGTTGATTAATATAACATAGTGAAATAAGTGATATTAGTTTAAGCTGAAATATAAGAATACTAATAGGCAATTAATATATCAGAAGTTGTATATATAAGAGGTTGTTTCAAACGCTTTATTCATATTGGTTTCTTGATCCTCACAATGAGCTCATGTAATATTTAAGGTGCAGACAGGTTAAAAAATTTGTCCATTTTCTCAGGCACAGCTGTGATACATTGTCTGCCTTCAGTGTGAGCTCTAAATCACTTCTCTGTGCTGAACAGCAGAGATGACAACCATAACAATATTGAAGATGTTACTGTTGGAATGTGACTGAAAACTGGTTACATACTTGAACCCTTCTATCAGTAATGAAACTGGCACTTTTTAATTTCCACTGTAACCTTTTGGAGATATCAGATGAGTTAAGGCTTGAAGCATGATGGAACTGGTCAATAAGTCGGGGAATTCTGCTAAATACTGTGCAAGACATCCAGGAGTCACATCTAGAAAGAAAGTGAGATGAGAATCAGAATGGTCACCTGAATTTGAGGTGCTTTGTTGAACAGAGACACCCTGGAAGTGTTCAGAAGAAAGATATTTAATGGGCTTTACTTCAATAAATAACATATTGAGAAGAAAAAAAAATACACCTATTTAATGGGTTTTACTTCAACAAATAACATACTGAGAAGAAAAAAAAATATATACCTCTTTCTTCATTCTATGGTGCTTGTAGCAAGTAGGATATAACTTTTAAATCCATGTAATCTTTCAAAAGGAAGAAATTGTTGGAATTTCTGGGCACTCCCCCAGCTACATGACTGCACATGCGCAGTTCAGTAGCCAAGAAAGGGGCCTTACGTCCTATGTAATCTGTGCGCTGCGTCATAGTGCAATTTGCACGCAGTCATGCTCCATAAGCCCATACACGCATATGCAGGGGAGTTCATACAGACTCCTCCCCCTTCTTCTTCTCCACTCCCTCTCTGCACATTTCTCCCACAGGCCTGATCATATTCTCTTCTGTCCCTCCCTTCTAATAAAACTCTGATAGTGGGTTTTGTCATGCCTCGTGGCTTTTCTTGCACAGTAACAGCACCATTTAATGAATAACATTGTGCTGCCTCATTTAAACAAACAGAAATATTTAGGAAATAGGGTAGAAAGGAGTTGGCAGCTGTTTTGGGCCTTCATATCTGAAGATACTGGCCAGGCAAAGAAACAAAGCAGATATTCAAGACAGATTAAAACAGCATGAGCAAACCAAAGTGAGAAAGTACAAGAAAACTGACATGTTCTCTGTCAATGGTTTTAGAAAGTGTGAAGTGATGACTGGATGAAGCCCAAAACACTGGCCTGGGGCAATGCACGGGGCTTTGTTTGTTTTAATAAGTCAAATGTAGAAGGCAATAGTGAGCTCTCATAAGACATTACACAGCAGAATGGTGTGATCCATTTCTTTCACATATTTACCGAATTTCTATCTATATATACAAAATTCTATCATCTAGCCGCAGGACTGTAGGCATAAAGGGAATCATTGGTAGTGAGGGCAGAAAAAGCCATACAAGTGTACCACACACTGAAATAGTTTCTATGTTGAACAAGAAAAGTTTTTAAAAAAATTATGTAACGTGCTCTTATTATTAGTCTTAGAATAAATTGTCATGGAGAAAGAATTGTGAGGTCATTAAGTTGGTTGCAAAAGGGAAATAAGACAGTGGTGCATGGCACTTTGGATAGGATCCCAACGAAGTCTTCATGAGTTTAAAGTTCTCATGTTTAGTTCTAGTTTTGAAAATACGTGCAATCTATTCATGCTAATTAATATTTGCAGCTAACTGTGCAATGTATAAAGAAACAACAGGAAGGAATTTGAAACACTTTGGTTTTAAATAAGAAACATTAAAATAAAGTGTTTTAGACACTCTATAACATTTACATTTTGTCCATGTATTTTTGTCTAATTTCTATTGGCTCCATTGAACATGCTGTGTAAACCCAAAGTCACTTCTCAATAAACATTTATGGACTAAATGGACTTTGTATACCCTTATACTTTGAACAAAAATGTGTTTTGAATCATCAATGTCCATACCACCATAAATGTTTACCATAAATATTTAAATTTATTTCCTTTATCTTATTCTATAGTCAGAGTTGATTGCTTTTCAGCTCGTAAGTGAAAGGTCACCACTTAGAAGTAAAGAAAAATGAAATTGGTGACTTATAAACACATTTATTTAAATGGAATCAGGGCAGCAAAATCCAATTCCATATATAGCATTGTGAATTATTCATGTTTTTTATAGAAGTGGGCCACAGGCACTTGATGACATTTTGTTAAGTTCTAACATTTTTAGCCTATTGTGGTACAGATGCACAGTAACCTTACAGGTGTGCTAAAAACCAGAAACACCAAGACATTAATCCTTCAGCACACATAGTATTAATATTGATCATATTGCCAAATAGCCTGATTAGGTGATACATTTTTTTAATTACTCAGAAACCTAATATCTGAATTCTTTTTGGTTACTGGATTAGTAGAAACAATGATTACAAAACCTAAATATCAATAGGAAATGGAACATTGCTGATTTTTTTCATGAATGCTGATTTATATTCAGACTAAACTGAAATTATCAGTTATAACATGAATTACTAAATGGTCTTATTAATAAAACACCCAGAGCCAGATATTGGGGTAAAAGCTGAAATATCAGAGAAACAGAACAAGCCACAACCAACCTCCCTTCACCAACTCCTCAGCCGATCCTGTTTCTACCAATCCTCAGACTGAAAGCCTCTGAGTCCTCACCCCTGAGGGTCTCAGTTGAACTGCTCCTTAGTTCCTGTCTCCTCATGCCTTATATATCATTCTCCACCCAGCCACATCACTTCCTGGGATTAAAGGTATATGTGCTTCTCAAGCAAAGGCATGAGATCTCAAGTCCTGAGATTAAAGGTGTGTACCACACTGCCTGGCCTAGCTTTGTTCTCAGTGTATCCTTGAACTCACAGAAATCCAGAAGAATCTCTGCCTCTGGAGTGATAGGATTAAAGGTGTGTGCCACCACTATCTGGCCTCTATGTCTAATCTCGTGGCTGGCTCTGTCCTCTGATCCCCAGATAAGTTTATTAGGGTACACAATATATTGAGATATACGATCAGTGTCACTGAAAGAAGCCAGGACATTAAATATATATAATGTTAATAAATAAGTAGAGCAATTAAATCAGGGGTAAACAAAGTCACCATAGCTTAACTGTTCAAAATGAAATATTTGTTTGCAGAAAATTGGTTTGAATATTTATCAGCATGTTTCTGTAATCACAAAAACTATGATTTCTTTAATAATCCCTTTATACCTCCATTATCATTGATAGTAATTATGAGGGAAGATTCCAGAAGGAAGCAGGATACTCAGTAAAAATAAATGGAATCTAAAAAGAATCAGCATTTGAACTCTAAATATCCATCTGTTAAATTGGTGCAATAATAATAGCCATAATAATTTGTATTAGTTATATTGTATAACAATGGTACCAATTTAATGTTTAGTTAGCAAAACAAATGCAATGGTTTTATATTTTTAGTGGGCTAATAATTTTTTTGTTTGTAGCATGAATAAATAGTCAATAAACATTTTCAAACACTGGTAAGTACATATACCTATTTAATATATAAACATTTTAGTATTTTTTGTACAACAAACAGTGATTTATGAGAGTATAAATTTAGGAAAAGAATATAGAACTGTAGGTTTTGATTTATCAAATATAGCTTCTCATTTCTCTGGGCTTTATATTTTTAATCCATTAAAAGATATCACCACTGCATGTTCATGGGGTGAGTGAATTAACAGATGAAAACCACTTCTAGAAATATTTTCATAAATCATGCAAATACAAGGAGTTAATAGATTGTTGAATGAAAAGAAGAACCCACCGAACTACCGAAATTATAAGTTTTGGTGTCAGTTTTATGTAAATGATCATTAGATGTTTGGCCAGCAAAGGTATGCTATTGACTCGTTAACACCTTTCCTCATACCTTCCTAAAAGAAATATAATATATATGGTGATACTTTATTTGTACTGAAATGTGATTTTATTTGTATGTTAATAAATAAAGTTGCCTGGGGGTCAGAGCCATAACAGAAGCTGGGCAGTGGTCGCGCACGCCTTTAATCCCAGCACTTGGGAGGCAGAACTAGGCGGATCTCTGTGTGTTCAAGGATACAGCCAGCATGGAGACACACGCCTTTAATCTCAATACCAACCATAGAAGACCTGGAGGTCTGTACAGACAGGCAGTGACGAGGTCATGTGGTTGGGTTTACAACCAATGAAAAGCAGAACAGATAGTCAATAAAAGGACAGACACACAGGAAATAGGCCTCTTTCTGAGGGGAAAGATGGCAGTGGCAGCGAAGGGTAAGAAGGCGGTTTTAAGTCTCAGCTTTCAGCTACTGCTCTGACCTCTTGGGCTTTTAACTCTGCAATTGGCTCTGTGTTTCTTATTTAATAAGACTGTTCGTCTACATAATATTAATGTAAATGAAACATAAGCCTGACCATCATTATATCTTTATTCTACTCTCTGGAGCCTCAGCATTTTAAGTTAGGTACCTTCATGGAATAAACTTAGTTAATGTCATTTTCAAGAGACCATCACACAAAGTTTGTTTTCTAAGAGTGATAATATCATCATCAGCGCTTATTTCCTCAATACTAGAGGTTATTTTGTGAAAAGGAATGTGTGGCCCTTATGCTAAGAGAAGAATGAAGTTGTATAGACCTAAGGGTAAGATAAAGTGAAAAGGTTTATATCATTGCAAAATAAAATTCAAACAAAAGCAGAAAACAATTTAAAATAATTGTAACTACAATGAAAAGCATTAGTCTTACAAGACAGTATATTTTAATAGTTACACCAAACTTGTGAAGGGACCTAACAATAATTTAATATACTCAACAGAATCAGAGCTGTTAATGAGTGTCCTGGTTAATTTAACTAATAATCTAAACCATCAATATTTACAGATAAATTTTATAGGTGTATTCTAGGAATTCTAAATTCTAGTGATGTCACAGATGGAATTCTAATTAAATGTTCTCTGTAGCCATCAATTTCATGTCACTAATTGCAGAGCACCCAACTCTTTGACTGAGTTGCCTGATGGCTGTCATTTTATGACTGAATTAACACATCCTTGCAACTAAACACACCTCACAACTACATCTCATCAAGACTTCTAGCTCTATAACCCTTTAAGGGGATCATAGGTATTTTTGGAACTTAATAAAATATTTAACACTCCATAACAATTATACCACACACAAACACACAGCCACACAGCCACACACGCGCGCGCGCACACACACACACACACACACACACACACACACACACACGCCACATTGTTTGGCATGCCACTTCACAAGGTTCAGTAGCCCTCCTATATGCAAATGACAAACAGGCAGAGAAAGAAATCAGGGAAACAACATCTATAACAATAGTCACAAATAATATATCTTGGGGTAACTCTAACCAATGACCTGTGTGATAAAAACTTCAAGTCTTTGAATAAGGAAATTGAAGAAGATATCAGAAGATGGAAAGAACACTCATGCTCATGATTTGGTGGGATTAACATAGTAAAAATGGTTATCCTACCAAAAGCAACCTACAGACTGAATGATATCCCTGTCAAAATTCCAACACAATTCTTTATAGACCTTGAAATAACAATACTCAACTTCATATGATTGTATTAGCTTTGACTCTGATGCTACACTATACAATAAATAAATACATAGACATGATTGTGTTTTCATATAACTTTTATTATAAAGTTAATCCATGTGTCACATTTGGTCATAGTCCATAGTTTGCTGACCTTTGTGTCAGAGGTCATTAATATTAGATTAAAGATTCTTGGACTAGTTCATAATTGTAATATTAGGATTTCAACCATTTGGTATTTGGAGGCCAAGACTTTCAGAATGTTTTCAAGTCCTGACACTGTATGATAATCCTAAAATTTCCGTTAATGTGTGTATATGTGTGTTTGTGTGTATGTGTATGCATGTGTGCAATGCATGTCTTTGTGTGTATGGATTCCTGTGTGTGTGTGTGTGTGTGTGTGTGTGTGTGTGTGTGTACACCCACATATGCATGCATGTCTGCAATGCACTGTCTTCTAAAATCATAACAGTGAAACCTCAATTCTCGATGAAATATATTTGGATATAATCTTTTGGGGGTAGGTTTTGATTAGATTTGGGGAGTGGTTTTCCTCCTATACTGTTAGTGTCTCTTAGGAAGAAGAGCAAACACTTTACTATGAAGCTATAAGACATCTTTTGCAAGTCACAATGAGCAATCTAACTAGCACCTGATCTTCTGTTTCCCCATGATGTCAGACTCCAACCTTCTAGAATTGTGAGAAAATAAATCCATAGTGTTTAATTTACTCAGGTTATGACATGATGTCATGCACTAGTTGTTGGGGTTTCCTGTGATGTGACACTGAAACTAGTTTTAACAAAGAAGTTTACACAGGTGATTTTTGCCCTATGCCCTTCATTCTGTGATATACTATCTGTAATTTCATGAATATTTTTGGGGGTTCAAGAGCATGGATGCATACAGTGCTGTCATATATCCCAGATTGTGATGACAACAGATATAAATCAGTATGGCTATTATCATTATAGTCTCTGTCTGGGTGGGTAGATACTGTGACAGTTAGTGTTAAATGTTAATTTTACAGAATCTAGAATTACGTGAGTGATGGCCTCTTGCCATGACCATGGAGATTGTCTTTTTATTGTTGTTTTTTGTTTTACTAGTTCTTTAAGAATTCTGTACAATGTGTTTTGTGCTTTGGTTATATTCAGCCCCTCCCCCCAACTCTTTCTAGGTTCATCCTCACTTCACCATCCACCCAACTTTGTCTTTTTATCTCCATCAATGCCAATTTGTGCTACTCAAATATTCTTGGACGTCTGGCCTTCCACTGGAGTGTGGTAGACTTACCAGGGCCATACTTTTAGAGAAAAATGACTTTCCATCTCCCAGCAGCTAATAATTGCCAATAGCTCCACAGCTAGATGTAGAACTGTGTGCCCAGTTCTTCTCTCACTGCTGGGATTTGGTCTAGTTTGGCCTTGTACAGGTCTTGTGCATGCTGTTATAGCCACCGGGAGTTCATATGTACAGCTGTTCTGCTGTGTTCAGAAGATACTGTTTGCATATAGTAATCTACCACTTCTGGCTCTTTTCATCTTTCTGTCCTTTCTTCTGGAATGATTTCTTTCTTGGAGGAGTGGATACATCATATATGCTGTTTTTAACTGAGCATCTCCTGGTCTCTTATTTCCTGCACCTTGGTCAGTTGTGGTCTCTGTGTTAATCACCACTTACTCCAAATAGTTTCTCCGATGAGGGTTGAGATATATACTAATTTGTAGGTACAAAGATAAGAAATTAGGAGTTAGTTTGACTCAATGTTCTTTTAGCAAAATAAGAGAAATTGTGTTTTCCCAGGGCCTATGAATGGTTAGCCATAGTTTCTGGGCCCAATAATGGTGACAGGTATAGATTTCATCTTGTAGAGCAGGACTGAAATCTAATAAAAAAATGATTGGTCACTCTCTTGTTATTAAAAACCATTATTAGCATGTTATTTTTTTCCAGGCCAGTCATTTTTGCGGCTCTCAACGATCAGAGCCGGGAAAGATTGATGATTAGTTTTTTCTTCCTGTTGTATGCAGATCACTTTTCACTACTATGAAAGCCAGCAGAGGTGATGCTTCCAGGTCCATACCAATTTAATTTCACCCCCCCTTTTTTTTTGACAGAAGTATATAGTGTCTTCAGCAAAGGTACCTTACCATCAAGTTCTGGAGGATATCTTGATTGTGTTATTGGTTTAAGAAGATCATTTTAACTGTGAATGGGACATGGTATTACTTTACATTGAATCTGTCAGTTAACTGGGCTACTGTTTCTGATGCCAAGAATGTCCCGAGGAACATTAAGGATGTGTTGCTGGAGAATTTCTCTCCAGCTCCCGCCACCAAGTCCCGCCAGTCTCAGAGCCCACTTATAAAATAAACACACAGACTCTTACATTATTTAAACTGCTTGGCCATTAGCTCAGGCCTGTCATTGTCTAGCTCTTACTCTTATATTTAGCCCATTTCTATTAATCTTTACTTTGCCACATGGCTCATGGCTTACTGGTACCTTACATCTTCCTTGTCCTGATGGCGGCTCGCCGTGTCTCCCTCTCAGCCTTCCACTTCCCAGAATTCTTTTTCTTGTCCCGCCTATACTTCCTGCCTAGCCAATGGCCAATCAGTGATTTATTTACTGACCAATCAGCAACACATTTGACATACAGACCATCCCACAGCACTTCCCCTTTTCTTTTCTTAAAAAGGAAGGTTTTAACTTTAACATAGTAAAATTACATATAACAAAACAATTATCAAGCAAGAATTACAGTTACAATATTAAAGAAGAGATCCTATCTATCTTATATTTGTAAGTTTAAGGTTTTATATCTAAGTTATCTTTTATTATAACTAAGGAAAATTGTAAGTATCTAGTCTTTAACCATATCAAAGACCTCAGAAGGATATACTACTACCTGAGAAATGGAGAAGGATATAAGCAACTTTTAGGAGTCTTGTAGGGTAGACAGAGACAGCTGGCAGCCTGGACAGTCATTCAAAGTTCTCTTGTAAAGTTGGGGCATCTGTCTTCAGCCCACAGGCCTAGAGTCTCTTATTCAATTTTTTCTGTGTCCTGTAGAATGTCTGGCAGTTTTCTCTGCAAAGCAGGAACCTGAAGGACCATTTTGTCAAGCAAAGTTTAGTGGTCACCTTTGTATGGGTCCTGCATGTCCAGTTGATCAGGCAGTCCAAGCAAGAACAGTTTCTTGCCCAAATGGCTATTTTTGTCAAGGTGAAGATAAATTCCGTATGGAGTGTCTTCGATGCCCATCCTCCTCTCTGAAGTAAATCGGTGCTGTCAGGAGCAGACATGTCTCACTGTCCAGAAAGTCTAAATTTTTAAAACATTTTAAATGCCATATTCTGTAGGTCTTTGAAGTGTTTGAAGACCACCTATCTATCTGAAATATAACTATGTATACCTAGAAGACTTAACTAACATGGCTAAAAATATGATTATCATAGATGACTAATTATTAATCTATTTTTTAATTATCCATTATAATTTTAAATGAGTTACATAAACATAATACCTCAAACAAGAATAGAAATATATATACAGTATAACAAAATTAAGTTTAAATTTGTATCAATAAACTAAAATCTATAGCAATGCAAAACATTTTAAACAAGTTGTTACTCTTTAAAAGTAGGTTCATTAATCTACCCTTTCATCCTATCATATCTAAACTATCCCCCTTTTTGTTTTAGAAAGAGATTGTATTTATAATCAACCTGATTTAAATAAAAATATTGTTTTTTCTCTGTCCCACACCAGAGGGCTCTTCTGATTTGGGACACAAGAATCTCTTAACCATTTTTTTTTTTTTTTTGAGCAATATGTCTGGGTTTAGAGGGGGAGTGAGCCAATTCCATCTCTAAAGCCAGCTTGGTATATTTGGGAATTTGGGTGTAGCTTCTCTTACTACTTCCTGCTGGAGGGGGGCGCTGTATCTTATGGGGACACGAAGAAAATTTTAGGATCATGGAGTAGTCCATGAGGCTGTATCGTCTGAGCCAGTTGCCTTGAAACCATTCTGGATGTTGAATCATCTGGGCCATGGTGTCACTGGAGACCTTTCAGGGGGTCTTGGCTGGTCAAACCTGATGTATCTTAATCTGGAACAAATCCATAGTCTCTGGCTTTCTGTGGAAACAAGAGCAGAGACTCTTTTCCAAAGCAACATATCCTTATATCCAAATTTTGAAGTCAAGGTACCTTTAAAATATACATTTTGGCATAACTCAACAGCTTTTACAATCAAATGTTTTTCTGCAGTTACGAATATCAAAGAGAACATAATCCAGATTCTCTGTGTGGTAGCCATCTTTACGTGGCTTATTTTTTTTATATTAGCTTGAGCCTATTGCTTTAAACTGTAGCCTTCTAAGCCTGAAACGGCACTGGCGCTGTGGCTGCTGGTTCCGCCCACTTCAGCTTCCCAACATGGCGGCGGTCCGCTTTCCGCCAGCTCTGGGAGCCATAACTCTCAGAAATAGTGGGTCTACACTTTTACCAAAGTAGCGTGTAGCCCAGAAACCTCTTTTTTTTTGTTTTGTACTAGCAAAGGCTAAATCCACCACATAGCTTAATGTGTTACTTGCAGAGGCCTCATTCCTACCATACTGCAGGTCAAGAGTGCACACTAGGAACCCACCAGTAGCTCAAACCGGCAGCTGCCGCTTATTTGAGAGAGACAATTAGGAAGCTGTGTTTAGGTCCGTTTTAGAATCTTTTTTCTAAGTTTTTAGGTGGAAACTCTTGCCACCACGTTGGACGCCATTTGTTGCTGGAGAATTTCTCTCCAGCTCCCGCCACCAAGTCCCGCCAGTCTCAGAGCCCACTTATAAAATAAACACACAGACTCTTACATTATTTAAACTGCTTGGCCATTAGCTCAGGCCTGTCATTGTCTAGCTCTTACTCTTATATTTAGCCCATTTCTATTAATCTTTACTTTGCCACATGGCTCATGGCTTACTGGTACCTTACATCTTCCTTGTCCTGATGGCGGCTCGCCGTGTCTCCCTCTCAGCCTTCCACTTCCCAGAATTCTTTTTCTTGTCCCGCCTATACTTCCTGCCTAGCCAATGGCCAATCAGTGATTTATTTACTGACCAATCAGCAACACATTTGACATACAGACCATCCCACAGCAAGGATGCCTTTACATAACTGAGCCTCCAACTGCTCAATTCCTTCCTCTGCCCAAAGATAAAATAACAAATTACATTCCTGCAATAACAGGCCATTTTGAATACCATGATAGTGAGATAGATTTCTCAATGAGCCAAAATACGAACTAGTGTTTCAAGTGGTTAAATTTGATAGCGAATCCTGTAACTTTAGCGGACAGACAGCTTTTCTCAACAGTCCAACATATTGTTACTCCAACTGGAGTGTCCTAGAACAGGCACAGTTTTTTACTTCCCAGTGGGATTCCTCAGCAGCAGCTACTGCTCTTGCTTGTCTACACTGTCATTTTCCTCATATTTCTCTCTTCTCCCTGCAACTTCCAAACCACGTTACTGTCTGAAGACTCAGGACTTCCTTACCAGTAGTACCAGAGCAAGCAATAGGAATGACTTGAGAGTGTCATCCTGTAATCAGAAGAATCTGCTCTATGAAATATAACAACTTCAAGCATACACTTACAGTACATTCAGTGTCCAGAGTGGTGAGATGTGGCCAGTGGCTCAACTCTCAAGCACAACTCAGCTTTCCATGTTCAGTTTATAGACATTCAGAGACGATCAGTGCCAAACATTTATATAAGAAATTTCTGCAACAGAAGGTTTTTAGTTGTATTTCCATGTCCACTTAAACTCTTGCCTAATCATCTAATTATGGGAAGTGGCCAGAGGTATACACTGAAGGAGCTATACTGGTTCCAATAGGTGGTTGAGCCAGTTTAGGACTAATAAGTTCTCACTTCTAAGATCCAGCTGAAGTTTAACTGACTCAATTTTACTAATTTTCCAGTTTGTAGACCTCAGTAGTCCTGGTAGAAATAAACAAGTGAGCAATAGGAAAAGCCTGGAAACTTGATGATACCTCTAACTTTCTTTGCTGAAATACTTTCCCCCCTAAGACCTGTTAGAATGAGTTTTTTTTTTTTTTGCTCTGCCACAGGTGTGAACATGCACACCTCTAGTCTAAGCATTTGAATTACTCATTGACAAACTTATCTGTGAACTACCTCAGAAATCAAGTCAAACCAATTATTTTCATGTCACTGCAAATTAATTTACCTGATGAATTTCCAAGTGGCTGATGACCCAAAATTGAAACACAGAACTCCATTGTTACAGAAGACACCACTCAAAGTATGAAACAAGAGATTGGCAATTACAGTTTTAATTATAAACAGTTAAGATATCAATTTCAACATTAGGAACTATTGAATTCTTGCTCATGAGAATATGAATTTGCCCACAAAAACAAATTTCAAAGAAATTTAGAGATCTGTTTCTTTATACATTCTTTACACACTAAAAGAAGTATTTTTGAGAAATTTCCCATATGATAGGTATTAAATCGAGCTAAGAGTAGGATGCAAAAGAGGGACGAAATATTATCTTTGCTCCACTGAATGTGGTCTTATTTTATTTCACATCATAGCCAAGTATTGTGGTTTCATAATCATTACTCATTAATTTCAAAGTAATGCATTGAAATTCTGATACATTGTTTTATTTTGATTTACAAAATGAATTTAAAGCTTATGTTTATAAACATAGTGAATAATATTTGTTCATTAAACAATGATTTACTAAGTACTGTCTAGAAACTAGGCATACATTTGGTTTTTGTCTTTGACCTAGTTGTCCTAGTGTAACATGAATCTTAAAATGTCTTATTAATAAAAAACCTGAGAGCCGGGTATTGGGGTGAATTCTGAAAGATCAGAGAAGCAGAACAAGCCACAGCGAATCTCACCTCGCCAACGTCTCAATCGATCCTGTTTCCTCAAACTGGAAGCCTCTGAATCCTCATCCAAATGGATCTCAGCTGAACTGCTGCTAATAGCCTAAAAGCTTAAGAGTCTCTAGTTCTTGGTCCTCATGCCCTGTATACTTTTTTGCTTTCTGCCATCACTTCCTGGGATTAAAGGCATGTGTCTTTCCCAAGCAAGACACGAGATCTCAAGTACTGGGATTAAAAGTGTGTGTCACCCCATGCCTGGCTGTTTCCATTGTGGTCTTGGACTCACAAAGATCCGGATGGATCTCTGCCTCTCAAATGCTAGGAATAAAGGTGTGTGCTACCACTGTCTAATCTCTATGTTTAATATAGTGGCTGTTCTGTTATCTGACTTCCAGATAAGATTGGGGTACACAATATATCAACCAAGGCTAGTACCTTTTTCTTTTTTGGGTGGTACTTTGGGAAAGCCTGCTCTTTAAGGGGATCCTATTTCATCTCCAAGACTAAGAAACTTGATTGGGTTGTCTTCCTTGGGTCTCTTAGTAACTTCTCAATAAAAATTATTATTTTTATTTGTTTGTCTTAAGATTTTATTAGTTCTTTGATAATTTATTTGATTGAAAATAGGTTTTTTTTTTCTCACATGGTTTATTCTGCTTATGGTTCCCCTCCTAGTCTCTCCCCCCCCCCCCATCCCCTACATCCAGATCCATTCCCTTTCTGTTTCAGTAGAAAACAAACAGGTTTCTCTGGGATAATAACAAGGTATTATAAGCAAAACAAAATATTGGAGGTTAGAGAACATAGGTAAGACAACAGAGAACAAAACTTTAAAAGATAAACACACAACTTGGAACGACCAGTTTAGGTTGTTAAGTAAGTAAGTATATTAGGGTAATGTGGTAGAGAGAGGGAAAGGAGTCATTAGCTTAATTAATTAGAAAATGCTATACAAGGCCAATAAGTTTATATGTTAAATAGAGAGTTGCACTATACATAAAAATACCTTCTTTGTGTCAAGAAAATCACTATCTGAGGAAATACATCTGAAAATAAAATGATATAATTTGGCAAGTGGTGTGAGTGAAATGAGTTGATTAAAACAGATGAGGGAATAATAAATTCCCCAAGCACAAGAAGGTTTTATGTTTGTTCATCTGCATATACTAATTTCTTGAAAAGAATTTTCAGCATAAAATAAATATGAAATACATAAAATAATCTTTTTATAAAACTGTTGGCATAAAATTAGACATGTTGCTATCATTTCAACTTGTTTAAATGTTCATATTACTGATGACCCTTTTGGAATGTTCCTATCTAAATTTAGTTGCAGATAAAAGGGTTATGCATTTCAGAAATATTATAGTTATGAAGAAAAGAATAATTGTTTAGAGAAAAAACCCAAGATCAGCATAATGGCTTTATATAATTAGGTGTATTTTGTGTTTGAAAAACACAAAAAAGTTGGAAAAGCCAAAAGATAAACATTGGACCAGCAACTTGAAGCACACAGGTCAATTCAAATTGCTCATAAGGTTCAACTCTATTTATAACACTCATTGAGTATAAATAAATATATATGACACATAAAATGATTTAATTCCTACAGAGACTCATGACATCGTGTCTACACATGCAGTATAGTGATATTAGTATATGGTCTTGGATTAAGAAACTTGGCTTGCAATCTAATTGATATCTTTTTACAAATTATCTTGACTTCAGTCTCTTTGGTTTCAAAATAATGTTTAAACGTTAGAGGAAATTAAAAATGGACAAAAATTCACAAAGGAAGCTAATAAGCACTCAGTGATTGTTTGGTAAATTCACTACAGTTTATACCATCTTCTGTGGGAGAAGCAGAGTCACTTGGATTATTTTGCATCAGGCAGAACTTTGTGGTCTGTGGCATTTGAGCTTTGCCTGGAGGATAACTGTACTCTTGTGGAGGTGGATTGAAAGCCAAGCCTTTTCAGGATCAGGTAGGAGAACTTGTTTTTTTGTGGTGGTAACAGCTGACTTGATGAAATATGAGCTTTATGTATTCACTCATGAATCGATTCCTTCATTTATCTATTAAGCCATTTTTTTTTGCCAACTCTGTGCAAGGTATGATTTAATATAGTAAGAGAAACTGAAAACTAAATCAAGATGAAAGGATGTAGTATGGCTATAGATTGCATGTTCCCAGTGGCTGAGAGTCTAATATTATTTATATTCTAGTTGATGGGAAACTCTAATTCACATGATACTAAGGAGGAGAATTTTAATCAGTAGAATAATGAGATTGAGTTTTCTAAAAGATACTTAATTATGCAGAAGGTAGCATCCCATGAGGACATGAGCCTGAATTTTTCTGGTCAAAGGGAATCAAACACACCTGCACACTCTGCATGTTTATAGCATATTATAGTGGCTACTGTAAAGAAAAAAAGATTAAATAAATACTTAACAGAATTTAGTATAAAAATATTCATCACAAACCAAAAATCAATTTTTATTATATATTCTTTTTAGGAAGTACTTATAGGATGTGAAACATTTCCTGACAGGAATAAATACTAAACTTCCACTCACATTTACAGCAATTTCATAAAAGCTTATTTGAAAATGGTTTTAAGCAAGACAGGTTAATAAAATTTTGAAGTCCTAAGAAGATTAATTATAATAAATATTAAGTATGCCTACCTATATAATGTTATCAAGTATTATAATGTGAGTTTTGTGTATTCATAAAGAAAACCTTACAAAGTAGGACATTAACATTTTATCAGAAAAAGCCATTAATAATGTTCTTCCGAATAAATCCAGGCCATGCTTATCCCAGAAGAAACTGAATTTTTTATCAAATTATAAATGGAGTAGAATCATAGTTAAATACATGAGTTCCTAAGAGTCTATTCTAGAATATTCTGAAAGATCAGATTATTGCCAGATGTACAATATCCAGTTTTTTAGTAATTTTGAATATTTTAATTAAAATTTATCATTTCCTTTTTCCCTTTCCTCCTTCCTGCCCCCATTTCCCCTACTCTCTCTCAGATTGATGGCCTCTTTTTCCTTGATTATTACTGTTAAGTAGATATATGTATATAAATACCTATACGTGTGTGAATAAGCAAAGATCTATGGGTAGTAGCTAATAACTGCTGAAAGAAAAAGAATTAGTCTTTCACAAGGATGAACCCCTTAACTGTTTATCCAATACCAAGTGGTCAGCCCTGAACCCCTTAACTGTTTATCCAATACCAAGTGGTCAGCCCTGAATCCATGTATACACAAGCAACACTAAACAGATCCATCATTCTGTATTTATCTATCTATGACTGTATATGAAAAAAAAGTGTTTTTATTTGAAATAATATAATGTCATTGAAAAGGTTAAAGAGAAGACGACAAAGCATGATTGCCTCCAAGTAAAGCAATTTCTAGAGATTTCTGTGGAGCATTGCATTCATGTTACCAAACATTTCTAATGCTCCGATTTATCCCCTCAAATTTGATGTGCTAAGAGGACAACTGAGGCCAATTCGTTTCCAAGGAGATGCAAAAGGGGGCCTTCTGAGAAGGTGGAGAATGACCAATAAAATATAAAGGGTCTGCTAAAAGGAAAGATTAGCAAGATGTTACAAATACAAGGGGATGAATTATAAATCAAAATGGCAAAAAGAAGAAATAAATGTCAACACATAAAAAATGATTTCCCTCAAGTGGCAATGTATTTTCAAACATATTCAAGGAAACAGCAGAGACCAGCTTTTCCCTTTACGAATGAGAATGGAGCAGGGGGCTGCTTTAGGAACTCGTACATGTGACAAGCACTTGGCAACCAGATATAAAGCACACTTGTCTGTTGGGGGAGCTGGTTTGGACTCAGCTTATGGGAACAGGAAAAATTCTACCTTGGTTAATATCAAAGGAGTAAATAACACAAAGTCTTATTTTTGGTCTTTATTAGTTCTTGTGAGGATTTGGTTATTATCAGGGAAACAAAAATAAATAAATACTTATATAAATGTGGAGCAAAATTCCCCAAAAGTTTTACTATCCACTGGGACTGCTCGTATTTTTTGTGTCTTTTTCACATTGTATTACAAAATTTACCTCAAAATTAACATGTTTTAGATATAAGCTTTAAAATATTACAATTTCTAGAGACAATTTTGTAGAAGGAGAAAAATAGATTCGAACTTTGCAGTTATGATACTATACAGAAAGCCACTGCGAGAACAGGGCTTTCTTTTCTTAGACCACTTTGATACTAGTTGGGCATTGACATACACGTGGTAGAAACGTTTGTGCATTTTTCCCATGCAGGGTGCTCAGGTGATGTTAATGAAGTGCCCTCATGGGCTGGCTTACAGAGGATTAGTATACAAACAGGAACATTTCATCAGTGACCACTGCTAAATGCAAATGACTTTCTGTGCAGCTTTGGTTGATATTCATCAAGTCAGTGAAAGCTAACACCCTCGTTTGCTTTGAGGAAAAGCCATTTGATTATTGTCACATGTCAGAGGGACTCACTTGCCTATGTTTTTCCTCTTTGACTCATGGTCACATTCTTATTTCTCCTCTTTACCTCATTATCTACTGTAATGAATCTTGTGCTAGGACACAAGATAATGTAGGAAGGAATTGTTTATAATTTAATGGTTTAAAACATGTTTTTAAAATGTTTTATTCTTACTTTTTTGTTGTAATTCACCACTTAGTCTTACTAGTTGTAGACATACAATACAGATATTGATCCCAGCCTCGCTGTCAGAATTTGTACCTGTCAATTAACATCCACATCTTCCTCCAAGCTAAAATCATTTTCTAATCCCCATTTCTCTGAACCTCCCTCCTTCCTTCCATCCCTCCCTCCCTCCCTCCCCCCTTCTTTTCTTTTACTTTTTTCAGTGTTCAGCATTGAACACAGGGCCTTGTATACACTAGGCAAGTATTCATCTTCTGAACTATATCCTCATGCCTAAAATCTATTTTTTAAATCTACTATTGTAAAAACATATAAATAATCTTTCATATTCATTCTTGGTCCCCTCAGTACGTTGTATTTTTTCCTTGATTAACTTTTCATTCATTAATTGAGAGTTTCACACGTGCATTTTTGTCGTACTAAGCTCCACTACTGTAAACCCTCCTTGGCCATTCATCTTTCCCTACCCACCCAACTTTGTGACCTTTCTCCCTCATATTTTTTTAACCCTTCGCATCAAAATCGTGCTACCCAAACACTCTTAAATGTGAGACTTCCTTCGGAATGTGGTCAACCTGTAAGTCACACCCTTAATGAAAACTGACGTTGCTTCTTCCAGAAGCTTTCATCACGGGATGACTAGGTCACTCCCGCCAGCTTTGTTCATTCAAAATGGCCCAAATGCTGACAATAGAAATCTAACATGGGGTTAACATTAGCACTAATGGTTATCAGTACACTGCTAGTCACATGGCCTTAGTGAGTGAGGAGACTTTCCATCTAACTCTGTGAGGAACTGAGGTCTGCTGCCATTAGTATATATGACTTCAGGAGCACATTATTCAGCTACAGCTCATCTACAGACTGTCCCTGAGATGTCTGCAGTCCTGTGCAATAGTTTGACTGAAACTTCATCACAAACTCACAGCCACTTAATTTGTGCTGAGATAATTGATAACTAATGAACACAAGTTGTGGAGTAATAGTTCGTTCTTGTAAATCTCTAAATTCAGAGAGTACAGAGCACACTTAATTATTGCACAGAGCTGAGTAGAAATCAAATGAAAACTGAAACTCAAGTGTATCATCATTTTTTTTATTTTCAAGTTGTGCATTTGAGCAATATGATTTAGCTGAAGGTCAAAGCAAGCCTTGGTATTCTTTTAAATATCACTCCTCTGGTTTGCTTTAAATATTCCTTTAAATTAATTTTTATAGACAAATTTCTAAACAATCTTATTAAATAAGAAACACAGAGTCAAATACAGAGGTGCGAGCCATAGAGATCAGAGTGATAGCCACCAACTAACCTTAGCTCACCAAGCCACCATAGCTTCCCAAGAGAGCCTCTTCCTGTCTAACCTGCACCTTTATTGCCTTCCTATTCTGTCCTCTCATTGGCTCTAAGCCCAGCCATATCACTTCCTCGTCACTGCCTGTCTATACAGACCTCCAGGTCCCTATGGTTGGTACTGGGATTAAAGTCATGTGTCACCATGCTTGACTGTGTCCTTGAATACACGGAGACTTTGCCTGCCATGTGATCAGATTAAGGGCGTGTGCTACCACTGCCTGACTTCTATTTATGGCTATGACCTCTGATCTCCAGCCAAACTTTATTTATCAACACACAAACAAAATATCACATTGCAGCACAAATTATTACCACAAATTTTTCTTTTGGTTTTCATGAAAAAAGATCTTTAAATACTTCCATAACACTTAAGGCCGTAAGTTTCATGTATATTTTAACTAACAAAATCACTCTGAAAATTACATTGCTGTTCATTTTTAATCAGTTGAGCAAATGGAAGGGAAACTGTTTGCCAGTTGAGTTCTTGCACATTACCACATCATGGCTAATCAGTGGCCTCAGTCTGGCTACAGGGAGACTATGAACAAGAGGTTCTGCTTTATGATACTGCAGGGCAGGCATTATTCACTCCTGGTTTAACACTGTGTATAGGTGGCAGTAAGAATCTAATGAAGGAAGCATCAAGCCTGGAGTAGTAATTTCAGGAGAAATCATGCATGGTCGTTTGAATAAGGTTGAGTAAGAACTGACATTTTATGTTATTGACTGTGAGATGGGTACTTTGTGCTCTCGTCTCTTACACCTCTATGCCACTGTGATCCCTTCTGTTTGAAAAAGCAGTAGAGCATATTACAACCAGAGGGCTCTCTGGGTGCCAGATTTTCCTGCAAGCTGCCACAGAAATTAGTTCTTTTTTTTTTTTTTTTTTTTTTTTTTTTTGCAACCTTCTTTTTAAAGAGATATGAGAAACTCTGGTACACTTAAGATATTTATTGTTGCTGTTTTCCTACAAAATCAATAGCCCCACTTACAATTTATGAAGAATGAAGATGCTGAGCTTTTTTGATTTGCATGTGGGTTATTCCTATAATTGAAACAAAGCACAGATTGTACATGTTTTATAGTTGTAAATAGAGATAGCCATGTTCTTGCTTGTTATTGAAAATGAGCACAGGCTTAGCAACAATGCTGAAATAATACTATTACAAACACATAAAGTTTTCTGGGAATAATTTCTCTTCCTAATAAAAAAGCTGCATTTCTCTGGGTATGGAGGTACACACCTGCAGTCCCCAGACACAGAAGGGAGAGTCAAGAAGATCTCTGTAAGAGAGAAGCACGCCTGTCCTTTAAGATGAGTTGTAGGCCAGCCAGAGCTGCACAGCAGCACTCTATCAAAAAACGCTATATATTATATTATACCACACTGCATAGTCATGTAATAGGGGTATACATGTCATAGCATGCATGACTTTGTATAGAATATATACATTGTAGAATACAATATGATTTTATAGCTAATACATATACATGTGGACTTAAAAAAGTATTCTAAATGTAGGCTTTAAAATTTATAAATGTAGCTTTATACTTCTAGTACTTTATCTTGGTTGTTAAATGCTTATTGTGCTCATAGAATGGAAACTCTTGCACTTAACCACACTAAGCAATTTATTCTACTTTTCTTTATTTACTACACATGTTAATATTTCTGTATGTTTGCCTTTATTAAAAATAAATGCTTATAGATGATACAAATGCATTATTTTATCAGACCAAATAGATAGTTTTCTGTCAGAGAGCCTCTGGCATACTCTAATTATCTGAAGAGAAGTGTTTAGTCATCCACTGAAACTTAACATTACATTCTATAGAACTACATGATTCATCATTCTTGGTTAGACATCAGTACCAGAAGTAACTACTGTCTACTATATTTTGCCTCAATTAAGTACCCTTTTTGAAATGACAAAATCAAGTTTTAAAAATGGACAATGATATACTGGAGAGAATGTGACCAGAAATCACCTATCAAATTAAGTCATTCACAGTTGGTTGTTTTTTTCAAATCACTGAAAGCAAAGTTCCTCTAGTTCCTTAAGATTGTGTTTGCATGGAAGCACACTAGTGTCTCTGACAATGTTGGTATTCCACTGCCCCAAGGCAAGGACACTAAGGCTCTTCATTTAGCTGATGAGTCTCGAAGAGACCAATTGAAGCTGTTTTGCTAAAATCTTGGAAAATAATTCAATCCATGTGCCTTACTGAGTTATACTGTAGCTTAATCAACAGTGCTATACAATGAGCCTGGTGGCATGTCATCTGAGATATAATTGCTGAAGATAATAGACTCATGGGTGGTGATTAAAGAGACAATGATAAAACATTCTGATTTCTTTAACCTCACATTTATATAAATATTTCTTATTGTAGCCTGTTTTTACTAGTATCTCTAAGGCTGGGCCTATCCCCGTACTGCTCTCCACAGTAATAACTAAATTCAGAACACTGCATAATTAATTTGTCCCCAAATTTCACTAGCCTTTTGGGTATAGAGAAAAACACTTTCCTTAATGTCTCAATAATTTCAAAGTGGCACTTTTTAAACTATGTTAAGTTTGAAGTATCATGTGCCTGTGAAATAGCCATGGTAATTGGACTCACTCCCTCTCCAGAATGCCAGTTGTTCTTGCTGCAGAATCCTCACAGGACCTTGTAGATGTAACCAACCATCTTATTAAATAAGAAACACAGAACCAATGCAAAGAAGAAAGCCAAGAGATCAGAGCTAAGAGCATTACCTGCCTGCTGCAGCTAGCCTCTTCAGCCAAGAGACCTCTCCGAAAAAGAGCTACTTCCTGTCTGTTTGTCTTTATATAGACTTTTTGTTCTGCCTTTTCATTGGTTGTAAACCCAACCACATGACTGCCTTGTCACTGCCTGTCTGTATAGACCTCCAGGTCTTCCATGGTTGGTATTGAGATTAAAGGCGTGTGTCTCCAATGCTGGCTGTATCCTTGAACACACAGAGATCTACCTAACTCTGCCTACCAAATGCTGGGATTAAAGGCATACACCACCAACGCCCAGCTTTTGCTATGGCTCTAATAGCTCTGACCCCTGGGCAACTTTATTTATTAACATACAATTAAAATCACATTTCAATACAAATAAAATATCACCATAGGACCCTTCAATCATTTTCCTGTTTCCCCCATGTGAGGTTTCTTCCAGTCTATAGGTCCTCCCTTCCTCAACTCACCGGGCTGTACTCTAAGGCTAACCTTCATGCATCTGTGAACATGAACTAGAACGGAGGAGAATAAGACGGAAGCAACAGGCATGTTGTATATTGATCTGCCAAGTCCTCACTTCATCCAGGATGCTCTCTCTTTGCAACTATGTATTTTAATTTGTTAGTTTTGGATAAGGTACATATGCCACCCTGTACTCATTATAATATTTTAATAGTCCAGTACAGAGCTGATAATAGCTGAAATAAAACAATATTTTTATAGTGGATAAACGGAATAATTTAGAATTGTATTTAGGATTAACATGTATAGAGTTATTGGAAGGTTCACTGCAGAGCTTTTGAGAGGTGATTAAGTCAGAATATGGTTCTGCAATGGGATGGGAGAGATAAAAGAAAAGAAGGAAGGCCTTTCTCATGATTTCCAGAACACATAAACCTTCTTCCATGGTGAATGAATCCTAACATTATTTCTGTTTCTACCTAACACTCCAGGCTGATTAAGGGTTGGAAGGAAATTCAGGATTACTTCACTGCTGTAGAAAGCCCACCTGTTGTTATCAGAAAAATTCTTGTTAAAATATGCAGGGGTTAATATGCTACTTTAGATTAATATGGCTGTCTAAGAGTCATTCTAACATGTATGTAGATGCATGGATCTAAAACACAACAGAGACAATAAATAGAACAGCCACAAACTCAGTGTACCGTATAAAATGGCTATACAGATTTTTATTTAATTTAGAGGGCTGGTACATATAAATCTTTTTGCTAGACATTGGGAATATCCTCTACTGTGCCAGGCTATATTTTTCAAAACAGCTAACAGACTAGCATGACTAAGTCCTGTATCCATTTCCTCAGAGTCTTTTCCAAAACAGCCTCCTAGGCAGGGTCCTTTTCTTCATATCCTTCTTTGTAATAAGAAACTTTATTAATTCTTTCCTTTAAAACTGTTGCAAACTCAGTCAAAGTTGTTTTTTACTTGCCACTGCATCTCAGTGCATAACTAATCACCTCACACTCAGGAGGCACGTGGTAACTGTCATTTGAGGAAAGGGCACACAGATGAATGAGTGCTCCATGTTGCACTGTACCACAATCATCAACTGACACCTGCCATTTAACATCAATGTCAACCCTAGCCTTTGAAGAAGACATAGGGCAAATCAAATTCATTATCCTTTCTGGTATTTTTGAACTACTTCATAATCAGTGATTATGTTAGCATGCAACTACTAACTTCTCTAATCAATAAAACTTCAGTAGTTGAGCATGACCAGAATAACAAAATATTAATTTACAAGATAAAAATTATAGATGCAGTGAAGTATGGCATCAGATACTTTAAGTTTTGAAATTAAACAGGTGAAGTAAAAGGTCACATTCTGAGTAAAGCAATATGATATTTACTTACAGCTTTAAAAGTCATTAACTGAGAACTTGTGAGATGGCTGAATTGGTAAAGTACCTGCCGTATAAGGGTTTTTATCTGGGTTCAGACACACAAAACCCATGTAAAAAGCCACATGCTATAGCCACTTCTGTAATCCTTGCTCTTGAGGGTTGCCAAGACAGGTGGATTGATCATTGGAGCTTATTGACAAGTCAGCATACTTGACTAATCAGTGAGTCTCAGGTTTTGTGAGAGACCTTGTCTTAAAAAGTATAATACAGTGTCTGAACTGGAACTGATTTGAATGTCCCCCCTCCCCCCTGCCAAGTACTAGCTTAAAAGGTGCCAGAAGGCTGTTCCATAGTCTCATTCAGTTACAACATCCATGAAGAGACCAGAAGGCCCACCAACAGTCCCATCCGGCTGTGACATCTATGAACTACATCAATGAGTAGAATGACATGGTAAATAATCTGATGGGATCAATAGTGGCACTCATATCTCTGTGGTAACCAATGGCCCTCTAAATGTACTTAAGAACAACAAGAGGGAGACCATGCTTGGTACTGGAAACCCGTTTAGTTAATCAATGCTAGTGAAATCATGATTAGTTGAGGAGAATCCACAACCATACTAATTTACTAATTAAAGGGATTATACACAATGTAGTCCCTAACAACAATGTATATATCCACAGATAATTATAGTCTTTACCACAAACTTTCGGGGACTAAGGGGGTCCAGCCCCTCAATAGTCCCCTCCCAGGGTCTGGGAAGAATCTACAACCAGCTGATAATTAATCTTTGAAGAAAAGAAATGAATCTACATACATGAAATTCCTTAGTCCATACACTATTATTGTGTCAGTTCTCTCTCTACAAGCTTATACTCTGCTCTCATTTTAAGCTCCTTTCTTGCCCAATTTCTCTATACATTTATCTGTTGTTGTCCCCTCTAGGTTCTATCTAAATTCCTTCATCTTAGTTCTGCCCCTTCTAGGTTCTCATCCATCTAGTTCTTTTGCATATCAGCTCCTCTCCCATCTCCTTCTCTCTCATCTTGTTCTTCCTCATCTTGTTCTTCCCCATCTGGCTCTTTCTCATCTTCCATCTCGTTCTTCTAGTACTCTCTTCCGGCCCTTCAGTCTAGTTCTTCCCCATCTCAGTTTGTTCCTCTCAAGTTCTTACCCATCTTCCATACTCTTTTCTCCTCTCTGTCCTCCAGTGCCCTGGAAGTCCTGGTATATATACACTTACAAGCAGTATTCCCTTCACAGTGTAAAGCCAGGCTTCCAGGGTCAAATGGAAGGGTGATAAGAATCACATAGAGAGGCAATAACTGTTAATTATCATTTACAACCCCAAAGGGAAGTGACCAATGGGGAAATGAATTAACTAAAGGCTAAATTTGGGTAATATCTAAGAAGAAGGATCTTATGTGCTCAACTATAGTCTTAAACGTGATTAGTAGAGAATGTTAAGAATCTGTAAGTTGCTAGGTCAATGGGAGAAAATAAAACTGTCTTCTTTTTTCCTGTGGCTCCTATCTGTCCAAGCTATCTGCCATTTTTCTGCAGGGTCAGGGAAAGTGTTCTCAGTTGCTAGGCAACCTGTGTACAGCTAGATGCCTCTGGTGATAGTTAAAGGGAGATCTAGAACTAGAGGTAAGGTTTGGGAAAAGAGGAAGTAAAGCTTAATTGGTACATCCGCCAGGCCTTCTCAAACAGGTAGTCTGGATGCTTAAGTCTGTTCTTAGAGAGTACAGAGGTATCTCTGATAAGGTACTTTCCTCCGGCTGGGGATGGACGTGGCCGGATGCTGCCAATGATGATAATTACAGGGAGGCTTGAACTGGGGTTCTGGCTGTGCATGGCTGTCAGCGCAGAAGGTTATCTAAATATTCCTAGAAGTGGTTAGGTAAGGAGTTAAAGGTCTATAAAATTAGTAAGGCTGTAAGCAAGGAGGGTCCGAACTAAATTGTGTAAAGCTATTACTTAACATCCACCTGACCTAGGCGGTGTCTCCTTGTGAAATTTATCTTAAATCAGGAGACTCGCATGTGGACTGTTATTACTGCTAGTCCTTGAAAGTGGCCAATGGAGATATCTGATTCCAGAGAAAGCCTTTCCTGAGGCTGTTCTTCAAATACCTGGAATGTGTATGTCCAGAGAGTGATCAGTCCACATTGTTAGCCCTTCTTAGGGAAAAATCAACTGGGAAAACTATGAAGGCACACATGATTTTCATAACAGAAGACAGCTGATGTATAACAAGCCAAGTAATACCAAAAGCTCCTTGGAATTTGGCTTCCTCTCAAGGAAATTCTTGATCTCTCCAGGTAGTGACTTTGCCATAACCAGCTGAGTTCTTATGATATATTCCTGCAGCCCGCAGCAACAAACAAGGGCATTTCTCTCATTGCAACAGATGGAGACTATTTTAGAAAACTACAACAAATCAACATGCAGAGTTTTGGAGCCCAGTCCCAAAGGATATAGCTACAAAGCCTAAGGCTCAGTAAACATTGTGGAAGAAGGGGTGGAAAGATTGTAAGAGCCAGAGGATCAAGGCGTTTACTTTGAGACTTTTGTCTCTTGGCAATGTCAGAAACTATACCCATAAAGTTCTACTGATGTGACTATCCAGATCTGAGATGACCTATAAAGACACCAACAAACATGCCAAACTAGATGGGAGAAATCCCACCAGGCCTCAGCCTTCAAAGAACTATAGGCAACTGAGTAAACCTGGGAGTGGGAGAGGTTGCCTTCCCTGGGGATACCATCGATTGGTTATTCGATGCTTAATGGTCAGCCTTGAAAACATATATGCAAGTAACATTATATGGACTCATATGGACTCAATACATTATACTTGGGAATATATAAAGACACACAAATATATCTATACATGAAATAAAAATTGATGAAAAAGAGGACATGAATTTGAAAGACAGAAGGGAGGCTTTGGAGGGAGGAAATGGAAGAGAAGATGTTGAAATTAAAATGCAATCTCAAAAATAAATAATATAATGGAGAGCAATTTAAAAAGACACCTGGTATCAACCTATGTCCTTTATATATACACACACACACATATTCACACACACATAGACCCCATGCATATATATACATACCCCATGTGAATATGTACATACACCATATACATACATGCACATATACCCACATAAAATCAATGACTAACAAATATTAGTAAGATTTTCAGATAGTTTAATAAGTAGCAAAATGAATTGGCTATCACTACCAGTAACTATAGGCAAATTTGGTATAAAATTTAATTAAGACTTAATCTAAAATTATAGGAGTCATATTTTGGTATTCTTATATTCATGAAACTAGAAGGCACAATGAAAAGACTATATTCATCTTGTAATTTCTTATTTCTACTTAGACCATGAAGGTTAAGGAAAATTCTGCTGAAGGACTATATATACTTGAGGTTAAAATACATTTTATTCAATCTGAGTAATTACAATGAAATGTCTCAAAAATTAAAAATTAAATGGGTACTTGGCTTCCAAAAATAAGAGTTAGGGCTGGACAGATGGCTCAGAAGTTAAGGCCACTGGTTACTCTTTCAGAAAACTCTGGTTTGATTTCCAGTGCTCACATACTGGTTGAAAACTATCTATAAATTCAGTTCTAAGAGATCCAGTACACTTTTCTGACCTGTGTAGACAATGTATGCACGTGGTTTCAGAAATAAATACAGCCAAAATAACCATATATATAAAATAACAAAAATCTAAAAGAAATTTAAAAAAACATAAAACTGCCTAACAGATTTGTCAAAAAAAAAAAAAACCTCCAGAAATCTATAAAATAAGACAGCTCCTTAGAATTTGAGCTTACAAAACTAAGGAGTTAGTGGAGTCTCTCAAAATGATTGAGTTGCAACATTATCTATTTTTAATAATTGACAGTTGGACAATTGAGCGTTTCTGAATGGTGACAAAGTTATCAATGCTAGAAGAAATTATTTTCTTAAAAAATTCCTGAAACTAACAAGAATTTTTTTATCTTTTGAATTATAGTACTCTATAAAGTGGTTAGATGTACTTAGTGAACTAATTGCAAATAAATATCCATGTGTATATGTAAGCAGGTATCAGTGTTAAGAGCTTAATTTCACAGTATATGTCATCACAATTTAAAAACAGACACTCATATTTTAAATATCAATCAGAACTTTTGCAACAATTTTAAATTGATCCTTGAACCCTTAGCCTTTTTTCCTTAGTATATACAATAAAGAATAATATATTTGTTGATTTTGGAAAATAATCTTTTTTAAAATTTTCTTCTTTTTATTTGTTTTTAAACTTTTATTCTCCTCTCATGCATTACATCCTGATTGCAGCTTTCTCTCCTACCACTCCTCCCAGACTTTTCTTCCAAATTTCCTCTTCTCTGAATCCACTCCTCCTCTTCCTTTCAAAAAAAAAAAAAAAAAAAAAAAAAAGCAGGCTTCCTAGGGAAATCCACTGAGCATGGCCTAACAAAATACAATAAGACTAGGCACAAACTCTCATATCAAGGCAAACCAGTAGGAAGAAAAGAGAAAAGGGTCCCAAAAGCAGGCAAAGGAGTCAGAGACAACCCCACTTCCATTGTCGGGAATCCCACAAGAACACCAACTACACAACCAAAAGTTACATGCCGAGGACCTGTGCTTGTCTCTTCAGTCTCTGTGAGTCCCTATGAGTCCTGCTTAGTTGATTCTATGGCCATGTTCTCCAGATGTCCTAAAACCCTCAGGCTTCTTCCCCCGAATCTGCTCTCATCAGTTGCTGGATGATGCCCCCATCGTGAGAATTGAGCTAGGCATCAACCAATGAATAGCAGAATATCATTAGAAATCATTTTATTGACTTCCATGCCCTTGTCTTGTTTGGTTCTATCCTGGATCTCTGGGCTGTCCTGCATCTAGGAGGGTCAGGATTGTTCTCTGTCTTAGTTAGGGTTTCTATTGCCATGAAGAGACACCATGACCACAGCAACTCTTATAAAGAAAAAAAAAATTATTTTTAAATTGGATTGTTAGGTATTTTGATGTCTAGTTTCTTGAGTTCTTTATATATTTTGGAGATCAGCCCTCTGTCAGATGTAGGATTAGTGAAGATATTTTCCCATTCTGTAGGCTGTCATTTTGTCTTGCTGACCATGTCCTTTGCCCTACAAAAGCTTCTCAGTTTCAAGAGTTCCCATTTATTAATTGTTGCTCTCAGTGTCTGCACTGCTGGTGTTATTTTTAGGAACTGGTCTTCTGTGCCAATGCGTTCAAGACTACTTCCTACTTTCTCTTCTTTTGAGTTCAGTGTAACTGGATTTATGTTGAAGACTTTGATCTACTTGGTCTTAAGTTTTGTGCACAATGACAGATATGGATCTATTTGCAATCTTCTACATGTTGACAACCAGTTTTGCCAACACCATTTGTTGGAGGTGCTTTCTTTTTTCCATTGTACAGTTTTGGCTTCTTTGTCAAAAATCAGGTGTTCATATGTATGTGGATTAATGTCAGGGTCTTCAATTCGATTCCATTGGTCCACATGTCTGTTTTTATGGCAGTACCAAGTTGTTTTTATTACTATAGCTCTATAGTAGAGCTTGAAGTCAGGAATGGTGATGCCTCCAGAGGTTGCTTTATTGTACAGGATTCTTTTAGGTATCCTGGGTTTTTTGTTTTTCCATATGAAGTTAAGTATTGTTCTTTCCAAGTCTGTGAAGAATTGTGTTGAGATTTTGATGGGGATTGTATTGAATCTGTAGATTGCTTTGGTAAGATTGCCATTTTTACTATGTTAATCCTACCTATCCATTAGCATGGGAGATCTTTCCATTTTCTGATATCTTCTTCAATTTCCTTTTTAAGAGACTTAAAGTTCTTATCATACAGGTCCTTCATTTGCTTAGTTAGAGTTACCCCAAAGTATTTTATATTATTTGCAGCTGTTGTAAAAGGGTATGTTTCTCTGATTTCTTTCTCAGCCCTTTTATCATTTGTATACAGGAGGGCTACTGATTTTTTGAGTTAATCTTCTATCCAGCCACATTACTAAAGGAGTTTGTCAGCTGTAGGAGTTCCCTGGTCGAATTTTTGGGGTCACATGTATACTATCATATCATCTGCAAATAGTGAAAGTTTGACTTCTCCCTTTCCAATTTGTATCCCTTTGATCTCCTTTTGGTGCCATATTGTTCTAGTTAGAACTTTAAGTACTATATTGAATAAATATGAGGAGAGCAGATAGCCTTTTCTTGTTCCTGATTTTAGTGGAATCGCTTTGTGTTTCTCTCCATATAATTTGATGTTGGCTGTTGGCTTGCTGTAAATTGCCTTTATTATGTTTAGATATGTTTCTTATATCCTGATCTCTCTAGGACTCTTATGGTGAAGAGGTGTTGGATTTTGTCAAAGGCTTTTTCAGCATCCAATGAGATGATCATGTGTTTTTTTCTTTCAGTTTGTTTATATGGTGTATTACATTGGCAGATTTTCGTATGCTGAACCATCCTTGCATCCCTGGGATGAAGCCTACTTGATCACGATGGACGGCTTTCTTGATGTGTTCTTAGATTCAATTTGCAGTTGAGTATTTTACTGAGTATTTTTGTATTTATGTTCATGATGGAAATTGGTCTGTAATTCTCTTTCTTTGTTGAGTATCAGGGTGATTGTCACTTTAAAAAATGAATTTGGCAGTGCTTCTTCTGTTTCTATTTTGTGGAATAATTTGAGGAGTATTAACATTAACTCATCTTCAAAAGTCTGGTATAATTCTTTGTTAAATCTATCTGGGCTTTCTTTTGGGCACAGGAAAGACTTTTGATGACTGTTCCTATTTCCTTAGAGATCACATGTCTATTTAAATTGTTTATCTGATCTTGATTTAACTTTGGTAAGTGGTAACTAATGAGAAAATTATCCATTTCTTTTAGATGTTCCAATTTTCTGGAGTACAGGTTTTTAAGTGTGACCTAATGTTTCATTGGATTTCCTAGGTGTCTATCAATATGTCCCACTCTTCATTTATTATTATTTAATTTTGATATTCTCTCTATATCTTTTTGTTAGTTTGGATACGTTTTTGTCTATCTTTTTTTATTTTCTCAAAGAACTAACTCTCTGTTCCATTGATTCTTTGTATTGTTCTCTTTGTTTCTATTTTATGAATTTCAGCCCTCAGTTTAATTATTCCTTAAAGTCTACTCCTCCTGGGTGAATTTGCTTCTTTTTATTCTAGACCTTTCATATGTGCTGTTAAGTTGAGAGTGTGAATCTCTCCTATTTCTTTATGTTGGCACTTGGTGTTATGATCTTTCTTCTTAGCACTGGTTTCGTTGTGTCCCATAAGTTTGATTATGTTGTGTATTCATTTTCATTGAATGCTAAGAAATCTAATTTCTTTCTTTCTTTTTGCCTTGATCAAGCAGTAATTCAGAAGAGAGCTGTTCAGTTTGAATGAGTTTGTAGGCTTTTTGTTGTTAGTAAATATAGTTTTAATCTGTGGTGGTCCGATAGGATGCTGGGGATATTACAGTTTTATTGTATCTGTTGAAATTTGCTTTGTGACTGAATATGTGGTCAGTTTTGGCAAATGTACTGTGAGGTGCTGAGAAGGTGTATTTTTTGAGTTTGGTTCAAATATTATGTACATATCTATTACGTCCATTTGCCTCCTAATGCCTGTTAGCTCCACTATATCTCTTTTTAGTTTTTGTCTGGATGCCTTTTCCGTTGGTGAGAGTGGGGTTTGAAGTCTTCACTATCAATGTGTGCTTTAAGCTTTAGTAATGTTTTCTTTATAAACATAGATACCCTTGTATTTGAGGAGTAGGTGTTAAGAATTGAAAGATCATCTTGTTGGATATTTACTTTGAAGAGTATGATGTGTCCTTCACTGTCTCTTTTTACTCATCTTGGTCTGAAGTCTATTTTGTTAGATACTAGAATGGCTACATCAGCTGGTTTCTCAGGTCCATTCACTTGGAAAATCTTTTTCTAACCCTTTATTCTGAGATAATGTCTATCTTTGATGTTGAGGTGTGTTTCTTGTGTGAAGCAGAAAGATGGATCTTGTTTCTGCATCCATTCTGTTAGTCTATGTCTTTTTATTGGGGAATTGAGTTCATTGACATTCAACGATATCAATGACCTATGATTATTAATTCCTGTTATTTTGTTGTAGTTGTTGTTTGTGGCTGTGGGGTGTGTGTGTGTGTGTGTGTGTGTGTGTGTGTGTGTGTGTGTGTGTATGCCTATAAGTATGTGTTTGTGTTTTCCTCCTTTAGTTTATACTGGTATGAGATTATTTATTGCCTGTGTTTTCATGGGTGTAGTTAACGGTTTGGAATTTTCCTTCTAGTACCTTCTGTGGGGCTGGATTTGTGGATAGATATTGTTTAAATATGACTTTGTCATTTACTATCTTGTTTTCTCCATGTATGATGATTATAAATTTTTCTGGGTATAGTTGTCTGGTCTGGCATCTTTGGTCTCTTAGAGTCTGTAGGACATCTGTCTAGGACCTTCTGGCTTTTAAAATCTCCATTGAGAAGTTGTGTATAATTCTAATAAGTATGACTTTATATGTTTCTTGGCTTTTTTTACCTTGTAGTTTTATTATTCTTTCTATGTTTTGTATGTTTAAAATTTTCATTATTATGTGGCATGGGAACTCTCTTTTCTGGTCCAATCTATTTGGTATCCTGTAAGCTTCTCTTACCTTGATAGGCATATTCTTCTTTATGTTAGAAAAATTTTCTTTCATGATCTTGTTAAAAGTACATTCTGGGCCTTTAAGATGGGATTCTTTTCATTCTTCTATTCTTATTATTCTTAGGTTTTGTTTTTGCATTATGTCCCAGATATCATGGATATTTTTGTCATGATTTTTTTATATTTAACATTTTCTTTGACTGATGCATCAATTTCTTCTATTGTATCTTCAATACCCGAGGATCTCCCTTTTATCTCTTCTATTCTGTTGGTGATGCTATGTCTGTAGTTCTTGTTTCTTACCTAGATTTTCCATCTCTGAGAGTCCCTCAATTTGTATTTTCTTTATTGCTTCTATTTTGATTTTCAGGTCTTGAATAGTTTCATTTATTTCCTTCAACTGTTTGTTTTTTCTTGACTTTCTTAATGTATTTATTCATTTCCTCCATTTTTTTGTCTTTTCCTGGATTTCTTTAAGGGACTTATTCATTTCCTCTTTAAGGTCCTCTGTCATCTTCATAAATTGGTTTTAAGGTTTTTTTTCTTGTGTTTCAGCTGTGTTGAAATATTCAGGGCTTGCTGTAGTGGAATAGTTGGGCTCTTGTGGTAACATATTGGGTTGGTTGTTTTTTGTGTTCTTAAGCTGGAGTCTAGCCATCTAGGTTTGGCTCATAATAGGTTTAGGCTCAGATTTCTGAGTTTGTCTTTGTTCAATGTGTGTTTTCCCCTTAGTTTCTGTTTCCTTTCTGGTCTCTGGCCTTAGTGTCCAGTGGTTCTGGTGGCCTGTGTGTCCTCTAGGTTTCTTGGTGCTGGAGTGGCCCAAGCAGGGTGCTTCTACTGGAGTTGTGGGCTGGGATCAAAAATAATCATTCTTCAGCACAGTGTTCATTGGTCCCTACTGTGAGGTTAAAATACACTAATTACTTCACAGGAAGAGCAGTTCTATGTCTGTGATCTGAGCTCCTCAGAACAATGCAGATGCTGTGAAGTTTCTGTCCTAAGCTTTGATAAAGTGGCCTCCCATCAACAGAACTCTGTTTAGAGTGCTTTGTGTTGAATAACAACACATGGAGCTTTATTTATTTGTCAATACTCAGTGAATCTTTGTCATAGCAAATGTATGACAGCCTGAATAAAGCACTGACTCCACTTTTGGAAAAATTGTGTTGACCCATATTGTTACCATGATAAAGCAAACCCTTGATACCTGGGTTGTTTGTTCTGTTTTTTATAACTGTGATATGACATGGCCTTTCAAAATGACAATGTTTATTTGGGGAAAGCAAAGGTTTCCAAAACTTGCATCTTTCAGTTCATCTTATTTGTATGCACACTATGATATAACATAATTTTGTCTTTCATCAAAATGAGAAGATTTTTATAATTAGAATTCTCATTTGAAAGCATTTACTGAGATGATCATGTTTTTGTTGACATTAACATAATAAGAAATAAAAGGTATATGCTGGGCGGTGGTGGTGCATGCCTTTAATCCCAGTACTCCAGAGGCAGAGGCAGGTGGATCTCTATGAGTTTGAGGCTAGACTGGTCTGCAGAGTGAGATCCAGGACAGGCACCAAAACTGCACAGAGAAATCCTGTCTTGGAAAAAAAGAAAGAAAGAATATATAGAAATAAATTAGAAAATGCTTATAAAATATAATAATATATAAATATCTTAAATTTATGTGTATTCATGTAAATATGCTACAAAATATCTAGATTATTTAAAACTTCCAAACAGCTTTACATGAACATTTTAAAAGTTATAAAATATGTATTTTAGTAAAAAAAAAAGGTCAGTCCCTATGCGGACTAAAAAGATATAGTATTTTTTGTTGTTGTTGTTTTTGGTGCCTGTCCTGGATCTCACTTTGTAGACCAGGCTAGCCTCGAACTCACATAAATCCCCCTGGCTCTGCCTCCCAAGTGCTGGGATTAAAGCATGAGCCACCACGGCCCAGGATAGTATTTTTTTTTAACATCATATTATGTATTTTTAACAAATTCGTGTTTTTTTTTCCAATTTATGGTTCTTCTGAAAAAAGAAAACTAAATATCTAAATAGGAAGGTTTTTAATTATGTTCCTTATTGCAAATCAAAACCATAAAAGCATGCTTTTAAGAACTGATTTGTATTTCTTTTAGATTTTCTCAGTTACCATCATGCGGAACTAAGAAAGGAGTTTCTATGTATAAAGAATGTTCTCTGAAGTCTCTATCAGGCAGAGCTTGATGGGGAAATTCTGCACAAGTCCTTGGAGCTCCATGAGATCACTGCGTTTCATGTTGGAATTAGGCATGCTTTCCACATTGTAGAAGGAGCTGCCATTCTGAAGATCTGGAAGGCTGCAGCCAGATGTCAATTACAGTCTCCTTTCTACAGGAGCTTGGCCTCAGGTAGGAAGGAGACCAGCTCTAAACCTGCAGAAGGTTGGGAACTTTGTGAAAGGAAGTCTGCATCATTAGCCTGTCAATCACGTTGTCTAAACCCTGCTTCTGCTTCCTTTCCTCTTGGCAAGCTGGTGATGGGATTCTTTGATCATAACAATGAGTTCTGAGAAATGTAGTATAGGTTTTTGGAAAGAGTGTTAATAGTGCAAAGTTGATAAGAACAATATAGAGACTGAAGTGTTTGACAGTATTTCCAAAACTTTAAGTCAAAGCCTCAGATCACTAGTATTATCCAGTCTTTGCACAGAACATTGACTAGAATGGAGGAGTTTCGTGTAAGGTGAGGACTGGACTGAGAGTCTTGCCAGAATGTTTATGGCCATTTTATTTGAAAGAACTAATAAAATACTATGCATTGAAATAAAGAGATTAGTAACTATAAGATACAAAAGAACATAGCATTAGCTGTTTGTTTTTTAGCACGTTTGATTAGTATGTGCTGGGCATGCTTGTATTTTAACATAAGTTTAATCTGAAGTGGGTGAACAGAGACTCTTAGAGATGTCCAGGAAGTACCCTCAGCTCAATAAACACTTAATTCCAGCCCCTTACCATGCTGTTGTACAGCCTTTCATTACTCTGTAAAAATGCAAATTCACCATCCTGGGTATTCTTGAATCGGAAATTGGCTGATTAACATTATAATCAATTACTTTTCCAAGAGAAGAATTCAATTTAGGAAATGAGGAATGTGAATGTAAGAGCAGTGGAGACTGAGAGCAGCATCCTTGAGTATCTATTTCCTCCACTTGACAATATCAAGACTTCAAAGTTCTTTCAACTGCTTTGAAGACCAGAAGTGATTTTCTATTTTTTATATAAACCAGGCATTTAAAAAAAACCTTATAGTATCACTTCTCTCTCTCCCTCCCTCTCTCTCTCTCCTTTGTTTTAGGCATGTATATTTATAAAAAAAGCATGTTCTGATTGAAGTGTGAGATTTCAGGGCTGGGGGAATAACTTAATAAAGTGCTTACCTTGCATGCATGAGACCCTGAATTTGATCCCCAGAGAACATGTAAAATTGCTGAGCATGGTGACATGGTCTTTTAATCCCAGTTTTGAGATATCGGAAATGGGAGGATCCCTGTGGCTCACTGGCCCTCAGTCTAGCTTAATTGATGAGCTCCAAGCCAATGAGAAACGCTCTGTCAAAGAAAGTGATGCATGCCCACCCAACTATCCATGGGCACCCATATGCAAATGTCCACAAATATGCATACTTGCAAAACCGAAAGTGAGAGTTCAAGTGTCATCACCTATCAACATTGTGACATATTTAGTATGTCAAGATCTGTAGTGATCACGGCCCTGCAGAGGGAACGCCAGCTTTAAAACCTCCCCCAGCACACCATTAAGCCTAATAGCCTACTTACGAGGCCACAACAATGTAGTGTTTTCCAATTAGTTGGAAAGTCCAAGGAAACCTTTGTAATGACCTTGGGGACCTGAAATTGCTCTACACCTTATGAAAGACCATGTGTAGAGGACACAGTAATGGACCTGTATTTCTAAAGGTTCCTTATGTTAGAATATTCACCTTCTCAGAACTCTGGAAAACATATATCTAAAAACAGGTCTAGTCAGAAAGAAAAAGAAAACATATGAGATAGAATCTTCTCGATATATATAATTAGTACATTTGCATAATTGAGTCATCTAGGCCCAGATTTACATTTCGCTTTGAGGCTAATTCAAGAAAAAAAAAAAAAAGCCTCAGGGGAAATAGATATAAATAGGTCTTTCCCCTGGGTCTGTTTTATTTTGCTGAAGAGAAACTATTTGTTTCTGTAATTGCTTTGCTGGACCCAGAGAATGTTCTTTGTCTTAGTGAGTAATAATGTGAGTCCAGTTAAAACTTAAGGGATTTTTTTTCAAGCATTAATTACATTTGGGCTTTGTATTCATTGTTTTGAATTTAATACAAAACAAACAAACAAAATCCAGTATTTGTTTTTGCTGTGGTTCTCCTTAATGCTTCACAAGACTTGAGATGTGCTGTTTTCAAACAAGGCCATGGCGGTGCTTCCACCAGCACAACTTTGAAAGGTGGGAGACCTCTCCTGATTCCAGGAGAATCTAGATGAGGATTGGGTCTCTTGTGTTAGTTCTGCTTCTGCCCAAATGTGTGACTATGAACATGTCATTTAATTGCTTTGGGCTTTAGTGCCTCATGTGTTTAACTGTAAGAATGACCAGATGATCTTTCTCAGTGCAATATTTATAATTCTGTCATTTTATGTCATTTGTAGAGTAAACTCTTTGTGCAAAGATAGTTTCAGAAAAAAAATGATGCTTCAAGGTAAGGAAAGGAGAAGAATGTTTGACATGGCCATACCTAATATGGCCTTGATGAGAAGAAGAGAAAATTTCCCAGGCATATTAAGGTGAGAGCTGCTAGGAATTAGGAGGTCGAGGATACCTCCCTTTGAACTCTTCTCTGAACATGAGAAAGTCCTGTAAGCGACTTAGATTGTCATCTAAGAGAAAGCAGACTTAACTAATCAGCTTAGCCTTTGATGATGTTCCTCTCTACACGTGCTGTCACAATGCAAGTAAGAAAGCAGCAAAGTGCTCACACATATGGACCATGAAGATGAGTTTCTGTGTTGTAGTCCCAATGACCAGTCAGTGAACAACTGTACAAGTGACTTAAAAGTCTCTATTTTATTAGTATATTGGCTTTTTGAGACAAGGTTTCTCTGTGTAGTTTTGGTGCCTGTCCTGGATCTTGCTGTGTAGACCAGGCTGGCCTAGAACTCACAGAGATCTGCCTGGCTCTGCCTCCTGCATGCTGGGATTAAAGGCATGCACCCCCACCACCACCTGACTTAGGAACAGTTCTTAATGGTACTCCTAAAGATCTTGCATCATTCCACCCTGGAATAACTTTTAAAGAATATCTAAGTAGGAGGCATCAAAGACAGACTGAGTCTTCTTATAAAGATAGGGTCTTCTATGAGTTAAGGTCGACTGTTTACTGATCAGCATGCTACAAATAGTGACTTGTCCCAACGTGAAGACTTAGGCAGGTTTGATTGCAGTTTTCTTTCTTGCAAGTTTTGTGAAACTTAATGTTGCTTAATTATTTGACATGAACTTGCTGTGTGCAGCACTCACTTGACCGTCCCTGTGCATCCTCCTTCCATGGAAACTGGGCAGGTAGAGGTCTAGAGAGCTGCTGTGAATTGGCAAGTTGTGTTGACACTGATTTATTAGTAATGAAGCTTTCTGTCATTAACTATGAAGTTCCTGTTTCTACCAACTTCTGTGCAATGTTGAGAGCCTGACTAATTAACTAGGAAACCAGTAAAAACTTTCAGCCCATTGCAACCTCTGACACTGTGAATCAAATGATGCACCTGTGGTCATACTATTAATAAAGATAGTCTTACAGAGATTATACTGTAAGATTTTGAAAGCAGCAACAACAACAAAACCAAACAACAAGAAACCAAACCAGCATCTCTCAACACTATGTGTCTATTATAAAAAAATTTAGATGAGGGAAATCAGTGGTCATTTCTCTAGTGTGTTTTCTCTTGCTCACAAGACTTCTGCTCTTCAGTTGTACACACATCCTTCTACTCAAAGGAATTTTACGAACTCACAAAAAAATCTTGTTGACATTAAAGTGCATTTCCATTATTTCCACGTGAAAGACTCTGATTTAAATCTTAAGACTTACATTTGAAATTCTGTTCCATTGTTTAACAGTTTTGTGGAATTAAGGAGTGTGTTTAACCTCTGCAAAGAGCACTTATCTCAGGTCAAACAGCAAATGGAAGTGTACATTTCTGCAGCTGAATCCAATTTCTTTTGACAAGAAACATTCATAAGAAAGCCAACAAACACAACATAACAAAAATTAATTTAGATTCTTTGCTGCTATTCTTAGCCACAGGTTTTCATCATGTAATGTTAAAGCAACACATTTAGGAAGAAATGATCCTCAGCTGTCTTAGCTAAGGAGGCAGAAGAACCAAGATGGATGTCACCCAGTGGTGAATTCATGTTTCCTGTTTATTGATAATTGCACCTCTGATAGAAGGTAAGGGGATTTCATAAAATCAGTACACAGATGTAGGCACAACAATTTATTAAAAAAAAACCACGTTTCTCCCAAGGAGAAAATAAATCACAACAATCCTTAACTGTCAACGAACTGATCAAAAGCCTGGGCATTATAAACGTTTTTGCTGCTGCTGTTGCTTCTGGGGTGAACTGGCAGATTATGCTCTCTTTATGACTCCTTAATAAGAGATTAGGGGGACTTTGACCTCTAAGAACTTGAACACCAACTGACCAAGCAAGCCCACACTTATTTAGCTTTAGTACAACTATTAAGAAAGTAAGGTAGTTATTCTCTTCTTAATTTGAGGTCCATTACACCAGAAGAAATCACTGTATGATACTGTAAAATCTGTCCAAAACATAGCTGCGTAAATCCTAGTCCCTAGGGAGAAACTTACTACTCCTGTTTAAATTAACCTTGTGAGAAAATGCATTCTAAATATCTGTGCTCACATGTTTTACAACTGCTACTTTCAGCCTTTGCAGTGAGTGATGATCAATGGAGAGATCCTCAGCTGCTCAAGGTGCTGAGTGAGAATAAGTGTGAGTTGAAGGCTTGAACCTGAAGAAGACATTTATACTACCCCCCCTGAAGACCATGAAGAGGGACCAGGAAGAACATAAGAACTAAAAGATAGGGATAAGGGCTTCCAAATATCATCTTCTAGTCATGATACCACCACTGCAAGCCTGAACTCACAGTAACTGTAGGTACCTGTGCTAGGCCTGCACAAGACTGGCCCTATCAATAGTTACAGGTAAGGGAGGGGATTATAGAGCCTATATGGGATACTGAATTACTCAAGGAGACTCTGAGTCATTTTCTTATGTTGCGTACTCACGACTAAGTTGTGTGTACCCACCAAATTCTAAAGAACTGTCCCAAATTCATGGTCACACAGAGAAACTTGTTAAACTTAGTGGGTCTCAAAAGAAAACAAATTGTGTGGCTTGATCTGTTTATGGGGCCTTTAGCAGTGGAGCCAGGACTTATCCTGGAGACATGAACTGACTTTTTAGAGCCCATTCCCTATGTTTAGTCTTGATGGCAGAGGGAGGGGCTTGGTCCTGCCCCAACTTTGTATGATAGCCTGTGTTGACTCCTCAAGGGAGGCCTTACTGCCTATGAGGAGGGGATGAGGGGTAATTGAAGTGGGGGAGAGTGGGAGAAGGAGTGGGAACTGTGGTTGTTATGTAAACTGAAAAAAATTTAAATAAAAAACCAAAAAATTATGAATGAGGGAAAGACATTTTCAGGGAGGAGGGGGACTGAAAGGAGTAAAAGCTGAGAATAATTGTAATGTATTTTATGCATGAAAATGTAAATACCAAATTTAATTAACAAAAAACATAAAGTATCAGTCAGCATCTTAGTTGCTTTCCTATTGCTGTGAAGAGGACCAAGCAACTTATAAAAGGAGGCATTTAATTGGAGACTTACAGTAAGTTTCTGACTCTCATGGTGGGGAGGGTGGCAGCAGGCAGCAGGCAGCAGGCAGCAGGCAGCAGGCAGCAGGCATGGCCCTGGAGCAGTGACTGAGGGCTTAGCCCTTAAGAGGGAGAATGGGCCTGGCAAGGGCTTTTGAAATCTCAAAGCCTATCTCAGGTAAGGCACCTCCTCCAACAAGGCCACACCTCCTAATCCTTTCTAAACTTACCTCCATTTAGAGACCAAGCATTCAAATATATAAGGCCATGGGGGACGTTCTCATACAAACCACCACAGCAGGTCTTTGAAGAAATTTTAAAAATTAAAAATATCTTAGATGCCAGTGAATACGAAAACATGACAAAACACATCCATGAAGATTAATAGGAATGGCAAACCCATATCAAAACTAGCCAGAAAAAAAGGAGAGAAGAGCCACATTGATAAAATGAGAGACAAAGGAAAGGTCTTACAAAAATGTCTTCCTTAAATATAGGGAATTTCTAAAAATAATTTTGAAAAATTATAATCTAATAATTCAAAAATCCTAGAAGAAACAGATACATTTCTCCCTGTCTTCACCTGAAGTCTAGGAGCCCAGCCCAGTGCTTGGTTGTGGATCACTGCATCTGCTTCTGTCAGTACCTGAATGTAGGTTCTATGATGACGATTAGGTAAGTCACTAGATCTGTTTGGGGAGCCCCTGGCAGTGGGACTAGGCCTTATCTCAGGTACATGAAATGGCTTTTGGGAACACATTCCCTAGGATGGGATACCTTGCTTGACCTTATCACAGGGGAGAGGGCCTTAGTCCTGCCTCAACTTTGTATGCCAAACTTTGTTGACTTCCCAAAGGAGGCCTTACCCTCTGTGAGGAGTGGATGGAGATGGGATTGGGGGAAGGGCAGAGGAAGAAGTGGGGGAGGAGGAACTGGAATTGGTATGTAAAATGAAAAAAAAAAAGAACTTTTTTTAAATAAATAATTTTTTTAAAAAGTGTACAAGAAACTTAATTATCAGGGAAATGCAGATTTAAAACAATGTGGGCCTATGCTTTGGGCCTGGGCTCCATTACTCTGCATTTTGGTTGGTTGTACATAAATACATGTAAGAACAATTAATGAAAAAAAGAGACAGTAGTTTTAAATGAGATCAAGGAGACAGATGGGGGGATCTGAGGGAGAACATGAAAGGGAGAAGTGATGTAATTATAATTTCAAATATAAGAAGAAACAACAACTGAGGAATTCTAAGAATAAAGAAAAGTGAAGAACAACAAGTGTTAGATGAAGATCTGAGAAAGAAAGGCCATTGTTCACGTCAAGCAGCAGACTAAACTGTCGCGGCCATTATGGACATCGTATGTAAACTTTTCAAATATTTGAAAATAAAACCACCTTACAACCCATTTCTACCTCTCCTGGGCATATACTCAAAGGACTCTACAGAGATCTCTGCACATCTTTATTGCTGCTCTATTATCAAAAGCAAGAGAGCAGAATTAGCCTAGATATGTCTACTAATGAATGAGTAGAAAATACCAATGTGGTATATACACATAAGGAAATTTTATTTAGCTATAAATAAAAATGAAACTATGAAACTGCAGGAAAATATACATATAACATTTGGACTGACAGTATAAAAATTAAGTGGATCTTTCTTTCCTATTCATCAAGCATTTTCTGTAAAATATTCTAGCTAGTATATGAAGGGAAAATACTGGAAACAGGAAATACGTGGAAAACTCATTTATTCAGGCTACATTTTCTTATGTCTAACTTAAAAAATCATCCTTCTTAAAGTTATTTAAAATATTTCATAAACATTTTGCATTTTAAGTTTTTAGCAAATGTCTGACAGGTCCATGTCGCTGTCTCGCCCTTCATCAAAGAAACATCTTCTTGTGACATATGGAGACTATTACAGAGGTCTACAAACCATCACAAGGCACAGAATAAGTGACTGTGGGATGCCTACCCCCCACTGATGCTGTGCAGTGCAGCTTCTACCGCAAGGTTCAGGTGAAATCACAGAAGAGGGGACACAAACATTGCTGGACCAGAAGACCAGGCAGTTTGCTGCTGGTAGCGATGTCTTTTTCATACGAGGGATGCAGGGAGCCTGCATTTACGATCTCTCAACAATACAGCTCTCTGGCAAAGACCAACATGACAACAGCAGCTGCTGTGGCTCTTTAGGCAGGGGAATTTCCACATGGCCCCATCCCTAGATGGAGAGCTGTGGTGATCAATGGCTGTCAAGGGGGAGAGAATCAGTTTCCTCCAATGACTGGATTCTTCATAGGATGCCCAAATGCCATGTGGTCACCCTTGGACACGTGACATATGAGCAATGCTAAATGAATATGGTTGATTAAATATACAGAAGTGCATACACACACACACAAACACACACACACACACACACACACACACACACGCATGAAACAATGATGACTTGAGAGGAGATCACGGATTTGAGAGAGAGGAGACAGGAGGAGAGGCAGATAGGGCTGTGTAAGTAACAGAGCTGCAGTGCTCATTTTTGACATTTAAAAAATATTAAGTACGAAAACGGAAGGACTCAATAATATTAATATGGTCTGACATGTATGGTTAGCACTTTTTAAGGTGAAAGGAACGCATACAGAAAAACTTGTTTCAAAATAAAGTGTAAAAATAGGCAATTGAAAACTATTTTGAAAGGTTTGAGTAAATGAGTCATCAAGTGAGAGTACAGAGCCTCCGTTTCTTTCTAAGTTCTAACTTCATGCTGATACAAGCCAACTGACTGCATTTTATTTTCTGTTGTCCTGTTATTCAGTGGTCTAGACAGTGAGGTGGGTATCATCTCTTTAATGAGAGCTTTCCAGTCCTGCTGGTGATGACAAATGTCTCAGTGGCTGTCAGTCCTCTCTTCCAATTCAAAGACTCTTCCTGCAGTCCAAACTTTTCCATATGCAGAAACAGCAAGTCGCTTCCAACTCATCCAACTTCTCTAATCAGAAATCCCTCCAGACTCTTTTCTTAGCCACTGCCCCTCCCCAGCTTATTCAGTTAACTTTTTGCCCCTTATCTTTTCTAATTAGATTTGTAACAGAATGATCTCATGCCTCCTTTGTACTGGGTCTGAACTACTTCAGGGACTGAAAGGAAGGTAACAACACATTGTGGGGATGGGAGGAACAAATGCTTGTGTGAGAAAACCAGAGAAATTTGAATGTGTATGTCTGCTCAGAAATGGGCAGCATGGTACAAAAGAAGTGGTTTTCATTTATTTTCCTTTTCATCAAAGTCTGCCTTAGAGGAGATGAGTTTGTTCCTTCAAGGCAGAAGGTCACTGGTTATGCATTCATCATCTATTAATCCTTGGTGGGACAATTCCATGGTTTACCTCTTTGCTAAATGTGGGAAACTCATCATTTAAAAGAAGATGGTTTTAGTTTACTTTCTCAGCAGATAAACATTTATTCCTAGTAACTTTTGTGATCTTAAGTCTTATCAAATTTGCTGATATTCATTTGTGTTTGTGCACAAATGTCAGTAAATACCCAGATATGAATTTATAATATAATTTGCATAAAAATAGAACACAAGCCCCAGGATGATAAGTATTGTATTTACCAATATAAAAATATCTTTCAGAGTAATGTTGGGATAAATGAAGTAAATTGATTTTCTTATTATTGTTATTTTATTGAATTTTAATGTTCAGGTGAATCTCAGCCCGTTAAAAGAGTCCGGTATGGCTCAGCATAATTACATACATGAAAGCATACATTTTGATTCAGCAGTACCTATCGAGTTACATAAATGGAAAAATCAAATGGAAAAACATTATTAGCTGACAGTATCACAAACATTCATGATAAAAAGAGTCATGTAGCATCATGCACTGAATACTTGACATTTAAATTCAAAATTATGCCGTACACCTTTCTTGCACAGAACAATGTAAGGCATCTCTTCTGGTACACCATTACATGATAAAAATGTACTTAAAAATTTTTTATTGTCCCTACTTCAAAATTAGTGATGATATAAAAATAAGGAATATTTTGAGCATATATAAATATTGTCGGTCTATGTGTGTGTTTGTGTGTAACAGTGCATGTATATGGAGACCATAGGTTACATAGAGTATCTTTCTCAATTGCTCTTCATTAATTTTTTGAGAAAGAGCCCCTCCCTGAACTTGAAGCTTGTAGGTTTAGCAAGCCCCAGAGACCCTCTGGTCTCCGTTGCCCTGGACTGGGCTTACAGTCAGGTACTATTCATGGGTGCTTGGGATCAAACTCAGTTCCCCATGCTTCTATGACAAATCCTGTCCTGACTAAGACATTTCAGCAGCTGAATGAGGCCTAAGACTTATTAGTAAGTAAAACTTTAACCTGTGTGACAGCTTAGCCTGTCATCCCAGCACTCAGGAGATGGAGCCAAGAGGAGGGAATGTTAAAGGTTACTCAGCTGCACAGTGTGCTCAAGCCCAGCCTGAGATACATGATTTTTTTTGGTCTCAATCAAAACAAATGAACAAATAGAAAACAAAAAATAAATAAAAATATTCGTATGTTAGTTTGGTGTACAAAGGGGGGTCTTGAACATTATTAATTTAAATAAAAAGATATAATTCTGAACATGGAGAATATAATTTTTAAATTTAATCAATAATAACACCAAGATTAGAGATAAGATATCCAAAAACTGCTTTGGAAAATATTGTTAAATATGATGTGATTTGCTGGAAAAGTAATTAATTATTAGAGTATGAACTTTAATAGACCATGACTAAGACCTAGTGCTCAAAGCTTATGATGGTTTCATTGACAGGAGATGGAGTGTTGCAAATGCTGAGGGTATCCTTTGGTTGTTTCAGACTCTGCTTTACGGCAGCTGAAGTGCGACAGCGTCAACTGGTAACTTGAGGTGCAGCTCTGGCATAAGTCATGGGAAACCGTGAGGACCCAGTGGTGCATGTGTTTGCCCTCTTTCTAGACTGCAGCTCCTGACAAAACTGCATGACGTACAGGGCAGTGGTCATCTGTGTTCCTGGATGAGATGCAAACAGGTAACTCAGGTACCTCGTCACCTGTGCCCTACTGCTTTGTGTACTACAGTATGGAGAAGCGAGAAGCCATCCCTGGCCCTTGGAGTAGTCTTTCTTTGTGCTCCTGATGTCTGTGTTTTGCTCTGACATGATGACCTGAAAGGTGAGTTTTGCTTGGGAAGAATCATCCTTGTGCTATGCTTCAGTCCTTCTGTCTCTCTTTCCTCATTATAGACAAATGCCTTAGTTTCAAAAAAGTGGAGAGATGAGAATGTGCAATGATAAATTTCTTAGGGTAAGGGGATACTGCAGTTCTGTTTTCTTCCATAATTCTGTGTGTGGAAACCCAGGCTGGGAACTTGCTATGTGCATAATCCATGGGTGAGCAACAACTACAGTCCTTGGTTCTACGAGACAGTATTTTTGTCTGTGCCCTATCATAGCTTTCAACATGTGATTCCTTCATTGCCTTCTGAGTGCTGTGGTTATTATTATGCCTCAGTACACACTTCTTTTATGATTGTCACACATGGAAAAATAATTCTTTATATAATACATTCAGTAGCCCACAGGACATTTTAGCCTTTTACGTATCTATAATTTTGAAATGGCACTGTATAACAAAACAATTATCTAATGACAGGTGCTACTAAGAATACAAAGAGATTTGAAAACCATGATGAGACATTTGCTTTGGGCACAGACAGCATTCATTAAGAAAGGCAATGTGAGCTGTGTTTTTTTAAAAGCTAACATACACATTCATTAAGCTTTGCATTTTTTAAGGCATGCAACCTTGGAAATGATTGTTTCTGTAAGAGGAATAGACTCTCTAAGATTCTCAGTGGTAAAGAATCATTACTATTAGGAGTCAGTTAGGAATTCTGTATCTTAAGAAGTTTTTAAAATTTAAATTTCATAATTTATGTGTTAAAATATTTTATTTGCAATTAAGTAATGCTACAGTTTGTACATGTTTCCTCATATTTTATGCATTGGATTTGCAAATAATAATTATACGTAATATGATGTTATTAAATACGGTATTGAGGTAGTCTACATGAAATTTCCAAAGATGCAAGCAAACAATTTATATATATATATAAAGCCAGGCTTTTTGATAGCTCATGCCTTTAATCCTAGCACTAGGGAGGCACAGGCAGGAGGATCTCTCTGAGTCTGAGAGCAGTCTAGTCTACAGAGAGAGAGTTCCAGGATAGCCAAGGCCAAAGAAATCTTGTCTTGAAAAGCCAATAAATAAATAAATGAAGAGGGATCATAAATTTGGGAGAGATTAAGGGGGCTGCATGAGAAGGATTGGAGGGAAGAAAGGGAAGGAAAAATGATGCAATTATAGTTTAATTTATATATATGTACATATTATATATATACATATATATTTAAACACAAATATTTAAAGTCCTCTTAAAATATTGTAAGAATTGGAATTTCATTGACATTAAAATACTTTAAAGATTGATAATTGCATTGTATATGGGGAATTTATATGACATATGACACATTTGAAATGTTATTCAATAAATAAACACACATGAAAATATAGAAAGTTTATGTTAGTGAGTGAAAGTCAAGAAAACTTAGTGAGACAAATTCTAAAGTTACTGGGTGGACAGAAAATGTGAAACGTGAATATTGACTGATGGCCTGCTCCTCAGCAAAGAATTTTTAAATTTTCTCCCAAACCATTATTTTTTGTTTTTCCATTCTAGGTACTGAATGGTAGAAAAACAACCAGAAACCTCACTGTGACATCTATGCATTATTAAATTATAACAACTCATTTCTTTTCCACCATGTTAATTGTTAAATACATTCATTATGCAAAACCTTTAAGTGAAGCAACTGTGTACATTCTAGTTCATTTTAACTTTTCCTTCAAGATACTGAATACTAAATAAAACTGAAATCTTTTAAGACACTAATTCAATCTATAATTCAAAAAACATTTTTAAAAGAGAGACAGGGCATCTGTCACGTGACTAGACAGTTATAAGTGACTATCTAGTCCAGGTCCCCAGAGTGGCAAAAATTCAAAGCAGGTTACCGTTTTATTCTTTTAAATCACCCTCTTCTGCTCTGCGTTCAGAGGGATTTAAACTAATCTGTATTCAACACTACTTTGCTGGAGCAAAAGGGCAATGGTTATTGGTTATGTGTTAAAATTCACTTGGGAAAGAAGAAGATCTACAAAGAAATTGTTTTCAAATAAAGAGGAATAATATATAATGGAAACCACATTTTAAAGCTCTTTTCTTTGTCCTAGGAAGAATTTTAAGTAAAAAGAAAGATCTATTATACTCTTTTGCTATTCTCCCAAGTCTTGTGATAGGATTAGCTGTGGGAAATCTCAGGGACAACTTCAATATGAAATTCCTAGGGGAGAAAAGCAGATCAAATCCAAACTCTATGGATTTCTCTGGCACATTAGTGCATGAGAATCTGTGAGAGATTTCAATGTCCTTTTTTCATTAAACATTCTGCACTTTTGTCCTTGAATATAGCTCTTAGGCCTAGGTATAACCCTTGATTTTATAATGCTTTCTGGACTACTAGAATCCATGTAAGATTTATTAAATGTTCTGTGATCATATAAAATGATTTTATAATTCTCATTTTGCTGAAATTGAGAAATAGAAAATCTGTGATTTGTTTTTGGTATTTAAAGAGCACCCATCAAAGCATTACTTCAGTACTTGATGATCCTGCTCTTTTCAAGGTTACAAGAGATGCAGCTCCTGTCACAAACCAAAGGTACTATCACTTTAATCATACTACAGTGTCTTCTTTTGCCTCTACTAATATCAAAACAATATCCTGAAAATAATCCTTAGTACATACTTACTAATTTTTTTATATCCCTTTTATACTTACAGACTTGTTCTTGCATTTGTCACCAGTGACTTTCATGCTACAAAAGTAAGTAGGTAAATTGGAAAGATTTACCTCATAATTTCACTTAATGAATTGTTAACCATTTACTATTGCCAAACACCAGGGAATCAGTGGCACAACAGAGAGACAGTCTATTCCTTATGGTATTTGCAATTAATTTTGAGAAGCAGACACTGAACAAGTAATTATAGAGGTGCCAGATGTGCCATGGGAGCATGTAATTCAACAGCTTACCCTAGATTTGAATTTAGAATTTCTCTGCTGTGATATGGCCTTTCTGTACACTGTGAATACATGTTGCTACCATTGGTTAATAAAGAAGCTGCTTTGACCTATGGCAAGGTAGGAGACAGACAGGTGGGAAATCCAAGAGAGATACAGGAAGAAGAAAGACAGAATCAGAGGAGAAACTTAGAGCCGCTGCCTGAGAAGCAAGCTGTAATGGAACTCAGGTAAAGCCCCAAGCCATGTTTCAAAATATAGATTAGTAGAAATGGATTAATTTAAAATATAAGAGCTAGCTAGCAATAAGCCTGAGCCATAGACCAAACAGTTTGCAATTAACATTAAGCCTCTGTTTGGTTATTTGGGAATAGGTGGGAGGGAGAGATTCATCAATTTACATCTCTCCGTGAATCCAGGTTTTCAGGTGAGGTCTAAGAGTAAGTAGAGTGTTGACTTGTGACATGGGGTGTAAACATGGATTTTCTAAAATCAAAGAGCAAGTTTATCTCTTATTTCTTTCAATGACCATCCACTCTTTCACCTTGAAAGATTGTATCAAGTCTAGATGAGTTACAATGAATAATTAGAATAGGAAAGAGTAAAAACATTAACTTTTTATCAGGAATGTGGATTCTTAATAATATGGCGATTGAGCAGATATGACAGGGAAGGTGAAGAAACGCCCAGCACTCCAGATTCTGTTGCTGACTTGTAGACAGTGCACTTTCTTGACACTAGTTTCATCAGAAGAAGATTAGTATAGTAGGTAGCCATTCCAGCTTTGATCTGGAAGTTCCAACCCCCACTGAGGCTTCCGGTAACTGTCACTCCTACAAGGCGGGCCCAAGAGAGGGCCCTGAAGACCCAAGATCCAGATGCACTATGCTCTCTTGGTTGCTGGACTCCAGATGATAGAGGTAGACTGAGCAGAGTTCTCCAGAGAACACCGCTGGACTGCGCTACATCTTCCCCAGACCCTGCGACCTACCTATCACTTCATTTGTAAGTTACGCCACTAATAAACCTCCCTTTCAACTACGTGGAGTGGCCTTAATAATTTCACCAATAGATTAGGTTTGGGAAAAATTAATGAGAATAGTTCTGTGTTTGTCAGTAATAATGTATATTGGTCTAGAGAAAGGATTCCTTGCACCCATGTAAAAGGAAGACACGGAAGGACACTCCTGTGACTCAGTGCTGGGAATGTGGAGAGAGGAGTTTCCTCGAGATGTGCTGGAGAGCAGAGCAGTGGAGAACAATAGTGACACTGGACGTTGAACTCTGGTCTCCATGTGTGCATGTACAGGTGAGAGGACAGATACTCATAATCACAGGCATGCACAACTCTTCCTCTCTCTCTCTCACACACACACATGCACACATGCATACACATGCATACACACATATATGTAGACACACACAGAAACCTATTTTTTGGCTTCATATTCCATTCCAGGATCCTCTATCTGGGATATTGAAATAATCTGATAAATAAAATTTTGTGGTAACATCACATCTTTAAGAACATTTATATTGATTGCCGACAGGGGCCATTTAAAGACAGAATATCTGTTTTTCATTTCCTCACCTTGTGTTAACTTTTCATGGTTTTAATATTTTTTCATTTATTTTCTTGTGCTTTATCTTTTGTAGTGCTAGGTCTTGAAATTATACAATATGCATGATGTATAAGTGTTCTATTATAGAGCCACAACTGTGCCCATTTGTAGATTTTCTCATCACCTTGACTTTACCAATTGAGTTCTTTCTCATATCTTATACTTCTTTCTTCTTGAAGTATATATGTATATAATTTCTCTTTCAATTATTTTCTAGTATGTCTATCATTTAGTGTATGAGATGGTCAATGTAGGTTTGAAAGCATTATTTTCATCATGGAGGCAACAAAGAAGAACATGATACAAGAGTAACAGTGTGACAAATAGAGAATGAATTCCTGAATTCATATCTTAGCTCCATGGGACATGGAGACATGGGCATGGGACAACTTACTCAGCCAATATCTCACTGTCATATCTTAAGTAGCTACAACATCAATGACTATTTCATAGTTTTGATCTGGAATAGATTAGATAATAATTTAAAGAGTTTTGATGTTCTATAAAATATTTCTAAAGATACTTGAGAGAAAACACTGTAAATACTATTTTTCATTAACAATAAGAACACTAATGAAATGACATATGCATTAATATTAACTAAAATTGACTTAGATATCAGTGTAGTTTAGAGTTTATTAGTACTTATGCTTCAGACATGTTTCTACCAGTGGTTGGATAGAACTAAACATAAAAAATTCTTTTATTATAAAACAGCACCTACAGGAGGAAGTGTGCGTTGTATATCTGTGAGGAACAACATGCTCATTCACATATACTCAATGGTTAATATTTTTGAAAAAACATTTAACTTTTCCATACACTTCTCATTTGCTTTACTTACATCTGGTCATTATCTTCATCTCTTTGTCCTTTCTGCCTCTGAATATGTGTTCAACAAGTGCATTTTTAGTGCATATATTTTATCATAACAGGAACAACATCTCCTTTCTTAGAACCTATATAATGCTACTACAAATATCTATTTTTTCTATGAATATCTTATACTTCATCATTAATTTCTTCAAAGATGTAGTATTATTATTGGTGATGAAAGTTAAACATTTGGCTTAGGATGTAGCTCAACTGGGTAAGTGCTTAACAAGCATTCACAAGGCCTTGGGTCTGATCCCCAAACACTCCATAAAAACATGTGCCTGTAATCCCAGCAACCAAGAGGGTAGAGGCCAGAGAATCAAAAGTTCAACAGCATCCTGGGTGACATAAGGAAGCAGAGGACAACTAGTCTGCACTACAAGAGCTCTTGTCTTTAAGAAAATGAAGAGTTTACAAAAGGCAACATGCTACTACTATTAAAGAAATGGAGGATTACCGAGACAGAAGGGGGCATTTTGGTCAGAAATGGCTACTGGAACTGAGTTTTATCTGACTTGAAAGATGATCTTATGGCCTTCGGTGATGGTTTGAACGATCTCCATACTCTCATAGGTTTGAATTCTTGGTCCCCAGGTGCAGTAACTATTTGAGAAGGATTAGGAGGTGCAGCCTTGTTGGGGAAAGAATGTCACCCTGGGTTTGGGATTTCAGAAGCCCTCGGCACTCCCAGTTAGTTTTCTGCTTCATGCTTGTAGATCAGATGTAAGCTCTCAGCTACTGTTCTGTGTCACACCTATTTCCTTGCTCACATGATGGTCATGGACTTGCCCTCTGAAACCATTGGCTCCATTAAACTCTTTCTTCTCTAAGTTGCCTTGGTCATGATGTCACTCTACAGCAAGTAACTAAGATAGCTTTTTACTTTGTATCACAGAGATGTTGAGTCACATTCTTCTTGAAAGTTAAGAAACTATTAACTGCTACCTGGTGATTTCACAGGGCATCCCCACACTCATGCTAACCTGAGCCCAGTTTTTTGATGTGCTTTTGAGTTATTCACAATATCGATGTTGTTTCTGAGTATGATTTTCCAAGATAACTCACAAAGAAAGTAGATTACAATTATTTTCAAATTATTGGAAGACATAAATTTAAGGGCAGACGGTCTTGCATTCAGACCAATGGGAGAAACCCAATGACCCTAAGAGAAAGGTAAAGTGAGATTCCTATTCTCTCATCTTCCTTTGTCTGCCTTTCCACCAAACCCATCGGCTTCTGCTGTTCGCTATCTCTCTGTCCCAAGTCCTGTTCCTGTGTCACCTGGTCTGTGCATTTGTCTATTCTTCCTGCAGAAGCCCCAAGTCTCATTCTGCCAGCAAACTTGGTCCACAAGATCTGCTCATTTGTCAGAGTTCTTTTTGCTCTCTGACCTCTGGCTTTCCAGATGGATTTTGAATTTCTCATTAACATAATTCCTTTCACTGATACACAGTCATTTAATAAAAAAAGAATATCTTAATTAAAGCACACGATTAGCTTTGTCAATTCAAGTGAAAATGACTCTCTAATTTAGACACAGGCATAGAATTTTAAAGTTAGGAGAGGCCTTAGAGATCACCTAGTAAATGAATGGTTTTTGTAATTGTTCTCTCCTGCTGTGCACATTAGCATCTCTGCTACATTCAGTGCTGTCAAACATAGACTTTTAAGAGAGATATTGTGACCTTAGGAACACAGACAATGTCTGATAGTGGGACTTCTTAGCAATCTTGCTGAAGTCCTTTGACCTTATAGTTCATGACATAATTATTTGTTAGGCTTTAGATGGAATCATCTGTGGCTTAGAGTAGATAATAAAAGGGATTACTACCCAGGCAGTTTCTCCCTCAAACTCAGTTTTTCTAATCTTTTCCCCGATGGCAACAGAGCAATTACTTTCCAGCATGTTGATTCCTTTGTATTTTAAATATAGATAAATTCAATCATGCTGAAAACCTGAGGGTTGGTGTGCTCCTGAACTGAATTCTCAGTTTGCTGAATGGCATTGCTTCACAGCTTAGTTTTCTGAAAATCATGGTTGTAACAGCATGTGAAGAACCGAATGGATTTCAAGTAAATCCTTCAGTGTTGCACTGACAAAGGAGGAAGTCTTCCGCACCTACATCTTCAGAAAGCCATGGTTTCCAGGAAACAGAATGCATTCTCTTTTTTAATATTGGTTTGTCAGCTGTGTTTCTTTAGAAATTATAAGTTGATAAATAGAAAAGGATTTTTGTTTTATAAGTTTTATTATAAGCATCACTTACAAATAAATAACATCAACAGAAAAATTAAACAAACTCATAGTCTATATTGTCAATAAAGTTCTTTGAATACAGTTAGAATGGGAAAGGAAGCTGTAGAGCTTTACATTCAATTTTGCAGTTTCACTATGAAATGTATTTTATATACCAATCTAACACCAAAACTAAAAACTCCATGTGTGGTTTAGCACTTTCCTTCAATATTGAAACATTTCATCCTTCAGTGAACTCATTATGGCAGAAAATAAACAAATCAAAAAGCTTTAGGAATTTCCAGAAACAGACCAGAATCACTGGGTCCCATCCTTTCCAAGAACATATTAATAGTAAGGACTGCTGAGAGTCACCCTCAGACAATCCAGATTGTGAAGAAGACTCTCTGAGTACAGCCGGCTGTAAGAAGCAGAGACCAGTCCAGCAGCCTGGAAAACACGAAACAAGAGACCAATGCAATTGTCTGGACAAAAACAGAGACCAGTCCAGATGCCTGGAAGAGGCTCGTACCAAAGGATCTATCTGGAAAAGACATTCTCCTGCCTGCGAGCAAGCTGTGCAGTGCGTCCCAGGTTCCCAGGTTTGTGAGCTGTCACCCACGCCGGGTGGGCTTTGGTGATGTAGTTTCCTTTGAGTAATTTCTGGTGCTTCAAGTAACCCTTCCAACACATTCCTGTAAGCAAGCCTAATAAAACTCTTGATTCACCAAATTGAATTTTGGTGGTATCAGCACTTGTCTGTCATGGACTACTTAATCTAGAGCTAGTAGTTATGCGTATGTCACCTCCCTCCAGAAAAATTCTGTCACACGACATCATGATAGAATTAAAGCCAGGAAACAAAACAAAACAAAAAACAAACAAACAAACACTTTATCTTCTCTTTCATAGCTCATGTCCATTAACTGCTTTCACTATTTCTTCATTTCCTTAGATTTAGCCTTTCTTATTTGAGCTGAAAGGAGAGGACACGGATACCATGAAGCAGAATCTCTGAAAGGATATGTTCAGACAGTACCTCAACTAAATGACATATGCAGGGAAGCCAAGTCACATCAACATGAGCATGCCTAACAATTAACTTAGGCAGAGTGCCAAATGAGCTTAGAGAATTTAAATCCAGCTGTTCCATGGAAAGTGAGTCTACCTCAATATTTTAAATGCCTGGATTGAGAAATCATTCATCAGTCCTTTTGTTAACTTGTCCAAAATGACATTGCCTCTCTTTGAAAATCAAAAATGTCTTAAGATCTCATGAAAACTGGTGTGCTTTAGATGTATTGCTGTACTTTTACCAGTTCCTAAATAGCTTACAAAACGATGTATCACATATAGTAACACTTGTTAAAACTATGTGTAAATAGTTTATAATTACTGTTATTATCACAATAAACCCTGAATTTATAGCAATTGGATAAGGAAAACTGAAAAGCAAATACTTAAATTATTTGAATATTTTTTTCCTTTCTTTTCAAGAGTGGTATTTAGCATATCATTGAAAAAGGCTATTATCTCTAATTCTTCCATCTGAATGCTAGAATGCATGACATGAGTGTACAGTAATGTGCAATCTCAGGATGAAAGTGTAAAAAGCAAGCACGTTCTTCCCCATGAGGGACAATGTGTGGCCCTGTGAGCAGTCTTCTTCAGTGAGGGTAGATGTGACACGTTGAGACAATTTAATGTCTGCTTCTTCATTCTAAAATTACAAAGAAAAACTCATGGTGGCAAAGGTATTTTATTTGACAATGAAAATTTTTAGATATTACTTAAATTTGTAAATGCTATTTCTTATGGTTAATTGTTTCATTTTAAATCCAATAATTTTTATTTTTAATTGAATTTTTAGTTATTAATGAAATAAACTCCTATATCCTCACTTCTTGAGGATTTACAAATAATTATAATAGGTATTAATTTGGGTACTCATGATGAGGACAGGAGACAGAAACTGCCTAGTGAGTTTAGAATAAGAGTCCCTGAAAAGCTAGAGCATCAATACCTTTACCTTCAATGTCTTGACCGGAGCCTAGAAATGGAAAGAGCTCTAGCTTCTCTTGACTTTTATCCAGGAGCTACATGTGGGTTTTGTTGAAATGCTGGCCCAGACTCTAATCCCTTCCTGTGAAAAGCTTTTGAGCTGGATCATTGGATTTTCATGGTTGAAATCGGTTAAGTCTATTCTCTGGGTTCAGCCCATCTTCTCCATGAGGGGGAACTTTCATTGCAGCCTTAATTAGGGCTCCGTTGAAGTCCACTAAGGAAAAACCATTTACTCTCATCTTGAAAGACTAGAATCTATCCCCAGCCTTGGCTGAAGATCTAACACTCTATAATACCAAAAATTTAGGCCTTTAATCCCAGCACTCAGGAGACAGAGGCAGGCAGATCTCTGTGAGTTCAAGGCCAGCCTTGTCTACATAGTGACTTCCAAGACAATCAGGGCTATCTAGTGAGAGCTATCTAAAAAAAAAAATCCAGGAAGAAAAGAAGAGCGAATCTAGAAAGGTCTGTCAACACTCTTTTCAAGAATTCTTCTCCCAGAGAGCAGATTTTGGTGCTAAAGAGAAGGGGATAGTTAACCCTTTAATAGAATAATATACTTTTCTTTTTCAGAAACCTCTCCTTTTTCTTTGTTCTCCTTTGGGTAGCTGCCATATTTACAGCTTTCTGCTCTGGGGTTTTTCTTTAAAACACCAACAAAGTTATCCTTGAGCTTTTTCTTCTGAGTCCCTTCTTAAATTTTTTTTTTTATTAACAAGACTAAGATCTGACAAAATTGGGGACCCCAATTTTCCTGGTAACACTATTGATCAATACTTTAAATAGATCACATAGATCAATATTTTAAATAGTGGGTAGATCACCAAAAATCCTTATTGTGGTGATACATTTCTGTTTTTTTTTTTTTTTTCATTATTCAGTGCTCATCTCATAGGTCTTTATAGTGATTTGAATATAAAATGTCCTCCATATGCTCATGTTTTGACCAAGTGATCTATTCCCACCTGTGCTGCTATTTGGGGAGCCTTGTTGGAGGAAATGGGGCAATGGGGAGCAAGCCTTAAAACTGTCACCTAGCCACATTTCCTGTTTATTTTTAATCTCCTGACTGCAAATCCAAGGTGAGCAACTGACTTTTTGCTCTGGTTGCCATGGCTTTTTGCCATGGTGAAATGTAACTCTTTTAATTGTAAGCCAGAGTTCTCTTGTTTCTTTAAATTCCTTGTTGTTAAGTATTTTCTCTTAGTACCTACTACAGCCTTGCTGTAGCCCAGCTACAGGGTAGGGAGAAGAGAGACAAATGGAGAGATGGAAATATCTAGTGTAACAATACCCATATGTTTTGGAAGCTAGGAAGCAGCTCTTTTATCTTCTTGGGTAGTGAGATACAGGATGGAACCTATTTGAGGAAGGAAGACTGTGAGTTGTGTTTAAGGTCTATTGAACTTGAGATAAACTTGAGATGACTGTATAGCAAAGAGCAGCTTGTCAAGTTGAAAACCTTAGTTACTTAGTTGAAAAAGTACTGAGTGTGTTGCTGATAGCCCAGAGATAGCCCACTGTCAGAACACAGGAGATGCCTGAGGAGGAACTCTCAGAAACTCTGCTTTTAGTTGAGAACAATGTTCCTGAGGGTACACAGAAGAAACTGTAGAGAAAAATAGAATATTATAAATGCTGATCTTTATGTAGTAGACTTTCAACAGCTTTCCTTTGGGAAAGAACAAAATATAGTGACATATCTAATGCAGAAAATAGAATAAGTAAAGCATGGTATTTGATTTATGATTTGAAATATTGTTAGTGTTACTAGAACAATTATTTATTTGTGTGTGTATGTGCATGTATGTGTTTGTAAGTACATGTTCCTGCGTGTGTGCTTGTGTGCTTGTGTGTGTGCATGTGTGCTTGTGTGTATGTGTGTGTGCGTGTGTGCTTGTGTGTATGTGTGTGTGCGTGTGTGCTTGTGTGTATGTGTGCCTGCCATAATGCTCACCTGGAGATGAGAGCACAACTTTTAGTAGCTGCATTTCTTTTTCACCATGTAGATCCCAGGGAATTAACTCAGGTTTGTAGGCTTGGCAACAAATGCTTTATCCTGCTGTGGTGATATTTTATTTGTGCTGAAATGTGGTGATATTTTATTTGTATGTTAATAAATAAAGTTTGGCTGGAGATCAGAGGTCACAGCTATCCATAAATCAAAGTCAGGCAGTGAGTGGTAACACATGCCCTTAATCTGATCACATGGCAGGCAGAGTCTCTGTGTGTTCAAGGACACAGCCAAGCGTGGTGACACATGTAGCTGATGTTATCCTGTTCCTGCCCAGCTCCCGCAGCCCTCAGACCCAAGCAAACACACAGAGACTTATATTATTTACAAACTGTATGGCCTAATGGCTCAGGCTTCTTGTTAGCTGTTCTTATATCTTAAATTAAGTCATTTTTATTAATCTATACTTTGTCAGGTGGGTCATGGCTTACCGGTACTTTACATCCTGTTCCTCATGGCTGCGGCTGGCGGCATCTCTCCCTGTCTCAGCCTTCCACTTCCCAGACGTCTCCTCTTTCTTTGTGCTGCCTATACTTCCTGCCTGGCTACTGGCCAATCAGCATTTTATTTATCAATCAATCATCCACAGCAGACACTTGCCTTTAATCCCAGTACCAACCATAGAGACCTGGAGGTCTGTATAGACAGGCAGTGATGAGGAAGTGGTGTGGCTGGGCTAAGAGCCAATGAGAAGGCAGAACAGCAAGGCAATGAAGACACAGGTTAGAAAGGAAGAGGCTCTCTTGGGAAGCTATGGCGGCTTGGTGAGCTAAGGTTAGTTGGTGGCTATCACTCTGATCTCCATGGCTTTCACCCCTGTATTTGACTCTGTGTTTCTTATTTAATAAGACTGTTTAGAAATTTGTCTACACTGCTCAACTGTCCTAACCACCCTGATATTCTTGTAATTGTTGTTAGAGAGGAAATGAAATAGGGCTAGAAATACTATATTAAAGGTTAACTTCCCAAAACAGAGTTTCATAGAGTGATAGGCTTCACATTTTATGACACTAAAATGTTAGTAATGACAAAATATTCCACAGGACATACAAATAAAGCTAACATTTTATAAATTATGTTGTCATCATTCTACTAATATAAGTGCACTCACTATAAACCACACAATTAAATACTTTAAAGATTTATTTTTATTATTTTAAGTTATGTGTACATATGTGTGCCTGTCTGCAAGTTTGCACATATGAGTACAGGTATCTGCAGAGGCAGAAGGCATCAAATACCCCTGATATGTGTTTTTGAGCCACCCAATATGGTACCTAGAAATGAAATCCAGTCTCTACAAGAGCAGCAAGCACTCATAACTGAATATTTCTTAAAAGACTGAATAAGGTAGAAATAAATAGAATGCATTAGAAATAATTATATTTAAGTTGATACTATGATGTTGCATGATGATTCTCTCTAAAAACAGTAGGGAAGAGGAAAAGGAAAGCCCACTACTGAAAGTCCTCTTAGATGCTATGTGAGTGATCAAGTGGCCAGGCCTTCCCAGAAATCGTCTCAGAATTTACTAGCATCTCTGTGTAAGTCTGAGGACTTTTATTCTGAATAACAAAAAGGGAGTCAGAAATTTAATTTAAAAGATAATAAACCACATGGTGTGGATTGTTATTTATATTTTGATCAAAATATCTTCTGTTTATTGTTAAAAAAGAAGACAAATTCTAAAGTGAATTCTTATCCTATAAGAGGGAAATCCCATTACAATTATCTTGTGACTCCACAGCATCGACTCATGTCCCCAGGACAAAGAAATGAAAGCAATTTCAAAAGCTTCCAGAGGCAGATTGAGGCCCTTGATGGCCCAGGCATACATGATGCTGTTAATTCTCCACATGCCAACCACTTGCATATAGCGTCATTGTAGCTTTGTTTAGACAATTTGTCTTCAGAATTTGTTTATTTTTAAATAAGTTATTAAATATTGTCAAGAGTCATGTATTATTTTAAAAATAGAGATTGATTCTAATTTGTGATATGCATATATGGATTATACTTGGGGTCTCTAACATGCGATTAAAATGTAATGTTTACTAAATAAGGTTATTCCTCATTAACTGTTTACTACTGCACCATTATAAGACCACTTTGCCTTATTCTTTCTTTTCTTTCCAGTAATACACAGTTCTCAGGAAATGGAGTGCTTCTTACTTAGTCATATTTTATTTTTCCAATGTGTTCACCAGGTATTTAGTTCACTGTTAGCAGATTCACATAGGTAACCAGTCCATCATGTGTTAAATGGGATTTACGTGGTATAAGTGAGTCTTTATGCAAACATAACTCACCCTGAAAGAAAAATGATGAAAGCAAGCCATCATGGAATATGCCTGATGTAAACATTCCTTAGAACTCTGTTGCCTCCTTGACTGACCATTTCTGTCAACCAGCCTCATCTTGTAAAGCTGAGCAAGCTTTATACTATTTCATTGAAATTTCAAGACGCAGTGTTGATGAACTGCTGATTTAAACATATTCTGAAGAAACACACACTAGTTAATAATCAAGCTATGGGCAAGATTATGTTTCCTTTCCATCCACCCTCACTGTGACCTTGAAGGAGTCACATAAACACCCACAGCTTTTGATTCTTCATCACACCAGGATAAATCCTAAATTGCCTTGGATGGCATTGCAGGTCCTTGTGGACTTTCTTTACTAATTAGTTCAGCCTTATCTTTGCTTGCTCCCTCTTTTCATCCTCTCAGAGCACATATTCACATTTCATGCTCTAAGAATACTCAATTACTTGCAGTCCACAGGAACTATTTCCCCATATTTCTGAGCTTTACTTCCAGCTTCTCTGTGGAACTGTCTCAGATATAGAATAAGTCATCCTCCCTTTCTTGAAGAACTTCCTTCTCTAGAAGTTGAGGTATTCTCTGTCACATGTATGGGTCGTTGATGGCAATGTCCACACCATAAAGGTGACTCTATTATCATTTCTGGAACTTGGTCAAGAATATGATTCAGCAAAGTGAACTGCCTTTCCCCATATACATAGATTTTGCTTAGCATCCTTATTGGATGAACTTATATGGATTTATAGAACATAATTTTCTAAAAATCAAAGTTATAAAATTAATATAACCACTCTATGTCGAATGTGAATACCAAACAACACTCTAAAATGTTTCTCAAGCAATTACTGTGTACTAGGATAATTGGTAAGTACTAAAAATATGCAGATGATTAATGCCTAATAATAGTCTTTGTCCTTGCAATGTTTAGTACAAAAAGAAGGGGCAAGAGAGTGAATAAACAGACAGTAGGAAGAAGTGAGGGAAGATCAAGGACAAGAGTGGGGGCACCAGTCACAGAGGAAAGTTCTGTCACTATAAATCAGGGAAGAGGAATGAGGACCTCTGAATAAAAGGGCAGTACGGTTCTATCAGCTTGACTAGACTTCAGAAGGTCTACTTAAGGCTTGTGTATATCTAACCTTCCTTTTCTTAGGTAGTTAACTACACAAAACTGGAAATTATAATTATTTTGCTCATTTGAGATACAATCTTCCCCCAGCTTTATAGCCTGGGGCAGCCATTCTTAAGGACGTTAGAATTGTTCGTTTGAAATAAAATAGTAAAGAAAGACAAAACCCACTAAAAATTCAGTTCACTTTTTCCAATTACAGTACTCTTAACTTTATTACAAATGTCTTAAATAAAGTTTTCTTGGGCTACAAAGATGGTCTAGGGGCTAAAGGCTATCCTCAGCAAGCCCATTTTCCACTCTTCAATCCATGAGGTCCACAAGGAGGGAACCAACTCCTGTGTGTTAATCTCTGACCTCTGCCCCACACACTCACCATGGCATATGTGCCCTCATTCTCTCTCTCTCTCTCTCTCTCTCTCTCTCTCTCTCTCTCTCTCTCTCTCTCTCTCTCTCTCTTCTCATTTTTATATGTACAGCATACTTTTCCTCTAACACCTGTGACAAAAGCCCTGTGCTAAGGAACACACTGCTATGATTGGTGTCCAGTGTTTTTGAGATGCTTAGGATGTGATGACATATCACAAATATAAGAAATGAGAAGAATGGTTATAATCATAGAACAGTAGCTGTGTGGATACTCATACCAAGATGGGGGAGAAGACTAGTGATAATCCTAGGACATACCTGTGTGGGTACTCACACCAAGATAAGGGGGATGGCTAGAGGGGAAACTGACATTTTAGAATTTGGTGCCTGCCAGAATTTTATAGTACATATAATTATTTGAAGTTGAACTAATGTTATGAGTCAAGAATGAAAAACATATGGCTTACTATGTAAAAATCAGTTTAAGTTCATAAGTACACATTATCGAGGTGCACACACATGTATATTGGGCACATTCCTGATCATATATGATGTAAAGAACATCATGTTTTGAATTTAAAAATATTTATGAGAACCAAGGAACCCCAGGAAGAGCCCATTATCAGTGTAATAGAAGCCTGAGGACTTGAGCCAGACCAATGCCTCACGGCAATGAACACTTGCAAGTAGACATGAATGCACTGAAGAGTAAACTGTGTGACTTATGGGCCACACTACCACCTTCACAATGAGATTCTTCTCCTTTTTTCTGTTTGTTTTTTGTTTCTTCCATTTTGTTTGGTTTGGTTTTTGGTTTTTCTTTAAATTATTTTTTTGTTTTGGTGGGATGTTGCATGGGCAGAGGGTGGATGCAAAGGGGCGGGTAGATAAGTGGTATTGGAATGAGTGACCTGAAATCCACAAAGAATCAATAAAAATTAAAAAAAGAATTTAAAAAAAATGGAAAAACAGTCTGACTTTGATTTCCAATTAGACATAAAGTTATCCCATTCTTTGCGTTATCTGCCAGACAATGCCAAAGCAAGCCTGTCAATGGTGGTTTCCAGCACTCTTCTGTGCGTTTCTGCCTTCCTTTAAATTCAGACATTGACCTTTGTGTTAGGCTTCTCACGTCTGTGACAGAATACTTCACATCAACTGCTAAAAGAGAAAAGCCAGATTTGGGCTTGTCGTTTCTGTGCTTAAATTCCTCATGGTGGAAGGGTGTGATATCACAGCATTCCAGACAGGAAACAGAGCAGAAGAAGGAGACAGGTGCTGTGAAACAAGACATGTGTTCCCCATCGAGGCCCACCCCCTCAGTTTTCCAAAACTTCCCCAAATAGTGCCCTTAATGGGAACCAAGTCATCAATATCTGAATCTTTTGAGTGGATACTTTATATCCAAGCCATAAAGTCTTTACTTCTTTGTTCTCTTATGGTTGCACAAGTTCTGGGCAATGAGTTATAAGCAGCAAGGATACATGGATAGGCACCAGTTGGCATGGTAGATGTACCGCAGCCTGGCTTCTTGAAGAACTGTCATTATCAGAATTCACTTCACTCCTGTAGGGCAGTCCAGCTTGCATAAGAAACAAGCCTTGAGTCTTCTGAGTCAGTTAGATTTCTACAATGTGATTTCTAAGGATAGCCTTGTCTACCTTTAATCATCAGTGTTTGGTTGTGAAAAAATATCCAAACAAAACCCAAGAAAATTTTTATCAGAAACTACTGAAGAGATATTTTATCTTCTTAATTTGGGTCTTTTCAGTACTTTGAGGATTAAATATATTAAAGGAATATAGAACATTCTATGTTGTGTTTTGAATATGAGATATTTCCCATAGGTTTGTGTGTTTGAATTCTACATTTTCCAGAAAACTTTAGAATAAAACTTTTGCGAGGTGGAGCCTTCCTGGAGGTCACTAGGGGTGAGTCCTGATGTTTGATAAACTGGTTGTGCTTTCTGGGTTTTCTAATTCTCTGCTTAGCGACTGTGAATATCATGTGATCAGTAGCTCTGGTTACTGTTTCCCTGTGTTCTCTGCCTTTTCAGACTTTATTTCCCTAACTGTGAGCCCAAATCAACCTGCATTAAGTTGGTTTTAGCTAGGCATTTGGTCACAGCAAAGAAAACACAAACACATGTAGCACGAATCTTAAAAAGTGTTATTAGTAGAAACAAACCTGGGAGGCAGGTATTGGGGTGAACACCTTAAGATCAGAGAAGCAGAACAAGCCACAGCCACCTCACCTCGCCAATTCCTCAGCGGATCCTGTTTCCTCAGACTGGATGACTCTTTGTCCTCATCTAAATGGGTCTCAAAGCCTGAAAGCTTAACTAGGACAAAAGACTCTAGTTCCTGGTCCTCACATCTTATATACCTTTCTGCTTACTGCCATCACTTCCTGGGATTAAAGGCGTGAGTCACCATGCCTGGCTGTTTCCAGTGTGGCTTTGAACTCACAGAGATCCAGGCAGATCTCTGCCTCTGGAATGCTAGGATTAAAGGTGTGTGTGTCACCATTTTCTGGCTTCTATATCTAGAGGCTGTTCTGTTCTCTGACCCCAGATAAATTTATTATTAAAAACCAGCCCAAGCTACCAGAAACTAACTTAAAATTGTTTTAATACAATATATGCATCATAAGTTTATTGAACACTTCCTTAGAGATTTAGTATTTTAGAGTTCAATAGAAGCTTATAACATAATCAGTTTTGCGGACACCTGAATATATATTCTTTTATTTTTATTCTTCTCTCATACATTACATCCTGACTGTAGTTTCTTCTCCCAGATATACCTCCATCTCTCCACAGAAAAGAGCAGGCTGTCTTCTCAGGGACATCAACCAAACATGGCATAGCAAGCCACAATAAAAACCAGTCCCCCCCCCCAAAAAAAAAAAAAAAAAAGAACCAGTCCCATATCATCCCACCAAGGCTGGATTTTTAAGCAGTTGAAGAAAGGTGTTTATTAAGAGTGAGGAAATACACAGCCAGCAGAGGAGGATTAAGATCTCCAGTGTGGGGGTGTGCAAATCTCCACCATTCCTTTAGGATTGGGTTTTTAAAGTCTTTAAAAGGTTCCTTTCCCCTAATTTAGGGTTGGTCAGTTTGAGGAAAGACAGGATGGCCGACTGGCTGATGACTTTTTGTAAACACATCCCAATTCAGATCCAGCCTTGAACTTCTTGAACCAGTCCATCATCAGGAAACCACTCTCAGGAGAGGACATCCACAAGGCCTTTGTTTTAAGTTACCAGACTTTTGCCTCACATCCTGAGAGTGAGGAAAAAACCAATTGTCTTGCAAGTTCACCACCTTTATCACCTAGTAAGGACTCCTTTCCCTATCCATCTGCCTATCAGAATCTGACTTTGCTATAAGTCTCCATTTTTTTTGCATGTGTTCTTTTAAATTTATTTATTATGTATACAACATTCTGCCTCCATATATGCCTGCATGCCAGAAGAAGGCACCAGATCTCATTACAGATGGCTGTGCACCACCATGTTGAATTGAACTCAGGACCTCTGGAAGAGCAGCCAGTGCTCTTAATTTGTGAGCCATCTCTTCAGCCTGGGTCTCCATGTTTGATTATATTTATTCCCATCTGCTTCAGGAAGAAACATTTCTGATGAAATACAAATAAGACAGTAATCTATAAATATAGTAGAATGTCATTAGGGATCATTTTGTTTCTCTTTTTTTCCCCTTAGACCAGTATTATTTGCTTTTACTCTAGGCCTCTGGGCTGTTTAGTTCCTAGTTCTTGGTCAGCTAAGCAGTGTTGTGTGTGAGTTCCATCTCATGGAGTGGGTCCTAAGTCACATCAGTTTTGGGTCAAATGATTAGATTTCTAGAAAAGGACAGGATCAGAAACTATTTTATGTGGAAATCAATTATTTTCCAATTTGCAATTACTTTTAGAAACATAGGAGCAGATTAATACATAATGGGTTTTTCAGAAAAAAAATTAGGATGTGGGCAAGTTATCAAATCAGGGGCCCTCCTACATGCGTGTGAGGTCCATCTTCTAAGCTGCCAAAGGGTGACCAGTCACTACTTCACATCATGATTTTTGTTCTTTCTGAGTGAATCTTTTTATTTCATTAACTTTCAGGGTCATCACATTTCAAAACTGAGTGGGAGTGAAAGGACCTACTCCCCTGGCTAGGTAACATATTAGCATCTTACAGTGTTTAATAACTGCATCCAATTGCAAATGTCACCAAACAGCAATTCCACAGAAAGTCCCATGCACAAAGTTCAATGGTGCATGACACAGCTGATTACATGCAGCTCTTTTTGAAGGGGTGATTATTCTTAAGAAGAATATTTCATTACCCCTCAATCTGGATGCAGTTTATGCATATACAACCTAAAGCTTCATAAGGTCTGCAACCAAAGTTCAGTATAAACATGGCAGTATTTGTAGGTTATTTTGGTGAGCCTTCTTCATGATTGAAATGCACTATTTTAAGTTATGTGTCAAAGCTTATTAAAACTATCATCAATCGCACTGTTGAAATTTTAAAAAGGTTCTACTAGTTTAATGCATGATTTGTAATACCCGTCACTTGAAACAAAGCAGCATTCTATGCAGTTTCCAAGCAACCGATCTTTTCCAATTACTGTTTAGCATTGAATTCTGTCCCTAGATTCACAATGCTTCCCACTTCTTCACTATGTATATATTTAGAAACATGCAGAGGAATAAACTATTGCATTATTTCAACCAAATCTGATGTATGTCATGAGTAAAATGTATATAAACAATATAAATGCATTAGGGCATTCAAAACTGAATTGTATGAATTTAACTTAATGCCAGTGGAGGAAGAATTCAGTTTACTAAAAACTCATTTCAAAGAGGAGGAATTATTAGTTATCAGATCTTTTCATCTTATTTAGGAAGAAAATACATAAAAAAAATCAGTTTAGAAACCATATTCCCTCCTACTTTGTGTGTGTGTGTGTGTGTGTGTGTGTGTGTGTATGTGTGTGTGTGTGTGTATGTGTGTGTGTGTGTGTGTGTGTGTGTGTGTGTATGTATGTGTGTGTAAGATCATAACACCTACATAGAAGAAATAGGTTTGATTAAAGTGGACTCATGCATGTCATGGTAACAATAACAATTATAGATACTCTTAGGCATGCTTATCATATATTTGGCCTTTAAGGAAGCCCATGACATAAATTAGCTTTATTAATGCTGCTTACATTGCCAGATAAGTAAGTTACTAGCATTGATCTTATTGTACAGATTTAACAAACCAACAGAGAAGAAATTTTATAAGGTATTCTTATTTAATGGGTGGCTGAATTAGTGTTGGACTGCACATACTTGGAACAAAGAAATAATAAATTAATATTCTAAAATTATTGAATTGTCATGGTTTATTGCTTTAGTTCAATCAAATATCTCAAAAGAAGTTATCAAAGAGTTTCATATTATCCAAAATTAGTTCCAAGTTCTGTGGAAAAAAGTTAAATCCATATTCTTTATACTCTTTCTAGAGCATTTTACATTTCCTGATTCGTTTTCCTCTGAAAAATAATACTAGAGGGAAAGTGAAAATAAGAGAATGGATATATTTCATTCCTCATGATTTGTAGTTAGTATTTTCTTCTAGAGAGTTCAGCAGTGTATAATGTTGCAGTAAGAATTTTCCCCTGGTGGGTGGTGGGAAGTATTGAAAGAACTGACTGGAAAGGGGGTCATTTCAGGGTCATGTAGAAACCTTGTGTGAGGGAAACTCCCAGGAATCTACAGTGATGACCCTGGCTAAGACTCCTAGCAATGGGGGATAAGTAGCCTGAACTGGCCCCATTCTGTGACCAGGCAAGACTACCAGTAGAGGGACTGGGATAGCAACCCAGCCTCATAACCTTCAACCTACAGTCTATCCTGCCTATAGTGTGTGCTGGGTTAAGGGTGACACAGAGGTTGTGGGCGTGGCCAACTAATGACTGGTCAAGCCTGAGACCCATGCCAGGAAAGTGATCTCAGTCCTGACACTGCCTAGAGTTCCAGGACCCAGAACCTAGGTGGTCCAGAGACCTAGGATAGAACCACACACAACTGGAAGAAAAAGATGTCAAAGTAATGTTGCCTAATAATAACCATACTATACTCATATGTAGCTGGAGTTTTCTCCAGTCCTGCCCAGCCCCACGGGCCCCACAAGTGCTTATAAAATAATCACTCAAAAGCTCATATTAATTAAACTACTCTGCTATTAGCTCAGGCCTACCACTGTCTAGCTCTTACACTTAAACTCAGCCCATTTCTATTAATCTATACCTTGCCACATGGCTCGTGGCTTACCAGTACTTTACATCCTGCTCCCCATGGTGGCAGCTGGCAGCGTCTCTCTGCCTCAGCCTTCCACTTCCCAGACCTCTCCTTTCTCTTTGTCCTGCCTATACTTCCTGTCTGACTACTGGCCAATCAGCATTTTATTTATCATTCAGTCATCCACAGCACTCATAGATTGGTGCCTAGACCAATTGTCATCATAGAGGCTTCATCCAGGAACTGGTGAAAACAGATTCAGAGACCCACAACCAAACATGAGGTTGATCTCCAAGAATCCTGCTGAAGAGTTGGAGAAAGGATTGTGTAAGCCAGAGGGGTCAAGGACATCATAGGAAAACCCATAAAATCAACTAACTTGGGCTCATAGGAGTTCACAGAGGCTGAACCTGCAACCAAGGAGAGGAGCCTGCATGGGACTAATCTAGGCACTTTGTAACATATGGGAGAGTTGTGTAGCTTGGTCCTCTTGTGGGACTCCTAACAGTGGGACCAGAGGCTGTCTCTAATTCTTTTACTGGCTTTTGAGATCTTATTCCTCATACTGGTTTGCCTTGTCCAGCCTTAATGCAAGGAGAGGTGTTAGTCTTACTGCAACTTGATATGCCATGTTTTGTTGATATCCATGGGAGGCCTAGCTTCTGAATAGAAGTGGATGGGTGGGCGGGGCAGAGGCAAGGGGGGTCAAGGGAATGGAAGGAGAGGAGAGAGGGTAAACTGTGGTCGGGATGTAAAATAAATAAATAAATAAATAATAAAATAAAAGAGTTTTTCCCTTAAAGCAAAATCATGAGGAAGACTTTAGCAATGACTATTTCAGGCAAAAGATTCTTTGATGATAAATTTTGGAAAGAGTGGTTTTATGGATAGAGCCTCTTACTTTTTGTGGATTTCCCTTTGTGTTTGTAGGATATTGATATCTTAAAGGCCAGATTTAAAACTGATCTTAAGAAAAGTACATGTGAAATTCATTTTCTTTATTATATATGGGTTTATTTTACACAAACAGGAGGAATCTGAAGATTCCTGGGCTGTCACTAGCACATGTCCTGCAACACATTTTTGTACAATGACAGCATCTAGAACACCACAATTGACTATTGAACAGGTAATTTTAGTGTTTTTGTTGGTTTTATTTCAGTAGCTAGGCAGAGCTTGTACTCAGTGAAATGATAATCTGCTATACATTCAGCAGTTTTATTTTATTATAATCATCCTGTACAGTAAGGTAAACTGCTTGACAACATACACTTAGAAACTAAAAAAAAAAAAAAAAAAAAATGAGTTACCATGGATATATAAAAATAACCCTGCATACCTAGGAATTTTATGTGTGTTATGTTGGGATAGGTGTTCTGTTCTACTTTTGCAATGTTGGAAATACGTACACATTTAGGACCTTTTCTTCTTGGTTTCCTTAAACCAGATGCATGAAAGAACTCAGATTCTCCTTTATTTACATATGCATTTCTTCATTTCTATTTAATCTTGGGTTGTGTACAATACACACATAACCTCAAATACACTGTACAGATTTGGGAAGAAGTGATTACTTGTGTCTTTTGAGACAATAACTATGTCTACTTCTGGAAGAAAAAAAAAATGGTTAAAATCAGCTTTACACATTTCTTCATTACTCTACGAGTAGGACCCACCTGTCTGTGACACAGAGAAAGCAACCACTTGACTGAACACTGTTCAATGGGAAAGAGTTTCCATTGCTCCAGACAAGCAGCCTTGTCTGTATAACAGACATGTAACAGCATATAGACACAGACATTGGGATAACACAGTAGACAGCATTGTCCATCAAACACAGAAGGTGGTTTACCTGAACCTTCCATGCTTTATTCTTTGGAGACAGGGTCTCTAAACCTAGGCTGGCAGCTATCAAGCCCCAGTAATCCTCCTGTCATGGGGCTCACATTGTTGGAGTCACAGATATGGTAGATATGCATCTAGACTTTTTCCCTCTCCTAAATTATGTCTTGACCACAGTTTCCCCCTCCCTCCACTCCTATCATCCCCATGACCATCTCCCCTCTCCCTCAGATCTGCTCTTCCTCCATTTCCCTTCAGAGAAGAGCAGGCCTCCCAGGGATATCAACCAAACATGACATAACAAGTTACAATACGACTAGGCACAAACCCTTATATCAAGGCTGGATGAGGTGACCCAGGAGGAGGAAAAGGGTCCCAAGAGCAGGCAAAGGAGTCAGAGATACCCCCTCCCAACTCCCGCTGTTAGGAGTTTCACAAAAACACCAAGCTATACAACCATAACATATATACTGAGGATCTAGCACAGACCCATACAGGCTCTGTGATTGTAGTTTCAATTTCTGTGGGCCCACATGAGCTCTGCTTACTTGATTTCTGTGGGCCATGTTCTTGTGGTGTCCTTAACCCCTCTGACTCCTAAAATCTTTCCTCCCCCTCTTCCTGGGCTCTGCCTAATGATTGGGTGTGGGTCTCTCCATTTGCTCCCATATATCATAAAATGTATGAACTTACTGAAATCTCCCAAGCTTCTCTGATGATGATTGAGTTAGGCACTGATTTATGAGTATAGCAGAATATCATTAGGGATTCATTAACTTATTAATTAATTAATTAATTTGTCACTAGTGTTTGGTTCTACCCTAGGTCCCTGGGCTATCCAACCTCTGGTTCCTGGCCATTCAGGCAGTGTCAGGTGTGGGATTTCTCTTGTGGCATGGATCTCAAGTTGGACTAGTCACTGGTTGGCCACTCCCTCAAATCCTGTGCCATCATTACCCTGCACATCTTGCAGGCAGGACAAATTGTAGGTCAAAGGCTTTGTGGCTGGGTTCATGTCCCTGTACCACCACTTAAGGGAAGCTTTGCTTGGTAACAGAAAATAGCCATCTCAGGCTCTGTATCCCCCATTACTAGAAGTCTTTGCTAGGATCACCCTCACAGACTGCAGGGTGTTTCTACTCCACCGAGTTTCCACATTGCTCCCCAAATTCCCCTCCCCCCATTCCAGTGGTTTATCCCAGTATTCTCTCCCTTCCCCTCCTGCCTGATCACTCCTGTTCCCATCCCACCTGACCCTGGTCCACTTGCAAAATCTATTCTGTTTCCCTTTCGCAAGGAGATACATACATCCTCTTTGAGTCCCCCTTGTTACTTAGCCTCTCTGGGTCTGTGGATTACAGCATGATGATCCTTTAATTAATAGCCAATATCCACTTATAAGTCATTATAAGGACATACAGCCTTTTAAGTGAGTCCTGGGTTCCAAACTCATGACCTAATACTTGGTGAGCAAGTACTCTTACTCCTGTAAGTCTGTCCTCAATAACAATTATTTTAATTAAAGAATTACTCTCTGGCTGGTTGTTACCTAATTTCCATGTCAAATTTATTGTAGCCAGAAGAATCTTTCTGATATGTAGTTTTCACTACATTATTTCCCTGCATAATTTACTTTTACTTTTTCCCCATATTTATGTCTCTTAAACCATGTCTTTCTTGTTACTTCCACCTGTGTATTTATAAGGTAAAGATGTGATATTTAAAGTGGAACTTTTCCAGGAATGCTAAATCCTGAAATGTTATATATTTAGATCTACTATCATTTGTCCCTACTCTTATCAACTCTACTTATCTGCTCACTCACCACATGCTTTTTTCCTCATCTCTTCATAATTTTAGCCCTTCCTTTTCTCTTCTCTGGAAGTGTATGTACCATGCAATATGGCATATACATATTTCCTTGTTTTTTAAAGCATTTTTCCTTTGTTGCTTCCTTCCAAGTATCACTTACTCTCATTTCTAATTCCAATAAAATTGTTACCCAGTGTCTCTGCTCTGCTCTTATTTTAGGTCTTGGTCTTCGTTTATTATCCTGTATATTGCACAGCACTGCCTATGTCTATGAGAATAAAAATTAGTGCAAGTGATCTTGCTGACATCACTAATGACTTTGATTGCACTAAGTGAAGACCACTGTTCTGTTGACTGTGCTATGAGCATGTTACAGCTTGATTTCTGGTCCAGTACTCATTGTTTACTACTTTCTTCTCTTTCTCTCTGGGTATCTTCCTTGTTTCTCCATTTCCATTAAAATGTTAAGAATATAAACCTTTAGGGTTGTGTCTAGATGCCTTTGATTACTAAACTATACAGTACAAGATCACATCTCATTCTGTAGAATAATTGAAACAAAAGCATATAAACATCAACAGATTCTTATTTCACACCACCAGCTGAGTGTGTATGCACATATACGACTGTCCAATCAGCACCTTCAACCTGATAGCTTCATTTAACCACATATATATCTGTCTAGTCAGTATTTCCATTCTATTAACTCTCTCATGCAACCTATTAAAATTGGAATACTTGGTCAACTTCTTATTTCCCTTCCCCTCTCTAATGACACCTCCATCCATATTTTAGTAGTATCACTACTGGAGTTATCTTCAATAGCTGAGTTTCTCCCATATTCAACCAATCACTGATTTTTCATTCATTCTTAATTTGGTTATGTGAAGCATAATTTTAATTAGTCTTACCAATAAAAACCAGGAGTCAGATATTAGGGTAAAAGCTGAAAGATCAGAGAAGCAGAGGACATTTCCCCTCTTTGCATTATACTTATTCCAGGCTAAGCTAACATTTCATAAATGATACTATGGCCTCAGAGTTGGTCTTCTCATGTCTCCTGTCAACTTGCAGTAATTCTTTCCATAGAGATGTTTAGATAATGCTATAAAAGAAAATATTGTGCAGCTTTGGTTATGATGCCTTTTTCTTGAACTTTAGATTTGGAATTTTTAACTGCCAATAAAGAGATTGGTATCCATCACTGTCTGCATGGTAAACTTGATCTTGGCCAAGTTTTGCAGCTATGTTGCTACACGAGTTTCCATTTCATTGCTTAACAGGAACATCTATCTACCTTCCCTTATCTCCTCATCAGAGTACAAACACATTTATATTCTCTAACAAAGGGCCATAACCATCCCAGCTACTTAAAAATTTCTAGTCACCTTCCAAGTCTGACGTCAAATTTTACCCTTACAGATGTACATTTGAGTACTCTGGTTATGCTATTGGGAGGGAGTGACAGATTCGCTGTTTTAATTGCTCATAATACTATATTTTATATTTATGTATAGACCAATTGGGAGACATAATTATTGTTATAATATATTTTATGCACCCATAGTCTATTAACTATGAATTCCATGAAGTGAAAAATGATTGCCACTCTTTCCTCAGAATATTTTCTACCATTTAATAAATACCAAATAAAAATCAACAAAATGACAGCTTACTAAATCACATAATTCTGTTACTGAAATGTGGTTTTGCCTTAGGAAATTTGAAGATATTTGCAGAATTCAGAGTATTAAGTTGACAGTCACATTTCATGGAGTTTTCTTCTGACTTAATTCCTTGGCTTTTTGCTTCCAGTAGGTTCCCAGACTTAACTGTGAGTGCATTACCAGCCTCCTTGCTCTTCCTTCTATTTTCCACACTATAGAAACTGTAAAATGTCACATCACACTTGAAACAAGAAAATGAGCAAAAGATACTTCTGTGAAAATTCTGTTTTATATAGATTTATATTGTATATGAAATTTATTATTATTTTAAATAAATCCCTTGAAATTTGTCAAGAATAAAATGTATAAGCTTACTGAAAATTTCATTAAAATTACAAAATTATTGATAAAATATAAAAATTAAAACATTTTTTCAGAATTCTGTTTATCATTTAGCTTTAAATTTCTCTTGGATTCTTTTGTGAATAAATTTCAAATGTCATCTCATAAATTTTAACTTTAAACAAGTCCATTCTACATTTGTAATTTTCTCTCAAGGAAGTATCTGATTATTCCATTCAATATTATCCTCATGTTTGAATGTGATGTTCTGCTGGGCATGCAGTAAACACCTATGATCCTAGTACTAAGGACTCAGAGGTAGGGAGACTGAAAAACTGAGTACTGCCTGAACTATATGAGACACATTTTTTAAAGTCAAATGTATAATCTTGTTAGTATTTATGGCCTACTACCATGAAAAATTAAAATGAATAAGGCAAATCTTCCAAAAAATGAGTAAACTTTATAATATTGAAACAGTGCTTATTAGAAATACAGGGCAGTATGGCAGAAATGTCTCAGCAATTAGGAGTGCTCCCTCTGTAAGTACAGGGACCCATTTTACATGCCTAGAACATATGTTCTCTCATCTGTGGGTCTGCATCCTCACATATTGGTGCACATGTAACACACATGCATACATATATATGTATATATATGTATATATACATAAAATATGAAGATAGCATTTTAAATTGAATGACAGATTTATCTTAAGGTAATATAACATTTATCTCAGCATATTATATCATAATAAACTAGGAAAGCAGGGTGATTTATATGTCCCTCAGCATTTAATATCTTTATGCAGAGTTTAAATAAACTATTTCCAAGATCATTGATGCTAGTATACTCTCAATTTTTTTAAAGGAATTGTAAGAGATGGCAGACATCAGGGAGGAAGACCCATTGAAGGGGGTCTTTTTCTGTTGCAATGCTTTTCTGAGATTATTATCTTCAAAAAGTACACCATTTAGGTACAGAAAACACAAATGCATCAAAGCCACTTATATTAGATAACAGTTTTGCTGACATACATAGCAATAAGTCTGTTTGAAGATACTTATCAACTATAATTTTTGTAAAATTGTGGACTGAATGGCAGCTTGCAGTGGAAGTATCTCTTTGTACTCACAGAAACATGATATAATAGAACTAGAATCAAGTGGAGATTAGAAGTCAATGTTTAAAAGGTCTTTTACCCATGTTACATTTTTTTTCTAAATAAATCTATTTTTTAAAGATAGTATAGGAGAGATGAATTCAATATTCTTTTGAATAATTCTCTTTGTTCATGAAGCAATTATAATAGCATCAGTTGACTTCCATTAGATTGTTTAAATACCTAAAGAACTCAAAAGCAATTTAAAATGAAAAAAAAGTGGTCATACTGAAAATAATATTAGATACTGAAATTTGGGATGGAGAGATCTTTCAGCAGTTAGGAGTGCACACTGTGCACACTGCAGAGGTTTGGTTCCCAGAACACACAAGTGACTCACAATTGCCTTTAAGTCTCGCCCCCAAGGTATCTGGCACCCTATTCTACACTCTGTGGACGCCTGAAATCATACACCAACCTCCACACAGACAAGTAAATAATAAAAAATTAAAAAGAAATCTAAGTGAACTCATAAATTCTTTCCAGTATGTAGCAAAGCATTTGAACGAATAGTTACATTCTTCCTGACTTCATTTAAGGTATCTTCTAATGAGCATACACAATGCAGTCAGAAGTAGTAAGGCAAGAAGAAACAAATGGAGACTCCTTAAATAGTAATGCTGTTTTCATGCCTGTGAACAATCCCCTTGACCACTCACTTATCTTCTCTGATATGATTATAGCTTAAGTGTAGGATTATGAAAGTTAGAGGCAGTAGGTATAAGCTGCCCCACAATACTTGACTCATTTTAATAGAAAGGTAGATATTTTATTGGACGGTCAAAAATTGTTTCTGTATATTACTTGTTTTTGATAAGTTCCATTTGTAAATGTGGTATTTGTTCATCCTGTATCTAAAAGGTCTACTAAAGAAGATGAGTGTCTCTTTGAAAGTTTTCTGTTACAGATGCCTGTATATTGCCCCTAAGAAAGAGTTAACAGAGGACTTTCAATGTTTGGAGTAAGGGCATGATCCACTGCTTTTAGGAATTCACATGTGTAAGTGATACTTTTCTGGTCAAAAGCATGTCTCACATATTGGTGCACATGTAACACACACATGCATACATATATATGTATGAAGCAGAAGCTATCAGAAAGGTTAAAAAGTTCCTTTTATTTACAAAATTCTTGCTGTGGGATAATGATGTTGTATACCGGTTTAATAAAACACTGATTGGCCAGTAGCCAGGCAGGAAGTATAGGCAGGGCGAGAAGACTAAAGGAATGCTTGGAAGAGGAAGAGCAGAGTCAGGAGTTGCCAGCCAGGCCCAGAGGAAGCAAGATGACAAGGCAGAACTGAGAAAGGTACCAAGCCATGTGGCTAAACATAGATAAGAATTATGGGTTAATTTAAGTGTAAGAGCTAGTCAGTAACAAGGCTGAACTAATGGCCAAGCAGTTATAATTAATATAAGCCTCTGTGTGTTTACTTGGGAGACCCTAGTTGGAGAGATTTGTTCCAACCATTGGCCAGGTGGGACACAGGAAATTTTCTGACTACAAATTCTAATATTAATGGGGTAACAGTTCATATTTCTCACTGACTTTAGATTTCCAAATAGGTAAACAATGCCTGGCACTGAGAAGTGACTCTAACATGACCATACAGTGACTACAAGTGTTGAATAAAAAGTAGTTTCAGCACATACCAGTTAATCCAAGATGGTGGCACCATAAAAGACAGCTTGTGTCTGAGGTATGGAACAATGTTTCCTGTCACCGATAAACATTTCTTAAATGAAAATCATAAATACTTCTTGTCATTCACCTGGAGAGAGATAGCTTAGTATTTATCACAAAGACAGAAGTTATGCTCAAATAATGATGGGACAACTAAAAATGAATAATTCAATTTTATTTTGTTCCATTGGATTCTTCAATGGAAAGATCATAGGAAATTGTAGGACAGATTAAATGAGTTTAGATTCTAGTAGAAAGATGACAGGAATACCTGACTTAAGAATTATGTGACCTGCATAAGCAAGACAGTTGTGTAGCTTGATCTGCTTAAGGAGCACCACAGCAGTGGGATTGGTATCTATCCCTGGTGCATGAGCTGACTTTTTGGTGCCCAATACCTATGGTGGGACACCTTGCAACAGTCTTGATGCAGGGGGAGGGGCTTGGACCTGCCTCAGTTGAATGTATCAGGCTCTGATGACTTCTCATGGGAGGCACTACCTTTTCAGAGGAGGGAGTGGGGGGGATGGGCTGGAGGGTGAGAGGAGGAGGAGAGAGAGGGGGATCTGTGGTTAGTATGTAAAATGAATAAAAAAATTCTTAATAAAAAATTAAAAAAAGAATTCTAAAGAAATCCCCAGCCAACCAAACAAACAAAAAAGAATTGTGTGATATCTATCCTCATTACTATTTTGAGAAGTTGTTTCAAAACAATATTAAGAGACACCTAGAAAATCAGCCAAATTATCTATATGCTTAATAAAAATATGAGCTATAAAAGCACAATGAATAAATGGATTGGAATACAACAATTTCTTCACAAACAGCAAGGGCATGTACAACAATTAGTTATCAGAGTCCTGGTATGTGATTTAAGAAGTTGCATGATGGTGCTAGAAATTGGTAATAGTATGTGGTGGATGGATAAGGGGTGTTTCAACATTAGAACTCTTAAGAAAATGTTTCTCTGGTCCAGTCCCATAAAGGCTCCACTGCATAAGCAAGACAGTTTTGTAGCTTGACCTACTTAAGGGTCTCTCAGGCAGTAGGAGCAGAATCCATCCCTGGTGCATGAGCTGGCCTTTTGGAGCCCACTACCTATGGTGGGAGACCTCATACAGCCTTGAGGCAGGGGGAGGGACTTGGACCTGCCTCTACTGAATGTACCAGGCTCTGATGTCTTCCCATGGGAGGCCTTACCTTCTTGTAGGAGGGAATAGGGGGAGGTTTGAGGGGAGGTTTGAGGTGCCAGAGGAGGGAAGAGGGGGATCTGTGATTGGTATGTAAAATGAATAAAAAAATTTCTTAATTAAAAAAATAAAAGAAAATATCTCTGTAAGATGACTGGGAATTATGGAATAAGAGAAGAAGTATTTGGAAGCATTGTGGTAAAATAGAGCCCATTTCAGTGATAAGAAAGTGAAGTAGTAAAAACATATGAAAGCATCTACATGTTACAAACTTTGTACTAGATTTGGCACATTCTATATGGTGTACCTTTCTCACAAATCTTGAACTGTCAGACTTTACATCTCCAAGAGTTTCATTCAAATTTCCCTTTGGCATTGGAGTTTATGTTCAAGTTGTTCCAGGCTACATTCTTGAATATCTCAAGAATCCATAATCCATAATTTTAGAAGACTTTCAGAGGAAAGCAGACAGATGCTTTTAGATAGAGTCTCTGGCAGAACAGATCAAGATCTAACTGAGCAGGGATTCTTGACAGGCTCATGGAACTGGGAAGCCTATGGCGTCCACCTTTTCTAAATCAACATCAATGGGGCACAAGATTGTTGCTGCTGCATCTGCTTGTTACTGCTCTATTTTTAGCATGGACAGTTGCTGGTGTAGTGGTATGAAAATTCACAGATATAGCATTGGTCAGTATGCCTTTAGTTTGTGTGTGCATAAATGCACCCTACACACAAATATTTAAATACCTTCTTTCAGAGTTACAAGAGGAAGGATATCAGTGTCCAATTCATATTTAGAATAGGTCTGGCTTTCTCCTCAAAGAGTCAAACAGAGCCTTCTCAATGAAATGACGTTCAGCTTTGGTTTGAAGGTAAACTAAATTTCGTCACACCTATATGGAATAGGAAAAGAGAAATATGTCTACAATGATATGGAGGTCAAGGATGTACACAGACATAGAGACACTGGTCTGGGGATTGTTGGAATGACCTGAAGAGAGTGAGTGCTTCTTTAAGGTATAGATTGTGAATACAATGGAATGGTTTACTAAAAATATGCAGTCTTTGACTTGCTTATCAAAGATAATAGTAATGCATGACATTGTGTGTGTTAATATTAGTTATGACATACTTTTTAAAAACAGGAATGCAGGGTAATCTTTAGGGTTAGATTACTTAAAGAGAAGTCTGGCTATAAGAAAAGCCTTTTAATTTGTTGTTTTTCTACATTTTGTCAAATGCACTTTTAAACATATGCCCTTTAGCAGCAAAATTGACATTTTGCAAAGCTTTGTGGAGTCTGGTATGATGAGACAAAGAGACATTTTTCAGAGATAGAGCATATCCCTTTTAAGATTTAAATTTAGTTTGCTAAGTAATGAAATAAGAACAGCATACATCAAGTTAGCTCAAGATCTTTCATCTGTGATGAACTAGCAGTTGGGAGAGAACAGGGATGTGATTATTAACATCTGGATGGCTCTGATTATTTGCAAAAGTTCCTCTTATTTATGACAGTTGTTCTCAAGCTGTCATCCCTAACCAGCAGTCCCAGAGTCACCTGGGAGCTTGTTAGAAATGAAAATTTCTGGGTCTTACCCAGACTTACTAAACCAGAGCCTCTTGGAACATACCCAGTTCTCTGTTCTATAAGCCCTCTCTAGCTGAGCAATGTTATCTGAAAACAATTACAAATTTCCATTTTCACCTCCCTGTTAATCATGAGCTGTGTGAAAGAGGACCACAAGCATGTTTATTATACTATGACATAATATAAAGTCATATTCATGTAAATATGTGTATAAATATTATACACACACACACAATATAAGATATATGACACCTTGGGAAGTCCCAGGATCTGTAATCTTCAAGATGCTGTAAGAACAAGGGGTTAGACAATGTTGGGATCCCAGTGCTAGCAATTAGGTAAAAAGCTTTTGCACCATTCTCCTCTATTTAAACCCACAAGGCATTGAATAACACCACCTGTACTGGAGCTGGACTCTGCCTTATTCAGTTCACCATTTTATTTTTATTTTTATTTTTTTTTATTTATTTATTTATTTTTATTTTTTTTTGGTTTTTCGAGACAGGGTTTCTCTGTGTAGCTTTGCGCCTTTCCTGGAACTCACTTGGTAGCCCAGGCTGGCCTCGAACTCACAGAGATCCGCCTGGCTCTGCCTCCCGAGTGCTGGGATTAAAGGCGTGCGCCACCACCGCCCGGCCAGTTCACCATTTTAAATACCAACGTATTGGAGAAACACCTTACAGACACATTAAAAAAATGATGACTAGGAAGAAGTTGATTTCCTTAATGACTGTAGTGGGTAGCCATTCCAGCTTTGATCTGGAAGTTCCAACCCCCATTGAGACTTCGGCAACTGTCACGCCTACAAGGCGGGGCCAAGGGAGGCGCCTGGAGACCCAAGATCTGGGTGGGCCAGCGCTCTCTCTCTCTGTTCCGGGACCCTGGATGGTGGAGGTGGGCCAAACAGAGCTCCAGAGAACACCGCTGGACTGCGATACACCTTCTCTAGACCCCGCGACCTACCTATCCTTTAATCTGTAAGTTACGCCATTAAATAAATCTCCTTTTAACTACGTGGAGTGGCCTTAATAATTTCACCAATAAATGACCTAAGACTAATCTGCACATTTCTAAGCACTTAGTTGTACATCATCAGTGTGGTTTTGCTGCTGCTGTCTGCATGTCTGTTTGCTTAACTCAAAGCACAGCAGTGTTCAAGTTCACCTTTGGGGATTACTTTCTCTCCTTTAACTTTTGGCTATAGTCTTCCAATCCACGGTCTTCTTCACTGAGGTAACTCCATGAGTCCTCATGGGTAGATGCTGGCCTATGACTTAAATTACAGGATAGTTTTTTATTAGTTGCCTGCTGTTTGAACTTAATCTTCATCAGGAATGGGATTTCCTTTTTTTTTATTGTTCAGCTTTATATTTTGATGAACAGAAAAGATTATGTGGGACAGAAAGTTCATGAATTACTGAATAATTTTAAAAGTACTGAATGAAGTGACTTTTTTATTCATCTAACTCAGCATTTTTGGTTTATTTTCAAGGTGTATGTATTTTATGAAATCGACTCCTCACCCTTAGCATTTGGTTTCGAAAATCTTTTACTCCAGTTTTCTTTTTTTTCCATGTGCATTTTTGTCTTTCTTTTTCATCCTATCTGTAACTGACTCTTTTGCTGTTTGATTCTGGGTAATTTCCACTATCCTTTGTGTAGCCTAACATTAACCAAAACAAAATAGTGAAGATTTAACTTTACTCATCTTTTTAAAAATGGAATTTATGTTGGTGAAATTTTATGGGTGTAACTCTTTACATTACTAGGAGACACAATCTCACAGCAAATTCTCTGATCTTATGGCTTCATATTGTTATTTTAAAATCTACTTTAAACTATTTCATTAATTTCTACTCTGTTTATTATTTCTTTAATTCTTTTAGTTGTGAATTTATTTTGTACTTCACTTCCTTAAAGTAGAGGAAGGACCAGAAAAGTTAAAAAAATATATATTGTTGAACTGACTCTTTTAAATGTAAGTATTTATTGAGATAAACCTTACCCTTAGAACTGCCTTAGTATATCTCATAAAGCTTGGTAGGTTGTGTTTTGATATCATAGTGTCCAGGAAGAAACAAACAAACAATTGCAATAATTTTGACGTTTTAAATTTGTTAAAATTTGTTTTGTGACCTAATGTATGATCTATCGTAGATAATGTTGCTGGGGTTCTTGGGGAAACTGGATCCTCTCCAACCACCAGGTGCATTGTTCTATGTACATCTATTTGGTCCAACTGATAAACAATGTAGTTTAAATCCTACGATTTTGTTTAGTGATTTTGTTTCTGATTGTGGGTTCACTAATAAAAACGAGGTTCTAAATTATTAATATCATATTATTGAATGTATTATTTTTCAGAGAGTTAACTTAGGTCTGATATATTTATGTGCTTTAATATGGCTGTAGATACATTTGTACTAGGTATCCATACTTGCTTTGTTGACTATTTATTATTATATAATGACAGTCTATTTTTACTTTTTGCATCAAGTCTTTTTCATCGAATACAGAGACAGTTGATTTTCTTGTTTATATTGAATAACATATTTTTTTTTGTCCTTTCATTTCCAATGTGTGTGTGCCCTGTCATTGTATACAAAGTTGCTTTCTTAGACAGCATATATTTGGGGTCTGTTTGTTTTCTTTTGTTCTTGTTGTTGTTGTTTTGTTTTTCTTTATTAAGAAATTTTCTACTCACTCCACATACTAGCCACAGATCCCCCCTCCTCCCTCCTCCCACCCCCCAGCCCTCTTTCCCAAGCCACCCTGCATCCCCACATCCCCCAAATCAAGGTCTCCCATGGAGAGTCAGCAGAGCCCGGCACACTGAGCCTAGGCAGGTCCAAGCCCCTTCCCACTGTACAAGGCTGTACAAGGTGTCACACACAGACATTGGGTTCCAGAAGCCTGCCCATAGACCAGGGACAGATCCCGATCCCCCTCCCTGGGTGCCTCTCAAACAGTTCGGGGCTCTTTTTGTTTTATATATTCCACCATTTTATGTCTTTCAGTTGGAGTATATAAATCATTTCAGGTTGCATTGACGGTAAGTACTTGCTACAGCTATTTTGATAGTGATTTTTAATAATCACGTTGCACATCCTTTATTTCCCTCCCACTACCTCCTTTAATGGTTAAATGCAATCCTATAAATATGTACTTGGTAGAAAGGTAAATAAATACGTGCAACAAACACTGAAAATCAAACAATGAAAAGGACTGAGATGACAAAGCTTTTTATCATAACATCTGGCCTCACAGACAAACACATTTTACTTTTTCACATTCCCTGTGAATTATTTATATTTCTTATTTCATTGAGAGATTTTTTTTAACTATTCAAAAGTTTTTGTTGTGTTCTGACCAGAATATACTCTCAGCCATGCTAAGTAAGCATGCAGCCACTGAGTTACACTACTTCACTAACATTTCTGTGTTCTAACTGATGTAAATTAAAGGGAAAATGTGTGCTAACATATCTGCCTTATTAGGAACCTTTTATAGTAATACACAAGGAGTCTGAGTCAGAAAAATTTGCCTTCATAACTATATTGGTTAAAGCAATAACATTAAAATGAAAAAAACGCACATTTTCTTTATTGAGGTAACTGAACATGGTGGCAAAATTGAAAAAATTCCTTCATTATTTGACCCAAATGCTTGATACATATATGAAAACCTTTAATATCTATGCGACAAAGGAAACAGTGAATCCAAGGAGACATCTGTCCTCAGGAAGCTTAAATTCTCATGAGGGACAAGAACAACATTATTATGAGGTAAAAATGTAAACTGCCAAAGTTAATAAAAAAGAAAGAAAGTCCCTGGCAGTTTCTATGAGGAAAAGGGACTAATTTTTACAGAGATGCCTGGAGCCACTTAATAGCACAAGTGACCTTTGCCATAAGTCAATGCAAAAGGAAGATTTCATTAGCCAGAATGGGAAAGGAAATCTCTCCTGGCTAGGAGTGACATGTGGGGCAAAGCCCAGAGTCAAGCAAGTGCAAGCCTTTGGAGAAAGACAGCTTGGTTTGCAGACATGACTCATAGTGTGAGATTAGGCTCAAAGGACAGGTTTGAGCCAGACGTTGAAGTCAGAATGCCATGCAAGAAAACATAGTGTGGCAAGGGGCAGAGGGACTTACCCCTGCTGTTTAATTTGGGTTCATTATTCTTCATGTTGCTGTTATAAAATTGACAAGATCTTTTTCTATGTTTTCTACTATTTGTGTTATATTGTGGCACTCCTGTGGCAGGGAGCACACACACACACACACACACCATTCTTATTCCATTTTTTCTTTTGTACAATGGGAATACATATATGGAATTATGTTGCAATTAGGTTTTGAATATTAACTGTGATCTGTCTATACTAGAACTGAGATATAATAATAAACAGAAGAATAATACATTTTCATATTAACGTTAAAATCTGGGAGGACAAATACAACATAAATCACCACACAGATATAATATATAATGTAGAGATTTAGTTGGGTGAGGTGATAGAAAGTGGTGGAAGTCTTTTCTTTCTTTCTTTCTTTCTTTCTTTCTTTCTTTCTTTCTTTCTTTCTTTCTTTCTTTTTCTTTAGCATTTAAGTTTTTCCTTTTTGAGGAAAAACAATTGGTCACTTCCCATGTGACTTCAACTCTTTGATAATACAGAAGATGCAAACTTCTCTGTAGCCACATCCCCTGGGTTGTGTCTAGTCTCCTCTGATTTTGAAATGTAAGCAGGGCCAGGTGGTTAGTACTAGGTAGGATAGGAGAAGACACCAATTGCCTAATGAGGTAGGAGTGAGGTAGACATGCATGTGATCTAGACAAGGGTTCAATATTGCTGTCATACAATGAGGAAGAGCTAAGATGAGATGAGAATCATAGACAGGGACTAAATGATAGTCCTATTGCAGAGGAGAATGACTTGGACTGACTTTATTTTGAACAACATAATAATACTTGAAATGTTTTACATACAGGTGTGATAACTTCTTAACTTCATGTTAAGATTATGCATATTGTTCTGTTGATGTGCACTTGCTTTGTGAAGACAGATATGGTGATGTTATTGAAGAACTCTGTATGAAGGATGGGGAAGTAAAAGTTAGATTGCCACAGTGGGGAAAGTGTTAAATTCCATTTATCTGAAGTACAGAAGTGATAGTTTTATTGCAAAGATTAAAAATTATGAGTCTATGTTAAGAACACTTGAATTAACCTGGGATCTTCTATCACAGTATCACCATGTAAAAAGTGATTGAGAAAAAAAAAAAGAGTAAACCCCACAAATAGTGAAAAATGCATATTTGTTATGTATGTAAGTTGGTACTGATGCCCATTATATATATAAGATTCCACTATGGTGTTGTGCCCCTTTTAGAAGGACCAAGCTGCTGAGGAAGCCCAAGTCTTTGTGATTTCAGTATTGTTAGGCCTTAATCCTGAGGTGTGTGAGGATCAGATAAAGGGAAATGATTCTGGTTGGCTTTGATAGAACTTATCTAGAATTTGTTCTCTTGTTATGAACAGAATTTCAAAGCAGAATGGGGTATATCTATACAGTCATATGGGCTCTTTACATCTTAGATTGTTAGATTGTATTAAGTTGGTCAGTTTGGATTCTAAGACTCTTATAACTCTTGCAAGTGTGAGGTTTGTGAGTGAATTGTCATTATTCAATGTTCTGAGTGGCTCTTTATGAACAAAACTGGACATTCATCACTTACAATGATGGTTACACAGTTATGAAAATGTGAGAAATTATGGTAAGGCAATTATAAAATTCTACTTTAAGTCACCTCATAAAACTCACTACCAAACTCACTATGAGTCAACAGTGCTAATATTTTTCTACAGGGAAGAAAATTTAATGATAAAAATGTTTTTAAGAAAAATTGCCTTACTATAAAATGTGCCATATCCCATTTGTGGTTCACTGTACTCTTTAGCTATCAGTCTTATGAAGCAATAAATTTCTGTGGTGTATTCGATAAGCTCCTGCGATAACATTTTATATTGCTTGTCTGCTGCCTGAAGGAGGAGGGCAGATCACTCTTTTAATATGAATTTTGCATCTGAAGAGACTATGTCTGCTTATTGCAATAGTACTATTCTCACTCTAGGGCAATGTTGATCAGATATGAAGAAGAAATGAGGAGGATTTGTTTTTCTTCCCAAAGGTAGAAAAAAGAGATACAGAGAAAACAGGAAAATGAGGTGAGCAGGGATGTTGGAGAAGTCTTGGGAGGTGAATTCTAAGAGGGCGATTGACTACAGAGACAGACAGTCCATTGGTATATGGCTTAACTCCTTTAAGAAGAAGCGTTTTAAGCCAATAGTGTTAAATTATTAATTTCTATACTATGATGAATGTGAGAGCTCCATAATTCTAAATTGCTAGTGTCTGAGAACGTACCGATCTAAAGATAGTATCACTGAAGGTTAGTTATGATTATTAGTTAGTTACAACTAGAGTAGAGTAGACTCCATAGGATGTTGTGGGATGTCTTTCTATATGCTGTGAATATGTGTTGCTCCCATTGGCTAATAAATAAAGCTGTTTTGGCCAATGACAAGGCAGCTTAGAGGCAGGCAGAAAATCCAAGCAGAGATACAGATAGAAGAAAAGAGAGTAGCAAGAAATACCTAGCCACCTTCCAAGGAGCACCAAGATGCCAGCAGACTGGTAATGCCACAGCCATGTGGCAAAACATAGATTAATAGAAATGGCTTAATTTAAACGAGTTAGCTAACAAGAAGCCTACCATAGGTCATACAATTGGTAATTAATATAAGCCTCAGAATGATTATTTTATAAGCGGCTACTGGACTGCGGGGCTGGGGAGGACCGGCGAAACACTGACCATAGGGCTGGGTGGGACTGGAGAAACTCCCAGCTACCATAGGATTAGTGTCTTTATGTAAAGCCTCTATGTGAAGAGAGAGGCATGTGCAGAGGGAGACATGGAGAAAGAAAAGAAACTCAGATCTTCATTATTCCCCTGCCCTGGGGTCTTCTGAAGACAACTTGACTTTTAACTGTTATTTTTTTCTTAACATTTTTTTTTCTTTTACATACCGGCCACAGTTTCCCCTCTGTTGACTGTTAACATGTGCTATCATGGAGCTGCATGCTAACCTATCTTTTAAAGATTACTGAAGAGGAAAGGGAAAGAAAGGAAGATAAAGAAGGAACAATAAGTAAAAAGAAAGAGGAAAAGGGAGGAAGAAAACAATGGGAGATGAACTAGTAGGAAAAAGGAGAGGGGAAAGTTCAGAGTCCTGAGAGGCCTCTGTAGAGCAGGCTATCAAGTCTTTGGGCCTATGCCAAGGAATGATACAGCTGGGCCATATGGCCGATCTCCATTTGGCTCTTTGAGAATTCTTCACACTGATATTGACAGTGGCTGCATCAGTTTGTAATTCCATCAACAGTGACTGGAGGTTCTTGCTTTTCTGCTTCCTTGCCAGCACACAATTTGCAATGTTCACATTCTGCTGGGCATACAATGAACCCGGGGTAAAGTCTGTGTGGAAAGCATGTGGTATAAAATGAGAATAGCTGTAAACAAACAGTAAAATCTGCAGTATCTCTGGTAATAAACGCACAGGGATCCTGCATGTTATGCTGAGAATAGGTACTTGCTTTTTGTATTATGAAATAGTACTAAGTTGGTGAAGACAAAGCTGATTGAATAGATGAAGAGCAAAGGATAAAAGTTAGAGAGTCAAGCAGATGTTTGGAGACAAGGTGTTGTAAATGTAGAGAATAGCAGAGCTAAGTCCTTACTGCCAAACACGTGACAAGGTATGTGAGGAATACTGAAGGAAACAGCAGGTAGCCAGTGTCACCGTTGGCTCAGTGTCATAAGTGACCAGAAGACAAAGCACTTTGGAAGGCTTATAAGAAATCCAGCTTTCACTGTGGCTAAACAACAGCAGATCTTGGGTCAGAGGAATGACATGGTTGAACTTGTGTTTTAAAAAGCAGCTCAGTTACTGATGTGGATGTAAGAAAAAAGTAAGGGCAGCATCAGGGTATGTTTCAAGGCTAGAGACTTGCAGCAATACAAGTAAGAAGAGGAGGTGTAATGTGAACCAGGAAAGCACAATGTGGTCGGGATGACAGTTTTAAATTCTAGGTATGTTCTCAAGATTAAGACGGTAGGATATGATCACATTAAATTTATATAGGAGAGTAAAACTGGAGTGAAAGATGCTTGAACATCCATGCAACTGGTTTCATTGTAAGCAGAAAAGGAAGGAAAATGTTCCACAGGTATAAAACCACAGGCATCTAAATGTAAATGTAGATTAGCTGATTATGTATGTAATAGGAGGGGAAAGTTATCTGTACAAATCCAGAAGTCATGAGCACATGTTTATGTTATTTCAAACTACATGAATGTGATATGGGAAGAATCAAATGGGCTTAAGGCTTATGTATCAACACAATGAAGACTAAAAATAGATTATCAATAGTGGCAAATTGAACAGTTTTTTATTTTATTTTTATTTATTTTTTGAGACACCACCTCAATATGTAGCCTTCGCTGGATGGGCACTCATATATTGACCAGGCTGATCTTGAATTCACAGACATTCACTTGCCTCTGCAGAGATTAAAGACACAGGCCACCACACCCATCTAACTTGGAAAGTTTTAATGAGAACAATGTCAGAGACATCTGCCACTAGGTGGAATGAGCTCAGAAGGCATGAGACAAGGTGAACTAGAGTGAAGATAAAATTTGTTTTGAATAGTTTTACTGTAAAGAGCACTAAAGAAATGAAAAAAGACATAGAGGTTTGTATCTGATAATGTCATGAATGATTGGTCAAACAGCAGCCCAGCAGATACAGATGATTAATTAGACAGTAAAATTACAATGTGATTTATGATAAAGAGAGGAAGCTCATGGAGCTGAGAAGACACAATAGGATTTTTGTTCTCTTGATCTAAGACCCACAAATATTTGGCATAATTGTTCCAAATCGTAAGTACAAAGCAGGAAAAAGGGAAATATATTCTGGTAGATCAGGCTGTATGCTGTGGAAATCTGTGCAGTTCTTTGCTGACAGTTTCACCTTATCAATGAATGAGTAATTGTGGTAATTGCTGTGTGAACTATATGGGGTCAGGTTTATAAAGTACATAGTACTAAAGCACTACCAAATGATACTTTGGCAGTTGATATTAACAAGAAAACTTGATAAAATGAATAACTTGAGTGTGATTACAAACATATATATTCTAACCCTGTTTTCTTTGTCTAAGCCTTTCATGTAAAGGTGAACACTAAGTTTGTGACAGTAGAATCTTGTGTTAAGTGTGAGCTCAAGGTTCACAGCTAAGAAAAGGAAAGGACACTGAATCTCAAGTACAAGATTAATTAAGGTGAAAAACAAAGGTCAGGAAATATGCCAAACTGGAACACGTGAGACATATTTTGGAAGTGAATTTAGGATGAAATATTTAGAGGAACTCAAAGAAGAGAAATCTATGCTCACTTGCTTGACCTTTGTGGTGCCTTTAAGAGTTTGGGTGGAATATTGTACAGGGAGGTAAATGTAAATCATAGGTTTCTTTTGACAGTTCTTTTTGTCTTGCATTATGTATGGATTATGCAACACTAGACTCTCTGTTTTATTTCTTTTAATGTTTTCTATGCACTTTGTGTGTAAGTAATGTTTGTGTGTATGTGTGCATGTTTATGTGCATAAGTGCAGTTGCATCGCATTTCCATGGTCTAAGAGCAACCTCAGGTCTCAGTTCCCGTCTTTCCCCTTGGTCAAGGCAGTGTCTCTTATGTTCTCCACTTCATACACCAGGCTAACTGTCCCTCAAGGTTCCAAAGACTCTGTTGTCTCTGCCTCCTGTCTCACTAGCAGACTGCTCAGCTTAGACACATACATGTCTGGTTTTATATTGGTTCAGGGATTTGAACTCGGATCCTCACGCTCGTGCTGAACAAGTTCTCTAACCTGCAGTCTCTGCCATCCTCCTAACCTCTTATATTCTTAATCAGTTCTCAAGCAATTATTATTTACATGATTGCCTGAAATGTTCTGAAAAGATCTAACTTAATGTTCCTTTGTAAACCTTATCAGGTTCATAATTGAGTTTATGAGCTGTCCAGAGACTAAGCACCAGGGTGTTTATAAAAAAATTAAGAGAATTTCATGATTCAAAAGAAGTAGTTTATGCAAAGAAATTATGTTATAATTACAGTGCACTGAAATCAGAGAATTTTATGAGGCAGAAAAATCACTGCTGTAAAAAGTTTGAATGCAGTTTAGGTTAAAATGAGTGTTTGTAGACTGTTGTTTGTACTGTGCACTGCTCTGTGCACACAGTTATTTTCTCTTTTGTCAGGATCTTGACCCACATCTATTTAAGAATAATTTGCATTTTAAAGTTTCAATTCTCCTTTATAAGTGGCTTTGGATGTTTTATGTGTGTTGGTTTGTTTCAATTAGCTGTTAAACATTCCTAATTGTTACTTTTAAAATATTCTAGTTATAAATCAATGTGACTTTGAAAACTAATAATTCATACATAAAAACCCATTTTAAATATGCCTTCCAGCCTCCCTTTCTTTTATTTTTATGGGCACATGTGACCACACATAAGTCACTTTTAATTTCAGAGATTTTAGTTCCTTGTTTGGAGATAGAGTATAGCAGAATTAATAATATGAAATTTTCCTGTAAAATGAAATGCTTCTATTTTAGTTTTTCATGAGTACTTCTTGTTTCTCAAATTTTTGAAAGTTAGGAAGAACAAGTATTAGATATTTTCCATTTCCTGCTTAGATACTTTTCATTTCCATTTTGACAGAATATTAGGTCAATATTCAGGCCAATCAGTACCCAACTGATGTTCAAGTATTAGTTCTTGATTACTACATATGAACACACACACACATGCACACACATGTAAAATTCATTTGCTCACTTAAGGTCAGTGTTTTGATCTGAAAAATTCAGGACTTCAACTGGATGGATGAGGTTCACCCATATATTGTAGGGTAATGTGCTTTATTCAAAGTCAATCTATTTAAATATTAATTTAAAAACACCCTCACAGAAGCATTCAGAACAGTGTTTGAACCAGTACATAAGCACTGATAATCTGTTCATGTTTGACACATTAAATTAACCAATAATTTTCTAGCTTGAAAATATTTATATGTGCACATGTGAATACACATATTGAACTCATTTTGTAGAGTGAATAGCATAAAAACAGGTGAGAAGGAATGTGGGAATTAGCTTCCAAGCTGTTTCTAAACATCTATTATACTGGATGGTTTTATGTGTCACCTTGACACAAGCTAGAGTCATCAGAGAGGAAGGAGCCTCAGTTGAGGAAATGCCTCCATGAGATCTAGCTGTAAGGCATTTCCTCAATTAGTGATCAATGTAGGAGGTCCCAGCTCATGATGGGTGGTGCCATCCCTGGACTGGTGGTCATGGGTCCTATAAGAAAGCAAGCTGAGCCAGCAAAGGGAAGCAAGTCATTAAGCAGCACCGCTCCATGGTCTCTTCATCAGCTCCTGACTCCAGGTTCCTGTCCTGTGTGAGTTCCTGTTCTGAGTTCTTTCAGTGGCGAACAGCAATGTAGAAGTGGAAGCCAAATAAACCCTTTCCTCCCCAACTTGCTTTTTGGTCATGGTGTTTAATTGCAGCAGTAGAAGCCTAGATAGTTAAGACGGATACCTTAAGTTTTAGTTAAGACACCTATCTTCAAAAAGTTAGCATCAGAGGACTATGAGGCTGTGAAGACTCCAGGTTATAATTCATCATAATTTTAATCTTCTGGAATTACAGTGGTGTGTTATTAAATTTATAACAGAATAATTTATAGATTTCCATCACTGAGAATATTTGATAAAGATATGACATTGTCACCTGTTTGTTTAACACTGTAAATTATAAAATGATTATGTAAATGATAAGCCATTTGTATTGAAAATGAACTTAATTTAGTTACAGTGTCCTTCTTAAACCATATAGAATCACTACTGTAAGATTAAATCTGTACTTTAAGTACTAGTCCTTTATATGATTAGCCTTGAACTTGAAAACTCCTTGATACATGAACTTCAATTTGTTTTAATAACATTAATAAGAACATATTCACTCTTTTAATACAGGAATGTGGTTACTTTATTAATAGAAGGAAAATATTTCAAAGAAAATATTATTTAATCATCCAGGTCTAGAAATTTCAACTAGTAATACTGATGTCCTAGGAGGGCTTGGTAGGCTGGTTTAGTCATGTGCTAATTTAATGACCTTACATAATTAACACGCTATTGGACCGTCATTGTCATCCATCACCCAGCAAGTGTAAGGCAGTGAAATGAGACTGCAAGTGAGATGAGAACGGTTTTGACCCAATTAAATGCAAGGGTACAGTCCAGTGTCTAGGTTGTTTGGGTGGACCCCAATCAGGAAACAACTTCGAATTTCTCTCATTTCAGGCTACAGCAAACACTGATGCTGATAGAAGGAGTTTGGAAATTAAAATAAATAAAAGAATGCAGAGCCCTATCCCACAAATTCAGGGAAATACTGAACTACTTCTCAGTCCCAGTATTTAGTAAAATTCCCGAGTTCTTTTGAAAAATGATGAAAGTATCCCCAGCACCCAAACAAAAATTAGAAGTACTTACTGAAGGGCAGAACAGAGAAGTACAAAAGAGTGATGTGGGGTCCTGTGCATAGGGCAGGAGTAGAAATTCCTAATTAGTCACAGTGGTACAGGGCTGTGTTCATGGGCTAATTATGTCTCATCCAAATTCACATGTTGAAGTCCGAACCATACCTCAGGACGTGACTTGATTTTTGTACAGATATTTTAAAGAGGTAACTAACATAAATGGTAAAATGAGGTCATTCGTTATGGCTGTTGTCCTTATAAGAAAAAGATATTAAGACATCAGTATGTGCTTGAGCACAGCAAGAAAAGACAGTGTCACATAGAGCACATGATTATTTTGCAGGTCAATGAGAGAACATCCAGTTAAACAAAACTTGGCAACACTAGGGTCTAGTGTAGCTAGAGTTTTCCTGCCTGGCCCACAGTCAGGACAAATCTCTCTAACCTGCCAGTCCCACAGCCGCTCAGACCTGACCAAGTTAGCACAGAGACTTATATTGGTTACAAACTGTATGGCCGTGGCAGGCTTCTTGCTAACTGTTCTTACAGCTTAAATTAATTCATTTCCATAAATCTATACCTTGCCACATGGCTCGTGGCTTACCAGGATCTTCACATGCAGCTTGTCATGGTGGCGGCTGGCAGTGTCTCCCTCACCCAGCTTCCTGTTCTCTCAATTCTCCTCTGTTAGTCCCGCCTATACTTCCTGCCTGGCCACTGGCCAATCAGTGATTTATTTATTGACCAATCAGCAACACATTTGACATACAGACCATCCCACAGCAGTCTAGGACTTAAAAAAATTTTATATATTTATACCAGATAAGATGGCAGCAAGAAGATAGAGAATTAATAGGGAAAGAATGCTACTTTGAATAAAAGGTTTATACCAACAAATCTTCTCAGGAAGAGAAAACCAATTCAACCTTTATCTCACATAGTATGCAAATATTTATTCTCTGCCCATTATGAATCTAATATGAAAATCATAACATGAAAACATTTAGAGCATCCTAAAATATCACTAGGTATTTGTTGCAGGTATTTGGATGCAACAGCCCTGGGTTAAAACAAAATAGTAACATTATAACTAAAGAATTTACCTTATAAAATGGTACCATTAAGATACTAAAAAGTGAACAATGTAAGTGAAGAAAATTTTTATAGGATTTTTATTTTATAATGAACTTAATTTCACCTATCAGTACAGATTCCCCCTCATAAGTCGTCCAGATCCAATCCTTACATTATGAATAACAGTGGCAATTGATCAAAGAGAATTGAACAACTGCTGGAACCAGGAGCTACAAAATACTAGCATCTAAATATTGCCCAAACATGAAGACCTAATTAAAGACATAATGACAAAATATGACTCAGTAAAGAATTAAGATAGCCAAATGCATTAGGGTGACTATAGTGAAGACATCAGCAGATGAACTTCAGGATGATAACTCAACAGTGGAGTGCAATTTCATAAAACAACATTAAGTATAAGAGATATAAAACTCTTTTTATAAAAGCTAATGAAAAATGGTAAACTACTGTTTGGTTTTAAGGTTGGCATAAAGGATACAGTTTGTAGAACTGAGGAACGTAAGACCTAGAAATGAACATAAATGACACATTTTGTTTTTTGACTAATCTTTTACAAAAGTTTGACTTGAATATCATGTATCATTGGGAGCCAGTGATCAACGTCACTTTAGGGACAGTCATTGAAAGTCTACTTGTAGATTTACACATTGTAGGTTTGTGTACTTTCCCGTGTGCCCAGTGATTTTCAATGAATTAGAAACTATTAGCAAAAAAAGGACAGGAGGAGTAAATGAGGAGTAAAACAAAACTTTCAAGTCCAATAATAATGTAACAATTTAAACTGATATATTCATAAAAAGAGATACAATAGAAATTAAAAAGAATCAAACGTATTTTTCAATACGATAAGAAGTTTTGCACATCCTCCCATCATGATCTCGACAGTCTGCAGTATCTCTCCTCTCTCTCATCAGTTGTATTCCCAGAGCTCAGCCTGGTGCCTGGCGGTGGATCTCTGTATCTGCCTCCATCAGTCACTGGACAAAGGCTCTATGATGACAGCTAGGTTAATTGCTAGGCTGGTCACTAGAGTAGACTGATCCAGGCACCCTCTGGACCACTGCCAGCAGACCAAGGTGGGATCAACCTTATGGATTCCTGAGAGCCTCCCCAGGGTGCAGAGATGGTGGACCACACTAGTGGAAGCCCATGAACTGTGGACTGGTGGCTGTGGAGCCCCCATGGGACTGGACTAGGCCCATTGGACTGGACTAGGGCCTCTAGATATGGAAGATGGTTATTTGTATCAAACTGTTTGGGGAGCACCCAGACAGGGGGATTGGGATCTGTCCCTGGTCTATGGGCAGGCTTCTGGAACCTGGTGGCTGTGCTGTGACACCTTGCACGGCCTTGGTGCAGTGGGAAGGGGCTTGGACCTGCCTAGGCTCAGTGTGCTGGGCTCTGCTGACTCCCCATGGCAGACCTCAATTTGGGGGATGTGGGGATGCAGGGTGGCTTGGAAAAGAGGGCTGGGGGGTGGGAGGAGGGAAGAGGGGGGGTCTGTGGATAGTATGTGGAGTGAGTAGAAAATTTCTTAATAAAGAAAAATAAGAAAAAGTAAAAAAAAAAAAAAACCAAAAAAAGAAGCTTTTACAGACTACATGTTTAAAAAGGGAACACAGGTCAACTGTAATGGAATAGGAATAAAAACCTTTATTTTATTAACAGCTTTAGGTTATAGATTACAGTCAGAATATTTCTAATTTTTAAGATAAATGATATTCAAACAAGTAGTTTACACTGAGTCACTGTCCATCTGTTTTAAAAGAAATTAAATATATTGTCATAAATAATATATTACACATCTAATCTCCATGAATACTTTAATAATCAGTTAATACTGAGACTTAAAACCAAACAATAAAATTAGAGAGTGAGAGTGAGACAGAGAGATTGAGAGCCAGTGCAGACAGAGACAGAGACAAAAAAGTGACAGACTGTGGACTTGCAGCGATGGTGGTTCTGAATAAAGGAAATGAACTCTTGTGATGATGATTTTGCAGTAGTCTTCAAAATGGTTCCATTAGTTTGGAGGGACACTGCCTCTAACACAATTATCTAAAGACTCATGGGCCAATGGGCAGACAGTGCTGAAAAGCATCAGACATTAGAAGACATTAAAATATATATTTATTTCTTCATCACAATAGTAAGCAGTTGAAAATTGAAAATTCAAAAAAAAAAATAAATAAAATCAAAGAACTACCAAGTAAACTCAAGCAGTGGAAAGTCAAGGTCTAGGTGAGCCGCAAAGTAAACAGTGCCATTATTTGCAATAGCTAATGGAACATAAGAAAATATCATTTGTTTGTCCTTGATGTTGGCAACATTCCTCTGTGAACAGCATTCTTGTCCTGACATTGGACCTTGCAGAAGCTGGTAAACTTCAGAATTAAATATCTTTCAGCTCTGATGTGTGTTTTTCAATGAAAAACATTTACATAGTCAGATTCATGCAAGTGCTTATTATTGTTCAATCTTCAGAGAACGTTTTTTGTAAATCATAAAATTTACAATGACTTTAATCTATGATGAAGGGGAGAACAGCATTGAAAAATGTAGTGTGACAGAGAAAAGATCTTTCTATATATGTGATATATATATATATATATAAAACCACATAATATATATATGTATATATATATATATATATATATATATTCACAGAGAGGCAAGAATTAAAAAGGGGTACTTAAATAAGATCATGCAGGAAGTAGAAAGCATGTCTTAAGTTTATAAAATATTTAAAACACTTAAAAATTCCTTTGCTTCATTGTGCATGAAGAGACATCAGACAAATGGAGAGGTAAATTTGTTAGACATTAAGTCTCATTGCAAGAGGCAAAAATGAAAGAAGATGCTAATATATTATGAGTCAGCTCCATATTTATAAAATTTCGAACTATTATTGTTGTGTGGTTGTCTTTGAAGATTTTAAACCTCTAGGTCTATGGGAGAGGAAATCATTGTCATGTCATAGATACAACATTTTATTATCCATTTAAAATATAAGTTTTCAATTTTGAGTTACCTGCCTCCTCTTTGGTGGAAACATTTAATAACACACTTTCAAGTCCTTATGTTTTTCATGATTTTGCCTTTGAAACAATCCATCTTCACTCTCAGAGTAGGAATGAGGGGCAGTTCTTCACATTGTTGCAGGAGGGCAAGACCTACTTAAGTCTATCCTAGAAGTAGCAAGGTAGATCTCCACAATTTAGGGAGACATATCATATTTTTCCTGACAGTGTTCTTAATATATTTTGTCTCAATTAGTCCCTCCTCTTCTACCCGAAGAAGGAGTATGAATTAAACAGTCAAATACATGCAGAGACCTGGCACCTTGCCAATTTTTCTTTCAACCTAATGTTTATGATTTGGTTCTATTTCTGTTTCTGGGAACTGTGACTGCCCTTTCCACTACATTTGATCTCCCAGCCCCGAGAGTGAGCTTTAAATAATATGAAAAAGGAAAGCAAAGACGGTGTGGTATTTAGGACACAGCAAAAATAAACGTCCACTCATACACTGCTTCCTCCCACCAGTCTGGGGATACTACCTGTAAAGCACTATGACCTTCATTTTCTTCTCCTGTGTTTCACTTATCAAATCATGCAGAAAAAAATTCCTCAGAAATGTCCATTGACTAAGTTGCTTTTTAGACAAAACCAGATATAATTTATAGCTGCAAGAATAAAACAATATATACATCAGTTTCCCAAATGGATGCCAGCGGTACTCAAAGTATAAGACAACGTAATTGGCCAAAATAGATGTCTCCTTTAGGGATACTTTATTGGTGTATTGCTTCAAAGAAACATTGACATTTTCTGCATGAAAAAGTGTTGTTTTTGTTCCCACATTGATTTTACTTGAAATTTCCCTTACATGTCATCTGTCTCACACATTGCAGAGGTAGCTGTTGGGGTCAAATACAGTGTGATACTGATCAATCAATGGCTTTTCCAACTAATGTTGTAAAGTAGTGTTTTCAGCTAATGTTGTAAGTGCATTTCTGACACATTTCCAGTTGCTTCCATTTTATATAAAACATCATGTGCTGGAGAACAGATTGCTCATTAAGTCTGCTATCAATCTTGGGTTAGGTACATTTAAAAGATGTTGAGAAAATTGCATCTATAATGATGTAATCTCCCAATTTATGTTTCCCATCTTCCCTGTGGTACTGTTAGCATTGACATCTAAGCAGGGACTGAAACTTACGTTGTCAAAAGGTATCTAATATGAAAAGATTCTTAAAACTAAGGAAATCACATATTGTCTGTTGATTTTATAGACTATTATAGGACCGAATGAAAGATTTCAACATTCATAATTAAAGAATATTTTATCAAAATTCTATTAAGCAGTCTCAAAGTGAAATATGCTGGTAAAATTTCTTATATCTAAAGACTTGACTAAAAATAAATGATGGGCATTTTAAGAAATTATGTAGTCCCAATTATTCATTGATTGAGCTTATTCATTCACAGCATAGTAGTTAATAAGAATCTCTTTTGTCAGGATGCCTAGATTTGAATATTTACTTGATGATTTACCAACAATGTAACAGAATTTAGTTTTAATTTGCTGCTGGGAGATAAAAATGTGCCCATAACATAAGTTTTATAAGTACTGAATAAGTAATAATTAACTTTATAAATTAATAAACCATGTGGTATAAAGTTACATAAATATATGTTTTTATTATTCCTTCAGTAATTCTTTCAACAATCAGTCATTAAGCTATGTGCCAGTAGAAAATTATTGTTAATCATTTAGAGTTTTACAGAACCCAGACACATTACTTGAGGAAAACATGATTGATTTCTCAAGTAACTACTATTTGCTAAATGATAATTGTATATATGTTTGTTAAGTGCTTGAGGTATACAAAGATGTTCAAGATGCATTACAACTAATGAGAAAACATTATCATTTATCATTTTAGGTAAACAAAAAGAGCTATCATTCCAAATGTCAAAAGAGAAATGCATGGGCATCTTAAGTAATGTAGTACTTACTTTGATAATCTATCGTCATTTATTTCTCTGTCTTATTTCATTGCTCACAATGATTTAACATGATACATATAGTTAAGATTTTCAGGTAGCAAAGCTACACAGTCGTTTTGGTATGAGATTTCTCTCTGTATATTGACATTTATATGAAAAATTCTACAATTTTCTGTCACATAACATTAAAGAATGTCTTAATGTTTAGTGTTGTTAAGAATATGCACTTGCCCCAGGTAATAGTCTCTTCTGACATAGAAAACTATTATGAAGAATTCAGAACCTTCTTAGAATTGTGTCATGATCACAAATCTTGACAGGCAGTGTTATCAATAGGTACTATATCAGGGAATTTACCATACTTCTTCTTTCCACTCATCAGTAGTTCCCAATTTTTTCATAGCAAATACTTAAGGGTTCTTTTTCAAGCCTCAGAATTAACCACAACCTAAATGAAATCCTTTATGTGTCATTTGAACATCTGTATGTGAACAGCTTTAAGAAAATATCAACTTTAAGAAGTGCCATAGCATAGAATGCACATATCATGGAAGCAGAATGGGCAAATATTGGGAGGCAGTGGAAGGGAACAGGAAGAGGAGGTAGGAAGGATGAAGAAAAGAGAAGTCAAAGAAAAAATGTCTTCATTTGTAGCTGGAGTTTTTCTGGTCCTGCCTGGCCCACAGCCAGGACAAATCTTTCTCTCCCGCCAGTCCCGCAGCCACTCAGACCCAACCAAGTAAACACACAGAGACTTATATTACTTATAAAATGTTTGGCCATGGCAGGCTTCATGATAACTGTTCTTATATCTTTAATTAACCCATTTCTATAAATCTATACCTTGCAACATGGCTCCTGGCTTACCAGTATCTTACATGTTGGTACTCATGGAGGCGGCTGGCAGCGTCTCCTGACTCAGCCTTCCTGTTCTCAGAATTCTCTTCTCTGCTTGTCCCGCCCATACTTCCTGCCTGGCTACTGGCCAATCAGCATTTTATTTATACAGAGTGATATCCACACCACTTCCCCTTTTCTTTTTTTTTTTTGTTAAAGGAAGGTTTTAACTTTTACATAGTAAAATTACATATAACAAGACAATTATCAAACAAGAATTACAATTACTTTCATTGCTTTTCTATTGCTGTGAAGAGACACAATGACCAAGGAAAATTATAAATGAGAGCATTAATTTGGGGCTTGCTTACATTTTGAAAGGATTAGTCCACAACCTTCATTGTTGGATGTATGGTGGCTGGCAGCAGAGAGGCATGTCTTATAGAGTTTACATCTGATCCATAAGTAGAAGGCATAGGGAGAAGGGGTAGGCAGAAATGGGCCCCTGTGTGGTCTTTTGAAACTTTGAAGCCCACCCTGAGTGACACACCTCTTTCAGTAAGTCCAGGTCCTCTAGTCCTTCCTAACTATCCCACCAATTAGAAATCAAACATTCAAATGTATCAGCCCATGGAGAACATTTTTATTCAAATGACCACAGAAGAGGATGAATAAGAACAATGAATACAAAGAATAAGTATAAAAATACCATAATAAAATCCATTATTTTGCATGCTAATTCAAAAACAACTTATAAAAAATAATAAATTAGGTAATTCTCTACAGAGTTAAAAACTTGACTCCAAAGAAAGCTGATACTTATTAGAAAGGAGACTAAGAAAGACAACTTCATCCTATTTATCAGCAATTAAAAAGTCACAAAATCATTAAGAGTCTAAAGTTTTGCTTGCTGACTGTTGATCCTAACTTCCACTACACCCTTTGTCTTGACACTTACTTTGGCTCTAAGGACAGCCATGTTATAGCCACACCACTTTTTGCAACTGAAACCCCCAAATCTGTTAAATAATTGTGTGAATTACTGACAACCTCTGCTGAGTCTGTTTGTTCATTTCAGAAAGTTCACTAACTGCACCACATTTAGTATATTAGTCTCGTCTAATCCAAACTCATCTATTTTACAAAAATACTTTCATTTTGCTTCCCCAGGGCATTAAAAAATAAGTTTACCTGAGAAAAACTTTCAGCTCCATGTGTTCCTAGAGCTATTGTTACTATAATAACATATCTTTATGATCATTAGGAATATGGACATCTAACTTACTTGGATTATTGTTATAGTATTTGTATCATGTTTGTTACTGATTAAATGTCTCCCAAGGATTTCTTGTTGGAATCTTGTTTCAGTGTTGTAAAAGAAAGGAATCACTAAAAGGTAGAAAGCAGTTATGTCATTGAAGGAGCCGCTCTGGTTAGGAACTGAAACGATTATAGTGGCACACTTAGGTGGAGTCCCACTAAAGAATATTTTAATAGCAAAGGCAAGCCTGATCCCATAATTCTACTCTGTTACCAGAGCTGAGTGAATACATTCCCATTCTTCATGTGTTACCCTGACTCAACTAGCTTGTTTTAGCATCAGAAATGAGACTAATTAAGACAACTTATTATTTCTCAGTAACGCAGTATGTTACTACACATACCAGGGAAACTTTAGAACCAGAGGCGTGCCATGCACTTGCTGAGGAATCTTTAGGAAGTGATTAAATTTCTTTGACTCCCAGTGTTCTTATTTACGAAAGTGAGGAGGACATTTGGATTTACGTTTAACAGACCTAGCATAGCCAAGATGGTGAGAACTCAATGTTTATGGATCTCTTCAGTTCTTTGATGCTGCAGATCTTGGCTTTTGCTTTCCATCTTCTCCATGGTATTTAGTCTTTGCAATTTACTTTGAAACTCAAACATGTGGAATAGAGTTTGTTCAATAAAGCAAAAGGAAGCATTGCTCAGTAAAGTATGACAAAGGAATTATGAGAACATTTTGATGTATGATGTGGAGCCTGGTACCATTGCTATCCATCTCGGAGAAGCAGGGTTCAGCATCTAGCTAGTGATAGCACCCATCAATCAGAAATGGTCTACATTGAATTGATCAGAAACATTAGGTGATCAATGAGGAAAGAGGCAGAACATTAAACAAATTTAGTTTTCCCAGCCTTATTTTCTGCTCCCGAATAAAGGACAAATTACAAGTATCCTGAGTAGTGAAAGAACATTAAGTCGGGCAGTTGTCTTTTAAGCCTCATTTATTCATAAAAGTCATGAGAGAAGTGTAGATCTTCAAAGCCAGAAACACTTTCAAATGCAAACTCAAGTGCTGCCCCAGCTAAGCAGAACAGCTCTCTTCGGTCACGTGTTTGCTTTTGCTTCCCCTTTCAATTTTATTTTCTTGTGCTTGAGACGGTCAACTAAAACAAAGTAGACTTTTTTAATGCAAAAGACATTGAAAATTGATATAATTAAAATAGAGAGGGAAATGATTATGAATTGAAGTTCAGTTACTCTGGGTGTGAACACAAATGCTTTCTTTCTCTACTTGACCTATGATGCCAACAGTGAAGCCCACAGCTGTCTAAGACTCAGGAATAGACATCCAAGTACTGTTTTGTACAAATTAATTAAGATTATTTGTAATATAGTCATGCAACATTGGAAAATAAATTCAATATATTATTTTATATTTTGAATGACATTTTTTTAAAGAGCTATGACCTGAGGTAATTACCGCACCCTGTAATTACCTCATATATTTTGTTCACTCTTGAGGTAAAATAGTTGCACTATATTCCATATTGAGCATCCTATTTTTCTAAGCAAAACTAAATTATTCTATGCACCATACATTTCTCCAAACCATATGTTTGCCCTTAAGATCAATAGGCGTAAACATTCTGCTGGGGCTGCCCAAAGGTTAATATATATAGGATTGAAGAATGCTGTTGCAGATTGATGGTGGATGAACTAGAAGACCTCTGGGGTCCTATGATTTCATGGCTGCAGAAGGGTGAAGCTGACATCATTGTTATTAATAGAGAAGATGGCTAAGAGCCCCATTGTTCTTTAAGCAATACAGAGTGAAGAATTTCTTTGTTCAGCAAAACTGCTCTGTGCAATGAGGAATAGTTTAAAAGCATTACACTGAGAGTTTGAAAATCTAGCTTCTATTCTTGCTGGTTCTCTAACTGGCAAAGCGACCTTAGCCAGCTCAATTAACCTCTCAGCATTTCCTTTCTTGCATATAAACAAGGGAACAATACCTACCTATTCTAAGTTTCAGGATTGTTTTCCAATTCAAGTGAGATAAAACATGTGGAAATGTTTTGGAGTGAGTTGTGCAGCATACAAATGGAAGTTAATAATCATTGCTAGGTCTGTTTATGACTCTTTTGCTTCCAGAGTCTGTCCTTGCTCAAAATGAGTCATTTCTCTTACTGCAATTACTGCAAGCTGATTGTGTGTGCATCTTTTCTCCTGGCATTCAGCAGCCACACCTCATCCATGCTTGATGTCTTATTTATGCATCCACAGTTCTTCTTTTGTTTACTTCTTATATGCTGGCTCACTCACGGTTGCATGTTTCTTAGGAGTTATTTAGCAACTTTTTCTCTCTATCTTTCTCTCTCCCTCTCTCTCTGTCTCTCTGTCTCTGTCTCTCTCTATATATATATATACACACACACAAATATACATATATACATATACACTTCCATTTGTATGATGCACAACGTATTCCAAAACATTTCCACATATTCCACATGTTTTTTTTTTTTTTTGTGTGTGTGTGTGTTTGTGTGTTTTCCATGGAATATGTATCTCTTCATATCAAAATGATTGGGATTTAGAACTATTGTATCTCACGTGTGCATGTATTACGATTTTAAACCACATGCTTCTTGGCAACATGGTATTGTAATTCACAGAGCTTCATATAATTCATAAGTGCCAATAATGAAATTAATAATGAAATTCGATATGATTATTATGATGATTCCATGTTTGAAACAGTCTTCCTCCCAAGATGGTTTTATACTGCTTAGTCCCTGAGAATGAGAATCAGAAACATTTCTCATAATTTTTCATATTTTCAAGGTCCTAAATTCAGCCTCCTTATCCACTTCTGTATCTCTGACTCCTGCTCTGAACAGGAGCATGGAATCAGAACATCAGAATTTGACCATGTACCTTAGAATATGAAGTTTTTATATCATTGACAGGAATGAAGGGATGCTGCCAAGGGGACAAAAGTAGAACAGGCCATTGATAAACATTTAGATATGAAGCAAGCTCTTCTAGAATGCACTTTGAATCCTGTCTACCCCAACAAGGCTTCATCCTTCCTCTCTCTAAGATAAAACTATCTGGCTCCAATTAGGGTGGCAAGATTATGAAGATCATCAGTAACTATGCTCAGTGTTGTGATGAAAATATCTGGCAAAACAACCAAAGAAAAGATGGTTTTATGTTTGATTTACAGTTCCAGTTTTCTATGGTAGAGATGGCACAGCAGCAGCAATGTAAGGCACCCGGTCACACTGCAGCCACAGTCTGGAAGCAGAGGTGGATGTTGGCTACCAATTCACTTTTTACTTAATTATTTCAGGATCTCAGTGCACAAAATGGTGCTGCCCTATAGATGTAACCAACCTTCTTATTAAATAAGAAACACAGAACCAATGCAAAGAAGAAAGCCAAGAGGTCAGAGCTAAGAGCTAAAACCTTACCCTTCCTCCTGCGGTGGTCCTACCTCTCCGAACCAGAGCTACCCCTATGTTAAAGTCTTTATATAGAGTTCCTGTTCTGCCTTCTCATTGGTTGTAAACCCAACCACATGACTGCCTCATCACGGCCTGTCTGTATAGGCCTCCATGTTTTCTATGATTGGTATTGAAATTAAAGGCATATGTATCCAATACTGTCTGTATCCCTGGACACACAGAGACTTACCTAGCTCTGCCTACCAAGTTCTGGGATTACAAGTGTATGCCACCACTGCCCTGCTTTCCTATGGCTTGCTAATAGCTCTGACCCCCGGACAACTTTATTTATTAACATACAAATAACATTTTAATACAAATAAAATATCACCATACTGCCCCAATTCAGGACTGGTTTTCACATCTCAATTAATTTAATCTGGAAACTCCTTTACCAACATGTCCACAGGTTTTATTATTAGGTGATTCTAGATTCTGCCATTCTGGTGATCATTAGTAACCATCATGGATGGAAGCAATGACCAAGCTAGACTAGGATAAAGCATGACTCATGAAAGGCAACCAGGAGAGAGAAAACGAACCTGCTGTTGCCATTGGTCATTAGCTGGTTTTCCTACCAAGGTTCTGCATCTTACTGCATTTAACTGATGGCCATTTCATCTAAACATTTGCTCCACTTGGTCAACAATACAAACCACAAGGAGGAATACACAGATGTCTGTTGTATACTATGGCTAAAACAGTGCAGTGGCTTGGATGCTGGGCTTTATGGGATTTTTAGTTTCCAACTTCATTTGTATGACCTAGAGAAATAGTAGAACAGGGAAATTATATTGAACACACCAGCAAAGGCCATTATATTTAGCTGAGATGTAGCCTCACTTTTTTTTCAATATTTCCAATTAAAATGATCATAAATTGATATTTTAAAACATAAAACATATACACATATTCACGAACTTCTGATGTTTCTATTCATGAGCCTTGATCATTTATAAGTGTTGTTTTAAAATTAGGTTACACACATTATCTCATCCAACACTGGCCATTTATTTATAGAGAAAACTTTAAAGTATTTTCAAATCCCACAGTAAGCATATACAGTGTCCCTGCTGAACAAAAGCACACCAGAACTTCTCAATCCACTATTACTGAAACTTGGTGCCCATTGATCAAGTCATATGCTAAATTATTATTCTAGATCACTCTGTGAATATATCTTTACATGTTCTCAATACTGAAGGCAATAGTCAATCAATAAGGCACAGTGCCATCCACAATGGGGGTGGGGCTCAGGTCAGAACACACATACACTGTAGTAGTTTTCAATATGTATTTTATAGTTAATTATTTGCTGTTGCCACATGGATGAAGCAGACTTTATTTGATCTTAATCTTATTCAATAAGAGAGGGTTATCATGATCAGTTTTACTGACAGAAACCTTTCCTCCATCTTCAATTATTAGTCTGTATGTAAAAGGGTTCCAGTAATAAGCAGTTCTTCTTAAAATAGACCATTTAAGTGGGAGATCATCTCTTTTGTCAACAGAAATGATTATAATTACTTCATAGGTGATCTAGATGTCAGGTAAGAAATGCTTTGTTTTAAATAAATATTTTAGATCATGGTCATAACATGGAACTATCTTAAGAGATGAGGCAGCTCAATATTAAGACACTGTAAAAGTGTCTCTTTGCCGGGGCCGTGTCTCAGGTGACAGCCCCTTAATTTGCCTTCCACCATGACCCATCATCTCTTCTCTAAATGACAAATATGTTCCCTGGAATGAGAAATAACCATTGCTCCCAAGGCTAACTCCTTCAACATGATTTTGCTTCTCCATTCCTCTTACCCTGAAGCACAATCATCACATTCACATATTTAAGATAGAATTCTGGGTGCTCTACATTCCTTTCTCACATAGTCTTCTGTTTTGAATAACTCCAAAATTTCTTTTTGTTTCTCATACTCACTGTCAAATAGGACATAATTTCATGTTTATACTGTGCTACTATTTTGATGATTATGTGATAAATTTGCTTTTAGAGCCATTTAACTTCAGAACAAAATTAAGAAGAAAGCACAAGATGTCCCTATACATTCCATTTTGCCAAATGCACACTCAGCCTCTTTCTTTATCAACACTCCAGACCAGAGTGTACACATTTATAATTGATAGCTCTTCTCTGACACATCAGTATCATCCCAGGTCTATAATTTACATTAAAATTCTTGCTATTTTGTCCCAGGTTTTGTCAAATATGAAATAACATCTGGACACCATTAGATGTCAAAAAACCATAGTTTCATGGTCTTAAAAATTATTTTTCCTGCTTATTCATTTTTTTGCCTTAAACTATCTATTCATTCTATAGTTCTTCCAGTTTATAATCATGTATTGATTGTATATATACCTCTTTATACCATTTTTAAAGATGTGCTGTGCTTCCTGTAAGAATATTAATCTTTCTGATGCACAGCTTAGTCAGAATTTAATCACTAGTGTTATTTTCATTGCTCCCAGTGTAAAACATATTAGTGATGTAAAAGTCCTTGAAGGATTTGTGTTTGCCTCTTTTCCTTCCTTTCATGTTACTTACTGCATCCCATCTGTCTGCAATACTTAAGTGCTTATAGTCCACTCAGTGAACCCTCTTGTGTCTTGACTATGGATATTTCATGTTTCTTTTATTTTTTCCCCTTACTAGGAGTGCTATCATCCCTCCCAATAACTAGAAGCATTACAATTATTTCTAAAATTTCAACACAGAAATCCATTCATCCAGAGAAATCCAAAGAACTCTAAAACTGTGAGCTCATATGCAGCATCTGGCATTCGGTCTCTTCACCATGGTACCAGAAAATTCCACTAAAAACATTTGCTATGTCATACATTACTCAGCAAAGTTCTTAGAGGCCACCATTTCTCCAGTACCTAACATAAGGGTATCTGATTTCCACATTGACCAATTCTTCTTTGGTTTGAGGGAAATTCAAAGGGCTACTGGTATAAAATAAATTAGTTTAATCAATTTGCTAACAAAATCAAGGTAAATATTATGAAGTCATCCTTGTATCTTAATATCATTTAACACTTAAGTAAAAATTCTGAATTAGAATTTGATTTCCACCTGACTTTACCTCTTTACTACAAAATAATGAGACTTTTCAGTAAACAAATATAGAGTCATAAAAGTATTTTTTTTTCATTCTTTTATTTATTTTTTTCATTGGCTCATTTTATAGGAAGTCTTATCAGGTTTTCAATCCAAGTGAGAAAATATGCTTAAATTGTAAAGTTGCTTATTTTGTATTTTAGTTTTAGAAGTAAACAGATGATTATAAATCTAGGTATTAAGGAGATACAATAACTAAATGAAGGAGCCAAGTGAAATTTTCTATGAAAATTGCTAAAATTTGCCAGCATTCTTCCTCAGTTCATTGAGATGCTTGAGTGCTGAATGTTCTTCCCTTTGACACTGAAAACTTCTTTGTGATGAATGAATGTTTCCCTACAGCAGTGGGATCTCAGTAACTTGCCTCTGTATGTGATATATTATTTATCACTATAAATCTAAAGAGTATCTTTTTAAAATATAGTTTACCATAACATTAGTCATGTAAGGAATTTGAAAAAACAATTTTATCCCCAAACACCCATAGGAAACATTACCTTTGCCCTTTAGAAATTTAAAACCCATCAATACTATGTTAAAGGATTTGTTAAAATTTATGGGAAAAGTTGTTTAATGTTGCCTATCCTCCAAAAGTAGTTGATTTGACAACTTTTTTCCTACTACTGTTATACCTCATCCCATGTCTTGAGTTCCATGACCTATGCAAGGGGGAAAGCTTACTTTGCTCGTTATTTACTATGTGATCTTAACCACATTTCTAATATCCTTGAGCCTGATTTTTTTTTAAATTTTGAGAGAAAATTAAAAACATGTTTCATTAGTGTGATAATTTCATATAACAAATTTTGATCATATTTATCTATCCTTCACCAACTTTTCCCAGATGCATCCCCCTCCATTTTTATCCTACCCTGTAGCTAGAGTTTTCCTGCCTGGCCCATGGTCAGGGCAAATCTCTCTCTCACCCGCCAGTCCCACAGCCACTCAGACCCGACCAAGTAAACACAGAGACTTATATTGCTTACAAACTGTATGGCCGTGGCAGGCTTCTTGCTAACTGTTCTTACAGCTTAAATTAATCCATTTCTATAAATCTATACCTTGCCATGTGGCTTGTGGCTTACCAGGATCTTCACATGCAGCTTGTCATGGTGGCGGCTGGCAGTGTCTCCCTCACCCAGCTTCCTGTTCTCTCAATTCTCCTCTTTTGTTAGTCCCGCCTATACTTCCTGCCTGGCCACTGGCCAATCAGTGATTTATTTATTGACCAATCAGCAACACATTTGACATACAGACCATCCCACAGCACTACCCAGCTGCACATTAATTTTTTCTTTTTATTTTATTAATAAATTTTCTATTCATTTTACATACCAACCACAGATGCTCCCTTCCTCCTTCCTCCTACTCCCAAGCCTTCCTACCTAACCCACACCCATTCCCAACTACTCTAAGGCAAGGACTCCCATGGGGAGTTAGCAGAATCTGATACATTCAGTTGAGGCAGGTCCAAGCCCCTCCCCCAGCACCAAGGCTGCGTAAGGTGCCCCACCATAGGCACTGGGCTCCCAAAAGCCTGCTCATGTACCAGTGACAGATCCTGATCCCACTGCCAGAGGGCTCCTTAAACAGTTCAAGTTAAACATTAGTCTTGCCTATGCAGAGGGCCTAGTCCAGTCCCATGGGGGATCCACAGCTATTGGTCCACAGTCCATGAGTTCTCACTAGTTTGGTTTGGTTGTCTCTGTACATTTCCACATCATGATCTTGATGTCCCTTGCTCATAGAATCCTTCTTCTCTGTAGTCAGAAGTTTTCCAGTGTCCTGGCTGGCTGGCGGTCGGGACAAATCTCTCTCACTTGTGTCTACCAATTAAGTACATAGAGGCTTATATTAATTATAACTGCTTGACCCTTAGTTCAGGCTTATTACTGACTATCTCTTACACTTAAAATTAACCCACAATTCTTATTTATGTTTAGACATATAGCTTAGTACCTTTTCTCAGTTCTGACTTGTCATGTTGCTTCCTCTGTGTCTGGCTGGCAACTCCCTGAATCAGTCCTTCCTCTTCCCAGAATTCTCCTCATCTGCTTGCTCCACCTATACTTCATGCCTGGCTACTGGCCAATCAATGTTTTATTAAACCAGTGTACAAAGGCATTATCCCTTAGCATTTCTCTCTCATTGACTGGACTCCTGGAGGTTGGCTTGGTGCTTAGTTGTAGATTTCTGCATCTGCTTTCATCAGTTACTGGATGAAGGCTCCCCAGTTTGCTCCTGGAGATCTCATCTATTTCTCCTTTGCAGGGTGATCCACTAGTCCCTCTTAGGATCTTCATTGTTAGTTGGCTTCTCTAGAGCTGTGGGTTGTAGTCTGGTTATTCTTTGCTTTATATCTAGTATCCATTTATGAGCAAGTGCACACCATGTTTGTCCTTCTGAGTGTGGGTTACCTCACACAGGAAGATATTTTCTAGTTCTGTCCATTTGCTTGCAAATTTCATGATGTCATTGTTTTTACTTCTGAGCAGTACTCCATTGTATATATGTGCCACATTTTCTTTATCCATTCTTTAATTGAGGGGCATCTAGGTTGTTTCCAGGTTCTGGCTATTACAAATAATGCTACTATGAACATAGTTGAGCATGTGTCCTTATGGTATGACTGAGCATTCCTTGGGTATATGGTCAAGAGTTGCATAGCTGGGTCTTAAGGTAGATTGATTCCCAATTTTCTAAGAAACCACCATACTGATTTCCAAAGTGGCTGTACAAGTTTGCACTCCCACCAACAGTGGAGGAGTGGTCCCCTTGCTCAGCATCCTCTCCAACATAGGCTGTCATCAGTGTTTTTAATCATAGCCATTCTGATAGGTGTAAGATGGTATCTCAGTGACATTTTGATTTGCATTTCCTTGATGACTAAGGATATTAAGCAATTTCTTAAATTTCTTTCAGCCATTTGAGGTTCTTCTGTTGAGAATTATCTGTTTAGCTCTATAGCCCATTTTTTTAAATTGGATTGTTTGATACTTTGAAATATGTCTATTTTCTTGAATTCTTTATATATTTTGGAGATCAGTCCTCTGTCAGATGTGGGGTTGGTGAAGATCTCTTTCCATTCTGTAGGCTGTCATTTTGTCTTATGGACCTTGTCCTTTGCCCTACAGAAACTTCTCAGTCTCAGAAGGTCCCATTTATTAATTGATGCTTTCAGTGTCTGTGCTACTGGTGTTATATTTGGGAAGTGATTTCCTGCGCCAATGCATTCAAGACTACTTCCTACTTTCTCTTTTATCAAGTTCAGTGTAACTGGATTTATGTTGAGATCTTTGATCAACTTGGACTTGAGTTTTGTGCAAGGCAGAATATATGGATCTATTTGCAATCTTTTACATGTTGACATCCATTTATGCCAACATCATTTGTTGAAGATGCTTTCTTTTGTCCATTGTACAGTTTGGCTTCTTTGTCAAGTATTGGGTGTTCATAGGTGTGTGGATTAATGTCAGGGTCTTCAAGTAGATTCCATTGGTCCACATGTTGGCTTTTATGGCAGTATCAAGCTGTTTTTATTACTATAGCTCTATAGTAGAGCTTGAAGTCAGGAATGGTGATGCCTCCAGAGGTTGCTTTATTATACAGGAATCTTTTAGCTATCCTGGGTTTTTTGTTTTTCCATATGAAGTTGAGTATTGTTCTTTCCAAGTCTGTGAAGAATTGTGTTGGGATTTTGATGGGGATTGCACTGAATCTGTAGATTGCTGTTGGTAAGATTGCCATTTTTACTAAGCTAATCCTACCTATCCATGAGCATGGGAGATCTTTCCATTTTCTGATATCTTCTTTGATTTCTTTCTTCAGAGATTTAAAGTTCTTATCATACAGGTCTTTCACTTGCTTAGCTAGAGTTGCCCCAAGGTATTTTATGTTATTTGTGGTTATTTTAAAGGGTGATGTTTCTCTGATTTCTTTCTCAGACCATTTATCATTTGTATATAAGAGGGCTACTGAATTTTTGAGTTAATCTTGTATACTGGCACATTACTGAAGGTGTTTATCATCTATAGGAGTTCCCTGGTAGAATTTTTGTGGTCACTTATGTATAATATTACACTATCTACAAATAGTGAAAGTTTGACTTCTTCTTTTCCAATTTCTATCCCCTTGATATCCCTTTGTTGCCTTATTGCTCTAACTAGAACTTCAAGTACTATATTGAATAAATATGACAAGAGTTGACAGCTTTGTATTGTTTCTGATTTTAGTGGAATTGTTTTGAGTTTTCCTCCATTTAGTTTGATGTTGGCGGTCGGCTTGCTGTAAATTGCCTTTATTATGTTTAGATATATTCTATGTATTCCAGATTTCTCCAGGAGTTATCATGAATGGATGTTGGATTTTTTCAAAAGCTTTTTCAGCATCTAATGAGATGATCATGTGTTTTTTTTCTTTCAGTTTGTTTCTATAGTGTATTACATTAGCAGATTTTCATATGTTGAACCATCCTTGCTTCTCTGGGATGAAGCCTACTTGGTTATGGTGAATGTTTTTGCTGTGTTCTTGGATTTGGTTTGATAATATTTTGTTGACTATTTTTGCATCAGTGTTCACGAGGGAGAGTGATCTGTAATTCACTTTCATTGTTTCATCTTTGTGTGGTTTGGGTATCAGGACAACTGTAGCCTCACGAAAAGAAATAGTAATATTCCTTCTGTTTCTATTGTGTGGAACACTTTGAAGAGTATTGGTATTAGCTCTTCTTTGAAAATCTGGTAGAATTCTACACTGAAACCATCTGGTCCTGGTTTTGTTTTGTTTTGTTTTGTTTTTTGGTTGGGAGAACTTTAATGACTCTTTCTATTTCCTTATGGGCTATTGGTATATTTAAATTGTTTATCTGGTATTGATTTAACTTTGGTATGTAGTACCTATCCAGAAAATTGTCCATTTCGTTTAGATTTTCAAGTTTTATGGAGTACAGATTTTAAATTATGACCTGATGATTCTCTGGATTTCTTTGCTGTCTGTTGTTATGTCTCCCTTTTCATTTTTTATTTTGTTAATTTGAATGCTCTCTCTCTGCCTTTTGGTTAGTTTGGATAGGGCTTGTCTATTTTGTTGATTTTCTCAAAGAACCAACATATTTTATTAGTTTGAGTATTTCATGTAACATATTTTGATCATATTTATCTATCCCTCATCAACTTTTCCCAGATCCATCCCCCTCCATCCCTAATCTACCCAACTTTGCATTATTTTTTTTTAAATCTATCAATATCAGTTTGTTCTTCCCAAACATTTTTGGATATGTGGCCTTCCACTGGAGCATGGTTGATTTACCATGGGTACACTCCTAGGAAAAAGTAACAATCCCTCTTCTAGTAGCTAACGATTGGTGATAGCTCCTTGAGTAGGTTCTGGACTGCATGCCTTCTTCACTTTTCTATGCTGGTTTTTATTCTGGCTTGGTGTAAAGCAGGTCTTGTGCATGCTGTCACAACTGTGGTGACTTCATGTATATGACTTCCCTGTTATGTTCATAAGACACTTTTCCTGTAGTCATTCACCACCTCTGGCTCTTGCACTTTTCCCACCCCCTTTACAAAGTATCTTAAACTCTGTGGCAGAATTACATTGTCTTTGTTTATTTATAGTTCAACATTTGTATTAATAAAATTCAGATTTCCCTATTTATTTTACAGTCTGTCTGCTTTCTCATCATTGCAAAAAAATATAGAATGAATGACTACAAATGCTTACATATGCATTATTTTCTACAAATGCTATTTTATCATTCCTCTTTAAATTTATAGTCATAAAATCACTCATAAAACTAAATGTGCATCTTCCTACATGTATACTTTCTGGTAAGTACTCAATAAACTTTTTCTCCCTTTCCCTGACACTCAGGCTATTTTTCTAAGGATCCATGAGCAGGGTTTGACTCACAACTTCTGGTTTGGTCATAATGGGAATATCTTCTTCCTTTATTAGGTAGTGGTGGTTGCACTCTGAAGCCACTGCCTTGGTTGGTACTCTTACCAAGTGTGAAATTTGTTTTATTTCTCCACATGACCTTCAATCTCTAATTCAGATAGAAACACATATTGTTTCCAATAAAAGATTTTAAATTAAATTTGAATGTTCTATGGTCTGTGACTATGGTGAGTTAATGGAACTCATCGTCCCTCTCTTTTGCTTATTTTCCTACTGAAACATTTTATCTTCTCAAACTTTAATATTTAGTACACATGTAAATTCACTATGATCTTCTCAAGTATTATGACTGACACTTTCTGAGGATAGAAAGTATTTTTCATTTCTGATGTTGATAGCAGTTGATAAATGCACACAATTTCTATTTGTCTTACTATTTTTCCACTTATCTTTTTGTAATTGATCATAATTTTGGAGATAACAATGAACAAGAACTTAGTATTTCCACTTTACTAGAAGAGAAGTGGAATTAAATCAATTTTCATTTTTATACCACTAAGGGCTAGATTTACAATCCACTTGAGTAGATTTAAACACACACACATCTCTACAAACTATTCTCTTATTCTTGGAATTTAACATAATATTCCCAAATTTCTGTACACAAGTATATCCAGTCTTATTTCTGTTCATTTTTTATTTGGTGCTTTAACTTTCTCCTCCATTCTTCAGCCCTCTAATACTGCAGTGATCCCAGTTAAATAGACTAGGGGCAAATGTATCATGTTTTCTCTCATTTTTTGTCATTCTTAAAATAGAGGATTTGTATCTAATAAAGGGCATTGTTTTTCTATACAACCATAGAAACAAGATCTGTAGTATACAATGAGTTTCAGAATTTATATGATTTTGAAAGAAGAATGGAAAATATATATATATTTGTATTTGTCTCCTCCACTCACAAAAACACTTTTGATTTTATTTTTCCTCCAGAATATTCAGAAGCAAGTTTTATGTATATGGTATATTAAAATGATACATTTTTCCCCTTACTACTCTGTAAAGGTATCTCCAATCCAAACAAATATGAGGAACTTCATAGGGTATTTTGTTGACAAAAACTTATATGAGTATATAAGGTATTAAAGTTAGTGGTTATACAATGAGGCATTTTATAAAGTGGCATGAGTTTAATACTCTGATTAATAATTCATCTTTGTGAAAGCAATAGCTAAACTTTTACTTGAAATAAGATAGCTTATAGCAGCAATAGTCATTCAAAAATAATTAAGAATTGTTATAAACTATTAACTGTATTTTCAATCTATGCTGTCTTTGACCTAACCAAATATTTGAATTATTATATTTTTTAATTAACAAAATAAACATCATAATAAACCTTAACAAATAACTTTTCTGTTACATTTTTGTTCTTTTAAAATCTATTTTGCATATATTTATTGTGTATGAATACCTGTGGAGGACACAGGTGAAATTTAAGGAGTGTGTTACCCTCTACCACGTGGGTTCTAGGGGTTAAACTCATACGATCTGTCTTGACAGCATGCATTTTTAGCTATTCAACCATCTTGCAGGCACACAGTTGCTCTTTTGACTGGTATCAAATATAAATCCATCTGTCCTATCCTTATGATCTTGGCTTTGACTAATTTTCTGCCTTTTCCTGGAATTTCTCATTTTACTTCTGAGACAATCCTTCTTCCTCATGCTTCATCCTTCAGTTTTACGTAAATGAAGTTTTTCTTTTCTCATCTTTCTGCCCAGTAAAATAAAAGCAACTCCTCAAATTTTCCATGACAGTCATTTCTAATAGGCAATGTATATTTCATCTGCTTGATCATTTACCTTTAATTAAATGCTCCAGAAAAACACACCCCCTTTCATTTACTGGCATGTCCCATTTTTCGAGTCCCACCAATCCTACTAATCTACTGTCTGTACAATGGTGTCATTGCACAGCGTATAAAGATAGAAATTAAGCATCTAATCTTACAATCTCACAGTTTAATGAAAAAACATATAAATAAATCAAATGTTAAGGGTTAATATTTATTCTAGGACAATAAATAATATTGGTGTCCATTAGCCAGAATTTCAAAAGACTAGAACAAAAATTCTTCCAAAACATCTTTGGTAAAAGATAGAACATTTACCAAAATCTTTTAAAGTAACCAACCATATAAAACTAGCCATTTTTACCATAATGTTTAAAATCTCCTTGTCATCATAAACGGATACAATGTGATGTCTTTACACTTCAGTCTTAGAAATATTCAAGAACAATTTGTATAAATGAAGTACTGTGCAGAAGAGAATAATGACTAAGATGGAACCATTATATTTTAAAGTATTTATTAAAAATGCATAATTGTAATTGTCAATTTAATTTATATTTTTTCATTGTACGTTTCAATGTGTGTCAAATCTGTTTGATGGTTAGCCTCATGGTAAACTTAATTTTTTTTTCTTAGCAATACATAGGAGATTAGTAAAGTACATCTCTGGGGTTCATTTGGGAGTAGTTCAGATACAACTGGATTAGAACTTGAGTTTCCTGAACAAGGTATGTATTGGTGTAAATATTAAGGCCACTCCACGTAGTTAAAAGGAGATTTATTTAATGGCGTAACTTACAAATTAAGGGATAGGTAGGTCGCGGGGTTTGGGGAAGGTGTATCACAGTCCAGCGGTGTTCTCTGGAGCTCTGCTTGATCCACCTCCACCATCCAGGGTCCCGGAGCAGAGCGCGCCCGCCGATCCAGATCCAGGCACCTCCCTTGGCCCTGCCTTGTAGGCATGACAGTTGCCAAGTCTCAATGGGGGTTGGAACTTCCAGATCAAAGCTGGAAAGGCTACCCACTACAGGTATGAGTGCCTCTAAGGATTCATAATTCAATGCTATCATTGGGAAGTGGAAATACAGGGGCTTGCCTTAGAATAACTATGTTCTGCACTTGGGTACCACGTTCTGCTTTGGTTTCTTCTGCCATTCTCCATTTCTGTTATTTTTGGTTGCACGATATGAAATACTCTGTTCCACAATCCTTCCTGCCACAACAGACTGATACTTCTGGATATGTGATCCAAAAAAAACTTCTCTTTTATTAAGCTGTTTCTATATTGTATTTTGTCACAACAATTAGAAAAGTAGAAATATATAAAAGAACCCACACTGTCACAACACTAACTCTTCTATCTCCTTTTTTTTTAATTTTGTAATTATATTTATGTAAGAGGAAATTTAGCAGTATACATTTAACCCAGTTTAGTGGCAAGTTATTTGGCCTTTGCATTTTCCAGCTTGGTACTTGGTACTGCCACCAGCTGAGCCAGAGCCCCCTTGTCTTCCGAGTTAACCTGTGTGAAGGCAACAGCCATGCATGTCTTCCTGTGGACCAGCTGCCCCAGGTTGGCCTTTCCCTTGATGATGTATGTACTGGGGGACCTCTATCTTTCCACACAGGGCAGACAGGAAGACCACCAGCTCCATGGGGTCTACATCATCAGCAATCACCATCAGCTGAGCCTTCTTGTTCTGCACCAAGGTAGTGACTGTTGACTCTTGCTCCAACCACAGGTGGTTTCTTGGTTGAGATGTCCCTTTTGCCAGCAGTTTTCTTCTCAGTGCAGGTCAACAGCCTTCACTTCTGTTCGTCTCTGCTCTGTACTTATTGGCAAGCTTAACCAGCTGGATAGCTGTCTGCGGATCCAGGGCCTGGGTGAACTGCTTAATGGCAGGAGGTACTTTGAGCCGCTAATAGATGGCTCCTTGTTGCTGCAGCGTGATGCAGCGGGACCATTTGACCAAGCCTGTGAGATCGCTTTTGGACTGGATGACCTGCCCAATGCCGAAGTTCTTAGGTCTTTTCTCAGTCAAAGGAATAACCACTCTTTTGGCCTTCTGTTTCTTCAAGATGGAAGTGGATGGGGCCACTTCTTCCTTTTGGCCTTCTTTCCTTTAGGCATCTTGATTGGCCAGAGGAGAGAGCTCTTTGATCTTCTTAATTGACAAGTACTTCTCATGGCTTCCCTGATTAGGAAAATAATATACACTCAGGTAAACCCCCTTCTCTGCAGACTGCCAACAGTCCCCAAGAGCCCCCCCTCCCCAGGTTATCCCCAACAGCACCCTACCAGTACCCCATCAGCATATCACAGCGCACAACTACCTCGGAAGCCCCTTGCTCCACCAGAGGACAAACTGACACCCAAAGACTCAGGAAAGCACCCTGCCCGTAGTCCACCAATCTGGGCCCACATATTTAGTGGAAACCCCCTGTCCCAGCAGAAGTCATACTGACTGCCAGAACCCTAGATATGCTGGTTGCTAGTGGCCCTCTACTACATTCTCAGTGCTTGCCCAGCCCCTCCCACAACCTGGCCCTCCCCTCCTTGTTACTATATTGTGGCTCCCAACTACAGCAGAGGCACCCTGCTGGACCAGAGATCATTTTGGCCACCACAACCATAGGTAACCCACCCACCTCAGCACTGCTCCCACTCAGTGCCCACCCAGCCTATCCCTGTGACTTTCTTCCTCAGGATTATTGGCTGCATTGGTTCACAAGAGTAGAGGGAGAAGAAGCCAGAAACAGGGTCAGGATGACTGACTATGGCAGAGACAGCTCTCTGGGAGATAGACTTCAGTGAATCAGTTCAACATTTTTCTAGAGTATATGGAATCTATAGGATTGGGGAGCCTGGGGACAAACCCTAATTCACATTAAGTAGTATGGTTTTATGATAAGACTACTAACACAAGTCTTAATTATCGTATGTACAGCAAGGGAGCCTTCTAGCAGGAATCAATGCCAAGGGTCAAGCTAAAGACAAATCAGGCATCTGGCTTACAGACAGCTTTCAGATAAATTCAGTCCTCCAGGCCCAGGAACATTCTCCAGATAAGGCATATAGAGACAGGAAATTCCACTGAGGAAGGAGGGAGACTTCATGTTGCCAAGCTTTTTGAAAAACTGCTAGGCTGTGATAGACTGTAACTTCTGACCAGCCATCAAGGCCTTCCCACATTTTCCCAGTAGCCTCATGCCTTCTCATTACCATATCCTGGCCCCCAACTCCTCAGAGGACCTCCAGCTTGACCAGAAGTCACAATAGCCACCTCAGATTGGTTAGAGACCCTCTACTCAACCACAGGTCATTCCAGCAAGAAAGCAAGAGAGGGAACAGAAACCAAGGGTAAAAAACACTGATCCTACAAAGACAAAATCAGAAATAGCACCTAGACCTATAATTACCCCAAATGCAGATGCCTAGATGTGAGCATAAGAACAAAATCAGCAAGAGCCAATGCAATATGTCACCACCAGAGTTTAGCTATCCTACTACAAAAAGCCCTGAATATTCCAACATAGCTGAGGCATAAGAAAAAGATCTTTAAAACAATTTTATGAAGATACTAGAGGTCCTTAAAAAGAAAAATCAGTAAAACCCTTAAAGAGAGCCAGGTTTAAAAAAAAAGTTGAAGAAAATGAATAAAACTGTTCAAGACCTAAAAATGGAAATAGAAGCAATGAAGAATACACAAACTCAGAGAACTCTGTAGATGGAAAATGTAGGTAATCAAACAAGAACTATAGACACAATCATCATCAAGAGACTACAAAAGATGGAATGAACATACAATAAAAGGTCAAAGAAAATATGAAATCTAAAAAATTGCTGACACAAACATCCAGGAAATCTGGGAAATGATAAAAAACCCAAACCTAAGAATAACAGGAATAGAAAAAGGAGGAGGAGGAGGAGGAGGAGGAGGAGGAGGAGGAGGAGGAGGAGAATCATCCCAGCTAAAATACCCAGAGCATACCTTTAACAAAACAATCATGGAAGAAAATTTTCCTAACCTAAAGAAGGAGAAGCATATAAAGGTACAAGAAGCTTATAGAACACAAAATAGATCAGACAAGAAAAGAAAGTCTTCTTGCCACATAATAATCAAAACACTAAACATATAGAACAAAAAAGAATATTGAAAGCTGCAGAGGACAAGTAACATATGAAGGCAAACCTATTAGGAGTACACCTGACATCTCAATGGGAACTCTAAAATCCAGAAGGGGCTGGACAGATGTCCTGCAAATTCTAAGAGATCACAGATGGCAGCTCAGCAAAATGTTCAATCACCATGAATGGAGAAAACAAGTTATTTTTAATGACAAATTCATATTTTAACAACTCTATCCACAAATCCAGCTGTACAGAAGGTAGATGAAGGAAAACTCCAACCCAAGGAGGTTAACTACACCTGTAAAAACATAGGAATTAATAATCTCACACAAGCAAAACCACACATGCATGGTCTTCTCTCTCTCTCTCTCTCTCTCTCTCTCTCTCTCTCTCTCTCTCTCTCTCTCTCTCTCCTTCCTCACCATTGCCAACAACAACAAAATAACAAGAATTAACAATTATCAGTCACTGATAACTCTCAATATCAGTGGACTCAATTCCTAGATAAAAAGAACAGAGTAACAATGGATGCAAAAACATCATCCATCCTTCTACTGTATACAAGAGGCACATTTCAACATCAAAGATAGACATTACCTCATAGTAAAGGGCTGGAAAAAGAATTTCCAAGCTAATGGACCTAAGAGACAAGCTGTTGTAGCTACTCTAATATCTAAAAAAAAATAGACTTCAAACCAAGATTAATCAAAAAAGACAGGGAAGGACATTTCATACTCATCAAAGGAAAGATCCAATGAGATGATCTTTCAATACTTAACATCTATTCCACTAATACAGGGGCAACCATATTTGTAAAGGAAACATTACTAAAGCTTAAATCATTGACACTCATATATTGCTAGTAAGACACTTCAGTAACCCACTCTAAACAACAGACAGGTCATTCAGACAAAAACAAAACAGAAATACGGAGCTAACACATTATGAACTAAATGGACCTAACATAGCTATAGAACATTTCACTAAATACAAAAGAATATGCTTTCTTCTCAGAACCTCATGGGACATTTTCCAAATTTTACCACATACTAGGTCACAAAGCATGTTTCAACAGATACAAGAAAATTGAAATAACCTCCTGCATCCTATTACATCACCATGAATTAAAACTGGATTTCAACAACAGAAACAAAGAGAAAGCCTACAAATTCATGGAAACTGAACAACTCTCAATGAAAGATTGCTGGTTAAGGCAGAAATAATATTTTGTGTTCCCCAAAATATTGTGCATGCTAATAAACTTATCTGGGGTCAGAGAACAGCCACAATAATAAACATAGAGGTTAGGCAGTGGTAGCACACAACTTTCATCCTAGCATTCCAGAGGTAGAAATCCCTCTGGATATCTGTGAGTTCAAGGCCACATTGGAAACAGCCAGGCATGGTGACTCACGCCTTTAATCCCAGAAAGCAAGCCTTTAATCCCAAGGAGTGATGGTAGAAGGCAGAAAGATATATAAGACGTGAAGACTAGAAACTAGAAGCATTTATCTGGTTAAGCATTCACGCTTTTGAGAAGCAGTTCAGCTGAGATTTATTTGGATAAGGACTTAGAGGCTTCCAGTCTGAGGAAACAGGATTACCTGAGAAACTGGTGAGGTGAGGTAGCTGTGGCTTGTTCAGCTTCTCTGATCTTCTAGCATTCACCGCAATAACTGGCCTCAGGTTTTATTTTATTAATAAGACCATTTAAAATTCATGCTACAATTCAATGAAAATGAAAGGACAACATACTCGAACTTATGAGACACATAAAAGCAGTGCTAAGAGGAAAGTTCATAGCACTAAGTGAATGCATAAAAAAATTGGAAACATCTCATACTAGCAACTTAACAGCACACCTGAAAGCTCTAGAATAAAGATGTCCCCAGAAATCCACAAAGACACCTTCATGATAGACTACTGTCAATGGTTGAGAGAATGCCCGGGCTGACCTACTCTGGTGGTCAGATGGCAGAACACCCTAACTGTCATGATAGAACTCTCATCCAATGACTGATGAAAGCAGATGCAGAGATCCATGGCCAGGCCCCCGGTGGAGCTCCAGGAGTCCAATTGGCATCGGCGAGAGAGAGGAGGAATTACATGAGTAAAAGAGATATTGAGACCATGATTGGAAAAAGGACAGGGACAAATAGCCAAACTAGTGGAAACATATGAACTGTGAACCAATGGCTGAGGAGCCCCCATGGAACTGGACTGGGCCCTCTGGATAAGTGGGACAGTTGATTAGCTTGAACTGTTTGGGAGGCCCCCAGGCAGTGGGACCCAGACCTATCTTTGGTGCATGAGCTGGCTTTTTGGAGCCTAGGGCCTATGCTGGGACACTTTTCTCAGCCTTGGTGTAGGGAGGAGGGGACTGGATCTGCCTCAACTGAGTCTGCTGGGCTGGGCTGACTCCCCAGGGGAGACCTTGCCTTGAGGGGGTGGGAGTGGGGGGCAGATTGGGGAGAGGCCTGGGGGGGGAGAGGATGGAGGACAGGGGAATCCGTGGCTGATATGTAAAATTAAATTAATTGTAAAATAACCAAATAAATAAATAAATAAATAATAAAAAGAAAAAAAAAGAAGAAGAAGCAAGCTCACCCAAGAAGAGTAGACATCAGGAAATAATCAAACTGAGGGCTGAAATCCGTAAAAAAGAAAGAGAATAAGCAAGAATCATTGAAACAAAGGGCTGTTTCTTTGAGAAAATCTACAAGATCGACAAACCCTTATCCAAACTAAATAAAGACAGAGAGAATATTGAAGTTAACAAAATCAGACAGGAAAGGTAGACATAATAACAGATACCAAGTAAGTCTAAGAATCATTAGGTTATACTTTAAAAGTCTGTATTCCACAAAACTGGAAAATCTAAAAGAAGTGGTTAATTTTCTTGATAGATAGGACTTACCAAAGTTAAATCAAGATCAGATAAACAATTTAAAAAGACCTATAAGGAAACAGAATCACTCATTAAAATTCTCCCAACCAGGAAAAGCCCAGGGCCAGATGGATTTAGTGCAGAATTCTACCAGATGTTCAAATAAGAGTTAAAGACAATGCAACTCATTTTTTCCACAAAATAGGAACAGAAGGAACACTGCCAAATTCATTTTATGAGGCCCCAGTCACTCTGACACCCAAACCACACAAAAACTCAACAAATAAAGAGAATTATAGACCAATTTCACTCATGAACACCTTTGCAAAAATACTCATTAAAATACCTGAAAACTGAATTCAAAAGCACATCAAGATCATCAACCATGATCAAGTAGACTTGATCTAAGAGAGACAGGGAAGGTTCAACATACAAAAATCTGTCAATGTAATCCACTATATAAACAAACTGAAAAAAAAAAAACACATGATCATCTCATTAGATGCTGAAAATTCATTTGACAAAATCTAACACCCCTTCATGATGAAAGTCTTGGAGAGATTAGGGAATCAAGGGACATACCTAGACATAATAAAGGCAATTTATGGCAAGCCTACAGCCAATATAAATTTAAATGGAGGCATCGTTTCACACTTGTTAGGATGCCTAATTTGAAAAATAAATATGGAAACAAAAAGTTACTTATCATTGGCAAGAATGCTGAGATTTCAGAATGATTGAGCTCCATCAATAGGAAGATAATGTTCATCCATTGTGTGAAATTTAGTAGTAGGGGCAATGTATTCTTTTTGTGTAAATTTGCTTATCTTTTTGATATGTACAGTTGTACATAATACTGTCTGTCTGGGTCTTTCTGCTGACTTTCCCTGTGTTGAGCCACAGGTTTCCTGTTGAGAGCTTGAAATAAACCATAGTGGCCAAATGTATATCATGGGTTGTGTTAGCTTCTCCAGAAAACCAATGACTTTTTTTTTTCAATCTCCAGAGCCAAGTAAACAATATTTACTGAAAGTTTGGCTATCAATCAGGCAGCTGTAGAGATATATTATCTGCCATTAAGAGAAAAGTTATAATTTTCACCCAAACCATGCAATATTAAGTTTTCTTCCAGTTATATGCATAACTTTAGTATTTCTTTTGAAGCTGTGCTATCAAAGACTTACAATTAATAAACTTAGCTTGCTGCTAAGTTTAATTTTTCTGACTCATAATCTTATTTATTTATCTTTATTGATAGGCTTTGTCTTGAGGTTTGTTTTATAGCCATATAGGGAATCATGTTAGATGATTTATAGAAGAAAACACTCCATTTATTTTTTTTAATTAAATGTAGAAATACCAGATAACACAGCACTTTCAAGTTTAGGTATAAATAATCAAAAAGCAGAGAAACAAGGTTTTCAAATTGATACCTGCAGTCTCTTCTTTATTTGAAAATTATTCACAACAGTCACATATGGAGACAAGTCAGAAGTCCACTGAGAGCTGGATGGATGAAAAAAACATGGTACATTCATATAATAAAATATAATTCAGTCTTTAAAAATAAGAGAACTCTACGATATATGACAACATGATTGAATTTAGGGATGTAATGATAGGTGAATAAACCATTTACAGAGGACAAGTGCCACTGGCTTTCATTTATATGAACTTTCTAAAGTGCATCCATAAAATTATACTAGAATGGTGATTGACAACGGCCACAGGAAGCAGAAAATAGAGATGGGTATTACATTTACTGTATTCAGAAGGAATAAACTTTAGAGATTTGTTATCTGTAACATAGAACTTAGACATAATCAATATTGTACACTCAGACATTGGCTGAGAATGTAATTTTTCTTTCCTTTTAAAAGAATATTCAATGAGCTTATTCTTTGGTGATTCTGTGGATGTATAAGGCATTGTGGTTATTTTAATCCCTCCTTCTTTCAACCATATTTCTCTTGATTTTACCTGAAAGTCCCTTTCTCATGCTCATGACTATTTTTTTAGGCCCATTAGTATTAATCATGGATTTAGAACTATCCATTGTAGCCTGTTGGGTTCATCAGTGCACGTTACTGAAGACAGTGACTGTCCTTCCCCAAGAATCTATCAATAGTCAATTGTTCATGAGGGAAGGGTAGGATCGGTAAGCCCTCACTTGTGTATAACTGACCATTGATATGCCCAGTCCTGTGCAGGTCCATTGCAAGCAATAATAGCTGCTTTGAGATTATGATGACACTGTCCAGAATACAGCATTCCATAGCCCTTCTCTCATACCTGTTTCCCCTGAGTCTCCTGTGACAATGACCTCTAAACCATAGAGAGGATGGATGGTCTTTATGTTTAGATGCATATATAAAAGCCTCTTCAGGCCTACAGGAGATGCTTCTCTTTACAATGAATGGCAGTAAAAGTAGATACTATGGCTACTTAAGGTGCTGAGAGTAGATGTCATGTGAAATATTCTTAGAACAAACAAAGCTATATGCATGCACTTAAAAGGACACAAGGAAACTTCATTGGGTTACAGTCACATTGGCTACTCTGATTATGATGAAGGTTTTATGATATTAGTATATTAAAAACTCTCAAATTGTACAAAAGAAGCACATAAAAGTAAAAAAAAATATATATATATCAATTATGCCTTGGTAAATGTGACTTAAAACCTGACATTTCTCTGAGGATTTTCTGTCTTAGATTTTGAAGTATGCCTTGCCTTTGGAACTGAATCCTAACACAGAAATCCATGGTTGAAATGCACATTGTATTTTCATTCACCTTGTGAATTCTTTGTGAAAACAACATGAGATTTGTTGACAGCTTTTATTGATCTCTCCCCAGGCTTTGACCTTAAGAGCCCACCTATGGCTGAGTTGTTTGGTGTCAACAGATACCAGGTGGAAGATGATGTCTCTTAAGTTCCCCAAATTCCCCAGGGTTCAGAGTCAACAGCAGAAGTCTACTGAAGAGTCTTATAACAAATTTGAGAGGTCAGAGGTTTTCTTTTCATTTTGTAAACATGCAGCCTTGTGACTTGATAGATAGATAATAATATTGACTTGAAAAAATGCATCTCTCCAAAGTGTCAAAAGTATAAAGCTATGTATATGGTTAAGCGTTTGTAGGTTTGCTACCCTTTAAAAACTTATATGGATATCAGTTCAGGACAAATATTAAATTAAATATATTCCTTTTGAATATACTAACATTTATTAAAACATGCAATAAACTAGGTCAATCAATGTGTTTAAAGTTAAATATGTATATACACAAACGCACTCAGTGATTATGGCTGGTCCTAGTTTGTGGAATCTGTTGTGTATTTCCTCTTTCTGTGTTTAACACCTTATGAGCATTTAAAGTAACTAGTGTCAAAAGTTCTTCCAATTATTTATTTATGTTTTTCAGGCAAGGTCTTTTGTAGCTCAGGCTAGTCTCAAACTGTATATACCTGAGGATACCCTTGAACTCTTGATCTTCCTGCCCTCACCTCTCAAGTGCTGAGATTATGAGCATGTGCATGCAGATTTCAAATGTTTTTAAACGTTAAAATATTTTTAGTGGGTATTTTTTTATCAAGGGATATATGAAAATGAAGAAACACATTTTTTCATTTCTATAATGCCAATTTTAATAAATGTTCAATTTTCTATTAGTCATTTAAGAAAAATGAAATTTGAGTCTTTACAACAACCCTGTGTACAATAACTTCAGAGAGTAAAGCCTTAGAAACATCACTTTTCATAATAAATTCACATAACTCTATGCCTACTAAATTTCAGAAATTCCTGTCATCTACACTCCCAGTTCTGTTGTTGGACCATAATTGATGTCGAGGTAAGGTGTCAGCATTGTGCTCTACAGCAACCAAGAACTTCTTTTAAATAAATATAATTGACAAAATATTGTCTGCTGGTAGAAACATTGGCTCATGAAACTCACTCTTTTCTGTATTAACATGTATCATGTACAAACAATAATAGGGATGTTATCTTATTCTATTTTCACCATTATAACTATTTGCACCAATTGGGTAATTTATGCACAGTGATGTTTTATTGCTTACTTTTATGGAAGTTAGTATATCAAGGTTCAAAATAGAAACAGAAAAGGTGTCATAGACGACATACTGTTGTTGTACAGCTACAAGAAGAATGTCTGCATTGTAATAGAGACCAGGCCTCCTGAGATCAGCAACAGTATTTTCAGATGATTTTATCTGTTTTTTTCTAGGAGATGCAACCACAAATGCAAAGCTCGAGGACTCTTATGGATGTTAGAGATAGAAAATGATTACCAATTCTCTGTAAACACTTTTTAAAAATATTAACACCTTTAGGAAAGTGGGATCTCCTTTTTTAGAACATGTTCACAACGTTTGCCTCATCAGCTAAAACACAATAATATTATTCTGTGAACTTAGATCTGGGACGATAGCACTTGGACATCTTTGAAGTTATGTACAACTCGTGCAGATGATCGCATATTATGCTCCAAACAGTATTAACTTAATAGATAAGTGTTTAATTATTAGAAGAATAATTTAGTAATTTGCATGTTAATGTTTAGCTTTTAGAAGGTCTTCATTTTCTGTAAGGATTCCCTGATCAATTTGCTTGTAACTGTCACATGATACAGAATTGTTACCTGGATCGACTTCATATTAGTCTGCAGATTATAATGTATTTTAATATCCTAATAAAAGATTTTGCTTTATCTATTCTTGAGGACTTACTAAAGGCTACAGGCCTTTGCATTATTAAAATTAGACTCTAACTTAGACAATTTGCCTGAGGGTTGTTCATGTTTCAGACACCAGGGAAGTAGCTACCATCTGTATAATAGAAAACTTTATTCATTTATTTGTTCATGGTTCCTTGTTTTCTGGAACCTTTAATATGTCTCAAACATTTCTGGGATGCTGAGATTAGAAAGAAATAATCCCTTCTGTGGTATGGAAGTCTCAAGTCTATCACTCTAGTGACTCAGAAGACAGGGAATTTTCCGAATATTCATTATCCAGACTTCCTTAGTATCACAGTGTTGATTTTATTCAAGGAAATGGTGTTCTCAGGTGAAATCCTATAGTGGTCATTTTCTTTGTCCAATTTGTGCAAGCGAAAGTTATGGGATAAGAATTCTTAGAAAAAAAAAGGTTGTTATTAAGAGGCTGACTTACCAAAAAGTTTTGTTTTCTTTTCCTACTCTTCTTGTCTTAGGTAGAGAACATAAAGAGCAGGTCTAATATTTATCATATGACCTTCAGAATGGACCATCATGAATACAAAGGAAGAAAACAGCCTAGAAATACACTGTGGCACTGTATAGGATTCTTATGGATAATTAATAGATGAAGACACAATGCCACATTTTTATGACTGGAACCCTCAGTCAGTTCCTAAGGAATATAGTTATCAGAAATTACATGAAATGTTCACTAAAATGAAGCCTGTAGATTCCCAGTTGGGAAGTATTGACAGAGTACTTCCATTTCAATGAACTACACCCATAATAGGAATTATATTCAGTACAGTACTTAATTTAACTTTTATTGTATCTCTGCTGTGCACATCCCTCCATTCTGGAGAACAAGCTTTTTAAGAAAGTGGAAAGTTGTTTTGTGTATTAGTATGTCTTTAGTGCCTGAAATAATGACTTTCATGTAGCCCAAATATTTGTTGCATTCAAGGTTGATTTAATGGAAATGGGGAAGCAGATGGATAAAGAGATGGGGATTTCTCAGGAGAAGTAGCAGTTTACTTTGTCTGGCAGGGTGTGACTACTGGCAGAGCAAGTTCTGTCTGCTGAGACAGAGTGATTTTGAATAGGAAGCATGCTTTCTGAGATTCTGAGTAAATGCCCTCTGATTGAAAATCTAATAGTGATGTTTCATAAATCATCAAAAATTATAAGAAAACAGTCATGACACTAGTGGATGGGAGTCAGGTACCAGTTGAAGGTAACAATACAACAGTTAGTGCTATCATAGGAAAGCATGCTTTTATCAACCCTAATTTTATCATACAAACACGTTTATATATATACACACTTTAAACAAATTTGTCAAATTCTTATGAATGTATCTAGGCATAACTTATTTTATTCTTTGTTATTTTATTGAAGAATCAATCATATATTTTAGTCATAAGAGGTGAAAATATTGTCACTAATGCTCTAGTAGTCACTATTTAATTTCATCAGAAGTTGTATCCCCTGCAATATTTTTTTTTAAATTTTCTTTTGCAGGTTGATATCTATTAAAGTATGTTACTTGCAAAAATTTACATAAATTTTGAGGTATTTTTTTGAGTCTCATTTCAAATATTGTAAACACTATTATTCAGCCTTCTGTTGACATGGCAAAATACTTGAGACAACTTCAAAGAGGAAAAGATTTACTTCAGCTTACTGTTTCAGAAGCTTCAGGTGTGGTAGTGGCTTGAGCCCATTGCTTTGGGTGTGGGATGAAGAAAGGGATCATGTGCAAACACACGGTGGAGCAAATTTGATCATCCATGGCTATTGGGAAGCCATGAAAGAAATTCAGAGAGACTGGGATCACAACATACCACAGACTGCCCTCTTCGGTCATCTGACTTCCTTCCACCACCACCACAAAGTTTCCACTACTTCCCAATAGTACCACCAACTGGGACCCAGTGCTTCAGCACATGAGGCCTTGGGGGATACATAAGATTCAAATCATAAGTGTAAGCTCAACATTGTCTTTCTTGTGATTCCTATCATTACAGCACACTTCTGCCCTAGTGGCTACATATGCCCAGACTCTTTGTATCCTGCATTGTCCTTTCACTACACAGAAAGAAACATAGACATCATCCTTTGTTAAGTCTAAGACAGCTTCAACACAGGACCACACCTTGGCGAAGGTTGAGAAAACCAAAGAATACTGAAGAAGTTTGAAAATATTCTAGGAACCATGGTTCATATTTCCTTAATGCCTTTAGCAGAAAAAAATTACTGTGGAGTAGAGACCCAAGTGTGAAGAGTCTCTGGAAACTAGATGTCTTTCTCTTTGTTTTTTCAAACTAATTTTCATTTACCAAACATTTAAACTTTGTTCATACACTGTTTTTTTTTTGCATCAGTAGTGGAAAGACAAAATAACCATTATTAGTAAAAAGTCATAGTAAATATTTAAAAAACTTTTTTTCTGAAAGAGACATATAGATAGATATTTTTATGTGTGTATGTGAGAAAATATTTTATGTACATTGTTTTATTACAAATACATATAACCTCTGAATGTGGACCTATGAAGACTTACTAGGATTATAAGATATTTTGAAATTTAGTATCCTTATGTGGATTATATAATAATACTCTATTTGTAATAAAATTTTATTTTATTTTTATAAAGAATAATATATATGTTTATAAAACATTAATTGCCTGCTTGTTAGAAATGCACATTTATTTGCTACAATAGAGAATTATAAAATTCAAAATACTCCAAATAAATTGAAGCTTATTATATAACTCAATGAGCAATGTATCTTAAAAAATGTGAATTAGTGCTTTGGAACAATCTTTGCACACTGTAAATATGTATTACTCTCATTGGATAATAAAGAGCTGACTGGCCTATCACTGGGTGCGAAAAGATTGGATGGGAGAGCCATACTAGAAGGACACTGGGAAGAAGGGCAGATGGATTCTGAGGAGACACAAATAGAGCAAGACTTGCTGGAGGACAGGTAAAGCCAGGAGCCCTGTGGCAATATGTAGATTAATAGAACTGGGTTAAATTAAAATGTAAGAGTTAGCTAGTAACAAACCTAAGCTATCAGTTGAGAATTCATAATTAGTATTAAGCCTCTGAATGGTTATTTGGGAAGTGGCTGGCAGAACAGAGCTGATTGCAGCCCTGACAAATACTCTGCCTACAAATGGCACCCAAACACCTGGCACCTACATCCACAGAAGACCTGAAAAAGCTTTAAAAAGGTTCTAAACACACAAAGTGGAGCCAAACATGGCTTCCTGGTCTCGTATCTCTTATTCCAACCTCAGTACAGAGACATGACTCCTGGTAGCTGCCAACATGCCATGAGCTAAGCCACATGGCAGGTTGGTACAGTCTTTCACAGGGGCTGCAGCACAAAAAGGTGTCTCCCAGTGGTTGCCTGTGGGCTTGAACCAACAGTGCAAGCTCCACCAGCATGCAGCATGACAGGTTTGGGGTTTTGCTCATGCAGACAGAAAAGGTTACAAATACTTGGTAAAGACAGATCCAGATGGAAAAAACCTCTAAGTAGGTTACAGTGTGTTTAAAAATGTACAAAGGATTGGTAAAGAAAAAAAAAAAAAAGGATACAGACGGGATTAAAAATACAGTTTAAAATAAAATGTCCTTAAAAAGGGAATAAAGTTACATAAAAAAGTCATGTAAAGATGGGAAATACACAGAGTGTCTCTATTCTGTGTATTATTGTGATATTGTGATTGTGTTGCCTTTAGATTTTCTGATTGCTAATAAAGAAACAATGGCTACTAAAAAAACATTGAATTATAAAAACTGCTCAATTAAACATTAAAAATGTCTTGACTTCAAAACGGATGTCAAAATTGCCTTGGAGAAGATGTTATGCTTTTATTTCCACAGAAAATGAAGGGCTGTGGATTTTTCCAAATTAATTCAGATCAGAATTGATCAGGGAAGACCCCTGAAAATTCTGACTACAAACAATAAGAAATAAACCTAAAAAACATATTTTACCTTCTCAATCATAAAACAAAAAATTATCTTCCACTAACTTGTGTACAACACACAGTCTATACTTGTATTAATACAAATATGTATGTTACCTTTAAAAGTTTATGTCTCTTCTGAGCAAGGGGAGCAGACATCAATGAAAATGGGTAGCCTAGATTATCCAGCATCTCAAATTGCCTCTGTTACAGTCTCTTCAGAATTCTGCACCCCAAACAGCTTCAAGGCTGCTGGCTGAAATGATCCAGATCCACAGACTACTCCAGCGAAGACTTAATTTTTACCCTGAATTTTCTCAGAGTCCAAAGATCTCAGCATCACCAAACAAGAAGTAGTTTAGAGGATGATGTCCACATTCCCAAAAGATGGGTTACAGATGTTTGTCATCATTTAGGATGGTTGGTTGCAAGTTGTTAATAGTTATAGCCAGGAAAAAAAGTTGAACAAAAGATATTAGATTCAGGGAATATTTTGAAAAGAAAAAGGGGTGATATAGGTATGATGAGATAAAAGGGTTGATTATTAAATCTACTCTAAACCAAAAAAACAACTATTAATCTCAAAATATTTTACATTCATATGGATTTTGGTTTATTGATACAAATCTAAAGTTATTTTTACTATACTATAAGTATCTTTCTACTCTTATTTGGGGTATTGTGTTTATGCAGCTCATTTAAAAATGTAATGTATAATTAAGAAATATAGATTAATAGTCATCTATAACTATCAAACTCAGTCATGTTAAGTATGTTTTCAAGATCATGAAGAAATATATTTAGATAGATAGGTAGTCTTCAAACACTTCAAAGACCTACAGAATATGACATTCAAGATGTTTTAATAACAAAAGGTTATTCTTGACAATGAGACATGTCTGCTCCTGACAGCATCAATTTACTTTAACAGAAGGTGATGGGCCTTGATGAACCTCCATATGGAGTTTACATTCTTCACGCCAAAAATAGCCATTTGAACAAAGAAATTCTGCTTGCCTCAATTGCTGACAGTATACTCTCCAAATTATACCAGCAGGACGCACACAAAAAAATGACTACCTAACTTTGCCAAGACAAAGTAGGACTGTTATTCAAAATTTCCTCATTCACAGAAAAGTTTGTCAGATATTCTAGGCCCGTAGGCCAAAGATGAATGCCCCAGTATTGCAGAGGAACCTTGGGTGACTCTTCAGGCAGTCAGATGTCTCTGTCATTTCTTAGTTTTGGAAGTGGCTTGTTCTGTACTTCCTGTTTACTCAGGTAATAGTATATCCTTCTGGGGCCTTTGATGGAGTTGAAGACTAGGTAGTTATACTTAGTGCTTCCCTTAGTTATGATAAAAGGTAAATTAGGTATAAAACTTTAGATTCATAATGATAAGATAAATAATAGAGTATTTTCTTTAATTTTGCCAAAAATAAATGGACTGGATATTGTTACTGTAATTCTTACTTGATAACTGTTTTTGTTGTATATAATTTTACTATGTTAAAGATAGAAACCTTCCTTTTTAATTAGAAAAAAAGAGGCAAATGCTGTGAAATAATCTTTGTGCACTGTAAATATGTATTACTCTCATTGGTTAATAAAGAGCTGACTGGCCTATCAATGGGCAGGAAGAGATTGGGCAGGAGAGCCAGACTAGAAAGATGCTGGCAAGAATGAGAGCAGAGTCTTTGCAGTCACCAGGAGACTCAGAGGGAGCATGACATGGAGGACAGGTAAAACCAGGAGCCATGTGGTGTAACATGAATCTTAAAAGGTCTTATTAAATAAAAAACCCAGAGCCAGATATTGGGGCGAAAAGCTGAGAGATCAGAAAAGCAGAATGAATCCAGCTACGTTCTTACCCACCTGAAGATCCTCCACCAAAGAGACCTCTTTTTTATATACCTTCGCCTATACGCCTTTCTCTTCTGCCATCTCATTTCCTCTCTGCCCGGCTACATCACATCCTCTTCCAACCTAGCTCTGTCACTTCCTGTCTGTCTGTACAGATCTCCAGACCTTTATGGTTAACTAGTGTTGGAATTTAAGATATGTGCCACCATACCTGCCTCTGTTCCCAGTGTGGCCTTGAACTCACAGACATCCAAATGGATCTGTACCTCCTCAGTGATAGGATTAAAGGCATGTGCTACCACTGCCTGACTTCTATGTTTACTATAGTGGCTTTCTTTTTCCTCTGATTCTCAAATAAATTTTGTTGGGGGACACAGATAAAATATCACCACAATGTGGCAATACATAAATTAATAGACCTGGGTTAAATTCAAGTGTAAGAGTTAGCTAATAACAACCCTAAGCTATTGGCTGAGTATTTATCATTAGTATTAAGCCTCTGAATGGTTATTTGGGAAGTAACTAGCAGAACAGAGCTGATTGCAGTTCCAATGAAAAACTCCACCTACATGTTAGCATGGTAATTCCCAACCAGAGATATTTTAACTCATTGGAGGACTCTTATGGCTCTAGACACACCCATGTTGTGGTGATTATATTACTGTGATGATGATGATGATGATGATGATGATGATGATGATGATATGTGTGTGAGTGTGTGTGTGTGTGTGTGTGTGTGTGTGTATGTGTGTGTGTGTGTGTGTGTGTGTGTTGCAACATTGCTGGCAGCCAGTTGTACTAATAAGCATCAAAGAATACACAAAGCCATCTACACCTCTAATACCAGAATTTTATAATTGACACTATTTCTGATTGGATAACAAATATAATTCCACCATAAATCATAACTGAAACTTTTAAATCAGCTATTACATAACCGATGTTTGAAAATGATTTATGTAGGTGTTAGTGTACCTGTGTGTCTTGAATTCCTCTGTAGATCAGTGATTAAATCTAACACAACAGATAAATGTATCTTGACATTGTTTCACAGAAGAAAATTTCACCATTTTTGAAGTAAGCATCCTAAAGAAGTAATAAAATTTAAAAGAAATATTGAAATCATTCTCTGTACTTTTGCAAATTATTTTGCAAAAAAGATGGAAAAGAAAACACATATTAAACTGGTTTTTTTTCAAAGAATTTAAAAATTGCATTATTGCTCTTAAAAAAATACCTTAAACTGGAAAGAAAGGATGGTAGGCTTTCTGAACTACTTTTCTATTAGTAACTTTGAACAAATTTCCTAAGTTTAAGTACTCTGAATTTTGAGACATTCTGTTTTGAACCACTAATATTAAATTATCATAGCCACTATCTTCTTATGAAGTAATCCAAACTTTATTATTATGTTTCCAAGAATCACAACCTGATTATGTGCAGCACATCAAATAAGAAGGATTATTTCCAAGACTTCATGGTGTCTATTTGGTTCCTATGAACCTACAACCCAAATACTCTCATGGCTGCCATGTTCTTATAGTAGGTATTCAATTCTACCTAAGTATAAGGGGTGATGGTGGTTTCTATAACCATTCTTTTGTGGTTAGATACATTCTGATTAGGGAGTCAAGAAATTAGCAGTGGGGTAATGATGGAAACTTTCACTGTATCTTGGTATCTCTGAGACGTAATATTTAAAATAACCCATTGTGGTTGTGCATGCTTAAAGAAGTTGCAGGTATGTTTTTCCTCCCTACCAGAAATTATGGTGCCAGGGCATTTTTGCAATGGCTTCACACACCTACCTATGTATATCTTTGTAGGCAGGGAAGGAAAAAAATGTGTCCTGATCTCAGAGCCTGCACAGCAGAGTTGGATTAAAGGAAGGTGATAACCAAGCAGAGGAATTTAGCAATGGCATCATGAGAGAGAGAATATTAAAAAAAAATAGCATAGAACAAGTTGTCCTACCACTCCAAATCTGGATCAGCCACTGCAATTGCCCTTGAAGTACATGCTTTGTTTTGATAAAATTCTACTTACAGTGTTTGTGCCCAGACTGAATTCTTTTTCCAGAGAAGAACCATTTCCCTGGTAACAAATTTATATTGTTACTCCAGTAACTGTAATTATATCTTCATCATGTTTGTATAGTCAGCCTCACAGCATTTTGACACTCAGCATTTTATAGAGAAGATTTCATCTTGAGTTAATATTCATGAAGAAGTAAAAATGAACTTTCTCGATGGTAGCTATAATGTTTTCCTAAATGATTCTATATTAAAATATGATAATTTCCCTAAAGAATATAATATTCTGGTGCTGGTGTAAAAGTTCACTAATTAATAATTTATTGGAACAAATTAGATTAATATGTTCCTTTCAAAGGGAAGGATACAGTCACTTCTGTGCAACAGTAGCATATGTTACTCTTTATAGTTCTGTATTGTTTGGTGAAATATTAGACAGAAATGTAAGAGCATAATTTCACAATGTAACAACCAATTTATGTATTTCCATTGCCTTTTCAAATTAATGGACTAAGCTAAGTTTCAAAGCTATTTGTTTAAGCAACATAATGGAAACATTTAAATTCCTACTGAGAAACAACATTATAACCATATGTAGTTCACAGAAATTGATCTGGACATACAGCAAAACTAAGTGTAAAATAACATCTAATTGCAAAGAAATGCTTCTTTCTTTCAGAATTTTAATCTGCTTACCCAGTGAGTTTACATTTTAAAAATGTAATTTGAAAGCAGTAGAACATTTTAATCAAATATAATGTTCTGAGGATTTCAGTGTGTAAATTCAATAATTAGAAATGTCATGTTGAAATAGGTTTCCAAAAAACCCACAAGATTTATATCCCCCCCAATGTTTTTCCTTTCTCCATCCAAAACCTGCAGGCATCATACACAAGTGTCCAAAGGATGGATTGCAAACCAGTTTCAGAGCTCCAGACTATTCTCATCAGAGTTTCTAAGATAAAAATAAAGATATCAAAAATGAGGAAAGTGCTTTCTGACCTTTTTTCATATGTCTTTTCTTCTCAGTTATTTTTCTGATAAAAGCTATTATAACTACATTTCATAAAAACTTGTAAACATTCGTACTAGATATTAAGCAATTTTTGTTTTTGTTTTTGTTTTCCAAGACAGGTTTTCTCTGTGTAACAGAGCACTGGCTGTCCTGTAACTCACTTTGTATAACAGGCTGGCCTTGAACTCATAGATATCTGCCTGTCTCTGCCTCCCAAGTATTGGGATCAAAGGCGTGAACCACTGTTCCAGGGTAAAGCAATTTATTTTAAGAAAACACTTTTGTTGGAAAATTTTGGGACCATTCTGTCTTCTGCCTATGCCTGTATTATACCTCCCAATTATTTTATCTACTTTTCAGTGATGTCATTAGACAGTGATACATTCAGTTATGCTCACAGAACTGGGTTAAAATTTGTATTTTAATGCAAACCTTTTCCAAGTGCTGTTTCACTGAGGTTTGAGGAAGGAATTCATTTTTAGTCAATGGGTACTGGAGACTATCTGGCTTTGGGAAGGTTGATGTGTAGAGCTTCTTATATCGCCATCATTCCTTATGACATACTTAGTTTGGTAGTCATGGAATTCTGTCTTTCCAAGGTGATCTCCTGATATCATCAGTCATCTCTAAGTGAGCACATATGTGGAGTTCTTTATCTAGTTCTGAAATACACAATTAATTTGACTATACAAACATTGTATCCTGTATATGACCTAGACTTAACATTGACTTCTCAGTCCTGTTTCCTGTTCTGTCACCAGTGAAGTATTCTTCAATGGCCATCTCATATGGATAAGGCATTAACTCTCTATGGGATGTTGAGCTGTGAGTATGAGAAACAGTTGCTGTCAATATGACCAATTTACATATCACTATTTTACTAAAAAAAAAAAGAGAATGCTTTATTGTGTACAAGAGGAACATGAAATATATTTCTAAAAAAATCACTTTCCTGAATTCCAGACTTAAAAAATAATAATAATAAATTTACATAAATATCTAAGCACACAATGCTAAATAATTTGCAACTGTTAGATATCTTCTCCTTGATCATATGCAAGTTAGAGGCCAGGGGTGATTATAGGTTAGAAATCGTCCTTCCAAATCTGGTTGATGTTTAACAAGAAACTTGAAGGGTCTGAGGCTTTCTTCTATTTCAATGATTAGATACTAGAGAAAAATATAGACTAATCCTAGAATAATTATATTGGCTCTGAAATAAAACGTGACCTTTTATTTACTCACAGAAATGACAGTGGGCAGAGGGAAAAAAAGGAAAGAAAGAAAAGAAAAGCATTGGTACCCTATACCTGGCAGGTCGCACTGTGAAAATCAGATGTCATATACACATACAGCAGGCTCAAACTCCAGGAGATGGACATCTTTTAGTACTGAAAGGGTCCCTAAAATAATATGTAAGTACTAACATCTAGTACTTACTTCTAAGTATGATCTTATCTAAAACAGAGTTACTATAGATGTGATTATACTAGATGAAGCCATATTGGAGGAAAGTAGACATTTACTCTAATAGTGACTGGTGTCCATATTTGATAGAGAAGAGGGAGAGAGAGTCCGCCATGCAGAGACGCAGACAGAGAAGAGAACCAGCTATTTAGAGACTATAACAGAGAGCCAGAAGTGAGGGATATCCATCTACCAAGGAAAGAAAAGGCAGCAAAGCCTTCCCTACCAGCTTGAAATGATGTATTTTGGATTTTTTGATTTGCCATGTAGTTCATGCAGGATACAGCAGCCCTAGGGAACTGGTGCAGTTTTCCTGACTGTGACATTAATACTTATATGAAGACAGAATTTCTACCCCTCCACTCTTTCTTTTTAAACACAGAGACTTCTTTGTCCTCTTATTAAAAACAAGGCATTGATGGCAATGATATAAGCTCTATAATGTGGCAAAAGGCATATTATTGCTTTTTGAATGGGAGAAAATAACCACAGCTTAAGGTATTTCTCAGTATAGAGTGTGGATATAAGCTGCACCTACATCTTCTTGCTACCAGTGCTTGTTTTCCTTATGGCATTTACATTCACATGCAGATAGATAGGGAGATAGATGAATAGATGAAAGATAGGTAGATGAGAGAGAGACAGACAGAGATGCGGAGAGAGACAGAGATGCAGAGAGAGACATCATAGTTGAGTGTAATGGCAGAAATGTAATACTATTTTCAAATAAGAAAGAAATGATTAAATAATTCTCACTAAAATAATATTTTAAGATTGTATGGCATTTATTTATTATGTCTGTGTGCTATGTGTGTGTATGGGTACCATGACATGTGCGTGGAGGTCAGAGGACAACTTTAAAGAGTTGGTTCTCTCTTTTAACCTGTGTATCTTGGGATTCAAGTGTAGGTCATCAAGCTTGTTAGTAAGTACCTTTACGAACTGAGCTATAGCAGTGCTCCTAAAATAATATGTCAATGCTTATAGAAATTAATGTTTTCAAATTCATTATATTTAAATATCCATTAGTATATTATTTACATACCCAGAGTCTTTTTTGGTATACATTTTCTAGCTATGCATATATTTAATGAATTACCATTCCTTTGTTCTGAATAGATTTAATTTTGATTTCATAGAAACAAACAGATGAAAAACAATAAACAAGCACGGAGCTTACACACGTTCATATTCTTCTAGAACAAAATAAAAGCAAATTTGAAAAAAGTTGTTAACCTGGAAAAGGTCATATTTGATTAGTGAAAAGATTGAATTATAGAGTAAGTGTGAATGCTTGCAGTTTGCCTTCAGTAAATCAAACTAGACCAACAACAAAGGTTGATAAATAAAGCTGGGAGGAAATACAAGCTTAATGAGAAAACAAGAAAGATTTATAATGAGCATGTCATTGTTTGTATGGAAATAGAATCATAAAAGGCTCAAACCCATTTATTCTCTTGAGTAGATGTAAGTTGGTTCGGGACTCTTACTCACACTCTATATTTTCAGCAGATTTTGCTTTTAATGGCCATCGATGGGAATGTGATTAATCATAACACAGAGCACATGTCCATGATTATCCATTTTGATCATCAATCCCTGTGAACCTTAGCTCTACCCCCACTCTAGTGCATAGGCATCTATTCCAAGATGTTTAATAAAATTTACATGTATACATCGTTTGTCTTATGGATAATTTACATAAATTGATTCAGGCTATAAATCTCATGTTTTCTTTCTCTTTTCTATTTTCACTTCATGTTTTAAAGATGTGGTTGTATTTCTTTATGAACATTTTGGCTGTTCTTCCTAATTGTTCCATAATATTTTACAAAGTGCATCCCTCCTACTGAGTCTGTCATGATGGAAGCTTAACCCCTAAGCTTCTGGTGACCCACAAGTGCTATGTGACCCTTATGCTCATTATAAGAAATAACCTCTGTTGATATCTGAGAGAAGGATACCTTGGTCCATGGTAAACACATTCCTAAAGGCTCTGGAAAGTATGTTACTATGGAAACTTGTGAAAAGTCATTTATGTCATATTTCCTCACATTTTTAACCACGTTTATTATTATCTTTTTTCTTTTGAGAACTGTAATGGTGCTTACCACAATGTCTGGTTTTGTATTTTCTCTGGTTTTTAGTTTGAGATCAGTACAGTTTATAACCTTAGGTTTCCTTGTATGTGTATTATCTACTGATGACTCCCTCATCTTTTTATTACATTTCTTTCTGACAATAATGCAGATAATCATTATGTTTTTCCTAGTTAGTAAGTTCTTCCTGGCTTGTGATGTCACCTTGAGGTCTTTCTAGATATCCTCACTACAACAGAGACCCGAGGTTTTAATGTAACAAGCTTTAACAATTTTCCTTGCTTAGGCTAGATGTAGAACAAAGGAATGATCCTGGTTGGTTACAGCAGGTGATAATTCTTACTTTTTTTCCTGAGGGGTGTTTCATTGTTTCCACTGAGCTTAGCTCCTAAGTGCCAAAACCAAGTCAGATTGTCTTTCCTTTGCCTCTTTGCTCTGTCACAAAATGGAACATACCATACACATTAGCTACCAGGAAAATAGGTTGGTGGTGAGCATGTGTGTGTTTCAAAGAGCTCTTTTACTATTAAATTATTTTGTCACGTGTGTTGCACCCCATCCATAAGTACATTCTTACACATTTACACTCTGGAGCTTTTACATAAAGATCATCTACAATATGAGAAATATTTTGCATAATAAGATGTTCTGACTAAAATCAGGATTAGAAGCATGATACAGAGAAGCAGTGTTTAAAACTGTATAAATAAGCATTGATCCATGTCATATCTATTCGATAATATGCAACTGACACCCAGTGACTCAAATATTTATTTGGTTTCATAATCTTCTAGTGCTGTCTAAATTAAACATTAAATGGAATGCAAATTTATATTATTTTCTAAAACTTCTTTTAAAAATAGGCATTCATATTTTAAATACTTTATTTTTAAGAACTGATTTTTATTTCATATTTTAAGTTAATGTGTAGTTACATTGTTTTCTTCTTTCCATTCCCCCTTCCAATCCCTCCCATGCACCTCTCTCTCTCAAATTCATGGCCTCTATTTCTTTATTTGTTGTTACATATATAACCTGTTCAACTATATAGAGCTATCCAGTTTATGTTTATTAAATTCAGAAGGAATTGCATTTCTAAGGAGGTTCATTTTGCTAAAGACAGAATTGTTAGTGAAGTCACATAGAAAATCGAAAGGATTTGAAAAGTACCGAGAATGCCATAACTTGCTTTTTAAAGTAGGACAAGCAGTTATTTAAATAAGACGGGAGGCCTTAGGGTGCTGTGAACATTTTTAATTGCATATTTAATTAGAAATATGCTGGAGTCATAATGTTTAGTTTAGCTGAAGCTCATGGGCCTTGGCAACACATTCCCTTCTAACTAGAATTGTTTTTACCTTTTCAAAAATCATATAGATCTGAATAGAATTTAATTGTGTTGTTGTTCATTATGTAAGGATTAGAACCTTTTATTTTTCCTTTAGAAAACAAGTTGACAGGCTTATTTTAAAGGGTTTTTCTTTTAATTATCCTTGAAACTTATTCAGCCCCGAATATTGCAAACCTGACAGTTCAGTAAAGATTAAAATAGCATCTAAATCTTGTAAGATCCAATGTCTTTTACATGGTTTTTAAGTAAAGTCAGAGCTCTAACGCTTGTTCACTGCTTTCAGTCAGGGTTTAAGAACTAAAAGGTCACAGTGCCAATGAAAACCAAAATGAGGGCTGAGGATGTCACTCAGTTGTTAGAGGGTTTGTCTGAAACGCATGAGCTGCAATTCTCAGCACAGCCAACTGTGCATAGCGATACATACCTTTATTCTGAAAAATGGGGGAAGGAGGCAAAGAATTAGAAGTTCAAGATCATCTTTGTCTTCATAGTGAGCTCAAAGCCATCCTGGGATGTATTAAAATGTGACTAAAGAGAAGGAGGGAAAGGAAAATAAATTATAAAATAAAATATTGTAAAATATATGGTATAAAAATAAATTTTTTTGGACTTTGTTACTATCCACACATACATAGTTTATTATAGTTAAGAGAAAGGTTTTGTCCTATGATGTAATATGCTTGAAGCGTCATCATATAAACATCTGAGAAAGAGTGTTTATTGTTCTTGGTTTGACAGTGCCTGTACTTTAGAGGAAGGACGCATCACTGTTTAAGTGAACAATGGCACATGTGGAACTAGAGCATCTCTTGACTGCAGCTTTGTTATTACAGCATATTCTATTCTAAGAGGAATAAGTTGAAAGTGTAAAACTCGAGACTGTTCCTTTCTGCATGATCCTTATGATATCCCAAGACTTATTCATTCACTAAGACACCTGTGAGTATCTTCTGCTATGAGGACAGTGCCTGAGGGAGAGACCATCTCTCAAGGATGTTTTTCATTGTCATCTGACAGAGAGGAATCTGAGCAGATGAGATGATACTATGAGCATCCATCATCATGTGCATTCTCTTATCTATGGGAGGAAATACTGTGTCCCTAGATAGTAAAGAAGACTTCATGAAATTAAGATGCATCAGGTGGAAAATACACAAAGTAGAACACATGGCTCTACCACAACATAAACATTGGTCAAATTTTCATGGATTCAAATGATTACTGCTGCTTCTTTTTTATTCTGGATGAGGTTTTCTTTTAGAGGGCATGCATATGAAAGAGGGGTTCATTAGTTTTTCCTGTGACACAATTTAGTAGAAATTGCCAGCTTAAAACACCAGCTATTTATTAATGCCATCAGTCATAGATCCGAAGTTAGAGTGTGATGTATGTGCCTAGAACTTACAAGACTATACTCAAATTCTCACCTGGAGTTTACTCCCTTCTGCAGCATGGGGTCTTCTTCCTAGATCACATGGTCAGGCTAGAATTTTCTTTCAGAATATAGAACTGAAGCAAAAAAATCTCTTTTCTGAGTTTGGTGGAATGGCTCAATTGTTAGAAGCACTTGTAGTTTTTCCAGAAGACCTGGGTTTGGTTCCTAGCCTCCACATGATAGAAAACAACTGTTTGTAACTCCAGATTCAGGGGTATCTGATGCTCCCCTCTGGTTTCTGAGGATACTAGGCACACATATGGTGTAGAGATATATATGTAATCACAGAACCCATACAAATAAAAAAAACAATTTACACACATCCTTTTCTGGCCCTCTGTATGTTTTTGTTTTAACCACAGTAATACAGCATTTCTCTTGTGTATGTAGAAGTTCGATCTTAATGCAGCCCACAGGATCATGAAAGTACTCAATCAAGTCATGGCTACTGAAGGATAACTCTTTCTAAAAGGTCAACTAGGATGTATACCATAGGAATGGAACATACCACATTTGCAGCTCCAAAGATGATGCAGAGAATGTACAACATGGAAATGATTCCTGTAAACCACATTAAAATTCTATATACTAAGGTTAGGTTTGTTATATGAAACTGTATTGGACTAGAGTTTTCTTTATTTTATTTTTAAATATGTATTTTCTCTGTTGGAGTATGTGCATATGAATACAGAAGCCCAGAGATGAAGGGAAGGTTAGAAGGTGCTAGGTCTCCAGGAGCTGGGGTTATACGGGGAAATGAACCCTGAAGGTCCTCTGTAAGAACAGTACAAGCTCTTAACAATGAAACATTTCTTTTTCAGTTTATCCTGTTTTTTGTTTGTTTTATAGGTGTGCTTTCTATATTTAATAAGGCTTAATTAACATGTCTAAGCATAAAGGAATGAGAACAGCTAGTGAATGTCTCAAAAAAGTATATAAAATTTTTGTTTATCACATTGATAGTAATTGGCATCCCATTGCATAATCATAAGCACTGGCCAGAGAATGAATTTTCACAATCAGTGTCTGTTATTCCTGGAAACTCTTCTTTCCCTGCCCTCCTCTCCTCCCCTTCCTTCCACTTCTTGTTTCTTTGAGAAAGGATGGCTCTGAAGTCTTAACAAGCTATAAATGTAGAAAGATCCATCTGCCAGCACCATGATACAACAGCTGCAAACTCTGCCATGGACTATCTGGTCTGCTGGTCTGTGTTGATGAAAGACACTCAGCACGTGTCCCAGCTTCACTTATTGACAACACAGCTCTGTACACAGCCCAGATTTGCCTGCAGGTGGAGAAAGCTCCCATTCTCAAGTGTTCATGTTAAAACAAAGGTAAGCTACGAGAGCTGTGTGTGCTAGCACTGACAGTTTGTGTCAGTCATTTTGATGCCATGCATTTTATCCAGTGTTGATGCCATTATCTACTTCAAGACAAGATTTGCAATCATCTATCCCTCCAAACGTAAAAGTGTTAATTGTGCCAGTTTTCATGAGATGATTTATCATACAAGAAGTCAATAAAATCCCAAATAAAACACTCTTCCTTTCACCTAGAATAGTGAAAGCAAGACAGATAATATATCACAATTCTATAAAATGTTTAAGAAATTCTAAAATTGGAAAACATGAGTATTATTAAATGACTACAATAAGACATGTATATCAATGTTGTTATTGCTCTTATTAATAAAAAGAGTTTTATCATGACTAAGTTTTTACTGGTGTTGTTGTTACCTTTCAATTACTTTAGTTCAAACCAAGTAAACAGCTTTGTGTTCTCACTTGAAAGTTTAAATCCCCAGAACTACCCAATGTTTTATTTGAAGTCAAGACAGTTTTATATTCAAAATCTATCGTTTAAGTTTCCACCAGACTGCAGGCAATAAGCATATCTATTCTAGTCTCTGAACTTTCTGCCCTGAATTTGGCTTCAGGAAATTAAGTTTGCCAGTGATGTTGACTGCCCCAGTGAACCTTAAAGTAGTATTCCTTTCAGAAATTTGAACAGCTAAGAGAAAGTTAGAACCCCATTTTTTCCTATAACAACTCACTGTGCTTCCAAAGAGTCCCACTGGGTCCCGTTGAAACTGCACCCTTGCCAGCCTTCTCAGACTCTTGCCCTTAGGCCCACTCCAGCCAATTATTCAGAAAGAGGCATCATCCAGAACACCACAGAATCTCAAGCTTTGGATGCAACTACGAAATTGTTAGTATACTTCAGTATTCTTTAGGGACAGATACAAACATTTCAGCCATACTAATTTCTAAACCCACAGAGAGGGCTTTCTAACTCAAAACAGCCCAAAATGATGTTCCCCTGAAGCAATTACTAAGGGATTCTGTATCCTGAATAAAGGAAAAGGTGAATTGCTTTCAAAACCTGAATCTTCCTTCTACAGAGATAAAAAGTAAATCCTGGCACAGTGTGAAATGATGCCTAAGAACAACCAGGGCCTGTTGATGGAAGGAGTGTGACTAACGTGGCGTTCACAGTTTGTATGTTTATTGTTTCAGTGTCCATCATGTAAATACATATTTCTTTTTTATTTTTTGAGACAGAGTTTCTCTGTGTAGCTTTGCACCTTTCCTGGAACTCCCTATGTAGTTCAGGCTGGCCTCGAACTCACAGAGATCCGCCTGCCTCTGCCTCCCTAGTGCCGGAATTAAAGGCATGCGCTACCACCGCCCTGCATAAATACATATTTCTAAAATTAAAATACGATCTGTTACAGCCATTCAAAATAAATGTTATGACTTGACTCACTATTTGATTGATGGATATTAAAAAAAGGTATTAAAACAGTCACAGCAAACGTCAAACCAGTGTAGAAAGTGGGTCCACATCCCTTCAACCTGACAAAGGTACAGTCTGACTCTTGTTGTACTACCAGGCTTACCAGGAATTAGTGTTGAGATATTTAAATGAAGGTATAGCCATGAAGAGCAGAAGTAGGAACTGCAGTTTTAGAATGAAGTAATCAGTTGCCAATGTTTATCAGGAATGGCAAAAAGATGGTCCTTATACTGCTGTGGGTGATGTAGAAGATGGTTTAAATGTCCTCTGGTTGGCTAGATTGGAAAATTTTGGTTCAAAAAGTTTTGTTATATTTTTTTAAGGAATTATCACAGACTCTAGACTCAGTACTCAAAGACGGGCGAACAATATGTCTTCAGCAAATTCCTGGTAAGGCTGTTCATTTCCTTTGGCTTTTACTTCATTTCCTTTTTATATTTCTTAATCATTCTTTTATTCAATAACAATAAAAAGTTTACTTTTAAAACAAAGACATCAGACACCAGCTTGATGACATTACTTTAAAATTAAATAATTTTTTTTTTTGGGTTTTTCGGACAGGGTTTCTCTGTGTAGCTTTGCGCCTTTTCCTGGAACTCACTTGGTAGCCCAGGCTGGCCTCGAACTCACAGAGATCCGCCTGGCTCTGCTTCCCAAAATTTTTTAAAAAGTGGATGGTGGTCGGGCGGTGGTGGCACACGACTTTATCCCAGCACTTGGGAGGCAGAGTCAGGCAGATCTCAGTGAGTTCGAGGCCAGCCTGGTCTACAGAGCGAGATTCAGGATAGGCACCAAAGCTACACAGAAAAACCTGTCTCAAAACAAACAAAAGAAAAAAATGGATGGTGTTTCACATATAAAAAGTAAATATATCTTGAAGAGAAGGGTCTTGTTAGTTGAGAAATGGAGGTGGATATATAAAAAATGAAGCCTATATATGTCTCTGTTCATATTAGCTGTCATTAAAATCTTTACTGAATAGCTTGAGGAATGGATTCCTGTTAAATTTTAGTTCCAGGACATATGAGGCACTTTATTATAATAACTAAAAAGTGTTTGACATCAAGGTTTTTGTGCTTCCCTTTCCTGCTTTGTTAAAACTCTAATATTGTAGAGCTAACATTCATCAACTTTTCAACTTCTTTACAGAAAAAAATATGCTTGAAATTCTGGATGCCCACAGCTTTGAAATTTTTTTGTGGGTTACCCTGGCAATGCTCAGGTGTTCATAATAATGGTTACTGATCATTGTATATAGATTGAAAAGGTCTCTTGCTTGAAGAGATTTGTAACATCGCTTCTGCGATGTAGTCTTTCCTAGCAGTGTCTCTAACCATATTTCCAAATAACTGCTAGTAAACTATGAAGAGCAGACTCATTGTTCTTTAGACTATGTACCCCTTAGAAATGCAAGAATTCACTGTGGAAAAATAACTTAAATATTCTTGGATTAGTAAAAGAAAGTTTTTTCAATGTAAATAGCAAGGATGGTAATTATGGAGCATATGTGGTATACATTCTCTATCATATTTGGAAAACATCTATCACTGTCTGCACTGATGGCCTTGGCTCTGCCCTCATGAGTATTGAGAGTGTGAGTTGAAAAAAGTCATCTGTAGAGCCAGAATATGTGCTTAATAAATGTCAAGATGCCTAAGAGCTTCTCTGAGTAGCCCTTGCAAAATTAAAGTGAAGGATACCATCACTGGATTAATTATTTACATGTATCTGTCTAATTTTTTAAATTGGCAGTCCTTGATAGTGTACATTTGAAGAGATGAATGTTAAAAATCAGAGTGATGTCATACAAATTGGTATAAGAGTTTGCTATTTATGAATTCTAAAAATTATCCCATGAGAAATGCAATTTTTAATGTCCTTGATCACTTCACCAGTCCTTTTTGTTGAGGCTGGAGAGACAGCTTGTGTTATACTGCTCTTGCAGAGGACCTGTGTTTAGTTTGCTGCATCCACATCTTTGGGCATCTCACAGCTTCTGGCTAGCTTGAACTACATTAATTCTGCATGTTGTTCTTGAGTTAATTACTCAGAACTGGAGACATGCCTGTCTTTAGGAGACAACTATGTCTCAGAAACTATACTGGCCACAGTTTACAGTGTGCAGTGGTACTGTTCTCATACCCATAAATCCTAGTGCATTCCAGACCTTCAGATTTATCTATCATGTGTGATAATCTTCTGTCAAGCTATAAAATATTTATGAACTTATTCTAACTCTTAGAGTTCATTCCTGGTTTTTCTTACCTCCATTTGTCTTCTGTGAATGTGTTTTATCAATCCCTTTGCTTACAGATGATAGTGCTTCTTATGTTTGAATATTCATTTAGGAACATTTAAAAAATGACTATGACCAAAGGCAATTCACATTTAGCTATTCTGGACTGTGGTGGCTTATATTTATTTACTTTATGTGTATGTGTGTATGTCTGTGTGTATATATATGCACCATGTTCTTTCAGTTGCCTACAGAAGACAGAAGACACATCAGATCCCCTTGAGCTAGAGTTACAGGTTGTTCTGTGGTGCTTGATGAGGGTGCTAGGAAGCAGAACCAGGTATGCTACAAGAACAGAAAATGCTCTTTTAAACCAAAGCATCTCTCCAGCCTCAGCAGTACACGTGTTTTAAAATAGGGCAAGGAATAGTCTTAGGGTCTCTTTTCTCTTTTTCTCCACCCTGTTTTAACAACCATGTAGTGTATGTGAATAAGTTGGCTACTGCATGTTAATGTTCTGTCATGTCCAGAAGATAGTATTTCACAGCTCTCTTTCCCATTCTCTGGTTGTTTAATTCTTTGGTCCCATAATAGTCCTGGAACCTAGGGTGATGAGGTCATTGGTAGAGATGACTGACCTATGGGGATGAACTTATAATAGGGGTGGTATCTTAGATCACCGCCAAGGTCACTGTAGTTTCAAAGGTCTGATTGAAGTTTGTGCTGTGACTTTTCCAAGTAGAGTCCTATGAAATTGATCCATTATACAAGTCAAAAATAACACATGTGATATTTCATTATATTAATGGTAAATTTAGAAAATACAAGGTTCTTAAACTTTTGTTCTTTTAATCTGTTTTTTTTTCCAGCCTCCTTTCCCAGCATTCAAAACTTGCAGAGTTCAGAAGAGCAGCTCTACGAAAACCAAGCAAACAAACAATCAAACAAACCTATGGAATGTTTGACTAGGTTTTCACAATATAATGTGAACTTCGGCCTCCTTAGGACATTAGGAAACCAAAATAAAACCATTGATTTCCAACCCACAGTTTTTTGTCTTAAGTCAGAAGTCAAACAGTTTTAAGTCAGAAGGACCTTAATCTAATTAGGGTAGAAACTTAAAACCAGCAAGGAGCAACTGAAGAAAGGGCTACAAAAATCACAAAGGTTCAGTTGCATTGACTCTCAGGGTTGGAAGACCCAGGCGGTCTTCTCAGTCCGTGTGAACACAAACTAGGGCGTCTGCAAAGGTTTTTCTTTCAGTCTGATAATAGGAGACAACAGCTGAACAACAACTGAAACAGTTTTTTTCTTTAGAATTTAGATTGTTTAGAGGCTTGACTGTTGAGAATTAAATTAATACTAACTAAATTAATAAATCAATTTTCACACAATGCTCCTTTGAGGCTGGTATCATTGCTTTTACTATGGCAATAAAATAATATTACAAGGAAAGTTAGCTAAAATTGCAGAGAAAACCTGTATCTGTCTAACTTGTCCCTGAATATTCTTTCAGTTTTTCTTTGTGCTCTCCTATTTTCAGATCAGTATCAACAGTATCCTTTGGACATATGTATAGTAATGTTTATCTCCTATCCATGATTATTTATTATCTTTAAATATTCTAAACATTTAAAATATTTTATTATTTTTATTACATGTGTATACATGTTTGCCTTTAACTATGAATGTGTACCATTGCATAACTTATTCATGGAGGCTAGAAGACAGTACAGTGCTGTGGGATGGTTTGTATGTCAAATTGCTCTGATTGGTCAATAAATAAAACACTGATTGGCCAGTGGCCAGGCAGGAAGTATAGGCAGGACTAACAGAGAGGAGAACAGAGAAAACAGGAAGGCAGAGGGAGTCACTGCCAGCCTAGCCATGACAAGCAACATGTGAAGATGCCGATAAGCCAGGAGCCATGTGGCAAGGTATAGATTTATAAAAATGGATTAATTTAAGCTATAAGAACAGTTAGCAAGAAGCCTGCCACGGCCATATAGTTTGTAAGCAATATAAGTCTCTGTGTTTACTTGGTTGGGTCTGAGCGGCTGTGGGACTGGTGGGTGACAGAGATTTGTCCTGACTGTGGAAAAGGCAGGAAAACTCTAGCTACAGTACAGGACTCCTGAAAATGGAGCTATGGACACTTGTTAGCCCTCATGTAGGTCCTGGTTCTCTGAAAGAACAACAAGTGACCTTAACTGCTGAATAATATTTCCAGTCTCCCATAATCAATTTAAAATAACCCCTTTAAAATGATACACATTACTCAGACATGCTAAATTTAATACAACTGAAGCATAGGTGGAAATCCCAGCCTCTCGTCTGACCCCATCACATGAACCTGACTTTGTTTTAGCATGTATCATACATTTTCCTTAATATGTCTTTTTTTCGATATAAACTGGGAGGTAGTTTCTTATCATAAATGTTCTTCAACTCTATTCAGTTCTTATCTTACCTTTTCATATTGCTATGGTTATTATTGGATATTATTCTGCTTTAGATATAAAAAGTTTAAATCCAGAGTTATTTTAATACCGTGTTTAATATGCAGTAAGAATAAGTGTTATGAAAAATGGTAAGAAAACAGTTGGTGATGCTCCTATAGAGAATATATGAATAAGTTAATCCTTAAACATAATGGGATCTATTTTATCACTTTAATGCTGATCTTGGGGATACAGTGGTGCTATTTTCTCAAAAAATAAAAAAGATTGTCTATCACAGTGACCAGCAATTATACATATACTGTATTAGACCATAAATGTGAGTATTTCACAAACTTTTTATGCAAAAAATAAGAGTAACACACTTGAATTTTGATATTTCAATAGTAATAATAAAGTCTGAAGATTATGTGCATCAATGTTACTTCATAGACGTGGTATTTTACTATTTCTTCATTGTTATTAGATGACCTTATTGCTGGGTCAGCTATTTCTTATTCAATTTACATGTATTAAATACAATGTTTGTGGAGATGCTATTCCCATTCTGAAGTTTCAGAAACAAGGTGAAGATAATAAAAGTCATTTAGTCGGTTTTAGCTGAGAGAGAAGAGTTTTAGACAATACTTTCCTAATTATGCAAATTATTGACAGATTTTTGTGTTTTCTTAGCTAGGAAACAGTTTACTTTCACATAGTGATAGAATTTGTAACCGTCGTGGAAGGTATGTGTCTAAATATATCAGGAAAATGTTGGGTGAGAGCTGAAAACTTCAATGCAAACATTTAAGAAAACAGTATTTTTCCATTATGCTAACAGTAAATCTGCATCTTAATAAGTGTTCTTTGAAATTATAAAAAGAAAAAAAAACTATAAACAATTGACAAGGGAAAATGTGGGTGAGAACACACACATGCGCGCGCGCACACACACACTTTCTTTGAACATTTCATACATGCGCACAAAATGTTTCGATTATTTCCACCTCACTCCCTCTAAACTCCTCTAAGCTTCACTAACACATCTTAGTCTTTAAAATATATCAATATTTTGAGCCTCGTTGAAGGATTATGTAATTATTCCAAAATACTTTGGAAAAATTTCTTACATTATTTGTTTACTTATTTATGTGTGTGCACATGCTTGTGTCAAGGTGTGTCCTGGAGGTCAGAGGACAGTATGTAGGAACTGATTCCCTCCTTCCATCATATCTGTGTAGCTGGAGTTTTCACCAGTCCCATGCTGTCTGTGGACCCAAGTAAACACACAAAGGCTTATATTAATTAGAACTGCTTGGCCATTAGTTCAGGCTAACTTTTGACTATCTCTTAGACTTAAATTAACCCATAATTCTTATTTATGTTTAGCCACATGGCTTGGTACCTTTTCCTAGTTCTGCCTTCACATCTTGCTTCTCATGGCAGCATCTGGCAGTCTCCTGACTCAGCCCTCCAGTTCCCAGAATTCTCCTCTCTCTTTGTCCCACCTATATTTCTTGCCTGGCTACTGGCCAATCAGCACTTTATTTATTAAGCAATCAGAGCAACACATTCACAGCATAGAGATATCCACAGCATATCTGTTTCATGGATTGAACTCTGGTGTTCAGGCTTTGTAGTCAGTGGCTGTTGAGCCATCCCATCAGCCTGGACTATGGAAGCATCTGAAAGTTAAACTGTGAAACAAAAAGTAAAATTTTAAAAAATATAAGTGTGCAATTACAAATAAATGTGTTTAAATTGTCTCATTCGTAATTAACTGACATAGATAGACAATGCTATAGTTTTTCACAAGCAGGAGAAGCTAGTTTTTGGATAAATGTGTCAAGAGTCTTCATAGTATACTATCAAAGACACATGGGCTCTCAGTCATGGTTACCTACACTGCATGTGCATTTGCATTCTGGGAAGCTTTGTATCTGGATATAACTGATGCTCTTGTGTACAGTCTCTCAAGATGCCATGAACATTGTCACTGAAATCTTAGTAAGATGATTAGTGTGACAGAAGTAGAGAAAAGTTTGTCTACACTTGTTCTCAATCTGAAGTCCAGTCCTAACTTCTCTATTTTCCTGCCCCAAAGCATAGCAACAAAAACATCTTGGGGACGTGAGGGAGATAATGCTAAGGCAATAGGATGAGGTCGTATTATAGGTCATTTTGAAAGCCTTTTTAAGACTTGGGATTTTAATCTCAAGGTAATTTGGAGGCAGTGAATATGTGAGAACTTGAAAGTGACATTATTAAATAGGTTGCTTTTGTTAACCACTACAAAAGGTCAAGTGAGAAATACTGCTAAAATATTTTTGGCTTCCAAGTCTTTCCTTATTCTGATGTAAAACACTGGCTTTGTTTCTTACTTTTTCCTTAAAGCTGAATGTGTAATCCATTCACATTATTACTTCTTGAGGTGTTCACTGTCATCTGGAGACATAACGTCTTAATTTGAATCCTAAGTCATTAAATCATTATATGTTTTTAGGTAAGTTGCCTCAGTTCTTGTTTTAAATTGGCTAATAATGCCTTTTATATAGTATTGTGTGAATAGTAAATGAATCAGTTCACAATCATTCTGAGTAATGATTTTATGTACATCAATGCATTTTTGACAATAATATATAAAATGATATATTTTAGAGATTTGGTTGCTATTAATTTATTTTCACTATCCTTTAATATCTCATGAGCTACAATGTCTAAAAAAGGAAATAGTAGAAGTAGGACTCTGTTATTGAAAAAAATTCAAATATTAGTCACTAATAAATAGTTGGTCATGTACTATGTTAACACTGTAGTAAACTTCTTGAGCTATAATTATGGTTATGAATTTAATAAAATGTCTATACATGAAAGATACATGAATAAATAAACTTATTTTCAGATCATTTTCTTTATTGTTGGCAATTATGGACATTATAATGTTTGTGTTTAGATTACATAAAACTTGAAATTTAAAACAGTAAGTTTCAGATGTTTCTGGTTACATGATTCATTCTAAAGACATTTGGATTAATGTGTATTTTATATAATAACACACAATCTGAATTACACTAAAATTATATGTACACAGACATATATATGTGTATGTATATATATATATATATATATATATATATATATATATATCCCCACACACAAGCTCTTGAAATTTCAGATTTCTTGTAGTAAATGAGATTATGGAGGTACATTTACACATTCATTCATGTAATCTTTCTATATTTAAATTCCCAAATATTAGTTTTAAAACTTTATTGTTATGAAGGAAGAAAGTTACAATCCATTCCCTAAAGGATTATAATTTTTATTGTGTAAAATCTATAAATATGTAATTGAAAAGACTGTGCAAGCTGGGCGGCGCACGCTTTTAATCCCAGCATTCGGGAGGCAGAGGCAGGCGGATCTCTATGAGTTTGAGGCCAGCCTGGGCTACAGAGTGAGTTCCAGGAAAGACAAAAAGCTACACAGAGAGACCCTCTCTCAAAAAACCAGAAAAAAAAAAGAAAAGAAAGGACTGTGTAAAGATGAGAATATGTCCAGTTATTGGGTAATATGGAGTAGAGAGACAAAATACAAGTAAAACATGAAAGGGCTGATTAGAACAGGTGCATAGTGGAGGCAAGACAAAGAAGTTGTTCTTAGTAATAGACTAAGCTAACCCTTATATGAAAAATACATTGTTCTAGTAATAGCCAAAAACAAGGTGGAGGATTTTAGATCCTAAGTGTGATTGAGACAAAACATTTAATTTATAATTACATCCTCTATCTTGTCATAAGGATAATATTTTAAATTTTGTTATTCAAAATGTGATTGATGAGTGTAATTGAAGAATTCCGTGTTGGCTTTACCTGTTACTTCATTTCAGATAAACTAAAACAGAGCCTCATTTGGACAAGCTCCAGAGTGTCAGGCTCACAAGTGCAAAAGTATCTGTTCTCATCCTGGAGAGAATTGCTGCCTTCCTACATCTGATTACTGATAAATGTCTCTAGTTCATATTCCTTTAAAAATTGTGACCCAAATAAGTTTAAAGAAAAAGTGCCCAAAGCACATGTACATTATTTAACCAATAATTATATAGCAAACAACAGAAATAATGAAAAAATAAGTTTGAGGTCACTAAGTGGTAGATAGATATAATTTCAGCAAAGAAGGACATTTAGACAAGTTGTACAATTTTAGAAACTGAAAATAACCTCTGTTGAATATCAGTATGTTTGCCCTGAAGAGCCTTTTTCTGTCATATGGCTAAATAATTCCAACTCTAATTTTGTAGCAGCATAGTCAGGACATGTAGATTTCTCAGCTGATCAGGAAAATTAATCATATGCAATTAGTCAAGATTGATCAAAGGACAATTATTTACTTCAACTAGTAATGCATTTAGGGGTGTAACATCTTCCATCCCAAATAAAAAGAATTGAACACAACTGTCCCAAAATAAAGGGACTACCTACATTTGTACAGCGTCTAAAGAATCTGGAAGAAGTCTTTGAATACCTTGGTAATGGAGTTACAAATGATTGTGAGTTATCTTGTGGGTGCTGGGAGTTGAACCCAGGTTCTCTGGAAGAACAGAAAAAGCCCCTAAAAACTGAACTGTATCTCCAGACCATACAACGAAGTTCTAACTCTATGTTCAGAGCAACATCCAGATGTTTTGTGCATTTGAAAGTCAGTAATTTAGAATCTTATCCTATGATATCAAGAAAGAAACTCTCCCCAAGATCCACATCAATTTACAAACCCACAGATCTATCCTGTCAGCTTTTTGGGGTCTTCCTGTACACAAATAGGGCACCATATACACCTACAGTTTCTATGAACCAACTTCCCATGAAAAGAAGAACAGATATCAAACATATCTTCTTCCTCTGTAAACTATTAGAAAGATAAGGTGTTTAGAAAAGGCCAACAGATAAAAAATTACAGTTTTAAATATAAGCCCGGATTATGTTTCACACCTCTGGGCTATTTCACTTTTGTCCAAATTGCATAAATTTTCCTCCAGGCTACATCAAAAGGAAAAGAGATGCAGGTATGTGCACTGCCTTCATGTCATATGGAGACGCTGAATGTTAATCACCAACTAGGTCATATATGCAAAATGACATAATCAGGGTTACATTTCATTCAGTGTAAAAGATTAAAAAGGGAAATGAGATTTGTTTCAGGGAAAACAGCAAAGAAGTCAAATCAAAGGACATAGATCAGTTGGGAAAGAGAGAATTTTTCAAAATGTCTAATCACTGCTACTAAAAACAATTTGTGTATCTCTGGGTATGAACAGTGACTTGTCTTAGAGTGGGTAATAACTCTTTTCTCTTTGTTGTGAAACATTTAGAAGATTCCTTCTTTAAAAAAATATCACTAGTAATATTTTTGTTATATTCAATATTGTATGTACTGTAGCAGTTGTCAAAGAAATCATTTAAAACTGTGTTTTTATCAAGATATCACAGTGCATTAGATTGGATGTATAGGAAAACCCAATAAAGTTGATAGGATGGATTTGTGGGTTTGCAATTTGATGTGGATGAAGGGTAGAGTTGCTTTCTTGTCATCATTGAATAAGAGTCTAAAAAACTGATGTTTAAATACACAAAACATCTGAATGCTGCTCTGAACATTTAGTTAGAACTTTACTGATGTGGGGCTGGAGCTACGGTTCAGTGTTTAAGAGCTTTGTCTGTTCTTCAAGAGGACCTGGGTTTAGCTTCCAGAATCCACATGGCAGCTCTCAAATGTTCCTAACTCCATTGCCAAGTTATTCAAGACCTCCTTGAGCATTATACATGCATGTTGTGCTCTTGCATACTTGCAGACCAAACACTTATACACATAAAATAAAAATAAAATAACTGAAAAACTAAAATTTTATAGCTGGAATCCCATCAAAATAGCAACAAAAGGTCTGACATAATTGTATTTACTTCAAAATGCTCTCATTTAACACCTGAAATTTAAACTTTGTTCCATTATTTTTGTGATTTTTTTTACCGTGTAGTAAACAATTTCAATTAGATGCTGTTAAAAAGGCTAATAATACTTTTCAGTGCTAAAAAGATCCCTTGGAACAGTCTTGGATGCCTGCCTGATTACCAAAATTTTTCAGAGTTGTAAACTTTACAGACATATAAAGCATAACTCTTTTAAGAAAAAGCTTTTTTGGCTTATTTAAAGTACAGCTTTAGAAAATTAATGTATTATATTTATTTTAAAACATATCAACAGAGAGTAATTTACTGGAAAATTTGAGAATAAACTCAGTACTAAGTTTGAAAGGAGAATAACTACCAACAAAGATAAATAGTTAAATGACATTTAGTCAAAGAGATGCTGGACACAGTTGCTGACAAATTTGGACCAATATATATTAAGTTGATTTTCATATATGTATAAGAAAAAAATATCATTAATTGGTGACACTCAGCTACATTTTGCAATCTTTCGTTTGTCCATTGGTTATTGAAACTGCCTAGTAACACAGGGTAGAAAAACCATAAAAACAAATTTACTTCTGCATGTGATTGTGTGTAACCATGTACATATTTGCAAATATGAATATGCATTTGTATATGTGTGCATGTATGATTGCGCCCAAGAGCCTGTGTGGTGGAGGAATCTAGTTTAGCTCTAGTACTGAGGAAAGAACTAATAAGACAGTTCAGAATTTCTCTCCTGGAGAACTTAAGTTATTGGTGATACATAGGCATGTGTTGAGGTTAAACAGCTTGTGAATCAGAAGTTTACATTTTATAAGGAAATTCTTTTCAGAAAAGGTTTCATTTAGAAGACAACATCATGGCACAAACCAGGAAATCTTGTAAATGGTCATTGTAGGGGTGGATGGCATAGCATTGCCTTACTGATGCACAGTACCTCCAATGAGTAGAACCTATTTCAGTGCAACTGTCACTGTCTCAACAGGTGAGGTAGGAAAATACTTATGAGTCGATCGGGATCCAGAATGACAACTGTGAACTGTGAGCAATATCAACAGCATTGTACTTTTGTAAATTCAAAATAAAAAATTCAAGAGAAGGCTTGTGAATAATTTTTTTATAGAGGTCTTAACCACATTTACATTTTCAACATGATTAATGTGGGAAATGGATAAGAATGTAGAAAGACATTAAGTTGAGACTTGCTGTAAGTACTCTCCATGGCCACATCTCATACTAGTGTTAATGTCTATATTACAAATGCTCAGCAAAGGCTAATATGGCAAGTCCTTTGCCACTGCCCCTGGAGATGCTGGGGGGTGAATGTGACTAGACAGAGGAAGTTAAAGGCTAGGGTGTGTCTTTACAGGTGATACTGAGACCCAGACTCTTCCATCCCTTTTCCTTCCATCTTCCCCCCATGCTTTTCCTCCTCTCCTTCTCAGTTTCTCTCTCTTACTTTTTGACTGCCATGAGGTTGATGTGTTTGCTATATCACCTGCTTCTACCCAGATAAACTGGTCCAAGGATATGAAAGTGGAGTCACCGTGGACTAAAACCTGTCAATCTATGCCCTAACATGAACTTTTCTCCACCTTACATTGAGTTCTATAGCTTGCCACAGTGACAGCAAGCTGGACAACACAAATTGTACCATGAACATGGACTAAAGATGTACTTCAGATGTACAGCAGAATAAAATGATCTTTTCACTCACATGGTAACTAGCCTTTAGGAGGCAGATTCCTAGATCTGAAGAAATAAGCAGAGATTGGTATATGGGACCTGGGTTGGGGAACAGGAACTGGATGCATGGTCTTAAAGAAAGGAATCTTCAGGGGGAAGTTCTATCAATGCCTATCTAAACATGCAAACCTCGAGACACTAAATATTGGAAAGGTTAACCAAACTGGAAATGGGTTTATAACTTAGAGTATAAAACAGCAAGAATTTTCACACCAGTCATTCATCTGCAAGACTTTCTTCTACAGGGTGAAGATACAGCATGCTCATTAGAATCTGACACACACTGATACAATTTCAAGTCCACTGGTTCGTCAGTATTCTTGAGAAACTTGTTTTTTTTTTTTTTAAAACATTCAAGGAGATATAATGCAATTGGAGATAATGTAAGTATCTGAAATGATATTCACCCAGCCCAGTAAATTTTGAGGACAATCTGTTTCCAAGGTTTTGCCTGTTTGTCTATGACCTGGCAGGTTCTATCATCACTAACCTGCATAAACATCAGCCAATTACTTGCAGACAGCTTAATCATTCTTTGCCTGGTAGCTGACCTATGATCCCTTGCTTCCTACCTGAGTCTATGAGACTCTGACAGAAATATTTTCCATCATTTACAACTAGAAGGAAGGGAGTAGATCCATTTATTTTCCTTTCTTGTCAAGACAAACTACCTTGAAAAATAGCTGCTTGTTTGGCAGTATTTAAAAAACAAATTTCCTGTTACCAACCCATGACCAGATAATTAACTCCCTATGAAATTACCTTTCCTTCCTCCCCTTCCACTTTAACTTTTCTTCAAACTTAAAATTTCTGAAAAAAAATCCATGGATAACAATTTCCCTAAAATCGTTCTTATGGTAAGATATTCTCGATAGCTAATATACAGATAAAACGGGAATAGGGAAATGCTTACCTGAGTGATGTGGCATGGTGACTAAGACTTTTTTCTCATGATTAATTGCCATGAATTAATGAAAGGTGCAGCAATAGGGGCTTTGCGGTGATAGAGATTGAAATGGCCCAGATGTACAATAATAATAACGGTCTCAGGATAGGCTGATTCCTGTTGATGCCATATTATGAGGAAATTGGCAGCCGATTTCTGACTCAAACCTCACAGTACCTCCCGCAGGGCTGCTGTGTCAGTGTTTGAAGAGAAACTCTACTCCAACTGAGGCATGATGCAGAGCTGCTCAAAGAGAGGCACGGGTTCGAACTGCAGCCCCGGCAGAGCCGGAACTGCAAGTGCTGTCTCAAAACATTCCCTGCATGGAGATTCGAACTTCTCAACAAAGGACATGGGACACAGGGACTGACCATGGTGATTGCGTGGTTGTTATAGAAAAGATCCCCGAATATAAATTGCTATGCTGACTTCTCCAATTAAATTCTGGCCCCTTGCAAATAAAGCCCAGAGGGCAGCCTTTGTGGCTTTTTCCGGCAGCAGGGGGATCTTTCACTTTCCTTATCACTTACGTTTTCAGCTTGTGTGCTTTAGCTTATTGATCTTCTGGTGCCAGGAGTCTGCTCTTAATTGTACACTAGCGACACTTTTTTTTTTTTTTAATGTGATGGTACTCGAGTTTACACTGTCTCACACTCTATGGCAAATGACATCAATTCCCATATGGGGATCTTTGAGCGCTTTATTGGGCAGCCAGTTTCTCTCTCTGTGGTACTCTTTCTGGACACGGGACAGGGGAGAGCGATCTGCTTCCCTCAGAAGCCTGCGCTTCATTGGCCAAAAACTTACTTCCCACCTTGAAACTTCTCTTCAAGGTCTACCTGATGTAGTTGATAAATTTGCATAGATTAGTAGCTGAATAAGCCAGCAAGTAGCAAGCCCATGTATCCTCAGTCCTTGGGAGGTAGAGGAGACTGGGAGTCCTAGACCAGTCTGGTTTGTATACAGAAACTTTGTTTTAAAAAATGCGCACATTCTAAGGGAATGGGTATCTGTGTAGGGAGAGAGTCCATAAAGCCTGCACCCTACACAAAGGACTGCCTGCAGCTAAGGAATGATCAGAGGGGGAGAAATAGTCTTACCCCGGGAGAAAACAAGAGCTGACATTATACATAGGAGATGAAAGGAGTATCAGCTCAGGACTCCCAAGACCAAGTTCTCAGCACAAAGGAGATGGATTCGCCCCAGAGGGACAGAGAGCAGGGAATAACAGACAAAGACAGGAGACAGAGGACTGCATAGTAGGAGAAGGCCCCAAGGGACAAGGGGCAAGGGTATTTGTCCCAGGGAGACAGGCCTAAGAAAGCGGCAGTGTACAAAGGCACAAAGAGAAACCCTGAGTTAGGATGAGGTGTTTAGCTTTAACAGGGCATGTTAGTTAGGTGAGTCCAAGGAGGCTTTCCTTACTGGACTTCAATACTTTGATAGCTCCACCCTGGCAGTCAGCTTCAGGAGCAAGAGGTGGCCAAAGAAGGGAACAGACCTTGTTGGCAAGGCAGAGGGAATGGGAGGGAAGAGCAAGGCCTGCCAGAGCCAGGCTTGCCAGGCCCGGGCTGGCCAGAGTTCTTTCCCATCTGACATGATACAGCCGGAATAGTGAATATATATTATTTATTTTTATATTCATTTATTTTTGTATATTCATGCAATATATATAATAAATGTACATATAAATTCATGGAAAGTAATTAATGCAAAAAGAGTCCTTAAATTTAAAAGGGAGCAAGAAGGGGTATATGGGAGAGTTTGGGGGATGGAAAGAAAAGAGAGACTCATGTTGTGATTATATTACAATCTCAAAAATTAGAGAAATAATTTAAAAGCTGGACATATTACTATATATCAGGCTAGGCTATACTTTGCACATTATTGAATTTCCTTCTGGTACCCTGATTCATGCTTTGTTCATGTTACTTAAACTAAATGTACCATTACTAGCTGCTGTGGACTAGTTAACTGCTAACTTAAAACACATCTCCAAACAGTTAGGCTTCATAGGCATCATTTGAACAAATTTGACGTGATTTTCCCAGAGAGTCAGCTTTCCTCCAGATTTTGCAGTTCAAATTGTAATGGTTATATCTCTCAACAGTTAAATTCTCAATACTGACACTAGTCAATATCATATATGTTCAGACTCCATTCTCTTCTTACAGTTTTCATTCTCTAGACTTAAAAAAATTCGATACTGACACTGATTTCTTCCTAAAGTTTTATGTCCTAACATAGATCCAACTGAAAGCATTTTTTACTCATCTCTTTATTGTCATATACTTGAAAGTTCTTTCTCAGCCTAGTCAAAGAAGCTGTTAATGGAAGCCATGACTAATCTGCGCAGGTAGTAGTAAACCTCTCCAGCCTGTTTTAATCAGTGTAACAGAAGTTCCCAGTCTGGGTCATGGAAGATGAAGTCCACGATGCCAGTTTAGCTCCTCTGGTTTTTAAGCTATATTTCCATGGTTTTAGAGTGCAGAAGGCTTTTCAAGGGAGAGCAGATTTGTTGCACAAATCCTAAGTGGTCTTATAATAAAAACAGGGAGCCAAATATCAGGGTGAAAGCTGAAAGATCAGAGAAACAGCAAGCCACAGCCACCACCTCTTACCTCACCAACTCCTCAGCCTGACAGAGCCTCTGCAAGAGAGTGAATTTCTGTCTCTTCCCACCTTATATTCCTTTCTCTGCCCAGTCATATCACTTCCTGTTTCAACGTTCCTAGTGCTGGGGTTAAAGGTGTGGCCACCAATGCCTGGCTCTGTTTCTTTCTTTTTTTTTTTTAAAGACTGGATTAATCTCGTGTGGCCCAGTGTGCCTTTAAATTTACAGATATCCAGACGGTTCTCTGCCTCTGGTGTGTGACCACTGCTTGACCTCTTGGCTAACTCTGTGGCTAGCTCTGTCCTCTGATCTTCAGGCAAGCTTTATTTCTTAGATTACAAATGATATATCACCACACAGATTATTACAGCAGATAGAAAACTAAAGGCAACTCATTCATAAGGTCTTGCTTTTGTAAGAAGTAATTGTCCGTTTGTAACTGACTTAATCCCATCCATACATCACTTTCACCAACCTACTGACTCCCTCCTTTAGTCTATAATGTGTAAACTCCCACAACATGAACACCGTCAAACTTTGGACCAAGCCTCCATCAAATGAACTCATGGGGGCATGCTGAATCAAAGGCATGACAGAGATATTTAAAATAAGTTGAGTTTGGACTTTAATGAAGAAATTCTAAAATTCTACGGGATAGTAAATATAACTAATGTGTTTTTGTTTTAGTCATTAATATTCCCTAAATTATGAAGATTAGTCTTTCTTTCAAAGAAGAAAATCAATATTAATTGCACATCTAAAAGAAAGATAAATATGACTCTCTACTCTAGTTCCTAGAAGATATTGCCTTGAATTTAAATTCTAGCTGCCTTAGTCATCATCAGTGACATGTATTCATGCTTCCTGTCATCATGGATGGATTTTCTCAGGAACATTTCTCATGATAGTTAGCCAGGCTTCAAAGAATTTCTGGCAACCCTACTCTTGTTTAGGTGACAAGTTTGTCTGTATCATGGCAAATGCACATTAGCTGACTGACCTCTATATCTGTACTGACCTGTTTCAGATCAGTGCTTATCTTCAGTAAAGTACATTAATATTTGATTTTATTACATCTTCAGCAATTTACTGTGGCCTGGAGGGCTGTGGATATTACAGTTTTTCATTTCTATCTCAGATAACCTTTGTTCCACCTTTGGAAACAGCCTGTACCAATGGCTATGAGAGGAGAGTCAATGTAGAATGACTGGGTAAAGGGTTAATCATAAGTTCTCAGTTCTAATAACCATTTGAACACTATTTTAATTATAGAAGAGAATTATCTCTATGTCACATTTTCCTTTCACATATATAAATATGAATTCACATGTGGAACTAGAACACACACACATATATAATCATTATTAAATTGTCTTCTGGCAAATTCTGTACATGGAACTAAGCTTAGTTTATCTGTATAAGAATTTGTAACATTGATAATGAAATCAGATTAATTTTTCAGTATAGCCATGGAACTTTCTCAAATATACAACATAAAAAGAAGAATATAAAATGTAAAATAAAGGCATCCAGAATCTAAGGCAAATTGTGGAAAAAATGACAGTTAGTGATGCTGACTGAAAAAAATCGCATAAGTTGTAGATTCAAACAGTAACCATGAAAGCGTGGAATAAGAACAATTGAAGAGTAAATGTGGACTCAGAAGTTTGGAACTCAGCATCTTTCCTTTTACTCCTGTTCTACTGAGTCACAAAATATGTACACATGTACACACAAATATGGAGACAAGATTCAGCCTTAAATGTCTTCCTCCATCCATCGCCACATTATTTTTGAGACAAAGTCTCTCACTGAACCTAGCGCTCATCAATTCCAGTAGGAAGGCTGGTCAGGGAGGCCTAATTCCGCGGATCCTCCAGCCTCTAACCCTTCAGCCGTGAGGCTACAGACTGCTGCTGTCCTGTTTGGCAGCATCCATTTTCTGAGTGAGCTGTCTCCGCAGACTCTAGAGTTCTCACTTTCTGGAGCACATTTTCACTCAGACTCTGTGGATACGATATCACCACAATGAATTTTTGTTAATGCTGTTGTTGTTGAGATAATTTGAAAAATTACGCTTCATCTTAAAAGTTTTGTGATCTTGAAAATTGTTTTTTGCCAAAGTTAACATGAAAGACAAAGTAAGCAGCAACCCTTCGTTTTGGTATTTTAGTGTTATTATTGATAATAGATGTTTTTTCTTTCCAGAGTCAGACTAATATGTTCATGTGGGTATTATCCAAGTGTGTTATTTTCTAGGGCTTCTAGGAACCTTCTGCGAATTCTTTAATCTTCTTATATGTATGCTATTATTTATTTTTTAGAGAATGATAGTATCACCTTTACTTTCACATTTATATACTTTCAATGAAAGAAAAAATGGCACAAAATTCCCAATTAATATTGGAGTGAAATATTCTCATAAAAGTGGTATTCAATATATTCATTTTCACATAAAATTTCTGAGGTAGTTATTCCTTGACCTTGTAATATTTTATTGCACACCATTGATATTTTATTTCCTAACCTGTTTCTTTTAAAATGACTTTTCTCTACATTCTATACTTTTTACTATAAACTCGATTCAGAAACATACAGATATATTTAAAAGCTACCAAAATTTTAATTCTAGACATTCACAGTGATTGGAATATCAAATCATACAATGCTATCACAAGTATAGTATGTATTTCTTACAAAGCCAAATCTAGTTTTTCATTTATTGATATTAAATAATCTTATATTATAGTCAGACAAATGTAAATGAAATTAGATAGTTTAATTGATTTCTGACATTTTAAATACAAAGAAATAGCAGAGAAGAAAGAACTCTACTTGATATTTGCAGACACACAAACCGTGCCAGTTCACAGTGAAAATGTGGTTTTCCTCATTGTAGTGTTTTGGAGAGTGTCTCTGTATGCATCTTCATACTACTAACATTTCAAAATAGTTTGGCATAGTCTAGGCTCATGGCATTACAGAAACAAACAGAACAGAATGGTCTCCTTCTTGATTCAAACAACCCTTTGGTAGAAGTCAGATTGCACAGCCCACAGAGGGACTTACCTGATCCTCGGCAAAGAGAATAGATATAAATTTTAGAGCATCTCTGGTACATAGTGTCATGACTCATTCTCAATTTTAATTAAAAGGCAGCTTTATAATTTCATTTTTTATTGAGCAAGCAGGTTGCCAAGGTGCCTCAATTTTCATGTAGCAGCAAGATTACCATCCTTCAGGATAACTGGTGGAGTCACCCAAAGACTGTTTTATTCTGTGCTCTTAGTTATAATCCATATGATATAAAAGCACATTTAACTCTGTAGGTGTGGTTTTGACTGACAGGAACCAGTTTTAACACCTTTGATGGATTTCCAAAAGTCGGAGAATGTCATGTCTCAGTCCTTGGCTTCACAAATAGAAATGATAACAGTGTTAGGTAATTATTCTTTGAAGCAAACTATCTGAAACACAAGACTCAAGACGTCACCAATGTATTTTTTCGCCATTGTCCGGAAGATGCCTCAGATGGCTGAGTTTTCCTTCCTTCTGAGAATATATTTAGCTATCATGTGGCTGTGTAAACAGTTTAAGACCTTTCTGTCATTGATGTGATAACAAGAGCAGAGTATTGTACAAGGCCTTTCATCCCATCTTTCTTTCAGTCAAACTGTCTTCACTGATGTTAGGGCAGCAGTCCTCCAGAGCCAGATTAAAATAGGGGAAATTATAGTCTGGATATATTGTATGAGAAAACAATCTATTTTTTAATATTTTATTTATTTATTCTTTCATGTAATAAATCCCAACCACAGCCTCTCCTCCCTTCTACCACAAGGACACTTGCTCAACTATATTCATAGCAGCTTTATTCATAGTATCCAGAATCTAGAAACAGCCTAGATGACCCTCAGCCAAAGAATGGATAAAGAAAATGTGGTATTTTTAAACAATGGATTATTACTCAGCTGTTAGAAAAAATATCATGAAAATTTCAGGCAAATGGATGGAACTAGAAAAACATCATCCTGAGTGAGGCAACTCAGACCAAGAAAGACAAGCATGATATGTACTCACTCATAAGTGAATATTAGCTATTGAGTAGAGTAATCACACTACAATCCACAGATCCAGAGACTGTTAGATAGGAGAGGTTTAAGGGGGATGTATGAATCTCCCTGGGAAGAGGAAATAGAATATTTTGTGGGTAGACAGGGCATTTAGGGGACAATATGGAAGCTAGTGTACGAGAAGCTTCCTGGAATCTATGGAATTCATACTAGTGAGGAGTCCTAGTAATGGAAGATATGGAGCCTGAAATGGTCATCTTCTGTAGCCAGGCTAGGCTCCCAGTATGAGACTCAAACACCAACCCAGCTACAAAAAACTATGACCTGCAACCTGTCTTGTCCACAAGATGTGCTAGGGTCATGTTGGCTTAGAGCTTGTGGGAGTGGACAAACAATGACTGGTCTAACTTGAGGCCCATACCATAAAGAATCTGTTTTTAATAAAAAGGGAAAACATACAAACAAAAAAGAAACAAAATGTCTTGAGTCCTTGATTCTAGAATTATAAAATGTTGCTTTTGACACATTCTGAATTGGCCAAAGCAGTTCATAGAGCCTCATTAGAACCAATCATTAACTGCATTAGTGGGTTAGATACTGCTTAGTAAGTAGAGTCTGGCTTTTTTGTTGCACAGAGTTAAGGTGTAGAAGTTAAAAAAAATTCAGGTTGGAAAAAGATGGAATTACTCATGTAAGACTAGTTTTCTCAATTTAAATTATTTCTCCATAATTGTCTTAAACAAATACTAAAAGAAGTCCAATCTCTAAAAGGCATTTTTGGAGGAAAGTAGGAGGAAATCTGTATCCTATAGCTGGCACTCTACACCTAGGAAATATTAATAATCTTTGCATTTAGCCAGTTAAGTTAGTACCTGCTTACTGGCTAGACATAAACACCTTACAATAGAGATAAAATGTCCTGCTTGCTAACAAATTGCCTACTCTGTGGTGAATGTGATGATCATGGGATGCTGCACTCTGTAAATACAAACCTTTCGTGCAGAGACAGGGCCTTCTTACATGTTTCACACCCTGTCTCTGTTGTCATATTTGTGATCATTATTATGGAAAGCCCTGTGAGGAGGTGTACTTAGAAACACTCTTTTGTTCTTTGTCCCACTAGGGAGTTCAGAATCTATGGCAAATCAGGCCCATTAATTACATAAGGAAGATGAGCACTATGATACAGAACATTAAGAGAAAATATTGTTAGTGTCAGTGTTTGCAAATGGTTCATGAAAAGGAGTTTCCTTTCTGCATGTAGCTGGTGACTGTGGTGATGATTATGTGGGCAATAGTGGCAGTTATGGTAGTGGATATGTATATAATCTTATCAATAATCACCCAATGTGTCATATGATAGACCTGAACATTTTACTTTGACAATTTAAATATTAAGTTTGTGGCTACGTTGTTTTCCCTTGTGAATTTTACAGGGGTATATTTTATTGTGTTAGGAGCTCCCTCAAGGAGCTATAACCTCTGGTTTGATCAGGCACTCAAACTGTGTTCAATGACAGTGAAATAAATAAACGGGAACGAACGTCAGCCAGGAGTTCTCATCACACAGGGTCAGTTCTGTGACGGCTTCTTTTTGAGATCTACTATTACCATTTAACAGCTTGTGATACTAAGTCCTGTTATACAATTTCAGTAATAGCTGTATCCACAACAACTGACTTTGTTGTGATTAAATGATATAAAACAGAATAAAAGTTTAGATCAGTATCTGGCTCACTAATCACAAACATCATTTTCAGTGTTTCACATCATTACCTTAAGTACATGTACTATAATTTGCTTAATTATCCCTTCATTATTTGTTTCCAAAATTTTTACAATTCATGCAAGTTTGATGAAATTCATTTATTTTTTCTATTGCGTTAATCTTATGAAAATGTAGAACCTCTTAAATGTCCTGCATATTACTCTCTAAAAAGGACAATTAAGTACCCATACCCCATTTTCATCAGTTTCGAGATTCCTGTTGCCAACCTCTTTTCCCATTTTGATCCAATCTTAGGTTCTAACAGTAGTCTTCTTTTATTGACACAATGGCTCACCACTACCACCATTCACTGCACTGTTTTTCTTTTGTTATTTAAGTGGTTATTATTAGCTTCCATGTGTCTCTCCTTTCTAGGAATAAAGTACTCAATGTGCATCACTACATGAATGCATATTTTTTAAATTATAGACTTGATTTTATTACAACAATATGGTACTTTCAGATGTAGTTTATGAAACATTAATCACAGCAGGAAAATAGATACAATTGATTTCAGTAAACAAAAATTCTACTCTGTGATAGACAGTGTGAAAATAAGAAATTTCAAGTCATGAACTTGAAAATAATACTTGTAATACATATGAATGACAAAGAATTTTCAAAACAAAGAATTTTATAAACAAAGAATTTTATAAACTCTATAATAAAAAGCAATGGGCAAACTAGTTAAACAGAGACTTCATAAGGAAGATATGCTAAGTGGCAGCAGAGCTTAAGATACTCAGTTCCTAAAGTACACTACTAATATGCATATCAGTGTCATCCTATACACATTCATTTGAACTGACTGATGATATCCAATGCTTGTAGAGATAAGAATGACAGGGAATGACAGGGTATGAAACATATCTCTATATACTTGGAGTGTGAGACCATGCAATCAGTATAGAAAGCACTTTAGGAAGTTCATTATAAGATAAAGTGAATATTTTCTGAGTGACATTGCAAATCCTCTGAAGAGGAATGAAATATATGCCCATACACAACTTCTCCTTCAAAGTTCATAGCAGCTTTTGTGGATAAACTTTTATTTTTAGATTATAATATAAGTATAACATTTCTCTCTTTCCTTTTTCCCCTCTACTCTCACATACCTTCTTGCTGTCTTTCAAATTTATTGTCTCACTTTTACTAGTTGTTATTGAATGCATACATATATATGTATGTATATATATATTCCTATGTGCATATATATCTGTAAATATAACCTGATCAGTATGTATATTATTATTTTATGTATATTTTCAGGGCTGATCATTTAGCACTAGACAAACAATTGATGTCTTTGTCTGCAGTTACTTGTGTATGGTTTTCCCTATCAACATTAGGTCTTTTGGTGTTGGCCTTGCTTATGTTTGGACAATTGTGTTGGTGAAACTTTGTCAATGCAGCTTCTGATGTTACTAGAAGTCAAGAACTTGACACTAGGAGAGTATTTTGTTGTTGTTGTTGTTCACTCAGCACTATTTTTCAGATTCAGTGTAGTGGTATATTTCCATCTTATCCATTGCTCTAGTTTGTTTCATATTCTAATATATGTTTCTACCATGTTGCATCTGTCTACTCTTACTCCTACAAGCACCTGGATTTTTTCTAACCTTATGCACCCAAAACAATGCTTTGATGTAATAATATTGAAAGTGCTTCCTGCATCTTTTTGTTTCTTTGTTTTTATTTTCTTCAATAGTGTGTTTTATGACATGCAAAGTTAAACAGGTTAATCTCAACACTTTCTAATATATACACTGTGCAGGAGTGTGTATCGTAATCTATATTATACCCAACTGTGTATGAGAATTGTTTCTTGGAACTACCAGATAACACTCACTAGAAATAAGTACACTTGCCATACAAGCCTGATGACCTGAGTTAGTTACTTAGAACCTAAGGAGTAAGGAGAAAACACAGTAGCCTTCTGACCTCCACACACAAGCACATCATGCACACACACAAAATAATAACAGCAAACACAATTAAAGAAGAAGATTATTTCTTGCCCATATTCTTAGTAATATTTTACATAAGTTTCTAAATATTGCTAATTGGAAAAGTGCTAAGCTGTTAGCTTTAATTTGCATTTCTCTAATTACTTGTGAAAATGGGTGGCATTTCTTTTTTTTCCCAGACATCTAGGGCTTTGTTATTTAATACTGAGAGTTAACTTTTATATCTGTTATGGAGTTTGCTAACTTCTTCCTGTGGGATATAGGCTATTTTAATATTACAGTCTTCTGTTTTCAGATGCCACAAATAATTTTACACTGTTTTATCTCCTTTAAACATAGAATACTGACTTGAAAATAAAACTCAAATATGTTTAAGTTTGAAGTTTTGCTTTTATTTTATTAAATTCTTAATATTTCCTTTTAATATCTCTATTTTCTCTGATGATATATATTTCCTTATGTTTTTTACTTGATATATGGTTTTGACTAGTATTTTAATTGATTTATATAAATTGTGATATAGTTATGTGTGATTTATTAATACATTTTAAAGTAAATCATGAACTTTAACTTTATTCCCTCATATACTTTCCACTTTCTCCCTTCTTTAATGCCCTTTATTTACTCCAGATAAGATACTCTCTTCTACTTTTATTTCATATAATTAGACACATGAATACAGACAAACACACATAATACACATACACACATGCATCTGAATGTGAAGTCTAGGATCTGTACTCAGTATTAGTCTTTTACATTCCTGCTTATTTTGCTTAATATATTTCCAGTTGTTCCATTTTTCCAGAAAACAACAATTTTATATTCATTGTTGGAAGAGACTGAGGTACTTTCTATCTATAACTTGGCTATTTTAAATAGTACAGTGTAATAAACATAGAAGTGTAAGTATCTTGGTGGTGTGTTGACTTAAAGTCCTTTGGAGATACTAGTATTTACCCAAGAATAGTACAACTGTGCCACAGAGTATTCCTATTCATAGTGTTTTGAAGAACAAACCCAGTCATTTCTGAGAAAAGGGAATCTTTAAAACAATCTCCAAGGCATTGGATTACAGACAAGTCTGTGTGCTGTGGATGATTGATTGATAAATAAAATACTGATTGGCCAGTAGCTAGGCAGGAAGTATAGGCGGGACTAACAGAGGAGAATTGAGAGAACAGGAAGGCAGAGAGAGACGTTGCCAGCTGCTGCCATGACAAGGAAGATGTAAGGTACTGGTAAGCCACGAGCAACGTGACCAATTATAGACTAATAGAAATGGGTTAATTTAAGACAGAACTAGATAAGAAAAAGCCTGCCATGGCCATACAGTTTATAAGTAATATAAGTCTCTGTATGTTTACTCGGTTGGGTCTGAGCAGCTATGGGACTGGCAGGTGAGGAGGTTTGTCCTGACTGTGGGCCAGGCAGGACTGGAGGAAAACTCTAGCTACATCTGTGGAGTATTGTATTGATTAATAATTGATGTGCAAGCTAACTTTGAACGGTGTCGCCCCTTAGAGGTAGTCATGGGTTGTGTAAGAAAGCAGAATGGGCAATCCATGGAGAAACAACCAAGAAACAACACTCTCCCATGGCCTCTGCAACATGTATTGCCTCCAGATTGCTGTCTTGTTTGGATTCTTACCCTGACTTCCCAGAGTGATGGACTGACTATAAGTCATAAAATGAAATGAACATTTTCTCCCCAAGTTGATTTTTGTCATAGTGTTTTCTCACAGCAATATAAATGTTAAGTAAGTCAACCCTGGAATATTATATTCACAGGTCCTCCTTTCTGTGTACAGGTATCTCTCCTGTCTCTCATCAATTGGATTCCTGGAGCTCAGCCTGGTGCCTGGCTGTGGATCTCTACATCTGCCTCCATCTGTCACTGGACAAAGGATCTAGGATGACAGCTAGCTTATTTGCTAGGCTGGTCACCAGAGTAGACTGGTCCAGGCATCCTCTGGACCATTGTCAGCAGACGAAGGTGGGGTCAACCTTGTGGATTCCTGAGAGCCTCCCCAGCTCCCTGCCTCTTCCTATTCCCATGATGTTCTCATCTATCATGGTATCTTCCTCCCTGCCCTCCCACTCTGTCCCTGTTCCAGATTGACCCTCCCATTCCCCTATGTTCTCATCCCCCACTCCTCACCCTCTGCCACCCCCTACACACACCCAGTCCACTCATGTAGATCTCATCCACTTCTTCACAGGGTCATCTATGTGTCCCTCCTAGGGTCTTTTCCTGTTAGTTAGCCTCTCTGGAGTTGTGGGTTGCAGTCTGGCCATCCCTTCCCTCTCATTTAGTATCCACTTATGAGTGAATACATACTATGTTTGTCCTTCTGAGTCTGGGTTACCTCACTCAGGATGATATTTTCTAGATCCATCCATTTGCCTGCAAATTTCATGATATCATTATTTTTTACTGCTGAGTAGTACTCCATTGTGCACATGTGCCATATTTTCTTTATCCATTCTTCAGTTGAGGGGCATCTAGGTTGTTTCCAGGTTTTTGCTATTACAAATAATGTTGATATGAACATAGTTGAACATGTGCTCTTGTGGTATGATTGAGCATTCCTTGAGTATATGCCCAAGAGTGGTATAACTGGGTCTTGAGGAAGACTGAATCCCAATTTTCTGAGAAACCACCATACTGATTTCCAGAGTGGCTGTATCACTTTGCATTCCCACCAACAGTGAAGGAGTGTTCCCCTTGTTCTACATCCTCTCCAACATAAGCTATCTTCAGTGTTTTTGATCTTAGCCATTCTGACAGGTGTAAGATGGTATCTCAGAGTTGTTTTGATTTGCATTTCCCTGATGACTAAGGATGTTGAGCAATTCCTTAAATGCCTTTCAGCCATTTGAGATTCTTCTGTTGAGAATTCTCTGTTAAGCTCTATAGCCCATTTTTTTTAAATTGAATTGTTCAGTATTTTGATGTCTAGCTTTTTGAGTTCTGTGTATATTTTGGAGCTCAGCCCTCTGTCAGATGTGGGGATGATGAAGATCTTTTCCCATTCTGTAGGTTGTCGTTTGGTCTTATTGACCATGTCCTTTGCTCTACAAAAGCTTCTCAGTTTCAGGAGGTCCCATTTATTGATTGTCGCTCTCAGTATCTGTGCTACTGGTGTTATGTTTAGGAAGTGATCTCCTGTGCCAATTCTTTCCAGACTACTTCCTATTTTCTCTTCAATCAATTTCAGTGTAAGTGGATTTATGTTGATGTCTTTGATCCACTTGGACTTGAGTTTTGTGCATGGTGACAGATATGGATCTATTTGCAATCTTCTGCATGTTGACATCCAGTTATGCCAGCACCATTTGTTGAAGATGCTTTCTTTTTTCCATGGTAGAGTTTTGACTTCTTTGTCAAAAATCATATGTTCATAGGTGTGTGGATTATTGTCAGGGTCTTCAATTAAATTTCATTGGTCCACGTGTTGGTTTTTATGCCAGTACCAAACTGTTTTTATTACTATAACTCTATAGTAGAGCTTGAGGTCAGGGATCATGATGCCGCCAGAGGTTACTTTATTATACAGGATTCTTTAGCTATCCTAGGTTTTTTGTTTTTCTATATAAAGTTAAGTATTGTTCTTTGCAGGTCTGTAAAGAATTGTTTTGGTATTTTGATGGGGATTGCATTGAATCTGTAGATTGCTTTTGGTAAGATTGCCATTTTCATTATGTTGATTCTACCTATCCATGAACATGGGAGATCTTTCCATTTCCTGATATCTTCTTCAATTTCTTTCTTCAGAGACTTAAAGTTCTTATCATACAAGTCTTTCACTTGCTTAGTTAGAGTTACCCCAAGGTATTTTATATTATTTGTGGCTGTTGTAAAGGGTGATGTTTCTCTGATTTCTTTCTCAGCCCCTTTTTCATTTGTATATAGGAGGGCTACTGATTTTTTTTTAGTTAATCTTGTATCCTGCCACCTTACTGAAGGAGTTTATCAGCTGTAGGAGTTCCCTGGTGGAATTTTTGGGGTCACTTATGTATACTATCATATCATCTGAAAATAATGAAAGTTTGAGTTCTTTCTTTCCAATTTGTATCCCTTTGATCTCCTTTTGTTGTCTTATTGCTCTAGCTAGAACTTCAAGTACTATATTTAATAAGTATGGGAGAGTGGACAGCCTTGTCTTGTTCCTGATTTTAGTGAAATCATTTTGAGTTTCTCTCCATTTAATTTGATGTTGGCTGTTGGCTTGCTATAAATTGCCTTTATTATGTTTGGGTATGTTCCTTGTATTCCTGATCTCTCTAGAACTTTTATCATGAAGGGGTGTTGGATTTTGTCAAAGGCTTTTTCAGCATCCAGTGAGATGATCATGTGGTTTTTTTCTTTCAGTTTGTTTATATGGTGTATTACATTGACAGATTTTCATATGTTGAACCATCCTTGCATCCCTGGGATGAAGCCTACTTGGTCATGGTGGATAATTTTTTTGATGTGTTCCTGGATTCGGTTAGCCAGGATTTAATTGAGTATTTTTGCATCAGTGTTTATGAGGGAGATTGGTCTGTAATTCTTTTTCCTTGTTGCATCTTTGTGTGGTTTGGGTATCAGGGTAACTGTAGCCTTTGAAAAAGAATTTGGTAATGTTCCTTCTGTTTCTATGGTATGGAACAATTTGAAGACACACACACACACACACACACACACACACACACACATATATATATATATATATATATATATATATATATATATATATATGGAGAGAGAGAGAGAGAGAGAGAGAGAGAGAGAGAGAGAGAGAGCAAGGAGAGAAAAATTTTCTATTTCTCAGTGAATGTTGACCATTTGTAGCTCTTCACCTAGGGGTTGGGGCCACATGGAATTTTCTTTGTCAACATAGACATGTCATCTTTTGTTGTCATTATACTGGTCTTATTCAGACAACCATATTGGTTAGAGTTCATAGAGTCAAATGTATAAGAAACTATCTAACAAAAGCTATCCATGTGTAGCTAGTGTTTTCCTGCCTGGTCCACAGTCAGGACAAATCTCTTTCACCTGCTAGTCCCACAGCCGTGCTCAGACCCTACCAAGTAAACACAGACTTATATTGCTTACAAACCGTATGGCCGTGGCAGGCTTTTTGCTAACTGTTCTTACAGCTTAAATTAATCCATTTCTATTAATCTATACCTTGCCACATGGCTGGTGGCTTACCGGCATCTTCACATGCTGTTTGTCATCATGGTGGCTGGCAGTGTCTCTCTCACTCAGCCTTCCACTTCCCAGCTTTATTCTCCTCCTTGTCCCACCTATACTTCCTGCCTAGCCAATGGCCAATCAGTGTTTTATTGACCAATCAGCAACACATTTGCCATACAGAACATCCCACAGCATCCGTGTCTTCCTGTTCTTATAGTGTTTCCTCCTCCTCTTTTAAATATTCTCTGAGTCATAGGGGTAAGGCTTGCCTTACACATACATCAGCTAGAGTTATGCATCTCAAGTTACTTATTGTCTATATTATGACCAGTTTTGGATCTCTATAATAATTTCCATTTTTGTAAAAAGAAGTTTCATTGATGATACTGGGAGCTTCATTTCTTTATAAAACATAAATGCTAAATGTAAGTATAAAAATAAAATAAAACAAATAATATCAACAAATAATCATCATGATGCTATTTATCTATAATATTTTCTTTTCCAATATGTTTCTTATTAATGAATCAGAAAGTTTTCTTTTCATAAACTTTATATTATATAGAAAACAGTATGTTTAGTGCTGTTTATTATAAAAGATGAATTTGAACCATACTTTACTAAATCAATATTTAATAATAGTGAACATTTTGACTTTAAACATTTATTTGTTTGAATTTCCTTAGCATATTTATATATGTATATAAATATAAAATATACATTTTATTACAACAGTTCAAAATTTAAGAGAATGGAAACTTTTATAATTACTAATTAGTTTTTTTTTTTACTTGTGGCTATCAGAAATAACCCTAGTAAACTGAATCATCTAGAGAGAAAATTTTGCACATATAGTTAATAAGGCACAGAAAAGCAAAATGTCATATGTTTTAAAATAATTTATTTGAGACTATTTCTTTGTATGAATATAAAAAGAATTTATTTCCCTTTTGGTTCATGCCTTAGTTATTTTCTTGTTGCTGTGTGATAAAATATCTTGACAAAAACAAATTAAGGGAGCTAGAAGTTTTCTTGTTTATAGTTCAAGAATACATTCTACCCCATCAGGAAGTCAAGATGGATGAACATGAAGCAGCTGGTAACATTGCATCTACCATTAGGATTCAGAGAGTGAATGTATGCATACCTGACACATTTCCCATTTTTTTTCCATGAATAGAGATCAGGAACCCAGGTAGGGAGTAGTGGCCATGTCTTCCCACCTCGATTAATGTGATCAGGACAACCCCCATAGGCCTGTCCAGTGATTCAGATTCCATGTGTTTATAGATTTTGTCAAGTTGACTGTCAACACTAACCACTACAGTTCAGAACTCAATTCAGAAAGCCTGTAAAACACCCATAAGACATCAAGGGACCACCACCATAACTCTGATGGATGTCATCTCGTAGACTTGGTTATATGGATAAATTTACTTCTGTATCACTTTTTGTGTTTGTTTATGGAGATAGACTTATACTTGGAGAGGAAATTCACAAAGGTTTGCCTTATTACATTTCTAAGTCTAAATTATGCCATGTTTAATTAGCAAGTGAAAACTATGCTTTAAAAAGCAATGATAAGGATTATGAAACAGCCAGAAGTGCAGTTTTTATTTTGTTCAGTTACACCTGCCGAATCCCATTACCACACAATCAAATAAAACATTAAAAAAATCAGTAACTAAAATGTCAAATACTTACTTTTGTCCATTGAACTTCCCCATTTTTATTAGAACACTAGAATTTCAGAGGTACAAAAGTCTAACATTACTTTGACAGTGTCAACTACATTTTAAATACTAATGCAATTTCATAATAGGCTCTCTTTAAATATTTTTCAAAAAATTGTAATTAGAGGTCAATCCTTCTTATTCTATCTGAAGGATCTCTAAGCATCCCTTTGTGTGTGTGATGTTGAATAAATCAAAATATATTGTCATTTGTAAAATATAAAATGTTTTTAAATGTGTCTTCCTATATTTTGTGAAAATTGTTGTAGCAAGATAAACATGGATTAGATGACATCTGTTTTCATAAAGCTGGATATAGAAATAAGACTTAAGGATGATATTCTGATAGCATCCTATACTTTCAATTAACTATTAAACCCCAATTATAATGCCTCACTGTTGGGGTACTGCCCTACCCTGTTGAAGGGTCCTTGAATGGAGGAGTGAGGATTGAGATATAACAGCAAGAAATATATAGAGAGGTAGACACAAGAGAAAACAATGGAGACACAAGATAGCTCTGGGTCAGTACCACAGAGTTTATTACTCATGGTCTTTTTATACTCAAAGCAAGGGAGGGCAAAAAGACCTCCCCCTTTCAAGGACATCATGGTTCAATGTATAAAGGACAGACAAGTGTAACATCTCCTTAGTACTCAAGACATCTGGTGACCATGCCTTTGGCCAAAACATCCTATTATGCAGCCTTGGGGTGGGGGTGCAGCAGCAGGGAACAAGCTCTGACTCTCTGATCTTGAGTCAAGATGGAATAAGGTCTCACTATGGAATCTCTGTGGGCCCCATACTGCACTCCAACTACAACATGATGTGTGACAAAATAATGCCAACAACTTTCTGATGGACAGAAAGATTATTCCAATGAATTGTCTAAATGTTAATCATCATTTTTATTGACAGAAATGCCATATTTACTATGTCAGTTTAAAATGTAGTATAAATTGATCGTTTTTTATAGTTTATATTATAAGGTTATTTTTATAGAAAGCTTGTAAAAGAAAGGAAATATAAAGCCTTTATTAAATAAAGAAGAATAATTGACCCGATATTCAATGTAGTGGTTATCATTTGGTAAAAATTATTACATTTCTAAGATCAATGGGCAGTATAATCAATTTTGTATATAGAGAGGCAATATAACTAGAAGCAATTTAAAAATTTTTTAAATTTTTCATTGAATTCTTATATACAAATTATCAATAATATAATTTCTGAATTCATTTTCTTTAAAAAGTATCTTTTCTAGAAGTTCATTAAGTAGCTGAAAAGAATTTTACAATATGCCATACTTGCACATGCAGAATTAATCACCTCTTAAATTAATTTTTGCACATAAATGTTCCAGTAATATTTTCCATGTATAGTAAGTATTCAATGATCAATATTGCTAAAATTATTATATTAAATTATTTCAGATTTTGTGCAGTGGGTATGGGAGAAAAAATTGAAGCATTTTGACAGAAATCATCAAAAATATATTCTTAAAACATGTGTGAGTCACTCACATTTTTCCATGTTATTGACATTTGTGAGCCTTGCCTCACTTGGCTACTCTCCAGTACTAATTTATATCCCATGGGGAAGGGTAGCCATATTCTCTATGGCCCTTTAATTGGAGAAAATGATGAGCAATACCTCAAACTATTATCAAGTACTGAGATTTTAAAGTAATTTTGATTGTAATTTCTACAAATTATTTCCTTAAAAATATGTAATAACCTGCCTATTTTTTCTAAACAATATTCAATGACTGGTGTTTTAAAGAAAGAGTAACAAAACTTATAATATCCAAAAATAATTAGCCACTAAATGTTACATTGAATCCAATTTATACTAATTTAACTCTTGTTTATTTTACTAATGATATTCGTGAGTTTTACAGTAATGAAGACAAAGTATACTCTTGGTTTGTGGTTGAGGAAAAAAGGTGCTCATTCATAAGTTATCACATTATTGTATTGGATACATGACAGAGTGGTGGCAAGAAGCACATTTACCAATGTCATAGCATAAGCTATGTTTGAGTTAGTCCTTAAGTACACAAATCAGAAAGAAAACAGAGAACAGAAGGGAAGTTTTCCAAGGGTAAAAAGCTAAGAAGAATGTGAGTCCCTGAGTTCTGCAGAAGTCAGCCAAAAGCAGCAAGTTTTATTTAGCTTAAGAGCAAAACTATTTTAAGATTCATCTCCAGACATATTTTATCTCCTAGAGGATAGTAATTTAATCCTTAATCCATTTGATATAAATGTCCATGATTCAGCTTGTTTCAGTGACTTTCCTTCCATATATTCACTTTGACAATCCAGAAGTTCAATTCTCAGGATGCTTTAATGGCAAGGCTATTAAATGACAAATGGCATTACTGAAATGTCAGTGGCCGCTTACTACATGGTAGGTCCTCTGTTTCTTTATTTTGTGTCTCCCTGCATGTGTTTATTTATTTTTTATGATTAATTTATCTTTACTTACATAAATTAATACATTTTCATAATATGAAATATTATCTCCTTCCCCAACTCCTCTCAGATCTACCTCCTTAACCACCCAACTTCAAGATCTTTCTCTTAATTCCTCACTCTCAAAAAATTGAAAGCAATAAAAATCAAAACAAAACTTTATGATGAGGGTTGAGAGGATCTGTAGACATAGCAATGTGTCATTAGGGGTAATTTTATTGCTATGTTTCTTCAGCAGAATAATAGTAATAGGTTTTCTCCTGAGGCATTAAACTATCCAAGTTCATGTTCTTGGCTATATTAGCAGTATCAGGCTTTGGTTCCATCTCATGGAGGGGCTCTTAGGTACAATTTTAAAAATATGGTTGTTTATTCCCATAATATTTATGCCACTGTTGCACCAGTATATCTTGCAGGAAGGTTGCTATTGCGGGCAACAGGTGTGTAGTTGGGTAATATTGTTGATAACTTTTCTTTTCCCATGTCATGCAACTACCTTCCAGCACCATGAATAATAGTCAGTAGGGATACAGTCTCTGATCCACTACCACCTTAATTTCTCTGTTTGATAACACAGGAAACTTATGTCATTAGCAATAAGAGCTTACCATCAGGTTATGGTGAATTACCTATAGCTTTAGAAATAGTCTGTCCTATTTGGGGGTTCAATGGAGCCCTAGATGTAAACCCACTCCTGATATTGGAGGTTTTACTTCGTAGCATATGATGACTAGCTGGCACACTGTATTCCAGGTTACCTAGTGTCTCCAATTAAATTCGTTGTATGTATGATGCACTTTAGGAGATTCCTTTTTGTTTTTAATTTACAATAGATTCTTTTCTCATACAATACATCCGGATGACATTTTCCTCTCCATCCATTCATCCAGCTCCCCTTATCTCACATCCTCTCTCCCCCAGATCCACTCCCCTTCCACTTCCTCTTCAGAAAAGAGCCAGCCTTTAAGAGATGGCAGCCAAACAAGATAAAACAAGATGCGTTAAGACAAGTAAAAGCCCTCATACGGAAGCTCAACAAGACAACCCAATGGGAGGAAAAACATCCCAAGAGCAGCTAGAAGAGTCAGAGAAGCAATTGCTTCCACTTTTCAGTGTCCTACTAAAACACCAAGCTAACAACCTAACCTATATGCAGAGAACCAAGTGCAGACCTATGCAAGCCTCAAGCTTGCTGTTCCACTCTCTGAGCCCAGGTGAGCCATGCTTAGTAGATTTTGTGGGTCATGTCCTCCTGGTGTCACCATCCCCTCTGTCTCCTGCTGTGGGATGACTCATCCCTAAGGGGGCTTGAGGGCCAGATGGCCCAAACAAGTAATACTTTCTGAGAGCCAGCCTCGGTCTCCCTAAGGGTCTTAGCAACAGCAGCTGAAACATGATCTGGAGATGACCTGGACCAATGAGAGGCAGCCATGTCACACCAGCTGATGCATATTCATCAGACCTCCACTCAGGGTGGGGTGGAGGGTATATAAGGCTTGCCTTTTCCTAAATAAACTGAGTTTCTTGTTTCTACATTCTCCCAGGGTCTGTGTGGTTTGACTCTGCGCCTACTTGGCCCCCACCCCCAAAGGGAACAACAGCAAGGACCATGCTACATCCTGCCATCTTTCCTCCCCCTCTTCCACCAGGCTCCCCCAGTTCTGAATGGAGAAACCGGATGGAGACCTGCAATTTAGACTGTACCTCCACGTAATGTCTGGCTGTGGGTCTCCACAGCTGCTCCCATTTGCTGCTGGAGGAAGCCTCTCCGATGATGATTGAGGCTCTTAGGAGGTTTCTATGGTGATTGGTTTCCATACCGCCTTTCAAAAAGCCAATGGTGTTGTTCCTCCCCGCATCCCCCTTTACCTTGCTCCTCGTGTCCTTTCCCATTTACTCTTCATTTTCTAGTTTTCCTTTATCTTTTTATTACATTGTGCAGTTTTGGGTAAGGTCAGAAAAACTTAGCAGGTTTCTGTGTCATTTTGGAGCTGAGTATGTCCAACTTAAAGAATTGTTTAAATGTGGAAATTTACTTGAAATTTGTTAGGTTTATTTCCAATTATACATTTTTGTTTTTATTTTACAATCATTCATTGGCCAGCATTTAGGTTTTTTTTTTTTTGTTGCTTTGTATAATAACACTAAATATTGCCATTTTATGTATCTTTTTTTCTTTACTTTGAAATGCTTTTCTTAGGAAATGTTTTTAGGAGAGAAGTAGATTTGCCTCAAATCCAGTTACTGCTTTTAATACCCATAGTATCCACGAGAAATTGTTTTCTTCAAAAATTTTACTACAAATGGAAATATTTATAGTAAGAGAATAATTATTCTTTTCTCTCTGCCCTCTTCTCTTAATCTAAGTGCTTTTCATAGTCAAGTGCTCTTTCCCAAGTCCTGAGATTCACATCAAAGCTTTTCCAAAGCTCTTACATGGACCAAGTAATTTTAGTCCTAATACACAGATAACAATAACGACACAGAACACATATATTAGTATGACCAAGAGGTTTTATGAACAACACTAAATGTAGAGAAATGTTCTTCGGGATTTGACCAGTAACACAGCAAGAAGAGTAAATAAGACTTGCATCTTCCTGTTCCAAACACCCATCTCTGCTCCATAAAAATGTAACAAGAAGAAAACAAAAAGGCAGAAAAGGAAATTCCAGTCTGAAAAGCCACCCAGCTGCTGCCACAGCAGCTGTGCATTTCCTGAGTGGTAGAGCTGAAGGCTCGGACTCAGGTGTGACCATTTATGCAAAAATGCTCTTTTGGAAAATCCTGCAAAGAGCATATGAAAGAAATCAGACACAGGGAAAACTTTAACCTTTGGGGAAGACTCCGGTGTATAAATCAAACAACAGAGTTTGCCACCTCTTGTCTTCCACGAGAACCTAACTTTGAGGCTGTCAGTTTGGGAATTCCATTGTCTGATAAAAGAAACCAAAGTATCCTATTTACTAACTCAGAGAAAATGATGACTGCTTTTATGTCTTGTTAGAACATAAAAAAATGCCTTGCCAGGTGGGAGCACTGGCCCTGAAGCCATAATAGCAGGAGAACTGTCCCTGCCTGCCAACTTGGGAGAACAGGTCCTACACCTCTTGTGGGTACCATAATAGAGTCAACCACATTGGCAGAAGTATGAGTGCGCCAGCTCTAAAGTTGTGAGCATGGGAGAACTCAGCCCATTACTCATCTGTCATGTGGTGGCATGGATGGGGAAGAGATCCCCCCACCCCAGCCCATCAGTGCCTAAGACAGGTAGGAAAACTGGCTCTGAGATCCTAAGAGTGGGAGAGATGGTCCTGTCCCTCATCTGCTGCATCACTCAGGAGAATAGCCCTTACACCATGCCTGGGCAACACAGTAGAGCAGGCCCTGAAGGTGTAAGTGTGGGAAAACTGACCCTGAGGACATGAAAACTAGAGAACTGGTCCAGACCCTTGCTCATCACTACAAGGGGTGAACTGGCCAGGGCAGTTCAGGAGAGATCAATCTGGTGGTGAGGACAAGGAAGAGCTGGTAGGCTGACCAACCCTGCAACCACCCAGGCCCAGAACCAGGGTTATGTCTGGCAGACAGAAAGCTGCAAGATCTCCATAACAAAGGGCAACAGCAGAATAACCAAGAGGACTTCCAGTGAGGGCCCAGCATTGGTAGCGCAGAAAAAAACAGAGGCCTCAAATCAAACCAATGACTTTTTGAAATGAACACTTGCAAGTAAAGATAGATGGATAAAAGGGTTGACTGTGTGATTCACTGTATCACGCTACAGTTTTTTCCTTCTCTTTCTTTTTTTTTCTCTTAAAGTTTATTTTATTTTATTTTTGGGGTTGCAAAGGGAAAGGGTAGATATTAAGGGGTGGGGAAATGAATGGGATGAAGATGCATGATATGAAAGACATGAAGAATAAATAAAAAGCTAAAAAAAAAGAAAAATGCTTTGCATGAGAAATACAAATGTTATCTACATTCTTGAGTATCTGAGGACAAGACATGTAAGTTAAAGTAAATGATGAATGCAGAAAGTAATAAGACTAAGACTGACCCAGGGTTTAGGAATCTTAAGTTCTAAAGAACAAAACAACAAGTGTGTTAACAAATAAAAAATAAAATATTGAGGTAATAAGCAGAGCTATTAAAAAATATGTATTGGAACAGAAGGTGGGTTGGTCAGCTCTTCTTACTTCATAGAGCATGGCCGTGCAAGAAATTTTAGCAGAAACCAAAGTAAAACAAGGAAACTATCATTCAGAAGGAGGAAGGAGTAGGCAGAGGGAATATTTGGTATTTTCATTGTTGCAAATGTTGAAGTATAGCAGGCATTTCATATTTCCACACATATCAAGCATGAACTATAAGAAAGAGGAGAAACAGTTGGTCTTATGGAGAATGTGAGGGACCAGGACCATACTGTAGGAATAGACCCTAGATTCATCTCATTAAGTCACTGTGCCTGCTTTTGCGGGGAGTGGAAGGGGGCACTATAACTCCCATGAAACATTTCCAGAGTGAGAAGTTGTCAAAATGAGAGAAAATATACGTAGTAACTACCAGGGGACTTCCAAACTGCTGCTGTCCATCTCTTTCATTTTGCAATGAAAGGAAGACAATATTTCTTAGTTTGCTGTTTTTTTGTTTTGTTTTGTTTTTCTTCTGTGAAACATAACATTTAAAAAGCAACTTAGAGAGAAAAGCGTATTTTGGTTTATACTTACATGTCACAGTCTATTATTGAGGGAACTCAAGAGCTTAGGACAGAATCAAGAAGCATGAATTCAAGCAGAATACCGGGAAGGAAGCTGCTTACCGTCTTGCTTCATTGGGCTTGCTTAGCTAGCTCTCTTATAGCAGTGTCCACAAAGGGCTAGGGCTCCCTTTGTCATTAGGATTTAAGAAAGTGCCCCACCCCCCAGACATCACATAAGGCCACTCTGATCAGGCAAGTCTTCATTTTAGATCAAGTATACAGCTGGAGCTAACTTATGACAGCATATGCTTTGAGAACCTCCTGGGATTATAGAATATCAACTAGTTCAACTTGCTTCATTCTGTATTTGAAGTTCTGTCTTTTTCTTGTTTTCTTCAATTACTTCTGTTCATCTATTGTGTTCAAAATTATATTGGTATCTTTGGCTTGCGGCCTCTTTCCTGGTTTGTTAACTTTATCTATCTATCTATCTATCTATCTATCTATCTATCTATCTATCTATCTATCTGTCTATTATCTATTATTTATCTATCATCTATCTATTTATCATTTGTCTATCTATCTATCTATCTATCTATCATCTATCTATCTATCACCTATCTATCTATGTATTTGTGCCTAGATTTCATTGTTTATTGAAATTTTACTGGAATTATAAAGACAATTGAAATTAAAACATTTTAATATATCAATATGAGATTGAATATTCTTTTTTGTTTTTCTTTATCAATATTCTTGTTTTATTGATTTTTTAAAATGATACAATTTTGTTTCTGTGGTACTCTTATTGGTTGTCTTTGTTCTTAATTGATTAACTTATATTAATTCTCATTTCCAACTTTCTACTTCAATATTTTTTATATTGAAAGCTTGGCAAATTATATTTTATAAATGAAGTTATTTGCTACTGGACATTTTTAATCGCAGAGGTATAGATATCAAACAGTTTCTATATGAGTATTTCTACTAGTATAAATAACTAACTATTCTTTTTTTTTTTTTTTTTTGGTTTTTTGAGACAGGGTTTCTCTGTGTAGCTTTGTGCCTTTCCTGGGACTCACTTGGTAGCCCAGGCTGGCCTCGAACTCACAGAGATCTGCCTGGCTCTGCCTCCCGAGTGCTGGGATTAAAGGCGTGCACCACCACCGCCCGGCTTAACTATTCATTTTTATTAGTTATCTCTAGTTAAAAATAATAAAGTATGTCTAATCCATTTGTATAATTGCACATGAGACTATGTGTTAAAAATAATTTGTCAACCTGCACAAAACTTAAGTCCAAATAAATCAAAAAATCTCAATATAGTGCCTGATAACCTTACTCAGATAAAAGAGAAAGCAGGGATATATGTGAAATCAGGGGCACAATAAAGGATTTTATGAACAGAGCCCTGATGGTACAGGCATTAACACCAATAGCTGATAAATGAGACCTCATGAAACTAAAGAGTTTTTGTACATAAAAGGACACAATCACTTCAGTAAAGAGGCAGCATACAGAAAGAGGAAAAAATTACTAACTACACATCTGACAGAGTGTTAATATTTAGACTATATAAAGAACTCAAAAATTTAAGAAGAAAGAGAACAAACCCAATTAAAAACTTAGACATAGGACTTGTCTTAGTAGGGTTTCTGTTGCTGTGAAGAGACACCACTACCATGGCAACTCTTATAAAAAAAAAAAAACATTTAATTGAGGTGGTAGCTTACAGTTTCAGAGGTTTAGTCTATTATCATTATGGTAGGGAGCATGACAACATGCAGCCAGACATGATACTAGCTACATCTTGATCAGGAGGCAATAGGAAGGATCTGTGATGCTAGACAGCATCATGAGCATAAAAAACCTCAAAGTCTGTCCCCACAATTGACATATATCCTCCAACAAGGCTATACCTACTCCAACAAAGTCACACCTCCTAGTAGTTACTCCCTATGAGCTTAAGGGGGCCAATTACATTCAAGCTACCACAGGGCTAAACAAAGAATTCTCAAAAGATGAAATACAACAAGCAGAGGAACATTTGAAATTACTCAGCATTTTTAGTCATCAGTGAAATGAAAATTCAATTTCCCTGAGATTCTATCCCAGTCCAGTAAGAATGGCAAAGGTAACATAAACAAGCAAAGGCAAATGGTGCCAGTGGGAATGCCAGCTGGTATAGTCACAGTGGAAATCAGTGTGGAGAGTCCTCAAGGAGCTAAAACATATAGCTATACCACTGTTGGGTATACCTAAGGACTTCAGATTCTACTCCACAGATTCCTCCTCATTCATGTTTATCACTGCTATACTAATAGAATCCAGGAAATGGAAACAGCCTAGATATTCAACAAATGATGAATGGCTATTGAATGGCAGATTAACATAATTTAAAGTTATTTATCTACTAAAAAACATGACACTCTCAGGTAAATTGATGGAGCTAAAAACAGTCATTCTGAATAAGATAACCCAGAAAGACAAATGTCACATGACTTCTGTTATTTGTAGATGTTAACTTTGAAATTTCAGGTACACATGTTTCATTTGGAATTCTATAGAGGTCAGGAAATTATGAAAGAGATATTTGTATGGGAATCCAAGGGAGGAGTGACAGAGTACACTGCTATAAACAGTTAAAAGGGGATGACAGAACAAGAAGTGTTAAATTGGAGTTAGAAGCAGAGGATAGGGTGGAGGAGGAAGTATGGACAGGTAGAAACAACACCAAAGACGTTTTGCGAAGTAAATATGGAAACTGATTCATATTGAAACTTCTATATGTACAAATATACATAGATAAAATATTTAAATGGAACTAGCTACCCTGTAACAGGACATTGATGCTTCTACTAGAAATTAAATAGCCCCGTCCAGGGATGGGTTAGTTCTATTGGATTGCTGGCAATCAGGGTCTTTAGGTTTCAAAACATTGCAGGTTATTGTCTTCACTCTTAATTAGCCTCCAGAACCTGACAGTACTATTGCTGCCACAGGCTTGAGTCACAGAACATGAAGAAACCAAGGTGGTAAGGATAAGAAAGCTTCGTCCATACTGTCCTGATTTCACAGCGCTGCAAGGTGTCATGCAAGCTATGGGAGAAGAAAGTGTCATCAGTCACACCCAACTATGAACTTTGCAGGTTGTAATAATGATTGCCTTGGTAAGATATGTCCACCAGTGCAAAAGTTAGCGAGAACATGATGAGTAACTAAACATTTTATCTACAAACCCATAGCTGTCACTGTTACTTGGCCAAGAAAGTTCATAGGCCCTACAGGAGAACCTACAATATTATGTTACTAAATGAACATACTATTAAATTGACTAATAATGACTTATAATTTTACCTTGTAGATCAATGTCTCTCTCAACCTTCATCTGGGAAGCTTCTATTTAAAGTAAATGCTAACTAACAACATGACCCACAAGTGGCCAAGTTACTAAGAATTAGAGATTGAAGGATGCTCAGCCATAAAGACAACACAAGTTTTCCTGAGAAAAATATGTATTTCCTATCTGTTGGGTGAAATAGTCTGCATGTTTCTACTATAGGAATGGAGGTTCCTTCTTTGTGTTTTGTTTGGGAGACCCATCTAAATATGGAAGTGGGTTGTTGATGTCTTCCACAATTTTTGTGTCAAGACCTATGTGGTCTTTTATGTTTTTTAGTGTTTGTTTTATGAAATTAGTAGCCCCAATACTTAGTCCATTAAAGTTTAAAATTTTGTGTCTTTTGATGTTTTTTCCTTTTATTAATATGCTGTGTCCCTTTTTATCTCTCCTAATTAGTTTTGGTTTGAAGTTCATTTTATCTGAACAAGGACATCTATTCTTGCTTGTTTTACATTTTTCATTTGCTTAGAAGTTTGTTTTCCATCCTTTGATATTAATTTTTGAGTAACTTTGCTGGATAAGTATTTTTTGACAGCATATGGTTTATTTTTGTTTTTTTTAATCCACTGCATCAATCTGAATTTTTTTAGTGTTGAGTTGAGACCATTTACACTTATCTTTATTATACTAGGGTGTTTGCTTTTTCCTGTAATCATGTTAGGTGATTTACTATTTTCCTGGATTAGTCCTTCTTTACCTTCTCCATTATTAATTTTGAGAATTTGTTGAGGTGCTGTATTGGCCAAAGTTGTTTCTTTCTCAAGTCTAGTTTGTGTGTCTGTATCTGTAGTTTTCATAAAGTGAGCACTTTCCTATATTTACATGAATAATGATATTTTCTGTCTTCCTGTAAAACATTTCAGAAATGTTTTTGCAGTATTGTTTGGGTTGTCATAAACAACTTTAGTTTGTATTTGTCCTTTAAACACCTTTCTTTCTCCATCAATTTAGAAAGATAGTATTGAAGGTTATAGTATTCTTGGTTCACAGTTGTTTAATTTTACAGCTTTTTGTTTTTGTGGTAGATGAAAATATATTAGATGTATTAGTACATAAAAATATATTAGAGAGTAAATGTTTAAAATCCAGTGTGAAGTTCCATGGTCTCAGATTACATATTCTAATTTTACAGAAGTTCAATGAAATGTACAGTTTGGGTCTGGTTAACTTTTTTGTGTGTTGTTTTTATATCCCCAAATTGTTAAATATATAAATTAATTAAAACTTTTGAAAAGGGGAACACATATTCCTTAGCTCTTTCTCCCAAACCTCAGGGGTCACTATGGAAAAGTGAATAGAAACAAATTAAGAGCCATACGTGAGGAGTGCCCCCAATGAAACATTATCTTCTGGACACAGCACATATTAACTCATAGTGACTGTGAGAGCAGGCACAAAGTCTGTGAAGACCAAGCCAAACCAAACCCCAGCATAGAAAGCAGAGTTAGGTCCGTAATCCCACCAATACTTTTACACTCTTGGCAATTGTTAGCTTCCTAGGATGAAAGATGATTTTTCTCTAGGAGAGAATCCTCTGATAAATCAACCACTCTCCAGTGTAACAATACCTACCACAAATATACTGAGTGGTACAAAATATTGGGTGGGTAGGCCATGGTCAGAGTCAGAAAGAGGAACATGTATGATCTAAGAGTGTTGTATGGAATTTTCAAAGACAATTAAAAAAATTTTGCATCTGGTTGTAGATATATGTTTTATATGCTAATTATTAACATTGTTTAATTTTATTGTATATCTAAATATTATTGAATTAAAAATATTTCATGTATTTGAAAAGTTTGTTTATTTTTTTCTTGGTAAGTATAAATGTTGTTTTTTTTTTGAGTAAACACTAAACTGATGTTTGTTATTATTCAAAATTCCTAATCATTTTTCCTTCCTATAACATGACTTATCAATTATTAAAAGAACATATAATTATCTGCCACATTGAATAAAAGTTTGTAAAATCATCTTTGTAATTATCAGAGGTTACTGTTCAATTTTTTAAATATTGTTAGTAGAACATACTTGGTGGAATTTTTCCCTTTCCCTGGATGATTAAGAGTTAACGGTATTTCCTCAGTCCTCCTGCATTACTTCATCCTTTGTGAAGCTACACCAGCATTTCCAATGTAAAAAGTGCGTTCTGGTCATGGGTTAGTCACACACATACTCTCTCTCTCTCTGGGGTTGTTTATTTGTAAAATTATACCTTAAATTTGTGTTTGAGTCTCTTTTTACTTTGAAATAGATCTGAGCCAACTCTACAAATTTTGTGATTGCTTCACTGTGTGAATATTTTTTACTGAATTATTATATTTTGTTTCTTTTTTTTCTTGTCTTTTACTTTGTCCCATGCACATCCTTGATGCAGGGGGAGGGCCTTGGACCTGCCTCAGCTGAATGTATTTCTATCTTCTAACAACCCCTTTTAATTTTAAAAACTACACTCGCTCTGGTTTGCTTCTCTGTTGCTGCAATAAGACATTCTGACCAAAGGAACTTTATTGAGAGACGGATTTTTAGACTTTTACTTCTGTATCACAATCTATCTCTGAAAGAAATCAGGGCAGGAACTCAAAATTAAAAACTGGAACACTAACCACAGAGGAATGCTGCTTTCTGGCTTTCTTGCCCTCTAACTGCTCAGCTAGTTTGCTGATATAGCTCACACCCAACTTGTAGGAATGGTGCCACTCACAGTGGGCTGGACCTTCTCACATGAAATGTTAAGCAAGACAATATCCCACAGACTTAGCCGTAGGCCAATTTGATTCGGGCAATCGGATGCAGTTCTCTCTTCTCAGGTTACTCTAGATTCTATCAAACTAACAATAAAAACTAACCAGCACAACATTGTTTTAAAACTTGCCATTTCTTACCCATTTTTCATGTTATTACTATCCAATACATTCAATCTCTTCTTTCCCCCTCTTGTGTAAGAATTTTAATATTTATATCTTGAGAATTCTTCACTATTTATTATTTTACATCTATTAACTCTATTGTAGAATGCAATTTATTTATACTACAGTTGTTTACTTCTACTTTACATGAACACAAATGAATTGGTTATATTAAGCTAATATCTTAAAGGCTTATTAATTTCCTTAATTAGCTCTAATGGATATTTGTTAGAGTAGTTAGGATATTTCACATAAACTGTCATGACACTTAAAAAATGGGAGCAATTTAATTTTGACTTATATCTTTATCCAGTCACATTTTTCATTTACTTATCTTCTTTTATTGTACCAACTAGTTATTCTATTCAGGCTGTGGGATAGACATGGCATCATTTGGTCACTCTGATTTGTGATAGGAGAACGCATTTATTCATATACCATTTATTCATTAACCATTACAAATTACATTAGCTGCTGTTTTGTGTACACTTGTAATCAGTTTGAGAGTTTTCCTTTCCATCCTACTCACCAAGTAGCTTTAAGCATTAATAGTTATTAAATATTTTTATTTAATTTAATTAAAAGTTATTAAATATTAAATGTGCTTTTCTCCATAAAATGATTCTAAGAAATTATTTTTCTCTTTTGCTTACTTGATATATTTGTTAAATTACATTAAATAGCTTTCTTTCTTTCTTTCTTTCTTTCTTTCTTTCTTTCTTTCTTTCTTTCTTTCTTTCTTTCTTTCTTTTTCATTTTACATACCAACCACTGTTAACCTCCCTGTCTCTATTTTTCCCTCACCATCCATCCCACCCACCATTCGCTCCTCATAGGGGATAAGACCTTTCTTTTATAGTCAACACAGGCTAGCTTACCAAGTTGAGGGGCAGGACTAAGCCTCTCCCCCTGCATCAAGGCTGAGTAAGGCAACCCACCATAGGAACCAACTCTAAAAAGTCAGTTCAAATTGCATTAAATAGTTTTCAAACATTGAATCAGACTTCTAATTTTTAATTTTTAAACAATTGGGGTATACATTTTATATATTATTTGTTAGTATTTTGAAGAATACTAACAAAAATCCTCATCTGATATAATGTAGTTTTCACACACACACATATATATATGTTGACTTTCGGTTTCATAATTCTGTCTTCAAGATGAGTTGGAGAACATGTACCACTTTTCTTTATTCTTGAGCAATTTGTATAGAATTTTTATTATTTTTAAAATTTTTCTTGAACTCACCAGTAAAGCCCTGTCAGACTTGAATTTCTTTAGTGGAAAGGTTTACCATCATATTTAATTTCCTTCACAGGGAAATAGTAGCTGAGGTTATCACTTTCTGATTAAGATATTATTTGTTTTTTATAGAGTTCACCTAGGCTGTGAGATCTATGGTTATGAAGCCGTTCTCAGTCTTTGTCCATCACTACTTAAACATCAGAATACCTGTAGTGGTGGCTTCATTTTTATTTGAGAAGCTCATATAATTTTTCCTTGATCATCTGTAGCTAGAAGCTAATCAATCACAATGAGCTGTGTTTATCCCAAATTCCAAACAAAATGCAGTCTCTATTTATTCATGTTCTTCAGTAATAAGGCCAGATTGGCAGGTGGTGGTGGGAGCTGTAGGTAGTTTCCTTGCTCTTTAATTACAAATCTGACACTTGAAAGTGTTAATGTGCTACAGTGGATAATTACATCTTAAAAGTGCCTGTTTCTCCATTTTAACGCTTGATGATTTCAGTTGGTAAAAGTGTGGAGTAATACTTGAAAACACTAACGGCAAGAGAGAACCCACATTAATTCCAATGAGATCGTTTACATTTTCTAATTATTTCTGATGAGCTAAGAGGAAATGTAAAATATCTAAATTTATTACAAACAATTTAGCTTACTGATTATTGTGATTTGCATTCTATTTACATATTTGCTTCTCAGAGCTAAATTAATGCCAACAAAAACTACACAAGAACTTCTAGTAATTAAGTTAGAAATAATTAGTCCGTTTCCTATTATCTAACGTGTTAGTATACATTTTTCCCTTTAGGCTACATAGGGTAAAGTGGCATTTTATGTCTTAAAAATTACCTGTCTTATTGAGACTCCCCATGTAGTTGTGAATGTGGTTGAAGAAACAAAAACAAAAGCAAAACATGTTCTTGCTTCATGAGAGATCAAGCAGCTGTGGCTTCACACATGTTAGAGATTCCGCCTTCTTTTTCTATGTATTACATGCTCAAACACTTTTTGAGTTTAATTAAGCCAAAAAGTCATGTTAAATCTGTCTTTGGAGGTTTAGAAGTGCACCAAGACTGTAATCCTAGCAATAAAGGCCTTTTAGGAGGCTGGATCAGACCAGTATAACCACTTGTCCAAGCAAAACTCTCATCCCCTGGTTAGTTTATGCCATAGCCCCAACTCTGTCTCGAAGCTTGTGCTTATTCAATATCTTTGAAGCTAATGGAAGGTATTAAACACATCTGAACAATCCCCCAAAGGAGTTCAATGTCACATTTATTTGATTCTGAGCCTGGATATTATTAAATCCGGCATTCCCTACATTGAACTTAAATTTGCCTCCTCACACCCTTGACCTCACTGTGCTATTTCTGACTCCTTACTATGAGCAAAGTCACTCTAATCCCTTTCCAATCACACACACATAGAAATCTATCAAAAGATAGTTCCCAAATGACTTTTTCTAAGTCCCCAATCCCTTAGATTGTTCTCCAGATTCAGTACCGTCTACTTTTTTTTTTCTTAGTTAGAAAGATTTTTGTCAATATCTTTCTTAAGTTATGGAATCATTCTGTCTCACCAGCCTGTAAGGCTAAGTTTGTGAAAACTCTTGAGAAAGCACAGTCTGGGCACCTGTAACTATGCTGGGAGATGTTTTATGTATATGTGAAATAGATACATATTTGAGTTAAACAAAAAGGAAAGCCCTTTTCATCCTGCAAGTTTAAAGTGCTGAGTATTATAGCTCATCAATATCACTTTATTGAAACGCCTTGGAGGATGATTCTCTTAACCTGTTATCTCCAAACTGAGGTGTGTTATGGATTATATTATTTTCCTCCCAAATAGATGATGAAATCTCAACTCTGTATCTGTATGTATGATATTTTTAGAAATGGGTTTATTATAAATGCAATCAAGTTAATCCAAGGTCACTGGGACTAAGGAAAGTGAATGTTTTTATTGATAGTGTAAGAACACTGAAATTTGGAGAAGGACTGTGAGAATATCATATGAAAACTGTGAGACTGAAGTGAAAAATCTAGAAAACAAGTAACTTCCCACATTGATGGAAGTTGGAAGAAGAAAGGGTTATTGCTAGAGTCTCAGGAAAGATTGTAACTAGAAGAACTAAGGAGGGTGGAGGAAGGAAATACTGCTAGAGTCAATGCTTCTGCTCACCGCTGTGACTCCTAGCCTCGCAATTACCGTACAAAATTATACCATTTATTTTATGCTAACTTCACTGATTATAGGCTCAAAAAAACTAATCCAGAACTAATGGTAAGTAATAATAATAATAATAATAATAATAATAATAATAATAATACTTAACTCTAGCTTTAGAAGCTTGGTTTCTGTCCCTCAAAAATTAACTTTATTTTCTTATTTAAAATTTATTTACTTTTATTTCATGTGCATTTGTGCTTTGCTGGCATGTATGTCCATGTGAAGGTGTCAGATCACCTGAAACTGGAGTTACAGATAGTTATGAGATGCCATGTGGTTACTAGGATTTGAACCTGGGTCCTCTGGTAGAGCAGCCAGTGTTCTTATCCACTGAGTCATCTCTCCTGCCACACACAATCTTTTTTATTTATTTACTTTTATTTCATGAAACTTTATTTTCTTATACTTAGATCCTTTTCTATTTCTGAAGTCCCTATCCAGGCAGACACTTTAATGAAATCCTTTCTCTTCCTTCCTTCCTTCCTTCCTTCCTTCCTTCCTTCCTTCCTTCCTTCCTTCCTTCCTTCTTTCCTTCCTTCCTTTCTTTCTCTCTTTCTTCCTAAGCTGGTCATAAATAGTAAGTGCATAGTATCAGGAGCACAGAAAGCTTCTTGAAGCAAAGTCATGGAAGTGAGAAGAGTGACATGGTGGGTGGCGGAGCGGGACTGACAACCAAGAATACAAAAATGGTTGGAAGTGACATTGAGTTGTTTGATCATATCATACTGCTGTTTCTTTTTTTATTATTAATACTAATCAATAAAGAAAATAAGAACAGCAAATGGCATCAAGATTCATTTATTTTAAAAAAAATATAACTAATAGGATTCAGGATACAGACTCATTGGAATATGACTTGCACACCGTGCATGAAATCCTAGCTTTAGTTGCCAGACAGTATAAACCGAAAGTGTCAGTGCATCATGTAATCTTAAGAGCATGAAGGCAGGAAGACTAGAATTTTTTTTAGGTTATACTTGGCTACATTGCCAATGTGAATAGATGAGATTGTGTGTTTATAGTAACAATAGTAACAGTTGTAGTAGTAGCTGTAGTAGTGACAATAATAAATAAATAAATACTGCTCTAGAAGTGAATTACAAGATCAATGAGACTAAAGAGACACTGATGTTGGGGATCTGAACACTGAATTATTGCAACACATTGATGGATGGTCCACTGAAATAGCTCTGTGAGTAAAACTGCTTTCTGCTAAGTCTGAACCCCATGTTTAATCCTCAGGACTCCCATAGTGAAAGGAGAAACCCAGCTCCCTCAAGCTGCCGTCTGACATTCACAGCCATGCTATGGCAAGCACGTGTGAATGTACACACATGGGCACAAAATAAACAACAAATGTAGTAGTGGCTTTTAAAAACATTAATGGGACATTAGTCTATTTAGAGACTGTTAATAGAATATTGAAAATCATAGGCTACTCAGTTTTTAGAGACCACAAACTTACACTGCAGGACTGTAGTGTTTCATGGAAGGCAGATGAAAGATGGAGGAAGAAACTGAAGGAGAAAGAATCTGAAGCAAAGTGAAGCAGAAAAGCTCAACATCCTTCAGACTTCATTTTAAACTTTTCAGGCTTATTTGGTTTCATCTTCAGCAAAAAGGAATTAAAGTTTTAAGTGCTAAATAACTAATGGGAAAAAGAAAATACTTTAATGCCTATTCATTTTTAATGAGCAAAGCAGTGTGTTAGGGGAAAACAGCATAAAGGTTTTTGATGGGGGCAGTTCAGGGTCACTGCCTTAGGCCTAGTTCATTCTCTACGGAGTGGACTCAAAGGAGCCTCATCCCAGCAGTCTGCTCAATCAACAAGCTCAATTACACACAGGAAGAAACAGAACCAAGGTTATTTCTTCTAGCTTTAGAATTTTGGAATGGTTTTCCTTTCAGAAAACTATGTCACTGCTGTTCTGAATTCTATAGGGATATGTACACATAAGAGTTAAAAGAATTTGAAAAGTAATGTACAATACTTATTGCCAAAAATATGAAACTAATTTATATTCATTTATACTGAAAGTAGGACACACTCAACAGCTATTAATCCATACAGTAATTAACATTAGCTTTGCAAGCTGAAGATAATATAAAAAGCTTATGCTGCAATATGAAATGTTTCAATGGATCATAATTAACACACGACTTCAGTTTCTGATTAATCATTTTTTGTTAGATTGTTTCACAGGTTACATCTAATTAGTGAAAAGGAATATAAAATTTGGTGCTGCATACTAGAAGTCCAAAAAGTCATAATTTAACACTGTTAGTATTCTTCTTATAATTATTACAATCCTGAAAATACAAGGTCTTATTCCATCACAAATTGAAAGAACTGTCACTTTAGAACCCACCAGAACATAAGACAAGTAGTGTAATAGAACAAATTTTAAATCACAACATAGGAAGAATGGCTACACTCTAAATTATTTTTTCCTCATTTTTTTTCAAAATTTAATCCAATGTTTCCAGAAAATACAGTATTTTGATTTAGTGACATTAAATTAATAATACAGTTTCAGTTAATAATTTCTATTTTATAAATCATTATTTCAGAGTAACTCAAAAATCCCACAATACCATAATGGCTAAAAGATGAATTTGAAGGATTGTGTATTTTTTCTTTTAATCATTTTTCCTTTTTCAAAAGCCTGGATTATCTATTCATGCACTTTGACTAACATCCAAGCTATCCACTGAGCAATCCACATGGACGTCTTTAGGCCAAAGCTTTCTTTGTGCATTTTAATTTGCAGTCAAAAGCCACTTGCTTCTAAAAGAACTTCATGTATATTTGGCATGAATCCATATCTGACCTTTGAACACAAATTCACCTGTATATAAATTTACTGGCATTTTGTGGTGTAATTCATATTGTTTCAGTAAATTCTAGTACTTATTATCCATTTCAACATGAAAAAGAAGGCATTTTAGTACAAAAGATTGCATCAGCTAAAGTCATGTTTCTGGAAAGCATAGATAATTCATAGTTGAAACATGAGGATGTATTGATTTGGATCAATGAACATTGGCCTTATCTTCCCAAATGTGGGACCTTCAAGACAAGGGATGTCTACAGTCAAAATGTCTCCTCAAGAAGCTATTTGTAACATTCACAGATCAACATTTTGTTCCTGTATGTGCCGCGCTGTTTCCTTTGCCTCCTCTTTCCACTGGACAGTGTTGCCTCTGCAAGCTCTAACACCAACTGTACGTAGACAGTCTTTGTCTGCAGTATGACATAAGACTTAACTGTTTATTCTTCCATTGGCTTCGCGTTGAATGTATTTACACTCGTGAAGTGTGAAAGACCTTCGACAGTGTACGTTTGGATGGATTTGGAGACACTCCATTTTCACAGAATTTCTTTTCAGGACATTCCCGTTCCCATCCCCTCCTCAAATGTCCACCACTTGTTCTAGAAACACTAAAATCAAACACATGGAACCAAAATAACTGTCTGATAAATAACTATTTAAAAATGACATTCACGTTTCCTGCCTCTTATAATTCTACTATACATTTGAACTGTTTTATGGCATATATCGTGTCTCCATCCAGACCCTAAATTAAATTAAAAGTCCATATTAAACTTCCTTCTGGGAGATACCATAGTAATAACAAAACATCCCTTATTTTGTCTTTCCTGACTTCAAATGAACAGGGTAAGTTTTCATTCTTTCCATATACGTCTTTCCTTTTTAATTTTTCTCACTGCCCATTTGATAAATGAGACTGGGGAGAATTAATGTACAGTAAATAATGTAATGTAATGCCATATACACTTTTATACATTGTTGATTCTTGTTACAGTCCAGTGAGAGCTAGTCAGTATTTCTTAGTCTGAGTTTCTATAATTATAGCAAGAGAATTTGAACACGCAGTAGAAATTTATTTCCTAGGGTTGACTTCATGATGGAAATGTGTGCTTTTATGTAGTTTGTTGGACTAAATTAATTAGGATGCTGGATTCTGTCCTGAGGCATTTTCTCAACTATTTAGAAGAAAAGTTTAATGTTAAAATAAAGGCATAAAAGCAGCAATTATTTGTACTAAATGTAGATTTGTGTCTCTAGCTTGGTACTTTAGTAGAAAAGATTAGCTTGCCAGGGAGAAAATTTGTGTGAGTATTATATTTTGAACATGCCCTCCTAACCCCAGTAACTATGTGCAAAGGAGATGTTGTTAATGAAATAGCAGATAGGACCTTTAATATTTATAATTATTACTTATTATGCAAATTTGGAGCTAATTTAAGAGCCATATTAGGATAATTCATCTTAATGGAACCGCTTAATAAGTACATCGTAATTGCCCACTGGCCAGGTTTATAATTAACATTTAAGCTTTTAACTCTGTATCGTGATTTCTACCTTGATTTTATTGCATGTTATGAAGAGGAGTCAAATAATATTTTAACTTTTATTAAAATTAAAAACTAGTATATTATTTGTATTTTCATTTAAAAGTCAAAGTATTTAAAAGAAAGATTTCAATTTGCAAATAAGTATTCTCATCATATTAAATAGAATATTTTAATTCTATATAACAGTTGATCTTATACAACAAAAGAGGAAAGCATCTGACAGGTATTATAGGCTCCTTGTGCCTACCATGCTTTGGAAGCAAGAAAATATGAACTCAGCTTTCAAATATCTTTTATATAATTATAAGTAATAACAATGGCACAACATGAAGTAAATGCTTTACAGTTATTTTGTCAATAAATACAAACAACACTAGAACTTTAGTATGGTTCTTTCAGATCAGCTTTAACTAACTTAGTTACTGCTACACCCTTTAAAAGCGGAAGATCCAAAAATATACAAATACAGTGTGCTTTCAAGTTTTCACCCTAATGAAGGATTTATTTCAAAGTTAGATTTTTAAATCCCACTTATTCATAAATACAGCATTCTAGAGGTTGTCCAAACTTGATATCTCCTGGCTCTTTCAGCAAAAAGAAAGAAGACATAAATACTTAGGGCTTATCAACTTTATGCAGATTCCTCCCTTTTCTTGTTGTATTGCATTCTACAGGGGATTGAAAATCAATGGCTACAGTATGTAGAAAATTTCTTAATGAAGTTTACAATTGCTTCCTTACCATTGATTTTCATTAGTTCAACTAGTCTTACAAACTTAAAGATAAATCCAGAAAAGAAAGATCTATTACATGAAGGAACATTTTGACATCATTCTGTATTTCATCACACCCAAGATCATGTTGCATTTTACATACCGTTGAGGTTTCAATTGAATTTTAACCATAAAATTAAATGTAAACAATAGATTTAAAATGAATTGACATTTTCAAATACAAATATACCCTTTCATGTGCACACACATGCATACAAACACACACACACACACACACAAAACATACACACACAGAGACTGCACACACACACTATATATATATATCTTCCTCTCCCTCTCTCTATCCATCTCTCTCCCTGTGTATATATGTGTGTATGTGCATGTGTGTGTATGTTTGTGTGTTTAAATTTAATAACAGTAAAAAACTTTTGGACCTGGGAGTGTGGTTCAGTAGTAAAACATTTACTCAGCATACAGCATTGCATTCTAGTACCATAAAAATTCAATTACTAAGACATACAGGACAAGCAGAAGGTTCTATATGTCTGTTTTCCTCCTCAGATATAATGAAAATCAGGAATAAGCTCTCACCTATAGCATCCTCAGCCTGGTGGTCTCTAGCTAAGTTCTGCACACAGCTACAGTGGCTACTCAACACTGGTGGCATATGACAAATTCTGATTGTAGTCTAATGAGATTTGTATGCCAGAAATTACAATGCTTCCTAATTCTGCTTAATAACACTTTCTAAGGTAATATTTGTCCCTATGTTGAAATACAAATATAAGAGTTTTTGTAAATTGTAGGAAACAAAATTTTTCCTTAAAAATCACTTGAATTGATTACTAAAATAAATAAAAAATTGAATAAAATTACTAAACAAAATGAGGATTACCCAGAATATTAGTAGATATTGTTAAGTTTCCTTCAATCCAGGATTAAATGAAAATAAGCCAAATATATTGTATTAGCTAGGGTTCTCTAGAGGCACAAAAGTGATGATATCTGTCTATCTGTCTGTCTGTCTATCTATCTATCTGTCTGTCTGTCTGTCTGTCTGTCTGTATGTATGTCTATCTCTCTATCTATTATCTATCTGTGGTCCTGCTAGTCTAACAATGGCTAACCATCAATGAGAAGTCCAAGAATCTTGTAGTTGTTCAGTTCACAGGGATGGATGTCTCAGCTGGTCTTTGTATACACTGGAATCCAGAAGAAGGAGATAGAGTGAGGGCAAGCAGGCAAAGAGCAAATTGCTACCTCTTCTGTGTCTTTATATGGGTTGCCAGAAGAAGGAGTAGCCCAAATTAAAAGATCCAGATCAAAGGTGGTTGTTCCAACTTCAGTTATGTAATTAAGAAAAATTCCTCCCAAGTGTACCCAGCTGCTTGGGATTTAGTTATTTCCAGATGTAGGCAAGTTGAAGAGAATATCCATCACATCTACTTGCCCAATAATGGTACAGCTTTCCCTCTTTAAAAGGGAGCTGCTCTTCACAAAAGAGAATTGTGTTTTCACATCACCTAAGTCTACCACCTTCCAAAATATTTTAGGGTAGGGGAGATTTCGTCATATGTCTATTTATTTACTTGTTTGTGTAGTACTTTAATTTTATTCATTGTTTAGTTGTTTATCTTGAACCAAACATTGTATATAACATAACATAAATAGTGCTGATATTAAATAATGAAGATGTAAGAGAAAATACTATTTATTATCCAAGCAATGATACAGAAGAATATAAAGTAAATCCAGAAAAGAGTAGGACATAAATAATCATGGATTTGTCCCCTAGTTAAGGTTGGGAAGTAAAAGGATGATATGTGAAATTGTCCTTATATGTTTTAGCTCATATTCTAAATCAATAACGGAATGATAGAATGATTGTAAAATGATTATTTAATGAAAACATTATGCATTTAAAATATTTACTTTAGTGTTTTTTCCATTTAAAATTATTCACTAAATTAAAACATGAGAAAAATACATCATTATTGATAACAACAACTTATGTCCTAATATGAGTTTCCATTCACATTGTAACTAAAATGTTCATTAGATATTAGTCTTCTTATGTATGTCTGTCTAGATTATTAATTTACTACTTTTCACTGTGTATGGTTTTATGTATCTGAAATGTAATGCATATTCAAGGATCTGAAAATTGTTATTTCCCAAGCATATAAACTTGAAAGTCAGCATGACTCTTTGTGTGCTTTTGTTATGGATTTTATTTATTTCTATAGTTCAGTTTTTGAGTTACCAAAAAGTGCTGGCAATCTATGACTTTCATTTTGTGGTTCCTTCTTTTGTCAACTGCTCTGACTGTTGATTGAATTATAAGTAGAAATATTCAAGTTGTACCTACAAAATTAGATATTAAAAAACCAAGATTTGCCGGGCGGTGGTGGTGCACGCTTTTAATCCCAGCGCTCGGGAGGCAGAGCCAGGCGGATCTCTGTGAGTTTGAGGCCAGCCTGGGCTACCAAGTGAGTCCCAGGAAAGGCGCAAAGCTACACAGAGAAACCCTGTCTCGAAAAACCAAAAAAAAAAAAAAAAAAAAAACCAAGATTTTCTGGGCAGTCGTGGTGCATGCCTTTAATCTCAGTACTCGGGAGGCAGAGGCAGGTGGATCTCTATGAGTTCGAGGCCAGCCTAGTCTACAGAGTGAGATCCAGGACAGACACTAAAACTACACAGAGAAACCCTGTCTCAAAACACACACCCTCAAAAAAAAAAAAAACCCAGATTTACACAGAAAGAGCTATTATGCTTGTAAATTTTCAAGCTTTCAGACTTCATAATCAGTTTCCATCAAACTTTCTTGCTGTATCATTATAGAAGATAATTAATATTTCCTTGATAACCAATTTCAATACTTAAATTAATATCTGCTTGCAATAGTTATTAAAATAGAGAAAGTAATGGAACTATTTACAGTATAAAACCTTTTTCTTGACTAGTTTTATGTCAACTTGACACAGCTAGAGTTATTTGAGAAGAGGGGACCACAACTCAGGAAATGCTTCCATAAAGTTGGCCTGTAGTCAAGTCTGTAGATTACTGTCCTGACAAATGGTTAATGTGAGAAAGCCAAAGATCCTGGTGTGGAATATTCCTTCACACTGTGTGAATATTATGTCATTATGATTGGTTTAATAAACAAGGTTAATGGATGGTAGTGGAACAGGATAAAGTTAGGCAGGCAAGCCAAACTAAGATTGGTGGGAAGCAGGGTGGAGTCAGGGGAGATACCAGCCAGATGCCTAGGAAGCAAGATGTTTAGAAAATGAGGCAGCAAGTCATGAGACATGTGGCAAAGCCTAGATAAGAAATGTGGGTTAGTATAAATGTAAGAGTTAGCTAGTAACAAGCTGAGCTATTGGCCAAGCATTTGTAATTAGTATTAAGTTTCTGAGTGCTTATTTGGGAGCAACAGCAGGCACAGGAAAACTCTGCCTGCAGCCTGACATGTGACCCACTGAATCAACTAGCAGAGCACATATGGGCTCACAGAGATGGAAGCAGCAAGCACAGGGCCTGCAAGGGTCTGCACCAGGTCCTTGTGTATATCTTGTGGTTGTTAGGTTGTTGTTTTTGTGGGACTCCTAATAGTGAGAGCATGTGTGTTGTTGGGGGCCTGTTCTTTTTTGAAGGGGGAAGGAGGGAAGTGGATGTGGGGAGAAGGGGAGGTGTATGTGGGGACTTGGAGGGGTGGAGAGAGATGAGGTGTGGTTGGGATAAAATATATGAGAGAAGACTATTTTCAAAAGAAGAAATAAATAAATAAAGAAAGAAAGAAAGAAAGAAAGAAAGAAAGAAAGAAAGAAAGAAAGAAAGAAAGAAAGAAAGAGAAAGAAAGAAAGAAAGAAAAGAAAAGAAAGAAAAGCAATATCACGCTAAACAAGTCATGGGAAATCAACCAGTTAATAGCATTCCTCCATGGTCTCTGCTCCAGTTCCTAACTCCAGGTTTCTGCCCTCAGTTTCTGGCCTTACTTTCTTCCATGATGGACTATGATGTGGAACTATAAGGTGAAATAAACAGTTTCATTCCCAAATTGTTTTTGGTCATCCTTTTTATGTTTTTATTTTGTTTGTTTTAATCATAGCAATAGGAACTTTAACCAAAACATTTCCTTGGAATATCTTGTAAAACTTTTGAAGACCTTGATATTTTCATTCATAAAATGTGTTCAATTTCTGAGAGCATTTATTCTTTTAAGTTTTTGTTCAAGTTAATATTACAACATCAGCTATATTCAATCCATCTTCTTGTACAGTTTCTCTCAGGAAAGAGCTCTGGCAAGCTCTCACTCTAAATGGCAGTACACAGCAGATTGTAATCTTAAACCACCAGTATGAAGTATCCTAATAACTGAGGTGCTTGGTGCTGACACTGGAAAGGTGTGGGCGTACTGGAACATGTAATCAGTGGATGCAATAATGGATGGTGTTCAGTGACTTCCAGGTATCCTAGAGGATGTGATCATAATATTCCATATATTTGAACTTATGGCTTTAATAAACAACTCTTAAGATTGAGGTATTATTGCATTCCTCCCTCCTGCTATAGACAGCTTCTGGTGTTATTTGAAGTTTGTGCTAACACAGAAGCCAGTAGAACTATTTGAGGAGACCTGGCCCTTGTAAAATGAGAGCCATCAACAGATAGAAAAAATAAATCCTCCTACTTTCACCTTTCATATTATTTCCCCAGATTGTAGTGAATGAAAACCTTTGGCCCTGCAAGGCCTCAAAAGGAAGACTCCGAAAGGAATGGCCATTTAATAACACCATGACCTTTCCTCTATTCTCAAATGTCAACTTTGGTCGCTTAGTACTGTAATAAAGATTACAAGTTGGGCCTGTGTGGAGTTGTTTTAAAAAAGAGGACAATCTATTGTCTGACTTGTGCCACATGATGTGACCCAACTCCAAGGACTCAAAGAGTTATGTGACAATGCATTCTTAACTGAAAATAAAGAGAATCTGAACATTAAAATGTACTTAAACTCCCTTGGCCTTTGCTTTCTCTCCAAACATTATTTGATGGACCTCATCTCAGGTCTCTGACTCTTGCTTATCCTTCCACTTGGCCTGTCTTTTCTTTCTCAGCCTCCCTATGCTTTGTTCTTCCTCAGCCAGTTGTTGGTATCAATTTTCCAAAGGTTTTCCCTGGGCATTTTAGCATATGGAGTGTACTTCCGTTTACCAGTTGGTTTTAATAATATTGCATCATTTTGCTTCCCATTTCCCTCTCATGTATAATGGGAATATGTATGTGTATTCACCAACATCATGTTTGCCCAGTACTTACACAGACCAGGAGAATAAAACAGATCCCCTAGAAATGGAATTGCAGACGGATAGATGCCAACATGCGGTTTCTGAGTACTGAACCCAGTTGTCTGCAAGAACAGTAAGTGCTCCAAACTGCTAATCAATCTCTCCAACCTCCATGGAAAGCTTCATAAGAATATGCCTTTAATAAACTCTGTTTCTAAACAAGCAAAAACCCTAATTACCAACTAGAAAGAATCAAATTCTTATTGTGTTTTCAGATGTTTACTCACTTAAAATACTATGAATTCTTATAGAATTGTGAATTGAACTTTAACGTATGAGAACTACACTTTATTGAATATGTTTAGTATCTTTTTTCTTATTTATATTGTAAGGACATATCTCATATATAAAGTGTTGTGCATAAAAGGTATTCTAATAAACTATACAGGCAATAACCTTGCATATATTGTTACTTTTTCTTGCTATCACAAAACAGTTAGGGACACAAAAATGAAGGGAGAGAGATTCATTTGGGCTCAGTGTTTCAGGGATTTGAGTTCATTTTGCTGGCCCTACTGCTATAGAGAGGCAAGGCATGAGAAGGGAGCACGTGACAGAGGAGGCTGCTTATCTCATGAGGGATGGAGGAAACACAAGCCAGGACAGTCCTGAGATAAGATGTGTCTTGTAAAGCTGATGACTCCAATGTCCTTCTTTCAGGTAGGCTGCCCACCCTAACTGATGCTCTCATCATGCAATCACCTCTCAGTAGCATCACTAGCTAAAAGTCAAGACTCAGTACATGAGCTTTTCATATATACATGTCACATTCAAACCTCAATATTGCATGGTAATTAATTTGATCATATATAATTGCTTCTAAATGTCTTTAACTTTGTACAAATCATGTTCAATGTTTATTTGAGCAAATGTTTGATCACTTTAACTTACTAAAAATTAAAAAGTATTTGAAAGTTAGTTCTATTCATAATAGTATTCCTTGGGTTGTTTCTAAGGGAAAGATGAAAAATCTAGACATTTCTTATAGATTTGGTACTGCATTGTTTATAGAACTGGGAGATTTTTTAGTTGATTCTACCCTGAGGAAGTATTTTCTCAGTTGGTGTAGAGTTTCTGGGAGGCATGGCTGGCTTCAAAACACATAGGTAGCTGAGGAGGCGAGGGTGCTCTGGAGCTCAGACTTTCCTAGCCTCCACACTTCAGAAGTGGGATAAGAGGCACTCAGCGCCACATGGCTTGAACAACTAGCTATATCGCTTAGATTCTGCCCTCTTTTTCAACGATTTTGTTTTTATTATACGCTATTGTAATACATATAACTATTTAGATTTATTTCCATTAACCAATAAATTATTTTACATTATAAAATTATATAAATAAATAATTTAAGGCATTGTTGAGATATACAAATATATATAAACAAAAATAGAATATCAGAGAGCTTTAATCCTAGAGTACTCATTAGTAACAGTGGTACTTTTACATCTATAAGTTATATTGTTTTGACAGTAAGCAATTGTTTGGAAGGTTTCTTGTGCCTGGTATTAGTGTTTTTGTTAGTCTGTGGTTAGTGTGGGAACTATTACCAGCCAAACTGGTTTAACTTCCTTTAAGATTATCTATCTATCTATCTATCTATCTATCTATCTATCTATCTATCTGTCATTTATCTATCATTTATCTATTTCTGTATCTATATCTCTAATCTATATCATCAATCCCTATAATCTATATCTATACATATAACTATATCATCTGTGAGAGCGATGCTTACATGTTCAATTTTTACTTAATATGTCTAATTAGTTTATTCATAGGAACTTTATTAAATATCATCCCTCTAGATTCATTCTTGATACTCTCTTTCTCATTAAATAATAGTGTAACACACCCAAACATCTAAAGTATACACTTTGGAGTTATTTCTGAAATTTAACTTTGCTACAAGTCAATATTACAACTGCTTATGAAAACCTGTCAATTCTGCATCCCTATAGTACTTCATAATTTCCCACTTGTCTTTGTTATTCATACATTGGCTTTAATTATACTCACTTCTCTACAATTACACTATTATTGTATGAGTCTCTGCATCATCCTTTAATAATCTTAAATAAATTCAGGTGTCATAACAAAACTGTGACCTGTAGAACAGAAATCCACTTTTCTCATTGTTCTGTAGCTGGAAATTGTGAGATGCTAGTGTTAGTATGACCAAGTGTGAGTGAAATCTCTAACCAAGCACTTTTTTTGGTCATTTTTTAAAGGACATTAACTCGATCATGAGAGGCACCCATCTTTATGACCTCATCTAATCCTAAGTATTTCTCAAAGACGCTGGCTCCAACTAGCACATCATTGTATATTACAATTTCAGCATGTAGATGTGGAGAACACACACGTGGCACTCTATAAGATTCTTTCTTGAAAATCATAATTGGGCATTCTACATTCATCCACAAAGTTCATTCTTCTTTGGTCCCCAATATACCCTGAAAGCATATCTCAAACAAAAAGGCTGCTTCCTAACATAAAATTTAATTGTATTTTTATTTATATCGATATCAAAATTAATTTGAATAAACCTAACCTAACAGGTCCCCTGTGAAAACACAGACTTAGAATTATTTTTCAGAAGCATTTCGTAAAAAAAATATTATATGCCAAATACACCACAGAAACAGGAGTTGTGAGGATTCTCACATGCTGGGATCTGTGGTCACCAGTCTTACATTCCTCTGATGGTGATATTCATATAAAAATGATTCTACATGTGACAATCAAGTTTAATCAAAAGCTGAGGAGCTATTGACAATTGATGGCTAGTATGGTAAGGAAAATTGGTTTTTCTGAAGAATAAGTTGACCATGACCACGGTCAGTGGAAGGCTTCTCATCCAGGATTAAATGTGAAACATAAAATGGACTTGATGGAGAGAGGATTTGGAAAAGGAAGAGTGAGTAGGAGGGGGAAGGAAAGGAGGAGGAAGAGAGAGAGCTAGCTGATAGATAGATAGATAGATAGATAGATAGATGATATCAAAGTTGTATGTGTAGGAAATAGAAAGATGGGTAGACCTGGAAGGAGTTGTGGAAGTTAATATTATCAAAATACATTGAATGAAATTCTTAAAAATCTGATAAAAAATAAACTTAGGAAAAGGACCAGTGTGAATATGTTCTCTAGTTTCCACTAGATGGAAATATTTTCTGTCTTCACACATTGCTTTTTTTTTAGGTTTCAATTTCTTTCATACTTTACCTTTGTGATTATATGCCATAAATTTAAAAATTATTATTTGAAGTAATGTTGCTGCTGTCATCCCTGAGAAACGGAGGTGGATTATGACACTGTGTAAGGAACTGGGAACTTCTGGATCTCCACCATTGTTTCTGAAAGTTGTCACATGGAGATTCCAGAAAGCCACAACTTACTTCACCAAGTTCTTCATCCATTGTAAATGACACAAGAGCATCACTTTGCTCTCTGTGCTAAATCTTGTACATGTCACAAAAACTAACAGATTTGCTTTATTTATTCACTTATTTATAAACATTTTAGTGTTGCTTGCAAATCCCTTTGTGCTAATTAGTGGTTACTAATGATCTACTAACATTTCACAATCACATCTAAAGCTTTATGAATGATTCATACCAAAGAAAAACTTACTAATTTAACACAGTACAATATTTCAATTTTATTTGTGAAATTAACTTTCATTTCAGTTTCTATTTCCTGTATTTAAACAATTATCACTTTCTGAATAATTTCTCTTATTGGCCTAGTAATTAAATATATTTCAACTTTAAATTAGTAAGATTCTAATTAAATTTTTGAAGTTTAATTATATAATCACATTTCCAAATTACTGGAAGGTGCTGTGAAAATTATCAAACAATTATAAACAGCTAAAATTTATGAACTACCAATGCATGAATTAGTAACTATAGCAAACTTCGCTTTTACTATATTATAACTATAGTATTTACTATATTAAATTATAATACTACTGATATAATAGTTTGAATTTTTATGCATTTGTTTCCTTAGAATTTGTCTAATTTTCTTTCAGGTTTAAAAAACAAGTAGATATGGAAGACATTAATAGCTCATTTGCTGGCAAAGATTTGGAGTAAATACAGTAATTGCAAGGATACTTTAGGCCAAATTAGTGATTACATCAATGAACTTATTATTGCTGGAGTAGGCACCTGATCACTTCGCTAAGTAGTTAAATCTAAGCTATGTACATTAATTCATATTCCTATTAATAGAATATTACAGAGATTTAAGTTAGAGACTTTTTGATTTGATGAATTCCTATAATCTTTTGTATTTCTTAGTTTCATGGAACAGTGAAAGTTAATGAAATCATATTCAATTTATTTAAAAATATTTCAAATGGTTTACTCAGACATTAAAGTATGAGATTAATGAATGTTTTTTGCTTGAGACAGAGTTTCTCTGCCTTTCTTTGTATTGTAAGCTTACTTCCATAAGCTTATTTCTGTATTGTTTATTGAAAAAAACACCCATGGTAGTACTATGTAAAGAAAGAGGTACAAAAGAAAAACATTCTATGTTTACTTTTTTATAATATATTATGCTAACTTATACTTTTAGAATTTTTATGAACTTTTCATAGTTTTAAGTGATTTTAGTCACAATTGTCTTTTTAATCATAAGAAATATGCAACTTTACTGGAAACTGTGTATCATTTTAAAATCTGAGTTTACTATATAATTAATTATCGTAGTTAGAATTATGCTGTCCATAAAATCATAGTCTCATTTTTGGCCTCTACATAAAAACATACAGTCGGATGCTAGGGGTGTGTTGGGGGAGACAGGAGTGAGCCAGAGAGGAAAACAGTTGTGGATATAATCTTATTTTATTATATAATTCTATGAAATTCTGAAGAAATAGAAAATTTGTGTTTTATTATTATTTTCATAATTTCATACTATGCATTTTGGTCATATTCAGTTGCCATGCCTCCCAGATCTACCCACTCCCAAGTCTGAATTTTCTGGGCTTGTTTTTATGTAATGATCTATCCATTCCAAATTTGCTTTCCATATTCTTCTGGGTGTACCTGTCCACCAGAGCATGTCAATAACCAGGAAACACGACTTTATAGAAAACTGACTGTCCATCTGTCAGATGCAGTAAGCTGTCTGTATATCCTCAGTTAGGGGTGGGGTTCTTGCACTCCTTGCTGGGTGTTAGAATATTGACTGGGTAGATTATCTTGCGCAGGTCTTGTGCAATCAATCAGAGCATCTATGAGTTCAAAAGTTCAGCAGTCCTAACATGTCCAAAATACAGTTTTGCTCTGGTCCTCTCTGACCTCTGGCTCCTACAATTTTTCCATCTCCTCTCCCAACAATGCTCCCCGAGACTGGAGGAGTGAGTGTGATGAAGTTGTGTCTTTTGTAGAAGAGTATCTTGTAGTAAGTTATCTCTGCACTTGAGAAATTGTAGGTTTCTGCTTTGATTACCATCTATGGCACAAGAAATTTCTCTGATGAGGTCTGAGAGCTGCAGTAAATTCAGGTATAGTAATAGGCATTTAGATGGCAGTTTTTTACAGTATACATTTATTGAAACATCATAATAGGTACACTCCTGAGCCTATGAGCTCCCAGCCATGGATTCTAGGGTAAATTTGTAATACCAGGCATGTGTTTCCTTCTGTGAAGCTGGTCTAAAGTTCACCCAGGAAGCAGCTGTTTGTTGTCACAACATTTGCACCACTGACATCAGTATAACATTCCATGCCATCCATTATTGTCATTCAGGGGTTTCACAGCTGGTTAAGACAATTGATGACCCCCCTAAGGCAGCCTGTATTACATCTTCCAGAACCATGAGAGACAGCAGAGGAAAGAAGTTTCTTTGTCAGTACTAATTTGATTTCTCCATGTTTTATGATCCAAGTGTGTGGTTTCTTCAGTAATAGTGTCTTCCTTCAACCTCTGGTGGAAAACCAGAGTAATGACAATAGTCTGTATTGTTTTGGAGGTCTCTGGGACAGCTCTGACCGACAACTTGAGGAGAGGTATCCCATACCTAGCACTGGGCATTTTTTTGGCAATCTGTGGCTGTGGGATAAGCATAATCTAGTGTACAGGGATCAGATCCAGTTAAACTTTTTTCTATAAAAATATATAGACACATTTAAGAAGTCCATACAATATTGCTTACATATGGATTTTCAGACATCCTATAATTAGTCTCCCTCTCCCAACTCCCTCCACTGCCCTAACCTCCCATCTTTTCTCTGTTTAAACATCTTTCCCCATTCTTGTATCTTTCTCGTTCATATCACTGCATTCTACTATTCTCCCTGCCTGAAGATATCCACCCCCTACCAGTTGTAACTTTGTAGTCCTGTGTTCCATAGGTACTCTAAATTGAGCACACAAATCCTAAGACTGCAAGCTAATATGTGAGTGAAGAACATGTCACATCTGCCTTTTAGGTTCTGGGTTCCTTCACTTAGTATAATGTTATCCAGCTCTATCCATTTACTTGCCAATTTAATTTTTCTTTATAGCTGAATAAAATTTCACTTATATCATACCACATTTTTCCTATCTGTTCATCAGTTTGTGTTCATCAAGGCTGTGTCCCTGCCCTAACTTTGGTGAAGAGAGCAGATATGTGCTTTAGTGAGCATGCGTCTCTATCATAGGAAATAAAGTCTTTTGGATGTATGCCCAGAAATTGTGTAGCTGGGTAATATGACAAAACTGTTTTTAGTTTTCTGTGCATTTTGCACACACACCTAAAACAACATGAGGGTCACTGTTTACCACATGCATGCCAGCATTCACTGCATTTTGTTTTCTTGTTTTGAAAATAATTTCATTTTTTTTTCAGATTACATTACCCCTTTCCCTTTTCTTCCTCCAAACCAACACATAATACCTCTCCATGTTCTCTTTTAAATTCATGGTCTCTTCTTTCATTCATGTGTGTTACATCATATATGACTATGTTTAGACATGTGTATTTCTAAACAGAATCTACTCAGTTTGTGTAGTTTTACTTGTATTTGGTATCGTTTGTGTGCTCTTCCCCAGGGAACACTACCTCTCCTGCTCCCAGCATTCTTTAGGTGCCTCTGATTCTTTGTGTAGAGTTGATACCTAGTAAGTGTTTCCCTGTCCAAGTTAGCATTTCCACTGTTGTTCTTGTGAAGGTCATGTTCGAGCAGTCATGGCTGTAGCTTCTGACTTTCAATTTAGCCATTCTGACTGGGTAAGATGAAATCTCAAAGCAGTTTTAATTTGTACTTCTGAGCACTAAGAATGGTGAATAGTTAAAATAATTCTTAGCCTTTGTACTTCTGAGAACTGGTTGCTCAGTTCCATAATCCACATTTTAATTGGATTGTTAGATTTCTTGGTATTTGGTTTTTGAGTTCCTTGCATATTGTAGACACTAATGCTGTGTTTCCCCCCATCCTGTAAACGGTCACAACTTACTTATTTTCCACATATTTAGTGCAATCTCCTTGGAATTTCTAAGCTGTGTTCCTTTCTGACAAAACTGGCTACTCCACTTTTCATGTTTATATCTATACTATGAGATCAGCCACTTCTCCAAAGAGAAATCTTCTGAGAAGAGCCACAGTTCTAGAGAATAGGGTCAAAGCACAGAAGAAATTGCATCTGAGTCCATGGAAACGGCAGCAGGCTTAGAGAGCCTTTCGTAGGTAGGTACATTGGGAGATTCAGTTACTGAGTTTTAAAAGTTTTAGTTCTTAGATTATAATTTATATAATATAATAAATTCCCTCCTCCCTTTCTTCCAACTGAAACTTCCCCTATGCCCTTCCCCAACTCTCCTTCACAGGCATGGCCTCTCTTTTCACTTTTCACTAATTGTTATTGATGCAAATATGTATTCACATGTATTCCTGAATATAACCTATTCCATCTGTATAGTGCTGCTTATATATGCTTATAAGGATGATGATTTTATTTGCTGATTTTTTTTGAGATTGTCATTTAGTTACAGCATTTCTCCCTTCTGCCTCCATCCAAACCCTCCCATATTCCTTTCTTGACTCTCCTTCAAATTCATGGCCTCTTTTTTCATCAATTGTTGCTCTATGCATATACATATGCGTATACTTATTTATCTTAAATATAGCATGTTGAATCCATGTAATGCTACTTGTATGCATGTATTCAAAGCTGACTGACACTGTATGAGTAAATGGTATGGTATTACTTGGGTCACCTCTCTTGTTTGCAGCTTTACTTAGCTGCCTGTAATTCTTTTTTTAGGGTTGATGCCTGGCAGGCTTTTCCTAATCCAGTTTGGAATGTTCATTGCTATTGTCTTTGTTCAGTTCGTGGTTGGGTGGTCATGTTGGTGAGACTTTACAGGTGTAGTTTCTAATGTGAATAGGAGACACAGTCTCATAGCAAAGTTCCTGGTCCTCTGGCTCTTATACTCTTTCTGACCTCCTCTTCTGCAAGGTTTCCTGAGCCTTAGGTGTGGGAGTGACTTATAGATGTGCTGTATCTGTTGTGCCTGGGCTCCACAAGGGCTGTTGATTTTGTTAAAATATTGCAACTGAATTTTAACACTACAGAACTATTTATTTTCAATTCTTATGTTCTATCTAATCTTTTATTTTTACACTAGAACTTAGATATCTGGGCTTGGGATAATTAATTCTAGTCCCTGATTTCTGAGTTTGTCTTTGTTAGATGTGTGTTTTGTTCCTTGGTTTCTGCTTCCTCTTTGTTTTTTTTTTTGTCTTTGTAGCCTGGATTTCTGGTGGTTGGTATGAATTCCGGTCAGGTCGAGAATCTATGTCCAAGCTGGGAACTAGCCTTCTGGTGGTTAGCTTTACCTTAAGTGCAGTAGGGACGTCTCTGTTCTTCTGATTGGTGTGAACTGCACTTGAGCAGCTCAAATCTGCTCAAGTTGGTGTGGCTTTGTGCCTGTCTGACTGATGTGGCTTGTGGGCTGAGATGTGGAAGTCCACTGGGGTTGGAGGCAGCATCCAGCAGACCAGCCATGAGCTGGGATGACTGAACTGGGATGGCATGGGCTGTGGAAAAGCTCTTGAGATAGATACATAACCTAGGAAGTAGGACAGTTTCGTGGGGGGGGGCAGCGGTTTGGGGATGGCGGGGGACTGCGGGGGGATGTCACTCTCCAGTTCTGACTGGAGGGGTGGGCTCCTGATTGGTAGAAGTCTGCTGGAACTGGGGGCAGGGCTCAGCAGTTGGGCCAGGGACAAGCTGGGATGGCATGGGCTTGGAGAAGGGATTGGGTGAACAAAATCCAGGGAAGGGTCTCTACTTCATCTTTTACATAGCATCATTTTCTTTCAAAATGAAAGCGATGGACAGTAGGAAAAAGAACAATTTAATATTGCAAATAATAAAATTCCTAAATGTGTTTCAGTATTCTCTATTGTTCTTTAATTGCATGTGACTTTATTTCCTTAGTAATACTGACTTGCACATGTCCATAAGGAGTCATTAGATAATATACTTGCCTATATAATAACCATAATCAGTCTTTATTGCTGTTGTTGCTCTCCATTGAGGGCACTGTTATAATATGTAGGAATTGGATGAAATTCTAAGACAAAGAGTTATTCTTTGTTAGTGATCGTCAGCAAAATGAGAAAGAAGTGTCTATACAGTTGGAGGATTGTGCACTATAAATATTACAGGTTATTAGCTTCCTAAGCTTTGTGTAAGAATTTTATATTTTATTGTTTAGTTTACCTATGTTGTATCTGACTATAAAATTAACATGGCATGTTTATATATATATATATATATATATATATATTCTAATCAGACTAGTGTATATATATATATATATTCTGAGTAGATGGTTTATACATATTACTATTAAATAGTTCATGAAGTTAAGACATTATCTTTTAGTTTAATTACATTTTGATTTGATCAAATGTCTGAATTAATCATTCCAATTTTTCCAGCTTTTCTTCCTGACTGGAGCTTTGCTTTGTTGCTATAACATGCCAAATGCATTTTCATTGCCCTGTCAAATGCTGTATTGTTCATTTAATGGACACAACATTGGCTGAGAAAGAAAACCCTAGATGCAGGTTTTATTTCTGTATGTGTGTGATGGGGCCTTATATTTTACACTAAATTTTCTCCAAGTTTCAGAGAGACATTATTAGGTTGACCCAGTAAAGCCTCCAGACAGTTGAAAAGAACAGGGGGATCTTGATTCTTTTTACAACCATGTAAACCAAAGATTCTCATTGTTCCTTCTTATTGTTGAGGATGGCTACTTAGAAATTAATACATTTACTTTTTAAAGATCTACTGATATTATGTTTTTATCATTGCAGTTACTGGAATTTAATTTAATTAAAACATAGTCCCTAGGCTTAGCTTTTCTTTGGTCCAAGATGGCAGCTGAAGCTCCAGTTACAACATACATTATTGCTATGCAACAGGAGACCTGAATACACAATATTGCTGCCATGGAAACCCTTGGAATTCCAATGGGCTTTTACTTGTTTTTCTGTCACTTGCACTTTTTTCTTATCAATTGTGGCTTAATTATTAATATTAATACAGTTTGATGATCAATCTTGACTGCCAACTTGACAGGATGTAGAATCAACATGGAAATGCATATACTTCTCTATATCCTATGATAGTGATTCCAGGAAGTATCAAGTGAAGAGGGAAACTATGTCCTAAATCTGGAGAGTATAATCCTTGGAGTTAAAATTCCAGATGAATAGAAAGGAGAAATGGTGCTGAATATCAGGATCCATCTCACTCTTGCTTTATCATGCTCCACCTTTACTTTTCATCCAATGTAATTGACTGGACCTTCACACTGTGATCCAAATTACACCTTCTTCTCCTTCTGCTCCTTCTGCTACTCAAGTACTTTGGCATTTGAAGAGTCACTATAACATAGGATGATCACAGAATTATTGAACAGTCAGTATATTGTAACTGCAAATATTTTTGTGTGCATTATTACAAAAAAGCTCTGCTTAAGAAAATTGCATTGTATGTACATCTTTTTATATAGTACAACAGAAAGAATAAATATTAAAATGTAAAACTATCCATTGTCAGACAAGGCTCCACAAAAAATCATTTGAATAGAATGTAGAAATAATAAGCTATGATAATTCATATACCTCAAGGCAGCTGTTTAAAATGCTGGGTTAACCTCTAGGGGAATTTAATGTAACTTTATTTATAATGTCCCTTTAGAAATGAGATACATCTAAACAATCACATATTAAACAAATGGGCTGGGGGGGGGAAGGTGAGGGGGGCGGGAGGGGGGAGAACAAGGGAATCTGTGACTGATATGTAGAACTGAATTGTATTGCAAAATAAAAATTAAAAAAAATCCTTGCAAAATGTTATCATTCTTGCCTTAGAAATGCTAACATGGAGATAGAAGTATTCTAGGAAGAGCTGTAGAAATTCATTAGGCTGTATCCAGACAGCCCCCCATAATTGGTGAGTACCAGATATGGAGGGGATACTGTTCTAGGTTTGTATATGACACATGTTATATCTGCCTGTTGCTATTCAGCTATGATGTTTCGAGAAATTGAGGTTCTTGGTGCAAAGACAAATTAAAAAGAAACTCTAACTCAGAAATTGGATTATGAAGAAACTCTAATACAGGATTTGTATTAATTTACTCTAGGAATGAAATACAGTTTGATTTAGAATGTAAACAATAAGGTAAAAGTAAACAGATGTCTGTTGTGCTGAAGAGATAACTCACAGTTAAGAGCATTAGAAGCCTTTCCAAATGAACTGAATTTGATTATCAGCACACACATCAGGATATAAATCCATCTGTACCTACAGTCCCAGGGTATCTGATGCTCTTTTCTGGTCTCAAAGGACACTAGGAATGTATGTTATATGCAGATATTCATGTAGGCCAAATACTCATGCAATAAAAATAAATAAATGCATTTTAAAAGCTATAGTGCATTTTTTAAAAATTTAATTTTGATTTAATAGTAGGAGGTCATAAATGCAAAAGTGTATTAAATATTTGAAAGTGGGTGAGAGAATTTTCTATTCCTAAGTCTGACTTTTATGCTAATTCCTATAGAGATAACTAACATGTAAAATAAAATCAAAGCATAAAAGTGAATAGAAGCATAAATAATAGAAATAGAACACTGTATTTTGTATTCAGTTGCCCCACTCAACCTTACAAGGGACCAATGATGGGTAGTACTGCAATGATTTCAATGTTTCATTTCCAAAGTTCCTATTTTGAAATTCTAACTCACAGGCTATTTATGAGGTGAGTTGTTTAAAAGGCTTGTAAAGCCGTCTCTATTTGAACAAAAATCCCTAAAAAAATATACTCCAGAGTACTTAGTAAACACTTTGTCTGGAGACAGGAAGAAGGCATCATCTATGACAAGTCAAATTTTACCAGACACTAAGTGTGCCAGTATCTTGAACTTGGACACTAGAAGCAATTCAGGTTACAATATTTTATATCTGACTAAGCAGAATAAAGCAGTGTAGAGGTAACCAACCATCTTATTAAATAAGAAACACAGAACCAATGCAAAGAAGAAAGCCAAGATCAGAGCTAAGAGCCTTACCCTGCAGCTAGCCTCTTAAGCCAAGAGACATCTCCAAAAGAGAGCTACTTCCTGTGTGTTTGTCTTTATATAGTCTTTCTGTTCTGCCTTCTCATTGGTGGTAAACCCAAACACATGACTGCCTCGTCACTGCCTGTCTGTAGAGACTTCCAGGTCTTCTATGGTTGGTATTGAGATTAAAAGCATGTGTCTCCAATGCTAGCTGTGTCCTTGAACACACAGAGATCTACCTAGCTCTGTCTACCAAGTGCTGGGATTAAAGGCATGCGCCACCATCGCCACGTTCTTGCTATGGCTCTAATAGCTCTGACCCCCGGGCAACTTTATTTATTAACATACAATTAAAATCACATTTCAGTACAAATAAAATACCACCATAAAACAGACATCCTGTTCCTAAGAAATGTGGTAAAATAATAACAAATCCTGAAACTGTGGAAAATGCTTCTGGAGCAGAGCAATAGGTAGAAGTTAGACACATTTGAACGAGTACTAGAAAAAAGTCCACACTACTATTAATAGACCTTTAGAGGTGATTCTGCTAAAGGCTCAGAGACAAAATAGTAGCCTTTAAGAAAATACGGTTTATCTGGGAAATAGAAAATTAGTTATCAATAGGATCTTGCTAAAATTACAAGTGAAAGATTTCTTCTTCTTCATTAGGTTTTCCTTTGCTCATCTGATGAAGAATTTGTAATGTTTTGGCTATGAGTTGTATACTCCTTTTGATTATCATATTTAATTTGTTGTTCATTCTCTCTTGAGAATTTTTGTGTCCTCAGTTTTACAATTTGTTTTTAGCACTTTCTCATGTTTGGTATCTGTTGGTAAAAATTATGAGTTTTTGTATTGTTATCCTCAATGGTAGTACAAAGCATGTTTCAACAGGTATTCTGAGTTTTCAGGCTGATCAGACACCTTTGTGTGGTAGTTTAAATAAAAATGGCCCCATAGGCTCACATATTTCAATTCTTGGTCACCATGGAGTGGAACTATTTGAAACAGATTAGAAAGTGTGGCTTTGTTGAAGTAGGTTTGGCCTTGGTGAAGGAAATGTGTCACTGGGAATTGACTTTTAGGTTTCAAAAATCCATGCCAGGCCCAGTCTCTCTTCCTCTCTCTCTACTTACAAATCAGGATGTAGCTTTCAGTTGTTTCTCCAACATCATGATGCTATACTTGCTACCATGCTCCCAGTCATGCTAATAGAGGACTAAGTCTCTGAAATTGTAAGTGTCTTACTCTGTAAGAGTTTTTATTGTCATGGTGTCTCTCAACAGCAATAAAATCTAGGACACTATTTCATTAGAGCTGGTTTCTGTGGATTAACTTGTTTTCTAACCTTTTCTGGACTTATCTACATGTTAGACAAAGCAAGAATCTTTCTGAATTTTCACAGACTTCACTGACATGGGAAAAGATACTTACCAATTGCTTCTCCCCACAGAAAAGAAAACTTTAATTTGGGAGATCTATACTGATCAACAATATGACTTTTGACATTAATTTGGTCATAGTTATTTTAGTTTCTTTCTATCAGGTGGCTAGCATGTTAGAACTACCAGAGTTCAAACACCTGCACATTAGGTGTTTGTTTCTTGACATGTGAATGCTACTTTCTCTTCCCAGAAAATCTCAGAATTGCAAGCTTTTTTTTTTTATCTGCTCATTTATTTTGGAAAGATCATCATTATCCACAAATGTGAACTTTCATCCCTGTGCTCAGGTGGAGAGTCTGTTCTAGTTCTCTTAATATTCCAAATTTGACAAGCTAAAATTTCTCCAGTGAATCCTTCAAATATAGTTGTGTTGGTGGATGTTTGAGCTAATTTCTCTCCTGAGCTGCACAATATTTTGAATCTAAGGAGGTTGTCTGTGCTTTTTCACACAATGGGAAATGGGGTAGAGATCCTGGGGTGAGGGTATTCTGAATGTCTCTACTAGATTTGGTATGTTTATTTTCATGTTTACCCAGGGTATATATTTCTATTGGATTTTGGTTTTCTCACAAAGAGAAACTTTAAATGAATTGTTCAGGAATCAGAGTTCCTGTAGATGTAAAGGTGGTCCCATTCTGACAGTATGCTTTCACTAATTTTCTTCTAGCTCTTACCCTTTGAAAGTATTTCCCAAAATAGCCTCGAACTCACTGGCATAGGTGAAGACTTTCTTAAAAAAAAAAGCTTAAGTGCAGACACTAGGATGAACAATTAATAAATGGGACCTCATGAAACTGAAAAACTTCTCCAAGGCAAAGGACACCATTATCTGAATGAACTGGCAACGTAGAGAAGAGAAAAAAGATTTTACTAACTCCATATCCAATAGAAGGCTAATGGGTGGGAGGAGGGAGGACAGGGGAATCTGTGGCTGATACGTAAAATTAAATTAATTATAAAATAAAAATATTTATAAAAAAGAAGACTAATATACAAAATATATAAAGAACTCAAGAAACTAGACATTATAAGACCAAATAACCAAACTAAAAATGGAGTAAGATCTAAACAGAAAATTCTCAACAGATGAAACTAAAAGGGGTAAGAAATACTTAAATGTTGAGCATCATTTGTAGTCTGTGAAAGGCAAATCAAAACTACATTGAGATTCCATCTTATACCTGTCAGAATGGCTAAGATCAACAATACAAGAGACAGTTTATGCTGGCAATGATATGGAACAAAGGGAACACTTATCCATTGACAGTGGGAATGAAAACTTGTACATCTGCTAGGGAAATCAGTATAGCATTCAGATACTCAGAAATACGGGAGTTGATCTACCTCAAGATCCAGCTGAAGCACTTTCAAGCATGTATCCAATGGATGTTTCATCCTACCACAAGGACACTTGCTCGGCTATATGAATTGCTGCTCTATTCATAATAGCCAGAAATTGGAAACAACCTAGTTGTCTCTCATAGAAGATTGGGTGAAAAAATATGGTACATTTACACAATAGAATATTGCTCAGCTGTTAAAAAATGACATCATGAAAATTGCAGGCAAATAGATAAAACTAGAAAAAATTCACCCTGAGTGAGATAACCCAGACACAGAAAGATAAATATGGTATGCATTTATTTATATGTAGATATTTTAAATAAATGACATCTAAACTATAATCTATAGAACCATAGAGGTTAGGTATGGGGGAAGTAGGGAGGAACACATGGATCTCTCTCCGATGGAGAAACAGTAGATTTTGTGGGTGGTGTTAGGGTACAGGGGCAACAGGAAAATCAGATGGGGAGGGAAAGGCAGATAGGGATGAGGGATGGAATGGGAGGAAAGACAGAATTAAGGGGCATATGAGTGAAGGTATAGAAAACTAGTGCAATGGGAACCTCCTAAAATATATGAAGGAGAGTAATCCTAATGAAGTCTTCAAATATTGAGTACGACATGGTCACAACTGGCCACTTCATGTTACCAAATAAAGGTTTCTGTACTGGGACTGAGTTACATCCAGTTTAGTTGTTGGCCAAAGAGGTCCCATCAAAATCTCTGAAAGACCCAGGGTGTTGCCAAGACAATATGTTGCAATCCACAAAGAGATGACAAGGCAGTATTACTGAACATCACACCTAAACAATTCATTGAATAAGGCAATGCTGAGCAGGTGCTTATAAAGAATATTTACCCCTATGTCCCAGTGTCTTTGGCACTGGAAGGTACTGTAGCTAGAGTTTTCCTGCCTGGCCCACAGTCAGGACAAACCTCTGTCACCTGCCAGTCCCACAGCCGCTCAGACCCAACCAAGTAAACACAGAGACTTATATTGCTTACAAACTGTATGGCTGTGGCAAGCATCTTGCTAACTGTTCTTATATCTGAAATTGACCCATTTCTATAAATCTATACCTTGCCACGTGGCTCGTGGCTTACCGGCATCTTCACATGCTGCTTGTCATGGTGGTGGCTGGCAGTGTCTCTCCCTCTGCCTTTGGCTTCCCAGAATTCTCCTCTCTCCTTGTCATGCCTATACTTCCTGCCTGGCCACTGGTCAATCAGTGTTTTATGTATACAGAAGGATATCCACAGCAAGGTACTTTATAGGCTAAGAAAAGAGAAATACAAATACCAACAGAGGCACAAACCCTTTGATCTATAATCTGTCCTGCCAGCAAAAGGTACTAATACAGTATTGGCACAAACCTTGTGGGAATAACCAACCAATGTCTGATTTGGCTTAAGGCCCACTCCATGAATTGGAATCTATGCCTTATATTGCTTGAGTGAGCAGGAACTAGAGACTAGATAGCCCAGAGACCTACGGAAAAACCAAACACTACAGGTCTGTAGGGAAAGAACCATAAAATGACGTCTAATGATGCTCTCCTATACTCATATATTATTGTCTTACTCATCATCATCAAATAAGCTTCCTCCTGCAGCAGATAGGAACAAGTACAGGGACCTGTAACATGAATCTTAAAAGGTCTTATTAATAAAAAGTCAGATATTGGGGTGAAAGCTAAAAGATCAGAGAAGCAAGCCAGCCACAAGTTTTTACTTCTTCGAAATCCTCAGTCTCAAGAGTGTGAGTTCCTGTTTCCTTATGCCTTATATACCTTTCTCTGTCCAGACATCATTTCCTGGGATTAAAGGTGTATGCCACCACTGCCTGACTCTATATCTAATTCTAGTGGCTGGCTTTGTCCTCTGATCCCCCAGATAAGCTTTATTGGGGTACCCAATATATCACCACAGAGACCCACTACCAGACATTACACACACACACACACACACATACACACACACACACACACACACACACACACACACACACACACTCAGAGAGAGAGAGAGAGAGAGAGAGAGAGAGAGAGAGAGAGAGAGAGAGAGAGAGATCTTGGAACACACTGTTGTAAATGTGGTGTTTCCATCGAATTCTTACACTCAGAACTCAGGGAACACCATAGAAATGGAGGCATAAAAGAATGTCTGAGCTAGAGCAGAAGGAGTACATCAGGAGAACAAGGCCCCCCTGAATCAACTAAACAAAACTCATATGAACTCACAGAGACTGAGGCAGCAAGCACAGTGCATACTTGGGTCCACACCAGGTCCTCTTGCATATGTATTACATCTTTCAGTTTGTACTTTTGTGGTACTTCTGAGTGTGTATCAGAGGGTCTTTGATTCTTGTGCCTCCTTTTGGGGCTTTTTTCCTCTGTTGGTTTGTCTTTTTCAACTTTGATGTGATGGCTTTTGTTTTATCTTTTATATATATATATATATATATATATATATATATATATATATATATATAATTACATTTTTGTTTGTTATCTCTTAGAAGACTTTTTTGTAAAGAGAGAAAAAAGGAGCAGATCCTGATTGGAGGGGTGATAGGGAGGAACTGGGAAGAATAGAGAGATGGGAAACCATAATCATAGTATGTTTATAATAAAAGGATATAATATAAAGCAATAACAAATTAAAAACAAAGTAATAATAAACAATAAAAACAATAAAAAATAAAAACAAATATAATTACTTTATTATTTATTAATTTCTTTTCAAGTTTAAAAGATAAATTATTTCCCAAATTATCACTATTCCTTTTCTACATTTTTCAATTTAAAATACAAACACCTTTATAGATATCATCAAGCAAAATGTTTTTATTTACTTTAAATAAATACACAAATGTGCTGGTAGGGACTCTGAAAGAACATAGTGAAATCACACTCATCAGGACTATTGTTATCAGAATTTCACAAAGTGCTCTGGGTACATAAGGTCTTCAAGAAATTCATGACCTTGAAATCAAACAAGAAAGTGGATCTAATTAAGTAATCACTGCATCACTGAGAATTTAAAGCACATTTTTGGGTTCAATTTTGAGGCAGATTTATTCTCTAGTGGATCAATTTACTAAAATGATCACCCTGAAGACAGCCAATTTTTACTCAATTGCCATTAGAAAATTTTAGACATAAAAAGTTTATAAGAACTCACACATGTCCTAGAGAAACATATTTTGGGGAAATGATGGAGATGAGATCTAGGGGATAGGTGGTTACCCAAGTAGCTTTCACTGTCCCTATTTCATGTGTGGTTTTAATGGTCTATAAGTTCACTCACAGCATCAAAGTAAATATACTCTAACGTAGGACTACAGTTTTTACCATCCAGTCCTCCAGTAATTATTTCTAAACAATATTGTAGTATTGAATTGGACTTTCTATATACTACATATATTATATAATGCATATATTTTCAAGTCATATGAAATGGAAACAGAAGTAAATCAGTGAAAACAGTGATATAAACCCATGTAGTAAGGTTCATTACATGAGACTCAGGCTTGAGGCATTGCACGTTTAGTTATATGAATATTAATTATATTCATTAATAGACCCATTTACATGGCACTGATACGAATTCTTTTAAATGGAAGAGAAAATTTTAACACAACAATATGAAGGGAAAAACTAGACAGAGGACTAGATTGTTGCAAGTCCTTTAGCCCTACCCTCAGTGGCTCCTAGAGCTGAAATGGGCAACAAATAGACAGAAGTATTAAAAACAGATTTCAGATGGGAAAACAAGAAAAAGACCCTTTCCAGAGTATTCTAGGCCATATATTTAGCACATCATCTAGTTAATTTAATTTGCTAAATTGTATGATAAGTAAAAGTCACTAATGGGGTGCTTCACTAATTAACAACCTACAGTTCATGGCACTAATGGAGTGTTTTACCAGTTTGTAACTGCAAAAAAGAGGAGTAAATAATTAATGTTTTTCAAAAACTTGCAAATAAAATAATCAATTGAATGTTATTTGACAAAAGCACTGATGGTTATGATTATGGTCCAACTTGCAGAATGGTTGATGGGGTAACTTTAAGGTATGCATGTAGAGTCATCTTGCTTGTAGAGTGTTTGTTTAGAAGCTCCTAGAACTGAAAAGTATGGACAACTTGTCCATGTAGCTCTGTAGTCAGAATAAAGGTCTTAAGATGGTCCCATCCGATTACTTATCCTTATGCTATACACCAGCTTATCAGAAACAAAATTTCACAGCAGGTGATTATATGCCTGAGTAGAATGGTAGATATAAGTCAAAGTCACACTTTGACATACTTTTAATACCGTGAGAAATCATGGTGTTGAAATTGAACTTTTTCTTTAAATCTAAAATGACATATGTAAGCAAATAAAATTACATATAAAATTAGCTTCTCCTTGACCCACTCTTGTAGATAAAGGGTAGCAATTTTCCTAAGAAAATTGTGGTGGTTCATTCTTGGATTTCAACAGTGGAGATCATTGGACTGAATACATTATCTATGATTTAAGCAACACAGATGCCTAGGGATAACTCATTTATATAACTTAGAGATTATGAGAGTTATTTTAGACCACAAATTACTCATTAGAAATTACTGTGTAATGATAATATTGTTTTACTTGCATGGTTACACAGATATAAACTTACATCATTTTTCTATAAAATAGTAATAGTAATATTGTTAGGAAAATATTCCTGTGGTTCTAATATCAATGATTATACAGACACTTCACTATTTAATACTGCAATTGAAAAGCATACTGAGTTATCATAAGCAGATTTCATAAAGTATGTAGAAATAGGTGGTGAAACAGCTGGAACGATAGTTGTACAATGTTACCTTTTGAGGAGTCTTTGAATAAGTCATAAATATATGTCATTTTACTGTATGTATTTATGCAATGAAATAGTATCAGAATTGATGATTATAAAACCAAATGTCAATTACCTGAAAAATTAAAATGTTTTGTTCCCTTCAGTACCAAATATTCATCAAATATTTAATTTCTTATCTGAAATAAAATTTATTTACAATTCAATATTAATAAAGTTTCTTTTGTATATCTGTCTTACATACCTACATAACTGGGCTTATATAGATTCTTAAGTAAAAAAGAAGTCTTAAAAATTCTTAAAAATTGAAGACCTATACTAATCTATACTATGCATCTAGGTTGTTAATTTAAATGAATCCATATATGTCATGCTTGTTCTAACCTTGTATTTCCAGGTCAGTAATCTTTTGTATGTTACAATCTTCTTCATCTTTAAGAGTGTGGAGATATTGGTGTATTTGAGTTTCTTGCATCTTGTAATAGCAATTAGATTGGTTATAAAAGAAAACTAGAGTCTAAGATTTCCTAACAGTAAACCCAGAATACTCAGTAAGTGATATTTGTGGTTATACATATGCACATGCGTGAGAGCAAATATATATGTCTGTGCATATGACTATATTGTTATGTGTGTAAAAGATACATGAATTGCAGGCTGTGATGGCTTAGAAATACATCATTGTATAGTTTACTGTCATAAGCTATCAGATGAGATTAACAGAAAAAAATAGCTACTTCTATTCCATTAACAGGTCATGAGTTTAAAGAAGGTAGAGATAGTGAAGTTCAGAGACTAATATCTGAAATATAATAGAATCCTAATAAAGTTAGTTTCTAATGATCAATATGTAGAACCACAACCTCAGCAAACCATGACCAAGGTGTCACATGTGTTATACCTTAGCAAGCCATGACAAAGGCTCTACATACATTGTTCTCAGCAAGCCATGACCCAGCCTTCACATGCACTGTACCTCATCAAGCCATGACCAAGCCTTCACGTACATTATACCTTAGCAAGTCATGACCAAGGCTCTACATACATTGTACCTCAGCAAGCCACGAGCAAGCCTCTATATGCATTGTACCTTAGGATTCAACTAGAGACTTCTATACATCATATTCTTTTCTAAATTGCTAATTCTCTCATTAAATATTTACCTTTTCAAACTCTCAAATGATTATAAGTATTTCTCAACAGTTTAACCAGCTTTCATTTCTACATAGTAGTCAATGGGCCCTCTGTTACAACTCTTCTTTAAACATTCCTTGATCAAATGGCATTGCCTCCTATTATGAAGAAATTGAGGCTGTTATAAATTCTATTAACTACCTATTTTCTTCATTCCAGTTTTTTCTTTCTCTTCTGTTTATATAAAATCTACACACTTCTTTTAAGCTACACGTGTTCCTTCTGCTTATAACTGTCATGCCATGTATTCTCAGGTCCTGATCCATCAACTCACTGTACTTACGGGCCATGTTAATGATTTTAAGGTACAATCAGAAAATACCATAGTTTCATTCCCTTAAACAATTGACACTTTTGTTTTAGTCCACACTTGTGGTTCCAGAGACCAGCGGAGGTGTGTAATAAAAATGTAGACAGGCTCAGAGCTAGGTGAGAAGTCCTTCTTGCAAAACAAACACCAAACTAAAAACCATGAAACAAAATAAAACAAACGAAAAAAATCTTTTGTGGGATCTCACAAAAAATATAAAAACTACATAGACCTTTTTCTCTGCTTGTAAGGATACTAATTCCCACCAATAGCTACCTAATAACTACATCTACACTAGATGAGCACCTAAATATGCTACCTGCATGATACTACCTGCTTGGGAAGTGGGACTTCACTGTAACAACTCCAGGTGTACAACCTTTAAGTCCAAAGCAATAGCATTAACTTTTTCTTTCTTGAACTTTTATAATAAATACACAATAATGCTTATTTCTTCTACATTAAAAATAAAATGAACAGGTTGGGCGGTGGTGGTGCACACCTTTAATCCCAGCACTTGGGAGGCAGAGCCAGGCGGATCTCTGTGAGTTCGAGGCCAGCCTGGGCTACCAAGTGAGTTCCAGGAAAAGGCGCAAAGCTACACAGAGAAACCCTGTCTTAAAAAACCAAATAAAATAAAATAAAATAAAATGAACAAATTCCTCATTGATAATTAAGTTCTAGACAATATACCTCTCTCCCAACTTTAGAAATAAAGTTTCAAGAAAACTGCTTTATCCTCACTGGTTTTACTTTCCCACTTGTTGTATTTTCATCCATCTGGCTTCAACATTTATCTCACTCTGAAACTGCCCTGATATAGTCCAACAGATGGTCCTCAGAGCATATACTATGAGCTGGTGATGTTGAGAAAAATCTAACCAACACTTACTTTTTTACATTTTAAAGATAAGCGTGAAAAAGATCTGATTCAAAACATTATATATAATCATTTTCTATTTCTCAGATTAAAAACCTAAAAAAAAATTAGACTCTTCAATATGTGTTTCAATTGCATGGACCTAATAGTCACCCTGTATTGTTTGTTTATTACTTTTAGCTCCTAGGTTGAAAAGTTACTTAAATGGAAGATAGCTATTTACAGATTTACCATACTATACTAATTAAAAATAAGAATCAAGCTGTGAATTGTGATACACACTTATATTCCTAAAACTGAGGAAGCAGAAGGAGGCAGATTTCTGTATGTTTGAGGTCTGCCTGGTCTACTTAGTGAGTTTGATCAGTCAGAGCAAGCTATACATATAGACTGCATCAAAAAAAAAAAAAAAAAAAAAAAGAAAGAAAGGCCGGGCGGTGGTAGTGCACGCCTTTAATCGCCTTTAATCCCAGCACTTGGGAGGCAGAGCCAGGCGGATCTCTGTGAGTTCAAGGCCAGCCTGTTCTCCAAAGCGAGTTCCAGGAAAGGCGCAAAGCTACACAGAGAAACCCTGTCTCGAAAAACAAAAACAAAAACAAAAACAAACAAACAAAAAAAAACCAAAAAAAAAAGCTAAGATGTGTGTGTGTGTGTGTGTGTGTGTGTGTGTGTGTGTGTATGTGTGTGTGTGCGGGGGGGGGGGGGGAGATGCCTCCTTGATCTAAAAATATGAGTTTTTATGACAGTCTTGTCAATGAAGGCAGATATCAGTTCTAAGAAAACAGTGGCAGAATCATCATTTAGAACACAGATACAGGTATTATCTGATATGTTTATTATATAACTGTTTTAAATGCACACTTATGAAACATTTGAAGGCTACGTACAAGAGCATGTAGAAACAGGGCCCTCATAATTTCTGAGATAAGATTAATTTGGTACTGTATTTTTTGAAGAAAATGTGTCTGTAAGTATCAAATGGCATACTATTTGACTTTGGATTTCATAGAATGAACTACTATGTATTCTTTTATAATAATAAACTTCAAATCTAAAATCCATAGGTAGATGATATGTTAAATAGCTACACATGAAACAGCATACACCAAAACAATTAAAGACTGTAGATGCAGTAGAAACCTAGATAACTGTGGACTGTAGATACCTAGATACAGAACAACTAGGAAACAGTGATTTTACAGAAAAGAATGTTAAAGAATATAAAGTTTATGAATCAGTATGTATGGAACAATTACAAAAAATTAACTTAGTATCTCAACTTTTATGTACAGAAGAAGAGATTCCAGAAGCAGTCATAACTGCTGGTCTTTTTCATTAATGTTGAGATTATGAGTAATTTCCAGTTTGTTTTACATAGTTGTTTATATAATTTTAAAATAAAATACAGTATGTTAGTATGAGACCCTTATATGAAAAAATGCTAGAAGGGTTAGTCATATGCAGTCATGAATTAACCTATGCAAATGAAGAAATTAATATAGTTAAGGGGTTGATTGTGAACCTGACCATAACACATAAGAAATCCTCTCATACTTGCTACTTCATTTTCCAAGTCATGACATCTGAATTATAGTGGACATTTTAAAGATCTTCAGCACAAAATTAAGAATTGCGATTGGTTCCACAGTTTAAAAGGCATTGAGTAAAGAATCTTTGCATTGAGCAGAGAACAAAAGCTAGTGTTGTAATAGGGTCTTCACAGAATTTTCTAACTTCTCTAACTATCGTTTTCTTGAGAGTCTCTGTGTACTCACAGCTTTCAGTTCTAAGATGGATAGCACAGCACAGGTCCCCTTTCACTGGATGCTCATCTTTTGCTCCTCAGACTTAAGAAAGGTCAGATGAACAAGGACCACGGTACTGCTTCTCCATTCATAGTGAACTTCTTGGTCAATGTGCCTGGGTGGCCTGTATATAGTTTGAACATGTAAAATTTAGTATTTTAGTTTCCACATGTGCAATTGATGTGAGAGGAAAATAATTATTAGAGAAATGTGTAGTGATTTTTTTTAATTTAACTTTCTTAATTTTAAACCTTGATTTATAGTAAATTATATTCAGCACACATATCCACTATAAGAAATCTATATACCTCAGCTATATACCCCAATATTCATAGTTTATTTTTATGTAAAGGTTTAAATATTTATTACAGTAACGTATTTTACAATTTTCATAAGTATTAAACTTCCTGCATTACTATATCTATATATTATCATATTAAAATATTACCACTGACTCTAGAGTTCATGTAAGTTCATCAAATTTCCATTATATCAAAATTTAAACAGAAAAATTTAAAGATAATTATTAGTTCAATTTTTTTTTTTGAGACAGGGTTTCTCTATATAACAGTTCTAGCTGTCCTGGAACACACTTAGTAGACCAGGGTGGTTTTGAACTCACAGAGATTCACCTGCCTCTCCCTCCCAAGTACTGGGGTTAAAGGCATGCACCACCACCACCTGACAATTGTTTGCTCTTTTAAAACAAAATGGCAATGCATATAGACTACATTACTTAATGATTTCATTTACTCTTCCAATTTTGCATGATTTATTTGGCGGGAAAATACTTCAGAAAAATTGCACTTTGTTTATCTGCAGAGATATATTTATCTGTAGATGTAGCACTAATCTTAACAGGTTTTATTAATAAAAACAAACTTGGAGCTGGGTATTGGGTGAATGCTGGAAGATCAGAGAAGTAGAACAAGCCACAGCCACCTCACCTTGCCAATTCCTCAGCTGATCCTATTTCCTCAGACTGGAAGCTTCTCAGTCCTCATCCAGAATGGATCTCAGCTGAACTACCGGCTCAAAAGCCTAAAAGCTTAACCAGGCTTCTAGTTCCTCGTCCTCGGGCTTTAAATACCTTTCTGCTTCCTGCCATCACTTCTTGGGATTAAAGGCTCTGTGTTACCACACCTGGCTGTTTCCAGTGTGGCTTTGAACTCACAGAGATCCAGACGGATCTCTTCTTCTGGAATGCTAGGATTAAGGGTGTGTGTGCCACCATTTTCTGGCCTCTATATCTAGTGGCTGTTCTGTTCTCTGACTCCAGGTAAGTTTATTAGAGTGTACAATATTTTGGGGAACACAATATCACCACATGTAGAGATATTCTTTTTTTATAAATCTCTCCAGTTGCCAAAGTCAAAAACCCATTTTATATAGGAGAGAGAGCCAAATATATTCATTTCTTTAAATTGTTAGTATTTTAATTTTTGTACAGGTATTTTACCTTTGTGCATGTCTGTGAACAACATCCCTGCAGTCCCCACAGAGTCCAGAAAAGGGAATTAGATGCCTTGGGAATGGAGGTACAAACAAATTGTAGGCTGCTATGTGTGTGTTGGGAACAAAACACTGGTTTTCTGGAAGAGCTGATGAGTCATGTCTTTAGCTTCCTAGAACCTCTTTCAATATTTATTGTGTGTGGCCTGGGGTGAGAGAATAAATTGCAGGAGTCTGTGGTGATATTTTGTTTGTGATCTAACAAATAAAGCTTGCCTGAAGATCAGAGTGTGGAGCAAAATCTCTAATTAGCCATAGAAGCCAGGCACTGGTGACATAACCCGTTAATCCCAGCATTCAGGAGGCAGGGGCAAATTAATTTCTGTGAGTTCAAGACCACCCTGGGCTACACAAGATTTATCCAGTCTAAAAGAGAAACAGAGCCAGGTAGTGTTAGCACACGCGTTTGATCCCAGCAATTTGGGCCTCTTGTCTTTAATCCCAGCACTAGGGAGGTGGAGACAGGAAGTGATTTGGCTGGGTGGAGAGAGGAATATAAGGTAGGAGAAGACAGGAGCTAGCTCTCTTTCAGGCTGAGGGGTTGGCTGGGTAAGAGGTGGTGGCTGTGGCTTGCTCTTTTGTCTCTCTAATCTTTCAGCATTTACCTCCTATATCTGATTCTGGGTTTTATTGTTAAGACTAATTAAGATCATGCTACAGGAGTCAGTTCTTAATTTGGGTACAGGGGATCAAATTCAGGTCCTCTTGTAACTTTATCTGCTGAGCCATCTTACTGGTCCCACATTCTATTTTTGTTTGTTTGTTTGATGTTTAGATTATTTTTAACTATTTTCTAAGATAATAAAGTTTAATCTGTACATTTTCCCAAGGTATTGCTTTTGTATGTTTATTTGCTTAATGTGATCAAAATTTTAAAAAGATGGAAAGACTACACTCAATTAAGCAACTTAATAAGACCCACTCAACTAGAGGGAAACCATTTCTGGTACTGTAAAACTGGCCAACTATCCAAGGCTAGTAAAATCATGGATCATAACAGAGAATCCACTAGTATCCCTTTACTAAATCAGCAACCCCCTAACTACATTCTAAATATTTATCCTTATACCCATAGGTAAGGGTAGTATTCACCCCTCATCAAGGAAATTTCTCCTTGTAACAGATGGAGACCATTGCAGAAAACCACAACTAAGCAAAAGGAAGAGTTTTGGCTCTCAGTCCTAATGGAAAGATCTACAAAACACCCTGTGCCTAAGGCTCAGGGAACGTTGCAGAAGAAGGGAAGAAATCCTAAGAGCAGGGCAATCAGAGAGTTTTATGAACACAGACAACAACAATATACATGCCAAAATGGAGTGGAAAGAGTTATATGCCTTTAAATACTGAAGAGATACTAATCTGGTCTATTTAAATGTAATCTAAATTTAATTCACACAGTAAGAAACTGAATGCACCATTGATATTATCAAGTTATTTTGTTATTTTAATGAATTTTATAGTATTATAAGTATATTTATAATATTGATAGATATTTGAATTTTGGGTAGTAAATGGAATAAATTTGATTTAAGAAATACTGATTTTAATTCACTGTTAAAATGTTTATTCAAGATTTTGATGGACAAATATTAAAAGATAATCAGCTACAGAATGCTTCCACATCATTCAGATGTTTAAGACATTCATTATTTTGTATTTCATCTCATCAGTTTAAATTCAATATGACACTCAGTTTTGCAAGTTAAGAGAATACGCAGATTCTTGGATGCCAACAAATATGCATTTAAAATAATACTAATTTAGAATTGAAACAAATTAATTGAAAGGCTCAAAGGCTTTATAGGCACAGTACAGTGTCTTCATTGCATCACGGTCTGTTAACAAGACTTGCAAACTCTTCTGTGGAACAATTTGTCTTGATTCACAAATGAATTGCCTTCTGTTGCATTGCAAATGAATTGCCTTCTGCTGCATAAAGCACAATATGATCTACCAGTGTGGAAGTGTATATGTAACAGTAGCACTGGTACCCTAATCTATCCTGTGTCCAGCAGCATCATCACAAAATTGAAAAGTTACAAAATGGCTAACATTTTGTAACTTAATTTAATATTGCCATAAAAGCACCATCCAAAGAGAAAATACAATAGAGTTTCCCAGAGTCCCTTTCAGACAGAATAGCATAGAAATCAATAGCATCAGGAGGCAGACATCATGAATTTCATATGCACTTAATATAAAATGCTATCCTTCATAAGAGACTTCAGTATCTCTTTCACATGCAAATGTGTGACAAAGAAAAACAAAATACAATTATGAGTAACTGATACACGATGTAAAGTTTTGTTGTGCAAAGGACCCTACTGTTTTAACATCAATTTCCTTCTTTCCCACTTAATCTCTGTTGTTTTTTCTATCAAGGATGATGAAAGGCACATTGGAAAACACAAAATATTAAAAACCTGAAAAATCTACCTTAGAAAGATACATTAAATATGTGATAAGCCTGTGGTACAAAGGTGTACAATACAGTACATTCAAATATATAAATGTACAAAGGCACAGTAAATGGAATAACTCTTGATAATTTATCGAAGCTTTAAAAAGTTTGCTGCATGACATAAGGGTTGGAAACTTTATTCCAGTCCTGGCTTTGCCCATGGAGCGTCCTCTGCAATTGAGATAAATGATCTATATAATATTTTAATGGTTATTTCCTAACCTTTATGGTATGATTTTACCCAGAATCTTGTCAAAATTAGAAAAACAGGCTAGCAACAAGTAGGTCAATGTTTTAGCCTGTCCAAAAGGACTAGCATTATTATGCTTATAATAATTGGACCAAATATAAAGGAAATAATTTAAACAACACTTTGATCTAAACTTCATGTAAAAAAACTACTGGATAAAAATATTTCTTGGTAATTCAATTAGTTTAGCTTGTAAGAACAAAATAAGCTTCCTATAGTATAGAAAATAATTCCATTGATTTAGTAAATTTAAATGAAGCAAATTGGATAATGGTGTCTATAGAACACTTAGACATTCAATGAAGGTATATATTATGAAAAAGCTTTAAAATTGAGCACTATCATATATGAATAAAAGCTACTTTAGTCTTGATAAGCAGTGCTGTACTGTAGTCATAAATGGACTATGACAAATGAGTTGAATTCAGTGTGTTCCCTGTCTTTTTATGTTTATAATGAAGTAATTTTACCAGAAAAAATGTTAAATAACTAAGTAATTTCACCTTAAAATTTATATTACATATAAATCATGATGTATTTCTCTATACAGGACTAGAAATTTTCAATGTACATTGTTACTCATGTGAACATTGTCTTGATCAGTTCATGGGGTTAAAATGAGGTACCACTTCAGATTATGAAGAGTTTCAAATAACTGACTCATGTAGAACTTGGAAACTGGATCTCCCAGGGAAGACCAGTATGCCACAGAATGGAATGTGTAGCTGTGATTGGTTCTTGAAAACTGAAAATGCCTTTTCAGCCTTAAAAAATGGTTTCTGAAATAATTTTCACAGTATAGATGCCAACCAGTGACTGATGAAAATGAGGTAATATTTCAGGGAGAAAAATAAAGAGCAAGAAGAAAATATCCGCTCTGTTCTAGGCTGCCACCAGTTCTAGCAGGTTGCTTAGATTCTACATCTATGTTCTTGTGTTTTTCTCAATGCCATCATGAGCATCATGTGATAAATGTAGTTATGGCAATGTACCTTTATGTGTGTTAGCTGCTTAATGCTTGGTAATGATGTACTCTTATGGGCTGTCAAGGCTTCCTTTAGTTGAATGCCCTCAGACCTTCTTACATTTCTAACTTTGGGGCTGGTAGAAGCTATGCATTATTAGTACAATCCAAAATGAATGATGTAGTTGTTACAAGAGTGCTAGCCCAACCCCCAAAAAGGACATGGGAAGGATATTAACAAGAATAAGAATAGCAAAAAGTAAGATGACTCTACACCTGTGACATTTTTCCCACAATTATCATTTCACAAATTTATCAGACAATAAATCTTATAGACAGTATAAAACCAACGTGGCCTTTCTTTTATGTTTTCTGAGAACTTAAGTTCACAGTGAAATCTTCTGATTCTTTAATGGGACACATGCTACTGTGTTACTCCAGGCTGCCTAATTCAGTCTCTCTGCATATACATTTTTGGATTCTTCATATTGGGTATTCTTATCATTAATATGTTCTTGAAATTGGCACCATTTTTATTAGGTTATAAATAGCTTCATGACTTAACAATCGATTCAGTACTATCTGTTGTATTATTACAGGGTAATTTATGAGTTGTTCAAGAATTTCTGTGTGTACTTTGCTTAGATAACTGCTATTGAACATTTTTAAGCCTTGTTATAATCAGGTAGTATCATGGTTTTAGATCTTGCTGAAGGTATATGAGAAGAAATGATGGGCACTTTCCTAGAATGGCTCTAGGGCCTAGATGAGTGCCATTCCCTCATCTGAATGTTAAGAGTCAAGTGAAGGATTCTGAGACCTCTGATATGGCAGAGCCATGATGTGAGCTAAATGGTGCCTCTGACATTCAGAAAGAGATCGCTGCTTGCTTGCACTGTAATTTGTACTGAGAAAGGTACAAACTGAAGACTACTAAGCTAGCAGAGATGTGTACAAACTTTGAAGAATTTGGATTAGTCAAACACTGTTGTAGGAACTTATTGCTATAAAATCTGCTGTACTGGGCTGCTGGCGGTGGTATACTCCTTTAGTCCCAGCACTTAAGGCCAGCCTGGTCTACAGAGTGAGATCCAGGACAGGCAACAAAACTACATGGAGAAACCTTGTCTTGAAAAACCAAAAATAAATGAAGAAAAATTGCTGTACTGTTATCCAAGTATTTCAGAATATAGTTTCTACTTCATTAATTAATTTTATAAAGATGATCTTGTAGAAATCTCCTAAAGTCTCTTGGAAGCTTTATTCTAGATGGCTTACTTTGTTATGAATGTTTTCTAATCAGGAATAAGATTTTAATATGCAATTGGAATTATTAATTACAAGGAGGGACATTGACATGTGTCAATAAGTTAACAGAGCAATTATATTTCCTAAATTTGAGAAAATATGTAGTGGGTAGCCATTTCAGCTTTGATCTGGAAGTTCCAACCTCCACTGAGACTTCGGCAACTGTCACGCCTACAAGGCGGGGCCAAGGGAGGCGCCTGGAGACCTGAGATCTGGATGGGCTATGCTCTCACTCCGTTCCAGGACCTTGGACGGTGAAGGTGGGCCAAGCAGAGCTCCAGAGAACAATGCTGGACTGCGATACACCTTCCCCAGACCCCGCGACCTACCTATCCCTTAATTTGTAAGTTACGCCATTAAATAAATCTCCTTTTAACTACGTGGAGTGGCCTAAATAATTTCACCAATATCTGGCGCTCACGTGGGGCAAATTCCAAAGGCCTGGGTGGCTCCCGCCCTCAGCCTCCTCCCTGGCTAGCGGGCACCTAAACCTGCCTGCAAAGTTCCATATAACCAGGGAACACCTACACGGTTCCATTCCCAAAAAAAAGGGAGCAGCTAGTCCGGTCTCAGCTCCCTAGCTTAGCCCCGAGACCAGCGAAAGAGGCACTCCCCCGCTTCCTGAGTGCCCCCGCCAGCTGTGGCTCCCACCATCTTGACTCCAGCGAGCTGCAGTCAGCCAAGATCACCAGCAGGCCCTGCTTTGGAGCTGTACCATCGCCACCTGCTGGCTGAAAAGTGCTACTACACCCCCCAAAACCACGAAAGGTAAGTAAAAGTACCTGATAATTTTACACCTTAAAATTGACTAACAAATTTTGAGTAATTCTTGTAATATGGCTGACAACATTACCTCACAAGAATTTTAAAACCTTTTTGCCTCTATGATGAATGACATCTTCCTGGAAATATACAACCTTCCTAAGGCATATCTGGCCTGTACCATTTTGACATTCATAGTAATAATTCACACAGTGTTCAAACACTGGTTTAATAACAAGAACAGAGATGAGTCATTATTGGGACTGATACAGGATTTAAAAAATAGCAATGAAGGCTTACAGAAAAAGATTCTTTCTCTGGAATCTGCTAACCAGGATTTACAGGCTTTAAAAGATAGCAATGAAATCTTACAGAAAAAGATTCTCTCTCTGGAATCTGCTAACCAGGATTTACAGGCTTTAAAAGATAGCAATGAAATTTTACAGAAAAAGATTCTCTCTCTGGAATCTGCTAACCAGGATTTACAGGTTTTCAAAGATAGCAATGAAAGCTTACAGAAAAAGATTCTTTCTCTGGAATCTGCTGATCAGGATTTACAAAACAGGCTTGTACCAAAAATTGATCTTATTGATAATAAATGTAAATATTTAATGGACAGAACACTAACTCTCCAGACACTATATAAGGAAGAAAGATTATCATTAATTGATAAGATAAGGTCCATGGAATCATGTGTTTCTGAGGAACATAAAAACTTCTATGATTCCATGAGAAATCTGGAGTCCCTTGCCAGAGAGGAGGTTCACTCCCTAGAACAGACCCTAGGTCTGCTCATTTGCAAGTCTTAGAAGAAACTCTCAGTAAACATGACAAGGGACCTAATAAGCAGAAGGGCAAGACAGTAGAGGTTGTAACATCTCCAAATGGCTCTCACACAATGGCTTATCCTGTTATCATCCATGAGAAGCCAGCGGATGACACACACCCTGAGCCATATAATACATATACATTACAACCAATTTCAACAAGGGTCTTTAAAAATATAAAGGAAGCAGTAGTTACCTATGGGATATACTCCACATACATAAGACAGATGTTAAATTCATGGTCTACCTCACATAGAATCATCCCAGATGACTGGCATCAGTTAATTTCAGCTGTTCTAGAATATAGCCAGCATCTACAGTGGAAAAGCTGGTTGAGAGAAGAGGCAAAAAAATTAGAACAACAAGGTAAACTCAGAGGTTTTGTGATCTCCCAAGATCAAATACTTGGTGATAGATGCTTTGCTGACAGGAATGTACAAGCCACTTATGATGAGCATACAATATCCCTATGCCGTACAGCAGCTCTAAATGCTTGGGAAAAAATTCCAGAACCTGGAAAACCAACTGAGGTATACACAAAGATATTTCAGGGACCTCACGAACCCTTCACCAATTTTTCACAAAGGCTGAACACAGCTATAACAAAAGCTGTATCAGATAAAGAATTAAGAAAAGTATTAACTGAGTCCTTGGCGTTCGACAATGCTAATGCAGAATGCAGAAGAATACTTACACCATTAAAGATCAGATCAGCTCCTTTGGAAGAATGGATTCAGTATACTAATGGTGTTGAGTCTCGTAACTACACTAATGAGACTTGGATAGGAGAGACAAATCCCAGAGGTGAAAGAAGGCCCCGTGTTACCAAATGTTTTAAATGTGGTACACCAGGTCATATAAGTAAAAACTGTACATGGGGTACTCCTAGAAGTAATACGCCTTTTAGGAATAGCCTAAACAGGAGACCCCAGCCACCTCCCAGATTATGTAGAAGGTGTGGCAAAGGCCAACATTGGACCAGTGAGTGCAGATAAAAAATAGATATACGAGGCAACCCTTTACTGGCAGGAAATGCCTCAGAGGGCCTCTTGCAGGTCCCCAAATCAAATGTAGTACAAACATTCCCAGCCACTGTGGAAGAAATTCCTCTCCAGGACAACTGAATAAACCAATGTGTAATGTAAAAAAAAAAAGATAAAACAGCTCTGATAGGTGGATCACAGTTTACAAAGAACACTATAAAACAAATATTTTGGCAGACTTCCATAAATGAACAAAGACCAAAGCTTAGAATTCGAATTAATGGCCTGTTTCTGGAGGGCCTGGTAGACACAGGTGCAGATGTGACTATAATTACACCAAAATCATGGCATCCGAATTGGCCTCTTCAGAGGTAGATGTCCAACTTTTAGGGATTGGCACCCTATCTCAGATAAAACAGAGTTCGAGATGGGTTGAGTGCATAGGGCCAGAAGGACAGAGAGGAAGGCTGAAGCCATATGTAGCAAATGTAGCAGTAAATCTTTGGGGCGGAGATCTGTTACAACAGTGGAATACCCAGATTAAAATTCTTGTTTATCTAAAGAATATAGAACTGTGAATTTGAACAACAAATAATGATAATATTACACCTGTTTGTTCCAATATACATCTCAATCATTTAGGTAGTCAATAAAAGTTTAAAGGTATGCCGGGTGGTGGTGGCACACACCTTTAATCCCAGCACTCAGGAGGCAGTGTTAGGCGCATCTCTGTGAGTTCAAGGCCAGCCTAGTCTACACAGCAAGATCCAGGACAGGCACTAAAACTACACAGAGAAACCCTGTCTTGAAAGAAAAAAAAAGTTTAAAGGTCGTCAGTAGGATCTTGCAGCAGCTCTATTCCCCTTTGCAGTATTTTATGTGTTTGAATTATTGGCAAGGACCTTTTCGATTTCTAGATTCAAAACTTCAGATTTTAGTATACAGCAGTAGTAACTGTAGAAACCAAGAAAGTATGGAGGGACCATGGCATAGGTGAGGAGGAGAGGACTTGAGAGGCAAAAAAAAAAAAAAGGAGAATACTGGTGATATGAAGTAGGAGATGGAAAAACAGGCAAGAGGATGCTTTCAACTAGTAGGGGAGAGGGGGACAAATAATACCAAGACTGTTTGAACAATGCTCAAGTACTCTCAGGATTTTATAGTCAACTAAAATGATATACAATATATAAGTGGTGTGTGTGTGTGTGTGTGTGTGTGTGTGTGTGTGTGTGTGTGTTTGTAAGTGCACACGTGTGCATCTGTTTTGGAAGTTAGGATGACAATGATCTCAACAGGAACAAAAAACCAACACCCCCCCAGTACTAGGAATGAAAAACCTCCTTTTGAATAGTTGATCAGGGTATATCAAGTGATTCCTAAAACAGTGTAGACCATTGCTGTTGTCCTTAGTTGCCTCTGAGATATTGAATGTAAGTCCCTGTTGCTGAAGACAGAGTATACTGAGGACATGAGACATGAGTTATGCAAGTTGGATCTAATCTGAAAGGCTCCTTTCTGCTCTCAGCCTGCACACTACCAGAAAATATTATACAAGCTGTCAAGGGAGGGAAGCAATTAAAAGTCCTACCAAGGTGTGATACCTATAAACCACAACAGTGACCATGGCCCAATAATGTGAAGATACAGTAAGTAGCATTCATACATTGGTGGTCTAATTTGGATTTACAGCTCATTTAAAAGTTGGAAAATCATGCCTGATACTAGAAACATAGCCAGGTTTCCAGGGCTAGTGAGGACATGGACATCAGAAAATATTCTTCTACTACCACTTTGCTAGACCACATAATTCCTAACTATTTTCTAAATCTTATACTTATACATACAGATAAGTATAGCTACCAGCAGTACATATGGTAATCTGCTCAGAAACCATCATTTTTATCACCCCTGTTACTGAGAAATTCCATACTATAAAGCCACATTTAAAACTGTCTCCACAATTTTACTGCTTTTCTCCATTACAAAATTTGAGTTTCTTAGTCTTTCTAATCCCTGTGTGTTGCAAAGATTAAAGTTTTAGAAAGAAAGAAGCATAGATAGCTAAATATATTCAGTATAAACATCTGTAGGGATAAATATCCAAAGAAAATTTATTCTCAATTTTAGTTCTGTCCAGTGGTATTTAAGTACAGAGTCTTTTTAATAAACAGAATCTGAAATCACGATTATCACAATGAAAATGATAAAAACATCTCTAATACGTGGAGCAGAAAACTTACTTGATTAAAGAATACTTGAATACTGAGTTGCTTGCACAGCTAGAGGTGTGAAAATGGAACAGTGTAAACAGAACAGAAAGGTCCCTTTTCTCTTGACATCTGTTACAGCCACTGTTACTAATATTGTAACCGTTTTAACAGCAGGAATGATTTAAACTTCCATTTTATATTGCACCAAATAATTCAAGAAATGATTAATGAGATTTTTAATTATAGATTGAGTTTCTCTTAAAACAATTTGTGCATTGCAGCTGGTAAAGATCAAGCTTTAATTATATAGAGGTGAGACTCTGCAGTAAAGCCGAACATGTACATTTGGGGAGCCCAGGTATGTTCCATGCCTGGCTCACCTTCAGACATGGCTACACACTTCTGTTTCTTAGAGTCCAGTACTAATGAGGTTGTGGTCACATTTTCACTCTCCATATGTGACTGTTAGCTTCACCCTAGTACAGTGTTACGTATTAGTGTGGAAAGCTTGGGCTGTCATCCCAGAGATCCATTTGTGTTCCACCACCACCACCACAACCACCACCACCACCACCATGAACAACAACAGTAACAACAACAACAGCAGCAACAAATGAAGATTCATTATAAAAAAAATGATGCTGATTTTTTGAGTGTGGAGGCAAGAGGGTTTAACCTTTAGAATCAATTTGATCATATTCTTCAAAACTACACACTTATCCATTTGTCTCGATTTCTTTTCCTTTCGCTTTAACAGTAATTACTTCAGAAAGGTGACACCATGGAAATAACTCTAGGGTAGAATTGTGAACCTTAATTTTATTTTCATCTCTTTCACAAAGTAGATTATGACCTCAGACCGGTATCTCATTAGTCTACATGAATTATCTTTCTCTAGAAAGTTCTGGAATTACATTAGATAATTGCCCACAAGGCAAGATCTACATAACACTATCACTCTAAATGCCAGATATTGGACATATCACTTGATGATAAAGGTGCCAGATGGGAATGAGACTTGATGTAGCTTAAAAACTTGAACTGTGTCTCAGGCAGATGGTTGTTAGTTGTTAGTTGTCAGGATATCTTGTTGAGCAAAAAATGTGCTCCCCTGGACTAGCAGGTGCTTCTGTTTGTAGCCCCAGTTTTACAGTTCTGTTGCTTGCAGGAAAGTACATCATTGCCATCAAGCCAGAGGGAGAAGCACAGGATGCTGGTGTTGATGAATTTGCTCACTAACTATATTTCTCCAGTTGATCTCTGCAGACTTCTGCCCTAGGCCTTCAGTGAATACATTCATTCCTGTCAAGTCTTAAAAATTATTTCTCATCATAGTCATAGACTCATTTTCAATTTTATAACACAGAATAAGGGTTAGGAGTAAGAAATATTCCTGCTTAAAATGACTTCTTATTTTACTCAATGAAATATTTTTGAAATGAAAAGTTGGTGTGAAAATTTCTGGTGAATGCATAAACACACATTTACACACACACACACACACACACACACTCATGCACTCAAGAATGCACATACACACAGATACACAGGCATACATACAGACTCATACATACATGCACAGACAGTGTACATGAATGCACACACATACACATGGTTGTGAACATGCATATGGAAAAGCTCCTGTTGGCTAATTTAATGAAGAAGAAAACTGCAGTGAACCAAAGCCCACAGTAGGAAATGCAGTGTTTATTTCAACAAATGTCCCCTGAAAAGAAATAACTAAGTTTTAAAATAAGCCCTTCTTGAGGAATCAAATTATTACACTTCCCAAGAAAAACAGAGCTTACTTTACACTTTACCAAATAATTATGTTGAGAGATCCAGACAGGAAAAGTTTTTATTTATAAATGAACCAATGTCTGTTCTTTTTTGTGGGAAATGGCCAAAGTCAATGGTCCACAGACTATTAACATTGTATATTGACAAATATTTCATTTGCTTGGATTGGCATGTATGCACTTGTATATGTGGACACACACAGATAGACTAAATGTTACTGGTATTCTGTTATATTTCTTATTTATACTCCATCTACTCTTGTTCATGTAAATATGTGATAGTGATCCTAAGTGGATTTATATAACTGGCCTTTTGATTTTAGAAACTTTGCAGTTATTTATAATTAATACTAATCCTATTCACACAAAGAAAAATAATATGATGCTTTTAAGACTCATGGGGATTTGGAATTTGCACATTGCATACATTTGAAAAAAATGAAAAATGATGAATGAGACTACACCCTACTTGGTAATGAAGAAGGTCACCATCCAGCTGAGCAAATATTCAGAACAGGGTTCCCAGTTTCTGACCTAGTGTATGTTGATGATGAACTGTGTTATGGTATCTATATTTTAAAAATAAAAGAGTTTATAAAAGACAAAATGTCAACTTTTCAGGACAGGAAACATGAAAAGAACAGCAAAACCCTTGTCCTCGCCATTCCTCCTCAGCCCTTTCTTCTACACAGAGACACAAACTGAGCAGGAAGACATTCAGTAGTGCTGTCTCAAGGCAGAGGCAAAAATTAATACTAAAACACTGAAAGTGCTCTTTCTAACAATAGGGGACAAACAAAAATAGCTGAAATGTCATATTCTTATTGTTCTGTAACTGGAGGGAAACATGGTAGGAGAAAGAAGTGAAAGGTGTAAAAGGGAGAGCCATTTATTGTTCTCAGTGGGTTTGACTCTTCACAGAAACTCTAAAATATTTTGTTAAACACTTTAGACACAACAATTAAATAAGACTGCAGGATACATAATCAAGAATAAACTAGAATAAAATAATATTTGAGGAGAAAATATATAGCAGGTCTTTGGACCACCAGCTCTGGAAAAAAAATGACATAAAACATTTTAGTGGTTATGAAAGCTTGACCTTAGCTTAGCTTTGTTCCCAGCAAGCTCTCAAATCTTAAATTAACCAGTTTATATTAATCTATATTCTGCCACACGGCAAGTTACTTCACCTCAGTCCTGTATGTCCAAATTGCTCCAACTCTCATTGGCAAATCTTCCACCTCTCAGGTTCTCTACCTGAGTTCCTCTTTCTCCCTAGAAGTCCCACCTATCCTCTCCTGTCTAGATATGGGCCATTCAGCTTTCTATGAAACAAATCAGAAAGTGCCTTACACAGGTAAGATAAAACAGAGACATCTTCACACAGTGTACAAAAAGATCCCACAACAAAAATTTGATTCTAGCCAGAGAAGCACTGAGCTAATTGCAGATCTTCATCTCTCCCTCTCTTCCACCAGATCTGATCCCCTAGTCTCTCCCATCCCCAAGTCTGCAGCAGACCACTGGTTGCAGTCTCCCTTCCCCCTCCTCTATCTCCAGCTGATGACACAGACCTTCCGATCCAAACTGTCCTCACCCACACATTGCTTTATGCCAGCCTCTATTCCAACAGACATTTCCTGGTAACTCACAAGCCACTTTGGCCAGGAAAGAAGGGAAGCTAACTGCACATCTTCGTTTCTCTCTCATTTCCTCCTAGTACAATCATCCACTCTCAAGCCTAGCTCTGAACCAGAACACCCACTGCAATTTCTCCTTCCTTTCTGGCCCCATCACCAACTGATCAGGATTAGGTAAACTTCCTCCAATTTTTCTTCCTCCCACTCATTCCATTATCCTAGTCTCTAACTCCAGCAGGCATTTCCTTGGGACCCACAGACCTCTCTAGCCAGGAAAGCAGGTAGCCTAAATGCAGATCTTCACCACTCCTTCTTCTCCTACAAATGTAATCCCCTAGTCTCATTCCTATCCCAGTAACAGTCCCCTTGCTGTAGCCACACCCCACCTCTCTATCCCCATATACAGCAGATCACACAGATCTTCTCTTCTAAACTTCCTCCCCACTCATCCAGTTATTCCAGCCCCTAACTCCAAAAGGCTTTCTCTGGGAAGCCACAAGCCAAGAAAGTAGGCCAGTAAAGCAGGTAGGTAAACTTCAGATCTTCACTCTCCAGCATCTGTTGTTATCCAATCCCCAAGTCTCAATACTATCTCTGCAGAAGACTACTTGTTGCTGACTTTCTCGTTTTCTACTGCCATTCCAAGAGAATATGCAGACCCTGGTGGAAAACTATGATTTCCTTCCTCCTGTGGATACCTTCAGTATCCCCTTCCTAGCCCGTGCCCATTCCTTAGTATCAGCTCCTAATATCTAGCAACAGATTTTACTCAGAACCCCCAGTGGCCACACCTATCAGGATCCCACAATAATTTCCTACCAGAAAACACTAAGTCACTATACTGTACTAAAATCCAAAGAGAACAGTAGAAACCAAGACACAAAACAAATCAAGAACAGATATCAGCACCTAGAATCTCAATCTTCCCAAACCCAAATGTCCAGCCACCAGTGTAAAAACAAAATCAACAATGTCAAGGACAGTATGTCTATACTAGAGTCAAAAAAAAAATCCACACTGTAGGCCCTGAGAAATGCAACACAGCTACTGCACAAGACAAAGACCTCAACTAGCCCAGATGAACATGATAGAGGTCTTATAGAGGAAATTACTAAATCTCTTAAAGAAATTTATGAAAACACAAAGAAACAGTGGAAGACAATGAATAAAACAATTTAATATTGAAAGTAGAAGTAGACTCAGTAAAGAAAACTCAAACCGAAGGAAATTTGGAAATGAAAAATTTAGGAACCAAAGAGAAACATAAGAGGCAATCCCCATGAACTGAATACAAGAGGTGGGAAAGATTATCTTGGGCATTGAAGATACAATAGAAGAAATGGATACCTCGGTTGAAGAAAATGTTAAATCTTTAAAAAATGCTGGCACAAAACATCTATGAAATCTGGGTCACTATGAAAAGAAAAAAAAAAAAAACCTAAGAATTAAAGCATTAAAGGAAAAAGAAGTATCCCAGGTTAAAAGCACAGAAAATATCTCCAACAAAATTATAGAAGAAAAAATTTCTAACCTAAAGAAGAATATGCCTACAAAGGTACAGGAAGCTTATAGTACACCAAATAGTTTAGCACAGAAAAGAAAGTAGACCGTAATCAAAACGCTAAATTTATAGAACAAAGAAATAATATTAAAAGCTGCTAGGAAAAACAACAAAGTAACTTGTAAAGACAGATCTAATTAGAATAATACCTGCCTTCTCAATGGATACTCTACAAGTTAGAAGTGTCTGGACAGATGTTCTTAAATGTGGACAAGAGAATACATATGTCAGAAGACGTTACTATCCAGAAAAAACTTTAAATCACAAAAGATGGCAAAAATAAGACATTGCATGATAAAACCAAGTTTAAGTAGTATTTATCTACAAACCCAGCCCTATAGAAGGTAGCAGGAGGAAAATTCCCACTAATGAAATAACCACACCCAAGAAAACATAAGGAATAAATAATCCCAGACCATCAAATTAAAAGAGGAGATGCACACACACACAACAACAACAAAATAACAGGAATCAACAGTCATTGGTCATTGATATCTCAACATCAATGGTCTTAATTCCCCAATAAAAAGAAAAAGGCTAAAAGACACACAACAACAACAACAAAATAACAGGAATCAACAGTCATTGGTCATTGATATCTCAACATCAATGGTCTTAATTCCCCAATAAAAAGAAAAAGGCTAAAAGAATGGATGAGAGAACAGGATCCATCATCTGCCGCTCTCAAGAAATACACCTTAACATCAAGGATAGACATCACCTCAGGGTAAAAGGCTGAGAAAAGATATTCCAAGCAAATGAACCTAAGAAACAAGCTGTTGTAGCAATTTTCATACCTTACAAAAGAGATTTCAAACCAACACTAATCAAAGAAGATAGGGAAGGAAACCACATACACTCACAGGAAAATAGACCAGGAAGATATTAGCTTAAAGGTACCAAACGCAAAGGTAATCAAGTTCATAAAAGAAACACTAATGCATCTCAAAGCACACGGATAGTGAAAAACTTCAGTTAACCACTGTCACCAATATACAGATCATCCAGATAAAAATTATACAGAGGAATGATGGAGCTAAATGACTTCATAAATCAAATGGACCTAACAGATATTTACAGAACACTTAACCCAAAAGAAAATAATATATCTTATTCTCACAGCTCATGGAATTTTATCCAAATTGACCACATGCTCAGACACAAAGCAAGTCTTTTCTGATGTAATAAAATTGAAATAATATCCTGTATCATATTTGTCCACCATGGATTAAAGCTGGATATCAACAACAACAGAAACAAAAGAAAGATTGTAAACTCATGGAATCTGAATGACTCACTATTGAATCGAAGTGGGTCAAGACACAATTAGGAAAGGAGTAAAACACTTCCCAGAACTGAATGAAAATGAATACACAACGTACACAGAATTGTGAGACACAAAGAAGGCAAGTTAATATCACTAAGTATCTACATTTAAAAAAAAATGGAGAGATCTCATACTAGTAACTTAACTGCACACCTGAAAGCTCTAGAACAAAAAGAAGAAATCATACCCAAAAGAATAGATGATAAGAAAAAAATCAATCTCAGGGCTTAAATCAATAAAATAGAAACAAACAAACAACAATAAAATAATCAATGAACCAAAGAGTTGGTTCTTTGAGAAAATCAATATTATTGACAAACCCTTGTCCAAGTTAACTAAACAGTGGGAAAAAAAGATTCATTTTAACAGTGCTAGAAATGAAAACAGGGACATGACAATAGAAACTAAAAATTATAAGGACATACTTTAAAAACCTGGACTCTACAAATTGTAAAGTCTAAAAGAAATGGATAATTTTCTCAATACATACCACTTACAAAGTTAAACCAAGGGAAGACAAACAATTTAAACAGACATAACTCCTACTGAAATAGAAGGAGTTAATAACATCTCCCAACCAAAAAACACCCAGGTCTAGATGGTTTTAGTACAGATTTCTACCCAACTTAAACAGACATAACTCCTACTGAAATAGAAGGAGTTAATAACATCTCCCAACCAAAAAACACCCAAGTCTAGATGGTTTTAGTGCAGATTTCTACCAAACTTTCAAAGAAGAGTTAAACACAATATTCCTCAAATTATTATACAAAATAGAATCAGAAGAAAATTGCCCAATGCATTTTATGAGGCCACAGTTACCCTGATAATAAAATCACATAACAACAAACAAAGAAAGAGAATTACAGAACAATTTCTCCTATGAACATAGATTTCAAAATACTAAATAAAGTACTTGTAAACAAAATCTAAGAACATGACAAAAATATTATCCACCATGATGAAGTAGGCTTCATCTTATAGATGCAGATGCAGATATATGGTTCAACTTATAAATAAATAAATATAAACTACCATATAAACATACTTAAAGAACAAAAACACATGATTATGTATATCATTAGATAAAGAATAAAGCTTTTTAGAATATCTAAAACCCCTTCAATGTAAAAATCCTGGGGAGATTATGGACATAAGGGACATCCTTAAACATAATAAAGGCAAATTATAGCAAGTCTATAGCCAACATCAAATTAAATGGATAGAAACTCAAAGCAATTCCACTAAAATCAGGAACAAGACAAGGTTGTCCACTCACTTTATAGCTATTCATTATAGTACTTGAAATCTTGGCTAGAGTAGTAAGACAACTGAAGGAGATCAAGGGGATAAAAATTGAAAAGGGAGAGATCGAAGTATCTTTATTTCCAGATAAGATATTATGGATAAGTGACCCAAAAAATCTACAAACTCCTAAACCTGATGAACACTTTCAGAAAAGTACATGGTTAGAATATTAACTCAGAAAAAAATCAGCAGCCTTAGTATGTACAAATGACAAACACTCTGAAAAAGAAATCAGAGAAACAACATCTTTCATAATAACCACAATGTTACATATTTTGGTGTAACACTAACCAAGCAGGTAAAAGATTTGTATGATGAAAACCTTAACTCACTGGGAAGATAACAGAAGACGGAAAGGTTTCCCATTCTTATGAATGGGTAGGAGTGATACGGTAAAATTTGCCATCCTACTGAAAGCATTCTACAAATTCAATGCAATCACCCTCAAAATACCAATGCAATTCTTCACAGATCTTGAAGGGACAATTTTCAGCTTCATATGGAAACAAAATCCAAAATAACTAAAACAATCATGAAAAATAAGAGAACAGCTGGGAGGTATCACTGTCACTGATTTTGAGTTGTACCAGAAAGCTATAGTAATAAAAGCAGCATGGCACACACACACACACACACACACACACACACACACACACACAAATTTTAAAAAAATATGTTAATGTCAATGGTATCAAACTGAAGACCCAGACACAATCCACAGACATATGGACTCCTGATTTTTGATTTTAAAAAAGCAGATATACACACTAGAAAAGAAAGCAGCAGCATCTTCAACAAATGGTGTTGAACAAGCTGGATGTCTACCTGTAGAAGAATGCAAATATATTCATATTTATTAATACCACAAAACAACTCCAAAAATATCAAAGACTTCAACATTAAAGCAGATACACTGAACCTGATAAAAGAGATAAAAGTGGGGGATAATCTTGAATGCACTGGCACAGGTGACAACTCCCTAAACAGAGAGCACAGGTCCTAAGATCAACAGTTACTAAATGGGACTACATGAAACTGAAAGGCTTCCTTGTGTCAAAGGATACTGTCATTCAGACAAAGTGACAGTCTGCAGAATGGGCAAAGGCTTTTACCAACACACATCTAATAGAGAGCTAATATGCAGAATATATAAAGAACTCTAAAAACTGGATATAAAGAAAATAAGTAATCTAGTCAAAATACGCATTACTGATCTAGACAGAATTCTCACAAGAGGAAACTCAAATGATTGGAAAACACTTAATGAGATGTTCCACATCTTTAACCATCAGGGAAATTCATATCAGACCTACTTTGAGATTTCATCTTACATCCGTTGAAGTGGCTAGGATTCCTAAAATAATGAAAGCTCATATTGGTGAGGATTTGAAGCATGGAGAAAACTCATCCATTGCTGGAGGAAGTGTAAACTAATACAGCCACTATGAAAATCAGTGACACAATTCTTCAGGAACATGGGAATCAATCTACTTCAAGATCTAGCTGTACCACTCTAAAGAAAATGTGTCACATCATTTACATAACTGAGTACTACTCAGCTGTTAAAAAATGAAATTTGCCATTAAATGGAAGAACATAGAAAAGTAATCATCCTGAGTGAAGTTAACCAGACTCAGAAAGACAAATATGGTATACATTTGCAAATATGTGGGTATTAGCTGTAAAGTCAAAGATGACAAGGCTATAATGCATAGAACCACAGAGTTCGGGTATACAGTAGGGGACTAGGGTTCACATGAGGGGCAGATAGACCTACCTAGGAAAGAGATAGAGTAGTGAGTTAGAAATGGCTTGGAGAAGGCTGAAATGGACATATCAAGCAGAGAGGGAGAGAGAATTGTGGAACAAGGGAAGCAATACAGGGAGAGACAGCAAAAATTGAGGACCATTTGAGGCTTAGTATGGAAACCTGATATAGGAGAATCTTTCTAAAACATAGACACATATGGAGGAGATCTAAATGAAATGATCAAATCAAGGGCGAGTGAGTCCCAGCTGGCCATCAGTATCACGAAATGAAGCTTCCAATACTGGGACTGGGTTACAGCTAATTGAGTTGCTAGCCAAAGGGAGTCTTGTGGGAACCTCCAAACAACTCTGGATAGTACCAAGACTAAAAATACTCTCCAAACACAATGTCAAAACCCTAGTGCTGAATACAGTACCTACACAAATCACTGAACATGGAGAAGTTGAACTGGTGCTTATGTAAAGCCTTCACCTCTGTGTGCTAGTGTCTTTGGTACAAAAGATACTCTGCACACTGCCAAATGAGACATGAGAACAGCAGCCTAGCAAGAAACCCTTTGACCTACAATGATATCCTGTCTACAAGATTTGCTAGTGCAAAAGTGTCGTAAAATTTGTGCTCATTTACTAAAATTTTGAGTAAGAAAAGTGAAAAAAAGATCTAGACATAAGTTACAAAATAAGTTTTTAAGAAACCATAAATAAAATTTAATTTCATTTCTAGATTCAAAATTGATAATACAATATACTTGGGTTATGACTTTTTGTGGTTTTGAGGCTACATTTCTGTATATTAAACAAAATAAATTAATTTTTGCTTTAAAATCTTTATGTAATGACCATATGAATTTTATAGCATGAAGTGCATAAAGGTTGCTCGTATTTTTCTTTGGAGACTTGTAATCTTTGGTGAGTATTCTGATATCTTTTCAAATTGAGAGTCAGTACTAGAGATTCACAAAATGATTTTGTATAGTTTTGTACTGGAAGTTGAGCACATGCATTATTGCAAAATTAGTGGCCATTTGTCATGTCTCTTAAATGAGTCAGGTCATTGAGATATTGTGATGTGTATTTTGTAATAGATGTGCAGAGAAAGACTGGGTCTAATGCATGTGAAAAGGCTTCTCTGCTTTATGTGAGTTAAGGACCCTTCCCATGTCTTCTTATTTACATTTATGAGGTGAGACCAAGAGTCCCACTTGGCACTCACTGTCCCTAGTTGTCTCTCAACAATTCACCTCACTGAATTTCGGATAATAACTCAAACTTGATGTTAAAAATCAGTATAAACAACACACTCCCTCCAGGGGAAAACATGCTAGAGTGATATGCTCTAAAATTAATTCAGTTAACCAGCAGTTTAATGTGTTTCAAACAAAAATTAGAGAAATGGAAGAAAGGGTAAAACTATTGGCGAAACACAGTAGGGAGTGTCAGTAGAGTGTAAAAACTGCTGTGGAACAGATTGCAGTTATGATTAGTGACAGCATTTCACTCTCCTTTAAATATAACTCCCTAGAAATTGCTCTGAAAGAAGGGGAGCCACAGCTGTTTGGGCGTGCAGCTGGTAAGAATGACAGCCACCATAGCCAGTTATATGTAAACAAATTAAAAACTAAAGTAGCTAAGTCTGTAGCACCTGGCTTAAGCCACAAGCACACATTGCTTTAAAGAAAATACAATATAGAATGTTAAGAAGTTTTTCTAAAAATGATTACCCAAATGTATTTCATACATACATATTATGACTTGCCCAGGCTTCAAAGTGAGTTAAAAAAAAAAGAAGCCTACCACTACAAGAAGGACTCTTTTATTAATTAGTGGTATAAATTCCATAATTAGATTTATTTTCAATTATATAATCAGTCTACATTATTTTACATGAAATAGAACAAATGGCCCCATGGTCTAAGAAAATAACATTAATTTATATAGAGAGAAATGTTTGAAAAAGCAAAAGCAAAATTAAAAGCTTTTAATAATTTAAATTTTAATCTATCTTTTAGCCCATGAATAAATGTGTGTCTGTGTGCAGATTCGTGCATGTGAGTGGTAGGTGCCAATGGATGCCCAAAGGAAGTGTCAAACTCTCTGTTGCCTGGAGACACAGGTAGCTGTGAGCTGCCGGACATGTGTTCTGAGCACCGAACTCCAGCCAAGGACAGCTATGATTCTAAACTCCTGAGCCTTCCCTTCCACCTCTCTTCACAATTTTAGTCACTGTCCTTGCAAGGCAGGGACAAGAGGACAGATGGAATACAGAAATAGCGATAAGCTAATATATTTATTTCAGAATATGTCTTTCATAAATGTCATATATTAAAGATCATGTGATCATTAACGCTAATTGTACTTCTCACATGAAAATTTGTCTTTATTGAACACTTGGTTATTAAATGAGTTTCTGTCCTGGGTCAAAAGCATACTAAATTGACATCTAGAAAGGCAGTTTGCACACTCTACTGCTGAGTTCTCAATATGTGTCTGTGCTCTTTGTAAACCATCCAATTCCAAACTCCTCTCTTCTTTTACCTTGGTCCAAAATGCTCAGCCATTAAGGAATGAGGAAGCCATACTATTTTGCCTCAGAGATACTGAAAAAAATCTCCAAAATACTCCGTACAGTCCTCTTTTTTCTTATTTTTCCACGTTATCAAATACTGAGATCTTCATCATAATATTCCTTCAGAGAATGCAGAGAACAGTTCTTCCAGTTTATTAGCTGCACATTTGCACAAGCCAATTCATCTTCAAGATGAATTTTCCTGTGGTGGCTGGTATAAATTTGTCAAAACAAATCATCTGTGCATATGAGAGCTGGCTAAGCTGAGACTGGGGCTTAAGTGAGCTACCTAAGCCAGAATGAGCATGAGAGTTAGCTTGCTACTGAGACTTCAGTGAGCTGGCCAGGAAGAATTTGCAGGCTGCTTGGCTTCATTTGTTCCCATCATTCATTCCCATCACATGTTTGTGCAACCCAGGAGATCAGGTCATACCTCTCTTTTCCTCTCAGGAAATGTTCACTCTTCTAGAATTTGATGTGCTCCATGAGGAAAGGAAGATATTTAAACAAAGGCAAACATCTGACAGAAATCCATATAGTCAACCAAACAATATTTTAAATATCCCTTCCTATTTACTACTTTCTCACAGATAGCCTACATTAACATCATGGCAAATGAAAAAAATATTAAATTAGGAAAATTGTTCATTACATTTATATGTATGAAGTTTAACTCAATTTGGTTCAATAAATAGTTATTGGTTGATAACCTATACAAAGTTAAGAGATGGAGAAAACTCAACTCCAATCTTTAATTTACTTCTATATAAAATGAAGGACTTGCCATAGTTGTTATGTGTCTAATAGTGACTTATTTGTGAATCTTAACTGTTTCTGATAACCAATACACAGACGTCATTGTTTGGAAGAAAATGTAGTATGCACAAATGAGAAGAAGTGCTTGAGAAAACTGATAGTGAACAAAGTACCAAGTCTTTACAGGCCAGTAAACTGTAGAGAAGTTAGCTTCTACAGTGTGTGAAATCAGCTTGCTCTATACTACCTTGGAATACTTATGGCAAAACAGACATTTTCAAGTGAACTTCTCTGAAGTTCTAGATGTTATATTGTAATCTCTCATTATTTCATATAATTATGCATATTTATTACACACTAGTAGTCATTTTATACTACAAAAATTTCCTCATAAAAGCAGTGAAAATATCTTCTTTTTTTCTCTGAACAAGAAACTGGGTATACTAAACACAAAATGCATATTTATGTAATTATCAATTATTTACTCATTAATTTCTGATGTATGGAATATCTGCCCTTGAATTTATATTCATTCTACAAGAAGGTACCAGACAGCAATGATGTGGAAGTCAATTACTCAGTGTGCAAGGGTGAAATAGTAGAGGAAACAAAGGTGGAAGTGTTTGGGAAAGATTATGGGTGCGACCAGGAGCAGTGGGATGAGACAGCCTTCCCTGGGAGAATGCTCAAAGTGTAAGTTGGAAGACATGGGAGACTGCCATGAATATCTCAGGAAAGTTAATAAACTATCTGACATCTGTAGGAAACAGAACTTCTGTGAAACGTTTAGCACATATCTAGGCATGTTTGTATGCCAACTCTGTTTCCAAAAGATCCTTTGCATATTTGTTTGTCTGTTTGAGGGTAGCTTTAACAGATTACCCACAAGTTATTTTTTACTGTTCAGATGGTGGGAATCCAAACACTTTCTTTTGACACCACACATCTCTTTTCTAACAGAGCACTCATTTGTTTCATCTGAAAAAAAAAGGAGAAAATAGAGTTGAGGTGTAATAGAGCTTAAAATCAACTTTACAAAATTGAATTTCTTTGAAATTGAGAAGACATCTCACTTTTTCTATAGCCTTCAGGTAAACACTTACAAAGAGCTATTTCAATAATCATTTAAGCACACAAGGACAGCTGTTCAGGTGGTCTCAGAAAGGATGAAAAATTGCCTATGTCATCTGCTGGAACAGATACTAAATTGCCTTGGCCAAAAGAAACTTCTCATATGTCTAGAAGGCATTTATTTTCTCACTTGAGGTGTTGGGAAAACAATAGCCTAAACTTCCAATGACAAGAAAATACATCAATGAAAACACAGCATTGCTTTAATCTTCTATTACATCCTCTGTTACTAGTGGCCTACACTTCCTGTGACAGATGATACATCTATAAAGACACAATCTTGCTTTCATCTGTTTCTAGAACCTCTTTCAGTGTATCTCATGCTTATCATCAGAATATCTCAAGAATTTGATCACTTTATCCTTCTTTTTCCTTTCTTATTGATTTCTCTATTTTCAAGACTGTTTTTGTAGTCTAGGCTAGACTAGAACTCTGTAGCTGCAGACAACTACCTTGAACTTCTGATATTCTTGCCTTTTCTCCTGGGTTCTAGATGAGAAAACATAAACCCTCATACCTGATTCATACAGTTCTGGAAATTTGAGCCTAGAGTTTTGTACTTGGTAGGCAAGTCTACTGCCAGATGAATTGCGTCCCTAGCTGTCATACTGTTTTTGAGGTTTATTTTTATCTATGTATGTATATGTGTCTGTATGTCTCTGTGTGTGTTCTAGTTTATATAACCACATGATTGGGCCAAGTTGGTAGTACCAGGCATTGTGTTCATTTTCCAAAGCAGGAGCAGGCTTTACATCCAATGAGAATGCAGTTTATCACTCCCCTAACACTCATGTCACTGTTGTAGCACTGTATCTTGCAAGGCCAACTTTTATTGTAAGTCACAATGTTCACAACTGGATAACACTGTTGATGATCTATTCCCCTGCAGCCTATATAGAATCTTCCAGCACTATGGGGTCAATATGGATAAAGTTTCCAGGTGGAATTTTTTTTCAGGTCCTATAAATCAGATATGTAGTATCTTCAGTAGTAAAGTCTTCAACAAATTATGGTGGGTAACCAAAAGCAATGGCATTAGCCTGTAATGTTTGAGAGAAACTATGGGATTGCCCTGACAAACAACTGAAAAAGAGATAACCCATACCTGACATCGGGGATCTTATGTGTGTGCTGGCTAATTTTATGTCAACTTGAAACAAGCTAGAGTCACAAGAAAGGAGGGAACCTCAATTGAGAAAATGACTCCATAAGATCCAGCTGTAAGGCATTTTCTTAATTAGTGATTATTAGAGGAGGGCCCAACCCATTTTAGAAGTCCTGGGTTCTATAAGAAAGCAGACTGAGCAAGCCATGGGAAGCAAGCCAGTAAGAGGCACCCCTCCATGCTCCAGCACCCCTCTGCATCGGGTTCTACCTCTAGGATATTCCCCTGTTTGAGTTCTTTTCCTGACTTCCTTTAGCAATGAACAAGTGCTTTGGAAATAGAAGCTGAATAAACTTCTTTCTCCTCCCAATTTGCTTTTTGGTCATGATGTTTTGTCACCAACAGTAGAAACTCTAACAAAACACCATGGTATTTGAGGGAGATGTTGTTCCCTTTTTACAGGATAACTACTTAAACCCTGTATATAGTAGTAATTTCCAGATGGAATGTTAAAAGTTATTTGGTATCAGTTATCCTTCTCCACACGCCCTCTTCTATCATGCCCCCCCAGTCTCCACTCTGTTCAATTATTCCTCTTACCCACTTCCTACCACATCAGTCCTAGCCCCACCTCCTAGCAATCACTGCTAGCACCCTTTCCTAGTGTCCTGCATTTTATGGGCACTGCAAATTACACATGCATATCTAAAGATTCTAAGCTCATGTGTACACATATGACAAAATGTGACATCTTTCTTTCTGGGTCTGGGTTGTCTTACTCAGAATGATTATCACCAATACAATCCATTTTCCTGTGGATTTAATAGTATTATTTTATTCATTGTTTAACAATATTCCATTGTGTGTATGAACAATAGTTTAATTTTCCATTTATAGACATCCAGATTGCTCCCATTTCCCGGCTATTCATATCTATTCATAATAATGAATCGAACAAGAGTCAACTTGAATTAAAAAGCATCTCCAAAATAAGATATAGAGTCCTTTCAAGTATGCCCAGAAATGGTAGAGTTGGATTATGTGGTAAATCCATTTCTAGCTTTTTTAGTACCTCTGCTCAGAATGAGAAAAAAACAAAAAAACAAAACGAAAACAAAAAAAAAAAAACAAACTTCACAAGTTTATATATTATAACTGGAAGCTTTTCTGTGTTCCACTCAGCCCCACAGCAGCTTATAAAATAATCACTCAGAGGCTTAATATTAATTACAAACTGTTTAGTCTATGGCTCAGGCTTATTGCTAGCTAGCTATTACATCGTAAATTAACCCATTTGTATTAATTTATGTATCACCACGTGTCTCATGGCTTTACCTGTGTTCTGTTACATCGTGGTGCCCTGGCAGATTGCAGTGTCTCTCTTGAGTTCACCTTTCTTTTCCCTGCATCTTTGCTTGGACTTCTTACCTGGCTATAACCTGTCCTGCCATAGGCCAAAGCAGCTTCTTTATTAAGCAGTGGTAGCAACACATATTCACAGCATACAGAAAGACCATCCCACAGCAATATATCTGATAGAGTGTTGGTGCTCATAATACATGAAGTACTCAAAAAGTCAACATCAAGAAAGTCAAAAGTCCAGTTACAAATTGTGGGCACAGAACTAAACAGAGAGTTTTCAAAGTAATAAATACAAATTAATGAAAAATATTTTTATTCAACATCATTCATTATAATGAGAATACATATTGAAACAGCTTTACCATTTCATCTTGCCTGTATCAGAATGGCTAAGGTCAAAAAATAAATGACAATAAGCAGTTATGTGGATCTGAAGAAATGGGAATATATTTTTTAATGCATGCTACATGGAAAGTAAATTTTTAGTTTAAATAAATATGCTTATTTAATGTAAAGGTTTTGGCCTTAAAAGTCTGTACAGAATACTATACTTTTAAGAATCATACACACTTTTATAGACTATAACTGCATTTTATAATATTTGCCACATTGGAGTTAGGGACATATCATAAAAATACAATATCATATTTGCCTTCAAGAAGTTTATCATTATTGAAGAGTTAGAATATACAAATAAAATAGTGACAAAATTTAAAGTGTAAATATTTGGAGAGGAATAGGGAGTCTATACATCAAAAACTGATACAATTTTGGAATGGCAACTTGCAGATGTCTCTGTAAACACTCTTGTACAGAGATAAAGCACCTTCCAACCACATGCACCTGGATTTCATTGAAAACAAAAGGAAAAAATTTCATAGTCTTTATTAGTTAAATTAATTATACTGTTTATATCACTCTTGTAGAGGTATTTACTGGCATCGGTCGATGTGTCAATGACAAAAGGTACCTGCATGGAGGCATACATCCGAAACATTTACCCCAGCACTTACATGGTGGAAAAAGAGAACCAATGTCTGCAAGTTGTCCTATGACTTTCACACATGCACTACAGCATGCACATGCTTGCACATGCATACACACACACACACACACACACACATGCACACACACTATACACACACATGAAAAATTCATATTTGCTGGTTTATATACTTTTTCTGTGTGTGACAGGTTTTCTCTATATAGATTGGCTGTCCCCATAGCCATCTATTGTAGCATAGGAAACATATCAGTTGACACATCAATTAAAGAATCAATAATTAATCCATCAACCCCACTATCTATCCATTACTAAAAGCTCCACAGTATAAGTTGGTGCATGAAGATTATGTTATGTCCAGAATAGCAATTTGCAGCACTCACTCCCACCCTCTGGCTCCTACATCCTTTCTGCCTCCTCTTCTGTATTGTTTCCTGTGCCTTGGTGCTGATAGAGTTAATACAAATATCTGTTTAGGGCTGAGCCTCAGTAGCTTATTCTGTGCTTTGGCCAGGTATAAGTATTTCTATTTACTACAGTATTCTGCAAAAAGAATCTCCTCTGAGTAGTGTTGAGATTAGATTGGGTCCATGGGTATGACATAAATATTTAGAAGGTAATCTGACAATACAGTCAGTTAGCAAAACAATAATAGCAGGTTCTTCATTGTTGAGAATACCTCAAGGCAGAGGCTTTTGTCCAGGATTACAGTACCAGGCTTAAAATAGTTTACTGTTGAGCAGGATTCAAATCCCATCAGCAAACTGTTGGTCATCCTGTAACAGTCTCAGCACCATTCCACCAGCAGATTCAACTTCCTTGGCAGGTTGGTATTAAAGCATGCATGGTCTAGCACTTTGTAAGAACATTCAGTCTTTTCTCTCCCAGCAGCCTGAACAATACTTTCAGGTACTGTGAATGCTAGCCAGGAGGGAGGGAATTCTTTGTGTCCTACAATAAAGTGTGTAGTATCAACATCAATAGCATCCTACCAGGTACCTGTAATGAGTAACTAAGGATAAAGATAACATCCTGTGTTGTTCTGGAGTCCTCTGTGGCCTCAGTGGTCAATGCCATGTTTCATACAGTGATTTTCATTGATTAACCCACGTCTTCTGGGGGCAGCATATCCACCTATGCAGGCAAATTGCATTCTAACTCTTTTTTACAAGCTGTGCTTTAAACTGTGTTTTGAAAACAGTGTACTAACTAGTGGGTTGCCATAAGAATTATCAAAAAAATGGGGGGTGGATAAAAAGGGAAAAAATTATTTCAAACTGCCAAAGCTGTCTCCAAGGAAAGCAAGGAGAAGTCACAGAAGAAAGATTTTCAAGGTTTACAAATTTTGATTAGTGAAATCTGTTGTACTTTGTGGCCAGTAAAGAAGAAGTGTATACTCACACTTTATTTCTCATGTTTTTGCATCTCAATTCAGGTTGTTTTTACCAGTTGTTTTTAATCACATAAGGATTAATTTATGTTATGCAGATAAGATGAAGAATATGCAGTTGAGTAACTGTGACTCTAATACATTGCAGGTGACTTTTAACTTGTTTTTGTCTTTCATAAATATATTGCATCACTTTTGTGCTTACAAAAATAGATCCTGCACATGGAAGCATCATGATTGTGTCCCATGAGGAAGATAGAATAAAGGTTAAAGGCTATTTTCAAAACTCTCAAATGAGTTCTTATTAATCTGTCAACTCTAATAAGCTGTACACAAGAGATAAATCATATTTTATTATATGAAAAAATATAAATATATATTTGATTTTTTTCCATATATGTAATAGTTTAGAAACAAGAGATGGCTGAATTAGGGGGAAATTTAAAGATTAGAAAAACATTAATGAGGATAAATAAAAAAGATAGAATAGTAAATGAAGCATTTCATATTATCTATAATCAGAAATAGGGCTAAGAAGTAGAAGCAAATTTTAAATAAAGGGTAATACCAGAAGTTAAAATACTTACAATTCAGTTACTGGGATGTGAAGCATATCAAGATTTCTGATAGTTTTAATGATTACCTCTAAAGAAAATAGAAGGAATTAAAATATATTCATTTTACAATATATTAAAACATATTTTAAATATATATTATGATATATTCATTTACCTTGTAGATTTTAGATGTTCATATGTGAGTAAAAAATGGAGACTAAATATGGGTGATTCACAGATTAGAAGGGAAAGTGAGAATGCCAAGGGGATTACTGCAGAAAGTTATTTTCATCTTACATAGAGTATTTAAAATTCCAATATTGGTAGCGGGTAAGACATGACACTCCAGCCTACTGTTTCTAAATACTAGATTGGTATTTTTAAAGAAGCTTTAGTTTCATAGCAAAGTTGAGAAGGAAGTGCAGTGATGGCTTATACTCTCCCTCCCTTCACTGCATAGGTTTCCTCTAGCAACATTGTATACCAAGTCAGTATGTATGCTACAACAAATAAACTAACAGCCACACCATCCCTCCCCATTGCTTTAACAAATAAGCTAACAGCCACACCATCCCTCCCCATTGCTTTAACAAATAAACTAACAGCCACACCATCCCTCCCCATTGCTTTAACAAATAAACTAACAGCCACACCATCCCTCCCCATTGCTTTAACAAATAAACTAACAGCCACACCATCCCTCCCCATTGCTTTAACAAATAAACTAACAACCACACCATCCATCCCCATTGCTTTAACAAATAAACTCACAGACACATCATCCCTCCCCATTGCTTTAACAAATAAACTAACAGACACACCATGTAGCAGGAATCTTAGAGAGTCTTATTAATAAAATCAAACCTGAGGCCAGTTATTGGGGTGTACACTGGAAGATCAGAGAGACAGAACAAGCCACAGCTTCCTCACCTGGCCAATTCCTTAGGTGATCCTGTTTCCTCAGATTGGAAGCCTCTGTGTCCTCATATCCGAATGGCTCTCAGCTGAACTGCTGCTTGAAAGCCTGAAAGCTTAACCAGCCAATGCTTCTAGTTTCTGGTCCTCAGGCCTTATATACCTTTCTGCTTTCTACCACCACTCCTTGGGATTAAAGGCTCGCTTTCTGGGATTAAAGGTGTGTGTCACCATGCCTGGCTATTTCCAATGTGGCCTTGAACTCACAGAGATCCAGAGGGATTTCTGCCTCTGGAGTGCTAGGATTAAAGGTGTGAGTGCCACCATTTTCTAGCCTTTCTATCTAGTGGCTGTTCTGTCTCTGACCCCAGATAAGTTTATTAGGGTATGCAATATTTTGGGGAACACAGTACCACCACAACACCACCCTTCCCCATTGCTTTAACAAAGAAACTAACAGACACACCATCCCTCCTCATTGCTGACACTGGGCTTGACCGTGCCTCCATGAACACCTTTAAAGAAAGCAGTGGTGATTTGACAGGGACTTATGGTGAAGAAATTCTCCATGCAAAAGCAAAGAAGGTAAATACTGTATTATTCTCTCCAGTCTCTTTATCCATGATCCTAAATGTGACAAATTATATGCAAAAAGTATGATTGTCTGAAAATTAATTTGCAAGAACAGGCTTTCACAACATGTTTAAGTGAATATACAAGAATATTCAATACACACACATTGTCCACAGTAAGCACATAAAAGCAGTTTAATTAGGAAAGAAAGTATCCATTTCCATAAACAATAAAATTCATTTGACACAGAATTATTTCATAATCATCTAATTAGACACTGACTTTTTCTGAGGTACTCATTTTCAAACTTTGGGGCTCTAAACCCTTTGAAAAATATCTGTATGTGGACCTCTAATGTAGAAAATGTGAGATAACCATTTGATTTGAAAACCAAATCTTCAGAACACTGCTTCCTATCTCTGAACCCAATTCTTCTGAGGCTTTTCATAAAAACAATCCTAAAAGAACTCAGAAAACATCCAGTCCTGTAAAGAAAGACCATGCAGATAAGCACTTCTAGTGTAAAATAGGCCTTTAAATACAAAAGGAAATGCTCTGTGTTGTTGATTGTCTGATAATGATGAATTAAGAGCTACAATGACTTGCTATCAAAATTAGTCATATTGAAGCTTCCCACTGCGATGTATTTTAGAACAGTCTAAACTAGTGCGAACCAGACTGCGGCATTGAGCTGTTTGCACCCCTGCATCTTCAAATTTATAATAATGCACTGCTCACTACATGTATTGATCTAAGAACCCAAATGTCATTCTTTGGTGTATTTTAACATGTTATTATTTGGTATTTAAATATATTGTGATTAATAGACATATAAAAGTGATATTTTTGCATTTCCATCAGTGAACAACTCAGGTACAACAGGACAGTGTAGAAGTCCTTGCCACAAATTTTGTCAGTTATAATTTTTGCTCATACTTCCCAACTCTGGCTTAATAAATATTTAAAAACCTTTACTTACAATGAAACCTTTTGTTTAAATATCATCATAGACAGATATAATTTTTGAGCAGCTTATTTGTGGTAATATTTTATTTGTGCTGAAAGGTGGTGATATTTTATTTGTATGTTAATAAATAAAGTTTGCCTGGAGATCAGAGGAAATACCAAGCCATTTTAAATAAACACAAAAGTCAGGCAGTGGTAGCACATGCCCTTAATCTGATCACTTGGCAGGCACGGTCTCTGTGTGTTCAAGGCCATACTAGGAAACAAAGCCAAGCATGGTGACACATGCCATTAATTCCAGTACCAACCATAGAGACCTGGAGGTCTATACAGACAGGCAGTGACAAGGAAGTGAGGTAGCTGTGCTAAGAGCCAATGAGAGAGCAGAACAGCAAGGCAATAAAAGCCTGGGTAGACAGGAAGTCATGGCACTTAGGAAGATGCTGTGTGGTGAGGTAAGGTTAGCTGGTTGTTATTCCTATTTCCCTGATCTCTAAGGCTTTCACCTTTATATTTGGCTCCCTGTTTTTTATTTAATAAGACCCCTTAGAAATTCATCTAGACTTATTTGTTCCTTAAACTTTATGTGGTTTTCCTACACATACACAGACATATCCATGCTACACACACACACACACACACACACACACACACATTTATATAATACATCTATGTGACATAGTATGTAAAGCCATGTGAAAATATTATAGATCTCTTTTTAATATATATGTTCCTTTTATTTTTGAAAATAGATTCTTTTCTCATACAATACATCTCACAGTTTCCCTTCTTTCTCCTTCTCCCTGCCCTGCCCTCCCCTTCTCCCCAAGATCCACTCCCTCACTGCTTCCCTTCACATAAGAGCAGCCTGCCAAAGAACGACAACCAAACATGACAAAAGAAGACACATCAAGAAAGACAAAAGCCTCCATACTAATGCTGGACAAGGCAATCCAACAGTAGGAAAAGAGTCCCAAGGGCAGACAAAAGATTCAGAGACACACTTGCTTCCACTGTTAGGAGTCCCACAGAAACAAAAGCCAAGTTAACAGCTACAATATACACACAGTGGACCTGGTGTAGACACAAGAAGGCCCTCTGCTTGCTGCTTTAGTCTCTGTGAGCCTGTGTATGCGTTGAGTCAGTGGGCAATGTTCTCCTTGTGTCCTTCATTTCCTCTGACTCCTGAAATCTTTCTCCCCCTCTCCAGCAGGGTTCCTCAAGCTCTGAGGGGAGGGACTCGATAGAGACCTCCAATTTAGACTTTCTCTTTCAGAGAATGTGTTGATTGGTTGTTGCCTCTTTGACTGGCCTTCCTGGCTGGTGTGTTCATGGTGAGTACTATCTGGGTTTGGACACTGGCAGAAGGCGAGGCCACGGTGTTGATCTGTGGGACTCACAGGTGGCACGGACAGTGGGGAGAGGAGGCTGCAGCTGGTGTTCTGCTGCAACATTAGTGATGACCCTGAGGGTTGGGTCTGGGGAACAGAGATTAGAGGTCTGTGGGCAGCCTACCTTGAAAGTATTTTATTTCTCAACAAAACAAAACAAAACAAAACAAAACAAAAAAAGGTACAAATAAAACTTTGTTCATTTCCCTTTGCCTTTCTCAGTATGTATGATGCTGTGAACATTGTAGCTTTCTTATGACTAAGAAAGAGGATTGATTTGAGAATTCAGACAGAAAGGCAAGGAGGGATCATGTTCTTTATATATTTCAAGGAAGGAATCATGCAGAGCACACCTCCCATCCCTGTCATTGCTGCTTTGAACCATTAATTATCTTAACATCAAGTATCACTACCAGTTATATTTTGTTCCTGACCAATCTTTACACTCACCAATACTCTGATCTGACTAGACCTGGTGCTTCTTTTTATTATAATACACATGTCTTAAAATACACATTTGTGTTATAAGAAAACTAAAGTAATCTTATTTATGATTGAGTCAGGCTCTCAATGTGTAGCTATGGCCGTCCTGGAACTCTATATGTAGATCAGTCTGGCCTTGAATTCACAGAGATCCTCCTGCCTCTGCATCAGTAGTGCGGGGGACTAAAGGTGCACACTGTGATGCCTGGATTCATAAACTTGTTTATATCTGCCTTCAGTGTAGTTCATAACATTCTAGAAATAAATAAAATATCCATTGTCTTACATGTTATCTGTCAATGCTGTGTCTACCAAACAGGAATTATGAACACAAGTGTTATTTACATCTCTGGGTAAAATTCTGAGATTTTAAATCTATTTTATTTATACTACAGAGATTCTTTTGACCTTGGAGTAGACCAAAATTTTTTACAGACTCCTTTGTGGTGATAAGTAAACACTTGATGAGGAAGAAAGAGGGAACCTCAGTTGAAGAACTGTCTCCACCAAATTAGCCCAAATATATATATATATATATATATATATATATATATATATATATATATATATATATATATATGCAGGAGAGTTCAGCCCACTCTGTGCAGTATCATCCCCAGGCAGGAAGGCCTGGGTTACAGAGGAAATGTAGCTGAACATGAGCCTGAAAGGAAGCCAATAGTCATTTCTCTTCTGTTTCTACTTCAAGCTCTTGCCTTTGCTTCCTCTTTGGCTTCCCTTGGTGATGAACTGTAGCAAGTAAGCCAAATCAGTTCTTTGTCATGTTGTTTCTGCTTCTGTTGTTTATCATAGCATCAGAAACAACATGTAGCTAGGACACATCTCTACTCCAAAATGTTGTTTGCCTTGAGATTTAGTATCAGTGGTGGATAACTGTCACACTTTATTAAACCTCTCATTTTCTTCCATGATCACTTATAATAAAATTCAAAACTTATTGTTATTACTGGCAATAGTGGTATATATTTGGCTAAGCATGTATAACTCTCTCCAATTCTCAAAATTGCTGAAAAATTTCAAAAGTGTTTCAAACACTGATCAACTCCACTCTCATTAGGACTGTATAAAATACGACAGTTGGACAGTCTATTCCCAGTGCTATTCATTTTCTGTCTGTTAGTTTTATTGCAGATATTTCCAACACCAAGAGGATTTTCATGTTCACTTATGGACACATCACTTTCCAATTCTCTTTTTAGATTTTTTTTTTAGATTATAATACAATTACAATTTACTCCTTCCATTTCTTCCCTGCAGACCTTCACATATATTCCTCCTTGCTCTCTTTCCAATTCATGTTTTTTTTAACATTAATTTTTATTACATGGATTATATGTGTACAAACACACAAACACACATACACATATTCATACTTACATATATACAACCTGCTCAGTCTGTTTAATGTTACTTATAGGTGCATGTTTTCAGGAATGACCATTTCTTCCTTGGAGAAGACTACTTCTCCTGGTCTCAATTTTTTTTAATGTTTAGGTTTGAGGCCTATGATCTTTTTTCATCCACATTAGCATGTAGATTGATGTCCTCATTCAATATTTCATCTTTAATAAATGCCAACAGTAACAGTTGTGGAATAGCTTAGGTTCCCATCTGGAGTGCCCCTACTATTTTCCTAAACAATATTTTAGGTGCACTTTGGTTAAATCATACATTTCCACCTTTTTGGTAATGATGATAAATTGTACCTATATTTCAATTCACAGAGATAAAGATTATTTTTGTTGTATCACTTATAATCATAACAGATTCAAAGCACAAATGTTAAATACTTAGCACTAATATCAACAGTTATATTTTTGAAATTCTCCATAACTTTTATAATGATGTTTGGACATTTTCTGGAAAATAATAATGATTTCTTTAACAGTTTTCTGATCAATATGATGATTGCACTGCTTCTGTTTTTTTTCTATAGTTTATGAGTATTAATAACATATAAATGATTTTAGGACACAGGACAAATATAAAAAGAAAATTGTGGAAGCATGGTGTCATTTTATCTTATATCTAGAAAACAAGTGTGGTGAACATTGTTTTTTATATTTACATTTTTTATATATATTATATTTTAATGCAAATCTCATTGTATGTAAATGGAAGTTTTGTATTGGTGTTTTCCTCCCATCTTGTATTCTAACTCAGAACATATTTTTGCATAATTTTATTTTATCATTTCTCTATACGTTATTAAATTACTTAAGGAAATTAAGTAAATATTTTCTTACTATAAATTGCAACTTCAAGTTATTAATTATTTTATGAATATAATTTTTATACCATTAAATTTATTTATAAGTGAATTCAGGTTAGATCATAAACTTTTTCCTTAGTTCTTCAATACTTATCCATTCTATATGAAAAAATATTTGCATATTGTATATTCTTTCAAAGAAGGAAAATAACCTTAGAAAGCATGTTTAGGAGCCACTGATAATTTCTTGTGAATATAACATGCATGCTGCATATTGAATATGGAATTAGTACTGCAAAGAGGGCTGCCATTTATAGATTAGGGCTTATCAACAATATGTGATAGGTGGCTTTGTTCTAGTCTCTCTTTAGTTTACTCTGCTCTGCTGGGTATGCTCTTCAAGGTATCATGGTTGAGGCTAGTATGGACAGCGTTGCCTAAGAAAAGTTCAGAACTAGTTAGCATTCTGAAATGATATGGCATTCTACACGAAAAGAAGTTATCTTCTAAAACACCAAAAATAACTTCATTTCAAACACTGTGAGGCTGTTTCACAAGATGGGGAAGGGATTATGATTCAGATTGCTAAACTTGGAATGCAAATGTTAAAAATTTATCTTAAAATCAATAGTATCAGGACAAGGAAGATGACTCGGCAGGCATTCTGTGTTAGCATACAGACTTGAGTTCAGACTCCTAGGATTCATGTAAAAACAACCAGCACTGCAGTGTTAGAAATAGGTTCATCCCTGGAGCTTGCTGAATGGCTGGTCTAGTCAATTGGTGAGCTACAGGTTCAGTGAGAGACCTTGTCTCAAAAATTGAAGTCAAACACTCTGTTCATTCCTAAATGGAATGTTTCTGTCATACCCCTTCCACACAAGGCTCAAGGGTCGTCATGGAAGAGAATGTTGAAAAATTTCTCCAGATATGATACAGCCTGTGCTCATAGTCACATGTACAAGATTATATATATATATATATATATATATATATATATATATATATATATATATACTTTTCTATATTCCATAGAAAAAATATATATTTGTGTGTGTGTGTGTGTGTGTGTGTGTGTGTGTGTGTGTAAAACAACAAATAAAGAAAAAGAGGCCATGGATTTGAATTAAAGCAAGATTGAGGTCCATGGGACCAGGCAAAGGGAAAGGTTGAACTGATGTAGTTTATTATAATTTCAAAACAAACTTAAATGTGTTAAAAGTTGTTCAGATAAGAAGAAATTGAACAGCATATAAAATCAGAAAAGGAAAGTATTGGTTGAAGGTGTGAAAACAGGTGTTACATTTGATGGAAACACTTTGTATTCAGGTATGAAATCCTTCAACAATTATTTAAAAAAAATAGAGAATGTTTGAGGAAGACAGGCACATCGTTCTCTGGCCTCCATAAGTGTACACAATGTCGTGTGTCTTCACATACATCTGTGCACAGATATGTGAACATAAACACAGACATAAACCACAGACACATAACAGACACAGACAAACACACACACACACACACACACACACACACACACACACGCACAGAGAATATCAATGTTATAATCTTGTACTTTTAGTTAAAGTAAAATATAAAATCATATTAAATTGATTATATTGGGTTTTTATGTTATATTATCCTAAAAAAGTGTAATTAATTTGTTTAACCCATTCCAATATTATAACAAAATTTAGAAATTCCTTATGAGACATTCTGATAAATTAGTAAAATTGAAATTTGTTACTATTTGTTTAAATACTTCTTGAAAACTTTTTGAAAATATTTTTATTATTACTAATTGTTTGCAATTAGTATTTAAAAAGTACTGATGTCACTTTTTAATAGATTTTAACTTTTTTCTATAGTAACTAAAATAGTACACTTCCATCGGCAAATTTCTCTATTTTGCATAAATTCATTTAACAATCATTACTATATAGATATTACTTTCAGTTCCTTAAAAAAAGCAATCATCTTTCTCATGAAAATCCTAGCATACAGGATAATTTCATTTCTTCAAATTATGGCATACTATTATTGTTTTTATGCCTTTCAGTCGATTGTGGCTGACACGAGCTTTAGTTATCCAAGTCTTCAATGAAAGAACTCTCCGTTGCTCCTCATAGACTGTCCCCCTTTATTTTCTACCCCCCTTCGTGGTCTCCAGTGATTTGTCATTCTGTGTTCTCACTTACACGCTGCATACTCTCAAACTCTTTCAAGTTCATCATTCCACTCCATCTGGTCAGTTAAATCAAGTTGAACTTTTACCATCTGCTCTGTCTGTCCATGTTCTGTTCAATCCAGCTGACAGAACAGGACTGTGATGAAGACTCTTGACCTCTCACTTCAGTGACTCCTAAAGATGCATTCAAAGGCCAAACAGCATATTCAAGACACATTCTCGTAGGCCTCAATATTAAGGCAGTGATCTTTCTGCATGAACAACATTCTTCACCTTGAATCTTTATCTTGGTATGTGAACTCAGGTGGTCCAGATCCCTCCCCAGGGTGGCAGCACAGTTACAGACACAGATATGAAATAGAGGAATACCAAGTAATGGAGTATAAAACTGCCAGCATTATACCAAGCAAAGAAAAGGTACTCAGTACCTGTCACTCAGCATTTATTATTAGAAATACCAATTATTGTGATAATATTGTGAAATAATGTTCCCTTATAATAATGAGTTCTAGTAATAGATGAAAATAATCCTATGAAAATATTGGTAAAATCATATATGAAGAATTAAGTTTTTAATTAGTAAATGAGTTATATTTTATTTCCATAAAAGTAAACTCACACACAAAATCCTATATTACATGCTAAAATAAGAAGAGGAGGAAAGCAGTAAAAGACTTGTTATTTTCAATTTTGTTTAAAGATTTATTTTTAATTTTTAAGTGTGTGTGTGTGTGTGTGTGTGTGCGCGCGCGCATGCGCGCGTGCACAAGCACCAACAGAGCCTTGAAACCTCAGATAATCTGTGTTTTTAGTTATAGGTTGGTTGTTAGCCTCCTCATGTGTGTAACTCAGAATTGAATTTGGGTCCTGTGAAAGAGCAGCAAACACTTTTTACTGTGGAGCCATATGTTCATCTGTGATTTTCTCTATTTTAAACTACTAATTTAATAGCAAATAGTAAATGTATAAAAGATGTTCCAACAAAATCACCTGTAAAATAATTGATACAAATTTGAACCACGACTCTATTTACTTTTCACATTTCCCACATCAATTTCAGAAATCATTTTTATTATTATTTCATGTAATAATCATTTTATTATTATTGTTCTTTTTCCTTGTGTATGTGTTTGTGTGTTGTATGCATATGTCTGTATGCAAATACAGGCCACGAGTGTCTTCTTCAATTTTGATCTGTCTTAATTTTTGAGACAAGGTCTCTTACTGAGCCTTGAGGTGTCAGTGAACTTCAAGCCTCTGCGATTGCCCGGACTAAGGTAACAGGGAATAAAGAAATGATAGAGACACATTTAGAAATGCTGGGAATGGGGGGGTAGGGGCTGTGCCCTCCAAGAGAAGCAGACCAGCAGCAAGCTAGCAACTCAGTGTGTTTACTATACATAGCATGAATGAGTAGGATACTTGTTCACTAGTCTGTATGAGAACAACCTCAGTCTGTTGCTCTCTCGGAGGAGGAAGTTGATACTTTCTGTACACACTGTCAACATCTGCACTTGGACCAGGGGAGCCATTGACATTCCTGTGGATCAGGGAACTAGAGTTCTTGACATGGTCCAGAATCATGTCAATAATACCCATTCATTCAGGTCCTCATCTGCTCCCTACATAGAATGACTGACCCCACGTGGTGTTTGATGTGGGTACTGGGAATTTAATCTAAGGTGTCTTTACTTGCTCAGCAAGCACTTACCCACTGAGACTACTCATCAGTCTCTTTACTATTGCTCTAGCGTACATTTAAAAACTACAGTTTGCATTCTGGATGCACCATCAGTAGCTGATTTGTTTTAGAATGCTTTTGTTTATATTTTAAACAGTAAGTTATTTTGCTCAGGAGTCTAAATGTTTTATAAATAATGCTTAATTAAACCTTCATATATCCCTATAACATAGGAGCTCCTAATAGTACTCTTTTTACATAGGAAGATTTAATAAAACTGAGGCAAGCGTTAATGCCATGTTTTTGTACACTGTACACATCTTGGTTTCCCAGTCAGAGTTCCTATATCTCCTTGTATAAGACTCGAATGACAAAGCTAACAAGTTTAGTGAGACTGGGTGGAGTGAGCAACATCAGTGCTGCTTTCCTGAGTTGTTGTTTTCTTGCAAATCTTTTAAAACTTCTGCTTGGATGTGTATCCATCAAATGATTCTTTGCTCTCCCACAACTTCTTTGTTTCTTGGTGACATATTTAGAGCAAATCTCATGCATTTCTAGTAATTGAACAAATGAATTCTGTAATTGCAGAGCTGTAGTGTATGAGAAAGTGCTATCGTTATTCCTCTGCTTTCTTGGTGTAATGTTATGTATAATAGTACCCAAGAATATATCTTAATCATTTCATTTTACTGTCATGGTTTTAAGTGTTTAAATTTCCTAATATTATAGATGAGGTGTGAATGACTCAGTATATTCCTAACTCAGGCTTTTGTTTCTTTTTCTGACATGTTTTTAGTATCCTTTTCTATTGATTTCCTTTACTAGAAAATATGTGCTTAGATTTTGTACTATGAAGAGATTAAGGTAGCTGATTACCCGGTTCTCATTTTATCACAGAGTTTATGAAACATATGTCTCTTGGTTATATGCATTCCAGTCATTGCTTCTGTGGAAAATGCAAGCTTTAGACTTGCATTTCAAAAAGAGAATTACAAGACTTCTAAAGAGTAAAAAATGCCTGTCTGATGCTTGCCTTGAAAATAATACCCAAGTTCCATGAAATCTGCAAGGTCAACCATAGTTCTTATACCTATATTATACAAACTAGGCATTTTCAGGGTTTATATTTGCAGGCTTTTATTTAGTTATTGAATTGAAGGTTGTTTCCTCCTATTGCATTTATGCTGATAATGCAGAAGTCATGCAAACAGTTTTAAAAAGAGCATTTGATGTAAATTTTGGAAATAAATGAAAAAAGTATACCATTACTCTCTATATACACAGATCAGGTTAGAGAAACTGCAGAATCAAGCCGTTCAAACCAAGGAAGAAAATCATAATAGATCTTTTCCTTATGGAACTTGCCATTGACATCTCTTTGCATCTTCAAATCTATGATATATTTTAGGATGCTATTTGTAAATAAGACAAATTTACTCATCTTAAATATATAGAATTGTCATTTCTGAAATAATTTTTATTATCACAAAAATCTCAAAACCTCAAGAAGCCATGCTTGGCATCAAGAACACATATATAAATGGTTTTATCTGATTCTGTTTACAGTGATGTAAGGCTACACACATAATTGCAAGTCACTGTTAGTTTGTAGTACAGATTCCTTTCTTAACAGAAACATAATAGATAAGAATGTACTTAGTGCCACCAAGAAGGAGGTAAAAAGACTTTCAGGGTAAATACTGAGCAAGTTGAGGGATGTCCATGCTGTGGGATGGTCTGTATGTCAAGTGTGTTGCTGATTGGTCAGTAAATAAATCACTGATTGGCCATTGGCTAGGCAGGAAGTATAGGCGGGACAAGGAAAAGAATTCTGGGAAGTGGAAGGCTGAGAGGGAGACACTGCCAGCCGCCATGATGAGAAACAGCTTGTGAAGATGCCGGTAAGCCACTAGCCATGTGGCAAGGTATAGATTAAAGGAAATGGATTAATTTAAGCTATAAGAACAGTTAGCAAGAAGCCTGCCATGGCCATACAGTTTGTAACCAATATAAGCCTCTGTGTTTATTTGGTTGGGTCTGAGTGGCTGTGGGACTGGCGGGTGAGAGAGATTTGTCCTGACTGTGGGCCAGGCAGGAAAACTTAAGCTACAAAAGTGGTTGTGGGACTGGCGGGTGAGAGAGATTTGTCCTGACTGTGGGCCAGGCAGGAAAACTCTAGCTACAAATGGCGTCCAACGTGTTGGCAAGAGTTTCCACCTAAAACCTGAGTAAAAAGATTCTAAAATGTAGCTAAAAACAGCTCCTAGTTGTCTCTTTCAAGCTAGCGGCAGCCTGCTTGTTTGAGCTACTATGGCGGGTTCCTGGCGTGCATGCTCGACCTGCAGTATGGCGGGAATGAGGCCTCTGCAAGTGGCACATTAAGCTGTGTGGTGGATTTAGCCTTTGCTAGTACAAAAAAAAAAGAGGTTTATGGGCTACACGCTACTTTGATAGAAGCATAGACCCACTATTTCTGAGAGTTGATGGCTCCCAGAGCTGGTGGAAAACGTACTACCACCATGTTGGGAAGCTGAAGTGGGCGGAGCCAGCAGCCATAGCGCCAGCGCCATTTCAAGCTTAGAAGGCTACAGTTTAAAGCAATAGGCTCAAGCTAATATAAAAAAATAAGCCACGTAAAGATGGCTACCACACAGAGAATCTGGATTATGTTCTCTTTGATATTTGTAACTAAAGAAAAACATTTGATTACAAAAGCTGTTGAGTTATGCCAAAATGTATATTTTAAAGGTACCTTGACTTCAAAATTTGGATGTAAGGATATGTTGCTTTGGAAAGGAGGCTCTGATTTTGTTTCCACAGAAAGCCAGAGGCTATGGATTTGTTCAAGATTAAGATACATCAGGTTTGACCAGCCAAGACCCCCTGAAAGATCTTCGATGACACCATGGCCCTGATGATCCAACATCCAGAATGGTTTCAAGGCAACTGGCTAAGACGACATACCCTCATGGACTATTCCATAATTCTAAAATTTTCTTTGTATCCCCATAAGATACAGCGCCCCCCTCCAGCAGGAAGTAGTAAGAGAAACTACGCCCAAATTCCCAAGTATACCAAGCTGACTTTGGAGATATGTAAAGGTTAAAACCTTCCTTTTTAAGAAAAGAAAAGGGGAAGTGCTGTGGGATGGTCTGTATGTCAAGTGTGTTGCTGATTGGTCAGTAAATAAATCACTGATTGGCCATTGGCTAGGCAGGAAGTATAGGCGGGACAAGGAAAAGAATTCTGGGAAGTGGAAGGCTGAGAGGGAGACACTGCCAGCCGCCATGATGAGAAACAGCATAAGAAGATGCCGGTAAGCCACGAGCCATGTGGCAAGGTATAGATTAAAGGAAATGGATTAATTTAAGCTATAAGAACAGTTAGCAAGAAGCCTGCCACGGCCATACAGTTTGTAAGCAATATAAGCCTCTGTGTTTATTTGGTTGGGTCTGAGTGGCTGTGGGACTGGCGGGTGAGAGAGATTTGTCCTGACTGTGGGCCAGGCAGGAAAACTTAAGCTACAAAAGTGGTTGTGGGACTGGCGGGTGAGAGAGATTTGTCCTGACTGTGGGCCAGGCAGGAAAACTCTAGCTACAAATGGCGTCCAACGTGTTGGCAAGAGTTTCCACCTAAAACCTGAGTAAAAAGATTCTAAAATGTAGCTAAAAACAGCTCCTAGTTGTCTCTTTCAAGCTAGCGGCAGCCTGCTTGTTTGAGCTACTATGGCGGGTTCCTGGCGTGCATGCTCGACCTGCAGTATGGCGGGAATGAGGCCTCTGCAAGTGGCACATTAAGCTGTGTGGTGGATTTAGCCTTTGCTAGTACAAAAAAAAAAGAGGTTTATGGGCTACACGCTACTTTGATAGAAGCATAGACCCACTATTTCTGAGAGTTGATGGCTCCCAGAGCTGGTGGAAAACGTACTACCGCCATGTTGGGAAGCTGAAGTGGGCGGAGCCAGCAGCCATAGCGCCAGCGCCATTTCAAGCTTAGAAGGCTACAGTTTAAAGCAATAGGCTCAAGCTAATATAAAAAAATAAGCCACGTAAAGATGGCTACCACACAGAGAATCTGGATTATGTTCTCTTTGATATTTGTAACTAAAGAAAAACATTTGATTACAAAAGCTGTTGAGTTATGCCAAAATGTATATTTTAAAGGTACCTTGACTTCAAAATTTGGATGTAAGGATATGTTGCTTTGGAAAGGAGGCTCTGATTTTGTTTCCACAGAAAGCCAGAGGCTATGGATTTGTTCAAGATTAAGATACATCAGGTTTGACCAGCCAAGACCCCATGAAAGATCTTCGATGACACCATGGCCCTGATGATCCAACATCCAGAATGGTTTCAAGGCAACTGGCTAAGACGACATACCCTCATGGACTATTCCATAATTCTAAAATTTTCTTTGTATCCCCATAAGATACAGCGCCCCCCTCCAGCAGGAAGTAGTAAGAGAAACTACGCCCAAATTCCCAAGTATACCAAGCTGACTTTGGAGATATGTAAAGGTTAAAACCTTCCTTTTTAAGAAAAGAAAAGGGGAAGTGCTGTGGGATGGTCTGTATGTCAAGTGTGTTGCTGATTGGTCAGTAAATAAATCACTGATTGGCCATTGGCTAGGCAGGAAGTATAGGCGGGACAAGGAAAAGAATTCTGGGAAGTGGAAGGCTGAGAGGGAGACACTGCCAGCCGCCATGATGAGAAACAGCATAAGAAGATGCCGGTAAGCCACGAGCCATGTGGCAAGGTATAGATTAAAGGAAATGGATTAATTTAAGCTATAAGAACAGTTAGCAAGAAGCCTGCCACGGCCATACAGTTTGTAAGCAATATAAGCCTCTGTGTTTATTTGGTTGGGTCTGAGTGGCTGTGGGACTGGCGGGTGAGAGAGATTTGTCCTGACTGTGGGCCAGGCAGGAAAACTCTAGCTACATGTCCAACCAATTTATATTTCTTCATTGGGTAGGGAACATTGATGTGTGCCTTCAATTATGGGTAATACAAAGCATAGTTTTCTAGTCATTTATTGATGGACATTTGATTTGTGTTTTTTTTCCAACAATAGAAAAGTTCATGATTAAACATGTGAGTCATTGTTTGACAATTCATAAACATGTACGGGGAGAGGATCTGTGGTGATATAGTATGCACTTCAATAAAGCTTACCTGGGGATCAGAGGAGAGAGCCAGCCACTAAATTAGACATAGAGGTCAGGCAGTGGTGGCACACACCTTTAATCCTATCACTTAGGAAGCAGAGATTCATCTGGACCTCTGTGAGTTCAAGACCACACTGGGCTACATGAGAGAAACAGAACCAGGCAGTGGTGACACACGCCTTTAATCCCAGGCAGTAATATGGCAGGACACAGAAAGGTATATAAGGCATGAGGAAACAGGAATTCACTCTCTTGGGGCTGAGGATTTCATAGAGGTAAGCTAGTGGCTGGCTATTCTGCTTCTCTGATCTTTCAGCTTTCACCCCAATATCTGGCTCTGGGATTTTTTTTATTATAAGACCTTTTATGACTCATATTACTGGGACCACCTATGCATCTCAGATAAGGGTACTTACTAACAGACAGACTAAAGCATGCATTCCACTCAAGTTCCTCCAGGTAAGCTGATGTCTTTGATTAAAGCTACTTACAAGAGCATCAGTGAAGGGTTGTTTACAGGAATATGGACAAGTTATGAGTGTCTGAATCATTAAAGAACATGTCTCTATTTTTAGCATTAATTGTCTACAAATCCTCAGGTAGGGGAAAGTCTGTTTGAGCCCCTCTTAATACTCAGAATATTGCCTCAGAAAATTCTACAAGATCAAAAATATTCTATGGCTTACTATTTTTATGTCATTATCTGGAGACTGTATACAAAGACATCTTGGTTTTGAATTCTTGGGCCTCCCATTAACCATACTCATTCTGGCAGTAGTTCCAATTTTTGTTTACTTCTTAGGAAACCAAAGAAATGAACTCTGGATGGTAATGTCAATTTACCATCTTATTATTAATGAGTGAGAGTTCCCCTTGTTCAATGTGCTTGCAAAAGTTTGGTAGAGTTAGTTATTTCTCTCTGCTGTCATGATGTCTATGCAGAGGGTTGTATTGTGCTTTCAGCATGAATTTCTTTAATGGTGTTCAAGCTAGCCTGCAGGTTATCTTATAATGGTGTTGAATAAACTTTTTATATCCTGTGTCCAATATCACATGCAGGATTATAGATATTAATAGACAACTTATACTTTCTTTTATATTATCAATATTTAACTTTATTTTTTCTATTAACTGAAAATATTTTTCTCACATAATATAGTTGGATTACTGTTTCCTTTTTCTCCACTCCTTCCAACTCCTCACCACTTCCCTGCCCACCTACATCTACTCCTTCTCTGTCTCTCATGAGAAAACAAACAGGCCTCCAAGGAATTATAATATGATAAATATAAAATAATATAATATAATATAAGTTAATACAAAAACTAACACAGTATAAATGAACAAAATAGAAGAAAAGGATCATGAAAAGGTACAAGAGATAACGATCCCTGTGTTCACACACTCACGAATCCCATAAAAACACGAAGTTGGAAGCCGTAAGATATACACAAAGGACTGGTGCACACCCGTTCAAGGTCTGTGCATGCTGCCTCAGTCTCTGTGAGTTTGCATGTGGTCAATCATGTTGATTTAGAGAGCCTTGTTTCTTAGCATCCTGCATTCCTTCTGGCTCTTACATTTTTTTCTGCCTCCTCTTCCACAGAATTCCTACGCCCCTTGTAGGAAAATTTGAGGAAAACACCCTATATTTCTCAGTGCAGTGCTGGAGGATATCTTTCTGTATGCTGTGAATATGTGTTTTCCCATTGGTTAATAAATAAGCTGCTTTGACCTATGGCAAGGCAGCTTAGAGGCAATAAGTCCAAGGAGAGAGACAGGAAAGAGAAATGCAGGGTCTGGAGAGATACCAGCCATCACCCAAGGAGAAGCAAGATGCCAGCAGACTGGTAATGCCACGATGACATGGCAACTTATAGATAAATAGAATAAGTTAAGTTATAAGAGCTAGTTAGCAAGAAGCCTGCCATAGGCCATACAGTTTGTAAATAATATAAACCTTTGTGTGCTTAGACTAGAGGTGACAGAGATTTGTCCCAAAAGGCCAGGCAGGACCAGAGAAACCTTACAGCTCCATTTGGATGCCCAACATGTGGGTTCAAGTTTCAGCCTTAATAAGAGATTCTAAAATGGAGCCCAAAACAGCTTTCTACTTCATGTCTCATGTGAGTCATGGTACAAAAGATGCCATGATTCAGAGATGCTGCAGCATTCTGGCTTGAGTGCAGCATGGTAGATTTCTACCTCAGTACATAAATGATTTACAATGTATATAAAATTGTATGTAGGCTTGAAAGAGAGAGGAAAAGGAGGATAGACAGTTATATAAAGAAATAGGTAGTTTTAAAAAATAAAGTATTTAAAGAGACAATAAAAATAATAAAAATAAGCCATGTAAAGATGGAAGTTACACAAAGAGTCTGGATTATATTGTCTTTGGGATTTTTAACTGCAGAAAAACATTTGATTATAAAGGCTGCAGAGTTAAATCTATCTATCTATCTATCTATCTATCTATCTATCTATCTATCTATCATCTTAAAGGTATCTTGACTCAAAAAATTGTGTCTAAGGATATACTGCTTTGGAAAAGAGATTCTGCTTTTGTTTTCACAGAAGATGACAACCTGTGGATTGCTTCCAGGCCAATATGGTTGGATCAACCAAGACCTCTTGAAAGGTCTCTGATGACACCATGGCCCAGATGATCCAATATCCAAAATCAGTTTCGATGCAACTAGCTGAGACAATAGCCAAGATTTATCTATAGTTCTTAATTTTCTCAGGATCCCCATAAGATTATCAGTGCCCCCAACCAGCAGGAAGTAGTAGGAGAAGCTATGCCAAAATTCCCAAAATATTGTTAATAAATGTTTATTTTTATTTAAAGGAGGTTGATTATAAATGCAATCTCTTTCTAAAGAAGAAAAGGGGATATTATAAATATGATAGGATGAAAGGGTAGATTATTGAATCTATTTTTAAAGAGCAAAAACTTGTTTAAAATGTTTTACATTTCTGAACAACAATGTAAATCTATATTGCTATAGATTTTAGTTTCTTACAAATTTAAAGTTAATTTTGCTATAGTATATGCATATTTCTACTCTTGTTTTAGGTATGTTTATGCAGCTAATTTAAAATTGCAATATATAATTAAGAAATACAGATTAATAGTTATCTAGGATAATCAAACCTACAGTCATGTTACTTAAGGTTTGTTTAGATATATAAAGGTATATTTCAATTAGGTGGGTAGTCTTCAAACACTTCAAAGACTTACAGAATATGACATTTAAAATGTTTTAAAAACTTAGACTTTCTGGACAGTGAGACACGTCTGCTCCTGGCAGCACCAATTTACTTCAAAGAAGATGATGGGCATCAAAGAAACTCCATATGGAGTTTGCTTTCCTTATGGCAAAACTTAGCCATTTGGGCAAGAAACTGTTCTTTGCTGGATTGCTTGATAAAATTTATAGACTGGACATGCAGGACCCACAGGAAGGTGACTACTGAACTTTGAATGGCAAGATGGTCCTTCAGGTTCCTCTATCACAGAATAGACTGCCAAATATTCTACAGGACACAGGGAGAAGTGGCTAAAATTCTCTAGGTCTATTGGCTGAAGATGGATGGCCCAAAATTACAGAAGAACCTTGGATGACTGTCCAGGTAGCCAGCTGTCTCTGTCATTCTAGATTTTCGTAAGTTGCTTACAATGTTATTCCTATTTAGTTAGGTAATATTATATTCTGCTGAGGTCTTTGATGTGGTTGAAGACTAGATAGTTATAATTATAGTTTTCCTTAGTCATGATGAAAGATAAATTAGATATGAAACCTTAGACTCACAAATAATGAATAGATACAGTATTTTCTTTAATTTTGCCAAATACAAATATACTAGATATTGTAACTGTAATTTTTGCTTGATAACTGTTTGTTTGTAATTTTGCTATGTTAAAGCTAAATTTTTCCTTTTTAATTAGATAGAAAAGGGGAAATACTAAGGGGTATTTTTCTGTACACTGTGAATGCATGTTGTTCCCATTGGTTAATAAATAAGCTGCTTTGGCCTATGGCAATGAAGCTTAGAGGTGAGAAGTCCAAGGAGAGAGACAGGAAAGAGAAAGGCAGAGTCTGGAGAGACACCAGCCACTGTCCAAGGAGAAGCAAGATGCCAGCAGACTGGCAATGCCACGGCCACTTACAGATAAATAGAAACAGGTTAAGTTATAAGAGCTAGTTAGCAAGAAGCCTGCCATAGGCCATACGGTTCATAAATAATATAAGCCTCTGTGTGTTTACTTGGGTCTGAGTGAGAACCATGAGTGGGAGAGATTTGTCCAAAACTGCGGGCTGGGCGGTACTGGAGAAACCTTATGGCTACAAATACCAATTCTGTCATTCATAATAAATGAACATTTTTCATTTGTTTAGAGTGGACTTAATTTCTCAAGTGATTGTACTTGTTTTCATGTTTGTCCTTGAATATTTCAAGAATTGATATTACATAAAGTATTATTTTTGTTTTAATGTTCAGGTCCTTGCCAGGCTACAAATGCAATTCATTCTCCTGTATTGTTATTTATTGCAGAATTTAACCTTGCTGATTTCATTTGTTTTTTTCTAGTAGCTTTTTACCAATTGCATCTGATTTTCTACCTAAGCAAGCATTTCATCAACAAATAGAGACAGTTTATTTTTATATTTTATAACAATTTTGAATACATGTTAGTTTTCAAACCTTTAGTTTCTTAACACAGCAGTTTCATCTCAAATATCAAAACTTACATTCCTGTTATGATAAGTGACTTTGAATTAATGGAGAATTAATAATGATAGATAGATGATAGATGATTCAGTTTGTTCATAATCATGTTTGTAGATTTAAGAGGAATATTTGTTTATATTAATGATAATATGCTACCCTAAAAAGTGGATTTTTAGCTAGCTACTTGCTTAGTTTCTTAAAAGTTTGAAGAGCTTTGTTATTGCTTTTTTGTGAATTACTGGTTGACTTTAACATTAAAGTCACATGGATTATATGCATTCCATAGGGGAGAGTTTAACTAGTGATCAGCTTTCTTTACTATTATTGTTTGCTGCATCTTCATCCTCCATTAACAAAAATTTTAACTAGCTAGAGAATTATCAAATTAATTGATCTTCTTGTGGAAACAGATTTTAGAATAACAGATTTTCTACTGCTTCAAGATTTGTTTATTTCTATTCAGTTCTTTTTACTTTCTTTCCTTTTTTCTACATTAATTGTATTTTGTTATAAGTATACCTTTCATTGTTTTCAACAATGTTTTATATGAAGGTTCATTTACCTGTAGACATAACCATCTTATTAATTAAGAAACACAGAGCCAATGCAAAGATGAAACCCCAAGAGGTCAGAACTAAGAGCCTATCCTTCACTCTTGCAGCTATCCTCTTCAGGAAAGAGACCTACTTCCTGTGTGTTTGTCTTTATATAGACTTTCTATTCTGCCTTGTCATTGGTTGTAAACCCAACCACATGACCTCCTCATCACTGCCTGTCTGTACAGACCTCCAGGTCTTCTATGGTTGGTATTGAGATTAAAGGCGTGTGTCTCCATACTGGCTGTATCCTTGAACACACAGAGATCTGCCTAGCTCTGCCTCCCAAGAGCTGGGATTAAAGGCGTGCACCACCAATGCCCAGCTCTGCTATGGCTTGCTATTAGCTCTGACCCCCAGGCAATTTATTTATTAACATACAAATAAAATCACATTTCAGTACAAATAAAATATCACCATATTTACCAGCCTATGTTTTTTTCTGATTTTGTAGTAATTAATCTTTCACTTGGTTCCATTATGACAAGTACACATATTTAAGTAAGTAAATTATTTATTTTGTAATAAGATTAAGCACAATTCAATAAATAATATGTCATATAAGCTAGAAAATCCTATTTATTCCAGTTCCTGGAATAATGAGCTGATGATGGGTACAGGTCTTCACATATACTGTGAAATGCTTGGGTGTTGGATCATCTCCTGGCCCCTCTAGCTTTTCCCATCTCACAGCCTCTGGCTTTTCATTTTAATTTTAAACTTTGTTGAAAGTACTTTAAGTATGCTCCACTCTGGTACTACAGGGAGAAGCAACCTCAGCTTCAAATTGTCATCTTCTCCAGAAGGGAGTTTCACCAAAGTAGACAACTCTTTTTCTGAAAACTCCACATTTACATCATTCTTCTGGATATTTTTGATCATAAGTGTAATGATTACTTGAGCTTCCATTTGATAAAGTCATACATGATTTTTGACTGAGTTCTCCAAGATGCAGACACCAGGTTCTGATAAATTCTGAGTCTTTGGGCAACTTTTAATCCATAGGGTAGAATTTACATCTGGAGTCTCTAATTTCTGTTCTGCAAAAGTTTCTAAAGCAGAAGTATAGTCTTTTTCATGGTATTCACACATCTCTTTCCTTAGCATAGCTATAGGATCATTTGGATTGAGTTCAAGAGACTTCTTTACATCAGCAATACCATCCATCACTGGAATGTTAGAGGTCCTGCTGCAGCACCGCCATCCTCAAAAGCCACTAAATCTTCAGCCTGCAGGTTTTCTACCTTGGTTAGCAGCTCTGCCACTACCCAGCAGGAGAAACTTTTGAAGAAACACCAACAGAGCTTTTGTCCTCCATAGCCAATCAGCAGTTGCACAGCACAGGGCTGTGGAACAGGAGCCCATCACCTATTTTGATGTATTGAAATCTCAAGCTAAAATCATGGCACAGACTTTCTGTTATTAACGTGTGATTAGTTGCATCTTCACATGTGGTAATATTTGATTTTGGATGTATGGATATAAACCCAATTGTAAATATGAATATTCCTTGAGATGTACTGACCATTTAATCATTATGACAACAATGGGTGGGTTTTGCTCTATAATCTTGTCTGATATTAACATAATGACATCAAATAATTTTGTTAGTGTCATGTATAATTAATTGATGCTTTTAAAACATTTACTTTTTATAACTGACATGTTTCTCTACTCTTTTATGTTGATTTTTGTTGTTGTTGTTGTTTTATAGGTTTGTTTCAAACAGTCTCACTATTTAGCCCTATCTGGTCTGAAACTCACTATGTAGTCCAGATTGGCTTTGAACTTCATATAATCTTCCTGACCAAAATGGTCATAGTAAATATTCAACTCTATGAGATGATATTGTGGAGGACAAGCCCTGGATTGTGTAAGGTGCATACACACAAATGGTAATAAATTACCAGGAGAGTGCCTGATGTGCTGTAGTTCCCTAAGACATCATGTTTGACAGCTGAGGTCAAGACAGCAGCATTATTACAATGAGCCATGGAGATGATCCCCATCTGATCTTCTCAATTCCCTTCACACCCCCCATTACTTAATTCTGGAGACAAACAAAAACAAAAACAAAACTTTTAGCTTCTTTCTTAACAATCCAGAGCTTAATCCACATAAGTTTAGCTATTACTAGATTTTACAGTTTTAATTCCACCTCCTCGTGCTTAGCCTTTATTTCATAGATCAAATTATCTATTATGAAGTGTCACACATAGCCAAATTAAAATAGATAAACCTCAGAGACATCAAAATAAAGCAATATAAATACATGAGATATGTTATGTTTGATTTAAAGTTTACTTTGAATTCTTTAAACTTCAAGTCTTTCTTACTTCAACCCCATTAATATAGCAATATGGTGTATATGGGGTGTGTGTGTGTGTGTGTGTGTGTGTGTTATCCTATACTGTCTCATCCAGATTCATGGTTCGTTCTTCTCCTACTCTTCAAAACGAACAGTCAGTGTTTCTATCAAGTAGTCATATCAAAGTTTCTCAGGTCCCTGTGTGAGGTTAGTTATTAAAAAAAAAAAACAAAAAAACAAAAAAAACCACAAAACCAAACCAAACAAAAAACACTAAGACCTCAGAAAAGCTGCTATTCTTAGATTATTTTCCCTAATACAATAGATGTAACTTAAATTCACCAAAGAAACACGATTTTTATGCCAAAGTCTATGAGATAACACCTTCATCTGTCATTGCTCTACAGAGAGGTAGCAATAGCACTCAGTTCTCCCAGCTATAGGTCTGGTAGCACATATCTTATACTTGCCATCCAGGAAAACATACCTAAAACTTGCTGCCCTACATTCTTCTGGAGGGCAGGTACATATAGATGGGACTAGCCTCAATTGCTATGATCCACTCTCCCATCACTGAAATTGATACAGTGGATCCCAATAGTCAATACAAACTCTTCCAGGTATAGGGTCTCTGGTCTACAAAAACACACATCAGCTTAGACAGTTCAAGATTTATCTTTTAAAACCTGATCATCAGCCAGCTTTGAAGACTTGGAATGGGCAGTATTGGGGCAACCTATCCCTACTAAATAAGTTCATTTATCCCTGTAATATTAGAAAGTTCAGTAACTCTGTATTTCTTTTTCCTAGAACTATTTTAAAGCCATATCCCTGTGTCCTTTCAGTTATATCTTTATGGAAGTGTAAAACAGTGTGAATTAGTATCAAAGGCTGCCAAGGAACATTCCTTCAAACTTGTGTTTTTCCTAAATTGCAGGTTTACTAAACATGTGAAAAATTATAATAATCACCCTGTATCCAAGTTGAGCTTGGAATTTCTGCTGCTTAAAGTCATAGAATCCTTTCCATTAAAAACAACAACAAAAACTCTTGAGAAGATTAGACCCTTTAGAAAGTGCCACTGGTTTTCCATAGACTCAGTTAATTTTGAGTTTTCTACTCCCAAATGAAATCATTTTCTTAGAGTGTATCTTTTTTAGGATCAGAATAAAGGTTATTGGATTTATTCTCATACCCTGCCATTTCTCCATTATCAATTTGGAAACAATGGTGGAGTGTGTTTAGCTAGTTTGAAGACAAGACTATTGTTGAGGTTTTTGACTATGTAACACAGTACAACTGTGGGGAAGAGAGAAAAACATCCTAACCTTTCCATTATGACCATCTCATCTTTCAGGGAACAGGGCACAGAGACCACTAGAGAAAGACCATTAGCATTCACATTTGATACTAAACTGTATGAGTCCAAGGGTGTATGTAGTACAAAGCTTTTATTTAGCCTTTTCTATCACCTCATTTCAGTCTCTGTACTGGGATCCTAAAATATTTTTAGTACTTGGACCTTCCCATTCCCAATTCTTTTATCTCCTCGAGGTCTATACAGAATACTGATTTCATCTTGCTTATCACTAGTTAGCTGAGTCAATGGCCTGGGATTTGTCTCTTATCTCAGAAAGAATAGCTTTATATAAGATGAACTACCGTTGAGTAGATTAATAGGATTCTTATGTCATTTCCCCCTAGTAAAGTAATGAAATAACATTACAATTAAAGAAATTATCATGAAAGACAGTTGTTTTGCCTCGCTTCATGATTATTACCTCATAGCTAATGAATGATCAATAATCTTTTATTGTATAATTTTTGCTATAATTCTACTGTTGTAATCCAAGTATGTATTTTACATGAGTATATATACATATTTTGGTGTGAACCCTATTGAATTCAAAACACTTTTAAGGAACTTAGGGCATATAACATGTATTACAGATTTTATTTCTGTATTTGTCATTGTTTTAAAATCTCCTTTTGAGATAAGTCGTGACTTCATCTACTTTATTGCAGTTTCATCGCAATCTGAAGAGGATAACCTTAGATTCTATTGTTTCCCTGCTTGAACTGTTAGTTATCCAGAAAATAAAAATGGTAGAGTTTTTTTCTTTTCTTTTTTTTATTAAGAGATTTTCTATTCGTTTTACATATAATCCACAGATTTCCCTGTCCACTCTCCTCCCACCCCCACTAGCCTTCCCCCCTAATCCACCTCCCATTCCCACCTCCTCCAAGGCAAGGTCTCCCCTGGGAAGTCAGCAGACCTGGTACATTCAGTTGAGGTAGGTCCAAGCCCCTCCTTCTGCACCAAGGCTGTGCAAAATGTCCCACCATAGTCACTAGGTTCCAAAAAGCTGGCTCATGCACTAAGGACAGGTCCCATTCTCACTGCCTGGGGGCTTCCTAAACAGTTCAAGCTAAATAACTGTCTCACTTATCCAGAGGGCCTAGTCCAGTACCATGGGGGCTCCTCAGCCATTGGTTCATAGTTCATGTGTTTCCACTAGTTTGGCTATTTGTCCCTGTGCTTTTTCCAATCATGGTCTCAATAACTCTTGCTCATATAATCCCTCCTCTCTCTCATTGATTGGACTCCTGGAGCTCTGCCTGGGACTTGCCCGAGGATCTCTGCATCTGCTTCCATCAGTCATTGGATGAAGGTTCTATCATGACAGTTAGGGTGTTCAGCCATGCGATTACCAGAGTAGGTCAGCTCAGGCACCCTCTTGACCATTGCCAGTAGTCTATAGTGGAAGTATCTTCGTGGATTTCTGGGGCCCTCTCTAGCACTCTGCTTCTTCCTAGTCCCATGATGTCTTCATTTATCATGTTATCTCTTTCCTTGTTCTTCCACTCTGTTCCTGATCCAGCTAGGACCGCCTGCTCCCCTAAGCTCTCTTTCCCCTGACCTTTGCCCTCCATTACCTGCCTCACACCCAGTTGGCTCATGTAGATATCCATTTCTCTGTCACTTGGTGATCCCTGTGTCTTTCCTATGGTCTTCTTTACTAGGTAGCCTCCCTGGATCTGTGAGTCACAGTCTGGTTATCCTTCGTTTTACATCTAGTATCCATTTATGAGTGAGTACATACCATGTTTGTCTTTCTGAGTTTGGGTAACCTCACTCAGGATAATATTTCCTAGTTCCATCCATTTGCCTGCAAATGTCATGATGTCATTGTTTTTCTCTGCTGAGTAGTACTCCATTGTGTATATGTACCACATTTTCTTTATCCATTCTTCAGTTTAGGGGCATCTAGGTTGTTTCCAGGTTCTGACTATTACAAACAATGCTGCTATGAACATAGTTGAACATGTGCCCTTGTGGTATGATTGAGCATTCCTTGGGGATATGCCCAAAAGTGGTATAGCTGGGTCTTGAGAGAGATTGATTCCCAATTTTCTGAGAAGTTTCCATACTGATTTCCTGTAGTTAGAGTTTTCCTGGTCTTGCCTGGCCCACCTGTAGGACAAATCTCTCTCATCTGCCAGTCCCGCAGTCACTCAGACCCAACCAAGTAAACACACAGAGACTTATATTGCTTACATACTGTATGGCCATGGCAGGCTTCCTGCTAACTGTTCTTGTATCTTAAACCAACCCATTTATATTATTCTATAAGTTGCCACGTGGCTCGTGGCTTACTGGTATCTTAACTTCTGCTTCTCATCATGGTGGCTGGCAGCGTCTCTCTGACTCAGCCTTCTTGTTCCCAGAATTTTCTTTTCTGTTTGTCCCACCTATATGTCCTGCCTGGCTACTGGCCAATCAACATTTTATTTATACAGAGTGATATCCACAGCAATTTCTAAAGTGGCTATACAAGTTTGCATTCCCATCAACAGTGTAGGAGTGTTCCCCTTGCTCCACATTCTCTCCAACATAAGCTGTCTTCAGTGTTTTTGATCTTAGCCATTCTGAAAGGTGTAAGACAGTATCTCAGAGTCATTTTGATTTGCATTTCCCTGATTACTAAGGATGTTGAGCAATTCCTTAAATGTCTTTCAGCCATTTGAGCTTCTTCTGTTGAGAATGCTCTGTTTAGCTCTATAGCCCAAGTGGATCAAAGACCTCAACATAAATCCAGTTACTCTGAACCTGATAGACAAGAACGTAGGATGTAGTCATGAACACATTGGCACTGGAGATCACCTCCTCAATATAACACCAGTAGCACAGACATTGAGAGCAACAATTAACAAATGGGACCTCTTGAAACTGAGAAGCTTCTGTAGGGTAAAGGACACGGTCAATAAGACAAAACGACAACCTACAGAATGGGAAAAGATCTTCACCAACCCCACATCTGACAGGGCTGATATCCAGAATGTATAAAGAACTCAAGAAACTAGACATCAAAATACCTAACAGTCCAATTAAAAATGGTAATTTTTAATCCTACATACTCCTTTTTGAATCAAATACTTGGGAGTCAATGTTTAGATTTTTTTGTTAGACAATTTCTTTGGATGTTTGATATACACTCAGGCTTAAGAATCATTGCTTCAGACAATGAGAAAATAGGAAAGAAGATTTAGCTTAGGAATTGAGTTTTGTAGATTAATGTTGGTTATAAGACATTTTTCATCTATATTTGAAGAAATATATTACAAGCAAAAAGATAATAGATGACTCTAAGGTCCAAGTTGTCTAAACGTTCATGGATGATAAATTGAAAAATAGAAAAGCTGTTGTTCAACTTACTCAGTCAACCACATTGATTCCTGCTCTTACCAAATTTTCTACTCCATGTTATAAAGCAGTTGATACACAAACTGTTTTAATTCAGCAGTACACATTTATCTCTAGTAGACCATACAATTAACTTGTCCTTTGTCTTTATTTCTGTCCCCTTTAACTTCTTTGGGTATTGGCACAGCTATTAGAAATGAGATAAGAGTGGTTTTCTGTGATTCTGCTTCATTCCCTGTTCCTTGAATGTTCTCATTAACTCTTGGTGCCTCCTATTTAATAGAATTTCTTTAAAACTTTTGTGGTTACAATCATTCTCTATGGAAGAGTTATGCAATCATGCAGTATTAAACTTCATGACCTGTCATAAATATTGATATGAAAATACTCAATAAAATAGTGGTAAGTGCTCTTGGAATCCAAGAAAACATCAAGAAGATCATCCACCATGATCAAGAAGGCTTTATCCCAGAGATTCAGAGATGGCTCAACACAAACACACACACACACACACACACACACACACACACACACACACACACACACAAAATAAATAAATAAGCCGGGCGGTGGTGGTGCACGCCTTTAATCCCAGCACTCAGGAGGCAGAGCCAGGCGGATCTCTGTGAGTTCAAGGCCAGCCTGGTCTCCAAAGCGAGTTCCAGGAAAGGCGCAAAGCTACATAGAGAAACCCTGTCTCGGAAAACCAAAATAAATAAATAAATAAATAAATAAATAAATAAATAAATAAATAAATAAATAAATTTTAAAAACTGTCAATGTAATCCACCACATAAACCAAATGAAAGGAAAAAAATCCACATGATCATATTATTAGATGCTGAAACAGCCTTCAACAAAATTCAATATCTCTTCATGGTAAAAGTCTTGGAGAAATCAGAAATAAAAGGACATATCTAAACTAAAGTAAAATACAGTAATCCAATAGTCAACATCAAATTAAATGGAGAGAAACTTAAAGCAATTCCACTAAAGTTGGGGACAGGACAGGACTGTCTGCTCTCTTTATATCTATTCAATATAGTTCTTGAAGTTATAGCTAGAGCAATAAGAGAGCTAAAGGAGATCCAAGGGATGCAAATTGGAAAGGAAGAAGTGAAAGTATCACTATTTGCAGATAATAAGATAATATACATGAACGACCCCCACAATACTACAAGGAAATTTCTATAACTGATAAATACCTTCAGCAAAGTGGCTGGATATGAAATAAACTAAAACACCAAAAAAGAGTAGCTCCTTTATACACAAAGGATAAATGAACTGAGAAAGAGATTAGGGAAGCAATACCCTTCATAATAGCCACAAATAATGTAAAATAATCTTGGTGTAACCTTAACCAAGAAAGTGAAAGACCTGTATGGCAGGAACTTCGGGTCTTTAAGAAATAAATTGAAGAGGATATCAAAAGATGGAAAGAGTTCTCCTTCTCATAGATTGATAAGATTAACATAGTAAAAATGGGCTTCTTATAAAAAGCAATCTACAGATTCAATCAATCCTCATTAAAATGCTAGCACAATTCTTTACAGAACTTGAAAAAGCAATAATCAACTTATTGTGAAACAAACAAACAAACAAAAAACAGGATAGCTTAAACAATCCTGTACAATAAAAAGAACTTCTGGAGGTATCATCATCCCTGATGGCAAGCTGTACTGCAGAACTGTAGTAATAAAAACTTCATTGTATTGGCATAAAAGCTGGCTGATCAATGGAACTGAATCAAAGACCCAGGTGTAAATACACATACCTATAGCCACCTGGTTTTAAAGAAGCCAGCAATATATAATGAAAAAAAAAAAAAGCATCTTCAGCAAAATAGTACTGGTCTCACTGGATGTCAGCATGTAGAAGAATGGAAATAGATCCATATGTTTCACCCTGCACAAAGCTCATGTCCAAGTGGAATCAAAGACCTCAACATAAAACTAGATACACTGAACCTGATAGAGGAGAAAGTGGGGAGGAGCCTTCCATACTTGGTATAGGAGACAACTTCCTGAATACAACACCAATTGTGCAGGCACTAAGTTCAAAATTAATAAATGGAACCTGATGAAACTGAAAAGATTCTACAAGCAAAGGACACTGTCAAAAGGTCAAAATGGCAGTCTATAGAATGGGAAAAGATATTCAGCAACCCCACATCTGGCAGAGGCTGATTTCCAAAATATATGAAGAATTCAAGAAACTAGTTATCAACAAACCAAATAATCCATTAAATAAATGGGACAGAGGATTACTTTTATTGTGCCCAAGAGGTTTTATTGTTTTGTGTTTCACTTTCGGTTAACTCCAAGATTTTAAAAAATTTCTTCTTTGACCCATTCATCATTCAATAATGTGTTGTTTAATCTCAGTGAGCTTATTTAATTACTGGTGATTCATTTGTTTTGTTTTTGTATTGTTTTAACCTTTATTGTATTATGGTAGACTGGATATATGGAGTTGTTTCTATTTTTCTTAATTTGTTAGTGCATGCGTGTGTGTGTGTGTGTGTGTGTGTGTGTGTATCCCAGTTTGTGGTCTATTTTAGAGGAACTGTTGTGGGTGGCTGAGTAAAATGCATATTTTTTGGTGTTTAGGCAAAATATTCTATAGATATTATTTAGATCGTGTGATTTATAATGTCATTTAATTCTGATTTTTTCTTTGTTTACCTTTTGTCCAGATGGCCTGCCTAATGCAGAAAATGGGACATTGAAATTGCAACTGAAGTAGAATGAATCTGTGTCTTTAAGATTTTTAGGCATTTTATGGAATTAGGTGAGACAGAGTAATATCCTCTTGTTTAATTATTCCCTTCATATCTTCTGCTTAACTTTAGTTTGAAGTCTGTTTTATCAAATATTAGGATAGCAGCACTAGATCCCTTCCTTGAACAATTTTCATCCTATTGTCTTGCAAGTTAAGGAGATTTTGTAGACAACAGAGAAAAATATTAGTTCATATTACCTTTATGAGCGCTACCTGATCATAGGCCATTAAAAGAAGGACTTCCTTAGTATAATTAGAGAGAAATATGACTGTGGATCACTTCATGCACATTGGTTATTTTTGGGTATCATGAATTTCCTGTATACTATTATTATTATTATTATTATTATTATTATTATTAGTGTTACTCAATTAAGAAAGTATAGATTGCATTGTACAGTGTTAAACTTCATCTTAATAATAAACTTGGATATTCATATTTACCAGACTTATATTTCCAAATTATATCAATTTTTTCGTAATAACTGTATTTATATTTTTAATACATTAGAAATATATGTTTTCTTTTTCCTTTTAACACAGGGCTTATTTTTATTTAAACACTATTGATTACAAGTAACCAGTAGAGCTGCACAGCCTCTCTGGACCATCTGAATTCAGTATCTGCATCTTAGTAACGATCTACACCATGACCCCAGACAGAATATAGCTACACATTTTAAAACAAGGCATAGATTCTCTTTACTTTATCATCAGTTCCTTTTTATTGTGTTTGTGAATTTCTAAGTCTGAATAATTTAATATTTATTACAATATGTTGCATACTTACATATCAATTATAAAATGAGTTAAATGCATAACTGAAAAGATAATTGACATTTTAAATAACAGAATGAATTCTAATTTAATTAAAAAAGGTAAAGCTATATTATTATTTAGGTTAAAAGTGGTTAATTAAGTCTTATTTCACCTTTGGTAGCAGTCACTGAGTTGAGTTTTAGAAAGTTTTAGAGATATGCTAGGAAATTTGCAAATCAAACATAACATTGCCATTTAAATACAAGAAAAATTACAATGTTCTAGAGAAATATTCTATTATAGTAAATCAGATGATCCAAATCGATTGAAATGAAAATCTATTGACAGAAAACTATTTTAGGAGTGAACAGCTGTTGAAGTCAGCTGTTACAATATAAATAAAACAAGCCAAACCATAAGAGTAGAATATTTGAAATTTTGAAATGTAATTATGCCATCTGGAAATAGACTAATCAGAAAATAGAGATTTGAAGAAAAGAAAACCATAAATAATTTACAAAACAGTAAGACAAATGTGTTATCTGTGCCCTACATCTCGCTACTCACTGTCCACAGAAACATTGTGCTGTGTCTATTTCTGTAATGATCTGTTTCTCCTTTACTCTTAATCTCTTTTAAACTCTTGTAGTTGGTGATTTGCTAACATGTACCTTTCATGAACACACTGGATTCTAATTTATAATCCAGGTTCAACATCTATAAATCAAGTCCTGAAACAAACTATGTACAGAAATTTTCTATGTGGACATCACAATGCTAGATTTTGTACAAGCTGTTCTTCTAGAACAAGGAGCTATGTGGAGGAGACAGGAGAACTGGAGAGTGGGAAACAGAGACAGAGACAGAAAGAAAGAGAAGGCTGTTACATACTCTTTTATACTAATTTCTAAAAGCTCTTCTTCATGTTTAAGCTCAAGAGTGCTGAGGAACGTGCCAAAAAACTAATAAAAGAGTCAGTACCATATATATTCACATGAATCAAGCAAAAATGAGACTATGACTTTAATGTTTTACTATCTCAGTGGATGTATTTTGTAACTTCCTAAGGCCTGACACATCACCTAGAGCAGCCATGCTACACAGTACACAAACTCTCCAATAACCATTGCATTCTTTGTGTAAATACCTGAGACCCATCCCTCAAGAGTGAGCTGACCCCTGACACTGCCTGAAGTCCTAGTAACCTAGGATAGAACCAAATATGACTGATGAAAAAAATGAGAACATAATGATGCCTAATGATATTCTGCTATACTCATAGATTGGTGCCTAGCCCAATAGTCATCAGAAAAGATTTATCCAGTAACTGAAGGAAACAGATGCAGAGAACATTAGGTGGAGCTTAGGGGATCCTGCTGAAGATGGGGAAGGACTATATAAGCCAGGAGAGTCAAGCACACCATAAGAAAACCCACAGAAGCAGCTAACCTGGGCTCATATGTGCTCACAGCATCTGAATTGACAGCAAGCGATCAGACCGGCCAAGGCCCTCTACTTATCTGTAACAGTTGTGTAGCTTGGTCTAATTATAAGATTCCTAACAGTGTGAGCAGGGGGTGTCCCTGAAGCTTTGGCTGGCTTTGGCAATCTAGTCTTTGTATTGTGCCCTTTTCCGAACAGAAACAGAGAAGAAGTAGATGAGGAGAGGATGGAGGGGAAACTGCAATCTAAGTAAAATAAATAAATAAATTTAATTAAAAAATAAAAAAATAAAAAACATGGATAGTTTTACAACATATATAACAGGGCACACTTTCATCAGCAGGGCATGATAATATTCAAGGAGACAGCCGGGCGGTGGTGGCGCACGCCTTTAATCCCAGCACTCGGGAGGCAGAGACAGGCGGATCTCTGTGAGTTCGAGGCCAGCCTGGGCTACCAAGTGAGTTCCAGGAAAAGGCAGAAAGCTACACAGAGAAACCCTGTCTCGAAAAACCAATATATATATATATATATTCAAGGAGACCCTTGCCATGATCTACTTCCATGCACCACATTATGCTGTTCCAAACATCTAGAACAAGTAATACCCACGAGGTTCTTTCTTCTGTCTTAAGCTTTGTGCTTTCTATCAGAAAGCCTTCTGCTATACAGTCATCTTACCTTTCAGGATTTTAGAAGCCAACATTAAATAATCATTTTCAGTGACCATTTAAGAGAGAAGAGGGATTCTATGAGCAAGGGGCATCAAGATCATGATGGGGAAAATTTGCAGAGACAACCAAACCAAACTAGTGGGAACTCATGAATTGTGGACCAATAGCTGTGAAGCCTCCATGGGACTGGACTAGGCCCTCTGCATTGGCAGGACAGTTGTGTAGCTTGACCTGCTAAAGGAGCACCCTGACAGTGGGATCAAGATCCATCCCTGCTGCGTGAGCAGGCTTTGTGGAGCCTAGTGCCAATGATGGGACACCTTGCGCAGCCTTGGAGAAGGGAGGAGGGTCTTGGACCTGCCTCAACTAAATGTACCAGGCTCTGATGAGTCCCCATGAGAGGCCTTGCCTTGGAGGAGGTAGAAATGGGGGGTGGGGTTGGGGGGAAGCCTGAGGGATGGGAGGAGGGAGGAGAGGGGGATCTGCGGTTGGTATGCAAAATGAATAGAAAATTTCTTAATAAAAAAGAAAAGAATTCTAGGAGCCAGGCAATGGTAGCACATGCCTTTAATACCAGCATTCAGGGGGCAGAAGCAGGCAGATCTCTGTGAGTTTCAGGCCAGCCTGGTCTACAGAGTGAATTCCAGGACGGCCAAAACTACGCAGAGAAACCCTGACTCTAAATAAATAAAATAAATAAATTAATAATAACAAAATAAATAAATAAGGATTCTAGAATGCCATGTCTCCCAGGACCAGAATCTTGACCTTGACTTGGGTCCAATTTTAGAGACCAGTAATTAAAATCTAATATTCTAGTTATTTATTTTATAGGCTGCTGTTTGTGGGAAGTGGTAGATCCTAGATGAAATGTCCTTCAAACCTTCTAATATAAGATGTTATTTACTACAGCAGCCATGAAGATCCAAACAGTATTTCAGGGAACATGATTTCCTTCTACGGTACCACAGTTAGCTTATCTAGCTTACAGGGGCAGGGGGAGGGGGAGGGAAGAGAATCCTTACCAGCTACTTTTGGTATAGTGGCTACTTGAGATTTTAAACTTATTCTAGAGAAATTCTTATTAATCATTTATCTAAGGACAGATGTCTCAAGACAAATACAGTTCACAAGGAACACTGAAAAGATCATAAAGAAAACTAACAGTGTCTCGGCTGTATTTTGAAGAGTGAGTACGCACTCGGCATTCTTGGTTTAAAATCAATAAAATCACGAATGTTTTAGAGGATGAATCCTGCATTCAGAAGCCTAAACCATTTGTTCCCCAGAAGATGGAATTTAAACTTGAGGTGTAGCTTACCATGTATTTATTTTATCTTCAGTTGGAACATATAACTTTACGCATTATATTATACAGTTCAGAATATAAGATGGACAAAAATTATTCCAGGAAGCAATTATGACATTAAATTAGAACATATTAATTACTTGTATGCTTGTGTAAATTTTGTTACTTACAATCTCCATGTAGCCAAAGCAAGAATAAAATGAATGCATTTTGGATAATACATTCTTTTCAAAGAACTTTCAAAACAATATAATTGTAAAGCATGGAATTACATGTTGCTTTCCAAATAGAAGCTCTGAGGCTGTCTGGCTTAGAATCTTTTGGCACTTTAATTTTGAAGATATACATACACAATATATTATTATAGATGAAAAAACTCTATCAGTTATCCAGCAGCTATGGTTATATTGTCAGGTAGCTGATTTCTCTGATTTGTGTACCACTTAATTTAAAAGGTTTATGTCAACAGATATAAATATGAATTTTGCAAGTATTCAAATATGCCTGTGTGTGTGTTTTAACTTGACAGATCACTACATATATTAGCACAATCTTACAGTAAACAATGTTTCAAAAATGAAAAGTTCAGGCATGCTTTATGCAGTGTATGTTTAAAAATGACCACTCCTTTTGACAGATTATGATTCTTTCAGCGGTATTGATTAAATGACTCATTGGTAATATTGTTAACACATCCAGCTTACTGGCATTGTAGTTATGTTAAATATATAATGTAAGAAAATAAAAATGGCAGTATACATATTTATATTCATGTTCCACAAAGGATTCTAGTGCTTTCTATTGAACAAGTAGGAGTTAAAATAGTATGTAATAATGGTTATATATGCACACATTTCATATAAATATAAAATAAGTGAAATTTTATAAATTACGTGAAGCAAAGAGGAAAAGAAAGAAAGAGCTAATGAAGATTTCTTCTTCAAGAGCTGTAAAAAATAAAAAGTGAGCTCTGCTTTCTCACGTGGGCTTCTGAACATGGCAGCCATTCTAAATACTCCATTTGTATAGAACAGATGAAGCTTGAGTGAACGAGTACTGTTGACATGAACACAGCCATGTCAAGGACCTCAGTGCCAGAGCATCATGGTGGAACCTGCACTGGGTCAGGGGAGGAGGATTGTCAAGGTCTTCCCTTGGTCTGAGTAGATATATGGACAGTGTGTGCAGAAAGTACCTATCAGAGATTTTTCCTTCTGGATGACAGCCGCCTGAGACTGCTCCCATAGAGACCCCTTACAGGTATTAACTAATCTGCTTCTTCCTGCTCCATGATGTATATAATAGATGCCAGGTTTGGAGGCTGTGGCTGCTCCATTACCATCAGAGAGCATGGCCCCCTTAATTCCAATATTTTTGTATGTTTGTCTGTTATTTTTTAATTCCCTGTTGCTCCAGTTGGGCAAATTCCAAAGCTGTGCACATCATGCAGTTGTTCATGAGTTAAGTTTAAAAGGTGTGTCCACTTTTGTAAACCTCATGAGCAACATGCTTCATGTAACTCTATGTAGTTTAAAAGGGTTTCTTACTTAGAATTCCCTACAGAAAGATAAGAACCATGCTATGAGCTCTTCCTGAAAATTAAAGTAGGGAAACAAACTGACCAGAAAGTCCTCATAATGGAAACTAATTCATGAAGCACTTCAGGGTAGTAGCAAAGGCCTGCCCTTCCTCAATGATCTACCTGAAAAACTCAAGCTGCCTAAAGGAATAATGGAATCCAGAGTAACAAGTAGAATTCATATTGTCTAATTTCAAGTTTGAGATTTGTATATGATTCAATATGTGAGGAAGCATAGAATCCTAGAAAATCTTCAAAAAATCTGGAAGGGCAAGGCTAGCAATGGAGCCAGAATGTGTTTGCTTGAGTGTATATAGTGTTGAGCTCTTTTTGCATGCCAGAGTTCTCTTAAGATTTAACAATTCCTATCTCACGTGGCTTTTGTAATGATAAGAGAGCTATTAATAGTTTGGGATAACAGCTTATTATGTTCCTGATAGCACCCTCCAAAAAAAACCCCAACAACCTGGTATAATATAATGAAAATATTTCGTAGGAAATGAAATAGGTATAGAATCCAGTTTAAATGGAAGACATGAAAGGGGCTTGTGAGGTGGCTTACAGAGTGAAAGAACACACTGCCATACCTGACCAACTGGATTTGATCCCAGGGCTACATGGTTGGTGGATGAGAACTGACTTCTGAAGGTTGTTCTCTGATGTCCACATTTGTGCCATATCAAACACATCCACATATGCACACCCACAAGCACTTAATAAATAAAGCAAAAACTTAATGAGATGCAAAAAGATTTTTCAATAGTATATCAAATCTAGTGTTGTTGATAGATGCTAGAGATACGGTTCACCTTAGCAACATGTTCACCTCTTTCCTCAGGACTGATTATTTTACTCAAAATCACAATGTTGGTTTCCACTCAATCAAATATGCTCTGCCTGTGTCATTGATGTAAAATGAAAATTTTCTGTCCATAATAGTCACTTTCATCCTGTGATAGAACCATAAATGCATAAATATGTTTATACATGTCAGCATTTACATACACATGGATCCCATGCTTTGAATCTCTTCTTCCAACATTGTCTTCAAATATCGATCAGTAAACCACAGACTAGTTCTCCTTGCTCTACTGCTGAAGGAAAATTATTTCACCTTTGCTTGTCATTAAGGTCCCTTTATTCTCTCTGTAATCATGTGAACTCATTAGTACAGGAACTGATTAGTCTAAACCATTCGCATCATAGCATATTTTATTTTAAAATATTAAAAATATCAAAATAATTTAAAACATTGATTTTTAAACTTGTTTCTCTTGTTATTTGAAAATGTCTTTTTAACACTGGTTGCCTAACTACATATGCACAAAGGCAAAGAAAATTAAGTAGAGAGAGAGATAAAAAGATTAAAGTGAAGTATTTTACTTACTCTGCATCAACCCTCTGATTGTTCTCCTATTCCACATTTAATCAGCCTTTAATGTCTATTTAATTAAAATATTTTCTCATGTATGAGGGCCTCTTTAAATTGCCTAGATTATGGGAATGAAGATATTTCACTGGCTTCATGAAAAAATGAAGAACAATACATCATTGCCCTTGAATATGTTTCCAGCTTATTCATGGTTGTTTGGAAATCATGCACACATGCTAGTCACCCCCTAAAAAAAACCAAACAGATGCATTTTTCAGTATTACTTTAAAACTGATTCCCCTTTGTATTTGAATTAATCACATGTACCTGCATAACATGATAACAAAACTCAGTGGTTTAAAACAGCAATGTTTAAAATTAAAATATAATTGTGTCATTTCTTTCTTTTCTTATCTCCCTTCAAGCCCTCCCATGTCGTCCTCTTACTCCCTCTCAAATGGCTGGCCTACTCCCATGGATCCTTTGTACTCCTTTCATTTTGTGGTTACTCCATACTATGTACTCATTCTGAAGATTTAGAGCTGGGAACTGCAGATGGGAGAGAACATTCCGTGTTTGACTTTTGGGGTGTGGGTTACTTCATTAAATACAGTCTTTTCTAGTTCCATGTGTTTACCTTCAAACTTATTATTCCATTTTTCTTGACATAATATTATATTATATATGTGTACCACATTTTTATTATCCAATTTGTCTGTTGTAGGGTGTTTAGGTTGTTCCCATTTCCTAGTTATCATGAACAGAACAGCAATTCACATAGCAGCCGTTCATTTTCATGGTGTTTCTGTGGACCAGGGAAGTAAGAACAGCTTTTGCTCATAGTCTTTCATGAGCTTCAGCCTTTACTCAAGCTGCTGTTCAGAGCTGAGGTCTCCTCGTGGCTCACGGGGAGAAGACTCACTTAAGTTCATTTGCTCCTGCCTTGTGTGCTCCTCTGTAAGCCAACTGTAGATCGTAGATCTTCACAGTACGGCAGCAAAATTTCTCCAGGTCAGAAAGGAGGGGAAAGTCACTTCCCTGCTGATCTCATAAGTAAGTCTCTAGAGGTTACTAAAATCAACCAACTTTCAACTCACACTCAAGAGGTAAGGAATCAAGTTCTAGCTCTCAAAGAATGAGCTTCTAAGAGTGGTGTACATTTTTATACAAGTACAGTGCATTTTCTGAAGGTTTTATATAGTTCATACTCTAGCTATTTATAAAAAAACTAATTGCAATGTGCATTCACTATTATAAGAGCCTACAAAAAAAACTTAAGTATCTTGCTTTTACGTATATAGTACTGCTAGCAAATAAGCTAACTTTACATTTAATGATGTTCTGACTATTTAATGAGCTTGTGCTGATTTATTCATTCATTCAATGTCCTTCTATATAAATATCTTGGACATTACATCTGCTCTCTTCACATATGCAAACATGCCAGATTCACTGCTCTCTTCCCATTTCACTTATGAAAACATTATTGCTTAAAGCAAAACATCATTTCTTTTCTTCACTTTTGTGGTACCGATGTTTTCATTATTTACTTTTTTAATCACATACCTCAGTAAATGTCTGCTCCCACTATAAGTACTAGTGACTGGTTGAATTGAAAATTAAAATATAAGTCTATCTTAGCTAAAATGAATGTGTTCCCAGAATACAGTGGGTGTCTGAAACCACAGAATAATGAATTCTGTACATATTACATTTTTGTACATATATAAGCATATGTATATATATATATATATATATATATATATATATATATATGTGTGTGTGTGTGTGTGTGTGTGTGTGTGTGTGTGTAAAGTAGAATTTTAAAGTGTACATAGGAAGATATAAGCACTACATAAAAATAAAATGAAACTGTTTTAGTAATATACTAAGGCCATGATAGTTGACCTAACCAAGTGGACAATGCTAAGGATGTGAATAATACAAACCAATGTGAACATGACAACAAGAGATTCCATAATAAACATGAGAAGTGCACAGTTTAAAACATACTAATTGTTTATTTATGGAATTTTCCACTTAATATTTTTGGCCTGTGTCTCATCTTGGGTAAGGAATTTACAAGCTTCAGTGAAGGAAACATTAGAGAAGTGAGTGCTAGAGTTGTGAAGCTGAGACACTACTTACCTGTTTCCTCCATCTTAGAAGGAATATTCCTGAACAATTTGCATCCAGACATCCATTTGAGCTAAATGCAGCCTGAGATACTATTTTTTTCTATAATTTGTTTTCTTTATTCTATGTGAAATTGCTTGATGTTCATAATAAATACATATGCATTCTTTTACACACACACACACACACACACACACACACACACACACATACACACAGACATACACTCACATAAACACTAAGCAGAAGTTTTAATATTCAGGCATTTGTTCTGTTGGTAAAATCTTAGACTGCTGTTAGTAGCTGTGCTGGTTTTGACACCAAAGCCTGCCTAATGTTCTTTTTAATGGTTGAGTAGGGCTAAAAGTGTTCACATCAATTTCCCTTTGCCACAAAATGATCTAGGTCACGACAAACCACAAGCCAAGTTACTAGACCATTACTAAACTACCATCACATAAGGATAAGTTAGTAAGTTTGACCTTTTAAACCGAACTGTGAAATGTTCTTTTGATTAAAGTCTACAACAGTCCCCAGAGATCTCCAGTGTTGAATGCTAGGGATTTAATACAACCCCGAGATCTTGGCAGATAAATGCACCTTTACTCATAAGCTTTCCAACTCACACACAGTTTTAAATGCCGTTCTCTATAGAATCACCATTCTGGGCTTAGTTTTATTTTGAAGGCAGTTACATTCTTTCCAAGGTGAAGACTCACGACCAGGGAAGCCAATTTAATGTAAGGAAGTAAAGGCTTCAGCCTTTCTTAGAAAACTAGCTCTTTAAGGATAAATACTCCAATTTATCTTTTCAAGCTAGATTTCTGACCAGTTTTGAATAGTTTTCTGATTTCTCTGTAAAGTGTTACTTTTGACTATGTTATTTTATATCTCATAGTCCAGTTAGGCTTTCAGAAATCTAATTATGCTACCTGGACCTAACATTTACTTCTAATCCTGCATGTGTTTATCCGCACACACATATACAGACACAATTATGCTTTTTGCTTTAGTGAAAACTTTGGAGATAGAGAAAATAAGCTCTATGGTCTTTTAACCATTTTATCTTGTGCAAAGACAATCCAAAAAGCAAATAAATGTGGTTCATTCTTTCTGACTTTGGAAACTGTGTCCCTAAATTTACTCTTCAGATTTTCAGACTTTAATAACAGTTTTTCAAAAGTTACAAAATCTTTTAGGAGCATTGATTAACATGCAGGTTATATTATATGCTATTTTTCTACATGTAGGCTGTTTTAATTCCCATGATAAATAAATAAATAAATAAATAAATAAATAAATAAATAAATAAATAAATAAATAAATTGATTTGGGGACCTGGAAAGATGGTGCAGCATTTAAAAGTACTCTTAAAATATATGCTGTTCCTGAGGACCATCATCCAATTTCCAGTACCTTGTGGAAGTTTATAAATGCTATAACTGCATTTCTAGGGAACCAACATGCTCACACAGACATATATGCAAGCAAAACACCAAAAATAAAACAGTACATTGAAAACTATAAGTGAGATCCATGAAGATGTTTATAAAGCAACAAAAACTAAAACAAACAATATTTTAAAAAATGTTTTGATTAAAGAAACTATTTAAATAAAAGCAGAGTTTATTAATGTATTTTATAAAATATATGTGATTTAATATAATTATGCCAAACAGCTATGGAATACAAATTGAGAATCTAAAATTCTGCCTGTAAATTTCTTAAAATAGCATTTATTATTTATAATTTAATGTATATATTGAATAAAGTTTACCAATTTATCCATGATTAAATTAATTAAGTATATATATATATATATATATATATATATATATATATATATATGAGAAAAATATTTTTGTTGACTGGTAAATTGTGGTAAACAGATAAATAAACAAACCCGACCTAGGCATCTATGTAAAATTTGCTCTTTGAGGGTGGAAGATGGTCTGATAGAATCTATTCCACTAAGTTAGGTCCAAAGCATTGGCTTCTTTATTGCAAACACCATGGAAAAATATTACTTTTAAATGTTATTTGAAGTCATTTAAAGGATAATTTTATAATCGCTAAGTTACATTATTTGGAGAATTCTATAACATACTTCTTTTAATTGATGATGAATACATGGATAGCTGACTGTAATATAACTATATGTTGTCTAGTTTATGTTTGTCTGGAATCTTCCCATTGGCATAAAAACAGACACATGGATTAATAGAATAGAATTGAAGACCCTGACATCAATCCAAACACCTAGGAACATCTGAGTTTTGACAAAGAAGCTGAAATTATACAATGGAAAAAAAAGAAAGAATCTTCAACAAACGTGCCAGCATAACTGGATGTTGACATGTTGAAGAATGCAAATAGATCCATGTCTATGGCTATGCACAAATCTCAAGTCCAAACGGATCAAAGACCTGAACGTAAGTCCAGTTGTATTCAACCTGATAGAAGAGAAAGTGAGAAATAGCCAGCCTTGAATGCATTGGCACAGGAGCCCACTTCTTAAATACAACACCAGTAGTACAGACACTAAGAGCAATTAATAAATGGGACTTCTTGAAACAGAGACGCTTCTGTAAGGCAAAGGACATGATCAATAAGACAAAATGGCAACCTATAAAATGCAAAAAGATCTTTACCAACCCCACATTTGACAGAGGGCTGACTTCCAAAATATAGAAAGAACTCAAGAAACTAGATATCAAAATGCCAAATAATCCAATTAAAAAATGTACTACAGATCAAAACAGAGAATTCTCAACAGAAGAATTTCAAATGGCCAAAAGACATTTAAGGAATTGCTCAACATCCTTAGCCATCATGGAAATGCAAATCAAAACAACCTATCAGAATGGCTAAGATCAAAAACACTGATGACAGCTGATGTTAGAATGTGGAGTAAGGGGAACTCCTCCATTGCTGGTAAGAGTGTTATCTTGTACAGTCACTCTGAAAATCAGTATGGTGGTTTCTCAGAAAATTGGAAATCAATCTACCTCAAGACCCAGCAATACTACTCTTGGGCATATACCCAAAAGATGATCAAACATACCACAAGGACATTTGCACAACTATGTGCACAGTAACAGTATTACTAACAGCCAGAACCTGGAAACAACCTAGATGCCCCTCAACTGAAGAGTGGATAAAGAAAATGTGGTACATTTATACAATGGGTATTAACTTCTCAGCCTTGATGCCAGGGGGAGGGGCTTGGACCTGCTCCAACTTGGTTTGCCAGCCTGTGTTGACTCTTCAAGGGAGGCCTCACCCTTATGAGGAGTAGATGGGGGAGAGAACTTGAGGGGGGCTGGAGAATCGGAAGGAGGGGAAACTGTGGTTGGTATGTAAAATGAAAGTTTTTTTAAATAAATAAATAAAACCCACTTGCCACAGATTCATCCTTCCACACATACCCAATTTTATGTTCCTTCTTTTTCAAGCACACTGAGTAAACTTTGTGCTATCCACATACTCTTGATTTGCATCCTTCACTGGAATCAGGTCTACCCATCAAGGCCTACTTTCAATACAGAAAATAGATTTTACATCTCTCAGCATCTATCAACTGCCAATAATTTCTCAACTAGAGATGGTACTTCATGTCTTATTCATATTTTATCAACTGACATTAACTTATATGTGCAACTCTGTTAATGTATGCCAAAGATTCAGCTGTAACACTCTGGGTTTGAAAAGATTTAGTAAGAAAACTTTACCATCTTGACTTCAGAGAGCTAACATCACATGTAATGATCACATGCACATATGAAATTATAAATTCAAATACAATGTGTAACTTTGTAAGCCAAATATCCCTGCTAGAGAGTCTTAAAGTTTAAGATTTGGAAGAGACTTGAGATTTCCATTTCAAATAGAAAGGCTTCAATACAGTCATAAATATATGTTTGAGATTTAATTTCAACTGATGGGGAGTGATGGTTGCACTCACTGTTCATCTCCCCTTCACTGCAGGTACCCCTATCTCCTTATCTTTTTGTGACAGGTTTTTGCTATATAGTCTAAGAGCTCCTTGAAGTTATGATCCTATAGCTTTGGTCACTCAAGTGCTGAGACAAAAGACATGTGCCATCACAACATCTGAAGTTTTAATGTTTTGATGTATGTAAGTGAACGTATGTGCTTGTAAGGGTGCATGTGTACATGTGCATGTGTACATGTGTACTAGAAGCTGATTATTGGGTGTCTCCTCTATTACTCTCCATCCTTGCTTTTGAGGCAGTATAGCACACTAAACCTGAAGTTCATTGCACAACTAAGCTAAATGGACAATAAACTTCAGAGATTTGCCTGTCCATCTTGACAACATTGGGGTTATAGGCATGTGTCACCATGTATTGTTTTTTTATGTGAGTTCTGGTGATCCAAACTCAGATCCTTATGTTTCTATGACAGGAATTTCTTTCTCAAATATCTCCCAACACCTCATGTTGTATTCATAACATCTCTTTAATTCTTAAAAAACAAAACCAAAAAGTAAACAAACAAAGAATAAAAAATGCCTTCTTCTACTCAAGACATAGTTGCAGTTTCCATTTTCTTATTATTGATTAATGTAACCATGGCTACTGATTTGTTCTAAGATATCAGAAGAATATGAAGAATCTCCGAAAGGCATCCTTTTACTTATGTTAATTATTCAAAGGACACACAGGAGGAAAAGTAGCAGACATTGAGCTGTGTTCATTTCCTGGAAATGTTTGTCAATAGCTTCCAACAAAAAGGATATGCTTAAAAAGTGAGGTCTTACCTCAAGTATGCTAAAAGCAAATGAAAAGAATAATGTTGAGTAATTGATGCTTAATATGCCATATTTGAATAGCTAAAATAGTACTACTAATGATTAAGAAAACCAACAACTTTTCTCACTGATTAACTGATGGATTTGTACCTTTACACCACTGTATTTACTAAAGCAAAGTTTATTTTATGCAATGAAGAGTGGAATGTATGAGCCAAAGCAGATCAATTTTCCTCACTTATTACTCAGGAAAAGTGTATAATAGGAGTGTAGACTACAAGCCAGGCTTAGCTGCATAGACTATAATCCCAGAACTGAGGATGTATGTAGGAGGATTGCCATAAGTTTGTGGCAAGCTTGGTCTATATTGTAAGTACAAAGCCAGCTATGACTGTGTATCAAAACTAATGTTTCACCCACAAACCTATATAATATCACATATTAGATGTTAAAATAGTCTCACATGTAAACACCTGAAAATGAAAAAGAACTACAGAACCTGAAAATTGATAGTTTACAGATTTTAAGTATATTATGATGGAGATGCTAAACATAGTATTTGCTTGATATTTTTGAATGTAAAATAGAGGATACCAAACTGGAGAAGGAAGGTCTGAAATATAGCAAGTAACACAAACCAGGATCTTATGTGAGACTTTTTAAGAGGTGTTGTAGAATATTATTCTAAAGTGTGTTACTTTTATTTATGATGCAGTCGTTTAACTCTGTGAAGCTGTGTTACTCTGTCTGTCTAAAACAACTGATGGTCTAAGAAAGAGCAAAACAGTCAATAACGAGGAAGGGCTGGCGGAATAAATAGAAGGAGAAATCTGGGAGGAAAAGAAGAAAGCAAGAGAACAAGGAGAGGAGGATGCTAGGGGCCAGCCACACAGCCACACAACCAGCCATGGAGTAAGATTTAAAGTGAGATTCCAGAAGTAAGAAAAGGAGGAAGCTCAGAGGCAAAAGGAATATGGGAGTAATTTACAGAAAGATGGCTAGAAACAAGCCAAGCTAAGGCCAGGCATTTATAGTTAAGAATAAGCCACTGTGCGTGATTTATTTGGTAGCTGGGTAGCGGGCCCCCAAAGATAAAATAGGAAAATCAACCAACAACATTTTGGTGTTCCAATGTGGGCCTTAGAAAGTTGAAGAACAAAGAATCTATACCATATTAACTAGTGAATTCTAGAAGTGGTTGTGTGATAAAGCACATGATGGGAATAATATGTTGACAACATTTAGTTGCACTCTGTCCATCTATTAGTTGTACAGTTGTGTATTGGTAGAAAATCTTGTTTTTATATGTGGGAAGTTTCATAACCCAACTTTGAATTCATATCTTCCTCATTCCTAAAGAAAAAAAAGGATGCAGCCTCTTTCTGCTGTCACCCTCAATGCTTTTCTGCACCTGGGATCTGCTGTGGGATGTCTTTCTGTGTGCTGTGAATGTGTGTGGCTCCCATTGCATTATAAATAAAGCTGTTTTGGCCTATGGCAAGAAAGCTTACAGCCAGGTTGGAAATCCAAGCAGAGATACAGAGAGAAGGGCAGAGTTGGGAGAGACATCAGCCTGCCCATCACCAAAGGAGTGACAAGATGCCAGCAGACCAGTAACACCATGGCCATGTGGCAACATATAGATTAATAGGATTCGGTTAATTTAAGATGAAAGAGCTATCTATCAAGAAGCTAAAGCCATATGCCATACAGTTTGAAATTAATATAAGCCTCTGAGTGATTATTTTATAAGCAGCTACAGGTTCGTGGGTGGGAGAGCTTCGTCCAGACCACAGGGCTTGGCAGGACCAGAGAAACCTCTGGCTGTAGAGATCAGGTGTGAAAGAACTACATAAGCTGAAGCAAGCTATGTTCCACAGAACACAAATTTGGTGGAAACACCTCTAGACTTCAGACAATGCTTAGCTACTAGACTCAATTTTCAAAGACATTGTGTTTTCTTGTTTTCCATTTCTTATAAAACAGGAATAGAGACTAGGAATCTAGCACTTGTCATACAACTCTGACGACCTAAGTTCAATTCTCAGAATCAAGCACATGCGTGCATACACACACACACACACACACACACACACACACACACACACACACATACACACACGGGATTTGTTGATAATTGCTTATTTTCCTAGCACAGGAGAGGTGAGGACAGGCAGATCCTCAGTACTTACTGGCCAGCTAGTGTAGCCTAACATGTGAGCTCCAGGTCAGTAAGAGACCCTGTTTCAAGCCGGGCGGTGGTGGCGCACACCTTTAATCCCAGCACTGATGAGGTAGAGCCAGGAGGATCTCTGTGAGTTTGAGGCCAGGCTAGTCTACAGAGTGAGTTTCAGGAAAGGCTCCAAAGCTACACAAAGAAACCTTGTCTCGAAAAACCAAAAAAAAAAAAAGAAAAGACTCTGTTTCAAGAAGACAAGACAGATAGGACTGTTGAGGAAATACACAAGGTCTCCTCCACCTTTGAGAGAACATGATGAAAATCCACATTCTCACACATTTGCATACACATGTTTGAGCACTAACACATATACAAGTAAACACTCATGTATGCTCACACACAGAAAGTATTCCTAGAATTTATTCAGAGTATGATTTAATCTACAAGCTCTGTGACTGCTTTCCTTAAGTAGAGATATGGACAATTTACCACTATAGAAGAATAAAAAGAGTTGAGGGGAAAAGACATTGAAGATGTTCACAAGAGTGAGTGTGGAAAGACTACATTTGAAAGTTATTAAGGATGTTTCCTATGTTGCACAAATATTAAAGGGGTCAGAAAGAAAAAAGATCTAGTTTTAAGATGGGAAAAGTTAGCAGACTGCGCAATTCTCGCTTGATATTCCTATGATCAGCAAAGTAGAAATCAAGGTACTCAGCTTGAACAAAACTAAGGTGGAATTTTGAGCTCAGGAGAAAGGTCAAAACTTTGCTGTGTGTGAAGTAATCTATTAAATCAATAGGACAAAAGCACAAAGGTTGCAAAAGATGAATGGAGAGACAGATGAAGTTCGCCAGGAACCACTTGTCATGGGTCAGGTCCAAGATGCTTAGTAATCTTCATTGGTAAATTACAACACAGTGTAGAGGTGGGATGGCTGACCCTGTGCATTTGCAATGTGGAAGGGTTAGGAAAGGTGGTTTGTATTTAAAAACAGAGAAGATCTTGGTTAATGGCCGGGTGTAGCATTGGTTATATTTTTGTCTTTAACAATGGGGAGGAACAAGGTTCTCTGTTTGGGTTAATTAAGAGAGTAACATAGGCAAAAACAATAACAAATTTGAATACCTGTCAGGGGATCATGGCAAAAATGCAAAAGGATTCTCTAGTTGAATACTTTGCTTTCTTCCACAGTATTCTCATTGATGGCATCACTGTGAGACTTATAGGCACAACTAGTCTCATTTATTTCAGTTCTCATGAATTACAGTCTCATTTATTTCAGTTCTCATGAATTACAACTTTTTACAACACTGGTCATTTTTATTATATAATTTTTATTTTATTCAGAACATAAAACTTTTAGTTCTTTAATTCTCTATGATTTAAAAGTGGAAATATGAACTACATATATTGTATTTAATCACTATAAAAGCAGCCAGATGTGGCAGAATAAGTGGTATTTTTATGAATTTTCTGACTAATAAAACAGATTTTTCAGAGGAGTCTTTGTCCAAAAAACATGGTAGAGAGCTTCCAAAATCAAAATCCTACAGTTATAATATTAATTAAAGAATGTAAATGACATTTATAAGTTTGAATCTCTTTGGGGATGAAAACTATATGCCAAATACTATTTTTCCCCACTGTTGTTACTGTTTTCTGGTCCTGGAGACTGAACCCAGAGGGCCTGAAGGTTGCTAGGAAAATACACTACAACTGATACAAAACTTTAAAACTTTCTTATCAGTTAAATTTGTTCTTTGATAATTTCATGCATGTATTCAATAAATTCTGATTACTCTTACCTACAAATACATTTTATCTTACTCCCAAACCTTTTACTCTGTCAGCCCTACAAAGCCTTTCTTGCTTCTTTGCCTTTTGATTTGTTTTGTGACCCTCCTGAGCTTATCATCATCATCTGTATGACCACGGCTTTGAAACTCCTAGGTACACTACTGAAGACAATGAGTCCTCCTTCTCCTCTACCCCATCTCCACATGTATTAAGAATTAAGTTGCCAAGATTAGCATTCAGCTACAGTTTGGGAGTTTCTGTCTAACTTCCCTAGTGGAATCACAAGTGTGTGCCACCATGCCCAGCTTATTGAATATTATAATCCAACTAATTGCATTCATTAATTCTTTCATTCACATAATATTTTGAACTATTTAAATTATTTTAAAATGCCACATATGTTGGTGCACACCTGTCCTCTCAGCTTTCAGGAGGCAGAAGCAGGAAGATCACTGCAGGTTCGAAGTAAGTCTGGTCTGCATACTGAGTTATGGGCCAGCCAGGATCACATAGTAAGAACCTATCCCAAATCAAACAAAAATATTTTAGTGTATACAATTTTCTTTTTAATCTCTCTTAACTCTGAGAAAATAAGAGGTTCCTTACAAACCCATCTCTGTCACGTATTTTATCATGGTATATCCTGACTAACAAATTCAAGACCAAATCCATATGTTTTCTCTTTACATTCATTAGTAAAACCTCAACCTCAGTTCAGACACTCTTTTCCTGTGCTCATTCCTGAGGATGAATTGCAATGTGTTGAAGATGTATTACTGTGCCATCACACACCTACATTTGTAGTTTTCTTTTAAGTTAGGAGACTTGAATAGTGATTTATAAGCTCTGAAAAGTGACAAAAACTAACTGTATTCAATTCTTTTGCCTTATGTAGTTCCAAATTGCTTCTTCCCTGTTTCTTTAATCAGAGCAGCACAGTCAAGACTCAGGTCATTTCTCAGAGAACTTATTTAGGTCATATTCACTCATCTCTTCAGATCATTAGCAATACTGATTTTGCTCATGGTAACGAACGGGTATTTCTCCTGCACTGTATTTTAAGCACTGCCCCACTTCTGCACTATTCTTAGCGAGTCACACTTTGCGAAAGGCTCACCGCCAGCCTGAACACAGATACTCTTGCTGACAAACCAGACTTGCTATGTGTTTGTTTTATTCTGGCCCCAAAATATTTAGATAAGTAACATTTTGCCATTATGTGTTTATTTCCTTTCAGGCTAAGTATGTCTAAAACTTTCTTTCAAAAATGTTCAATGGCTTTAAACATGAAAAAGAAAGAAAAGTAAAATAAATATGTCTAGATAGGATTGTCTTCAACTGAGCAATTAATTTTCTCTGCAGACACCTTGGAACTCTGTCTCTTACAGTAACCATTAAAGAGCATCAGTGCAGCTAAACAGATCACCTTTTAAAGACAACATGTCTGAGTCCTAATCCCAAATGAGCCTCTTCCTCTGGAAATAATGTCTCAAAAATCGGTAAGCTTACAGGTGGAATGCCTCCGAGTCCCACACCCTCCTATTTTCCATGCCTCAACCTCAAACTTGGACGGAGACTTCCCACTCTACCAGTCCACACAGACTGCTAGAAGTAGAGGTGGGCTCCCCTCCTGCCAAACTCCCATCTCTCCTATTCACTCAGCGTCTGCTCACCTATTCACAGTCCCATACTCTCCTAATAGCCATATCCCAGCCCCCAACTGGGGCAGAGACTCCCTCTTCTACCAGAGACTATGGAGACTACTACAGTTTTCCACCGACCCTATTTTTAGTCCAGTACCATCCTAGTGTCCCTGACCCATCCTTAAACTGGGATAGAGACTTCCTGCTCTACCAGAGAACATATGGGCTTCTCAAAGTCCAGATGGGATGCCATCCCACCAAATTCTTCCAGTCTCCCATTCTCTTGGCATCTGCCTACGCCAAGGACAAAACACCCACCCAACAAAAACAAACTCAGAAATCAGCACCTAGACCTATAATCAACATAAAACCAGATTCCTAGAGACCAGTATAAGAACACAATTAACAACAGCCATGACAATATGTTACCACCAGAAACCAGCTATCTTATTATAACAAGCACTGAATATTTCAACACAGCAGAAGTACAAGAAAAAGACTTTAGACCCAACTTTACGAAAATGACTGAGGTCCTTAAAGAAGACCTGAATAATTTCCTAGGAAAAGATCACACCAAAGAATAATAGGAATAGAAGAAGGAGGAGATGTGATGATATTTTATTTGTGCTGAAATGTGGTGATATTATTTTGTGTTTTAATAAAGCTTGCCTGGGAAAAAGCCAGGCCATTTTAAGTAAACAAGGAGCCAGGCAGCACACGCTCTTAATGTGATCACTTAGCAGGCAGGGTCTCTGCATGTTCAAGGCCAAAGTAGGGAACAGAGCCAAGCATGGTAATACACGCCTTTAATCCCAGTACCAATCATAGGGATCTGGAGGTCTGTACAGACAGACAGTGACAAGGAAGTGAGGTAGCTTGGCTAAGATAGCCAATGAGAGGGCAGAATAGTAAGGCAATAAAGGTATGGGTAAGACTGGAAGTAGCTTACATGTGGAAGCTGCAGAGTTGGAGAGGTAAGGTTGGCTGGTGACTTTCCCTATTTCCCTGATCTCTAAGGATTTCACCCCTCTATTTGGCTCCATGTTTTTTATTTAATAAGACTATTTAGAAATTCATCTACAAGGAGATTCCCAATTTAAAGGCCCAAAAACTATTTTGAACAAAATCATAGAAGAAAATTTTCCTAAGCTAAAGAAAAACATGCCTATATACATACAAGAAGCTTATGGAACATCAAATAGATTGGACCAGATAAGAAAGGCCACACACCACATAATTATCAAAACACTAAGCATATGGAACCAAGAAAGAATATTAAAATCTGCAAGGGAAAAAGATCACATAACAGAAAAGTGCAGACCTATTAGAATTACACCCAACTTCTCAATGGAGAATCTAAAAGCTAGCAGGGCCTAGAAAGATGTCCTGCAGACTCTAAGAGATCACAGATATGAGGCCAGACTAATAAACCCAGCAAAATTTTCAATGACACAAGATAGAGAAAACATGATATTTGATGATAAAATCAAATTTGAGCAATATCTGTCCAAAAATTAAGCCTTATAGAAGTTAGTAGAAAGAAAACACCAATGGAAAGAGTTAACCATACCCAAGAAAGCACAGGAAATAAATTTCACACCAGCAAAATCCAAAGAAGAGAAACCTCTCTCTCTCTCTCTCTCTCTCTCTCTCTCTCTCTATCTATCTATCTATCTCTCATACATACACATGCACACACACACTATTATCAACAACAATATAAAAAAGAGGAATTAACAATTATTGGTTATTGATATCTGTCAGTATCAATGGACCCAATTCCCTAATAAGAAGACACAATCTAACAGAGTAGATTTGAAAACAGAATCCACCCTTCCTCAACATCAAGATAGACATTGTCTCAGAGTAAAGGGCTAGCAAAAGATTTCTCAAGAAAATAGACCAAAGAAACAAGCTGATTTAGCCAGTCTATTGTCTAACAAAATAGACAATAGACAGAAATTTATCAAGGGATGATGGGGAAAGGCACTTCATATTTATCATAGTAAAATTCCACCAAAATAATATTTCAATTCTTAACATTTATGCCCCAAACAAAAAGGTATCCGCCAGTACTCGGGAGGCAGAGACAGGCGGATCTCTGTGAGTTCGAGGTCAGCCTGGGCTACCAAGTGAGTTCCAGGAAAGGCGCAAAGCTACACAGAGAAACCCTGTCTCGAAAAACCAAAAAAAAACAAAAAAAAAAAAAAGGTATCCATGTTTGTAAAGGAAAAAAATATTAAAGCTTAAATTACACACTAATGCTCAAACATTGATAGTAGAAAACTTTAATACCCCACTCTTACAAACAGACAGATCATCAAGACAAAAACTAAGCAAAGAAATACTGGAGGTGATAGATATTATAAACCAAATGGGCCTAGATTATCTATATAACATTTTACCCCTCAAATTATTTCACAAAAGTAGAAAGAGAAGGGAACATTGCCAAATTCATTTTATGAAGCCACAGTGACCCTGATATCCAAACCACATAAATACTCAACAAAAAAGAGATTTATAAATCAGTTTTCTTCTTGAGCATAGATGTAAAAATACCCAATAAAATAATCAAAATCCAAATCAAAGAATACATCAAAAAAGATCATCCACCAGGACCAAGTAGGCATCATCCAGAGATTCAGGAATGGTTCAACATATTAAAATTGGTCACTGTAATCCACCATATAAATGAACTGAAACAAACAAACAAACAAACAAAAAAACCCACATGATCTTCTCACTGGATACTGAAAAGTCCTTTGACAAAAATCCAACACTCCTTCATGGTAAAAATCTTTGAGAGAATGGGATACAAGGAACATGCCTAAACATAATAAAGGCAATATAGAGAAAGCCAATAGCCAGAATTAAATTAAATAGACAGAAAGTTAAAGCAATTCCACTAAAATCAGGGACAAGGCAAGGTTGTCCACTCTCTCCATATCTATTCAACATAGTACTTTAAGTTCTAGCTAGAGCAATACCACAACTAAAAGAGATCAAGGGGAAACAAATTAGAAAGGAAATAGTCAAAGTACCATTATTTGCAGATGATATAATAGTATACATAAGCGAATCCCAAAATTTTACCAGGAAATTCCTACAGCTGACAAACATTTTCAGTGAAGTGGCTGGATACAAAGTAAGTTCAAAAAAACCAAAAACAAAAAACCAGCCCTCTGTAGATGTAACCAACCGTCTTATTAAATAAGAAACACAGAACCAATGTAAAGAAGAAAGCCAAGAGATCAGAGCTAAGAGCCTTACCCTGCAGCTAGCCTCTTCAGCCAAGAGACCTCTCTGAAAAAGAGAGCTACTTCCTGTGTGTTTGTCTTTATATAGTCCTTCTGTTCTGCCTTCTCATTGGTGGTAAACCCAAACACATGACTGCCTCATCACTGCCTGTCTGCAGAGACTTCCAGGTCTTCTATGGTTGGTATTGAGATTAAAGGCATGTGTCTCCAATGCTGGCTGTATCCCTGAACACACAGAGATCTACCTAGCTCTGCCTACCAAGTGCTGGGATTAAAGGCGTGCACCACCACTGCCCAGCTTTTGCTATGACTCTAATAGCTCTGACCCCCGGGCAACTTTATTTATTAACATACAATTAAAATCACATTTCAGTACAAATAAAATACCACCATAGCCCTCCTATACACAAATGATAAACAGGCTGAGAATGAAATTAGGGAAACAACACCCTTCACAATTGCCACAAATAATGTAAAATATCTCAGGGTAACTCTCACCAAGCAAGTGAAAGACGTGTATTACAAGAACTTCAAGTCTTTTGTGGCTCTGTTTCCTCCTTGGAATCACTGGCTACCTTGGTCCACAAGGGTGGAGAGAGTAGAAGCAGGCAAGGAACAAGATTAGGATGGCTGTGTGTGTGTGAAAAAGAGGGCCCTTGGGATACAAACTTCCGAGAATGAGCTCAACTTTATTCCAGGGTATAAAGAATATACAGGATTCGAGAGCCAGGAGACAAACCCTAATTTGCATTAAGTGGCACAGACCTATCATAAGGCTCCTAGCACAAGTCTTAGTTATCAGATGTGCAGCAAGGAAGCCTACTAGCAGGAATCTGTGCTAAGGGTCAAGGAAAAATAAGTCAGGCATCTGGTTTAGAGACAACTTTCACATAAGGTCAGTCTTAAAAGTCCAAGGGTATTCTCCAGATAAGGGCAGGTAGAGAGCAGGAAATTTTGCTGGGGAGGGAGAGAATCTCCATGTTGCCTAGCTTTTGGAAAAAGCTGCCAAGCCATGATAGACTGCAAACCCTAACCAGCTAGCAATGCCATCCAACAGTCTTTGAAAAAAGAAATAGAAGATATCAGAAGATGAAAATTTTTTCCATGTTCATTGATTGGTAGGATCAACATAGGAAAAATGGCCATTCTACCAAAAGCAATTTACATATTCATTGCAATCCCCATCAAAATTCCAATTGAATTCTTTATAAACCTTCAAAGTACAATATTCAACTTTATGTGAAAAACCAAAAAATCCAGGATAGCTAAAACTATCCTATAAAATAAGAGAATATCAGGAGATATTACCATTCCTGATTTCAAGCTGTACAACAGCGTTCTAGTCATAAAAATCTCATGGTATTGGCAACCAAACAAAAAAATCCTAAACAGACAAATTGGTCAACGGAATCCAATCAAGATCCAGATATGAATTCACACACCTATGGCAAGCTGATTTTTGATAAAGGAGCCAGAAATACACAATGGGAAAAAGAAAGTATCTTCAATAAATGGAGCTGGTCCAACTGATGTCTGCGTGTAGAAGAACGCAAGCAGATCAATATTTATCACCTTGCACAAAACTCAAATCCAAGTAGATCAAAGACCTCAACATAAAACAGATACACTGAACTTGATAGAAGAGAAAGTGGGGAACAGCCTTGAATGTATTGCCACAGGAGACAACTTCCTGAATAGAACACCTGTAACACAGACACTAAGATCAGCAATCAATACATGAGTCCTCATGAAATGGAGAAACTTCTGTAAGGCAAAGGATACCATTAATAGAACAAAACAGAAATGCAGAGAATGGGAAAAGATTTTTCACCAACTCCACATCTGACAAAGGGCTAATATCCTAAGTGTATAAAGAACTCTAGAAAATATAAAGAAAACAAATAATCCTATTAAAAAAGTAGGTTACAGATCTAAACAGAATTCTCAACAGAAGAAACTAAAATGTCTCAGAAATACTTAAAGAAATTTTCAACATCCTTAGCCATCAGAGAAATGCAAATCAAAATGACTTTGAGAGTCCATCTTACACCCCTCAGAATGGCTAAGAGCAATAACACAAGTGACAACTCATGCAGGTGGCATGTGTAGGAAGGGAAACACTCTTGCCTTGGTGGTGGGAATGAAAACTTGTACAAATATGAGAATCAATGTGGCAATTCCTCAGAAAACTGGGAATCAATCTACCTCAAGACCCAGCTGTACCACTCTTGGGCATATAACTAAAGTACACTCCATCCTACCACTTGCTCAATTCTGTTCATAGCAGCTTTATTCATAATATCTAGCAATTAGAAGCAGCCCAGATGACCCTCAACTGAAGAATGCATGAAGAAAATAGGGTACATTATTCACAGATTACTTAGCTTTATTTTTCCTAATGACATTTTGAAATTTGCAGGGAAATGGATGGAACCAGAAAAAAATCATCCTGAGTGAGGTAACCCAGACTCAGAAAGACAAACATGTACTCACTTATAAGTGGATATTAGCTGTCACATCAATGAAAATCATGCTGCACTCTATAGATTCAGAAAGGCTAAGTAACAAGGAAGTCTCTAAGGGGGATGCATGGATATCTATGGGAATGGGAAATAGATTAGCTTTTGCAGATGGAATTGGTGTGGGTGGGGATGGGAACAGGAGGGATTGGGAAGGAGGTGGATAGAGAGAGAGGGCTGGAAGAGACTAGAATTGGAGGGAATTTGTGGTGTAATGTGGAAAGCTAGTCCAGTACAAACTCTCAGGATTCTACTAGGGTGGTTCTAATGAGGACTCTTAGTAATGGAGGATGCAGAGCTTGAACTGGCCAACCTCTGTAACTAAGCAAGGCTTCCAGAGGTGGGACTGGGACACCAACCCAGCTACACAACCTTGGACCTATAATGTATCCTGCTTTCAATATTTGCTGAGGCAATGAAGGCTCAGAACTTGTGGGAGCCCACACAGCCTGGATGACCAGGAATTGGAAGCTGGATAGCCTAAAGACATATGACAAAAATAATTTAATAAAATGATTCCTAATGATATGTTTATATACTCATAGCCCAATCATTATCAAGGATGCTACTGCTAGTGCTGATAGGAACAGATGCAGAGACCCACAGCCAAATATTAGGTGGAAAGAGAGCCCAAACTTAAGATCCCCATCATACCTCCTTATCTTGCAGCTTGAGGAATCCTATGGAAGAGGGGGAAGAAAGATTATAGGAGTCAGAGGGGTTGAGGATACCACAAGAATGTGGCCCCCCTAATCAAATAAGCAGGGCTCAAAGGGACCCAAAGAGATGGAAGTGACAGTCACAGAGACTGCACGGGCCTGCACTAGGTCCTCTGCATATACAATATGGTTGGTTGTTAGCTTGACATTTTGATGAGAAGCACTGCAATGGGAGCCAGGGGGTCTTTGGCTCTTTCCTTTGATCTTGGCACCCATTCCTCCTGCTGTGTTACCCTTCCCAGCCTTAATGAGGGCTTTGTGTGGAGTCTTGCTGTATCTTGTCATGCTGTGTTTAGTGGATGTTCCTGGGAAACCTGCTCTTTTCTAGGGGTAGGCAGAGGAGGTCTGGATCTGAGGGAGAGGGGACATGAGGTATGGGGGGAAGTGGAGAGATGGAGAGGAAACTGCAGTAAGGATGTATTGGAAACAAAAAAATTTAAAATTTAAAATTAACATTGAAAAAATCCATAAACTTAATTTTCTCAAATAAGAAAGAAAATATAAAAAAATAGTTGCATGTGCCCAAATACATTTTTATTTATTTTGTATTTTTGTGTTGAGTAAGTACCTTGAATGTACACAGAATATAAAATATATACAATAAAATATTAAGACTAAATGCTTGAAATATGATTTTGAACCTGTATGTTCAGCTAACTCATTCTTCATTAATTTTCTGTGGTACACACCAACTACCTCAACTTAAAAGTTTTGAATAAAGTTTAGCTGTTGGCTCAGACTTTCCTCAGGTGAAGAGTCTGGCCATTGCACATTTTTGGTGTTACTTAATATCCCAGAAATACAATCAAGGAGTTGACTAGACTGGGGGCCCATTTCAATACTTCAGTAAGGGCATATGTGATTTTATAAATTCTTTGGAGTTTTCATGGAGTTCATAACCCTGTGGCTATGGACGTTATGACAGCTAATTTCCTGAACTCTTTTCAGGGAGAGAGAGTTGCTGTTATCACAACAACTGTGGGCCAGTACTGAACTCCTTTAAAAGTCTGGATCCGCTGGTCAGTCGGGTCCCACTGACCCATTCTTTCTAGTAATTAACGGAAGGGAGTTTTAATTACATCTACAAATTACTTCATTTTTGTTATCTTATGTTAGAAATTCATAACAATTGTATTCAAGCAGAGGGCATGAGACAATGCTGAAATTTACTATCATCTATCTTGATAATCCCATTCTATCTATCCCCATCTCTCAGCCTCTCCCCTAATCTATAATCACTATCTCTACCTCTATTCATCTGTTTATACCTATATCTATTCCTTTACCTACCACCTCTCTCTCTCTCTCTCTCTCTCTCTCTCTCTCTCTCTCTAGATATCTAGATCTCCCCCTATCTATCTATCTATCTATCTATCTATCTATCTATCTATCTATCTATCTATCTTTTTATCTATCTATATATATATATATATATCTAGACATCTATCTATAGATATAGATATATTAGGAGCCAGGGGTTGAGGATACCACAAGAACACGGTGTGTGTGTGCTTGTGTGTGTGTGTGTGTGTGTGTGTGTGTGTGTGTGTGTGTATGTGTATGTGTGTATGTGTATATAGGCAATACATACATAATGTAATCAAAGACCAGAGCAGGAAATGTAAAAAAAAGAAGGAAAATAAATAGGAGTTATTTTCAAATCTCTTCTCTTCCCTAAACTTTGATACTTCCCTCCCCATCACTCAAGTTAAAGTACATCAATACCTACATTCTGTAATGGAAATGAGAGTATAAAGACTATTGTAAAGGGCTAAGAAATACAATCTCACGTCAATTTCTGATATACATTTCTGATATACAGGGTTTAGGCATTTTATAGAAACTACTGTGTTTTGTATGACAGGTGCTTTTAAAACATTTTGGAGGCATGCAATGTATGCAGTAGCCCAGTAAAAGCACTTGGAAGGAAAAAAAATTTCTTCTACATTTACATCTGAAACTAGGCCCATTTTGAGGACATCTAAAAAAAGTATCTTTCTCTTCTCTATACTTGATGAAAATGTAAACCTTCACAAAATCTGGATTTAGATTTTAAGCTAAATGATGGCACTGCTTAGCTGACTCTCAGTAAGTGATGACAATATGACTGTACTTTATAGTTTCATAAAACTATCATTTTTCCCAGCTCAACCATCCCGTTCCCTCATGTTCTCATCCCCCATCCCCTCCCCTATATTGCTCCCCAACACCCCCAGTTTACTCATGGAGATGTTCTCTGTTTCCCCTCCCCACGCTGATCCATTCATCCCTCTCAGGGTCCTCTTTGCTTCTTAGCTCCCCTGGAGCTGTGAGTTACAGTCTGATTATCTTTGCTTTCCATCTAGTATCCACTTATTATTGAGTACATACTATGTTTGCCTTTCTGAGTCTGGGTCCCATCCATTTGCCTGCAAATTTCATGATATCATTGTTTTTCACAGCTGAGTAATACTCCATTGTGTATATGTGCCACATTTTCTCCATCCATTCTTCAGTCGAGGGGCATCTAGTTTGTTTCTAGGTTCTGGCTATCATGAATAATGCTGCAATGAACATAGTTGAGAAAGTGTCCTTATGGTATGGTTGAACGTCCTTTGGGTATATGCCCAAGAATGTTATCTTTGGGTCTTGAGGTAGATTGATTCCCAATTTTCTGAGAAGTTGCCATACTGATTTCCAAAGAGGCTGTACAAGTTTTCACTCCCACCAACAGTAGAGGAGTGTTCCCCTTGTTCCACATCTTCCCTAACATAAGCTGTCATCAGTGTTTTTGATCTTAGCCATTCTGACAGGTGTAAGATGGTATTTTGGAGTTTTGATTTGCATTTCCCTGATAACTAAGAGTATTGAGCAATTCCTTAAATGTCTTTTGAGGATGGAGTGGGAGAGCAATGATAAAAGAGGGAGACATTATGGGGTCAGGGAGAAAGCTGGTGCTAGGGAAATTCCCAGGAATCCACAAGGATGACCCTAGATTGGACTACTAGTAATAATGGAGAGGGTACATGAACTGGCCTACCCTGGTAATCAGATTGGTGAATACTCTGTCATCATAGAGCCTTCATCCAGTAACTGATGGAAGCAGATGCAGAGATCCACAACCAAATACCAGGTCTGGATGCCCAGCTGAAGAGAGGGAAGAAGGATTACATGAGCAAGGGGAATTAAGATCATGATGGGGAAATCCACAGACACAACTGAACCAAGCTCATAGAAACTCACATACTTTAGACTAACAGCTGTGGAACCTGCATGGGACTGGACTAGGTCCTCTGCATATGGGAGACAGTTGTATAGCTGGGTCTGTTTGAGGAGTCCCTGGCAGTGTGTTTAGGATCCATCCCTGGTGCATGAGCTGAATTTCTAGATCCCCCTTTGTTCCCCTATTGTCGGACACCTTGCTCACCCTTGATGCAGAGGGGAGGGGCTTGGTCCTGCCTCAAATGAATAAATGTACCAGGCTTTGCTGTCCCCCCAAGGGAGGACTTACCCTTTTGGAGGAAGGGATGGGGGGTGGGTTGGGGGAGAAGGCATAGTGTTGAGGGCAGAGGGAGGAGGGATAAGAGGGGGATCTGCAGTTGGTATATAAAATGAATAATGTTTTTAAATAAAAAAATTCCTCTTTATTATTTAAAACAATATATAATATTTAAATATATTTTGATCTTATTCTTCCTCTCCCCTAAGTCCTTCCAAAAAAAAACCCTCAATACAACAAATACACCAAAACCTGGCAAACAAATTACAACTTCACCCAAAAAAGAAACAAAGCAACAACAAAACACACCATAATGTAACCAAACAAAAACACAGAAAAACTATGGAGTCCAATATTTGTTTGTCAAGTACTCTTGAACATAAGGCCTGCCCTGGAGTGTTTGATATACCCAGTGTCACTCTGTTACAGAAAACAAAGTCTGAGGCCTGCTGTGGGATGTTCTGTATGTTGTAAATAAATAAAACTCTGATTGGCCAGTAGCCAGGCAGGAAGGATAGGGTAGGCGGGACAAGGAAGAGAAGAATTCTGGGAGGTGGAAGGCTGAGGCAGAGAGATGCTGCCAGCCACCATGAGGAGAAGCATGATGTAAGCTACTGGTAAGCCACGAGCCATGTGGCAAGGTATAGAAGAGTAGAAATGGGTTAATTTAAGATATAAGAACAGTTAGCAAGAAGCCTGCCATGGCCATACAGTTTATAAGTAATATAAGTCTCTGTGTGTTTACTTGGTTGGGTCTGAGTAGCTACTGGACTGGAGGGTGAAAGAGACTTTTCCTGACCGTGGGCCAGGCAAGACCAGGAAAACTATACCTACAGAAGCCTGCTGTGGATATGGCTCTGTATAAATAAACACTGATTGGCCAATAGCCAGACAGGAAGTATAGGCGGGACTAACAGAGAAGAGAATTGAGGAAAGAGGAAGGGAAGGGGGAGATTGCCTGGAGCCACTGCCAGGACAAGGAAGATGTAAGGTACCGATAAGCCACAAGCCACGCCACGTGGCAAAGTATAGATTAATAGAAATGGGCTAAATATAAGAGTAAGAGCTAGACAAAGACAGGCCTGAGCTAGTGGCCAAGCAGTTTAAATAATGTAAGAGTCTGTGTGTTTATTTTATAAGTGGGCTCCAGGACTGGTGGGACTTGGCGGGAGCTGGAGAGAAATTCCCCAGCTACAGAGGCCACATGCACAGGACCAGCCTGGGTCTGCACCAGGTCCTCTGTGTTTATACTATGGCTTCCAGTTTAGTGTTTTTATATTTCTGAGCATATTAACAATTGTGTCTCTGACTTTTGGGCTCTTTTCCTCCTGCTGGTTTGTGTTGTCAAACTTTGATGTGATAGTTTTTGTTTTATCTTATATTTTATTTTGCTATATTTTCTTAAAATAATGAATGAATGAAAACCTAGCCTCTAGCACAAAGGTTAACAACTCAACTGTCATTTGTATCTCACAGAGAGGAATACATAACTTCTATTCATGATAAAATGTTTTGAAAATGAGGTCACTGTCCTTTGACAAAGTTCTGTGTTGCTATGTCTTCAGATTACATCTGTCTATTTGTATCTATATATCTATCATTATTTAATTTTTTTATTTACACAATATGCATATATGTTTTATGTTGAGAATCTCTACATGTGGTACATATCAATGGTAATTAGATGAATGTTTAAAATTTTAAAAGGCATTTCATTTGTTGGGATATTATTAGGTGTTTTTCAGTATTCTGAACATCAAAAAGTATTTTTTATTATTCTGAACAGAGGTGGGTAGAAAAAAGTGAGTAGACATGAGTTTTCTAGAAGCAAGAAAAATCTCATCAAGAACAAGCTGGGGATTTTTCATAATTCACACTCTCTTATGTTAGAGATATTCCATATAACTGCTTCCTACTGTAGATAGCTGAATCACAAATGCATTTATGTATTTTTAGTCTTGATTTGAACTACTTTTCAGATTTAAAATCATGACAGAGAAAGCATCATTACCTGTTGAAAGATCTATTTGAATATCTTATGGCTCCATTTTTTGCTATATCAGCAGGTTCATATATATGCCCAATATATGCCACTTTCTCTAAGGAGCCATTCCTTCCAAAAAATATCCTTTCACTAGAAATATTTCTTTACTATTCTTATGTTTCTCTTCACAGACAAGATGTTTCCAAATGTTCTGAACCTTACTTCCTTGGCATTTATTTCTCAATGCATGCTGCCTGCCACAGCAATGTATTTTTCAACTTGGGTGTTGTCTTGTATGGACCACTCATCTATATGAGTGTCTCCTTAATCTTCCTCAGTTTTGTTAATCTAGTCTTTAGGATATGAAAAATCCAATGTAACATCCAAACAACTTCCTTCTGAGGAAATAAAAGTTGTTTTGTAACTAAAATTTATTAAGATTTTGATTATCCAAAAATTCATAAAACTTAAGAATATCCTTTGTGTGCTTATTCAATCAATGCTAATTTAGGTGGCGCGAGGTTGTGTAGTACAAATTCTAATTGGTCTTAATAATAAAAATCCAAAGTCACATATCAGGATGAAAGCTAAAAGATCAGAGAAGCAGAGCAGCCAGCCACTAGAAAGACTTCTTATGTCTAGGAATCCTCAGATTGAGCTCAGGCTGAGCTCCTGTCTTCACCCTGCCTTATCACTTCCTCTCTCCATCCAGCCATATCATTTCCTGCTTCCTCCTCCCAAGTTCTGGGATTAAAGGTGTGTGCCACCACTGCCTGGCATCTAGCAGCTAGCTCCAAATGCTGATCTCCAGGCAAGCTTTATTTGTGAGTGTACAAACAAAATATCATAAGTTTGTTCTTTTTTTGTAATTTCCTATATCTGTCTTTTCTTTCTTAAGTTTTAAAATGTTTTTTTCTGGCCGGGCGGTGGTGGTGCACGCCTTTAATCCCAGCACTCGGGAGGCAGAGCCAGGAGGATTTCTGTGAGTTCGAGGCCAGCTTGGGCTACCAAGTGAGTTCCAGGAAAGGCGCAAAGCTACACAGAGAAACCCTGTCTCGAAAAAAAACAAAAAAAAAAGTTTTTTTCTAAAGTTTTTTTTTTTATTTTTTTTATTTTTATTATTTTATTGCTTGGTACTTCTCCATTGTGAAGTATTTCTTTCATTTAATATGTTATTATTTTCAATAATCTTTTAAACATTGAGATATGTTTTCCTCCAAGTATTGATTAATAATGTGACAGGAAATATATATCATTTTGATGTGTGTTCTTTTCTGTTTCTTTCTCCACAAGATTTCCATGTAGTGTCTAATACTTAGAGTTGTAGGCAAAAGAAAAAAAAAACTGCCAGGAGATTATATACTGTAATAGAGTTAGAAAAAAAATGTGCAGTGGGAAGACAATGGATGAGTAGGAATGGTGGTTCTTAAAACTAGTAAATGTTCTTCATGTTAGAATTTCAAGATCTCATCAACACAACTAAGACGGTAAATGATGAAGAGACTTTACTATTCATCTGAGATTTTAAGTCTCCTCTACAGAAATACCATGGGAAAGGGGTGTGTTCTGAGAGTTTTAAGAGATATTCGAGATGTAAAATCACAGTAAAATTAAAGAGATATCTACTCTGGACAAATATATCAGGTATAGAAATTTCAGTGGTTAATGAAATGTTCTGAGGAGATTAGATAACTAACTCTCTTTTGAATGAGAGAATAAGACTGAGCTGTCCAGCATGACCTACCAGCTAGCTATTTGAGTTACATGAGAACAAAGCTCCAAGTGGTACATTTGTTGTATTTAGTAATTTTGCAGGGCCCATGGCTAGATACTGGTAGGCAGGGAAGAACATGTCTGTCATAAGAGAAAGTCTGTTTATCTTCACTGGTCTAGAAATCTATAGACCAACAATATTAAAGAAGAGCTGAAATGATCAGAAGGACAGGTTATATATCCGAACTTCCAGCATTTGGCTTTATAAAACCAAAAATAAGGGGAAGTAATGCAAAACAATAGTCATGTGTGGAAATGTCAGTACAATAAATTTAAAAAGTGAGTAAAATAAAAAAAAATAATTCTTTTGTTTAAATTTGATGATAGTATTTCAATCTCTCTTTTTCTCTTTACAAACTCTACAATACATCCTTTCTACACTTCAAATTCATGATCTCTTTTTCATCAAAGATTATTGAACACATATATATGTTTGCATATATCTATATCTATATCTATATCTATCTATCTATCTATCTATCTATCTATCTATCTATATATATATATATATATATATATATATATACTCCTAAATATAACCTTTTGAGTTCATATAATGTTATTTGTATGTATATCTTTTGGGCTGACCATTTGGAACAGGACATTCAATTGGTGTGCTCTTCCTGGGGAGGACCATCTCTCCTCTTCTCAGCTTTGCTCAGTTGTCTTTAGTTCTTTGTGTACAGCCATAAATCTGAGAATTAGAAATTAAATTTATCAGGGTGTTTGTTGAATCTCAATGACCTTAGGGTCAAAGTAAAATATGTGTATAGACTGTTTGAATTCATTAAAAAGCTTTGAATGTGTAATTATGGCATGGAATACTCGGCAGAAACATTCCAGGGTGACAGACAGCAAGCTATGAAGGAGACTGATTTACCATCTTGTAGTTACCTAATATGAGGATGCTCTCTCATTAGCATTTATGACCTTCCTTATGGGTCCATTTCAAATTGAATGAATTAAAACAAACCATGTATCATTTCATTATTTGACTTCAATGTTCCCTCTTACAGTTCTCTTGCATATTTTTGAATTACAGAGCACATAAAATGTCTCAAATTCTCATTTAAGTTTAAGTCCACTATTGTTTAATTTAATTTCCAAATAAGTTGTGGAACACCATTAACACCAGCATTTGTGAAGCTATTTGTGATTACTAGAAGAGATGTAAAATTGTATCCCATCTCTAATATTGCAGGCTGTCGTTCCTCTCTTAGGAGAGCTGACCCTGAAAACTTCTATGGTAGTACCACCATATTCTTGATTCTCCTTTTGCTTCATTAGCTTTTTTTCTTTTTAAAATCTTATGAATCTCTTCTTCTATAATTGAATTCTAAATATTGTAATAATAGATATGCTAGATTTCAACTTTTTCCCATTCACTTTCTATACTTTAAATTACCAAAAATATCTTTCAAGTTTTCTTCTGCCTCAGATTCATAAATCTTTAACTCCAAATTTCAATATCCAATATTGGCCTTGACATTTTCACTTGAAAACATCATATGCTCTTGTAGTTTGAATGTGAAATATCTCCACTGGGTTTGTGTGTGTGAATAGTTTTCCCTTGGCAGATGGTCCTACTTTAGAAGATTAGGTAACGCTAGTCTTATTCCTTAGAGCCTCTATGGGTCACTAGGTCAATGGGTGGTAAAACCTTGATGTTTTATAACTAGTCCCTACTTCATAACTACATTCTGCCTCCTGACTGTGGATATAATATAAGCAGTTGCCTCATTATCTTGCTGTCACACCTTAACCACCATGTTTAAGTAAAACTCCTCATACTGAAAGCAAAAATAAACCCTTTCTCTCTTATGTTGCTCGTTGTTGGATAGAAAGACTTATACTATACATTTTAAGATATACATTTAAAATTGTAATGATATAAATCAAGATAATATCACTTTTGAATGTTTACTCCTCAAACTAGTTTTACATCTTAATAAATTCCTTGTGGTTACTTAGGTGAGGAACCTAGCTGGAATCTCCAGCCTGCTTCTGAAGCACCACAAACAAACTACTAACTGGTACTCCTGCCGTTCTTCCATGTAACTGAAATGTCTCTTTATTACCATCAGCTCTTGCTGGGAAGATTCTCATAGTCTTTTTTCAACAGCTTTTCAGATGACTTTACTTTTTCAATGGTTCAAAAAATCGTTCCACAATACGAGGTTATAAAAATATGATAGATGGCAACACTCCTCTCCACAGATAATTTAATATAATGTCATTATATTTTAACACAACATAAATACCTTGTTATGAGAACATGAATAGTTATTATTTTGGTTAATCAGAATCTCTACCATGTTAATATTTTCCATGGCTTTGATAAAATATATAATGCAAACTATCTAAAAGGAAGATTCTTTTATTCTGGTTGATCATCTGAGATTTCAGTCTGCAGTGACCAGCTGCCTTGTTTCTGAGCCATTGGTGTGACAGTACATCACAGCACATGTGTGTTAGAGCAGAAATTTTTACCACAGGATGGCAGACAGAAAGATGGAGAGGAATCAATTTTTTTATCTCACACAATATATCCTGATTATAGTCTCCCCTCCCCAACTCCTGTCAGTTCCTTATACTTCCCTTCATATCAACTCTCTTTCTGTCTCTCATTAGAAAAGATGAGGCTTCTAAGAGAAAACAACCAAATATTACAAAATAAAATATAAGACGAAGCAAAAACTTTTATGCTGAAATTGGATATGGTAACACAAAAGAAGGAAAATTTCCCAAGAAAGTCATATTTGATTTTACCCTACATCTTTGGGCTATCTCATCTGTGGTTCTTGGTTACCCAAGCTGTGGTGGGTATTGGTTCCTTCTGGAGTGGGCCTTAAGTCAAAATAGACATTGGTTGGCTATTCCCACAATTTCTGCTACCATTATTACCTTAGCATATTTTGCAGGCAAGACAGATTGTAGGTCAAATGGTTTTTGGCTGAATTGGTGCACATATTTCTCTTTTGGTAGACTGAAGAGTACTTTACCACATCAAAGAGACTAGAATGTAGGGATGAAGGCTCCATGTAGGTACCAGCTAGACTCCTCCATGTTCATTGAGTTGTGCGGATGTTGTCCTTGACAATGGGATACTGCTGGCATTTAGAGGAGAGCAACTCTTTGTCTTAGTATCAGCCTATATTGTTTGGGGATTTCTACTGAACTCCCTTGTAGCATGAATCTTAAAGTGTCTTTATTAACAAAACAAACCTAGAGCCCAGTATTGGGGTGAACACTGGAAGATCAGAGAGACAGAACAAGCCACAGCTAACCTCACCTGGGCAACTTCTCAGCTGATCTTGTTTCCTCAGACTGGAAGCTTCTGTGTCCTCATATCCAAATGGCTCTCAGCTGAACTGTGCTGCTCCAAACTTAAAAGCTTAACCAGCCAAATGCTTCTAGTTTTTGGTCCTCACGCCTTATATACCTTTCTGCTTTCTACCATCACTCCCTAGGATTAAAGGCTCACTTTCTGGGATTAAAGGCATGAGTCACCATGCTTGGTTATATCCTTGAATACATGGATTTCTGCCTCTGGAATGCTAGGATTAAAGGCGTGTGCTACCACTGCTTATCCTAAGTATCTAGTGGCTTTTCAGTTCTCTGACCCCAGATAAGTTTATTAGGGTACACAATATTTTGGGGAACACAATACCACCACACCTTGGCCAACAGCTCAATTAAATGCAATCCAGATCCACCACTGGAAGCCTTATCTGGCTGCTGTGGGATGTTCTGTATGGCATATGTGTTGCTGATAAATAAAACACTGATTGGCATTGGCTAGGCAGGAAGTGTAGGCGGGACAAGGAGTAGAATAAAGCTGGGAAGTGGAAGGCTGAGTCAGAGAGACACTGCCAGCCACCACGATGACAAACAGCATGTGAAGATGCCGGTAAGCCTTGAGCCATGTGGCAAGGTATAGATTAATGGAAATGGATTAATTTAAGCTGTAAGAACAGTTAGCAAGAAGCCTGCCATGGTCATACAGTTTGTAAGCAATATAAGTCTCTGTGTTTACTTGGTTGGGTCTGAGCGGCTGTGGGACTGGCAGGTGAGGGAGATTTGTCCTGACTGTGGGCCAGGCAGGAAAACTCTAGCTACATCTGGCTACAAGACATTGCCATTTGAGACTTCATATTTCCAACTACTAGAAGTACTCTTTAGGATCACCTTCACTCATAGATTACAGGAAGTTTACACTGTACCAGTAGGCTCCCCTAATATTTCCAGAGCTTGCTGAAATGATATATACTGAGAACCTAACCTTCAACCATGACTCCGTAGTTATCATTTAATACTCAAGTGATATTGTATACAAAGATAGTTATAATTTGTCCTGCTGTCAACCACTCAGATGTTTCCTGATATTCATTTGCTCACACTTACCTTCATGAGAAGGAATCATGATTGTAAGATGGCTAAAAGTATATCAGATCTTTACACTCACCTGTGAGAATCCCATGACTCATAATTACTAGTTTTGTTCAATTACTGAGTCCTAGTGACTTTTCAGAAAAGAAGAGAAGGAGGAGGAGGAGATTTTTTACTGTCCTTGAACTTTGAAGAGTATAAAAAGCAAGGTGTTAAGTTATCTAAGGTAAATGGTTTAAAGTGAAGTAGATGTCTATTTGAAGAAATTTATACTCTTAAGCAACATCTGAATACTTAGGTATTGTTTGAGCATTACTTTTGGACTTTTAGTTACATGTATCAATATCTTATTTTCCATTTTAAATATGCTGTAGTTTTATTTTAATAATCAGCAAATTAACCTATACATATTCTCTTAGATTCATAAGGCTGTAGCCTGGTTATTACTTTTTTTTTGTTTTGTTTTTAAATTATTCTTAGGGGACACTGACATTTATAGACCTTCAAACTGGGAATAGCTACCTGTAATCAGTGTTACTTTAAAACAAATACACTAAAATTGTACAAGACTGGAATGATGAATTGATACTCTTTGTGCATAAAATATTAGAATGTATGCTTGAACCCCTAGCCCTATATTGAGCTTCTGATGAACTTGACAAATTAAAGATTAAAATATGAAGTGTTTGCTAAAGCTTAAATGTGTCTTCCAATGATTCTTGGCTTGGAAACATAATTTACAAATTCTTATGTTTTAGTAGTACTTGAGAGGTACAGTGTTAAGGTATTATATGGGATGAGAAGAGATGATGAGGGTTGGGGCTTATAATGGGATGAGTAACTTTGTAAAAAGAGTAAGAGACACTTGTGCTTATCTGTTCTATCTTGACATGTGATTCAACTGCCATTAATTTGTCTTCTGTCTACAGACCATAGGGAAAGTAATGAAACAAGAGCAGTAGTGAGAGGCATTTCGACACGATGTCTGACTGTCCTACAAAGGGAGGTATTCATAGTGAATAAAGAGGAGAAAGGCAATACAACTATAACAGGCCTTCTCTTAGGTCTGTCTGTGATCACATGAGGTGAAGAGAACAACAGTGATTTGGATGTACAGATCTCAGATTCCAAAACCTTATTTCAAGTCATCTTCTTTATAACCTTAACAAAAATTTAAGACTCCCTGGAACAAGAATTCAGCATGTCATAAAAAGTTATGCTGAAAAAATATAAAAGCAGAATTGGATGAAATGAAATAGAAATGTGTAAAGATGAGAATCCTTACAGAAAATGCATCACCTATAGATAAGAACAGGGAAAAAAGTGAAAAGAATATAGTCATAAATAAGACAGATGATCTTGAAATTCATTTCTAGTATGCAAAATAATCTTGACATGTAGAGCATATGGAACCCTGGGATTTTAATCTCAGAATACCAGAAAAATTTTTTTTTTTTTTTTTTTGGTTTTTCGAGACAGGGTTTCTCTGTGTAGCTTTGCTCCTTTCCTGGAACTCACTTGGTAGCCCAGGCTGGCCTCGAACTCACAGAGATCCGCCTGGCTCTGCCTCCCGAGTGCTGGGATTAAAGGCGTGCGCCACCACCGCCCGGCTCAGAAAAATTTTAAGAAGTCACACCCAAAGAAGCTACCTAAGAAGTACCTGAAGCAAGGTAAGAAGTACTATTCAATTAAAATGTTACCAGGAAGTAATAAAACAGAAGTGAGGTGGGGGTTATGAAAACACTATGTTACTTCTATTTGAGATATTTTTTTAAAAAAAGTAGAACAAGAAGTTGCCTGAAGTGCACACTTTTCATGATATTGACTATGTAATGTACTTTGTTGCTCGTAACAAATATAAATAACCAGACATTTGAGATCTTAAAGATATAACTTAATTTTTAGTTTTGTTAATTATTCAAACACTTTTTACACATTTGACAAATATCAAATAAAAGAATTCAGCAGTGCCTTAATAGGCTGGTGATTCTACATGTAAAATAAATATAAAGGTATCTTTTTATATCAAGTATGATTTCATCTTAATGCAAGCTTAACTATCAAAGGAATAAATTATAGTTAATTTGTGTTTTTAACATCCCCTGGTTTTTCACAGCAGCAAGCTTTCACATCCATTTACCACACATAGGAAACCTTTTATAATGATTTGTTTTAGACTTTTGATTTCTGCAGGATATTTGAAGTGAGTGTTTTAAGTTCCTTGGCATATAATCGTGTATATGTTGTAATCTTAAGGTAAATACTTACTGAAATACAAATAAAGTGTCAATTTGAATAAATGAAATTGCAATATAATATGGAAGTCATTAGTGTTAAATATATTGTCAGAATTGAATTGTTAAGCCTTGTTAAGGGTTTAAAATGAGTGTCTGATTTGAGAGCTTTATAGAGTTGTAATCACCAGTTTTAGATTATTCAGTTTATTCATCTGTAGTCTTCTGTAGTGCATTCTATGCAGGGAACTCTCTTGGTTCATTTTACTAGGTTGCCTTGAAGGTGACCTGAATGTTTTGATTTATTAGCTGTAAGATAACATTTACTTTATCTAATCTTTTGAGTTTAGTTGTTTATACATAGCCAGCACGTGATGACTGTTCCTATTTAATCAAACAAATGAATTAAGACTGCAGAGTAATTGGTGCAGTCATCTTGATTTCATAAGAAAAGTCTCTATTTTGTAAGAAAAACCCTAAAATTGAAATATATGTCAGTGACTTTTTCTTGCCATGCTGCATAAACATTTGATAAAAAGAAACATATGAGAGAAATAATTAATTTTTATGCACAATTGGAGAAGGTAATGATCATCATGGCAGAAAAAGCATGATTGAATTAATGGTGACAAAAGTATTTCAGAACAACAGGAAGCAGAAAAAGGAAACTTGGGCCATCACCTAGAGCTGACTCTGCGCACTCATTCCGGGATACTAGCCCATAGGATAGTTCCACTTATATTTGGGAGAGATTGTCCCTCATCAGTTAAATGTCCTTAAATTAACCTTTCAGACACTATAAAGGAGTGTTTTCTAGGTGGTTTTAAATTCAGTTAAGTTGGCATTGAAGACTAAAATCTCATTATCTAACAATATAGCCATCATGGAAGTAATCATGAACTACTAATAATATTAGAAAGTAATATTTCCACCTATAAAATAGATTTAACTTCTTTACATTACTAGGAAAAAAGATCTCACGGTCAACCTCCTGATCTTCTGGTTCTTGCAAGCTTTCTGCACACTCCTTCTACAATGTTTCATGAATTTTAAATGCAGTTGTGATGTAGACGTATCCACTGGAATTGGGCTCTATATCTTTGCAGTTTGATTGGTTGTCTACAAGAAACACCAGGAGGCCTGAATCCTACAGTCAACTAAGTAAAGCTGAGACTAATGGAAAAAGTCTTCCCCCAGGGAAGAGCACACTAATTGGTCATACAGTACCAAGTGGCCAAACCTAAAAGCATACATATAAGGAATATGATACAGATAACAGGTTATGCTTAGGGATGTATGTATATACACATACGTGTGTGTGTGTGTGTGTGTGTGTGTGTGTGTGTGTGTGTGTATATGTGTGTGTGTATGTATGTGTGTGTGCATGTGTAACAACAATTAATGAAAACAGAAGCTATTAATTTGAGAGTATGAAGAGCATATGGAAGAAAAGGAAGGGGGAATAATATTATAATTTCAAAAATAGAACAAATAGTGAAAATACAAAATAGATTTATGGAGATAGGAATTTTTGATTCATGGATATGTTTGTGTTTTTTTTCACTCATGATAGTTGAATCTGAAGTTTTGCAAGTGCTGTACTATTGAGCTATATCCCAAGCTTTATGGACTAAAAATTGTTTTAACTAATTTATTCACTTATTGCTATTGAGGTCTTGCTATGGGCCTTAGGCTGGTCTCCAGCTGTTAATCCTCCTACCTCAGCTTCTCTAGTGGTAAGATGAGAGGCATGCCCGGATTTGTCCAATTATTATTAGAATTGCCTTATAAACATAATGTGATCTCATTGTTATATCAAATTTCTGGTGATACTATTGTTGATTTAAAGAAAAGATTGCAGCCCCAAACCAGTAAAGCATTAAACATGAATAAATGAAACATTGACATATTTTGCTTATAAAGGCAGTATCTTTTATTATAGACTTCCTAGATCCAGAGGTAAAATTTAGGATAGTGACACAGATACTTATCTAACCAATTAAATGTAAGCACAATGAAACAAAGAAACATCTTAATTTCAAAATCTTGTAGAACCAAGCAGGCACAGAGATTGGATGAGGCAGGTTTAGATCACAGACAGTAAATCACCAGCCATGGTATACAGCAAAGTGTTGTACACTTTGAAAGTGAATTATGCAAAATTTGTGACTTATGCAATTCATTCCTGTTTCTTTAGGAATGATTTGCCTATTTGACTATAGGAAAAATTGCACTTATTTTGCAGAATGAATATACTAGGAGATGAGAGACTGTCATTTTTGTTCAATTCACAAGTCAAGGTTTTAATAAAGAAAGCAGTTGTCTCCTTTTGTGGAGACATCTCAATTAAGTTCTTAATTGCATGGTTGTATGCAGAAAATTATTCACCTCTGAAAGTCCTTTCAAAAGTTATTGAGCAAAAACATAACAGATGTCTAATTTGATTGAAAAATAAATCTCAATATAATAAGAAAATGCTTGCTTATAAACAGTATAACTTTCATCTTTTTTAATGTGATACCATTTTCTGATGCCATAATTTAATTGTGAAGCTTTTTTGTCACCTCTAAATTCTGAGTTTCGACCCAAGCAGTTATAGTAATTAACCCCTGCCTATCTGATGACTGTTGCTGACACTCTGAAAATTAAACATACAAAATCATTCTTTATGAACCAAAATTTTGAATAAAGTATTTTCAGGGAAGTTTATGATTTATTGGACTTGAAATTTGAGGCTTATCTTGATGCATACGTTTTAAGTTTGAACAGAAAATTTGTTTAGGATAAAAATATACTTCATATAACCATAATGAAATTAAGGTTTTTCTCACCTTCTCACTGTCCAGATAATACTGACCTTGGCCCTTGCCAAACTTAGCTTGCCTTTTAGCATAAAACATCCCACATAGAAAAGTAGTATGAAATTTCCCACTCCATAGGGACTGTTTGCTACTGGGGATGAAAGGCTAACTGTGAAATTTTTTTATTATTTTGATAGTGCTTATCTATTATTCATTTGTGTAACAAGACACCATGACCAAGGCAACTCTTATAAAATGAAGAATTTAATTGGGTGCTTGCTTATAGTTTCATGGGTTTAGTCTGTTACCATCATACAGCAGGCTTAGAACTAGAGAAGTAGCTGAGACATCAGAGAGAGGGAGAGAAAGAGAGAGAGAGAGAGAGAGAGAGAGAGAGAGAGAGAGAGAGAGAGGAGAGAGAGAGAGAGAAACAGAGACAGAGACAGAGAGACAGAGAGACAGAGGGAGAGAGAGATTAGGCCTGGTATGGGTTTTTGAAACCTCAAATCCTAGCCCTAGTGACACATCTCCAAGACCGCTTAATCCTTCCCTGACAGTTTATCAGCTGGGGACTAAGCATGCAAATATATAAGCACATGAGGGCCAGCCTCATTCAAACCCCCACAAAGAGTGTTGTGAACAGAGTTGAAAGACTTTGAAACATTAGGATGATGGTGTTCTCATAACTAATATTGAAAGACCCCCAGCCTCCCCGCCTAACATAGCTTAGCTCGGCTGTTTTTGAATAAAGCCTGAGAGGTACTGAGGAGCTCAGTTAGCCACCTGGCCCCAGAGCGAGGAACTAAAAGGTCAGAAAAAGGTCAGAAAAACACCCTGTACCCTAGACAGAAGCTAGGCGTGGGCGAGCTCGGGGAGAAACCATGAGCTGACCTGGGTTTGAACCTGGCCTCATTTGCATCATCCAATCAGAACTGGCCTCATTTGCATCATCCAATCAAAACCCTGTAACCAGGCTTCTTGCTTCTGTACCCGTGCCCAACCCTATAAAAACCCTCTGCTCCAGCCCGTGGGCGCGCCAGTCCCTTGAGCTTCTTGAGAGACTGTGTCGCCCCGGGTACCCGTGTTCCGGAATAAAGCCTCTTGCTGTTTGCATCTGATTCGTGGTTTCGGTGTGTTCCTTGGGCAAGGGTCTCTCCTGAGGGAAGACTGCCATCAAGGGGTCTTTCATTTGGTGCATTGGCCGGGAAAAGAGACCCCCTGCCTTGGGACCACCGACCCACTGTCAGGAGGTAAGTTGGCCGGCCACTGTCTGTCTTGTCTCAGTCTGTCTATTTGTCTTCTGTTTTCGTCAGGCGCCCTAATTCAGGTCAGGTCTGAGTCGGTGGGGGCTGAAGGAGCTGACGAGCTCGGACTTCGCCACCGAAACCCTGGAAGACGTTCCACGGGTCACGGAAGTCCCCTGGAAGACGTTCCACGGGTCACGGAAGTCCCCTCTGGGGGGCAGGGGATGGAGATCGCGGTTCCTCCACATCCCCGTCTGAGTTTCTGCTTTCGGTTTTACGCCGAAGCCGTGCAGCGCAAATTTCTGTCGTCTGTCTTGTCTTTTTGTTTATCGTTACTTGTCTAACACTTCTTTATCTAGAGATCACCATGGGGCAGACCGTCACCACCCTACTGAGCCTAACCACGGACCACTGGTCTGATGTTAAGGCCCGAGGAAACAATGAAGGTGTCATTGTTAAAAAGAAAAAATGGATCACCCTCTGCAAGGCCTAATGGGTCATGATGAATGTTGGCTGGCCGCGAGAGGGATCCTTTAACCTCTCTCTCTTCTTTCACAGGTGGAGGGCAAGGTTTTTGGCCCCTAATCCTTATGGACACCCCGACCAGGTCCCATACATCGCCATCTGGAGATCTCTGGTCAAAAATCCATTTCCATGGGTCAAGCCTTTCCTTCCACAGCCCCCTCCAGTCTCTGGGCCCTCTGCACCCCTCAACCCGGACCCTAACTCCCCTCTCATAGATCTCCTGGTAGAGGAGCCCCCTCCCTAGCAGGCTGGACCCGCTCGGCGACCTGGCGGAGCGGGGGCGGCTCCCGCCGCCGCGGAAGCGGCTCCGGCCACCGCGGAGGAGGAGGCGGGGGCAGCGGCGGCTGCATTAGCGGCCGCGATCCGGCCGTTGGCAGATGCTAAGGTTTCCTCAACCAACAGGACCTCAGATGAAGACAAGGAAGATGAGGCTGACTTGGGACGATTGTCAGCAGCTCCTGCAGACCCTCTTAACAGTAGAGGGAAAGCAAAGAGTTTTCCTGGAGGCCCGGAAGCAGGTTCCAGGCGATGACGGGAGGCCATCCCAACTCCCGAATGTCATCGATGCGGCTTCTCCCTTGACTCGCCCTAACTGGGATTTCAATACGCCTGCAGGTAGGGAGCATCTACGTCTCTATCGCCAGTTGCTCTTAGCGGGTCTCCGAGCGGCCGCTAGAAGGCCTACCAATTTGGCTCAGGTAAGGAATATGATACAGGGAAAGGAAGGGAATGTGATACAGGGAAAGGAAGGGAATGTGATACAGGGAAAGGAAGGGAATGTGATACAGGGAAAGGAAGAGACACCCGCTGCATTTCTAGAAAGATTGAAGGAAGCTTATAGGATATATACTCCGTATGATCCAGAAGATCCAGGTCAGGCTCCAGGTATTATCCTATCATTTCAGAGCCAAATTGCAGCGGTTGGAGGGTTTACAGGCGTTAGGGTTGCCAGACCTAGTGAAGGAAGCAGAGAAAGTTTCGATAAGAGAGAAACTCCTGAAGAGCGTGAGGAAAAGAGATGGCAGAAACAAGAGGAAAGGGATAGGAAGCAGCATAGGGAGATAAAGAAAGTTCTGGCCGCCGTTGTATCTCAGAGACAGCGGAGAGAGGGAGACAGGTCGGGAGAACGAAGGAGGCCACCCCTAGATAAAGATCAATGTGCTTACTGCAAGGAGAAGGGACACTGGGCCCGAGAATGCCCCAAGAAGCCACAAGGACCCCGCCGGCCCAAGCCCAAGACCGTGGACCTCCTTAGTCTGAAGGACTAGGGGGGTCGAGGCCAGGAGCCCCCCCCTGAGCCTAGGATAACCCTCGAGATCGGGGGGGGGCAGCCCGTGACCTTCCTGGTTGATACTGGTGCCGAACATTCAGTCCTAACTCATGCCGGAGTGCCTCTTAGCCGGCATTCTGCACTGGTGCAGAGGGCAACTGGAAACAAGAGATATTATTGGACTATCGAGAGAAAAGTTCAACTGGCTTCAGGGCAAGTAACTCACTCCTTTCTGCACATACCTGAATGCCCCATCCGCTGTTAGGACGGGACCTACCAACCAAATTAAAGGCGCAAATCTATTTTGATGAGAAGGGACCGAGGGTCAGGGGTCCTAAAGGAGACCCTATACAAATCCTTGCCCTCAATTTAGAGGAAGAATACCGTTTGTTTGAGTCAGAACCCCCGGAGAAATCACCTGAGGAGCTACAGAACTGGTTGAGAGAGTTTCCTCGCGCCTGGGCAGAGACTGGGGGCCTGGGGTTGGCACGCGATCAGCCACCGCTGATGATCTCATTAAAGGCCTCCGCGACTCCCGTTTCCATCAGACGATACCCAATGTCACGGGAAGCTCATGAGGGAATCAAACCCCATATGCCCTATAGCCCAGAAGACCATGAGCTAGCAAAGAAAATGGGGGCGGGCTGGGAACAACGGAGGCAAGCCTATATATTAGGGGATCGGGTGGTCATGCCAACCTCCCATACCCAATATATGCTGAGGTTCCTTCATGCGCTGACCCATTTGAGCAAGAATAAAATGAAGACCCTACTGGACAATGAAAATACTGGGACTGTGCTATTAAACCAGGACCGGGTGCTTCAGCAGGTATCTTCCACCTGCCCAGCCTGTGCTCAGGTCAATGCAGGAAAGATTCATTTAAACAAAGGGGCTCGTCAACGAGGGCATCGCCCAGGTGTACATTGGGAAATAGACTTCACAGAAATTAAACCCGGACTCTATGGGTACCGGTACCTCCTGGTTTTCATAGACACCTTTTCAGGATGGATTGAGGCATTTCCAAACGGCTAACGTGGTAACAAAGAAACTGTTGGAAGAGATCTTCCCCAGGTATGGGATGCCTCATATATTGGGGTCGGACAACGGGCCTGCCTTCGTCTCTCTGGTAAGTCAGAAAGTGGCCAAATTATTGGGGGTTAATTGGAAACTCCATTGCGCATACCGCCCCCAGAGTTCAGGACAGGTAGAGCGAGCTAATAGGACAATTAAGGAGACTTTAACCAAATTAACGCTTGCAACTGGCACTAGAGATTGGGTGCTCCTACTTCCCTTGGCTCTTTACCGAGCCCGGAATACTCCTGGGCCACACGGCCTAACCCCTTTTGAAATTCTATATGGGACCCCACCCCCAGTCGTGAAATTTCTCCATCCTGATATCTCATCTTTTGCCACCAGCCCCACTTTAGAGGCACATCTACAGGCCCTCCAGCTGGTGCAGAAGGAGATCTGGAAACCCTTGGCTGAAGCCTACTGAGAGCAGCTGGACAAGCCGGTGGTCCCCCACCCTTTCCAGGTTGGGGACTCCATTTGGGTCCGGCGCCACCAGACTAAGAATCTAGAGTCATGGTGGAAGGGGCCCTACACTGTCTTGCTGACCACCCCCACTGCACTCAAGGTCGATTGCTGCATGGATCCACGCCTCTCATGTGAAGGCTGCCAGGGAGACCGACCCAGCAGGAACATAAGGTCATCTCACAAACTGGGGAAACGGTCTGGCAGACGACCGCCCTTCATACCCCCTTTACATGGTGGCCCCCCCTAACCCCTGACTTCTGTCAGTTGGCATTGAATTCGGGACTCTGGGGGGTTGAGGGCATTAAGCTTGATGCCTTAAACTCCTCCACCCACCCGGGGGTGGTGCATTGGCCAGATCCGGGATGCCGTCACCCTCGAGCAAGATGTAGATTCGCCCAGTCGGACTTTTATGTCTGTCCGGGGGATGGGAGGGGCTGGGCCCTCACCAAGAAATGCGGGGGGGGGGGAAGGAGATTTCTTCTGCGCCCAATGGGGCTGCGAGACCACTGGCGCAGCATATTGGAGTCCTAGCTCCAGCTGGGACCTGATCCAGACCAATAGAGGTTTCAGGAAGGCTACAGGCAGGGGGGGGGGGTCTTGCTCAGCTGGGTTCACCGAGGTCAGCCGATTCGAGCCCGGGCTCTCACTCCCCCTAAACATAACTTTCACTGGCCCGGGGAAGGCTGGTAGAAACTGGCAACGGGGGCGCACTTGGGGGCTCAGGTTATATGAAACCGGATATGATCGGGGCGTAGGATTCACTGTCGAGCTTGAGATTGAGGAGGCCTCCGCCCCTATAGGCCCCAATCAGGTTCTCTCTGACCAGAAGCGCCCCTCCTTACCTGTTCCAGCACCCCCGAAGATTGCCCCTCGACCCGGTTCGATTGCCAGCCCAGGTATAACTCCGGCCACTGCCAGGCCGCCCCGGCCAGGAGCCGGAGACCGGTTCTTGGGTCTGCTAGCAGGGGCTTACCAGGCCTTAAATGTATACTAACACTCACAGTCCCCCTCCGGGCCAATGTCTAGGGAGCGTCCCCCGCACCCACCAACACCTGTGTAACCGCACCCTATCCATAAGCGCTGTCTCTGGTTATGTCACCGGCCCTAGTGGTACCTATTGGGCATGTAATACTGGGCTTACCCCCTGCGTTTCAGCCTCAGCCCTCAATGCTACCTCTGATTTTTATATGCTCATCGAGTTGTATCCAAAGATTGTTTACCATACACCAGAGGAGATTTACCCACACTTTGAGATGAGACCCTATCGGTATAAGAGAGGGCCGGCGTCTCTCACTCTGGCCCTATTATTGGGGGGGGGGGGCTGACTATGGGAGGAATAGCAGCCGGGGTAGGGACAAGCACCACCGCCCTAATGGAAACCCAACAATTCAGACAGCTCCAAGCGGCCATTGAATGGAGGATTCCATTCCCGAGATAAGAAAATGGGGGAATGAAAGACCCCCAGCCTCCCCGCCTAACATAGCTTAGCTCGGCTGTTTTTGAATAAAGCCTGAGAGGTACTGAGGAGCTCAGTTAGCCACCTGGCCCCAGAGCGAGGAACTAAAAGGTCAGAAAAAGGTCAGAAAAACACCCTGTACCCTAGACAGAAGCTAGGCGTGGGCGAGCTCGGGGAGAAACCATGAGCTGACCTGGGTTTGAACCTGGCCTCATTTGCATCATCCAATCAGAACTGGCCTCATTTGCATCATCCAATCAAAACCCTGTAACCAGGCTTCTTGCTTCTGTACCCGTGCCCGACCCTATAAAAACCCTCTGCTCCAGCCCGTGGGCGCGCCAGTCCCTTGAGCTTCTTGAGAGACTGTGTCGCCCCGGGTACCCGTGTTCCGGAATAAAGCCTCTTGCTGTTTGCATCTGATTCGTGGTTTCGGTGTGTTCCTTGGGCAAGGGTCTCTCCTGAGGGAAGACTGCCATCGGGGGTCTTTCAATATAACTGTTTATGAATTATTGGGGTTAAGAATCATGGCAGTGTGTAGACGAATTGCTAAATGATCTTATTAAAGAAAAAAAAAACAAACCTGAAACCAGATATTGGGGTTAAAACTGAGAGATCAGAGGAATAGGAAAAGCCACAAGCCACCTTACTGACACTCAGCTTCCAAAGAGACCTAATTCTGTTATACCTGTCCCTTTATGCCTTTCTGTTCTGCTATCTCATTTGCTCTCTGTCTAGCTACATCACTTCCTCTTCCTGTCCAGCTCTGTCACTTCCTGTCTGTCTGTATACATCTCCAAACCTTTATGGTTAACTAGTGTTGGAATTTAAGGCATGTGCCACCATGCTTGGTCCTGTTCCCAGTGTGGCCTTGAACTCACAGAAAACGACACAGATCCCTGTCTCCGGAATGATAGGATTAAAGGTGTGTGCTACCATTGCCTGCCTTCTATGTTTAATATAGTGGCTGCCTTTTTCCTCTGATTCTCAGATAAACTTTATTGGGTTGCACAAATAAAGTATCACTACAGCAGGGTGATCTGTATTCTGGACACCATGTTAGGCACTTCAGATGGAAAAGGTAATGTAAAATTCTTTAATTAATTAAGGAAATGGTTGTCAATACCTACTCTGTTTCAAATACTGTACTGGAAATGTTAGACAATTTTGTGAATAAAAATGACCCAGTATTCCAGTAATAACCAGAGATTAGGATATACAATTCAATTATGACTTAGTAATTGTGAAAAAAAATTTAAAATGTTTTTTCTTTGATTATGTCAGTCTCTTTACTGATCAGTCCATCAGTATGGCAATCCTTTTTACACTAGTCCATTGGGTTTTTCTCAATTGCTAATGTCCCCTACTATATATGAACCCTAAAACACAATATATTACTCATACTCTATTTAATAGTTGACTGTAGCTCACGAGTATTTTATACTATTAAAATATATATTGATTCCACGGCAAAAAAAAAAATTAAAACCAACATAACTGATACTGTGTTCCTCTAAGGTGAGCAAGAGAAAAGAGGCGAACATTTTATATTCAAATGACAAATATTACATGGTAACTATAACTATGGCCACTAAGACAGTTGATAAATGAGATTTGTGCACAATTAAAAACTTTTCTTAGCTGCTGAAACTATCATTCCTGGAAAAAGAAAGGCCCTTAGCTCAGAATAAGCAGCATCCCTGAAACTCATTGTAATGTTCATTACATTGATAAATTGTTATGTGTTGTTTGAATTCACTGAGAACTTGCTTTGGAAGCAGTGTTGTTCCTGCTTATTTTAGAGCAAATGTTGATCTCCAACTACTTTTCCAGTCTCCTCATCTATGAAGATACATGTCTATCTATCTATCTATCTATCTATCTATCTATCTATCTATCTATCTATCTATATGTGGACATATATATGATGGGGAGGGAAGAAACTTTCAAAACAGCCTGAGTACATACATCTTGTCCCTTAAAACAGCAAGAATGTAACCATTCCCAACACATGGTACTATTTCTGCAATGACATAAAAGTAACTACTATAGTAAGGAGAAACTGGAAGTTCAGCCAGAGGACTCTCTCATCCCTGGTGAGAAAGCCTAGTGGTGAATTCCAGCTGACTGCCTCAATGGGGCTTCCCATTCAGTGTGTCCTGAAGGCTGTGAGTACCTTTCTTGGTGGTATAATTCTATAAATCTCTGTCCGTTTATCATTCATCTATCTATCTGTCTGTCTGTCTGCCTTTCTATCTGTCTATCTATCTATCTATCTATCTATCTATCTATCTATCTATCTATCTATCATCTATATATCTATCTATCTATCTATCTATCTCTATCTATCATCTATCCATTTATCTTCATCATCTATCATCTATTTATCTATTATTATTATCATCAGCATCTATCTTCTATCTATCAACCATCTTTCTATCTATCTTCTATCACCTGTTATTGTTATTTATTCTTTTACTCTGTCTTATTATGTAATTAACAAACTCACTCATTTAAAACTGAAAATATGGCAATCACAGATCATTATCTAGCCTCTAAAAATACTTAAACAGTTTCATGAGCACACAAGTGAAGCAGCTTCTTCCTTTTCTAGTAACTATGATTTCGATACAGCCATTAGACACTGCTGGGACATCTGGGAGAAACAGTTCCAATTTGTATGCTGAGAATGCATTAGTTCACATCTTTTTATTGGAATAAAATATGAGGGATCATTTTTCTCCATGAAATATTAAGTATATGGATCTGTAAGTATTTATATTGCAGTCTAAAATGATTCATCCCTCAGTATCTTTACCAGCTATAAATAAATCAGTAGAGATAATTAAGGTAATCTCATATGCAACAAAAAAAGTGAATAAGGATAATAAACAAAATCAATGATAATGAAGAATAAAAGCTACCTTCCCATACTAGATCTAAGGTGATGACTGGCCAGGAACATCTCAGCACTTGATACTGCTTTCTCACTCTTGCTAAAACCAGGGCAATTTAGTTTGATTACAAAAGTCATACAGGAAATGCTTGTGAACTTAGTGTATTTGAATTTCAGCTTTAAGGAAAATTAATTCTAATGAAAAGATCTTAAGGATATCTATTCTTCGTGGCCTGGATTCACCAAGGGCTTTGCTGGTTTGTTAGTTAGGACTAACATTTTTCTGTTTGTTAATGAGGCTTAAAATTTGCTTCACTTTAAAGACAGATTCACGAGGTTGGATTTTCTGTTCACTTCTCATTCTCACATTTGCAATTTTGTCTATTTTGAACCTGTTTAGGTCTTACATGTGCTACTGCATTCTCTGTGAGTTCTTATCTGCATTAGTCCTGTTGTCTCTGGAAGATACTCTTTCCTTGGAGTCATTCACCACCTGTGGCACCTGTAATACTCTGCCTCCTCTTCTGAATAGAACTCAGAATGTTATGTGGAGGACAATAAACAGCAGCATTAATTAATAGTGAGTGCACTAAACATGGATGAGCAAGTAGTAAAGTATAGAGTCTTTGGGGTTTATGCCCAAGAATAATGCTACACTGAATCTTGTTGTAAGTAAATTTTCTGTTTTTGTAGAAAACATCACACTTATTTCCATAGTGCTAATACCAGTTTGCACTCCTGCCAGTAATGGATAAACATTTCCCTTTCCCAGGATCCTCACCAGCATTTTCTGTCATTTGTTTTTATTAATCTTGGCCAATCTGATGGGGGAGAGGTATAATCTCAAAGTAGATGCTGATATTTGTCTTTCTGAGTCTTACTCAATTTGAGTAATCTCAAGATAATCACCAGCTTTACTCATTTTTCTGCAAACAACATTTTATTCTTCTGGGTAGCTGAATAAAGTTCCATTTTGTCTATGTAGCACATTTTCTTTGTTTCTCTGTTGACAGATATGTAGGTGGTTCCATAAATTAACCATTGTTAATAATGCTGCAATAAAAAATCTGTCAATATCTCTGTGGTACACTGAATTAAATTCAGGTCAGTATCCGTAAGTAATATGGCAGGGACATATTTTAGTTCTATTTCAAATTTTCTTTTTTTGTGGAACTTCCATATTGATTTGTATAAGGGTTGGATGAATTTACATTCTTACCAGAAATGTGGAAGTGTTTTCTTTCCCCTTTTATATTGACAGTTTATATTGACATTTTTTTTTTCTTGACAATTGTCATTCTCGCTGTGGTGAAATTATGTTCTTCACAGAAATAGAGAAAACAAAGTTATTAGCTCTTCAACACAAACTCAGATGTATTGGTGCTGGCATAGCTCTGTGCTCATCTGATGTGCTCCTAAAGTTCCTACAGGTGCACATGATGAACTCATTCAAGTGGAAAGTACCCTTTCAGGAGTTTTTATACCATTCTCCCATGGCTTCTGAATTCCAGACTGATTCAGAGAAATGTCTGACTCACAGTGTAGGACAGATGTTCTAAGACATACCACAGCAAATGTTAGTAGCATATTGTTTACTGCACTGGAGGTGGTGAGACCTGGGAAAGTGGAGCACAGAAATGAGGCATGCTAAACTCTCATACAAAAGCCAACTTTATTCAGAACATCAAACAATTTATATTCTGAGGGTTAAGAGGAGTAAAGTGTATAATCACAAGGACAAGCCAAACATTCAAACAAGATGCACATGGCAAATAAGCCAGTCATAATTAATAATCTGAAGCAAATTCACTCCTACCCAGTGTACCTGAGAATAGCATGAAAGCATAATCCAAGAATAATTCTGTGTTTTTGAAGAAACTGAGTTTACAAGATTCTTGTTTGGTTTCTTGGTGTTTTCTCATAAGCACTCAGAATTCTCCTCACAAGACTTCATTCTTGGATCCCGTTCTGAAAGCATACACATTAGGAGAATTTAGAATCTGTTATCAACCTTGCTTTAGAAAGTTAGAAACATCCACATGGGAGTTCTAATGTAGGAACTCTGGTCAGAACTGAGTGCCTAGCAATGTTCACAAACCTAAACTTGGCAGTCTAAGTACAACCAGATAAAGCAGAAGTGACCATAATGTCTTAATCTGTTAATCATAAGTAGGTTAATATGTTAACTATGGTAAATGTTATTCAATATTAAAAAGAAATGAGCTATGAGGCCATGAACCAACATGGTAAACATTGAAACACATACCACTAAGTGAAAGAAACTAGTATCTAAGGGCTGTTTACTTTGAGTCTGAACTATATGACATGCTGAAAAACAAAGACCTGTAATAAAAGGAAAGCATCAAGTGTTTCCTAATACTTGAGGGGGTTGGGCAAAGATAAAACACAGCAAAGAATATTTCTTAGGAAGTAAAAACATTTGTGTACTCCATTGTGTACTACAATGTTAGATGCATGCCAACAGTTATTTGTACAACTCTATAGAACTCTAGTCTTAAGAGTGAGTTGTAACAGATCATTGGCTCTAATGTGTCAATACAGTTCCATCAGAATCAAACATACACCACTCTGGTATTAGAGGTTGACAGTAGAAAGTCTGCGCATGTGACTTGAAAAATGGCAGATTGAATTCAGTATGATTTCTTATCAGTTTTGCTTTAGAACTAAATTGATCCAAACATTACATATTTTAAAAATATCATTTTGAACTTCTAACATTTGTTAAATCTAAGGTAATTGGTAATTAAAGTGAGACCAAGGAAATGTCTATAAAAATGCAATAGCAATGAAAAAAGTTTCCTAAAATTATTTACGTTTAAAAATTTATCTCACAATACTCTCCCTCCTTCCCTCTCCACATGATCTTCCCACTCTGTATCTGCTCCCTTCCAAGTAATTCTGTCTACTATTTTTTCCTTTCCTAATGAGATCTATCTGTTCCCTCTAGTTCCATACTGTATACCTACCCTCTGTGGTTCTATGAGTTGTAGATTGACATACTAGCTAATATCCACAGATAAGCAAAATACCACATTGTCTTTCTGTGTCTTGGATACTTCACTCAGGATAATTTTACCTCATTCCATCCATTTACCTGCAAATTTTATGATGTCATTTTTTAATGGCTGAGTGATACTCCATTGTGTAAATGCACCCCAATTTCTTTATCCATTCTTCTATTTTAGGACAACTAGGCAGACAGCTAAACTTAAGGGGCATTTGAGAGGATGTATGGAAACCCAGTATACTAGAAACTTCATAAAATATATACATATATGAAAGTGATTTAAATCTCCAAATAATGGGGGACACAGAGTCCCAACTGACCATCTCTTGTCACCAAACAAAAGTTTCAGTACTGTTAAATCTAAGACTTCAGTACTGGGATTGTATTACATCTAATTAAGTTGTTGACCAAAGGGGACATATGCAAATCCCCAACAACTCATGCTGTTGCTAAGATTACAGGTTTCTTTCTACAAACTGACAACAAGGCCCCATTGCTAAAGATAACACCTATATAACACATTGAGCTGGTGCATGCATAGAACATTCACAGATAGATCCCTGTATATATGCTGAAGCTTCTTTTACACCCAGGGGTTGACTTTCTTTTCCTGATAATTTTGGTTTGAGGCAATGAGTAAATGAACATAAACTTATGAGTTATGTGATTACATGTGTATATCTGTACACACATTGTATGTTCTCTCCATGCTGACTTAGAGCTCATATTAAAGAAGATAACATAAACTAGTGGAATAATATGTGTTTGAGATAATTGAAGCAAGTGACATGTGACCGCCCAGAGATAAATTTTCTTTTCTCTTATGTCCTTTTCTGTATTTCTTGTAGGAAAATTAATTTTATTCTTTCCCTTTCTCCAAATTTCAGCTCTTACCATTTCCAAAGTAGATTGGGCAATTTTCATTAACTTGATATAAGAATAGACATACCTGAGAAGAAGGAATCTCAACTGATGAATTGCCCCAGACAGGCCAGTGGCCATGTCTATGCGGTACTTTTTTCCTACTAATTGACTTAAGAGGACCCCACCCACTGAGGGCAATGCTAATGCTAGGCAGGTGGACTTGGGCTGAATAACTAAGTTAGCTGAATATGCCAGGTGGAACATGTCAGTACTCAGTATTTCTTAATGAATTTTGCATCATATTCCTGCCCTGCCATGTGGCATGGCTTCCCACAAATGATGGACTATAACATGTTAGTTGAAATGAAACCTTTCCTCTCCAACTTGCTTTTGGTCATTGTGTTTATGACTGCAACAGAAATCAAGCTGGAACACTTAAACACTTTATAAAACAGTCCCTGTTCTATGTTGTTTACTGTAAAAGAAATATATTGAAAGGTTTTGCTTGTGTTTAAACTTTTAATACATAGTGTAATACATTTTGTGACTCTTGCTTTTTATTCAGTTTTGTGTCTGTGAGATTCATGTGCACATTTGGATAACTATGTTTTGTTTTATTAGCATATCAGTAATGATGATATGTATGAATCAGTGGTTCTTTATCTAAACTATGGAAGTATGCTTCCAAATGTTTTGTTTTAATAATGCTGAGAAGATTGCTATAGTGTTCTCCTATTTCCCACATGGGATACATTTCTAGTGCCTTTGCATAAAGTTAGACTTGCTGTTTTATTTGTGCTCAACATTAATGAATTGATTCCAAATCTTTTCTAACATGCCTGCTCCCATTTACAATCCAAACAACAGCAAGTAGTTGTATTTGTGCATATTATTATCAAACAAGGATATAACTGATTTTTAGAGTTCACCATCTAGTGTCTGCAAAAATATATCTTATTACTATGAGTCTGTGGTAGATATATAGCTTTTATCTTATTCAAAATAGATACATAATGTGTCATCATGTGCTGTTCATACACTAAAGAAAAATGATTTGAAATAATAAACACCAACTGCAAATAGACATTCAGCTGTGATGAAAATGTAGAGAAGTGATTCTCGACAGATAGCATTTGACATATAGAGATGGAGAATAATTAAATGTAAATTTTGAAAAATCATCCCATAAGGGTTTTCATTAACATGTTATTAACACAATTTGTTGTGCTACTTTTTTCTTTACACATCTGAAGCCTGGACTTGTAGCTCCATACTTTGTGGGCATACTCTAGCACTCAGCTATATTCCAAGGCACTTTTATGTTTTCATCTTGCTGCAGTGTCTCAGCACAGTGCACAGACAAGCCTTGAATTTATTACACCCATGCCTTGCCTGGGTGTCTGGGACTGCAGGTCTGCTGCACTAAGTTCAACTTTGCTTTTCTGCTTTTCAATAGTATGAAGTCTTTCAAAGGTTAATCTTATAAAAATAACACATGGAAAGGCTCAGTTAGTGAATGCTGGGCATGGGTATAAAGATCTGAGTTTATCCCCAGAACTCAATTAAGAAAGTTGAGCCGCGGAGATACTTGTTTGTATTCCCAGTTCTGGAAAAGCAAAGATGTTAGATTTCTGGGCTTATTGACAGATAGTTTATCTTCTATGGTGCTTGGTGAGTGCTAGGGCTGTGAGATAATCTGTCTAAAATAACAGGGTGTTTGATGCCTGAGGAACTACATCCCAGGTTGACCTTTTGCTTCTAGAAGTACACACACACACACACACACACACACACACACACACACGCACACACGCACACACGCACCACGCACACACACACACACACACAGAGAGAGAGAGAGAGAGAGAGAGAGAGAGAGAGAGAGAGAGAGAGAGAGAGAGAGAGAGAGAGAGAGAAGGAGAGAAGGAGATGGGTATGAAGAGACAGAGAGACAGAGAAAAAAAATAAAATATGATAGACACTTTCATGCTATTACCCTTGCCTATTTCTCACTATGGAGAGTCTTTCTCATTCTTTCTAGCTTCCATAGATGAACACGGAGAGGTGTTTTTACACTACAACATAAGATTTCCTTGGTGTATGTATCACTGTATCCCATTTTCATATTCTTTCATTCACTGATGGACACTCAGGTGTCTTCATACTTGAGCTACCATGAACAGTACTGAAATAAATATGGTGGCACAGATAAATTTTCAAGTTTCTGATTCCAATTCAGTTGTATACAGACACAGAAGTGAACTGCTAGAATTTATGATAATAAGTCCTGTTGAATTTAGAATTACAATTTTCCAAAATGTACAGTGTTCCCACCTACAGCGTATAAGTACATAATGAATCCCTACACAGGCTTAAGGAATAATTTTATTTGTAATTATGGGAAGTACATAATGATAAATGAAGTATACTAGGCACAGAAATCCAAATGCCAAATGACCTGAAATATTTGGTCTCTGAATTTAAAAAAGCCAGAGGTAGATCTGATGCTAGTGACTTGGAGACAGAGGTTGTAGCAGGCAGAAGAGGTTGATAAAGGGAAGAGATTGATAAAACAAGCCAAGTCTCAGACTTCAAGAATAAGATTTAGTTAGTTATTATACTGCAGGTGACCACAGTGAATAATTGTGCATCATATAATTCAAAAGTACTAGAAGAGGTTTACATGTTCTTATCACAAAAGAGAAAACAATAAATTGGAAAGATAGTAGATATTTTATAAGCTTGATCAAATGTTTCTAACACGTTCACACAAACGTGTGTGTGTGTGTATTTGTATGTATGTATGTCTGTGAATGTATGTGTATGTGCATATAAAATGAAAGGACACCTTGGAAAAAGGAACAAAAGAAAAATCTGTGAAAATCTTTAAAGTGGCTCCCTTTTTAATGAAAAGAATGAAACATGAGACAGGGATTGTTGTCATCCTAAATGACAGAATAAGATTTCAGTGTTTATAGACTTAATAGCCACCTTAGCACAGAAAAAGAAAATATTAATTCAATGAGAAAGGTAAAGAAGATACAAGTGAGGAGACTTTTTTCATTTATTATTTAATTAAAATAAAATTTTCTTTCCCTTTCCTGTCTCTTACCTCTCACATGCTTACTACACACCAAATTCACTTCTCCTCTTCTATAATTATTGTTCATGAATATGTTTCTAGGGTTGATCACTTGGTATCATATAACAAAAATCATCCCTGGTTAAGACCAATTCTCCTTCTTTCTCTTTCTCTTAGCAGTTGATAATTGCTAACTCTTGTAATTCTTTACCTAGGCAAAGTCTTGTGAGGTTTCTGCATCCATATTTGGATGATGGGATGTCAGTTGATCTTGAAATTGTTCAGATATTTTTAAGCAGTCGTGGTTTTGAGATTTCAAGAGTATAGCTTCCCTATCATGGCTAGAAGAATATGTTTGTAAAATGGTGACCCAGGGCTGGAAAAATGGTTCCACTAGGAAACTACTTGTCAAGGTTAGCATAAGGACTTGAGTTCAGATTTCTATTACCCACTTTGGATGATCATTCTCTAAGTTTCTTTCTGAGTGTCATCTACTCCTTCTTGAAGGCATTCACAGTAGGTGTAAGCATCTGTCCTTAGAGTTGGCTAACATTTAATTTAAACTCATTTTTCAATGGTAGAGATAATCATGTACCTACTCACTTCTAAATACAGCTTGCTGGTTTAGGCTGTACCCTTTGGGTAACTAGGGTAACAGTGGTTATGACTACTCTCACACATCCTTTCTTTCTGGGAGTCAAATGACTCACAGCAGAAGCAAAGCCAAGCATTAGATGCTTCTGTGAAAATGGGCTTACACTTTTCTGTGTATCCTGAGAGACTTACTGACAACGTTGCATACCACAGTATACATTGTTCATGGCACTCTTACAGACCTAAAATAAATAATGAGCTATGAAAACAAATCTCAAGCTGGGATGGATTTTCTCTGGACTAGGCAATAGCCCAATGCCTGTTGCTGACCTGGAGTTAGTTAATTCCCCCAATAGATGGCACAGTTGTTTTTCCATAGCAGCCCCTGTACTCTACCTGGCATCTGCCTCATTGCCAGATTTCTCATATCATCTAATTATGCAATTTGTACTGAAAGACATTCTTAACAGATATTTTTATGTCTTATTTTAGTCTATGTAGTGATCAATTTTGGTTGTCTACTTAACAAGAGGGCACACTTACAAGGCACAGCTGATCTAGACCAGTTTAACCTCTGGGCATGTTTATGAAGGATTTTCTTGACTTTATTAACTGATGTGGGTGAGGCCATTTTCTGGGTTTGGGTCCTGGGCTATACAAAGAGAAAAAGTGAGCTGAGTACAAATGTTCGCTTTTACCTTGCTCTTCACTATGGATGTAATGTGACCAGTTGCCTAAAGCCCAGATACTATTTTTCCCAATTTTTAAAAATTTTGTTTGTTTTTGTTTTGATTTTTTTTGAGACACGTTGCTTTTCTGGAACTCTACAATTCACAAAGATCTACTCTCAAATGCTGGTGTTAGAAGCTTGCACCACCACCCCTGGCCTACCTAGTCTTTCCTATTGTGATGGGTAAAAAAAAAATCGCATTTTCCCTTGAGTTGGTTTTGCCAGGGTATTTTAAAATAGCAAAAAACAAGTAAGTTGTACAGTCACTAATAATAGTAAATCACTTAAGAGCTGACTAAAGGGTCCTTATCATCACAGTCTTATTAGGTCTTAGTTTTTAATTCACTTTTTATTTCACCCTGGTGTCCTTATAATCTGAATACATGATATTCCCAGAGCAGAATTTCCACTCTACTATCATTTTGGGTGTGGAGATCAGTGGGGAGATAAGTGTAGGAAGCAGTGTCTTGATGAAAAGTATAATGTTATCTACAAATGAGAAGTTTTTGTGGGTCTATGTATCACAGTTTGAAAAACCTTTTTCTTTACTACTAGACACAGACATCTTCTATAGATTGAGTATATGTAGATGTTTGACCAACCTGTCTTTATATATTCTTCAAATATGTTCTCAGAAGATTTCTATCCTTGTTGATCTCACCTTCATTCCTCCTGTACTCATAACATTTAAAGAATTTGTATAATCTTTAGTTTCTATGTAGCAAGTTTACTGGTCATTAGTTTGATCAAAATAACCACATCTAGGTACATGATGTTCACTGTTGATGTCTAAATGATAACTGATACTATTTCTTTAAATGGGATATTTTTCCTAAATTGAGAAATGTCCTCTTAAAAATGATTTTTAAAAATATTTACATGTATGTGTGCATGGATTCATCAGTTTATGCTGAATACTCAACCTCAGTTGAATTTTCCTCAATATTATAAAATGATATACATTCATAGTTTGCTTATGTCTAATTTAAATTGTTTTATTGATACAATTTGTCTGGTTACAGTTATGATTCAACATAAAATGGTGGAATTATGCTGTCTATTGGTCCAAGGTAAAACAGAATGACCACAACAATTCAGCCACAAGAACTTCATTCATCTCTTCAAAAATTCATGGCAGTCCCAGAGGGAGACAATTGATCTTTACTTTCAACTTCCAAATGCCCCAAGAACCTTTCTGACTGGCAGGTTGGATTTCATTTCTGGAAATATGGTTACAATGGGAACTATGCTTTAATATCACCTAGTCCAAAGTATCTGTGACAGATATTTATGCTCTTAACAGTTTTTAGTTACAAATCATATATAACACTGCTCATTGTAAATTTTATGATGCCATATAAGTTGATTTTGTTTGTGACTTTTTAAGATTTTCTTGAATTTACACTTTTTGTTTCAGAAAGAAATGTACAGGTTTCTTTCAACTTGGGCTAGATTATGGACTATTATTAAATATGTGTAAGATATTGTGTATATGTACTTGATTAATGAATGGAAGACAAATTTTTGAAACTATTAGGTCAAATTTTATATTAACTGCAGTATTATGCCCCCTCCCTCTCTCTCTCTCTCTCTCTCTCTCTCTCTCTCTCTCTCTCTCTCTCTGTGTGTGTGTGTGTGTGTGTGTGTGTGTGTGTGTGTGTGTGTGTGTTTGCATGAATGAATGCTGTGTGGTGTATCCACGTGGGTATGTGGGTAAATGCTCCAACACACATGCATACAGATGCTAGAACAGAAATGTTGCTTATCTTTGATGGCTCTCTTCGTTATTGCCTTGACACAGGGCTTCTCAATGAAGTGTAGTTCATTGTTTCTAAATGGCTGTCCTGCAGACATTTATAATCAGTCTGTCTATACTCCTTCAAAGCTGGGTCACAGACATACAAAACCTTGCTCAACCCTTTCCACAGGTGCTTGAGATTCAAATCCAGGTACTCATGCTTGTAAAGTATTTGCTTTTATGCATTGAGAAATTTCTCCAGATATATGCTATGGTGTTCTAATGAATTTAGCATAGCAGGAGATATTTATTTCCTATTGTTTGGGGGATGTGTAAAAGTTAAAATTTCCAAGATGACAATAGATGTACTTGATTTGCCTAAACTGATTTTCTTAATCCCAGCAGATAATCAAGTTAAAATTCAAGATGTCATTGATTTGAAAAATGGTATTCCCTTTAATGCCTCATTTAAGAGTTATTTGGAGAAATATTACAGTGATTATATGAAAGTAGGAGTAAAATAACTTAGGAGCTTTGGACTTATATAGATTTAAAATTATACTGTCAGGGAACTTTTAATTCATTGAAGAAAATGACTAGCATTTTAATCATTGCAGAGTCACAGCTGAAGCAAGTGATCAAACATATTTCTAAGCATGTTTTATTCATTTTGATCAGAATGCTTATTGCTTAAAATATTAGGTCTGCCTGTTATTTATAAAATAAACACATGGTCTAATTTGGATATAATTACATATTGCTTTTATACATATTACCTCATTTCTTGTCTCACTATGATTGGTACATTTATATAAACTTCACTACAATTATAATTAATGCATAAAATTAAACTTTGAAAAGAAAAGAAAAAAGATGCTAGTAACTACAGATTTGCACAAGTGACTGAAGGTGTAATGATTTATAATGACTTGCCAACTTTATAGGAACTAATTTAATCAAAAAGTTATTGCTGACATAATTGTGTGTACAATTAACCTTCATAATATAAAACTTGTTTGCTTTGAAGACTCCCAGTTTGTTATCTTAACCCATGCATGATTCTAACTGAACATTTTAGAACAGGGGGAAAGATTCTTCCTATTGGTCAATTCAGAGTAGTTTTAATTATTTTTGTAACATTAATTCAATGCTGTACATACCAGTACTACCCAAGATATAAGTGTAATTTCTTTCACAGATTCAGTAATTTTGAACATTTCTTTATTTTTGAAATTAAAACTTTGAATGTCCAAAATGGACATTTTAATCTATCAAGTGGGGGAGGCCAAATATAAAGCTTAAAAGTTTCAGAATTCTGAACTGAATCATCATTTAATATAATGTTTTGAGGATAGTGACATTTGAAATTTAAAATGAAAGAAAGAAAATTCAACCCTAAAGCAAAGAAGAATGTGAAAGGGAATGAATTTACAAAGAATAAATGATTAGTAAGAGAGTTTTAAAGGGTTGGAGAGATAGCTAGAGATAGCTAAGAGCACTGGCTGCTCTTCCAGAGGTCCTGAGTTCAGTTCCCAGCAACCACATGGTGCCTCACAACCATCTATAATGAGATCTGGTGCCCTCTTCTGCAAAGGAGACATACATGCAGGCAGAACACTGTATACATATACAGTTAGCTAGCTAAGCAGAAAGTCCAGGCCCAGTAACATACATTGTCTCAAAACAAAGTGGATAACTACTGAGGAATGACACTCATGCACACATGAACACACATACACACACACACACACACACACACACACACACACACACATATACGTACATACACTACAAAATATGCATAATCTTAACTGTTGTGTAAAAGAAAATGCTATTATATTTTAGGATTTAAAAAACGACAAGTTTGGAACAACTACTGAAAATTATATCTGACTACTGAAAATAGAAAATACACTTATCATTTGTCAATTCATTGGGTAGTTATGAGTTAAACTCTGTTGACATTTTAAGTAATTGATTGTGAAAATATTACACTCTCCTTCATTTCTATATAGCTTTAGTAATCCATTTTCCTAGAAATGTTTTCTTTTAAACATTTTTATATATGTTACTATCAGGAGGCACTGCTAATGAATAAACATGTATCAACAATCACTTACTTAAACAGGAACTAGAAAGTACTGTTGCAATTGTTGGTGATGTGGGGAAGGAAAAGAAATCAAATTTCTGATTGTTAACTTTATATTCTAGGTGACAAAACAAAACTATTTAAAATAAATGTTGTTATATGGCAACTGCTTTAATGAAATTAAACCCTACAAAGAGTGAACTTGATTGCTATTTAGGTAGGTGAAGGCTTCAAAGAAAGTCCTGTAGTTTTGATTAGTATTAAGGCAAACATGATTTGTACTCACTCATATGTGGATACTAACTGTAAAGAAAGCATAACCACACTACAATCCATAGACCCAGAGAGGTTAGGTAACAAGGAGGGCCAAAAGGGGGAATGCATGAATCTCCCAGGGAAGGGGAAATAGAGGCAATCTCTGAGTTGGACTGGGGCAGGTAGGCATGGGAACTTGAGGGATCCTGTTAGAGGTGGATGGAGGGGGAGAGTGCTGAGAGATGACTGGAGAGGGGAATTTGGGAGTGGAGTCCAGTAGAAGACTGATGGCAAGGGAAACTTCCAGAAGTCTACAAAGACGGCCCTAGCTCAGACTCCAGATAGCAGAGGAGGCATAGCCTAACACTGCGATACCCTGTGATTGGACTGGTGACTCCCATGGAGAGCCTTAATCCAGTGACTGATGGAGACAGATTCAGAGACCCATGGCCAAACCTTGGGTAGAGATCAGGGAGTCCTGCTGAGGACAGCTAGGATGGATTGTAGGAGTCAGGGGGTCAGCAACAGCGGTGGAAAACCCTAGCTTGGCTAGGAAAGGGCTAGCTTGGCTCATGGGGACGCAGAGTCAGAACCAACTGCTAGGGAGCCTGCATGGGGCTGACCTAGGCCCTCTGCACATGTGTGACAGTTCTGTTTCTTGGTCTATTTGTGGGACTCTTGGCAGTGGGGGTGGAGTTTTCCCTGGGACTTTGACCAGTTCTTGGGAACCTACTCCTCGTGCTGGATTGCCTTGTCCAGATTGACTACAGAAGAAGGTGCCTGGTCTTAAGGCAGCTTGATATGCCATGCTTTGCTGATGCCCATGGGAGTCCTGCCCCTTTCTGAACAAATACGCAGGAGGGGTGGATTGAAGTGGGGAGGTGGGGGACAAAAGAGTGAGAGGAGAGGCAGTGTTCAGGATGAAAAAATCAATTAATTAATAAACAAACAAAAAAGAACCCGCTCATACACCAAAATGATCAAAATATAAGAAGTTACGAGGAAAAATTCAGAGAATTCAAAATGGAAAAAAAAGAAGAAAGTTACCAATATTCTAAGACGGCAAATGTTTATCAGGTTGGGAAGTGATACAGGTACCTTCTTTCTGTCTACACACTTTCTGTTCTCACGACACCTAAAATCTGTAGCTGCTACACATTGATTAAAGCTGTCATCTGCACAGAATTCAGAGTCCTTTCAGAGATGGGCCTCTAGGCATGCCTGTCTGAAATTATTCTGATAATGTTAATTGAGATAGAAGACCAGCTCTCCATAAGTGTTGTCATCCTCTAGCTGTGATCCTATATAACTGATAGAAACTCACTGATCTTCCCAGCTCAGTTTATTCATTATTATCTGCCTCTTAATTGTGTATATACTCGAAATCTGTGTTCTTTAATCAGCTATGCTGACACTATACACTGAGTTCCTTGAGTCTCATAGATACTTGCAAATGATTTTTCTATTGTACTTTGTAAAATTCTGTAGTTCTACAATGTTTTAGTTTACTTTCCACAGCTGAGATAGAACACAATGAGTGAAGCAACTTGGGAAGGAAAGGGTTTATTTCAGCAAACAGTTGCCATCTTCCATGAAGGCAAGTCAGAAAAGGGATGCAAGGAAGAAACTTGGAGGAAGAAACTGAGGAAGAGGCCATAGAACAAGATGCTTACTGATTTGGCTCCCATGCTCTGCTCAGTTTTCTTTCTCAAACATTCTAACATCACACAGGGGTTGCAACCACCACCTTGTTGCTGGGCCCTTCCACATCAATCCATAACAAAATACCTCATATACTTACAAGGAAATCCATTGGAAGCATTTTCTCAATTGAAACTGCCTCTCCCAAAATGACTCAAGTTGTTCAAGTTGGCAGACTTAAATCCTAAATCTTTATTTCTCAGACCAAACATTTGTTTCTTTCTTTTCATTTCACACAGCTCTAGGACTCCTTCACCTCATGAGTGTCGATGCTACCATCTCTCAGTGTGCGTTCATTATTTGTAGTAAGATGCTACAATCTGTCACCATCTAGGTTCTTCAAATACCTGATGTTTACTTTATTTACTTTAATTTTCTTGGTTTAAGTAGTGGTAATGACTTCCATGCTTGAAAAAGTTTGTGTTTTTAGCTTTCCATTTCTGTAGCTAAGTATCTCAGGCAAAGAAATTAATAGAGTCAAATTTATGTTAGTTCATGATTCCACTCTGCACTTTGTTAGCCCCAGTGTTGGAGCCTGTTACAACAGGTCGCAGGCAGCGCATTGTAGTCTAGTAGAGAAAGCTCTTCCCCTCATGGCTTCTGAAAAGTGAATTGGAGAGATGAAAATATCATTCCACAATTCCCTTCCAAGGAAGTCTCCAAGGGTGTAAACTCTTCAAGTTCTACCTTTGCCCCCTAGGACCAAGGCTAAAGACCAAGCCTCTGACACATGAGCTGTTAATGCTTTCCAGATTCCCAAACATCCTAATATAAACTATACTGCCCTTAAAACAATGGAACACCAACAAATTCTTTATCCAATGAAATTCCAAAAACAGAAATCTTTCACATTCTTCTTTTCTTATTCTCCTTTAAAAGAAGCAATGTTGGCACTGATATCTACATCTTTCTTTTAACCTCATTTTTTTGACAATGTTCCTGAAGATAGGGGATAATTTTGTAACTACAGAGATACAATCATGTGCTTAAAAATACCAAAATGCTAAGAATGGTAGAAACAAATGACAAAGAGGACTTAGGTTTCTGAGAGATTTTCTGACACTCTAGATTGGCTGCTAAATATTTAACTCTAGAATTCTTGTTAAATGTGTTTTGAACTCCATGATTTTGGTTTTTTATTTGTTTGTTTGTTTTTGTTTTATTTTGTCTTTAGTGTCATTTGAAACTAAACCACTCCTGTTGGATCCAATTATTCTCCGGCAGAGTACAACAAAATGCCAAATGCTCAGGATGAGCCAGAAGAATATGTTGGTACTTAGATTTTAAATGGTAATTGTTTCATATTTCTTAATAATGTTCTTCTCTTCTGCTTCTGTTCTCTTACCCCTGTAAACATATGCTCTTGATTACTATTACACTGTCAAGTTATGATTCTGAAATCAGAGTCTAATTTCCTTTCTGAAGTTTCACATCTATACCAAACTTATACACACATAATCACATTCTAGGCAGGAGTAAGGAGAGAGAAGCATATAGAAATTAAGGAAGTCTGTCACATTCTTTTTGGGTTGTCAAGTATGAAATATGCAGGACAGGCTATAAAGCTGAGAATGCTAATGTGTATAAAGTAGCCAGAAGATGAGAGGTCACTGTAGCACAGAATTTTTTCCTTTTCCTTTTTACAAGACCTTGGGATACTCAAGCTTTTCAGTTGATCATATAATGATCCCTATACTATGAAGGGTATTCTATTTTTATTAAACTAGTGATTTAAATGTTATAACTTGTATAAATTATGCATTCACAGTATTATTGAGGCTGTTTTTTGACTAAGCAAGTAGATATTATGGCTTTGTTAAATATTAAAAATATAACATACACTTAAATATAACATGTAATCATGAATATGGTATATGTGAATATGAATGTATATGTAACTGTGCATTAGTGTGTAACTGTACGTGTGTGTGTGTTTGTATTGGTGAGTCTATCTTGTTTACTGATTTCATAAGAGTAACGGAACATCTCAAATTTTTATAAACAGGATTGATTCTGTTCTTTACATAATATTTCTTTCATACTGAAACAATAAGCAGATAATAAATAGATATTTATCACAAATAAATTCATTTGTAATAATCTGATCTTTTTTTCTTGTTTGGACAATAGATATGTGATCAAATACTATTTTGGATTTTTCTATGAGACTGTTTTTTATAATGTTAATATTTATATTGGGAGAGGTGTTATCCTTCAGACATGAATGTGACTTTCATCCAATCAAGCAGCCAGAACAGGACCAAAGGCTGAGTTCTCCTGTGGAGTAAGAAGTTATGTGCTAGACCTTAAATGTCAAAAACAGAAGTAACACTTTCTTGTGGCTTATTTTGTGGCCTCGAGGCAGATTTGCAACATCCATGCTCTCAGGACTTGAAACTCTATTTAGAAATGTAATTTTGATCCTACTTCTTTAGAAAACACTAGTAGCTTGGTAGGTTTTAAAATACTTTCAGTTGTGGATCATTAATATCTGCTTTTGATGAACAAGTTATTCTGGTAGATTAAGATGCAAAGGCTTTCATATTATCAATATATTATCAGTTTCACATATCATCTATATAGATGTGAATTATAATTATAATTGAACTTTACACAGAAGGATATCTTTGATGTTGAAAATTTCCCTTTTTCCTGTTAGACTACAGTGTAGTTTCATTTGTTTTAGTTTACACAATTGAGTTTTCATTTGAACATTGTAAATATTTACTTACCCTTTCTGAGGAACCATTTTTATTTTTCAAGTTTTCCATTGTTTTTTCTCAAATTCAACATTCCCTTTAAATCCATGGCAAAAAGACTTTTGCTACATCTCACAGGCACTATCCCTGAAACTGTGTTAGCAACAGGAGCACTTGAAAAAAACAACAAAAATTAAGCTGAAAACTCTATAGGTTTGTGTGGTGAAAACACAATAGAGTATTACAGAGCATTACATTATATACGAGTTTTACCCATGATAAATATTCTTCACAAATATTCTGAATCTGCACCCAAATAATTCATTGTCACTTGGTGGAAATGTTTGTGATTATTATACCAGTTATACACACACACACACACACAAACACACACACTCAACTTTTCAAATGGAATACAAAGCTTCCAAATGTTGCATATGATATTTAGATTATAGGTGAAACAAGAGTATATGATGGATTTCATTGACATACACAAAATTAGAAGCTTATAAAAGAAACAACTTTTAGATAATATTGGAGGGAATATGAAAAATAAGTTAGAAATATGAAAATTAGTATTATTTCTTTCTATAAAACTTTTATGAGATTATGATATAAGTACAACATTTCTCCTTTCTATTTTCTCTCACCTAATGATCTCATATGCCTCTCCAGATGTTTTTCAAAGTCTTGGCCTCCTTTTACATTAATTGTTATTATATGCATATATGTATATATCTATACACATACATATATATTCCTAATATCACCTGCTCAACCTATATAATATCACTCTATTTATGTTTTCAGGACTGTCCATTTGGTATTGGATAACCAATTGGTGACACATTTAATTGTAAAGAATATTAATGTATTGCTTATTAAATAGTTAAATTTAAAAAGTTAAAGTTTCAAATTGATTAGTCACTTTAAAGAAGCTCGGTTATCACTTTGGTCAAGGAAAGAGGAAGAAATAAAGAGGATGCCTTGAAGATTTGAAGGCTAGACAGTCATTAATATAATCCAAAATATTTTAAGTTATTTTGGCTCAGCTTCAGAGATGCTAGTCATTCAAAGCATAAAAGGCATGACAAAGCAACTTTTTCAAGCCCTTAACACCCAGGAAGCAGAACAAGATCAATATTAATTAAGAGTAAATGGCTTACTGAGCAGTGGTGGAGCACACCTTTAATTCCCACACTTGGGAGGCAGAGGCAGGTGGGTCCTTGTTGGTTGAGGCCTCCCTGGTCTACAGAGCTAATTCCAGAACAGCTAGGGTTACACAGAGAAAACCTGTCTCTAAAAACTAAAAAAAAAAAAAAAAAGGCTTATAGTCACATGTACATAAAAGAATTGTAGTTTTTCAATTATCTGTCTGCATGACACTTGGGTTACTTAATTTGTTGTTTGAATTCCAATGTCTTCATCCATATTATATAAAAATAACTAACATATGACATCTGAGAACATAACTAAGAGTAAATAATGGAAACTACTGACAGGAAAATATTGAGGATAGTAGTTGTTATTCACAAAACACAACATTCAATAAATAGTAATATAAGTATTATTATGAATTTAATAGTGGTAGAAATATATGAAGATTTTCCCAACATTTATGAAATGAGTTGTTTTAATCTCTGGTCTTTTTTGGTGACTATATAGTTCTGCTGGATACAGGGAACACAGTTTACTATAAAGAAGAAAAAATGGCTTGGAGTTTGTTCTGGAAGCCTTTGTATTATGCTAGGTGAAGAAAGATCAAAACCTGTTTATGATGTAATATGGGCCCAGAAGCAGACAAAATGAATGCATTTATAAAATATATTTGATTGAATATAAAACTATACGGGATGGATAAAGACAAACTGAAACCAAGAAACCAAAGACAGATTTCTCTGTAGTTCAGAAGAAAGAGCCAGAAGAGAGGAAGCAGCTATGTTCTAGTTATTGTCAGGTCCCTGGATAGTTATTCTTCTGTTGCATAAATGATTATTAGTAATTTATAAGTATTAATTGAGATTAGATGGTATTCACTTCCTGTTAGTGCTATAATCATTTGGTAGGCTGGTGAAATAAACAACATAAGCTTATAGCTTTACAGTCCTGTTTATAGAAAATCCTGAATAGATCTTTCTATGCTACAATCAAACTGTTGTTGGAATTCCTTCTGAGACTCAGGGAGAAAAATATGGTTTGGTTTCCTCTTGAAAGTTAGTTTTTCTTGCAGCACTGAAGGAGCACTGTCTCTCTTCTTCCTACATTCTTTAATTTATAAACCTATGTCATATTAGACCCATCTTTATAATCAAGGACAATACATTTATTTTCAGATTAGGTGATCAGAAATCTCATTTCTATATCCTATTTATATGTCTTCTTCCACACTCATCCCCCAAAAGAAGTCAGACTTCAGAGTAAGAAGTGAACATGGCTGGAAGGATGTTTTTCATTTTGAAAAGATATCTAGTGCATAAGTAACAAGAAAATTCTCACAATAAAAATGAGAGCTGTCATGAAATCAAAACAATGTGGTAGAGAATAGGGATGAAAGAGAAAAGTGCCAGTGGACTCAAAACTCTCTAATAAACTTCGTTCTTCACAACTGTATGAAGAATATGTATCTTGAATATTCTCATGGGTAAGCATGTTTAATGATTTCTTAATAATTGAAATCTAAATATTTAAAAGGTTTAAAAATCAGTGAAGCTTAAGAATATTGGACAGAAATATTACTACTATAACTAAAAGCAGTAATAACTTGCAATTTAATCACATATGATTCATTATAAATTTACTTGATATATAAAATTCTTGCAGGGTCTTTGAAAAGTGATTTAAAAGTAATTAGAATGCACATTGTCATAGTTTTCAATGGTAAAAGTTGCATATTTCACAGAATAGATCAAAAGCTGAGTCTATACTCAGTGATGACTACTTATGTAATTTCTCACCTATTTGAAACGTAATTTTAGGTTCTAAGGAAGAAAGCACTGGAATAGGAAGTGCCCACGCTCACTTTTTCCACTATGTACTTTAGTAGCATCATTTACACTCTAATTATGCACGAAATTACATTGGGTTTCTTGCTAAATGCAAAGAAAGAAATGTTTTCATGATGCATTCTTTCTGTAGCAAACATTTCTAAAACTGTACTGCTGATACAGCTCATCAAAGAAACCATATGAGATGAAATATATGTGAGGAAAACACTAATTAGAGAGATTTCCTTTCCCAAATACACATGTGCAGCCCCATTAATGTCAATCACAAGGAGATATTTTTCTACAGAATGCCCCTAGGTAAAAACACATAGCTGCCTTTTACTTTCCAATTAGAGACACAATATATTTTATTCCTCCAAATCATTAACAAGTTGCACTACTGCATTTTCTAAATGAAAATCAAGACCATGTTGTCCATAAAAACGTACCAGTTAGGTTGCTCAGCTGATATTTGTACAACAAAATATGATCTTGAAGAGGATAGTGTGTGTGTGTGTGTGTGTGTGTGTGTGTGTGTGTGTGTGTGTAGTATGCATGCATGGACACAGGAGTGTGTATTTATGTGGAGGCCAGAGGTTCATGTTGAGTTTCTTCCTTAATCATTTCACACTTTATATATTCAGCCAGGATCTCTCTCACTTGAACCCACAACTTGCTGATTAGGGTAGACTGGTTAGTTAGCTTGCTCTAGGAATTCCCACTTTACTCTGTTTAAGCATAGGAATTTATTTGGATGCTAATCCAAACTGAAGTTCCTGTATTTGCATACCAAGTACTTAACTAGTAAACCATTACTTTGCACAAGGGACATTTTGAAATACTTTTCTTGATGTTGATCTTATATTCACCCAGCTACACCTTTGTAGTAACTGATTTTTTCAAATAATTTTAGCCAAGATATACTAATCATTTCATATAGATGGAGCTTACTTGATTTCTTTATATGCAGTATGTAAATCATTATGTTAAAACTTACTGGTACAATATAGACTCTACAGGTGTTCTCAGTGATCTGTCAACCTTGCAAAACACTAATTGAATTTATGACTTACTAAATATTTAGAGATTTCATCATGCTGTGGCAAAATGTGAAATCATTCTCAACACTACAAAACATATCAGTGAATACCATTATTCTCACTCTTGAGATAAAATAGACAGAATGGAAACTAATCGGTATGTTATACTGAAAATACATATAATTTAACTAAGTTTAGCTGCTAAACCTTCAAGCATTTATAAAAATGAAATATAAAAATCATACCAACAAAGAATGCATTTCCTTTGGAAATAGTAAGAATTATTGAAAATAATCTAATCTACATGAGGTTTATTTTTTGGGGTGTGTGTGTGGGGGGGGGGCATCATATTCTAAAATATTGTAGTGTCCAAAATACCATAGCCATAGCAAATATTTAGCCATGACATTGCTCATGATTTCTACAAATTATGTTACTGATGTCATGATATATTATAGAGATGACAAGGTCAACATTTATCTTATTGTCTTAGGTCTACATGTTCCAAGGATAGACAATGTTATACTGCTTTGCCTGGTTTTAGCAAACCACTTGATATTACTCCAAAATTATAGCATTATTTTGTCTTTATCTTTCACAATTCACCAACAGGTCCTTAAAATTTTGTTTATCTGCCATGTGGTAGTGGTGCACGCCATTAATCCCAGCACTCGGGGAGCAGAGCCAGGTGGATCTCTGTGAGTTCAAGGCCAGCCTGATCTACAAAATGAGATACAGAACAGGCATCAAAACTATACAGAGAAACCCTGTCTTGAAAAAAAAATACAAAAAAAAAAAGATTAACAATGTTTTGGAAAATGATTGCATAGACATTTGATTTTAGCTATAATGTATGAAAAGTTCATCTTAAAACAGAAGCAGAAACCTCAAAACTAAAGGTCAATTGTGGAGCTTTTCTCAAAAAAAAGGCAAGTGAATTTGTATTGCAAACCACCACAGTCTTCCCTACCCCCATGTGTGTGTGTGTGTGGGATGTTGTATTTCTGTCTGTTTCTCTGTCCCTCCTGAAGTTTTGGTGTAATAGTGGTAGACAGACATTCTACCTATGAGCTATATTCTTGACATCTTTTTTATTTTTACTTTTAAAATCCTTTTAACACAAAGATCTCTTACTTGCATTTTATACCTTTAATATCATTATCATGTCATCTCACCAAAAAATACACAGCATCCTCACATGAAATCATTGTAGAAATATTTTTGAAAAGACAGTTTTATTCATCATTATACTTAGTTTGTGCAAACAGTGAATGAAAGATCAATATAACAGAATGATCATATGACTCCTCTAAACAACAAACTTAGAAACAAATATCTATCCATAGGTAACTGCTTAAACTATGTTAAAAAGAATTGAAAGGTTTTTTTGAAAGTTTTGTACAATGTTGTGTGGTAATATTTTATTTGTGCTTTAATAAATAAAGCTTGCCTGGAGATCAGAGGGAAAAGTCAGCCATTTTAAGTAAACAAAGAAGTCAGGCATTGGTAGCACACACTTTTAGTCCTATCACTTGGCAGGCAGAGATCTGTCTGGATCTCTGTGAGTTCAAGGCCACACTGGAAACAGAGCCAGATGTGGTGGCACATGCCTTAAATTCTAACACTAATTAACCATGGAGTTCTGGAGGTCTGTACAGACAGACAGGAAGTGACATAGCTGCGCAGGAAGAGGAAGTGATATAGATGGACAGAGAGAGCAAATCAGATGGCAGAACAGCAAGGCTTATAGGCATGGGTAGACAGGAAGTATCTTGCATTTGGAAGATGAGGTATTGGTGAGGTGAGGTTAGCTTGTGGCTGTTCCTATTCCTTGATCTCTCTCAGGTTTAACCCCTACATCTGGCTCCATGTTTTTTATTTAGTAAGACCATTTAGAAATTTGACTACAATGTTGAATAGTCAGAAAAAGATGTAGTTAAGTAACTAAGAAAACTTTAATATATTTCCATTCATGTAAATTGCACACCATAATTCAACTCTTTCAATGTATGTATGTTGTTGGTTTTCATTGTAAATCCTTTTTCACTGTAAATCCTTTTTCAATGAAGACATTAGAGGTGAAAACCTAGTGTGAGCATTAACATTTGCTTAGAAAAGCCAAAGAAGCTGTTCATACACACAAAGAAAACAATTGAGCCTCCTTCCATGCAGTGCTATTTTTCCTATTCTAAATGGCTTTGTATTTGACTTTTCTTGTTCTATTCAGTAGTACTGAGATAACTCTCTGGTTCATACTCACCTATTACTTTATAGCTCAGACAAATCTGTAACAAAGCACAGTCAAAGAATCTGTGATCTATAATCCACTTGCCTCAGATTCCTTGGTCTGGGATCATGCATGTTCCACCAGACCTGGAGGCTCCTCAACCTCTCAGGAATCAACAACAGGATAATGCCAAAGGTCATAGCTAGCATGGAACTAGAGCTACAAGGATTATAAACTTTATACACTCATAAATGACACTTGTCTGACAAATTGTTAGGCAAAAATGGTACTAGATTTTAAAGAAGAAATCACTGGTTAGGCAGTCTCAGGAGAGGTTCTGTGTTTTGTCTTTCCCCTAAAAATTCCTGCAGGAACTTGTCATAAGAGCTAATAGAGATCCACTACAGAAAGTATGAATAGAAAGTAATCTTCAGAACAGAATCTTGCTACCTGGAAGGAGGAAAGAGAATGCCAAGGTTCATGAAGGAAGTCAAACTTACAAGATTCAGGAAGATGCTAAAAATTACAGAATTCACAAACCTGCACACCACAGTTTTATAAACAGTAACAACTGTTGGGGAAAAGAGACTCTCTGGTTAACCCATTGATATTCCATGAACTCCACAGATGCAGATTTATAAATCATTATCCATGCTTGTGGAGGAACTTTGGTGATACAGTTACTTTGAATCACTCATACTCCTGTCCCTAACTCTCACCTCTGTTTCTATATATAAATCAAATAAATTAAGCTGATCAAGATAGATTTGAGTAGAGTCATCCCTTGATTTAATATTGGTGTTATGTCTTGTGTGAACCAAAGTTTATTATCTCTCTAGGAAAAAAAATCACAAAACAGACCCACACTCTAAGAAAAAGACCTTACCAAATGCATTTTATTTCAATCCCACATACACCTCCTGTCATCCCAAGATAGGGCTAGGTACAATAGGATAACAACTTATAAAGGATACAAGTTAGAAGTACAGACAATGAGAACTAGTGATATTATTTGATAAAGTGTAGAAAGCTTCTCACTCATACTTCAAAGAGCAGAGACATTTTACGATAATAGTGAGTTGTTACTTAAGAGCCAAAAAACAGACACTCTTTCTGAAGGATTCTTTTGAAAACCCAGCATTAAAAGGGAAAAATAGGATTTTAAGATATTAGAACAAAAATGACAGTGTGTATTAAACAAAATTAATTTTTTAATTTATCAGATTAATATCAAATATCTGAAACATATATGTATTTACTTCAAATACCATTATTCAAATTAACATTATTAGCTTTCAACAAAGACTATAATTGAGACCAAAATGAAAAGACAAACAAATGAATGAACAAGGTAATAGTCACTAAGGCTTGATCAAGTTAATGTCATAGATGGTGGGTTATCAGCTTTTTGATAACAGTATTTAATATTAAAAGGACATTGATGGAAGGAATAGGACATATTGGAATATGCAATGTGAGAAGTAATGAAGCAATTTTAGGACAAAATAGCAAGGAGATGAGAGAAATCAAAGTGCTGTAACAGATTAGGTTTATCATTGATGGTTACATTGGTGGGATCCAAAACTGAAGAAAGAATCAATGAGCATCAAGAAAGTCATTATAACTACTGAAACTGAATAGGAAGTAAGTCAGAATGTACAAAATCAGAGCATCTAGAAACTTGAAACCCATGAAATAGGAATTATGCACATAATTTTAATAGTATTAGATACTAACAATAACATGAAAAGGAAGACAACATTTGAATGGCTGGAAAATATATCAAACCATGAACTGGGACAGAAGAAGACAAAAACCAAGACTTACAAGAAAAGCTCACAAGACAAAAAGGAAGGGTTACAGGGAACACCATAAGTTGCAGGAAACTAAAATGGAGGGGAAAGTCTTAAGGGAGTCAGTTGGTGGTAGAAGTGAGAAGAAAAAAGTCTGTGAAGTGAGAAGTCCGAGAACTAAAGCAGATTTTTTTCTGGCAAAACATATGCAAATAAGACATATGAGGAAATATTTGAAATATTAAGGAAAAATCTGTACTTTCATATTTCTTCAAATTGTATTTCTAAAATGATAGCCTCTAAACATTTACAAACATTTATAGCTTCATTCTCCTCTGGGGATGCAAATCCCACAAGAACAGTGACATTAACTATTCTACAAAGTATGAAAAGAGGAACCATTTCTGAATTAATGTCATAAGAGGAGCATTGCTCCAATGTCAGGAAGAAATGGAAATATTGCAAATCTGCAAAACCCCAGAGTGAACTCTTCCATAAAAATAAAACAGATCTTTCACAAAACACCAGTGAAAAGAATCAAATGTGTATAAAATAGTGGTTTACAATGAAGAGAGAGATCTTAGGTAAGCAAAGTCAGTTGCCTGTTGAAAAATCACCCAGTGAAAGCAAGACCACAAAAATAATAAGACTTTTCTAATCATAGCAGCAAATATAGAAAAAATCATTTGAAAAGCCAAACACCCAGGTATGATACTATGCAAACAGAGATGTGAATGTGTACACTTTCTACCATGAGCATTTCAAGATGGTTGAGTCTTGTCATCCTTATCCAATATTCTCCTGGCCAATAAAGCAAAAAAATGAAATAAGTATTCTATGGATACCCAGAAATCTCTAAAAAGGAGAGGGAAGGAGAGAGGGGAGGAGTGGGAAAAGAGAGAGAGAGAGAGAGAGAGAGAGAGAGAGAGAGAGAGAGAGAGAGAGAGAGAGATTTATAAGAAGTTGGGTAAATAGGTGAGGAGGATCTACTAGGAGTTGAAGAAGAAAAACATGATCAAAACACACTATAAAAACTATTAAAAATAAAAAAAGAATAAAACTGTCTCTATTTCTTGGTGACATTATTGTCTACCTAGTCATTCTGACAGAATAAAAGGAAAAAAAAAAACCAGTAAAACTGTTGGAAATAACAAAGAGAATTCCCTCCTTCCAATATCTCTCCTTCTAGTCCCTCCCCCATCACCTCTCTGCCACCTCCATCCACTCTTCTTCCTCCCTTTCTATTCAAAAAAGGCAGACCTCCATGAATATGAACAAAACACGGCATATCAATTTATGGTGAGACTAGGTACCTCCCCTCTTACTAAGGCTGGACAAGGCAACCTAATATGAGGAATGTAGTCCCCAAAAGCCAGAAAAAGAGCCAAAGACAGCCCCTGCTCCTACTATTATGAGTCCCACAAGAAGATCCAGCTATACACATGTCATATATACTTAGAAGGCTGAGGATATTGTCATTGTTTATGATGGTTGGTTATAAGTTGTTAATTGTTAATGGTCAGGAAAAAAGCTGAACATGGAGATTAGATTCAGAGGTTTTGTTTAAAAAAGAAAGAAAAAAGAGAAAAGAATATAGATATGAGATAGATCACTGAATCTATTCTGAGAAAAAAGATAAAGAATAATAGGATAAATGGGTAGATCACTGAATCTACACTAAAAAGAAAAAGAGGAAGATATAAAAATGACAAAAGGTAGATTATTGAAACTTTTATGAAAATATGAATATGGTAAGATAAAAAAAGTCAATTTTTGAATCTACTTTTAAAAAAGAACTGCTTGTTTTAAATAGGATAAGTAGTGAAATTTTTTGTCTGAGTTTATCAAATGTTACTGGACAGGACATTGTTAATGTAATCTTGACTGTGTATATTGCATATCCTTATTGGATATAATTTTTCTTGTATTAGCTATAAGCTTTTTTTAAAAGTTTAGACAAAAATAGAGGAAATGTGGTGGTATTGTGTTCCCCAAAATATTGTTTACCCTAACAAACATATCTGGGGTCAGAGAACATGACAGCCACAATATTAAACAGAGGAAAGGCAGTGGTAGCACATGCCTTTAATCCTAGCATTCCAGAGGCAGAAATCCATGTGTTCAAGGACACAGCCAAGCATGGTGACTCACGCCTTTAATCCCAGAAAGCAAGCCTTTAATCCCAGAGAGTGAGGCAGAAAGCAGAAAGATATGTAAGGCGTGAGGACCAGAAAGTAGAAGCATTTGGCCTGGTTAAGCATTTGGCTGGTTAAGCTTTCAGGCTTCTAGCAGCAGTTCAGCTGAGAGCCATTGGGATGAGGACACAGAAGCTTCCAGTCTGAGGAAACAAGATCAGCTGAGAAGTTGGCCAGGTGAGGTTAGCTGTGGCTTGTTCTGTCTCTCTGATCTTCCAGTGTTCACCCCAATACCTGGCTCAGGTTTGATTTTTATTAATAAGAACTTTTAAGATTCCTGCTACAGTGTTGGATTTTGTTAAAGGCTTCATCAGTATTTAATGAGACTATTATATGTTTTTTTTTCATTCAGTTTGTTTCTATGGTGAATTACATTGACAATTTAAGATGAAGCGTACTTGATCATGGTGGATAGTCTTTTTGATGTATTTTTGTATCAAAGTTCATGAGGAAAATTGGGCCAAAAATTTTCTAATTGGACTTAAGGACTACTCAACAAGAGGATAATCATATCTGGTACTAGAAACCTAGAAAACTACACAGGGCTAGTGTAGTCATGGGTCTTGGAGGAGAACCTACAACCATCATTTTAATAAACCAGCGTAATTACTTACTATATCTAAATATTTATCTTTGTGCCCACAGAGAAGTTTAGATCTTACCAATCATCAAAGAAATATCTCCCTGAAACAGATGGAGAACATTACAGAAAACCACTACCACTAAAAATGCAAAGTAAAAGAAACTGTGTGTTGCTCAGCTCCAACTGATACATTTACGACATCACTCCTGCACCTAAAATTAGGGATCATAGCAGAAGATGCAGTGGAGAGATTCTAAGAGCCAGAGGAACAGGAATGTACTGTAAAATGCCATAGCCTAAAAATGTCAGAAATGTGGTGATACTTTAATTGTGCTGAAATGTGATTTTATTTGTACATTAATAAATAAAGTTTGCCTGGAGATCAGAGGTCACATAGGCCATAAACAGAAGTCAAGTGGTGGTAGCACACACCCTTAATCTGATCTCATGGCAGACAGAGTCTCTGTGTGGTCAAGGACACAGCCAAGCATGGTGACACACACCTTTAATCCTAGTACCAACCATAGAGACCTGGAGGTCTGTATAGACAGGCAGTGATGAGGAAGTGATATGGCTGGGCTTAGAGCCAATGAGAAGGCAGAACAGGAAGGCAATTAAAGTGCAGTTTAGAAGGAAGAAGCTCTCTGGGGAAAAGACAGCGAAGTGTTAAGATAAGGCTAGTCGTGGCTATTCACTATTTCTCTGATCTCTTCGGTTATTATCCCTGTATTTGGCTCTGTGTTTCTTATTTAATAAGACTATTTAGAAATTCATCTACAAAGAAACATTACACCCACAAGGTTTCAACAACATGGCTGCCTAAACAAGATCTAAATAAGGAAGATACCAATAAACATGCTATTGCTAAAGAACAAAAATAAAACATATACATATTGATATATGATATATTTAAATATATGATATATATTTAAATTATAATACATACATATATTTAAGTTTATGATATCCATTTAAACTTAACTTTCTAATAAAAGATCATTTACTTATTTGTTAACAATGGTGTTTGATGTCTGAAGACTGCAATGTGTTCATACTAATTTTGTAAACTTAAATCTAGTTCGGAATTAATTTTAATTATGAAAAGTCAGGCAGATGTTTAAAGAAGAACAAAACATGATCAACTACTTAGTCTTAATAACTTCTCACTTTCCATGTAAGATATGAAGGAGACACAAAAGCAAAGATATAATTGATCATCAGGATGATATTACATAAGCAAGTAAAGAAATATGAAACAAAAATTTGAAATAATTGAGTCATATTTTCATTCCAAATACTTTCATTGATCTATGCAATAAATAACAGCAACCCATAAAAATATTCATGCCTTTTCTCTGTATCCCGAACAGAATTTGTTGTTTCTATAGTGATAACCATTGCTGCTGGAGTGAGATCGTATTTCAGACAGATTAATTTGCCTTTTCTTGATAGCTTTTTATGACATTGAACTTTTTTCATATGTTCTTTGACCATTTGTCCTTTATATTTTGAGAATCATCTATTTCATTAGCACACTTTTACTAGTACTTAATCTATTGCTTATCCTATTGTTGTTTACTCTTTGTGTTTTTTATATGTTCTACATATTCATCCTCTGTCAGATGCTAGCAAATATTTTTCCATTCTGTTAGCAATCTTTTCACTGAATTTTTTCCTTTGTTGTGAAGAATTTTTCTTAATTTTTTTGCAATCTAATTTATCAAATGTTGACATCCTGAGAAATTGGAGCCTTTTTCAGGTCTTTGCTAGATGTCCTGATATAACTTGATTTCCTTGTTATATGTGGCCCAGGTACACTATGTCTGAGAATTTGCTCAAAGAACTCTAAGCCAACATATCACAGAGGTAGTTACTGATTGAAGCTAACTGAAGAACTATTCACCACAGTGAAGTTGTGGAACCAAGTTAAACATCCATCATCAGAGTAAGGACAATGAAAACATAGGATGTGTATATAATGGAATACAATAAAAAATTTTGCCACAAAAAATAATGAAGTTATGTTACTTGTTAGAAAATAAGTACATTTGGAAATCATCATATTAAGTTAATAGTCTCAGAAAGACAAATATTACATTTTCTTATATTTATATTTTATATAAAAAATTTATATATATGTAAAACAGTTTAGTAGAATAAAGATGACTAATAGATGATAAGAAAGAAAAGAAAGGAATATTAGGAAGAGAAAAGAGTAGGAAGTAGGGAAAAAGTATATTTCATACTAGTATGAATAGGTTCTTATGAAATCAAGTACTCTGTACAATGAATATGTATCATTACTAATATATATATATACATACATATATATATATATGTATATATATATGAACTGGAAATGCAGGTGAGTCTCATATTGTAAATAAACATGCTGAAAATGGAATGAGTGGCCAGGGATAAATCTAATTTAATCTTACCTTTGAATAAAAGATATTTTGTTTTAAGATTCTCATTCCATAATTCTGACATAGAAACTCTGTAATAAAGAAAAAATTGAGTTTTATAGAAAAGCAAGAAAGAAAGGCACTTCAGAAATACTGCTGGAATAAATGAATAAATATGTTGTAGTTAATTGCAATAATTTGACTGGTAGTATACAGTACTGGCAATAATGTCCAAAACTTATTAGTTCAACTCTAATGAATAGATATTTAAGCAGAGAAAGAATTTTTTTTAATTATTAAATATAAAATATTTAATTTACAATTGCATGCTGGAAGACTAAGTATATAGAGATGAACTAGTAATTCTTTTTGTTTACTCTACTGAAGATGTTGAGAAGGGTGTTGATACTACTGCCAAGAATGGGGAGGATTGGAAAGGAATAAAATAATGGCCCTTACTTTATAACCTCTGAATATGGAGAAACAAGAGTATACAAGCCTGGAAAAGCAAGAAATCAGTGTTTTCTGCAATATTCCAAATATGCCTTCTACTGTAAAGTTATACAGTGGAAAATAACCTAGGCATATAAGTTGTGTTGTGCTTTGGACTTAATGAGAATAGTCCACAGGGAAATTCTGATTATCTTTGTGTTATGGAAAAGTGTTCATTGCTAGTAATAGCTGATTTTAGAGACCATTTGTTTTTTGTAAATAAAAAAAAACATAGATAATGTGTTTAAGTGGTTGTCCTGATGTTCCAATTTCACAACAATTACTACACAATTGTCAAGGAGGATTGGTCATTTGCAAATGGTAATGACAAATTTTAATTCAGTGATAACTGCAACATACGCCATTACATGTGTAATTGGCAGTGATCCTCATCAAAACACTGAATCACAGGCAACAGATGAAGGACAAAACTCTCATTTCCTTGATGTATAGTGTTCCTTGAGATAAGTAGCTAGATAATTCTACTTATTGATTAATATATTATTCCATAACAACATTAATACACATTTTTACAGTGCTCACTTTTGTATTCAACTATCTTAAAAGACTAAACAGTTGGCTTAATGAACTTCATGCCACTTATGTCAAGGTTAAACATACATCCTTTTGCATCCTATTTCATATCTCAAACAATTATGAAGTTCAAGAACCATTTTTGTTGCTAATGCTGTGTCTTTAAGTCAATGCAATGTAAAGGAGGCTTCAAGAATATTAAACCCATCGGCCAATAAAAATGTCTTAATAGTAGGCAAACTATTACAGGTAAGTGTTAAGAAAAAAATGTGACATTTAAGGAAATTGATACAGCAAATAAAAATAATCTCAATAATAGGGTAATTAGTTGATATTATTTATGTGTCTACCCTATCATTTACAATGAGTCAGTGAGTCAGTTTTCCCTTTTATGTGGACACAACTATGTATAAATGACAACAGTGCTAATATTATTGTTTTAAAAGGATTTCATTTTTATTTGAGTTTGTAATGGTAGGAGATAGATGTATACATTTTATTTTCTACATTGATAAAACTTACACAAATGTCAAATAATTATGTAAGCTTTTAAAATGTACATTAAGCATAAAATTCTCTGACCATAATCACTGACAAAATCTTCTGCCCATTTTTCTAGAGAAAAGCATGATCGATTTATTAGGTACAATTTCAGAATGCATTCATTTTGTTGTTGTTGTTTGTTTGTTTGTTTTGAGACAGGGTTTCTCTGTGTAACAGTCCTGGCTATCCTGTAACTCTCTCTGTAGACCAGGCTGACCTTGAACTTACCGAGACCCACCTGCCTCTGCTGGGATTAAAGGCATTTGCCACCACTGCCTGGCCAGAATTCATTCTTAAAGCCTGTGTAAAACTCCAAAATTCATGTTAAATTTCGGGATGATATAAATATGTGTATATATTAATATGTCATTGGTGAGTTGAGATTATTATTCCTAAAACAGGCTAATCAACTACTAAAGGATTAACAATTCACAATTTTTTTAAATGTGATAAGTGGGTGATTCTGAACTAAGTGGAGGCTAGCTCTTGTAGCGGCTAAATTGAAGACATGAAGCACTATTAACGCAAAATAATGAAGTTGATTTTTAAAATATTACTTGATAAGTTGAGTGAGTCTTTTGGAGGTAGTTATTTTTTTTTTTTTACTTCTTATAGTCCGGTGTATTGATTTTTGTTAAAATAGGACTTTGAGTCTAAATCTTGTAGCTATGAAGAACTAAGAATAAATAGTAGGCCCTTACTCACATAAGGGCGCTAGTAACAGCACATCACTAGTTTAAAGATTACCTTGTAATATTAACACTAATTCAGAAATTAACGTATTTCCAGTCTTACATAAGAGCTTGAATTCAAAGCTCAAGAATGTGGATGATAGAAAATGCTTTGATATTTCAAATTCAATGTTATATTATTATATATTATAGTATTCAAATATAATGTTATGTTATATATGTTAAGTATATATGTATATATGTTGTTGAGAAGCTCTACTGTGGCCCCACTCTTCCAATTCCAGATCCTTCCCATCAGAAAGCCCACCAAGGGTCACCTCCTCCCCTGGAGATGCTCAAGACCACGCCTATAGGGTATTTAAGACAGTCTCTAGACCTGCCTTGTGATTTCTCTCCTGCTTTCTCCCCCAAGAATCACCCAGGGGTGCTTTGCTCATTAAACCTGGACATTTAATTCAGCCTGGTCTGATTTATTACATCAATTGGCAACCCAATATCAGGGTATAGAAACCTTACATGCCTGTGTGTGTGTGTGTGTGTGTGTGTGTGTGTGTGTGTGTGTTTGAAGGAGACACAGAGATACAGAGAGACAATGACAAACTAGGAGTGACATGGTGCTTGTGCGAAGGTCAGTGACAGCTTTGAATATTTGTCCTTGTCTTTCATTTTATTTAAGACATAATTTATCTCGTGCCCAGCTGTGTATCACTGGGATCCTTCTGTTATTGCCTTCCATCTCATGATAGGATTCTGGAGTTGTAGATAATCATTATTATATCCTGCTTCTACCTAAGGATCCAAACATATCTTCATGGTTTTATAGCAAATACTTCACCAAATGAATCAAATACCAGTCACTTAAGAAAATTTAAATTGCTGACTTATAACTGTTTTCCTGTTTTGACTATTACTAATTTACCTAATGAAATGCATTTTTAATGTAAATATATTTTTAATTTAATTTAAAATTATTTATTTTACATCCTCACCATAGTTTCCCCTCCATCCTCTCCTCCCATGCTCTCCTCCATCTCCTCCCCCTTCAATCCATTCCTCCTCTGTTTCTGTTCAGAAAGACGTAGGCCTTCCATGAGTATCAACAAAGCTTGGCATATCAACATGCAATAAGACTAAGCACCTCCCCTTATATAAAGTCTGACAGCTAAGAAATGTATTTGTTTTGTTTCTTTTTAATATTATATGACAAAACTTTCAACAAGTTACTACTTTTTTTTCACAGAAGTCACTTTTGGCTTTATTTACCAAGTTTGTTTATTAATACTCATATATATAGGCATTAATAAACATACTTGGTGAATATATATATGATTATGCTATTATCTTTATCTAACAATCTAAGAGAATACCTACACATCCAATTTTAGAGTTTTCTGTATTTAATTTTAATTTTTTTATTATAAAATAACTATTCTGGTCCATTATTTATAATAGAACTCAAACTTCAAAAAACTCTCTAAGAAGCTGCTGTTGGAACTAAGGAAACAAATGTGAGTGTTGAATAACTTGATAAAAAGTGACCAGAAAAGTTGGCAACTAATGCACCAATCAAGAGTTAGTGTGTTTCTCTCAATGAGTGAAGAATGAAGTCACAAACTTCTGCTTCTACTTTTTAATGGAGGCTCTGGGGAAAGGCAATAAATAATAAATGCAGTTGTCTAATTTGGGAGGAAAAATAAATTTTATTTGTAAATGTGGTATAGCTCCCAAAGATGCTGTGTTCAAATTCTTAGCCATAGTGGCACTATTAGGAGGTATTGTCTTGTTGGAGTTGGTGTAGCCTTTTGAAGGAAGTGGGTCACTGTGGAGGTGGGCATTGAGATCTCACCTATGTTCAAGCTATCCTCAGTGTGGGACACAGTTTATTTCCTGTTGCTTGAGGATCAAGATGTAGAATTCTCAGCTCCTTCTCCAGCACCATATCTGCCTGCATGCTGCCTTGCTTTTTGCCATGAAGATAATGGACTTTACCTCAGAAACTGTAAACCAGCTCCAATTAAATATTTTTCCTTTATATGTGTTGCCATGGTCATCATGACTCTTCAAAACAATAGAAACCCTAGCTAAGACAGTAAGTAATAGCATTTCTTTTTTAGAAAAGTTCCAAAGGAAACTGTACATTCATCTGCCCTCATCACAAATACATATTGCTATTAAATTTAGGAAGATAATAACATTCTAATAGACATCCATATTAGCCTATTAAAAATTTACTATTTTCAAGATGTCAATGACCAAATTACTCTATGAAATCAGAACATTTTAAGCAGAAATTCTGGCAAAATTTCTCTATATTTGTCCAACTCCTCATGAATGCATACTCTCATGATGTAGAATTTCCTAAGATATTTGAAACCAAGTTGAAGGACTTCTTTAAATAATGTTCAAACTTAACAGGAAGCAAAACTGATAACACATGGAGTATTGTCACAGAATAAGCAAAGCACACAGTGTAACAGAACTAAGAGTTCAGAAATTTGTCATATTTATAGATAAGCTGATTTTTGCAACACCAACTCCAGTGTCATCCGTGTGACATGAACAGTTATGTCTGTAATAGCAGATGGGAGATACGTGTCCCATGGGACTAAGCTCCCTGGAGGTCCCTAGCAGAGTGCCCGCATTATGCTTCCTTCTCAGAGATGTACTTCACAGATCAGGAGCTTCCTGGGCTATGGATTCTGTATAACTACTTTTCTGATAATGTTCTAATTAATCTATGAAGCACAGCCAAAATTAATGAATGCTTGGGTTGTGAACTATGGAGGAAAGGAGAAGCTGGACATGGATCTTAATCAAATATAGCAGAATGAGCTATTTTTTAAGACTCCAAGCTGCTAGATAAAGAAAGTATAATAGTTCAGGCACTTCTCGGGAATGAACACTCACCTACTAGGAATCCCAACTAAAGTGATTTATGGCAGAAGACGTTATCTCATAGGAGGCAGATGGTGGGCCCCTCCGTTGAGGAAGTTCAACATGGGAAACTTAAGGACTACAGCAAAACCCATTCCCCTTACAGGCGTAAAAGTGCAAGAGTCCATATTCCAGCAGATGAAAAGGTTTTATATTAAAAGAGATATGTGATAAAAGAACTGAAGAAAGACTTAGAGAGGGTCTGCAGCATCCAAATTGGCTAAGTGGGTCATGAGAACCAGAAAAGTAGAAGTGCATAATAAACTAGATAAGATGAAGGACACAGCTGCAACCACAAGGAAGCCTACACAAGTCTGGGGACTGTACTAAGTTTAAAAACCACAGACTGCTCTTTGGGTTATAAAGTTCCTGTGTCTAGCACCAATTAATAATTGTGTGCTTGCTTTAAAAAAAAAATGATGTAATTGAATGATTGCCAAGCTCTCATTGTTCCTTGTATGACTTGATAGTTTTCTTTTCTGTATATAAACTACTGATTTGCAGAAGTAAAATTGCAGCAGATTCAAACCACTTCTGAGTGTGTTGTCTGTCTGTCATTCACCGAATCCTTGCCTTCCTGACTACCCAAGCCCTGATTCCCCTACGGTCGTGGTACCCCTGATAGGCCAGTCTGTGGCAGATTTTTTATAATGATGCAAGACAATTTTATAACAAAAGTAGGGCTTTTTTTTCCTACAGATGTTTCTGGGATAACTGGATATATACTTGCAAGGAAATCAACTTAGACTGGTATTTCATATCATATGTATAACTAATTCATATGGATCACTGAAATAAATATAAAAATCCAAATGCTAAAAATTGTTGGGAAAACATGCTATAAAATCTTTGTGACATGCATGTTTCAAATAAGATTAAAAGCCCAATCCAGTATACAAACAAGATTGACTGTTCTTGTTCAAAATTCATTTTTTTTTTTTTTTTGGTTTTTCAAGACAAGGTTTCTCTGTGTAGTTTTGATGCCTGTTCTGGACCTCTCTCTGTAAACCAGGCTGGCCTCTAACTCACAGAGATCTGCCTGGCTCTGCCTCCTGAGTACTGGGAATAAAGGCGTGTGCCACCACTTCTCAGCTTAAAATTCATATCTCTTGAAGTTCAAAAAGCACCATTAAGAAAAAATAAAAGTGCAAGTCTATGAAATAGGACCAACATTTCTAAGCACCAGTTTGATAAAGACCTATTTATGGCATACATAGAAATTTTGCAGATTGTTAAAAAGATGGCCTAGTTATTGGCGATACATTTGTAGACTTTTATGAGGAAGATATTCAAATGGCTAATAAGCATGTGAAGAGACACTCATCAACCTTAATCACTATGAAAATGAAAACAAAATCTAGACTATACCACCTGGAATGAATATAATCAAATGACAGACATGCAAATGCTGATAATGATGTAGATAAATAGAAACATTTAATACATTCTTGGTGATAAAATAATCTCACATAGAAATTTGGAAGTTTACCAGATTCTTAAAACGTTAAAAAGAATTTAATCTACAGTGTGGCAATTTTACTATTTGGATTATTTCCAAGTAGATAAAAATACATGAAAGCAAATAAACACATAATAGACAAAATCTGGGCAGGATGCAAGTATTGTGATTGGTGGCTAACCTACACATATACTGCACCCACATTTATATTTCCATTAAACAAGGGAGTACACACTGAAATACACTTCAATATAAGCTCATCTAAAATACTATGCCAGTTTAGAGGGAAGTGAACATTGAATAAACCATAGACACACACACATACATATACACACACAGGCACAGGCACACATGCACATACACACACATATGCATGAATGCAAGCACTCATTGTGGGAGAATTATGCCCAACAACTGCATATTTTGACTAAGACTTTAGTAAGAAAGGTTATGTACCATCAGTGTCTTTCATGTCCATGCACAGTGCTCAGTGTCTGCTGAAGATTCACTGTGAGAGGGGAAACTGAACGTTAAAGTAATTGTGATGTTGCTGAAGTTTTCTTGTGTCCACCCCACTTGTGCAGCCACTCAGACCCAAGTAAACACACAGAGACTTATATTACTTATAAACTGTATGGCCATGTCAGGTTTCTTGCTGTCTAGTTCTATATCCTAAATTAACCAATTTCTATTAATCTATAAATTACCATGTGGCTTGTGGCTTACTGGTACTTTTACATCTTGCTTCCTCTGTGTCTGGCTGGTGACTTCTGACCCAGCCTTCCTGTTCCCTGTAGCTAGAGTTTTCCTGCCTGGCCCACAGTCAGGACAAATCTCTCTCACCCGCCAGTCCCACAGCCACTCAGGCCCGATCAAATAAACACAGAGGCTTATATTGCTTACAAACTTATGGCCATGGCAGGCTTCTGCTAACTGTTCTTACAGCTTAAGTTAATCCATTTCTATAAATCTATACCTTGCCACATGGCTTGTGGCTTACTGGTACTTTACATCTTCCTTGTCCTGATGGCGGCTGGCAGTGTCCCCTCTCAGCCTTCCACTTCCCAGAATTCTTTTCCTTGTCCCGCCTATACTTCCTGCCTAGCCAATGGCCAATCAGTGATTTATTTACTGACCAATCAGCAACACACTTGACATACAGACCATCCCACAGCAGTTCCCAGAATTTTTCTCTCTTTGTCCTGCCTATACTTCCTGCCTGGCTACTGGCCAATCAGCACTTTAATTATTAACCAATCAGAGAAACACATTCACGGCATACAGAGCAATATCCACAGCACTTCTCCTTTTCTATTCTTTTTTTTTTCAAAAAGAAAGGTTTTAACTTTAACATAGTAAAATTACATATAACAAAACAATTATCAAGCAAGAATTACAGTTATAATATTTAGTCTATTTATAATATCTAGTCTATTTGTATTTGGCAAAATTAAAGAAGATATCCTATCTATCCTATATTTGTGAGTCTAAGGTTTCATATCTAACTTATCTTTTATCATAACTAAGGAAATTATAACTATCTAGTGTTCAACTACATCAAAGACCTCAGAAGAATATAATATTACCTGTGAAACAGGAGAAGGGTGTAAGCAACTTTCGGGAGTCTTACAAGAGTAGACAGAGACAGGTGGCAGCCTGGACAGTCATCCAAAGTTCCTTTGTAAAACTGGGGCATCTGTTTTCAGTCCACTTGCCTAGAGTTTCTCAGTCACTTCTCTCTGTGTCCTGTAGAATGTCTGGCAGTTTCCTCTGTGAAGAAGGAACCTGAAGGACCATTTTGCCAAGCAAAGTTCAGAGGTCACCTTCCTATGGGTCCTGTATGTCCAGTCGATCAAGCAGTCCAGGCAAGAACAGTTTCTTGCCCAAATGGCTGTTTTTGTCAAGAAGAAGATAAACTTCATTTAGAGTTTCTTTGATGCCCATCCTCCTTTCTGAAGTAAATCGGTGCTGCCAGGAGCAGACATGTCTCACTGTCCAGAAAGTCTAAATTTTTAAAACATTTTAAATGCTATATTCTGTAGGTCTTTGAAGTGTTAAAGATTACCTACCTAATTGAATTATATCTATGTATACCTAGAAATCTTAACATGACTATAAGTTTGACTATCATAGAAGACTAACTATTTATATTTTTAAATTATCCATTACAATCTAAATGAGATACATAAACATAATACCTCAAATGAGAGTAGAAATACATATACAGTATAACAAAATTAAGTTTAAACGTATATGAATAAACTAAAATCTATAGCAATATAAAACATTTCTAAACAAGTTGTTGCTCTTTAAAAGTAGGTTCATTAATCTACCCTTTCATCCTATTATATCTATACTATCCCCTTTTTTTCTTTAGAAAGAGATTGCATTTATAATCAACCTGTTTTAAATAAAAATATTAGTTTTTCTCTGTCCCATACTGGAGGACTCTTATGATATGGGACAGAACAATCTCTCAACTTCTTCTTTTAGCAATATGGTTGGGTTTAGAGAAGGAGTGAACAATTCCATCTCCAAAGCCAGCTTGGTATAATTGGGAATTTGGGCGTAACTTTTTATACTACTTCCTGCTGGATGAGAGTGCTGTATTCTTATGGGGATAAAAAGAAAATTTCAGAATTATGGAGTAATTCATTAGGCTGTATTGTCTGAGCCAGTTGCCTTGAAACCATTCTGGATGTTGGATCATCTGGGCCATGGTGTCATCAGAGACCTTTCAAGGGTCTTGACTGGTCAAACCTGATGTATCTTAATCTGGAACAAATCCCTTGCCTCTTACTTTCTGTGGAACCAAAAGCAGAGCCTCCTTTCCAAAGTAACATATCCTTACATGCAAATTTTGAAGTCAAGGTACCTTTACAATATACATATTGGTTTAACTGAGCAACCTTTACAATCAAATGTCTTTCTGCAGTTAAAAATCCCAAAGACAACACAATCCAGATTCTCTGTGTGATATCCATCTTTATGTGGCTTACTTTTTATATTACTTTTACTTTCTCTTTAAAGACTTTATTTTTTAAAACTATCTATTTCTTTATATAACTGCATATATTACTTTTTATTCTCTTTCAATCCTATGTACATTTTTACACACATCATAAACTATTCCATCTGAATCTGTCTTATTGTGAATCTCTTGCTTTAAACTGCAGCATTACTAAGACTGAAATGGCAGCTGTGGTTGCTGGCTCTGCCCACCTCAGCTTTCCAACATGGTGGGACTATGTTTACCACCAGCTCTGGATCTTGACGCCAAGTGTACCATCAACTCTCAGAAGCAGTGGATCTATGCTTCTATCAAAGCAGCATGTGGCCCAGAAACCTCTTTTGTGTGTGTGTGTGTGTCTGTACTAGCAAAGGCTAAATCAACCACTCAGTGTAATGTGTGGTTTGGAGACACCTCATTCCTGCCATGTTGTTGGTTAAGCCTGCATACAATGAACCCGCCATAGAGTAGCTCAAGCCCACATATCGTGGTATCTCGCTGCCCACATGAGACATGAAGCAGGAACTTAGGTGGAAACTCAAGCCATTGGGTGCCATTTGTATTGAAGTTTTCCTGTGTCCCACCTGGCCTGTGGTCAGGACAAATCTCTCTCACCACCAGTTCTGCAGCTGCTTGGACCCAAGTAAATACACAGAGGCTTATATTAATTAAAACTGTATGGCCTAATGGCTCAGGCTTCTTGCTAGCTAGATCTTACATCTTAAATTAACCCATTTGTATATATCTATATCTTGCCACGTGGCTCGTGGCTTACCAGTATCTTTACACCTTGTTTCTCCTGGCAGCAGCGGCTAGCAGCATCTCCTGACTCAGCCTTCCTGTTCCCAGAATTCTCCTCTCTCTTTGTCCCACCTATACTTCCTGCCTGGCTACTGGCCAATCTGTACTTTATTTATTAACAAATCAGAGCAACATATTCACAGCAAACAGAGTGATATCCACAGCACTGTGACATGTGGAGCTGATCTGACATTTTACTAACTGATCTAGGTTTTATCAATATTTAATTGCTGCCAAGAAACTATTGATCACAGTTGCTGAAAGCCTCTCATTTTCTATTAAGGAGTGACCTGTGTCGCCTCAAAATTCAAATGCTGAAGACTTAATCTCCAATTTTCTGTATGGAGAACTAAAGTCTTTTAAGTAAACAATAAAATTAGATGAATGTATACATCTTTACAAATCTGATAATTGTCTCTACAGAATGAGGAAGATACGCTAGGCATGGTCATCCACAATCCATCTCAACAGAAGGAAACTGTGTCTGTCTATAATCCAGAACTGGCCTCAGAGAAAATGAACCTGATTTTACATAGATTCTGGACTCTGATTTTCTCTTTCTTTTTCTTTCCTTTTTTAAAGATTTTTTAAAACTGAAAATAGACTGTAATACAATGTGTTTTGATTATTTGTTTCTCCTCTCTCAGCTCCTCCTAGATAACTCCCCAGTTCACTAGCCCAAATCCACACTCCTTCTCTCTCATATTATTTTCCCTTTTACTGAAGACAGAAATTTTTTTGACTTAATATAAATTGATTACAGTTTTCCTTCTCTCTATTCCTTCCAGTTCCTTCCCACCTCCCCTCCCATCTGGATTCACTCCTTTCTGTCTTTTATTAGAAAACAAATGGGCTTCTAAGGGACAAAAATAAAATAAAATAATAATATAAAACAAACAAAAACAAAATCTAACACATTGGAATTGGATCAAACAAACAAAAGAAGGAAAAGAGCCAAAGAGAAGACACAAGAAACACAGATCCCCCCTGTCCACACATTTAGCAATCCCATAAAAATGCTAACAGAAAGCCATAATATATTTACAAAGGACACTCATCATGCTTTCTGTTCTGCAGGGTTTCCAGGGTCCTGAGGTGAGGGATTTGAAGGAGACATCCTGTTTAGGGCTGAGTATTCCAAGGTCTCTTAAATATTTGCATACATAATGTGTATCTGTGGGTTTCTATATTTGTTCCCATTTGCTCCAGGGGAGAGCATCTCTGATGATGGCTGAACATGACACTGATATATAATAGAATATTTGGGGGAGTCATTTTATTGCTATGTTTTGTTGTTATTTGTTTTTAGACCAGTAGTATCCAAGTCCCTAGGATATCAGGACTCTGGTTCTTGTTTACTCAAGCAATGTCAGGTATGCTTTAGAATTTATGCAGTGGGCCCTAAGCTCAATCAGATATTGATTGGTTACTCCCACAATCTTTGTACTACCATTGCCCTAGCATATCATACAGGGAGGGCATCACTGTAGATCAAATGGGGGTTGTGGTTGGCTTGGTGTTGTTGTTTCTCTTTTAGTACTGTGCAAAATACCTTCCTGTACCAAAGATGCTAGCCATAGAGTAAAAAATCTATGTAGGCACCAGCTGAACTTCTCCATGTTCAATGAGTTGTGTAGGTGTTGTCTTCAGCAATGGGGCCTTTCTGTCAATTTGTGGAGAGCAATCTGTAGTCCCATGGAAATCCCCAAACAATCCAGGCTGTTGCCAAGACTATAGGTTGCTTTCTATAAACTGAAGCTGATTTTCTAGAAGCATGAGAAAGTGAATCTCTGTATAATTTAAGACACCAGAGCATCTCTGATGATGGCTGAACAAGACACTGATATATAATAGAATATTTGGTATCTGTTATTTTACATTATAAACTGAGCAAAACAATATATTTCTTAACATTAATCAGAAATTAATGAGATACATCCTCAATTTTATCTCTAGGACAGTGATAAAGAGACATCTGAAAAGTTTTTGCACCCCTATAAGCCTATCTGTTGATACAGCAACCCTAATCAGACCAAATCAAACCAAATTAGAAAACATCCTGATTTAATAGGTAAAGCATTCCTGGGTAGTCTTCCAGCCCCCAGAGAGAAATTGAGAAAGAGAGACCAAAAGACAACGTGTATGTTTCTGGGAGGCAGTTTAAATGTCCCATGGGAGTGGTATTGAGCATCTCTGGGGGAGGATCCATGTTTGGTGGGACTTTTGGGGGGGCAGGGTCTGAGCAGAGAGGTGGGGCTTCCACCAGAACATTCCAGACTCTTTGGGATATGGGTGCCAGGGAGTGAGGGCTGAGGTGGAGTTTCCACCAGAATAACTTCGAAGATAATCTAAATGGATAATTCAATACTCTTGTTGACCACAGTTATTTAACATTGTAGCTACACATAATATTTAACTTTCAACTGATTAATTAAGGCATTCTAATTATACTTTTAATGATATCGCTGGGGAGAGCACTTTTGAAAATTAAAAGGAATGAGGTAAACAATTTTTCTGACTCTGCTATTTCACTGTTTTCATTACTCTTTTTGTCCATGTCATATTCAAGTGATGTAGGCAAGGCTTCTGGCAGCAATATTGTTTCAACGCATGTGGAAATTTAAAATAATTTTGTCATCATAATTTAAATTTAAATGTAAAATTTTGTCACAAAATGGTATTCTTAAATATTCTCAATTGTGGTGGAATTAACTTTCCATAGCACTTTCCTATTGTTATTTTCATTCACAATCATCATTAATTTTATCAAAAACATTTGTTAGATTTTATGTCTACTCAGATTTGAAACATGCATGTATGCATAATGTAGGTTTTAGCAATTAGTATACATAAAGCTTTCTGAAAGGTTGCTTTTTAAAATTCATTAGACCAGAAATTGTGATTTTTCTGACACTTTCTGTGAATTTGCTCCTTTGCTATATTTTAATTCATTGAAACCATTTGTGTCATAGTGATAAAAGTGAGTACTGAGTGCACAAGAGAGAACTATGTACTTTGCAAACCCATAAAGCAAAGAGCGACAGTTAAGGTGACACACTCCCTGTTTTCTGGTGATCTTGGTAGCTACTATTTCTTATTTGTACTCTCAGAAATGCTAAGAAAAGTCATTTTCCCTGAGCTGCGCTCGTTCCATTCCTGTTAGCTTCAGTGGAAGGGACAAATGAACAGCTAGATCACTCCCAACTCCCATTCATAAGAATTTTGGGCAAACTGAAAGTCACTATTGGGTCAATTTTGACTCAATCATCCAAACTTCACCCTCCCAAGAACAAGGTATCTTTTTAAAAATAACTTTAAAAAATTTTGACGTGTTCATACATGGAATGAACATTTTTCCTGCTCACTCCCTTTACCCTATTTGTTCCCCTCCGTTCTGTGGAAACCCTTTTCTTCCCATGGCTCTTCCCACTTTTACACTTTTTATGTTTATAACCCACTGAGTTTAAATCCCAGTGCAAATAAAAATTTGGGGCCTCATTGTTTGAAACTATATAAAATTTTATGAGCTCCAAGCATTATCACAAGACATGTACTATGTAGCTTTCCCTGCCTATAGTCTTTAATTCTCAGAATTTTCTGCAAAAATCCTGTATTAATAGCCATATTACAGCATATAATTTACAGAAAAAAATCACAAAAAGGCATAGATTCATGACTTTTGTTCTTCTCTCTGGCATCTTCAAACACTTTTCCTCTTCTTCACTGGAGATGTTAGTTATTTTACTGTGTCTGAGAGAGAAAAACAGACAGGAAACAATTTTAGAGAGGATAGATTGTTGTTGACTGTGGTTTAAGTGGTTGCAATTTGTTGTGGCAGAAAAGAATGCCAGGAGGTGCACATGGCATGTGACAGCTGGTTACACTGGGTCTACACTCACAAGCAGATTATACACAGAAAGTGAATGTGGGCTACAAACACGCCTAGGAGTGAGGCTGTACTTAGTGTCTACAACCTTCTGACACAATGCCACCAGCTAGGGAACCAATTGTTCAAACATAGGAATTCATTCAGATTCAAACTGCAAGGGTATGCTGTCCTCACAAACTAAGTAAATTATTCTTTCTCTCATTTTAACAATAATCCAAACTTCCCAGAGATGTTTATTATATTTAGTTCTATATGCCTCAACTCTCTTAAATTATTCTTTTATCCTTCTATCAACAAAATAGCTACTTTCACAGTCACTAATGGCGTCAAAGTTTATTGCTGGTGGCCATGGCCATGTCAGACGAATGTCAGGTGGCAATTGAAGCTCAGTTGTCAGCCCACCAGAAAAAAAACTCTCTGATGGGTGTATCTCGTTTAAGCAAGGCTTACAAGAATACCTACTCAAGAATGCCTTTTGCTTCTGCTGTGCCTTCACATGTTACTGCTACAATATTTTCTCTGGTATTTTATATGACGTATATGGATATAGGGAGTTCTCCCACTGCCTATTTTATAGTATGTTTATCCTATGGAAACATCCCAATCTACTGGGCATTTGTATCCGTGGATTGTCAGGAAGATCCTATATAATTATGACACAGGATTTAGATGAATAAAATAAATACTAGGATATGTTTCATAGCTAAGACCTATTGTCCTACTAGGCTTGTGAGTCACATATAGGAGCTTCTTTAGATCACAGCTCAGAACTATGATTTAGGAAAACATTTGTGTCCAGGAGCTAGTATAGCTTAAATTCCTTTAATTTTATTTTGAGAACCAGTAGCTGATATAAAGCTTCAAAAGAGCTTTAGATTAGACCAGATGCCTTGTTAATGGTTTTTTAGATAAGCATTCCCTATCTTAGTTCACAAGAACACACAGCTGTACTATCTGGCTAGGTTATAAATACAAAAACACCCCAGTTATTGATAGTTGGCAAATGACTAATTATTTTCACTCATTGTTGACCTCAAATTGTGAAAACTAATTCTGACTAATTAAGGCTTCAAAAAATAATTTGACTCTGTAGCTTCAAATGAGGGCTGCAGGTGTTCTTGGATAATCAGAAGTTATACATAGGACAGAAAATACACTTTAAGTTTTAGATGATATGGCCATAATATCACAAAAACTGCCTGGCTACGCTGATATTACAAGATATACAGTAACCTAGCCTGAACAAGAGATTCTGTGACTCCCTTAGTTCTCTTTGCCCAAAACCCCAGCACCCTGTGCAAGGATCTCGGAATAAGATTACCTCTCAAAATAGATCATGAAGTAATTGATTCCTTCTTTATAAATGTAATTTATAGCCTGTTAATTAAAAGAATTGACTGTGATAATATGCTCCTTGCTTGCTCATGACAGGCTACTTAGACATATTGCATAAGAGTTGTTAGGATGTCTCTGTTTTTAGTCATGTCTATATCTAGGAATGCAACTTTTTATGACTCATATTGCCTGAAAGAGTTGTTGGGATATGTAAGCTGTAAAAAGACATGAGAGTACAGAGCAACAAGAGAGAACAACATGAAAGAATAAACAAAAAACAACCATTCTGAGCATATGTGGGTATTTTTTTTCTTAAAACCCCTCAGATGGAAAAGTCATAGCTTTGCCATGTTGTGCATTTCTCTTTGATCCCTGAATGCTGCCTTAGAGGTTGGACCTTTGAGACAGCATTAGTTTACAATTTTAATGTGACTCCCAACTTCATTTCTTTTGTTGAGCAGTAGTTGGTAGGCTTGTTCACTCTGATTTTGAAGAACTTTTTTTTTCTTATTTCCAGGAACACATTCAAGTGGTTCTTGCTTGAAGTTATGAATCCTTGCGTTGAAATTCCTTTCATGGTTCTTCACAATGTTCTTCCCTGAACACTTAAGAGCCTTAGGCTCCATCTTAGATATCTTTTATACAAACTTCTTTCCATGAGTGAACATCCAATTTCATGAATGAGGAAACTTGGATAATAAAAAGTCACTAACTTAAATCTCCAACCAGGACCTCTCTTCTGAATTTTTATTGTCACGATTAATTAGTTTACCAAAGTGTGGTTTTTCTCAGTTGATTCATAATAGTATCTATAATTTTTCTTTCAACTTAATCAATATTAATATCATTCTTGTTATAATCTGATTTCCTGACAGCATTACTCAAAATAGCAAGTAAAACATTAAATGAATGTAGAAGTTGAAACAGCTTGTATTATTGTGTACCTGATCTAAAAGGAAAACTTTTAGGTACTCTTGATTAAAAATAATGAACTATCCTACATTTATAATAGAATAGTGTTGACATTAACCAGCAGTAAAAGTGAAACATAATGAAGTATTTTAAAAAGGGCTAGGTGTTAGATACAATGAATAAAGTTCTAAGTGTTTAGCTAAATATGGTCCCAGTGAATTGTTGGTGCCCAATAGAAGAGAGAAGCAGCAGTGTTGCTGATGAAAATTTATGTTGTAAGAGATGGAAGATAGAAATCAAATAGAGCTTAACAGTTTATTACTTTGTTCTTTATTTTTCCCTTACAAAATGTAAACAAAAACAAAACAAAACAAAAAAACAACAAAAATGATAGTTGTGCATTTTGGGTAATCTGGAGGTGATTTAAAGCACATAGAAAATTGCATACAGGATATATGCAAACTTGATGCTGTTTTATAGAAGAGCTAAGCAAATCCAGCTGTTGATATCCACAGCGGGGGGGTGGAGGGGGTGGGCGGGAGTCCTAAGAACAAGCCACAACCAAAGGATGGCTGACCCAATCTTTGTTTTTTCCCAAGGTGAATTTCAGGTCATGTTGGGGAGACAGATGAGCAAGTATATATGGAGTTATAGAGAACCTCGCTATCTCTCAGCAAGTAAATGTAAGAAAATAGCTGGGTCATATCATCCTCCAGAGTTCCTGCTCCTCTAACCAGGCCCTGCTGGCAAAGACCAGCCTCAACCTGATTTACCACTGGGCCTAATGCCCTGTGTTTTCCCCATTATAGGTTTGCCAAAGTCTTTTACTTATTCATTATTTTCTCATGCTGGAGACATATGCTGGTATGTAGCAGATTCAGTTTTCTACCCATCTTCTTGTTAGAGGGATATAGAATGTTTCATCTTTGAACAGAATTTTAGGTACATCAGCAGGCTGTAGAGTAACCTAAATCCTAATAATAGAGCACCTCATTAGGAATCTGTCACCTGGCTCTGTGAGTTACCAGAAAATGGAACCACGGTGATACTGTTTCTGCTTTGCATATATCTATATGTAAGTAGATATAGATAGATAGATAAATAGATGATAGATAGATAGATAGATTGATTGATAGATAGATGTAATGATGTTAACGTATTTGGCCTTATTGTGTCCTTTCATTAATGTAAAAAGAAGTATGGTAGAAGAATAGAGTCATCAAACACATGTTGTAGTAACTGCATAATAGAATGCATGATTTCGTAAGAGATAGTAGACTTGTGAAAACTGGTCAATAAATACAATAAAATATTATATAGCAGTTAGAAATAATGTATCAAATAAGTACAAAACTATCTGTGTAGATCTTAAAATGTAAGGTTTCTGATGAGAGTAGGTAATAATGTAGACAATAATATTCAAGAATAAATACAAATGACAGGAGTAAGATAATAGAGATACTCAGTAATGATTAAATGACATGACTAGAAAGGGAAGACTACACTGTTTCTCATAAAATGTACATCAATTTTGAGTTGAATCAACTCTGTTCTGTCTTTGAAGTTTAAAAACCAGTCAATAGTAGTTGTAATAATGAGTATCCAGTGGTTGCTCTCTATGGTCAGAGCTTAAAGCAGGAAACAAATCCTACCGATTGGCAGCTTTCTCTATTTCAGAGGTCTCTTTAGGTGAACAAAACACATTTCAAGTATTATACTGACTAACCAGTTCTTCTTGTTCCATTTATACACAAGTCAATGGGTTAAAGTTCTTAGACATTAGATATTTACATTTATAAATCCAATTACCACTATGCCATTAATCTCATGGGACTTTGCAGTCTCCTTTTGAGAGCTTTAAACACAGCATGCTGTTCTACCTGTTACATCAGACAGCTGTTTACCTAAAAGTCCAACTAACAGAAGATACACAGAGAGATTACACTCTGATTGCCCTTTCTAAAGGAGCTATCTTTAGATAAGTTCAGGCAAAATTTCTCTCTTGGACTATAAAGCAAATTTACTTTTAGTGAATGGCTATAATATGTTTAATTAATACAAATTCAATTTGTTTCAATACAACCCATTGGTTAGAATAAACAGCAATACACTCAAGGATCTGACAAGATTGGATTCATGTTTTATCTGGGGAAAGCTTGATTTCAGTGCTCTTATGAGACTAAATTGAAGTTCAGAAAGTGGAATTTTTAAGTTGTTTGGATTGGTTTGAAGTTGGACAAGCATATCTAACTTATTAGTTTTAGTGTCTTCAGCTTTAAACAAGATACAGTAAGAGGGAATGAGTGAATATGAAGGTGAGGAAAGAGGGGGTTCTGATGGATGATAGTTCAAGTAAAAAATATATTTATAAAAGAGATAAAGCCTGTCTGGCAGCATTTTTTGACTCATAAGGTAGAAAATGTATGTGTAAGATTTGGATTTTGTAAGTTGAAATAATATCTACATACAAAACCTAAATTTATGTATACAAATATTTAATAATACTATCTACAATACCTATATTAGTGTTAGTGCCCAGAATCTTACAGTAAAACAAAATAAACACTTTGAAAAGCAACACAGATATTTACAAAACAATTTGATACATAGCCAATTAATGACAACTGAATAATGTACAAGACAATGCATTTCTGTCTCAATGTAGGAAATATATGTGGGTAAAAAGCAGGAATTACAGGCCTTATTCATTTTATATTTTGCCTGTGACTTTTGAATGTCTTAAAATATAAGTTTTGTATAATCTTCTGTAAGACATGAAAGGTCAAGGAATATATGAGACAAAGTTGTATGGTTTCCTTCAAAAAAAAATCAATGCTGGGATCTTAAAAAAAAAAAAAGATTTGTAAACATTGACTTCCTTGTGCTATAGAAATAGTATTTATGTCTGTCATCACCTTGTCAAAATGGATCTCCCATGTTAAAGGCATATGATCCCTCAGTATGTCTCTAATGGAAACAAAAGTTCCTTAAGCCTTGTCTAGCGACATAGAGTATAGATCTATCTTTGTTTCTTCATTTTCATTCCATCTATCTACTTTTTCTTATAAAATTTATGAAATAAAAATATATTCCTACATAGTTGTCTTTCCAATGTAGCTACTAAAGACTACAGTATTTAAAAATATAAGTCATTAATGATGCAAAAAAAATCCTTAAGGTATATGGCACATACTGGCATGTATATACTTATCTATACATGGACTAAGCATTTTATACATAAACTGCTCTTTCCGAACATTATATGAACCAATGGAGAAATCTCAAGCCTGTTTATAAGATCAGAAATGCTGAATATGTGCGTGGGCACGAGCTTCTGCAAAGAGAAACAATTTATTGAGAGGAGGAATAGAATCCCCAATGAGAAAACAAGTTTCTTAGCAAAAGCTATATGGAGCCATGGGGAGAGAAATGGTTTTAAAATACAATGAATAAGAAAGAGTGCCTTGGCATCTGAAGGAACATAGGTAAGAAATTTCAACATAGACTATGAAAAACAAAAATATCCTCATTCAAACAGATTTGGAACTATGTGTTTTTTGTGGTTGTTTAGAATTTGCTTTTCTCTTTATTCTCATGTTGTTCTCTCAAAGTTTTGAAGAATACACAAATGTTGAATAAATCCACCATTTACTTAAAGACTAATTTATATTAATATAACTATTCCAGTTCTAGAGTACTATGGTTCGAATTAGAAGGGAAATGTCTATTTACTTTGGAATTTGGGATGATTTTTATTACCTGTGAACCAAGAATTTAAAGGGAGAAGTTGGTTATATTGTTGCTTTTGAATTACTTCCAATAACTGAGTCAAAAATCAATCTTCTTAGGAGAAGCCATATGTAGAGAAAAGACAAGCTCCCATCTTCCCATGGAAACTCTGTGTTCTTGTATTCTGAAGAATCAAGTCTAGACTATACTATGTTGCTTTGCTTAAAAGAACAATCAATCATCCTTTGAGCCATACTGCATTAAGCTGAGGTCTTGTATTCTGAAGAATCAAGTCTAGACTATACTATGTTGTTTTGCTTAAAAGAACAATCAATCATCCTTTGAGCTATACTGCATTAAGTTGAGGTCATCATGGCTTAAAGTTCCAATGTATTGTGACTAATCATATTGTCAATTTGACTACATCTAGGCAACTAAAGCTTAATTTCTGATCACTCTTGTGAAGGATATTCATATTATTTGAAGTAGGAAGACACACCCAATACATGGGTGCCAAGTTCATCTATGTTGCTGTTGGGGTATTTCCTTATTGATATTAAAACCTACTCATTTAGTATTTTAATTCAGACTGAAGATCAGCAGTTCACTTCTGGGTTCTTCCAGGCCATCAGGGCCAGCTTTGGATGCTGAGACATCCACCAAACTCACAGACTGAGCAACTACTTGATTCTCTCCAGTACAACACAGTCATTGTTGGAGCACCTGGACTGCATCTTGCAAGCCAGTCTCATAAATCCCCTTTTAATCTCTCTTCCTCCTTTCTGTGTGTCTCTCTTTTTCTCTCTCTTTCTCTCTGTCCCTGTCTGTCTTTCTCCTTCTCTCTGTGTGTGTTTGTATGTGTGTTATATCAGTACTGTTCCTTTCAAGACACCTCACTCATCTCCCTACACATTGGGAGAGATATCTTATTTACATTTTCAGTTGTTGACATGAGAAAAGAAAACTTTAATTTTTTTTTGTACTTACGTTATGAAGAAAGGCATTTATTACAGTAAACTTAATTTTATTCTTTACCAAGAATATAATTTTTCTAGTTTCCGTATGAGTAAGCAGTAAAAAAACAAAATAATATATAATCCATTCATTGAAAGTTAGAAAATTGCAAATTTGAATTCCATTCACTATAATTCCATTCACTATTATATCCTGTGTAAGTATAGTCTTTGTTTAATTTTCTGCCAGGTCAGATGGAAAATTCATTTTTATATTTGTGAGCTGTTACTTCTGAACCAAATTCTTTCTATACATGTGAAGCTAAATGTTAATACCATGCTTTCTATTCTTGTAATTCACAAACCATGATAGCGTCCAACAACAAAGGTGCTTCTCACAAACTCTCCAATTTAGTGGAAGTCTCCTTGTTCAGTTTCTTTTATTGATCATTTCCAGTATCAGTATTGACTATTTTTATTGCTAGACCATTGACTTCAATTCATCTAACCATATAATTCAGTTAAAATTGTGTTCTTTGTCTAGCCCCTTTTCAAGTTTTATATCTTTCATCACATATTCATGAATATAACTTCATAGTACTTCACTGCAGCTTTTCATGCAATATGTTCCTGTGAGAGTCACAGTGAAGGGAGTCACTCAGAGTTTTATTCTCTTTCTGCCTTGTGACTTGTGATGTTTTGCCAATGGCCTTGTGTGGCATGCTGTGTTTTCATCAGAGACCTAGGAATATAATAATGCCATAGCCTACATTTCTCTCATGATCTGTACTTTATCATATCTTACCCAAAAACATGTGTTTTAAATCCTTTACTGCCTTGGGGTCTAAATGATTTGGAAATATGTCTTTGAGTGTCTATATACACAGTAAAATTCTTGAAAAAAATAAGTTAAACTACATTGTTCCTTGAAAATATGGCAAAAGCTATTTGTCTATTCTTTGGAATAAACTAAAAAATTAAATTATCATGTTGAATCTTAAATTTTCTATTGTATTTTATTTACTTATGATGTGTGTCAATATGTATGTATCTCTGTGTGAGTAAAGCATACAGCAATGTATAACTGGAAGTCAGAGAACAACTCTCATTGTTCAAAATTGTTGCCTCATTCCACCAAGTGAGTCCTGGGGATACAACTCAGGTCATCATGGTTGGGTAAGCACCTCTATTCACTAAGTCAAGTTCATGATGGTTAATCTTGAAAGTCAACTTTGAAGGATTTAGAGTCACAGCAGACATACCTTTGTCTGATAACACATTCTAGAGATGTTATTGAGGTAGAAATTCTCATCCTGAATACGGGTGTTTAGAGTCCCACCATGAATGGAAAAAAATAAAGCAAGCTGAGAACCTTACCCAGTTAGGAACCAGAGCTCCTGCCGGTTCTTACTAACCATCACGTCTTCACAACACTGGGCTGTATCTGCAAACCACCAGCCAAGAGTAAGCCTCCCCACCCTATCTAGCTGTTGTCAGGCATTTGCTCACAACAACAACAAAAGTGACTAGTGCACTTGTAAATGCAAGCTGAGTTCAAAGTGACTCTTTCCACTGGGCTTTGTGGCACTGCTTCCTTTGGAATGCATGAGGCACAGTAGTGTGAAGATAAAAATGCTTCATAATGCTTTTGGGAATATATGTCTTCATAATTTGAACATTTGGAAACAATGATACTGGTTGAATTAAAAAAAACAATATTTAAAAAATAAAAAGTCCCAGGAGTATCCTTGGCAAGAAGGTAACACCATTAATCTTATTGAATTGATTTCTTGGCTCATGCTGTCTCCACCACTGATATGTGTCTGCAATTGTCCTTAATACAGTTCCTCATGTTGTGGTAACCTCCAATCATAAAATTATTTCATTGCTACTTAATAACTGTAAATTTGCTGCTGTTATGAATTGTAATGTAAATATCTGATATACAATCCCCTATGTGGTCATGAGAACCACTGGCTTAAGACTAACGACTAGAACATCTTGAAGAACCATCTGGAATTTCCCAGTGAATATGTCACACAGTTATGAGAGTTAAGCGAAACCTCAAAATGTTTATGACTACCTTTTTTAAAATTTTATAATTAATTTGACTACCTTTTGTAAATCACTTTTAATTCTCTTAAATGCAGATATTATGTGTATGTGTGCATGCATTCCTGCATGTTTTTGTTTGTGGTGTGTGTGTGTGTGTATGTGTGTGTTGTGTGTGTGTGTGAAAGTGAGGGAGGAAGAGGGAGGGGGAGAGAGAGAAAAAGAGAGAGAGGGAGAGAGGGAGAGAGAGAGAGAGACAGAGAGAGAGAGAGAGAGAGAGAGAGAGAGAGAGAGAGAGAGAGAGAGACAGAGAGAGACAGAGAGAGAATGCATGTTTGTGCATTCCTCTCTATGGGTCTAGTCACACACATGCTGTGGTGTTCATAGAGATCAGAGGACAATATGTAGATGCTGATCTGTTTACTGCTATAGAAGTGGTACCTGGGAGAATGGAGCTGACATATGAGGCAGACTAAAGTCTCATGCAATAGCCGTCATTATTCAGAGCATCAGAACATTTATACTCTGAGAGTTAAGGGGAATCACATGAGTAAAGTGTACAATCACAAGGACAAGCTTCACATGACAAAAACATGTTTTTTTAGAGGCACATAAATAAATTACAATAGTCAGTTTTAATGAATAATCTGAAGTAACCTCACTCCTATTTCCTACACCTGGGATGTGTATGAAAGCATAATCTAAGAATAATTCTATATTTTTTTAAGAAACTGAGCTCATAAGACTCTTGTCTTTATTTCTTGGAGTTTTCTCACATGCTCTAAGAATTCTGCTAACAGGACTTCATTCTTGGATGGTGCTCCAAAATTGCTCCACTCCTTTCCACCTTGTTTCATATATAATTTCTGTCATTGTGTGAGTGTAGCTGCTCTGTAAGCTTCTGGTGACTTGTCACAGTTTTTCATTAACCTCTAGAGGCACACTGGGGCTGAAGATGATTTTGCTCCAGTACCTATCTTTTGCATGTGATCTGTGGCTCAGAAATTAGGTCATCAGTTTTGTATGGCAAGCTCATTGGCTAATTGAGCCATGTCCTAAGCATCAAGTCAGGTTTTGTTACAATATACTCATTAAAAATATATTTGATGCCTGCTCCATAATAAAGAATTTGCATATCACACTGAAAATCCAGTCACATTACAACTATACTCACTTACACAATGGCAAAGAGAATATATATAAAATAGGTGGAAAAGAGTGGACCAGTACCTAATGTTTATCTTCTGATCTCCATGAGTACTGCACCATGTGTGGGACCAGACCCACAGAGATGAGTGCACACACACACACACACACACACACACACACACACACACCAAGCAAACAAACAAACAAATAAAAAAAGCACACACACCCTATAACAGAATTCAAGAGAAACAAAAGCCTGGGGAGTTGGAAGTCTCAGGGAGTAAGCTACTGCCATGGTTTCCCTTAAAGGACACTGTCAAATTGCTTCCCAAATAACTATGTTTATGACCATAGAATGCTTCTGCTATCAGATTTGGTCATGTAAATCTCTTTTGCTCTGGACAACAATTTATGAAGACACATAAGTGCTCAGAGTAGTGAAAATACATGACTGTCAAATGCCTAGCCGTAAATGGGACATCTGCATCACCTGCTTCAATGCTTAAAGAATATCACAGAAAAAGAGGAAGAAAAATGTATTAGAACCAGAGAAATGGGGGCACTATGGAATATGACATAGCTATTGCATTCTTGAGCTCATAACATCCATACAATATCTGCACAACATTGGTCCCATAAATACCCTTGTTCAGAATCAGGAGAAAGGTCCTGGTGCCCTGATCCTCTTTAATATTGGTGTGCATTTAATGGTCAGTAAAGGAGGAAGAAACATTTTTTTGCATGGTCTGGTATGGTATATATACTCTAATAACTGAACCCTCATCCGTGCTCCTGCAATCAATAGGAATGAAATTCACTGGGTCAGAAACAAATAAACAAACAAAATGAACATAAAAGGTGTTAGATAGGTTGACAAAGGGAATTAATGAGTTTATGTGTGGAGGGCAAGAGAGGGTAATAGATGACTGTGATATAAATAAATTGTGGACATATATAAAATCCATTATTATGTGAAATTAGTTTACGCTAATAGAACAATAAGACATATTTAAACTACTTCTGCATATAATATCCACTGACATGGAATAAGGCATTCTATGTTGAGAATGCAGATTTATCATCATTTAATTTAAAATAGGGAAATTATCCTGGGTTATGTATGTGGCTTTAATGCAATTATGTGGATCACTAAAAAGTAGAAGAGGACAGAACAGTCAATAGTTGTGGCTGAAAAAGAGACAGGAAGTTCTGATCATAAGAGGAACTCGGGTCAAATTTGTTAAAGTGTAGCACCTGTCATTTGATAAGAGCTACTTATTTATTTGAAAGTAACAAAAGGAGAAAATTCAAAATGTAAGAGGTCCTCAAAGACTGTGTTTTAAAAGCAGTCCTGATGGAGATTGGAAACTGGTACATTAATGACCATAATCTCTCTTGCCATTTGTTGGTGATTATCCCAAGAACATTGATTCTATCTTCTTAATGTAAGTACCATTGATTCTATCTTCTTAATATAAGTACTTACCTTTAAACTTTCTATTCAAACTTAGGACAGAAAACTAGAGAGACACTGTGTAGGATAGCTGCACTAGAATGAGAAACAAGGTACTCAGAAGTCTAAGTGACAGTGGTGCTGAAATTTTAGTGACTAGAGAGGTTGTGTCATAGGCCAGAAAAGGTGCCCAATGGAACTATAAGTGCTGTTCACTACTTCAGAAGCCCAGGGTGGTCAATAAGTCAAAGAGGCCAGAGGAGACTGTGCTGGCAGCTAGTTACACTTGCCTGACTGTGTGCCGGGAGACCTGAGGACAAAGGTGGAGGAACCAAGATGAAACTAGGTTAATGGACTTTTCCAGATGCTCTTCAATAGCATGGAGAGTTAGAGCACAAGGAAGGGGACCAGACATAACCACACGTTGCTCCTGCAATGAAACTGAGGTCAAATACAAAGCAAGAAATAGAATGCTCCCCTGCTGCTCAGTTACTTGGCCAAACAAAGAGAGTCAGAGACCTATCAAACAGCTTATGTAGCTGCACAGAAACACCTCTCTCTTTCAAACTAAATTTTACCTCAACAATGACAAAAAAAAGTGATTCCAGGAATATAAAAATTTTAAGAAATGAAAGTCTTTTTTTAAATCATTTTCTACCTCTTAAATTTTATTCTAGGAACACACAAATTGTGTATTTTTGCTAAGAACACACTGACAAATAAATAATATGTGAAGTCTATGGCTTATTTTGTATTTAGTTAAAACATAAATTTCAACATGTAAATTTGAAATCAGATTTACAGATTGTCTTAACAAATGAAACCGGTACAAAGAAAGAAGAAAGAATTACAGAATAAGTTTAAGGCTGATTACAGAGAGGGTGGAAAAAATTGGAAATACAAAGCTCCTACCACAATTAGTTGACACCCACCTTGGAAGAGGGAACCTCAACTGAAGAATTGCCTAGGTCAGATAGTGTTGTGGCCATGTCTATGTGGCATTTTCATAATCCCTAATGAACACAAGGGGGACCAATCCAATATGGGCAGTGTCATCTCCATGTAGGTGAGCCAGGGTTGTGTAACAAGTGGAACTCAGAATGCCAGTACGGAGAATTCCTCATTGGTTTCTGCTTCAAGATGCTTTCTTAAGTTACCACCCTTGGCTTCCCATGATGATGGACTGTAACTTCAAAGCTAAAATAAACCCTTTGCTTTTGGTCATGATGTTTATCACAGAAACGTCAAGGAAACTAGAAATGCTAATATGAACTCTTAAAAAGCTAAGATTGAAAAATTAAAAGAATAATGAAAATATAGGCCACTATTTGTTTACATGACAAGCTATGTAGGGGCGGCAAGATACGCACGTTCAGTGGAAAGTAAATAAGTGAAATAATGTATGCACTTTCAGTAAGCTTTCTTTGTCAATGCAGCAGGTTTCAGCAGGAAAATTTCATAGTCGTGACATTTTTCTGATCCAAGATTTTAGCATCAATGCAGGCAAATAATAATTTTCAGAAATGGAGCAAATGAAAGAAACAAAGCGTATAATCATAGACTTCAGTGTGTCAGGATAAGACTGCAACATGTCAAGGAGTTAAAATTAATTATATAATGTAAATGGAATTATTCACACCTATTATCAAATAATAATAGGTAACTATTTTGAGATATTCCAATGTGCTAAAGTTTTGAAACAGAAAGAAAATCTGCTGTATTGTTACAGATTATATTATACTATTATTGTTACATTTTTTTTAAAGACAGACCTTCCTTTTTTTTGAATTGTACACTACTAAATTTTGTTTTGGAAGGAAGCATCTATAACTTTAATATGTATATAAACACACATACACACACACACACACACACACACACACACCTGTAGAAAGTTCAAGAATAATAGGTGAATAATGGAAAATAATGAGGAAAAATTGCTTATTTTTAAAAAATTGTATATGAGCCTATATAAAGTGTATTTATGGGTCATCCATGTGGAACATGGTGCTAGGCTGAGAGCAGGAGAGCCCAAATGTCCCTCTTTTCTCTGTCCACACCACACTGAGGATGCAGGTGTGCTTCACCATTCCCTAGATGCCTGCAGAGATACTAGGCATCTAAATTCTCATCAGTCTATTTGTGTTGGAAACATTATTTTTCATTGTTTATGTCACTTTCTCAGCCTAAGGAAAATGTCCTATAAGAGCAAAAGAAAGCGTTTGCATTTGGGTGGGTGGAGAAGTGAGGAGGAGCTGGGAGGAACTGGAGGAAGGAAAATAATAATCAGAATATATTGTACTAAAATACATACATATATTCAATAATGAAAAGAAATATTTGATCTTGAGTGAATTTTTTGTGTGAAAGAGATCATCCTTTATTCAATATAGGTAACATGAGGAAGACAAAGTGTGGCTAATTAGAAGCAAGTCATATACTCCAGCTTCTCCACGTCCTATATAAAAGGAGCCACAACACACCTTCCCAGTGAAGGGTTGACTGAGGCAGCACTTTGAAGTTTAATACTGGATGAAAAAGAGTGAAGAGAGATTGCCAGAAAGAGTGAATATTTCTCAGCCTGGTCCAAAAGTAGGGGTAACAGATAATTGCTCATTGTAGGCAGGCTTTTTATTTATTTTTTCTTTTGTCACTTTTTCTTCCAAAGATGTAACAGAACACCTGAAAACTGTAAAGGGAAATGTAGTCCACTTTACAGCAGTGGGCACAGCACTGAAAGAATGCTGATAACTAAAAAAAGCTCTCAGCTAAGAAAGGAAGAGATACCCAGCACAACGTATTCTCAGATATTGACACAAAGGTACAAAACACAGTGAAATGTAGAAATGTGAGATACTTGACTCCTCTGTGTGGAGATAATTTTCTTGGAAATGTCTCCAAAGATATTGAACTGCATGAAATTCTGAATAAATGTGAGAGAAGATGCATTTTTGAAAAAAATAAATGAATTCTAAAAAATCATAACTAAAATAATATAGAAAGCAAAGGGTAAACCCATTTATAGAAACAAATCTCATTTATGTATACAGTAGATTTTCAAAAAGAATTACTAAAGGATAGATTATAGAATGAGCTTTTCAAGGCCTACATTAAAATAACTGTTATAGGTAGCTTCACTAGTTTCAGTAGCCAAGTTTCAGAACCAATCTAAGTGTGAAATGATAGATGGATAGAAAAATCAAAATTTAAATATGCTGCAGACTAGTTTTAGGCTAGTTTTTTGTTTGTTGTTTTTCTTGTCAATTTAACACACTCTGGAGTTACTCACAAGGAAGAAATCGAGTTTCGAAAGTGCTACCACCAGATTGGCCTATAGGCAAAGCCTCTAAAGTATTTTCTTGATTGATGATTGATTTGCTATAGCTTAATGTAGATGGTGGTGTCACCACAGATTTCGTGGTTCTGGGTGCTATAAGAAAGCAAGCTGAGTAAGAATTAGTTTACGGAGCAAACCAGTAAGAATCCTTCCTCTGTGGTCTCTTCTTCAGTTCTTACCTCTAGGTTCCTGCCTTGAGTTCCTTCCCCGATTTCCTTTGATGGTGGACTACAACATGGAAAAAAAAGTTAATCTTGTTTCTATCTAAGTACATGTGCCAAAATGTTATATAGATATCTATAAGTGGTGATACATATTAGCTTGATCATGTTAAACATTATATGATGCTAGATATGTATATCAAAATATATTGCACAAATACATGCAATTCTATTGTTTATTGTGTTTTTATTATTATGGAAAAAAGAAAAAAATGGAGGAAACTGGAAAGATGGCTTGGTGGATAAGTATGTCTACTGCCATGCCTTCAGTGGGATTCGTGAAAGCATCACAGACAGCAGAGAAATGATCCATGTAAAGTAAAGACTGAAACTTGGGTCAGCACTGCTTTAGCTGATGCTGGGTCAGAAGCTTCTGGAGTCTGACCCAGCTTTATTTATTTATTTATTTTTGCACATGTAAACACAGTAAAACCTTGGGGAAAGTTTCCAAGTGACAATTGTCATGACAAAGCTTTAAGCATGGCTACATAGAGACTCCCTGGCAGAGTACATCTCTATAGCAAAATGTCTGTGACCTTTATTTAAGAATGGGTTCTGTTGACAGAGAAACAGTGCTCAGGATAAGGGTCTAAGGAGCAAGGGTGGTTTGCAATAAGCATAAGATGGGTTCTATTGACTGAGACTATTGCTCAGGATTATGGGGGATTCAATAAAGGCTGGCTCCACAGAACAGCAAAAGATCACCAGGTTGTTAGAACAACATCCACACCAGCCTTCCTGGTGAACAGGTGTCATTTTCTTCTTTTGAATAAAAAATGTTTGCATGAATCACAATTCTGGTATCCAGTGTTTTCTGTAAACTGTGCCCTCTACAACTCCTAAAATCCTGTGATCCATCTCTGAGTACCCTTGGTAGAAGAAGAGAACTGACTCTAGCAAGTTGTCATCTGAGTTCTCTATACACACTGTGGCACATGTGCACACATAAACACATGCACATACATGAATAAATACAAAATTTAATAGTGATGTAAGCTCTAAGAGGAAAACACTTCAAAAACATTTATTTCTGTTCATAGCAATGTCTTAAAAACACTTGATAAATATTTATTATCAATAATAACACATTACTGTGTAGTAGACTATGAAATTGAAAGACTGTGAAATGAGGAGACTATTTTTCCAATTTGAGTCATGTTGTCAGCAACACAAAGTTGAGTTTAAAAACCTCATATCTATTTTCCCCTGTTCAAATTGAATCTGAGTATTTCCAATCCCTTTCAAACTTTATATTGCTTGGACCAAAGAAAGGGACAAAAGTATAATATATTTTCCTATAAATTGCTCACATATCTTCAAGTAATATACTTTTGTTATTTCTTAATATTTCCACTTGGAAAAAATGTACAAGTAGCATTTTTTTTCAAAGGGAAATTATACTTTTCTTTTGTTGGAAAATTCACCTTCTGTTAGCAATTTAAATAGTGGATAATTTTAGATTTCAGATATGTTACAAGCAGGAAATAATATTTCAATTTTAGCATTTTCTTCAATATTATTGCATTGCCAGTGTTCAGTTGTATTTGATGTAGAAAAGTATAGTGGTTAAAAACTTAATGACATTGTGCAATGTAGCTTCCTTTATTACAGCATATTGTCAGGTGACACCCATTCCCATCCTCTTCCTGAAATGCCTATTTCATTTGACATGATATTACTTGTTTGTCTGTGCTGCTGTACACAGTAGTGCTTGCTTTTATTCTTATAGAATGATTTATATTTCACTGCCACATAACGATACTGATACCCTTTCTTCTAATCACTGGACATGTTTATATCATTCGTGAAAAAATGTTTCAAGTTTCTCAGTCATTTTCTTATCAGGTTCTTTGTGTTCTTGATACTGAGTAATAGGGATTTATTCTTAAATCTTAGATATTGGCTGGTGATCTAAAATGCAGTCTGCATTTTTTGCAGTATGTAGATTACCTCTAATTTTTAATGTCAACTGGTTTGCAAAGACTAAAAAGTTTGATGTAGTATAATTTGTGTATGTTTTTCTTGTGCTCTTTATCCATTTTTGTTTAAGCCCAAGGGATCAGCACTAGTACCAAGAATCTTTGTCCTTGTGCTTTCAGTTAATACGCAGTATCAGATCTTCTTGCAAGTAGCTGTTTAATCTACTTGCTACTTGTGTGTGTATTGTGTTGCATATGATAGATTTTAAGCTTTCTTTTCTCTTCCTTTCTTTGTTCCTTCCTTCCTTTTTTCCTTCCTTGCTTCCTTCCTTCCTTCCTTCTTCCCTTGTTTCCTTCTTTCCTTCCTTCTCTCATACAGATGGCCATGTTCCAGACACTACTTTATGAAGAAAGGAGTCTTCTCTTCTAGTGTAATATCTGGATCACTTGACTCCTTTATTCAATGGTCCCTCCAGGAGGAGAGGTAACACCCACATTTATGTCAAAAATCCTACCTAAACCACTTAATAGGTGTCCTACTTACTCCTATTAAGCATCCTTTGTCTCTTGCAAAAGTCCTTCACACTCTGTAACTTCCTAAGATGGACAGTTAGGAAATAATGCATGTAAGTTTTTTAGGGCCACATTTGAGTAAATTTTGGTTTCACCAAACTTTCTCCAATTTACGGTTCAGCAATGTGGGCAAGGCCATTTATTTAGAAATGACTTGACATTATATAGGCATATCATCTCTCTTTTAATGTCCATAGTAATGAAAAAATTAAAATTTTAAGTTTATTTTGACATTGCAGTTTTTCAAACTATTTTTTCACTTTACTTAACTAATTAAAATTTATCTCAAAAATCTTAAGTAATTGCACTTTCAAAAAATAATTATGTAAATGAGAAATTTGCTTTAATTTAAATTTTAAATTGTATTTCATGTCCTTAGTGCTGAGTATAACCTTATGACCATTAAGAAAGTAAGTGACAAGTCAAAATTAAATAGAAAACAAACAAACAAACAAACAAAAAACATTTTTGAGTGCCACGCTATTTCTATGGAGAAGTAAACAACCATCTGCTCATCCCAGTTACGAAACTACTGGCAGATCAGTGTAAAGATACCACCAAGAAGCAGATGCAGACACCCACAGCCAAGCACTGGGCCAAGTTCCCGGAGACCAGTTGAAGAGGAGGAGGAGAGACTATAGGAGCAAGGGGGCGGGGTCAAGATAATGACGGGAAAAACCACAGAAACAACTGACCTGAGCTCATGTAAGCTCAAGAACTCTAGACCTACAGCTTAGGAGCTTGCATGGGACCTACCTAGGCCCTCTGCATGTGGGTGATAGTTGTGCAGCTTGGTCTATTCGTGGGCCCCTAGCAGTGGGCCCAAGATCTGTCTCTGGTACATTAGCTGGCGTTTTTGAACCTATTCCCTTTCAGTACATTGTGAATATGTGTTTCTCTGATTGGTTGATAAATAAAGCCGTTTGGCCTATGGCAAGGCAGCTTAGAAGCAGGCGGGAAATTCAAAAGGAAAGGCAGGAAGAAGGCAAGGGGAGATGCCAGCCCGCCATCCAGTGAGCAACATGTAATGACACGCAGGTAAAGCCACAGAACATGTGGCAACATATAGATTAACAGAAATGGACTGAGTTTAAATGTAAGAGTCAGTGGTAGGCCTGAGCTAATGGCCAAGCAGTTATGTAGCATGAATCTTACAAGTTCTTATTAATAAAAACAAACCTGGAGCCAGGTATTGGGGCGAATGCTGGAAGATCAGAGAGACAGAACAGGCCACAGCTTCCTCACCTCGCCAGTTCCTCAGCTGATCCTGTTTCCTCAGATTGGAAGCCTCTGAGTCTTCATCCAAAATGAATCTCAGCTGAACTGCTTTTTGAAAGCCTGAAAGTTTAACCAGCTAGTTCCTGGTTTTCATGCCTTAAATACCTTTCTGCTTTCTGCCATCACTTCCTGGGATTAAAGTCGTGAGTCACCATGCCTGGCTGTTTCCAGTGTGGCTTTAAACTCACAGAGATCCAGATGGATCTCTGCCTCCCAACTGATAGGATTAAAGGCATGTGTGCCACCATTTTCTGGCCTCTATATCTAGTGGCTGTTCTGTTCTCTGACCCCTGATGAGTTTATTAGGGTGCACAATATTTTGGGGAACACAATATCACCACAGTTATAAATAATATTACGCCTCTGTGTGATTATTGTATAAGCAGGCCACGGAACAGCAGGGCCTACGCAGGAAAGAAGAAACTTCTAGCTATAATTCTCTATGGTGGGATGCCTCCTTCACTCTTGATGCAGTGGGGAGGAGCTTGGTCCTACCTCAACTTGGCATGCCACGCTTTGTTGACTCCCATGGGAGACCTTACCCTTTCTGAGGAGTGGATGAGGGAGAGGGAAGGAAGGAGGTGGGGGGAGGGAGTGGGATGAGAGGAAGGAGGGGAAATTGTAGTTGATATATAAAATAAATAAGAAAAATTTGAATAAAAAATAAATAGAGTTTGTTTTTAAAGGATACCACCAATGTCCAGTTTGTAAAACAGCAAGTTTCTTGGGGGTGGCCTGCAAGATCAGACAGCTATATTATCCAATGTCAGGACCACAAGGGTGTCAACTCACAAAAGCAAGACAACTGGATCTCACTCCACACATGTAGGCTGCTCCCTAATTTGTCCCTAGCCTGTCCTAGATGCTTGGCTGATCTGTCTCCTGGCAGGGAGCTTAATGGAAACCTCCTGCAGGAAGCTTTTTGAGAATACCTCTCAGCTGTTCTTATTGCTTTTATAGGCTCAAAGAAGGATAGGAATAGACCTCCTAAGGGTTCTAAGCTTTTGGCTTCCAGATTCTTAAGAAGCCTTCCTTTGGACCATCTCATGTCCTAAAGAGCTTCACAGCATGACAATGTGTCTGTCACCTCTTTTTAGAGCACACTTAGTATTAACATGCTTACCTCTAAGATGGAATGGACTACTTGGGAGAAAATTCCTAATACAAGAACACTCAAAGACAAAAATTAAGAAATGCTAAAAGAAATTAGTAAAGTCAAATGATATGAAGAGTGACCTATTCCCATAATAAAATTTATCAGATGCAATAGAACAAGTTCTCCTTTTGAAAAAGCATCAAAGCCTGAAAATCAAAGAAAATATATTTGTTTCAAAATTTTTTTTAAAAAGTACTAGATGCTGAAACCAATTTCTTGTAGTGATTCTAACCGCATCATTCTTAATAATTGAACATTATTGTTTGAGGCATTGTCTCTTTCTAGTTCTTCAAAGCAAATGGAATAATTAAACCATTCCAATTTGCTTAATTTCCAAGTTGAATATTCTTGACTAAGGAAAAGATGCATAAAAGACACATATATTTGCAAATTTACATAATTTCTAAGGGTATCTATTGATTTACCTGGTTATATTCCACTTTATAGCATTTAAACAGCGAATGCCAGTTCCAATTAGAGAACAATTCGCACTGATGGAAACATCAGAGCATCAGTAGGAAGCTTGGAAGTACATTGACTTGCTAATGAAGCAGTCAGTTTCCAACTGCCTGGATAGATAATGCAGCATTATTTAAGAGAGCAGCAGCTTTGGTGCATCTTGCAATATGGGTCACTAAGATTCTTGTGATTATGAAGCTGTGCTCATAAGGAAATGAGAATTGCACATATTTGCGGCTCATGGAAGCAGCTTCATTAACAGTCAGTCAACACCTGCTTACACAATTTCTCAAATATTACTTGTCAGCATCTGGAGAGAGATGCCATACAGTAACATGGAAGCAGAGACTGTCATATGAGTTTCTTACTCTAAGACACATTCTGACTGCTAGGAGATAATGCGCCTCTTCTCTAGTCAATTGCCGAAATCTACTTATCACTATTTTCTATCAGGACGTCATCATGTTTTCAAGGAACATTGCTTAAGGAAATTCCCTATATCTAAAGAAAGCAATCAAGATCTCCACTGGCACAAAGGCATTTATGCATTCCCCTTTTGGGGAACTGCAGTTTTCTAGAAGAATGAAAAGAAGAGAAGCAATTGTCAGTGTGAAAATTACACACTAAATGGTCAAGGGACACTTCATTCAACACAGACTCTTTGAAAACAAAAGGTGAAGAAGTTATAATAAATGGAGTGGGGTCATTGGTTCGTTTCCTGTCTGTGCCAATTGACTTTCTCCTATGAGAATCTACTTCCTCCCATCTTCATGATAGGAAATAACTCAACAGTTCGAGACAAAATACTCAGTATTGTATTAGTCTAATTCTCACACACACACACACAGAGATACTGTTTCTTTCAACATTTATATTTCCAGTAAATGGTTATCAGTCTTTGAGAAAGACATCTCTTGGATTTTAACTCTCCTATGAGGTAAGGGAAACATGCAGATGTTTCAAAAGGACAGAGAAAGAATTTGCAAGTATGAGTTTTCAAAAATAAATGCTCTAGGGAAAGAGCATTGAGGAGCCTGCTTTCTATAAGACACTTTATTTTCATAAAGCTCAGTCAGTCTGAGCTGACCATTAAGAAACTCTCAGGCACAACGCATATGGATATTTTTCATAGTCACCTTAAAAAGAGTCAGTTCTCCAAACTAGTACTATATCTTTTTTCTGCCCTTATATTTTTATCAAATGAAAAGCTACTCTTCTGGCCTCTAATAAAACCTCTGTTTCTCTTATACAGTCTCACATTTTTTTATGACAATACTTCATGATGTCAGTGTGATTTCATGCTAAATTCAGGTTTGAACTTACCTATGACTATGATGTAACTATGTAACATACAGACTTTCTGCTCACAAATGAGCCAGGAAGGAAAGACTGCAAGCTCTGGGGAATTACAAAAATTCTTCACCATAAAATTTGCAAAGAAAGACAATTGTATGTAGTTGAAAGTAATGGATATCTGTGCTACTTTAGTCTCTGAGGGATGGTATCAATTTGCTTTAATGTCAATTTTACAATACAGTATGTTTTCTCAATCCATGTATGCACACACACACACACACACACACACACACACACACACACACTAACCATTGTTCCATGTTTCTTTGCTGTACTTTTTTATTGTGCTATGTACTTTTTTACTATATTGAATATTAGCTCACAGGTATTCTTCATTTCATATTAGATGATGTACCTGCACAATGAACCTGCTATATATAAATTTTTAAAATTGTACCTAGGATGAATGTATACAATTTTCCTTAATATTATTCCAAAAAGAAAACAAAATTGGGACTAGTACCATACTATTTCCACTATATTGTATTTTACAAGTAATGTTGGCATGATTTAAAATATGTAGAATTATATAAAAATATATATGAAACTAGAAAGTGATGATACTACATTACTCACACAAGTCTGAAGGGAGGAAAATCAAAACAAGCATGTATTAAGTGTAAATTCTGATTTGTAACAAAGTAACACCTCTGAAAAACACATTGTTATCATGATAAAATTATTTCATCATTTCAGAATTTTTTTTACTTTCTTTTTATTTATTCTTTATCTTTTACATCGTGTATCTCAGTCCCATTCCTTTCTCCATCTCTCTGTATGTGCCCTCTGCCCTTGCAAACCCCACCCAATAAAGGAAAATAAAAATTAAAAGAAAAAAAGAAAAAACAAGGAAAAAATCAATCTCATCATGGAAGCTGTAGTGTGACACAGTGAATCACACAGTGAACCCTTTCATCCATATATCTTTACTTGCAAATGTTCATTGCAAAGAGTCATTGGTGTAGTTTGAGGCCTCTGGTTTCTGCTACACTCTCTATTTTGCCCCCTGCCCCCCCGCCCCGGACTGCTCTTGGATATTCTTTTGTTGCCCTCTGTGGTGGTTTGAAAGAAAATGACCCCCAAATGGAGTGGCACTATTAGGAGGTGTGGCCTTGTTGGAGGAAGTGTGTCACTGTGAGTACAAGTTTTGAGGTTTTATATACTCACTGTGTCAGTGTCCTGTTGCCTGTAAGATGTAGCACTCTGAGCTCCTGAACCATGTCTGCGTGCATGCTACCACGATTGCCACCATGATGATAAAGGACTGACCATCTGAAACTGTAAATGAGCCACCCCAATTAAATGTTTTCTTTAAAAGAGTTGTTGTGGTCATGGTGTCTCTTCACAGAAATAAAAACCATAACTGCTATGGAATGATCTGTCTGTACACTGAATATGTATTATTCTCATTAGTTAATAAAGGAGCTGATTGGCCTACAGCAAGGCAGGATAAAGTTAAGCAGAACAATCAAACTGGGGATACTGGGATAAAGAGGAACAGAGTGAGTCACTGGGAGATGCAGCAAGATAGGCATGCTGTACTGAGAAAAGGTACAAAATCATGTGGCAAAGCATAGATAAATATGGGTTAATTTCAGTGTAACATTAGCTAGTAACAAGCCTGAGCTATCACCTGAGCATTTGACATTAATGTTGCATCTCTGTGTCTGTTATTTCAGAGCAGGTGGTTGGGACAAGAAAACTCTGCCTATACCTAACTAAGACAGAAGATGATACCAGGGCCTGGCCATGACATTGTTTGGAGAAATATGGACTTTGGTACTTTGGGTTAGGAAAGCAGTGGAATGCTTTTAGCACCACTTAATGGACCATACTAGTAGAAGCATGGAAGATGGTGGTGCTGATGGTGACTTGATGAATTATCCATGGCTGAATCAAGAGGTTTCAGAAGAGCAGAATTTTAGTATGTTGCCTAGAGATTGTTCTTGTGATAATTTGAAGAAGTGAGTGGCTGCCTTTTGCCCTTATTGGAAGAGTTTGCCTGAGGCTAAAGTGAAGAGTTTTGAATTAATTCCATTGGCAGAGGAAATCTCAAAAGAGCCTAGTATAGACTCTGTTGTGTGTGGATGTTAATGGTAACTCTAATAACAATGTAGAATAAAGAGGAGCAAGCTGAGCAAGGAAAAATATTGGAGGACAAAAAGGGCACCAGAAAGTAGAATGGAGCTAAATCCTTTCTTCAAGGAGATAAACCGATTAAGAAATGGAATACATGGAGTGGTTACCTCAGGGCAAGATCCCACCCAGCTAAATTTCCAACTTGTGAAAGGGAACCGAAAAAAAGCTTAGAACCAGGTTTGGTGGGGCACACTTTTAATCCCAGCACTGGGAAGGCAGAGGGTGGTGAATCTCTGACTTTGAGGCCAGCCTGGTCTAAAGAGCGAGTTTCAGAACAGCCTAGCTTAGGCAGCGAAAAAAAGAATGCTGGTGAAGATGTAATTGAACAAGCAGGCCGTGTTCCAGCCCCAGTAAGCAGCAGAACTTGGAAGCTTTGGCCATGTGGTTCTGGCTATAGAGTTAAGGGTATAAGAAAGGAGTTATGGAATAAAGCTGCTGAGGCCAGGCATGTGTCAGCAGTATCCTTGAATGGAGGGTCAGAAAGGCTATTTAGTAAAGCTGTAAAGTTGAAACCTGGACTGCCTTGGAGACCCCATGATGTGTTAAAGATGCCAGAGTTGTGGGATACCCACCAAGGAAAGCTGCTAACATGGAGTGGAAACAGCCCAAGAGAAAGAAGTGTGTTGCAGTCAACAAAGCTGAATGGTGTTGGAGATGAGAGCCTTTTGACTCAGACATGGAGATGCAAAGTTTGGAGTTTGTCCATCTGGTTCTCAGTCTTGCTTTGGTCCAGTTTTTTTAATTTTTACTACGCTCCCTTCCTTATATTCGGGAATGGTAATTATATATTGAGAGTATGTGATCTATTTTTTTAATTTGATCTTATAGGGGATTATAATTAAGAGATTTCATGAATCTCAGAAGAGACTTTGAACTTTGGACTTTTAAACATTGTTGAGACTGTGATAGACCATGGGGACTTTTGAAGTTGGACTAAATGCATTTTACATAATGATGTTATTAAAAGCTTCTGGAAGCCAGGGAATAGAATGCGGTGGTTTGAAAGAAAATGGCCCCCAAAAGGAGTGGCACTATTAGGAAGTATGGCCTTGTTGGAGAAAGTAGGTCACTGTGTGGGCGGGCTTTGAGGTTTCATATGCTCAGGATACCACCCAATGTGTCAGTTGATTTTCCGTTGCCTGAAAGACGTAGCACTCTCAGCTCCAGCACCATGTCTGCCTGCATGCCCCTATGCTCCCCACCATGATGATAAGGGACTGACTACCGGTTGAAAGTGTAAGTGAGCCACACCAATTAAATGTTTTCTTTAAAAGAGTTGCTGTGGTCATTGTGTCTCTTCACAGCAATTAAAACCCTAAGACATCTTTGTCTTGGAGATCCTGCAGCTTTGGGTCTACAGGACCAGCTTCTTTATCATGCTTCAGCAGATCATAGATAGGGTACATGTGGGGATGGGCCAGCTTATCATGCTGGCTATGGGCTTGGGTAGTTGCAGAGTTGATCAGCCTTCAGCTCTCCTTTGTCCTTATCACCAGGGTGAGTTCTCCAGCATTGCTCCAACTACTGACTAGTTCAAGGGTTGCAGCTATGAGCAAGTGGTGGGGCCTGTTCTGCTTTCACTTCAGGGTCAGTTCTTTAACACCTACACAACCAGGGCCAGCTCTATTGTGTTGCCCAGAGGAGGTGCAAGGGCCACACTCCCAAGTGCTCCAGCTAGTGAGGGGCAAGGTCAGCTCTCCTTACTTTTATGACCCCGTGCCCAGTTCTCCCACTTGCCACAGTCTGCAAGGGGTTGGAAGGAGGGCATGTCTCCCCCTCCTTCACATACCACCACATGGCAGATGAGGGGCAGGGCTAGATCTCCCAAGCTCGTGTTCTGGGCGGGTTCACCTGCACTCCCGTCAGTAGGATCAGCTCTGCTGTGCTTCCCAGGCGAGGTCCAGGGCCCACTTTCCTGGGTTCTACAGCTGGTAAGGGAGCGGGTGAGCTCCCTTCCCAGCTGGAAGTGGTGGGGGCAAGAAGGGGCATCTTTCCTTCACCCTTACTACTACACCACAGATGAAGAAGGAGGTACCGACTATGCTGAACTTACGCCCTCAGGGCTGGCTCATTTGTCCTTGTTTACAGGGTCAGCTCTACTGATTTGCCCAGGCAAGGCACAGAGCACATTCTCCTAAGTGTTGCAGCTGGTGTTGAGCTGAGCCAGGTCCCCCACCTGCTGCCGGTGGCGAGGAGAAAGGGGAGGCATATTTCCATCACCATGTGGCAGGTGCCACCCTCTTTCCCATTCTCACGCCCTCGGGGCCAGTTCGCCCTTGCCCCTCAGAACAGGGTCAGTTCTATTGGGCTACCCAGGTGAGGTATAGGATCCTTTCTCTGCCTCAGAATTTTTCATCAGACATCTTCCTAGGAATTCCTCTTATTCCAGGAAAAGTAACAGCATTACAAATTGCCATCATCATGAATCAGTTTAGCTTGTTTCAAAACTTCACAGAAATCAAATCAAACAAATTGCACATTTGTGTATCTGGCGTTTTACTCCCACTGTAATGTGTTTAAATTTATCATCATCATTTTAATTATCAGTGGTTTGTAGGATTATGAATTTTCTTTTCATCCCACTGTTTCTGAATATTGTGTCTGTACATTTTTGCTATTCTGAAAGAAGCCAATATTAAAACGATCATAAAAGTTTGTGGCTCAGAGTTATCATTTGTTCTGTGTCTGCATATATGAATACAAATGCTGAGTTGTAGAATATGTTGCAAATTTAACTTTATTAAAATTACTATTAAGTTTGCACCCATATACATACCATTGTAAATACCTGTCAACAATATATGACACATTCTATTCATCTATAAACTATCAATATGGATGTGCCCAATAATTTTAAGCTTAGTTATTCTTTAAGCATAACAATATCATTGTGTTTTGATTTCTCATTTCCAAAATAACTAATGATATTGAGATATTTGTGATTATTTTAAACTTTTCTTAAATTCCTTTTCTGACTAATTTTTTACCTTGTAATTTCCTCTCCTAATGTAAGATAATGTCTGTAAGTCATCTTCTAGAGGCTTCACATATTTAGACTCAATCTTTTTGTGGGTGTCTCCAAAATACTTTTACTACATTATATGTATTGTATTATATATTTTTAATAGTTTTCCCTAAATGGATATGGTTTTCTTTTGTATTAAGTTGCAAAATACCATGTACTTAGGAAAATATACTTGTCATATCAAGGCAGTATGATGTTTATAAGCCTTTTAGAGCAGACTCCAGAAAGATTGTTTTGTAAACATAATCATAATGTCTCTCAATGATTATGTCAGATTGATTGATTAGAGATATGGTGGTTTATAATGACATGTTGTTGGAATAATTGATCATGTAGAGAAAAATGGAAGAAATAGTATCAGAAGGGAAGTAAGAAAGCAGGGAAGGAGGAAAGAAAAGATGAAAAGGATGAACAAGGAAAGAAGGGATCAATGAAGGAAGGAAACTCAATCCTTATAATGTGTGAGATCTAAAAATCAATTTGGCTTTGATTATAGACTAGAATGTTGATTTCATATAAAACTACAAGAGAGATATAAGAGAAAAAAATATGTGATCTTAGCTAAACCAAAGGTGTGTGATAGGGCAATCAAAAGTAAAACAAATTTTACTTCATGAAACTTAAAGACTATTATTTATTGTACCTATAGACATTACTTTACATTCTAACTGCATTACCAGCCCACAATTTGATTTTAGTTTCTTCTGTCTAGAGAGAACATTACTGTCAGTTTTGGCTTAGTTCCTGTATGCTGGAGTAAGGATCCCCAGTGGGAGGGAATATTAGAGTGACTATGGAGTTTTAGCCATTTGGTTTTCTTATGGAAAGCATTGCTTCCAATTATTCAGTGCCAAAGCCCTGAGTTCATTCATATTATTTTGCTCTAAAATCACGTGTGAGAGGAGGCTGTCAGACACATAATTCATCACCAAACTTAAGTTGTTATCATTTACTTAGTATTTATAGTGCTTTGAGTTTTTATGTCAGTCTGAAAGAAGAAATCATGAAAGAGTAGTTATGTGAAAAGTTAGTGAGGGCAAAGCACCAGTGTCGGGTTAATTCCAAAGGCTACAAAAGTCCAGCTCCTGTGAAGTTGGTATTACATAACCTTTTAAGTGTAGTTGGGACTTGTTTTCATTTTTTTTAAAGATTCTTCTAAACACAAATGTGTTTTATGTCCAGATTCAGCATAAAGTTGCCTATTTAAGTGTAATTCTTATGTCAATGATTTTTATAGCCTTTACAAACATTTCCCTTTATCAAACAGTAAGTAAAGATTCTCATAAGCAAGGTTTTGTGTCATGTTTACTAGCTTATGTGCCTGGTCATGCTGTGGGATTATCCCTTAATTATGAGTTTAGCCTTGGCAGCCCAGATGAATAGAAAATCATGTTAAATCTCCAATCTGCCATGTCTCTTGTTCTTCTGCCAGTCAGGGTGATTCTAATTGGAAAGTAAATTTAAAATGCCTTCATGCAGATACCTTGCTAGAATAACCACTATAAATGCAAAATTTACACAAAAGATAAGTGAGGCCAAATAACTAAAAAAAAAAAAAAATATGCAATTCATGTTATGGGATTTCAGAATGAAATGCATTTTTCAAAAAAAAATCATTATACATTAATCAAATCAGTATACAGATGGCCAAGTGAATATGATGAATACTAATATTTTGAGTACTGAACAAATAGCACATAATGGTGCATATAATATAAACTAATTCGTGAGTATATATAATTTTGATGATTTCATTTTATGTCCATTTTAATGCAACAATCTGATAGGTACACTTTATAAATTTTCAGTGAAATTCTGCATTTCTTGCTCACTCTTTACTATGAAAAATTAAACACATCTTAACATAGTGCTGAAGATGTTGCTCCTATCTGCACTAGTCATTAAATGGTTAGCTTGATTAGTTGAAGTTTAATTTGCTCATAATGAGCCTGCAAGTATAAAATAGCAGTACTAATGTGATGTTATACATAATTCTATTATTGAAACCTCAAAGTGATTTTATACATAATCTTACAATCAAAATATTTATTTTCACATTTGACCTTGTGGGGCTGTTCTTTCAAAGTGTTCATATTTTAGATTTAGACACTCATGTTTCTGACCTAGTAGTTTCCATTTGTTTATATATGTGCTATCAATTATGAGCCACCACAGGAAGCAGAAACAATGAACTGACCAAAAGAAGATGAAGAAGGATGCTACAGACTATCCAAACTCAGCAGTGAGGGAAATGTTGCCTCATGGTGACAATTTAGAGAAAGTGAGAAAGAGCCTGCAAGGGTACGTTTATTTGTGAAAATGTTTAAACATGAAATCATAATTTCCAATGTTTGCTTAATACTTATAAGAATAGTGAAGTCATCTCATGAAAAGCTTTATCCACTTTTTATTCTAGAGTCTCCATTTGCTATTACATTTGTATTAGTGGAAAATATTCATCTTATATTCTTATTCAAGCTTCATAGGACATGAAGTTGACCTAAACTAAAAGATATCATGGTTGGTTGTATCAGTGAATGCAAAACCCCTTCCTCTTGACAAGACCTCTCTGTGGTCCTTTCTGAAGTCATATTATGGAATGGGATAGAACAGTCTGGAACACAATAGGTTTTTTTTTAACAATTTCATCAGTCATTTCCTAGAGACTACCAGTCACTTTTTGATAGGTCTACATGGTTAGAATAGGTTGTCTCAGTCAATTCCAGAGAGGACCAGGAAAATTCCATTAACCACTTGAATAACTAACAGAATGAATTTTCTGTTGCAGAATATTTTTTTACACTGTCTGAAGATGTATTACAGTGATTGGTTTAAAAAGAGCTGAATGGTCAATAGCTAGGCAAGAGGGAATAAGTGGGACTTCCATGCAAAGCGAGGAACTCGGCATCAATCTAGGCAAGCAGGAGTCAACAGCTAGACACTGAAGGCATCACACATATGGTACAGAGGAGAGGTAACTGAGCCATGAGGCAGGATGTAGATTAAAAGAGACAGGTTAATTTAAGTTATAAGAGCTAGTTGGGAAAAAGCCTAAGCTAAGGCCAAGCTTTCATAATTAATAGCAAGTCTCTATGTCATTATTTGTGAGCTGGTGGCACAAAGGAAAATCTGACTATAATTTCCTGTTTCAGTTAAGGCCTAAGGTAAGTGTTGTGACAGGTAGCATAATTATAACCTGGTTATCAACCCTAGGGCAGACAACCAAAAAAAAATCTTTATTTTGGAATCCTAATCATCAAAAATTGTGTTATAGACTAATTTGTTCCTTGTATTTTGAGGCAGAATCTTTCACTGAGCCTCAGGCTAGCCTTGGTCATTTATTCAGTGTCTTCCTGCCTCAGTTTTCCAGGCACTAGCATTATAGGCATGAGAAATGATATTTAGTATAAAACTTTTATAGCTGTGGACACTATGGTAACTCACTATCCTGAAATAATATATTGTTATAAATAAAACAAAACTTCCCAGCACTCTTGTTTTTAAAACTATTGTTATCTTGTCTAGCTCTTCTTAGTTTTTGAACAAAATTAATGGAGTATGAGCTGGTGAAAAGATCTTGTTTGATGTGTGTGGCAGGGTCCTGTGCTGTTGTTCCCTTTGGGGGAGGGAGCAAGTAGGCGCAGAGTCAAACCACACAGACTCTGGGAGAATGTCGAAACAACAAGCTCAGTTTATTCAGGAACAGGCAAGCCTTATACACTCTCCACCTCACCCTGGGGGAGGTCTGATGAATCTGCATCTGCTGGTGTGACATGGCTGCCTCTCATTGGTCCAGGTCATCTCCAGACCATGTCTCAGCTGCTGTTGCTAAGGCCCTTAGGCAGACAGAAGTTGGCTCTCAGAAAGTATTTTTTTTACTGGTTTGGGCCAGCTGGTCCTCAAGCCTGTTAGGGAAGAGTCATCCTACAGATGTGGAAAATTTCTGTAATGAACCGAGAGATCCCCAAATCAAGTTCTCATGAATACTTCTCTATCCTAATATGTAGTGATTATTTTCTAATATAGGTTTGTAATTTCCCAGTGTTTTATCTAGTCTGTTTTATTGTATAACTCAATTATACACACTATTTTATGGATGCATCTAGGCTTAACTGAATTGCTTTGTTGTGATTACGGGTGATGATCTTATTCTGTTGCATTCTGCAGCATCAATCTAGGTAAATAGAGTAGGCTTTTCTTCTGGAAGTAGTATAGACACAACTCAGGGCTTAACACTAAGAATCTTACAGCCTTCTAAGTATTCTTCCTCTAGCTCAGAGGAATCTGCATCATCACTAGGTTTGTTCCCAGCCTCATGAGCCTGTGGACCCTTATCCTTAGGTAAGTGCTATAGCCATTGAAGCATCCTTCTGGTCCTGGTCCTCCTGGGGGCAGGTCTCACTATTCTGTAACTGCTTTCTCTGAGAACCCTCTTACAGTGATATTCTGATATTTGGCTATACATGTATCCTGTTCTTAAATGCTAAATAATGAAAGATTTGTATACATTTTAAACATGTATTTTTACATATTCCTTTTTCTTTACTTAGTTATATGATAAAAATAATAAAACTCCCAAAACTTGACTTCACATTATTCAAAAGCTCACTAAGCAAACTAGACTTCAAACTTTCACCAAAATAAGGGACAAATCTGTAAGATATTTATAACAGAAGCAAAAACCATCTTCATGGTGTTAGATCAAATAGTTCACAAGTATGACATCAACTTTACAATCTTAATATTTATTAATAACATGCACCAAGAATTTTTATCTTAATAATTGTTCTTTAACTGTAATTATAAGTCTTGGGAAGGAAAAATTTTGTCACCAGTTTACACATGATCACAGTGAGTAAGATCTTTGTAACTCATGTAATATTGAGTATATAGTTCTGGAATTTCATGTAGTTTTGGGAATTGAGGATCTATACATTATACCCTTAACTCTCAGAGATATTATTGATTTTCATTACAAGATAAAATAATTGAAAAATATTAAACCAGTAGCATGCAATTACAACTTACATAAAATATCATTGCAGAGTCAGATTAGTGTCATTCTCTAATAAAAAATTTAATATGATTATCACAAGAAAATAGTACAAATTAGATGATTGTACTGTGATAGACAAAAAATCATCATAATTTTAATAGAAGTTAAAAGTCAAAATACATATTATGGAGAGAATTTTTTTTAATTACTGAATCATCCAAAATCTACCAAATAGGTTTATTGGTTGTCAGTGGGACATATTTAGAAGCATTAATATTTAGATATTTTCAGATGGCTTCAAATACTGAACTATGGACAGATAACATTAAAAACAGTATTATAAGGTGGTGCCAATGCTGATTAACAAGCACATTGAGTAGAGTATAATTTTCAGAAATGATTTCAAAAATCAGATTAACATAGACACTAATTTTTGAGCTAATTTTCAGGCTGTATGACAATAAAGTTTAATAGTATTTATGTTTTATTTATTTAAGGTGATAAATTTTAAGTAGAAGAAAAATCATTTAAATGGCATGTCAAGTATTTTTGATGTGGAGCTAATGTTTGCACATCTGTTTCTGTTATTTCAAATGCTGCCATGGAGAAACTGGAAATCAAGACCTTACTATGTAATTCAAACTAAGCTACTGCATCCTAAATCACATGTGAATTTTATAACACGTTTTGAGGTTGACAAAGGTGTTCAGAGACTAAATTAAGGATACTTTCCCTACACATTTTTGTTTTAGTTTTTATATGACACTTCATAATATTTCCAATCTATATTCTAATGAAGAAAGAAATGTAGACTAATATAACATAGAAAGAATGGGAGATAGTGAGAGATGAATACCCTGCCTGTGTTCTATTTTAATAGTTTATTTTATAGTATATAATATTTGAAATTGAATTTGTTCTCATTTTGTCTATTTGATGATCAGAGATTTATTAAGGTAAATTCTTTTATGTATCCAGTTCCTAAAACTCTTCATCAATTCAGACAGTTGTAATACTACATTAGAAAATTCTCAAGTGATCTTTGATGCTCCATTAGATTCCATTGCATTATAGTAATTTACAAATATTTCTACTAAGTAGGATTCTGTTTTTAATATACTGATTTCAATGTCATTACATATTTTTGCACATATTTCTTTCTAAATATTATATATATATATAATATTTTCATACTGAACTATCTTGTGAAATGTTGATTCTCCTACATTCCTAATCTGAAATTATATAGATTTTCAATATATTAATTGTCATCATATTTCATTATCATCATAATGGAAAATTTTTATATTGTCTAAGTTAGTTATATAAGTTAATGATTCTGTTAAACTCCACTCTTAACTGAGAGTCCCATTTTATTACTTGAGTAGAAAAAAAAAGTTTTATGTGTATGAATGTTTTGCCTGTGTGTATGTATGTGTACCACATGAGCAAAATGCCCAAGGATGCCAGAGGAGAACCTCAGATCTCATGAGGTTGACACTACAGATGGTTGTGAGCCACCTGAGGGTAATGGAAAATGGACCCAGGTCCTCTGGAAGAGCAAACAGTCCTCGTAAATGTTAAGCCACCTTTCCAGAATCAAGCCTTCTATTATTTTCCTTTTCTTCTTGACAGTCTTGCCATGCAGCCAAACTGCTCTTACTTAACATATCTACATATCTAAATGCATAGAAAAGTAATAAGATTTGTTACAGATCTGAACTTACAATTTTAAAGCTTTTATTGTATGATTTAAAAGCACATTTCTTTTGAGGGGTTTTTAATTCATTCCTATAGATTTGAAATGCTAATTTGTATGTACAATATTTTTTATTGTTTCCATAAAATAATTACTATGTGAAACAACAACAAAAATTATGTATTATGTCTCAGAAGATGAGTAAGAAGTAAGACATGCATCTCATTAGGTTAAAATCATGGCATTTTTAAATTTCTGTGTAAGGATGTGGTCATATGTTTGGCTTATTACATTAAGCGTAATATCTTCTGTGTCCCTCATATTATAGGAGATGACAGAATTTCTTTTCAGGGGTTGGGTATCCTTACTTCATGGACATATCCACACAAATGTTTTTCTTATCTTTAGAACTGAGAATAATGCTATAATTGGAGCTCAGATATCTCTTCTACATACTGACTTCAATTTCTGTGTGCATGTTCTCATAAGTGGAATTACTAGCAGCACACAAACTTTAACTTATGACAGTAGACAAATTTTAAAAAGAAAAGGTGTTAATCTACTGACGCGAAATTCCAATTAGAATCATCTTTGGAGATCTACTGAACAGAACCATCATCATTAAATGATAAAGCATTTCATGCAGCAACAAACATTGTTTAAGATTTTAATTTTTTTACCACTGAATCATAAGTATATGAATAATGATAGCAACTTGTTAACTGGTTTAATTGCTTTACAATGTAATTTTATCAAAATAGTTCATTGTGCTTCATATGTACAACTTACTGATAAAAAAAATGAATTATCGGCAAGCTAGTGTCTCTCTGACTCTTGTTTTTTCTTTCACTTTCAAAGTCAACAAAATTGATTTACATTATGGTTGCCACATGTCTTTGAAAATTTCCCTTCCTAATGTATTTTAATTACCCTGAGGTTTATATTTGGCCTGTCTAGATAATCTAAAATAGTCTTCTTGAATTTAATGATCTATAACCTTAGTTTCTCCTGCCAAAACATTTTTTCATTTGCTTTGATACGTTTGTAGGTTCTAGGTGGTAAGATGCTCACATCATTAGACAGTAATTATTCTGCACATTACAAAGATATACATATTACATTTATGTACATTTAGAGTAAGTAGTGGAATAACTACTTGAACTCTTGAATGTTTTCTCTCAAGGCAAGACTGAGTTTCCTAAGACAGTTACTTTTAAATAAATAAATAACATTATTTTTCCATATCACTGATTGGGTTTACTTTTAATATTTATTTATATATAATGTATCAATGTATCATTTAATCAGAGGGTATTGCTATGTAGCCTTGACTTGCTTGGCACACATTGTATGACTAGTGCAAACCTAAATATCAAGACAATCTCCTGTTTCAGTCTCCCTACCACTGCAATTATAGGCATGCACAACCAAGCTCGTCTTCGATCTCTTTTATTCCAATAATAAAAAGAATCCACAGTTTAGGGGCAGGACTTCCAAATGTGTCTTTTCTTTTTCCTCTTTGTTTTATTGCTGGTAGGATTTTCAGCATTTTAAAGTTACAGAGTCATTCTTTCTATGTATCTAGAAAACGATATTTACTTGTTTTGCAATAGTTAGGGTTGCCTTTAAGTCCAACATCATGATTATGTTCAATATCTTCTAAAGATTCTGTTGTCTTCTATTTCCTATCTCAAAGAGGCACTGGAATTACAGATGCATGATTCTGAGTCCAGGTTCATGTAGGTTCTTAAGATTCAAGCTAAGGTTCTCTTTCTTGTGCAACAGATGCTTTAGCCGCTGATCAATCTCTTATCCCAATATAGTTCTTAAAATGTTACATAGTCTACATTTTTTAGTTAGCAGGTACCAACCTATCGTCTTTCTTGTATATTTTATAAATGGCAGTTTCTCTTTAACCATATACGTTCTATTCCAAACTCTCAATGAGTGCGTGAAACCACAAAGCATTGAACCATCTAAACTCTCTATTTTTCCCATACATATGCAATTATGAGAAAGTTAGATATATGTCATCTTTATTAAGAGAAATACTACAAGGATAAAATATTACATTGAAAGAAATGTGCGGCACTATAACTGCTAACACCCTGCTCCTGTATTGTGGAGCAAGTATTAAGTAAAATATGTGTTCACTTAAATGTGATAGCAGGCCAGTCAACCTGATAACGTAGAGTGAATGGTATCAAATGTCAGTATCATCAATATCATTCTGTATTATTATACACATGAATAACACACACACACACACACACACACACACACACACACGAAAAATTATGCATCACAATGACCAATGATTTATTTTCTATGACACTCATTTAAGTTATTTGAAATTGTGTATAGTGACTCCAGGGAAAACCAAAATGTTGTACAGATAAATAGTTTATTTATTTATTTATTTGCTTATGAGATTTACTTGGAAAATGGGATGAGAAGGAAGAAATTGAACCTCTTCACTAAGAGTGGCAGTACATGCCTCTTATCTTGAGACTTCCTAGGCTGAGGTAGGAAGATTTTCAGTTTCAGGCCAGCCAGCCTTAGCATTTTAGTAAGATCCTATAATGAAACAAAACAACACATGAAGAGAAACTCATAAAAGTGTTGTTTTCATCATACTTTAAAATTCATAATATAAATGGGGACATGATTAAAACATTCTTCCTCAAAGACTTCATAGGTACTTCAAAGAATGTCTGAAAAAAGACTGAACTGGTGTACATGAACTCACTGAGAAGTTTATAAATAGTGCTAAATGGTCCATGGAATTTCATTTACTTTTTGGAAATGTGTTTATTCAGGAAACAAAGAGGGATAAGCACATTAGGACTGCTCTACCCCCATGCCTCTAGGTCTAAAACACTGTGCTGCTTGTAAAAGTTAGATTTCTTATAAAAGTCAGTTAGATAACCTTATAAACTGTTTCATTTTACTTTCTATTTACAATGACTTTGATTAGTAATGCCCAGTAAAGTTCTTTTCTTGTGCAACCTCACTAATTGAATCTGTGCTGGTTATGCTTAAAGCAGTCTCTTGACTACTAATTCAGCATGCTTTTCACACAAAACACTTCTTCACCTGCAATTTTCCTGTGTATAGCTTTTCTTTTCATAGGTGATTCCAATAATCCCTAATGATTGACTGTGTGTATTCTTCAGGATTTCCAGATTGACTTTCTACCTTTGAAGCTTATTACTTTAGAGAAGCAATATGCTTGATTGATTTTCTTCCTCCTAAATTTACTGAATGATTCATGGCATTGACCACACGGCTTCTCGTTTTCAAGTAAGTGGTAAAATGATGAAATCCAAAATTCATAAATTGACCTCATTTTCTAATATGTATCTATATATATCTAGTATATCTAATATATATGATGTATATTATACCATGTTGACAAGACTATGAATGCATATGTGTGTGTGCATGAAAGAGAGATTGAGAGAGAGAGAGAGAGAGAGAGAGAGAGAGAGAGAGAGAGAGAGAGGGAGGGAGGGAGAGAGGATGTCTTTATTGCTTTCCAACTTAGTTTTTGAAACAAAGTCTCACCAAATGTAGAAACTTAATTATTTGTCAAGAGTAGCTAGCCAGAAAAGCTCCCCCAATCCTTCTGTCTCTCTTTCCCCATTACTAGTATTACGGGCATTTATGCTTTTCCATAGGTTTTGAGAATCCCAAATCACGTCCTCATGTTTTTACAGCAAGCATTTTACTGATCAGGCCTCCTATACTGTTAGCCTTAACAATATTAAATATTTCTCTTAGGACTTCTTCCTTCCCTTAGAAAGAGAGAATGTAAACTGTTCTCCAATCCCTAGAGCATATGAGAAAAGTAAAGAGGCGCTATTACTAAAATACGTTTTTCCCCCTCTAAGGCATGTCTCACTCTGGAAACACAGTGCGTAGAGGGAAACAATTTGTCCTTTAGGCCTAACTAAAATGGGGAATTGGTTCTTAGTACCATATTGTGGTTTTTGAATACAGAATTTTAGAAATCCTCTCACTGTTTTTAGTTGTCGGTTGGCTATCTGTGGTGGTATTGTATTCCCCAAAATATTCTGCACCCTAATACACTTATCTGGGGTCAGAGAACAGAACAACCACTAGATACAGAGGCTAGAAAATGGTGGTACTCACACCTTTAATCTGGTGCCCAACGTTTGTGGTATGAATTCATGAAAAAGCTGCTTTCCTGTGGCCTTGCAGGCCCCTGCTCTGCCCCTAGCTACACTTGGCCAGTTGTGGTGGCACACTGGTAGGATTTACTGAAGGAGGCAGAGGCAGGAGGATCCCAAATTTGAGGCCAGCCTAGGAGGCTTGCTAAGGAGAAGCTATGGCCGGCAGATAGAAAGGGAGATTATTGAATCTACTTTTAAAAAGGAACTACTTGTTTTAAATAGGATAAGTAATGTAATTTTTTGTCTGAGTTTATCAAATGTTACTGGAATGGACATTGTTATATATTAATGGAGTTTTTCGTCTGAATCTGTCAAATGTTGGTGGACTAGACATAGTCTAGTCCTCTCCACAAACGGTGGCAGCAGGACCATGGAGGCAGCGGCTGCTGCTTTGAGTTGCTGGCTGCTTTTCATCATGTTGGTGACTGCGGTGATGCTGCTACCTGGGATGAAGGGTTTACTGCTGCTTGTTCAGAGAAGAATTGCCAGGACCATCATGTTACAAGAAAGCATCAACAAAGGTCAGTTTGGAAAAGTTTGGCATGACAAATGGTGGGGAGAAATTGCTGTGAAGATTTTCTCTTCTAGGGAAGAACATTCATGGTTCCAAGAGGCAGATATTTATCAGACTATGATTGCTCTAAACCACAGAGGAGGCACACACACAAAAAAAAAATTCTAAAGGGAATCATTACCACGCCTAACAGTGACTTTGAAATCTTCAAAAAGATGACAGGACTCCACAATGATGATTTCACAAGTACTATGGTAAAGCCACTAAGCTGATTAACACCACCAAAAGATTGACTTTGAACTACAAACTACTCAGGACAATTTCGAGATGGCTAGCTGAGATGATCCAGATTCAGACTACTGGAGCAAGCACTTAAGATAAGCCCTGAACTTTCCCATTATGTAGAAACTGGACAAATGATACAGGACTTGACAATTAACCCAAAATTTTTCTTTTCAGGATTCCCTAAAGATGTCTTCACCCCCAGAAAGCAGGAAGTAATTTTAAGAAGATGACGCCCACATTCCCAAGATGTGGGATGGGAGGTTTTGGTTGTTTAATAAGTTATGGATATTGTCATTGTTTATGATGGTTGGTTACAAATTGTTAATTTTAATGGTCAGGAAAAAAGCTGAACAAGGAGATTAGATTCAGAGTTTTTGTTTGAAAAAAAAAGAAATAATAAGATAAATGGGTAGATCATTGAATCTACTCTAAAAGAAACAGGAGAAGATATAAAAATGACAAAAGGTAGATTATTGAATCTATTATGAAAACAAAAAAAAGAGAGAATATGGAAATAATAAGATAGAAAGGGAGATTATTGAATATACTTTTAAAAAGGAACTACTTGTTTTAAATAGGATAAGTAATGTAATTTTTTGTCTGAGTTTATCAAATGTTACTGGAATGGACATTGTTATATATTAATGGAGTTTTTCGTCTGAATCTGTCAAATGTTGGTGGACTAGACATTGTTAATGTAATTCTTGACTGTATATATTGTATATACTTATTGGATAATTTTTTCTTGTATTAGTTACAAGCTTTTTAAAAGTTTAGACAAAAAAGGGGAAATTTGGTGATGTTGTGTTCCCAAAAATATTGTGCACCCTAATAAACTTATCTGGGGTCAGAGAACAGAATAGCCACTAGATACAGAGGCTAGAAAATGGTGGCACTCACATCTTTAATCCTAGCATTCCAGAGGCAGAAATCCATCTGGATCTTTGTGAGTTCAAGGCCACACTGGAAATAGCCAGGCATGTTTTATTCACACCTTAATCCCAGGAAGTTAGCCTTTAATCCCAGAAAACAGAAAGGTATATAAGGCGTGAGGACCAGGAACTAGGGCTGGTTAAGCTTTTAGGCTTTTGATCAACAGTTCAGCTGAGATTCATTCTGGATGAAGACTCAGAGGCTTCCAGTCTGAGTAAACAAATCAGCTGAAGAATGGGTGAGGTGAGGTAGCTGTGGCCTGTTCTGTCTCTCTGATCTTCCAGCATTCATCCCAATACCTGGCCCCAGGTTTGATTTTATTAATAAGACCTTCTAACAATTCTGCTACAGCCATCTGTTTTGGGAAATTAAGAAACAGCAAATGAAACAAAAAGCCACTTGGTACCTGATGCTCTATCATTTGCTTCTGTGTTTCCTCTATCTCTTCTTGACTTTTTGTGTTTCCTAACACGAATAGACCTGCTACGTTCATGTATTCAATCATAAGTATCAGATACATTTCTCTCTTTCATACATATATCTATAACTAGTCTTTCTCTGTCTCACCAGCTAGCAAACAATGACATGGAGACTTCTTATTAATTATGAAAGCTCAGCCTATAGCTTAGGCTTGTTGCTAACTAGTTCTTTTAACTTAAATTAACCCATTTCTGTTAATCTACATCCTGCCACATGGTATTACTTCTCTTTCTTGTTGCACCTCCTGTTTCCTCTCTGTGTCTCCTGGCTTCTATGCACCTTGATTCCTCTTCCTCTTTCCAGCCTGAAATCCCACCTATATCTTCTACCTAGTTGGCCATTCATCTTTTTATTACACCAATCACAGCAGTACATCTTCACACAGTGAACAAGCATCTCACAACATTTCTCTGTGTTTGTCTAAATAAAAAGAAAAAGGTTTTAATTCTAACATAATAAAACTATATATAATAACAACAATTATCAGGTAAGAATTTCATTCATAGTGTCCAGTCCATTTATATTTGGCAAATTCAGAGAAAGTACTGTGTTATTTATTCTATCTTAGTGAGTTTAATGTTTTGTACTTAATTCACTTTCTTTCCTAACTTGTATTACCAATACAGAAGTACCTTTTTTGACCTCAAAACATTTTCTTAGATAAACAATTTAAGCTTTTATATCTCTCAACTTTATACATTTTACACCTCTTCTGGGAGTTTCTTTTCTGAATTTTGGTAATGAGGAAAATTGTAGCTATAACTAGTCTTCAACTCCTTCAAGGCCCTGAGAAGGTTATAATAGTACGTGAGTAACAATTAGCATGGAAGAATTACAGTTACAATATCCAGTTCATTTGTATTTGGCAAAATTAGAGAAAATACTTTCTTATCTAACTTATCTTGTTGAATCTAAAGTTTTACCTCTAATCTACCTGTATATCATAACTAAGAAAAAACATTATAACTATCTAGTCTTCAACTCCATTACAGACCCAAGAAGGATATAATATTACCCAAGTAAGCAGGAAGTGCACAGCAAGGGACTTCCAACACTAAGAAATGACAGAAACAGATGGCTGCTTCAAAAGTAACCCAAGGTTCAACAGTAATGTTGGGCCATCCATCTTCTACCTTCAGGATTATAATATCTGACAGATTTTTCTGTGAAGCAGGATTTTTGAAGGACTGTCCCATCTTGTCTCAGTAGTCACTTTCTTTTGTGTCCTGCTTGTCCAATTTGGACAGCATATTGTCAGCAGTCAAAGCAAGGGCACTTTCTTGCCCAGTTTATAATTTCTGCCACAAAGAAAGTAAACTCCATATGGAGTTTCTTTGATGACCATCGTCTTCTCTTAATGTAGATTGGTGCTGCCAAGGAACAGACATGTCTCATTGTCATCAAAAATCTTGTTATTAAGACATCTTAAAAGCCGTATTCTGTAGATCTCTGAAGTGTTTGAAGACCAACTGTCTATCTAAAATATATCTCTATTTGACTTTCAAAACATACTTAACATGACTACAAGTTTGATTGTAATAGGTGACTATTAACCTACATTTCTTTATTATCCTAAGACGTTTGTAATAATAACTTTCAAGGACTAGAAATTTACATTACATTGTTAAATGAGGTATATTGGTATAATAGCTTGAAGAAAAATAGAAACATATGTACATTAGATTCTACAAAGAATAACCTTATGTTTGTATCAATATACAGAAATATCTTAAATAAGAGTAGAAACATATATGCAGTATAACAAAAATAATCTCAAATTTGTATCAATATACAATGAACCATAACAATATAAAATATTTAAAATTAGTAGTTAATTTTTTGGTTTAAATGTAGATTCAATGTTCTACTCTTTTACTCTATCAATTTTATATCCCCCCTTTTTCTTTTCAGAACAAGATCCCTTAATCTAATCTCTTTTGTTCAGCTTTCTCCTGGCCATTACCAACAACAACTTGTAACAATCCCCTCTTATATGATAATAAATATACATCACCCATCTTTTGGGAATGTGGACCTAGTTCTGTAGACTATTTCCTGTTGTTTGTGTGCACTGTTATCTTTGGGGGACCCTGAGAAAATTTAGGATTATGGTCAAGTCCTTACTGGGGTATTCTGTGATGTTATATCATCTCAGTCAGCAGCCCTAAAACTGTTCAGGATGCAGAATTTTGAGGAGACTGTAACAGAGGCATTTTGTAATGCTGGATCACATGGATTATCCATTTGTATTGCTATTTGGTCCCCTTGCTCTGAAAATACATACACTTTTAAAGGAAGCATACAGATCTGCATTAATACAATTATACACTGTACATAAGTCAGCCAAAGATTTTTTATTATGTGTTTGAGCAGGTAAAATACACATCACATGTATTGTAGTTCATTTCAGTTTATTTCTTTATGTTTATAGCCAGAATTTTCATGGGGTCTTCTTTGATCAAACCTGATTTGAAGTTGCAATATTTTAAAATTATATTGGTTGATTGAATCTAGCAGCTGTTTTTTATAATCCAAAGACTCTTAGCAGCCAAAAAATTCAAAGACAACACAATGACATACAGGATTCTGACTCTGTGTATTTGCTATCTTTATGTGGCTTATTATATTTTTTACTACTCTATTCCTTTTCTAAAGACTTTCTTTACCCTTTTTATTTTCTCTCTCAAGCTTATATATTTTTAAACATACTGTAACACGTCTAGAGTTTTTTCCCATTTGAATTTGTCTTTACTGCATATCTGTAACCTTTACTGCCTGCATGAGCAAAACCCTAAACCTGCAGCATGAGGGTGGGAGATGCCCCTCTGTACTGCAGCTCCTGTGAGAAACTGCAGGAACTTGCCATGTGGCTCAGCTCATGGTGTACTGGTAGTTGCCAGGAGATGCATCTGTGCATCACAGCAGGTATGAGAGACACAGACTAGGAAGTCACATCTGGCTCAGTTTCTGTTTGTTTAGAACCTCTTTTTTAAAGCTTTCTCAGGCTTTATGTGGATGTACATGACCCTAGATGTTGGATGCCAGTTGAAAGCAGAGTTTTCCTCTCCCAACTGCCTGCTCTCAAATAATCAACACGAAGACTTAAAATTATTATAAATGCTCAGCCAATAGCTCAGGCTTGTTACTAGTTAACTCTTATAACTCATTTCTATTAATCTGTGTGCTGCCCCAAGGCTCATGGCTTTTACCTCTATCCCATTTGGTGTGTCCAATGCATTCTCCATCTGGCTGGTGATTCCTCTGATTCTGTCCTTCCTCTTCTCCTCTTCCTATCATTCTCAGTTTGTCTCTCCCACCTAACTTTATACTGTTCAGCTATTGGCCAGTCACCTTCTTTATTAACCAATGAGAATAATGCATATCCACAATGTATAGAAAGATTATTCCACAGCACCCAGCAGCTATTGATTTCTGTACATTAACATTTTTAAAAATTTTAAAAATTCAAAGTCAATGAAGCACCAAACAGGATCCAGATGCCCTGTATATTTTCCATCATTACGTGGCATATATATATATATATATATATATATATATATATATATATATATATATATATATATATACTCTTTCTTTAAAGACTTTATTATTTTTAACTATTTTTTCTATGACTGTTTATAATCATTTTAAACTGTATCTGTTTAAAGATTTTCTTGGTCTGGACCAATTTATTGCATTCCTAAGCCTTCTTTGACCATCTGAGCCAAGCCTTAAACCAACCAAACGGCTCTGCACATGGTGCTGACTGGCTCAAGTCCACAGGCAGTGGACTTGAGCCATGAGCCATGAGCAGTGTCTCTGTATGCCACAGTCAAACTGAGAGACTGTGGGACTAGGAAGCCATGTCTGTTCCATGTTTGAGTGTTTGGAACATTTTTAAAAGCCATCTCGGGGCCTATGTGGAAATATGTGCCCCCATGTTGAATGTCACATGTAATGAGTCTTTCTCTGTCCCACCAGCTCCCAAATAATGACATGGAGGATTCTTGTTAATCATGAAAGCTTGACTTTAGCTTAGGCTTATTCATAACTAGTGCTGATAACTTATTAATCCATTTCTACTAATCTACACCTTGCCACGTGGTATTACCTCTCTTCTGTCTTGCACCACCTGATTCTTTTCTGTGTCTCCTGGCTTATCTTGTGCACCTAGGTTCCCCATACTCTCTCTGGCCCAGAAAACCTTCCTATACTTCCTGCCTAGATTTTGGCCTTTCAGCTATTTATTACACTAATCACAGCAATATATCTTTGCACAGTATACAAATATCCCACACCATATATCTGTGCAGGAAAGTATGTATGCCTGTGTAGGCATCTGTGGAAGGCACAGGATGTCAACTGAGCATCTTCTTCCAATGCATTCTACTATATTTCTTAGTTGAGTTCTTACTGGTTGGCTGGAACTCACTGATTGGCTAGATTGACTGGCTTGAAACCCTCTAGAATACCCCTGTCATTGCCTCCCAGAACTGAGATTACAGGTACGTGTCGCCATGCCTGGCTTTTCATGTAGGGTCTGGGAATCTGCATTCAGGTCTCCATGCTTATGCAGCAAACACTATACACTAGGTCATCTCCCCACCTAGATTTTTCTTTTTTTTTCATTGAGAATAGATCCTTCTCTCATACAATACATCCCATCTACAGTTCCTCCTACCCCCACTCCTCCCAGCTCTCCACCATTTGTTTTCTCCCCATGTCCAATACACCTCCATTCCCTTCACAAAGGAAGCAGGCCCCCAAGAAACAACAACCAAACATGACAAAACAACATATAAGACAAGGAAAAAATGCCTCATACCGAGGCTGGACAAGGCAGCTCACTAGGAGAAAAGGAGTCCCAAGAGCAGTCAAAAGAGTCAGAGACAAACCCACTCTCACCCTTTGAGTCCCACAAAAACTCGAAGCTAATAGCCGTAACTTGTGTGCAGAATGTCTTTGTGTATACCCATGCAGGTCCTGTCCTTGCTGCTTTTAATCTCTGTGGCCCATATGAGCCCTGCTTAGTTGAATCACCTGGCCCTGGTCCCTTGGTATCCTCCATCCTCTCTGAATTGTACAGTATTTTCTCCCCCTCTTCCACAGGTTCCCTGATATCTAAGGGAAGGGACCAGATGGAGACCTATAATTTAGACTCCCTCTGAAAGTACATATTGACAATTTCCAAGGGCCAATATTTCTGTGGATTTTTGCTGCTTAGTAAAACAATTATCATTTGAGTGAGATTAATCACAATGAGAACATAGAGTTATGAAACAGAGGGAAACACAAATTTAAGAAAGTTAAAAGAAATAATAAATTGAACTCTTAAACCCATGCCCCATTCACTCCCAAATTAACTGCATATTCTTTTTTCCATAGTTAATAAACCACCTAAATGTTCAGGATTATAGACAAATAGAATAGAGAATATATTATAAACAAACTTTGTATAATCATTCAATTCAACTAATAGTTACTAAAAAATATGATCAACATTTGTTATAAATGTAATATATTCAGGATATTTATCCTTCATTGAAACTAGCCTTAGATTCATAAGGCAAGTGGTTTCTTTTAAGGAGAAAAACAGACACAATTTATTTTTTATACTGTTAATTTATGAACAACTTCATGATTATTTCACATTATTAAATCTTTTTTATTAATTTTTTTTTATTTTGCAATACAATTCAGTTCTACATATCAGCCACGGATTCCCTTGTTCTCCCCCCTCCGGGCCCCCTCCACCTTCCCCCCAGCCCACCCCCCATTCCCACCTCCTCCAGGGCAAAGCCTCCTCCGCAGACTGAGATCAAACTGGTAGACTCAGTCCAGGCAGGCCCAGTCCCCTCCTCCCAGGCCAAGCCAAGCCATCCTGCATAGGCCCCAGGTTTCAAACAGCCAACTCATGCAATGAGCACAGGACCCCATCCCACTGTCTGGATGCCTCCCAAACAGATCAAGCCAATCAATTGTCTCACCCATTCAGAGGGCCTGATCCAGTTGGTGACCCCTCAGCCATTGGTTCATAGTTCATGTGTTTCCGTTCGTTTGGCTATTTGTCCCTGTGCTTTATCCAACCTTGGTCTCAACAATTCTCGCTCATATAAACCCTCCTCATTCTCGCTAATTGGACTCCCAGAGATCCACCTGGGGCCTAGCCATGGATCTCTGCATCCAGATCCCTCAGTAGTTGGATGAGGTTTCTAGCACGACAATTAGGGTGTTTGGCCATCCCATCACCAGTGTAGGTCAGTTCGGACTGTCTCTCGACCATTGCCAGCAGTCTGTTGTGGGGGTATCTTTGTGGATTTCTGTGGGCCTCTCTAGCACTTTGCTTCTTCCTATTCTCATGTGGTCTTCATTTACCATGGTCTCCTATTCCTTGTTCTCCCTCTCTGTTGTTGATCCAGCTGGGATCTCCTGCTCCCCCAAGCTCTCTTTCCCTCGACCCTCGCCCTTCACTACCCCCACTCATGTCCAGGCTGTTCATGTAGATCTTATTCCATATCTCTGTCATTGGGTGATCCCTGTGTCTTTCTTGGGGTCCTGTTTTCCAGGTAGCCTCCCTGGTGATATGAGTAGCAGTCCAGTCATCCTTGTTCTACATCTAGTATCCTACTATGAGTGAGTACATACCATGTTTGTCTTTCTGAGTCTGGGTTACCTCACTCAGGATGATTTTTTCTAGATCCATCCATATTAAATCTTTTTTTAAAGAACATCTTTTAATAAATCATTTAGGTTTTGGACAATTGATAGAAGTCTATTTTTCCTAACTAATTTTTCTTGCTTCTAGTCTTTCACATACAGAGATGGTTCTACTGCTAATGACTTCAGCATAGATAAAATAAATATGATGCTGCATTATGTATTGTGTTCAAGGGTAGTCAAAACAAATCATCTAGCCATATATGACCTGCATTTGATTTTCATATTTATTAACTCACAGCCAGATTCGTTAGTTGCACAATATTTATGGTGTTTTTTTTTCATGCTGTAATCCTGGAATGAGTATCAGTGACCAAGACTACATGCTTTCAAAGCCCAAAATATTTATTTATGTCTCCTTGAAGGAAGTTCACTGACCCTTTGTTTTTGAAAATATTGCAATTATCGTATTGTACACCAGAGACAACTGAATCTCAGAGTAATGAGCGTGTGTTCTAGAACACAAAAATAATTTAAATTTCCATTCAGTATTCAAGTGTGCTTTATTTTATAAAGTGATGGAGAGGGGTTTTAAGAAGAAAAAGTACATATTTGATGAGTTGAAGAACTGAGAGAATTGTGGAGTCCATATCATGGAGTTTTGTGGTGGTATTGTGTTCCTCAAAATATTGTGCACACTAATAAACTTATCTGGGGTCAGAGAATGGAACAGCTGCAATATTAAACATAGATGTTAGGCAGTAGTAGCACATGCCTTTAATCCTAGCATTCTAGAGTCAGAAATCCACCTGGATATCTGTGAGTTTAAAGGCACACTGGAAACAGCTAGGCATGATGATTCACACCTTTAATTGCAGAAAGTGAGCCTTTAATCTCAGGGAGTGATGGCAGAAAGCAGAAAGGTATATAAGGCGTGAAGACCAGAAACTAGAAGCTTTTAGCTGGTTAAGCTTTTACGCTTCTAGCAACAATTCAGCTGAGATTCATTCTGGATGAGGACTCAGAGGCTTCCAGTCTGAGGAAACAGGATCAGCTGAGGAATTGGTGAGGTGAGGTGGCTGTGGCTTGTTCTGTTTCTCTGATCTTCCAGCATTCACCCCAATAACTGGCCTTGGGTTTGATTTTATTAATAAGACCATTTAAGATTCATGCTACAGAGTTTGGCTACTATATCTTACAAATGGGAGTGACTTAGGAAATGTAACTATAAGATTAAATAAGATTAAACTTGAAGTACAGGGCAAATGCATGTTAGGGGTTATTAAGCAAAAGGACTTAAGTCCATTGAAGCTACTTAGGAAGGAGTCTAATTACTAAGGCCACATTAAGAAAGATCAACCTGAGTATTGACAATATTTGTGGTAAGAAAAAAGAAATTATTTACATCAATACATGTTATAGAAATAAACAGGTGTATTGTTTAAATGATAATTTGCATGGCTGTGCTTCAATACACATCACAATATAAAAACAATACAAAGGATATGCTGGTTTATGGGATCAGAGCAAATTCTTTTTAGACAGTGTTGGGTTTGATAGCCTAAATGTGTTTGAAAGAACTTAATTTCTCCTTCTATAAACTGGATAGATCTGTATTTTTAAATATGTTTAAATCTAATTAGAGAATTTACATAATGATGAATGTAGAAATTACTAGACAGGTAAAGAATCATGACACTTTGATAAAGAATATAAAATTGACTTCATATTTAGAGATGAAGAGCACATTCTGTTTAGCTTTCTCTATGCTATAGATGGTTCAAGTCATTAATGTCTTATTTCACATTCTTTTTCATCTTTCATTTTCAAAATGAGAATGTGAAAGAAAATAGAGGCTCAATACATGGGGTGGGAAGGACAGTGTGTTCATAAGCTGTTATTAAAAGACAAATGTAATTGCATCAATAAGAAGATCACTGATGAAAAGAAACTACAAGATTATGAAGAAAGTCAGTATAGAGAAAAATATGAAAGGCAAGATAAGGAAATAGTGAACATGCTACACATTTGTGGTACATTCTACAACTTCTTAGTTACAAATCTCTCTTCGATGCTTAGACCACAATTATTAGAGAAGATATGTGTGCTTTATTCATATTTTTATCTCAAGAACAGCTTGCATATAATACGTAACTAATCTTTCATTTCATTAAATATACAATGGTCAGAATATATTGTATCACTTTGCTATTATTTTATAATCTATATTTATCAATGCCAATAAATAGCCACTCTAAATAAAGATGATACCTTGGTAATTCCTATAATCATAGTTTTACAACGCTAAGTGCACATAGTAAGTGCTTTATCAGCTATAGTGCATGAGGATACCAACATCAGATATAGTGTTAACTGGATAAAATACATGTCAGGTTTTAGAGTTCTATTGACTTTGTAATTTAGTGTTTTAGCAACTTTATTGAGCTTAAAATAATCTCTAGATAGGGATGAAGAAAATTTTGTTATTCTGAGATTTCCTTATTTTTTTACTATTTAATTACAGCATGCTGTCTGAATCTTAAAATAAAAGTTAAATAAAAGTATATATTGGTTCATATACAGATAAATAAGTGTGCTGGAGTATAGATCATAAAATTGAAGACTTTCCCAAAACTGTACCAGTAAGAATTTTGTAAAAGTAGATGTGATTTGATCTAATTATGTTGACATTTTCATATGGCATTATTGTGGCTCAAGCTCACATGTGGCTTGAGAGAGATTATCTGGTTCATTTCTTTACATATTATCCTTTCTTACTAGTATAATACTTATCATGCATCAGATAAACATTGCATGGCATATGCTTTCACTCAGGTATACACAATCGTGCAGCAATAGAAATGGAGCAAATGTAAATAAGGTGAATTAGCAGGAGTTGAATGTATGTGTCTGCAGCAATCATTTCCTTCTTTTTTTGCTTGTCTTATTCTCTTCTTCATGTTCATCCTTTCTTCTTTGTTTTTTCCCCTCTTTTTCCATCCTCTATCTTCTTCCCCATGGATCTCTGTCACTTTTGTTTCCCTATCCTGACCATTAATGTGAACAACAAACTGAAATATAAGTGCCAAGAAGACAAAGCTTGGAGATTCAAGTGCTAAAACACAGAACTTGAATTACAGGAACTGCCTCTGGAGAGATTTGACACTCTCTAATAGAAAATGGAAGCTCTACAGTGAATGTCAATCACATCTTCCTATATTGCTTTCACTTCTATTCTCAGAGCTGCTGGTTTATTTTTTTAATAATTTTTTTAGTCATTTTACATACCAATCACAGATTCCCCTCCTCCCTCCTCCCACCCCTCCAGCTTACCCCCACAGCACCCCCCCATTCCCTCCTACAAGAAGGTAAGTCCTTCCATGGGGAGTCAGCAGAGCCTGGTTCATTTAGTAGAGGCAGGTCCAAACCCATCCCCCTGCCTCAGGGCTACGCATGATGTCCCACTGCAGGTAGTTGGCTCCAAAAAAGCCAGCTCGTGCATCAGGGATGAATCCTGATCCTACTGCCAGGAGACTCCTTAAACAGCTCAAGCTACACGACTGTCTTGATTATGCAGAGGGCCTAGTCCAGTCCTGTGGAAGCTCAACAGCTGTTGATCTAAATTTCATGACTTCCCATTAGTTTGGTTTGGCTGTCTCTATAGGTTTTCCCATCATGATCTTGATGCCCCTTGCTCTTCTCTCTCTTCCACTGAACTCCTGCAGCTTGGCCTGGTGTTTGGCTGTGGATCTCTGTATCTGCTTCCATCAATTACTGGATGAAGGCTCTATGATGACAGATAGGGTATTTAACAATCTGATTACTGGGGTAAGCCAGTTCAGGCACCCTCTCTACTATTACTAGTAGTTTAAGCTGCTGTTGCTTTTAGCTGCCCTGCTCAGGCCATGTCTTTGAACTTCATACCAAAGTAAGGCAATCTTTAGAACTGGATAGGCTAATCTGAGTGTCAAAACACTTTTGTGCACACATTAAAGCCTGGTTTACTGAACATATGCAAGCAGATACCATGAAGAGATGAACTTATATTTATTATTTGTTTTTGCATGTGAATAATATTTAAGTCTCTAAGTCATAATTAAAGATTTGCATTTGTGAGTGCAATGAGAGAAACCAAATATGTCAATAAATTTAGACGATTGAACTAGTACTGTGGGTCTCATAAGGATGAAAATAAACAGAGGAAATTATAATTCTTAGAAATAGTTGATTTTACTTGGGAATGCTTGGTTTTACTTAGACCAACTGTAGGATAATAATGATTGCCTAATAGTACTTACTATATTCATTTTAATAGGTACTAATATATTATCATATAACAGATAATTTTAAATATAATTAACAATAAGGAAAATTTTTTCTCTCCTATCTCATGGGATCTCTTAATTATTGTGTTTTAGAAGACATTATTTTGCCCCAAAAGACATATTTTTAAACCTCTGTAGTTCTCCAGTATAAACAATAGAAAAAAATAGTGTAGTTTACTCATTTCATAAGGGAGAAGTTCTGCCTACTATGGAGACTTACCAGAAACTCGAGTTGATTAATGATTTAAAAAATCATTTTATTGACTTTATATTAATGTTTGCTTACTTTCCATTTTTCATTAAGACAATGCCTCAAGCTTTAATACATTATTCAGCTGTATATTTTCAGATTCAAAATGTTATTACCTTCACTGTTTGCTACATATGTTATTGGCTCTCATCCATGCAAATAAAAGGAATACTACTCACACAAATATGTGCAATACCACACTGCAGATAATAGTGAAAGTCTGACTCTGGAAATGTTTCCATTTATATTCTAATATGGGGATTTCTTTTTGTACCTCCACATTTATCCAAGTAAACAGCAACTAACAAGTAGGGTATCATCTGAATTACACCAAGTTTCTAGGTAGGAGTTAAACTTGGCTCCAATCTGGATCTGATTTATGAAGAAAACAAGATACTGTCCCTCAGTCAAATAAAGGAGGTAGTCATAAAAAGCATCTAAATATAGGAATTATACTGATCAAGCCTAGAAATGAGGAGGTACTAACTACTTTTAGTGCATACCATATATATTACTAAGTTTTATTTTTTAGTACAACTGTACTGTCACAATTCAAAATAGACCATACATTTAATTTTCCTAAATGTGTGAAATCCAAATAGAATAGTCTATGTATTTTAACATTGTTCCAATAAATAGTCAGCAGGATGTACATTATACCAACTCAATGTAAGGGTGCACACTAAGTTAAACCTAGTGAGATGCAGTTGAGAGTACAGGAAGCCAAGGAAACAATGAGATGTGTTCTACATCACTGGCGGTTTTCTTATAAAAGTTAGTTTAAATTCCAAGTCTACTGCTGCATCTGTAAAAGTCTGCCAGCAGGGCTCTCCCTTGCATTATAATTTAGAAACAAACGATCCAAATTATTTTTTGTTTCCTTAGAAAATTTAACTCTGTAATCCCTAACAAAACTAATTACATTGGTTTGCCACAGCAAATGATTAATATCTCTGATCTTCCTGCTTATCCTGTTTCTTCATTATCAATTCATTAAGAATGCTGGGATTTTCTAAATAAATATTAGTATTATTTAGTAATGAGGGCTATCATTTTGCCAGTTCTAAAAATTAAAAATTAAAATTAGACTATTAATTAAGAAAAATTTAAAGTTTGCTGAACATTGAAAAGAATCCTTACTTCATATATTTACTTTTTATGTATTTTTAATTTTTCTTATAATGTTAATACCTGTGCCCTAAGTTACTTTCTCTTCTCTTTAAATCAAGAAATATTCTCAAATAGTTTTGCTCATGGCAAACAGATTCTTTGTAGCTTAGAGTACTCTTTAATATTTAACTAATAAGAATATGTCCTACAGTTATAAACAATACAATTATGTTGAAAAATGTTAAGAGAGTATGTTAAATGATCATCCATTCAGAGATTTAGAATATTTTATTGAAGATGTCATACATGAAGGATTAAGTAATTAAATATAACAGAAGAAAATCATGAGCATCACAAAAACAGTTGAATATATTTTTAAATGATAGATTTTAGCATCAGATAACATTTAGTTTTCTATCTAATATAACTATCTATCTGATGATGATGTATGCACTTGTATGCAGTCCTGTGGTTGACTCCATATCTATATTTCTGATCATAAAAGTGGGGATACACAGCATACAAGTCTCATTATTGGAATGTTGAAGAATGCTTGTCTGATGCATCCAGACTCATCCACCCTTTCTACCACTATGGTCAATTTTCTATACCACCTACTTTTCAAAGACACTACTTGATTTGATTTTGATACTTAATGAAGTATATCCTATTTCCCATTAACATTAAAACACCTGGGACATGTTTTTTTCTGATCTGAAATATCTGGAGCAATCTTATGCACATTTCTAAATCTAAGTTCTACCTTCAATATTAATATATCAGCTGGGTGTTGAGAGTTTACATTTAGAGATACAAATGAATAGGAACAAAGGAAGTGTCTGAATTTGGCAATGAAACACTATTTCTGATTTTAACAATTTTCTTTTTCTAAATAAGAAATGGTGATTATGTGTTCATGTTATACATACTTCTCAGATTAAAGACATACTAACGAAAGTGTTGCCCCTGAATTAGGGGCATCATCATCACAATGGAGATTTTGGAAGATATAGAGCATGAGAAAGAAAATTACAAGCATTAGACAATGTCACAGAACTTGATATCAAGCTGTGCAAAATCAATCTATATTTTATTTCATCCATTTTTATCAAATTTGTAAACTTTATACATACTTCCAAAACTACTGGAAGTGTGCATTCTCGGTCACTCATAATGTCGTATTCAGATGGCATATTCACATCAGCTTTAGCCTTACAAACTTCCTATGCTTTCTTATTGTTAATGCTAAGCTTGTTTAGTTTGTACTAAATGTTTGGCAACATGTATGTTAATATCCCCCTTTAATATCATATTTTTCATATTACTTCTACATTCCAACTAGGATTTTTAGTTTCTAAGCTTTTATTTGTTTTAGGCTAGAAAAGAATGAGAGTTCTGATCTAATGGTGAAATAGATTCTAGAGATGCGAAGAAATTCTTCCAAATTTTATTTATATGTTTCCTTATGTCCAGAAAAGATTTATATCCAGAAATGCTGGGCTATCTTACAAAAGGAAATGAATTCCATTCATTAAGAATAATTGTGTATATATTTTTTAAAATAATGGTAACAGCCTGTGACTCCCAAGTATTGGGATTAAAGGTGTGTGTCACGACTGCCTGGCTCTGTTTCTCTCCTAGACTGAGCCAATCTCATGTAGTCCATGTCACGTAGTCATGTAGTGGCTTTGAACTCACAGAGATCCAGACAGATCTCTGCCTCCCAAGTGCTAGAATTAAAGGTGTGTGTCACCACTGCCTGGCCTCTGTTTAATCCAGTGGCTTGTTCTGTTCTCTGATTTTCAGGCAAAGTTTGTTAGGGTACACAATATATCACCACAAACACTAATTCATGAGAGTTTCTAAACAGTAAACAGGTGTAAAAAAATGTAGGCAATAAGATAAGTGGGCTTCAAAATATGAAAAAGCTGTTTTATTTTTGATACATTGTGCTCTTGCATCTAGTAATTCAGACTAACATTTTTCATTTGTAGCAGGTGTGAATATCGTTTACTTCTTTATGAGAGGAGTCTGTCTAGTAAGACACCCTTCATTTTTCATTCTTTGGTTGTTCACACAAGTCTCACACTTTGCAGGATGGAGCTCTTCTCATGCCAGATTCAGATTTCGTACCTACACTGGTGTAAGAACATTGTAAGCAGTTCCAGGATGCTGCTGCTTCCTGCCTGATGATCATCACATTTTGGCGATGTCATCAACTTGGAATATTAATACCTCTGTTTTTTTTTAATGGCTTTTCTTTGTTCGCTTCAAATAGCTTCATAAAATGAATCTAAAATAAAAGCAGATATGAAATCCTTATATTACTTAAAATTTATGATTTATCTCTGATGAAAGTAGATCTAAAATTGAACTTCATTGAACACATGTAAAAACCATTAGTCTCAATTTTTGGACCCAACATCCTCAGATAATGATTTAATTGTGAGGAGAAATAATTTAACTAAGTAAACTATTTTTCAGTAAAAGAACATTAAGTGATTTCTAAGACAGCTGTTGTATTGATGAAGCTTATTGTCTTCCTATGTTATAATACAAGAGGACTCAAGCTTTCACTTTAGAATGTGATTTATAAGGGATTTCTGTGATTTATTATGAAACAAATCAGAGAACATAGAATGGCCTGTCATTGTGGTAGATCATTTCTGTCGTGATCTCATGAGTTCTTGGCATTAGTCATGTTCTTCAAGTCAACACTGACAGAGTGCCTCTGTAGTCACAGCGGCTCACTGGCGGATCACTGTTCCATCAAGTTGAACCTCCAGGCACCACCCTAGCCCACCTGGAACTTTACACGTGAAGAAGCCATGGCCATTTCTTTATGTAGTACACAAACTTCAGCATGGCTACTTTAAAATATTATTTCAGCATAAGAATGGATGTGTCAAGATCACTGTGTTTCAACAATTCCAAAACAGTAGTTCCAAAACCAAATAGTGCTGACCTTTAGAGGTCTATGTTTTTAAAATCCTTCTTATTTATTTTATTCTTTTGGTATATTAAAGACATAAAAATAAGTAAGTTATGTATTTATGAATATATGTGATGTATAAATGAGAATGAAAATATATGTCATGGAAGTAATTAATTTTATCAATAGGATTTTATTTCCGAATAATGCAAACTGGAAATTCTTTCTAGAGTATAGACATCATCATTCTTTTATGTAACAATATTTTTATTAATTCTTTGATAATTCGTACATGCACTCAATAAATATATCTTGACTATATTCAACTTCCATTTTTATTCTTTTTCTTCATTCTGTACCTAAAAATATTAGTTTGTATAACCTATATGCAATATACTTTATATTTTATATTTGTCTTGATTTGAAGACCTGGAATTTTCTTAAAATTTCCACTGCTAAGGAGGATGAGGGAGAATGATAATAATGTGGGTCCAGCTTAGGCTACATATAAAAATCTGATGCAGAAATACCTAGTGACTCAAATTAGCCCACTTAATTCGAGTATGTGTTGAAGAAGGAAAAAATAAACATGGCAATGAACTAGTTTATTGAGAAATTTCAAGGACAATATTTAGCTCTTTTTTACATTGGCCAAAATGGATATTCCCTTTTTTACTATTTGTAGTCCATGGCTCTTTATATATTCATTTGTTTTTTACAACCTGAACAGAGCTTAAAAGTGTGCAGGAGTCTAATAGTCACCCAAGTGTTAAGCTCTTCTTTGATTCCGTGTTTTGTTTTATCTTTACTCTGAGCTTTGAATTGAGGGTGGTATAATTTTCAACTTTTTCTGAGTTACTTTTAAATTGACTAACCTCCCATAGAGTAAAATTTTTCATTATATTATGCATAAAGATACATAAAAATTCTTTGTATAAGCTTCTTAGTCACCTGAATATTCTAATTAAGGTGAAGTCAATGATGTTTTAATATTGTCAAACTCTGTGGCTGGAGAGGGTTTGGTGGTTGATTAAGAGAACTTCAAGCTCTTGCAGAGGACCTGGATTGGATTCTCAGCATTCCATCACTTGCTCACAACTAAGTGTAGCTTCAGTTCCTGGAGTTCTAATTGCCTTAATACCCTCTTCTCACTTCTGTAGGAACTAGGAACATGGTGCACTTAACATACACGCCAACAAAGCTCTCAAATATATATATTTCTCTTCTTATATTTCTCTTCTTATATCTCATATAACATATGTGTGTGTGTGTGTTTGTGTGTTTGTGTGTTTGTGTGTGTATACATGTTAAAAATCCTTAAAGGTATTGCAAGGCTCCATAGCAGTGGAATTTTATGTTTTCTTTTGAAAATTTATAAAAATGACTATAAATGTTTGAATAGCTGCACAAAATAACCAGCATCGAATATCCCAGAGATGTAATGTGTGCACTATGAAACATCTGCACTGTGAATGTTTAAATCCGCCTAACATCCTCTTTCATTCCAGCACATCAAATACATGATGGTTTAGAGAAACATCTAGATCCAAAGGCAAGAAAATTCCAGTGAAATACATGAGGTATGATGAAGATTTCTCAACTCCCAGTCTGTGAATTACTGTCTTCTGGCCAGAGCAGAGTAGCATGTTTGCCCTTGCTAGTGATTCAGTGGAAAGATAATGTTGTTTGAAACAAGCAGAAAGTGTATGATTACTCTATATTAAGTCCTTTTGTTTTAGCTCAGTCTTTTTTTAACCCTCTTAATTTTTTTCTGCTGCCTGTTGAGTCACATTTATATTCTTCATCATGGTCATAAATTAAGGAGTAAACTCATGCCAAGTAGAAAGTTTTCTGTGTTCACTTCAAAAAGCATAATTTAATATTTCCTGTTTTTAAAATTGTTACATTGTATGGCTCACAAACTTGAGAACAGAAGTTATTAAGTAAGTTTCTGAGAAAGAAATTTGTTAATAAGCTTCTAGTTTAAATTTCATTATTTTGCAATTTTCTAGGTGCAACTATGCTCAATTTTTCAAAGGTACTAAGTCTTTGAGAGAGTAGATTGTCTGAATGATAAAGTACAAAGAATCTTTTGAAGGGAGGCATGTAAAAATGGAATCCCATTCAGGGCTAGTTACCCCAAAGTCTCTCACTGTCTGTGGGTCTCTGTGTTAATTACCATCTATTATAAGAAGAAGCTTCTACTCCATGTTCTTTCTTTCATTAAATAAATAAATAATAAATAAAGATAAAAGCCACTGGAAAACACCGTGGAGTCCTACTTGTTGGCCAAGTTCTCCTGAGAGTGAGGCCTACCCTGGAATACGGCAGGTATACCCAGGGTCACTCTATCGAAGGAAACTGTTTAATTATTTATTTCTTGTAACACAAATATTAAGCGGTCTTATTAATAAAAACATGAAAGCCAGATACTGGGGTGAATACTGAAAGATCAGAGAAGCAGAACAAGCCACAGCTAACTCCCCTCGCCAACTTGTCAGCTGATCCTGTTTCCACAAATTGGAAGTCTCTGAGTCCTCACCCAAAGGGATCTCAGCTAAACTGTTGCTAAAAGCCTAAAAGTTCAAAGAGGCTCTAGTTCCTGGTCCTCACATATACCTTTCTGCTTCCTGCCACCACTTCCTGGGATTAAAGGCATGTGTCACCATGCCTGGCTGTTTCCAGTGTAGCTTTGAACTCACAGAGATCCAGACAGATCTCTGCTTCCTGAATGCTAGGATTAAAGGCCTGTGCTACCACTGCCTAAACTTATTTAATGTAGTGGTTGTTCTGTTCTCTGACCCCTAGACAAGTTTACTGGGATGCACAATATATCAATCACAATTTCTTTTCATCATTTGTAGACAGCTTCTATAGGCTTTGTATATATATATACATATATATATATGGTGTATAACTTTTATATGTATATACTTTATCCACAGAAGCATTTAGGAAAAGCTATCATAGGTAGTAGACACACTAATGATGGATACTGATAAATAAAAATATTCATGTTCTGTCTTTTAATTTCACAAGGATAGAAGTAGTAGTAATTCATGAATATTTCCAAATGTTATACTAACCTATTAGATAATTTACTTCAATGGAAATTTTAAAGATGTATATACATCATAAAACTAAGTCTTAAAGAGGTAACGGGGTTCAGTGAAGCGCCTCAGCATGGAAAGGCTTTGCCGTCAAGTCTGATGGCCCAAATGCAAACTCATGTTAAGTGACTGAAAATTCTATGCACTTAACCATGGATTCCATTGTACATCAGATAGCCAATAGTATCAGTCCTCCAAAGTCTCTCTTCATTGCAGCACGTTTACGTTCAGATGGCGCTCTGTCCGCGCTCTCTGATTTTGAATTGAACCATCACTACTGTGGGAGTAATTTTTTCCTGTATTTCTAGTTTTCCTTCTCATAGAGAGAGAGACTTGTGGTGAGGTATTGTGTCCCCCAATATATTTTGCACCCTAATAAAGCTTATCTGAGGATTAGAGGAAAAAGCCAGCCACTGTAGTAAATGTAGAAGTCAGGCAATGGTAGCACACTCCTTTAATCCTAGCATTCAGCAGGCAGAGATCCATCTGGATCTCTGTGAGTTCAAGGCCACACTGGGAACAGACCCAGGCATGGTGGCACACACCTTGAATTCCAACACTAGTTAACCATGGAGGTCTGGAGGTCTATACAGACAAACAGGAAATGACAGAGCTGGGCAAAAAGATGAAGTGATGTAGCTGGATGGAGAGAGAAAGTGAGAAGGCAGAAACAGAAAGGCATATGGGGGTGGGTATATAGGAAGTAGGTCTCTTTGGAGGCTGAAGGTTGGTAAGGTGAGGTTGGCTGTGGCTCATCCTATTCCTCTGATCTCTCAGTTTTAACCCCCATATCTGTCTCTGGTTTTTTTTTTTTTTCATTAATAAGACTGTTAGCAATTCGTCTTACAGAGAATGACAGAAGAATGCCATTTTATCACATTAAAAACAGTCACACTTTTGATTGCCATTAGGATTGTTGAAAGTAGAAAAATTATCTGTGTTTTCTGTTTGTTTTATAGATGAGGTTTCTTTATGGATGAGGTCATTTAGTTTTTAAAGGAAAATCCTGTTTAAATATAAATATATAGATAATGACTCCATTGGACATTCTATTATCAAAAATCATACTATCATAATCACAATTAAAATTGCATAAGCCATCACATGATAATGCATAAAAGAATTTAAACCTATTTATGAGCTTTAAGTATATTTTTCTCTTTCCTCTGTACAAAAATCAGAACATCCAGAGTTTGAGAAATTAAAAACAGATAAAAAAGAAAATGTTTATCTTCATTTATTTTTTCTGAAGATATTTTAGGATTTTCCAGAGAATAAAAATTTAAAATACATGTACAATGAGCATTTCAAAAATAGTGAAATTTGTGATAGAAGGGATATATTTCAAGTTAGACCAAGTTTTAGGTTCTCAAGAGTAGCATCTCAAATCTCTGAGAAACTTTAGGAACATAGACTCTATAATTAGAAAATATCCAAAGGTTTACAAATTATACTTGTGTGTGTGTGCTTTCCAGTGGACAATACAACATTTTTACTGAACTATATTCCTCAGTTTCATTTGTAGTAAGACATAAACTCACATGGACTTCTGCATAATCTCAAGGATGTTTTGGTAGTGCCTGGAAGTTTACATATATGTCTTAAAAGTTTTTTAAGCTGAAGTAGAATAGAGTGATTAACAACAAAAGTTAATATTAGTACATACAGAGAACTAGATTATTGTTAGCAATGATGTAATCTTTATTTCTCTTAGCAGCATTTGTTGGCTTTCTGTAACTCAGCTGAAGATGTCTGCCATATTTCTCAGGTGCCGTGTGAGGGTTGGATTAGGTGGCTTCTTGCTGTACAAATCATGGGCTCCAAGAAATATGTATATTATCATCTTTGTTTCCCTGAAATTATTATTTATATGTAACACATAGAGTTAGGAGATGTTAGAATTAAAGGGGTGCCTGTGTGAGTTTAGAAATGTTTGTGCTTTGCAAGAACTAAGGGTCACTTTTTGTAAGTTCTCTACTCTAATAAATCCACTTTCTAAAAAGATTTTCCTGGTGATTATCAAGAAAGAAAACATAGACTGTTTACTAAGCTGCTTTCCCCACCTTCTCTAACTTTATATTTGGAATAATTTACATACTAATCATAGATGTCTTTGGATTTGGGCAAAATAGAAGCAATAGGTGTTGTATGACTGATGGAATAACTTGCTAAAGTTTTGCTATTTACCCCTTCTGCGCCCATCATGTCTATACATTTACTGTTCATTACATTTTAGTAATTAATCACACTTTTATTTTCTAAACACATCTTTTTACTGTTCAATTTTAAGAAATAATAAGTCAAGAAAAGGAGAAGAGGTTAACCATTGAAATTGATTATGCTGTAGCTGTCAGCACTGAATTTTAATCATGTGTAGAAAAGAAATCATGGTGTATTCTGTGGCAGAAATAAAGAAAATAATGTAGAAAAATTTCCCAAATAGTCAACCATAAACATACTGCTTTATGTCAAGGCACCATCAACAGCATCTTCCTCTTAAATGTCATCATGGGGTGACTGTCATAGATTTCTACTTTTCTTCACAGCTGGGGATTGTAGGGAAAAGATTTATTTGGACAAAGTTAATTTAACACATGTGATACCACATGCTGTTTGTACTGTAGAGGTCTGCTTCTTCCGAAAGGGCTCTGATGTTATCTTGTCTTCCGGTACAGAAGAGAATAAAGCATCCTCACCACCATTCTCTCACATTTGCCCTCTTCTTTGAAAACCATGGCGCCATAACAAGGTGATTTGCAAAACTGGAGTCAGAATGAATCTGTTTCTTAATGATGCTAACAACATGCCTGTAGCATAACTCTCAGTGGGAAACTGAGGATGCTGAATCCTTCTTACTCCACTAACTGTCAGTACTGTTGTCTCCCCTTGAACCTATGAACATATTATAGCACAATAATAAAGGAACTCCTTTATAAACATTATCCAAACTTACAGCTTTAGTGTGGTACCTTGATAGTGAACAGTTTGTTCTCCCCGAGGATGCTGTCCCAGTGTGTCTTATTTTAACATGTGTGCTGCATACTCAGAAATAATCCAGAAGTGTGGTTTCCATTCATCTCTGCATTGATACTTATTTTTCAGAGATAATGTTTTCTTTCCATGTGCCTTTCATATGGTTATGAACTTTTGGGTGAAAGCCCCTCAGAATCTGATATTTTCTGACGCTGTATCGTCTGGGATGGATATTCTTGATTACTCTGGATGATAACCTTGGTTACTTCACAGCACCAGAGTTTGTTAGATAGGTTTCTCCTCTACAGAACTGCTCATTCATGTAGATCATCTCCCCCTTCACACTCTGCTCTCTACCAGAAGGACACGATGCCCAGCCGCAGCTGAGCACTCAGTAGTTTGGTTGTTTTCGTTGTGTATTTTTGAGATTATAATTTAATTACATTTACTCATTCTCTTTCCCCTCCAAACCCTTCCATGTATCCTTCCCCATTCTTCAAATCCATTGCCTCATTTTTCATGGTTATTGCATGCCTGTATGTATTTATCTATATAGGTACATTCCTAAATATAACCTGCTGAGTCAGTATAATGTTGCTTATGTATATATTTTCAAGGCCAATAAACACTGAACTATTCTTCCTTTAAAGTTACTGTTCTACTTTATCTATTTAGTCTGTCCAGTCATCAATGAAAACTCGGGTGTCTCTAATATTGAATTATAACTTAATGCTACATTATTTGTTCCTTAAATACTTGACAAAAACCATTTAAGGCCGGGGGGTTTATTTTTGCTCAGGTTTTGAATGTTGTTCATAATGTTGGGGAGATTATGGCAATCGGAGTACAAAGCAGTATAAAGTGTTTTATCCACAGTTAGAAATCCTACAGAAATGAAAGCTGCTGTTCTGCTCACTTCCTCCTTTTTATTAAGTTCAGGACCCATCCCATGGACTGCTGCTGCAGATGAGGATGACCATAATTTCTCATTGTCATGCATCTACCTCCCAAGTGTTGGGATTACTGGTCTGTATCACCAAGCTTGTGCTGAACAAGCAGTCTACCAACTGAGCTCCATCTTTAGCCATACGCATTTTCAATTGCCTAATTCTACTATGATTTTCTGCTTCAATACTAATTCCTTCATTGTATATTTATATAATTTTGTGATTTATTCTACATATCCACCAGTCAATAGCATCTATTTCCCACTTATTCTACAGTAACTCATGTGTAAAAGGGCATGGAATCAGTATTTTGAAAGTGAGGTAAATTTAGAGGTAAATGAGTGCTGTATTGAAGAAAAGGCATTTTGGTTATAAAGTACTGTACTGACTTTTCTCTGTCTTTGTTTCTCTTATTTCTTCCTTTATAATGCTTTCTTTCCTTTCCTTTACCTCTTTGACTCCATATTCAGAGTTTTACCATAGTGTAGAAGTCCTTCATTTCCTTATCCATAGTCACATTTCATAGTGTCTCTAGTAGACAACTGTGCTGTTCCTACATGACCAATGCAAATGTGCAAACACGTGACAGACTTCATCCTTTCAGATATTTTAGTACTTATAACACATTTTAGCAAATCCAGACATAGGGTCTTTCCATTTTATTCCTGGTCTTCAGGGCTGATAGCATGGGAATAATTTATTTAGTTGTTAAGTGTGGTGGATTCAGTGAGGATGGCCTCTTTAGGCTCATCTATTTGAATGCTTGATCATTAGGGAGTCATGCTACTTGACAGGGATTAGAGGAGTGGTCTTGTTGGAGTAGGTGTTTCATTGTTGGAAGAAATGTGTTACTTGAGGGTGGGCTTTGGAATTTCAAATACTCCCGCCAGGCCTAGTGTCTCTGTCTTCCTGCTGCCTGTGGATCCAGAAGTAGAACTCTCAGCTACCATGTCAGCCTGCAAGCTACCACGTTTCTCCCTTAAGGATAATGGACTAAACCTCTGAAACTTTAAACCAGCCCCAATTAAATGCTTTTCTTTTATAAGAATTGCTGTGGTTATGGTGTCGCTTCACAGCAATAGAACACTGACTAAGACATTAAGCAGCAAGAAATCACATTGCATTCAATTTAATTTTATTTCTTCTTCTACCAAAAGCAATACGTTCTCATGAGACACTGGAAATCATGTTTATTCTTAATGCTTATAAGATAAAATGGCTTTTCTCTAAATCCGTGGCTCTCCTGGCTATTATGCTCAAAGGCCCTATCTATCCAGTTTATTTTCTGGCCAACCATGTCTTGATCAGTGTTTCTGTTTGCTTTTTATTCTGAAGGCACAAGTTTCCCCATGAGAATCTCATTTCCAAATATTTCATTTTAATATATTCAACATTATGTAATTTTTCAACTTCATGGTTTCACATAACTTTTCATTAATCCTTCTTAAATCTTGCAATAACAATTTGTTCTTTTGTGTGTCTGCTGTCAAAAAGTAACTTTTCCCATTTACAGTAGCATTTCTCTTTAAAAACATGTTCTACTTATATGAGTCTTCATGTACATGCTTGTGTGTGTGTGTGTGTGTGTGTGTGTGTGTGTATGTGTGTGTGTGTGTGTGTGTGTGTGTGTGTGTGAGTGTGTGACTTATAGCACATATGTACAGAGATATTCATGGAGGCCAGAAGAGAGTATTGGATCTCATGGAACTAGAGTTGTAGGTAGGTAGTTGTAGGTGATAAAGGAGGTGAGAAACAAATCAAATGCAGGTCCTCTGAAAGAGCAGCAAGTACTCCTAAACACTGAGAAATCTGCAGTTGTCTGTGGGAGATACTTCACTTGTCCATCTATTGGAGTGGAAAGCAGTGCTTCTCCCTTAAACAATGTAGTTTAAGGAAAAAGAGTCTTGTAAACCTCATTTTAAAAAGTTATGAGTTTTACATAAGATAGCTCTTATAGCTTACCTAACTTTCCTTTTCAGTGTGTACACAGAACTCTGGTCTCCATCAATCTCCTGCCACTGGCCATCCTTTGAATTCTGATTATTGAAGGTTGTTTGATTTTGGCCATTCAACACATGAGAGCTGCAAGCAAAATCTGAAACTGAGTGGGAGACAGTAATTACCATTTTCTTTTTCACTAAGGATATGTAAATCAATGTAAGAATGGAATGATGGAGACAGTGTCTGGTTCCATTATATCAAAATTCTCATAAATATTATTATTCACATTCAAAATTTGCTTAAGACAGAGAAGGTAAAATACAGAAAAAACATTTTAGAAATATTAATCCTTCTCATGCTTTCAGAACTTTGGCTTTCAAACGTGCACAGAGTTCTTTTTTTTATTATTACAAATAAGATATAATTTGCACCTGACAGAGAGCACCATATGTGTTTGTATTTATTCATGTTGAAGTTCTTGGTGCATATTTGTCAGCATAACATGATAGCAGGATGTCTGTCATTTCATTTCTGCCTTCCTGTTACCTTAATCAAACTAATTCATCATCTCACTTCCCTCTGATGTTTGAGACATTCATGTCTCTCTACATAAGCATTACATCTTTTCTGATTCACTTTTCCTGTGTTCAATATATGCATTACTGCCTCTGCTGGTTTTGATCTAACTAAATTCCATATCTTAAATTGAATTTTCAGTTATTTCTGGGAGAATTGAGATTTCACACTGATCAGCACTGCTAAGGATGATATCAAAGCTAGGAATGTACTAAAAAAGTATTTGATGTGATATATTCATGGACTTTAAGAGACTCAAAAAAAGTATTACATTAACGTTTTTACTATTTAACTTCATACACCAAATTCTACCTTTAATGAGATGCAGCCATAATTCAGTATGTTTCAAGTACTGGGCAGTCGGTTTCTGTAAATGGGGAATGGTTACTTAGTGTCCTGTGTACTGGTGTCTCAGTATTGACATGAGAAACTAGAATAAAATCTTGGGCAATGGTGATTTAGACTTCAGGTGGCAAAAATATGTTATGTTTAAGCAGTGGAATTATGTTATACCTACAATTTATAGAAATGTTTATCATCGAAGAATATAAAAATTGTTGTCTCTTTAATAAATATCATGTTGGTGTTCGGGGTTTTTATGTTTTCTTTCTAGCTTTAAGCAGAGTGTGACAAAAAAAGACAATAAAGTTGGATGGGTAGTGCTATGGAATGTCTTTCTGTACACTGTGTAAACCACAGCAGGGTAGGGAAGTACAGAGGATTTGGGATGTATTGGGGGATAAGAAAGACAAGATCAAATATATTGTATGAAAATTTTGTCAACAAAAAAGTGAAAACAAAACAAAGTAAAACAGAGATATTCAGGAATTCTGTCTTTTAATTTTATTTCTCTGCAGATATGCACTAATAAGTACTTGAAAGTGAATTTCAAATTCCAGAGAATGAACTAGATAAAGCAAGATAGATTTAAAGTCCTGAACAAGCTATTAAAATCTAATATTCAGAACCAAAATACCACCCCAGTTCTGTTGATGAGGGCATATGGAGGTGATATACTCATTGAGAACTTCTTACAAGTGCTTGATCATTATATCATACTCAGTTAAGTAATAAAAACTGCACAATGTTCTGACCAACACGTTCTGGGGGTCTAACTTCATTGTGCTGCAGTAAGATAAGCCTTGAGATGTAAGTCTGATAATAAGTTGAACAAGGCAGGCATTGTAAGAGCCCTTCCCACTCACATGACTGAAGTCCAGCATTCATTGCAAATTGCAATACCAAATTTATCTCTATTTTATATAACATACTGATGATTATGTTTTTGAATTCTAAAATCTCTGAACAATCCACAAACTGTCAGAATGATGTTGAAATCTAGTGTGCCCCCAGAAAAAGCATGTTAAAAAGTATTTCCAATTATAATAAACAAAAGACCAAAGGAAGCAGAGGGTGTGAATGGGATGCATGATCTGCTGAATTTTTCTTCAGTTTATTTGAGATATATGCAAATGATTTTCATAATTGGAAATGGCAATCTTTATGTACAATGAATACATCTACGTGAGCAACAAATGATCGCTTCTCAGGTACTGTTGACTTATTTCTTGTGATACATGCACAACTCGCGATTATTTTATAGACTGTTGTGTGAATCAACCTTTTCTTTTTAATGGCTTTCTACATAACTGGATGAGATTGAAAAAGACAAAATCACACAAGTGAAAATGTTCAAAATATGTCACCAAGAGAAGCAGTTTTCGATTCTTTACACTGTGACACATTCACTCAACCCTTCAAGTTTACGGTAGCAGAAGGGGGAAGAATTTGAGTGATGTACTGAGTACCTGTCTGATTCATTATAGGAGAGGGAGGCCCAAGCTTCACATACTGTGAGTTTCTGAGCTGTGCCTAATATTTACATCTTTCATCTTTGATTTCACACCTTTTATTAACAATAATAGAATTATTCTGAATTATCTCGGTAGATTTTAGGATTCCTAACAATGGACATAAGTGTTTCTTCCAGTTGTATTTCTGTACTTAATGGACAAAGACAATATGCAAATTACTAACAATGTAATGCACAGAATCTTGTTTTGTGTAACATTCTCTCACCGTGAATGCTAAAATATTGCCTTACTAAAATGCTGTCACATTAGATAAAATGCCTTCTTTAGTGCCTAAATTACTTGAAGCATTTTCCCCCTGTGCAAGGTGAGTTAGAGAACAGGTTTCCAAGCTGCAGACACATCTGTCACCACCGCAGGCTGGAGAACAGCTAACTCCACCTCACATTGTTCATTTTCTAGAAGAGCTTAGAACTGTGAAAACTGTAATATTCAAAGTTACAGTCTATTAGTGGGAAAATGTACAGCTTAAAAATCAGTCAGGAGGAGAGATATATAAAGTAAAAATCTATGAGAATTCCACTGTGTAACATTAAGTTTTTCTCTTCCCTATGGTTTCACAAACAGCCAGGATTGATTGCCCCCTTTCTCCACTCCCCAGGAAAATGCAATAACGTTCCCAGAATACTCTGGACAGAAGAAGGTCTCCTGGATTTCAGTTTCCTAAGTCTCCAGTGGCTTTGTCACATAAGCATGCCCAATTCTCCAACAAACCTGAGTTCCCAATCTCTCCAAAAGTATTGCCTTGGTACCTGCTCACTCTCTACCAGTTTTGATAAAATATACTGTTGAGTTATCTGATGTGGCCCAAAGAATAAAGACTCATTTGATAGCCAAGGCACATTAAAATTTTAGAAATTACTGTCCGGGAGCTAAGGACAAAGGCTTGACCTTTCTTTAGACAAGATAAAATACTCTATTACACATTGAAAATACTGTGTTTTATCATATTCTCTTATATTAGTCCCCATGAGAGGCTTGTCCCTTTCTGAATGGAGATGGAGGAGGAGTGGATGGGGAGGGAGTAGATAGGATTGGGGGTGGGTGGGTGGGGGTGGGAGAAAGGAGGGAGGGGAAATTGTGTTTGGCCAGTATGTAAATTAATGAAAAAAATTAGTTAATAATAAAAAATCACTTAGATTATTTTTAATCTGTGGAAATTATAAACCAGAGAATGCTATAATAAATATATTATTTCAGACAAATATGTAGGCTACCTAAAATAACTTTTTAATTAAATCAACTAATCAGATGCAAGTATGTGGTGACACATAGTATACCCCAATAAAGCCAGAGGATCAGAGGACAGAACCAGCCACTAAATTAGACATAGAATCCAGACAGTGGTGGCACACACCTTTAATCCTATCACTGGGGAGGGAGAGATCCACCTGGATCACTGTGAATTCAAGGCCACACTGGAAACAGAGCCAGGCAGTGGTGGCACACACCTTTAATCCCAGTACTGGGAAGCACACACGCCTTTAATCCCAAGAAGTGATAGCAGGACAGAGAAAGGTATATAAGGCATGAGGAAACAGGAACTAATGCAATTCAGCTGAGATTCTTTTTGGTGAGGACTCAGAGGCTTTCAGTCAGAGGATTTGTGGAGTTGGTGAGGTAATAGATAGTGGCTGTGGCTTGTTCTGCCTCTCTGATCTTTCAGTTTTTACCCCAGTATCTGGCTCTGGGGTTTTGTTTTTGTTTTTTATTAAAAGACCATCTAAGATTCGAACAACACAAGTATTTTTCTGTATTCATATAAAATTCACAGAAAATCAAGGATAAGTAAATTAAGACAAAAATTAATAACACCAAGTAAGGGCTCAAAACTAAAAGTTAGTAACAATTGAAAAGACTTCCCCAAGCCCCTGGGAAAAAAACTTCTGTCAATCAGCTGGTGGAAGCAACCGGTAAACAGCACTTTTAGTACTAATATTGGAATTGGAATTAAATTATCCATCTCCCCAAATGGAGCATTAAATGTTATAAAATATTTTAAGTGTATGATAACTTAACTACATATGAATAAAAATGGACTGCCTATGCAACGGAGCTTCTCTCATATTTATGACACTCTCACTGTTATTCCCAAATCTGGGAGATTCTTTTCAATCTGACACACTGATGCAGCTAAATGTTCTTCACGTAAAAAGCAAAACATTGCCGGGCGGTGGTGGCGCACGCCTTTAATCCCAGCACTCGGGAGGCAGAGCCAGGCGGATCTCTGTGAGTTCGAGGCCAGCCTGGTCTACCAAGTGAGTTCCAGGAAAGGCACAAAGCTACACAGAGAAACCCTGTCTCGAAAAACCAAAAAAAAAAAAAAAAAAAAAAAAAAAAAAGCAAAACATTTTCACAAAATCTTGACCAATCCTCAAATATTTCCCTAGATAGTTAGTGATTCAAATACAGTTCCTTGGGTATGTATAGAAAGTGCTTTCTACATTAAGCCAACTCCCCAAACACAGAATCAATATTTGCTAATGTTAATATTTATTGAAAGGATATGCAGATATTATGCACTATAAGTAGTGATAATCATAAATAAGAATCTAAAAGGAAAATTCCTACATATTTAGGGAAATACAGGGTCTACTACCTAAAGAACATTTGTGAGCCATTTCTAGGTGAGTAGTCATACAAGAAAAAATACATGCTATAACAGACAGAATTGTTTGCAGGCTTGTCAATTGCCTGCTAACATGGTTTGATGGCATTTAAATGGTTGCTTTGTAAGGTATAAACACCAATGTCACAAAGCAAGAAATCACCTTACTGAGATTAATTCTGTTTTCTCTTAGCAGGAACTCGAATTCCTCTAGTGACTTTGTGTTGGTGGAGCTGAACCTTGAACACCATATCAGGGTTTGCAAACAAGTCAGGCATTACAGAAGGAGGATCTATGTCAAAGCAGGGAGAAACACAGCTCGCTTCTTCCTGTCTTCCTACTGGGCGCCTCACCTCTGTGGGTTCTGTGAAAGTTGCTGCCTTGCAGCCAGTTCATATATGCAGCAGTTGCTCCTCTTGCTACAGCAGCTGCTTAGGTGCTAGTTTTCCCAAATTGTGCTGTCTTAGCTTCATGGCATTGCAATTTTGTTCCCTTTCATGGGGACACTCTTCCACATGACCACTACCTCCTCAGGGGGACTTACTTTTGTCTTTGATAAACCTAGGATGGTTCCTATCATCCTGAGTGTGGCAGGTCAGCTCCCACCTTTTAAAATGGTTCCTATGAGGAGGAGAGAAGGATAAGAAACATTTAAATAGAAAGATAGTGAAGAGGAAAAAGACAGAAACACAAGATAGATGTTGTTTGACTCATTTCTTTCGTCCTAATTACTATTTGGTTTTAGTTGCCTGACTGGGCAATAGCGAATATGTAGAGAACTGTGTATAAAGGAAATAATTAGAAATTAAATAGAATTTCAGAGAGATGACTGGGCAGTGAAAAAGAGACAGATGTAGCTTGAAAGAACTGATGTAAGATATAAGAAAGATATCTGAGGATATTTTAGGACAAAAAAAAGTGACAATGAATGTAAAACTTGAGATTTGATGAAATAAAGGACAATTAGAAGTCAGTAATTCTAGTGGGTGAAGATGTAATGAGTTTAAAAGTGTTCCCTACAGCACTGGCATCTTACTTAAAGGGATGAGGAACAAACAAACAAAAAGAATAGCCACAAAACAGTTAATGGCATAGAATATCCTCCCAAAAAATCTAGAAAATAGGCACAAAAGAGATAATAAATAAATGACAAATTAATAATTATTTCAGAAAGTTTAAGTATCAGCCAAGATGAAGGCACCACATTTGAAAGGTTATAAAATGTCTCTGTTCCTGCCTTTTGGTCCTTGTCATTAGTAGAAAACTTTACAGTTTTGTTTGCATTCCATTAGCTGGGTTACTGTTGGCTTCAAGTAACAGAGAGCCAATTTGACCAGAAGCTGCAATAAAAATAAATCCAATTGGCATGTGTAATAGATACATTACAAAATAATTATAAGGATAACTTCTAAGATTAAGATCAAGTATGAAGAGCTCTTGAGAAATTATCACCCAGGGATAGTCATTGCCTAGTAATGGTTAGAACACTAATTTTGAGACTATTTTACTTCACACACAGTGTGATTATTTATATGTTTCTGGTATATTGGCACAATTAACTGTTTCCTTATGACAATTTTGTTCATCAAGCTGCAAACATGGCCATGGGAAGCTTCAAGGTTGTATGACACGTTTCCAGACAAAAGAGACGTGTGTTACAATGCAGTCAGCCTAACCACTCTATGTAAAATATTGCCACGCAGTCTCTTTGAACAATTGATCTTCAGCAGTCACTACAACACTGTGAGGGCTCAAGTGATGACCAGTGTGAGACAACGGCCTTCAAATATAAATTTAGGAAATGTATAACTCCAGTAAAAGCATGCATCAGTTTAATATAAGCTTATAATTGCTGTGTGACAACAAATTACACACTTATTGCCTATTATGGCACAGTCTATGGTGGCCAGAAATTCTGACACCATATAGCCCAATCTTTGTGAACCCCATGACTCACACACTCCAAAAATCACTTTCATTTCCTGCTACCAAAGTTACAATTAGTTTCACATTATGAATTCAGTAGTATAAACCTAGATTTTCTTCTTCTATCTGAATGATGTGTGGATGAGGCATCTGCATCTAGCTCATTAGGTATAGCTGCTAGGTACAGAATCTTTCTATCTTCTGTATTCTCAAAATACAACAGATGAATAATATATATATATATATATATATATATATATATATATATATATATATATTCTATATCAACAAAGCAAGGGAAGGAATATGAGAGTGCAATTGTATTAGGATTCTCTAGAGTAACAGAATTTATAAAATGAATATATATATAGTTAATATGTTGACTATATATATAGTCAATATATATTGACATATTTTCCATATAGTCAATATATATTAACATATTTTCCATATATTATATATATATGGAAAAGAATGGTTTACGGACTTTGGTCCAGCTAGTCCAACAATGTCCAGTTCAAGAATCTAGTAGCTGTTTGGTCCACATGGTTGGATGTCTCAACTGGTCTTCTGTATACACTGCAATCCTAAAAAAGTAGGCTCTTGTCAGTGAAGGAATGGACTTGTCAGAGAGAGCAAGCAAGCAAAGAAAAAGCAAGCTTTTTTCTTCCATGTCCTTTATATAGGCTGCCAGCAGAAGGAGTGGCTCAGACTAAATGCATGTGTCCCACCTCAAAAGTGTCAGATTAAAGGTGTATCTTCCAAACTCAAAGATCCAGATTAGAAGTGGGTCTTTGTGGCAGGGTCCTGTGCTGTCCCCTTTGCGGGAGGGAGCAAGTAGGCACAGAGTCAAACCACACAGACTCTGGGAGGAAGTTGAAACAAGTTCGGTTTATTCAGGAAAAGCCAAGCCTTATGTACCCTCTACCCTACACCAGAGAAGGTCTAGTGAATATGCATTTGCTGGTGTGACATGGCTGCCTCTCATTGGTCCAGATCATCTTCAGATCATGTCTCAGCTATTGTTGCTAAGGTCCTTAGGCAAACCCAGGTGGGCTCTGAGGAAGTATCATATTACCAGGTTGGCTTTCTTTACTGGTTTGGGCTGGCTGGTCCTCAGGCCTGTTAGGGCTGAGTCATTCCATAGGTCTTCTCACTTTAAATGATTTAATCAATAAAAAATTCTCACAGATGTGCCCTGCCATTTGTGCTTTAGTTAATTCCAGATGTAGTCAAGTTGCCTACCAAGAATAACCATTACAGAGAATAATTATATATAGGGCCAAGTGACTTATGAAATCCAAATGGGTACATTCTAAAAAAATTTCATGATTAGATTTCAAGGCCTGGGAGTTATTACCCAACCCTTAAAAGGTGATTCTCTAAGCTTTTGACATCATAGTTACCTCCTTCATGCAGGCAAATGGTAATTACCAACTGTGTAATTGTATTAGCCTTGTCATTACAATACGGGGGTTTAAGATATTTGACTTTATCTTTCCTTAGAATCTTTAGACTAAATTGAAATTATTTGCTAAGAAATAATGTTCTCAGTAACATCCTGGGTCTTGTGTAGGTTCCATTCACTTAACTGATTAGTCAAATGAATAGTTGTAGGACGTTCTGAAGAAATTTCTTTTCTATCATCCTCTTCTACTGATATGGCTGAGGGACAGTTAATATACCTACACCTGTGGAGTACCGAGTTGATGGACAGAATTTGATAGGCACACAAAATACTGAAAAGGCTCTTTCTGTTATCAGATACTTTTGTGTTGGTTTTGTCTGATATTCTAGTCAAGGTTATATAACAAAACATCAGACTTTTCTGTCTGCAAAGGTTCCTGCAGTCATATTTTAAATTTAGAATTTTTGCCATCCATCCAGAGACATTCAAATTTTTCAAAGTCATCTATTGCTTCTTTCTGTGTTCTATAGTTCTTTCTTTAATCCTCTTTTATTATGATACATCAAATAGTACTCTAAAAATTGCTTAGAAATCTCCCTAGCATAGTTGGTCTTCTGAAAGATCTTTCTTCACTGTGACTATAGTGATTTGAATGGGATTGACACTCACTCATAGGCTCATGTAATCACATTAGTCCCCAGTTGATGACCTGCTTGGGAAGGATTAAGACAGTGGTTCTCAACCTTCCTAATGCTGCAGTTCTTTAATACAGTTCCTCATGCTGTGGTGACTGCCAACCATAAAATTATTTTCATTGCTACTTCTTAACTGTAATTTTGCTGCTGTTATGAATAATAATGTAAATATCTGTGTTTTTGGTGGTCTTAGGTGACCCCTGTGAAAAGACTGTTCAACCCCCAAAAGGGCTTATGACCTACAGGTTGAGAACCACTGGATTAGGACATTTGGCCTTGTTGGAATAGGTGTGGCCTTGTTGGAGGAGGCATGTCACTGCCTTTTGAGGTTTCAAAAGTCCAGGGCAAGTGCATTCTCATTCGCTCCCTCTCTCTTTTCCCCTACCTCCCATGCTGCCTGTGGATCAAGATATAAAGCTCTTAGCTACTTCTCCAGCACCATGTCTGACTGTGTACCACCTTGCTCCCCACCATGATGATAATGGACTAACCTTCTGTAATGCTAACAAAGCCCCAATTAAATGCTTCCTTTTCTAAGAGTTACCTTGGTCCTGGTGTCTCTTTATAGCAACTGAACAGTAATGAAGACACTAAGAACAGTTTTGTTATATTTTATTTCACTACATAAAGTGAATGTTTCAACTGACACGTAACAGGATCATATTCTTTCTCTGATTGTTAAAGGAATTTTAGGCTTTTCTCTAGTATATTCCTCAGAATTATTCCAGACTCTGCTTATTCCATGATCTCAAAATTGCTTACAAATGTGAAATACGTAACATCAGTACTCCATTTTTTTAATATATATGGGAATTTTCCCTGCGTGTTCACATGTACCACATGCACACTTGGTGCCTTCAGAGGCACAACATTTAAAACATTATCAAGTTCTGCTTCCAGCTCTACATGCAGCCTGACTTACTTGGACCACATGTGGTATGGTGATATTTTATTTGTACTAAAATGTTATTTGTATGTTAATAAATAATGTTGCCCAGGGCCAGAGCTATTAGCAGACATAGGAAAGCAGGGCAGTGGTGGTGTACACTTGTAATCCCAGCACTTGGTAGGCAGAGCTAGGTAAGTCTCTGTGTGTTCAGGGATACAGCCATTATTGGATACACATGCCTTTAATCTCAATACCAATCATAGAAAACCTGGAGGTCTATACAGACAGGCTGTGATGAGGCAGTCATGTGGTTGGATTTACAACCAATGAGAAGGCAGAACAGGAACTCTATATAAAGACTTTAATACAGGGGTAGCTCTGGTTCGGAGAGGTAGAACCACCGCAGGAGGAAGGGTAAGGTTTTAGCTCTTAGCTCTGACCTCTTGGCTTTCTTCTTTGCATTGGTTCTGTGTTTCTTATTTAATAAGAAGGTTGGTTACATCTACAATGTGGAGCATCTTTTACATGTTGATCCTAAAGGAACACTCCATATCCTCCACTATAATTATCCTATACAAAGTATCAGGTGTATTTCAAAAATAGGAACATTTGTAAAATGTTTTTTGAGATATTCTGTTACATGCCTGTAACCCAATTCTTGGGAAGCAGAAGCAGGAGTATCATGGGTTCAAGAACAGCTGTGATTATGTAATAATGAACATGGACTACAAAAACAAAAGAAAACTCTGCTGTCTCACCGTACTTCAGAAAATGAGTGATTGTTTAAATGTTGATCTCCAGGACCTGACTATACATTTAAACTACACTACTACATTAGTTGTTCTGAAGAAAAAGGGTTAAACATAGAAGTGTTGGTTGCAATATTGCATATAGCTTCTGGAAAAATTAGAAAATGGATGCTTGTATGACACTTTATTTAATGCATACACTAAACCGTCCTGGGAATAATGCTCAAACAGTACTTGCCATGTGGACATGAGGACTTAAGTCTAATGTTCACCACCCTTATTGTGAAATGCCAGTCATAGTGGCAAGCTTTCGTGGTCCCTGTGTTGAGATCCTCAGGGTTGACTGGCCAGCCACCCTAACATAGTAGGTGATTACCATGGACACAGCAGACCTGTCTCAAAAAGCAAGAGGGCACCACCGGAGGAGAAATGACATGCCAGGTCATATTCCAGATTCCATGTGCACGCACACACACTTTAACACAAAAGCACACATAAATTTATAGTTTGCCTTAAATACATGCTTTCAAAAACTGTTTATTTTCATCTGTATTCTTGTAAAAATTTTAGGAAGAACTAGTTTTATTTATAGCTTATTACTGGTTGTCAAACTTAATTTTTGGAGGGTCTTATTTCACATATAATTAAGTGACCATATTTTATTTACATTTCTGAAATTGTTTTTAAGCTGAATAATTCCTGACTTTTACCTGATGAATATTTAATCATAAACCTTGTAAATATGTTCACTAACTATATAAGGCAAATGTATTCAAAGGAATTATATGGAGTAATTTATATTTGTTTAAATATTTATTAAACATTTTTTCCTTATTCAAAAGAACGATATTTCTTGATTAATTTTCCATAAAGCATTGCATTACTGATTTAGAACATTTTGGAGCTGCAGCAAGTATAAGTGGGCCTTACCAGGAGCATACGCAGACAAAGGTAAACGTAAGTCTTAGAGGTTTAGAGCTGAGTCTTCTATCGTATTTTAACTACTAGTTACACAGTCCATCATCCGCGTTGCCACTGAAAGGTTACTTTTCTTCTTAGATTTCACATTCTCATCTGAACAATGGATATGAGAACAACTGAAACATGTACTGTCCTGGAGATAAAATATCTGTGGAAGCCCCTTGCTGGTGCTTCTCACAGAATTAGTTTACAGTACCCAGTCACGTAATTATGACAGATTAATGATTTCAAAATCGTTGGGTTTCACTGACACCATAGTGCATGACTGTAAATTTAACACTTTAAAATAACACATTTACTTTTTATAGTTATGCATTTCAGAATTCCAACCCTGGTTTTATCAGGCTGTCAAGACAGAGTTTCTTTCTTGATTCCAAGGAGAAATTCTGTTTCTAAAGTTGTCTAAGTTGCTCGCCTTAAGCAGAACTTGTCACTGGAGGCCCAAAGTCTCTGTATCCTTGCAGGATGCCAACCGAGACTGGATCACAGCTCCCAGAGGCTGCCCACACTACTTGGCTCTTAGCCCTCTCCTCCATCTTCAAAGACAGCCAAATCCGTTGGAGTGTCTCTCACATTTTAGTCCTTCCTGCCTCTTTTTATGTCACGCTGCTTGCACCCCCCTCCTTCTTGTTTTTCCCTCAGATGGACCAATACCTTACATTGGCCCGTCCACGGGATGCAGAGTATTGCACTTACATTGTGGTCTCTTTCTTCCATATTAGCTGTACTCTTTCTTTGTCATATAAGGTCATGTGTTCTGGCTCTCAGACCTGGAGTGCACATATCATGCAGAAGCATTACTCTGCCTGTCACAGCCTTCTGAGAACCTCTTTTGCTTAGAGATTGACTTGGATTGCAATTTAAACTGTTGTCCAATTTTTGCTATCTCCAAACATATTTCATGAGCCTTAAGATCCGTTTTATAAAATCAAATGTGAGGAACCATTACATTAAGGTGGTTCATAAAATAACATGCCATGTAAAAGAGGTAATTTCCTGGCACAGTGCACAGGCATACACAGATACAACAGTGCATTCACATACCAGCATACACATATTCACTCGCATCCATACATCTAGAAATGTATATGAAGTATCACTACAGTTGCCTCATGCACTAGTTTCTGGCTCTCCTTAGGGAACTGGCCTTTCTCTGCTTGACGATGTGATTAAGGAAAATTGCATAACTCATATTTAATTTCCTCTTTTGTTACCTGACATAGGTTTTAAGGTATTTTTTGTCACTAATCAAAGTGTTTATCAGAAGTATGATTTTACTTGCTAATTTTTCTTCCAGTTTTTTTTTTATTTATCTTTAGTTAAAAAAAAAAAACAAAAACTTGATTTTCAAGCATGGGCTCATAATTATCTCGATTTCTTTAGCCATGGTTACATAGGGTTTTATTCTTTTCTCTGCTCTACAAACTCATTCCATCTGGAACGTTAATGGAAAATATGTCTGATACACACTTTTGACAAAACTGCCTGTCACAGCTGTCTCCTACCACAGGAAACAATTTCTTCTTAGAGATTTCCCACAGCAGAGGAGGGGACTAGAAGATTGTCAGGTTTTGTCCAAAACAAAACAAAACCCAAGCTGATTCATCCTAGGAAATGTTCCCAAGTTACAGAAAGTATTTATTCCATTTCTGTTTTGTCTCAGGTCAACTGTAGCTATGTGGGTACTGGTGTACAATGTCCCTTGAATTGTTCTCTAGATTCTTATTCACATGCTGCTGCCTCATAAGTGTCATCCCAGCACAGTGTTATCTGTATAACAGTATACAGTACATTTTAGAAGTTAATGATTGGGAGGGTAAATACATGATGAGAGGTACATTTTATGGGGTTTTTAAACTAATATTCATTATTTTAGAAATAAATTTTATTGTTCAAGTGAAGGAATTCATGAACTCAGTTAAAATTGTTTTTCATTCTATTCTACTCTGGAGAATGCATCAGGGCCCCACCTTTGTTATTTTAGTGCTCTGCTAAATGAGCTGCCTCAGCTCCTTTTTTAAATTATATTTTGTGGCAAGCATCAGGAAATCTCAAAGGCTATCCTTGAAGTAGCTCAGTAGCACAGCCAGGTCTTAAAATGTTTAGCCTCCAGAGAACCTAGGATAACAGGTCTATATTACAAGGTCTAGCAAATTAAGAATTTAGTTTTCATGAATATGTGATGAAGTTAACATTTATTTATTGTCTTCTTTCTCATTTATAAATTACAAATCTTAAATAAACATCCTAAGTTTTGTTTTACTTTTTCCATCTACCTGTGCATCATTGTTTGCAGATGATACCATCTTAAACAGAAAACACCTCAAAGATTAAACCAAATAACTATTAGAAGCAACATAGGTATTCCACATGTATAGGGTACTAAACAATCGCACAAAACCAGAAATTTATTATATAATCCATCATCAGATTATCAGAAACAAAAAACAAGCAACAAATTTATTCATAATAATTATGAAAATATTAACATGGTTATTACAAAACATTTGCAACTACCTAGGAACAAAGCTTATTAATTAAAAGTTCTCTACAATTAAATTTATAAAAGCTGATGCAACAAACTCAGAAACTACAAAAAGGAGAATAGCATCCCGTGTTTAGGAAGAATGGACTCTACTGTGATTTCTTCTTCTAAAGAAACAGAATATTCTTAGCCACCAAGAAAATATATATCAAAATTGCTTTGAGATTTCATCTTGCACCCATTAGAATGGCTACAATTAATAAAACAAATGACAGTTCATGCTAGTGAGGATGTGGAGGAAAAGGACCACTCATCCTTTGCTAATGGGAGTGTAAACTTATACATCCACTGTAGAAATTAATGTGTCCGTTTCTCAGGAATAAGGAAACTGATCTACCCCAAGATTCATCTCTATCATTTTTCTTAGTTAAGGTTACTATTGCTATGCTGAAACACCATGACCAAAGAAACTCGGGGAGGAAAAGGGTTTATTAATTTATACTCCCTGAAAGGAGTCAGGATAGGAACTTAAACACTGTAGGAACCTGAAGGTAAGAGTTCATGCAGAAGCCACAGAAGGGTGCTGCTTACTGTTTTGCTCTTCATCACTTACACAGTCTGCTTTCTTATGAAACTTAGGATCACAAGCTCAGGGGTAGCACCACCCACCATAGGCTGAACCATTCTGCATCAATCATTATTTTAAAAAATGCCTGACAGCTGGATCTTCTGTAGACACTTTCTAATTTGATGTCTTCCTTTAGAATAACTCTAGTTATGTCAAGTTAAAACTAGACAGGACCGCATTCTTGTGTGTATACCCAAATGACACTTTATCCTACCACAGGAATGCTCAACCATATTCATTGATGCTTTATTCATAATAGTCAGAAATTTGAAAAAAAAAAAAACTTGGAGATACCTGTACAGAAAATAAATGGATAAAGAAAATGTGGTACATTTACAGAATGGAGTATTACTCAGCTGTTAAAAGAATGAAGTCATAAAATTTAAAAAAATCTGATGTGAGGCATCCCAGACCCAGAAAAATAAATATGGTATGCATATGATTATATGTACAAATTAGCTGTTATGTCAGTGAAAACCAAGATAGAATCCATACAGCCATAGAGGATAGGTATTGAGTAAAGGACTAGAGATGGCAGATAGATCTCATAAGGAAAAGGAGATAGAATGGATAGTTATAGATGGATGGGGGCGATCTGTAACAGGATCAAGTGAGGACGGGAACCTAAGAGGGAGATGACGGGTTGTAAATGGGAAGACATAGATAAAATCAAGGGGCATTTGAGGGCTAGTATGGAAACCTAATACAGTAAAAGCCTTCTAAAATGCATGTATATATGCATATATATATATATACATACACACACACACATATATGAAAGTGATCTAAATGAAATCTTCAAATAATGAGTAATGAGAGTGATACAGGCCCAACTAACCATCTCTTATCATGAAAGTAGCTTCCAGTACAGGAGTTGGGTTACACCTAATTGAATTGTTGGCCAAAGGGGTCCCATGGGAAACTCCAAGCAACAAAGGCTGTTGCAAGGATTATAGATTGTTCCCCACATACTGAGCACATGGTGCCCTTGCTGAAGACAACACCAACACAAGCCATTGAACATGGTGATGTCAAGCTAGTGCCTACATAGAGTCTTCACTCCTATGTCCTAACATCTTTGGTACAGGAAGTTCTTATGAGTGCCACCAAAAGAGAAATACAAAGACCAACCCAACCATAACACCTTTCATCTACAATGATGTCCTTCCTGCAAGATATGCTAATATAAATGCAGTACAAAGCTTGTGGGAATAACCAACCAATATTTGATTTAACTTAAGGCCCATACCACAAGATAGAACCCATATCTGACACTGCTTATGGGGCCTAGAACTTAAGACAAGAACTTAAGACAAGATATACAGGGACTTAGGATAAAACTAAATACTACTATCCATATATATATATATATATATATATATATATATATATATATATATGTGTGTGTGTGTGTGTGTGTGTGTGTGTGTGTGTGTGTGTGTGTGTGTAAAAAATCAAAGCAATAAAATGGCTCCTAATGATATTCTGCTATATTCATTGATCAGTGCCTTGCTCAGTCACAATCAGAGAAGCTTCCTCTTGGAGCAGGTAGAAACAATGCAGAGATCCATAGAAAGACATGTAAAGAGTCAGAGACCTTGGAACACTCTGCCCTAAATAGGAGGTCTCCATCAAATCCTTCCCCCAAGGTCTCTAGGAACCATACTTAAGAGGAAGTATAAAGGATCCAGAAGGGATAACAGATACTAATAATCCAAAGCCCTCTAAAGTCAACAGGATCAGAGCTCATAGGAACTCTGAGGCAGCGTACAATGGACCTGCAGAGGTCTGCACCAGGTTCTCTGTGTATATCCAGTTTAGTGTTTTTTATGGGATTCTCGATGGTGCATACATGTGGGGATGACTCCTGTGCCTTTTAGGGGGTGTCTTTTCTTTCTGTCTGTTTGTTTTGTCCAATTCTGATGTGTTAGTTTTCTTTTATCTTTCATATTATATTATGTTAATTATATTTTATTATCCTTTTTGGAGTCTTTTTGTTTTCTAATGAGAGACAGAAAGGAAGTGGCTATAAATTGGAGGGGACATGGACAGGGAGGGGAATCCGGACATGTTACGTGGAAAAAGTATCTATTTTCAATAAAATAACCAAAATAAATAAATGCAACATGAATTCTAACAGGTCTTTTTAATAATAATTAAAAAACCCAGAGCCAGATATTAGGGTAAATGCTGAAAGATCAGAGACAAAGGAACAAGCCACTACCATGTCTCACCTCACCAGCTCCACAAATCCTCTGACTGAAATCCTCTGAGTCCTCACCCAAAAGGCTCCAGGTGAAAAAGATTCAGGCTGAAAGGGAGGCTTCTGCTGTAAAGCCTTTAGTTCCTGTCTCCTCCTGCCTTATATACCTTTCTCCACCCAGCCATCACTTCCTGGGATTAAAGGCAAGTGTACTTCCCAGTACTGTGATTAAAGGTGTATGCCACCACTGCCTGGCACTGTTTCTCTCCTAGACTGAGTCATTCTCATGTAGTACAGGGTGGTTTTGAACTCACAGAGATCCAGACCTCCTGAGTGCTAGCATTAAAGGTATGTGATACCACTGTCTGCCATCTATGTTTAATCTAGTGGCTTGTTCTGTCCTCTGATCTTCAGGCAAATTTTATTAGGGTACACAATATATCATCACAAATAAATATATAGGTAGGTAGGTAGATAGATAGATAGATAGATAGATAGATAGATGATAGATATATAAATAAATGAAAGATAGATAGATAGATAGATAGATAGATAGATAGATAGATAGATGATAGATATATAAATAAATGAAAGACCTGGTGAGCAGCCTAAGCACTAAGAGGTTACACACTATTTATCATATGTGGCCTTTTGAAAGAAAGTCAGACCATTGGAGTCATGCTCTGAAGACTGTAAAGAGAGGCTAGCTGCTTCTTCTGCTACATCTGTCTCTCTTTTCCCTCCTTGACAGATGTAATGTTAGAAATCTTCTGTACCACATATTTCTGCCATGTCAGCCAGTCTCTAACTAACATAGGACCTAGGGAAATTTAGTCAAGTAACTATGGACTGAAACCTGATGTTATGAGACAAAATACATTTTCACTCATGATAAGTTTATTATTTCAAGTATATTGTTATGATGATGGAAACCTAGAATATTACCCAAAGCAATCAATATTCAATATAACCCCTATCAAAAATCACAGAAACATTTTTATTTAAGTAGAAAATACAATATAAAATGATCTTAGAATCATAACAAAATAAAACATAAAAGCAACAGCAAAGAACCAAAGTAATGTGGTGGTATTATGTTCCCCAAAATATTGTGCACTCTAATAATCTTATCTGAGAACAGAACAGACACAATATTAAACATAGAGGTTAGACAGTGGTAGCACACACCCTTAATCCTAGCATTCCAGAGGCAGAGATCTGCCTGGATCTCTGTGAGTTCAAGGCCACACTGGAAACAGCCAAGCATGGTGACTTACGCCTTTAATCCCAGGAAGTGGTGGCAGGAGGCAGAAAGGTATTTAAGGCCTGATGATGAGGAACTATAGGCTGGTTAAGCTTTTAGGCTTTTGAGCAGCAGTTCAGTTGAGACCCATTTGGATGAGGACTTAGAGGCTTCCAGTTTAAGGAAATAGGATCAGCTGAGGAATGGGCAAGGTGAGGTGGCTGTGGCTTGTTCTATTTCTCTGAACTTCCTGCATGCACCCCAGTTCCTGGCTTCAGGTTTGTTTTTATTAATAAGACCATTTAAGATTCATGCTACAAAGTAATATTGAGCAAAAGAAATAAAGCAAGCAGAATTCACTGCCTTACTTAAAAACATACCACAAAGTTACAGCTCTTAAACAAAAATGGTTTTGACATGTACACAGAGACAAGGTAACAGAAGAGAGTTTAACCAACATCTCACACATCTAAGAAAACTGATTTTCAACAGGGCTGTTAATATGTAATGGCCACGGTGCAAAATAGCTTTGCTTCTGGAAGTAGGGAAGCAGAGGCAGACAGATGTCTGTGGGTTCTAGGCCAGTATGCTCTACACAGGGACATTCAAGACGAGAGCTATGCAGTGAGGCTCTGTCTCAAGCAAACAAAAGTAACAAAACCAAGAGAAAATAGGTGATCATGTCTGTAACGCTACCTGAAAAAATAGGGAATCTACATGCAAAATAATCAATATAATAAATATGCAAATATGTCTTCTACCATTTATGAAATGCATCTCAAAATAGATTAAAGACTGGAGGGTAAAATCTGACAAAACTAGTAGAATGAAACATAGGGAAAATGTTTCAGGATAAAGGACCAGGCCAATATACGTGTGAAAAATGCTCAAATGGGATGATTTTGAGCTAAAACAAATGAACAAGAAAATCAAGGAAGTGAAGAGAAAACTTAATGAGGCAAAATGTTTGTAAACTTTATACTTGGCAAGTGTTTGCTATCTAAAATGTGCAAGTAACTCTGAAACCTCAACAGCAGCAAAACATTACAATTAAACATTTAGTGTTAGACCTAAGCAGATAATTTCAAATATACGAAGAGGATCAGCAATATATAAAAAATAAAAAGTTCAGTATATTAATTATTAGCAAAAAATCCAAGTCAAAACTGCAAAGCACATGCTATCCTAGCACACTTGCTTATAGACTGTCCAAGCAAATCATTTTTAATTTCACAATTTAAAATATTTCTTTGAATCTAAAAAGGAAGGTTGTTATTTTTGTATGTTTATGAAATATTTAATTTTTTTTAATTTTTATTTTGCAATACAATTAAGTTCTACATATCAGCCACAGATTCCCTTGTTCTCCCCCCTTCCGCCCCCCTCACCTTCCCCCTAGCCTGCCCGAAATATTTAATTTTTGCTATTTGTGAGTGTGTCTGTTTTACTTATAAAGGATTAGGCACAATATCTCAGAGGGCCAGCCAATAAGTTGAGTGTATAGAATACACAGATCAACAACAGACACCTTTATGTATCCCAGGACTGTCCATAAACAACATGTCCAGTTATTTAAGGAAAGCTATTGAGGAAGAAACACAGAAGGCCACCTGGGTGGACTGTGCTTTTAGGAGATGATTTTCTTTCTCATTTCCTGATGACATAGAAACTGAACCCCTTTTCTGGTATTAACATATCGTTCTAGATAGAAAATAAGAAATGCTTCACATGCCTAAATTTGTTAGCTCATCCTTGAGAATAGATTTAGCCATTCCGGAACATATCTCAGTGAAGAACCCGGTTATGGAAATAGTATACTTACAGCGTTGAAATCTTTGATACATTTTACAAGTTAATTTTTCAATGAGGTGCCATAAGTATGTTACTGGACAATTTAGAGAAACTAGATAAACTCTACTGCCATACACACTTTATTGCTGATTTAAAATGTCCTCTTTTTGCATTTCCCCCATGTATATCAAAATGCATTGCATATATTTAACTGTTATGCAGGTTGCTCTACAAATGAGATCCTGTCTAGTGCAGGTATGGCTCTTCCTCTTCAGAGCCTATGTAACTAAAGTAGCAAAGTATATTCAAGAAAGGACCATTCCGTGCATTCATATTTCTACTTAGATTAACAGTAGCTACATACCAAACGTTGGAATCTATTGTTCAAAAGAATCTGCCAAAAATAAGACTCAAGGCAGGTTAAATGGACTTCCTGGTACAAAATGCACTATGAAGGCTATTGTAAAGTTCATAGCAGTTGCTTCTTGATTTCAGAATTTATGTATTTATTGATTTTTGTCTACTGTCTTCAATGTTCTTTAATGTGACTCTATTAAAATGTGTTTTAAATTTTATACATTCTATTAATTTATGCATTAATGCTGGTTTAATTTCTTCACTGTTTAGATTTTAGTTAGATTTTAGATTTTGCGAGATTGCATAATTTTGCTAAATTGCAATATTTTCCAATATTGTCTCATTTTTATTGGGAAGAATATAATTCTACAGGAATTTGCAATTACAAACTTTCCTGTTAGCTCTTTATTTTTTAGTGAAATCAATAGAAATGAGCACTTATGGTTTTTGTTACAACTTAGATTCACCATAAAGAGAGAAGGTGATTATGAAATAATATATTGAGAAAAATACCCAGCTCAGGATCAATTAAAGTAAAGATGGTTTATTAAATGCCTATATTCAACTTCTGTTACAATAATAAACTATTTTATTTGGAGTGACAGAATTTTACTTCAAGAAAATAACTATCTATTCACAGTTTTTATGCCCAGGTAAAGTAAATTTATCAATAAATCTTTTATTTAATTGCAAAAATCCCTAACAAAATAAAACATAAAATAAAGCCAGTTTTGAATATTAAAAGTTTTTGGAAGAAACTCTACTGTCATACAATGAAGAATGACTTCTGGGCTGACTCCATAGATAATAAATAATAAAAGTATCTGCAGTTTGAAGTACCACAAAATATTCTGTGATAAGAGTACCTTGAACAGAAATGATAATCTATCATTTATATTCTTTTCTTTAAAAAATATTCTACACTACATTTAGTCAGTACACATTTTCCACCTACTGATATTCCACACTCCACTACATTTTAATAGTTTTCCAAAACAAACTCGTGTGATAATGAGTTTGTTTGTGCCTCACAGTTCAATAGCTGTAGAATCAAAATGAGGATTTCCTGTTTGCGAAATGTGGATTCTTAGAATATATAAATAGTTTCATTAAATAGAAGAAGACTATTTGTTTGAATTGCATGGGTAAAAGTATAATCTAAAAGTAAAGTTTTCTAGAGTTGAATTATCAGCATTTTTTCAAGCGTGTAATGAAACTGCAATTCCATCTTCATTTATGATTAATATATAAATATGCAAGTGCTTGTTTATGAACTAAACAGTTGAGCAGATCTTTTTTAGTCAAAGATAGTTTTCTAGTAATGCAAAAATTGAATCAGTGAAATGAATTTTCATATTGTCCTAGAGCACTCCTTTGGATTGAATGAGAAGAAATTTCAATTTATAATACAATTATCCTTTCAATTTTATTTTTCACAAAGTGGGCTATTTCATTTACTGAGAATTGAGTACAGTAAATCAATTTTAAAATGTAAAACTATCTAATAAATTCATAGTTGTAAACTGTTTTTTCCTTATATTAAAAATAGATTTTTTTTCACATTTAGTATATGGATTATGGACTCCTCTTTACTCCTCCTCATTCCTTCCCACATGCCCCCCAAACAAGATTCATCCCCTTTATGTATTTCATTCTGTTACTTTTTTCAAGAGTATTTCACTATGCCAACAGAAAAGAAACTAAGAAACTATATGCTATTGTGTTTGTTTTTGTTTATAGACACTTAAACTACATGGTTTTCTTTTGTAATTTCCTTCTGTGATTTTACTTTTGTAAAACTTATTCATTAAATATAAAATGTTTTAGATTCCTTTTAAAATTACAGATTTTATCATTTTTGCTATTTTAAATATGTTTCACAACATACTCCAATATAAAGTAAATAGCAATTTAAAGCATATACAGTAATAATTTCTGACATTATTAACAATATCCTTTTATGTTTTCCAGAAAAAAAACAATCTAACGCTTTAAAGTCATTTCTGTTTTAATCGAAACAAACTGTAATTTTATCCTATTTATTTCCTCGACAGCACCTAACTGAAAGCATTCTGGGAGTTTCCTTTTTTACCCCTTTTTAAATTAATGTTTACATATGTCATTAATATGTTAGTATCAGTAAAATTCCAAACTTGATTGATACTGTAGCTAGAAGGTCATGCATGCTATTCTCTGTCATCTGCACATTGCCTCTGGCACTATGAAAGCTAGTCCATGGGGAGGAAGCTCTGAGCTCAGTCCCAAATTGATGTCTATGTTCTATATCCAACATACACAGGATCTTCAAAAATCAGGTCTTACCATCTAGTTCTGGAGGGCCATCAAGAGGAATGGCAATCACTGTGGGATATTTGTACACTGTGTGAAAATTTGTTCCTGTGAGTGATGTAATAAAGAGCTGAATGGTCAATAGCTAGACAGGAAGTACAGATGAGACTTCCGAAGAGAGAGAGAACCCAGAGAAGAAGAAAGGTGGATTTGAAGGCAGACAGAGGGAGAGCAAGACATGCAGTATGTAATAGCTTTGAATTCATTGTCATAAGAGACAACTTCCTGAACAGGACACCTGTAGCACAGGCACTAATAACAACAATCAAATGGAACCTTATGAAACAAAGACAGTTCTGTAAGGCAAAGGACACCATCAGTAGGACAAAACATCAGCCTACAGAATGGGAAAAGATCTTTACCAATTCCATAACTGGCAGAGGCTAATATCCAAAATATAGAGAACTCAAGAATATTCAAATACATCGAAACTATAAAGAACTCAAGAAACTAGACATCAACAAAACAAATGATTCAATTAAAAAATGGGGTATAGATCTAAACAAAGAATTCTCTACAGAGGAATCTCAAATGATGGGACACACTTAAAGAAATGTTCAACAACCTTAGCCATCAGGGAAATACAGCTCTAAACTGTTTTGATATTCCATTTTATACCTATCAGATTGGCTAGGATAACAAATACAAGTGACAGCTCATGCTGGTGAGGATGTGGAGCAAGGGGAAAACTCCACTGCTGGTGGAAGTGCAAATTAATACAGATACTACGGAAATCAATATGGTGGTTACTCAGAAAGTTGTAACTCTATCTACCTCAAGACCCAGTTATACCACTCTTGGTTATATACCCAAAGGACACTGCTTCCTACCACAAGGACACTTACTCAACCATGTTCATAGCAGCTTCATTCATAATAAGCAGAAACTGGAAACAAGCTAGGTGTCCCCCAACTGAAGAATGGATAAAGAAAATGTGGTGCATTTACACAATGGATTATTACTCAGCTGTTAACAAAATGAAATCATGAAATTTGCAGGCAAACGGATAGAACTAGAAAAGACCATTCTGAGTAAGGTAACCCAGAAAGAAATACAAACATGGTATGTACTCACTCATAAGTGGATAATAAATGTGGATAATAAATTGTAAAGAAAGGATAATCATGCCGCAATCCACAGACCCAGTGAGGCTAAGTAATAATGAGAGCTCAAAGGGAAAAGCATGGATCTACTGGGAAAGGGCAAACAATAGATTTTGTTGATGTACAGGGGCAGGTGGGAATGGGAGCAGGAAGGATGAGGTATGTGGGGGGTGGGACCGAGGGAGTGAGTACTGGGAGAGACAACTTGGGGGCAATGTAGAAAGCAAGTGAAGTGGAAACTTCCTGAAATCTACAAGAGTGACCCTAGCAAAGTCTTCTAGTAATGGGTGATATGGAGACCAAATTGACCTTCTTCTATAATCAGGCAAGACTCCTGCCAGTGGGACTGGGACATCAACCTAGCCACAAAATCTTTAACCTACAACTGAACTGTTGCATGAATCTTAAAGAGTCTTATTAATAAAATCAAACCTGAGGCCTGGTATTGGGGTCAATGCTGGATGATCAGAGAGACAGAACAAGCCACAGGCACCTCACATAGCCAATACCTCAGCTGATCCTGTTTCCTCAGACTAGAAGCCTCTGCGTCCTTATCTGAATGTGTCTCAGCTGAACTGCTGCTCAAAGCCTAAAGGCTTATCCAGCCAAATGTTTATCCAGCCAAATGATTCTTTTTTCTGGTCTCCACATCTTATATATCTTTCTGTTTTTGCCATCACTCCCTGGGATTAAAGGCTCACTTCTTAGGATTAAAGGTGTGTGTCACCATGCCTGGCTGTTTCCAATGTGGCCTTGAACTCACAGAGATCCAGAGGGATTTCTACCTCTGGAATGCTAGGATTAAAGGTGTGAGTGCCACGGTTTTCTAGCCTTTTATCTAGTGGCTATTCTGTCTCTGACCCCAGATAAGTTTATTAGGGTTCACAATATTTTGGGGAACACAATACCACCACATTGCACTGCCTAAACGATGTGCTGGGGTAATGGTGGTACAGAACTTGTAGGAGTGGCCAACCAATGACTGGTCCAACTTGAAGCTCACTCCTTGAGAGGGAGCCCAAGCCAGACACTGCCTGGATGGCAATGAACCAGAGGCAGGAGAGCCCAGAGACCTAGAATATAACCAAAAAAGACTGACAAAGAAACAAGAAGCAAAAACAATCCCCGCCTCAAAAAATGTCAATTAAATGATTCCTAATAATATTCTGATGTACTTATTTATGGATGCTAGCCCAATTGTTATCAGAAGGGCATCATACTACAATTGATAGAAGAAGATGCAGAAACCCACAGCCAAACACTAGGTGGAGCCAGGGGAACCCCTAAGAAGAGGGGTGGAAAGAAAAAAGGATTGTAGGAGCTAGAGAGATGGAGGACACCACAAGAACAGGATCAACTAAGCAGCCCTCAAGGGGCTCACAAAGACTAAAATGGGAGAAGAATATTTTTTTAAAAAAATTCATTGTACATGCATTTTACTTTCTCAGTTAATTTTACTCCAAGTTTTTGTTTGTTTGTTTATTTTAAATGGGATCTTGCTTCCATGATTTCTTTCTTAGTATGTTTATAAATGGTGTAGAGGACAACTATTTATTCTTTCATGGTAATTAGTACCTCATTATTTTCTGAAAGTGCTTGTGAGTTCCAAGAGCTTCCCATGGACCCTATATAATATCTTCTCCATAGAGTCATATCATCAGTAATTAAAGATACTTTAATTTCTTCCTTCCCTAGTCCTATATAATTCTTCTTTTTTTTTTCTTGCCTTACTGCTCTGACTGAAACTTAAAGTAGCATGTTTAATAAAATTAAAGATCTTAGTGGGAATGATTTGAGATTTTGTCAGTTTCATATGATGATGCTTGTGCATTTGGCATAATTGAAAACTTCATTCTAATGAGACATGTTGGCTTCACCCCTAGTCTCTCCAGGATTTTTATTATGAAAGAGTATTTTATTTTGTCAAAATATTTTTTCATCTTTTGAGATGATCTAGTGTTATCTATTCTTGAAATCATTTATTTGATAAATTAATGTTATTGATATATTTGTATTGAATCATTCTCTGGCTAATGAAGCCTGCCTAATTATAGAGAACAATCTTTTTGATGTGGTCTTGAGTTCTGTTTGCAAGTGTTTTTCTTTTGAGATTTTTGTACCTATGGTCTTGAGAAATATTAGTCTACACATTATTTAGCTGAAGAGTTTTCTCTCCGGGTCCCACTGAGCCCTGGCAGTCTCACAGCCCACTTATAAAATAAACACACAGATGCTTATATTATTTAAACTGTTTGGCCTAATGGCTCAGGCTTCTAGCTATCTAGTTCTTACATCTTAAATTAATCCATTTCTATAAATCTATACCTTGCCATGTGGCTCATGACTTACCAGCATCTTCCCATGCTGCTTGTCATGGTGGCAGCTGGCAGTGTCTCCCTCCACCTTCCTGTTCTCTCAATTCTCCTCTCTGTTAGTCCCACCTATACTTCCTCTCTGGCTACTGGCCAATCGGTGTTTTATTTATTGACCAATCAGAGCAACACATTTGACATACAGACCATCCCACAGCACTTCCCCTTTTCTTTTTCTTTTTCTTTTTTTTCTTTTTTTAAAAGGAAGGTTTTAAATTTTACACATCTCCAAAGCCAGCTTGGTATATTTGGGAATTTGGGCATAGCTTCTCTTACTACTTCCTGCTGGAAGGGGGCACTGTATCTTATGGGGACACAAAGAAAACTTCAGGATTATGGAATAATTCATTAGGCTGTATTGTCTGAGCCAGTTGCCTTGAAACGGATCTGGATGTTGGATCATCTGGGCCTTGGTGTCATTCGAGACCTTTCCAGGGGTCTTGGCTGGTCAAACCTGATGTATCTTAATTTGGAACAAATCCATAGCCTCTGGCTTTCTGTGGAAACAAAAGCAGAGTCTCCTTTCCAAAGCAACACATCCTTACATCTAAATTTTGAAGTCAAGGTACCTTTAAAATATACATATTGGTTTAACTCATCATCTTTTACGATCAAATGTTTTTCTGCAGTTAAACATCCCAAAGACATCACAATCCAGATTCTCTGTGTAATATTCATCTTTACATGGCTTATTTTTTATATTAATTTTACTGTCTCTTTAAAGATTTTATTTTTTTAAAACTATGTATTTGTTTATATAACTGTATATCACCTTTTTTTGTCTCTTTTAAGCCTATGTATATTTTACACACATTGTAAATTATTACATCTGAATCTGTCTTATTGTGAATCTATTGCTTAAAACTGCAGCATTTGTAAGACTGAAAGGGCACTATGGCTGCTGGCCCCGCCCACCTCAGCTTCCCAACATGGTGGTGGTATGTTTACTGCCAACTCTGGGAGCCATCCTGGGTATATGCTTCTATCAAAGCAGTGTGTAGCCCAGAAACCTCTTTTTTTTGTTGTTGTTTTGTACTAGCAAAGGCTAAATCCACTAAGGAGCTTAATATGCCACTGGCAGAGGCCTCATTACCGCCATATTGTAGGTACAGCACGCACGCCAGGAACCCGCCATACTAGCTCAAACATGCAGGCTGCAGCTAACTTGAGAGATACAACTAGGAACTGTTTTTAGCTCCGTTTTAGAATCTTTTTTTTCTCAGGTTTTAGGTGGAAACTCTTGCCAAACTGTTGGGTGCCATTTGTAGCTGGAGAATTTCTCTTCAGCACCTGCCAAGTCCCACCAGTCCCAGAGCCCACTTATAAAATAAACACATACTCTTACATTATTTAAAGTGCTTGGCAATTAGCTCAGTCCTATCATTGTCTAGCTCTTACTCATATATTTAGCCCATTTCTATTAATCTATACTTTGCCACATGGCTCTTGGCTTATCGGTACCTTACATCTCCCTTGTCCTGGCAGCGGCTCCAGGCAATCTCCCCCTTCCCTTCCTATTTCCTCAATTCTCCTCTCTGTTAGTCCTGCCTATAATATTATCTTTTTTTCTTCATTGTTTTTTGTTTTTGTTGTAATGCTTTCTAAAGAATATCTAGGGTCATTTTAAAATAAATGATCAATTTAATGCTTGGGGAAATATTGGCAAAACAAAAATGTGATATAATCTATCCCAAAAAAATGACTGACATAAAAAAATATAGATAGTAACTGCTGGCAAATAAGTGCAGAAAGGGTAGACGTGGACCTTTGTTGTGAGAAATGTCAATTACTGCATTTCTGTTACATATTTCTTTCATATAAATATTACATTAGGAGATTATTGGCTAAGTAGTAAAATTTTATTAATTTAGCTATGGTTATTTATGATTAAATTTAAGTTTCAACATGTTCTGTCTGGTTTTATATAATTTTGACACAAGATACAGTCATCAGATAGGGTATGGACTCAATTGAGAAAATTACTCCTTATGATCAGGCTGCAGGTTATTTAGTTAATTAGTGAATGATGTGGGAAGGCCAAGCCCATTAGGGGTAGTATCACCCTGAGCGGGTAGTCCTGGATTCTATAAGAAATCAAGCTGAACAACCCAGGAGGAACAAGTCAGTAAGTAGCACTCTTCCCTCGCCTCTAGTTGGTTCCTGCTTCCAGGTTTCTGCCCCACTAAAGTTCCTGTCCTGACTTGTTCGTGGATGAAGATGATGATGGAGCATAAAATAAATCCTTTCCACACTCAAGTTTCATTTGGCAATGGTGTTTCACCATAGCAATAATAACCTTGACTAAGGCAGAATACCTTATCCTAGTATTACATATATAACGAATGGAAAAAATTGTTTGTAAATCTATTATGTACTAATTGCATTTATTAAAGTTTTATTTATTTTTTGTGCACAGACTACTTTTGTCTACAAAATTGCTCTTATGATTCTTTTATTTTTATAGTTTTTAAAAATTACATATATAATTATATATGTGTATGTATATATAATGTTTTGCTTGTATATATTTGTAATGCATGAATGCCTGGTACTGAAAGAGAGCATGATAAGGCTTCAGGCATTCTGGAATTGAAGTTATAAACTATTATGAGCTGCTATGTGGGTGCTGTGAGCTGAGTTCAGGTCTTATCCAAGAGCAATAAGTACTTTTAATTGATGAGCCAACATTTCAGCTACCAATTCATATGAATATTAAAGTTAAGTTTAGTAACAAGTCTTTAGTAAACTAAGATACTATGTGCTGGATTATTGCTGGCACATAATTTTTATAATTATAAATAAATATGTAGTGCTGGTACTGTTATGGGAAGTTATGTTTGTGCCTTTTCTCAATAATTGAAGCCACATAAACTCATGCAAAAATCATTTTGATACTTAAATGTAATAATTTTCAGAAAATCTTATTTATTTCACCCATATGTGAGTTTCTTTATTAAAGTTTCTTTAAAAAGTTTATGAAAATTGTAAAATAGCGTTTTGATGAGTAGCTTTAAAAATAAAAGACATTTGTATTAACATATATATCTTTTTATAACTATATAAATTATTACAAATACTTGCATTTATAAAAAACTCTTCATATACTAGATTCAAATTTTTAAATGTGATTATATATATAATATATATAGAGAGAGACAGAGAGAGACAGAAAGACAGAGACAGAGAGACAGAGAGAGACTATATATATTCATGTATTAAAGGATAATGTCTGAGTCTCTGACTTCATGCGTACTTCACACTGTTTCATCTGGAAAACTCTGGATTTCGAAGTCATCCACACGTTCTGGCCTTTAAAATCTTTTCCTCCTCTCTTCTGCATCCTTTGGGGCTCAGACGAGACCTGAGCAAGCTCAAGCCAGATAAAATTCCTTCACAGAGGAGGAGAGGAAGGAAAAAGTCTCAACCCTAACTAAACAGTCATTTGCAATTGATGGCTTCTGGATAGGGAGTATCAGTTTTCTTCAATGTGAGACATGGGGCTTATCAACCAAACTCAGGGCAGACCCCATACTCAGGAGTATTTGGCCAACACAGATTGGACTTCATTTTGTTTGTGCTACTTTTTTGTTCTATTTTCTTTTTAGCAGTGAGAAAGAACATGAAGTTGTATGGTTAGAAGGGGTTGTGGGAGGAAAAGTAATATGATTAAAATGAAGTTCTCAAAGAATAAATAAAAACATTAAGTTTCATGGCATATTATATAAAAAATAAGTGAAAACTACAGAGTTTATAGCAAAGAATGGGCATATTAGTAAATATTTACTGATATTTAAACTGTATATATATATATATATATATACACACACACACATTCACATTATATTGTGTCTATTTGCAGCAAAATTATAATAATTTAATCCTCTCTACCAAGACAAAATGATTTACTCCATCTTTACAGTTTTACTTATTTATCATCTTCTTGGTTCCAAAACTAATTAACAAGATATCAAGGCATGGCAATAATTAGAAGATTACTAAAACTGAACTAAGAACAAGAAAATTAGCACTATCCATGCCTTACAGAATGTTATGTTTTCTTTACTTTCCCTTCTAGACTTCAGGAACTTCTCATATAAGTAGAAATATTCAAACTACACTGTCACACAAACTACTCATTTTGCTAAAAAATCATTTTACCAGAATAATATACCACAAAACACAAAAATGTAGGAATAAGAAATGTAGTATGAGTTACAAAAGAGCATGTTATTAGTTATCAAATTACAAGGCTTTAGGTTTGGAGGTTATAGAAAATGATGACCAATATGTACTCCCAGTGATGGAATTTTTAAGAATGTCCATTTTTCTTTTCATTTTGTCACTGTAGTTTTAAAGCTTTTATAGTGACAGTGTCAATGCTTATGAAAATTATTTTCATGTTTGACTATCCAGGATTCATCAGAAATAAGTGCTAGCTCATTTCCTCCTTCAGAAACTGCACTGACTTCAGCCAAGTGTGATTCAAGGAAAGAAGTCTGAAGGAAACAAAAGAATGAAATGAAATCAGTGATGAAAAGAATTTCCTACATGGGAGAGCTGACTGAGAACATATCCTAGAACTAAAAGTAGATATTTTTGACCCCATGAAATCACAGTAAGCTCCCATTCTGTGTCTTTAAGGCAAATTGTATTGGGAAATTGGAGGTTAAGCAATCAGCTACAGAGACAGAGTTTAAATTCTATCATTTACCTGGGTAATTTAAGACCTCAAATCCATTAATTCACACCTCTGAAACCTATTCTTACTGTAAAATTCGTTAAAATAGCAATTAATTTAAAGTTACCTTAGCTGTCTAAGGAATTAATTAAAATCATATAAAACATGAGCTATGAATACATATTTGTAAAAATAAAAATTGAAAAGTACTGTTATCTATTGTAAAATCTCCTCCCTAACTGTCCATTGGTATTCTTTACTCACAGAACTGAGTATGGCAATACATAAATAGATATGATGTTTTAAAATTGTCTTTTGTCTGGCTCCTGAGGAAGTTATTGGGGAATTAAATACTTTGACTGAAAAGCTAAACTATCCATTTATCACTTTTTCATCAGATGCTGACAATTTGTAGGACTTTAAATATTGTTAGAGCCATCCTTGTACCTTTAAAATTATTGGTTTGAGATTTTCCTTATCTAGTTCTAATCATTAAACACTTGCTTATGTTAGGACTATTTAGGCCCTCCACCCACACATATATGGGCAGCATTAACTGAACTTATTGGTTTATTTGAAAACGGAAAAAAAAGATATGAAGTCATGAAGTTGATGAGGGGCAAGTGGAGAGTTGAGTGTGAAAATGAGAGGTTAAATATGACCATATCTCATTTACATGTATGAGATTCTCAACAATAAATAATAGTTTTAGAAAAGAACAGCCCTATGAAGATAATAGTAACAAGTTCTAAACTTCTCATACAACTTCATATTGGAAGGATCTAGAGACCCACACACAGTCAAAGGGATTCTGCTCCAGAAGGAAGGGCTGGCTCCACATGTGACCATGTCACAAGGTCTTCACAAGAATGGGATTGAAATGCAAGGAAACTTATTCAGGATTAAAAGTTTAGAGAAGAAAACACATCCTTTCTAATGTACTTGGAAGTTTGTCTTGCTTGAAGTTATTTAAAAATAAAAACAAAACATAAAGATATGTGAATGAAAACACTCAGAGAGTCAGAAAATAAGTAAACAGCAGCAGACTTGCTGTACAAAATTAAACTGGTATACCTCTACTGGGAAAAAAAAAACTGAATAAATGTACCATCGGTGACAGTGGTATGGGAGATGCTGAGGCCCAGTGAAGAACCTCATATTGCTTTGCTTAGGAAAGGAATATCTGAAAGACAGATTTAAAAATGAATCACTACACTTAGTGAGTAAAATTGTATGCTATACAAGTCTAGCCAGAGGCATCAAACTCCCTCAGCTGTAAAACCATCTTGTTGATGTAAATAATGGAACAGTTAGGTCTTTCCAGGAAATAAACTCAGATTTTAGTAAAGAACTTCTGCTTTTCTATTGTTATTTCTTGTGGAACAATAAAAACATCAGCTACACATTGTTATCTGACAAGAATCACAGTGATATATATATATATATATATATATATATATATATATATATATATATATATATATATGCAATGTTATTTAAAAATACTCTATGGGAAGTTTTGTAAATTGCATTCAAATAGGAATCTACAAAAAGGAACTACAGTGAGTGAGTTCATCTGAGCCAGTTTGAATGGTAAGACACTTTCTATGCTACTATGTGGTGATATATTGTGTACCCTAATAAACTTATCTAGGGATCAGAGGACAGAGCAGCCACTAGATTAGACATAGCAGCCAGACAGTGGTGGCATACACACTTAATCTTATAACTTGGGAGTCAGAGATCCATCTGGATCTCTGTGAGTTCAAGGCCACAATGGGAACAGAGTTAGGCAGTGGTGGCACACACCTTTAATCCCCACACTTGAGATCTCATGCCTTTGCTTGGGAAGCACACATGCCTTTAATCCTAGGAAGTGACATGGCTAGGTGGAGAACAGTACATAAGGCGTGAGGAGACAGGAACTGAGCAGCAGTTCAACTGAGACCCCCAGGGATGAGGACTCAGAGGCTTCAGTCTGAGGATTCGTGGAAATAGGATTGTCTGAGGAGTTGGCGAAGTGAGGGTGGATGTGGCTTGTTCTGTTTCTCTGATCTTTCAGTTTTCATCCCAATATCTGGCTCTGTTTTTTTATTATTATTAATAAGACTGTTTAGCAATTAGTGTTACACTACTAGGTGGCAGATATTGAATACTGCTCATATCCCCATTATGATGATTAAAATGCTCTATTTATTCTTGATAATGACCAAACATTGGCAAGTTGATTGAATTGCTAGAACATAGCATTTGATATTTGCTATCACAATTCATATGTGTATCTTTAATTTGTATTAAAAATATATGAAAAGAGTTAATTTCATTTCTTTTCTTAAACCAGCTGATCACTAAATGACTTTAGACATTGGATGTAGGTTCTAAATAGCTTAGAATTTCAGTTTGTTTGGGGGGAAAGCTATTAGATATTCAGGCTATTTTTGATTTTTCTCAGTTTCTGCACCAATAGCAACCCAGGTAAGAAAAAGTGCTTCTATTACTATGTCTACGAACAAGAATTTATTTAGTGCTTTTCCATGTGCTCTCCATTCCACACAGACAATTGCTGTCTAGCAGGGAAGTGAACTGGAGAGTTCAGAATTTAAATCAGACTTTTTCTCCTGTGAGAAGAATCACAAGAAACTACTGTGTCTCTTAGAGTACAGCACTGGACAACTTCGTCATTTACTTCCTCTGACTTCCCACAATACTTGAGTTTTATCAGTTCTCGCTTGATTGTAGATCTGATCTTTGATCAGATGTCACCTTCCTGAGTTACTGTACTTTATATTTCTTTAATAAAATTCATCCAGGCGTTAGATAATTCTTAAATGATTAATTATAGTAACCCAAGGTTGTAGTTGCATTGATATGTACTGCACAATCTGGTCATATGAGTATTTTAGTATTCTCAGCTCTGACTTCATTCTCTTACAATTTTTAATGCAAGTGTCTGTTTGTATTTATATGAGCACGTCTGCTGCCTATGTTGATATTCATCTGATGCCTCTGACATTTTCTATGTTATGTCTTTACCCACATACAAATGCATAAAAACCATACTTCCATGTTTCAATGAAGAAACTACTAAAACCTACCTAGTTTTGCAATATAACAGGAATAGAATGTTTATAATTGCTAAGATTTGCTAAATAACATTGTCAATATTCTTACAAATCATGCACTTCATAAAATACCTCTGTAATATGGCGTCATAAGAATTTTGAGAGCTCACTGCATTAAAGGTGCCCTCTATGCAATGCTGGATGTGTTCCAAGTAGTTGATGTGCCGTCGTTGGCACAATGTTCAGATTTCTCTGTCATCCCTGATTTTGACAGTGAGGTGACATGGAGTAGAGCCAGTATACACGTCTTGTTTTTAGTGTGCACTATTGCCCTGAGAGCAGCTGGGGCACTCTGTGTTAGTGTGCTCCTCTCACACAGAAGGGGAAATGCAGTATAAAAGATTGAAGAAAGTCAAAGGATTATTCAGGAATTTTTTAGAGAAGACGGAAGTTTCTATTATCTTGGGGCCTCCTGTTTCAGTGACTTGAGATCCAGTCTGACTTCATTATTATTCCTGGTGAGACATGAGTTAGGAATAGCACAGCTTTTCTTTTGTCTCAGTCTCCCCTATATTGGTTACTTTCCATGACTGCTAGTCTCGTTTCAGTAACATGTTGATAGAAAGTAATTTCAAGCAAACACTTCACCTTAAGTGTGCAATTATTAAGCCAGGAAAAAGACTGATTTAGAATTTTCTAGAAACATAACACTTCTTACTGTGATAATCACTATAATGTACGTCAAAAAGAAAGAGAAATAAAAAGAAATGTATGTCATTATAAAGAGTTGTGTGCAATATGGTTTATAAGAGATTTTCTTTACTTTCTATTTTCCTTAACTGTAATGAGATTTATTATGCAAATTTTAAACAAAAAAATCAGCCTAACAATATTAGGTTGGCAAAACAGTATAAAAATTATGCTAACTGTACAAAGACAGATATAATTAACATATTAGTTTTAATTGATCAATAGTATGCCCTATGATATGATAATAGCCAACAGTTTGACAGTATCTTGCAAAACTCTCTCATTGCATCAAAATACTTTTAAAATAGCTTCCTTGACAATGTTTAATCTTATTGAAGTGATATGCTCAGTCGTCTTCAAGAATAAATTCCATTTCAGAGTATGATAAAAAAATCACTAAACTAGCTATCATTGGAATCAAGGATTTCAGAATATAATTTATCTTCTTAGATAGGAATATCAATTCTAGATTGCAATGACCTGAATTCTTAAGTATCTTATTTTTTTAAAAAAAGAAGCAGGCAATGTATCCTGAGAATCAAGGAGGTAGAACTCCTGTCTGTAAACTGGTCTACAGATAGCCATGATATGCTTTTTGACCTTGGGCAAGATACCCTTACCTAACCAAATATGAGCAGTTCCCAGTACATAAAGTGTTTGGAACAAATGCATTCTGACAAGTGACCTTCATGTCACTCTTTCATGTCAACTCTGTTGAAGCTGCCTTTAAATATTTTGTAATATGATCAGAAATTATTCAGTCCTTACAAATGGCTATACGACCCTGACAATACTTGTGTTTTGGGTTAGATAATTCTTTTGGGAGTGCTGTCATGCCTGTGTAAAATATCTGTGGCATCTCTGTTCTACTACATCCACTTGATGCCAGCAGCAGTGTTAATAAAAAATATCAGTCACTGCCGGGCGGTGGTGGCGCACGCCTTTAATCCCAGCACTCGGGAGGCAGAGCCAGGCGGATCTCTGTGAGTTCGAGGCCAGCCTGGGCTACCAAGTGAGTCCCAGGAAAGGCGCAAAGCTACACAGAGAAACCCTGTCTCAAAAAACCAAAAAAAAAAAAATACCAGTCAGAAATGCATGCTATATTTTCAATCGCTCCTTGGAGGCCAAGTCTCCCTGACTTCAGACCCGCTGCTGTAAAAGGAGAAACACTGGTGGTGTTATGGGGTCACAAGACACCATGGAAGCTCCTATCTCAGAAAACTCAGTTGTTGGTTATATAAGCCAGAACCTTAGGTATACTCCCTGTTCCTAATATCTGAAAGCGAATTTTGGAAAATACCATTGCACACCTCTACGGCTTGTTTATAAACCAATAACCCCTTCCCCTAAGGTGTAATTTATCATTCCTGTAAAGATTGAGCTCTTTCTATTCATTCTTATTTTCTGTTTAAAAAACCCAGTCACTTTGTAAACCTCAAAATGGAATTAAATTCTTGATGATACTCACAGAGTGCAATAATGTATTATTGGTTAAAAATCTATCTTTGCTTTTGTATCTAAGTTTAATGTTTATCTAATCTAACTGCTCATTCACTTTGTATCCTTACTTTTTAAGATAAGATTTCCCACTGAACCTGAATGAAGCTCACCCATTTAGCTATGCTGGCTTTCTAGCCAGCTCAAGGGGCTTGTCTCTACTCCCAAATCCCTGGGGTTATACGTATGTGCAGCCACATCTTATTTTTTACCTGAGTACCAGGGATTTAAACTCAGTGCCTCACACTTGTGCAGCAGGCACTGAATTGAAAGCCTGTTCTCCAGTCCCATATCAAGAATGATACTTGATTTCCTGTTTTCTTTCTTTCTGCTCTTAAAAACAAATACTAAAATATTGTCCTGAGTGTCTGCATTTTTATTTCATATTTCCAGTATATGTATATTGTTTACTTGTATATATTTTAGCATTTGGGGTATATCGTGTTTCTTCATGGATTAATTAACTCAACAGTTTGAGAAAGAACACATTAACAGTATACTTACAATGTATCATTAGGAGTAATCTTATTACTATGTTTCTTTAGAGCAGAGCATCACTCAATGCTCATTGGAGAAGCTTCTTGTAGTAGATCCGAATTAGCACAGAGATGCAAAATGGACAAGGTGCAGAAAATGACAGAACTTGGAGCTTTCCAACATGAGTGGGATGTCTCTTTCAAAGCCCTCAACTTCAAGGTCATCAGTCTATGCAGAGGAGGATACAGAAAGATTGTAGGAGCCAGAGGGGATGAATGATTCCTAGTATACAGGTTCTTCCAGACACAGCAAGACTTAAATATACATAAACTCACAGAGAGCAAGACAGTCCATATGAGACCTGCACAAGTTCAAAAGACAAAAATCCAGCATGGAAAAGGAAGGGGACGTAAATTCCAACCCTTAGCCAAGAAACTATTTGCAACTGATACCCCTCGGGAAAGAGAAAATCAGTTTTTTTTCATTGGAATGTTACTGAATATATCAACCACACTCCAGGGTAGTCTGCATGCCAAGTTGGTTAACACAAAATGGAATCCATGTCTTTTGCGAACTTCTTGTTCTATTTTTTGTATTTTAGGTTTCATTGGTGAATTTTTTTTTCTTATTTGGTTTGTTTTTTATTTTCATTTCCTTTTTTTAGAGACAGAGAAATAGAACATGAATTTTGGTGATTAGAGAGTTGGGTAGGTTCTGAGTGAAGTAAGAAGGGAAAGAATATGATCAAAATATATAAAAAATTTGAAATATAAAAGCTAATTGAAAACAGTAAACTTGTATAGTATTTTAGAAATATATTACCATTTCAACATATGTAATATTATTAAAGTAAAAATGTATCACTAATATTATAAAATGTCATTATTCTTTAGATGTAACATTGGCAAACCTGTAGAATTCCATTGTAGAGATTAAAATTTTCATTATTTGGAAAGCTTATTAAAAAGGTCAGAATCTCAGAATTCTAACAATATGATGAGAGCTAATACCAATGTAAGTTAAAAGTTTAGTTGGCTAACGGAGCTACAGAAGAATGTAAACAACACGAAGTTATGCGAACAATTGATAATTATTCTTTCACAACTGTAGAATGCTTTACCTGTACTCAAAATATATTAAGCAATCTTCAGTATGGGTACTCTGTTGATACTGTTTTTCTCTGGGCTGACATGTAGGAGCTATTAGGTTCTACTGTTGCTTCATTATGAATTCAATTTAATTCTTTGTGATGTTGATTAACCCTGAAATGCTTAGCTGTTACTGAATATTGGCATATATTTTTCATTGAATGTTTTCTATGCAAAAAAGAACTGTTTGCTTGCTTTAATATATAGAAAATATCTGTGCATATGTTTTATTTAAACATATTTTATATATGTATATACATTTATATTTGTACATGTATATGTCTGTGTGTGTTCAAGATTTTGCTAACTTTTTAAAATATAAGCATTTTACATATTTATGTGTCACAATTTGATATATCAATATCTGTGTATAATGTGTAAGGAAAGAACAAGGTAATCAGTATTGAAAATCTCAAACACATTTATTGTTTCTCTGTGTTAGTAACATTTAAATTATTGTTTAGTATTCATGACATCTTTTGCAGTAAAAATAGCCAGCTAAGACACACAGGAACTGACCAATAATGTTTTGCACTACTACATAACTTAATATGTATATTCCCTTTTTAACTATTGAAATAATTGTATGTTTATAAATGAAGATAAATGGCAAATGGCAGTTGAGTTTCTTTTTCCATTTGGAGACAGTGTTTCTTTGCAATGCAGTCTGTCTCTAATTCATGGAAATCCTCCTGCTTCAACCTCTTGAGTATTGAGATTACAAGCATTCATCACCATGTCTAACTCTTGTAGAAGGTAAGTTTCAATTTGGCAATTTGCCCCCTACTCTGAGAAAGAGAACTAATATTTAGGCATTGATTTTCAACTAGCATTATGCTGAACAGTCTGAAAGGCTTTACTCTCCTAGTAGCTTGGTTGGCCTCTTTCACCATGGCTACCAGCCTAATTCACACCATGCTGCATGCTTTCTAAGAAGAATCTAAAGACTGTTTTATTGCATATCCTGAAAGGATATGCAATTGTAGGTCTCATATATTATTTCTTATTTGTACAGATTTCAGTTATTTGTATAAAATAAATCTATATCAGCTTTATTTGTAATATCCAGAACCTGGTTCAAACAAACCTATGTAGATGAATTTCTAAATGGTCTTATTAAATAAAAAACATGGAGCCAGATATAGAGGTGAATGCCTGAGAGATCAGGGAAAGAGGAAAAACCACAGCTAACCTCACCTCACGAACTCTACAGCTTCTAAATGTGAGCGACTTCCTGTCTACACATGCCTATATGACTTGCTGTTTTGCCATCTGATTTGTTCTCTCTGTCCAGCTACATCACTTCCTCTTTCTGGCCAGCTCTGTCACTTCCTGCCTGTATAGAGCTCCAGACCTCCAGAATTAAGGAATTTAAGGCATGTGCCACCACACCTGGCTGTTTCCAGTGTGGCCTTGAACTCACAGAGATCCAGACAGATCCCAGACTGCCAGGTGACAGGATTAAGAGCATGTGCTACCACTAGTGTGGTCCATCATCTCTGCACATCCTCCCATCATGATCTTGACATCTTTTGCCTGCAGTATCTCTCCTCTCTTTCATCAATTGGATTCTCAGAACTCAGCCTGGTGCCTGGCCATGGATCTCTGTATCTGCCTCCATCTGTCACCGGACAAAGGCTCTATGATGACAGCTAGGTTATTTGCTAAGCTGGTCACCAGAGTAGACTGGACTGGTCCAGGCACCCTCTGGACCACTGCCAGCAGACCAAGGTGGGGTCAACCTTGTGGATTCCTGAGAGCCTCCCAGCACCCTGCCTCTTCCTATTCCCATGATGTCCTCATCTATCTTGATATCTTCCTCCCTGCCCTCCGACTCTGTCCCTGTTCCAGTTTGACCCTCCCATTTCCCTGTGTTCTCATCCCCCACTCCCCGCCCTCTGCCACCACCCCCCACACACACAGTCCACTCATGTAGACCTCATCGACTTCTCCTTCACAGGGTCATACATGTGTCCCTCCAGGGGTCTTTTCCTGTTAGCTAGCCTCTCTGGAGTTGTGGGTTGCAGTCTGGCCATCCCTTCCCTCCTATTTAGTATTCACTTAGGAGTGAGTACATACTATGTTTGTCCTTCTGGGTGGCTGTGGAGCCCCTATTGGACTAGACTAGGCTCTCTGGACATGGAAGATGGTTGTTTAGCTCGAACTGTTTGGGGAGTACCCAGGCAGTGGGATTGGGATCTTTCCCTGGTGTATGGGCAGGCTTCTGGGAATCCGGTGCTTGTGGTGTGACACCTTGCACAGCCTTGGTGCAGTGGGAAGGGGCTTGGATCTGCCTAGGCTCAGTGTGCTGGGCTCTGCTGACTCCCCATGGGAGACCTCGATTTGGGGGATGTGGGGATGCAGGGTGGCTTGGGAAAGAGGGCTGAGGGGTGCGAGGAGGGAGGAGTGGGGGTCTGTGGATAGCATGAGGAGTGAGTAGAAAATTTCTTAATAAATAAAATAAAATAAAATATAAAAAAAGAATTCCCTAAAGTACCTGACCTCAGCTTCCTGATATAAAAAATGCACCCTGGGTGGGCACCCCAAGGATTTAAAGTAGAGCTGACTGATCGTTTTTCATATATAAAAGTTTAGATTTGTGATTCTTTTAAGATTTCTTATAAGATTGCATTTTGAGATAAATAATAAAGTGATTTTCCCTTTCTTTGTAACTGTAAAGTGCAGCCTACCAGCAAAAGAATTGGCTGAGAAAAATACCTTGCTTGCTTACACTGTTATCTGTTATCTGTTAATTTTAACAAGTTTCTTGGGTATGAATGCATGTGGTTCTTGGGACAACTTGTTTTTCACCTATAATATGTAAGATGTTTAATCACATAAGGGATATTAAAACATGCTGGTTTTTTACTTGTAAAAAAAAAAAAAAGAGCATGTGCTATGGTTGTCTGCCTTCTTTGTTTACTTATAATGGCTGGTCCTATTCTTCTGATCTCCAGGCAAGCTTTATTTATTAAAGCACAAATAAAATATCACCACATTTTAGCACAAATAAAATATCACCATAAACCTAGATGTCCCTCAACCAAGGATTAGATGAAGAAAATGTGGTACATTTGCACAATGAAATATTACTGAGCTGTTAAAACAAGAACACCAGTAAATTTGAAGAAAATGGATAGAACAAAAAAAAAAAGTCATCCTTAGTGAAATAATCCAGACCAAGGAAGACAAACATGGTGTGTACTCACCCATAAGTAAATATTATCTGTAAAGAGTAACCATGTCACAATCCACAGACCCAGGGATACTAGGCAACAAGGAGGGTTCATGGAGGGCTGTCTAGATATCCCTGGGAAGGAGAAATAGAAGAGATTTTGTGAGTGGATTGAGAGCCAGTGAGAATGGGAACACCAGTGATCAGGTTGGGTGGGGAGTTGGAGCGGGAGAGTACAGAAAGAACCTACTGGAAAGGATCGGGGCATTTTGGGGTCAGGTAAAAACCTGGTGCCAGGGAATCTCCCACTAATCTACAAAGACGACCTGAGCTAAGATTTCTAGCAATAGCAGATACATGGCCTGAACTGGCCATCTCCTGTGACCAGATTGGTACCTAGCACAATTGTCATCAGAGAGGCTTCATCTAGCAACTGACAGAAACAGATGTATACTCACAGCCAAAGATTAGGAAGAGTTCAGGGAATTCTACAAAAGGGGGGAAAGGACTGTAGGAGCCAGAGGGGTCAGGGACAGCACAAGAAAACTCACAGAATCAACTAACCTGGGCTCACAGAGGTTTCAGAGACGGAACCAACAATCAGGGAGTGTGGTGATATTTTATTCATGCTCTAATAAATAAAACTTGCATGGAGATCAGAGGAAAAGCCAGCCACTATATTAAACATAGAGATCAGGCAGTGGTAGCACATGCCTTTAATCCTATTTCTCAGGAGGCAGAGATTCATCTGGATCTCTGTGAGTTCAAGGTCACACTGGGAACAGAGCTAGGCGTGGTGGCATATGCCTTTAATTCCAAGCACTAGTTAACCATAGGGGTCTGGGGGCCTGGAAAGGAGGGGGACATTTGGGGGTCAGGTCTACGAAGTGATAGTGCTGGGTGGAAAGAGGAAGTAAAGTAGCTGGGCAGAGAGAAGTAAGAAGGCAGGGCACAGAAAGGATATAGGTATGGGTATACTGGAAGTAGCTTTCTCTTGGCTGAGATTTCCTAGTGGTAAGAACATGGCTGTCTTCTTTCTGCTTCTCTGATCTTCCAGTTATTCACTCCAATATCTGGCTCCAGGTCTTTTATTAATAAGACCATTTAGCAATTCATCTTACAAGAGAGCCTTCATGGGACTGACCTAGGCCGTCTGTATATATGTTATAGTAGTGTAGCTTGGTCCTCTTGTAGGACTCCTAAAAGTGAAAAAAGGGCCTGTCTCTGATTTTTTTTTTTATTGTTTTTCAAGATAGGGGTTCTCTGTGTAGCTTTAGAGCCTATCCTGGAACTCACTATGTAGACCAGGCTGACCTCGAACTCACAAAGATCCACCTGGCTCTGCCTCTCGAGTGCTGGGATTAATGGTGTGTGCCACCACACCCAGCCTGTCTCTGATTTTTTTTTACTGGCTTTTTGGACCCTACTCCTCATACTGGGTCACCTTGCCCAGTCTTAATACATGGGGAAGTGCTTAATCTTACTGCAATGTGATATGTCATGTTTTGTTGATACTCATGGAAGCTCACCCTTTCCTGAACAAATCAGAGGGGGCGTGGATTGAGGGTTGAGAACAGAGGGGAGTTGGGGGAGGGACTGCGAGGAGAGGAGGGAGGGGAAACTGAAGCTGGGATATAAAATAAGTAAATAAATAAAATCTAGTCGCAGAAATTCTTATTAGAAAGTTTCTGATTCTTTAAACATAATGGAGATGATCTATTTCGGGATTTTTGGTTTTTGTTTTGTGTTGTTTTTAATGTGTATGTGTGTTTGGCTGTGTGTATTCCGGTGTCCCATTTGAGTGTCTGATGCCCATAAGAGGCAGAAGAAGGTGCAGAATCCCCGGGAACTGGAGTACAGCTGGTTGTGAGCCACCCTGTGTGTTGTGGGAACTGAACTTGGGTCTTTGGAAGAGCAGCACATTTGTAACCTCTGAGACATCTCCACACACTATTGATGTTTTCTTTCTTAATGTCTACACTTGAGCTTATGGACTGTAATTTGATTAACTGGTTACAAACTGTATAACTACATTTACTCTTCAGTATTAAGAGGCTAGTTAGCATTTTGATAATGTGCAAGTAATGCCTGATATAATTTTCAGCAAATACATTTTTCATAAATTTTATTGAGTGGTGGGAAAATGTATGTCTCATGCTTTACACAACATGTGTGTGGAGGTCAGTTAAGAAGCAAGCCACACTCAAGCTACTGACCTGCAGAAATTATAAGGTTATAAATACCTACTCTTTTTAATTAAAAAAAATTAAATGTATTCCTTTGGGTGTGTGTGTGTGTTTGTGTGTGTGTGTGTGTGTGTGTGTGTGTGTGTGTGTGTGTGTATGTGTGTTGAAGGAATAGAAACATGTGTACCATGGCACCTGTGTAGAAGTCAAAATACAACTTTTGGGAGTCCTTAGGATCAAACTCAGGTCCCTAGATGTGATGGCAAAGGCCTTTAAGGCCAGTTATATCTTATTAGCCCACAAATACCTACTCTTAAGCACCTCAAATTTTTGAATATATCTCGCATTATATGAAAAATAATACATATATACCAGTATATATAATTCTAGGCTAAAATTGAAAAGATAACACTGTGCAGTATATATTCTTCATAATAAGTTTCCATGAGGCAGTTTTTTTAAAAAAAGTTAGTAAATTCTTTTTTATCATATTACTCTCAAATAAGAAAAAAAAATCATGAGAAATAAGCCTGGGGAGATGGAATGAATGTCTTCAGACTCAAGAGATGAATAACCTGGGGAGAGATTTTGTTAGCTAATTGACACATTATTTATCATTACAATAGGAGATAATTAAGAAGAAAGTGTAATTTCTTAATTCCTCTAAGTGAGGGCAATTATGAAAGCCATTATCTTGCTAGGACTTTTACCAGGAGTTCCCTGCTCCTATACTCATTGTGATGATGTAACAAATGACACATGGCAAAGGTATATTCTCTTTCTACCACTGTGTGAATGGGAGTTGCCAACAACAGAGGAGTGAGTGCCCAATGAAGTAGGCGGTTACATCTCCAACGTGTCTGTAAAATGCCATGCAGGAAGAAATGTCCCTTACCATGGTTTTCAAGATTGAATGAGAATTCAGTAGCATGTGTTTATGAATATTAAAACTTCACATAATTAAAAAATTATTTTCAGCCGGGTGGTGGTGGCGCACGCCTTTAATCCCAGCACTCGGGAGGCAGAGCCAGGTGGATCTCTGTGAGTTCGAGGCCAGCCTGGGCTACCAAGTGAGTCCCAGGAAAGGCGCAAAGCTACACAGAGAAACCCTGTCTCGAAAAACCAAAAAAAAAAATTATTTTCAAAACACTAATTAAATTCATCTATTTGTGGTGTCTCATCCATTTTATATCTGTCTTGCAGGACAGTGAATACCAAAGAAAGTGACTTAAGGTAAGTAGACATCAGGGGAGATGTCACCCAGAAAAATATAATGAGCTAACATGTCCCTCATGTTATCTCTAGCAGATCATGGGTACTAGTCTGAAGAAGGCTTTGTGCCAAGGTAGCACAGTGACAGACCTGCAGGTTTGATACTTGTCTCTGTTATAGAGTAGAACTTGCTAGTTTAGGATGGAAGTATCAAATAAAACCCAAATAGGAAAAGTCATTAGCACTTTTAAAGAAGTTATTTAATTTTGCAACAACCTATTTGATATTTCTTCATGTACTATTATAGGATATTCTGGTTAATCCTCAATGGTACAAAGTAAGCATATATAGACTCAAGAGCACACTCCAACTCTTCTTCACTCTATGATTTTATTGTGGCAGGTGTTTTGGTGAGAGTGACCTCAAAGCTAAAACAAAAATCAACTAACTTGTTATCCATTGCTAATATGGAAGGGAGGTGTTTATAAATGATGTCTGTGCTGTTGTCAAGGGTCCTGTCTGGAATCGTGGTTCTACTACAGCCAGGGACAGTGTTGATGAGGTTCATGGCTTGTGTTATCTGCACTGAAGGCCGTGCAGATATCTGTCCTCTGTACTGCCACTGAGGCCATGTTGATGTCCATGAGCCATGCTGCCACCAAGGGTTATGATACTGTCCCTGGCCCATGGTGTGGCAGAGGCCTGGATTGATGTCCATGGTCTGTACTGCTACTAGACACCATTCTATGCTGAGGTGCATGGCATGTACTGATGCTGCAGATCATGTAGATGTCCATAATTTGTGCTGTGGTCAAAAACCATGTGACTGCAGACTCACAGTTGAGAAAGAGGGACATAGAAGGCTTCACTGACAACCCTTACCCTCCCCCCCATTACCACCAAAGTACAGCCTAAGCAGGAAACCATTAAAGAAAACTCTTAAAAATTGTGTGAGGATTTTAAAGTATAGCTCTACATACTGAGGGCTTCTGGGGAAAGTGTAGGCAGGGAAGGGTGCAGTTTTCTTATTTTAGGGGCTGGCTACTGGGAGTTTGTCCATACTCCAGTGAGTATATGGACAACACAAACTAGACTTCTGGGTTTTCTTCTTCTTTTTTTTTGGGGAGGGGGGCAGTCACAAGAGTTGGAGGTGAAACTGGCAGGTCTAGTAAATGAGTGTGATTGGGGTGTATGATATGAAATTCCCAAATAATCAACAAAAATATTGTATTAGAAAAAATGAGTAGAAGGAGAAAAAATACTTATGTGTGTATGGAATTTGTGGTGGAGTTATTTGTAAATAAATTCACCCTAAAAGTGCTATCAAGTACTGATAGTGGTCTCCTTCCAGATTATGTTTCCATTATCTCTGGAAACATATTTTGATACTCCTTAATTATTATTATCATAGTGTTATATTTGAACACACCAGAGTGTATTAAAGGTATGAAATTTTAAATTTGATGAAAATGCTGATTTGGTTTGAAACATTTGTGATATAACTTCTCTGTCCTATGGGACAATTTGATGTTATCTCTAAGCAGATTACACATCAGCTTGACTGTTGGTGACATATAAAGTAAGCTTATATTTGCTGATTATTACTGTCAGGTGCTATTTTAAGACCTTGATATGTATTTCAAAGCATCATCCTAGAAAACAGGTTTATATTTCAGCCATTGGATCCTATTCAGACACACATTTCATATAGGAAAATAAACATCTGGAAATGTTTCTCCTGTTGAAGAGTCAGAGAAATTACTTAGTTTGGTATCATGCAAGTAGACAAGGTTTTAAGTATTAGATGTCTAGATGATTTTTGATTTAATATGAAATGGTAGAATAATAGTAATTAAACATGACATTTTATTTAGAAAATATGAAAGAGTCTACTAACCATGTCTAACTAAGTATAAACTGAGTTATTTTAGAGCAAATATTGAGAGGTGTATATGTCATTAGCACAGCAGGTACTTTCTCAAACATATTCCATATATCTTAAGGGCACCAGCATTTATGTTTGTATTAAAAGGTGTCACACTGCACAAGTACAAATTGAACAGCTTCAGCTCCTTCAGTTTCTTACCTTTTTGCACTTCCATATTTATTTATTTAGAATCAATTATTAGAATTGATTTGTTAGAATCAATTATCTTACTCTAAAATATATTTTAATAATGCATAAATCCAGAAAGCATGTTTAGAGAATTATCACTTGAGACATTGGACATGCTAACAGAACATTGGATGGCAACAGCATTTGTACTTAGCTCATTTTTAATCTTATTTATTTCTTTGTAGAGTGTCTGACTAGTTTAAATGAGTTTTAATATTATAAAATTATTTTAATATTATCCTTTGTGATTTTATTATGAATGTCTTCAGTTTATAATCTTATTTTTATCATTTGTTTATTGTAGCTGGAGTTTTCTCTGGTCCTGTCCAGCCCCATGGACCCCACAACTGCTTATAAAATAATCATTCAGAAACTTGTATTATTTAAACTGCTCAGCCATTAGCTCAGGCCTACCATTGTCTAGCTCTAACACTTATACTCAACCCATTTCTGTTAATCTATATGTCACCACGTTTTCCGTGGCTTTACCTGTTGCCTTTACATGATGCTCCCTGGACAGCAGGCTGGCGTCTCCTCCAGACTTCTACCTCCCAGCCTCTCCTCTCTGTTTGTCCCACCTATCCTATACTTCCTGGCTGGCTACTGGTTGATCAGTGTTTTATTTATCAATCAATCATAGCAACATGTATTCACAACATACAGGACATCCCACAGCAGTTAATGGAATATTAAAGTATATTTAAAGCTTACACATTAATATTTTATTAAGCATACTTCAGAAGTTAATAATTGTAATGGGTTTTTGAAAATATAGCTATTTCACCTCTACTTTTCTCTTGTTTTTCATTTTATTTACTCCTGTTTTACTGAATTCAATATAAGTAAAATTGGGGGAGGAGTGACTGGAATTGGGGGACATTTCTGGGATGACCTGAAAACCTAGTGCAATGGAAACTCCCTGGAATCTACTTCTAGTGATGAAGGATACAGAGCCCTGAACCTGTACCCAGGCAAGACTTCCTGTGGTGAGACTGAAGTGTTAACCCAGCCACAAAACCGGCCACCCACAATATGTCCTGTCTGCAAGATGTACTGAGGCAGTGGTGCCACAGAACTTGTGGAAATGGACAACCAATGACTGATCCAACTTGAGTTCCATACCTTGAGAGGGATCCCATGCTTGGCACTTTTCATATGGCCAGGAACCAGAAGCTGGATAGCCTAGAGACCAGCCAAACATGACTTGCAAAACAAAACAAAAACAAAAATCCAATGAAATGATTCTTAATAACGTTCTGCCGTACTCATAGACCTGAGCCTAGCCCTGTTATCATCAGAAAGACATCATCCAGCAACTTGTGGGAGCAGATGCAGAGACCCACAGCTAAACATTAGGTGGAGCTCTGGGAATCCCACAGGAAAGGGAGAGAAAGGATTTTAGGAGACAGAAAGCTCCAGGACACCACAAAAACAGGAGCCACAGAATCAATTAACAGGGCTCATAGGGGCTCACAGAGATTAGACCAAAAATCAGGGATCTTAAATGGGTATAACCTAGGTCCCCTACATATATGTTATGGTTGTATAGCTTGGTGTTCTTGTGGGACTCCTAACAGTGAGAGTCGGGGGTACCTCTGACTCTTTTGTATACTCTTAGACCCTTTTCTTCCTATTGTGTTGACTCATCATGAAGGTTTGTGCCTAATCTTACTGTAACTTGTTATGCCATGTTTGATTGAAATTCCTGGGAAGCCTGCTCTTTTCTGAAGGGAAACAGAGTATTAGTGGATCTGGTGGAGAGGGGAGGTGGGGAAGAGGAGAGGAGGGAGGTGATCAGGATAAAATATATCAGATAAGAATAAATAAGTAAATAAATAAAAATAAAATGTAATCAAAACACGAAAAGAATTGAAAAAATAAAAAAAAGAAATTATAAGTGTGGTGATATTGTGTCCCCCAATATATTGTGCACCCTAATAAACTTATCTGGGGTCAGAGATCAGAACATCCATTAGATAGACATAGAAGCCAGGCATGGTGACACACACCTTTAATTCCAGGGCTTAAGATCTCATGTCTTGCTTGGAAAAGACACACACCTTTAATCCCAGGAAGTGATGGCAGGAAGCAGAAAGGTATTTAAGGTGTGAGGACCAGGAACTAGAGGGTTTTTTTTTTTTTAAGCTTTTAGGCTTTTAGCAGCAGTTCAGCTGAGATCCATTTGAATGAGGACTCAGAGGCTCCCAGTTTGAGAAAACAAAAATCACCTGAGGAATTGGCGAGGTGAGGTTAGCTGTGGCTTGTTCTGCTTCTCTGACTTTTCAGAATTCACCACAATACCTGGCTCCTGAGTTTTTATTAATAAGACCTTTTAAGATTCATGTTACAATTAAGATTGAACATTTTTATATCCTTCCTAGTCTTTGGTAAAAAGCATTCTGTATTTCACCATTTAGTGAGCGGAACAGTGACAGATTTTTGGTAGTTAGACATAAAATTCTAAGATGCCCTACACTCCTAGCCCACATGTGAATGTGCCTTCTTCTACATATTTTATCAAGTGCTCACCTGTTTTAGTCTTAGTTTTGTGATTTAATTTTAGCTTAATCATTAGTTTCTTTTAATTTAAAGATATTGTTGATTTATTGAAATGATTATATTTTTTAAATTTTTCTCCCAATATAGTACAATAAAAATTATGTGTTATTGCATTATTGAGATAAACTTTGATTTCTTAGGATGCCTCTGTTATTTTTATTTTATGCAGCTAGATTTATTGTTTCCATTATAATGTTTGGGAAACTGAAGTCAGTAATTGTGAATGAGACTGACCTCTCTGGTTTTCCTTTTTTTTTTTTTTTCCTAATATTCTTGTCAGATTTGGAACCGATTATTTGCTGGTTAAGTGAAATTCACTGAGAAAGAGATGTAGATAGCTGCTATTATGTACCAATGAATAATATTTGGATTATATATGAAAATAGAACTTTGACTCACAACTGGCAACAACCTGACCAAGAATTCAACTCCTCATCTGCTACCAATAACATAGAAAGCCTGAAAAAAGACAGAATTGCAGGAAAGCAAATTGTGTTCTCTAGTGACAGTCTAGGAAGCTAAGCAACACCCTGTGTAGTACTCATCCTTATGATCACGACTTAATTAAAAAACAGAGTTCCCCAATGCTGGTCCCTATTTTAACTTTGGATGAAGCACCATCAGCCAAAAACAGACAATGATCTCAGCTTACCTCTTAATGGTAAACCACCAGTGACTATTCAATGCCAATGATCCCTAATCACATCACCTATGATGCAGACTCTTTCTAAAACCAAGGTTTCCATACATGTCTGTTACCATTGTATTTCTCTCAAAATATACCTGAGCATGGCTAAATCTCTTGATCCAGAATAATGACTTGTTCTATTAATGTTAAGAAATCTCTCTCTCTCCATATAGACACACATATACATATATACATATATACATACATATATGTATGTCTCTCCTTTCTCTCTCTCTCTGTGTCTCTGTTCTTTGTCTCTGTTGTGTGTGTGTGTATGTGTGTGTGTCCATGTGATATTTCTAGATTTCTAGCTATAATTTAAATTGGACAAATATATTTTGAAAAAGTAAAAATATACATCATGCCTTTTAGAATTCTTGTCTGATAATCTGGCTAATCAGATTCAGGATTTTGGGTTGAATTCTTATCTGGGACATCAGTTTCTTCTGACATGTTTTCTGTTTGTACAAATATGCTATATATTATTTCTAGATTTATTTAGTCTTGATCATTATCATTTACGTCATAATCAGGGATTGAAATACGACTCAGCTTTAATAACAGAATAAGCTAAATAGGAGAAGGGAAATAGTCAAAAGATAACAGAGTCAGTACAATACTAAAGCGTCTCAATATTCTTACTTTACTAGGATTTGAAATACTTATATTTCATACACATATAAATATAACCAGTGATAACATTTTAAATCCCTAGTCATTAGCAATACTTTCTCTTTCATGAATCACTCTAAATCATTTGTAACATGTGGAAAGACTTTATGTTTATGTTAAAGAAAATTTTTAGGACTAAATTGGAAAGCTTGCAAATAGAAATTCTCAGATTTTTCTATCCCCTTCTATTAGATTTTTGATTGATTGGGTCTCTTTTTTCTAGATACTAAAATTAATGATTCTGAAAATTCAGTCTTCCATATCTCTAAATCATTTTTGAATAATTTTCCAAAATAAGTTTACATTAGTGACTGTTGGTATCAGCCTGACTGGATTAAGAAATGCCTAGAGGCATCAGGATGAGTGTGACCATGTGACATGAGAGGTGTGTTCAGAGGAACTCAGAGAAAAAAGTGAATGGACAGGAGATACCTAACATCATTGAGGGTAAAAAAATCATACAATTAGCTAGATAATATGGAACAAAAGAAGATAAAGTATCCCCCTGTGATGGTTTGAATAAGCATGGCCCCCTCCTCAGATTTGAATGGTTAGTCAACAGAGAGTGACACTATTAGGAGATTTGCTGTGGTAATGTCTCTTCACAGCAATAGAAACCATAGCCAAAACACCCCTCTGTCTCTGTCTCTGCCTCTGCCTCTGTCTGTCTGTCTTTTTTTTCTCTCTCTCTCTTTCTCTCTCTCACACACACAAATGGCTGATATTTTATTTTTAATAATGGTAACTTATATTTTTAGTTGTGAATTATGTCTTTTATCATATTTTTACTTCTTATGGTTTATTTTATAGATATTTTAAAAAATTAAATTTATTTTACATACTAACCACAGTTTCCCCTCCCTCCTTTCCTCCTGTTCCCTCCATCTACCTCCTTTCTACCCACACACCCCATCTTCAGAAAAGGTACAGCCTCCAATAGAGGAGTCAACAAATCATGACATATGAAGTTGAGGCAGGACCAAGCTCCTCTCCCCAGCATCAAGCCTGAGTGCTGAGGGAGGCATTCCACCTTAGGGAATAGGTTCCAAAAACCCAGCTCATGCACTATGGACAGATCCTGGTCCCACTGCTTGGAGCCCCACAAACACACAAGGTACATAACTGTCATCTACATGCAGAGGGCCTAGGTTAGTCCCATGCAGGCTCTCTAGCTGTTGGTCTTGAGTATATGAGCTCCCACAAGCTCAGGTCAGATATCTCTGTGGGTTACTCCATCATGGCCTGTGGTGATACTGTGTTCCCCAAAATATTGTGCACCCTAATAAACTTATCTGGGGTCAGAGAACAGAACAGCCATAATATTAAACAAAGAGGTTTGGCAGTGGTAGCACATGCCTTTAATCCTAGCATTCCAGAGGCAGCCTTTAATCCTAGCATTCCAGGGGCAGAGATCCATCTGGATCTCTGTGAGTTCAAAGCCACACTTGAAACAGTCCGGCATGGTGACTCACACCTTTAATCCCAGGAAGTGATGGCAGGAAGCAGAAAGGTATTTAAAATGTGAGGACCAGGAACTAGAGCTGGTTAAGCTTTTAGGCTTTTGAACAGCACAGTTCATCTGAGAGGCATCCAGTCTGAGGAGATAGGATCATCTGAGGAATTGGCAAGGTGAGGTAGCTGTGGCTTGTTCTGCTTCTCTGGTCTTTCAGCATTCAAGCCAACTAACTGGCCTTGGGTTTGTTTTTATTAATAAGACCTATTAAGATTTGTGCTACAATGGTCTGAACCCCATGGCTCATAATATCCTGTAGCACAAATTCTAATTGATCTTAATAAAAGCCTGGAGTCAGATATTGGGGTAAGTGCTCAAAGATCAGAGAAGTAAAGGAGCCAGATACAAGAGAGACTTCTTACTTCTGTCAAATCCTGAGACCAAAAAGTCTGAGCTTCTATCTCCTCCGTGCCTCATCATTTCCTCTCTCTGCCCAGCCATATCACTTCCTATTACCTCCTCCCAAGTGCTGGAATTAAAGATGTGTGCCACCACAGCCTGGTCTCCATGGTTAACTAGTGGCTGGCTCTTCCCTCTGGTCTCCAAGCAAGGTTTCTTTGTTAGAAAAGAAACAAAATATTTCCCCTTTTTGTCTAAAATACCAAAAGAAGGTTATAACTAATGTAAGAAAAACTATATACAATAAGCACAACAGTTATATATAATATATGCAGAAAATGAATACATCAAAAATTTCAAGTCCATTAACAACTGAAAAATTCAGAGAACATACTCCATATCTATCCTATCTTGGTGAGTCCAAAAGGATGTACCTAATTCATTTTCTATTCTAATGTGCATTACTAAAATTATCTTTTAATGTCTCTCAAACTTATATACTTTACATCTCTTGATTATTTTTTTCTGAATCTGATAACAAGGAAAGCTATAATTATAAAGTATTCAACTCCATCAAAGATCAGAGAAGGAAATAATATTATCTGAGTAATTAGGAAGTACAAGCAAGTGACTTTCAAAAAATGAGAAAAATGACAGACACAGCTGGCTGCCTGGACAGTCACACAAGTTTCTTCAGTAACTTTGAGGTATCCATCTTTAGCCTACAGGCCTAGAATATCTGACAGACTTATCTATGAGGCAGGGTTTTCTGAAGGGCTATCCTACCTTATCTTGCAAAGTTTGGCAGTCCTTTCTTTTGTGTCCTGCTTGTCTATTTTGACAGCATACTGTAAGCAGTCAAGGCAAGGGAATTTTCTTGCCCAGTGGCTTACTTTTGCCACAGAGAAAGTAAACTCCATATGGAGTTTCTTCAGTGCCCATCATCTTCCCTAATGTAGATTGGTGCTGCTAGAAGCAGACATGTCTCATTGTCATAAAAAAAAAGGAACATACATTATTGAAACATTTTAAATGACATATTCTTTAGATCTCTGAAGCATTTGAAGACCACCTGTCTACCTAAAACATATCTGTTTAACCTTGAAAACATACCTAACATGACAACAAATTTAATTGTAATAGGTGACTACTAACCTACATTTCTTTACTATCCTAAATAGTTTGTATTAATAAATTTCAAAGACTGGCAATTTGCATTACATTATCAAATGAGATGTATAGGTACAATACGTTAAACAAGATTAGGAATGTATATACAGTATGTTCTAACAAAACTAATCTCAACTTTGTATCAATATACCAAGACTCATACCAATGTAAAAAATTTAAAATCATTAGTTGCTTTTTTTGGTTTAAAAGTAGATTCAATAATCTACCCTTATCCAATAATATCTGTATTCCCCTTTTTTCTTTTCAGAGTAGATTCAATAATCTAACCTTTATCTTATCATTTCTACATCCCTATTTTTTTTTCAGAACAAGAACCCTGAATCTAATCTCCTTTGTTTAGCTTTAAAAAAAAAGCAAAACAAAACATTACCAATAACAACTTCTACTCAACACCCTAAACAATGATAAATATCCATAACCCATTAAATGGCCAAAAATAACCTACCCCACCTCTTGGGAATGTTGGCATTGTGTTCTTAAGTTTACTTCCTGCTGTCTGGGGATGATGACATCTTTGGGAGATCCTGAAAAGAAAAATTTGGATTGTCAATTCCTAGAAGAAGTAGCTGTATCACTTATTGTCCAGTCTTTGCATATTGGAAAAGATCAGGGCTTGTCTCAAGTCCTGGATAGAGTAGTCTATGAAGCTGGATCATCTCAGCTAGTCACCTCAAAATTGCCCTAAGCAGTTTGTAGCCCAAAGCTGATCTTTGAGTGGTATTCATCTGCTTAGTGGCACCATCATAGTCCACATGGATTCATCATTGTGGGCTCCCATAATCCTTTTGGAGACTTCAAAAGTCATCGTTAGGCATGGTCATATTTCATTGGAGAAAACTTGAACATTTTAAATGTCATATGCAGCACATCTCGCAGAGGTCAAAAGATCAAAATTTGTTACGTACATCCAGAGTACAAAATCTTAATTCCTAGTTACCTGATAGACCCAAACCTGAAATCATATACAGGAAGATAGATGAAGCCTTTATTGTAGAATTATTTAGTATTCTGTATGACCATTAAAATCATGACAAAAATTTTAACATATATATATCTTATACATATTGAGATAACATTTATAACTTAAAAAAAAGTATTAAAGAGGTTAAAATAAAACCAAAGCATTATGAGATTAGTAACCATAGAATACTCCCTAAATTTGGTTTTTCTTCTGTCCCACATCAGGTGGTGTAGCTAAAGTTTTTCTAGTCCTGCCTGGCCCATAGTAAGGATGAATCTCTCTCACCTGCCAGTTCCACAGCTACTCAGACCCAAACAAACACACAGAGACTTATATTACTTATAAACTGTATGGTCATAGCAGGCTTCTTGTTATCTAGTTCTTATATCTTAAATTAACCCATTTTTATAAATCTATACGATGCCATGTGGCTTGTGGCTACCAGTACCTTACATCATGTTTCTCATGGTGGTGGCTGGCAGTGGCTCCCTCTGCCTCAGCCTTCCACTTCCTAGAATTCTCCTCTATCCTTGTCCTGCCTGTACTTCCTGCCTGGCTACTGGCCAATCAGCACTTTATCAATCAATCATCCACAGCAAGATGGCTCATCTGACATAATAAAGAGATTTTGGATTTTCCTTTAACAAGCCTGCTTAGGTTTAGAAAAGGAGAGAGCCACATATATCATTTCCAATGGCTGACATACAAAACATTAGCACAAGGTGGGGCTATTTAACATTCCCTGAGGGAGAATCTTCCATTGATGCCTCTTAACATCCTGAGATTTATTATAAGTAGGCATTGTGAAGGCAAATTTTTCTCTCTCTTTTACTTACAAAGGTGTAGTGAAGAAACAGTCTTTTAGTTTGAAAACCATAAAAGGCCATTCTTTAGGTAATAGAGAAGGCAAAGGAATACTAGACTTTAGAGATGCCTATTGGCTGAATCACCTTATAAATGGCTCTTAGATCAGTTACCATTCTCCATTTTCCAGATTTCTTTTTCATATCAAATACAGGAGAATTCCAAGGGCTGGTTGATTCTTCAATATGCAGAGCATTTAGCTACTCCTGTACCAGCTGTTCAAAGGCCTCCAATTTCTCTGATGTTAAAGGCCATTGATGAACCCATACATGTTTGTCCATCAACCATTTTAAAGGCAGGCTGTTGATGGCTTTGAAAGATCAGCAGTTGTTATGTCCTGTTCCTGTACAACCTGAATGGTTGGTGACTAGTCTTTAAAATACCTTCTAATATTTTTCCCAGAAACATACATTAATTTATGGTTTGTTTCAAAGAAAGTAGGAATGTTAATCTGGGTTAACTGTTGCTGTAACAAGTCATGTCCCCATAAATTCATTGCTATATTAGCCACATATGGTTTTAATTTTCCTCTCTGTCCTTCTGGCCCTATACATTTAACTCATCTTACATGCTGTTTTACCTGAGATAACATTCCAATCCTAAAAGATGAACATTACCTCATGAAGAGACCAATTTGGATGCCAAGATTCTGGTGCAATTATTGTTACATCCACACCTGTATCTATAAGACCTTCAGTGATAGTGTCATGTATTCATATTTTTAATTTTGGTCTTTGTTTATTTATAGAAGCTTGCCAAAATGAAGCTTTATGGTTTCTCCTGGATTTTTTGTTCTCTCTTCTATAGCTGTTCTATCATCCAGAGTAGTATGATTTCTTACAATAGATATTAGGTTCTTTAATTGCTCTGGGAAGGAGTTTCCTCCATGATGACAGGAAAGGACTGAATTGAATTTGACATGGGGCCCTGTGAGAGGCCACCCAAACCATTTCCATATGATAAAGGGTTACTTTGACTTTTCCTTGTTGATCTCTACTTATTAGTTCAATGTCTGCCTTTGTCACACCTTCTGCATACTCCAGAAGGGAGAGGTGTTCTGTTGAGATTATTCTCAAAAAAAAACATTGTTTCTAGGAAAGCCCTGTTTACAATCCCTTTTGAGGTGACCTTGTTGGCCACAATTGAAACACCTGCGATTTCAATTTTTCTTCAAACCTCTGAAAATTCTCCTATCCAAGCATCATCATGGCTATGAGATTCAGTATTGACTATATCTAGGATCCATTCCTCTAAGGACGTAGATCTTTGTTTTAATAGCCTAATTATTCTTTTGCATTGTGCATTATCATTTTCAAAAGCCAGAGATACAATTTTTATTAGTCTAGCTTCTAAATTTGGTATCATTCTTTGTACTGCTGAAGTCAATCTTTGTAAGAAATCAAGTGAAGTTTTCTTTTGGGCTTTGTATAACTTTAGTAAATGACTCAGTTTTCTTTCCTACCTCTTCAATTCTATCCCAAGCATTCAAAAGTGCTGTGTAGCATAAAGCCAGGGTGTGGTCATCATATAGAGATTGCCTTTCTACATTAGCATAATATGACTCTCCAAGAACTTGGTCTTGGGAGATTGTCATACCCCTAGCCATACCCCTAGTTGTTCAATGGTCTTAGCCTCATATTTCCATCAGATCCTCTACTGTAATTGAGGACTGGGCTCCAAGATTGAACATAATCACTCTGAACCTGGTAAAATTTTGTTTTAAACTGAAGTTGAATGTTAAAAATGTTAACTTGCCTTTTTTTTAAAAAAAAAAAAAAACTAGCTTTGTATTTGAATCACATCCCTTTATGTTTACCAAATGAAAACAAATTTCTCAGCTACAGAGAGCCTAGTTCAGAGTCCAGAATAAACGTTTATACATAGTATTTTCTCTAGTCAGAAATTAACTGTGAAATGACTGAAAATATGAGACATAGGCATTCTGTAAAATTTAGTAAAAGGCTATTTTCTCTTATGCTTACAATTTTATCATATGTTATACTTGCAAAATGAACATTTGGAAAACACCCATACACTAATCAATACTAAATATTTGCATGTGTAAAAAATATAATGATGCCTTCAAATATTATATTGTATATTTACATTGTAATAATATAATATAATATACATGGTATAGGATATATTATATAATATAATTTGTATTATATAATCAATAGATTTCCCTCACTGTAAATTCTAAATGATATTAGAGTTCTAAATCAATTTTTAAATTTTCATTGTATTTTCCTATCTACGAACAGGAATTTTAAAGCTAAAATACCCATTGCATTCATTTTGCTAAAAATGTGTGAATTAAGATCAGAAAAATAGACATTATGGATTTTTCTCTCATCTATGTGTTTGGTTTGCATAAATGCATAAAATCAAGTATGTATGGATGACATTCAAGTAGATTTAAAACTGTCTGAGTAGCGAGGGTATTAATGAGAAGGAGAAAGCTGTGTGATAGAAGTGAAAATAGTCTGGCCGGGTGGTGGTGGCGCACGCCTTTAATCCCAGCACTCGGGAGGCAGAGCCAGGCGGATCTCTGTGAGTTCGAGGCCAGCCTGGGCTACCAAGTGAGTTCCAGGAATGGCGCAAAGCTACACGGAGAAACCCTGTCTTAAAAAAAAAAACAAAACAAAACAAAAAAAAAGAAAATAGTCTGTTTATCTATGCTTGCATGAAAATGGCCTTCTATATTCCTATAGGAAAAAAAGGAGAATAGTGAGATTAAAAAATAATAAAACTGTAGCATCAACATCAACAACAATAAAAAACATGCAGCAAACCTCAAGATGGGAAATGATTCTAAGCTTCACTTGGAAAGGTAAAATTATCATAATATAGCAAATATTTACCATAGGCTAGTAACTATTTTTCCATTATCAGCTTACGTTTTAAATAACAAAATAATATAGGGCAGGATGTTTTAGCAGGCGAGGACACTTTTCTGCAAAGATTATGATCTGACTGTGATCTCCAGAAATACATAGTAGAAGAAGAAAATGCACTTCCACAAGTTATCCTCTAACTTTCATGTTTTCTCAGTGGCACTTAAAAGCATGAACTCACAGACAAAAAAAAAATTAATATTTAAAAAAAACCGCTAACATCCTGCATGAGAAACAATAGTTCTGCTATATATTGAAGTCTTTGTGGACGACAAGGAGCTTTTGTATAATTTTACTCTATTACTATTCCAAGTTTATCTGAACTTGAACAAGTTTTAGCTACCGTTATATTGTAGTATCAAAAATTAGTTTTAGAAGGCTGGAGAGGGTTTCTTAGGAGCAGATGCTGTTTAGTTGTGAATACTAGGTTGAGATTTAGGCACCCACACAACAAGCTGAGTGCCTGCTCACACCTCTGATTTCAGCTTGGGGAATCTAAATGCACATGCTCTCACGTAGCCACATAAGAAAGAGAGGTAGGCGGAGTTAGAAAAGATGAAGGAAGAAGAGAAAGAAAATATAGTTTGCAAGTTTGCAAGAGTAATTCTATATCTTCTCCTTACTGGCCCACATGCGTCTTTGCTGCATAGGTATCTCTTTATTTTTTAACTCTGAAAGAAATATTTATTTCTTTCAACCTTGTTTTACAGTTAAGGGAACCATCACTTCCAACAGTGTGGAGTGACAAGAGAGGATCACATGGAGATGTGTAAAATCACACATGTTCCAGCAAGGTGGATGCCAAGGAACAAAAGTAAGATGCACAGATTTTATCAGTGCCCGAGCACTGTGAAATGTCTCAGAATTAGAGAAATGTCTCTGAGAAAAGAGGACATAAGCTAAACTTACTGATGAAATCCCCAAAAAACTAGTTAACAACTGACAACACAGAGATTAGATTAAATTACAAACAATTTGAAAGTTATGATTTTTGAACTCCTATTTTTGAACTGGAGGTTTCTGTCTACTATAGGTGGACACACACACACACTATATATATATTGTATATATTGTGTATATATACATGTATACTTTATTTTTCTTTAAACTGGAGCTTTGTAACAAGTGTGATTCATGACTACTTATTCAATTAATTTGTCAGATTTTTTTTTATTTTCTCAGATTTGGATCTATTCATCTTTGGAAATGTTCCAACTTATTTTATGACATGAGTATAATATAATACATATAACCTTCCTTGAGTACTAGGTGTATTTTCTGTTTTTATGAATGTCAACTGGAGTGTCTGATACAGAGGAACTGATTCCTTTATTTGAAGAATAAATGGGATTTCTAGTCAAAAGAAGTAAGTAAAAATCTGAGTATTGCTTTCTACCATGTTATAAAGAAATATTTACTTTAATTACTTCTCATTGTCAAACAGTATCCTAATTATTCTTGCCATGATATCTAAGTTAATTTATGTGTGTGAATAGTTTCAATTAGCCTGAATAAATCAACCTTAATCTTTTTTTCTTTGTTTCTTTGTTGAGACAGGGTCCTCTATGTAATGATAGCTGCACTTCAACCCACTGCATAATCCCAGCTCACCTTGGACTTACAGAGATCCACCTGCCTCTGGCTTTCTGAGTTCTTGGACTAAATGCTTCCACCACCATGCTCAGATGTTCCTCCTTTTCTGATGGTTTCTTTCCTTATTCCTTTTAATTTTTGATTTTTAAAATTAAGATTACCAATAGTACACTAGATAAAAAAATCACCTACTAACCGAGTTACAAACCCACTAGACACTCCTCAGTGGATTGTGCTGGCCTCACACCTTCTACCATCCAAATCCTCAAGAGACAAACAAGTTCTAGAGAAACTGGCTAGGAACAAGTTAAACGGAACATTTATCAGCTCAAGAGTTTGCTATAGCTCTTGTAAAACGTATTTAAAAGAAATACATAAATGTGTATTCTTATGTTTACATTCAGTGATGTCCATGATGGGATAAGGATTAATTTGCTGAAACTGCCTTCACTGTTTATTCACATTTGTCTTATACTCATTTTGGGAATTTCACATAAGTAGTGTACTTACATCATTGACATCCCACGCTTTGCTTCCTCTAAATCCTCCATTCTTCCTCGTATGTTCCCTCAGCTTCGTAACCTTTCCTCTTTAATTACTATTTGTTTGTGTATGTGGGGGCCATGCGTAAATAGAACCTGCTGATTTTATTTAGTATTACTCAGATATATGTGTATTTTGGGATGACCACTAAGAAATGGACAGCGTACCAGGACATTTGTTCTTGGAGAACAATGTCTTAGGAGCTTTTATTTAGCTGTAGCTCTTTTGTGTAGGATTGGGGCCTTTCGGAATTATCTCTATCCAAATACATTTGTCAACTGGAGTGGTCATTGTGCAGTTCTCCTTTAGGCAACTGTATTGTTAGGATTTCACAGGTGCAGCCATGCTCTCATATGTAGCAGATGTCCTCCTCTTACGATTCTTGCAATCTTTCTATCTCAACATCAGTGATGTTTTTTTTCCCTCAGCCATAGGTATAGGAGCTGTGTTGTGCATGTATTGAATGGGCCTAGATAACACACAGTCACTGACTCTCTGGATTTCAACCGGTTATAAATTTATGTGATGGTCTTCAACTTCTTCAAGAAGATGCTTTGTTTGTTTTTGTTTTTCTTTTTTTTTTTTCCAAGACAGTGCTTTTCTGTGTAGCTTTGGTGCCTGTCTTGGATCTTGCTCTCTAGACCAGGCTGACCTCAAACTCACAGAGATCTGCCTGGCTTTGCTTCTCGAGTGCTGCGATTAAAGGTGTGTGCCACCACTGTCTAGCCTACTTTTTGTGGAGGCAGGCGGATCTCTGTGAGTTTGAGGCCAGCTTGGGATAGAGACTGAGTTCCAGGAAAGGCTCCAAAGGTACACAGAGAAACCCTGTCTCAACCCCCTCCCCCCAAAAAAAGAAGATTTTTCTTGATGAGAGGTGAGAGCTCTACTTATCTATGAATATAAGAATAGGTATTTAGAACATAAAGGGAATTACACTGATTTTAGAATGTCACAGTAGTAGGTTGTCCTCTAGAGTCCATGGCCTCACCAAACATAGGTACTTGGCGACGTTTATAGTATCCAGCACAAATTCCTTCCTTTGGAGCCAGTCTTAAGTCCAATTAGGTATTGTTACCCCCAAGATATAAGTAGCACTATTCTTTTATGTCTAAATAATCATTTTTTAAACATTATTTCAGGGATGGGCTTGAGACTTCCTTGTAAGAGGAAAAGAGGTATTTTCAAAGAACACAATATGTAACCTTGTTACTTCATTTTATTTTCTTGCAAAGATGTTTGAGGACCATTTACAATAATTCCAGGTAATAGCCCAGAGAAACAATAGAATAGTCTCAGGAGGAAACTGAAGTGTCCTTAGATCTCAGAAAATACAATGCCTTGAGTTTATAAGAAATAAATCTGCTATCATGTGGTAAATGATGAACAGTTCCTGAGGAAGGTAGGAAATAAAACAAAATCCTCATTCCTATTCAAATCAAAGCTTCAAATGCAGGTCACAACGTAATTTCCATAAGGCTGGTGACATTCTCCATGTTGTCCCTGATGTCATTGTACTCTCTTTTCACCTCCAGCTTTTATATAAACCATTGTGACTAGCTTTGAAATGCTAGGGGTTTATACTAGAAACTACCTTGTGAATGCTCATAATTTCTGGACAGAATTTGTTGATGATTTCAGAGAGAAGCAAGCTAAACCTGCAGGGTGGCCTGTGAAACAGGAAAAAGAACCTGCATGGTATATCTAAGAACTAAATCACTAACTACTAATATAATAAACAGGTGAAGTGCACTTTATTCTTTTTTACTTTATTTTCAATAAAAAACAGATATTAAACACAAACAATATCATGGTGAACTACTTTCTGAGGAAATATCCAGCACAGAACATTTTTTTCTTAATTAATTAATTATTTTTCCCAGCCCATTACATTTCTTCACCTCAAAGCTGTGAAGTCAACATGCTGGAAGTCAACTCAGGGGAAAGCTATTTTTTTCCCCTCTACTTTCTTTTCTCTCTTTTCTTTGACCTGATTGTCTTTTTGCCTTTATAACTATTTCTTGCTCTTTCTCAGCCTTAGGACAACAACCTTGCATGTATACAGAGATGAGGATTTTCAAATGCTTAAAGGCCAAGCCTTACATAGTAAATGTGAATAAAATTAAAAGATGTGGTTGTTTATTTGAGACAGGATTTCTTTTAGATCAGGGTGGACTCAAACTCAATTAATTTAGACATGGTCTTAAATTCCTGATTCTTCTGCCTCCATTTTCAAGCACTGGGAATGCAGGTATGCACTATCACACAGTTTATACAATAATAAGGTCAAATTTAGGGATTCTTCATGCTAGGCAACCATTCTACCCACAGAGCCATATACCAAACCTAAACTAATGCTTTTAAACAATAACAGAAATCAGCACTCCAATGTTGTGTCTAAACTAAATGAAAAGGGAAAATATGAATATAAAGAACATCAAGCATATGTTAAAAAAAGGAAGGAAGGGAGGAAAAGAAAATCTGGAAAAGATTTCACATTATCACTGCAATGTGAAAGATATAGAAAAACATGGTTCAGGAGAGGTGTCTGTGCAGTGCACTACACAGGGAAAATGACAATGAAGGGGGAGTTACAGAAGTGGAAGTGTCTAAGCTCTTAGAGGGAACTGTCTTAAGTTTCACTGAAGCCATGCAAGAGGATAGTACAGCTTTTTAAGAAAAGTTTTATGCCGGGCGATGGTAGTGCACACCTTTAATCCCAGCACTCAGGAGGCAGAGTCAGGAGTATCTCTGTGGGTCTGAGGCCAGCTTGGTCTACAGAATGAGATCCAGGATGGGCACCAAAACTACACAGAATCTCCTTTCATTTCCTCCCTGAACACCTTTTCCCAACTAGTGTCTCAGTGGTTATACTATTGAAGAAAATGGCACTCTTTCCCAGAGCAACCATTTACTGTCAGTAGCTCTCAAGAAAAAAGATGGGGTATGGTGGTTTAAATTAGAGGGACCCCCATAGGAAATGATATTTGAATGCTTGGTTCCAGTTGGTGGAACTGTTTTTAAAGGATGAGAAGGGTTGGCTTTCTTGGACAAGGTGTATTAGGAGGGGTGAGCTTTGATGTTTCAAAAACCTGTGCGAAGCTTAGTGTCTCTCTCTCTCTCTCTCTCTCTCCCTCCCTCCCTCCCTCCCTCCCTTCCTCCCTCCTGCATGTGGATCAGATAGAAGATCTCAGCTATAGTTCCAGTGCCAGGAATGCCTTCCTGCTGCCAAATCCCCTGCCATGGTTCCTTTGAAACTGTAAGCCAGCCCCAGTTAAACACTTGATTTCATAAGTTGCTTGGTCATGGTACTCAGTTATAACAACAGAACAGTAACTAAGACGTGGGGCATCAAGGACCCCTCTTTTAAGGTAATGGAACTCTTTTGTGTTCATGGTTGCAATGACTAAGTCATAGCTGGATGGCAATGTTTCATGATACTTCCTCATCTTCCAGCTCTTCCATTCTTTCCATCCCCTTTTGTGATGCTCCTTGTGCAGTGGGGTTATGATATAGATGCCCAATTTAGAGTTCGGTTCTTAAGGTCACTTTTTTTCAGTACTTTGAGCAGATTTGCATTTCTGAATTAATGATAACTCTCTCCAAAAATAATCCCTGTTGCCCCAGTGGAGAGATTTACTAGTCAATGAATATAAACACAAACATCTAGGAGGAATTTAGACAACAGTTTGACTTAGGAAAATAAGTAATATGTTCCCCTCTGGGTCTGTGAGCTCTCTGGCTATACACTTCTGATCAGGTTTATAGTATCAGATATGCATCCCCTCCTGTGGAATAAACCTTGGTTACCCCCAGTATTGAAGTGTGACTACTGCAGCAGTGGCTACACTTTGCATAGCAGGTGAGTATGTAAACATACAAAATTGGAAGCTGGGAAAGCCATTGGTGGTATTCTTCTAGCAGTTTCTATTGCACCTTCTGTCATTATAAACCCCAAGCAGTATGGCACTTAGTTTCTTAATTTATGTGTCCAGCAATAATAATATATGGCTTCTCCAGCCATAAGGTCTAACCATCTAGTTCTAAGTGGCAACCCAAATTGATGACAAAGCAAAAAAAAAATTGTTTAAGGCTTCTGGGTCCTATGTGGCCAATAGCTCATTAACAGGAATTCCTCATCTGACATTGAATGGATTCTTTATTTGGCTGCAAAAGTGCTTTCTTCTGCATTATCTGTTTTTATATATCTGTTGAAAAAGGATTCAAGTGATAACTTTTTTTAAATGTATCTCTAAGAAATATTAATAGTCATCTCGAATAACTGATTTGTTTCTGTTATTAATCAATGAAAAGTATATAAAAGCTCTGCTACAGTCTCCTGCTCTCAAGAAGAAAATTAAATGATCTGTGTTGGCCTGCGTGACAATGTCTATGGTTTCCCATTAGTTTTTATAAGATTGGATATAAACGTTCTGTATTAGTTGTTCACTTATTTGAATACCCCTTCTAATATAACCAGAGCATTTTGAAAGCAAGCAAAATAGATATTACAATTTCTTCATCTTGGGCCTTATATCCTATCTTTATTACTTTAAATGTTTAAGAGTATAGATTTCTTTATCTTTAACTTCTCCTTACTGTTGATGATCAAAATTTAGGTTTCCTGGAGGATGTTTCATATGAAATAATTTCACAGTTACTCAACATGCATATCACTCAGTTAAGTAATACAGAGTTATTGGAATTATTTTAGAGGCCTCTTCTCAAATTTTTTCACTTAGCAAGCATACCTAAAGCTGTATCCCCTAGATAGTCTTTCTGTAAAGGTCTATAAAGTACTAATTCTTTAATTATTTTTAGTCAATTATCATGCATAAACCTTGCTATTATTTAAGGTATTTTATCAGTGTCTAAAATGTGTATGTGTGTATGGGAGCGAGAGAGCGAGCGAGCACGTGAGCGAGAGAAAGACAGAGAGAGACAGAGACAGACACAGAAACAGAGAATAAGGTTAGACTTCTAGTTCCTGTTTCTAAGTCTCTCCTCTTTGGAATCCCCACCAGTATCTTTTATTTCTTTTCATCCATCCAAAATAGTTTTCATTCTTTATACTTGTCACTTTGTTTATTTGCTACTAGGCTCATGAACTTTATGCTTCTTCTGTTTTACTTCTCTTATTCAACTGGTTAATTCTTACAATAAATTTTAGTCTTAATCTTTCATTTGACAATCATTGGGACCCATATCATATATGTACATAAAAACAAAATATACATTTTAAATAATTTAAAATATATTTTTTCAGAAAGAGGTACTATATATATATATATATAAAGTGAAATTATATTCATTTTTTTATGTTTTTAACCATTTTAATGGTGAATCAAAAGGCCATATGTCTACACTTCATTAATCTTGAAAGTGTCAAAAGGAAAGTAGGAATATTTAATAGTACAATGTTCTATTAAAGTCAGTTGAAACTACAACAGAAACAATTTGCATTAAGTGTTTATAAATATTTTGAATTGTTACTTATAATTCTAGAAAGCTGCATAATAGCTCAATGAAAAGAAAGTCATACTTACATAACCAGGGATTACGTATTACATCATCCACAGAGAAACAATTTTTACCCAGATTGCTGACAAAGAGAATGCAAGTCAGTCAACGTCCTGTGCTCACATAATGGTTCTCTAGGACACAGTAAAATGTGTACTTTAAAATCGATCTAAATTGCCACTAAAAGTTAGAAGAGCTCTTCTTTTACTTCTTCTTTTTTTAACCTACGGCCCATTTCTTTCTTCTGAGAACTAACCCAGTCATTTAATTCCTTTACTCTTGACCATCATAAGAACTGTGTTAAGTTTGCAATTGTAGAGTCACAAAACTATTTCTGTACATTCCACATAAGGTCATTTTGCCTTAATGTGGGGACCTGCCCCACTGGGAACTTAGGTCACCTGTGAAGAGGTGGCCTGGAACCACCGAGAAAAGGCAAGTGTGCCCTGCTCTCGCATTCCCCAGCCTCCCTCTTACCTGGAGACAATCAGATGCAGCAGGGAGTCAAGTCAAGCAAGAACTCCTTTATTGATGAGCAGTAAGCCTCTTTTATACCAGAAAACCTCAGAACCCTAGGAGGGGGTGAATGAACCAACCAATCATTTTAGAGATCACCCTATTTACAAGTTGTTTATGCCCTGACATCATCTCCTGTTTTTTAGTATCTTATCTTAGCATAAATAACTTGAGCTAACTTCCTTCCTCACCATTCGTCTTTAATTTTCATACAAACAACCCAAGCTAACTTCCTCTCAGCCATCCTTTGTATCTGTTCTCTGTACAAACAGCTTAAACTAACTTCCTCTCCACACCATCCTTTGTATCTACTCTGTTCGTAAACAGCTTAAAGCATAAGCTCTATTTGTCTAAATTTCTCTTAGCACCCTCTTTGCAGCCCATGTATACCCAACACCTTAATCTAGGTGAATTAACAATTCAAAACTGCTTCAACTCCTGAGATTTTAATTACATCTTTGTGCCAACTTGTCTCAGTTATACACATATCCAAGCAATTAAATAGATTACTTACAAGTCATAACCACATTTTCGACATCCCAGATCAAAATGTTCATACTGCATCAACTACAAAGTATCTTATAATGGTGATTTTGTGCTTTTTTATGCTTTTCATATCCTATAACATTCACAATTCTATTAATTCTATTGAGTCGTTGCTCATTAATTCTATTGGGGAAACTTTACTAATATTAAACCAATTCTCTCCATTCTAAACCTTATTGTTCCAGTAAGAAAACAGAATTTTAAGCCTTGTCCTACCATGATCATTCACTCTGTGCTTTATGCTTTTCATATCCTATAACATTCACAATTCTATTAATTCTATTGAGTCGTTGCTCATTAATTCTATTGGGGAAACTTTACTAATATTAAACCAATTCTCTCCATTCTAAACCTTATTGTTCCAGTAAGAAAACAGAATTTTAAGCCTTGTCCTACCATGATCATTCACTCTGTGCTTTCTTTTCTGTGATATTGTGTAATCACTTCTGGAGTTCCTTTGATAATTCTATTTCCTTGGCTAGTATGCACACTTTCAGAAGACAGAAAATGTAAAGTGTGATCCTTGAAATTCAGTCATCCCAAGCTAAATAAAACGTAAAAGAATGAGTAACAAAAGAGCAAAAATAAGTCATTTCCCTTTTTTAAAACAGAACTTTCTACATTCACTGTCCATAGAAGGTAATGCTTGACTTTATTATGATATACTAGTCAGAAAATACAAGTTCAACTATATATTTCTACTGTTTTCAAAAAAAATTTTCAATCTCAAAAAGCAGAGTAATGTTAAAAAATGTATCTGTGATTCTGAAAGTTGTAATTGGTGCCATACAATGACCAACAGCATTTTGCTTAAAATTGGTATTGTAAATGTTTCTATCACTGTGGAATAGAAGAAATAAAAAAAAGAGTATACAGGAAATAGCACTGTTATAAAATTTGTTTTTTGTTTTCAACTCAACAGTGAGAAATTGCAATGTAATAACAGTATGGAAATGTCTGGGGTGGTGAGTTTCACAGAGGAATAGGGAGTCAGAATTATAAGCATCAACACATGCCTTCAGGTCCCCCTGATCTATTGTCTGAATGGGAGAGAGTTCAGAGAGAGATTGTACAGTATCAATAAGTGTTACAGAAAAAAAGTCAAACGATAGAGCATATTTATGTTTTACTTATACATAAAACATACTGAAGTCTTGAAACAAATTGTCTCTCACACCTGGACTACTGATTTGTACAAGGGACAGTTTGGCACAGCATTTCTTCCTGTCTTCTCCTGGTTGTCTCCGCTATTGCACATAGTTCCTACTCTCTCCAACTACACTTCCGACACAGACATAGCCTTTTATATTTAGAAAGCCACCAGTGTTTTGTCAGAGGTGGAGTCAGAGTACTACAGCAAAACCTTCAAAGACATGATGCTGTTATTTTAATTATGACATATTAGGATAATGAAATTTTGATAATTAAGCAGAAATTTTAGAAAAATTTAAAACATGTTCTTTGCATGAAGATTTTTCACATTATTTAAAATGTTTTAGAAATATGTAGAAGAACACAGGAGAATTCCTTCCAGTCATATTTGATGATTTCACCTTTTTAATAATATTTTATATATACTCATGAAATTATGCTCTTAGCACATAATCAGATTTGAATGCAAATGCAAAGAGAACGCCTCTCATTCTTTAGAATATTCTCATCATTTCTTCTCCCCATGCTCATTTATACAAATGTAATTAACAAAAGGATCAATAAAAAGTGTAATACTTTCCACGACCAAAGCCTTGCTGACATGCTTCCCCCAGTACCTCTTGGGTTATTACTAATCTTGGCCAAGTTTGCTTTTTTTAAGAGTTACAGAAGCTGATTTTTCAGTCTTGATTGTAATATGATTTGAGTGATGAACTCCAAATTTCTCAGAGGTCAATATAAATCATGCTTTTCTGAACATTAGGAAATCTGTAGGATTTTCTTTCTATTATATACAAGAGGAAGAAAAAAAAACACAAACTGAAAGGACAGTCAATATTTTTTTCTTTTAAAGCATTGAGTGTTTTCTCTGGGCCTCTATTGTAAACATAGTGCTTATCTGGCCTCACATTTCACAGAAACAGTAGGGTGAATATGTCATCCACTCCGTGTTGGAGATGAGAATGCTTTAGGTTATATGGGTGGAAGATGTTGGCATTTGCCACAAAACAATCTGAGCTGAGTGCAGCTGTTCACCAGTATAGATTCCCTTCAAAAAATCACATCAATATACAAAGCATATTCACATTTTCTAGAAAAAAAGATGATGCAATTTTGTAACAATATAAAAATATGCTGCTTTAGAGGTAGCTTGCTACTATTTTTATTAGTTTTCTATAAATGTAACTTTTACTGTTTCTATGTGACATTAACCACACATCAGGGCAAATTTCTTGCTCAAGAGTAATTGACCAACACAAAATGTATTCAATAGTAATTTTGTCGCAATTTGGTTTGTTTAGACTTTAAAATTTTTCATCTTATTGTTTTTTGCTTATTTATTTTGATTTCCGTTTTGTGAGTTTTTCCTTTGCACATGTTTCTTGTCTTTTGTTTATTTTGTTGTTTGTTTTTTAAGAAAAGAATGAAAAAGAGGATTATGTTATATGGGTAGGAGTTAGGGAAGACATGGGAAGAACTGGGTAGGGAAAAACATCAAACTATATTGTTTGGGGGAGAATTAACTAAAATAAGTTATAAATTAAATACAACATAAATAATAAATAAAAATACAAGTGCTCCCTGGTTTTACATACTAAATATTCTCAAAATGGATATCTTGAAATATCACCTTTTCAAACTACTGTTTCCCCAGAATTATTTTTTATCTATTTGTTCACTGACAAAATTCTCAAAATACTACCTTTAACTGCCCTGGCTTTTCTTCTAGTTGCAACTTACTCTTTGTTATTTTTCCGCCTACCAATTTTCTGAAAGTGCAGGTTCTGAGAGACCAATTCACCAAAGACCTACTAATTAACAAATTCAATGGTCTCTTCTAAGTCCTTGTTCAGCGAGTCCTCCGCATGGCAATCAAAATCACAGTCCACTTGTTCCTCCTTGAAAAGCTCTTAGAACTGGAAGAAGAAAATGAATGTCTCTTCCCCACAGAGAGATTTGGGAGAAGAATGGCCCTTGGCTAAGAATTTAATCAAGTACTTATAAAAAGTAATTTCAAAGCTTCCACCTGTCTTGCTATAACTAAGGCAGCAGGTTGTAAGGGATACGTGGTTCAGCATTAGCCCATTATTATTCCAGGTAGACCTGAAATAGCACATCTAAAAAGGCAGGCTGGGAAAGGAAGCATCATAGCACTGCATAGTAATGAGACTATGCTAACTGGAGTGCAACTATGTGAACTTGAGAGTTGTGAGGAGGTTAAGGATGTATTTACTCTTCCTGTTTAATGCTGGAGCTGTTCTGGAGGATATACACACAAGTTTGGATGAATATGAGAGAAAAACAGAGGCAGAATCAAAGACAGAGTTATTCAATAAACATTTGGAAAACTGGAGAAGCCAACTGCTTATAATACTAACTTCTAAGGAAACAGCTAAAAGATTTAGGCATAAAGTATACAAGACAACTTCAGGTTTTCAGGAAGGAATTTTGCAATAAATAGGCTACGTTACCTTTGATAAATTTACTCTCTACAATGAAATAAGAATGTAATATAGATAACACAGATAAATTAATATTAAACATTCAAATTAATATTTCTTAACTAGGCATGAGTTAATATTCCAATGCCCTTTGGTGTTAACAGTAGAGGGGAGTAGGTTCTAAGCTCATATTTACTGAAAGAATAAGACATAAGCCAAAATATATTATGCCAACTAATTATAGTTGATTGACATTATTGTTTCATATTAAGATTATTTACACCTTAGGAAAATTTTGTTTTCTTTTTTGTTATTTCTTATATTTCTTGAGACTATAATTTAATTACATTTTTACTCTCCCTTTTCTGAATCAAAACCATTTTCTATAACCCTACTTGAATTATGGCTGTCTTTCTAATACATAGTTCCCCATATATCACTAAGATCATTGCACAATTTCTCCTTATACACTCTTACAAAAGAAATCTAACAGGAAAGAAAAATAAATGTCCTAAAAGTATCAATGTTTTGGAAAAGACATATAAAATGTCAAATAAATACTATCCACATATGATTCAGGAAATACAAGAAAATACCCAAAGTTATATATTTCAATTCCAGTCTGCATCTGAAGATTCCATCCAAAGTTCCATAAAGAGGAATAGTCTTAGGACAGAAAAGCATATTTCAACTCTCTTGGTATTATTATTAATTTATTGAAGCCACAGATAAACGCAGAATAGGACTCTAGCTGAAATTCTACTCAATGGAGTAAGTTATAAATAATAATAAAAAAAAAGCCACAAAAGTCAGTTGTACCTGGGAGCATGTTCACAATAGCAAGTGATATCAAAAATCAAGATCACAACACAGGTCCAAAGTCTGAACAAAAGAGGATGTGGGAGTGTGTGGAGGGGCGGGGGCAGGGGAGCGGTGATGAGGGAGCAGCTGGAAGAGTGTGAGCTGAGAATAGATACATGGTCCTATTCTGTTTAATACTGCATCATCAATTTATTCTCAAAAGCTGGCAAAGCTAATGCAAAGTTTATGTGAATACATTGCCATTGTGGCAAACTCCTCCACATAAAGAGGTGACTTTGCAAAGGTTAAGTAAATCTGAAAGTATTGTTGGTGACAATTCCATGTAGAAAATGTTAACCTTATTGAAGAAGGTAAAGAGGAGTTAGCTCTCTACTTCCTTGAGCCATAGTTTGTAAAGGTATGTTTTATCATTTCAGTATGTAAGTAAGGGTCATAGTGAACATAACAAAAAATATATATATCCACATTGTGTCAAAACGCCATTATATAATCAAGAGAATAAAATCTTCATGAAAACAGACAGTATTTGCCTCTTAGGGACAGGGTCATTGTGCACAGAACCCAAATTATATTTAAATTTCCCTAAAAGGAAAACAAATTAATATCTTTTAAACTTATATCTGGATGAAGGGATTTTATGAAATTAAATTTGTTCTCAGTCAGGTTAAATAGTCTTAAAATGACTGTATAAAATAAGATGATTGAAATGTAAGATTCAATACAAGTAATGAGGAAAATAAGTAAATGGAATTCCTGTGAAACTAGAGAATGTCAGAACGAGCAACCTAGAAAATGTAAACAGAGACTAATCATGTGATTGGTGTATCCTGTATGTGTAGCTTACTCCTTTTTCCTTTCCTCAGTCCCAGTAAACAAGCACTCCAGGCTTCAACTCTATGGATAGGTCCATCAGGGGCTCAATGCTCGCTGCCTTAGGTTAGGTTCATAAATAGGATGGGAAGCACCTTCGTGAGATAAAAGGCATGGGAGGTAGATGATTCGCTATTCTTATTTGGTTGGGAGATACATTTCTGTCTGCACATATGTTTCTTGTCTTTTTGTCTTCCGTCTTAGAATAGTTGATAGCTTGGTGGCATTGCTTAAATCTGGGTGTCCACTGCTTCTGTTTATCTTGTTCCCTGCCTGTAGATCTTGAGCATCCTTTCAAATGAGGTAAATGTTGTTTCTGGGACTGTGGTAGTCCAAAATATGCCTTTGGTTTTGGTGGCATATGCTTCATGTTTAGTGTGTATAAATGTGAGGTTATGCTCTGTGTTTAGCATTTCTGGTTCTCACTTGGTCTCTTCTCACAAGGACATTTCATTGTTTGTCCTTACCCTTTCCTCTCTCTTTCATCTATTTGAGAAGCAGTTTTCTCTAGAACTTCCTTCAAGCTTATCTGTTATATGAATTCACTGCCCAGTTCAAATGTGTGAAAATAGCTGATAATGGATTTAAGAGTTCTCTCCCAGGTAATATCCTGATATTTCCATTAGACAGAGGTGATGCAATGGGATGAAGCTTGTGATTTCAGGAAAATGATCACCACCCAGCTGAGCTCCAATGTGGATCATTTCTCATTGCAAGGATCTCTCAAAGACCTTTTGTGACAGACACAGACAGTGATGTGCAGAATTTATAAAATAATAGAATTAACAGGCTTAATTCAAGGCACAGTTCTAATGTATAACACGTAGCAAAAGAGTTTAGGGAAAACAGTGAGTGTTGTCACACTAACTCAGGTATTTCCAACCCAGATGAGGACTTGAATTTGCTTTATGTTTATTCTCCATTGTGCTTGAATTTCTTTGTATTTCATTTTATTGTCACAAAGTGTCTTTGCTGGAGAGAGGGTAGCTAACACAGAGTAAACTACCATGTCTGCTAGTTGGAACTTCCCTTAATAGGTCCAACGTTAGATAGAATTTCTTCATTTTATTATAAAGTGAAGAACAATATTCTATAGTTTTCCTATTATATAATCTTTAGGACTATTTATGTATAGAAATACTAGAAACATGGATAGATTAGTGCCATAAGAATAAACTATTTATTTTAGATAAAGATATTGGTGAAATTATTAAGGCCACTCCACGTAGTTAAAAGGGAGGTTTATATTGTAGGGTAACTTACAAATGAAGGGATAGTTCACAGGGTCTAGAAAAGGTGTGGTGAAGTCTGGCAGTGTTCTCTGGAGAACTCTGCTTGGTCTACCTCCAGCATCAAGGGTCCAGGAACCAAGAGAGCTCCCGCATCTGGATCTCAGGTCTTCAGGGTACTCCCTTCACTCCACCTTGTAGGCGTGCCAGTTACCAAAGCCTCAATGGGGGTTGGAACACCCAGATCAAAGCTGGAATGGCTAACCACTACCTCTCCCCCTTTTGTCTAAATAAGAAGGTTCTAACCTAATACAAGACTATATACAAGCCGGGCGGTGGTGGCGCACGCCTTTAATCCCAGCACTTGGGAGGCAGAGCCAGGTGGATCTCTGTGAGTTCGAGGCCAACCTGGACTACCAAGTGAGTCCCAGGAAAGGCGCAAAGCTACACAGAGAAACCCTGTCTCGAAAAACCAAAAAAAAAAAAAAAAAAAAAAAAAAAAAAAAAAAAAAAAGACTATATACAAAGGAATGGTTATCAAATATTGTCCAGGAGTAATGAGGGATAATGACCTAGATAAGATGGAACTACAACCAGTGGGAACAATATCAAGCAAGAAACACATACTAAAGTCCAGAAAAGTATAGAGCATAGGAAAGTTACCAAAACCTCAGTGGGGGTTGGAACTTCCAGATCAAAGCTAGAACGGCTACCCACTACATAAAACAGCTAAAATGTCATTAATATCTGTGAAGTTAACAAGAAAGACCCCATAGAACGTTGTAAGTTTCATTCATTTTGGACTTATCATTAGTAAAGTTTAACACACAGTCAATTTTCCAATATTTATACAAAGGATTGCACCATGAGGACAAGTTGAAATAATTTATTTTTAGGGAGACTGAACATATTTGGAAAATAGCAAATATAAAATATACATTGTTTATATCAGACTTTTGCAAAGTGATTTTTCTTTTAAATCCACATTACCTAATTTCCTCCATAACTTCACACTTTGAATATTTTATTTTTTACTTTTAGTATTTCCAAATCATTAATAAAGAGAAAATAAATTTGCACAAATTATGGCTTATATGAAATAATGTTTTCTTACTTAAATTGAAGATTTGATATGCTCTTTCAAACATAATTAAAGTGTCTTAGCATCAGAGTAAACTGTCTTTTCAAGTTTATTAATATTTGCTCAGATATCAATATGTAATTTTGCTCTCTGTCTGATAGTGTTCCATCCTAAGATTGAGTTAGTCTTTAATCATTAGGCTCTGTTTCTAGTGGAAATAAAACTAATCACATGTTTATGTACGGCTTTTATTCTGCTACTTTCACTGATAAAGTTTGATGATAGTGAAACAGTTAAGTAAATACCAAGTTTCTAAGAAAAAGCACTGAAGTGCATATGATTCAACATAATGTGCTTCACAGAAACTAGAAATTGGATTAATATTGCTTGCTCATGCTTGAAGCACAGAAAATTGCTCAAAGGCAGATGGATAGAGAGTGAAAGTCTAAAAATAAAAATCCCAGTGGAAATGAGGATTTTCACAGTTCAGATTGGTTTCTTCTAGTATATAAGTCTCAGGACATGGAGGAAAACCTTCCAAGCAAGACATTTAGAAATCACACAAACACATGAAATTTAGTGAATCTATTAATATCAAGTGTGTGTGTGTGTTGTCTTTGTGTGTGTGTGAGAGAGAGAGAGAGAAAGAGAGAGGAGAGGGAGAGCAAGAGAGAGAGCGAGAGAGAGAGAGAGAGAGAGAGAGAGAGAATACTATGGATATCTGAAAAAAAAGTCAGCATAGCAACAAATGACAAACTGGTCTATTCTTTTTCTTTTTTTATAACAAGTTCATTCATTATTCACACATTTTACCAGAGACTTTCATGACTTCAACCAGCAGACAGTCATAATATTAACTATTATTACATAATAAAACAAATAAAAGACCTTGGCATTATTGTTTTTTTTAATCTTACAAAAACAACAGAGAAGTTATTCTTTTCTTATACTTTATTCTTGTTAATATCTGGGAAGATCATCATATATAGTATACCTATCTACAGCAAATATGCCAGCTATTCATAGTGTGATGAATAAGAAAAAATTCTGAAAACATTGATGAGTTGCAAATGAAGATTTATTTAAAAATCACGTTATTCATAGTGTTGAATAAAATTCATAACCAGAAAGTGTGTTTAGTAATCATATTTAATACACACATCATAGTTTAAAGACAAGCACATAAAACTAGTCCCCATGGTTAGCCCCAGCTGCATGCAAGCCTCAATCTACACTCTGAGTTTACATTTATTTAGAATAAAATTTTGCATGAACATGTATCTTGAAGATAAGGTCTCTGATTAAATTAGAGTATTTCTATCAAAGAAAAATCATGTTTTACCACCTACTAGTGCTTTATTGTTTTTTTTTTAATTGATGAGTAATATTTCTCTACATTATAGGCATATAATGACTGGTATTGTGCATGGTGTTTAAATTAATTATCAGTGAGCACACAAATAAAAATGTGATTATTTCTGTATTTTAAGTACAAATAACACTGCTTTTCCTATCCACTTTAGTGTATTATTTTTGAATGTATAAGACCATGTTTTTAGAGTTTGAAAGAAAAATCACAGGGCAGGCAAACTACAAATCTCAACAACTGTCAAAAACAGAAAGAGAAAGAATGTCACTTCTTCTGAGTTGAAGTTCAGGGCAGTGCTAGCAGTGCAGGTTTGCAAACAGCTGCATGACGGTCTCTTTAGAAAGAATGGGAAACTCAAGGGTCAAGGCAAGTGTAGTTATGATTTAGGCTAGAACCAAGGAAGAAGAGCAAGCGAAGTTATGCTGTTAGAGTTAAAACTCAAGAAAGCATATAGGTTTAACAGTGAATGTTGACAAACAACTGACTTCTGACTATTATTGCTTGGGACAGGTTTTTGCTACATAACTAGAGAGTGACATCAAATTCATATTAATTATTCTGTCTTAGTCTTTCAGTCGTTAAATTATAGACAATCACAAACATGACTGACTCATTTAAAACTCTTTTGTGTACTTTATTTCTTTTGGAATAGAATCTCTGAGCCATGTGAAAACTTAGTGTTTAAATTGTTTGAGGAACTACTACTTTTCCAAAGTGGCTGAAACATTTTGTATTCTTAACGATAATATATGAATATCCAATTTTTCTCTTTCTTCTGATTCTTGTTATTATCTGACTGTGATTTTGGTCATTGGGTTACATGTTTTGATTATCCATTGATTTCAACTACAGTCCACTTATTTATATGTCTACTTCTACATTATCGTATGTTCATTGTAAACAGTAGTTTGTACTATATAAAGTTTTCATCCTTTTGAGTGTTTAATTTATGACCTACCATATGGTACATTCTAGAAAAGAAAATTATGTGCTATGATGTTGATCTTGTTTCCTAGTGGATCTTCTATTTAGTTATTTTACTCGTTCTTAAAATAGAGTCAAAGGAACTTCCAGCTCCTACTCTTGACTGATTTATTCTCATATCCTACCACACAGGTGAATCAATCACTTGAGGTAAATAAAATCATTACCACACTCCAAGAATAGAAATTTTGTAGGAAACTGAGAGTTGAGGGAGAATATTGACCATGCTTTAGGAGAAGTGCTTTTTAAAGAAGCTGCTAAAGAGTTGTGTGCAATGCTGCTGACGTGTTTCTTCTGCACCACTGGAAAGTGGTAGGAAAGAGTGATGAGAAATAGCTGGAAGTGAAAATGTCACAAGCTCCATGCTCAGTGATGTCTAGCCATCATTCTGCAACAGTTCACCCTAAAACCATAATCACCAGAGTATGGACATACTCTGTCTATTTGTATCTTACACTGTTAGAGAAAGTTGACTGAGTCCTCACACTAAGGTCAGGAAAGACAAAGTTCTGTTAAATTTCCACTGGAGAGAACAGGACTTAGTTTCACATTTAGGGGATTCTATTAGAAATGTTAATTATATTTTACAGTGATAATTGTTAAAACTAAGATTTTTCCATTCGTGTGTGTGTGTATGTGTGTGTGTGTGTGTGTGTGTGTGTGTGTGTATACACATATACTTATTTTACAGAAACTGACACTAGGTGTTATGGTTAATGTGGTGGGCCATGTCGTCCTTCTTCAGGTCAACATTATGAATTACAGTATGTAGCTTGGTCAAGTCAGAGGAATGGGTTCATATTAAGATAGCTAAATAATATACAAAATTACACATATTACTATGATTTAAATTAACCTCTACACTGAGGAATGAAGACATTTAAAATATCAACACAATTGTGATTTCCTCAAATTAATGTCTCTGAGTTATAACCCAACTTTTAATAAGCAATAGAAACAATACATCATATAAATACTAAAAATAAGGATTACAGCATATTTTTTTGTGTGTTTTACACTACTTTTTACTATGTATGATCCTCCTTAATTTTCAAATCTTCCTGTTTAGTTATATTAATTACTTCCATGAACTACAATGTCGGGTAGCTTAGAAAACATTTTGTATACAATTATATATTTGATAGTGTATTGTAGAATATTATTTTATGATGAGTTACATTTGTTTATGTTGCATTTGTTTAACTCCATGAAGCTGTGTTACTGTGCCTGTCTAAAACACCTGATGGTCTAATAAAGAGATGAATGGCAAATAGTGAGTTAGGAGTGTAGTTGGAAGTTTTCCTGTGTCTTGCCCAGTCCCGCAGCTGCTCAGAACCAAGTAAACACACAGAGGCTTATATTATTTACAAAGTGTATAGTCTATGGCAGGCCTCTTGCTAGCTAGCTTTTATATCTTACATTAACCCATTAAACTACATATCGCTACGTGTTCTGTGGCTTCACCTGCATGCCATTACATGTTGCTCCTTGAACAGCTGGCTCACATCTCTTCCCTTCTGCCTTTCTTCTTCTTTTCTATCTGCTTGGATTTCTGCCTGCCTCTAAGCTCCCTTGCCATAGCCCAATGCAGCTTTATTTATCAACCAATCAGAGCAACACATTTCACAGGATACAGAAAGACATCCCACAGCACAGGAAAAAGGATAGATGGAGCTGGCAGGTGGAGAGATTAAAAAACAAAGAAATCTGGGAGGAGAAAAAGAAGAAAGAAGTATCCAGAGAATACAGCAGGGGCTAGCCACCCAGCTAAACAGTAAGCCACAGAGTGTAACTGAAGTTTTTCTGGTTCTACCTGGCTCCTGTGCCCCACAGTCCCACAGCCACTCAGACCCAAATGAATACACAGAGGCTTATATTAATTACAAACTGTATGGCTTAATCACTCAGCTTCTCACTAACCAGCAATTACATCTTAAATTAACCCATATCTCTAAATCTATACTTTTCCACATGCCTCATGGCTTACTGGTACCTTTACATCTTGCTTCTCATGGTTGCAGCTGGTAGCATCTGTTCTGTTGTCTTTCTCCTTCCTCCTCTCTAGTTGGAATATCCTGCCTAACTTTATCCTGCCTCTCCATTGGCCAAACAGCTTTATTTATCAACCAATCAGAGCAACACATATTCACAGAATACAGAACGATATCACACATCAACAGAGTAAGAAATAATGAAAGGTATACAGAAATAGAGAAAGGTAAAAGCTCAAAGGCAAAGGTAGATGGGCTAATTAAGTCAAGAAAAGCTGGCCAGAAACAAGACAAGCCAAGGCCAGGCATTTATAATTAACAATAAGCTTCCATCTGTGATTTATTTGGGAGCTTGGTGGTGGGCCATCCAAAAGAGAAAAAACAATATTTATGACTCTATCTGTCTGTCTTATCCTTTTTAATTAATTGGTTCTAGAAACCTGTATGTGGCAACTATGCTTGTGTCTGCACCTGAAAGACTCCCTTTGAAAAGAGATTGGTAAACTCCCTTTTCATTCTCTTGTGCCTACAATTCCCACTTTCTGCATTTCTAGAGCACATTCAACTTACTAGCATTAAGAAAGACAGACATGGAAACCCTGAGTCATATTTTGAAGCATTTTCGTTTCTAGTCTTATAAAATAAATTATCAACTTCTTTATATCTTATTTCTCATCTAGTGTCATGCATGCACTTCACCATCCATCTTCATTGCTACTACTCAGATCTAGCACATTAATATTTATGATGGAATCAATTTGTCATCTCTCAATTGTCTTGTTTCCCATGCATCTTTGTTCACTTGTCCACCAAACTTTACTCATAGTCACCTTTCTGACATATGACTCTGACACTTAAATAATAGCTTAACATCCACATGCATCCGAAGTCCAGGCACACACAGAGACTGCTGGAATCAACAGGAATTGATGCATAATGCACATCCACAAGAGAGCCTCTTAGGATAATACACCTACTGTTTTGGTAAATGTATTGCGGGAGTTTGAAGAGTGTATTTAATATATTCATGGATTACTGAGTGAAAACTCAGAGTGAAGACAATGAATCAAATTTATAATGTAGGAATGTTGGTTGGGGGTAAAAAATAATCAAGACACACTGTATAAAATCTAACAAATACATATTTTAAAATAAAAATAAAAGTGTACGAAATATTAACTTTCCCCTGGGTTATGCCGTGGTCAAAGTCAAAAAGTAAAATGGAGCAACTACAATAATAGAACTCAAGGTTATTTTCTTATTTTCTACCTTTATTTGAAGATTTATTTAAAAAAACTGTTTTATAAATAGAAAAAGTATATTTTACAAGTATACAAAAGCCATGGTGGAATAATTAAAATAAGACTTTACTACTTTTTGGACTAACTAAAACTAAAAAAATAAAAATAAAAAAGTAAAATTGCAGAAAAAAAATCTGTTTTTAAGATAATAAACATCAGATCTGGAAACATGGTTAGGCATAATTGATAGTGAAATCTTCATAAATTCTTTATACTATAATTTAGAGAGTTTGTAGGTCACATCGTGATGAGGCCAGGGGAGCTCAGAAAATAGAAGTAGACAGAAGTGAGCTGTAAGGAGAGAAGTCCAGCTTTGCCTCACAGTGCCCACCTCAAGAGTCCATGCACTCCTATCAGAGCACAGAAGTGAAGAAAACCATCCCACTCTTTGTATTCTGAAATCAATTGAGGATTTTCATTTCTATTTCATAAAATCTTATAGTAAAAATGAAATGTTATTTTCACATGACTTTTCTATTAATTTAGTAAGTGGTTATCATAGTTTTATAAGTATCATAAACTGAATTTATGGTTGATTTTTATTTTGTTTTTGTCCTTTGTTTTTTTGAAACAGGGTCTACACCATAATACCAGCTGATTAGGAATTCTCTGTCTAGCCCATGCTGTCTTCTATCACAATGTGTTTCTCTTACTTTAGACAAACAAATTCTGGGATTATAGGCATGAACTATCATGCCACACTAAATGTATTGCTGTCATCTTGCAAAGATAAACAGCATTTTGAGCCACTTAAGAGGGTGAAGAAAGTATATATCAATTGTTCATTTAATTTTTAAAATTAATATAAATCTCATGCTACTAGTAACTACATCTCCTACACCAAATTAAATATCAATTAATGAAAGAATATAAGATACTATCTGAGAAAATATTTCATGATATTAAGCTGCATATTTACTAAATTTATTTTCAATATCCTGCATGAGTATAGCATAAAATGAGAAGGAATATAATAAATTTTAATTTGCAGTTAAATCGTATAGAGAATTCCATTATTTTTTATAATTGGCAGAAATGATATTTTTCCATTGTTTCCTATGAAATTAAACATAGATTTCTGAAATGGGGGGAAGAGTATTTCTAAATACGAAAGAGGCTTCCTAGTCTTGGGTGGATTTTAACTCAGGAGGTAAGGTGTACAGACACAGGAGACTTTCAGTGAGTCAGTGGCTCTTCTTGTCTTCTGGATAAAACAATGATAGAGAACAATTTCAGACCACAGAAAGCTGGGTTTAGAGTTTTATCATAGGATTATAGATAGGCATTTAAGAGACAGCAAGAAGCCAGGGTACCTGGGTAGCAGGAGTGATCTCTTGAGGCAAGTTTCCATGGAGCTGCTGGTTTAGTGGCATTTTACAGGACTCATGCAGAAGGTGTGAGGTGAATACAGAAGGTCCTTTGGTGTCCAGGTGTCTCTCAGTTCTGCTCGTGGCTGCACATACTGTTTCTGGACAGTGATACACATCTATATGCTATAAAAGGTGAAAAACAACAGCAAGAAACCAGAGCAGGACCTATGGTCCTTTCCCGAATTCATGGCCTGCTACCAGGACAGAATCAAGGGCATATCTGGGTTCCAGCCAAGGACAAGGATCATAAACTGTTGCTTTAAAGTCGTACCTTCATCTTTCTCTAAACTGCCTTCCTGTAGACCCACTTGTGATCCCATAACAGAATTCACTAGACAGAGTTTATGGGCATGGATAAACCTAGCTGCATGGGTGACTAACAATTATTAAATGTAAGAATCATCAGTTCTAAGGAATGTATACGATGTAGGGATAGGAATGTAGTTGTTGTGTTAAGGAAATTTTATTTGCTACTTCAGGCTTGTGAATAATACCAATGTACTTTTAGAACATTAACATTGAATAGTGATTTTCCCAAATTGTTACTGTTAAAGAAGTAGGAAATGTTATTTGCTTTATAAGAGGTAGAATTGACTTATTGGATGGTTAGAAGAAGTTCTACTATTTCTAAAGCTGTAGCACTGTAGTCATAGAACTTATAAGATCTTGAAAAAAAGGTTTAGGTTTAATTACTACTGGTAGTCGTGGTGATTATCAGTGATAATGGTTCAGGTGAGGTAGAGACACATTGATGATTCTTAATAGACTAAGGAAATCTTTATATAAATCTAGTATGTTATTGGTGATAATATTATCAAAATTAATAGTAGGATAAATATAGAAGAGGAAGGATATTATAAATACTGAATAAATATGTGGTATAAATTACAAAAATACCATAATGAATTCTAATGTGCTGCACAAACAACATAGGTGCAACCAACATCATAAGGAAATATGTCATGGTGTAATCACCTGATCTCAGTGTTGAATGGTACACGGGAATATTAAAAATACAGTATGAAGATTAGTGAGAACTATATAACTAACCACTAGGACTCTAGTTAAATGAGTTAGAAATGTACAAAAAGCAGTCTGAGAGACTTACAGATGCAATTACTTTATCAGAAATTCATTTACCTAGAGAGACATGGAAACATTTCAGAAACTGACTGAAATTTACATGGCATTGCCTGTAATCCTCCATATATTTTTTAAAGATTTGTATCTTAACCATGATGAATATTAGAACCAGTCCTTACAAAAACAACTAGAGGCTTGGATTTCTGAAGACATGAAAAGAACAGGTCATTCCAGAGGCTACATACTGTGTTACTCTGTGTATTGGTGGGAAAAGTGAGCGCTGTATGTTGACTGTTTACTTTTTTTAAATTGAAAACAGATTTTTTCACAAACTATATTCTGATTACATTTCTCCTGTCCTAGCTCCTCCCAGGTCCTGCACTCGTCCCCAGTGCCACCAATCCACACTTTCTCTTTTCTTATTAGCACACACACAAACATAAAATTAATCACAATAATTACTAGTGAAAATATAAAACAAACAAACAAACCAGAATAAGACAAAACATAGAAACAAACAGGAAAAAAAAGTGCCATTAACTCTTTCCTCTTGAGGAAGCACTGATATGGAGTCTGAGGTGATATAGGACACTTAGTCCATGCCACAAAAATACACTTATTTTACTCTGTCACATCAAAATTATACATATTTCTCTGGAATTATGCTATTTCAGTACACACACACACACACACACACACACACACACATTGTTTAATGTTCAGATCAGAGTAGGCAGATCTGTTTTCTGAAACATAATTTCTGTAATCTATTTAAGGTGATTTTTATTACTAACAACAGGTAAGACTCTAGTCTCTCCTGTAGATGGATATCCAATCTTTCAGCAGGCTTTTCTCAATGGATCCTCTTAGACCTTCAAGAAAATAAGCTGACTGTTGACATCCGCATTTGCTTCCAGGATTTCTATAATGTTGCATTGTTCCTTATAATGGTTTGTATGCTGCTGCCATGATTTTTCCTTTCCTAGAACTCTGTAGATATTTTGAGAATAGGTGATGAGACACTACTACCTTTTTTTTCCCAGTACATAGATTACAAAATATATATTGCATGGTTTCATAAAGGATTTCGGTTTGTGGCACTGCTTAATAAATTTAAAGATGAGTTACAAACAAAGCCACATTGGAGTAATAAAAATACAGCACTGTCTGAAACTGTGACCACTCAGTAAGGGAACTAAAATTATTACACAGAACCAGGTATAGGAAAAAAAGGTATTAAAACAAAGAAGACAGTATTTTAACACACACATACACACGTTATACTTGACATAAAAGAATTTGCCTGTAAACCCAGTATTTCTGAAATGAATGCAGGGGAACTGTGAGTCAGAGGCTACTCTGTGCTCTATAGATAATTCAAGGACAGCTTGGCCTGCATAGAGCAATTCTGTCTGAAAAAAATAACTCATGATGAACAAAGAAACAAAGCAATGGAGAGAAAAAAGAATTAGAGAGGATTTCCCTAAGACAAGTAATGTCCCTTTTGTAAAACATATTGATCGTAGTTTTCTATCTGAAAATTAACCTGAAGTTCTTTCAGTTAAAAGAGATCACAAAACCAGAGTAAATATAAATAACACAAAAGAGAGCACAGTTGTCAGACATCCAAACTAAAATCCGCATAGCTTCCTTTGAGGGCTGCTCTAGTGGTTACTCCAGGATCAACTTCCTTTGGTTCTACTATATAAGACTCTACAATCCTCTAATAACCACTGACTAGAAACAGGAGGCCAAGTCACAAGCTGAATTTCAATGCACAGAAAGAATATGCTTTTATATTCTTTTAATATATCTATATTATCTAATGCTTTTAATATCTACCAAAATGCCCAGAAGAATGTCTTGGATATAGCCAAATAAATCTCTTAAGTGGCTGGAAGCACAGTTTTCTTTTTGCCTTTCCAGATGGGAACCCCAGAGAATCTCCTATAGGTTGGTTCAGGGAACTGAACCCATTATTTATTGATGTGTAATCTTCTAAAATTGTTAAAAAAGGATTGTGTAATCAAGTACATTTAGTTTATAAGATCCTAATGATATCAGAAGTAAGTTTTATATAAAAAAACATTTTGTTCCATGGATTTATTCTTCTGAATGAATGGAAGCAGAGGATGGGCACATGACATGACATGGGTATGGATGTCAGAGAAAAACTAACAGGAGTGGTGGGAATTGCTTTTCCTATGTCACCATGTGAGTCCCAGAAATCACACTCAGATCATCTGACTTAGATCAGCTGGCTTTACCAGTTGAGCCATTTCACTAAGAGGTTGCGTCATGGCTTGTCTATCCATTCTTGGAATTCAACATAAATAAAACTAGCATTTTTATTTCATACATATCCAAAGTCAAAATAATTATAGTACAAAGAAACCTGTCTTTCAAAAAGACATTTCTCATATGGACCATACTTTCCCCACTACTGAGTAAACTGGGGCATCTTAATTAATGACAGAAAATCCTGAATATAGTTCCCACTTCAACTCTAAACTTCAGTGGGTTTCCTTTCAGAACAACTGTATTAATGGAGTCTTTATTTTAAAATAGAAATCTAGGGTGCTCTGTATACTACTAGTAAATAAGTAACATTTTGAAAGGATAGTAAGAAAGTGTGATGACAATATTTGGTGGGATGTTAGATATAAACAGGATGAGAAGACGTTAGGCCTGTACACCTCCTTCACAAACAACAGCTTCCAAAATGACAAGCTGGAACTGCAGAACTCTGATTAATGATCATAGGAGTGGGTATCTGTATCCTGTATCCTGGGAGTAGACATGATGTATTTACCCTGCTGGAAATTCCTAACTGTTCCTGGTTTCAGAAACCCTAAACCTTCTGAGCTTATTGAATAACAGGAGGATTCCCGGTAGAGAGCAAAGACACACTATTGCTCCCTCATATAAGAATCAATTCATGTGGGCCTGTCAATCACACTGAAAGGAAAAGGGCCTCAGGAAAATATGCTTTCCACAGCCGTTTCAGAAATAGTACAAAGTCAGCCTAAAATGCAGACCAGGGAAAAGGTCCCTTTGGTTGATGTTGGCTGTCATCCCTTGAGACTGGGCTCTCCTCTCCTGTGCAGTGATCTCAGAATCTGTTCTCCACGTTGCATCATTTGCATTTCATTGGAAATCTTTCCATGGAGACCCAGAGCCAAGGGGAGTCCAGGGCAAAGTTCCCATGAGCCAAGGCAAGTGAGTGTAGAGAGGGACCCAGTGAAAGCAAGTTGTTTTATTTTGCTTATATTTATATTTTTAGCATAATGTTCTTTTTTTATTATTTGGAAATTTCACATAATACAACTGAACACCCTTACTTCCCAGTCTTCCCTGATCTGCACCTCACCTTTGTCCCCTCCCCAAACAGGTTTTTTTTTTTTTTTTTAAAGTCTACTTTGTGCTGTCCATATTATCCCTGGTGCATGATCAAACTCCTGATGACCAGCCCCTTAAAGAAAAGTGAGCCCTACCATCTGTTGTAGAGAGCTACATTTCAGCATCCTTTTCACAATTTTTAAGAGTTCTCTTCGACGGCTTCCTGTCTAGGTTGTTACCTTTTTGCTAGGGGGGTCTGTGTTTTAAGTTTTTAATGTTTCGCTTGGCACTGACTTGCAGGGGACTTCCATGCCAAGCACATACTCTCTGCCTTTTGTTTCCCTCACTCTTTACAGATAATGTTGAAAAGATTTTTATAAATAAATATGTTCTTTGTAGTTCTTAGTATTAAGACATGTTTTTCCACCCCAAATTCTGAAGCAAGTCTATTCCAAACCCAGAAAAAAATCATTTCTCAGTTCTATTTGATGGGGAAAAAAACCAACATTTTTTTTTTCAGTAGGATGTCACTTAACAAGCAAATTTACTCGTGTCTTAAAGAGCATCTATTAAAAGTATTCTCCTAAAAATAAATTAAATTTTCTTGAGACAATGTCAAACGTGTGATAAATACCAGGATGTATTTTTCTAGAATGTTTACAGAAAATGACCAGTCAGCCATATAATATACTTCATTATTTAGTTTTGAAACTATAAAGTTGGAGTGACAATTTTTTGTTTCATTTATTTTCCCTAAACTCTGAAGTAAATAATATCTTAACAATTATTGAAAATAACATGTTGTAAAGATCCTGAAAAGTAGCTGGCATGGGTCTGACTTGATTTCATGGAGCTTTTATTTGCCTTTTTAAAAGGAGCTTCTATAAAGTAGTTTCCTATTTATCACTCATAAAGATCTGGCTAATCAGTCTGTTGTTAATTTGATAATTGCTACTTCAATAAGCAATGCTACACACAAGTTCGAACAGAAGCTACATTGGAAAAGTGAATATAGCATCCTAACAAATTTCTTTTGCTGCTGTGACAGGCTGTTACCCCTTTCAATCACTTCTTAGCCATCCTGAGAAAGGAAAGTCAGCTAGAGCTGCAGGGTTTTTAACTTTTTGATGAGCATTCCATCACCTTGACTTTGATGTGTGGCTTATTCTTCAGAGGTCAGAGCAGGGGATTCTGATCTGCAACTGAAAAGTCTGAACTTCATACCTGTGATATCTCTTCATTATATTTATTTGTATGTAAACATTTCATAAAATCTTTCAGAACAAAATTCCCTAGCTGAGATTATCAACACTTTAAGCACATTCCCGTGACTGCCTCGCTTCCTAAGAAGAAAAGACTTATGTAAGCCCTTTCTATATCAAAATCGATAACCACAAAACTTATGTTTATACTCTGAGAGGTTTTGAGCAGAAAGCCAATGATTGTTCATAGGAAGCATTGCTAACAGTTGCTATTAGATTTTTGCTTGCTTATTTTTTAGAATTATTAATAATAAGGCTGATCATGTTTAATCAGCTTCAAATTTGAATAGAGCTTGCCAAACTAATGAATTAAAACAACATACAACTGAAAGGTGTTATCTATATCATTACAACCAAAACCATATACCTTAATCTTAGAGGAAATATCTTTTCAAAGTAAGGGAATAATTGGAATATCATATTCTGTATGAAAGTATTTCAACAAAAAATCTCTAAGCAAAAAATAATATTAATTCTTTTCCTATTTATCTTGAACAAATGTCCCTCTAAACATGAAAGTAATGAAACAAGTGTTTGTTTTTTACTTAGAAATCAATACCAATAAAAAGGAAATAATGTAAATAATATCTGAGAGAGTCTTAAAGTGGTATTGTTTACAATCACCTAATTTCAAAACATTTCATAGTATCATTGATAACATGCCAACATGCTGTATGAAAAAAGCATAGAGGCCCACAATTACAATCAAGTTAATATAACTTGGATGTTGTTTGGAATTACTCAGAATTTCCATTTAAAAATAATGTGACTGTGGATTGAAATTACTTCCAGTATCATCTTATTCATATGTTTTAAAAATATCTTCTTTCTTTTGTTTATACTGAAGGATTTTAAGTGGTTGTTTCGTCTTTGTTGAAAGTGCACACTGACCAAGAGAATAATTCAAGAAAATGTCAACTTGTTGCAGGATGAAGTCATTCTTACTAAGCACATTGTAAACTGTGTATCGTACACTCACCATGGCTACCTCTGTTTTCAGGTTTCAGCACATTTAATCTGTCTACAGTACTCTGGTAGCACCAAATGCACACTTCTAACACTTTCTGCATGATGCTGTCAGGTACTGTGAGCCTTAGAGAGAACTCCATAGTTTTGAAACGGCTTTTCTGTTGCAGTTGTTTTACTTATTTTACCATTTTATAGCATGTATCCTACATACTTCCATACAGTATTAGAATCAATGCATCTTTTCTGAAAGAATAAATAGCACAAATGTCCATTTCTGAAACATTGTTAAAAACTTATTGTTAAAAATAAATCAATCCACTCATCCCTTTCACTAATAAAGAATATTAATTGCTAATGTCTACATCGTTATAATTAATTCTGATATGTGAAATAAGCTAAAGATATTAGACAAAGTATTACCTTAAAATGTTCCTAATGGTGGAAAAAACAAGTTTTTGTTTTGTTTTGTTTTTTTGCTAATTACAATTTTAAATTTGTTTTACATCTGGATCACATCTTCCCAATCCTCCTCTCCAACCAACCCCCCCAACTGCCTCCCTCCTCCCTTCTACCAGCTCCTAATCCACTCCTCCTCCACTGTTCAGAAAGGATCAGGGTTCCCACGGGCATCAACAAAGCATGGGGCATCCTGTTGAGGCAAGATCAAGCTCCTTCCCCTGCATCAAGTTTGGGCAAGGCAACCCAGTATGAGGAATAGGTTCCCAAAAGCCTGTTAAAGCACCAGGGACAGGTCCTGATCCCACTGCCTTACAAACAGACCAAGCTACACAATTGTCATCTACATGCAGAGGGCCTAAGTCAGTCTCATTCACACTCCCTAGCTGTTGGTCCAAAGTCCATGAGCTTCCAGGAGCTCAGGTCAGCTGTCTCTTTGGGTTTCCACGTCATCACCTAGAATCCCCTGGCTCATACAATACCTCCTCCCTCACTTCAACAGGACTCTCGGAGCTAGGTCCAGTGCTTGGCTGTGGATCTCTGCACCTGTTTCCATCAGTTACTGGATGAAGGCTCTCTGATGACAATTAGAGTATTCACAAATCTGATTACAGGAGAAGGCCAGTTCAGGCACCCTCTCCACTATTGCTAGGACTCTCAGCTGGGGTCATCCTTGTGGATTCCTGGGAGCTGCCCTGGTACCAGGTTTCTCCCTAACCTCAAAATGCCACCCCCACCCTATCAAGATATCTCTTTGGATAATTTTGTTTTTCCCCAAATATCATTGTGTCTCATGTTGTTACTACAACACATGGAATTTAAGCACTTATTGTTAGATATGTGAAATTTTCATGTATCAAAGCCCCATGCTGCTTCCAATGGGTGAAAGTTCTAGCTAACTGATAAAAAAAAATGAGAGATGGAAAACAATTCCAAGTATGGTTTCCACACAATGACAGCAATGCTCAAAGCCACTGTCAGTGATGTCGCTTTCCTTCCATAGCTGTCTCCTTATTCTACCACTAGGTTTAAGAGCTCCCTCTCCCAACTGAATTGCCTCAGAAACTACCATTAGAATTTATTTCTGGACTGTTTTTTTCTGTTGCATAGGTTGATTCATACATTTTGAAATTTTTTTTTTTTTTTTTTTTTTTTGCCAGCTTCTATAGCATGAATCTTAAAACCAAACCTGAGCCAGGTATTAGGGTGAACGCTGAATGATCAGAGAAACAGAACAAGCCACAGCTTCCTCATCTTGTCAGTTCCTCAGCTGATCCTATTTCCTCAGACTGGAAGCCTCTGTGTCCTCATCCAAATGAATCTCAGCCGAACTGCTGCTCAAAAGCCTAAAAGCTTAACCAGCTCTAGTTCCTGGTCCTCATGCCTTATATACTTTTCTGCCATCACTTCCTGGGATTAAAGTCGTGAGTCAACATGCCTGGCTGTTTTCAGTGTGGCTTTAAACTCACAGAGATCCGAATGGATCTCTGCCTCCCAAGTAACAGGATTAAAGGCATGTGTGCCACCATTTTCTGGCCTCTGTATCTAGTGGCTGTTCTGTTCTCTGACCCCAGATAAGTTTATTAGGGTGCACAATATTTTGGGGAACACAATATCACCACAAGCTTCATACATGCACATAGTTCACTTTGAGCATATTCATCCAGTTTCCTTGTCTTGCTCCTTCCCATAGTTCACTTTGAGCATATTCATCCAGTTTCCTTGTCTTGCTCCTTCCCACACCCTCTGTAACTCCTCTTCTTCCCACATTCACGTCTGTTAAATCCCGTGACAGTCCTTCCTGACAGGCTCCCATGACATGGTGTCCTGATATTTGGGATTCTTGGGGGGTTTACAGAATTAATTGATTTTCATGGAGTTGACGCTTAACTAACATCAGTCCTCAGATGTATTGCTGTCACTCAACTGCATGCCTCATTCCCAGTCTGTCATGCTTTGAACTTTCACATACAATGATTGTATCTTCATTTACCTATTTCTTGAAATTTAATTTTTGTATTTAAATAATTTATCTATTTGTCATAAACACATAGAAGTACAACCAACTTTTTTTTTAACCAACGCACAATGTCCTGTTTAAATTTGTTTTTAAGTCTGTTTTGTAGATCTATTAAGATCTCATATGTTTTCTGTAGAAAAGCACTTCTGCTTCCCCAATCCTGGCAGTGATATATTTTGTGGATTTTACTTATTTTATGATGGCCTATAGTACACTACACACACACAGACACAGACACACACACACACACACACACACACACACACACACACACACACACCTCTATAAGTTGTTTAGTAATTTTGTCATGTGTATACTTTTTATAAAGAGTCTTTGTATATTTTTTCTAGTGGTTACTCAAAATAACAAAACACCTTTACCTAACAACACAATCTTGCAAAGACTTGCATTATAATACTTCTTGAAGTCCAACAACTTTATTTTAGTACAGCCCCACTCTTGCTCTTATCAATATCATATCACCACTATAAGTATTTCACTTCTAAACAAAGAATGCCTATTACTTTGTTTCTTCATGTATTTATTTCCATTGCTTTTAGTGAATTTAAGAAAAGAATACAAAAATACATTTATCTGGTCTTTATGATGCTCCACTTTTTCTACTCTCTTTTACAGAGAGATACCTTTGAGGAAGTTTTTCCCCTAGGCTTGAAAAATTCTCCTCAGCATACCAAGTACCATGAGACTATGGTGAAGAATTCACTGAGATAAGTTTTTCTTATCTGAAAATATCTTTAAATCCACATTTCTTTTGGAAGAGTGTTTCTCTACACTTAGTATTCTGAGTTACCTTTAAACCTCCCTCATGAACTTTAAAGCCATCAAGCGCCTTGCCTTCTAGAACTCAGGGTGATGAGAAGTCTGTCATCATTCCTAACATTATTTTCCTCTGTCTATAAAATGCTTTAAACCTCTGTGGTGGCTGATTAGTTTAATTGCCTGATTATAGTATATGCAGTTTAGATTTTCTTTGTTCTTTTAAAATACATTATTTAACTTTTCAGGCTGTAGACTGAGGCACTTCACAGTTTTGAATTTCAGGTGGTTATTTATAGCTGGAGATTTAGCCTTTAGATCCTGCTGTCCAGGTGCTATTTCTGATAGCATCTCTACGACACCCTGATGACTTTTTCTTGTGCTCCTGTGTTATATAAACAGTTAAACTCTTGATTAAAATCAAGAATAATATTTTGTGGTTGTAGGTCAAAAATGTATTATAGAGGAGGTTTTGATATTCCTTTCTGAGAGGAGACGAAGGTCTATTATTTTCATTCCTTTAGTGTTTTCACATAATGCTTAGTGTACACTCCCATTGCTTCTTTATGGTTTGAGAAACCAGTGGTGGTAACAATTCAACCATACATTATTCTGTCACTACCTAAACAATGTGTGATTTGAAATACATCACACCCACTCTGGTTCAATGAAGCATAACACATGTAGAGAAGGGAATAGAGATGCTAATTTTTGACATCTGTTATATTTCAAAATAACAGTGCAATTCCTTACCATTGTCCTAGGTTTGATACTTAGTAACTGTTATAGAGGTCTCTGAAATTTAAACATACTTAAATACATTAAAGTATGAACATTTATATCTCATTTTTAAGTCAACATAAGACCGATTGCCTAAGCCTGTCTCTTCCTGGACATACAGGATTGCCATGAGGGAATTGTGTCTTGAAATTAGTATCCACCATTTTCCCATATTTTAGAGCTCAGAAACATATTATATTCTCTAGTTTAAAAGCAAATTTTACCTGTGCATTTTTTATCTCAACTATAATTTTTTTTTTTTTTTTTTTTTTTTTTTTTTTGGTTTTTCGAGACAGGGTTTCTCTGTGTAGCTTTGCGCCTTTCCTGGAACTCACTTGGTAGCCCAGGCTGGCCTCGAACTCACAGAGATCCGCCTGGCTCTGCCTCCCGAGTGCTGGGATTAAAGGCGTGCGCCACCACTGCCCAGCTCAACTATAATTTTTGATTGGACACAGAGAGTTGCCAGACTCACACCATTACTAGTACTTGAATGAGTTAAATAAAGTAAGTAAACTTTATTGCTATTTATACTCTAATCAGTGAATGTCTTTCAGATTATCTGCTATGTGGGTAAATGAGAATATCAGACAATATACTAGTGAACCTCACTGTAGGGGGGATTCAAGAGTCATATCACTGTTAGGGTGCATTGCAGTATGCTTTGCAACAAGTATGTACAAACCTCATTTATCTTTCTTGTTTAGGTAAATGACCTATTTGAAAAGAGGAGTAGACTTTTGGTCATATACCCAAAGGGTACTCCATCATATCACATTGTTCAGCTATGCTCATAGCTGCTTTATTCATAATAGCCAGAACCTGGAAAAAATCTGGATGTCCCTCAACTGAAGAATGGATAAAAAAAAATATGGTACATTTACTCAACTACTGAAAACAATGATATCAGGAAATTTGAAGGCAAATGGATAGAACTAGAAAAAAAAAAAAAAAAAAAAACCAACACCAACCTGAGTGAGGTAAACCAGACCAGAAAGTCAAACATGGTATGTGCTCATTCATAAGTGGAATTAGCTATAAAGTAAAGGATAACTATGATACAATCCACAGATTCAGAGAGACTAAGTAACAATGAGGGCCCAAGAGGGGAAGGGATGCATGGGTCTCCCTGGGAAGGGTAAATAGAAGAGAGTTCTTGAGTGGACTGGGGTAGGGTGGGATGGGAATATGAGGAATCAGGTTGGTGTGGATGGAGAGGCAAAGTACTGAAAGGGATGACTGAAAATAGAAGGGGACATTTCAGGATCAGTTAAAACCTGGTGCAAGGGAATCTCCCAGGAATCTACAAAGATGTCCCCAGCTAAGACTCCTAGCAATAGTGGATACATAGCCTGAATTGGCCATCTCCTGTGATCAGGCAAGACTTCCAGTGGAGGAATTGGAACACCAACCCAGCCACATAACCTTTGACCTACAGTCTGTCCTGCCTATAGGATGTGGGAGAGTGTGTAGTTGGGGTGGAGTAAGGATGGCGAAGAGATTGTTGGAGTGGCCAACCAATGACTGATCCAACCTCAGATCCATACCATGAGAATGAGCCCACCTCTGACACTGCCTGAGGTGTCAGGATGCAGAGGTTAGAAGACCCAGAGACTTATCATAGAATCAAACATGATTGGAGAAAAAAAATGTCAATATAATGATACTTAATGATATTCTGCTATATCACATAGATTGATGACTACCCCAATTGTCATCAGAGAGGCTTTATCCAGAAACTGATATAAACAGATTTAGAGACCCACAGTCAGACATTTGTCAGATCTCGTGGAATCCTGCTAAAGAGAGGGAGAAGAATTGTAGGAGCCAGAGGAATCAAGGACATCACAAGACAACACTCAGAGACAATTAACCTGGACTCATATGAATTCATAGAATCTGAACCAACAAAAAAGAAGCCTGCATGGGATTGACCTAGGCCCTCTAAATATATATATGACAGTTGTGTAGCTTGTTCTACTTGTGGGACTCCCAACAATGGGAGCAGAGAGGCTATCCCTGAAAATTTGGCTGGCTGTTGGGACGCTATTCCTCATACTGGAATGCTTTGCAGAGCCTTAATACCAGGGGAGGTGCTTAGTCTCACTACAATTTGATATACCATGCTTTGTTTTATATATATATATATATAACATATATACCTATGGGAGGCCAGCCTCTTTCTGAACAGAAAGAGAGAAGCAGTGGATGGGGGGAATTGGAGAGGAGGTAGGAGGAAAGAATGGGAAAAGAGGAGAGAGAAGAAACTGTGGGTTGGATATAAAACAATAAACAAACAAACAAATAAATTACAAAAGATTAGGGAAAAAGGTATGTTAAAAAAACATGTGTGGACCATGTAGGTGTTAAATAACTATTCAAACATATGAAGTAAGGAGAAATCTTTAAGAAATGCTGATAATCTCTCTATATTAAAAGTAAATTAATTTCCCACTGTGAAATATTTTTTTGGTATTTTCCAGTTACAGATCAGCATAGCATAGTGCTTTGATTGCATTTAAAATTTTTGTTAGTATTTAATAATGAAGCAGTTGAGAGTGAAAGCGCTAATTTGCAGGAACATTCACCAACAAACCCGAAGCCTCTGGCCTTGCAATTAACATGTAAGCAAACATTAGCAGTTTTCTCTGGAGATAACTATACTTATTGAATGATAAATTTGGCTCAGATATCTTCAGGCCTTTTCATTTCACCAGATATAGATAATCAACCAAGACATATTGTTCTAAAGAAGAAATAAGCTAAGTCACTGTCTTACCAAGGCCACAGATTAACTGTTCTGATCTATTTCCACTCTTTACCCACTTAGAGCAATTCACTTTCATTTCCCACAAGAGGAGGTTTGGAAGTGCATCAAAGGCAAACTTGAAATTGGGTTATCCCCTCTGTTCTCAGTTTCTGCCACATGGCATCAAGTGATTCTATAAAGAAAGGACAAGTGCAGAGAGCAACTTATGACCTTATTTCAAAGAATGTAGCTGCAACCCTTGGGGAATGAATGGTCTTTTTTCTTCAATCATTTCATTCAATTTCATTTTTTCTAATTAATTAGTAAAAACCACTTTACTGCTATGCACTAGTTAAGCACTTGTCACACCAATTCACTGGAATCGTATTTTAATTTGCATATGTTTTACTTGAAATGAAACAGTCATTTTAATTTCATATCACTTGCTTCATCATATGCTTCCTCAATGTAATTTCAGATTTATTTAAGTTATGTGAAAATCGCTTATTTAGAACACGGAAATTTTTGTAGATATATTTCATCTTATTTGAAATTTTTAGGAATGGGAGAGGAAGACAGAAGAAGGAAGACAGAGGGTGACATAACAGTAAGATATCTGAAAAAGTGATAGTGAATCATACTATTAATTATTCATCTAAAAAGAAGCCCCTACAATATATACAATTCTGCGTAAATATGCAAACATATGTTTAATATACATTTCTCACATGGCCTGACAATACTCTCTTCAAAGAGTGAATCACCTAACAAAACCTCCAATATCAGAGCTGTCTAAGAGACTCTCAAAACATACTCCTATTGCTATTGTCCTTTGTTGTCCCTTAGAGGTTAGAGGTTTGTCCCCATTGCTGAAGACACCACACATTTCAAAAACAGGGCCCAGAGGCCCATTGAGTTTGAACTGAAGTGAATGCCTCCTCCTTGAGGACTAACTTTTATGATACTAGAAGGAGCCATGCAAACTTCAAAATGAGGGAAGAAATAAGCAGTCCTACCCAGCTATGATGTCAAAGAACAAAAACAAACAGAATGGCACAATAACCCTAAAGGTACAGCAGTGGCATGCATACCTTAGTCATGACCAATAACTTTTAAATTGTTCTAAAAACATGCTCAACAAAAAGGAAAACATTCCTGGTACTGGTAACCCAACTAACTTCAGTGCTAGTGAAGTAAAGGATATTGGAGAAGGACCTATAACCACTAATTTACTAAACAAGAATAATCACTAACAACAGTCTAGGGACATTTGTCCTTATACCCACAGATAAGTATAGTCTTTATCCCTCATTAGGAAAACTTCTTTTTGAAACAGAGAAAGACCACTATAGAAAACCACAACCAATCGAAATGCAAAGTTGTAGAGCTTATTCCCAATGTATACTTCTACAAAATATCACCACAGCCAAGGCTCAGGGAACATTGCAGACGAGGGGCAAGTAAAAAAAAAAAAAAAGCCTTTTGGCTTTTGCATATTGGTCAAAACACTCACTGCCATAGGGTTTTTATGGCACTTAGGAAAGTGTTATGATCTGAATGAACATAACCCCTAACCACCAACTAGGGATCAAGTATTTAAACATGAGCCTGTGGCATTTCCACAGCATTTTAGTGATGGTGTTCTTAGATTCCAACACATCCAAAATTTTCCAGTATATGTTCTGATAATTAGTCATTGATGGTTAATATTGAATCCGTCCTTTAAACTTCCCATTTAATTTATAAACAAAAAACTCTTAATAATGAAAATAACTAGTCTTTTATGACCTAAATCCTCCTTGATCTATGTGCTGACAAACATAAGTTTCAACTTCACAGATGTGCTTTACTATTACTCCTCTCTCATTAGTGGGATATTTTAATTCTTGGTGGTGAGGCTGTCTTTTTTCAAATAAAGTCTGATACACAAGTTCTTATGTATTACAAATAGTGCTGTTCTCTACCTTGTTTTCTTTTCTGTGTGGAGTGTAGAAGTAGTTATGAAATTAAATAGAATAAATAATGAGTAATAATGGGAAAAGCCTAATCTTATTACCAACAAAAAGAAATTGCACAAAGTAGTTCTATGAACTATCTATCTACTATCTACATGTATATCTATCAAAGTATCCACTTATCCATCTATCTATGTACTTACTACAGAAAATCAGAACTAATATTAATATTTGATGAGCTAAAGCCTGAAATGTGGCCTTTTAGAAAGGCCCAACAAGGAGACTTTGCATTCACTCCTTGCAGGAGGATCACTGTGAATTTATGTCTGCCTTGCCTCCCGGCCATAAGCAGAGGATTTATATATCTCAAGAAACTGGTTGATCAGGAGTAAAAGAAACAAGGAAAGTAGACTGTGATGTGCCAGACAGAGCAGATGGGAAATGTAAAAGGCCTCAGGGCAAGTACAGCTAGGAAAGTACATTCCAGACACTCACCCTAGAAAGAAAAACTGACCTTTCAAACAAATTTTATTTCAGCAACTACTTTAGGTTAGAGGTATATCAGCACACATGTTATATATAAAAATAACATTTATGATTGGAGATAATTCATTAGAGTGCTATGGGTATCTGCAAAAGACACATTTGTCAAAAAGGAGACAGTGTTCCTTTAATATCTACATGATCAATTTTATGTAAAAAATAAAATTAAAAAAGCATGCTATAATCAAAGATATATGTGCTACTTAATGAACCTTGAGCTAACATCTGAAGTGTAACTTGTAACACATCAAAAATATGATAGTATGCCAGATTTATAGCAACAAAGCAGGTATGAAGTGAATGAATTATAGTAAGTTGTCAATGGCAAAATCTTGATGAATATGTATATAAAGAATGGGATTTTTTCAGCTCTGTTATATCTATCTTAAATAGTTAATGAAATACTGTAGATAGTGGTAAGCGTCTTATAAAGAGATCTATAAACTTATTATGGGATTTAAAAATATTATGAAGTTTGAAATAAAAGTAAAAGATAAATTATTTTATGGAAAGAGCAGATATGCAGTATATATAGGCGTTTTTTTTTTTTTTTAAATGAAGACGAGAAGAAGCAGCAGCCTGAAAGAGCTTCTTGGGACCCATGGTTCCATATGGGTTTTACCAGTGTCTGTAGTGGGTAGCCATTCCAGCTTTGATCTGGAAGTTCCAACCCCCATTCAGTCTTCGGCAACTGTCACGCCTACAAGGCGGGGCCAAGGGAGGCGCTTGGAAACCTGAGATCGGGATGGGCCAGCATTCTCTGTTCCGGGACCCTGGACGGTGGAAGTGAGCCAAGCAGAGCTCCAGAGAACACCGCTGGACTGCGACCTTCCCCAGACCCCGCGACCTACCTATCCTTTAATTTGTAAGTTACACCATTAAATAAATCTCCTTTTAACTACGTGGAGTGGCCTTAATAATTTCACCAATAAGTGTTAGATGTAGACAGTGATATATATGCAATCATTGGAACAGAGAAAAGTGTTGTTAAATAAAATACCTTAGATCTTACAAAGATCATAAAAGTAGTATGAAGTTAGTATTGAGGTTATTGTGAATTAGAAAAAGGAGACTAAAAATAATGATTTCAAGATTTGTTTTCCTTTTAATTAATAAATATGGAAATTAGACATGAAACCAGCATTGTTGCTAGGAATACTGACATCTGTAAATACATTTATTTGTTTTCTCCCTGGCATAACAAGATTATTGTATTGTAACAGCTAGAAATCTACACATTTATCATATAGCAATGTCTCCCATATGGGCATGATACATGTTCATTTAGAATCTTACAAGTTGAATTCAGTCTACAGAGACCACAGTATCTCCTATAGATTAGAGTCCATTTTTTTTACATATAGGTTTTAATAAAATTCAGTTTTTTGTTTATGGAACTGAGGTCATTATTTTATTGGTGGCTGTAGATTTAGGGTTGACTCTGTTATAGTCCTGTCTCATGAAAACATAGTCAGGAAAAGTAAGCAGAAAGATCTCGGTGTCTTTTATGATGTAAGGAGTCACTTGATGCAAGATAGTCTCAGGAATATTTCATCCCAGTCAAAGAGACTCATATATGCAGAGTGGATATATCAGGTAGCAAGAATCCCAGGGCCTAGAATTTTGAAACCACAAATGTATATGTTACCATCTAAGTTTAATATTGCTTTGATTAAGAAAACTTTAAAAAGTTTGGTAATCCAGCTTGTTGATTTAATCAAGCAATCCATGAATAGAATGAAAAAAAAATCTAAAATGTTTAGTCATTAATGATTGTGATGCTGTAGGAAGCATTTAGCATAAGCTTCATGAGAGACTTAGAACTCCAATGTCAAATGAACATAGGAACAAATTGCATCTCTGCAGTTTGGAAACCTGCTTTCCTGAACAGAGGCAATGAGGCATTCACAAAAACATAACTGACTGAGTCATGCCACTGGGGCTATGAAATTAATAAGTATTGTCTTCCTCTCCTCATTAAATGCTTCACTTTGTCCATGTGTTTAACTTCCTTGTCATAATCCTAGTACTCACTGCAAATGAAGGTTCACTCATCAAGGGATCTCTTTTTTTTCTGATGAAGTATTCAAAGAAGGAAAAGGAAATGATTAAAAGCAAGGAGTAAAGTGTGATGTTACATGGGATTTTTTGGTACAAAACTGACAGTTAAGAGACACTGGTATTGGTGGAGATTTCATAGAAATGGTGACAACTTTGATACCCAAACTACAACTTATAAAAGGAATTCAAGAGTAATGTGAAGTGCAAAAGTGGGCACATTCAAGAGATGGAATCATGCTGGGCTTTAGGAAAATAGGCAAACGAAAACAAGCTCCTTGTTTTAGGTTAGAATATGTGTAGTAAGGCGAGCAAATATTAGAGTACATGAGCACATGTTATAACCACACTGGAAAAACATCAAATGACTTGGGCTAATTACTCAACCTCTTTGATCATCATATGTACTCTTTTTGTATGGGGTAATGTACATTATTAAAGTAAACATGCAAAAAACATCAATATATAAACTTGACCCTAGTGCCTGATGAAGATGGACCTTCCAGTGTAGAGCAGCTATCAGTAACAAGATGATAATGAAATCCCAGCTGAAGATACTCAAAAGAAAGTCTCACAAATGGTATAAAAAGGGATCAAATGAAGAATGTGTGGATATGAGATCTGCTTTTTAGAAATATCATTCTATGTAGTATTCAGATACTCAACTAAAGGGGCCTGATGTTGTGGTTAGTGGAAACTGACTGGGGCAAACTGTAGTATTTTTTTGTTCATTTGTTTTCTAAAATAATGGATGTAGTGGCAGTGAGCAGAGATGAGGTTTGAGGCATATCTAGAGACAGAATCATTAGCAAGAGATAGTAAAATAAGTGGGAGGACCTTTAAAGATTAAATGAACAAGGTCAGCCTATATTGATAAAACAGGTTAAGTCATAAAGAAAACAAAAATATTTCAAAATAATTTCATTTCACCGTGCTTATCCTACAATGATATGCAGAAGAGCTAATTCAGAGCTTCCTTAGACAAATCCTTAGAAAACACTGTTGACAAGAGGGGAGGGAGAGGTCCCAGGAACCTGACGTGGAAGGAGACCAAAACTGGAAGGATTAAACTTTCAGCCAATACTTCTTTCCGATGACTGTATGAAGTTGCTGGGATTTTGGAGAGCAATGGTAGAACCTACTGCCAAGCTGCTTCTTTCTAGGCATTACCTGAAGAACCAAGGTAGTCACCTGCATAGAAACTTGAGTGATCAAAGGGAAACATGTCATAGAGTAATTTGAAGTGAATCTGAGAGAGTGAGGTGAGAAAATGCTGCGAGACACTACAAGATGGGAGGGTTCGAAGAGGGATGCATTTAGACTGGAGATACACATCTGAAGACCAACGCCATGGAGTTGAGCAGTGAAGCATTAGGCATGAGTCAGAACTTAGGACTATAGATTTGGACATTTGAAGACCAAGGACAATATCCTCAGAAGATTAATTTTCCTTTTGTGTGAGAAAGAGATAGAGCCAAACAATACAGGCAGCAGAACTGAAATCTTACAGCTTTGCCACACATAAACTTTTGAAGGAAAGAGAAAATCAGGAAACAATGACACTTGGGTAAAATGAGAGAAAAGAATCTCTACAAGGCAAAAATAAGGTCAACAGTAAGTAAAAAGTCATTGACATTTCAACTAAAACATGTTAGACAGTAATATATTATTTGAATTTAATATTAAAATAATGTCTTATTCTTTAATGGCTTGAGCTGCCATATCATTCTGAATAAGTATTGTTTCTGGCAGGGAGACATGTGACTTCTTTGGGGAACAAGGCCTGAGAATAGCACGGACAAGAGCTCCTGTGGCAAGGCCCAGGAGAGACCCATTTGGAAAAGTCTGTGGACACCTCACTGCATAATTCTGGGCATGGACCTGGGAGTCATCCTATGTCCTTACCTTTGCTATAGAAGCCATGTTGCTGGCTGCTTCTAGTTTCACTCTGTCAGAGGTACAGATAAAATAGCTATTACAATAGGAAAAATTCCTGCTAAAGAGTCTCCTCTGGATGAGCCCGATGGGGTGTTGTTAAAAATATACAGTGGATTTGATTTAGTGCCTAAAGCTTTTCATGTTTCAGGTGTGATCATGAATTCAGACTTCTTAAAAACAGGATGTTGCCTTTCCAGTACACCTTGTGACTAGCCTGAAAGAGTCACAGTAGTTCATGAAGTTTAATATTACATATTTGCATAGTTGTTCTGTAGAGAATGGTTTTAACCGCAAGAGTCTTTGAGAAATGCTAATAAATAGATATCAGGAGATAATGAGAACAATCTAGGAACATGGAATGAAGCAGAATCACAGAAACCCACAGTGCCCTCATTTCTAATAGCTGTGCCAATACTGTAGCAAGTTGAGAGGAAGGAGACGTGAGAGCAGGGGATAAACAGAGCCAACTGTTAAAAGTGGGTTTCGAAGTAATGTTGCTTACAGATGATGGGAAAAAAAATTTGATATAGTCTCATAGGAGATAGAGTAGTACAGAATGAAGAATGAATTGATCCAGCTTTGGTTGGTGAATTGATTGTGAGAACTCAGACCTTAACAGAAGCAAATATTAAGCACTAGAGACAAAACTTTTCTTCACTTTGCATAACGCTATAACCACAAACGCTGCCAACTGGGCACACTGTTCTACCTGTAGGTGTGCCTAGTTAGAAAACACCCTCTGTGCCTGCAACACTGCTTATGCTCTAACATTAGAGCTATGAGTCAAGTGGGTAATGGTTACCAGTGGAAAAGTTGGGGGAAAGAAGGGGGATGAAGTAAAGGAACAAGCTGGCAATTATTGTAACAGTTTTTAGGAACTTAAGGAAACAAATTTGCTTGTAAAACTGTTCATGCAAATTATTGAAATTATATAAATAAAACCAGCCTTAGTTATCTGGGGCTGCTTGTTTGAACTAGATGGTCACAATTTCTTCACTGCGTCGACTTCACACATCTGTCTTAGGTTGTTGGACCCGTTTGGAGGAGCAAAGCTCCCTGCAATTTCCTGTACTCTTGCAGTGTTCAACATTAGGAAGCAGAGGGTTTTTCCTCATTAGCTTTATAAATGATTAAAAACAGATCAGAAAATCCCTTATGATTATTAAGAAGTAGAACTTAGATTTGGAGTAATTTCAGTAGGGTTAAAGTGACAGGGGCCAATGGATGAAGTTTAGGCTGCTATGAAATATACTCTGCCATTGGAAATAGATTACTCAGAAGTTTCAAAGATGAGGTATCCAGTAGAGATGGGCTTGCTAAGTGGTGTCTTTTTCACACCCCACTAATTAAGCAGGTGTAAACAGACCTAATGTCTTACATGTACTCCACTGCACAGAGACAATCACTCTTGACAGCAGTGACGGCTGGTGGAGACCAAGCATTGGTGACAACTAGAGTTCTACATTAAGGGCTGGTCATTAATTTTAATGATGATTGCAATTATCTGAATGGTAGAAAGATACATCTCAAAATCCACCCCAGGCTAATTGGAACTGAAGATCAATATATAAATATTTGGTCAGAACTCCCAAAGCATCTCTCTTTTGAACAAAAACCTCCTTTGCAACTCCTACTTATGGATGCATGATATGGATTTCATGTAAAAATCAGCATGAGTGGTTATTGTGCATACATACCAATGGCTCGTTACATTGATTATTTTGGTGAATCTACTTGGAAACTAGCCTAAAATAAGGTAGGCACAGTTCAAAGTAGTATTCTCTTTGAACTCAAGAAGAAAGCATACAAGATTCAGATGTAGAAGAAATATTACATCAATTTAATATGTTGCCTAGTTGATAAAAGGTTTGGGGAAAAAGTAAGATTAGAGAGACATTTTGAGAGTTGACAGACATCAGTGTATGTTTCTGATCCCCCAACATTAGCCTTTGTTTATCACAGAGTATACACTAAAGAGGAAACATAAGCCATTCACACAGAGGGCATATATCTGTGAATGTCCAGGCTCCTGACCCTTCCTGCATGCCACAAAACAGCTAATTAAGGTCCATGCCACCTGGCTTGGAAGCAAATCTATTCTAAGTCAGAAAGCTCTTTAAAACACAACATCTTCCGATCTTTTCCAGGGACTATAGTTGGAAAATGGTTCATCGGGTCTTACATGAACTTCTGTTCTAACAACGTGGCATATTTCTTAGATTCTTCTTTCCTGAAACTGTGTTAAAGCTATTGGTGATTTCACTTCATTTTTATGAGACCATTATCACATTTCTCCTTCCATGTACTGTTCTCACATTTACTTGGTGGATGCTCTTTCTAGAAAATTAAATTCAGTGCCACACCAACATGTACTTAGTCAAGCATTCCTTTCAACACCCTGTGTCATGTTCTCCTCCAGAACTAGCATATTCACAAAACCGTCCTCCATTGTCCAGAAGTTTTATCTCAACACCCACTGAGTAGTGATGTCATTTTCTCCACTGAAGTTGATCTCAGAACAACTTCAGTTAATTTCCTGATTCAATTAGAGAAGGGGAGAAGATAAGTGTCACTTGAGTAGTTCCTATCTCAGATGGAATCTTGGGTTGGTTTTCCCATTATGGAAATTTCCCATGCTCCTTAAAATTGAATGAATGTCTCAGTTTATCAGTTACCATTTGAGAGTTAGGGTTATTTCCACTTATATTATAAAATATTTTCTTCAATTTACCTGAAATGAACACATTTCTAAAAATGCATATCATCAAAAATAAATTTGTCAGAAGATACTCTCAATGTACTAAACATACTAGTATGAATTTTTTAAATTACACTATATTTAAAAAAATAAATTTAGTCAGGTGGGGAGCCATGTCCATATAATATTTACCCTTAGAAGTGGAGAAGAAAGGGTCATGTGATACTATGAATTTGAGATTGTCAGACTGGAGTTGACAACAAAGTGAGAAAGACATAGAACATGTGCAGATAGGTATGACTTTCCAGTATTCCACACAGAAGTGAGAACTATGAGTCATCTATGTTCATTCTCATGATCTGCATAGTTAAAAGATAATGGCATAAATCTAAAGTTTATTATGACTCCTACAAGGTGCAGAAAAATGATAATATGTCTCAGTTTATCTATGAGGCAGGAAGAAAGACAATAAGATCAGAAAATGATATTAAAACAAAAAAAATAAAAAGCCATTAGCTTTCATTAACACTGATGTGAACAACTGAATAGGAAGATATAGGACACACATTAGAAATCAAGTAAAGAAAAAAGCAACATATGATAGTTAGTGAAGATAATTATATTAAGGCAATGTTTTTTAAAAATTTTAAATGCAATCAATATCATTTAGTCCATTATATTAAAGTGCAAATTTCAAATGTATTAAAAATACTTTAATTTAATATCAAATGTACTTATGAATCTTAAATATACTAATGTGTTGAACTCAAATAGTTTAGTCCATCTGAATACATACAGGCAAATGGTTATGAAAAGGTTCAATGTTTATTAATAAGTTTACATTTATTATTTAGAAAAAATAAATAGAAAGCTGATTTGCCATTTGTTTACAAACAATTTCATTTTACCTTTTCTTGGAATTTTCTAACATGTATGATCACATACTACATTAAAAAAGTGTATGTATCAGAAAGGACGAAACTAATTTTATTTCCTGGATCATGATTAAAGATTTTCAAAGTCCTGTAACTAAACTGACTTTCTACCAAGACAACAATGATATACAATGGAGTGAAGGCAGTATCTTCAATGATTATTGGGAGAAAACTTTTTAATCCTTATTTATTTACAGAAGGGAAATGCATCCTAATCTTATATCATACATAAAAGTAAATTCAAAAGTGATTTGAAATGTAAATACAAGACTTGGAACTACAAAAGTGTTAGAGGAAAGCAATATCACAATAGACCGGGTGAAGGAGAATTGAAAACTGAGGTCTGTAGCAATCTTAATGTTCTCAGGTTCAAAACCTGTTTTCTGAAATGGGAATACTAAGAGAAAGCATTAACAAGATGGAATATATGTTTAAATTCAGGAAGCTAAAGAGTAGAGACAATCCCAGCTCAAATTGGCAGCTGACAAAATAAGTAATACATTTAAAACAGAGTAAAAACATATTTATGAAAAAAGTAGTTTCATTACAAATTTAAACATATGAACTTGGACAATGTAAGCAGCATAACATACAAAGTCAAACCAGTGCAATATTGAAAGGGTAAGGAACACACAGTAGGATATTTAAAAAGGTAATGTAGCTTTTTGTGGAAAGAAGAAAAAAAACAGAACCTAAGCAGTATGTAGAAATAACTACTAACAATTTTCCATAATACATTAAAGACTTCGTTAAAATTATGACATCCATCCATGTAGGAAAAGCAAAAAAGCTTTCAGGATATGTGAATAGAGAGTTATATTGCTATACCTTACCAAAACTGCCCTTCTCCTTAGAATAATTTTAAAGCTAAATAAAATATCGCAAACTTAATTTCAGCTATTGGACCCCATAAAATCTTATATTAGGATCTATGTTTCTTGAAAAAAGAAACATTCATTCACACATGTACATATATGCACACATGCACTTACATATGGAAACACACATGGACACATACATGAATAGCCACACCACACATATATGCATGCATATACATATGCAATATACTGTAAGACATAATTGAAAATGGAAGATCACAGAAATCAGAGTCAACAAATTTCAAGAGAGATTCATAGCAATTATCTAACAAAAAGAAAGAGTATAAAAGTAATGAAGCATGGGCAGTGGCACTCAAAAAATAAGAGAGAAAGACATACAAATAGAGAATGGTAAATGTGTAAAGAAAGACCAAACACAGTTTAAAATTACAGTACCAAGACATCTGTTCGAGAAGACCGATAACATATAATACAAAAAGAGATGCAATGCCTAGACTGATCTCAGTCAAAGTCAATAAAACACACAAAGCAAATCTTGAAAATCCTCAGAGAGGGAGAATGACTTACGTCACTTCAGACTACAGTGGAAGGAATCAATGTTGACTTCTCATTAGTAAGGATGTGGCTCAAGATGGACAGGAAAACATTTCAAAAGTGCTGACAATAAAACAAAAGATTCAGAAATCTACATCTAATGGAAATACTTCAAAATATGCAAGTAAATAAAGACACTTTCTTATAGTGCAATGCTGAAAAGATTTCAGGCCAGTGGTGTAGACGAATTTCTAAAGGTCTTATTAAATAAAAAACTGGAGCCAAATATGGGGTGAAAGCCTTAGATCAGGGAAATAGGGAAAGCCACCAGCCAACCTTACCACACCAACTCTGAAGCTTCCAAATGTGCATTACTTCCTGTCTTGTAGCTAGAGTTTTCCTGCCTGCCCCACAGTCAGGACAAATCTCTCTCACCTGCCAGTCCCACAGCCGCTCAGACCCAACCAAGTAAACACAGAGACTTATATTGCTTACAAACTGTATGGCCATACCAGGCTTCTTGCTAACTGTTCTTACAGCTTAAATTAATCCATTTCTATAAATCTATACCTTGCCACGTGGCTTGTGGCTTACCGGCATCTTCATATGCTGTTTGTCATGGCGGCGGCTGGCAGTGTCTCTGACTCAGCCTTCCACTTCCCAGCTTTATTCTCCTTGTCCTGCCCACAATTCCTCCTGCCTGACTATTGGCCAATCAGTATTTTATTTACCAACCAATCAGAGCAACACATTTGCCACACAGAACATCCCACAGCACTGTCTACCCATGCCTTTATTGCCTTGTTGTTCTGCTCTCTCATTAGCTCTCTTAGCCCAACTATCTCACTTCCTCTTCCTACACAGCTCTGTCACTTTCTGTCTATCTGTACAGACCTCCATGCCTTTATAGTTGGTACTGGGATTAAAGGTGTGTGTCACCACACTTGGCTCTGTTCCCTAGTGTGGCCTTGAACACACAGAGACCCTGCCTGCTAAGTGATAGGATTAAAAGCGTGTGCTATCACTGCCCACTTCTTTGTTACTTAAAATGGCTTGCTGTTTCTTCTGATCTCCAGGCAAACTTTATTAAAGCACAAATAAAATATCACCACATTTCAGCACAAATAAAATATCACCACACAGTGAACCTGGAATGAATCTCTGCTTTTCTCAAAAAATGAAGGGTAAGAAGTATGATGGAAGTGAGTATGGAAGAAGACTGGAGACTTTAATACATATTATTTATATATAAATATGTTGTATATATGTACATTAAATAAGTGCAGCTATAGGAAGCATGGTGGTAGCTTCCTAATTTTTGAAAGATATGTAGATATTTTTCACATAGTCTGTGATTTACAATATTAATATGATAGAAGCACAACTTGACTATTTCCCCTTCCTGGGGCAATCCATGAGTATTCCTCTTAGGATCCTGCTTTTTAACTAGAGTCTCTGGGGTTGTGAACTATAGCCTGGTTTTTCTTTGCTTTGTGTCTAATATCCACTTATGAGTGAGTACATAACCATGTTTGTCTTTCTGGATCTGGGTTACCTCACTCAGGAAGATTTTTTTTTTCTAGTTCCATCTATTTGCCTACAAATTTCATGATTTCATTGTTTATTACCACTGAATAATACTCCATTGTGTAAATATACCACATCTTTAGCCATTCTTCAGTTGAGCGGCATCTAGGTTGTTTCCAGGTTTTGGCTATTACAAACAATACTGATATGAACATAGTTGAGCCTGTGTCCTTGTGGTATGAATATCTTTTGCATATATGCCCAAGAGTGTTATTCCTGGGTCTTGAGGTAGGTAGATTCTCAATTTTCTGAGATACCACCATACTGATTTCCAGAATGGATGTACAAGATTGTACTCCTACCTGCTTTACACCCCCCCCCCCCGTGAACAGTGGACGGAGTATAGGGTTGGGGGGAGTTTGGGAAGGAGCGGGAGAGGAGGGATGAGGAACTGTAGTTGGTATGCAAAATGAAAAAAAAATTAAATAAATAAAGAAAGAAGAACAACTTGAATTTACAAACAGAGGATAGAATTTTACAAATTAAGCATGTATGCTATAGTCTCTGGAATCCTGTTTCTAATCTCTGGAATGAGGTGTTACCAGAAATTAAAGTTCTATAGAAATTTAGATAGTATAGTGCAAAATACAGCAAGCATGCTATGCGATACCCTTTAGTCCTCCAGATGTGTTGAAGCGACAGGAGAAAGAACCTTTTAAGAGTAACTCCAGTTATGCATCCTCATCAGTATATCTGAATCCATGTTTTTTTAGCAAAAAATCTACTAGACTAAGATATCTGGGCACATTTTTATATCTTCAAAATTTAGTTCGTTAAATGCATTGCATTAGTATGTCTGCTGTTAGATTAAAACAAAACAACAGCAACAAAAACAGAAACAAAATCAGCTGAACTCCAGTGTAGTGAAAATGGAGACATACACATCATTAAGTGGGAAAGCTGATCATCATGGTAAAGTAAGGACAAGTGCAATTTTACTTGGAACAAAAATATTTTAAGCATGTGTATTTCATGCAGTTTCATAAATGAATACATTAAAATAAAAATGGATATAGAAACCAGGCTGAGTTGAAGTCAACATACTTTGGTTTTACTTTGTGTCTTCTCTTGACATTTAATATTATCATGACTAATCCTCTAGGTTAGAAGATAACAGTCCAATAAAAATTGGTTATCCAAAGGATAATGTAATTGTTTAGAGAACTGAAACAGCATGAATAATAACTAGGTAATTCAAGTATTGGTGGCTACATTTGTATTAATTTGTCCCTTTTCTATGTTAGGTGGAACAATCAATGTTTATAGGGCTGGATTTTAAATATAAAACTCAATAATAGCTTTTCCTTCCAGGAAGGAGAAATTAGCCATTACGTTAAATGTTAACCTTGGATTGATTTGTAAATTTTAACTAAATTAGAAAACAAAGACGTATTGACACCTGAGTGAAGGGGTCGTAGATATTCTCTTGGCAAAACCTAGGACATAAACTAAGAGATAAATTTCGTCTTACTTCTTGGGGTAAATTAAAGTTAGAGAGCTTAAGTGTCTCGCCAATAGAAGAGTTTTTGTTCCTCACTGTCCTTGTGGTGGCCTTCAGTGGAAATGCTTCTGGTTTACATTGGTTCTCATTACATCATCTATAGTGTGACTCATGTGTGGTCCAATTCTTTCCCTGGACCCTGTGTTTGAGGTGGAATGTCAGAGAATGGAGATGCTGGCTTACTTTTCAGTTATATTCTTATCTTTCCAGAGAAAGGAGAGAGAGTCACACACAGACTGCCTGCTATAGTCAGGTCAATAGAGCCATTAGTTCTTACTTCCACAGTTACCAGGCAGCACCCCAAAGCTGTCAGCTCACAGGAAAGTTTGCACAGTTCTACAGACTACTTTAGCCTCAATCAAACAGTTGACTATTTCCATGTTGACTGAGCCTTCTATCAAACTCTGATCCATTTTCTCTACCATAGTTATTAATAACTTATTAACACAAGACTAAGAACTAAATACAATGTGGCACCTGAACATGGGCTGTTTGAAAAGCTATAAAAACTGAAAGACTGCTTAATTTAAAAACACACAGAAATAGGGCTTTGTTCCTTTGTGTGTAGGTTATGACTAAATTTAACAGATTTCTGTAAAAATCTAAATAGCCTAATAATATTTATAAAAGAAAACCTTTATAAATGCTATAGAAAGAAGGCAGAACCATATTTTATACACTAGGTGTTGTTTTAAATAGAAACTGTTAGTAACAGAAAATTATTCTATCTGATTGACTTGACTTTGGGAGATCCAATATTTTCAAAATATTTCTCTAGATAAAATGATAAATAGAAACATCTGAGTATTCTCATACAGAGCATATGGCTCTATTATCACTTTTCTCCCTGCTCAATTCATATATGTGTTATGTTTTGGGCAATATGATTTAAAATGTTTCCCAAGACAAGTCTCCTTGGCCACTTAACTAATGAATTTATATTTGAATGGTGCTAGAGGTAAAGCAATTGATTATTCGCTATTTTAAGTTGAGTTGAAATTTTATTTGCTCTCTTCTTTTCAGTTTTGTAAGTATTTTTAAAACATGGACTTCAAAAAGAGTAGTGAGCATTTTAAATGCATGGGACAAGAAATTGCAGCATTTATTCTACTTTATTACTGCTTAGATTTACTTAAAATATTACAGACAGCTCCAGATCTTCCACAGGGTGTGAGCACTGTCACTAATATGAATAAAAAACAAAAGCAAGAAACAAGCACAAGACCTTAAAAACAACGTAGCTCCTAAGAGGACTAACACACTTGCTGAATATCAACTTAGTTCACTTTCTATTAGATAACACACTCCAGCTTTTGTACCAACAGTAAAAATTCAAGGTGAGTTAGAAGCCAAATAACATAATATGAAAACCCAAGTACAGGCTGACATATTTCAAAGAATTGAAATTGCAAACAATATTTGGTGTAACTATAATTGCTATGCCAAAGGGAAATGAGAGAAGAATGGATAACAGAAGAAAATGAGTGATGTGGGTAGAATGATGGGCATTTCCTAAGATTCTGGAATTCAAACTCATGATAGTGAATATGGTAGGCAAACACTCTACTACTGAGATACAACTCAAGTCCCAAAAGATGGAAATTTTAAGCAATTAACAAATAGGGAAGTCCTTGAAGAAAACAGAGGTACAGTACCTGAATTAATGCTGTCTTTAATGAGTTTATCAGTAGACACAACATGGCTAAAAAAAATCAATGATTCAGAAAATATTTCAATGAAAAACTCTAACTTGGCCGGGCGGTGGTGGCGCACGCCTTTAATCCCAGCACTCGGGAGGCAGAGCCAGGCGGATCTCTGTGAGTTCGAGGCCAGCCTGGTCTCCAAAGTGAGTTCCAGGAAAGGCGCAAAGCTACACAGAGAAACCCTGTCTCGAAAAAACCAAAAAAAAAAAAAAAAAAAAAAAAAAAAAAAAAAAAAAAAAAAAAAAAAAAAAAAAGAAAAACTCTAACTTAAAAGCAAAGAGAAAATAATGGTAATAACAAACAGAATGTCAAAGAAGTATGGGTTCATGCATCAAAAGAAGTATACATAAATTGGAATATGAGAAAAGAACAGAGAGCTGACTTGAAATATATTTTAAGTAATAATGAATGAGAAATTTTCAAAATTAATGATAGACATCAAATCAAAGATCTAAGCAGTTCATAGAACAACATACACAGGAAATATAAGAGAAACCCACCTGATACTGCCAGAAACAGAGATAATGCTAAAAGCATCTGAGGTTGGTAGTAAGGAAGCACCACTCTGTGGAAATACAACTCAAAGTCCCAGCAGAGTTTTTGTCATAAACCAAGCAAGAAGTAAGAGACAAGTCACATGTGTAAAGCATTGGTAAAGCAAACAATTGCATACACTTCTAAATCACCAGTGTAGAATTCTTTATCCAACTAAATAATCCTAGAAAACAATTCGAGTAACCGCCGTGTAAATTAAACTCAGTTAAAAGCTGAGGTAATAAACTAAAGAGTATATAAACAAAAAGCTGAGGTAATTCATCATGGCTGCATGTGTCTCAGAAGAAATATTATATAGACATATAAGTTAGATCTCAATATAAAAGATGAATTAAATGGATCATATGGTGTTGTGTTTTGAATGTGAACTGTTATCCCTAGGTTCAGAAGTTGGAACACCTGTCCACAGCTTCTGGCACTGATTGAGGGAAATTATGGACATTTAGAAGTTGGCATCACTCTGGAGGAAGTGAGGTTCTTCCTGGGTTGAGTCCTGATGTTTTTACCACCTGGTTCCAGTTCCTTTCTGCTCCTGCTTTCTTGCCCATCATGATGCAAAGTGAAGAGTTGCAGTTGCACACTCTTGCCATCATGTCACCTCTAGCTGCCCAGATTTACCTTCTGTTATGGACTTTGATCACTTAAACTAGACTCTGAATAAGCTGCCCTTTAGCTTATTTTATCAGGTATTTTTGTTACAGAAACTGGAAAAGTAAATAGTGTAGATTGTGGTGATATATGTGTATCCTAGTAAAATTTGCCTGAAGATCAGGGAACAGAACAAACTACTAGATTAAACATAGATGCCAGGGAGTGGTGGCATACACCTCTAATCTTAGCACTTGGAGGCAGAGATCCTTCTAAATCTCTGTAGTTCAAAGCCGCCCTGTACTACACGAGATTGATTCAGTGTAGGAGAGAAACAGAGCCAGGCAGTGGTGACACACACCTTTAATCCCAGTACTTGGGAATCACATGCCTTTAATTTTAATACCAGGAGGGAAGTGATATGGCTGGGCAGAGAAAGGTATAAAAGGCGTGAGGAGACAGGAACTAAAGGCTTTTCAGCTGGAGAGCTTTTGGCTGAGGACTCAGAGGTGTTCAGTCAGAGGATTCGTGGAATTGGCAAAGTGAGACATGGTGGAGACTTGTTCCTTTTTCTCTCTGATCTTTCAGCATTTACTTCAATATCTATCTCAGGGTTTTTTATTATAAGACCAATTTAGCAATTTGTGTTACAGTAGATACTATATATTTTTTTTACTACCTTACTTCTAATTGACCTAAAATCTGTATTAGAATTGATTTTAGGAATGTAGTGAATAAATATTAGCTGCAGATAAGTACAATGTCACAGGAAGCAAAAGAAAGGGATTGAGGAGTCACTATTACAACAGGACTAGTAGAACTAATTGTAAATTGCACATAATGACTTCATTCCTACTGGTTTAGTACAGTAACTAAGTAAGAAAGAGGGGCTTATAGCACAGAGATTGACCAGAAATACCACAGCTAGATGCTGCGTATGGAGAAGAGTCATAATTCTGATTGTTGGTTCATTTCTTTCACATAATATGATGAAATTGCAATCAATCCTGTGATCTTTATCTCCTAAACCCATTTTCACAATTTAATCAATGGAAAAACATCAAGCATAAAGCAACATTCAATAGTCCTCTTCACTAGTCATATTCAAAACTGCCAGACCATCAGAAAGAAGGAAAGTAGGAAAAACTTCCGCAGCCAGAGAGACCAAGAAGATCTGAGTAGAAAAAATGGTCTCCTGGATTGATACAAGGGCATCAGTAAAAAGAAGAAAATCTGAATGAAAATGAGGGTTAGCTGATGATAATTTACATTAGTCCAATAATTTGGACAAAGCACCATTCTTGTGTAAAATGATATAAAGCAGGAAAACTGCACTTGAGCACATATGCATTCGTATGAGTACATATGTCATTGGCTGCTGTGGGATAATGCTTTTGTACACTGGTTTAGTAAAACACTGTTTGGTCAATAGCCAAGCAGGAAGTATAAGCAGGGTGGACCAAAAAGGAGAATTCTGTGAAGAGGAAGGACTGAGTCAGGAGTTGCCAGCCAGACACAGAGGAAGCAAGATGTAAAGTACCAGTAATCTACAAGCCATGTGGCAAAGTATGGATTTATAGAAATGGGTTAATTTAAGATGTAAGAGCTAGCTAGCTAGAAGCCTGAGCCATTAGGCCACATAATTTAAAAATAATATAAGCCTCTGTATGTTTATTTGGGTCTGAGTAGCTATGGAATGGCTGGTGGGATCCAGAGAAAACCCTCTAGCTACATTTGGTGCCCCATTGGCAATTTATATAAATCCAAAACTATTTTTAAAAGCAAAACTAAAGTATACTACAATGCAAATTAAAACAAGTTTGCTTTGCTATTCCTAATTTAACCATTCAAGAGCAAAGAAACTAGGTAAATCTAGGACTCCTGTGTCTAATGACATCAGGAAAGCACAGGATAGGGAGGTTGATATTGATGAAGCTCAACTCTTGTATTTACAGAGTGTGTTTTAGCTTCTTGTCTCCTGAAAGTTAGAACACAGAGGACCTGAACTCAGCAGAAATACTATGGTGCTCCAGTAAATTTATCCACTGAAATGATAATATCTTGCTTTGAGACCCCAATGAAAATTTTGAGATTTGCAGAGCAGTGAGTATATACTGTACTGTTAAAATATGCCTGTTCCCAACATTCTGGTGATGATTACTCATTTTGATTAGTGAATAAAATTAGTGAGGAAGATCTAGAGAAAGCAATTGAATGTGTAGAAATAAGGGATTTCAATAGTTTCAAATCTGAATGTTGTGATTTGTGGTTCTTAAATTTAGGAGTATGACAATCTTTATCAATCTTATGTATTACTAAGAAGAAGAAAATCATCTCTAGGTACAATAATTTGAAGGAATACCTAGAAAGTATCTACAGAGATACTGGTGAGATAGCTCAGAGGGTAAGGAAACTTCTTGCTGAAATGTAACTATCTTACATGAATCAAATTTACTTTAGAAAAAATGAATGTAGCCATGTGTTTATTATATGATCCCTAAATGGCTTGTATCTATCTATATCCAATGGAAGAAATTATCAAAGATTCATCTACGGCACTAGATATGAGATATAAGAGGAGAAAATGTATCCTTTGCATCAGTAGTTAGTGCATACATTTTGTTCTTATCATTCTTATAAACATGCAAACTTAGACAAAGATGCCACCTTACCTCTACTTCCTCCTCTGTATGTTTACTCTACTCTCCTGTCTTGACCCTTATAGGCTTCAGAGACAGTTCTTAGTGACAAATTGATGCTGACAGGAGAGACAGGAATAGAATTACCACTGATCTTAGCTGTCTTGTGTCACTAATACAAGAAATCTCTCCAGTCTGACTGCAGTGATTAACCTATTGGGAAGAATTTATTTCACACAGCAGCATTTGGCAGGGGAGAGTCTATTCACATCTGATAAGTGTCATGTCCATTAGAAAAAAAATATGAAAAATTGTAGTTATCTTAAGTATGGAGTAGACCACTGTGCTGGATGGTTTCTATCAACTTGATAGAAACCTAGATATACCCAGAAAGAAAGAGGAATCAGTTTTATTAGATTGGCCAGTAGGTAAGTCTGTGGAGGAATTTCTTGATTAATTATTGATGTGGGAGGGCCCAGCCTCCTATAGACAATGCTACCCTGGGCATGTGGACTTGTATAAGAAAGCAAGATGCACAACCCATAGGGAACAAGCCATTAAGCAATGTTTTTACATGGCTTCTGATTCTGTTCCTGCCTCTATGTACCTGTTCTGACTTCCCTTCATGACGGACTGACTGTAAGTTCAAAAATTATATAAACCATTTCCATCCAAAACTGCTTTTGATCATGGTTTTTATCATAGTAATAGAAAACTAACTAGAACACTCACTGAGATTGGAGATAGTCCACAGAGATTTTGCTTACTCCAGAGCACAGTAACCTTCCTGTACTTATAGGAAGCTCTCTGTTATATCTGTATATTTATTAGATGCTGGAATGTTATATTAGTCAGGATTCTCTAGAGGAAAAGAACTGATATATATATATATATATATATATATATATATACATATATACTGATATATATATATACATATATATATACACATATGTGTGTGTATGTTTTTCCCTACAACTGATATATATATATATAGTGATGTTAGGCTAGTTTGTAGAATGTAACCTCGCTAGTCCAAAAAAATCACTGTCTTGCTCCAGAGAAGCCAGATACTGAATAGTTCCAATCATAAAGTTGGGTGCTTCAGCAGTCCCAATCTGTCACTGAGAGCCTAGAGTGTTCCTGGACAGCCACTGGTCTTCACTGTACACCTGAAGCCTGCTGTATCTGACATTATAGAATGAATGCATCAGCACTGGAGTAGGTGAACTTGCTAGCTAGAGTGTACACAAGCAAGCAAAATCTAATCTTCTTTATTCCACACCCTCTTATATGGGCTTCTACCAGAAGGTGCAACTTTCACTTCCTGTGGCTTCCCACTTCAAATAAAATTTCTCTGAAGAGTGCCTAATGGATTCAGTAGCATTTAATTGATTCCTATCTATTTGACAAGATTCTCCAACACATATTTTGTTGATGTGCTCAGCCACAAATGATGTGTTTATATCACACATCTTCCTCCATAACCAAGAATACACCATGGAATAAGGAGCAGAGGGAAAATGAGTTTTCTTTAAGGATGTGATCCATCGGAAGTTGAACCTGCTCCAAAGGGTAGCTTCATACCCATGTATCTATGGTCAGCACAAATTGTACTTGTGAGTTATTTAGGAAAAAAAAGGAGGGAGGGAGGGAAAGAGAGAGAGCAAGACAGAGAGAGTGAGAGAGAGAGAGAGAGAGAGAGAGAGAGAGAGAGAGAGAGAGAAAGAAATAAGAAAGTATGAGGTAGATCTGGGAAGATTAAGACAGAGAAGCAGGTGGGGAATGAATATGATTAAAATGTGTTCTATGAAATTTTCAAATATTTAATAAGATATTATATTTAAAAACTGAAATGCAATACACATGTTTTCAGTATCCATGGGATATGAATGAGAGAATGATGACTGATAATTTCTGCTTCTACAAATAAGATGCATGTCTGGTACTACTAGGTTTTTTTTTTTTTTTTTTGATAATGAAACAGAAATAATATCTTCATTAGGATTCAATTGCAAAAATGCTAAATCAGTTGTCATGTATTGTCTTAAAATATAAATAATTTATAAAATGTGGATTTACTGTACATAGTGTTTTTACATTGTGTGTGTGATAAATTAAACAAATGTATTTCTAGAAATTCTAAATTTAGGTAACTAAACAGATACTAAATTTGGCTTAATATAGTTATATTTATTTGTTTATTTTGCTGAATATATACATGTCTTTCTCATGTCAAAGAAGGAAACATCATTTGTTCCATAATCATAAATTCTTATAAATGTATTACTGCCCTTCCATTACTTAGAGGAGAAAAAGTTCGTAAATATGTCCTCTAATACAGTTTTCTAATTGAGGTGTACCTGGAAGCAATGAAGACCAATGTATCCACCTAATTTCTTTACAAAATGTCTAATGGTGGATCTCCTATGGATAAGCAAAGGTATTCTCAGATAAGGAAATGTGTTATGAAACACTTTGGGCAGGATGTCCATAGTTCAGTATTGCTTTTGTAAAATGAATTCTGAAAGCATAGGTCTTAGACTATCAAATATGCTATAAAAAGTTAGAGTACCAAGCAGAGTTACTTCACAGCCTACATGTTCCTGCTATGTGAAACAAGCTAAACACTGGTTAGAAATTCTGTGGATTCATATCCGATACCCAGAGTAAAGGATTCCTCAGACCTCCAGCTGTTTCTGCACCATTCTTTACTGATTAGATTAATAAAAAAAAATATTACGGCAGATTGATGACTGGAAAATTATCTTGTATGAGTCTAATTTGATAATCTTACCATTTGTGTTGTTATAGAACTAATTGGAGTTTAAACCCAATTATAAAATGAATATCTCACAATTTCAAGCAATTTGCTCAGTAAACTATGAATTTCAAAACAATACAGTTAGGGATTAAGCCATTCATTATGACAAAAGATGAGAAAAACTATTGTTGCTGAGGTACTGATACATGCCATTATGCACACTTAAAATATTTTAAAAGCTGTCAACTTTTTGCTTCATCGATCTTAACAGCCACCCATAAAATGTCCTTGTTCTGTACATCTGCAATTTGAGAAGCAGAAGCAAGCTGCTGTGCAGTTTCCCTGGCATCTGCCACTCACCTCAGGGACAGAAGCTGCCATAGAACACCTTTGTGATACCAAAGTTTTTATCATAAATCTTCATCTTTAATAAGTAAATTCATGAAGCTTATAATTGGCAGAGTATATACAATTGAAATATATGATGTGCCAGCACCCTCAACATTGATTTCACTTAATCTTTAACCTAACATATTGCAGATTTTACAGTAGCAGTTCTCACGTTGAGACTCCATCTGTTAATGGCAGGGAACAACATTGCTATACTGCAGGAAGCTGCCAAAAAGTGCAAGTGCCTTGATATGCAGCTAACTAGAGTTCAGTGATACTTAAAGATGTTCTTTTGATGTTTCCCACTTACATTGGAAAGAACCATTGAATGCAAGAACTGAAAGGAATCCCTGAAGATCAGCTATCCTTTAAGGCATGATAGAAACAAAAACAAATTGTATCTGTAGCCAATGGTGTATAAAACATGCTGATCCATCTCCTAGAGAAGTAGCTAGGCAGTCTGACAGAGCTATTAAATTCATTAGTTTGTATCAGTGAGCTAAGCCAGGGCTGCTAAATGCTTTAGCATGCCCTACTAGTCAAGGAATCCTTTAAGTCACAGTACCTTGATTATATCAGTTGCAGGGATATACATAATCCTTCTAGGCATGCCAGAATGGAATGATGCAATGTCAATGTCTACATTAAAAAGTAATTTATGTCCTGGAAATCTTTTGAAAATGGGGAGGGAAAAGGAGGGGGTGAACAAGAAGGAGGAGGAGAAGAAAGAAGAGGAGGAAGAGGAGGAGGAGGAGGAGGAGGAGGGGGAGGAGGAGGAGGAGGAGGAGAAAGAAGAGAAGAAGGAGGAGGAGGAGAAAGAAGAGGAGGAGGAGAAGAAGAAGAATGTAGGATACTTTCACAGAGATTAAAGAAAGGGAGTGACTCTTGACAAAGAAATCATAGTCCAGATTAGATTAGTAACATTCGTCTTATGTCTTATGACTTTGTGTGCCAGACAGTTGGTGAGTACATCAAACACAAAATGAGTATTTGGCCAACAAAGAACATACTGGTAAGTTTTGATAAAAATACTTCAATCATAATGCAAGAATAATTCAGAAACATAAATATATATATATAGAGAGATGGCTGTTCATGACAAGAAAGAAAGCTCAAATTCTCAGGATCCTGACTTAAAAACACATCTGAGTACATGTACTACTTATGGTTGTTGAATGACATTGAGAATTGTCTCTAATCTCTATAATTTTTTTCATATATATGTGAATGTTATTGTAGAAATTTAAGTGATATGCACAAATTTCCTGCAGTCATGGTAGCATATACCTATAAGTCCAACACTTGTGAGGGTGAAGTAGATAGATCAGGAATTCAAGGACATTTTAAATTACATATTGAGTAGTTTGAGATCAGTTTGAACAACAAGATGACCTGTATACAAAAATTAAAAGAATGCATCAAATTTCTCAGGAGAAAAAATTGTAATGACCCCTTTGCGATCAGATAAAGCTTCATTAAATATTTCACTTAAATTAAGTGTTGAGTATAAGGTGTGTTTTGAAAGATTAAGGAGAGGCTTGATATCTGTTCAAATGATATGCTGACTCTTCAAAAACCTCCCTGTTTTTGGAAGCGGGAAAGAACTGTAATGGATCATATCAGATATTATAGGAAAACATAAGAAGATGCAAATAAAATGCAAATGAAGTGGTTGTTCTTTAAATTTGATATTTTTCCATTGGTTACAGTTATTTTTTTCATTACGAATTTCATTAGAAATTAAGCTATGTCCCTGTTCTTTAAATAAACATTCGTTATTGTTGTTTTTTAATACACTGAAGGTATAGAACATAAAGTTTAAAACTTTTTCATTGTAGTCATAGTGTAAACATAACATTAACAGTGTATCTAAGGACACTAACAGATGGTAAGTACTACTCTCTATTAAGCAAATCTGAAGGATTTCTCTGTAGGTGACACTTCAGAGTAGCAATGATTTTCAGCATTGGAAAACAAGCTAGGGGCAGGCTTTAACACCACTTGTCATCAAATAAATAGTTGATAGAGACAGACATCATCACCTGGCTACCTTTTCTATACTAAAAATCATCTTTTGAAATAAAAAAATTATCTTCTTGCAAAATATGTCAAAAAAGAGCATAGTTTGCTTTGGCGGGCTTTTAAGAACCTAGTCCTCATACTGAGTCACCTTGCCCAGCCTTAATACAAGATAAGGTGCTTAGTCTTACTGCAGTTTGATATGCCATGTTTTGTTGATCCCCATGGAAGGCCTGCATTCTCTGAACAAAAAAGGAAGGTCGGGGGAGAGAATGGGAGGAGAGGAGAGAAGGGAAACTGCAGTCAGGATGTAAAGAAATAAATAAATAAATTTAATTGAAAAAAAGGATATTATACTAAATTTGCAAAAATAATGACATTTTAATTCAAAGAGCATGATTTGAAATCAATGATGGCTATTGTAAAACTGGGAGACAAATCAAAGCAGAAAGTCCAGTAGACGTAGAAACCCAGGGATTTTGCTCAGTCATATGGAAGAATATATAAAGTTTCCATGTGTTCTACTGTGCTTTAATAAGAACTTAAATTGCTATTAGTAATATTAAATTCAATCATTGAACATCTTAAAGAAGCAGAAAAGATAAGTGATAAGGTTGTGGGTGAATTGTCAGCAATGAAATGGAACGTACCTTGCTTCTTGTTTCTGTCCAGGGCAGACGTTTGATTGACAGCATCAATGCAAAGTTAATGGGGAATGAAAAATGTTAAAGAATGCTTCAAATAGGCTGGGCGGTGGTGGTGCACGCCTTTAATCCCAGCACTCGGGAGGCAGAGCCAGGCAGATCTCTGTGAGTTCGAGGCCAGCCTGGACTACCAAGTGAGTTCCAGGAAAGGTGCAAAGCTACACAGAAACCCTGTCTCAAAAAAAAAAAAAAAAAAGAATGCTTCAAATATTGACATTATTGACATTTAATTTTTTAAGAAAAAGAAGCAAACTTGAAATTTCATAATATATTTTGGAAATTTATCTCAAAAATATTCTTTATGAGATGGAAAATAAAGGTTCAGAGTAACAAGTGTAATATTTAATTCTGTACTTTGAAATTTATTAAATTTTAAATTTTCCAGTTAATTATTAGTTTTTAAAATTAAATTCTGGATAGAAGAGACATTTTAAAATTAAAGTATAAAATCCCTCAAAGGAGGCATTTCTGATTATTTTGAGAGATCTATTGCACAGTATGTACTGATACCATATTGAAAATGATTTTTAAAGTGTGCTTTGAAAAAAATACATTGATATTTTTCTCAACTTAATAAAATTATATATAGTTGGTATCATAAATATACAAAACAATTATTACATATATTCAGCCAATATATTCCAAAAAGTATAGTTAGTTTAATTACAAACTACTTATGTGTCTCCAGATTTTGCTCACCTTCACTAGATCCGTTCAGTAAGACATACTCATTAGCTCCTTACTCTCAAAATGCTATGTTGATTATAGGTTATTATAGAAGAACAGAGGTCCTTGAGATAAGCATTAGGGGAACCTGTAATGATAAATACACAGAGTTGCTCCTTCAAAGCAAGGGATGCCTAGCCTGTTTTCTGCCCCGACAGCTGGAAACAGAAATAGTTAATAGCATAGTGACTTCTGCAGTACTAATGCAGCCGGATCCTCCCTCAGACATTATTGTGAACTTGGTTTTCTCAATTGACGTTGTTAATAAAGGTAAATATCTTTTTTTTTTTTTTTTTTTTGGTTTTTCGAGACAGGGTTTCTCTGTGTAGCTTTGCGCCTTTCCTGGAACTCACTTGGTAGCCCAGGCTGGCCCCGAACTCACAGAGATCCGCCTGGCTCTGCCTCCCGAGTGCTGGGATTAAAGGCGTGCGCCACCACCGCCCACCAATAAAGGTAAATATCTTACCATTTACTATAAATATTATTTTCTAGGTACTGATGTAACTTAAAATAACATTTCATAACCAGTGATGTTATAAATTTATCCAGTATAGTGTTCTAATTAAATCAAGTCCAAAAATGTTACTGAAGTATTTCCTAAGATTTTTCTTTTCTCAATAAGGAACTTGTTTGTACTATAACCCAAGATAAAATTGCCAAATGTATTTCCCTGAGACTGACAGAAAATTTTCAAAAAGAATTAATCCATTTTAATGGATACATTCATATATTCATATGTTCGTGAATAAGACAAACAACCCTGTTAGGAATATTTTATACATCAATGAGGTGATGTGTATGGTTTATGAGTTCCAAATAATTATACTACATATACAATTTGGTTGACAGATTTAAATACCTTCTCAATTCAAGTACTAACATCATGGTAATTCAAAGAATGTACAAGTTACTGTCATGAAATTATTTCACATGCTTATGAGGGGCTGTTAATACTGCTGCCCACATCTCCTGCGTTCCCATAGAAAGGCTTCTGCTGGGATCTACCACCCACTAAATATCACCTGAGCTGTGTAGTCACTGTTATTAAATTTCCATTCACTCCTCTGAACACAGGTCTTGTATTTTTAGTATTTAGAAATTAGGTCATATTTGGCCTGAGATTTCAAATACAGTCATTTTATGTTAATATTCCAATGATAAAAGTTAGATTGTATAATTCAAAATGGCAGTTTGCATGTCCAGAAGAATTCTGCATAAAATGCAATAGATTTCAGCATGGAACATAAGTAAAAGAACAAATAACAGGAATTTAAACAAAATATTTATTTCATGTTATCTATGAGATATGGAATATTGTATTCTGTGCATGTATCTGTCCTGAAGCTACCCCATTTCTTTCTATCTGAATTTTCAGTGACTCTTCAAATGGGATTGGCTTGCTCTGACTCTTGAGACAGAGATGGAATTTTACTGAACCTGCTCCAAATTAAGTTGGCCAGTTTTCCAGTAATTACAATCAGAGGAGCACACACCATACTCTCCTTGATAATTGGTTTGAATACTAGGGTAACAGATACCTGGAATAAACTAGAAGTGTAATATCTAGCTTACCTGAGATAGGGAACTGTGGGATAAGCCCTCCAACAGTTTGTGAACAAGAAAAAAATACTCAGTCACTCAGATTGTGAGATGCATACCGGACAATATCTCATCAAACTTTTTCTAAGTTTTTCCTACACTTCAGGAATTCTGATAGTTGTATACCAAGTAAGGAATCTAAATTTTCAGGCTAGTATTCTAAATGGCATCTGGAGATTATACTAACAGGTTTTAATACATATTTTTGCCAAGCTAGCTTCGAATGGAGCTATGATACTGCAATATTTATTAATATTGCCCCTTGGAATACAATTGCTGTGTTGCCAAGAAGAGAAGGCACTCAACAGTAAATAGATAACTAGTGACCTTTCTCCTTGTTACTCACTGTATGGTTTCTTTAAAATGTGTATGTTGATAGTCTCACAGCCACTGTCACAGTGTTCTGGTTTGAACGAGAATGACGCTACAGGCTTATGTACTTGAATATTTAGTCCTCAGCTGGTGGAACTCTTTGGGAAAGATTAAGAGGTTTGTCCTTGATGGAGGAGGTATGCACTGGGGGTTGGGGGCATTCCAATAACCACAATGACAATTTAGTGAGTTACCAAAACTGAGGAAGGAGTTCTTGAAATCCTGAATTGGAATACTTTGATACATGAGCCCTACCTACCAAAGCGATATCTCTCCTGAAGCACCTTCATATTTTTGCCAGTCATTAGCCATTTACTTAAAAAAGAATGAGTTCACTGCTACATACAGCGATTTGACTTTCATTCTTGGTGAATTTATTACTGTTTGGTGTTTTTAATTTGTTTGTTGTTTGTTTTCTAGACAGGGTCTCACCTTGTAACACTGGCTGGCTTGGAATCACAATACAGACCAGGATGAATTTGAACTCAAGGACTGCACAAGCACACTCAGCCTACTGACTGGATTTTCAGGCTTAGATTGATTTTATTTTTCACTTTTCCTTTGCTTAATTATAGCTCTTGAATAATACATTTTTTGATTTTTTGATCCATTGATTTAACATCCTTGTTTATATCTTATGCAAATTCATCTCCATCTCCCTTATTCTATTTTTTTTTCTGGCTTAAACTGCAGAGTTCTTTTATATAGCTGTAAGGTTGACATACTGTATTTTAAGTGCAAGTACACAGGACCTAGAGATAAGACAGTGTCAGAATCAAACCACCCTGGTACAGAATGAAACACTGTCTCTCAAACACATTAAATAGTGAATAAATAATCTTGAAAACTAGTAAAACACTTGGGCATGCTGGTATATACCTATAGCTGCAACCACATCATTGGGAATGCAGAAGAAGGAGGATCCAGAGTTCAAAGTCATTTTTAACCACACAGGGTGTTCAAGACCAGTTTGCACTAAATGAGACCCTGTCTAAAATTATTTAAAATCAAAAGAAATTTACAAGATCTTAAGTACATAAATCTATGCACTCAAATAGATTTATTGATTGCAGCACACAAAAGTCGGTTGTAAGTAATTAAACATTTAAAATGCAATGATCACATTGACAGTATTTCCTGTGTGTGTATGTATACTCATGTGCATGTCTGAGTCTGGCAATATATGAATGTGTGTGCAGGTAGGACCCATCAGCCAACTTCTTTGTCCTTCTTTTTTTTTTAGACGTGTTAGCTCACTGGAGACGGGGATCTGCCTAGTATTTAGGCTCTCTGGTGAACAAGCACTGTGATTGTCCTGCTATCTCTGCATCCTGCTGGGGTTGCAGGCCTGTGCCTCCACTTCAGGCCACTTTAGAGGAATGAGTGCTGGATCAAAATCAGGTCTTTACATTTGCACGGAGAAAGCAGTTTACTGACTGAGCTCCCTTCCCGGCTTCCCATTGACCGTACTTTTCTCAATGATATCAATACATGCACTTTATGTTTTCTTTTTATGCAGATTGTCTTTTATAGATTCTTTGACACAGGCTTCATTGTGTTTCCATTTTTTTTTTACTTGTAGGTAAAATATTTGCATTTGTCTCATTTCTAAAATTACCTGGATTCTTCCATGTGCTTCTGAAATTCCCCTGACATAAGAATTTCTAAGAATCCTGTGGATTTTATTCAGTTTAAGTAGTCACATTTTAGAGTGAAATAGATTTACTGTTTGATACCTTCTTTTCCTTATTAAGACATATGTGTATATGTGTATGTAATATGACAATATATTTTGTCATATTATATTATCATTCAGCAAATTCATGAGACAGTCAAACCTTTTATGAATATATATATATGAAAAATCTATTTTATCCTTGTAATTTATGAAAATTTCAATTACATATCAAGTTCTGACCACAAATACCTTTACATAATTTTATAAACATTATTTCAGTGTTCTTAGCCAAATTTTGTTGGTTATGAGTAATTTGATGTCACATAGTGTTAATTTTGTTCTGTTAGTGTATACAATGTCATTTGGGTTTTGGTTTTGAAGTTTCAAACAATACTTTAATCAACTACCTACCTTTAAGTATTTAATTTATTCCTGCCTCAAACTAACTTCATCTGATCATTATTTTGCCTTTCTTCAGATTAATTGGTGGTACTTGACTCATCAGGAAGTACAGTATAGCTATGCTTTACTTCTCACTCATTGAGCAATTTAGATTAGTTAGCATTTTATTTTATTTCACACATGTAGATGGCCTTATATCATCAGGAATCAAAAATATTTTTATATAAAACATATTGATCCACTTGACTCTCAATCAAAAGATAGAGTTCGATCTACTGCTACTAATAAAACATGTTCTCAATTTTCTTTTTATCTACTCAATGATGGGTAAATAGCTTAACTTAGCACTTACAGCCTAAACTTTTCAGCCCTGTCTGCTCATTACTTGCAAAGCTTTCTGGACTCATCTCTATTCTGATGATTGAAAAATAGAATGCAATAGAAAGAGTTCATTAGGTGAAATGCATCAATATACACATGCACCAAATGCTTCATCAAAGTTTAATACCAATCACTGTAGTAATGTCCTCTCCCAGACCCTCACACAACTGCCTCTAAAGTACACAGAATAACCTGGGACTTGGCAATAGAGGCTACAGCAACAGCAATTGTCTTTAAAATCAAAACCATAGAACTCTCAAATTCTTCATTAAGTTGGCTCTATAAGGACAAGGGTGGTCCCGATGCCAAGCAGAATTAGGAATATATGTGTTTTAGTCATGTTCCAATGGTCACGATATGAATTTTTGATATTATAATTTTATGTTTTCAATACATACCATAGTCTTTTTCAGTAACCATGGTGTCACAACAATTGGTTAGCCATGCTGTTACTATGGCAACACTGGTGCCTTTGTCTCCTTTTTAATTCTGGCACTTATTTCTGATATTCTCTCTACATATACATTTATTTTTATGTGACAAATCTATAATTAATATTGCATCAATTCTAGAGCAATTAAGTGAACTTGGGGAACAGTTTTGTAGTTATAGTACAATAGGAAATTGACAAATGGACACACTCATTTACTATACATTTGTACTCACATTTATAATTCACTTAAACATCAACTTACTTTTGTACATTCTTTAGACACAGAACTTGTTTAATTGAAATATTTTATGAAAAAAATGGTTTTTGGTGCTGTCAGAACAAAATGAGCAAAACTATATTTATTTGCAACAAAAAAGCAAAATATATTTCAATAACTCCCATGATGTTTAGGCTTAAAAAAGAATAAAAAATATCAATTCCCTAGTCAGTTATTACTACTTCATTTAGTAATGTAAGACAGTGAATGGCAAAAGATTACAGGTGATGGGAAGATAGCTCAGTCTGTAAAGTGTCTTATACTCATGAGTACCTGAGTTCAATCCCAGCACCTATGTAAAAAGCCAGAGGTAGTTTTCCATAGTTGTAGTCCCAGGCCTAGGGAAGCAGTGTTAGGTAAGGTACCTTGGTGAGATAGAGTCAGGTGGATGCCTGGGGGAAGGTTGGGCACAAAGCATGAGATAATCAGCAAGATTCAAGTCCCAGTAAGGACCGTGTCACCAAAAACAAGGTAGATGGCTCCTGGGAAATGACATCCCGTGTTATGCTTGGCCCTACACACACACACACACACACACACACACACACACACACACACACACACCCCTCAGCATATGTATGTTCACATATGAACAGGCATACATCCACACACAAGAAAAATAAGATTATATTTACTTTTTCAAACAGAAGCGTTAATGGAATGGAATTCTTGGTCATATTTTATATTACACTATTGGCTTTATAGTCTTTGTGATACCCATTTAAAATTTATAATTTACTCCCTTCCACAAATGGTGAATATATGTTGCTTAGGAAATTATACTTCATCACTCCTTCCTGAGAAGTTATGATCATAAAGGAGGAGCTTAGAGCAAGGAACAAATATGTCTACAATTGAGCCCTTGATGCGTCCTTAAAGTCCTCTTGTTTATTTCTTGACCTTGTGCCAAACCTGCATGCAAGGAATTAAAGAAACTGCCTCATTTTTCTCCTGTTCCTTGCTTTCTCTCTTCCCAGTTTACTCTACAGCTCCTTGCTGTATACTCCAGAAGCATTCCCACTCAGGTCAACAGACTTTTGTGTTTCAGAGGACTTAGAGCTTACGGCACATTTATCTCTTCCCTTCAGTTCCTCTGACTTGACTGCGAGCAACAGCGTTTTCTCAGTGTTAAGGGAGGTTGCTTCCTCCAAAACTATACCTGCTGCCAGTTTTGAATCGCTCCAGGAATGGCTCTTCCCCACCGTGCTTGCGCAGCCTTCGCTGTGGTCTGGGATGACACAAATCTCAGCAGAGGGCTCTGCACTTTGCCAGCTGGGCTCTATTCCCTGAGACCAACAAAACCCATACCCTGCCCTCTGCATTGGGGCCTTTTGTCTTCTTCATATTTGCTAGAAAAAGTGGCTTCCAGAGTAAAGGCTGAGAATGATATAGATCATTGATTCAGCAATAGTTCCCAGGTAGCCACTAAATCATATTTGTAACTGAGGCATTCTGTCTTCATATTGGACTGCAAATGTTGGCTGTCATAAGAGCTGTAGTTTCAGTAAAAAATAAATAAATAAATAATAGCAGTGAGAGAGCATCTCCTAGAATAGCAATGACATTTCCAAGGTTCTAGCAATTCATTACATTTTTCTTTGAACAGGAATAAATATGTATGAACGGCTCTTATTTCCCTTAGGCAAGTGGACCACATTGTACAGTAAACAATTTTGTTTTCATCACTGTTCTTCTGTCTAATTCTTTCTCAAGTCCAAGTCTCCACTGTCAGACCTTCACAGTGTTCACAGGCAGATGATCTAACTTGTTAAAACCTTGCTTAGTCTCAACTTCCAATGCAAATATTCCATTATGGCTCCATTAATCATGCTGTATTATTTAATAAGATACCAGGACAAAACTTATATTGAATCACTGGACAATTTCATATAAACCAGGATTGACAAACTATAGCCCATTAAATACTAATCTGATAGCAAGGAATACCCAAACAGCTTGTCACTGCTTAGAACAACTTGTGGCTTGTAACTGTTAGGTTGCAGTTAACTCAATGGAGGACAGATTTTTAGTTGATCAAAGATAAAAGAGAAACCCAATGGCTGAGGGGTCACCAACTGGATCAGGCCCTCTTAATGGGTGAGACAGTTGATTGGCTTGATCTGTTTGGGAGGCATCCAGTCAGTGGGACCGGGTCCTGTGCTCATTGCATGAGTCGGCTGTTTGAAACCTGGGGTCTATGCAGGGTTGCTTGGCTTGGCCTGGGAGGAGGGGACTGGACCTTCCTGGACTGAGTCCACCAGGTTGATAACAATCCTCGGGGGAGGCTTTGCCCTGGCTGAAGTGGGAATGGGGAGTGGGCTGGGGGGAAGGGGAGGGTGGCGGGAGGGGGAGAACAGCCATTCATAATACCCAAACCAATCTCTTTAGTCAAACAAGAATTAGCATTCTATTACTGGTAGTTTTAACTTTACAGTCTCTAAAAACTGTTCTTTACAGCCCAAATTCAGACTTTGTGAGGTGGGAGGGAGCTAATGGCATTTCTTTTTATTTATTTATTTATTTATTTATTTATTTATTTATTTATTATTTTGCAATACAATTCAGTTCTACATATCAGCCACGGATTCCCTTGTTCTCCCCACTCCCGCCCCCCTCACCTTTCCCCCAGCCCACCCCCCATTCTCACCTCCTCCAGGGCAAAGCTTTCCCCATGGACTGAGATCAACCTGGTAGACTCAGTCCAGGAAGGTCCAGTCCCCTCATCCCCGGCCAAGCCAAGCAACCCTGCATAGGCCCGGTCTCACTGCCTGGCTTTGAAAGGGAGTCTAAAAAACCAAGATTTAAATCAAAATTTAGAGTGTTAACTCTGGGTAAAGGAGTAGTGTAGGTGGACATAAGATGAGAGCAGAGAAATAATCGCCTGTTGTTCTGGCAGGAACAGAGCCTGTTATGACAGGAGAGTGTAGAAGTTTTGCTTGTTGGTTTTTGTTTGTTGTGTGTTTGTTCTGTTGGTTTTTTTGTTTGTTGGTTTGTTTTGTTTTGTTTTCCCCAAAAGCATCCATGCTGCTGGAATGATTGTGATTTTACATTCAGGGATGCCATAACATTTTGAAGGCTCCAAACTCATTAGAGACATTAGCAGTGGGTTGCAAAGATTTCAGTAAGTGGAAGCAATGTGGGTGGACACTGAAGATAAAAGGACTGTTCCATTTTAGGGGAATTATTTCTCCTGGAATAATAGAGAGAGTGTTAATCAAAGATTGGGATTCTTACTGAGATCCAGATGAATTAGTTTTGGCAGAAACAAGGTGGAACTGTGTGGCAAGACCCAGCAGGGAGAGATCAGATGTTAAGAAACCTTCCTGGAAATCATTCCATCACAACAGTGGGCAAAGACTCATGCTGTGAAGCCTAATGACTTGGATGCCATTCTCAGAATTCCTGTAGTAAAAGGAGAGAACTAACTCCTGAAAGTAGTCCATTGATCTCCACACATGTGCTGTGGCACGTGATGTCATGCCAAGAAATAAATAATAAAAGAAAGAAAGGAAGAAAGAAATGTAAAATGTTTTATTGCTTGAGAAGTTCAAAGAAAGAGACGCACGAACAGAGATGCTCACTTAATACTTTGTTAATTCCTCTACAACATTAACTAGAATAAAATCATGAACTTAGCACTTTACTTTTTCATATCTAAAAACATTTTAAAATGATCCTAATACATGCTATAATAGGCATACATTTATATTTTCTGATCTTTCAGTGCATAGCTTATGATAAATATACCCATTTGTCTTAAGATTTCTGTAGCTGTGAGGAGACACCATGACTAAAGCAGGCAACTCTTATAAAGGAAAACATTTAATTGGGGCTAGCTTATAGTTTCAGAGGTGTAGTCCACTATCATCCTCATGGGAAGCATGACACCATACAGGCATACATAGTGCTGAAGAAGGGAGCTGAGAGTTCTTCAGCCAGCAGGAAGTGAATTGGCTTCAGCTCTCAAAGCCCACCCCCTAGTGACATACTTCCTCCACAAAGGCCACACCTACTCCACAAAGCCACACCTCCAAATAGTGCCATTCCTTATGGGCCTATGAGGGCCATTTTTTCAAACCACCACACCATTATTGGTTTCAATATTACTCTTTAGTCTTACTCTGAAAAACTATGACACAAATATTTGATATATTATTAACCATAGCCATAATATTTTTGTAAATACCTTTAAGCTCCAAAAGCCTATTTATCATTACTATTTGCATTAAGATAATATTCATATTCAAAGTTTGTAGTGACATAAATTCGGTCAGTGGTAGTGAAAACGAGAATCAGAGAAACAGAGACTTCCACTCAGGATTAATATCATTGTAAATATGAAACAAAGTTGCAGTATATCAAGAAATATTTTAATGTGTATTTAAGCACAAGCATTAGGGAGGGACAGAAGTGTCTAGAAAAGGAGGAGACTCGAGATAAGTATCGCCAAAGCTCCCCAAGGGATACCAACATATAAGTGCTTAATGATATATATTTATAAAATTTTAGTATATTCTGAAGTTACACAGTTTGCAATGTTCTTTTAGTAAATAAGATTATAGGTTTACTCTTGTAGTGCACAAGACAATACTTAGGTTAAGACAAAATGATGTGTTATAAAATTGAAGAAATTCTTACTATACAAAGTCACAAAAGATTTAAGACACGTGTTCACAATAAACAAAATCGATGGACTTGTGAGATTTTTAAACATTGCAGATTGCAGCTGGAAAGGAGTAAAGCCAAGCTTGAAGATCACATGCTTAGGCCTTGAGCATCTTTCCTTGCTGATTCCAAAGTCATATTTGAAGTGTCTTTGTGTAAAAGAAATATTATGGTATGCAAGTAATATTTGCTGAAAATTATGTTACACTTAGCTTTCGATAATTTTATATCAATAGTTTTGTGGATTTTACTATGTTGAACTGCAACATGCATTACTTTTCAGAGTTCCTCATATAGTGTTGTAGTCATACCAATTTTACAGCATATCAATTTCTAAAATACTTCTTAAAATTATATTTGTGAGAAGGTTTTGAAATATAAATATTATGTTTCAATGTCTATAACATTATATTATATATATATTATTTATTTATTCATTTATTTATTTATTTATTTATTTATTTATTTTGGTTTTTCGAGACAGGGTTTCTCTGTGTAGCTTTGCGCCTTTTCCTGGAACTCACTTGGTCGCCCAGGCTGAACTTGAACTCACAGAGAATCCGCCTGGCTCTGCCTCCTGAGTGCTGGGATTAAAGGCGTGCGCCACCACCGCCTGGCCATTATATTGTATTTTTAAAGGATAGCACAAAGCAGGTTTGTACACATTTTTCAAACAAATTAGGAACTACAAATATGTAGAATTATCATGCCCTTATGGGAAACTACTTTTTTTAAGAAACAAGGTACAGAAAACTGCATATTAAGCATATGCAATTTTATCTGTTTGAAAAAAGGCATATAGCTGAAATCATCACGGAAGCCTATTGTATGGACACAGCTCAACAACAAAATACTCCTTCCTTCCTGTAGGCTTTGACGTGTGTGCGTGTGCGCGCACGCTAATGCTCATGCAGGGATGTATAGAAGAGAACACTTTATGTAAAATCATTTCTTTTGGGAAATTTTCATAGTATAATAAAATATTAACTAATGTTTTTATTGGTAGAAAATAGATCTCTAAGCCTTATCCAGCATACCAAATATATATTTCTCTCTCTCTCTCTCTCTCTCTCTCCCCCCCCCCCCCGTCTCTCTCTCTCTTTTGATTTTTCAAGATAAGTTTTCTCTGTGTAGCTCTGGCTGTCCAGAAATTCACTCTGTAGCTCAAGCTGGCCTTGAACTCACAGAGATCTGCCTGCCTCCTCCTGCCGAGTGCTGGGATTAAAGCACCATCACTGGCTGGCTACAAAACACATATTTTTTCAATCAAAAATAGCATATAAACTAATAAGTACAAACATTTCCTTACTTTCTTAATAGGAAGAGCAATACATATTCTATATTAAAAGAAAAAACTAGAAAATACAAAGAATGTATCTAAACTTCATAATTTTATTCAATTACTTTTGTATGTTAAGGCACATTCTTAAAATTAAAAGTTGCCATTTTATATTAGATATTAGTGTTACATGCATGTCATTAACCTTTTTGCATTATTTAAATTTCTTGAGAATTTCATACAACCTTATGTTGAACACGTTTACCCTTCTCAATGCCTCCCATCATCACATTTCCATTTCTTCTCATCAAATATTTAGACTTTTTTCCCTGCTTTCCTCTTCCAATCCTGTTTGTCTTGCCCAGTTAGCCTTGGGAGTGTGGCCTGCTCCGGCATGCTGACATTCCTACAGGTATCACATCATTAAACAGAACTGACCCTTCATTTCCCAGCGGCTATCACATGCCCATAGGACCTTAGCTAGTGTTGTGATTTAGTGCATATCTTCTCCCTTCTCTGTTGGGATTTTGTCTGGCTAGAGCTGGCAAAGGTCTGGTGCATACTGTCACACAGTCACTATACAGACATATGCACGATGCCCTGTTGTGTTTGAAAAATATTGTTTCCTTGATGTTATCAACCACTCTGGCTTTTGCAATCATTTTGCCTTCTCTTTTGCAAAGATCTGTGAGTATTGTGTTAGGGGATGCTATGAATTTCCCTTTTAGGGCTGAGAAGTCTACAGTATTGTTATTTGTTTGTTTTTGTTTGCATTCTTTGCAGATTAAACAGTTTTAGGAACCTGTGTTAATCACCATCTATTGCAAAGAGAAACTTCTTTAACAAGAGGTGAGAGATGCTCTGATACATGGGTACAGCAGTAAGTTGTTAGGAGTTCTTTAATACTATATTCATTCATTTGCATAATAGTATTATGGATTTTTTTTTTTTTATCCCTGGGGCCTATGACTTATATTGACAAGAGTTCTTTACTTCTTTCCAGGCCCAGACATGGCTTCCATCTCGTGAAGTGGATCTTAGATCCAATCAGAGAGTGGCTAATTACTCTGTTTATGTTTATGTCACTACTTCAGCAGTGAGAATATCTGGTCAGAGTAGTCTTTGGAGCTTTGCAGGTGCACAGCTGGCTGAGATTAAGGCTTATTTTTTCTTCTCCAACTGCAAGTATAGCCGGACCTCCTAGTGTCAAGAAAGCTAACCAGTAGGGAAGAAACTTCCAAGTGAGTACAAGCCTAATTAAAATTATACACAAGCATAGATGATAAATGCAAATATTAAAATTTACTATTATGATGTATTTTTCTGGAAGTAGTTTATTTAGCACCATAATGTTTATAATCTGCATTAACAAGAATTATGTTTCAAATAATATTAAAAAAGAACATTCTGTGGTTCAAGCAATATGGCATAATATTCTAAATAACAAAACCATATGTTCAATGCAAAATTTGTTTTTTCAGTAATTTTAATGTGATAATTTAAATTTTTCCAAATTTAGTATCATTCTATTCATGGAAGTTGTATTTTCCCTAATAAACACTCATGTAATAAACTTAAACATTTCTATGTGTTAAAACTCAGATTTTTGTAGTTCTAAAACTTTAATAAAAATAGATTGAGAATTTTACTCTTGTGATCAAATAGACAAGCTCACAGATGAAACTTATTTAAAGCATAATTTCCTATTAATAGTCAATGGCTTAGGTAACTGAAAATGAAATTTAATATTTGAATATTTTAGAAATTTTATTTTATTTCATTAATTGTACTTTTAAAAATTATCAAGGGAACTTAGAGAGTTCCCTTAATATTTCTTCCACAGAAGTCAGGTCTTTGCAAGACAACAGTAGGTAAGAAAAGCAATTCATACATTTCTAACAGAAGCAGCCTCTTCAGAGAACTTCTATGGGCATGGTCCCACTAACGTGCAGTGAATTGTATCCTCGGGTGGTTTAAGGAGCAGACAATCTCTTCTAACACAGAGCCCAGAAGGCTGCATGTGCAATTTAAAGATGCACGTGCAGGGGTATCCTTACATTACTCTGCTCATGTGTGCATTTTACTTTTAGAATTGTGGCTGACAGTGTGCCTGTTATTGCTAATACATCTTAACAGCACTAAGAATTGAACAGCTGTTAACAGTCTCTGGTATTTTTTTTTTTTTGCAGCAAATATAGAGCTGAACACACAAGATTACCCTAGTTTCCATTTACAATCACTTCTACTATTCATGGCTATTATTAAAACACACTATGCATACATAGTTAAATTTTTAAGCACTATTTAATATCTTTATATTTTTTGTGTTATTTTTTTTAAATCCTCTCCTCTCAAATTTGGGGAACTTTTTACATCATGTTCATATGTTGTTGGTTATTTTTTCTTTTTTGTGGGGGCCTGCCACCCAACTCCCAAATAAATCACACAGAGAGCCTTATTCTTAATTATAAATATTCAACCTTAGCTTGGCTTGTTGCTAGCTCACTTTCTTTAACTTTAAATTATCCCAGCTATATTTGGCCTTGGGGCTTTTCCCACTGTTGTCTTACTTCTGTAAATCTTACTCTTACTCCATGGCTTGTTGTGTAGCTCGGTGATTGGCCTCTCATGTCCTCCTCCTTCTCTGTCTCCTTCTTCTTTCTTCACAGATTTCTCCCTCTATATATTCTTTCTGCCTGCCAGCCCCACCTATCCTTTCTCCTGCCTTGGTATTGGCCATTCAGTTCTTTATTAAACCATCTGACATTTTAGACAGGCCCAGTAACACAGCTTCACAGAGTTAAACAAATGCAATATAAAAGAATGCAACAAACCTTAAAACAACATTCTATAACATTCATAGATGTCACCATCACACATCTCAATGCAAGAAAATTTATCCATGTGTGAGATCCTAAGGAAAGCCTCCCTAAAACTCCCATTTAGTATAAATTATGTTTTAAATAGAAAAAAAGTTTCCTTTTTCTTTTCTCTTTCTGATTCCTTGAAGTTTACCCATCATGCATTAGCCTGTTTAATTTCCTGGTTGTAAATTACTTATCTTTTTCAGAATTATAGAAAGGAGTTTAGAACCAGGTTGAAAAAGTTTAATATTTACCAACCAGAATCATATTCTGTTTCTCTCTCCAGAAAGTCCTTCAGCTTTGAGTTCTGCTTGCTGACCCTCTGATTCACTCCATTGAATTATGCTGTGGCCTGTCTGGCTAAATAGGATGAGTTACTTCCTCAGTACTGAGGGATGGGGATAAGATTTACACATATAATAACATCTTCTAAATAAATTGGCATTTTTTAAATAATTCAGATGACCTGCTTTTATGTTGCTGGACTACTGCCAGACATTTCACTTCTTGCTTTTTCTACACTGAATGTATGAACATTTAGCTGTCTATTTCCTAATCTATCTAAATGTGTCACAGTTTTGTTTCATTTCTTTTAAGATATGTTAAAATTGTCTGCATTGATGGAGAAAGCGATGTCATGCTTATTTTTATCACTTTACTGCTTCTTTATATATCTTTATTCGAAAGAGTTGCCTACCCATGCATCTGGAATGTCCTAAGGAAATGGACACTTCATGTTTAATTTCTGTTAGCATCAGTGGATTGAGAAGCTGATGATCGGCAGCTGGATGGGTTTGTTTCCTGTTGTTCATTTGTTTTTCTGTTTGGCTTTGTTGGTTTGATTTTCCTTGCAACTCACCTTCCGGCTTCTGTGGTCCTGTCAAGATTCCCCTGATCATCAACTATAAAATTAGTGTCAACATTTGTAAAGAATCCTTTCTGATTTTGAAGATGAATAATCCATATGTAGTAACTCAATACAATACTATTCTTTGATTTTTGGACTAATCCAATATTGATTTAATGTGACAAATAATCTTTCCTAGAAGGGTCAAAACTTGCTTTGCTTTAACCATATAAAATAAATGAAAAACTTGGCCAAATTTTATTTAATTTTAATCATGAAAGTGGTAGGCTGAACTAAAATTGAGAAGTTATTTGTATTAATGTCCTTGCCATCATTTGTATTTCAACTTTGATACTATTAATTTTAACTTTATTATGATGCATTTTGAGTATAAATTATTTTTTCCAAGTAAAAATTTAGACATTTGTAAATAGTGATTAATTTGAATCAATATAAACCTTGCATTTTGTTTAATAAGATTATCTCCAAGTCCATGATCATCTTAACCCTCAAACTATAACCTTAGTGGAGCATTAAATCTTTGTAAATATAAAGAGTTAAGTATCTCACAAGGAAGTCTTCCTGGATTTAGAATAAATGCTAAATCCAATGAGAGTGTCCCTATCAAAAGGGAAGTGACATAAAGTGAGTAAAGGCAGGTAAAACACAAAATAGGAGGCAGGTGGAATTGTGTTCCACCAGGTATCAAACTACAACGTTCTCTAGAAGATGAGAAGAAAAGGGCTCTTGTCTCCAGAGATTCCAGAAGGAAGTGAACTGCAGACACCTCGATTTTAGACATCTAACCTCAAGGAATGTGTCAAAACAGTTTATTGCATTCTTTAAATCATCTCATCATTTTATCTGTATAGGTATTTTGTTTATGTGTACGTTTGTGTGCCACATGCCTTCCTGGTATCATTGGCATCCAGAAGAAAGTATTGGAAATCTTGCAATTGGAGTTAGAGTTTTGAGCCACTGTGTAGGGGCTGGGAATCAGACCCAGGTCTTCAGAATGAGTAGCCCGTTGTTATTTTTACTCTTTTACTTTTTGCTCTTTTTGGAGGGCCTGCCACCCAGCTCCTAAATAAATCATACATGGAGTCTTACTCTTACTTATGAATGCCCAGCTTTAACTTGTATTGTTTCTTTCTTTTTCTTTAAATTATTTATTTATTTTTATTTAAAGAGTTTTTAAATTCATTTTCATTTTACATACCAACCACAGATCCTCCTCTCATTCCTCCTCCCCTGCTCCCCCCACCAGTCTTCCCTCCCTGAACCAAACACCCTCACTCCATCCTGTCCTCCGAAAGACTGTGGGAACTCACAAACTATAGACCAGCTGCTGTGGAGCCTGAACAGGACCTGACTTGGCCCTGTGTGTGGGAGACAGTTGTGTAGCTTGGTCTGTTGGGCTTGTTTCTTGCCAACTTTTCTTAACTGAAATTATCCCATCTACCTTTTGCCTCTGGGTGTTTTCCTTTTATTACTTCTGTAATCTTACTTTCACTCTTACTCTATGCCTGGCTGGGTGGCTGGGTGGCTGTGTGGTTGGGTGGCTGGGTGGCTGGGTGGTTGGGTGGCTGGGTGGCTGGGTGGCTGGGTGGCTGGGTGGCTGGGTGGCTGGGTGGCTGGGTGGCTGGGTGGCTGAGTGGCTGGCCCCTTCTTTTCTCACTGCTTGATATCTCTTGCTTTCTGATACCTCTTTTTCTCCTTCTATTTATTCTCTCTGCCTACTAGCTTCCCCTATTCTTTCTCCTGCCTCATGATTGGCCATTCAGCTCTTTATTAGACCAATCAGGTGTTTTAGAAAGGCACAGTAACACAGCTTCACAGAGTTAAACAAATGCAACACATTCTTGCACCATTAAACAAATGTTCCATAGCATAAACAAATGTAACACACCTTAAAATAACATTATACAACAGTAACTGATGTTTTTAACTGTTGTCCCATCTCTCTAGCCTTATGTTTTTATTATGGTAAACTGTCCATTTTCCAGGTTATTACTGGGTCCATACTAATGACATACATAAAATGCCATAAGTAAATTAAATCTTGCTAAATGTCTTTAATAGCTTACAAAATTAATCATTCTTTAGCCATCAGCTTTATTATGAAAATTACCATTACATATCCTGAAGGTATTTTTCACTAATGTCTAATAACACAATGGTTATACTCTTAAGAAAATGACAACATAATACAAGAGGAAAAGAAATATATTTTCTATAAAATATTTTAGTAATACAGCAAAAGAAATTAGAAGTAGTTGCTTAGTAGAGGAAGATATAATGTGTGGGAGCCCAGCTGGAAGACTGGCTCCCACATTTTTTGATGGGATACTCTTGAGGAGTAAGGGACAAGAGATATTATACAGAAGAATAGAGGGTAGCAAAACAGATAGCCTTGGGAGGGCCAGGATCATTATCCACTGGCACCTTCTATCTCTTCTAAAGGGTTATTTATAGAAATGCCAAGGGATAGAGCAAAAGACCTCTCCCTGGATCAACCAAGTGTAGACCCTTCCAATAACCTGGTAACCAAGCACATTGTCAAGCAATCCTCTAATGCAGCTCTGCTGGGTAAAGAAAGCTCAGAGCTCACTAGGAAAACTTTGTGGGCCTCCATAATAATGTAGAGATTAGAGAAGTTTCAAATTTCCCTTAAAGAATAAGTAATTAGAAGTCATTTTAATTGTATGTCCATTTAGCCAAGTAATAATACTATGTTCTCCCCTGAAGACTGTGACTCATCTAGACACAGTTTCTTGGGCCAAGAGTGGTGCCAGGTACAGGTATCATCTTGTGGATCAGAACTTAAATCCAATCAGAAAGTGGTTGTCTATACCCATGATGTTCATGTCACTGTTGCATCTGTTTAAGTGTAGCCTTGGAAAACATCACAAGGCTAGTTATTATTGTAGCTCACGGAGTTAACAGATGGGTAAGATTTATACTTACTTTCCTTATCTGGTAGTATGTTTAGTGCCTCCCAGCATTTGAGAGCTTGATAGTGAAGGTGAAGCTTTTAGGTCAACATCAGCTGCATATCTCTGTGTATTGTGTTTCAGTTATATTATTTCTTCAGCAGTAAGGATTTACCATCAAGTACTGGAAGGTAACTAAAGAGCACTGGCAGTTAATGCATCTCTTAAAACTCATCAAAGAAGCTTGTGAAAAAATTGAAACATACAACTGACCAACAAATATTCAGTCCTAAATGGCACATCTATTTTGCACATCTGTTCTCAAAGTTTAGGAATCTTTGCAGAATAAAGAATGGAACTATTATAAGACCCAGAGTTATTATTATGACTACAAAGAAACTGAGTGTACTGTTTGGTATACTGACAATGCTTCAACAGAAGACCACATACACATCCCATATCTGACATTCAAAACTATGGGTTTAAAACAAAAATGAATGAAGAAACAAAGTTGGGTGGCTAGAAAGGGCCAGGTGGGTTGTAATGGCTAATTTAATGTTAACTTGACACATGAAGTTATCTGAGAAGAAGGAATCATGATTGAGAAAATGTTTCCATAAAATTTGGCCGGGCGGTGGTGGCGCACGCCTTTAATCCCAGCACTCGGGAGGCAGAGGCAGGCGGATCTCTGTGAGTTCGAGGCCAGCCTGGGCTACCAAGTGAGTTCCAGGAAAGGCGCAAAGCTACACAGAGAAACCCTGTCTCGAAAAACCAAAAAAAAAAAAAAAAAAAAAGAAAAAGAAAAAAAATTATGCTGGCCATTGTGGGTGGTATCACCACTGAGCTGGTGGTCCTGGGTACTGTAAGAAAGCAGACTGAGCAAGCCATGGGAAACAAGTCAATAAGTAGCACTCTTCTATGGCCTCTGTATCATCTTTTGACTCTAAGTCCCTGTTTAAGCTTTTGTCCTGACCTCCAGTGATTTGAACAGTGATTTGAAAATGTCAATCAAATAATCCCTTTTCTCTTGAAGTTGCTTTTGGTTATGGTGTTTTATTACAGCAATAATAACCCAACTAGGACAATAATCAAAACATATCACTTGAAATTCTCCAAGACCTACTGAGAATAAATAAAACTTGGCAGTCTTATGGCAATGTACATTCATATTCCCCTTTCTCAAGTTTGAAGAATATTAGAGGTGTTTATTTGGGGGGAATAGCAGTTTATGGAAATTTATTCTTATTAAGTTTTTAACAGCAGAATATCTTCTTTGAAAACTAATATCTTATTCATTTCTGGAGTTTTTATTTCTTTGTGTATTTTATATTTCTGACTACTATGATTCATTGTATTATTATTCCAGCATCAATGATAATTTACTTAATAGAGACATGTAGATGTATATTTCTCCTAGACTTTGTTTTAAAATCATTTATTTTACTTAGTTTTAGTTTACCTTCATAATCTGAGTTGTTATTTCATAATCACAATTTATTAATTTTAATCATTACTTCACAAAATTTGTTTTCTTAGCAATCATCCTGCCTGAATCACAAAATGCAAGTTGAATAAATGACAGCTTTCAGATAGCTTTCCTCTTGTCTGTGATGCATTTTCTGTTCTGCTCTCAAAGTCTGGTGAGATTTCACAGCTACGTCTTCATATTGACTTGAGTTTTCTTCTATAATTTCTAGTAAGTCTTATGTATTTCAATTATTTTTTGTTGCTAGAGAATTTCTCTCCAGCTCCCACCACCAAGTCCCGCCAGTCTCAGAGCCCACTTATAAAATAAACACACAGACTCTTACATTATTTAAACTGCTTGGCCATTAGCTCAGGCCTGTCATTGTCTAGCTCTTACTCTTATATTTAGCCCATTTCTATTAATCTTTACTTTGCCACATGGCTCATGGCTTACTGGTACCTTACATCTTCCTTGTCCTGATGGCGGCTGGCAGTGTCCCCCCCTCGGCCTTCCACTTCCCAGAATTCTTTTCCTTCTCCCGCCTATACTTCCTGCCTAGCCAATGGCCAATCAGTGATTTATTTACTGACCAATCAGCAACACACTTGATATACAGACCATCCCACAGCACTTCCCCTTTTCTTTTCTTAAAAAGGAAGGTTTTAACTTTAACATAGTAAAATTACATATAACAAAACAATTATCAAGCAAGAATTATAGTTACAATATTAAAGAAGAGATCCTATCTATCTTATATTTGTAAGTTTAAGGTTTTATATCTAACTTATCTTTTATTATAACTAAGGAAAATTGTAAGTATCTAGTCTTTAACCACATCAAAGACCTCAGAAGGATATAACACTGCCTGAGAAATGGGAGAAGGATGCAAGCAACTTTTGGGAGTCTTGCAGGGTAGACAGAGACAGCTGAGCCTGGACAGTCATGCAAAGTTTTCTTGTAAAGTTGGGGCATCTGTCTTCAGCCCACAGGCCTAGAGTCTCTTATTCACTTTTTTCTGTGTCTTGTAGAATGTCTGGCAGTTTTCTCTGCAAAGCAGGAACCTGAAGGACCATTTTGTCAAGCAAAGTTCAGTGGTCACCTTTCTATGGGTCCTGCATGTCCAGTTGATCAAGCAGTCCAGGCAAGAACAGTTTCTTGCCCAAATGGCTATTTTTGCAAAGGTGAAGATAAACTCCATATGAAGTGTCTTCGATGCCCATCCTCCTCTCTGAAGTAAATCGGTGCTGTCAGAAGCAGACATGTCTCACTGTCCAAAAAGTCTAAACTTTTAAAACATTTTAAATGCCATATTCTGTAGGTCTTTGAAGTGTTTGTGAAGACTACCTATCTATCTGAAATATATCTATGTATACCTAGAAGACTTAACTAACATGGCTACAAATATTATCATAGATGACTAACTATTAATCTATTTTTTAATTATCCATTACAATTTTAAATGAGTTACATAAACATAATACCTCAAACAAGAATAGAAATATATATATAGTATAACAAAATTAAGTTTAAATTTGTATCAATAAACTAAAATCTATAGCGATGTAAAACATTTTAAACAAGTTGTTACTCTTTAACAGTAGGTTCATTAATCTACCCTTTCATCCTATCATATCTAAACTATCCCCTTTTTTTCTTTAGAAAGAGATTGTATTTATAATCAACCTGTTTTAAATAAAAATATTGGTTTTTGTCTGTCCCACACCAGAGGGCTCTTCTGATTTGGGACATAAGAATCTCTTAACCATTTTTTTTTTTTTTGAGCAATATGTTTGGGTTTAGAGGGGAGTGAGCCAATTCCATCTCTAAAGCCAGCTTGGTATATTTGGGAATTTGGGCGTAGCTTCTCTTACTACTTCCTGCTGGAGGGGGGCGCTGTATCTTCTGGAGACAGAAAGAAAATTTTAGGATCATGGAGTAGTCCGTGAGGCTGTATATCTGAGCCAGTTGACTTGAAACCATTCTGGATGTTGAATCATCTGGGCCATGTGTCATTGGAGACCTTTCAGGGGGTCTTGGCTGGTCAAACCTGATGTATCTTAATCTGGAAACAAATCCATAGTCTCTGGCTTTCTGTGGAAACAAGAACAGAGACTCTTTTCCAAAGCAACATATCCTTATATCCAAATTTTGAAGTCAAGGTACCTTAAAATATACATTTTGGCATAACTCAACAGCTTTTACAATCAAATGTTTTTCTGTAGTTACGAATATCAAAGAGAACATAATCCAGATTCTCTGTGTGGTAGTCATCTTTACGTGGCTTATTTTTTATACTACCTTTACTGTCTCTTTAATGACTTTATTTTTAAAACTATGTACTTGTTTCTATAACTCTATATATCACCTTTTTTGTCTCTTTCAAGCCTACATATCTTTTACACATATTGTAAACTATTACATCTGAATCTGTCTTATTGTGAATCTCTTGCTTAAACTGCAGCAGCTGTGGCTGCTGGCTCCGCCCACTTTAGCTTCCCAACATGGCGGTAGTCCGCTTTCCGCCAGCTCTGGGAGCCATAACTCTCAGAAATAGTGGGTCTATGCTTTTATCCAAGCAGCGTGTAGCCCAAAAACCTCTTTTTTTGTTTTGTACCTGCAAAGGCTAAATCCACCACGCAGCTTAATGTGCCACTTGCAGAGCCCTCATTCCCGCCATAACGGCGGCAGGTTGAGCACACACGCTGGGAACCCGCCAGTAGCTCAAACCGGCAGCTGCTGCTCATTTGAGAGAGACAATTAGGAACTGTTTTTAGTTCCGTTTTAGAATCTTTTTTCTCAGTTTTTAGGTGGAAACTCTTGCCACCACGTTGGACGCCATTTGTTGCTAGAGAATTTCTCTCCAGCTCCCACCACCAAGTCCCGCCAGTCTCAGAGCCCACTTATAAAATAAACACACAGACTCTTACATTATTTAAACTGCTTGGCCATTAGCTCAGGCCTGTCATTGTCTAGCTCTTACTCTTATATTTAGCCCATTTCTATTAATCTTTACTTTGCCACATGGCTCATGGCTTACTGGTACCTTACATCTTCCTTGTCCTGATGGCGGCTGGCAGTGTCCCCCCCTCGGCCTTCCACTTCCCAGAATTCTTTTCCTTCTCCCGCCTATACTTCCTGCCTAGGCCAATGGCCAATCAGTGATTTATTTACTGACCAATCAGCAACACACTTGATATACAGACCATCCCACAGCAATTTTTATTATTTCATATATTGTTCTAGAAGTTTTATAAAACAAACCAGTCAAAAGAATGTGCCAATCTCTTGTTTACTGTTTTCATTTGGTTTTTCTTTAAATTACTGGCTAGGTATATGCGCTAAAGCCTGCTTCCTCCCAAATCATTAGCTCTGTCCTTAAATTGCCTCTTTCAAATGAAGAATTTTTCTTTTGGCTGTGATTGACAATTGTCTGCTTTATACATGATGAGTAGATTTTTATGGATAACAAACACTGTGGTGATTTTATATCTGAATGTCAATATTGTTTTCCTCCCTTGATCTGGCAGACCATTGAATTATTTTATGTAATACTATGCTCCCTTTCTGGGCAGATCTCTACAAAGCAAACACTGTACATACTATCCAATCATGGATACACAGTGGTTCATTTAATAAGTAAGTTTATTCTGTGACCAGTGAACTATTTTATATTCAGTATCCTATCTAAATCTCTATCTGTTTTACTTTGTGACTAGGATGTTTTGCAGTATATGATCTACAGTAGGTCCAATGCTCCAACCTTTCTTCTCAGGATTAGAAACTTTACAAATTTTCTGCCAAAGCTTCAAGAGAAAAATGCCTGCAAACAAATAAGACCCAGGAAAGGCCCTGATGCCTAGCCCTTCTCATTGAAATAATAAAGCACATGTGGCCTTTTTACAATCATTGAAGTTCAGGAACGTGTCTTACAAATACATATTCCCTTGTTATTTTCAGTGTAAGAATTGCCCTCTTCATGTGGTTAATCATTGTTTCCATCCCTTCACGTATACTTTTTTAATAGAATTATGTTGGGCCTTTTTCTGCCTAATATTCTTATAATTTATCTATTTTCCATTTAAAATATCTTTGCTCCCTTGGTTATAATACATCTTTATTAATATTCTGTGTAGATGTATACTACTTCCTTTTTAATTATGCTACTTAATTTGAGATTTTTTTTTATTCACATGAAGTCTTAAGAACTAATACAGAAGGATTGCTTGTGCACTTCTGTGAGCTGGTCCCCAACGGTGACATCTTGCAAAACAACAAGGATCTTGACACTAATAAGGTGCAGATACAGAACACTTCTGTCAGGAGTTTCCTCGTTTTGCCTGTTATATCCACCTGGATTTTTCGGATCTGCTCACGTCTCTAAACTTCGGAAGCTTCTGACTTGTTTTCTACTGCAGCCATTGTGTCACATCAATAACGTTAGCTCAAAGAAATTGGAGGGGATGAAAATGTTACGGCTGAGGCTTTTCACAGTGTTCTTCTCATTTAAGTGTTGTGATTACCAGACATTTTTCCTTCTTATTTGTATTATTCAATGTCTGAATGATAATCATTTGCTTAACAGAAAACATTTAAATTGTTTCTTGGTTTGGCTTATTAAAAACATTTGTCATTGTATTATAATAACAATAACTTTTACATTCTAAGTCTATATTTTGCTCAATCTCAGAGCCAGTGTTAATAATACACCTTGAAAACACTTAGGAATTGAGACTGCTATCCTACTGTGTTTTCAGCTTGTTTGTTTAACCTGACTTTTAAGAGACCAATGTAACAACCAACCTTACTTGCCTTGGATTTTCCATGTAATCATCTTTTAATGCATAGCAGTAATCTCAAATTATGTACTGGACCATGGCCTTGAACTAAAAGTAATGCATGCATGTATGTATATATGTGGGTTATGACAATTGTTAGCTGAAAACAGAATGCATAGGTTGAAAGCAATTTTATAAAATGAATATCTACTGTAAATATTACACACAGCACTAAGAAAGAACATCCAAATTAACACAATAAGAAGCAAAAAGGGGAATGTAACAACAGACACTGAGGAAATCCAGACATACTTTAAAACTTTGTCCTCCACCAAATTGGAAACTCTAAAATAAATGGATAATTTTCTCCATAGGTACTACTTACCAAAGTTTAATCAAGATCAAGTAAACAATTTGAATAGATACATAACTGCTAGTGAAATAAAAATAGTCATTAAAGCCCTCCCAACCAAAACAAACAAACAAACAAACAAACAAAAAACCAGGGCCAAATGGTTTTAGCACATAATTTTACAAGACTTTCAAAGAAGAGTTAATGCCCATAATCATCAAATTATTTCTCAAAATAGAAACAGAAGGATTACTGCCAAATCCATAGTTTGAGGCCATAGTTTCCAGAACCCAAATCACATAAAGCCTCAACAAAAGAAGAGAATTAGAGACCAACTTCCCTCATGGACATTGATGCAAAAATATTCAATAAAGTACTTGCAAACTAAATCCAAGAATACATAAAAAAGATTATCCAACATGACCAAGTAGGCTTCATCCCAGAGATACAGGGATTGTTCAATATGTGTAAATCAGTAAATGTAATCTACCATATGAAAAAATACAAAGGAAAACATCACATGATCGTTTATTTCATTAGATGCAGAAAGTTCTTGACAAAATCCAACACATCCTCATGATAAAATTTCTGGAGAGAATAGAGAGACATACTTAAATAAAATAAAGTCAGTTTACAGCAAGCTGATAGCCAATACAATGTAAAAAGAAAGTCATTCAAAGCAATTCCATTAAAATTAGGAACAAAAATGGTTGTTCACTTTCTCCATATCTATTCAATATAGTACATAATGTTTTAGCAAGGGGATATATATTGGAAAGGAAGAAGACAAAGTACTATTATTTGCAGTTGATATGTTAGTATACATAAGTGAGCTGGAAAATCCACTAGGGAACTCCTACAGCTGATAAATACTTTCAGTGAAGGAGCAAGATTTAAGATTATCACAAAATAATCAGTAGCACTCCTTTAAGCCATTGAAAAATGGGATGAGAAATAAATGGGGGAAACAACGTCTTTCACAATAGCCACAAAAAATATAAAATATCTTGCGTTAATTCTAATCAATCAAGTGAAGACATATATGATAAAAACTTGCAGCATTTGAAGAAAGAAATTGAAAAAGACATTAGAAAATATCTACCATGCTTATGGATTGGTAGGATTCACATAGCAAAAATGGTCATGCTAGCAAAAGCAAACAACATATTCAAAGCAATAGCCATCAAAATCCCAACATAATTCTTGAACTCAAAAATAAAATTGTCATCTTCCTACAGAAAAAAAACCAAGCAAACAAGATAGCTAAAATGATCCCAAACAATAAAAGAAATGTTGGAGGTATTACTACCCAGATTTCATGTTATACTACAGAGCTATAGTAATGAAAACTGTACGGTTTTGCCATAAAAACAGGTGTATTGATCAATGAAATTGAACTGAAGACCCATACATTAACCTGAATATCTATGGACATCTAATTTTTGATAAAGAAGCCAGAAATACACACCAACTAACTAAATAAATAAATAACAAAAAAACAACAAAAAAACATCATCTTCAACAAATGGTGCTGGTCTAACCAAATGTCTGAATGTAAATGCAAATAGATCCATATTTATCTCCCAGAACAAAACTTAAGTTCAAGAGGATCAAAGACCTTAACATGAAACCAGATACACTGAAGCTAATAAAAGAGAAAGTGGGGAACAGCCTTGAATGCTTTGGCACAGGGGACAACTTTCTGAACAGAGCACCAATAGCCCAGGTACAAAGATCAACTATTAATAAATAGGACCACATGAAAATGAAAAGCATCTATAAGGCAAAGGACACTGTTAATATGGCAAAAAGCTCACAGAATGGGAAAAGATTTTCACCAACTCCACATCTGACAGAGCACTAATATCAAAAATATATAAAGTACTCAAGAAAATAGATATAAGAAAAATGAAAAATCAAATTTTAAAATGGGGTATAGATCTAAACAGAGAATTCTCAATAAAGGAATCTCAAATGGCTAAGAAACACTTAAAGAAATGTTCAATGTCCTTAGCCATCAGGAAAATGCAAATCAAATCTACTATGAAATTTCATCTTACACTTGTCAGAATAGCTAAGATCAGTAAGACAAGTGACAGGGCATGCTGGTGATGATGTGGAGCAAGGGGAAAACTTCTCTATTGCTGGTTTGATTGCAAATGTTTACAACCACTATGGAAACCAATATGACTGTTTCTCAGAAATTTGGTAATTGATCTACCTCAAAACCCATCTATACCACTCCAGGACATATAATCAAAGATGTTCCATCCTACCAAAAGGAAACTAGTTCAACCACAATCACTGCAGCTTTCTTTTTTTTTTTAATTTTTATTTTGCAATACAATTCAGTTCTACATATCAGCCACAGATTCCCTTGTTCTCCCCCCTCCCGCCACCCTCACCTTCCCCCCAGCCCGTCCCCCATTCCAATCTCCTCCAGGGCAAAGCCTTCCTCACAGACTGAGATCAACCTGGTGAACTCAGTCCAGGTAGGTCCAGTCCCCTCCTCCCAGGCCGCACAGAGACAAATAGCCAAACGAGCGGAAACACATGAAATATGAACCAATGGCTGAGGGGTCACCAACTGGGTCAGGCCCTCTGAGTGGGTGAGACAGTTGATTGGCCTGATCTGTTTGGGAGGCATCCAGGCAGCTTTCTTAATAACAGCGAGAAACTGAATATAGCCTAGATGTCCCTCTACCAAAGAATGGATAAAGAAAATGTACATTTGCACAATGGAATATAATTCTGCTGTTTAAAAAACAAAACAAAACAACAACAAAAAAAAACATCATGAAATTTGCAGGCAAGTGAGTAGATCTAGGAAAAAATTCATCCTGACTGAAGTAACCCACCCAGAAAAACAAATATGGTATGTACTCACTTATAAGTGGATATTAGCCATTAAGTAAATGATCATCAAGCTAATGATTCATAGATCCAGAGATATTAGGTAAAGGTGAGTGGTCTAGGGGAAACACATGGATTTCCAGGGCAAGGGGAAATAATAGAATTTGTGGGTGGCCTGGGGGTGGTCAGGGACAGTGGTGAGAAAGATCAGTTGAGCGGGGAGATGGGACATAGGTAAAGAGTTCAGGGAGAGACAAATGCAGTTGGGGGAGATTTGGGGGACAGTGTGGAAACCTAGTGCAGTGGATACTTCCTGGAATCAATGAAAGTGATCCTAATGAGAGGATTCTTAATAATGGGAGATGTGAATTCTCAACAGACTATCTCTTAGAGCCACACAAGACTTCCAGTGAAAGGAGTGGGTTACATTTAATTGAATTGTTAGCTAAAGAGGTTCCATGGAACTCCCAAAATAATCGAGGCTGATGCCAAAACAAAATGTTCTCTGCAAGCGGATAGTGGTACCTTATTGCCAGGGACATCTACACAATTCACCGAACATGGAGAAGTCATACTAGTGCCTACATGGAATGTTCACACTACATTCTTGTCTCTTTGGTGAGGGAAGGTACTCTGTAGGCTAGTAAAGAGAAATGTGGACATGAACCCAGGCACAAAACATTTTAGCTACAACCTGTTCTACCTGCAAAATACACTAGGGCAATGGTGGTACTGAACTTGTGGCAGCAGCCAACCATTGTCTGATCTGACTTAAGGCTCACTCCATAAGAAGGAACCCATACTCCACACTGCTTGAGTAATTGAGAACCAGATAGTCCATAGACCTAGGGTTAAACCAAACACTATTGATTTAAAAAAATGCAGAACAGATGAAGAGACCCACAGCCAAACATCATGCAGAGAAAAAGGCTAAATAGATGGTCTCCATCAAATACCCTTTCATATCTCAGGAAATCTAGCAGACGAGAAGGAAGAAAGAGGATAAGAGCCAAGGGGGATAGAGGACTCATGGAGTACAAGGCTCTCCAAATCAACTAAATCAACTAAGCAAGGCACATATGAGCTCACTAAGACTGAAGCAGCAAGTACAGGGATACATGGATCTGTATCAGGTCCTCTGAATATATACTTCAGCTATGAGTTTAGTATTTCTATGGGACGCCTGACTATGAGAATGAGTAGGCCTCAGACTCTATGACCTGCTCTTGGGAATCCTTTCCTCCTGTTGCATTGCCATGTCCAACTTCAATATGAAAGCTTTTGCTTCATCTTCTTATATTTTATTTTGTCATGTGCGGTTGCTCTCTCTTAGAAGCCTGTTCTTTTTCAATGAAAGTCAGAATAGTAGTAGATCCAGAGAGGAGGGGATGTATGGAGAAACTAGGGGTAATACAGGGAGCAGAAACTATAATTAGGATGTGTTTTATGAGAAAACAATATAATTTCAATAAAAATTTAAGTAAAAATAAATAAATGAACTACTGATACATGCATTAAATATTTGATACATGCATTAATATAATAAACATAGCTTATATGGATATTGTTTGGTAAGTAATGATGTTTGTGGTACTGTTGCTTTTCTGTATCAGTAGGGGTCAGTTGGATTCAGTGAAATAATGTGTAGTAAAATGCTGTTAGAGATTTTCCATAAAGTATCCTTCATTTCTTTCCCCTATGTTCCTTTCTGATCAATAAAAGAAAGAGCAAAGCCCTTTGTTAGGGGCAGACACTCAGACACAGACAAAGGACAGATTCATAAGACAGCATCAAGGCATGTACACATCCAAGCTCAGAACAGAGTCAGGGGGTGAATGGCAACACAATTCTGGGATCCCTGTCAATCAAATGACATTGAGAAGAACCTTCATCTCCATCTTTAATATTACACTGATACTTTATTGGTGACCCAGAGTTTATTATTAATGCATTCAAATTGATACAGAAGGAAAGATACTCTATATACTTGACACACATTTGATGTGCAAATTATTTTATTTATTTCTACTGTTATTTAGTTCAGTGTGATCTATCACTTCTTTGTTTATACATTATAATCTGAAAATTTTGCTTCTTTATTATTTGAAAGCTGAAGAATGAGAATTCTGAAAATTCAATGCTCACAGGAAGACAAAAGAAAAATTTTAAGCTGCATGATATATACATATTTTTATAAGATGGCACAAAATGTTTCTGAAACGTTTTAACTCTGTAAAATTATCAAATGCAGTGCAGGAGTAATATTATTTTTATGTGTTCTTACAAGCATTTAGTTTTTCCATATTTTTTATCACAATTGTTTTTATATGCATATGGAACTGTCTCTTGGAGATGAAATTGCTACTTTCCTAACTTCTAATGATGTTTGGATATATATTTACATGATTATTTGTCATTTTGATGGAAATGTCTTCTCATAGCTATTTCAAGTTTTCAGATGGGATTGGTTATTTACTTAAAATGTAGAACTTTGGTACTTCTTGTTATATTTTGACAAGAGGTCTATCTGAAATTCATAGAATGTAAATATTGTCTTTTATTTTGTTATTTCTCAACTTATCCATCATGTTCATTAGTTATATGTCTCCTCTCAAAAGATAAAATAGAAAATATTCTGTATATACATGATTCATTTTTAAATATAGTAAAATGACTCATTTCCACTTATTGTAATTAAAATATTTTGTAATCATTTTTTGTCTTGTCATGAAAAATTCAAATGACATTTTTATTTCTTCTAGATACCCATCCATGTAATGACTTATTCTATTAATTGACAGTTTCATAAGAGCACATATTGAATACTTATCATAATTTACATATTAAAGATATGCTAAATATAAAAAACAAGTACATGTACTGTACGTAATATTCAATTGGGCTTTTTTTTTTTTTTTTTTTTTTTTTTTTGGTTTTTCGAGACAGGGTTTCTCTGTGTAGCTTTGCGCCTTTTCCTGGAACTCACTTGGTAGCCCAGGCTGGCCTCGAACTCACAGAGATCTGCCTGGCTCTGCCTCCCGAGTGCTGGGATTAAAGGCGTGCGCCACCACTGCCCAGCCAATTGGGCTTTTTTAATGTGGAACACAATGTTTCAGTTTCTACTTTACAAAAAGGACTCTCCAAAGTTTCTTCAAATGATTCGTTTAATTTTTCAAACCCATTATGAAGTTGTTCTTTAATTTTAACTTGAATTACTCTTTATTTCAAACAAAATAACTCCCCTATTGTAATGGTTCATAATAATAAAAAAGTAAATTATAGAAATACAGAGAGCACACTGACAATTAGTGAATAAAATTGGACCAAAATGTACAGTTGTTCAGTCATTTCCTTTGTAGAATTATTCACATAATTTCTCTTTTATATTTAAGATCAACAGAAATGTTTTGCTTCAAAAGACAAGTTGTTATTTACCTGAGTAAGAGTTTTTGCAATGAAAATAAATTTTTTCTTTGTGCTTCTCAAGATAGAGCCTGAAAAACTGACAACTTTCAGAGGATTGGGAAGAAATATAAAGAATGAGAATTTTGATAAGTTGGGCTCAAAGGGAAGACAAAAACAAATTCTGACAGATCACTAAAGACATGGTTTATAATTAGTGGGAGGTATAAGTATAACTCTTTTTAAAGGGTTTTTTAAAAATTATTGTTTAAATTTAATTAATATAATACTTATTTAGGGACATTGTTACTGACTTTCTCTCCTACATAAAATGGTGTACTTCTGTTGAATTAAAAACCTAACATTTTATTGTATTCCAGGTTCCCGCTTCTGGTCTTGATTTCTTTGTAATATACAAGCAAAAATTAATCTTTTCCTACCTTGCTTTTAGTTATTTAATAATCACAGAGAAAAAGGAAACTAGAACAGAATATTCCATATGTAATTGTAAAAACAAAATAATCTTGATGGCAACATATTTTAAGATTAATTGCCATGTAAATAACAAAAAATAGTAACTCTCTAAATGTTTTCTGGTTTACATAAATCCAATACAAAAAAAATTAAAACATTGAGTGCTAATTTACTATTAAAAGTGAAACAATGAAACAGAAACAATCATACACATATAAAGGTCTATCTATTCTGTTGGGTAAATATCTCAAATAACAAATCTCATCAAAAGGCTTTCTGCTAGTGTCAGACTGTTAGAGCACAATATTTTCCCTAAACCCTTACATTTAAGGCTACTGAAGATTGTCAGATAAGATCATGTAATGTAACACGAATCTTAAATGGTCTTAAAAACAAACCTGAGGCCAGGTATTGGGGTGAATGCTGGAAGATCAGAGAAGCAGAACAAGCCACAGCTTCCTCTCTTTGCCAATTCCTCAGCTGATTCTGTTTTTTTCAGACTGGATGCCTCTCACCTGAACTGTGCTGCTCAAAAGCTTAAAAACTTAACCAGCTCTAGTTCCTGGTTTTCACACCTTATATACCTTTCTGCTTTCTGCCATCACTTCCTGAGATTAAAGGCTCACTTCCTGGGATTACAGGCATGAGTCACTATGCCTAGCTGTTTCCAGTGTGGCTTTAAACTCACAGAGATCCGAATGGATCTCTGCCTCCCAAGTGATGGGATTAAAGGCGTGTGTGCCACCATTTTCTGGCTTCTATATCTAGTGGCTGTTCTGTTCTCTGACCCCAGATAAGTTTATTAGGGTGCAATATATTTTGGGGAACACAATATCACCACAATATAATGCTAAACAAACACACAAAAAGGGTAAATGGCACACAGCAAAGTAGAAACAGGTGAACAAATAACATGAGTTTTATATTATTTGAAAGAATAATATACTTGTAAAGTTGTATGTAATTCAAAATTCACTTCAACTGTAAGATATATTTCAATATCCATACCTTAGTTATTGTTCCTGTTGTAGTTGTGACAAAGTCCTCTGATAAAAGCAACTTAAAAGAAATAAAAAGATTATTTTGTTTCACATTTGAGGTTCCAGTCCATCATGATGGGGGTATAATCAGTAGAATAGCATGAGGTTGTTGCTCACCCTTCATCTAAATTAAAAAACGAAGAGGAATAAACACTTATGGTTAACTCATCTTCATTTTATAAAGTCTTTATTCACAACTCAGTAAATGATGCACCCACAATTGGCAGATCTCCCTACCTTATTTAACCTAATTAAGACAATATCCTATATGTTTGGCCAATATCCCATCTTCTATGAAGCTAGTTATCATGAAGCTGACAATTGAAGTTATCATCACAAGAGTTAACTCAAAGAATTAAGACAAGCAATATGTTAATGTGTATGAATTCAAGAAATGTTTAAAAATAGTGTAAAATAAATGGACTAAAATGTTGTTCGAATCTTAGATGGTCTTTTAATAAAAAACCCAGAGCCAGATGTCAGGGTGAAAGCTGAAAGATCAGAGAAGCAGAGCAGACAGCCACTAGTTCTTACCTCTACACAATCCTCAGCTGAAAAGGACCCCAGCTCCTGTTTCCTCCCACCTTATATACCTTTCTCTGCCATATTACTTCCTGGGATTAAAGACATGTGTGCTTCCCAAGCAAAGGCATGAGATTTCAAGTGCTGGATTAAAGGTGTGTGCCACCACTGCCTGACTTCTATGTCTAATCTAGTGGCTAGCTCTGTTCTGATCCTCAGGCAATTTTGTTAGGATATACAATACACTACCACACAAAAATATGAAAGAAAATTGAATATGAATTTTGATAATTTTGATATTTCTAGTTGTAATTATATAGAATAACTTTTTCCTAAGATGTTAAAAAAACATAATTTTCTGTACATTTTAGTTGGATCTAACAAAAAATATAAAAATTAGCTTATACAGTATAATTACCATGCAGGGTTTTTTTTTACTCTTTCTTGTCATTTATGAGTGTATGTGGTGGCATATACCTTTAATCTCAGTACTTGGGAGATGGAGACAAGTAAATCTCTGTGAGCTTGAGTCTGTATAGTGAGTTCTAGTTCATGCAGGTCCACATAGAGAGATTTTTTTCAAAAATCATAATAATTTGTAATTTAGAAAATTCACATTCTGCATGTGTATTCATAGATTATATACATGAATTAGTATAAATTGTTTCTAGTGTTTTTATTATCAGAACATTTTTATGTATATAGCGTATATACTTAATGTATAAACATGAACTTCATAATTTAAAATCTGTAAGATCCTACTAATTGAAAAATGTATTAGGTGACTGTTTAGATGTGACCTTCACGAGATTTATTTTTTATATTTATAAATATATTTTATATTTTTACTACATATGTATTTTACACATATACAATATAATAGTTTCACATATTGGAAACTATTACTAAAAATATTAAGATGTGTGCCCATTCTGCAATTATTTAAAAACTAAATATTAGTTGAAGAAATAGAATAAACAACAGAAGGATTTTCATTATAATTTTTATGCTCGTTAAGTCAAATCTTAAATTGAGAAAAAAAATGACAGTTTCTTTACACAGTATAAAAAAGAAAAACTTCCCAAACATTATATTCATATGTATTTTCTATTCTTCCAATCGCCAGTCATGTTCTTTGGTATGAGATTGTTCGGATCCTAGGATAATTTTAGAGATTTATGAAAGGAAGAATTATTCATAATTTAAAATATCAAGTGTTTTCTGCTTCCTTTGCCATCTGTCCTTCTGTTTGACCTACTCTGTTGGTCATCTGGGCTCCGATGAAAATCTCTCAGAAGCACAGTAGTCCTATCCAGATGGGAGTCATCTAGAAAATCCCAACTGCAGCTGTGTTCAAACAGTCCTGCCACAGACTGTTGACAAGTCTGCTCTGCTGCGAACTCCATGATCCTCTGATGTTGCTGACTGGAGCAGCTGCTTTTTGACTTTTATTTTCATGAAATATATGTGTCCTATTGTCGTATTGAAGATTATAGCTTTACTTTTACATATTTAAATTGGCATTTGAATTTCTACACTGATAGTTTTCAAAGTTTTTTTTAAACATCTGCCTTATATCCACCACTGTAAATTGGTAGTCTCTTGCTATCAAAATATGTCAAAGAAATGTTTTTTTCTTTGTATGTGAAATTTAAAATAAGGCTATATACCTAATTTAAAATAGTGACTTTTAAATTTAATTATTAGTTATTAATTGATATTAATAATTAGTGATACCTTTTTGCCTGGTGTAAACATTATCTCTAGAAAAGTAAACAATGTAGTTTCAAAACCACAGTAAATGCATCCAGATACTTCCCTCTTTATAACTATCAAACACAAATTCTCTATGTCCATGAGACATTCAAAAAGTAACATGTATTAAGTTGTAATCATATGGTATAATCAGTACAAGTATTAATTAGGTAGTATGAATGATGCAAAAATGTCTTTGGTACATATATTTTGCTGTATTTTCCATTGTTTAATATTTTATATTTTTTTGGTATTTAATAGCTCTCTTGATGGATAAATTATATATTCTTCGGGCTGGGATATTTTCTTTTCATCTCAGTGATTATTTCTAACAGCCTACTGGAATTATGAATGAGCTATGTCTTCTGCTTCCAGTTGAGTTATGTGGGACAATGGCAGAATGTGGCCATGACAAGTGACACCAAAGGCAAGAAAACATCAAGGATTTAAGTCATCTAAAGGATTTAAGTCATCTAAAGCCTAAAAACCAAGAAGAGAACAAGGACATACATATTTGTTCTAAGTGTGAAAGCAAGAAAACCGTCACAAACATTGCAATATGTAGAAACCAGAGTCAGAGCAAATATACAACATATTAAGACACTGGCTTCTATTTTATTCTTCTTAGAAAATCAATTGCTTTCTGCATATTGGTTTACCCATATCTAGATTAAAATATAGTATTGTTTTGTGTAGCATGTGTGTGCATGTATACATTTATTTTCTATATATGTGGTGATATTTTATTTGTGCTTTGATAAATAAAGCTTACCTGGAGATCAAGGGGAAAAGGCCAGCCATTTCAAGTAAACTATGTCAGGCAGCTATAGCACATGCCCTTAATCTGATCACTTAACATGCATGGTCTGTGGGTTCAAGGCCATACTAGGGAACAGAGCCAAGTGTGATGACACATGCCTTTTATCCCCGTACCAACCATAGAGATCTGCAGATCTGTACAGACAGATAGTGACAAGAAAGTGAGGTAGCTGTGCTAAGAGACAATGAGAAGGCAAGACAGCAAGGCAATAAAGGCATGGGTAGACAGGAAGTAACTGGCATTTGGAAGCTGAAAACCTCTTATTGTCACTATGACTGTAAGATGTCTGACTGCTTTCTATCCACTCCTCTCTGATACTATCCAAATGTTCTTTTATCATATACATCTGTGTTAGTGATGTTTTTCTTGTTTTTATAAAACACTAAAACCAAGGCAATTTATAGGGGAAAAAAAGAGTTTATTTAGGCTTGTTCTTCCAGAGGGATAAAAACCCATCATCATGGCAGAAAGTTATAGCAGAAAGCAGCAAGCAGCTGAGAGTTCATCTCTTCTAGCAACAACCAAAAGGCAAACATAATAGACAAAAATATAGCTCTAGTTTTAAGTTCTCAAAGCCTCCTTCTAGAAACATTCATCCTCCAAAATGGCCCCACCGCCGAACATCTCCAAACAGTGACACCAACAGGGGAACAAGTGTCCAAAACCACTAAATTATCATATTTAAATTATCTTTTGTTATGCTTTTTAAATAATTTAATTATTTTATTATTTTGTATATATGAATATGATAAAAAGGGAGGTTATTGAGTCTACTTTTAAAAGGAACTACTTGTTTTAAATATTTTACAGTGGAATAGATTTTTATATATTATATACAAATTTTGTATTGAACTCACCAAAATAGGATAAATAATAAAATTTTTTGTCTGAATTTGTCAAATGTTAATGGACTGGACTTTGTTAATATATATATATATATATATATATATATATATATATATATATATAAAATGGAGTTTTTTGTCTGAATCTTTCAAACATTAATGGACTAGACACTGTTAATGTAATTGTTGACTGTATATATTATATATACTTTTGGATATATTTATAAGCTTCTTTTATTACCTTAGACAAAAAAGGGAAATGTGATATTGTGTCTCCCAATATATTGTGCACCCTAATAAACTTATCTGGGGTCAGAGAACAGAACAACCACTAGACAGACATAGAGGCCAGAAAATGGTGGCACACACGCCTTCAATCCTAGCATTCTGGAGGCAGAGATCCATCCAGTTCTCTGTGAGTTCAAGGCCACACTGGAAACTACCAGGCTTGGTGACACATGCCTTTGATTTCAGGAAGTGATGGCAGGAAGCATAAATGTATATAAGGCATGAGGACCAGGAAATAAGTTTGTTAAGCTTTTAGGCTTTTAGCAGCAGTTCAGCTGAGATCCATTCAGGTGAGGACACAGAGGCTTCCAGTTTGAGGAAACAAGATCAGCTGAGGAATTGGCAAAGTTAGGTTAGCTGTGGCTTGTTCTGCTTCTCTGATCTTTCAGCGTTCACCCCAATACCTGGCTCCAAATTTGTTTTTATTAATAAGACCTTTTAAGATTCGTGCTACATATGGGTGTTTTCCTGTCATGATCATCTGTGCATCACATGTTTGCAATTCTCTTGGAAGCCAGAACAAGACATAAAATTACCTTAGACTTAAGAGTTTCAGATAGTTGTGAGCAGCCATATGGGTGATGGGGATCTAACCATGGTCCTCTGGAAAAGTAGCCAGTGCTCTAAACCACTGATCCATCACTCGATCCCTTTTTTGTGATTATGTTTTATCTGTTTCAGTCAACAAATATGAAACCCAATTAGGTTTTAAAATAAAATAAAAAAAATCTAGGATCCACCATGAAAATGAGAACGTGTCTTGCATATAAACTACTAGTTTGAAGAATAGAGGAATTAGGTCACATTGACCTGACATGCATTTTTAATCAGTAATGTGTATTATGTCCTTGAGTAAGCAATTATCCAACCTTTAAAATCTGGAAAGGCATTCCGTTCTGACCTAAATGGAATATATTTAATTTTTTCACACTGCCTTGCCACTAGAAGTATCTCTGCTAATAGAGAAAAAGACAAACTTGCTCAATATCCATAGATGCTGAATTTCATAGCAATTAATATCAAAATTTGAGATGAATTGAGACTAATTCAAAAGCAGATGAAATGGGATTGAGACAGAACCAATCAAGGCAGGTATTTCTGGCAAGCCTAGACTTCACTCTACAAAAAAAATTGTGAACACATGAAGTAGACATGAAGGTTGTTCAGGCCTACCTGACCATTTGTCCTCTCATACTAATATCTACTATATCTTCAAAGCAGAAAATCTAATTCATTATTTTTTCTATGGCATAATGATCTGAGTTCTCCTACACCACAAATGGTATTTGATAATAAAAATATTGTCTCAAATATAAGAAAATCTCATTTAACCAGTTAATATAAAACTGATGAAAACATTGTGCATTACAGAAATACCAGCACCAAGTTTCAGTGTGTATCATGTGATGGTATTTTAGAAGATAAGGAAGTCTAAATGGCCTTTGGGTTGTTTATAGAAGAAAATAAGCAGCTTCAGAATGTATAGCTCTATCCTTCTACATTTTCATGTATCAATGATATATATTAAATCTACATTTGCATATCATCTACATACAATACCTGGAGATAAAGACTGAAGAATTAGAAGAGTGAGTGAAAATGACTACCTAATAATCAGTAGATAATTATGTATTAAAATTTCCTATTTAAGTAAAAATACAATTTGTATAATGTTTCAGACAGTATTGCATTTCTTTTTTTATTTTTTTTAAATATTTTTATTTTATGATGAATTTAATTTTACATATCAGCCAAGGATTCCCCTGTCCTCCCTCCTCTCACCTCCCAGCCTTCCCCCAAAGTCCACCCCCCATTCCCACTTCCTCCAAGGCAAGGTCTCCCCTGGGGAGTCAGCCCAGCCTGGTAGATTCAGTTGAGGCAGGTCCAGTCCCCTCCTCCCTACACCAATTCTGAGCAAAGTGTCTCAGCATAGGCCCTAGGTTCCAAAAAGCCAGCTCATGCACCAAGGACAATTCCTGGTTTCACTGCCTGGGGGCCTCCTAAACAGTTCAAGCTAATCAACTGTCTCACTTATCCAGAGGGCCTGGTCCAGTTCCATGGGAGCTCCTCAGCTATTGGTTCACAGTTTATGTGTTTCCACTAGTTTGGCTATTTGTCCCTGTGCTTTTTTCAATCATGGTCTCAATATCTTGCTCATATAATCCCTCCTCTCTGTAGCCAATTGGACTCCTGGAGCTCCACCTGGGGCTTGGCCGTGGATCTCTGCATCTACTTCCATCAGTCACTGGATGAGAGTTCTATCATGACAGGGTGTTCATGCCATCCGATCACCAGAGTAGGTCAGCTCAGGCACTCTCTTGACCATTGCCAGTAGTCTATAGTGGAGGTATCTTTGTGGATTTCTGGGGACCTCTCTAGCACTCTGTTTCTTCCTATTCCCATGGGGTCTTCATTTATTATGGTATCTCTTTCCTTGTTCTCCCACTCTGCTCCTGCTCCAGCTGAGACCTCCTTCTCCCCTAAGCTCTCTTTCCCCCCGACCCTTGCCCTCCATTACCTCCCCCTTACCCCCAGTTTGCTCATGTAGATCTCATCCATTTCTCTGTCATTTGGTGATCTCTGTGTCTTTCTTAGGGTCCTCTTTACTATGTAGCCTCCCTGGAGTTGTGAGTTGCAGTCTGGTTATTTGTTTTACATCTAGTATACACTTATGAGTGAGAATATCATCCTGAGTGAGGTAACCCAGTATTGCATTTCTTTTACACTTGTTTAAATGTTCAACTAACAAATGAAAAGAAATATTTGAAGCAAAAAGAACAGTACAAATTAGTTCTTTCATAGCACTATTTAACATTATGTACATTATTGTCCTACAGTAACATTCTCACATTTAAATGAACAGAATCTCAATTGAAGAAATGCATCCATAAGATTTGCAGAGAGCATGTTTGTGGGTTATTTGTTTTATTGTGGGTTGATGTAGGTGATGCTATTCTTAGAAAGGTAGGGCAGATGGTCCTGAGAGATATAAAAAGGGTACCTGAATGTGAGCCTGAAAGCAAGTCAGTAGACAGTTTCCTTCCACGATTCCTGCCTCTACTTCTGTTTGATTTCTTTCCCCAGATTCTCTTCATGGTAGATAGCAACCTGTAAGATGAAAAAAACAAAAATCCTTTTTTTTTCTCCTCAAGTTGCTCTCCTTCAGTGTTTTATCACAGCAACAGAGAAGCTAACTAGCACACTAAGAAACTTCAAAAATCTAATAGATCAAACATGTGCAACTTACTTAGTTTTAATTTTGTATATTTGAAAGAAAACATAAAATACTGAATTTGATTCCAGGAGGAAAACACTCAGAATTGTAATGTCCTTCTCTAAATAACTGCGAGAACCTAAAGTACACGTTAGCACATGATATCCAAGAGTCTCTTTGAGTGGCGTTTACATATTGATTATTTTCGTGTTAATAATATGTACCAGTGCTTGACTATATAGAATAATTCACTTATATTAATTTTTAATTTAATTTCCAGTCTAGCCATGTACAGTCATGTTGTAGGTCATGTTATATTTGCAATTTGTAGTCTTTCTCAGTGATTATTATGAAGTATAAAAAGGAATAAAAAGATCTAACACCATGTGAATCATCAGTATCTAAAGCAACTGTATTATAATTTATTATTTGTAAATAAGAACTACTATCGCTTAAAAATTTGAAGAAAAAGTTTGTTATTTCCAGATACATTCAATGTCTGATTCTTTAGGTGTACTACAAAACATTTTAAATGTAGGATATGGATTCTGTTTCTCAACTTTTATTGACCAGGTATTTTATTTTATGGATCAACTGCTTGTTTTGGGCTTCCATATGAGAAAAAAAGTTTATAACCATTTACTTTCTCACAAATGCTGAATATAAAAAAGCATGTACTGGAGTCTTTAGCTAAGATGCTGCCAATTAGGTAAAGATGAATCTTTCAGTGGCAATAGACAGTGTGATCATGGTGGTTTTGTGAATTTCTTATTAATTTGAAATGATTCATTTTAATCCATGCTCTGAAAATAAAACACCTGGCACTTACAGTCTGAAGCCTCTAAAATAAAGTGACGTTGTGCACAATGACATTCAAGACTTTCAATGAGGTTAACATTCCCTTAGTTTAGTGAGATTGCTCAGCTGGTTAAGGTGATTGCCACCTATCTTGAAGATCTGAGTTCAATTCCTGGACTTGACACAGTGGAAGGAAAGAATAAACTTGGCGTTCACCATTGAACATAGACTTACATATACCCTCCTTCACACATGCATACAAATGAAAATTAAATAAGTAAACAAATAATTTCATTTTTATTACTTTATGTGCAGGTCTGTTTTGTTTCCACATATGTCTTTACCACATGTAAGCAGTGCCTGCATAGGCCCAAAAAGGACATCAGAATCTCTGAAACGAGAGTAAGAAACAGTTATTCCCATGTGGGTGCTGGGAATCAAACTGGCCCTCTGGAATAGCTGCCAGGGCTCTTATCCTCTGAGTTCTCCCTAGGCCCTAAATTTAACACTGTTTTAACGTCCTATTCCAGCCTTTGAGACTGCATTGTGAGGACACATTGCTTGTTACAGTTTTATCCATTTTTGTGATAATGCAGAGGATCCATAAAGAACGTGAAAATAGAACTGAAAGCAGAACAGCCCTTTGTGTTTTTAAAGACATAATTAGCTCAATGAGTCTAAGAAATTATACTATCTCAGGACTTTCAGGTTTCTTATTTTTGAAAATCACTTTATTAGGGTTTTCTATGTATAAGTCAAAACAATCAGATAAACTTAACTTATAAAATGTGCCGTGGCCAAAACTCAACAGAACAAATGAAAGCTGGGAAAGATGAGATGGCGCTTGGTGAGATGGCTGGTAGGAGTGTTATTGGCACTGCTGCCATGGAAATCAGTGGCTTGGTTCCTGAAAAAGCTGAAAATCAATCCATCACAAGATCCAGTTATATCATCCTTGAACAGAGACCTAAAAGATTCTGCATCTTACCATAGAGCTACTTGTTCATTCATGTTCATGGTTACTTTATTTCTGATAGCAAGAAATTGAAAACTACCTAAATGTCCAGTAACTGATGAAAGGATTGTGAAATTGTGATACACTTATACAGTGGACTCTGCAGTGGTTTAGAAAAAAATGAAATTACTAAATGTGCAGTTAAGTGGATAGAGCTAGAAAAAAAAAAACATTCGGAATGAGGTAAAGAATAACCCAAACGACAAATATTGTTTATTTGCTGTTAAACACGATGCTAGTTTTTAAGGTTTAGATACATGTGCTTCAGTCAGAATAACCACAGAGGTTAGGTAGTTAGTAAGAGACAAGGTGAAGGAGGCCATCAAAGGAAGGGGAGATATAACCGTGTTACAAAGATAAAAGAGAAACCAGAACAAGAGGATGGAATGGGAAGGAGATGAGAGTGCTTTGAAAAGTCATATGGAAACCTACAACTGTAGAAGACACCTAAACAAATACACATCTATGAAAATAAATTAAATCGTGTCACCATATAATGAAGATGTGGTTCCACCGAGGTATCTTATGCAGGCAATTAAAAGATCCAATGACAGGAACAGCTTACATCGTGCTGAGTCATCGGCCAAAGGGGTTCCACAGATCAGTCATAACATCACAGGCTATTGCCAAGGCTACTGGTTACCCTCCATAACCTGACTATTAAGATCTTATTTCATTGACATGGCCTTGAACATGAAAAAAAATGAAGTGATTCCCAACTAGAAGGTTCACCCTGACTGAATAGCATTCATGGTGCTGGAAAGTACTTTTCTCACTACAAGAAAAAACTAAGCACAAAATCACCTATCTATAAACCCTGTAACCTACAACAGGGTCCTGCTTAAAGGACACACTAATTGAATAGAGGCAGAAGGGTTAGAGGATTAGCCAACCACTTTTTTTTTTAATTGAATTTAATGCTCACTCCATGAGATGGAATACATATCTGACACTACTGTTTCAAGAGCCTGACTAAATATGTCATCGACATAGGATAAAACCTTCTACGATTATTCTGCCAAATGAACATACCATTAAAATGGCTCCTAATGACACATTGTTATACTCATAGACAAGAGGATTGCCCAACCCTTGTCCCAGAAGCATCTTCTTACAAGAGATGGGATTAAATGCAGAGTACCACAACTGGACAGTATGGAGAGTGTGAGAAACTTTGGAGCTCTCTGAACTAATTGGGATTGTAGACACATTTCTAAACAATCTTATTATATAAAAACCACAGAGCCACATATTAGGGTGTAAGCCTTAAAGAGATCAAAGAAACAAAGACAGCCACTAGCCTTACCCCACCAACTCTGCAGCTTCCAAATGCAAGTTACTTCCTATCTATCCATGCCTTTATTGCCTTGCTGTTCTGCCATCTGATTTGCTCTCTCTACCCAGCTACATCACTTCATCTTTCAGCCCAGCTCTGTCACTTCCTGTCTGTCTGTACAGACCTCTGGACCCCCATGGTTAACTAGTTTTGGAATTTAAGGCATGTTCCACCATGCCTAGCTCTGTTTCCAGTGTGGCCTTGAACTTACAGGGATCCTGCCTGCCAAGTGATAGGATTAAAGGCGTGTGCTTACATTGCATGACTTCTGTGTTGTGGCTGGCTTTTTTCTCTGATCTCCAGTCAAGCTTTATTTATTAAAGCACAAATAAAATATCACAACATTTCAGCACAAATAAAATATCACCACATGGAATAGCTTTACAAATTTCCTTCCATCAAGACTCAGAGATCTGTGTGGAGGGAGAATATGAACCACAGATGGTAAATGACTCCAAGAAAACAGAACTATCCAGACACAATAGTGCTGTGGAATAATGCTTTTGTACAATGTAAAGAATGTCACTCAAATTGGTTTAATAAAACACCAATTGTCCAGTAGCCAGGCAGGGAGTATAGATGGGGTAACCAGACTTGGAGAGTTCTGGGAAGAGGGAGGACAGAGTCAGGAGTCATCACCCAGATGCAGAGGAAGCAAGATGAGAATGCCATACTTAGAAAAGGTAATAAACCACATAGCTAAACATATATAAGAATTATGGGTTAATTTAGGTGTAAGAGCTAGTTAGTAATAAGCTCAAGCTACAGGCCAAGCATGTATAAATAATATTAAGATTCTGAGTCAATTATTTGGGAAGCAGCTGCTGGGTATTTGGGAACAGGCAGGCAGGAGAAAAACCTCTGCCTACACAACAGGCTTAATACATATATAAACTCAGAGAGACTTTGACAGCACAAAAAAAGAGCTACACAGGTTCAAGCCTGACAAATTCTAGCACAGAGAAGTGGAAGCTGACACAACATCCCACCCCTAAACAATAAGCCTTTTCAACTAATACCTGATAGAAAAGGGAAAAACAGTGTTCTCATTTGTAGTCTCACGGTGTGTATCAACCACCCTCCAAGGCAGGCCCCATGTCTAGGAGTGGTTGGTCAACAGCAAAGTGTTTTGGCTTATTGATTTTTGTTTTCCTTGAGCTTTGTTTTTTGTTTTATAATAGAGGTGGGGGAAGAACATGAAGTAGGATGGGTAGGAAAAAGAGAAGGATATCGAGTTGTTGTGCAAGGGGGAAGAATATGATCAAAATATACTGTAGGTGACAATTTATGTATGTAGATTCTGACACAGACAGCAAGCGAAAGCATAATGGAAGATTTGGAGGGAGGAAAGGGAAGGAAGAAATTGTGTAATATATTATAAATTCAAAAATAATAATAATTACAATCTGCATTATATGTAAAATATTTGAATGAAGTATCATGTCAATAGCAAAGAGAAGAAGACTAATGCAAGGAAAATACTAGAATAAGGCAGAAAACAGGCATACTTAGAAGAAAAATATTATATACATGTGTGTGCTGCTGCGCAGGCATGCATGTGTGTTTGTAAATGGCTGGTGTGTGTGTGTGTGTGTAGGGAGCACAAGTTCCTTGTGCTCACAGATAGCACTAGGGATATCAGAAATGTTAAACATGCAGGCATTTCTCTTCAGTGAAATGGATTTATGCCCGTTTCCACTCAGAAGGCAAAGCGTGCCTGTTATTAATAACATGGTGATCTATACTGCCTGTAGGGCCAGGCTTCACCAAATCCCCAAATGATTATGTTTATCTCAGACTCCTAAGCATTGTTTCTGATTCAGTAGAAACCATTCTTATGAAAGCAGTTCATATACTTTGCAAAACAGACTACTATTATGCTTATCCCAGACCCTTCCTCCCTAGACCCTTACCCTACACATCATTTCTCAGTCAATGTAACCCATTCTTAGAAAGAAGTCACAGGTACTTTGCAAAAGACATGTACTTTTTAAAGCGGTTTCAATATAGGCATGCTTTTGTAACAATTGTGATGAGGAAATATTTTCCCAAAGTTGTAATGTGCTTAAATATGTTAAAAATAAATGGCATGGGGTCAGAGACATGTTTGAATCAACACTAGCCAACTAAACTGTTGAACTGGATTTCCTTCATACCTCATGTTGATCTTTTCTCTGGCAGCAGTAGCATTTGCAAGGGACCCCACATGTATATACGCATCTGTGTATGTTTGTGTGTGTGCATATAACTTAAAATGTAAGGCTATCTTTCTTTATACATTAATTAGTAAGGATAAAAATTTATTCTTTTGCCTATTATTTTCATGTCTACTTGACACAGGCTAAGATCATCTGTGATCACATTGGCCTGCAGGCAGACTTGACTGAAAATTGATGTAGGAGATAGGACCTTAGTGGGCTATGCCATCCCTGGATATGTAGTTCTGGGATCGATCAGAAAGCAAAAGAAGCAAGTCAAAAGAAACAAGCCAAGAAGCATGATGTCATAGTCTCTGTTTTAATTCCAGCATCCAGATTCCTGTCTCAGCTTCCCTTGGTGATGGACTGTAACTTGCTCACCAAATAAACCCATTCCTTTACAAGTTGCTTTTGGTCATGGTGTTTATCACAGCAATAGAAACTTGACAAATTTCTTAACACTCTTGCTCAGGGCAGAAGCACATTCCCAGGAGTTGACAGAGAGAACTCTGATGATGGTTTTTCTGTTGATGATGTTATTAAAACTTGTACCACTTCATTTTGTATTGAGCAGTAGTATCTAAAAATTGGTTCTCTAAATTTATCACAAAAAAAACAACCCTACCACCCAGCTGTTCTTTTGTCACTATGGGACCTAAGCATATGACGATATATTGCTTGTACTATTAAATTTTAACAAGTTCTGTACTCAGGATTATTGACAGTGGCAGTGAGAGGCACAGCTCTATAGTGCAGCTTGAAGCCTGACTGGGGTTTTCCTTTAGGACTTCCATGACAGTAAACCTAGGATCTTGACTTTTACTACAAAAATAATAAATTTAGCATGAGTCTGTATGAAGTAAAATTGAGTTTATTAATTAAAGATATGATAAAGGGATAAGATGTGATTTAGAATTAATCACTGGTATTTACAGAAATGTGTCTACAAATATCACCAGGATACATATATAACATGATTTCGTGGCTTTTGAATTCACGTCACTCATACAATGTAACTTGATTTAAAGAGTAAACAATGAACAAAAATGAAGTTTTACAATTAAAATAAAACTGAGTTGCTTTATTTCTTTTTCTATATCTTAAGTGATTTTCCTGAAAGTGTTGTCTGAGGTCCATTGTTCAAGTTTATGGATGAGAGACAGATGCTGATACATTTAGGCTAAAAGGTCTCATTTATTCTGGCCATAAGCTATCCTCCCCCATATGTTATATAATAGATTCTATTTGGGACGTTGCATAGAAAAGAATAGATTAAAAATGTTTGCACTTATTTTTTTAGGTGTTCCAGTAAAAAGTCTAAGATTGAACACCTTTCCTGATATCACTGTGATATTAGAACCTCGTTGACTATAAATACCATTAAAACTGACATTTTTCTTTCACTTTTATAAGTTAAATCCTCTTAGAGTATACTAGCAGACAAAATAATGAAATCATTTTTATGCTTCATTGCTCTAAATCATCTCTGTCCTTGGGTCTTCTCAGCTCAGCATTATGTTCTACAAGATTGAACATCTCAGTGGGCAAAGGGCAGCATTCATCAGTAGGATATAGAAAGTTAAAAAAAAAAAACCCTACAATCAATAAATGATAATTTGCTCCTGTCATTTTCAGTTTTTGAAGGTTTGGATAATTTACAGATTGGCGTACAGCACATTGTGATAAAGCAGTGATATAACACTAATAGTTTTGTGGGGAAGGCAGAGGGATTTACCACTTGCATGGGGAATGAAAATCAAACTACATAATTACATATAAGAATAATAAGCCCGGAGTTCATAGTCTCTTGTTTCTTCCTGAAGAATCAAACTGTTCTTCTACACAGGAAAACCAAATTTCAACTGTTTTCATTTCTTATAATTAAAATGTTAAAATACACATATTTAAAATGGTAAAAATGTGTAAAGATACCAAGTCACAGTAGGAACTGTATCTCTTTTCTACAGGCTTTGCTTTGGCAACCAATCAGCATAAATTAACTAACCTGCTCTCAGGAAAATTATGACAGCAGTAGGTAATAAAACATTCTTGATACACACAAACGTGTACGGAATTGGTGGTGAAATTAGTGAATCTTAGTGAGTTTACAGCCACTGTGATATTGTCAAAACATTAACAGATAACTTTCTGGAGTTTGTTTTAGATCATTTAAGGTTTTCATTATTTAATCTTAATATTTTTGAATAAGCTGTTTGGATAAGAAGCTATTTATTTTATGATTTCAAACATAATGATTCAGAAAAACTAACAAGAGAATTAAATGTGTTTACTTTGCTAACTGGTTGTGTTAATTTTGTTGTTTCTTTGGTCAAACAGTCCAGGAGAAGTACCTAATGATACGACAGGCATTTCTCTCATTGCTGTAGATACAGTCCGTCATGGGCAGAGAGGGTGGCAGAGAAGCAGGAGCCTGAGGCAACTGGTCCCACAGAAATGAGAAAATAGAGAGCAGACAGGGAGCATAGCTAGAGACAAGACCCGCCCTTAGTACGCAGCTCTACAGTTTTCCAAAATGTTCCCACCATCTGACAAGGAAGTATTCAAATAGATGAGTCAACTGGGGCATTTCACATTCAAACTACAGCAGAAATATTTAACATTTTCATCAATAATCTAAATGGTAATGTGAAATGTGGTTCAGGACAAACTGTTCCCTTTAACAATCATAAAATTTTCAGATTAGTTCCCATTGAATATTTAGGTATTTGGTGTTTGGATGTAAATATTAACCCCAAGTGCAGCACGATTCTTTCTTATTTGGAGACAAAGTCTTTACAGGGTCTTTACAAATGCAATCAAGTTCAGGGCACTAAGGTGGACTGCAATCCAGTATGACTGCTGTCCTCATAAAGTAGACATAAGTTCAGGCTGTGGCTGTACCTTAGTCACAAGGAACCCAATGTACATGGCCCTAGATTTGATCCCCAACACACAAAGAAAGCAAAAGAGAGAGAAGGGGAGGAGTTAGGGAAGAATGGAGGGAAATGGGGGGTGGGGGAGGCACAAATCCTTCTCTTGCAGATCTCAAAAGAAAGTAGCACTGTCTGCTATGTGCTCACAGACTCCTGCTCCAGGGAATGAGGTATGACCTCCTGTTTTGTGCTGACATGTATGAAACTCAGTAATGCTTTGCAAGAAGCCCGAGGAAACTAAAACATGGATTTCTAAGTAGGAATGTTCTGGAGATAGAGAAGGCAAGAATTAGAGATTTGATGATTTAGTGTTCTGAACATTTTTTATTTACAATAAGCGAATGCATTTAATACCATCCCTATTTTCATGAAAATGGCTCAACTTTCTAACCTCCAAAGTAAAATACATTAAAAGCTTTTTAAAAAGTTTCAAGCTGAAAAATTGAGATGTCTCAAATCTGTGTTCTGCATACTTCCAATCTGGTTCCATTACATTTGCCTTCATATGGATATTGCAACCCAAGTTTATTTCTTTAATCACATTACATGTAAGGAAGCTTTAGCTAATGTCTTGGGACAAGTTTTAGATATATATATAAAACTTAAGAACATTAAATTACAATTTTGGGACTGTTATTTGCTACTGCATTTCATCCTTCCCTATAAAACCATAAAAAGCTTCGTGTTTATCTGATAACGTTAATGAATAGGTAAGGTATGAAAAAAAAAGAATATTAGTGTTTCAAATACACATTTCTGTTTTTGCTTTTGTTTTTCGAGAAAGTCAAATGTACATTTCATGAGTTACTATTATGGGCTTACTTGTGGAGCTGTAAAGTTCATGCATTGATTCATTAACCCTTGGAGTCCCTGCATTAGGAGTTCGGGGCTTTTGAGATGGTTAAGGCTAAGTGCATTCAAAAGGGCTGACTACTGGTCCCAAAGGACTTGTGCTGTTCTAAGAGGAAGGGGACCTCAGAGAAGGCTACAAGTCAGGAACAGACACTGATTCAGAGACTCTCCCTCGTGGCATTCTTACATTGGTCTCTGAGCCTCCAGAAGTATGCAAAAAACAAGATCCTATTGTTTGCAACATCCAATCTTTGATATTTTGTTATTGGAGCCCAAATAAACTAGGACAGTGAATTTTGGTTAGTCTATCATGTTTACAATTCTTCTCATGAATGTTTAGCCCCCAGCTGCTTTCTTCATCTACACCACAGACTACCTAGGATCTGCCTCTCTGTTCCTTTCTGTCTCTTTGTCATTGTAGTATACCCTCTTTTACTGGCTGCCTCGGGGAAGGAACACAACATAGACTGTTTTCACGTTTTAAGAGTGAAAAAGATATACGCATCAAATGAGTGGAAAAGACTTTGATATAGGCTTCGCATTTAGAAATTTCAGTACAGAAATACCCAGTTTTATATGAGTTATTTTTCTGTGGATACTGCCTCATCCATTATAGTTCACAGCTCATAGGAGCAACAAGAATCAGTATGTAACAAGAAATGGCATCCTTTGGCTCTAAAAAGCTTTGGGAACCCCAGAATGACTGAAGGCATAAAGTCATCATCACATATTGGTTGGTGTGTTGAAGGAAAGAGAGATCTAAGATCGACAGACATTATTAAAAGGGCAATAACATTTCCTGTGTATCTGTTCTAGCATATGGCAAGTTGTCAGAACAATGACTGGAGAACAGATAGGCAGGAAACTCATTCTTTATACCCAGTCCTGGCATGAATGTGAAATATAAGTGAGACTCAGTTCTTTCTATTGGACAGCATAGGAGACTCAGACATGGGAGCAAGGCCACATGAAACAAAGCATGTGAGGGCTGGAGAGATGCCAGAGTGGTTAAGAGCACTTGTTACTCTTTGAAAAGACCTTAGTTCAATTTGAAGCACTAATATCCAGTGGCTCACAACTGCCTGTAACCCAAGATACCAGGATCTGATACCTTCTGACTCTGGGCGCACACACACATGTGGCACCCAAACTCACATATAAATAAAAATATATATTTAAAAAACATGTCCCACACTGGAGTTTAATGTTTAGGGTTCTATGATTGTATAGTGAAAAAATAATAGCAATGATCTGTTTTACAATTTGAGACATTACTCTATCTCATATAAGACATAGTAAATATTTATACAACTTTTTTATGTTATGTCTTATACTATGTTTTAATGTTTTATAGTCTAACATTGTTATATGCAACATATTTAACATTTTAAAGCTATTTAATAATTTTTATTTCATTTACAGATATGAAACAATTCATTGTTATATTTTAATTTATATTTATCCGGTAACTAATGAAATTGAATGCATTTTCCTCTAGCTATTTGCCATTCTTATAGGAATCTGTTCTTTAATCTCTTGTTCAATTATTGTTTATTTTTGAGGTTATAATATAATTACATCATTTCCTCATTCCCTTTTACTCCCTCCGAACACTCCCACATAACTCTTCTTGCTCTCTTTCAAATTCATTGTCTCTTTATTCATTAAGTATTATTAAAATTTTGTTACTTTTCTAATGCAAATATATTCCTAAATTCATAAACAAAATGTGTGGTGGTTTGGAAGAAAAAAGTCCCCAAAGGAAGTAGCACTAATAAAAAGTATGGCCTTGTTGGAGGAAATGTGTCACTGTGGAGGTGGGATTTGAGGTCTCGTATATGCTCAAGCATGGCCAGTGTCCCAAACCGTTTCCTGTTTCCTATATGGTATCGTATTCTCAGCTATTTCTCCAGTACCATGTCTGCCTGCATGCAGCCTTGTCCTACCATGATGATAATGGACTGAACCTCTGAAAGTACAAGCCAACCCTAATTAAACATTTTCCTTTATAAGAGTTCCCGTGGTCATGGTGTTCTTCACAGTAATAGAAATCCTAACTTAAGACAAAACCTCAGCCTGTATATTTTTAATTGTATGCATGTTTTCAGGCCTCACCACCATTTGGTATTAGCTAACCACTATTTCTTCAGCTCTTAGCATTTCTTAGTTGCATGTACATTGATTTTTTTAATATCTGCTAATTTATTTCCTCTTTTTAAGAAGTTATTTATTTATTCTTCTCTCATATATTACATCCCACCTGCCGTTTCTTCTCCCTCCATTCCCCTCAGTCAGTCTCTCACCTCCACCTCTATCTCCCCCAGACTGACTCCTCCACCTTCAAAAAGAGCAGGTCTCCCAGGTCTATCAACCAAACATGGCATGACTTTGCATGTAGTTCTTTGTTTATAGTTGAGGCCTCCTGGCCTTACTCTCATGTTGTTCAGCTCATGCGTTAGTGAGATTCTGGGTGCAGTTTCTGACATTTCGAGGAAGAATACTCATATAAATGTCCTTGTTCTTCTGACTTTTAAAAGGGCTCTGGTCCCCTCTTTAGTAAGGATCCCGGAGGCTTTGGTGTGGGAGTTATATTGTTGATGTACCTTGGAAATGGGATTCACAACTCTGCATTTTGATTGGTTGTAGTTTTTAATGATGATATTTATCTGCTGAAAAGACAATTTTTCTTGATGAAGAGTGAAGACTACACTCATCCATGGACTTAAGGATAAATCTTTAGAATGTAGTTATTAATTGTTTTATTTATTTAATTTTTCTGGTTTAGTAAAGTGGCAGTTGTAGGTTCCTCTTCAATATTGGTGACTTCACTAGCCCTGGGGAATTGCCTACATTTCCAGTACTAGGCATGATTTCAGTCTTGTTGAGCAGATTTTTAAATTAAATTGAGAGCTGTTGATTATTGATAAAGCATGCATGTTGCTTCTCCATCTTAGGGTTATTGTAACATTTACCATTGCAGTTTCTAGTCTCTTTCACTGATATTTCAGTTTTACTCATTTCTCAAGTCCAAATGGATCAAAGTCCTCTACATAAATCCAGTTATTCTGAAATGGATAGAAGATAGAAGAGAAACTGAGAAGTAGCCTTGAACGTATTGGCACAGGAGACCACTTTCCAAATATAACACCAGTAGCACAGTCACTGAGAGCAACAATTAATAAATGGAACCTCCTGAAACTGAGAAGCTTCTGTAAGGCAAAGGACATGGTAAATAAGACAAAACAACAGCCTACAGAATGGGAAAAGATCTTTACTAACCCCACATCTGACAGAGGGTTGATCTCCAAAATCAATAAAGAACTCAAGAAACTGTACATCAAAATACCTAACAATCCAATTAAAACCTGGGCTACAGAGCTAAACAGAGAATTCTCAACAGAAGAATCTCAGATGGCCAAAAGACATTTAAGGAAGTGCTCACAATCATTAGTTGTCAGGGAAATGCCAATCAAAATTACTCTGAGATGCCATCTTACACCTGTCAGAATGACTAAGATCAAAACACTGATGACAGCTTATGTTGGAGAGGATGTAGAAAAAGTGGACCCCTCCTCCACTGCTGGTGGGCACGCAATCTTGTACAGCCACTCTGTAAATCAGCATGGATGTATCAGAAAATTGGGAATCAACCTACCTCAAGACTCAGCAATACCACTCTTGGGCATATACCCAAAAGATGCTCAACCATACCACAAGAACACTTGCTCAGCTATGTTCATAGCAGCATTATTCATAATATCCAGAACCTGGAAACAAGCTAGATATTCCTCAACTGAGGAATGGATAAAGAAAATATGTACCACATTTTATTTATCCATTCTTTAGTTGAAGGGTATCTAGGTTGTTTCCAGGTTCTGGATATTATGAACCAATAGCTGAGGAGCCCCCAACTAGATCAGGCCCTCTGGATAAGTGAGACAGTTGATTAACTTGATCTGTTTGGGAGGCATCCAGGCAGTGGGACCAAGACATGTCCTCAGTGAATGTGCTGGCTGTTTGGAACCTGGGGCTTATACAGGGACACTTGGCTCAGCCTGGGAGGAGGGGACCGGACCTGCCTGGACTGAATCTACCGAGTTGAACTCAATCCTCAGGGGAGTCTTTGCCATGGAGGAGATGGGAATGGGGGGTGGGTTGGGGGGAAGGTGAGGGAGGTGGGTGGGAGGGGGGAGAACAAGGGAATCCATGGCTGATATGTAAAATTAAATTAAATTATAAAATAAAATTTAAAAGAAAAGAAAGAAAATATGGTACATACACACAATGGAGTATTATGCGGTGGTAAGAAATAATGACAGGATGAAATTTGAAGGCAAATGGATTGAACTAGAAAACAATCACCCTGAGTGAGGTAACCCAGACCTAGAAGGAAAAACAAGGTATGTACTCACTCAAGAAAGGATATTAGATGTAAAGCAAAAGATAACCAAACTATAATCCACAACCCCAGAGAAGCTTTGTAAAGAGGAGGAGCCTAAGAGGGACATGCATGGATCAACCCAGGAAGGAGAAAGGGTTAAGGTCTCCTGGGTAAACTGGGAGAAGAGAGTAGAGGGAAGGAGATGGGGGTGGTAACATGAGGGATCCACATGGCTGAGTTTGGGGAGGGAGAGAGAGGGAGAACAATGAAAGATATTTTGACAGAGTGAGCCAGTATGTGATTAGGGAGAAATCTGGTGCTAACGAAATCCCCAGGAACCTACAGGGATGGCCCCAGCTAAGACTCCTAGTAGTGATGGAGAGTATGCCTGAACTAGCCTTCCCCTGTACTCAGATTAGTGACTACCTGAATCATCATTATTGAACCTACATCCAGTGACTGATGGAAGCAGATGCAGAGACCCACAGCAAAGCACTTGGCAGAGCTCCTGGAGTTCAGTTGAAGAGAGGGAGGAGGGACTGTAGGAGCAAGGAGTTCCAGATCATGATGGGAAAAACCACAGAGACAGCCAACCTGAGCAAGTTAGAGTTTATGGACTCTGGACTAACAGCTAGGGTGCCTGCATGGGACCGAACTAGGCCCTTTGGATGTGGGTGACAGTTGTGTGGCTTGATCTGTTTGTGGGGCCCCTGGCAATGGGACCAGAACATATCATAGGAACATGAATTGACTTTTTAGAGCTCATTCCCTATGGTGGGATGCCTGACTCAGCCTTGATTCAAGGGAGAGAGGATTAGTCTAGCCCCAACTTGATATGTCAGCCTGTGTTGACTAACAAAGGGAGGCCTTATCCCCTGTGAGGAGTAATGGGGGATGTGATGGGGGGGAATTGTGGGAAAATGGGAGAAAGGGAAGAAGGCGGAACAGTGGTTGGTATATGAAATGAAAAAATAAATAAAAAAAGAAAGTGTCTCCTATGGTCTCCTCCATTCTAATGTATTTTCAGGATTATCTTGCTAAATGGCACTTCTAAACAGTCTCCTAAACAAATATCTCCAAAGTTTAATTTTCTAGCTACAGAATTAAGTCTCACAATGGACAAGTGCTTTCCATGGTCCACACTGTTAAAAGTCACTTTCAAGTTGAAGCCACAAGTAAACTATGTCAGTGTTTCTCAAAGAGATTCCCATTCAAGCCTACATGAGAAAGATTGGTATTGATTGAAAGGACCATAATACATCTTTAAAAAATTTTCCTATTCCAAGTACAATCAGTGATTTCTTTCCTCCTAAAGTCTTTTTTATTAGATTGTTTTGAATTGTTTTTATGCCACTTTGGTAGATATATCCTTTTCTTGACTACTAGCTTTATATATTTTCCATTTACCTCTGTGTATATCCTTACCAAGACACTAAATTAACACTTTCAAGAGCTGTTTTCTTACTTCCTTATTTTCTCACATGGTAGCATATTAGACTACATCTACACTTTACGCTCCTAACTCTTGTCCTCAGATACGTGCACAGCACCATGTGTAAGCAAGCATATGAAGTGACATTTAAACATTTATTAATGAAATTTGCATTCTATTATATCATGCTTTTCCCCATCCACCATTTTTATGTATGCTCTGTAATACAGAGAATACTATTCACTTCTTACATCCCTTTATTTCTAATACATTGTTCACTCACATCCATGCTAATATTGAAGGCATTAATTGTCTTCAGTCTGCATATCTGCTCTTACTGCTGAATTTGTGTATTTGCTGACAGATACACAAATTTGCTGGGAGAGGGATCCACAGAAAGCCATTAAATTTATCTATAAACATTTGATTTCTAATGTTTGTCTCACAAATTTGCTGATGAAGTTATAACATAGGTTTAGATATAAATAAAACTTACTATAAGATTAAATATCATTTATAGTGCCTGAGTGTGCAAAAATATCCATTCAGTTACACATATTTTTCCTGAAGGACTCTATTAGGAAAACATAAAATTTTTGATTATTTACATATTTACTGATGATCTTTGGTACATATATTAATTATCCTTTGAAACAAATACCTATATATCAAGCAAAACACAGTATTCAGTGCTTTTTCTCTTCAAAATTTGGGGTTTTGCATTTATTTATCCAGGTACATCAACATTGAAACCAAGTGTGCAGAGAAACAATGCCACATACTTTTCACACTAGAGGTTCGCATTCTAATAAAAATGTATCATTTGTAATAAGAGTCTCTCATATATCTTAGGGAATAATTTTCAGTCAGAAATAACTTTTTCTGTATAACATGCTATGTACTAGTGTTGCAAATTAACTAACTGTAACTTGTTTTAATATCTTAGGTTCAAAGATTGATTTATATATTTATGTTTATAAAAAAAACAGCTAACAGTCATTTTTATTTGCTCAGTTTTACTCCTAAAGTCTTTCTGCTTATGTACTCTTGTTCTATCAGGGAAATGTGAATATCATCTACACAAACACATTTGGAAAATAGTTTCCTCTCAGTTACTCTGGAAAGTTTGTTTTGAATTATTATCTGTTCCTCAAATAATTGGTAAACGTCACTCTTAAAATCAAATAGAATTGCATTTCTAGTTTTAAAAATGATCTACACTTTAAATTGATGCAAGTTTAAGAAATATAATTGTTCTTTTCTTAACTCAGTTTGTTAATTTTTTTAAAGATTTATTTACTTACATATACAGTGTTCTGCCTGCACTGCACACCAGAAGAGGGAACCAGATCTCATTACAGATGGTTGTGAGAGGCCATGTGGTTGCGGGGAATTGAACTCAAGACCTCTGGAAGAGCATCCAGTGTTCTTAGCCTCTGAGACATCTCTCCAGTCCCCCTGCTTATTTTTTTATTGAAGTTGTTCTGGTTAGTGATTATTATTAACTTGATAGAACCTGGGGTCACCTAGGTCACATGGGAAGATGGAACCTCAACTAAATAGTTTCATCTATTAGATTGGCCTGTAGCTATCATTGTGAGAGAATGTCTTGATGGATGATTAATGTGGGAGGGACTAACCCACTACAGGCAGCATGATTCCTAGGCAAACAGGCTTGGACTACATTAGAAAGGTAGTTGAGCAACTGCCAGAGAATGGGCTAGTATGCAACATCTCAGTTTTAATTTCAGTTCTTGTCTTAAGTTCCTGCCTTGTCTTTGATCACTGACAGATTGTTAACCAGGAAGTGTAAGCTGAAATAAACACTTTCCACCCATTAATGACTTTTGATCATAGTTTGTTTCACAGCAATAGGAAAGCAATTTCTCCCATTTCTAACTAATAAATATCTGTGACAGACAATAAGCACCTTCAGATTGTTATATAGTTATTCATTATGCTAAAGTCTTTTTTATTTTCAAGACAATAAACTTGCAACTGTGTTTGTAAAGCATGCAGCACATATAATTTTGGAACAGAGCTACTTCTTTGGGAGTGGCTCAGATGTGTAGTCACTGTTAGAATAAAAAATGTCATTTGTCACAAACTCAGTCATTATTTAGATACTGTGTCTTTGCTTTTGAGCTAAATTTCATAGATGATCTTGTATTTTATTATCAATCTACCCTTCTTAAGGAAATGAACCTTCATTTGGAATATGTGTTAGAGTAACTGAGGACTATGTTGTTTTTCCTTTTCTCTACTTAATTCTTCATCTAAAACATCCAATTCAAAAATTAGAATTAAGGCTCTCTAAATGATAGAGTAATTCTTCTAACACTTTCATCTTCTCTAACTTTATATTAGGCCATAACTCTGAGAAAATGTTGGCTATATCTGTGTTTCAACTGATGTTAAATTGTTATCTTATCTGTGACATGATTTGTGTAGGAAGTCATTCATTGTTGGCATCTGTTTGTTTTCTAGTGTTTTACTTTGAACACCAATGAAAAGAATGTAGTTTCAATTTCCTCCCAGGAAATAAAACTTATTCTATTCCTTTTTCTGCTTTAGGAGCTTGGGAACATTAATCTTTGCTATTCACATCAGCTTACCTGAATGGCCTTCAAAAGGACTATTTATATAAAAGTGTAAACCATTTATCTAATGTATACTTATAGCCTGGGGCTACACATATTATCCAAGTCTGTTATCTTCTTAAGAAAAATTTGGTACTTTACAGCAAAGAATTTTCAACTACCATTTAATAATTTTGTTGTAATTACACTCATACACCATACATAGTACGTATGTGCCTTTGTGAGGGTCTCTATTGCTGTGATAAAGACCACGAAACAAAGGAACTTATGAAGTAAAGGGTTTACTTCATCTCATGCCTTAGATAACAGTCCATCATTCAGAAAAGTCAGGGCAGGAATCTAGAGTCAGGGTATGAAGCAGAGGCCATAGGTGACTTCTTACTAGCTTGCTCTTCTTTGCTTGCTTATTTTGCTGTTTTATAAACCCCAGCACCCTCTACTCTCCACCTACCAACATCAGGCTGGACTGTCCCACATCAATCATTAATCAAGAAACATTTGTCTATAGACCAGTCTAATGATGATATTTTCTCAACTAAGTGCTGGAATTACAGGAATGAGTCACTACACTGATTGGCCTTCCCTAGATTTCTTACTATGAAATTATTGTCTGGAAACATCTATTAATCACAGAAACCAGATTGATTTTACAGTTTCAAACTTCCCTGAATCTAGGTTTAACTTCTACCACAGAAGAGCTGACATCATTTGCCAATCCTGAACAAGATTCCAAGCACTTGAGTCCATTGAATTTCATACCCGAGTCACCAGTAGAAACACCGCACAGGCAAGAAGTGGATGGAAGACGTACTTTCAGACAGAAGGGACAGTTCAAAGTCAGCTCCAGCAGAGTGCTGAAGCCCCTTATGGTTAGCAGTACCCCAGGCAGCCCTCTGATGCATGGCTATTGGACTTGTACTTCACACATATAAACACAGAAAGGTCTGACCTTTCTCTGAAACAGAGAAGGCTGAGGGCATGCCTGAGGGCCACCAATTTACAAGCTAAGCAGTACAAAGGAGCAAACAAGGAGCTTGAAGGAAGATAAAGAATTTCCACACAAGGTGATAAGCTTGATAAGGGCCAGGGAGAAACCTTCTCTCCTGATAATTATGTGTCTCAGGCCCAAGTCTGATTCTTATGGTCATGTACAGACTGAAAGACTGCTAGCATAATCCTCTACCCTAGCGCACTTTCCCATCTGTAGAGGAGTTGACCCTCAACAGATCCCTGCAGAACTGTGAATCCTGTCTTGGTGTCTGTTTCTTGTACTCAGGCTTGGCCAAAGACATACCAAAAATGGTCTGAGAAAATCAGAGACAAAACAGGGCATGGGGCATGTACCATTGCCTTTCATGTGTAGAAAGAGGATGCTCTTTGTGTTGATAAGTGGAGGAGGGAGACATTTCATTCCTCATACAGAATCCCAGCTCAATCTCTGGCAGCTGAAGTTATCAGAGTCAACAGACAAAATTGCAATAGGTCCCTTGCTTTACACACTTCTATTCTCTTATCCTCCCAAACCTGCCCTTTGCTGGCTTCATTGAAAAAGGCTCCAGTTGTTACTCAATAGCAAGCTTCCTAATAATATTCTCTCCATAGCGGCTGAGGGTCCCATAAGGTGATGAGATTGGGAGGCAAGCACCTTTGTCTGCTGAGCCATCTCAAAAGCCCCTAGATGATTCACTTTAGATGTTGGTCATTCCTCACTCCAATAGTCTCATACCCTCATATATATTATTATTTAAAAACATTGTCACATACAATGTGTATACAGAGCAAGTACATAAATGTAAAGCAGCACCACACCCATACAGCTTATAGTGTGCTCATTGTTCCAGTTCCTGTGGGTTCATTCCACTTCATTCAGGAGTCCCTGAGACATGTGAAGAAAGGTGTATTCTTAAATGTCCTTCTTGGTACTTCAATACAAACTAATTCTGCAGTATTTGAAGATATCTTCTAGTACTCAGAAGATACCCCACTCAATACATATTGATAAGGGTTACAAGCCTGAGAGAAACTAAATATATAAATGTCCAGGAAAAAAATGGTGGTACTCTACCTAATCTATGAGTTGAGGAACTAAAATCCAAAAAGTCTCAGCCAGCCTTTGTTCTGTTCATAGCTTAGAGCTCTGGGTGGGTCTTTTCTCTTGTGAAAAGGTTTACCTGATCCTGTTCTCTTTGACCTAACCTGTCCACCAATCAAAATTCCCCATAAATGTTTAATTTAACCAACCAGATTCCTATGAGCTTGATGTGTATTTACATAAGTAAATTGGCCAGTTCCTAGGATATAAAGAGATCTTTTCTAAAGCACAACTTGGCAACTCACTTTCAAGAGCCCTTTCTGCCTCTGGGAGCTGATGTTCTTACTTAGTGAGTCTTTCCTTGCAGTTATTCTCCTGCCCTTGTTTATCAGTTTTCCCATGGACAGATGATGATTTTCATTCCAAGACACTGTTCCCTAATAGCACTTTCCATTTTAATTAGTTTCATTTTTTCAGTCTTTCATGAAGAAAATGAAGCTCTGACAGTCGTGGAATAACACTATGCACAGAATATGCATAGCCACCCGTGGTTTTCTGGACAATTAAGAATCTAGCAATTTGTTTCCAGTCAAGAGGAGATAACTATCCTGTTAGAAACAAGATTGCCCCACCTATTAGCACTATATAAAAGACCGCTTGTTCTTTGCAACATTTGTGTGTGTGTGTGTGTGTGTGTGTGTGTGTGTGTGTGTAATCATTAAGATAAAATGTAAAATGTAATTAAATATATACCCACCCTGCATTTTTTTTTGTAAATAAATGTGGCATTGTGACAATACATGTTCCCTAACTTTCCACACTGCAGTATGCATTCCAACTGTTTACTCAGCATTGAAACAAATCCATCCGTGTTCATGAGCAAGTGATTATAATCTAATTTCTGGAAACAGTTAAATAATTTGAAGCTTAAAACTCACACTATACGGAAATTTAAATGTTGATTTTACTTCCTGATTGTCTTGTTTATTAAAATAGATTATTTTCCCCTCATAATATATCCTGACTATGGTTCCCCCCCTTTTACTCCTCCCAGTTCCTTCCCACCTCTCCTCCCATCTGGGTCCACTCTTTTTCTGTCTTTCATTAAACATAATAATAAAGTAAAATATTACATAATAAACACAATAAATTAAAAAAATAGAATTGGAAAAAAACTGAAGAAAAGGAGATCAAGAGAAGACTCATAATCAGAAATCCCATTTGTTCCCAAACTCAGGTATCCCATAAAAATACTGAAATGGAAGAAATAATGTATATGCAGAGGACCTGATGCAGACCTGTGCAGGCCCTGTGCATGCTGCTTCAGTCTTGGTGAAGCATATGACCTTTCCTCAAGTTGATTTCGAGTGCCTTGTTTTCTTTGTGTCCTCCATCTCCTCTGGCTTTTACACTCTTTTTGTCTCCATTTCTTCAGGGTTCCCTGAACACTCCAGGGAAGGAGCATTTGATGATGATATCTCTTTTAGGACTGAAAGTTCCAAGATCTCTCACTCTCGGCATGTTATCTGTATGTGGTTCTCTGTATATGTCATTAGGAGTCAGTTGATTGCTACCAATTTTTAAACAGTAGTTCTATTTTGTTTTATCAAAGGTCCCTGGAGCATCTCGTCTCAGGTTCTTGGCTAGGTAAGCAGTGTCAGTATGGGCCCATTTCATGGAATGTCTTGAAGTCAAATCAGATATTGGTTGGTTACTCCAACAGTTTCCATGCCATCCTTGCTTCTGTATATCTTGCAGATAGTACATCATTGAAGACCAAAGGGATTGTGGCTGGCTTGGTGTTTCTCCTTTGGGAGTATGCAGAGAACACTCCAGTACCAAAGAGAACTGAGGCATGAAGGTTACATGTAAGTAAAAGCTCCATTTCTCCACATTCATTGAGCTGTGTAGGTGCTATCCTCTGCAATGGAGCCTTGCTGTCAACGTGGGGAGAGCCTGGGTTATTTAGGGAATTCTCTTGGGACTCCAGTGGCCAACAGCTTAATTAGATGGGACCCAGTCCTGGTACAAGAATCTTTTGGTGACAAGATATGCCCAGTGAGGGTCTGTTTTCCAACTATTTAGTGATTTTGTTTAGATTGCTTTCATGTATGTATATATTTTAGGAAGCTCCTGCTGTGTTATTCCCTTACTAACCCTCAAATGACTCTTGATTTTAGCTGTTTCACCTTGTATTCCTCCATCTTCCTCTTCTAGCCTCACCACTTGACCCTTGTATCCTCCCCACCCCCCATCCATCCATAACTATGCATTAAATTTCTATTTCCTACCTAAATCTATCGGACTGCTGGTCCTTCACTCTATACCTAACTTCTGTGGTTCTTCGGGATCTACCTTGGTTAATATTGATTTAATAGCTAATATTTAGATATAAGTGAATACATACCATATTTGTCTTTCTGGTCCTGGGATGCTTCACTGGGCAAGTTTTTTCTACTTCCAGTCATTTATGTGTGAATTTCATGATTTTATCATTTTTAATGTCTGGGTAATCAGTGTAAATATACCTGGGTACGTAGTATAAATGTACCACATTGTATGTACTTGTTCTTCTGTTGTTTCTCTTCTTTGGCTATTATGAAAAAAGCGGCAATGAACGTGGTTTGTAGCTCCTTGATCTACTTCACCTGACTTACTTCTGTAGCTATGACTTCAAGTACTACATTGAATAAATATGGAGAAAGGGGACAACCCTGTCTTGTTCCTAATTTTAATGGAATTGCTTTGAATTTCTCTCCATTTAAGTTGATATTGGCTACGGTCTTGCTGTAAACGGACTTTATTGAGTTGTCCCTTGTATCGCTGATCTCTCCAGAACTCTTATCATGAATGGGCATTGAACTTTTGAGCATCTAATGAAATAATCTTGTTGCCTTCTTTGTCTTTCATTTTGTTTACATGGTGGCTTACGTTTATTGACTTACATATGGTGAACCAATCTTGCATTTCTTAGATGAAGCCTACTGCATCAAGATTGATGATCTTTTTGATGGGTTCTTGTTTTAAAAAGAAGTATTTTGAGAATTTTTGCATCCATGCTTATGAGGGAAATTGGTCTGTAAAACTCTTTCCTTGTTATGTATTTAGGTGGTTTGAAAATCAGTAGAACTGTGTGATCTTATAAACCAAACTGAGAAATTATCCCTCTGTTTCTATTGTGTGGATTAATTTGTGGAGGCTGTGGATAACTTTTCTTTGAAAGTACGGTACAATTCTGTGCTAAAGCCATCTAGTCTTAGACTATTTTTGAGTTTGGAAAATTGTATTTCACTACAGCATATATGTCTGTTTAAGTTGCTTATATGATCTTGATTTAACTTTGGGAAATGGTATGTATCAATAAATTATTCATTTCTTTTAGAGTATCCAACTTGATGGAGTATAAATTTTAAAGTATGCCCTTATGATTCTCTAGATTTCCTCAGTGTCTGTTATGTCCTGTTTTCTTCACTGATTGTATTTTGTCAATATACAATAATATAACATTGGTTACTTCAGATTACTTCTTAGATCCATTTGAATGGAGTACCTTTTTCCATCCTTTTATCCTGAGTTGATGTCTACCATTAATGTGAAGGTGTGTTTCTTGGATGAGGCAGAAGGATGGATATTCCTTTTCTATCCATTTTGTTAGTCTGTCTTTTTGTTATGGAACTGAGACTGTTTATGTTGAGCAGTATCAATAAGCACTGTTTATTGATTCCTATTCCTTTCTTCTGGTGGTGGTGATGGGTTGTGCCTATATTTCCCCTCTTGTTTTTTTAATTTGTGTTCATTTATTCCCATGTATTTTTGAGTGTGGTTAACCATTTTAAGTTGGAGATTTCCTTCTTTCACATCCTGTTTGGATGGATTTATAGATCTATCTATCTATAGCTTGTATTTGGTTTCTAGTAGAATGACATTTTTTTCTATCTATGCAGATTGAAAGTTTTGCTTGGTAAAGCAGTCTGGACTGGCATCTGTGATCTCTTAAAGCCTTCAGCACATCTGCCCAGGACTTTCTGACTTTAGGAGTCTCCATTGAGAATTCTGGTGTTATTTTAAAAAAGTCAGCCTTTATATATTACTTCTTGTTTTTCACTTGCAGATTTTCATATTCTCTCTATGTTCTATACATTTAGTGTTTTGATCATTATGTGCACAGGAAAATTACTTTTCTGGTCCAGTCAATTTTGTGTTCTGTAAGCTTCTTGTATCTGTGTAGACATCTACTTTAGATTAGGTAAATTTTTCTATCCGGTTTTGTTCAAAATATTATCTGTGCCTTAGACCTAGGTTTCTTATTATTTCTTCCTTCCTGCTATTGTTAGATATTGAGTTTTTTTTTTCAGAGTTTCCCAGATTATCTGCATGTTCAGTGCCAGGAATATTTTATATTTAATGTTTTCTTTTACCAGGATATCCATTTCTTTTATTGTATCTTTAATGTCTGATATTGTTTCTTTCATTTCCTGTATTCTGTTGGTGAGGTTTGCTTCTGTGGTTCCTATTACATTTCCTAAGGTTTTCATTTCCAGATTTCCCTCACTTTGGGATTTCTTAATTGATTTTATTTCTACTTTCAGGTTTTGTATTGTTTCATTCATTCCCTTCCATTGTTTGTTTTTCATAGATTTCTTTAAGGCCTTTATTTGTTTCCTCTTTAAGAACCAATGTCATAATCGTAAGGCGTTTTTATTCTTTGTCTTATGCTTCTGCTATATTGTAATATTCAAGGTCTACTGATATCTAGGCTTCTGGCATTGAGATGGTTGTAATTCAGGGTGCTGATATCTGGTCTTGTCTTTGTCGAGTGGGTGTTTTGGTCGTTAGTGGTTATGTTGTTCTTTCTGGTTTCTGGGAGAATATGGTGGCAGTGTGCTGCTGGGTAAAAAAAAAATTTCTTTGATTTTGGTAGATGTGTTCACTGGGGTTTCCAAATAAAGTGTTTTTCTGCTCATTGGGAGATGACACTTAGGGATGGGGATACATTAGAAGGGGGAATGAGTAGCTCACTATAAGGAAGAAAGCAGGATATTCCATGGGAGTCATTAATGAGTTCCCTGGGAATGGAGGTGGAGATTTAGGAGAGTTCATAGAAGGTCTGCCACAGCACGGAAGTTTAGACTGGAAAATTAGATTTGAAAGACCAGAAGGAGATATGCACATCTGTAGTTAGCCTACCTGGTTTCCTGGCTGGAGTGATCTATGGGTTCCCAGTGACTACACGCTGGAGTTATGTTTTAATAACTGGGATAAAGCATAAATTTAAGGAAGGAAGTTAGGAGGAAATCTATGTGATCCACTGTAGACAGTGGAAGGGTAGAAAGGGATACTTCAGTACTTCAGCAGGTATTCTGATGCAGAGCTAGGGAAGAGAATGGAGCTGAGGGGGTTTTGGTCCAGATCTACACTTAGCCTACCTGTCTCCCTGGTTAGAGTGACCTGTGGGTTCCCAGAGAGTCTTAGTTCTAAATAGCTGTCTACACATTTGCCCTGGGCTGACATTTCATTTATCCCAAGGTTACACATTTCAATATGTCTAGTTTCCTAAATACTAGAAAAATACTCTACCAACCATAATGAACATGGGCTTTCAAGGTTAACAAATGTACTTATATAGCTGCTATTTGGTATCCTTTATATTTGATGTTTTAGGATTGAATTATCTCTGTTCACACCATGGCTACAAGGAGACAGTTGTCAGTCACATCCCTAGAACACAGGAAGACAGGTAAAAATGTCTCCAGATAGATTAATTTACTTCATTAAACATTTATGATGACACAATTTTTATTTCTTCTTCATCTCCATGACAAAAACTTGGGTGGCCTTATTCCTGTAGAAGGAAACTAGCAGAACTTTTGGATCTCCCATTAGTGATAGACCAAATCAGACGATCACAAACAAGACAGAAAACCCATAACATCTCCAAACATGTAAGAGCTCCGACATCCAGGCCAACTCAGACATCATCTCTTGTCCCATACTTACCTGGAGAGTCTGTCTCTTTTTGTATGTGTGTTATCACAAACTCCCTGTACTTTCACTATCAATAAAGTTTGACTAAGTGAGTGGACATTGCTTCCTTGTTTTTATTGTTTAAAAAGGTCAATTTTTTTTTTTAATTTTTATTTTGCAATACAATTAAGTTCTACATACAGGCACAGATTCCCTTGTTCTCCCCCCTCCCGCCCCCCTCACCTTCCCCCCAGCCCGCCCCCCATTCCAATCTCCTCCAGGGCAAAGCCTTCCCCACAGACTGAGATCAACCTGGTGGACTCAGTCCAGGTAGGTCCAGTCCCCTCCTCCCAGGCCGAGCCAAGCGACCCTGCATAGGCCCCAGGTTTCAAACAGCCGACTCATGCAATGAGCACAGGACCCGGTGCCACTGCCTGGATGCCTCCCAAACAGATCAGGCCAATCAACTGTCTCACCCACTCAGAGGGCCTGATCCAGTTGGTGACCCCTCAGCCATTGGTTCATATTTCATGTGTTTCCGTTTGTTTGGCTATTTGTCTCTGTGCTTTATCCGACCTTGGTCTCAACAATTCTCTCTCATATAAACCCTCCTCATTCTCGCTAATTGGACTCCCAGAGATCCACCTGGGGCCTAGTCATGGATCTCTGCATCCAGATCCCTCAGTAGTTGGATAAGGTTTCTAGCACGACAATTAGGGTGTTTGGCCATCCCATCACCAGAGTAGGTCAGTTCGGGCTGTATCTCGACCATTGCCAGCAGTCTGTTGTGGGGGTATCTTTGTGGATTTCTGTGGGCCTCTCCAGCACTTTGTTTCTTCCTATTCTCATGTGGTCTTCATTTACCATGGTCTCCTATTCCTTGTTCTCCCTCTCTGTTGTTGATCCAGCTGGGATCTCCCACTCACCCAAGCTCTCTTTCCCTCGCCCCTCGCCCTTCACTACCCCCACTCATGTCCAGGCTGTTCATGTAGATCTCATTCCATTTCTCTGTCATTGGGCGATCCCTGTGTCTTTCTTGGGGTCCTGTTTTCCAGGTAGCCTGCCTGGTGATGTGAGTAGCAGTCCAGTCATCCTTGTTCCACATCTAGTATCCTGTTATGAGTGAGTACATACCATGTTTGTCTTTCTGAGTCTGGGATACCTCACTCAGGATGATTTTTTCTAGGTCCATCCATTTGTCTGCAAACCTCATGATGTCATTGTTTTCCTCTGCTGAGTAGTATTCCATTGTGTATATGTACCACATTTTGTTTATCCATTCTTCAGTTGAAGGGCATCTAGGTTGTTTCCATGTTCTGGCTATTACAAACAATGCTGATATGAACATAGCTGAACAAGTACTCTTGTGGTGTGGTTGAGCATTCCTTGGGTATATGCCCAAGAGTGGTATAGCTGGATCTTGGGGGAGATGGATTCCCAATTTTCTAAGAAAGCGCCATATTGATTTCCAAAGTGGTTGTACAAGCTTGCATTCCCACCAGCAGTGGAGGAGAGTTCCCCTAGCTCCACATCCTCTCCAGCATAAGGTGTCTTCAGTGTTTTTGATCTTAGCCATTCTGACAGGCATAAGGTGGTATCTCAGAGTTGTTTTGATTTGCATTTCCCTGATGATTAGGGATGTTGAGCAATTCCTTAAATGTCTTTCAGCCATTTGAGTTTCCTCTGTTGAGAATTCTCTGTTTAGTTCTATAGCCCATTTCTTAATTGGACTGTTGGGCATTTTGATGTCTAATTTCTTGAGTTCCTTATATATTCTGGATATCAGTCCTCTGTCAGATGTGGGATTGGTAAATATCTTTTCCCATTCTGTAGGCTGTCGCTTTGCTTTGTTGACCGTATCCTTTGCCCTACAAAAGCTTCTCAGTTTCCAGAGGTCCCATTGATTGATTGTTTCTCTCAGTGTCTGTGCTACTGGTGTTCTATTTAGAAAGTGGTCTCCTATGCCAATGCGTTCAAGACTACTTCCTACTTTCTCTTCTAGCAGGTTCAGAGTAGCTGGGTTTATGTTGAGGTCCTTGATCCACTTGGACTTAAGTTTTGTGCACGGTGATAGATATGGATCTATTTGCAGCCTTCTACATGTTGATATCCAGTTTTGCCAGCACCATTTGTTGAAGATGCTTTCTTTTTTCCATTGTGCACTTTTGGCTTCTTTGTCAAAAATTATTTGTTCATAGGTGTGCGGATTAATGTCAGGGTCTTCAATTCAATTCCATTGGTCCACATGTCGGTTTTATGCCAGTACCAAGCTGTTTTTATTACTGTAGCTCTATAGTAGAGCTTGAAGTCAGGGATCGTGATGCCTCCAGAGGTTGTTTTATTGTACAGGATTCTTTTGGCTATCCTGGGTTTTTTGTTTTTCCATATGAAGTTGAGTATTATTCTTTCCAGGTCTGTGAAGAATTGTGTTGGTATTTTGATGGGGATTGCATCCAATCTGTAGATTGCTTTTGGTAAGATTGCCATTTTTACTATGTTAGTTCTGCCTATCCATGAGCATGGGAGATCTTTCCATTTCTGACATCTTCTTCAATTTCTTTTTTCAGGGACTTAAAGTTCTTGTCATATAGGTCCTTCACTTGCTTGGTTAGTGTTACCCCAAGGTATTTTATGTCATTTGTGGCTATAGTAAAGGGTGGTGTATCTCTGATTTCCTTCTCCGCTTTTTTGTCCATTGTATATAGGAGAGCTACTGATTTTTTTGAGTTGATCTTGTATCCTGCTATGTTGCTGAAGGTGTTTGTAAGTTGTATCAGTTCCTTGGTGGAATCTTTGGGGTTGCTCAAGTATACTATCATGTCATCTGCAAATAGGGAAAGCTTGACTTCTTCCTTTCCAATTTGTATCCCCTTAATCTCCTTATGTTGTCTTATTGCTCTGGCTAGAACTTCAAGTACTATATTGAATAAGTATGGGGAGAACGGACAGCCTTGCCTCGTTCCTGATTTTAGTGGAATTGCTTTGAGTTTCTCTCCATTTAATTTGATATTGGCTGTTGGCTTGCCGTAAATTGCCTTTATTATGTTTAGGTATGTTCCCTGTATTCCTGATCGCTCCAAGACCTTTATCATGAAGGGGTGTTGGATTTTATCAAATGCCTTTTCAGCATCTAGTGAGATGATCATGTGGTTTTTTTTCTTTGAGTTTGTTTATATGGTGTATCACATTGACAGACTTTAGTATGTTGAACCATCCTTGCATCCCTGGAATGAATCCTACTTGATCATGGTGGATAATTGTTTTCATTTCTGATTTTGTTGATTTGGATGCTCTCTCTCTGTCTTTTGGTTAGTTTGGATAAGGGCTTGTCTATCTTGTTGATTTTCTCAAAGAACCAACTCTTTGTTTCATTAATTTTTTGTATTGTTCTCTTTGTTTCTATTTTATTGATTTCAGCTCTCACTTTGATAATTTCCTGGCATCTATTTTTCCTGGGAGACTTTGCTTCTTCCTGTTCTAGAACTTTCAGGTGTGCTGTTAAGTCACTAGTGTGAGATTTCTCCAGCTTATTTATGTGGGCGTTTAGTGCTATGAATTTTCCTCTTAGTACTGCTTTCATAGTGTCCCATAGATTTGGATATGTGGTGTCTTCATTTTCGTTGATCTCTAGGAAGTCTTTAATTTCTTTCTTTATTTCTTCCTTAACCCATTGGTGATTCAGGTGGGTATTGTTCAGTTTCCATGAGATTGTAGGTTTTCTGTAGTTTTTGTTGTTGTTGAAATCCAACTTTAGACCATGGTGGTCTGATAGAACACAGGAGGTTATTCTAATTGTTTTGTATCTGTTTAGATTTGTTTTGTGACCAAGTATGTGGTTGATTTTAGAGAAGGTTCCATGGGGTGCTGAGAAGAAGGTATATTCTTTTTTGTTAGGATGGAATGTTCTGTAGATGTCGATTAAGTCCATTTGAGTCATGACATCAATTAAGTCCTTTATTTCTCTGTTAAGTTTCGATTTGGGGGATCTGTCCAGTGGTGAAAGTGGGGTGTTGAGGTCTCCCACTATTAATGAGTGGGGTTTTATATGTGATTTAAGCTTTAATAATGTTTCTTTTACATATGTGGGTGCCCTTGTGTTTGGGGCATAAATGTTCAGAATTGAGACTTCATCTTGGTGGATCTTTCCTGTGATGAGTATGTAATGCCCTTCTTGATCTCTTTTGATTGATTTTAGTTTGAAGTCTATTTTGCTGGATATCAGGATGGCTACACCCGCTTGTTTCTTAAGACCGTTTGATTGGAAAGTCTTTTCCCAGCCTTTTATTTTTAGGTAGTGTCTATCTTTGAATTTGAGATGTGTTTCTTGTATGCAGCAGAATGATGGGTCCTGCTTTCGTATCCATTCTGTAAGCCTATGTCTTTTTATAGGTGAGTTAAGTCCATTGATATTGAGGGATATTAATTTCCAGTGATTGTTCATTCCTGTTATTTTTTGGTGGTGATGTGTGTGTACTTTTCTTCGTTGGGGTTTACTGCTGTGGCTTTATCTATTGCCTGCATTTTCGAGGGTGTATCTGACTTCCTTAGGTTGGAATTTTCCTTCTAGTGCTTTCTGTAGGGCTGGGTTTATGGATAAATATTGTTTAAATCTGGCTTTGTCATGGAATGTCTTGTTCACTCCATCTATGATAATTGAAAGTTTTGCTGGGTATATTAGTCTAGGCTGACATCCATGGTCTCTTAGTGTCTGCATTACATCTGTCCAGGACCTTCTGGCTTTCAAAGTCTCCATTGAGAAATCGGGTGTTATTCTGATAGGTTTGCCTTTATATGTCACTTGGCCTTTTTCCTTTGCTGCTCTTAATATTCTTTCTTTATTCTGTACGTTTAATTGTCTAATTATTATGTGGCGAGGGGACTTTTTTTGGGGGTCTAGTCTGTTTGGTGTTCTATAGGCTTCCTGTATCTTCATAGGCATTTCCTTCTTTAAGTTGGGAAAGTTTTCTTCTATGATCTTGTTGAATATATTTTCTGTGCCCTTGAGTTGGTATTCTTCTCCTTCTTCTACCCCTATTATTCGTAGGTTTGGTCTTTTCATGGTGTCCCAAATTTCTTGGACATTTTGGTTCATGACTTTGTTGACTTTAGTGTTTTCTTTGACTGATGAATCTATTTCTTCTATTGTATCTTCAACGCTAGAGATCCTCTCTTCCATCTCTTGCATTCTGTTGATTATATTTGCATCTGAAGTTCCCAATCGTTTTCTCAGATTTTCTATTTCCAGCATTCCCTCTGTTTGTGTCTTCTTCATTTTTTCTATTTCCCTTTTCAGGTCTTGGACTGTTTCCTTCATTTGTTTCATTGATTTTTCTTGATTTTCTTTCAGTATTTTATTGTTCTCTTCCAGGACTTTTTTGATTTCTTCTAATTTGTTTGCCCTTTCCTCTAGTTGTTTACAGTGTTCTTCACATTTTTTTGTCTTTTCCTCTACACGAGCCTCTAGCTTCTTCATGATGACATTCATAAGGCTATTTTCTTCTGCTTCTTCCAATTTCTGATGTTCAGGTCTAGGTGTTGGAGGAGGGCTAGGGCCTGGTGATGGTGTATTGCTATTCATTTTGTTGTATGTGTTTCTGCCTTGACGTCTGCCCATCTCCTTGTGGTTCGTTCTTGGCCTTATCCGCACACTTGGTTCAGACAGAGCTGACAGATTCAGGAAGTCTCTCTCTCTTGTCCAGTTGGGAGCTCTCTGTGCTTCAGAAGGGAAGTCCAGGGCAAGATGGGAGCTGGGAGCTGTGCTTCAGAAGGGAAGTCCGGGGCAAGATGGGAGCTGGGGGCCGGCCTTTAAGTCTCAGGAAGAGGTTTGGGGCTCAGGCGGATGGGCGTGGGGGCAGGGCGTGGAGACTGCAGGGTCTGCCAGGGGTCTTAGAGAAGGAGATTCTTCCCGGTGGGGCTGTGCTTCAGAAGGGAAGTCCGGGGCCAGATGGGAGCTGGGGGCCGGCCTCTAAGTCTCAGGAAGAGGCTTGGGGCTCAGGCCTAAAAAGGTCAATATTTGAATCTACTTTTAGAAAGGAACTACTTGTTTTAAATAAGATAAGTAATGAAACTTTTTTGTCTGAGTTTATCAAATGTTACTGGACTGGACATTTTTATATATTAATGGAGCTTATTGTCTGAATCTGTTAAATGTTAACGGACTAGATATCGTTAATGTAATTCTTGACTGTATATATTGTATATACTTATTGGATATAGTTTTTCTTGTATTAGTTATAAGCTTTTTTAATTTTAGACAAAAAAGGGGAAATATGGTGGTATTGTGTTCCCCAAATATTGTGCACCCTAATAAACTTATCTGGAGTCAGAGATAGAGCAGCCACAATATTAAACATAGAGGTTAGGCAGTGGTAGCACATGCCTTTAATCCTAGCATTTCAGAGGCAGAAATCCATCTGTTCAAGGATACAGCCAAGCATGGTGACTCACACCTTTAATCCCAGAAAGCAAGCCTTTAATCCCAGGGAGTGATGGTAGAAAGCAGAAAGGTATATAAGGCGTGAGAACCAGAAACTAAGAGCATTTGGCTGGTTAAGCATTTTGGCTGGTTAAGCTTTCAGGCTTTTGAGCAACAGTTAAGCTGAGATCCATTCAGATATGAGGACTCAGAGGCTCCCAGCCTGAGGAAACAGGATCAGCTGAGGAACTGACAAGGCAAGGTAGCTGTGGCTTGTACTGCTTCTCTGATATTCCAGCATTCACCATAATAACTGGCCTCAGGTTTGATTTTATTAAGAAGACCCTCTAAGGTTTATGCTACAAAACCGACTTAAAAAATAACAAAGAATCCATTTTGACAAGCTTAAAAAGCTCATCATTCTGACTGTACCAGAACAACATTCAGATTTTGTAGGTTTGGTAACTTCTGCTTTCTCCCTTTTAAAATATTTTCATGTTATTTTGGCCTGTTTATGTTCTCATCAAGTTTTACCCTCGGGTAATGGATTATGTCTACTTAACATAATTAACTTCGTTCATTAAGTAAGAAAAAACATATTTGAAGAAGAAACTTTGACTACTGGTGTAATATAGGATTAACTTGTAAAATGATTTATTTTTCTTTGTACATGTTTGAGTGCCCTTGTTTAGGTATGATACATGCATCCATGTAACTCTGATAGTCAGAAGACCATGTAAGCTACTCTACAGCTGGAGGCAATGGGTGATTGTGAGTCGTTCAGTGTGTGTAGCTGGAGAGTTTCTCTCCAGCTCCCACAAGGCTTTGGCAGTCCCATAGCCCACTTATAAAATAAACATACAGATGCTTATATTATTTAAACTGCTCGGCTATTAGCTCAGGCCTACCATTGTCTAGCCCTTACTCTTATACTCAGCCCATTTCTGTTAATCTAAATGTTACCACATGTTCCGTGGCTTTACCTACTGTCTTTAATGATGCTTGCTGGACAGCATGCTGACATCTCCTCCCCTACACCTTCTTGTTCTCTCAATTCTCCTTTCTGCTAGTCCCACCTATACTTCCTGCCTGGCCACTGGCCAATCAGTGTTTTATTTATCAATCAATCATCCACAGCACTTCCCCCTTTTCTTTTTCTTTTTTTCAAAAGAAAGGTTTTAACTTTAACATAGTAAAATTACATATAACAAAACAATTATCTAGCAAAGAATTAGAGTTACAATATCTACTTTATTTGTATTTGGCAAAATTAAAGAAGATATCCTATCTATCTTATATTTGTGAGTCTAAAGTTTTATATCTAACTTATCTCTTATCATAACTAAGGAAATTATAACTATCTAGTCTTCAACTACATCAAAGATATCAGAAGGTTATAATATTACCTAGAAATGGGAGGCGGGCACAAATAACTTTCAAGAGTCTTGCGAGAGTAGACAGAGACAGCTGGCAGCCTGGGCAGTCATCCAAAGTTACTCTGTATAGTTGGGGCATCTGTCTTCAGCCCACAGGCCTAGAGTCTCTCAGTCACTTCTCTCTGTGTCCTGTAGAATGTCTGGCAGTTTCCTCTGTGAAGCAGGAACCTGAAGGACCATTTTGCCAAGCAAAGTTCAGTGGTCACCTTCCTATGGGTCCTGTATGTCCAGTCAATCAAGCAGTCCAGGCAAGAACCTTCTCTCTGAAGTAAATCGGTGCTGCCAGGTGCAGACATGTCTCATTGTTCAGAAAGTCTAAATTTTTAAAACATTTTAAATGCAGTATTCTGTAGGTCTTTGAAGTGTTTAAAGATTACCTACCTATTGAAATATATCTATGCATACCTAGAAAACTTAATGACTGTAAGTTTGACTATCATAGAAGACTAATTATTCCATTACAAATTAAATGAGTTGTATAAACATAATACCTTAAACAAGAGTAAAAATACACATACAGTTTAACAAAATTAACTTTAAATTTGTATCAATAAACTAAAATCCATAGCAATGTAAAACATTTTTAAAAAGTTGCACTTTAAAAGTAGGTTCAATAATCTACTCCTTTATCTTATCATTATCTATACTGTCCCCTTTTGTTCTTTAGAAAGAGATTGTATTTTTGTATTTATAATCAACCTGCTTTAAATCAAAAATATTGGTTATTCTCTGTCCCACACCTAAGGCCTTTTTGATATGGGACACAAGAATCTCTCAACCTTTTTTTTTTTTTTTTAGGTAAATGGTTGGGTTTAGAGAAAGAGTGAGCCAATTCCATCTCCAAAACCAGCTTGGTATATTTGGGAATTTGGATGTAACTTCTCTTACTGCTTCCTTCTGGATGAGGGCACTCTATCTTATGGGGACACAAAGGAAATTTTAGGATTATGGGGTACTCTGTGAGGCTGTATTATCTGTGCCAGTTGCCTTGAAACTGTTCTGGATGTTGGATCATCTGGGCCATAGTGTCATCAGAGACCTTTCAGGGAGTCTTGGCTTGTCAAACCTGATGTGTCTTAATCTGGAACAAATCCATAGCCTCTGGCTTTCTGTGGAAACAAAAACAGAGCCTTCTTTCCAAAGCAATATATCCTTAGATTCAAATTTTGAAGTCAAGGTATCTTTAAAATATACATATTGGCTTAACTCAACAGCTTTTGCAATCAAATGTCTTTCTGCAGTTAAGAATATTAAAGACAACATAATTCAGATTCTTTCTGTGATATCCATCTTTACATAGCTTAATTTTTTATATTAATTTTACTGTCTCTTTAAAGACTTTATTTTTTAAAACTATGTATTTCTTTATATAACAACATATATCACCTTTTTTGTCTCTTTCAAGCCTACATATATTTTACACACATTGCAAACTATTCCATCTGAATCTGTCTTATTGTGAACTGCAGCATTCTAAGACTGAAACAGCGCTGTGGGTGTTGGCTATGCCCACCTCAGCTTCCGAGCATGGCAGTGTTACATTTACTGCCAGCTCTGGGAGCCATCAACTCTTAGAAACAGTGAGTCTATGCTTTTATCAAAGCATCGTGTAGCCCAGAAAATCTTTTTTTGTTTGTTTGTTTATTTGCTTTAACTAGCAAAACTATATCCAACACACAGCATAGTACACAGCTTGGAGACACCTCTGTATAACATAGTGTAGGTCAAGCCCACACACAGGCCACAAACCCGCCATAGAGTAGCTCAAACCTGCAGGCTGCCACTAACTTGAGAGAGACAACTAGGAAGCTGTTTTTAGCTCCGTTTTAGAATCTTCTTTCTTAGGTTTTAGGTGGAAACTCTTGCCTCATGTTGGGCGCAATTTGTAGCTGGAGAGTTTCTCTCCAGCTCCTGCCAAGCCCTGGCAGTCCTGCAACCCACTTATACAATAAACACACAGACTCTTATATTATTTAAACTGTTTGGCCTAATGGCTCAGGCTTCTAGCTATCTAGTTCTTACATCTTAAATTAACCCATTTCTATAAATCTATACCTTGCCACATGGCTTGTGGCTTACCAGTATCTTACATGTTGGTACTCATGGCAGCAGCTGGCAGCATCTCCTCCTCTCTGCCTTCCTGTTCTCTCAATTCTCCTCTATGCTAGTCCTGCCTATACTTCCTGCCTGGCTACTGGCCAATCAGTGTTTTATTTATCAATCAATCATCCACAGGAAGTGTGAGCTAGGAACCATAGGTCATTTGGATATCAGTCAGCACTATCCTAACCACTGAGCTATCTCTCAAATCCCTACAGTTGACATTTTCATCCATACCTATCAGACATTCTTTACTGTTTTTTGAACACAAAATTATTATCTAAAATTTTGGTGATAATTTTTAGGGTGAACTTTTATAACTGCTAATCCTGTCATTTTGTATTTGTGATTATTTGTTTTACTTCATTTAAGCTTCTGCATACTTATCTGAAGAAATTTACATATTTTTGAAATATTTAATAATGTTTTGCTGAAACAACTATGGTCATACACAGGGTTTTATCATTTTCACAGGAGATGCTGTAAACCTTTTAGTCAACATCTCACTTAGTATCAGGCATATCCACATAGTAATTATTAGAAATAAAATATTTTTCTCAGCTTAATACTATAAACTACAGAATCTTCTGATTTCATTCTTACAATTTTAAAACTTTTTTCTGTGCTAGAACTTAATCTCAAATCTAATATTACATTTATTGCCTATATTTTCTTTTTTCAATAATTTTAATATCCGTCAATCTTTTCTTTGACTCTAACAAATTCCACATAAAATAATAATCACTATTTATTGTTTCCTCAATTGAGTTTGTAGACCTATGTGTACATTGTCAATACAAGTGACACATTATTCAGAAGGGTACTATGGAGATAATATTTGTTTGATTAGTTTAGGCCAGGAAATATATTATGTCAGTAATATTAATTTTTTGTTTAAGGTAGCAACTTTCATGATATAACTTGGGATATTTCTTTTGGAACTTACTCTGTTTTTAAGGATGATGTTTTTAGACTATTTACATACAAGTTTTATTAGAATATTCAACCTCTGCATTTTTTACACTAAGTTTGTCTCACTACAGAGATTTCTTCAATGCTTATTATTGGTATATTTATTTATTTTTTATTTATTTGTTCAGTTATTGGTTAGTACTTCTTTTGACAAGGACTTAAAAACAATTTATACAGCTCTTGATAGCCTGGACCTAGCTGTGTGGACCATGCTGGCAGTTGTCAGTGTGCCCTTCCTTGTAGCATTCATACATTTTCCAACATCTTCTGCATCATTTTGGTACCATTGCCAGAATCAATTTGATCACCAAGAACCCAGATCTTTTCCATAGGGAGCAGTTTGCATCTGGGAACTTTTAAGAACAAGGTGTGGAATATTTTTATTTTATTTTGGATGTTTGTTCAGGCAGAGTTTTAGTTACCTACAGTCTTTCCACTCACTGTGTCACTGAGTTACACACTGCTGTTGTCACAGTCATGATCCACCATCTCCAGGGAAAAGGATATAGGAATCAAAGCTAGGGTTTCGTGCATGCTATGCAAGCACTCCTCAACAGAACTACTCACAACCCCTGGGTATTGTTTTTAGTATTGAATTATTACTGCTTCTAATCACTCTCAGCAAGTAGAGATATGAAACGTGTATATACATTGTCTTAAAATACACCTGGGTAATGTACTTTTGTGGTATGTTTGTTTATACATGGGTGAGTTAAAGTTTCTATTGCTGTAAAGAGACACCATGACCACAGCAACTCTTATAAAGGAAAAACATTTAATTAACGTGCTGGCTTACAGTTTCAGAGGTTTAGTCCATTATCATCATGGCTGGGAGCACAACACGCAAGCAGGCATAGTGCTGGCTACAATTTGATATCTTGATATACAGGCAACAGGAAGTAGACTATCTCACTGAGAGTAGCTTGACCATATATGAGACCCCAAAGCCTGCCTCCACAGTGACACACTTCCTCCAACAAAACTACCCCTCCTAATAGCGTCACTCTCTATGAGCTTATGGCGGCCAATTACATTCAAAGTATCACAGTAGATGTGTGTACATGTGTGCACTTGCAGATGATCTTTTTCACTTGACCTTGTGTGCTAGGTCAATTTACTCTACTACTGCTGATAGTTCCTTCATGGAAGTGGACTACAAGCCTGTGACTTTCCAGAAACCTCCTGGTCTTTCTTGCCAGATTGGAACTTCTGAGTCAGCCACCCATGTACATTGTGATACTCCCTGATTCTTGGCTTTTCATGTATGATGTAACTATTGGATTTTTTATAATATAGGGCTCAAAATAAGCCTTTATGCAAGGACTCAGTACTTTGTAAGATAAACATATTACTAATTGAGCTACCCTCAAACCCCTGATATCAGATATGTACTGCATGTGTTTATAATGTCCATATAAGGCATGCATATGCATAATGCATGTACATATAGCATATCATATCTGATCTTAAGAATTTTTTTTACCACCATACAATGTTTCCTGTAGGATTTTACTCATATATTTGGCCGTTTCATTTTTTCCTTACTCTTTTTTCTGTCAGTGGCTATTAATTTTAACTACATTAACGTTTTGTCAGAGCTAGAAAATGGATCATATGGATGAAGTTTACTAGTTTATTTTGTGAGAAAATACACAACCAGAGTAGATAACAAGGTACATGCACATTATTTTATTCAAACCTTTTAACATTAGTTGTAAAACTGTTTCCAAATTTACCTAAGCTTGCTCATTTCTTCACATAATTATATGATGCATTTGTAATACTAATATTTATTTGTTGATTCTAAATTTCTTTTTTCTTTATAGATATGATGAATTATTTCTTATTTACATTCAGTAATTTTACTTCATGGGATACAGAAGTATTGGGTTTGGGAGCTATAATTGGATATAGTATCATCATATCATCTGAAATGTAACTTGCCCACATTTGCCACATGTATCCCTGTCTTGTAAACCTGTATCCATTATACCCTAAACCCTGATGAAGAATGGTCTTTCTTCAGTATCCAGTTTCATTCTTAAAAATTCTCATATAAGCCAGAATGTATAGGTTGCAGTATATGGGGCCTGGATTCTTTTATTGAAAAAATGAGTATAATACTAATGCCTATACTCACAGCAATCAATCTACTGATGGTCTTTTTCATTGCTTGGAGGTATTTTGTTATGTGCATATATAAGGTTGATGTATTCATTGATCTGATAGTCTATGCTTTTATTTGTGATTTCTTATGTGTTAACTTCAAGAAATATAAAGCCACTGTTGCTTCTCTCTTCTTCACCTCTTAAGATGCACCTGTATTGAATGAATCAATAATGTTCCATGGGTATTGGATGGTCTCTTCTGTATCTTTTTGCTTGTTTATCTCTTTGTTTCATTTTGAGTGGATTCTATTGATCTTGCTTCAAGTTATCTTTTGACTCATGAATCACTTCATTCTCTCACTCTGTTATCATGTCTACTATTTTATTTTGTACATTCTTATCTCTTTGATAAAATGAGCTGCCTCAGCTAGTGTAGAACCCAGCTTTTCCAGCAGACTTTAAAATGTCATTAATAAGAGCTATTTTAAATTTTCTGTTAATCCCCATTTATTATAATTAAGTACATTTCTGGTTATTGATTTCTGTCTTTATAGCATATATTTCCTCACCTCTTCTTGTATTTTGTACTTTTATTAATTTTTTTATTCTTTTTTTTTATTGCAATACAATTCAGTTCTACATATCAGCCACGGATTTCCTTGTTCTCCCCCCTCCTGCCCTTGTCACCTTCCCCTTAGCCCACCCCCGATTCCCACCTCCTCCAGGGCAAAGCTTCCTCCAAGGACTGAGATCAACCTGGTAGACTCAGTCTAGGCAGGTCCAGTCCCCTCCTCCCAGGCTGAGCCACGCGACCCTGCATAAAAGGCCCCAGGTTTCAAACAGCCAACTCATGCACTGAGCACAGGACCTGGTCCCACTGCCTGGATGCCTCCCAAACAGATCAAGCCAATCAACTGTCTCACCCATTCAGAGGGCCTGATCCAGTTGGTGACCCCTCAGTCATTGGTTCATAGTTCATGTGTTCACATTCATTTAGCTATTTGTCCCTGTGCTTTATCCAACCTTGGTCTCAACAATTCTCACTCATATAAACCCTCCTCATTCTTGATAATTGGACTCCCAGAGCTCCACCTGGGGCCTAGCCATGGATCTCTGTATCCAGATCCCTCAGTAGTTGGATGAGGTTTCTAGCATGACAATTAGGGTGTTTGGTCATCCCATCACCAGAGTAGGTCAGTTCGGGCTGTATCTCAACTATTGCCAGCAGTCTGTTGTGGGGGTATCTTTGTGGATTTCTGTGGGCCTCTCTAGCACTTTGCTTCTTCCTATTCTCATGTGGTCTTCATTTACCTTGGTCTCCTATTCCTTGTTCTCCCTCTCTGTTGTTGATCTAGCTGGGATCTCCCGCTGCCCCAAGCTCTCTTTCCCTCGACCCTCGCCCTTCATTACCCCCACTCATGTCCAGGCTGTTCATGTAGATCTCATTCCATTTCTCCATCATTGGGCAATCCCCGTGTCTTTCTTGGGGTCCTGTTTTCCAGGTAGCCTCCCTGGTGATGTGAGTAGCAGTCCAGTCATCCTTGTTCCACATCTAGTATCCTCCTATGAGTGAATACATACCATGTTTGTCTTTCTGAGTCTGGGTTACCTCACTCAGGATGATTTTTTTCTAGATCCATCCATTTCAAATACCATGCTTAGGACAATGGCTATGCATCTGTAGCTAAGATTTCATAAGGTAGTCTTCCTCCTTCTTCTGGGATAATTTTATTGAGTATTTTGGAACTAATAAAATATGGGTAGTAACATACATGATTTACAAGATATTGGCTACCATCATTATCCTGTAAATGTAGCCAGTATTTATAAACCCAAAACTTATATTTAAATGATATTTTTTATTATTAATATTAAAATTAAATGGATTTTCAATGGAAATACATAGTTAATAATGGAAAAATACCATCTTTCCCTTGAAAAGCAGTAAACTGAAAATCTCAATACATGCACTATTTTATATAGCAGAATAACTTAACAGCATGCTTGCATATGGAATGTACCCAACTTTTTATTGGTGAAATTATTAAGGCCATTCCACGTAGTTAAAAGGAGATTTATTTAATGGTGTGATTTACAAATTAAGGGATAGTTAGGACGTAGGGTTTGGGGAAGGTGTATCGCAGTTCAGCGGTGTTCTCTGGAGCTCTGCTTGGCCCACCTCCACCGTCCAGGGTCCTGAAACAGAGAGAGCCTCGCCCATCCAGATCTTGGGTCTCCAGGCGCCTCCCTTGGCCCCGTCTTGTAGACGTGACAGTTGTCGAAGTCTCAATGGGGGTTGGAACTTCCAGATCAAAGCTGGAATGGCTACCCACTACATCTCCCCCTTTTTGTCTAAATAAGAAAGTTCTAACCTAATACCAGACTATATACAAAGGAATGGTTATCAAATATTGTCCAGGAATAATGAGGGATAATGACCTAGATAAGATGGAGCTACAACTTTTCATTTGAAATTACATTTTAAATATTGATAATATAGATTTGAAAAATCAAGAAAGTTTAGAGAATAAAGTTGAGAATATGTATTATAAATTCCTCCCAACAGAAATAATAGGTAAACCTCAATTATATGATTGTTAAAAATATTATTATACTGAAATTAAATGTAAAATGATTATAATATTAATTAGGAACATCTATTAATATATTATCATTTTTTAAAAAATACATGGGTCTATAAATTATCATAGTTTTAAATTATTCTTCCATATTGTTTCTTTATATACTGCATATCCATTTCTAATGAAATATCTGGATAGAAAAATAATATTCAAACAAAGAAGGGCTCCACACATCATTTTAGTAAAGAGGAGAAATTACTAATATTTTTCTTTAAATTCAGTGAATCTCATACTAAATTGTAAATGTGAATTGAGTTTTCACAGGAAAACTAGAAGGGGTATTGAGGTGTTTGATAATTTAGCACACACTAAATAAATTCACTCTTAATCCTTCCTAACTGAAACTTTTAGGTTGATTAGCAAACATACAGCAATTGCTAGAAAAAGGGAACACTGTCAGATTTTGCCATTTTCAAAGTGTATTCAATTTATAATTATATTTTAACAATCATGGATTGTCAATAGAAATAAATAATAATAAACACTTAGGTATTTATATTAGCTGCTTATCAATAATCTGTAATTAATTTATCTCTGATAGAACTCTCAAATGATGATAAAATATTTTTATTTTACATTTTTATAAATGTAGAACTTTAGTAAAAGCTGGTTTTTGATAATTCTCTATGTATCCCATTAAAAGTAATCTTTTTTTCATCCCACACTTCTTGATTTACAGTTAAGAAGATTCTCTATGTTTCTACAGTATTTAAGCACAGGAAAAAACATCTGAGAAAAACAGGAAGCAGTGAAGTAATCTGAAATTGGCACAAGAAATTATGTACTTGAAAATATAGTATTAGGTTCTGTTAAATTGATTTAATTGTAGTTTTAAGATTAACTCACAGAAATGAAATTTGGAGGAATATTCCTGAAAATAGGTACTCAGAAATATTTCTATAAATTTAAAAACATCCCATACATTGGAATTTATAGTACATTATTCAATAAACTATAAATTTAGCAAAATTAGAAAGATTGAAAATCTTATTCCAAATTCTACCTCAGTAAGTAAAGTGTTTTAATTAATATTAGATCCACTTAATAATCGATATAAAATGAAAAAAACCATTGTACTATACAGCCAGAAATATCTATCTGGTACATCTCTTGCAAATGTGTAGTTTCTTTGTTACGGGACAATAATTATTGGAGAATTTAATATTGTGTATGTTGTACTTTGATAATATCCACCCCTACTCCTTTATCTAACTTCCCCCGGACTATCATTCACACCCACCCTAATTTTTGGTTCTTTTAAAAACAAAATGACCTGTGGAATCTTACTTGTGTTGCTCAAAATTCATTGGTAAAAAGGACATTCATTGGATCATAGTCAAACCACCAGGTGGCCTAGCTTTGAAAACAAATGACTCCCCTTTCTTTAATAGTCAGCAACTGGGAATAGACTTCAGCTTGTGGTGGGGGACACATGAGCCCTTCTCCTCTCTATGATGTAATGTTGACTGGCTTGATGTTGTGCAGGTTTTGTGTGGGGTCAAGGCTTCTTTTGGATTGTGAGTGCATAACTCTTATTAAATTTAGAATCACTGTTTGCTTTGAGTCCTCTCTGATGTCAGGGCATTGCAAATTTTCTTAACCCTCTTCCAAGATGATCCCTGGGCTTGCAGGAAGGGTGTGTGATATAGATCATCTATTTTTGTCTGAGTACCCCACCACACTTGTGCTCTGCACTTTGATCAGTTATGAATTTCTATATTAAATACTGTTTACTATACAAAGGAACTTCTCTGAGGTCACAACTGCAGTATATGGGAGTTCTAGATAGTTATGTCTGTGACTGAAAGTTTTCTCCTGTGTCCCACCCAGTCCACAGCTGCTCAGACCCAAGAAAACACAGAAAGGCTTATATTAATTAAAACTGCTCAGCCATTAGCTCAGGCATACCACTGACTAGCTCTTACAGTTAAACTCAGACCATTTCTGTTAATCTATATGTTGCCATATGTTCCGTGGCTTTACTTTTGTGCCATTACATGCTACTCCCTGGATGGCAGGCTGGTATCTCCTGACTCAGCCTTCCACTTCCCATAATTCTCCTTGTCTGCTTATCCCACCTATACTTCCTACCTGGATACTGGCCAATCAGCATTTTATTTATCAACCAATCAGAGCAATACATTCACAGGATACAAAACAACATTCCACAGCACTTCCCCTTTTCTTTTTTTTCAAAAAGGAAGGTATTAACTTTAACAGTAAAATTACACATAAAAACAATTATCAAGCAAGAATTATAGTTATAATATCTAGTTTATTTGTATTTGGCAAAATTAAAGAAGATATCCTATCTATCCTATATTTGTGGATGAGGGTGCTGGCAATCTAATGGGGATCCTGAGAAAATTAAGAATTATGGTCAAGTCCTGACTAGAGTAGTCTGTGATGCTGTAATCTGTGAGCAAGTTGCCTTGAAAGTGGTTTTGGATGTTGAATGATCTGGGCTATGGTGGCATCCAAGATGTTTCAGGGGTCTTGGCTGGTCAAACCTGATATATCTTAACCTGGAATAAATCCGTAGCCTCTTGGTTCCTGTGGACACAAAAGCAGAGTCTTCTTTCCAAAGAAACATATCTTTAGATTCAAATTTTGAAGTCAAGATACCTTTAAAATATACATATTGGTTTAACTGAGCAGGCTTTACAATCAAATGTCTTTCTGCAGTATGTTTTTATACACATTGTAAACTATTCCGTCTGAATCTATGTTATTGTGAACCTGTTGCTTTAAACTGCAGTATTACTAGAGCTGAAATGACAGCTGTGGCTGCTGGCTCTGCCCACCTCAACTTTCCAACATGGTGGAACTACGTTTACCAGAAGAAGCTTTGGGGGAACCAAGCTCATCACTGACCCTGGGAAGCAGTGGGTCTATGCCTCTATTAAAGAAGTGTGTAGCCCAGAACTTTTTTTTTCTGTATGAGCAAAAGCTATATCCACCACACAGTGCCCTGAGTGGTATAGAATCTGCCATGCTGCAGGTCAAGGCCACATGGCAAGAACCTACCCTAGAGTAGCTCAAGCCTGCATGTTGCTGTGTGTCACTGCCGGCATGAGACATGCAGCAGAAACATGTTTTGGGCTCCATTTTAAAATCCTTTTTTTTTTTAAAGCTTTCTCAGGTTTTAGGTGAAAGCTCTTGACCCACATTTTGGCTCCATTTGTAACTGAAAGTTTTCTCCTGTGTCCTGCCCAGTCCACAGACACTCAGACCCAAGTAAACACACAGGATCTTATATGAATTAAAACTGCTCAGCCATTAGCTCAGGCTTACTGTTGTACCCATTTCTTGAAACCCTTAGAGACCACCATGGAGCAGTTTCTGATGCAAGCACATAAGGGCACTTTTGTTCAGGTTCAACCTGGGCCACTGCAAGGCAGACGGAAGGAAATGTGGTGGCCACCACAAGCCCAGGTGTAGAGAGTTTTTATAGGGAAAAACTACAAGCCAGGAATTGGAAACCTGGGATTGGGTAGCAGGGATATGGAGCAAGGTGATTTTTTTGAAACTATTGGTCTAGACTTTGGGCATGAAACCACATTTGAAAACACTGACTTAGACTTTTGATGGGGAACCACAACCCGCTGAACAAGATTATCTGGACTGCTCAGCAGGATTATACAGATATCTTCAAGGGCCACAAACCACAGACAGACTGTCTGTAGGAGGATACTGCTCTGTATCTGTTTGAATTGTCATGGCATATTCCTGAGGTCCTTCCTGGAACTTAGTACAGCATGTGGTCTGAGATGGTGGCCCTTTCCCTAAGATGGAGCCTGTAAAGTCAAGTCTAGACCTTCACACTACCACTGACTAGCTCTTACACTTCAACTCAGCCAATTTCTGTTAATCTATATGTTGCTACCTGTTCATGACTTTACCTCTGTGCCATTGCAATCTGCTCTCTGGATGGCACGATGGCATCTGCTGACTCAGCCTTCCTTTCCCCATAATTCTCCTTATCTGCTTATCCCACCTATACTTCCTGCCTGACTACTGGCCAATCAGCATTTTATTTATCAACCAATCAGAGCACCACATTCACAGCATACAGAATGACATTCTACAGCATATGTCAGCTTGACACAAGCTATAGTCATCTGAGAAGAGGGAACCTCAATTGAGAAAATGCCTTCCTAACATAGGGCTTCAGGCAAACCTTTAGGGCATATTCTTAACCTGTGATTGATGCGAGAAAGCCCATCCCATTTTGTGAGGGGTAACACCTGGGCTGGTGGTCCTGGGATCTGTAAGAAAGGAGTCTGAGCAAATGAGGAACAAGCCAATAAGCAATCCACAGTCTGTGTCAATTCCTTTCTCCAGTACCTGCACTGTTTGTGTTCCTGTCTTGACTTTCTTCAGTGATGAACAATAGTGTAGAAACATAAGCAGAATAAATCATTTCCTCACCAAGTTGCTTTCATTATTATGTTTCATCACAGTGATAAGAACCCTAATTAAACAATAGGTATAGATGTGTATAGATATATGAATTTATAAGGAAGTTTGGTAGTATGTCCACTTAGCAAAATATTAGTAGGTTCCCTGCTAGGGACAATAAGCTCTCACACTAGGCATTCTTGGTCAGTTTTACAATATCCAATGTGTATTTTTTCTTGTGGAGGAGGCCTCAGTACCAGGCATATGTTTCTTTCTGTGAAATGATCTTTAAATCTAACCAGAAAATAGCTGCATACCCCCACAACATTTGTACCTCTATTGTAGCCACGGGTATATCTTGACAAATGTGCAGTTTCTTAAAGAGATGTCTAGATATATATGGACTATACTGCAATTGCAAATGAATTTAATAGTACCTACTTTCCTGTTTCTTTCCTTTCTTCCTTCTATCTTGCCTTTCTTTTCAGTCAATATATCTAGAGATTGAACAAAGTATTTTACATATTTTAGGCAAATGATTTTCCACTAAATCACATCCACTATCTCCCAGTTTTCCTTGCTCAAATTTCAGTTAAATATTTTTAACTTTTTACCTACTTAAAATATTATTCTTCTTAAAAATTGTGGAGAGCCGGGCGGTGGTGGCGCACACCTTTAATCCCAGCACTCGTGAGACATAGCCAGGCGGATCTCTGTGAGTTCGAGGCCAGCCTGGACTACCAAGTGAGTCCCAGGAAAGGCACAAAGCTACACAGAGAAACCCTGTCTCGAAAAAAAAAATTGTGTATCATACACACAGATACACACACACATATATATGATTCATGCCATCATATAATTAATTGATTATATTTAATGATTAATATAATATTGCTTTTAAGTTTTCATCAATAAAGTATATTCCCTTGCGTGGTGGTTTGAATAGATATGGTCCCCTTAAACTCATGTGTTTGAATGATTAGCCTATAGGGAGTAGCAATGTTAGGAGTTACGGCTTTGATGGAGTAGGTGTAGCCATATTGGAGTGTGTTACTATGGAGGTGTGCTTTGAGATCTCATATTCTCGAGCTATGCCCAGTGCAGGGCAAAGTCATCTTCTGCTGCCTGTAGATCAAGATGTAGAACTCTCAGCTCCTCCTCCAGCACCATATCTGCCTGGATGTCACCATGTTTTCTGCCATGATGATAATGGACTAAACCTGTGAAATAGTAAGATAGCAAGCCAGCACCAATTAAAGGTTATCCCTTATAATAGTGGCTGTGGTCATGGTGTCTCTTCACAGCAATAGAAGCCCTAACTAAGACACCTTGGAATCCACACAGTACATTTTTAGAATTTCAGATATTTGCAATGTTTAAATGACCAAGTAAATTCCTGGAAATATCAAAAATGATACTGACTGATTCACTCTTTTTTTTTTTAACTGAATTGCATCAACATGACTTATTGCTCTATTGCATCAATGAAACAGATGATTGTGGCTTGGTAGCTGTGGGGAAAATTCAGTGGCTCTTTATCTTTACTTATTTCTGCAGTCAACAAAACATGTAGAGTATACAATTTGTGGCAATCTGATCAACTTACAAGCCTGCTACATTGTTAGTAGTACATATATTAGTATTAATGTATTAACAAAAGCTGTGCTAAAAAATAAATCCATTGATATTATTTCCAAGTAAGAATAAATATATACAACTGTTTTTTATTATTTTAAGTGTCATAATGTTTTAATAAATATAAGTAGTTAATAATGTTAAAATTTATTTGTCAAAATTAGCCAAAATAAGATGGTACTACATAGATGTTTTCACAAGCTTTGTCATAGTTTAAAATTGAATAGTTCCTGAAACGTCTATGAGTTGGTCCCCTACTTGGCACTAATAAGATAGTTTCTTCTTGAAGAGGTTGGGCCAAGTGAGATGTTTTAGGTCATTGTTGTCATATACTCTAAGTACATACTATGAGGTCAGCATGTCCTTTCTCTTTGTTTCCAGACATGATTTTAGCAGGAGTGCTTTACCACATCCTCCCAGACTTGCCACGACAGTTGGGTGATCTAATGACCATCAAAATTCTCCATAATCATGGGAGAAAAATAACCCATGCATATGATTACTTGATTTTCACAGACATTGTTACAGGAACATGAAATTAGCATGTAAACTATCAATAGTAACTAATTGAACTTGGTTTACAAATACATTATGAGTATTATCTTTCTAATGGTGTATTTGTATTTTAAAGTTTTCTTTTGTAAAATATATTATGAAAGATTTTTGTGTTTTTGCCTGTCATGGTAGTATACTCCTGTAATGCCAGGACTAGGTCCTGAGGTAGCAAGATCATAAGTCTGAGGCCAGAACTATGGTGCTATATAGTAACAAAATAAAAATGAGTCTTTCTCAATAATGATCGAAAGCAATCTTCTAGAAGGGCAGTGCACTTTCCTAGGCTTTGGGAAAAATATGCTTTGTTTTAAAATAGCCAAGGCTATTTGACTTAAAAAAAATTACACTTTCATTTTTCAATGTTCCTCTCAAACTTTTGTCTCTATTTCCTTTTTAGAAAGACTGAGCCTGAATTACTGAATACAGGAATTTATCAGAAGGTGTAGGAAAATATAAAAATGTCATCAATGTGGGTACAACTTTATTTTGGAACAACAGTGTACAAACCAGTAAAATGTCTGACACTGCTCTCAATGTGTCTGAAAAGGAGAATCTCTGGGATGTAAAATAAAAATTTGTTTCAATCTTGACAAAAATTGCGAACAAAAATAGGTATATTTTGATAAAATGCTTGTGAAGGTTTGGAATAATAATTGAGAGAATATTGAGAATGACTATGGCTAGAATGTATTATGTCTTGTCCATGAGGTCTAATATACAAGAAATCATAAAATGGAAAACTGAATAAATAGAAAAAATTGAATTCATGTCCCTATTTATAAAATAGATATAGGGAATAATGTAAACCATTTGGCACCATACATATTCTTTATTATACCTTTTGTGAGGCTTCTGGCAAAATTAGATTCCCCTAATATATGTAAGTTAATATTTTTAATATTTCTTTTAAAGATTTTAAAAGGATATTTTTCTTTCTTCTGATGTCTCTGCACTGGAACCAACTCATTTGAAGTTATTAGTTATGTTAATAGTTCATGATACCAAGTACTTATGGAAGAACTTAGAATAATTTCTTAGAATAATGACTATTAAAACACACTTGTTGCTTCACTCCACCTACATATACATATGAGTCCTCTCAGAAGCTTTTCTCAATTATTGTGTTTAAAGTATTTTTAAATGTCTCAAAAATAAGGACTGTAGTCTATACATTTATGTAGGTGTGCAATGTGTGGAAGTACAAGGACATTCTAAAAATAAACATGTATAATATGTCAACACAAGATATGATGACTTCAAATGCATTTTTATTGAACTAATTAAGTTGTCCTTTCAAAAGGAAAAGCTGTATGTACAAGTGGTTCAGAATGTAGCTATTTATTAAAAAATGCCAGTCCTAAGGATGTTATCACTCATTCTTAGGTAAAATTGGAATATATAATGGAAACATAAATTGAAAGTAAATAGAAAAATAGCAGCAATTAAAATTTTTTTAGACATAAAATCTTCACTTTCATTCAGGGGTGTGTCACCTAAGATAAAGATGTTTGGGGATATTAGACATAGTATGGTAGCATTTTCCTTTTCCATATTCCTTAGAGGATGAAACAAAGAGATGATGGTATGATATGTAAAAAGCATGATACCTAAAGACATGTCAATATGGATGGGGAAAGCTCATGAGACCTGAACCTGACACAAAGAACCACAACCAGCAAGAAAGCTGGGAGCAGAAAAAAATAGTCATCCCCAATACAAAGTATACCAGTTGATTACTGAATACCAAGTAGTCAGTGTTGGAAACACACATCCATAAGAAAGGATGTGTAGACTGAGCATGTTGGATCTATGTATTCAGGAATATAGACATAATAGCTGTGTAACAGCAATTAATGAAGAATAATAGGACATGAAGTTGAAAGGCAGCAAGAAAAACTATTTAGGAGGGATTACCACTCTTGCTCTACTCCAATTTATTTACCATCCAAACATGTATGATTAACCTTAAGCTCTACTCTATATTTGTGCACATACTACAGAAAGAAAAAATTGATTTTAAAGATTTAAAATTGTATTTCATTTTTGTACTTGCACAAGAGTTCTAAGAGAACATTTAGAGGGGATTAGGGGTAGGTGTAAATATCTACAGCCTTGCTTAAATCTTTTCTTTTAAGATCTTGGCCATGTTTTAAAGGCAGAGAATTATTGAAACACCTTTAGAAAACCTCAATTTTTTTTTATTTTTTTCTCTTAAAAAGGTTGAGATAAGGAAGTGTCTAGAGATAACAGTGATTTGTATTACTGTAGACAATTTCTTCAAAAATTTTCACTTGAAGTTTTGGTAGATGAAAGAAACTATGATTTTATCTATACTTACTCCTATTTTAAATTTGGGTATTTCTAGATTTTTCAGTCTTAAAATAATAGGTACATTACTAAACTACGATTTTATCTACATTGACTCCTGTTTTAAATTTGGGTATTTCTAGACTGTTCAGTCTTAAAATAAGAGGCACATTTCACTATTAGCCACCTCTTCCAACAGTTCTTGAAACATGTTCCATTCAGATTTAGGGGCATTCTGGTGACAGTGTTGAATGGTGACCACTTGGAACTTTGTCATTGCTGTTATCACCTAAGGTTAATTAAAAGGTGCCTAAAAAGACAGATTAAGACAAGGAGAAAAAAATATTGGCTACTCAATGCCGGAGACAGCATATGAAAAGCCTGACATGTTGCCAGTGGAATCTGCACTGGAGGTACCCGAGTATTAGGACATCAATGCCTCCGGCCCTGCCCCACCAGATAGTCTACTAAGCCTGCCTTTTGTGGGCCAGGGAGAAAACAATCCTTGTGTCCCGAGGACAGACTTTATGGCGCATGCATGTCATGTTCTCACACATCCAACTGTTACTGGTTCTTATAATCCTCCTACTCTATTTGTTCTTTTTGATTTTTTTTTCTCTCTCCTCCGGTGATTTCCATGAAATTAGAAATGATATTGAGATTGTGACAATGGCAGGAGTTAAAGCTGTTATGCAGGTCGTGGGGAAAACCCAGTAGGCTGGTGGCAGAAAACTGTAGATGGAGTGACATTTAGATAGGATAGAAGACGAGTTGCCCAGAACTAGTGAGAAGACAACTTGATGAATTACAGAGAGATGAAGAAGGACTTAGGCTAAGAGGAAGCTGGCAGTCTGGTACTTTTAAACCATTGCTTATACTTCTGTGCTTTCTTAGAAACTGCAAGTAGATGGCCTCTGGGGTGATTACCTCACATGTTCTGGTAATTATTAACCTGCAGAAGATGGTATGCTTTGGCTTTCTTCCTGGGAACTTCTATGTGCAATCAAGGAACACTTTGATTGCAAAAAAGGGTACACTTTGCTGATTTGTAAAAAGAACTTTTGAAACTGTTGTGAAGAACTCAATCACCTTTTGAATTTTCCCATCCCCTATTTCCTTGTATTATTACAATAAGACTGGGGTTGAGTCAGATCCGGAGAAGAAAGCAGAGAAAACGCACATCTCCAGATCTGACAAAACCATCAGGTTGCACCAGTGTCCCAGTCTTTTCTTGTTCCTGCCAGACATCCCTGCCCTTCGAGACCCTCGAAAGCGCTGAGGCTGGTCCCCGGCAACTCAAGATGCTTTGAATTTGGGAAGTATTATTCCACTTCCTTAAAAGAAGGAAAAAAAAAAAACAAGCTTAATATAAGTCTTCAGCAATTTGCATTTATTTGTAAAAAGTGCTACTAAATTGTTTTTAATAATATGGAAAAAATTAAAAATATGAGAGCAAAGTAGAAATAGGAAAAAATGATGAACCTACAATTAAAGTTGATTTGTAGTTTCATTTTTCAGTATATAATGATGTATGGAAAAGTACTATTTACCCTTAGCACATGAAATTTGTATTTGTTATTATAAAGGTTTTCTCTTTTAAAGTCTGATGATCCAGTTACTTATTTTAAATTAAAACTAATAAGTGAATGTGTCACCCTAAGAATGTAAGTTGAAGTCAATACATTGCCTTTGAAAAGTGATCAACATTGTTTATGATAAACTAAATGCAATGAATTAAAACATGATATTAAACATGACAAAATGAATGGCATAAAGAAGATTGAGTAGAAATAAATATGAAGGGAGATGCTAAGGGGTCAGACATGTTTCAATGGCAGGTGTCTAAAACACACTGCACAGTAAGAAATGGTGAATGGCCAAGGTCCAGTTGGAAGGTGAAAAGAACACAGAGCACTGCGAGGTTCATAACCTGATGCAGTGTGTGGTGTCCATGGCAAGATCTCCTCCTTTGAGCTCCAGGCCAAATCCTGAATTTTCTCAGTAATTATTTGTTATTGAGTCATCTCCTCCTTCTGCCCTCCCTGCCTTGTGGGACAATGGTAGAAGTAGAAGAAGTGACTCATTCACAGTAGCTGTGCTTCTTTTTGTGATACACAGTGAGAGCTCAGTGGCAGTTAACCACTGTGGTGGTACTAATTGGTCTCAACACAATTCTATGGTTTCCAGGTTTAATAATTTACAACAAAAACATAAAAAAATTAGACCTTATTCCTACTTTATTCATTTTGCTAGTCAGGAGAAATATATCTAACACATTTGCCTACTTTTAAATAATATTATAAATTGGTGTGTAATTTTGTTGTTATTTAAAGTCACAGAATGTACATAACATGGGCTGAGATTTTTCGGAAGTCAATTTCAACCTAAATTAAATTTCCAGACTATTTTCATTAGTATGTTAAAAGCATCAGGGATCTGATTCTAGGCTTTTCTACACCATTTTCTTATGCCAGAATGAAGGCTGTAAACTATATTTACCCAATTCTTTGTCCTATATCACCTTAGAAAAGCAATATCAAATATTTTATAATGATAATAATGACTATCATTATGATTTTTTAACTATATTTTGCTTTCTGGTTTCTGGAAATTGTCATAAAATGACAATAACACTAGTAGCAACTAGAAAGTGTGGACAGGCTAACCATAGTCATCACTCTAGTAGGTTTTAGTCATTGCTTTACTTAACCTACTCATTTATTGTTTTGCTTTCTTAAATCTTCAGTCAATATTGTACAAGAGTGTGAGCATTCAATGAATTAAATTTACTTCCTTCTGAATAACTTTCTATTTTTTTACAAGACTATATTTAGTAGTTATTGCATTTACTGATCTTAATCATTGATAAGAATGATCTGTATTTCTAGATCTTTGAAAATAATCTGGCATTTGTATAGGAGCTAATATTGGTTTGTTCATTAATTGATTTTAGAAATATTTATAAGATAATTTATGTAACACCATTATTTATAATTAAAGTTGACACTTTATTAATTACTATAGCAATAAATATATGCTCAACAATCTGAAAGTATGCTGATGTCATGTGAATTTCTTTTAATGTGCCTTGTATTTAGAAGACTAAATTTCCAAAGATATACTTATTGGTTTAGTGTTTGTAGCATTCAAGTGAGCCCAATTACATAACCACCAAGATTTCATACAAAAAAATCTCTATAATGGTTATATATACATATTAATTTTTAACTGATTATACTTTATATATAATATAAATTTTGCTAAAGCCAGTATAGGCAAAACACTATAATTAAAAAGTTATGAAATATGTTCAAACATTTAAAATACTTCAAAATAGAAGACATGTTTTAAATAACTAATATGTCATTTTCATATAAAAAAGTTTTATCAGCAAAATATTTATAAAATCTTTCTCAGATATTAAGTATTTTATAAATATTCAGTTGTAGAAGATAGAATGTGCCAGGCGGTGGTGGCGCACGCCTTTAATCCCAGCACTCGGGAGGCAGAGCCAGGCGGATCTCTGTGAGTTCGAGGCCAGCCTGGGCTACCAAGTGATTTCCAGGAAAAAGCGCAAAGCTACACAGAGAAACCCTGTCTCGAAAAACAAAAACAAACAAAAAAAAGAAGATAGAATGTGCTTTGGACACTCAGGGTATTGGATTTCTAGTCCAAACATTTAATTTACAATAAGTTTGTTTTATGTTGTTGAGATGAGGAATGATGGTTGGTCATAGAAATTCAAATAGTAATAATTGAAGGCTGGCATGTTACACATTACTATGTATTTATTGAATACAGTGAAAATAGGCATGTTCTTCAAGGCCTGCTCTGGATGCTGAAAGTCCAATGTCTCAGAACACTTAAGTACATGCAATTCACTTAATTGCACCCCTCAAATAAATTCTGTCGAGATGGAAAAGCATCTCCTTCATGTCATTCAACTGAGTGTTTCTCAACCTAGGGAAAATTGTACCCCTGAAAACAGTTGTCTAGACACAATGTTAAAAGTAACATTATTATAGTAACTAAAGGAGAAAGGGTAGCTGTGGTGCTGAATATATTCCGTAGTCTTCTCAAAAAGGGATACACATATCTCATAGATACAGAAATTTCATAACATTTGAATATTTGCCTATATAAATTTAAGCTATAAAAGAGAAGTGATTCAATTTAATCACTTAAATTATTATTTGTAATGATAAAATTTATGAACTTTAAAGTTTAAACATAAAGAAATGTTATTCTAAGATATAGAATAAATTGGTTTAACCTGTAGGTTAATAATTTTATTAGCACAAATAATATGAGTAAATATGATTTCCATTTTAAAACTGTATCTGTGACAAGATAATAGCAATCTATTTGTTTGAAGAAGAATATTTCTGAAAAATATTAAATTCTGAAAATTATATAAGCACCGAGTCATTCATAATATAATATGTGGTACTGTCTCAGCACATGCAAAAAATTGCTGATAATTAGGAGAATAACTTTTCAGTTGGTATTCACTAGATTATGTACACTTAAATGTAACATACTCTTCCAAGTAGAGTTTTGTAAGAATGAAAAAAAGCATAGCTCCCAAACAACTCCTAAATAATGTATAATAGGTTATCCCATGCAGATTGATTTTCACAGTTTGACTCGGTGGCTGTATATAATCTTAATGCTTTCTCTGCCAGATGCACTCAACACAGTCATAATATGCTTCATCCCACTGAGTTCTCAAGATGTTTGCCCTCCTGAAATGCAGTGGATTACTGTTTAAATGGCAAAACAAAACAGAAAAATGGCAGCTGGTCAGTAAATTAAAGATGCCTTGAAAGAAATATTGAATGAAGCTTGGTATCTCATATGTTTACTTTAATTCTTTCCACATTCTAGTTTAATTACAGTTAAAAGAAAACATTTAAATATAAATATGTAACAATTAAATACATTGAACACAATTTATTACAACTATATCCAAAAAATATTTATGTTTTACCATGTCATTCAGAACTGTGTAAAGCATCTTCACACATTGGCCTATTTTATTTCATAATGCTAATTATAGGTCTGCACTTGGTCAATGAATGAGTCTTAAGAAATTGTACTGATTAGAGTGCATTAATACATTTTTCACTTAAAAATGATAATCACTTCTCCCCAAATGGAAGAAAAATGTATTTGTGTATATTTTTAAGGAAAGAAGTGTCAGGAAAAAATCACAATAGTGGCAATACTGTTATAGGTAACAAAGCGTGTTCTGATTAGCCTGGAGGCCTGTTCCACATTAGGTAGGATCTTGCTTCACGCTTAAGCCTGTTGAAAAGCTCACAGTGGTAATGTCATGTGCTCTAAGTTCCAATCTACTATTGTTATTTTGCTAAGTATCACACTGTCACATTGGTTTCCTAATATGTATACCCATAGAGTGGACTCCTTCCAAGATTTGTCAAGGTTTTTTAGATTTTTTAAATTTTTTTGGCAGTGAGCAGCAGTCAATAGAACAATGCATAACTAGCCAAAGTGTGTAAGAATAAGAGAATCTGTGCTCATTCCCAAATATGACATTTATGTCAAGCCCATCACCTCCAAGGCTATGAGAATATCAGGGAACAAGAGATAGGAAAAAGCATACTAGTTGAAGAATGATGAGAAGCGTTCTGCAGTGTTTCTTCTGAAAGTGACTTGGCTATCACACTCATAAACTCAATCAAATGTTAAGGTTACCTGAGACTGGCCATCACAGAATTAAAACAAACCAAATCCGAGAACAGATGAAATAGATGATCTTCAGACTCCAGGCCCTCCTGAGAAGCTACTAGCAGTGGGTATCTTTGGAGGGAAGGAGTATCATTACTTTAAAGATGTAATCACTGGTTACCCATGCTCCAGTGGATGGGTCAATAGCCTGGTACCTATGAGCATCATTGACTGCACTTGGTAGCTTATCTATAATAATAACAACAACAAAAACGATGTGAATTTGGAAGATGTGTTAGGACTACGATGTGAGTTGAAAGAGAAGACTAGGAGTAGATATAATATCTTATTGCATATATATATAAAATGCTCAACAATAAAAATTGAAAATAATAATAAATCATAGTTTATTGGCTGTCTACAGAAAAATCATAACAAATATCATGTAGTGATTAATCATAAAATTTAAGGGATTCTCCTAGTTAGTGTCACAATGTATGTGCTAATAAAATTAATAACACTAAATCTATGTATTGAGTGGGCAAATACAATTACATTACAGAATAATATCAGTATTGTAAGGCGGAAATTCATCTTATGTCCCTGGAGTTTATTAGGTAGATAGTATGGTGTACATTTTATTATTTGTGGATATAAATTTTACAGATAATAATGGAACATCATTGTCATATTTTAAATAATTAATACAAACTTCACTGGTTTTAAGTTCATCATTCCATAAATGAAAATTGAATACCTATTTCATGAAATAACCTTGAACAGTCAACCACATATTTCAGTGAACTGGAAAGAAATACCAGTGAGCTAAGGTACTGGTTAAGTGTAATAAGATGTTTACATAAAATTAAAATTTAAAATTTATCAATAGATTTTAATGATGTTGTACAGATGGAAAATAATTACAAGCTTGAGTTGCTTTAAATAGCAGCATATACTCTTTCAAAAGAATATATTGTTATATAAATATTAGAGGTTGTCTCATAAAACAAAGTAATAAGGTAAAGTGAGATAGATGGAAACAATAGATAAAATTAATTTACTAGTATTTAGAAATATAGAATGCTCAGCCTAAAAGAAAATAGGTTATATTAAAGCTAGTAATCTAAAATTCATAATTTTCTGTTCAAGCAGTTTGTATACTTTTGAGTTTTATGAAGAACAATGTTATGATATAAAGACAAGCAATAAAACTCAGTAGAAGCAATAACAAGGAAGAGATGTTGATTTTTTTTAAATTAGGTAGAGTTCTGTCCAATTTTTCTTTGTAAATAAACAGCTGTAATGGGAGCATTGGAAATGATCACCCTTCTGTATTCACAGATGTAAAATACCGGGCACAGAATGCATTGAAGAACTGAAAACTGAACTGCATTAAAAACAAGAGGAAAGAGCTGGACTCTCTTTGTCTTACACATTTACAATGCCTAGCATTCAGTACATGCTGCTATCATCTGAGATGGGGAAATCTGCATACTTTGTGGAACCTTCCAGGACAATATTTTAGAACACATAGTTTTTCCTATCATCCTGGATTGAATAAAGCCAAAGAATAGAGCCATTCCTCTCCAGAAGTGTTTTTTATTCTGCTTGGATTTCTTTCAGAATCTTGAATTCTTTGAGAACTATGAAAGCTTCTGAAAGGGAGGGATATCCCTTGTATATGTTTTTAACTGAATATTTCAACAAATATCCAACTTTTCCTTATGTGATTTAGCATTTTAAAAACAAGTAGAAACTTAATTTTTTAAATATAAAAATCTGTCCTAGCAGGATAGGCTACAGAATTCTTTCTACAAGGGTTAAAGTTGTAAAAGTCCAAATTTCCAAAAATATAAAAGATTATCTCTATATCCAACTGAGCACCCACTCATTGGATATATACTTAATACTATCCCTCAAAATCAATGCATATTAACTTCCCTAACTGGTTTATGTAAACATATCACTAGTGAGTGTCTCATAATCTAGGATGCTGTTGTTTGACCTATATAAACTAAGAAGAAAGAAATTATCCAGATCATTTTTATTTCATACTTACTAGTTCATGGAATTTATATGTGCTTTCTTGATTTTCAGCTTTTTGTTTTATTTCATTTTCGCTTTTTAGTTGTTTATCTATTTATGACATTATACATGAAATTTAAATAATGTACACATATGCATATATAAACTAATATATAATATATAAATTTGCTTCTTTGTATTATTGAATAATAGGGATGTGATATGCAAAATAATTAATACATTCATTGTGTCTATGTATATTTCATGTTAATTCATTATAGAATCATCACTTTTCCATGATATATAATTTGAACTTAAATAGCTGCTGAGTCTGCAACTAAAAATTACATAATAGAATTAACTATTTCTAAACAACTGATATCTAATGCTGGGTGTTCATCATTCTTTGTTGTGAGTCTGGACTCTGATCCCCTAAGGTGTTTAATATTAGAGTTTTTAATCACTTCATTATGTTTTGTATGATCTCCTGCTAATATATTAATCCTGGATATCATCAGCAGTCTTCATTTCTTTCCAGCTTCTATGTTTAATCTAATGGCACCCATTGAGCTAGTATGTATCCCACAGAATGACCTAAACATTCTAAGCTTACATTTGACAGGAAAGGCAAGTATCCTTAAGAATTTTCTGTGAACACTCACATATATGCTCATTTGTTGAAGGATGCTCAGATTTATTAGAGGTATCAAAGTTATGTTGTCATGTTCACAGCCGAATGGCACCCACACTCCAGAAGAACAGTCCTGTTTCAGTTGGTGAATGCTTTGAGGGAGGGTAATTTCTTTGGTGCTCTACAAAAGAATAGTTATTCCATGTCCTCTAGTTTGTAAGCTTCAGGTTTGAAGGGACAAGTAGACAAGAATATGAACTATATTTCCTCATAACAGGGAAAATTTAAATTTCTAGTATAAGAAAAGATAAAAAACTTGCAGAATAGGCAAATGAGAGTTTTTTTTTTAATTTAGTGGACAATTTTGATTTAAAATTTGCTGGGGAATTTCAAGTAGAATACATTGTTCCACATCCCTAGGAAGCTTTGGCTAATGTCTCCATGTCTGGGTTGAGTCCAGTGAACTGCTTGGAGAAAAATATTTTTTATCCTTCTCTTAATGTTCCCTTTAGAAACAAAGAAACTTAATCATGTGAAAAATGATGGTTTATTCTTGTAAGGGATATTGTCATAATTTCTATTTATTTTCTCAGAAGTGTATTTAAAATAATATTTCTTAAAATTTTTAACTTATGAACTTCATTATGTTTGCCAATATGAGAAATGTTATGAGAAAATTACAAACACTTCAGTCTCTTGTTCTTTGGTCTTATGCTCAAATAGATTGTTAATTTGACAGATTACATTATCATAATCATCAACATTATTCATAAACTTCACTAAATTCTCATGACATTTTGGATTACAATTACTAGTTTGATGTACCTAATTCTTAATTCTTTCAAATACTTAGAACCATTCAATATTGTGGATTATAAGAGTCCATATATCACTTTCTATATTAAAGTCATTTTAAAATTCTGATTCTTCTGATGATTGTCATATTAATCCTTTTTCAGGACACGTTTATTTTATGAAAGCACAATTATAGTGTACATATTTCAGAGGTTCAACTACATTCTTAGAAATCTGTTCTCTCCACACAATGTTCTTTAGTGTTGTTACATTTTTACATCCTTAAAATAAAGCATAATGTTAAACATCTATTGAGTATCAGTTATTTGGGACACTTTTCTTTATGTGATTTAGCATTTTGAAAACAAGTAGAAACTTAATTTGTGACACTATATAAATTATAAATTTCAAATCTTTGTGACTTGCATACTGTATTTTGCAAAGTCAGTTACTTGATTCTGATATTCCTTTTGTTATTATAATAATGACTAATGATATATTTCAGATTTTTCATTAGTCAGTGAATTCATTTTCAGTGTTACACTCCATCATGGATCTATGAAGGACTCAGGTGGCCCAACCTCTCCATGCTGCACTAGGAGCTATTAATAGATTCTGGGAGAGGAACTGACATGATTACCAGATGTACAGCCATGGATGAGCTCACTATGCTCAAAAAAAAAAAAAAAATAGAAGAAAACTCTTGGTCACATCAGCAGCCCCAGTTAAACTCAGTGAGTCACAAAAATATATATTTGGGTAAAAGGCTTGAAGTGGGTGAAGTCATGGAAGTGGAGGGGAAATAAGAAAGCATAAGTGTGAAAATAATTAGAATCCATTACATGTATGTGTACAATTAAAAAAATTAATGATTTTTTTCTTTATTGAATCAAGGTAATTTCCTCTCCTATAGAAATTGAGAACTAAGTATGCCCTCACTTCTCAAGCTCAGCCCACTGCATAATGACTTATCTTTTAACCCCATTTTTAACAGTCACAGTCATATGGAAACTCTATCCTCTCTAACACTCTTTTTAGTGTTTTTAGTTGGGTTACAAAATAGGTTTCCATTTGATCATTTTGTATATGGTTTGTCTTGGTTAACCTACTTCCTATATTCTCATTTTACCCAGGTCCCAATATTTTCTCTGCATAAACCTTTCAACCCTTAGTATCCTCCTTCTGTTCTTCCATTATCCGTGTTTTGCTGTTTCCCTCCCATAGGTGATGGGACATAGGGATGTTTCCATCCCTTCACAATGGCCCCTTTTCCACAACTACTCTAAGTTAAACCCACATAACTAATGATTAGAAGCTAGGATCTATACTTGAGAGAACATGTACCTTTTGTCTTTCTGAACCTAGTTCATTATTTTTAAGTTTAATTTATTTATCCACAAATTTTATAATTTCTATACAGTTAAAGAAAACTTTTCCTAACTTGATGTACTGTGACAATTTACAGTTAACGTTCTCAAAAACCCTTTCCTGCTTATCAAACTGATGAGATCTGGGGAGTTCTGTGTATGCATTTGAGGTAGTGTACTATAATGGGTGGAGCACAGACTTTTAAGTAGAATTAAATAGACTGTCTTGGCACTTGACCTTTGTAAAGTGAGAGACAGATGAGATCCTGATCATTTGTGTGTGTGTAAGGAGGGGATTTCATGGATATGCATGGGGTGGGGCAGAGAACAACTTCGTATATAATTTCTCTGGTGTCATCCACATGCCCTGCCTCACCATTACCATGTCTCTCACTGCTTTGCAGTTGCTAAATAGGTGAGGGTGGCTGGCAGAACCATGAATGCGTTTTTGTCTCTGCTCTCCAAGTGTTGAAATTATAAGTGTTCTCCGTTACACATGGCTTTTATCATTTGGGTTTGGAGTCAGATCTATCTTCTGTCAAGACAAGCTCTGTACTGAGCTATTGCCAGGACCCTTTCTCTTCATTTTTTTGAGAAGATTAAATGAAAGTACACCCTCCAGGAGCATGTGTCAGATACTGTTTTTGGCCTGCTTTCATGTGATATCTTATACTTTTCTTTAAAGTCTCTAAACATTGTTTCTTTCTTTTTTTTTTTTTTTTTTTTTACAATACAATTCAGTTCTACATATCAGCCATGGATTCCCCTGTTCTCTCCCCTCCCGCCCCTCTCCCCTTCCCCCCAGCCCACCCCCCATTCCCACCTCCTCAAGGGCAAAGCCTCCCCTGAGGACTGAGATCAACCTGGTAGACTCAGTCCGGACAGGTTCTTTCCCCAGAGTACTACATCACGGCATCTTTTAAAATTTTGTATATAGTTCCTTAAAAAAGTTCATGATAACACAAATAAGCAAGGCTGCCTCTTTGTAAAGAAAGATGAGGACTCCTGTTTGAAGCTAAAATGGAAACCATGATGTTGAATCAATGTCTAATTCATTCAGTCTCCAGCACTGGTATTATGTCATTCTAAATGAATTTGGATTTAACTGTTTCAAAATTGTACTGGCCTTTTAAAATTCTGCACTATTAAAATTAAGACAAGAAAAAAAAAAAAAGGAAAAGAAAACTTCACTCCGTACCACATTTTTTTTTATCCAACTCAACTGCTTCCAATTCATAGGTACTGTGACTAGGGCAACAAACGGGGATGTGCAGAATCTTTGTGGGACAATGTAGATTATATTGGGTATGTTCCCAGGAGAGAGATCAAGAGAGCAGAGTCCTATAGAAGGATCATTTATAGGTTTTTTTTTTTTTTTTGAGAAACCTCCAAATTCCTTGCCATTGTAGCTATTCTTGTTTATACTACCACATGTTTATACTAAAAGAGGAATCACCATACCAGATTTCAATTACTATAGTCTATAAAGCATAGTAATAAAAACAGTATGTCATTCGCACAAAGACTAGATTACCATAACAGAACAGAGCATGAAGTTATAACTGTTTTAACTACAGTGATCTGACTTTGAAAACAATACTCAGAGAATACACATTAGAGAAAAGATAACATCCTTAACTGGAGCCGGGAAAACTGGATTGAAACATGTAGAAGAATGAAAATATATTTTTTCTTTCACATTGCACAGACACTACCTCCAAATGAATGAAAGACCTTAACAGAAGAACTGATAGATAAGCTGAAGCTGCAGGGGAAATAAGGATTGCATGCGAACGTACAGGCATAGGTAAAGACTTTCTGAATGTGGCTTTGGTAACGATTGATAAGTTGTTAAAAAAAAAAAAAAGTAAAAATCTTCAGGACAGCCAAAGAAACTTTTAATCAAGGGAAGAGGCAGATCATGGAGTGGGAGAATATTACTGTCAGAAATATATCTGAAATAGGATTAGTGTCTCAGTTATACTAATAACTCAAAAACGTAAATATTAGAAAATAAACAACTCTGCTAAAAATGGCTATGCAATTGAACAGAGTTCTCAAAAAGAAATGTAAGCAGCTACTAAACAGCTGAACGTGTTCATCATCCTTAACCAAGTGGGAAAGGAAGAAGAAACTATTTTAACATTCTACCTGACTATAGTCAGTATGGCTATATTATCAAGAATACAAATGACAACAAATGTAGATGTGGAGAAAAAGAAACCCTTGATTATATGTAGGCCTTGGTGGGTGTATAAACAATTTCACTGAGATTTCTTATATTCTCCCTCTCATATACACAGCCTTCCTGTTAGATAAGGACTTGTGCTGAGATTGACTACACGCCCCTATCAAAAATCAGCCTCTAAATGTCTGCTTGCTTCTGCTCTGTATTCACTGCAGGTGTGGATGTAACCTTGGGTGGTAGAAGTCTGCTATCTACTGCTAGTTTTCTATTAATGCTATTGTTCTAACTGACAACACCACTAAGCATAAACCTCTGGTGTTTATCTAAACGGATCCAGATTTGTTCAGCTGTAGAGCTGCTGGTATTCACAGCCAGGTTTTCTTTGGTAGCATTGCTGTGTCAACTAATCTAGGCATGGAGCAAGGATGAATGATAACTGGACCTGCTCCAGGCAAGAAAGCCATGGATGCCTCATTTATGACCTAAATTTTAGCAGCTTTAATACATGGATGCTTTTTTAGCTAATTTCCCTATGGCCTATTTCCAGAAAATTAAAATGTTTGTGTGACTTTTCCCTCTAATTTTATATTTTCTGGGCTGAGATTTGCTAAATTCTTCAATAACACTATCATCCCCTGGTAGATGGAAATACATCTTCATCCTTTGCATTTCAAAAACATTTTAGAATTTACTTAGTTTTCATAAAGCAATTTATAAAAATTAAACTAAGTTGTTGGGACTTGGTTTATGTTCTTTGGAGTACTAATTTTGGAGATTAATAGTTAAATAACTTTAGGCCAAACCCTATTTAGCCTAGACTAGCAACAAATTCCTGCAGCTCCAGCTTCTACCTGTCAAGTTTTGGCTTTTGGCATTACAGGTGTAGGCTATCATATATATGTGTATGTGTGTATGCATGTGCATATGTATGTCTGTATATATGTGTGTGTGTGTGTGTGTGTGTGTGTGTGTGTGTGTGTGTGTAATTTTATAGGAATATGAAGCTGAGGGTTTACATCTTAAAATGCAAACACTAAGCAGAGAGACCATACTGTAAATGGTCTGAATCTTTAAACTCCCATAACCAGCTCCAGGATATACTTCTTCCACAAGGCCATACCTCCTAAACTCACCAAAATACACCATCAATTGAAGCCAAGTATTACACACACACACACACACACACACACACACACACACACACACAATTTGTGATCATATTACCTACTTTTAAAAATGTTTACATTTTAGTATATTCAAAGGACTTTAGTTACCCTTTTATCCATGATTTATTATGAAGTTTCAGTTACTCGTAGTCAGACATAACCTAGAAGATGAGTAAATAAAATTATTAAAAGTTGAGTATTACATTGGATTGAGTACCATGAACAAATATTACATGATCTACCACTCTCTCTCTCCCTCTCTCTCTGGGATGCAAGGCATACTTTGTGTGCCACATTTATGTTATGGGTAGGGACTACTTGCCCATTCTTACAGGTTTGGCATTTTGCTTATTAGGAAGATTATTGCTCTGGTTACCTTTTACTGTTGTGATAAAACATCATGACAAAGACTGTGGGGTCTTGCTCCACCGGGAACTTAGGTCACCTCTGAAGAGGTGGTCTGGTAAGTGAACTGCTTACACGTTTCCCAGTCTTCCTCTTACCTGGAGACAATCAGACACAAAGGGGAGTCAAGTCAAGAAAGACCTCATTTATTGTTAGGCAGTAAGCCTTTTTTTAATAGCAAAAAACCTCAGAACCCCAAGGGGCAGGGGTTGAAGGATGCAACCAATCATTTTAAAATTCACCCTATACTCATTTCCTTGTTTAGGAGCTGTTTATGAACTGACATCATCTCCTGATCTTTGTATCTAATCTGTTTGTAAACAACTTGGGCTAACTTCCTCCCGGCACCATCTTTGTAGCTCATGTATGCCCCACAAAAGACAACTTATAGAAAAGTTTGTTTGAGCGTATGTTTCCATGGGGATGAAATCTATGACTGTGGATGGAGTAAGGTGGTAAGTGGCAGGAAAGGAGGCTAGAACAGAAATCTGAGGGCTGACAACTAAAACAAGCATGAAGCAGAAAGAGTGAACTAGACATGGCAGAAATCTTTAAACTCGAAGAGCCCAGCCCAGTCTTTAAGAGAATACCACCTCCTAAGAAGCTTATGCAAAAGCACAAGAGTGGACAAGTACTCAAGTGCCTGCAAGTATAGGGAACTTCTCATTCAAACCTTCATAATTGTCATGGTAGCCCAGGCTAGGTTTCAAATAATTTTACGTGGTTCATCTTTCAGCTGGTGAGAAAAGGTTCACACAAATTGTTATTACTATTATATTATATACTTAGAAATATTTGTAAGTGAAACAATCAAGCTTGGAATTTAAATAATAGCTATTTCTTGCATTCATGTTTTATAGATATAATATCTAAATTTATTTTTTATTTCAGTTCATAAGCTCATTTTTGGTGAAAAATTGCTTATCTCTATGTTTACCTATATTTCATTTATTTAAATAGTTATGGTTTTACTTTTTGCTGTCTTTATATCTGTTTTCCTGAGTGTTTCTTTATTATTATATTTTCTCTTGAAACATTGGTTATACCCTATGGTTTTCTGGAGTTTGTGTGAACACTTTGTTGAGATTCTTGGACTTTATTGTCAGAAAGAATTCATAAGTGTCCACAGGACATATTGTGGTAAGCCATTTGCCAAATCTCAGCTGTCCCAGACAAGATGTTTCTTCAACTGAGCTGTAAATATCTTTTAACATTAACAACTGCCCCTGTAGTCCTCTTTATTTTATGGGTAAATCTCTCTCTGTGTTTTCTTATATATCCTACACAAGGATAATATTTACTCAAAGACCACAAAAATTCAGAAAACTATGAAAAAACAAATATATTAGTAGAAGTTAAGTTTTGAGGTGTCCTGGCATAGGCAATAGGCTCCAAAAAGCCAGGTCATGCACCAGGGTTTGAATGTAATACAGCAGTCTCATTAGTTCCCGTAAGTATATACTTCCAGAATGCAACATAAAAATTCTACTACTGTAGAATTTCACAACTGGAAATTACAGATAATGAGAAAAACAACCACCCACTGTATTCCCAGAAACTCAGTGTATACACACACACACACACACACACACACACACACACACACACACGGAAAATAGATAAATAAATACTGTGTCAACCCCAAATTAATATAGCATATGAAAAATACCTGTAAGAATAAGCTTTTATGGATACTTTAATGACAAGAAATAGAAACAATGAAGGTTGGGATAATAATATAAGAATAAGTACACATTTAGTAGATGTTAACTAAATTATTTATAATCTTTTCTCTAAATTTGAAACTTTTCCAATGTCAATGTTGAGAAACACACACACACATACACACACACACACACACACACACACACACACTCACATGTCTTAAGATGGGTGAGTACTCTGGTTTTTACTTTCTCCCCTTCTCTGATTTTATTGGTTTATGTGCTGTGTTTTATTTCATCTGCATCTTCCCTGTGAGGTAGCCAATCTTGGTTAATATTCCCTAATCCCATTTTCAGGAAAGGATCAATGACTGTAGTAACTGATATTATTTGGAAGACACAGAGGACACTTGGATATGTCAATGAGTCTGATGACTATGACACTTATAAACTTTTGGGGAAATAAGTCACAATGCTGTAGAGTTAAAAGTATCCAGAACTAAGGGATGAGATGAGGGAGTGAGAAAAGGACACAAGAAAGAGTCAAGTATAAATAGGAAAAAAGGCTTATGGGTTCAACACACTCCAATCACCTGTAGCTTTGGAGGCAAGATTTTTCTGAAGATAATTTCAACTTCAAATTTCAACATTTTAGATAAATTTCATACAGCAAGAGAGGGTATGCTAAAAACAGTTTAAAAATACTTCTTCATTACCTGATTCTGAAAACCTTTGCATATGTAATTCCTTTTCATGTCATGCAGTAGAAAATACAGATATATACTATTAACAGACTGGTGTATAATGTAACTCAGATCATTGAGGATGAAGAGAACCAAAATATTTAGCAGTAATTTAATTTAGTATAATTACCTCTCTGCATTTTAAGCATCATGTTGTGTCCCAATTAACTTTAATTATTCTCTTGTAGTTTCCTTAGAGAATCATAGTTGGTAATAGAAAATTGGGTGAGCTTTATGTAATTTTTCATATTGTACAAACTTGTTTTAAAAAATGAATGAGTGATGTTTTTGTCTTTTTCATTAATTTGAACAAAACTGAGCTAAATTGTTTACAGGGTCCTTCTGTCCCTCTAAATTGAGTGAATTCAGAACCTCTAAAGCAGATCATCAAGCCAAACATTCAAATAGCTACAGAAAAATAAAATCATTATTACTTTCTTTTAATCGCTTCAACAACTACAAGATACTTTTTTTAAGTAAAACTCCAATAACGACATCATCTAACATTTTTAAATGATCATAAGCCTAAAAGAATATTTTATAATGATCAGACAGGGTTATTTACTGCCATGCAAAGCTACTTTAAACTCCTAATAATGTTATGCAAAAATACATTATATTAGGTGACTTGAATGTGAAACTTACTTCTCCAGAGCATTTATCAAAAGGTTGTAAAATATGATATATTAAGGTCACGATGAGGAAGCAGACACTATTCCCCCTGTGCAATGTGACAAGGTAGAGGGCAGAGTTACCCTTGACTTACACCATGTCACAGGGATTGAATTTTCTCTGGCTAGTCAGTAGCCAGGCTTCCCATGACACAGACTCTGTGTGTATGTGTGTGTGTGTGTGTGTGTATGTGTGTGTGTGTGTGTGCGCGCATGCATGCACGTGCATGTAGGAAGGTGTCTCTATGTTCCTTGCAGGTTTGTCTCCTTAGGGCCAAAGTACCTGAGGAATCTGTGAACTATGCTCTTTTTATTTCCTATAATTTGTAGACCCTGAGATTGAGAGGACAAACCTTGAACAACATTAGGAAATGTAATTGTTCAGTAGGCAAGAAATGGTTTATGATACAAATGATATAAGAGGAATGAAAATGCAAGCATATACATGTATAATTTGTTATAAAAATAGAAACATAAAAATTGTTACTTATTTGTAACTGTAAATGTTATTTTGTTATATTTTATTTGGAATTCTATAACTATAAACTTTCATAATTTTATTATTTCATATTCTTTTTTGTTTTCTAATAAAGTTTTGTAAGTAAGTTTTGAGATTCTGTTAGATTAGCTTTCCATTGGAAGTGCAAAAAAATGACTATTCAACTCAGATAGAGCTCTAAATACAGAACAAAGTATGATTCTAAGAAAAGGTCCAACTTAGGTAACAATTGAGTTTATTGTGCTTAACCATGAAGTACAGGCAAGGGGTTATTTCTAAGAGATCTCACAGTAGGTGCCTCAACACAACATCCCATACCATCATAAATAAAGTTGTATCACAATGTCACCTTCCAATTATCCTTCTATATCTTATATACTATTATCTTCCAAGATCAAGATCTCTTCCTTCCCGCCTTGGGAATGCAGCGATGAGTAATAGCTGGAATCCCAGGTGAGAGACTTCTCTCTTCCCTTTATTGGAAAATGTAAATACTTCCAATACTGTGATGGTAGATCTTGTTACTACTACCCTGGTTTTTGTTGTTGTTTTGTTTTCTGATAAGTGGCAATGACTGCTTGGCCAAGATATTCAGTAGACTAAGATGATGCCATCATGTTATATCCATTGGAAAAAGCCATATCATAGCAGCATCTCATATGACAGGATTATGTTTTATTATTCTTTCAGTTACTCTTCTTGATTTATGTGGTGTTTGATTGTTTATTGGATAGAGCACATAATTTTATATCTATACCAAATTTTATGGTGTTAATAGGAGAAGCTTAGACAGATAGGATATCTACTTGGATATCTTCATCTATGAAGAATGTCAAAGGTGGAGAAAACATGTTTCGTTGCTGAAAACTTCATAACATATTTCCTTTAAAAACTCAGAAACATAAAAAGACAAAAGATTAAAGAACTCTGTCAACTAAAAATTATATTTCACTTCTGAAATAAAAAGCTAGGCACCTTAATGTCCTGGGGAAAATCTGAGTAGTTTATAATATTAAACTAATTAACATTGTTATAATTGAAAATACATGGCTATATTGTATTTCTGTTTTTAAGTTTATTCTTATTTGTTATCACATTTGTTAGTATACAACTAATCAACTACAACTTTTGACAATGAGCACTAGCACATCCAGTGAATTGTCAGGAATATTGGTCATTATCAAATAAAATTCTCATCAACAAAGTTATTCAAAGAAGACCTCAAATTATGTCGAGATCCATATTTAAGTTTAATAGATGTTGAAATATGTATAAAACAGATATTGTAAGATACTAATTAGGACAATATAATTTTGTTTTTTGGAAGTCAACTATATTTTAATTGTTTATTTCTATATGTAAAGAATATCAGATACCAAAATATGACATTATAATAAGTAACTAAAGGTGAAACAATTATAAATAAGTCAATGAATAAAATGTTAATAATTGACACTACTAGATAAGTCATATTTTCTAATACATGTGTTATATAGCTTATTAAATTTAGATACTGTAAGTCATAATTTATAAACAGAATATTATGTATTTATCTATTTAAGAAACAACCCATTAAAATGAATGAAGTTATAAAAATAGAGCAAGATATCATCATCATTTTTGGTGTGATGTTGAAACAGATTTGAAGATTTGGCATACATAGATACTGGAGAAAAAGCATCTTGGTAAATGAGAATAATAATAAGAAAACCTGAAATAGGGAAAGAAGGAAAGTCAAATTCACATCACATTCTGAGCCAGGTATCAGGACAGAGGTCACTCCTGCTTTAAGAAATTGAGGAATGACAGAACACATGTTAGAATGGTCCTTTTGGCAGCCTGGCCTTTCTTCACTAACTGCTGCTGTGTTCTGATAAGTTCTGATAACGAAGGCTGGGCTCGGAAGGCTAACTTCCCTCACCTGTAAGGGTGAGCTTGCCTTGATTAAGCAGAGCATGTCAAAAAAAAGCCTGAGGCAAAAAGCTGGATGTTTGGAGGATTTTTGAGTAATGACCAAGTGTCCATCACAACTGATGCTGCTCTTAAAGGCTGAACCTTCTGCTTTAGATACTGAATGTCAATCTTTGCCACCACACACAAGCCTATAACCTTCTATCCCACTCACCAGACAGGAGACTGTGTTGAGAACTCATCCAAGGTGATAAGAATGAATCTAAGCATCTATGAAAAAAAATAGTTAACAAGCATCATGTGACACGTAAAGATACACACCAATTTTATTATTTTTTAAATGGAGCAAATACAATATTTGAAGATTAGGAACACATTATATTGACATTAATATCACATTAACAGCTGAATATTCTAAGTCTTTCCTGGAAAAAGAGACCATAAGTGCTTTCTGAGACATTTTTCTTTGGACTTTTGGGGAAGTTATCACACTAGACACAAAACCACCTTTGTGTGTTCTGATAAAAGATGTGAATAAGAAAAAAGTTATGGTAAGAAAAAAAATTATTTTGAAGAAAAAAAAGAAGAAATCTTTAGAAATTTACACAAGAAATTGGTGATGTGGACATCTGATAAGCACAGGGGTAGATGGGCAACATGTGGTCACATTTCCCATGTACTACAGGTAACAACAGCAGAGGCTGCTTTGCAATTTAAGGCATATCGAAGAGCAACTCTCTTTCTGTGATAAAGTACAAGTCTCTCCACACTGGAGAGACTGTTTCCAGTGACTTACTTACTCAGTCAGGAGGCAGAGTTTAAGTTGACCCTGCTGTCCTTTGAAAATCTGGATGTGGCCACAATGTGGCTCTAATACTCTTTGTCACTTGAAGTGAGTGATTTGGCACATTTAATTTCATAGTGTAGATTGAATTTCACTAAATCAGTCACACAAAACATAACATTAATTAAACATTTTACTCTTTCTCTTGCAATTCATTTATGTATATTTGAAATGACAGGGGAATTTCTTAACATTCTAACTCAAATTTGGCTTGGTTTTCACTGTTGTTGTATTATGTTTCTTTTTATAAAATATTCCAAAATGGCTTTAAGACTAGGAAGCAAAACTAGCAACTGGCAAGCATAGGATTAATTAATCCTTCTTCCTAAAATGACACAGAGCAAAGACCAAGGAAAGTGCTTGTGTGACTTCATGTTAAAAGTATGAATTAGATGATTCAATGCTAATAATGCTCTCCTAGGAATCTGGCTCAAATCTGAAAATGTCAACAGGGATATATACACATTGCCTGGGTACTTGCTGTGCTCAAATTCCTTCTCCCAGTAGGAATCTTTTAGCATTCCCTAGGTTAACTCAGATTCCTTACATTACAAAACAGTGACAATGAAATGCTGTGGCATCCTAACAGATGTTACTGCACAGGTTCTGCATGCATCTCTTTAAAGAAATAAGAGAGAGTGTGAATTAATCACATGGTATTTTAAAAAGAGTGCTTACATTATCCTTTAAATACAAACTTTAAACCAGTTTACAATGTATACCTATAGTTGGTCAGAAAAAAAAAAAGTAATAGTGTGAGTACTTATTGGCCATGCTTTTCAAGGTCAAATGTGGTTTACAGTAGCCCATAACTAATTATACCAACAAGAGATTATGTTAAATAGCTTAATCCATTTTAAAAGACTTTGCATTTTGATTATTAAGGAAAAAACTTCTTAGCTAAAGGCTAAACAATGAATAGAGCAAAAGCAGTACAATTAGTACGTAATTTACATTGTGAAGTTCATCAGGTAACATCACTCTTCCATTAAGTAGTTGCTGCACAGCTGTGAAAAGCAAGCAGTCATAGATTTTAGAAAACAAGCTCCCATGAAACTATGTCTTGTAATTCATATATGCTCTGGTTTGTATAATCATAGCATATTCTGCTACAATTACAAATGCATTAGTGAATTTGAAAGTGCCAGCATTAAATTATTTCGCTACAAATTCAATATTTTCAGGTAATAGTAGTAGCTGATTCTTAGAAGCTCAGAAATATAACTCCTGGAGTGAAAGTAGGATTTAAAACAGATCCTAACAGCTAACCAGGGACATAAATTGCCATTAAAGATTAGGGGACTTATATATCTTTGGACTTGAAAGGTCTGTCATATTTACCCTTAATTTTGAAAACCACAAGATTCTACCCAGCCATGATTCATTAACCCAGTTAATATAAGTCTAATAAATCATCTTAAGTTCAAGTGGGTCCTTGAATAATATGTTTTGCAATAGAACTCCATAAATCACATACTAGGTAAAGGGCCTTTATCCTCGCTAACCAAAAGAGGAGGCGCAGAGCTCCACTTATTTTGAAAGGAAAAGCCTTGTTTTTCCTCTACCAGACTATTTATTTGTCAAAATTGGTTTTAAATAAAAATTCAGTTTTATTGAACTTAGATGTAAAAACTGAAATTGTAAAGATACTAGAAAAAATATTGGGGGAAAAGATCCACAACATTGGTTCCGATAACAATATTTTATAAAGACTCTGAAAGCAAAAAGAACAGAAATAAGAAAGCAGAAATGAAATTAGATCAAACCAATAATCTTCCACACATACACACACACACACAAAAAAAAAAAACCCAATTAATGCAGTAAAAAGAAAATGCTCACAGTGGGAGAAATATTTTCAAGCGTACAACTGGCAAAGGGCTAGGATCTGAACCATATGAGGGGTATAAATAACCTCTTTGGTGAAAAATGATTACACAGTCTTTAAAATGTGTACGAGATCTAAAAAGGCACATCATGAAACCAGACCAACAGCCAGCAGACAACAAAATGCTTGATGATTTTAATCACGAATTAAAGGCAAAATAAAACTCCAAGGAGGTATCACTTCACACGTATTAGAAGAGCTATCAAAATGCAAATTGACAACAAATTTTGGCAAAGATGTAGAGAAAAGGGAGCTGCAACACACTGGTGACAGGAATGTAAATTAGCATACCTATTTTGGAAAACAATATGGGAACTTCTCAAAAAATAATTAGAATTTCTAAGCGAAATGAGCCATCAGTCTCAACTTCCGGTTAGATATCCGAAGACATTAAGGTCCCCACAGTGAAGGGAGATAGATATCCATACCCTCATGTTCATCTCAGCATTATTAACAGGAGTCAAATTATGGAAATATCATAAGCATTCAACAATGGATGAGTGGAGGAAGAAATACATTCATACACACACACACACACACACACACACACACACACACATAGAGTGAGAAGTAGTTATGTGGAATTTTTATGCCAGGCATAAAAGACAAATGTTCTAAGATTTCATGTATATGTGGAATCTAAAAGAGTCATTTTCAGAACGTGAGAGTAGAAACTTACAAAAGAAGTGAGTGAGGAGTTCAAACGATTCCACCTTTCAGTTTGATTTTCAGAGATGCTTTTCAGCGATCTAGTGTAGTGTATTGGACAGTAGATAGTAATAGTATGTGGAAGACTTCAAAAGAATAGTTATTTAACAATATCACCAGACCTACACACACTAATATTAATAATAGGCTATACACTAAATAGCATGATTGCATCTTTCTACATTTCATACATAGAACAAAATATGCATTGTACTTTACAGCACACACTACCATTCATCAATTAAAAAGAATTTTTAAACTAGAACAGCATTCCTCTAATTGCTGATGTTGAAAAAGTTACGTTTCTCAAGAATGACAAATTAATCTTTTTTTTTTTAATTTCTAAAAATCTAAGGAGCTAAATGAGAAAATTTTAAATTTTCAAAGAGCTTAAATTTGTGTGCATACTGTGTATTTGAAGCTAGACTTTGTATTTTTAATTTCTGGTAATAAATGCATACTGAAAAAACTTTAAACACATCCGAAGAATTCTGATGTCTACTAACCACAAAAGCACTGCACCTGATGAAGGGCATGACAAGCATATGTACACACATAAGGTAGTACATGCATGTTTTGATTGCTTTGATCATACATTTAAAAAATGGTAACAACGCTATTTCCTGCCTTATGTAATGAGGAATGATTTGTTTGTGCCGTAAATGTTTGCTTCTATGACTTATTTCAAGGACCTGGAACATTCAATTGAGCCCTGTCAAGTTCTTCAGCACACATGCACACATGCAGCTTTGTGCATTTACTTACCTAGTCCATTTCCTGTCCCCCTTTAATCCTAAAACTCTATCAATGTGCTCACTGGAGATGAAAATGCCTTGATTGTTATCCCTCCCATTGTTTTCCATGCTTCTTGGCTTTGATAATAACTAAAACCCAGATTTCCTAATAAATATTTCACCTGTTATAAGTGGGGACCGATTTGTCTCAGGTAAACCTCCCATTGTAACAACCTGCCTTCCTTTGAGAACCCAGCTCACTATCATCAAATGCCACTGGATACTATTCAACTTCCATTTCAATTCCTGGCTTGCTGTGACTGGCTTATGATGTGCAAATACAGGGGAATTTAGTGATCACTTACTTCAATGTTAAATACCGTGTCAGGCCTGCCCCCTTACTCTATTTTGTACTGATAATCAGCCATTGCATTTCCATTGCCATATTTCAAGCCAGCAACTCTGCCATAATCATGATTTCAAGCATTAATTCACCATCATTTCATTCTTGTTCGAGTCTCTGGCCTCAGGAATCTGTAATTGTATGTAATTCAGTGCACTTCTTTGTTAACCTGGTTAGGTTTGTGGTAGCAGGAAACAATGGAGTCTGTCCCATCGGCATCCTTGAAGCTAGACTTCTGCAGTCAAGGGTAGCGTAACATTTACTATGAGGCTATAAAGGAAGTCTGCCATTGGACACCGTTCTTGCTTCTAAAGAGGAGCCTTTTCTCAGGAACTCACTTCATCTCTTTTTGCTTATCAGGATCTATATTAACGTTCACATAAAGACAGCAGTTATATTTGACCTCGACTGATTACCTCACTTTAACTTTACTACATCTATAAAAATTCTGTCTCTAAACAAGACCATATTTTGTTTAACACAGTGATGGCTAGTTCCAGCCATTTTTTTTTCCTGAAAATAACATTATTTCACTCTTAAGCAAAATAAATAAACACAGAAGGCATATCTCAAGATTTCTACTGCAAACACAATCTCTCTCTGTCTCTCTATCTATCTTTGTATCTATCTATCTACTTATCTATCTATGTCCATATATATGTATATTCCTACCTCTCTATCCCCTCACATGTCAATCTAAACACACACTATACATGAAAGTAAAAGTCATCTACTAGATTAGAGAACAAAGTCAGAAGGGAAAGGTGGAGGAACAGGAGAGTCATATAAAGGAAAAGAAAGACAAAATGTACATCCTTTCTCTCATTCAAGATTAGGTGTGTGTGTGTGTGTGTGTGTGTGTGTGTGTGTGTGTGTGTAGGCAAAAAGGGCAATGAAGGTAGGGGAGAGTAGAGAACATTTTGCAAGTATATATACATATATTTACATATATAAAACATGTACATACACATGTATAACTATATGTAATACATAACATACCATATAGAATATATATCATAACTTTTAATATATCCATGAAAATCTGATAATTTAACACATTTTGTGTACTTAGGAAATTATAACTTTGTAGCTTTAAAATACTGACTATGGTCAGATTCTATAGTATGGAGGTTTAGAAGTTTTGTGGGAGATGCAATCCTGAGAACAACATTCCTCAGTACTTCACTGATTAGCATACAGTTCATCTAAAGGTCATCACCAAGGCATATACAGCACGATGCTTCAAATAACAGTTCACACTGACAGTGGGGCATAGTACAAATTTATTTGTTAGTGATCTTTGCACTAATTTCTCCCTAGACATTATAGATACTATATTTGAACATATATGAATATATACAAATCCCTATTTCCTTAAGAGATAGCGGGCTGCCAAGAAATATACAAAACTCCCTTCCATGATTCTCAACCCTGTAAAAACAAGCATAGCAATGTTGCTACAGCAAGTTATAGAGAGCAGCTCTACACACACACACACACACACACACACACACACACACACACACACACAAACGCTTTAATTAACATAGAATTAAATCATTTTTCCTCTTCCGTTTCCTATCTTGATCCCTCCTAGATATCCTCTGTCAACTTTTGTAGACCTATGTAAATCTGTCTTGGCCAGGCCTGGGATTTGAGAATCTTAAAGAAGGGGACACACTACAGTCTAGTGCTGTAGACAATTTTACTTCAGTTTTTAGTGTGCCTCTATACACAAATAAAAGAGAGAAAGCAATGATCCAAAGAAGGTTGCTTGTGATCACAAAAACATGATTAGAAAAACATTAAAATAAACACCTGCAAGCACCTATTAAATATTAATAGAGCAACTCTTTCCCAGAACTTTCTGAGGACAGGACAATTAAAACACAATTGCCAGAAAGCAAGGCAGAAGATCATAACCAGATTCAGAGCACACTGAGGACAGCACTCAACATGTCTTTTCACCAGATTGGGGTCTATGGCTGTATTCTGACATCCAATTTTAGAATAAACGTGCCTTATAAACTGAATGTAAACATTTGTCACAGGAGGCACAGAATCATGTTCAAGAACACTCCAGGGAACAAAATGCTCCTGAGGTAAAGGTCCTCTGCCTTGTCTCCTGGAGCCTCTCTCACAGTTCCCCAAGGCATTTTTCACCATGGGTCATTCTTTGGACAGTGTTCTTCTGACACCCTTCTTTAACCCCTGCCGGACAACCCACCTCTGAAACTAGTTTATCTTCTCAAGGCATGACTTACCCTGGTTCACTGCATTTCTTGGTCTTGTGGATTTCAGGCTTTTGTAAGAGTAATCTGGTCATCATATAACCTCTCCCAAGTGACCCTTTCATATTGTTTCCATCTTCCAATGACAGATATTTTTCATTTAAATACATAGACTGTATTTCTGTTTATTGTCTTTTATCATGTATTACCTGAGAGCAAAACCATGATCTTCACTAAACTTATTTGAAATACAAAATATCAAACTACATTTTGAAGGCCTCTTCACACAGTTAACTTTAATTATTCTAATTATTGTTAAATTATTTCTCTTAATTTTTGAGCATAAAATATAATTACATCAATTACTGCTTTCCTTTCCTCCCACCAAACTCTCCCATATGTCCTTCTTGCTCACTATCAAATTCATAGCTTTTTTATTAATTTTTGTTACATACATTTATGTCTAAATCTTTTGTTTTCCTAACTATAATTGGATATTTATTTTATATATCTTTTATATATAATGTTCATATCTGATATTTATTATGTTTTGATTCTAATGTCCTTCACAGGAGTTGGGTCATAAAGAAGTTTTGGTATATAAAGATAAAACTAACATAAATTCTGAGGGGAAAAATGTCATATAAACCTTTGCATTTGCATTTGAAGGTCAGAACATGCCTGTCTTTTTATAAGGGAAATCTGATTTCTGCATTAGATTTTATTTAAAACAAAACAACACATATTTTATTAGTATAAATGTTGCCTGCATGTGTACATGTGTACCACATGCATGTCTCCTACCTGCAGAAATCAGAAAAACACATTGGTTCTCCAGAAAATGGAGTCAGGTATAGTTGTGAGACACCATGTGGGTGCTGGGAACCAACGCCAACTGCTGAGCCATTTCTCCAGCTACCTCTGAGTCAGTTTTAAGTTACCTTATGAAAGTATGTGCTAGTATCTCCCTAATATAGCTCACAAACACCATTCCTGTACTCTACATTGATTCATTTAAATCTATGCCTTGAGCATTAGCAGAAGAAGCAATTTAATGAACCAGATACTGATATTTATTAACGACGACACCATAGATTTTCAAATGACTTGAAATGTTGGAAAGTAATTCTCCAAGTTATTTCATATATTATATTAAAGTACTTAATAATTAACAAGCTATAACTACTGCAAAGTACATTCATACCTCATGTTCAAACATGAATTTCCTCATAATCGGATATCAATATTTTATTCTTATTGAATATCACAAGCATTTAAAACTCATTTCACCATGCCTTAGGCAGTAATTGTTTTAACTACCCAACGAAAGAAATCTGATAAATGCATACATAATTGTAACTTCTATTCTCAGAATTTTCCCAGAATATAAAATGGATTTGCATTTTACTATTTTGTGTCATAAATTAAACAATTTAATTACATTTGAAATTTGCTCACAACTTATAAGAATTTTTTAAATGTTTTTAATTGTGTGTGTGTGTGTGTGTGTGTGTGTGTGTGTGTGAGAGAGAGAGAGAGAGAGAGAGAGAGAGAGAGAGAGAGAGAAATACTCACGTAGGTGTAGATGTTTTTGTTCTAAGGACTATTTTATGGAGTTGGTTATCACATTCCAAGTTTATAGGGTCTGTGGATGGAAGTCACGTTGTTAGTATTTATGTGGGACACATCTTTACTTTCTGAGCTGCCTCCCCAGCTTGTTTGCCGCTCAGCATTGTAAAAACTGGTTAATTATATGAGATGGTGATTAGTGATATAATGTGAACAGGTGGTGACTGAAGAGATAGGATACAGCTGTAGGAAAATCTCGCATCTCTGAACCCACATAGTTAAAATAGAAAAAAGACACTGAATACCACTAATTTACTTTCTATTTTGTAAGGCCAAGGTCATACATGCCTTTTGGCTTAGAAAGATGATGATTTTTGACCATTTCAATTTTGGATCCTAATTATGCTCCAGGAATTGCTGGTAATGTTATCAACTCAAGTATCAATTGCAGGTTGAAATGGGGTGAGGGGGTTGTACAGTTTTAAAAGTAAACATGTTTAAATGATTAGGGAACTAAAAATCTCTTTCTCTTTTTTACTATTCATATTAGTTTCTCAACATGAACACAACCAACAGAACAAATGTACAAAGAGAAAGATGAGGTTTCTTAACTCAGCTTACATTGAAATGGTAACACCTGTGTCAACCTGAGAAGATGACAAGCCGGGAATGGTTTGGTCCTTGAGACTGGGTGCCTCAGCTGTTATAGGCTCATAATGCCTGGCTCACAACAGAAAGGTCAAGAACCTGGTAATGGCCCAGTTCACAAAGCTGAGTATCTCAGCTGTCTAAATCTGGTGCCAAAGACTGGAGTACTCCTAGAGAAATGCAGGTCCTCATTCAGCCTCAGAAGCCTGGAAATGCTGGTTCTATTCTAAAAAAAAAAAAAAAAAAAAAAAAAAAAAAAAAAATGAACCCATGATAGTAGAATCCAGGTGCATTATTGGGACAATAGTGAAGGACAAGCAAGCAAAAGGTGAATAGTTTCCCTCCTCCCTGCTCTTTTTATCTGGTCCTCTACCAGAAGACGCCACCAAGTTTATGTTGTGTATCCCAGCATCATTTAAGACATCAAGAGAATTCCTCAAGCCGGGCGGTGGTGGCGCACGCCTTTAATCCCAGCACTCGGGAGGCAGAGCCAGGCGGATCTCTGTGAGTTCGAGGCCAGCCTGGGCTACAGAGCGAGATCCAGGACAGGCACCGAAACTACACAGAGAAACTCTGTCTCGAAAAAACAAAAGAGAGAGAGAGAGAGAGAGAGAGAGAGAGAGAGAGAGAGAGAGAGAGAGAGAGAATTCCTCAATTGAGGGTGATTCTAAGCTGTGGCAAGTTGACACTTAATATCATCATACTATCTAATGCAGCTTGTACAATACCTGTCTACTTGACTAAGGTAAGAATCTAGTCAATAGTAAAGATTAAAAGCTTGTGTGTATTAAACAACATGATCCCTAAACTGGACAATGGAAATAGTTTCATAGTTCACAAAGCAAAAAAAAAAGCCTATTGGAAGTTACTGAAGTCTGTTAGCCTAGACTCATCAATATTACCTTGACTATTAGAAATAAGAAGTATAATTCAATGAAGAAATTGTCTTTTCCTTGATGAGCCCTTCCATCATACTGGTATAAATCTCCTCCTATGTCTAAATTCAATTGTGTTTATTTGTCGTTATGTTCCTATATTTAATCCAAGAGCCTAACTTTCATGGATAAATGTTTGTTTTTTAGCCTATAACCACATTAAAGTACTGTCTTGCCTTAGGGGGGGTTCTATTCCTGTGAAGAGACACCATGACCACAGCAGCTTATATAAAAGAAAGTATTTAGTTGGAATGACTTACAGGTTCAGAGGTTCAGACCATTATCATCACGGCAGGAAGCAAGGAAGCTTGCAGCATGAAGCTCCAGACATGATGCTGGAGTAGGAGTAGAGAGTTTTACATCTGGATCAGCAGGCAGCAGGAAGAGAGTGACATTAGGCCTGATTTGAGCATTTGAAACCCCAAAGCCAACCCCCAAAAACACACTTCATCCAACAAGGCCGCACCTCCTAATACTACTCCCTAAGCGTTCCAATATGAGGGCCTATGAGGACCAATCTTATTCAAACTATCACAGTTAAAACACTAGCATAAAAGAAAGATGGCTATTTCAGGGGCAGACAACTACAATAGAAGGGTGCGACACACATAATACGGTTCTAACTAATTCCAATTAAAAGTAAAAGTAGCAGTGGACCAGAGAGATGGCTCAGTGAATAAAGATAATTACTTGATAAACACCTGATACGAGCATGATGACCTGAGTTTGATCCTAGGACTCACAGGGTAAAGAGAAAAAAACTGACTCCAAAAACAGATATTCTCCGATTATCATATTCATGACACAATATGACCCCCCAAATGTAACTTTAAAGGAAATAAAAAATTAAAAACTTTCATAGGAACTACTACCACCAAAAAAGCTTTAAATGTACAAAACATATTTTTATAACAATCATGAACATGTCCAGACCCCAAGGCTCCCTCTGCCTCCGGACTTACATATGCCATAGCTGTTTTATGTGGTCAATGTGGGATCAGTTCCTACAAGAGACCTAAGCATATTCCACCTGCAGCCTCATATACCACAGTCACTCCACAACTGCAGCTACCCAACACTGAGCCCACATGAAACTGGTCCTGTCAACAATCACCAGTTGAAGAGACAGGGAATGTTAACTATTGATGGAGTCTGTGGGCAGGCAAGGCACTGTCTTCTGTTGTCTATCTACTGTTGAGCTCACCAGGCTCCAGTAGATAAGTGTTCATACCCGGTTAAGCTGAGTGGGTCCCAAAACAAAGCAGACATGACTGTGGGAAGTGGATTTGTAGTGAAAGAGTGGGTAAAGAGGGGTAAGAGGGAAATGGGACCAGCAGAGGTGAGTGGTCAGAAATCATTATTTTCACATGTATAATTGTCAGAGATTAATTAAATAAAAAACAAAAACAACAATAAAAAAATAGAAAAATGTATAAATACCAGTATGTTAAAACTCTGTGGAATGCAAGTAGAGAGGATCAGTCTGTTTACAAAGAAAGAGGGAAAAGATCACTGCTACCATGTTTCTTCCTATCCTCTGCCCATAAGGTCTTTCACGGATTTTGTATCTAAAGTTTTTGGTTTTTTTTTAAAGAAAAAAAAAAAAAAAACACTGGCACTGGCAAGTGCAATTACTGTAGTTATTTAGATTTTAGCTTATCTTTCAAAATATTTCGGGATAATTCAATTCTACAGAGCCCAGAAGAGGACACACAAGCCCCCATTCAGGCCCCTGTGGGCTGGGGCATTGGGTGCCACTACGATGAACAAATACATAATGAACAGATGGGAAAGATAGGATACATGATGGAGAGATGAGACAGAAAGAGATGCTGAATGTTGTGTGCATTGCGGAGAGAAGTGGGACTGGAAATGTGATGGAGGTGAGGAACAGGATGATATGAGGAGACTGTGCTCCTTCCTGAAGCCATATTGATGGCCTGGGCCCCTGCTGTCGCTGAGGGCATGCTGATCTGAGTGGTCTGTGCTGCCAGCTGAGGACATAGTTATGTCTTCTGGGTTCATAGCCCTACTGTGGCTGCGGTCAGTGTTGTTGGCCATGGGCCAGCTTGTCACCAAACGACATTCAGATGTCAGTCTGGGCTGATACCTGAGACCATGGGGATGTCTCTTCCCAGGATGCTACTGAGGGCCATGTCTGGGTCTGTGGTCCTACTGCAGCCAGTAGTTGATTTTCATGATGCGTGTTACCACCAAAGGCCAAGTGGATGTCCACATCTGGGCTGATGCTTGAAGGCAAGTTGATGCGCTAATGCAGTAATTAGTTGGCCCTTCCACCTCTAGCCTCAGAAGAGCTGGCCCTACCCCTTTGGGTATGAGCAAAGGAGAGCTGGCCCCACCTACAACCCACTGTAGCACTCAGGACAGCTAACCCCACCCCTCACTTGGACAGCATGGGAGAGATGGTCCTAAGGGCATGAACATGAGAGAGCTAGCCCCAACATTGTTGGCTGTGTGGCAGTTTGGGTGAGGGATAGATGCCCTGTTCCCTGCCTCTTTTCCCATCCCCCCCGCACCCCTTAATGCCTATAGCAGGTGGGAGAGCTGGCACTGAGAATGGGAAACCTAGCCCAATCCCTGGCTGGATGTGGTATTCAGGTGAGCTGGCCCCACTTCTCGCCTGGGAAGTGTGGGGAAGCCAGCCCTAAGGGAATGAGTGTGGGAGAGATGGCCCTGGCAGTGTGGGTTAGTGAGAGCCAGCACCAATGGCATGAGCAATGGAGAGTCGTCCCACCCCTTGCCCATTACCACAGGCAAGAGAGATGGCCACACCACTCTTCGGAGCAAAGCCAGAGAGCAGGCCCCGGTGGGGCAGGTGCAGGAGAGTGGGCAGCCTGACCAACTCAGCTACTATCCAAGACTAGATGCAGGGCTTTGACTTGGCCCACCCCAACATCTATCCCATCCAGGAATTTTTTTATTTGTTTGTTTGTCTTCTTTTGTGGGAGAAGTTGCAGGGGTGGCGGGAGGAGATGGAGAGATGGGGAGATAGATGAGTAGTACTGGGGTGCATGATGTGAGATTCACAAAGAATCAATACAAAGTTAAAAAAATAACAACATAGCTTACTATGGCTTTTGAGTTGCTAAATGTTGCTAAATATATTTAAAAGATAGAAGAATTAGAGATGTATTATTAATCTACAGCCTAAGGTGCTTTCCTAATGTCCGTCACCAGGTATTAATAGAAAAGGGATTTTTGCTAATATGCTTCTCTTGAGAAGACACAGCTCACTTCACACGTGAGGAATCACAAGATTCTTAGCTTAGAATGTTGCCTGTTTTGTTCTAGAGATACTGGGAAAGAAAATTGTGAAGTTTGTCATCACACCTTTGGCAACCAAAGCACAAATTCCAGAACTGGAACAAAGCAAACAAATCTAGGTTAAATGGAGGTCATTCAACATTTCAATTAAATAAGTGAACTTTTTTTAAATAGACAATTGAAATATTTTACAGGATATTTGGAATTTAAAGCATAAGTAATGTTTCCTTCTAATTTTAGAATTAACTAATAATGGACTCAAACATTCAGTTCCTCTAATTGAGTCTTTGTCTTTCAGTATCTAACTCTGCTCCAGGAAAAAATTTGACTTTTTCCATGATGTTTGAGTCCTGAAGATAGAACCTTACCTATACTTTATAGTTACTGCTGTTAAGTCTCAAACCCCAGGCAAATGGTTGAGATGCCTATTTAACATATCAAGGCCAACCTGGCCACCAGGTTCTCCCTGCGTTACCCAGTCCCTACCTATTACAGGGCCTCCTAGCTAGCATGTCTAGCCTCCTACCCTAAACTTCTCTATCCCAGGGCCTTGGGTGGCCTTCCTGAAGCTTTTCTTTTCTATATAATCCAACCAGTTTGGTTACCTGGTCCTTTCGTGTACTCTCAAAAGGGCCTTCTGGCTGCTGCACCTGGTTCCCCTCTCCCCACATGGCCCAGCTATGCTTTCCCCCATATCTATAATAAACTTTCTCCTCCACCACACCTAGGAACAGTATATTCCTTACCTTGTTTGTTTGTTTGTTTGTTCGTTCCTTTCTTTCCTCCCTCCCCTCCCTCCCTCCCTTCCTTCCTTCTTTCCTTCCTTCCTTCCTTCCCTTTTCCTTCCTTTCCTTCCTTCCTTCTTTTCTCCCTCCCTCCTTTCCTTCCATCCTTTCTTCCTTCCTTCCCTCCCTCTCTCCTCCTTTCCTTTCTTTTATCTGGTGCCAAAACCTGGGAACAATCATACACCTTTCCTTTTTATTTCCTTTTTTTCATTCATCTGGCACTGAAACACAACACTAGTCCTGTTTCTCTCCTTTTTATTGCTTTCTCATTTTTATTTTTTTCATTTATTTATCACAACAGCCAGGCAGTGGTGGTGCATGCCTTTAATCCCAGCACTCGGGAGGCAGAGGCAGGTGGATCTTTGTGAGTTCGAGGCCAGCCTGATCTACAGAGCGAGATCCAGGAAAGGCGCAAAGCTACACAGAGAAACCCTGTCTGGAAAAATCAAAAACAAAAAAATATTTATCACAACAGCACGCATGTAAGTTAAATTTTCTTTTTTGGTGTCTTTCTTTCTTTCTTTCTATCTTGTTTTCAATGGAACATGTTTAAAGAGGCTAATATTATGGTGACTATCAAAGAAAAGCATTTCCAACAGGAAATGGAAACACACATCAGAAACCTCTTCTGGAAGTGCACAGTGAGCATCACTGTTAATGAAGGCTTTCTGAGGAGCCAAGGAAATTCAAGAAGGAATACAGCCCTGGAACTGATCTACTGAGCAGAGGAGTGGATTTTATGACAAGACTTCACGAACAGGTGATGGATGAGATGCAGTGCAAGACCATGAAGCACACATCAGGATATTCACAGAAAATCTCATGAACCTAAATAAAATCTGCACTTTAATCAGTAGTATTGTCCAAAGATTAATTAAATTTTGCAAATTTTTTATAGCTAAGCAAGATTTTAAAAAGAGTGAGCAGAAGGAAAAACAAAAACTCTGCTTATAGTTCCTTTGTAATTGTTTGTGAAACACAAATTTTCCTTAAAATGCAATTGCTCACCTGCAGCCCCTAAGTTGGAGGGGAAAATAGAGAGAGCACCCTAATTATAAATTATTGTTAAGGCTTCGTTGATGTTTCCTACTCAAGGCTCATGTACCAAACAGTTGGTCTTCAGCTGGAGATGCCATGTGGAGAGCTTCTAGAGATGGGAGATGATGTGACCTATCTGGAAGATGTGGATCACTGAAGCAGACCTCTGCACAGTGTACTATTATGGAACCTGTCCTTCCAGGCCCTCTACTTCCTGTTTGTTGTGAGGGAAGTAACGTCTTCTACATGCTTCTAATGCAGCACTCGGGAGGCAGAGCCAGGCGGATCTCTGTGAGTTCGAGGCCAGCCTGGGCTACCAAGTGAGTCCCAGGAAAGGCGCAAAGCTACACAGAGAAACCCTGTCTCGAAAAAACAAAAAAAAAAAAGAAAAAAAAAAAAAAATTCTCCCTAAATACATGAAGGCAAGCAGCCATGGAAGGGAACCTTCTACAACCATGACCCAGATTGATGCTTTTTTTTGGTTCTTCTCTTGGGGATTTTAACACAAGGAGAAAAGAAACTGTTTTAGTTCTCCAGTTTATGCTGCTAGAACTTCATTTTTCAGAGACACTCAATTCTAGTTTGAGTGAATCTAGCAGAAAAAAAATATTTTAATCATTGTAATATATCTTTAAAATATTTGAGGAGGGTTCTAGGGGCTCTCTCCTAAAGAGCTAAGAGAGAATCATTGTAGCTAGAGTTTTCCTGCCTGGCCCACAGTCAGGACAAAGCTCTGTCACCCGCCAGTCTCTGAGCCGCTCAGACCAAACCAAGTAAACACAGAGACTTATATTGCTTACAAACTGTATGGCCGTGGCAGGCTTCTTGCTAACTGTTCATATATCTTAAATTAATCCATTTCCATAAATCTATACCTTGCCACGTGGCTTGTGGCTTACCGGCATCTTCACATGCTGCTAGTCATGGCAGCGGCTGGCAGTGTCTCTGATTCAGCCTTCCATTTCCCAGAATTCTCCTCTCTCCTTGTCCTGCCTATACTTCCTGCCTGGCCACTGGCCAATCAGTGTTTTATTTATACAGAACAATATCCACAGCAAATCATTGATGAAATTCACCAATAATTTTGCTTTCATTATTCCCCAGCTCTCTAATAATGGTAAATCCAACTAGCTCACTAGTTTAATAGGATTCAGAGAAAAGGATAGTGATGTTGTGGTCAGGTGCTCAATGGAGGAGAGAAGATAACTGCAGGAGGATGACGGTGAGTTTTCTGTCACATTATTTATAAGACTTAATTTTTTAATCAAGCTAGTCATGCCCTTCAGCTCCGTTTATAATATGATGATGTCGTTAATGCTCATAGTTATTTGGTCTTCCTGTTTGATTCTTAGAAACAGTAAACAATGATTGTTGAAAAATAATATTTGTTTGACATTTTCTCACATAGTGACATTTGTTTTCTATTTAATTATAGAACTTTCCTCTAATCGAAGTGTGACACCTGTGAAATCACACAGGAAACATCAGCATGACGGGGACTGTTAGGTCCTTTCCGTCAGAACCATTTATTCTCACACGGCAGCTCTTTTGTCACCCTGGCATTTTCAATTGCAGAAGACTCGGCTGTGAGGGGGAAGACAGAATGTGATCTAGCGCTGCCTGGCCTAATCATGTGCTTGAAAGTGACATGAAACTTTTCAAGTTAGGAGAAAGGCCCACTTTTAGAAAAACAGTAAAATAGCCGTTCTCCCACACAGAATGCTTTAAACCTTTTCCCTGTGGGAGGAAAAAAGCAGCTTTAAAAAAAATAATAATCCCTGAATTATTGAAATGCAGCAGCCTCCTAGGGGTTCACTGCGGTCTCCACCATTGTCCTCTCCCAGCAGCTCTGTCAGGTTGAGTCCTGGACTTGCTGCTGGTTCTGATGAGAGTGGAAGTGCTGTGCTATTACAAACTACAGAGACAGGATCTCAGCCCCCTGAAAGGAAATTGAGTTAAGCCGTAGAAGAGCTTAATGGTGAAGAAAGATGAAATACTATGATTACAAAATTAATGCGTTGTTTTCCTCAAAAGTTACATTAATCAGTTGATTGTTCAGGAGAATGTTTGACTGGAGACTAATTTGGAGAGCTGTATTTCTTTGGTCTAGTGAAGACCATGCTGAATAAGATTTTAACAACAGCACTTGGAAGATTTTTTTAAAAAAAAATTTTAAGTCATGTGTACCTGTCTGTGTGTCTGGGCGGGCCTTTGAGTCTCAGTGCACATATATTCTAGATGAGACTGTTGTACTCAATGGTGCTAGAGTTACAGGTGATTGTGAGATGCCTTATATGGATTGCGAGAATCCAGTTTGGGTGTTTTGGAAAAGAATTTTGAAACTCTAAGCCATCACTCGATCCATATAAATAACTACTGTAGAAAGCTGAATATATGTGGCATGCTACTAGAATCTAGTTTCTATTATATTTACCCTTCCATATTTGTGTAGTGACTAACTGCACAGATTTTGACAATGTGATTTGTTTTGACCAGTAGAACAACAGCCAATATTATATTTTTTACTGCTGTTGTACTCACTATACACATTTCTTTTCCTTAAGTTTTTTTTTTCTTTTCATCCTTAAAATGGCCAACAAGTTTCCACAAGCATATTTGCATAATAGAATAGGATGTCATGAGACACTAGTGACCAAAGCGAAAGTTAGTAAGGAAAGTGCCTGGTTGATCTTATCAAAAAAATGTTACGCTTCTTAATGGTGAGAAGGGCACAGGATTGCTATTTTAAGCCATTTAATGTGACTAAGGATCTTCTAAAGCTGATAAATTGAATGGACACAGTAGTGAATCTTCTTCAGTCATTTTCAGAATCACTCCTGAGTTGTAGCATGTGATTTCAGACCAACAGAGGAGAGATGGCAGGGAGAATGTATTTTATGGTATAGGGATCAGAATATAGGAAGGTACATTTGTACACATGAAAAATACAAATCAATTTGTAGAGCTCTATAAATGATAACTAAGGGGACAAAAGGCCATATTGCCTGGTTATGAGATACTGGATAACTGATATATTCCATAGCTCATGATGGCAGTTCATACAGATGGCGGGGGGGGGGGGGGGGGGGGGAGCGTGGGTGGCTGCATGACTCTTCGAGGCTATTTTAAACCAATCTCCAATGTTTTGATATATACTTATTAGTATAAAAAGACACATATGAATCTTGATTAGGGCAATCTGTTTACAATGAAACATTTCTTACTAGAAAAATGCTGAATCTGAGTGGGCAGGGGTGAAATCTATTTAATCTTAATTTTGTAAAGAGTTACAATACAGATTCCAAGATTTATTACAGAACTGTAGTAGTGAAACCAGCATGGTGCTGGCACAAAACCAGACATGCGGATCAATGGAACAAAATAGAAGAGTCACATATGAGTGCACATAGTTATAGCCATTTAATACTTGATTCGGATGACAAAAATATATACTGAAGAAAGGACAACATCTTAAAAAATGGTGCTAGGGAATCAAATGTTCACATGCAGAATTAAATTAGACCCACTTCCATAATCCTGCACAAAAGTTAATGTCATGTGGATCAAAGGCCTCTGTGTAAAACCTACCCTAAAGAAACAGCTTGAAGATAGCAGAGGTCCTAGGAAGTACATTTTGAACAGGACTCTATTCGAACAGGAATTAATCTCAACACTTGACCTTATAAATCTAAAACTGCTCCTGTAGGCAGAAAACAAGGTATTTAACCAAGTGAAGGGAATTCCAAAGAGTGGGAAAAAAATCTTTGTGACTATATATCTGGCAGAGGATTAATACCCAACATATAAAGTGTTAGGAAAACAAGTGGCTCAGTTAAAATGTGGGGACTTAAACAGAGAGTTCAAAAGAAAAGAAATAACAGGGACTAAGAAATATCTCAAAGGCATTCAACATGCTAGAAATTATAAAAATGCAAATCAAAACTATTTCAAAATTTCTTTTTATCCTAGAATGGTTATGATTAAAAAAAATGATGAAGAATTGTCCCAGCCAGCAGGATCTTCAGCAGAGACCCCAGAAGGGGGAATGGCGAATCAAAGGGACAAGACACACAAAGAACTGACAGCAAGACAGTATTCTGATCAAGCTGCAAAATTTTATTTTTCTCAGGTGGGTTTTATAGTAAGCAGACCAGGAAACTTTCTTTGGGAAGAGATCAGGGGACTGTTGAGTTGCCAAGCATCCCAACCAAGCAACCTAACCACAAAACTTTGTTACTAATGGTCTCTGTAGCAGAAAGATAAGGAAATGTTAAGTTATTTTCTAATAACTCAGGACTTGTCTAGGCATGTCAAAAGTTTCTGGTTAGTGGCTCAATACTGGACAACAGAAACTTAACTCAGGCAGGCAGTATGGCATGGCTCTTACAATTGTCCTCGGCAAAGAATGCTGGAGAAAATGTGGGGAGAAGAGAGCCCTGATTCAATAGTTCATTATTGGTAGGACTGCGAACTGGTGCATTCATTCTGGTAATCAAAGTCATAAATTCTCAGAAGACTAAAAACACATCTACCATGTAGCCTAGATATACCACTTGCTTGATAATAGTCTAAGAAGACTGGAATCATCAACCATAGGTGATCACAGGCACCTTGTCAGCCATTTTCATAATCACGCTATTCACAATATCTGGGAATAGGAACAACTTCTACGTCCTTTAACTGATGGATGGTTAATGAAACTGTAGTGTATGTATGATGGAATACTGTTGACATGGAAAGAGTTATGAAATCAAGTAACATAATTCACACCCAGAAAAATAAAAGCCCTATGTTTTTCCTAATATGTGAGTGCTAGCTCAAAATATGTAGATGTGAATATACAACCTAGGGTCATCACAAAAACCAGGGATGTGAAAAGGGGCCATTGAAGTGTTGAAGTACAGGTATTAAGATAATAGTAGGACGCTGTTGTTATAAAGGGGGAATTGGTAAAAACAGGTGGGGAATACTTCCTTGAGGAGGGTTTGGAAGGCAATAAAAAAGGAGAGGGAAGGAAAAGAGATAAATATCACTCAGTATGTTTGAAAAAGACACAGAGAATTTTATTTTGATTTACAATATATACATAACAAATATAATTATATATTAATATATAACAAATGTTATATATATAACTTTATATTTATGTGTATATATGTGTATACAGTCTTTACTCAGTGATCAATCACTGTAGCCCTTTACCAATATTTTCAAGAGTTACAGTTATTAAAGCTGTGCATGAGGCATTTTCTATGAAATATTGTTTCCTTTAAAGTACTTACTTATGCCTTTCCTTAAAAAAGAGAAAGGGCCGGGCGGTGGTGGCACACGCCTTTAATCCCAGCACTTGGGAGGCAGAGCCAGGCGGATCTCTATGAGTTCGAGGCCAGCCTGAGCTACCAAGTGAGTTCCAGGAAAGGCGCAAAACTACACAGAGAAACCCTGTCTCGAAAAACCAAAAAAAAAAAAAAAAAAGAGAGAGAGAAAGGAAAATATCAAATGGAATAACCTCACTCCTGACTATGGTTAAAACAAAATCTTGGGAACACAGACACAAAATTATATTATCTTTTTTGCATTTATAAAATCTGCTACTGAAACAAAATTTAGAAATTAAGCACGTGTCTATAGCTCATTATCAAATGTCAGCCTGATGCAATTTCTTTTGTCTCCTCACTTGGAGATGGAAAACAAACACCTCTCTGGACAACTTAATCCTTTTGAATTCATAAGGCACTTTGAATGTTTATACCCCAGAGAGCAGATGTTATAGTTTCTGTTACTGAGGCAAGAAGAAGCTCAGACAATACTGGGGGAAGGCTCCTGCAGTATTTTTCTTGGCACACTGAGTAATTCAGACTGGTGATATTTCACTTTCTGCTTTTCCTCTTTCTAATAAAAGATTTCCACCAAGAAAGCTGCATGTCATTTTCCAATGTCAAATCAAGATTGATATTTTGCCTCATTGTCCTATAGCTTTTGCATCATAGTATTCTCATATCTCTACATGACAAGAAGGCAGTGGAGTATAGAAAGCAATTTAGCAAATGGAACACTATTTTGAAGATAAAATTTTGAAGAATAAAATACAAAATATTTAAATGAAAAAATAGCATTCCTGATTCAGCTGCCAGTACCACGTATCTATAACATAACAGTGACTTTTTGTGTTTTAAAAATTTGAGAATGTGTGAATTTGACAAAGTCCTTTCCACAAAAATTTTATGAAGAATATAAGATAAATACTAAACTTCAAGTATATGTAGACAGAAAACAAGATATGCAGATTCTTAATTATAAAATTTGTCAATGGCTGAAATATAATGACTGTCAGGTCTTTATATGTAGTTTTGTGAAGGTTGGAAAATAAATAATGAAAATTGAAAGAAACAGGGTGACACTTTTACTTTTATAAATCATAATTAAGTTACAGATACTTGGCACAAAGAAAACATTTCTTGGCAGACATAATACGAAGAAAATACTCAAAAGTAGTATGCGGACTATGCAGATCACATTTGTATATTTAGAGGTATATATGAACATTTAATGAAAAAGAGGCCAGGGTCCATAAATTTAAGAGCAAGGGGGTGTATATGGGAGGGTTGGTGAAATATCAGTAAAACGGGGAAATGATGTAATTATATTTTAATGAAAAACTTTAAAAGAAACAATCATGAACTACTAAGTGTATACGGGTTTTATTAAGTATTTAATTAGATTTAACAAGTCACAGCAACTAAAATTATCAGTCAGAAGCATCCTATAAAAAAAGGCATGGAAATTTGACCCATTACAGGAAAATATTTTCTTTATGGATAGCAAAGCACTGAACTTTGTAATTGTTTCTGAATTTCATAATATATGACATAATATGTTAAATTTTTAAGTATTTAGCAATTTTAATATTGCTGTTGCTACTTAAGAAATGAGATAATATCTGTTTTAGTTAATTTCATTATGCTGTAAGGGCAAATACTTGAAAGAAACAAATCAAAAGTGACAAGGGCTATTTTGTCTCACAGTTTCCATGGTTAAAGTCCATCTATGTTGGAACAGCATGGTTGATGTGAACACTATATCGTTACAGACTGAGACAGAAGAAATAGAACTCTGGCAAATAATTGACTTTCTCTTCTACCTATGCCATCCCATCCCATTGGCATATCCATTTCCTAGATAATTTTTTTAATTTATTTTTTTTTATTTTATAGTTTAATTTAATTTTACATATCAGCCACGGATTCCCCTCCCCCCCACAGCCTTCCCCGCAGCCCACCCCCCATTCCCATCTCCTCCAGGGCAAAGACTCCCCTGGGGATTCAGCTCAACCTGGTAGATTCAGTCCAGGCAGATCCAGTCCCCTCCTTCCAGGATGAGTGAAGTGTCCCTGCATAAGGACCAGGTTCCAAACAGCCAACTCACACACTGAGCACAGGACCCAGTCCCACTGCCAGGGGTCCTCACAAACAGTTCAAGCTAATCAACTGTCTCACTTATCCAGAGGGCCTGATCCAGTTGGGGGCTCTTCAGCTATTGGTTCATAGTTCATGTGTTTCCATTAGTTTGGCTATTTGTGCCTGTGCTTTTTCCAATCTTGGTCTCAACAATTCTCGCTCATACAATCCCTCCTCTCTCTCGCCAGTTGGACTCCTGGAGCTCCACATGGATCCTGGCTATGGATCTCTGCGTCCGGTTCCCTCGGTCATTGGATGAGATTTCTAGCATGACAGTTAGGGTGTTTGGCACATCCATTTCCTAGATGATTTGAAATCTAGTGAAACTGATAGATATGATAAAATGTCACAATATTTATTATATTTAAATATAAATTGAATCTATACTTGGTTATTAGTACCTAATAATAAGGTCACATGACTAATAGGAAAGTGTACTTAAATAAAATGAAAAATTATCTACATAATTAACTGCTTGTAAAATTCATGAGCAATCTTTTATTGAATCTTCAAATTTTCAGAGTAGAAAAAAAGAAGATTGCAAATAAAAATTAATTTTATTTTTGATTCTCCAATTATAATGGTTTTTAAAGTAAATCAAAAAATATTTTTTAAAGCTGACACTTATAATTATTATTATTCAAATGAGCCTTCACATAGAAAAAAACTTCATGGATTATCTAATTCATCAGTTCTCAACCTGCGGTTCACAACCCCATGGGGTTCGAATATCAGCTATTCTACATTTCAGATATTTACATTATGATTCATAACTAGCAAAATTACACTTTTAAAATAGCAATGAAATAACCTTATAGTTTGGGGTCACCATGACATGAAGAACTGCATTTAAAGTTTTTAGCATTAGGAAGATTGAGAACCATGGGAAATATCTTATTTAACTGATTAAATAGACTTTTGGAATTTTTTTCTCTGTGAAATATAACATTCTATTAGCCTCAAAATTCATTTATCTTTGTAAATGTAATGATTTATTTTCTTCAAATACATTTGCCAGAATAGATTATCAGCTATGAAAACTTAACTACAAATGAAAAGCTCTTTTTTACACATTTCCCAATTGTGGATCTCTTTGTTAATTATGATCCACCGAAATAACAAGCTCCTCTCATGTGAGTGCAACAATACTCTGATCAATGAGCACAACAATATATCAATAGGAGCCATTTTATTATGTTCCTTCAGTCCTAAATGTAACATCAAACTCCACCCCTCAAGGCTCAAGTCTGTGTGGAAGAGGAGAAGTGGTATAAAGTTTGCTAGGAGCATGAAGTGCTGGATGACTCCAAGGACACAGCGTCCTCCAAACTCAATCAGACCGAGACATGTATGAACTTACAGAGACTGTTTCCGTAAGCATAAGAGCTACACAGCTTCACACCAGACAACATCTAAGCACATAGAAAGGAGGTAAACATTAATCCCACCAATAATCAATAAGCCATTTGCAATTGATGTCTGCTGAAAAAGGAGTTAGTATTCTCAAATGGCATCTCACTGTGTGTGTGTGTGCATATGTGTGTGTGCGCGTGCGTGTGTGTGTGCGCGCGCGCGCGGTGTGTGTGTGTGTGTGTGTTTGTGTGTGTCTGTGTGTGAGTGTGTTTGTGTTTCATCATGTTGATTGTCTTTTCCTTTTTATAGTTTGTTTTGATTTTCAATTCATGTTTTATGTTATTTTTCATTTTTGTTTTTATTTTTTGAGAGAAAATGGAAAGAGAGAGAAAGAGAAATTAGGCAAGTGCAGAGGTGGGGAGGATCTGGGAGGGGTTGGGGGCAAAAATGAAACGATCAAATTGTACTGTGTGAGAAAAACATTTAAATCAGTCTTAAAACATTAATTTTTTTTAAAATTTGCTTGACATAATTTTACATTTATCAATATTTTATAATTCTAATTATCTTAGTGTTACTTGTATGGAAAGGATAGGTGGAGAAATAATAGAAAGGTGGATGAATGTAGGTATCCAATTCATGTACATACAAAGATCTAATTCTATAAAAATATAGACAGAAATGTACTGAATTGTGTCTTAACACAGTCTAGTAACATAAAATCTTGTTTTCTCAAACTCTTAAAATTGTTCTGCATACTTTAATATTTTATTTTTGAGACATCTACTTTAATTAACACATAATTTTGGTCTGTAAAACACATCAGACCAAGCTATGTTGCACATTTCTAAGAATTTCTTTATTTGGTAGTTTGTTTTAAGACAAGTCTTACTATTTTAAGCAGGGTGGCCTTGACATTTCCAGTCCGTTTCCTTGCATTCACTAAGGGTGCATTAGAGTCATGCACCACCATACTGGGGAGGTTAATTTTTATTTCCAGTAACTGTTTTACTTAATGTCTGAAATTTATTTATCTGTGTGCATACCTCTGAAAGTATTGTAAAACTACCAAAAATCATTAGCATGCTATCATAGTGCAAAAAGACATAGACCTGTAAAATATAATTATCATTTCAAAGAGAAAGGGGCAATTTCTAAGAATACTTTTATCTTTAAGAGTGATGTTTGTACAGAATACCAATATCCATGTATGGATATCGTAAAAACTTAAAATCATATAGGAAAATGACAGATTAAAAAAGTAACTCTATATTCCCAATAATAGCTGATATATAGATTATAAGGTCAAAGCTTCATCAAAATATGCTTCCCATCTTTTTCTATACATGTGATTTTATCCCTTCTAGGCACAATACATTTTATATATCAGCACATTCCCTACTTTCTCCAGTTTGACGAAGTCACTATCAGGTTTCTAATTGTAGTATTCTATTAATTGTATTCTCAATATTGATAAACAAATTTAATGAAAGTATATATTACTCAGACAAGTCTAACTTATTTTTAAATAAAAATCACATTTTAATTCCAGAAATTAAAATATTTCTTATTGTAGAATTTTAAGAGTATCTTTATAATATATAAAATTTTAAAATGTTACACTTATTTAAAATTTTTCTTTATTCATTTCAATATGATGCACATTTTAAGAATGAACTGAAAGTCCAGCATAGTGACATATGCTTGTAATTTCATGACTTGTGAGGTTGAAGTGGAACGGGCAAGAGTTCAAGTATATTTTCAGCTATGCAGAGAGTTCAAGACCAGCCTAGAAAACAAGACACTCTGACTCAACATCCTCCTCATCTAATTCAAAGTAAAACAATGATCACCAAGCTATACCGTTCTACCTAAAGATCTCTATACCCAAAGACAGGGATACCTGCAAGTTGTTCAAATGTTAGATGGTCTTTTAACTAAAAAACTCAGAGCCAGATATCAGAGTGAAAGCTGGAAGATCAGAGAAGAACAACCACCTATTAGCTCTTACCTCTATGAATTCTCAGTCTAAAAAGAGAGTTCCTGTTTCCTCATGCCTTATATACCTTTCTCTGCCCAGACATCACTACCTGGGATTAAAGGCATGTGAACTTCCTAAGCAAAGGCATGAGGTCTCAAGTGCTGAAATTAAAGGTGTATGCCACCACTGCCTGGCTCTGTGTCTAATCTAGGGCTGGCTCTGTCCTTGGATCCTCAGGCAAGTATATTAGGGTACACAATATATCACCACGCCTGCACTACCAACTGTGTTCATTGTTGTCCTATTCATTTAGCTAGGAACTGGAAATAGTCAATATGTCCACTTTCTGCAAAATGGCTAATGACTATGTGTGTGTGTGTGTGTGTGTGTGTGTGTGTGTGTGTGTGTGTGTGTAAATATTATTCAACTGTAAAGAAAAATGAAAATGATGAATTTGTAGGGAAATGGAAACAACTGAAAAAAATATATTGAACAAGATTGCTCTGAACCAGAAGTACAGACACTACCTATTCTTTATGACATTTTGTAGCCTTAATGAAAAATATAAAGGAATGATTGAAAGGAGTTATCATCTATGATTGTGTGACTCTGCTCCTAGAAATAGTGTGTTACTGAACATAGTTTACAGTTACAGAAATCAGATAGCTCCCCAAGAGAGGGTATGGGAGCATCCTTAAATCAAACAAGTTCTTGCAAATCTTCTTGACTGCCCATGGAAATTAAAGAATTAGATCTTACTACAGAAGAAACCATGCACATTAGATGCAAGATACAGTGAAAACATGTTGGAAGAAATCTGAAATTTTTCTCTATGCTTGCTAGCTTCAGTCTACCAGAGGGTACAGAACAGACTGCTGATGGAGAAAAAGTATATTAAGTAGTAGTGCCCAACTCTAGGATACAGAAATCTAACATGTTCGTCAAGATATGTTCAAATGTCCAACTGCACAAAAAGCTGTTTGATCAGGGTATAGAGTGATGGGAACCTATTCCCCCCATACTAGATTTGTGGCTCACTTTATGGGTGTTGGGGATAGCAATGGTCAATGATCCATCCCTGGTATTATAAGACTGATTAACTACAATGGCCAAGGAAGATCATAGGCCCAGTTAGGGTATTTATTATTAATGCTCAAGTAATTGAAAAAGCAGAAAATTTCTTTCTAAAATGTATTTGTTCCTGTTCATTGACAAAATCACCTCACAACCTCTACCAGAGAAGCCTCCCCCTACAAACACATGTGGTGAATGAAGAAATTCATGGCTTTTCAAGATTCAGGGAATAAGCAAATATCACGGTCTCAACCCTAACCAAGATGTGTACCATCCTCTCTAAGGCTCAGGAAACATTACAGGAGAGAGTGAAGGAAGATAAAGGGATACAAAACACCATTCTCTAGAGAGGCTACAACTACCATAATCACTAACTCACAGCAACTATACTTGTTTGCAATGGGCCCATCAAGAAAGTTTGGCTGATTAACAATCAGTCAAAAAAGGGAATGGGTTCATGATGTCCCATATTTATTTCAGGCTTTGGGCCATAAATAGAGTTTGAGATGGGGAAGACCACTGCCATGGTGGGATATAAATTTATGAGCCCAACAGGCTCCCACAGATAGTTCCCAAACCATGGTCATCCAGGTAGCTTTAGTTAATGTCAGTGGGTCACACATAAAACAAATATCTTTGAACCAGAGGAGAAGATTATTTTGGATCAAGGGATGTGGATAGGAGTGATTAAGAGGTGGAGGTGAGAGTGGGTGACATATATTGCATTTATAAGTGATGCCATCTTTGAAAATTTTAATTAATAAAAAAATAAACTCTTTCTTGACAAAACATAGTCTCATCTTTTAGAGTATTTCATAAGGATAGTAGAAAAACAAAAACAACACAATGAAGTTTTAAATCTCCAATAGACTTTCTTTTTGGCTATGAATGTTAGTGTTTGTGTGAGTGAAATAATAATCCCAGGTACAGTAGTGAAAAAAGAATAACTCATTGTGCCAAGAGACGAAGATGAAATATGCTGTGATGGACAATGCCAGATATAAAGTGCATTTCACCATATAACTTCATCTGCAGCCTCTTATCCTTGTCATACCACAGCCAACAGCTGTCATCATTCACACTGATTTTTTTTTCTCTATTCACTGTCATAGCTGAGTCTATCCATCTGCTCTTGGAAAGAATTCTCATGTAACCCCTCTTCACGTGTTAACTGGTTTTCTTCCCATCATTACTCTTTCCCCTGAATACTTCTGAAGGAAAATGAACTATCTGTTAAAAGAAAATCTTTTTTTTTTGGCACATATCCCCAGGAAATCTACTGTGAATTATCAGAGAGAAAAATGACTATGTTATAACCTTTCTTTATTGACAAATACATGCATTTTGTGCAGGGAATACTTGTGCTTATAGATCACTGAATGTTTTATAATTTTACAACTAATTTGTATATATTTTAATTTGTATAATTTTATTTTAATTCCTTCTGAGAAACAAAAGTGATTGGCACAGTAAACATTTAAAAATCACCTTTCACTCTGTGCTTAATAAGGAAATAAGAATGTTTATGAAAATAAACTAGATAATATATTGTGTGTAAAAATGAAATAAAATGTAGTTGACAATATTTTCCTAAAACATATAATTAAAATAGCAATGAAAACATTAACAGATGATTTTTTAAGTAAACTTCACTGCAAAAAAATACCACCAAGTTCTTTGACAGAAAATTTAGTTAAAATAAGAAAGTTAATATTTTTCTTTTCCTAGTCAAAAATGAAAGAAACCATTTTATTTACATAGTATTTTTTTTAAAGTGAAGATTTTTATTTTGTAAACCAGGTTTAAAAGGCTTAATTGGTTTGTTTTACAAATAAGAATGAGATGTAGCCAATTACTTATAGATATATTTTTCTGATATATAATTGAATCACTCTTCCTTACAAGCAAATTCTGTTTTAAATGTGATGAACTAAATTAAATCTGCTTCTTTGAGATAAATGTCTAGGCTGTCAAATTTCCTGGCTTTGTGATCTTTTCTTTTTAACTTAGGATCTGAACAGTTTAGGAAATAGCTTAGGTTATATCATGTTGTAGCAGAATACTAACCTAAGTTATACTTGAAAATTCCATATCAGCCTCCAGGCTATCTTACTTCTGTTAAGATAGCTGTTATTGACAATAAAGGGACAACACCTACTCGCTCTTGACTGTGCTGTGGGTTCTCCCTATTTCTGTGTGTATGCCAGTGACTTTATGGGTGTGCAACCCATGCACTCCCATAGGGCTGTGGACAGACATTCTTAATCTTGTTTTAATGCCACTCTGTCACTATCTTAGTTATTTTAGAAAACTCGTCAAGGGCCCTGCTTTGTATTTATTCCTATGAGCATGTGTCTGTGTTGTGTTAGTTAAGTCCATCATCCCTCTGATTGAACACGCTGCTTTACAGATTCTAGATGCCAAAGTCCAGTCCTCAGCTTCTCCCTCAAATCTGTCCCACTCCCTAGTTACTAGCCACATGTTAATGAAGGGCACACTGGTCTCTCCAGATGTATTTTGTTTCACAGTATATGATTTGAGATTGGATAGAAATGTCTACGTATGCTTTCTAAATGTATATACTGTTGATGATCTTCAGTGTTCTCTCAACACACCTACTGCATCTCTTGCATTGATATTTTGACTATGGACAGGATCCTAGCAAAACAAGGAATCCATCCCTCTTTTCCTTCTTCTCACTGTTATATAAACATTATGTACTGTATCATTTCTATATATATTAATGAATATATTTTATTAGTTTTTGAGAGTTTTATATGATGCATTTTGAAGATATATAGCCAATTTCCCCATCTCTTTCCAGATCCATTCCCTTCCCTACTCACCCAGCTTTGTGGGCTTCTTTTTTTAATTCCTTCAAGATCTGTTTGCATTGCCCAAATATTCTTGGACACTTGATCTTCCACTAGGGAGTGGTTGAATTACTAGGCTCTACACATTTTCAGAAAACAGTCCCTTCTCTCAGCTGCTAACAATTGCTAATAATTAAAGGTCAGAAGTGGGATTGTGGCCCAAATCCCCCTTCTGTGATAAGATTTGGCCTGGTTTCGGTTGTGCAGGTTTTTGGCATACTGTTATAACTTCTTTGAGTTCATATGTGCTGCTGCTCTGCTGTGTCCACGTTACAGTGTTTAAATCTACAGTCTCTGGAGTTTATAGCATAATGATCCCTGAGGACTGAGAGTTAGCACAAAGTACATATTTTCCCTTTAAGGCCAAATCTCTTGCTTTTTCCTCCATAGTTTCATATTTTCTTCACTTTGACAGTTGTTAGCCATGTGTTAATCAGCACCTACTGCAAATAGAAGCCCTTCAACTGAGGGCTCATAGATACATTGGTTTATGGTTATAACCTCAAATAATTAAAAGTCAGTTTAATACTATGTTCTGCTGTGGATATCGCTCTATATAAATAAAACACTGATTGGCCAGTGACCAGGCAGGAAGTATAGGCGGGACAAGGAAACACTGTCAGCCACCGCCAGGACAAGCAACATGTAAAGATGCTGGTAAGCCACGAGCCACGTGGCAAGGTATAGATTTATAGAAATGGGTTAATTTAAGATATAAGAACAGTTATCAAGAAGCCTGCCATGGCCATACAGTTTATAAGCATCTGAGTGATTATTTTATACGTGGGTTGTGGGGCTGTGGGGCTTGATGGGACCTGGAGAGAAGCTCTCCAGCAACAATGTTCATTTAGCAGAATAATAGTATGTTCTCTCTTAGTGTCTATTATGTGTCTAGCAAAAGGTTCTTGACCTAATAATAGTACTTGTGAGATATAAAACCAATTAGCAAGTAGTTGGTTACTTCTGTGATGCTAATGTCTCACCAGTGGACATGTTTATTCTAGGCTAATGATTACAGTAGCTTGTGAAGTTCATAGGTGTGTTCAATTGGTGTTCCAATATTTTGCAGCACTATGACAGTTTATCATTTGCCATAGAGTTTCCAGGTCCATACCAAGTTCATTTTGATGCATTAGATGACTCAAGTGTATGTTGCCTTCAACTATACAACCTACAATATACATCTTTTATTTCAGCTTAAAATGTATACATTATGGTATAGTTGGATGCTTTCTTCCTAATATACAGAAGCTAACATATGTCTAATATAACTTCCCTCTAAATAATGGGAAATTTTCAAAACATGGCTTTGACTTATACTACTGTTTTAGTTATGAAAACTCACTTTCAGTCTCTATGTGTATAAAAATACACCACTTAAACACATGCTTTCATCTGGGAGGAAAATTGCTGCAGTCAGATAGGAAGGAGGCTGATGTATCTAAAGTAGAGAAGCAGAAAAAATTTTAAGTTGTTTTGTTACAGCACAGGTATTTTGATGCAGTTAACTGCACATTTCAGATCTATAAGTTAAAATAGTAAGAATAAAATCCTTCAAATATTTGTTATTTAGAACTACAGTATCTTAATATTAAGGGTTCACTTTTCTAGTCTATTGCCTGGCTTAGTGATTCAAAATTACCCTACAATAAATGCTATCATTAAGTGAATTCTCATGCATTTGCTGCTAAAAGTTGAATTTTTATTCCTTGTGCTTTGAGGGGATCATTATAAAAGGCATATTATTTTAATTTGCTAATCTTGTCTTCAGTTACAAGTAGTCAACTTGTTATCTGCCAGTTCAGTTTTAAGAATTTCACATTAGACAAAGATCTATTGAAATCTTCAAGGATAAATTGGTACTAAACCTGACAATGAAGGCGTGACTAGGGCCATCAGAATTTATAGTCCTACCTGTCTGTGAAATAGCTCATGTATTTCATTCCATAGTCTTTCTTCATCTATAAAAAGAACAATTATTTCTTTTGCATTTTGTATGTTTACATCTTTAAAGAGGATGTGCAACTTTAAATTTATGAAAGATAACTTTACTTGAAATATTCTCTCATAATTCAGTGTAATTTCTTGTTTTCATTCTTAGCTATATAGGAAGCATCATATTATCAATTCTTAGCAAACTGTGATTTTGACCACCTGATCTGCAAAGGTATAGCTGTATTTCTTTGCTCAAACTCTAAAGGAATCCTTTTTTTAAGTAACACATCCATATTTTATCTCATTATCTTTTTATTGTTTTACACAGATTTCATCCAACGAAATATAAGCTACATGCACTAGCGAAATTTTGAAGTTCATTCACCATTGAAGTTCATTATCAGGTGAGAAAATGAATAATTGCTGTAAAAATATCCATTTTGTAGTGTTGACTACAAAATATTTGTCTTCTTTTTTAAAGTACAGAAAAGCACATATTATACATATTTTAATATACCCACATATTTTAGTTTTAGAGAAAAGTATTTTTTTTATCCAAAAGATTTGTCAATTATCCTCTGAAAGATTTTCACAAAACCAACAGATAGTGAATAATTAACCCCACCAAAATAGGGTTACACTACCAGATCCCTGTGTTCTTCAGTGAATGTGTACATCAATAACCACTCCTCAGTCTCTGACTTCAAAGGCAATGAAGAACATCTCTGTACTGTCCTTCACAGCAGCATATGTTCCATATCAAGCAACAGGGTGTTCAATTAATTTGCTAAATATTTTTGAAAAGAGTTTGAGAGGAGAGGTAGTTCCTGTCTCCTTTGGCCTCATTTCTTCTTGTTTACAGGCCACTGTATTGTATTAGAATATTTTAATTTAAAAATATTTTAAGTTTATGTCTATATAGTCACATCACTGCTTTAGTTCAAATATGTATCTTGGGTAACTCACAGTGCATATATCATATTTCAATATTTTTATGGATAATTTGTTTTAATAATTTGGATTTGAAAGTTTATTTTATGACAAAACTTATCCAAGAAAATGAGGCTATTAATGCAGAAATTCTTGTACACTGTGTACAAAATAATATTAAGGTCTACTGGTATTTATAACTTTCAGATTTTTCCATACAGAAAAGTTTTGTCACAATTCAACCAAGACATGTAGGTTTTATTCTTTGAACCTATCATTTTGAGTTCCAGTTTTCTTCTCTTGAATCATTCTTGTGCTTCTTCTTCAAAGCCGTTTCTTCTTGTCAGCACCCATGTGACCCTGGAGTGCTTGTGAAAACAGTCTGCAGATGTTTGACCTGATCACTGTCTTGTTTATTGCTTGTTTTCCATTGTCACAAAAATACTGAAAATTTGACAGGATGGAACATTTTTCAATGTGTAAGATGACATTGCTTTACACAGATGGTTGAGCCCTGTGTTTCTAGGAGATACACAATTATAGCATAGACATCTTTAAAATGACATATTATAAAGCACCGCATGAATCTGTGACATTTATTTATTTTGTATTTGTTATTATTATTTATTATTATTATGTGACATTGTTATTTATTTTATAATATTTTATTTTATTTATTTATTCTTCGCATACAATACATCCCAACTACAGCCTCTCCTCCTTCCCTTTCTCCAATCCCCTAACATATACCTCTCCATCCTGCAGATCCACTGCTCCTCCATTTCCCTTCAGAAAAGGCAGGCCTCCCAGTGATATCAACCAAACTTGACATAACAAGATGCATTAAGACTAGGCACAAACCCTCATATCAAGACTGGATAAGGCAACCCAGTAGGAAGAAAAAGGGTCTCAAAAGCAGGCAAAAGAGTTAGAGACAGCCCCTGTTTCTACTGCTAGGATTCCCACAAGAATACCAAGCTAACAACCTAAACATATATGCAGAGGCCTAGGTCAGTCCCATGCAGGCTCCCTGGTTGTCAATTCACTCTGTGAGCCCATATGAGCATTTCATAGTTGATTCTGTGGATTTTCTTGTAGTGTCCTTAACCCCTTTGGCTCCTACAATCCTTCCTCCCCGTCTTCAGCAGGATTCCCTGAACTCTGCCCAATGTTTGGCTGTGGGTCTCTGCATCTGCTCCCATCACTTGCTGGATGAAGCCTCTCTGATGACAATTATGCTAGGTACTAATCTGTGACTATAGCAGAGAATCATTAGGAATCATTTTCATTTGCTTTTTTTTTTTTTTTTTTTTGGTCATATTTGGTTCTATCCTAGGTATCTGACTATCCCGCCCTCCAGGCAGTATCAGAGATAGGCTCCCTCTTGTGGCATGGGTCTCAAGCTGAACTGTAAGGTCATGGATAATTACGCTAATATCCACAGACCCAGTGAGCCTAAGTAAAAGGGAGATCTCAAGGAGGGAAGCATGAATCTGTCTACCTGGGAAGGGTAAACAGTATAAACATCAAGGGTGGACTGGGGCCAGGTTGGAACTAGAAGAGGAGGCATCAGATTGGGTGGAAAATGGAGGGAGAGATGACTAGCATTGAGAATATCTGGGGAGTGAAGTACAAACATAGTGTAAATGAAACTGGAAGGGATCTAAGGGGTGACCTTAGCTAAGACTTCTAGTAATGGGGATATGGAGCCTGAACTGGCCATCTTCTTTAACTAGGGCAGGCAAGGCTTCCATTGGAGGAATTGGTACACCAACCCAGTCACAAAACCTGTCAGAGCCTGCTGACAGTCAGCTGGGTAGGTGGGTAGAGGCATGTGGATTGTAGAGACAATGAAGAAGACAGAAAACAGTTGAAAGGTCTGCCGGTCAAGGTCAGACAGTCCTGAGTCTATTTCACAGCCAGCTTATATACAGTTTTGAAGGACAGAGGTAGATCAAAGCACAGCACAGGCATTCATCCTGTCTTTGTGTCAAGGAGCAGGCAATTTCATTTTCTATCTCGATGTACCTCCGGCTGGCACCAGCAGCCTGCATCATGCTGGATAGTGGGTTCCTTCCTATAGGCTAATCAGGACTTTCTCACATCCCTGGAGCAAATGCTTGAACTCTATTAACTCAGAATAGACTTCAGATTCAAACTGGGAAACTGAGTCAGTTGTGGGCTCCCACAAAAACCTTTGACCTACACTTTGTCCTGCCAGCAAGATGTGCTCAGGTAAAGGTTGTGCAGAACTTCTGGAATTGTCCAATCCACTTCCATTGTTAGGAGTCTAACAAAAGCCCCAAGATAAGAACCACATCAAGCTGTCGAGTGTCGTTCTGTATGCTTTGAATATGTGTTGCTCTGATTGGTTGATAAATAAAATGCTGATTGACCAGTAGCCAGGCAGGAAGTATAGGCAGGGCAGGCAGATGAGGAGAATTCTGAGAAGAGAGTCACCAGCCAGACACAGAGGAAGCAAGTTGACAAGGCAGAACGGAGAAAAGGTACCAAGCTACGTAGCTAAACATAGATAAGCATTACGAGTTAATTTAAGTGTAAGAGCTAATCAGTAATAAGCCTGAGTTAATGGCCATACAGTTCATAATTAATATAAGTCTCTGTGTGCTTACTTGGGGGACGCAAGTGGGAGAGATTTGACCCAACCACTGGCTGAGCAGGACACAGGAAAACTTTCAGCTACAACAGCTGAAACAGTATGCAGAGGGCCTGGGGAAGACCCATGTAGACTCTGTTGTAACAAGTCTTTCTCTGTCCTGCCAGCCAGCTCCCAAATAATGACACCGAAGAGACTTCTTACTAATTATGAAAGTTCAGCCTTAGTTTAGACTTGTTTTTAACTAGCTCTTATAATTTAAATTAACCTATTTCTATTAATCTACATGTTGTCATGTGGTTCATGACATTTACCTCTCCTCTTGCATGTCCTGCTTCCTCTTTGTCTAGCAGGCAACTCCACCTTTCTTCCTCCCAGAGCTCTCTGTCTGGATATCCAGCATATACCTTCTGCCTAGCTATTGGCCATTCCTTATTACACCAGTCACATCAACACATCTTCACATAGCATACAAATATCCCACAACACTCTGTTCTTGCTGCTTCAGTCTCTGTGAGCCCCTATGATCTCTGCTTAGTTGATTTTGTGTGTCTTGTTCTCCTGGTGTCCTCAACCCCTCTGGCTCCTATGATCCTTCCTCCCTGTCACCTGTGAAGCTCCCTAAGCTCCAACTAATGGCCTAATGTTTGCCTGTGGGCCTGGAAGAAGCCTTTCTGATGATGACCGGAATGATCCTTTGAGTACAGCAGAATATCATTTTATTTCATCGCTTTTTTTGTTTGTTTGTTTGTTTTTGTTTTTGTTTTTTTTGGCTGTTAGGTTTGGTTCTATTCTAGGACTTTGAGTCATCCAGTTTCCAGATTCATCTAGGTAGTTTGGGGCATGGCCTCCCTCTTGTGGCATGGACTTCATGTTAGACCAGTCATTGGTGGTCACTCCCACAAAAATCTGAGCCACCACTGCCCCAGTGAATCTTGCAGGCAAGGGAGGTGGCGGGTCATTGGGAGCCTGGCCTGCTTAAAGAAGATGGCTAGTTCAGGCTCCATATCCTCCATTAAGAGTAGTCTTCCTAGGGTCAACCTTATGGGTTCCAGGAAGTTTCCACTGCACTAGGTTTCCATATCACTCCCTAAATGTCCACCTCTTTCTGTTGTTTCTACTTACACTTTCTCCCCCATATCCTCTTCCCTGACTTGATCGCTTCCATTCTCAAGCCCTCACTCACAAAAATTCTATTTCCCCTTCCCTGGGAGCTTCATGAATCCCCCTAGACCTCTCCTCTTTATCAAATTTCTATGGAAATGTGGATTATAGTGTGATTATTCATCACTTAACGGATTATTTAGATGTTTTGTGTCCGTCTATGTAATTTAGTACTGTCAATTTACAGACAGCTTCTAACTCCAAATTTCTACAAGGTAAAAATAGAAGTCATTCTTTCAGGTTTGAAAATATCTGATTCATTAATGCCTGAGAAGCCCAAAGTATTTGCATAAAAAGTGACTATGTAATCACTAATTAAGTCTTTAGATGATGCCTAGAACCAATAATTTGCTATTTCCTAAACTTAAAGATATGATAAAAGCACTCTTAGTGAAATTACTTTATATAACTACTTTGAGAGGATAGAATATGGTAGTTAAGCATAATGCAGCTGGATAACCCTGATGAAATAATACAAGAGAAGGAGAAAGAAAGGCTATGGGAGATAAGGAGGAATGAGGATAATGAGAGTAAGGCAAGAGAGAGAAGAGCCATTAAGAAAGGCCAATAAAGAAAGCTCAGCTCACCTGGAAACCACCTTTCTCAGTAATAACTCTCACAGTATAAGAAGGTGTAATGAAAACCGAGTGAGAGTGGCAATTGATAGTCCTCTATAGTTCTAAAGTCTCTAACCACAACAGTGATTGGATCAGTGAGATATTCTTAAATTACAATAGTGGTACTTTTAGATTGGGAGTAACCAACAGCTGTCTAATTGTACTTAAGACATGTTCAACAGGAACAAATTTATGACCAGTACTGTAACACTAGTTAGCTACCTGGGGCAGAAACAAACAAAGACCAGAGAGAAGAATCTACAATAGTCAGTCTCCTAATACAATAAACTTTCTTTTTTATAACTACCTATCCTTATACCCACAGATAAATATAGCTCTCATTGCTTGTCTAAAAAGCTTCTTTCTATAACAGATGGAAATGATTACAGAGATATACAACTGGTCAGTAAGGAGAGACTAAGTAGTTGTGGAGTACCCAAGAACAACTGATATATATGCAACACAAAGTATGAGACCAAAGCTCAGGTAACATCACATAAGAATGGTCAGGGTAACTGCCAGAGCCATTGTCCTATGCCTACTGATAGTAATTTCTAGGCATGCTAAGAAAGTTATAATTGGTATCTATCAAAAATATGATTTCCTGACAAAACCATCATGGTGACAAAACCAGTTGTCATTCAAATGTGGACATGGAAGATTCCACATGGTCCCATCCCTAAATGAAGAGTAACAGATGATCAATGGATTATAACAGTTGAGAATTAGTTGCCTCCAAGGATGAACTCCCAGATAAGTTGTCCAATTCCATATGTGTGTGTGTGTGTGTGTGTGTGTGTGTGTGTGCATGTAAGAGCAATAATTTTTTTAAATCATGAATTTAGGAGGAGGAATGCAGGATGAGTATGAAGAGTACAGATAGTTGTGGTAGTAATGGAAATGTAGTGACCATCTATGAATTTATCAAAAACCACTAAAATTTAATTATATTTATTATATATTCAATATTATACTATTTATATATAATATTTATTAATATTATATATTATTTAAAAAGTCAGTTTGCATATACACAATACAGACATAACTGATTTTTTTAAAAAGAACTTAATTAAATGGGAGTTTGCTGGAATTAATAAATGCAAAGATTCCTGCCTTGGAAAAGTTCCTGCACACACACAACACTTTTAAAGACATTATAAATCTGGAAATTACCACGAAAGGCTTATAAATTAAGGTTGCAGCAATCAATTTTCAATTAGTTTCAAAACCGTGGATAATATCTGTGATTCCTTTTTTCCTCCACCGATTCAGCTCTTACTCTGGTTAGAGAATATTCTTTTTTGGGAAAGTAGAAAATCCCCCTGCAGAACAAGAGTTCTTAGAAAATTTATGCGATATATGTTTTGCTATTGAGAGCCAGGAACCAAGATCTAGCCTGTTACTGTTTAATAAATATTTTAATAGTTTCCACTTAGTATAAATTATATGAAACTGTGGAAATAAATAAAAATATTACAGACAGAAACATTCTAATTATTTTCTCATTCTCAGTGTGTAGTTCATGTTGATATATAGTATTGAATAAATTTTTTTTTAATTCTATTTTATTACCATAGCTCTATAGTAGAGCTTGAAGTCAGGGATCGTGATGCCTCCAGAGGTTGTTTTATTTTAAAGGATTCTTTTGGCTATCCTGGGGTTTTTTTTTTTTTTTTCCATATGGAGTTGAGTATTGTTCTTTCCAGGTCTGTGAAGAATTGTGTGGGTATTTGGATGGGGATTGCATGGAATCTGCAGACTGCTTTTGGTAAGATTGCCATTTTTACTATGTTAATCCTGCCTATCCATGAGCATGGGAGATCTTTCCATTTTCTGACATCTTCTTCAATTTCTTTTTTCAGAGACTTAAAATTCTTGTCATACAGGTCCTTCACTTGCTCAGTTAGAGTTTCCCCAAGGTATTTTATATCATTTGTGGCTATTGTAAATGGTGATGTATCTCTGATTTCCTTCTCAGCCTGTTTCTCAAATGTCTATAGGAGGGCTACTGATTTTTTTGAGTTAATCTTGTATCCTGCTACGTTGCTGAAGGTGTTTATAAGCTGTATGAGTTCCTTGCTTGAATTTTTGGGGTCACTCATGTATACTATCATGTCATCTGCAAATAGCGAAAGCTCACTTTCAGGATGCTGTATTTCAACTGCAGTGGAATGTCTTAAATATTACTCCACAATGAATATTTGCATTTTTCTGAGGATTCTTAATTGATAGTCCAGTAATTTGTGTATTTTTGTGACAATCAATGTTTTACAGTTTAATTGTTTTGAAATCCATACTTGCTTATTATTTACTTATTTATTTGGAAATATGATGTTTTCTCTTTTTTTTTTTTTTTTTTTTTTTTTTTGGTTTTTTGAGACAGGGTTTCTCTGTGTAGCTTTTCGCCTTTCCTGGATCTTGCTTCATAGACCAGGCTGGCCTCGAACTCACAAAGATCCTCCTGGCTCTGCCTCCCGAGTGCTGGGATTAAAATCGTGCGCCACCACTGCCCAGTGAAAAATGGTGTTTTCATAAAATTTAAAATAAAAGTGAATACCTTACATAGATTCATATCTGAGTTCAGGTTCATGGAAGTTTATGTATTTTTGTTTTTAGGGAACATTAGGATCATGTCAGTGTAGGGAACTGTCATTGATACTCATATGTGAATGCATTCACTATGTATTTTAAGTCCTTCTTTATGAGATTCAAATTTTCCTTTGCAGATGAATTTATATCTTTGAGGGGTTTTTTTAATAAGAAATAATGACCTTGTCAAAGTGAATCTCATAGATTGCTTTACTTTTACCCACTGTGGTTGCCACCTTGCTTCTAGTGTTACATCCAATGCAGACTAATATTTTCACGAATATTTTGATAACATGCTGTAATAATAGAGAACAGTACATTTATTCTAATAGCACCTTCAATATTATAATGAAGTTCTGTTAATATTAGTTTTTCTGGATTATGTAATTAGAAGAAATTATTTTGAAAGAATCACTGTGCTTGAATCCTCAGTGGATTTCCTAGGTGATCTCTACAATCAACATTAGTTTCCATAATGGATAGTAACTTTGGCCCATGTATTATGCAATTGGTAGGTAATTCACTAAATGATTATAATATAAGTAAGGATATGATTACATAATTAAATTATTTTTTTACATATTTTTCTTTATTAGGAAATTTTCTATTCACTCTACATACTACCCACAGATCCTATCTCCTCCTTCCTCCCACCCCCAGCCCTCTCTCCCTAACCACTCTCTCCTCTCTCCACATCCCCACATCCCTCAAATCAAGGTCTCCCATGGGGAGTCAGTAGAGCCTGGCACAATTTCTAAACACTAAAAGAAATAAAATTTAGGACAGATTATATATTGTATATATATAATTTTAAAATTGTACATCAGTAGAAGTTAAATAAAATGAAAATTGTAAGTTAATTCAAAACAAAGTGTGCAGTTTCTTTCTATCTTCACGTCTAATCAGGCCAATTTCAAACTTGTCCTGGAAACATATTACCATGCTGACTTGGAACAAAGGTCAAATTTAAATTATCTGGTAATTATAAGAAGTTCATACATATGCCTTTATAATAATAATTGAAAAGGGCTTTAAAAAAACGTGGATGTATCACCTTGCTACTTTTATTACAAGAAGTAGCAGAAATTATTTAATGAAGGCAAATAATATGATACCACTTCAAAATAAAATGATAACACTAAAATATTTGAAAATAGATAAAAAGTGAAACGTATTTCTTATACAGGAAGACCATAAAAGTGTTGGCAAGCATGCTTTCACCTAACACATGATTTTGTGACAGAAGCCCAAGAAAAATAAATAAAATGTGAAATATATTTCATTTTAGACAGAAAGGGTAAAGTTATCTTTTCCTAGTGTACTCTGTCATCACCATCACTATAAAGCAATGCCTTGTAATTGTCATAACTCCCAAATGAGGAAAGCACTCTCGCTTGTTCTGGTGCACAAGCAGAAACAGGCTGCAGAGGAGTGTTCACGGCCTAGCTGTGCATTCTTAGTTTTTCTGACCAACTTCAACTCAAGAACTTATTTTTAACTACTGTCTACTTCTCTGTGCTGCAGTAACTATGCATTTTAAGAGTTACAGGAGATTCTCTGATCAGGCCACATGCATATGTAGATATACAAAATATAAAATCACAAATAATGTATCCTCTTGTCTCCCATACCCATGTTTCTCTGTCGGACTCATCCCTATGGTGTAGTCCATGCCTTCTCAGTAGCATTGTTTGCAAACAAATAGGGAGGCATAGTATCTTGAGGGATATTTTTTTCTTTCGAGATAGAGTTTCTCCATGTAGTTTGGTGCCTATCCTGGATCTCACTCTGTAGACCATGCTGGCCTCGAACTCACAGAGATCCACCTGGCTCTGCCTCCTGAGTGCTGGGATTAAAGGCATGCACCACCAACTGGCTCGAGGGATTTATTAAAGGATAAATTTCTAAAGCTCTGTACACCTCCCTTTTTTCTGGCACATAAATATAATTTTGACCAAGAATTCAGAATTCTGAAGAAGATATGCATAGGTGTGTTCAGTGTTGTAAAACACTCAAGATTTTGCTATAAAATTAGATTTTAGAAAAAATGAGAGTCTTAATAAAGACTTAGAAAATATTATTACAGTAAAATACACCTGCATGAGGAAATGTGTACATTGTGCTTTCTTTGGTAGTATGATGATAATATGTATGGTATTTGTTTATTGTTACTATAAATTTACATATTCTACTGATAATTTAATAGCAATTTCATAATGTATATATTGCAACTGGATAAGAATTCAAACAAAAGACATTTATTTAATAATATAATGTTGAATTTGGTTCACACATTTTGTTAGAAAGGAAGCCCGTGATGCTAGCATAGAAAAATAAATTCTGGAAGCTGAAGTTTAGATGTTAGCTCTGTTATGTGAACATTCTGTTACACATCAATGCACTGACGAAAAGAGACGGCAGTTTGAGAGTTGCTACAAAGAAGAGTAGAAGGAAATGGAAGATGGGCTGCAAACGCATTTAGGCCATAAAGCCACTATCATTCCAACATAGGAAATTAACTAAATCAACTTAGGTCATAATAGTTTACTGGAGTATTTCATGCAAGAAATGGGTTCTTCATATGCTGATGCAGAACTGAAAGGGTAAAAGGCATAATATGATGGAATGCAAACAGGTAAATAGGCAGAAAGACAGGTAAGTAGATAATTTAAATTAACCAGGCATTTGGATTAGAAAAGAGGCCTACTTGGACTTAAGTTTTGTGCACGGTGATAGATATGGATCTATTTGCAGCCTTCTACATGTTGATATCCAGTTTTGCCAGCACCATTTGTTGAAGATGCTTTCTTTTTTCCATTGTGCACTTTTGGCTTCTTTGTCAAAAATTATTTGTTCATAGGTGTGCGGATTAATGTCAGGGTCTTCAATTCGATTCCATTGGTCCACATGTCGGTTTTTATATGGTATGTACTCACTCATAACAGGATACTAGATGTGGAACAAGGATGACTGGACTGCTACTCACATCACCAGGCAGGCTACCTGGAAAACAGGACCCCAAGAAAGACACAGGGATCGCCCAATGACAGAGAAATGGAATGAGATCTACATGAACAGCCTGGACATGAGTGGGGGTAGTGAAGGGCGAGGGGCGAGGGAAAGAGAGCTTGGGTGAGTGGGAGATCCCAGCTGGATCAACAACAGAGAGGGAGAACAAGGAATAGGAGACCATGGTAAATGAAGACCACATGAGAATAGGAAGAAACAAAGTGCTAGAGAGGCCCACAGAAATCCACAAAGATACCCCCACAACAGACTGCTGGCAATGGTCGAGAGACAGTCCGAATTGACCTACTCTGGTGATGGGATGGCCAAACACCCTAATTGTCGTGCTAGAAACCTCATCCAACTACTGAGGGATCTGGATGCAGAGATCCATGACTAGGCCCCAGGTGGATCTCTGGGAGTCCAGTTAGCGAGAATGAGGAGGGTTTATATGAGAGAGAATTGTTGAGACCAAGGTCGGATAAAGCACAGAGACAAATAGCCAAACGAACGAAAACACATGAACTATGAACCAATGGCTGAGGGGTCACCAACTGGATCAGGCCCTCTGAGTGGGTGAGACAGTTGATTGGCCTGATCTGTTTGGGAGGCATCCAGGCAGTGGCACCGGGTCCTGTGCTCATTGCATGAGTCGGCTGTTTGAAACCTGGGGCCTATGCAGGGTCCCTTGGCTCGGCCTGGGAGGAGGGGACTGGACCTACCTGGACTGAGTCCACCAGGTTGATCTCAGTCTGTGGGGAAGGCTTTGCCCTGGAGGAGATTGGAATGGGGGGCGGGCTGGGGGGAATGTGAGGGGGGCGGGAGGAGGGAGAACAAGGGAATCTGTGCCTGTATGTAGAACTTAATTGTATTGCAAAATAAAAATTAAAAAAAAAAATAAAAAAAAGAAAAAAAAAAAAAAAGAAAAGAGGCCTACATTTGCTAACTGAATTGATTTGGGCTAAAACCACATTTCATATAATTCAAACACAACTTATATCATCTGACTGTATATACCTGGTAACATCTCATTCTTGAAATTCTTCATCCATTTGTTCAGCACTTAAAATATGATTGCCTCTCTATAATATGTAGGTCTGAAATTACAGTTGCTAAAGTAAATGCATTGTCAATTGCTCTTCTACTGTTTTTGTGTAAACTGAATCCCCAGGGAAAGCAGCAACATAACTTCACCTACTTGACATGATGATTTTATGTGCAACTGAGAGATCTGAATCACATATCCTAGTTAGGCATGTCTCCCATCACAAAGCCTCTCCAGGCTATCCTGAAGCATTTGATTATTTAACAATATGAACTTTTGAAACAGTGCACAATGATTCTAGATCTTGGGATGTTGATAGAAATAGGTTTGAATTTCATATTGGGACTGTACTGAATCTTATAAATATGTCTAGAATCAGTCATTGAATAGTCTCCATACAACTCTCTTGTAATCTTTTCATACTCTTTTTATTTATTATAATTTAATCTTTTGCATTGTTTTTGAGATAGGATCTCCTGTAGTCAGGTTGGTAACAAATTCATTATACATCTGAGAATGACCTTGACATTCTAATTCTCTGCCTCTACAAGTGGTATAGTATATGAGTATGTGCCTGTGTGTGACACTATTTCTAGAGTGACATGATCAAACATCTGTTCACTCCAGAAAGACAAACAATGACAAACAAAAATTAAGATACCATAAAAGTCCATGTTGGCCAACCAAATGAGCTTGTTGGAGCTAATTTATAGAAGAGATGACTCAGAGGCAGTTGTGTCACTGAAACACCTCACCAGCATGAATGTCAGTTCTGGAAAGCTTGAACCTTGGGACTCACCTCATGGCTTGCAGAAAGCTCAATCAGTCAGAGAGTCTCTTCCAGGAAAGCCAGCTGGTACAAGTCCCTTCAGTAGTCTTACTACTTGAGGAGGGAGGTATCTTCTGAATATGGTCAATTGCTGGGACTTTCTGAGATTTATGAGCTGTTTACTTCCTGAAAATTAATGAGCCTCTGTTTAGAACATCCTAGACTTTACGTGTTTCTCTGCTGTATAGAACAACCTGCTGTGGGATGGTCTGTATGTCAAAGGTGTTGCTCTGATTGGTCAATAAATAAATCACTGGCCAGGCAGGAAGTATAGGAGGGACAAGGAGGAGAAGAATTCTGGGAAGTGGAAGGCTTAGTCAGAGACACTGCCAGCCGCCATGATGACAAACAGCATGTGAAGATGCCGGTAAGCCACGAGCCACGTGGCAAGGTATAGATTTATAGAAATGGATTAATTTAAGCTGTAAGAACAGTTAGCAAGAAGCCTGCCATGGCCATACAGTTTGTAAGCAATATAAGTCTCTGTGTTTACTTGGTTGGGTCTGAGCGGCTGTGGGACTGGCAGGTGAGAGAGATTTATCCTGACTGTGGGCCAGGCAGGAAAACTCTAGCTACACCTCCAGTAGAACATCCTCAATCTAAAAGATCTTCCATCTATGAGTTTAGTGGAGGAAATTACTACACAATGTTACTACATGTCTGATTTTATGCTCTGCTGGAATGTGAACCCAGAGCTCTATGCATATTAGAAAGCATCTATCAATGGAACTATATATGTTGCTTCATCTGTAGTTTCTTACAGATGAATTTTCTTACAGTTTCTTATAGATTCATAGTGAAATCAGCCATTATTTTTCTACTTCCTATTTTTATATAGGGTTTTTAGAAAGTAAGTTGAACTTTACCTATAATAAATTTTGACAGGGCATTGTTCTTTCCTAGGACAATTATTCTCAGAAAACAATTTTAAGTGAATCCACATAACATAAAAAAAAAATTACACGTAAAGTAGAAGAAAACTACACATAAAGTAGAAGTTTGCATGTACCTGTACCACAACAAAAATCATTTAAAATGGGATGTTTTTATCCCACACATACAGCACAAGAGAACCATACAAAACAGTTTTTCATTAATTTCAATATTATCTCACTTAAATACTTTCTTTTGGTATCTTACTGTAAAAAGATTCTGCTATTTAAAAATATTATCTGTTATTCTGAACATGATTGTGTACACCTATAATCCCACACTCAGAAGGTTAGAATAGAAAGATTATGAGTTTGAGATCAACCTGGATTACATTGTGAGACTGTCTCAAAAACCAAAATAATAAAATAACAGTAAATATTAATTGAAGTGATTTATCTAGGCCTTCCTTTGTGAGTTCTTGCTTTGTAAACACCTCTATAATTTTAGATGGTGGTTTATTTTTATTTTAGTAAGAAAAAAATTCTCATATTGATATCATCTGGTATCACATGGGGTCTCAGTTCTCACATCAGCAATTAAGTAGTTGGAGAGAGTAGTTGACAAGAAGTGTGAAAGTATTCCTGGTAGAACAGATCTAAATAGTCAGTTCAAGAATAAAGTTATCTGATTTCATTAATGTATTCTTATGAAATTTTGTAATTTTTAAGTAACAATTAAAGATTTCCAAGACATTAGTCAAGGTGAATCCTTCTTAAAATAGCTCAAGAAATAGAAATTTGTAGATATTGTGACACTAAGTATTTAAATTTTGAGGAAACTAAAAGCTTACAGATATTGTAAATGGAATGCATTCTGTATGTTCCTTGTCCTATGTATGTGCTTCAGGATAACTATTAATTCAAATTTTTACAAATTATCTAATATCATTATAGTCTTGTGTCAAATGGCTTGTTTTCATGGGGTTATAAAAATAAAACTCCTATTTGAGAGTAATGTCATGTGCACATAGCCTGCTTTTATTTTCTGTGCTATTCAAATTAAAATAAATAAACTATGTATCTTTGAAAATTGTGATGAATAGTAGCCTTTAAAGACACAGATATTAGCGGAGCAGTGGTGGCCCATGCCTTTAATCCCAGCACTCAGGAGGTAGAGGCAGGTGGATCTCTGTGAGTTCGAGGCCAGCCTGGTCTACAGAATTACTTCCAGGAAAGGCACAGCTACACAGGGAAAGATTCTCTTAAAAAAAAGAGAGAGAGAGAGAGAGACATGATATTTACATTTTAGTAATTATGCTTCTTTTTCTCATTTTAGGAATTTGTAGTTAAGTGATATTTAAAGGAAATGATGCTGTATTTTCGTATTTCATTTCATTCAATTACATACTCAGTAGTTCTTATAAGCTGAGTATGATAAAGGGGCCTAGTAAACAGAGGAAACTGGTCAGCTGGTATGTGAACTTTTTCCTCAGCAAATGTGAATTTCAACCACCAAGCACAATTGTTTTATTGACTACTGAAAATGTTCAAACAAATCAAGCAATAAATTTTTAGTTTAGTTTTGCTATATTTACAGCTATTTAAAGATTTCTATGTTAACAAAATGAAGTTTCTAAACCTTCTTGTTTCTTTCTTCAGTTTTTTACTACGTCTTGCAGTTTTTCAAACCATTTCAAATTCTTTTTTTTTATTTTATAATTTAATTTAATTTTACATATTAGCCACGGATTCCCTTGTTCTCCCCCTTCCCGCCGCCCCCTTCTCCCCCAGCCCACCCCCCATTCCCATCTCCTCCAGGGCAAAGACTTCCCTGGGGATTGAGTTCAACCTGGTAGATTCAGTCCAGGCAGGTCCAGTCCCCTCCTCCCAGGCTGAGCCAAGTATCCCTGTATAAGCCCCAGGTTTCAAACAGCCAACTCATGCACTGAGTACAGGACCCGGTCCCACTGCCTGGATGCCTCCCAAACAGATCAAGCTAAATCAACTGTCTCACTTATCCAGAGGGCCTGATTCGGTTGGGGGCTCCTCAGCTATTGGCTCATAGTTCATGTGTTTCCATTCATTTGGCTATTTGTCCCTGTGCTTTATCCAACCTTGGTCTCAACAACAATTGGAGTCCTGGAGCTCCACCTGGGGCCTACCCGTGGATCTCTGCATCTGTTTCCCACAGTCATTGGAAGGGGTTTCTCGCATAACAGTTAGGGTTTTGGCCATCCCATCACCAGAGTAGGTCAGTTCTGGCTGTCTCTCGACCATTGCCAGTAGTCTATTGTGGGGGTATCTTTGTATTGTGGATTTCTGTGGGCTTCTCTAGCACTTTGCTTCTTCCTAGACTCAGAAAAACAAACATAGTATGTACTCACTCATAGGAGGATACTAGATGTAAAACAAAGATGACTAGATTGCTACTCAAATTCTTTCTTTTGAAACTAGTCTAAATATATATGCAAGAGTCACTTCAAATGCTGAATTGAATGTTAACAATTTAGAGAAATAAGATTCCATTTTTGATTTAGCGCTTAGGTGAGACTACTAACACAAAACCAGCTATAATTCATGTGAAGGTTAAAATACTACCATAGAGTTGAAGTATTAGCAATATGAAACCCAAAAGTCATGGATGCTGTCTGTAAGAATGGAGACATACTTCATAAAGAAAGTATTGAAGGTCAAACTGTCGAAAGCTCCATTGCTTTAGTCAACAACTTATTATGACTGTAGAGGAAGTAATATATTATTAATAACAAACGCAAAAGGATTGGACTCAAAAGTGTTGACTACAACAGTCATTTAACTTACTACATGAACGGGGAAAGCTTTGTAAGATAGTTCGTGTTAACTGTCGACATTACAGAATCTGTCTTGACACTCGGGAGATGGGCCTTCCGCGGCATGCATCTGTGGCCCGTGGCAAGGTGGCTCATTTTAGTGGGTATGTAAGGATTCATTCTCCATGCTGCTGCCATTGCTTGTCTATGATCCTGGACTCTGTGAGAAGAGGGGGGAAACAAAGCCCCACTCATTCCTGTCTCCATCAACTTCTCCTGACTGTGGGACGTGTGGTTAGCTGCTTCAAGCTCCTCATCCTTGATGTTCCTGCCAGCAGGAATTTCACCCTGAATAGGGAACTGAAAAAATGCAGACATTCTCCTTTAAATTGCTATTTTGTAGGTATTCTATTTTTTATTTATTTTTCATTTGATTTTTATTCCAAATTTTTTTCCGTCAATATTTTGACCATGGTGTTCCCTCCCCTTCCACATCCTCTATACCTCCCCTCCCACCCAAATGCACATTCTTTTTTCTCTCTCATTAGAAAACAAATAAGCAACTCAAATAAAAAGAAAGAAAAACAAACCAATACACAAAGAAATAAGACAAAACAAACAAACAGAAAAAAAGTGAAGAAACATAGACACAGAGACACACACACAAGCATACAAATCCCATAAAAACATAAAATTGGAGCACATAATATATAAGCAAGAAATATGTAAGGGAAAGTATGCCAAGACAAAGATGAAAATCCTCCAAAAGTACCATCAATGATAGTGTGTGTGTGTGTGTGTGTGTGTGTGTGTGTGTGTGTGTATGATCCATCTACCCATCTACTCCTGAGATGGAACCTGCCCTTCAGTGGGTTGCATATCTTATCTTTGTGAGCAGTTATCAGTTTCAGGCAGCTTCTAGTTTAGGGATAGGATCTGGGTATTTTATAATAGCAACAAAAAGGTAACTAAGACACAGATTGGAGATTGTTAGAAATATGACCGCTAAGTGTAATCACTAATCCTGTGCTGAATACCTTGCCATATAAGATATTACTGGACTAGATTGAGTTTTCAGTTGTAAATGGCTCAAAGAATCTGATAGGAGTGCATGAGTGCCATTTCTGATTTCAATGGCTAAACAGAATTATATGAGAGAATGTTCGAGAATGTTCCTGCATTTACAAAATGTATCCCACGTATTTGATAATGATGGTAAACCAACAAGAATGTCAATATTTATTATTTCCAAGCTCCCTCTGCCTCTCTCTCTCCCTTTCTCTGTCTCTGTCTCTGTGCATGTGTGTGTGTGTGTGTGTGTGTGTGTGGTGTGCATGAGCAAGTGATATAATTATGTCATTTGCACTGTGGGTCATGATTCTAAGACATGTAGAAAGCTTTGGACAGGAGCTACAGCAAGAATACATATGGACAGAATTTCTTTCCCAGGAAATACTTCAGTTGCTTTTGAGGCTTTCTACATACTGGATTCTGCCCAAATAGCTTAAGATAACTTCATTTACATACATGTACATGTAAATGTTTACTGTTACTCATTTCAGATATGTTTTCAGACTGTGCTGCTTTCCTTTCCTTAACTGAAACCGTTCAACCAGTCAAACTGACAGTTGTAGTTTTTGAAATGGAACACTTTATATCACGAAATACCTGGTATTTATCTCCAGGAGAATTTGAAATATTCATTCTAAGTAGTGATGGATTGTATGAAGCATGAACCCATACCACAGCATCACAAACATGGGGACTATTCTGAATAATTGTAAAATGAAAAGAATGTTTCAACGTTTTTATAAAGCAATTTGTGAATAGCCCGTACATGGTTATGCTAGTAACTATATTTTATACTGTCATTTTAAATGTAGAGAAAAGGAGATTGGCATAAGATCAAGATATATTTTATAACCTAAAATTAATTGTGCTTTTCTGATACTGACTTATGCTAAGTATTTTCTGGATAGTAAGTTTTGCTGAAGTGATGAATATGTAATTGAATGACAACACAAAATTGAAAAATTTCATGAAATGTTATGGAGATATAAATCAGCAATAACTAATTTACTACAATTCCCCATTAAAACATACATGCACATACCCATACACACACATTCACACACACAGGAACCTCATGATTCTTCATTATTTTATAGTTAGCTCTGTAAGCCAAATATTTCAAAGTGTCATTTGTTCAAACATTCTCTATACTATGCCCATACATGTTATCATGTGCAATTCTGTCAGCATTGTAGTTTCAGAGTTAAATAACTTAGAATTCACATTGCTTTTGTTGTCTTGCAAATTTCAAGTCCTTATGGTTAAATGAACATAATCTTCAAATCTTATCAACATTACTAGTAGTTCATTAACACTATGTTTCAATGTATCAGTTTCATTCTTCTAATTTTATCATATACTTTAAAGGTAGTTATTTTCATTAACTTTTAGATGAGCCAATTGATTATCACAAGTTAATTAGAACCCTTAATTTCTCATCACTGTTCCTGCTTCAGTCACAGATAGAATCCAAATCTACAAAAAACACCTTTCTATTTCCTGGACTTTATGCTTTGCTTTCAATTCTGTTATTCTTATAAAAAATGCATGGGGTTCCACGAGAATTTACATTTTTATGTTATTGCAAATAAACACATGGGGATTATATTATCATAGAATTTTAGAGAGCAGAAAAGATAAGCACAATTTCCCACTTTAAAGAATTTGAGGTCAATAGTGAATTCAAATCAGGTCCGGGTAGTTGAAGCACTACAATATGTCAGTAATTATTGAACAATGCTAATTGTATAAATCCAGAGCCCACACTATTCTTTAATTCCTTTAGTTCCACTGAGTATTCTCTGGCCTCTAGAGATGGCTCAGGGATTTGAGCATACATCAGATCCCTTAGCTAGTTAATATGTTTACTCAGCATGAAGAGGAGATTCCAATACAGAGGGGAGAGATTTCTTTCATCTAGGATATTAGCATTTTGCTAGCCCCCAGATTTATTTAGTGTCCTCTGTTTTATGTACTTTGAACATGAATCTTTAATTCGTAGAGACTTCACAGTTAGGGAAGCTGTGTTCTGCAGGGGGCTATCTACAACACTTGGGTCCATGTAATATTTTCTCAAAGTACCTAGCCATGGATAACACTAGGGTAGCAATGTCTTTGTATTTCAGGGGTCTTATCCTTTTGTTACTCTCGTCCATTTTGCTGCTTCCTAGACCTGAAGTGCTCTACCTCCCCACTTTTGCTTTTACTGACCATAGTAAAAAAACAAAGGATGCTAGCCTGTAGCTTCAGCAAGAGGCTAAATCTTTGAACTGTGTTTTTTGGTAGGAAAGGCATTTTGGCAGGTATATTCTAAAGAATGACTGATTTTCTTTAATTCCGTTATCTATAATTTGTTATTGTTTAATGAACATGTCATTTTTATGTTATTATTGTTTTCAGTTAAATGTTAAAATATAATCATTAATATTTTGCAAACAATATGGCCTGTTTTATGCTTCCAATGATATCTATACACAAATCACAAACACAGGAGAAAAAATTAAAGCCAAATGACTGGTGAAAGCTACTTTAGAATTTCTTATTAAAAATTTATTTACCTTTTAAAAATACAATAATAAGTTGCTAATAAACTACTAAATTGAAATCTGAGTCTTCTCTTTTAAAGATTGAATGACATTAGTAGAATAGAAACCAGTATGTTGTTTCTTTATACATAACCAAAGACATCACTCAAAACGTCACATGCAGACTTTAGTAAAACATTAAGAAAATGTTGTATTCTTTTGAATACTGATTCTAATCACTTTGTTTGAATCCCAGCATTAGTTGATGATACCGTATATCATTTTAGGTGTTTTCCTACAGACTTCATTTGTTTTAACAACTTCTAATCTATTATCATGATACATTAGACAATACTGATAAAATCTCTTTTTGATAGTCGTATAAAAATGAGAACATAGAAGACACATTTAATTTAATTTGTTTTTTATTTGCCTTATATATTTTTTTTCATTTTTCACCTCAGCAAATGTTTCTTAAGTGTTTGATGTCAGTTTTTCCAACTGGACAGATATTTGTTCTTACCCAGAGATCCTACAAAGTGATTCTACAGTCATCTAATAAAGAGAGCCTGACCCAACATTTTGCTTACACAGTTTGGGTAGGTGGATTTTAAACAAAAGTATGAGCAGTTAAATATATAATTTTAATTGTGATAAACTACTACAAAAAGTCCAGTGCAGAACCCTGATGCAGGACATTCAACTGATTTCCCTCGTGCCACATTTCAGGACCAAGCACAGTGCTTAGCACAGCAAAGGCAGACTATAAATGTTTTAAAGCAATTGATTTAAAAAGGCAAGATGCAGGTAGATGTCCCAAGGAACATAAAAATAAATATTTCTTATTGCAAAATATATCATTTGCTATGAAAAATAAAGAAAAAAATAAAGAACAATCAGGGAGATAAATTAAACACAACAGCACTATACCAGAATCAAGTCCACAGTAGTTATTCTGAAAACTACTATATTAGCCTTCTGGGATGAAGAACTTTATTCAAATTCAAGGGCTAAGAAATTGCTTAATCTAATATGCAGGATATTTTATTTGAAAATTGATAATAGAGAAATTATGAGGATGTACTATTATAAATAGACTAGATAGTGTAACTGTAATTTTTATTTGATAATTGTTTTATTATATGTAATTTTACTATGTGAAAGTTAAAACCTTTCTTTTTGAAAAGAAAAAAAAAAGAAAAGGGGAAGTGCTATGGATATTGCTCTGTATAAATAAAATGTTGATTGGCCAGTAGCCAGGCAAGAAGTATAGGCAGGACAAACAGAGAATAGAATTCTGGGAGGAGGAAGGCTGAGACAGGAGATGCTGCCAGCTGCCGCCATGAGTACCAAAATGTTAAGATACCAGTAAGCCACGAGCCATGTGACAACTTATAGATTAATAGAAATGGGTTAATTTAAGATATAAGAATGAGATAGCAAGAAGCCTGCCATGGCCATACAGTTTACAAAAACATATAAGAGTCTAGGGCTGGAGAGATGGCTCAGTCGTAAAAGGCTAGGCTCACAACCAAAAATATAAGAGTCTGTGTGTTTATTTTATAAGTGGGCTGAGGGACTGCCAGGGCTTGTCGGGAGCAGTGTACAGTGTACAGTGTGCAGCAGTCCTAGGTGCATTTTCAACTTGTGGAATCCAAGAAATAAAGGCAAAATATAAATTGAGAAGAACAGATAAAACAATAAACTGATAGGCTTCAGAATGGTACCTTTTTCTTTTTCTTTTTTTTTTTTCGAGACAGGGTTTCCCTGTGTAGCTTTGTGCCTTTCCTGGAACTCACTCTGTAGACCAGGCTGGCCTCGAACTCACAGAGATCTACCTGCCTCTGCCTCCCGAGTGCTGGGATTAAAGGCATGTGCCACCACTGCCCGGCCAGAATGGTACTTTTTTATTTCACACCATAGCCAATAATCTTCTATTTTAAAAAGCACAGAAAACAAGCTTCTATTAGGGAATTTAAAATGAACAATAGCAAATGAATGCAATAATGAAGAGCAAAATACTCATTCACATGAAAATAAACTTACCTTGGCCCGTTTTTCCACACCTCAGTAGAAGTAAATACAAGCTGAAACCCTGAAAACAAAGATCAACTCTGAAGCAGAGATAAGAGACATCAAGAGGAGACAGATGAAACTAAACAGTGGCTGGAAATTAATGTGTTCTAGAAAATTTCCAAAAGACATTTGGTTAATTTACAGAATAGCTATAGGACAGTCTACTGTGATGTTCTTACTCTTTTTATAGAAGTTGTTTGGAATTAGCTTTTTCTTAAACATATAGACTTTATGTGATGAGATCTCATAGCCTCAGTTAAAAAGTGTGTTTTTGTAATTTTTAATTTTATCAAAAGGAAATATGGCCTTTTGAAAGAAAATATACATAAGCTGCCAAATCAAAAACGTATTAATAATATTGTTCCAGTTATTCACTATATCTAGATGCACTTATGGTTCAGTCATTAAAGGGGAAATTATATAGAACTGACATAGACTTTCTTTGCATTAGAGAATCCTCTCCTTGTCTTATAAATTCTTTAAACTTAAATCATATAATATCAAAATAGACATTTAATTTAAAATTAATGATTCAGATTTGATTGTCTCATCAATAGGTCATGTTCAATATTCAGTATTGTAACTTATATTGTTTGTGTGTGTGTGTGTGTCAAATGCTTCACACAATTTGTTTAAACAAATGGTGCTCTTTTTGCATCATTTTCCTATATTTTCATACTATATGCTTACTATGCTTGGTGGAGATTCCTGGCCCCTCCTGCTGCAGATTGTTACCATTTAATGAACATTTCCACTCAGAAATTCTGCAATTTTATTGGAACAGAGTTATGAGTTTCCCTCACCTCTCTCTCTCATTTTCAGCTTTTCTGCCAAGAACTGATCTTTTAGCATAGGCCCTGTTGATGCTGTGCCTGGGGAATCCCATTCTACTACTAGAGAAAGTTGGATTCTTGAGTCTATCAGAATGAGTAAGGAGCAGGAGTTGTCTCAGAGGATCTTCAGGAAGGAATAAAACTCAGCTATTGATTTTAGCTCACACATACTTCTTATCTATAATAATCAATAACTTTCTCTTGGGAGAAGCTAATAAACTTGGTGTAGTAGTATTATGAAACACAATCAAAGTATACAAAATATAGTAGGTACTAAATAAAGCTTTTTCCCCTTGTTTTGAGTTACGTTGTCAATACAAGAAAGACTGGATACCAACGTGAATATAGAAATTATCGTCATATGCAGAATTTCTAGCTTAAATTGATGACAGTTAATGTTATGGTTCTGTAAACTCTGAGGCTGAAAACATAACGAAAAGGCAGAATGTTTAGAAATTACTCCTGAGGACTTCTTTTGGAAGGACTTACTCTTTCATGAAGCTTTGGGAGTCCTCCTTCGAAGACAGAATAGTTACTAGACAATCCCTTTGTTGATGCAGATAGCAGGCTAGTTTTGACTTAGACCAAGGAAAACATGAAAAAGAGATAAAATGGGAAACTGTTTCACTAGAAAAGAGAGACAGAAGTCAAGAGCTTAAAAGAATTCAGTCTCTTCCAACTAATTATAAGAAAAGTGAGCTCTTAAAATTCATGTGGAGCCTGTGTACCTATTTATATTCACTTAAATAATTTCTGGCTTGGGAGATATCTCAGCCAGGGGAATGTTTGCTTTGCGGACATGAAAACATGAGCATCATCCCCCAATTCCACACAAAAAATGTTGAGTGTGCTTGTATTATCAGCACTGGGGAGGAAGGGACAGGAGAATTCCTAGGGCTTTCTGGTTAGCCAGCTTATTCTACCTAGGAAACTGCAGCCCAGTGAAGAGCCCTTTCTTGCAAATAAAGAAAGACAAGAAGAAAGTGGATTTAGCTCAAAAATCATAGGCAAGAATGTTCCTCTGGCCTTCACCTGAACGTAGTACAGATGAACACACACACACACACACACACACACACACACACACACACACACACCACTGATATCATAACAATGAAATTGAGCAAGGAGTTAGGTGGTTGCTCAAATAAACCTTCTTTAATGGGGTCATAGAACGTAGAAATGAACCTACCACTGTAACTTCACCAGGCCAGGATCTGGGAGGATTTGGGTGAGGGAAACGCATGTGATCCAAATATAGTATATGAAATTACAAAAATAAATATTAAAAACAATGAATAAAATAAAGTAGAAATTGACAGAATTTCTGGCATTATCCTCTAACCTCCACATGTATACATACAGATATGGCTCATACACACACACACACACACACACACACACACACACACACACCATACACACAAATGCACCATGTTGTTCTGCCTCTCTTTCCATTTGTTGCTGTCTGCTCTGGTGTACATGTTTAGCTCCCTCCAACAGTAGCATGTTGAAATCCTAACAAAAAAGTTAATGTGGTATTAAATGGTGGCTGTTAAAAGGTGGCCTGTGAAATGTAATTGTGTGAAAACAGCTAGGCCTTCATGAATGAGATCAGTAAGTTTCCTATTAGACACCCCAAAGAGCTCTTTCACACAGGCACCATCTAAGCCATTGGCTGCTGGAATTGTGTCTTCCCCAGACATCATGGACTGAGTCAGCCAGGACCTTATTCTTCAGCATATGAGTCTGGAATTGGTATACAAATGTGTGTCATCTAAGGTCCTTCCAGCCTGTGGTATTTCACAGGAGCAACCTCTGTAAAGTAAAATACAAGCCATGTACATGATCTCTCATAATCAAATAAACTAAACCTCACACTACTCTATATCCTTGAGGCTTATAAACTATCCAAAGCACACCTGAAAGTTATAGCAGCCCATTCTTGTAGCCACCATCCCATAAGACCATCTCTTTCCTCCATTTAAATTTTCTTTCCCAGAATAAATAATCTTTAGTTATAAAACATTTAGAAATAATTGGATATTGCAACATGAAATGTGGATTTAGACACAAAGTGATTATTTAGTCTTCTTCATGTGTACTAAACCATAACCAGAAAATATTTTTTAAATCTGTGAAGAAATTGTTCCATTAGAGTCTAACAAAAATGTAGGACTTATTATTTCAGAGCTCTCTTCTTGTTTTGAAAAGTGAATTTCCAGAATCAAATTAACATGAAAATAAAGAGAAGACTACAAAGATTCTTTCTCTTGGTCACCACAGTCTTTGATTGTTATGTTATAGTATCCATGAATACATAGAAAAGAGAAGACAAAGTTATAAGATCTAATGTTCCAGAAAGAAATTATGTTAAAAAACAAAAGGTAACTAACAATGTTATGACATAATCTACTACAAGAATCAAGAATAATTATGAGAGACAAGATAAATACAAAACAGAAATGTCAGACAATGTATATAAGTTTTCTGGGTTAAGATATTACTTAGAAATCTAATATTTGAATGAGAATAATCTATGTATAACTGTTTAAAATTATTAGGGCAGATTTAATCCTTTACATGAAAAACAAAATTGTTCACATTGCTTCCTTATAGTTTAATTCACAGTAGCTTATACTTTTATAAATCTCAATATAAATGTAAATTTTATTTTCTTTGCATACCCTCAAATATATTTCTAAGAAGAAGTGTAATCAAACTACATTCTCTTATATTAAATTTCATATTACAATTCTGTTGTTCTGTTTTGACACTAAAAAGTATAAAGTAAGAATTTCATATTCAGGGTAATAGGCACTCATATGATTTACTTTACAGAGGTTGCTCCTGTGAAATACCACAGGCTGGAAGGACCTTAGATGACACACATTTGTATACCAGTTCCAGACTCATATGCTGAAGAATAAGGTTCTGGCTGACTCAGTCCATGATGTCTGGGGAAGACACAATTCCAGCAGCCAACGGCTTAGATGGTGCCTGTGTGAAAGAGCTCTTTGGGGTCTCTAATAGGAAACTTACTGATCTCATTCATGAAGGCCTAGCTGTTTTCACACAATTACATTTCACAGGCCACCTTTTAACAGCCACCATTTAATACCACATTAACTTTTTTGTTAGGATTTCAACATGCTACTGTTGGAGGGAGCTAAACATGTACACCAGAGCAGATAGAAACAAATGGAAACAGAGGCAGACAAACATGGTGTATTTGTGTGTATGGTGTGTGTGTGTGTGTGTGTGTGTGTGTGTATGTGTGTGTGTGTTGTGTGTTGTGTGTGCATACGTGTGTGTGTATGTATATGAGGCAAGTCTGTATGTATAAATGTAGAGACTAGAGGATAATGCCAGAAATCTGTCAATTTCTACTTTATTTTGTTCATTGTTTTTAATATTTATTTTCGTCATTTCCTATACTATATTGGGATCACATGCTTTCCCTTCACCCAATTCCTCCCAGATCCTTCCACACCAGCTACATACTGAACTTCATGTTCTTTTTCTCTCTTGACAAACAAAACTAAACAATAGTTCAAAAAGTACGAGCTCAGATTTATGTTGGTCAACTCTTTTTCTTACTTAAGAAAAAAATTTTCATTCATTTTACACACCAGTCAAAGAGAGAGAGAGGAAGGATTCTATGAACAACTGCATCAGGATCATGATGGGAAACATTCAGGGACGACTAAACCAAACTAGAGGGAACTCATGAAAGGCTTTTTGTTGTTGTTTTGGATTTTTTTTTTTCGAGACAGGGTGTCTCTGTGTAGCCCTGGCTGTCCTGGATCTCACTCTGTAGACTAGACTGGCCTCAGACTCACAGAGATCCGCCTGACTCTACCTCCTGAATGCTGGGATTAAAGGTGTGCGCCTACTCAGGCCGGCTGTTGGTCAACTCTTTTATTCCAACACATTGGGCTTGCAGTGGAGTGTGGCTCATATCCTCCACCTGTTTTTGATACAGAAACTTTAATTTACTTGTAGCTCACTATTTCACCTAGACAGGCTTTCAAGTCAGCCCTGCAGATACTACTGTCTCTGTCATTGATCAGTATAGTACTTATTTCACATGAATAATACATATCTGAATTCAGGTGCAGTAAGATCTTTACCTACTAAGCCATATCCTTAGTCCTCAATGTTACTAAAATCATACATCTTATTTTTATTATTTTTCTACATTATTACTTTTAAAATACAAATATTTAACATATCATTGTTGTTTATATTGAGATACATTAGTTCTTACATTGTGTTTTTACATTAATACGTATATACGTGTATATATGAGTACATTTTTATATGATATATGTGTATATATATATGAGTATATATTTATATGACATATGTGTATATATATGAGTACATATTTATATGATATATGTGTATATATGAATACATATTTATATGATATATGTATATATATGAGTACATATTTATATGATATATGTGTATATGTATGAGTATATATTTATATGACATATGTGTATATATAAAGTACATATTTATATGATATATGTGTATATATATGAGTGCATATTTATATGATATATGTGTATATATATGAGTGCATATTTATATGATATATGTGTATATATGAGTACATATTTACATGATATACGTGTATATATGAGTACATATTTATATGATATACATGTATATATGAGTATATATTTATATGATATATGTGTATGATGTAACTCTTATGTCAACTCTGTCAGTGCAACAATTCGTTAGAAAGACAGAATTGAAAAATACGAAGATCGATACACTGTTTTCTTACCTACTGTCTCCTTTATCTGTCCTTAAGTTTCCATCATGAAAATTTTTACACAAATATCAGTGAATCCTTAGTTTTGAATTTGGTATCATATTGAATTTGGTATTTTATTAGCTAAAATATATGTTTTTAATGAAGGAAAGTAAAATTTTCTTAGATATATGGCAAAGAATTTGATAGCTTTGTAAATAGCTGTACATATTTTTACAGCTGTAAAAATAGCTATAAAAAGCTATAATAAATCACTAAAGAATACTTATTACAAAGACTGAGTCTTACATGATATAGCCTATACATTACACATGATATATTTATCACATGAAATTATTGGATAATCATTGTAAGCAATGCTTTAATGTTATTGATGACTTAGGAAACATATTTACAACACAGAGCAAGAAATAGGAAGTTTGCTTGTTTTAGCTGTGCTTGGGTCTGCACTATTTGACACATTCAGCACAGGACTTTCAAAGCTCAGAACTTACATAAGTCAGGGTTAGAGCTGGAGGGTACAAAGTTTGAACATGTGTAGAATGGGCTTGTGTGTGCTTCTATGTTAAAGTTTTATGCAGAATTCTGAAATTTTAGAGTGCAAATAGAACAGGGGTCATACAATTCAGAATCCATTATTATTTAGTTTAAAATATAATCATACATTTAATCTCCACAAGCCAGTTTCTTAATTTACAAGTAGAAATAATATTAACAAGCACTGTATGGTCTTCTTAGAAAAGCAAAGTTAAATAAGGTCTCAAAAGTACTGGACTCAGTCTAAGAAAGTAACCAAAAGAACACAGTTTCTTATTACTAAATTTAATAATTATTATTCAATAATAAAAATAGGTTATCTTATTACAAATGAATAGCCTGACTTTGTAACAATTTCAAAATGTGGTTTGAAAAACTCATTCTCAGTGCTTATAGTCTGCAGAATTTTTATTTAAAGAACAAAGCACATGGCTGCCAAGCAAGCTGAAGAAATCCACAATGTTTGTAAATATTTTTTAGAGAGATATGGAAGATGATGCTTCTTTTGTTTGGAAGAAAAAACACAAACAGATTCTTAAAATGTGTCACCAAGCCATGCTAAATGGTGTGGAATCAGTTGAGAGTATTTCTGTGAAAACCCAGTTAAAATAAAAATATGTATTCCCCACAGCATGCAGAGTTCACTCCAGGGAAATCTCAATTCTCTTTATCTTGAAGGAAGAAAGAACTAGGGAAAAATTAATTGTCTGAACCAGTAAGACAACTTGAAGCTCTAACAGAAAATAAGTTGGTTAGTGCAGAGAAATAGAAGGGAGATGGAAACAGCAGTAAGAACTTTGGTGTGGAATGATGCTCCATTTTCCTAGTGGTCATTTATATGTATAACTATTTAAAGCAATAGGAGAATGAGTGTGTTTTCTTTCTCATGAATTCTACTATTTACACTGTGGAACTTTACATTTAAACCAAATATCTATGACTTCTCAATCTTAGATTATCCATGTAAGCTAATTTATTTCTATTAAGTCAGTTAAGATTCTAGGATACATTTTTTTAACTCAGCAAATATAGAAAATATTAGTTGATTTTTCTCATTCTTTTAACAAATACATAGTGGTCATGGATTATTCCAGGAAAGACTCTAGATTTTACAAAGATAAGAACGAAATATCAATTTTCAGGATAAGAGAGGTAGGAAGCTATCAATACTAGCAGTATTTGGTGTATAAGTGGAGGGGCATACAAGTAGCAGAGAAATATGGACCTAGGAAAGGAGAATAGTACCGATTGGGAGGGGGTGATGTGCCTCTGAATGTAAAAAAACTGTAGAGAACTCAGGTGTCAGGGTAAAACACAAACTGTCTTCTTGCTTTTGGTTGTTCACTTGATTTAGGAGTTTATTTAGAAGAGAGGGTTAAGCTAAACATGCAAACAGGTTAGTAATGTGGCATGTACATGGGAGTCAGGAAAATCAGGGTGCTCACTAGCATGAACAATGACTAAACAGATGTTACATGAGCCTCTGTCCAAAGACTGAGACAGATCATGCATCAGCATTTGGGTTCTGGGATAGTAAAATGAGAACTAAAAAACCTTTAGTGAGGAATGCTTAATGGAGGAAGAGAAAACAAGCTGAGAGCTGATTACAGTTTTAATGGAAAGTTTTGCAGAAATATATCAGTTTAATATGTATAGTCCTTCATAACATAGGTGATTTGCTTAAGGGGAATTTCTTTGAAATTGACTGCAAAATTCAATCCTGACCAAATAAAATGTCCATTGCTTTTAATGTACCTTAATAAATACAATATAAAGATAACTGATCACAAATAAATTTAAGGCAGGAGAATAAAGTCAATGAGAATAAAAATATATCACATTTATATGAAAATCTTTACCTCATTTTGATAAGCCATTTGCATCATATATGTCACAGCTATAAATACATATTACAGTGAATATATACTTTAATGGCTTCGGGAATTAGGGAAAGATAAATAGTGGCTAGAGACATGGGTCAGTCAGTAAAGGGCTTTTTCTGCAAATGTGAAGACCTCAATTCAGATCCCCGGTACTCAGGAAAAAAGCAATTCACACAAAGGTGTGCCTGTAATCCCAGAGCTGAGAAGGTGTATACAAAAGGAACTCTGGGGCTTTCTGGCTGTTGAGTCTCACCTAATCATTCAGCTCCAGGATGATCAAAAAATTAGGTAAAGGACTGAGACCAACAACCAACATCAACTGGCTGTGACACTCATATATGTCTGAGCACACATGTGCATAAATATTGGCATAACACTCACCCAAACACAAAGGACAAGGACTTCAGAAAAGTATGTTGTTTGCAAATGAATAAGTGGCATGGCCTCTACAGAAATATCCTCAAAGAGTCTTCTGTGAAATGAAGTACCAAAACTATATGTGGATTGAAACCAAAATCAATGTTGAGTAATACTTTATTTTTAAAATTTTTTGGTTGGGCCGGGCTGTGGTGGCGCACGCCTTTAATCCCAGCACTCGGGAGGCAGAGCCAGGTGGATCTCTGTGAGTTCGAGGCCAGCCCGGGCTACCAAGTGAGTTCCAGGAAAAGGCGCAAAGCTACACAGAGAAACCCTGTCTCAAAAAACCAAAAAAAAAAAAAAAAAAAAATTTGGTTGGAAAAATGCTAGCATATTTGTATGAATATATATAAAATAAAAATACTGTAGGTGTTCATAGGGGGAAAGAAATGATTGCTACTGTCAGTGAAAATATAAATCTAAAGAAAAATAATCATTTTAGCTTATAGATAAAAGGGTTGAATTTGCCCCCCCTTTCTATTTCCTATTTGTTTTAGAAAGCTGGCAATTGTAAACAGCCCGATGTTGCATATGTATGAAAGTCATTTAAAAATTACATGATTACTTTGCTGTTTATACAACACAATTGTGATTTTTTTCTCAAAGATTTAGCAGAAATGTATTTGAATTGTAGCCATCGAGGGATAATTAGCCCCATGTCTCCTTGTTCTTGGAAGCTTAGCACCCTACATTAAATTTGAAATGTGCCTCTCTCTACATTTAGAAATTCCTCCTGTCACACAAACAGGTGTAGTTCTTTTAGTTTGGAGAAAAACAATGCGCTGAAAAAGATGGTCACCAAAATTACAAAGTCAACTTGGGGCAAAATACATATAACAAATAGTACTTCAACTGTGAAATTGTGTCATGAGAACATAAGCTTGACTAAAAAAAAAAAAAAAAATGCGATTTTTTTTAACTTTGCAGCCCTTTTAGTAGATACCAATGACACACACTGTGTTTCTTATTTGATTCTTATTTAGTAATTAAACTCTTTATTTTGTATAGAGATATGGTCTAGGTTGGCTTGAATTCTGATTTAATTGTGTTTCCTCATGAATATTCAGTGGTTATGTTGAGGGGTTGGTTCAAGCTAGAAAGACAGGTGGTCCATCTTTGTAGAGGGACAGAAAGTATCATGTATGTCTACAGAAAAAGACATGCACACAGGAAGATTTCTTTCTTTCTTTCTTTCTTTCTTTCTTTCTTTCTTTCTTTCTTTCTTTCTTTCTTTCTTTCTCCCTTCCTTCCGTTATTCATTTATTTATTTATTTATTGTGTTTTTCTTTCTCTGTTTTCACAATGAAGAGAAGTTCCAACAATGAGAGCAAGGATTTAGTTGCTCTTTGATGAGTAACAAAGGTCAAAAACTATAATTTTTCATATAGAAAGGAAGCATAAGTGAAGGAATTACAACTTTTTGTGGGTTATGTTAATATCTAATATGATTCTTTTTTATTTCAGATAAGATAAATCATCATAGAACTATTTTTCTCAAACTATCTTAAACACAATAGATCTTGCCAAAATTTGATAGGAATTATCAAGATTAGATGATCAAGCACGGAAAACTAATAACTTGAAAAAGAATAACGTCAATGAGAATTCCAAGCAAGTTAATGACCAGAGTGATTGTGAATTTAAATGGAAAACCTGTTCAGTTGGTCAAAGCATCGTTAATTTCTCATACAGACTAAAGACTGAAATAAAATACACTGAGCTGTTTGTCCTTCATATTCTATTTCAGATTGTACATTAATTTATATAAGCAGTATCAGAAATGAGTTATTAATTGATAAAATAAACAGTGGAAGAAATGCAAAATAAGATGCAAGAGTGATGGAATTTCCAAATGATCTTTGGGTGGGCGAGTTATGAATATAGAGGGTGTTCTTGAGTTAGATTTGAACCCTATGGATGATATTGTTATAGGAATTGACAGAATATTTTTCCTAAGAAGTAGCAGTGGGAACACAGATTGAGCATAAGATGCTTAGGGAGCTAGAGAAGCTATTGCACAGTCAGTGAATGGTGGTTGATAAAATTATACAAAATTGATGAGGTACACAAAATCCAGATAAGGCAGGAGCCCAGGTAGGATTTCATTCTGATTTAAGTGAGATTTTCAATTATAGAAATTTGTGCAACAGGAAAAACCCTCTTGTACCCCTTGACAAAATCACTACACGTGGATTGTTCCATAGCCCCTAGAGTTTATGATCTCACTAGTTATGAGCTTTTGGCCAGGTTTATAGTAACAGACACGAAATATCTCCTATGAAACAGGTCTCATATCCGATAATAAAGTACTTTGTTACTACTAACAGCATGCCACTATTGCAGCAGTGGGCAATTATGTCAAATGGTTAATATTGTATCATGTAGGGTGTAGCACTGGATAAAACTATCAATGCTTTTCTCTCCCTACAGTCTGCATCATAATAGCTGACACTATGTAAACTAGCAGCAGAGATACTTTTTTTTTTTTTTTCTGAATAGTGATGCTACCAAATGAACTCTGATATTTATTTATACTCTTAGGTTTGTGTTTCTGTCAACTTTGGTCAGAAAAACTTCTTTTTTCAGTGGGTTAATACAAATACTCTCAACTGTTCAAAGTGTCTAGGATAAATAACTGAGTGCTCAGAATGCTGACTTCTGGATATTACATGTTTTACTCATGTACTCTTAGCAGCTGCACTTAATTGTATAAAATCTGGGCAATAACAAGCCAACAAAAGTCTGGTATGAATGCGATTGGGATCTCCAAGTATCCAATACAACCTGAGTACCTATTAGCAGGTGATAGCTGGTAAGGGAAAGAGTCACTGTAATTATGGATGTGGCTACTGGTAGGTTGATTGTGCCTCAGGGAATGATCCCATACCTATGTGCATATAGACAGCACTAATTGGACTCAGTGTGTTTTAACAACAATAAAAAGACCTAAAGTTGGGAGGGAGATAGGGCAGTGTTATGGGATATTTGAACACTGTGGGAAAATGTATGGCTATGACTGGTATAATAAAAATCTGAATAGCCAATACCTAGGTAGTAGGTGTAGGCTGGACTTCCAGGCACAGAGAGAAGAAGAGGGAGGAGATAATAGAGGCACAGGGAAACATCAATGAGAAATGGAGGAAGTTGTATATATAGAATGAAAGAAAGGTAAAAAGCACTGAGGCAAGACATAGATTACTATAATGGATTCATTTAAGTTATAAGAACTAATGAAACAAGTTAAGTCTAAGTTAAGGCTGAACTTTCATAATTAATAAGAAGTCTCTATGTCACTATTTAAGAGCTGGTGGTATAAAGATTTACTACTTATGGAGTCCAACATGAGAGTTCAAATATTCAAACATAGGGCCTGAGAATGCTAAGAAAAAATCTGAGCAAGAAGCCAGATGTAGCTTCTTAGTCCTACTGTCTCTTAGAAGGGCTGATTTTGGGAAGCATACAGAGGCTGCTATCTGTGGACTGGATCCAGCTGCCAGCACCTTGATCCAGCACCATGCACTAAGTTGAACCATGCAGCAACAGACATGGCAGTAAAGATTTATCTCACATGGTCAGAAAACCCTGCAGATGCTTAGTAAAGCCAGTTCCAGACACAGAAAACCTTTAAAAATCTACAGTTGTTTAAAAATGTGCTTAGATGCTGAAGAAAGAAAATAAAATAGGTATAAAAAGTCATAGATATAAATAATAAAAAATAATAAAGTCTTCAAAAAAGAGTAAAATAATATTTTTAAAAGCCACATAAAGATGGGAAATACATTGGACATCTGAATCCTGTATGGTACCTTGTTTACTCTAAATTATTTGAATGTTGATGAACAGAGTATGACAGCTCCTAAGAGACACTGAATTGTGGAATGAACTGCTAAATTAAACCAGTTGATATACTTTAGGGATATTTTAACTTCAAAATGAACGTCAGACAATGTGTTTGTTGCTTTACGGGAGAGGTTATGCTTTTCTTTCCACAGAAGATCAGATTTGAGCGTGGGAGACCTCCTAAGCATTTTGGCTACAGACATGAGAGAAAAAGCCAAGAAAAACTACAATACAGGTAATGTATAAGCTGATCCCTCGACATGGGTGATCATTGGATCACCTTGACTGGATGAGACATGATAAATCTTGTTGGCTACAGAGTCCTCATGACTTATTATTACATGTCATCCTTTCACATGGTATGGATAGAGATTTATATTATAGTTTTGTTATGCAGTCCAAATAAACTTATAAAATTAACAGATGCCTTTTACCTGCTCAAATATAAAACAAAAAGTCATCTCTAATTGACTTGTGTACACTACACATTCCGTAATTGCACATATGCATATTTGTGTTTTTTCAGAAAAAAAAAAAAGGACCCGGTGACAATAAAGACAAATAGCCCAGGTGATCCAGCCTCAGAATGCCTCTGTTGCAGTTTCCTCAGAGTTCTGTATCCAGAACAACTTCAAAGCTGCTAGCTGAGAAGGTCCAGCCTCACAGACTATCAAGCTAGAATTTCAGATAAGCCTTGCACTTTCCCCTCACACCAAGACTGGACAACACCTAGCTCTCCCAGCACTTGACCATTATTCCAATATTTTTTGGGTCCCCTAAAAATGACACTGCCCTCAGACAACAGGATGTAGCCTAGGAAACAAAATGCTCACATTCCAAAAAAGGATGATGGGCATCGAAGAAACTCCATATTGAGTTTATTTTCAATTTGGCAAAAGTTAGCCACTGGGCAAGAACCTTCCCTTGCCTTGAATGCTGACATTATATTGTCCAAATTGGACCAGCAGGACACAAAAGAAGACAATTGCCAAACTATACCAAAACAAGATAGGATAGTCCCACAAAATTCCTGCTTCACAGAAAAGTTTGTCAGATATTTTAGGCCTTTAGACAGAAGATGGATGCCCAAATATTGAAGAAGAAACTTGGGTGATTGCCCAGGTAGCCAGATGTTTCTGTCATTTCTATAGATTTGGAAGTTGTTTGTTCCATACTTCCTGTTAACTCAGGTAGTAGTGTATCCTTCTTAGGTCTCTGGTGGAGTTGAGGATGAGATCCTTGTTACCATATTGAGAAAAGAAACTCACAAAGAGGTATAAATTGTATAAGATTAAAAGACATAAAAGCTTAAATTGTTCATCTAAGAAAATATTTTGAGGTCTAAAATGATAGTTTTGGGTTGGTAATACAAGTTAGGATAGAAAGTAAATTAGATATAAAACTTTTTTGGATGGTCAAACTTAAACATGAATGGAGAGGAATAACAATGAAACAGATACCATGATAGAGGGAGACATCATGGGGATAGGGAGAAACCAGGTATTAGGGAAGTTCACAGGAATCCACAAGGATGACCCCAGCTTAGACTACTAGCCATAGTGGAGAGAGTGCCTGAACTGGCCTACCCATTAATTAGATCAGTGAATACCCTAACTGTCACCATAGAACCTTTCTCTAATAACTGATGGAAGCAGATGCAGAGATCCATACTGGTGAAATTATTAAAGCCACTCCACATAGTTAAAAGGGAGGTTTATTTAGTGGCATAACTTACAAATGAAAGGATAGGTAGGTTGCAGGGTCTGGGAAAGATGTAGTGCAGTCCGTCAGTGTTCTCTAGAGTCGGTCTACCTCGAGCATCCAGGGTCCAGGAACCAAGAGAGGTGGCACATCTGGATCTCGGGTCTTCAGGGTCCTCTCTTGGCCCCGCCTTGTAGGCGTGACAGTTACCAAAGCCTCAATGGGGGTTGGAACTTCCAGATCAAAGCTGGAATGGCTACCCACTACAGATCCACAGCCAAGCACTAGGCTGAGCTCCAGGAGTCCAGTCAGAGAGAAAGAAGAGGCATTCTATGAGCAAGTACATCAAGATCATGATGGAGAAACCTACAGAGACATTCAAGAACCAAACTAATGGGAACTCATGAAATTTAGACCAACAACTGTGGAGCCTCCATGGAACTGGACTAGGCCCTCTGGATAAGCAAGACACTTGTATAGCTTGATCTGTTTAAGGGGCCCAAAGGCAGTAGGATGAGGATCCATCCCTGGTGCATGTGCAGGCTTTTTGGAGCCCACTATCTATGGTGGGATACCTTGCATAGCCTTGAGACAGGGGAGAGGCTTGGACATGCATCTGCTGAATGTATCAGGCTCTGCTGACTCCCCATGGGGGGCCTTACCTTCTTGTAGGAGGGAATGGAGTGTGTTTGGGTGGGGAAGGCTGGAGAGGCAGGAGGATATAAGAGGAGGATCTATAAATGGTATGTAAAATGAATATTTTTTTTAACCTTGAGGTATCTCTAAGCAAGTGAAGGACATGTATGATAAGAACTTTTAAGTCTCTGAAGAAAGAAATTGAAGAAGATATCAGAAAATGGAAAGATCTTCCATGCTCATGGATAGGTAGGATTAACATAGTAAAAATGGCAGTCTTACCAAAAGCAATTTACAGATTCAATGCAATCCCTGACACAAATCTTCACAGACTTGGAAAAAACAATACTCAACTTCATATGGAAAAACAAAAAACCCAGGATAGATAAATGATTCCTGTACAATAAAGCAACCTTTGGAGGCATCACAATCCCAGACTTCAAGTTCTACTATAGAGCTATAGTAATAAAAAACAGCTTGGTACTGGCATAAAAACTGACGTGTGAACCAATGGAATCAAATTGAAGACCCTGACATTAATCAGCACACCTATGAACACCTGATTTTTGACAAAGAAGATAAAACTATACAATGGAAAAAAGGAAGCATCGTCAACAAATGGTGCTGGCATAACTGGATGTCAACATGTGGAGGATTGCAAATAGATTATATCTATCACCATGCACAAAACTCAAGTCCAAGTGGATCAAAGACCTCAACAGTTACAATGAACCTGATAGAAGAGAAAGTAGGAAGTAGTCTTAAATGCAGTGGCACAGGAGATCACTTCTTAAATATAACACCAGTAGCACAAACACTGAGAGCAACAATTAATAAATGGGACCTCTTAAAACTGAGAAGCTTTTGTAGGGCAAAGGACATGGTCAATAAGACAAAATGACAGCCTACAGAATGGGAAAAAAATCTTCACCAGCCCCACATCTGACAGAGGACTGATATCCAGAATATATAAAGAACTCAAGAAACTAGACATCAAAATAATGAACAATCCAATTACAAAATGGGCTACAGAGCTACACAGAGAATTCTCAATAGAAGAATCTTAAATGGCCAAAAAAATTTAAGGAATTGCTCAACATCCTTATTCATCAGGGAAATGCAAATAAAAATGACTCTGAGATACCATCTTATACGTGTAAGAGTGGCTAAGATCAAAAGCATTGAAGACAGCTTATGTTGGAGAGGATGTGGAGCAAGGGGAACACTCCTCCACTGTTGGTGGGAGTGAAAACTTGTAGAGCCACTTTGGAAATCAGTATGGAGGTTTCTCAGAAAATTGGGAATCAATCTTCCTCAAGACCCAGCTATACAACTCTTGGGCATATACTCAAGGAATGCTCAATCATACCACAAGGACACATGCTCAACTATGATCATAGCAGCATTATTCATAATAGCCAGAAACTGGAAACAACCCAGATGCCACTCAACTGAAGAATGGTACATACTCAGCAGTGAAAAACAATGAAAAACATGAAATTTGCAGGCAAATAAATGGAACTAGAAAATATCATCCTGAGTGAGGTAACTCAGACTCAGAAGGACAAACATGGTATGTACTCACTCATAAGTAGATACTAGATGTAAAGCAATTTAACCAGCATGCAACCTACAGCTCTAGGAAGGCTAGTTAGCAGGGAGGGCCCTTAGGAAGGATGCATGGATTGCCCAGCAAAAGAGAAATAGATGAGATCTACATAAGCAAACTGTTGGTAAGGGGGGATAATGGACGGCAAGGGATGGGAGATAAGAACATAGGGGAATGTGAGCTTCCAGCTAGAAAAGGGACAGAGTGGGAGATCAAGGAAAGAAATACCATGATAAATAAAAACATCATGGGAATAGGGAGAAACAGAGTGCTAGGGAAGTTCTCAGGAATCCACAAGGATGACTCAATCTTAGACCACTGGCAATAGTCAAGAGGTTGACTTAACTGACCTACTCTGGTGAGCAGATGGCTGAATATCCTAACTGTCATCATAGAGCCCTCATCCAGTGATTGATGGAAGCAGATGCAGAGATCCATGGCTGGGTGTCAGGCCGAGTTCCAGGAGTCCAACCTATGAGAGAGAGAGAAGGGGTTTTATGAGCAAGGGACATCGAGATTTTGATGGGAAAATGTACAGAGATGACCAGTCAAACTAATGGAAATGCATGAACTGTGGACCAATAGATGAGGAGCCCTCATGCTACTAGACTAGGCCCTCTGGATACATGAGACAGTTTTTTAGCTAGAACTGTGTAACGGGCCCCCAAGCACTGGGATCATGACTGTCCATGGTGCATGAGCTGGATTTTTGGAGGCTAGTGCCTATGGTGGAACACTTTGTACAGCTTTGGTGCAGGGAGGAGGGGCCTGGACCTGCCTCAACTGAATGTACCAGGTTCTGTTGACTCCCCATGGGAAACCTTTCCTTGGAAGAGGTGGAAATGGGGGATGGGTTAGGGAGAAAGGCTGGGGGCAGGAGGAGTGAGGAAAGGGGAAATCTATGGTTTGTATGTAAAATGAATAGAAAAAATCTCTTAATAATATAAAAAAAAAAGCCGGGCTGTGGTGGTGCACACCTTTAATCCCAGCACTCGGGAGGCAGAGCCAGGTGGATCTCTGTGAGTTTGAGGCCAGCCTGGGCTACCAAGTGAGTCCCAGGAAAGGCGCAAAGCTACACAGAGAAACCCTGTCTCGAAAAACAAATATATAAAGGAAAAGAAAAAAAAAGAATGAAGTGCTTATAAAAGATTAACTTTGACCAAATATCTAATAAAAAGTTTTAATTAAAAAAAGAATAAAAAGTTTCTTAATAAAAAGTATTTAAAAATAAAAAAATAAACTTTTGACTTTCCAAAATAGGTTAGATAATGGAATATTTTCTCTGAATTTGCCAAATATAGATAGACAGGTCATGGCAGATGTATTCTTACCTGATAATTGTTCTTATTGTACATAGTTTTACTATGTTAGAGTTAAAACCTTTTCTTTTCATTTATATTAAAAGGGGGAAATGTTGTGGGATGTTTGTGCACTGTGTGAAAATGTATTGCTATGATTAGCATAATAAAAAGCTGAATGGCCAATAGCTAGGCAGGAGGTACTTCCAGGCACAGAGAGAGGAAGAAGGAAGATACAACCAAGGTGTATGGAGACCCCTTTGAAATGAGGGAGCTGGACATAGCAGGAGGCACAATGTGGATTCATATAAATGGGTTAATTTAACTTATAAGAGTTAGTAGGACGAGTCTAAGCTAAGGCTGAGCTTTCATAATTAATAAGAAGTCTCCATGTCATTATTTGGGGGCTGGTAGTACAGCGAAAGATTCTGTACATGACAGAGGCACTCAGAAAATTTGGAGGACGGTAGTGGTGGGTGAATATGATCAATATACATTTCATAAATATATACAATTTTCAAACATAAAACATCACTTAAATATGTAATCTCGGATTCACTATTATTAGCATATGGAGAATAGAAAAAGGAATCTAAAATTATGAGATCTACCAAATATTTTGCTGACTCATTTTTTTAACAGCAGTTCTTAGGATATATATTAAGTGGGGGGGGGGGATATTAAAAGTAACTACTCAACTGATAGATTAGGAATTTCAGACCCTTGTAATGTTAAGTAACTATTTGATTCCATCCTTAAGTCTACTTGGGTAATCTTGCAGACTATATATGTTCCTCCCATTAGAGTAAATTTTTAAAATCAAGATCAATATAAATTATTAGAAATACATGGATGAAATATTTCTTATTTAGTTTATCCACTCAAATTTGTAATGTATTTTAAAATGTTCCTCATCTAGGCATTTCGGGCACATTAGAGAAAAGACAATGGGACATGAAAAGGATAAAATTGCTGGAGTTGGAGAAAAAAAAGACCTATGTGCTTAATTCACCTCCCTTGCAAAAGCTAGGAAAACAAATCTGTTTACTGAGCCAGGCTCCTAGGTCACAGTTAAAATGCTGGACTAATGAAAAGGTAAAATGATAGCAGATTTGTAGGCATTTTATAGTGTTCTTCTCAAGTTTTATTTTTATTTAAATATATGCAATCATATATTGGCTTCACAGTTCACTTAGAAGCAAAACCTAAAACCAACATTTAAATGCAAACAACCTTCCTGCACAGTGTTCAAAGAAATCCTTGCAATGTAACAGAAAATGAGCTGGAGAATCAAAGAAAGTCAAGGCCAGCTCTCATGTGAGAAACTGGAGCTCAATATTGAAATGATGTCTGAGAATAAGTTTAGCATAAACCCTTTAGTGTGATCCTGCTCACATAGGTCAATAGGTTGTCAATCATTATTGAATGTAATCTTAGGAAAATAGCACATCTGGTTGGCCATGTGTGCTAAGAAGGTAACAGACAAATCAACAAAATGCTGTCATCCAAAAGTCCAGGTCAGTACCACAAGGGAGAAGCTAAGGGGAATGCTTCAGTCCTTACTTCCTTTCTTTTCTTTTCTTTTTTTTTTTCACTTTTTTTTACTAATTACATTTTTCATTTATTTTACATCTTGACCGCATTTTTCCTTTTCTCCTGTCCTCTCTTTCCCTGCCCTTGCTTCCCTTCTGCCCCTTCCCCATCCACTCCTTCTCTGTTTCTATTCAGAAAGGGATAGGCCTCTCAGAGGTGTCAACAAAGCATGGTATATTAAGTTGAGGTAGGACTATGCTTCTCACCTTGTATTAAGGTTGGTTGAGACACCCCAGTATGGGGAATAGGTCCCCAAAACCCAGCTCAAGTATTTCTTTCTAATACCTGGTTGATTGATTCACTTGCATACCCAACCTGCAAGGGGCTACACACATATAGCCTCATAAAATCCATTCAAATTAGAATTACAAGTTTCCCACTCATTATCTTAGCCTAAAATGGTTTTGATGGGAATTAAAAAAATAAAATAAAATCCAAATCCCTAAGAAATGGTGTCATGGTAATGAATGGTAAAGAATTCTATGGCTAGATTAAAGAAATGTGTGCTTTGGAATAATCTGAATGCAATAAAAAAAATCTTGTGATGGTGAGTATTATCATACTTTTCTCTAGAAGATAAATAAAGAATTAATAATTTAAAAATGTTTAAATATGCTCCATGCTGATACTCATGACCATTTAATTAGTTAAAGAGAATTTTAGTAGTTTTTTTCATCGTCAAGCGTTTGTACTATACATACAATTGAACTGAAATTACACATCATCCAAATATAAAGACAATGAAGTCATTCAAATATCGAGGGATCAAGGGAGAAATTATAACCCACTTACTGTAGTTGCCTTGGCTTTCTGATTTGGAGCTTTGTTGACAAGGGAGGGAACATTTTTGAGGTCCTTTGCTCATTGTGTTTCCTATTTCAACTAATACATGTTTAAAAGGGAAATGTATCAAATACTTTATTTAAAGAAATCATAAAAGATGAAAAAAGTATTGAAACAAGTGCATTGTTTGAGTCAGTGATAGACATATTCACTACATATTTTGTAAATCTTATGATTTTTCATGCCATAGTAATTCAAAATTGACATACATACAACATAATGAATCTCTGAGATATTGTATACTCTCATTGTATAGTAAAAGAATCTGGTCTTTTCTTTGGTGCACACTTGTAAACACAAATATACATGTTTATATTTTAAATCATTGTTTTAGGGATTAAAAATAACAACCAACACAAATTACTAGCAAAAATTTTACTAGTTTATGAAAAAAGGATGCAATATGATTAAGAATGTACCCATGGGAGACTTTGATTTGGGAGATGTGGGGATGTGGAGTGGCTTGGGAGAGAGGACTGGGGCCTGGAAGCCGGGAGGAGGTGGGATCTGTGGGTGGTATGTAGAGTGAGTAGAAAATTTCTTAATAAAGAAAAATGAAAAAAAAAAAAAAAGAATATACACAACCACAATCCATTTAACCACGTTTGTCAACATTGGTGGTGACAAGAGGAATTGTGAAGGCTAGAGAGACAGCACAGGAGTTGCAAGCCCATAGTATGCCACCAGTGATCCCCAGTCCAGTTTCCAGCATCTGTGTGGGTCAGCTTGCAGCTGTCTGCAGCTCCTGCTTGAGGGAATATTACGTCTCTGGCCTCTGCGAGCATATGTACCCACGTACACATACATGTAAGACGAATTTCTGAATGGTCTTATTAATAAAAAAACCCAGACCCAGATAATGGGACGAAAGCTGAGAAATCAGGGAATTGGATAAGCCAGAGTCAACCTCACCTTACTACCTTCTCAGCCTCCAGAGAGAGCTACTTCCTGTATACTCACGCCTATGTACTTTTCTGTGCCCTGCCATCTTACTTCCCTTCATCGCCCAGCTCTATCACTTCCTGTCTGTCTGTACGGACCTCTAGATCCAATGATTAACTAGTGCTGGGATTAAAGGCGTGTGCCAACATGCCTGGCTCTGTTCTTAGTGTGGCCTTGAACTCATAAAGATCTGGATGAATCTCTGCCCACCCCCACCCCATGCTAGGATTAAAGACATGTGCTACCACGGCCTGACCTCTATATTTAATATGACTGGCTTTTTCCTCTGAACCCCAGATAAGCTTTATTGGGGTGCACAAATAAAATGTCACCACACAGACCATCCCCCCCATATACATAATTGAAAAACCCAAATATAAAGAGACAAAAATGTGAAAGTACAAGTTTTGGTTATAATTTCTGGTCTTAACTTTGAGATCTGAGGAGTCTTCGTGCTTATATAATATTGTAAAATATTGAACTGCATAACAAAGAAAAACTAATTAGAAATAATAATTTACAATTTTAAATTTAAACTTGCAAAATCACAAAATTTTGTAATTTGAATATTTAGACATAATCTTCTTAGAATCCCTACTTCTTTACAAGTGAGTCAAATGACACAACTTGACTTACACGCTCAAACTGAAAGAGACTGGCAGTTCAGGTTTTGAACACATACACATCCTCTCTCCATAGTCTATTTGCAGTGTGTGATTACTCCATTAAGAATTTCAAGGGAATCATTTTTTTCTGGCAAATTCCCTTAATTGAGTTTTTCAATTACAAAAGTCAGTATGTTAGCATTTCCCAAGCTACATAGTATGGGTGCTCAGATGATCCAGCATCTACAGACAACCCTGAGTATAGCCCTATTGTAAACTGAGCAGAATATGTTAAATGTTCATTGGGAACACTGCAGGGATTCAAGCTATTTGTGGATGTGTGTGCTCTAGATTATAAATAAATCCCCACATAGCACAACATAGCAACATAACAACATTCAGCCTACCCAGTGACCTTAAATGAAAAGCCCCAGGCTTCCCTACTCACTCCATTTGATAGCATTTGGCTGCTAGAATGGAAAGGAAATCTCTAACTGTGCACTCCAGAGAAATGTTGTAAATGAGAACTAGGGAAGCATGCCTGTACTGAGTGAAATAATTGTGGATGATCTATCCCTTCATTGAACATAATGAATCATTGATTCTCCAGGAGATTTATCCATCAGTATAACAGTCAAGGATCTTCGTATAAATGTATATGCAGTTGTTTTCTAAAGTTACTGTCTAATGTTAATCCTCAGTTAAACAGGTAAATCCAGTTGAAAATCAATTTTCTTAAATTATTTCCTATTTTAAATTTAGTTTATTCTAGATAATAATTATTGAATCATTTAGGACTAAGTAAATTGGTTATATATGCATACTCATTTCTTAGTATCAATAGTGTGGTATTCATAGTATATAACTTATAGATACTGAAAAGCAGTATATATTAAAAATGGAACTGAATATAACACATTTGGGGAAGTATTTCCACTGTGTTCATGAAGCTGGCTATATAATATCTGACTTTAATTGCAAAAGTACATTATTAGTTATTGTCAGCAAATGTCAAGTCCTCTCTCAACAAAAACAAAAACATATAGTATTTTGCATCAGAGGAATTTCCTAGGAACTATGAGATTTACATTTTACCTGAGTGAACTGTTTATTTGTTAATTAAAAGTGAATATGTGCATACTTTGCATGTATTCACTGAGCATACCTAACTCAGTAACCATAAAACAAAATTCAACTTTAGTCAGTTTAATGTACTGTAATAAACCATAGCGACATTGGATGGAATGAGTCAGTGCATTTAGAGAATGAAAAGTATACTAAAGTGATTGATTGCCTTATACTTAAAAGCTGAAGATGTGCAAGCAATGCACATATCAATTTCTACTGAATGTGTGTATTCGATAATCAATAATCAATAATACATTGAATTCAATAAACCAATGATTATCTAGCAATTCATAATATACTAAACATAACATACTACTCTTACCCAATGCACATTTCTTGATTTTAATATAGATTTTCTAAGAAATAAAATGAAAAAAAAAATAAATCAGTATCAATTCAGTAGACTTCTGAAGTTTCAAAGGTCATTAGCAGTCACGAAGGCTACCTTCCCTGTTTCAAAGAATGTAGCAGCTATTATTTAAATGATTTCTCCCACATCAAAGAATAGATGATAGCAAGAGCCATTTACAATACAGGGAGTGTTCTGGCTATTTTTTTGTCAACTTGCCAGAGGCTAGAGTCATCTGAGAGGGGGGGATCTTAACTGAGAAAATGCTTCCATAAGACTGGCACATGTGCAAACCTAGGGGGCATTTTCTTAATTGGTGATTGACATGGGAAGGCCCATGTCATTATGTGCAGTACTTGGCTTCTGTGAGAAAACAGACTGAGCAAGTGTGGGAGGCAAGCTAGTAAGAAAGTTCCTTCATGGCCTCTGCTTCAGTTCTTGCTTCCAACCCCTGCTTTGAGTTCCTGCTGTGACTTTTTTCAGTGATGGAAATGGAGTGTTACAACTTGAGAGTTATAAGCTGAACCAAATCTTTTCTTACCCAGGTTATTTTTGGCAATGGTGCTAGAAGATGCCAACAACAGAAACCCTAAGACAGTGAGCCCATTCAAGAGAAAGGACCTGTACTGGAATTAAGAATAACTCTGGTTTTAATATTTCCATTTATGGACTGAGTAATATAGAATACTGGTAGCATATTATCTATCCTACCTAGGACCTACTTGAGAAAAACATTGATGTAATAAATAGCAAATATCAATATTTTATTGCTCATCTTATGTTCTTATAATGGTATATCATGTAGAAATTCATTTGGAAAATTATTTTATGTTTGTAAAAGCATGTATTCCAATACAAATTAACTTGATGTCATATAGGCATTTTATATTAGCTTATATATGAAGCTTATATGTGAAACTCATTCCTCCTCATAGGTATTATTTTGATTTTTTAAAATTATTAATTCATTTATTTATTTAATTTTTTTTCATTTTACAAACCAACCACTGTTCCCCCTCCCTCCCCTTCTCCCACTCCCTCCCACTCCCATCCAGTCCTCATAGGGGGTAAGGCCTCCCTTGGGTACTCAAGACAGCCTGGCATACCAAGTTAGGGCAGGACCAAGCCCCTCCCTGCTTCATCAAGGCTTATCTATTATTGGGTCCCCTGGCAATGGGACCAGGATTTATCCCGCGTACATGAACTGGCTTTTTAGAGTCCATTCCCAATGGTACAATGCCTTACTCAGCATTATTTGGAAGGAATTTTTACTGACACAATCATTGTACTTCTATGAAATAGTGTGAAAATTTAGTACATATGTATAAAATGTAATGATTACCTGAACAAAATCAGCATCTGCATTTAAAAATATTTATTACTTCCTTGTGTTGAGATTCTTAAAACTCAATTCTAGTTCCATTTTAAAAACATAATGAAATGTATAGTCACTCTGCTATGCTGTAGAACACAAGAGATAGTTCAGTTCATTTAAATTTATTTTAGTACCCTTTAACACTAAGGCCTGTTAGACTAAGCAAATCACTGTTCTAACTTTCTTCTAGACAATATCTACAGAACTAATTATATAGTTTCGTAATTAACCCTTTGTCAGATACTTTATAAATATTTCATTAACTTTTTATTATTTTGATCTTAGATATTATAATTGTATCATTTCTCCCTGAAAACCTTCCCATGTACCCCTCCCTGCTCTTCCTAAGTCACCTCTTTTTACATTGTTATTAAATGGATATATGTATGTGTATGTTCACATATTTTCCTAAACATAACTTCCTCAGTTTGTATGTTGCTCTTATATCTCTTTCCAAGTGTAATCACTTGGTACTGGATAATCCATCATTGTTCCATTGACTGGGGGTACTATTTCTCCCTCTCTCAGCATTCCTTAGTTCCCTGAAGTTCTTTGTGTATGGTTGAGGGCTCCTTGTCTCATCGCTCTGATAGGATATAGTCCACATAGCTACTTGTACATTTTTGTATACACTTTCTGCTCTTTTTGAGACATTATTTTCCTATACTATATTCGAAAGATTTCCTCCTTGTTTTTATTCTGATAATTTAATAATCTCAAATCTTGGGGGCCTGAGAGATGGCTCAGCGGTTAAGAGCACTGGCTGATTTTCCAGGGGACGCTGGTTCCATTCCTAGCACCCACAGGACAGCATACAATTGTCTGTAAGTCCAGCTCCAGGAGATCTGATACCTTCACATGGACATACATGCAGGCAAAATATCAGTGCACATAAAACAAAAATAAATGCATTTTAAAAATAAATTCAGGTCTTGTGGTTTTAATTAGGACTTGATAATAATGTAAGAGTTGAAATATCTATTAAACACACACACAGTACATATAATAGATTACAGTCTGGGTTGTGATTCTCACCAGTGCTTACTTAAAATGATAGTACTTTATTTTTGTTCAGAAAAATAAGTAACTTTTATTAATAGAGTAGAAGATGGTAGAAGAAAAACATTGACAAAACAGTACAAAACTTATGGAAAAGAGGCAAAAATCGAAGAGAGGGCAAGGAGATGACTCAGAAACTGAAGTGGTTTACAGGCAAACTTGAAGACTTGAAGTTGATTCACAATTTCCATATTAAGTAAGGATTAAAATCTAGGCCTGGCACTGCAGGCATGTAATCCCATTAATGGGAAGATCCTCGTTGTTTGCTGATCTGAGTTCCAGGGTCAGTGAAAGATCCTGTCTTATATGCGGTAGGGAGTGTTTTGGGAAAGCGCATCACACATATGAAAAAAAAAAATGAAACAATTGAGTACATGTTCCTCTCACAAATACATACACACTCCTTATACACACACACACACACACACACACACACACACACACACACATCCCTCCTAAACCAAATGCTTTAATTTTTTTTGCTTTTGTCAATCATTCCAGAGATACCTATGAAAGATTTAATGGAAAAGAAAAAATCCTAGAATTTTTCAAATAAAAATAAGAAAATTATAATACATCTTGATTTAATTAATTTTATAATTTCATAATTTTTTTATATATCAGAATTGTCATAAAACAATAAAGCATAGTTTCAAATATATCTGGACTGTAGTAAATGTGGTGATTTGTAATGTGATCACAGTGTTTTTAGTTACAAAGATTGTTAATTAGAAAGGCATGTTACTGCTATTAGCTATAGCCATCTAACATGTCCTGCAGAACTGATCTACCCATTATAGAATTTCGAATGTTAGGCTTTTCATATGTAAGTAGACTAAAAGTTGTGAGTAACATACAAAAGAAACAAGTGTGCAAGATGATACTAAAAATAAACTTCTGTTCTAAAATGAACTTTGAACACTTGAAAACAATGATTTTAAAATTATTTTAAAAGTTATTTTGGGGAGATCTTTTAATTTAATTTTTTTTGCCCAGTATGGCTGCGGTTTGAGCTCTCAGTTGATTCTGCCATCTTTCTACCTGTGGGCTTAAACACTTATGGCATTCATAGCTGTCAAATTAGTAAGAAGAGCTTCTAGGTGGAATTTGCATAATGTTTTCAATCCTTGTCAATTAATTCTTGCAAACAAACCAATGAGGTGACAAAGGTCAGCTGCTAAGTTACAGGGGAGAGGGCGGGGGAGTTTCTTCTCATGACAGGATTCTTACCCTGAGTAAAATGTGCAGAGAACTTGGTATCAGAAATGTCTCAGTGTTAATGATTCTACCATTTGACTCATGTTCACATTGTTTTAGAAAATAATCTCCGACATTTATTAAAGTATATTATGAAACAATTATCTTAAAATATATAAAAATATCTTTCAAATTTAACCTAAAATTTAAAATACTTTCTCATTACTGGATAAACTAATGGAAGTGAAAAAAAAAAAAGAGTATTGCCTGGAATATCAAAGACTTTATTTTTCTACATTTTTTCTAATTATGTGTAGTTTTGTAGATATTAATACAAAGTCATTCAATAAATTTGTGGTAATATAATAACTTGCAAAGTCTATGAACTTTGATCATACTAAGTAGCATGACATACACAAGGATATGAAATTATGCATGTATACTAAAGAAACAACAAATATTAAAGCTTGTGTATATCAAGAATATGTTAGGTAAACATCTGGTAAGAGCTGTCAAATTTTAAGCAAATATGTCTGGTTAATATATGAATTTTGATGAAGTTTCCAAATCAGATAAATAAATGTATCTATTCTGTTGATTTAAATTTCAAATTGTTCTTTGAAAGGACAGGCAATAATTCTTTCAAAATGCCATCAGCTCTCTCTTACCCTTAATCTTTTCAATTAGACTCATTCTGTCATTCATAGTAAAAGCATTGTTGAAATGTACTTTGAAATGGAGGATGGTGTCTCATATCTCTAATCTCAGCAATATTTAGCCTAATAGATTCTGGCCCGAGCTACATACGGTGTCTTGGTCTCAGAGATCATGAAAATAAGGGTGTAATGTCAGGTATGATGACACACATCTGTCTTTATAGAGTATGAATCTGAGGCAGTGGTGCAAAGGCCTGGAATACATTCTCTTTGTGTAGCCCTAGCGTGTCTCTCAGACCAGCATTACAGGACACATGGAAAGATCCTGTATTAAACATTCACTCAAACATCAAACAAACATGTCACACACACACACACACACACACACACACACACACACACACATCACACACACACATACCACACACACAACACATACACATTATATGTACACGTACACGCAACCACATACATACAACAGACACACACATATACACACACACACCACACATCCCCCACACACATTCTTTCACCAATAGTTTTAAAGAAATACTTACTCCTAGTCTAATCCTTGTCAAAACAGAAATTATGACCCATATAAATTCTGTTATAAAAGAAAGGAAAATTATTTATAAAGTAAATTATTCCGACTAGTTGCTAAATAGCATTGGTAGTCCTGGAAGCTACCAATCCACTAAATTCCCTCTTTCATTTTCCTCTTGACATTTGGCTACTTGCAAATTATGTGGCTACTTGCTCATCATGTGACAAGTTTCACATCTCTATTGCTGAACCTACCTGTTTTCCTGCACACTAATTTAAAGGACATGGCTTATTTTTCCCTCTTCTTCATCTTCCTCCTACAGCAACTTCTGAGATATAGTTTGTTCATTACATTGTCTGATAAAAATTGTCCTTGAAGCCCTTCCAAATCCCCTTCTAAATACTTTAATTTATGAGACTAATAAATCAAAGAATTAAATTCCAAGATTCTGGAAAACTAAAATTGCCAGTAGTGAGGAGAAAGAGAAAATAGCTTTCTTGGCTATAATCCAGGCTACAGTATCAGTATGCCTAGGCTAAGAGAAGGCCAATACAGGAGGGGTACTAGGGACCCTAAACTTGAGATACCCCTGCATGACAGGACATACATTAACTCTAACTAATAATTGGTTGAGTCTTCTTTTATTCCTTTTGATAAAGTCCTTTTCTTCCTTTGATTATAATCACCTATTCATTTCATAAATTATTTTGTTGAGCAGATTTTTAAGTGTCTACAGCCTATTATACATTCTTAAAGCAACCTCTGTCTCTAGATCCATGTCTCTAACCCAGCACAAGAGCTAACTCCGAATAACCTGAAATTCTGAAACTGTCAGAGGAAAAGGCAGAAAAACTCTTCAATGTATAAGTTGAGGCAAGTGAGATTACATCAAACAATACAGCCTTTGCACAGCAGGAGGGATGATCAGTACAACGGAAAGGTGGGAAGTACAAAACGAAAGAAAATAATAGTCATTGATATTTCAGAAAAGAACTTAGATTTCAAAACATTTTGCAGGATTCTACGGCTCACACAAAACAGTTTTAAAAAAGGTGCAAATGACTTAAACAAACGTTTTCAAGGGAAACAAATGATAAACGAATCTGTGAAAAGACAATTAGCATTACTAATCATCAAATGCACACAACTAAAATTGCATGATTTCACTTCACCGTTGATGACATTTTCTAAAATAAGTATGTAAGGTTCAGAAGGTATGAGAAAATGAAGCCTTTTCGTTGTTGATGGGGATTTAAGTGGCAGAGCATCTGTAGTTCACAGTATGGAGGTTTCTAGAGAAATTACTTGTAGATCCACCCTAGGGCCCAGTAAACTATGTTTCTATGTCTATTCAAAAAGGAAATAAATGTCAAAAAATATGTCTATATTTTCATTATTTTGTCATATTTTTTACTTCACCATGATACAAAAACTAATCATATGAGCATGTACAAGTCAATAGACAATAAAAACATGATGCATACCTATAGAAAACAGCATGTTGTTGAAAAGGAATCATACTAGACTCAACCACGTGGATGCGCCTGAAAACATTATGCTAAGTGAAGTGAGTCACAGAAGGCACCATACTGAATAACTCACCCTGAATAAGCTTTATAAAAGAAACAAAAGGAAGAAAAGGCAGTTCCAGGAGCCAGTATGGGAATAAGAGGAAATATTTATTCAAATAATAAAAAAATTCATTTAAGCAAGATGAATATGTCTAAAGATGTATTATATAGCATTGCCTGGTAGTTCTCCAAATGAGTACACTGCATTTAAAATTTGTTAGAATAGAAGGTGTCACTTTAAATATTCCTATCTCAAAGAAAGAAGGAAATGAAAGAACACAAAATAGAAAGACAGAAAACTGGGGATGTGTTACCCAAGTCCACCACCTTCATTATGGTGTTTGCTTGAATCCTAATTCCAGACCAGTCCAATTACCTGGGATGGATGTTTGAAGCTGATATAGTGAAGAAACTATGACAACCTGTTTCAAACAAGTGGCCCTGAATAGCCTGAGCAGTGTTTATTTACACAGCTTTAATGATTTGCAAGAACAGTTTTACAATCAAATTTGTTTCCTTAGGTCTCTAAAAATGGTTACGGTAATTGCCAGTTTGTTCCTGTTCTTCTTTCCTCTTCCGTTCCCCAACTTTCCCACTGGTGACCATTACCTAGTTGATCCATAGCTCTAATGTCAGAAGCATGAGCAGTATTGCAAGCCATAGAGGGTGTTTTCTAACTAGGCACACCTACAGGTAGAACAGTGTGCCCAGTGGACAGCATTTGCGGTTACAGTGTCATGCAGAGAGAGATGACTTTGTCTATAGTGGTTAATATTTACATCTGGCAAAGTTGAAGCTCTCACAATCAACTCACCAGCCAAGGCTGGACCAATTCATTCTTCATCCTGTATTACTCTATTTTTTATGGGGATATTTCAGGTTCCTCCTATCATCCTGTAAGCAACATAACTGAAAAGTTTACTCTTAATATTTGGCACTGCTTATCCTTTGTTCTCAAGTCCCCTTCATCTCAACTTCCTACAGTATGGGCACAGCTATTAGAACTGCAGGCATTGTGGATTTCTATGATTCTGCTTCATTCCCTGTTCCAAGACTGTACTTGATAACTCTTGATATCATCTATTTATTTATATTTCTCCTAGACTCTTGTGGTTAAAATCATTCTCTCCAGAACAGTTATGTAAATTAGTAATATTATCATGAACTACTGTGACTTTTTCAGGCTAGTCACAAGGTGTACTGGAAAGACAACATTCTGTTTTTAAGAAGCCTTACTTGAAACATCAAAGGCTTTAGGGCCTGGATCAAGTCTACTGTATATTTTAACAATATCCCCTCTGGTTCACCTAGAGGAAAGTTAACAGGGGAAGTTTTCCATTTGTAATAGCTGTTCTATCCATAACTCTGAGAAAATGAAGCTAGAGGCAGCTAGTGATATGACTTGTATAGCAAAAGACAGGAGAGCAGGTAGCAATATGTGCCTGGGGTCATGCCCAGAATTATGCAGCGAACTGTCCACAAGCTTTGCCAAAACCAGTGGGGTTCTCCAGGGCCTTTGCCACAAGGAGAATTTGTTCGTGCTATTCTCAGGCCTTGTCTCCAAAAGAAGTCCATGGCTCCCAGCAGGTATTTATGCCACAAATATGTGAATACTCTTAAGCTCATCAGTTTGTATCTATTTTATGAGTACAATTCTTTTCATAAAATTATATCCTTAAAATTATCCAAATTTAAATATAAGTTAAAATGTTTCTAAAGTAGATTCCCTGCACTTAGATGATTATGGAATTTTTATGGATTAATGGACAGAAATAAATGTGGTTCAGTTTGACAGCAAAGACAAGAAATATAATGAAGAATAGAAATGATCAGTGTGGGCTGAGTGATGGAGGTTTCACAAATCAATAGATATAAGAAGATACAGGCAAACAGGAAAAAAACCCACACATTTAATAATGGAAATTAAAAAAAAAACACACACTAGAATTGAGTTGGAGTTATCCGTGTATATCAAATGCAGTAAAATAGAACAGAAACAGTTCCATCTTATGGTTTACACAGAAAGGCTTCTACATCATTGCCCGATCAATTTAGTTCAGGTATTATCTGTAAACCACTCCCAATCTTCCCACTGAACTAGACAAAAGCAAACATAATACTTTCTCTGGCCTTTAAACTGTATGGTCTTTGGGTCTTAAATGAATGATTTTTCTTTTCCTTACTGTTTTTTGAACTTGCAACTTGTTTTTAAAATAAATTTGAAAATAATTTGAAACATATTTAAAAAAAAATGTAATAATGTTGACAACTGATATTTTGACAAGATGCTTGCAAAGGAGGTTCCGCTATTCATAATCCCTGGTACTTATGCAATTTGATGAGCTCCATTAGCCACACATTAAAAAATTGCAGTAACGGATGCAGGAGATAGTGGTTTAGCCTGAACTGTTTGGGGGACACTCAAGCAGGGCGATTGGGATCTGTCCCTGGTGCATGGGCAGGCTTCTGGGACACAGTGCCTGCGGTGTGGCACCTTGAGCAGCCTTGATGTGGCGGGGAGGAGCTTGGACCTTCCTTGGCTTGGTGTGCCAGTGTCTGCTGATTCCCCATGGGAGACCTTGATTTGGAGGATGTGGGAATGGGGGTTGGCTTGAGAGGTAGGGCTGGGGAGCGGGAGGAGGGAAGATTGGGATATATGGGTGATATGTAGGTTGAGTAGAAAATTTCTTAATAAAAAAATTAAAAAAAACATGCAAGAAGAAAAAAATTACAGTAACCCATTTATAGAACAGTAGTATACAAGTATATAATATGGAAATTATAGAAAGATTATTTTGTCTTTACTTAAGCATAGTTTATCAAATATATTATCTGCCTTACTATCATTATGATTTTTAAGAATCAATTTTAGATAATATTCTAGGTGGGCTCACTCCTTAATACTGAAATCACAAGCAAATATTTAGGATAATGGGTTAGGATTTGTGAAATATTTGCGAGGTTTTTTCACTACGATATCAATATACAAGTAACTAAATTGTTTTGTTTGGAGTGACTTCTTGCATACCTATGGTGGGACACCTTGCATGGCCTTGAGGCAGGGGGTGAGTCTTGGACCTGCCTCTACTGAATGTACCAGGCTCTGCTCACTCCCCATGGGAGGCCTTACCTGCTTGTAGGAGGGAATAGGGGGTGGGTTGTGGCAGGAAGGCTGGAAGGGTGGGAGGAGGGAAGAGGAGAGTCTATGATTGATATGTAAAATGAATTAAAAATTTCTTAATAAAAAATATTTATTTACAATAATCAGTATAGTTTATATAATTGTGTAGATAATTTTTGTAGATGAGTGTAATTTTCCACCGAATTCTTTCTGACTCCAAATCTTAAATTTTTTCTCTTGTCTTACATAAACTGATGCTGGGATGCTGCCAGTTGTGTCCTTATTCCTGTCTCAACAATAAGTGACTAGGCATCATGGGCAGTCAAACTGGTCTGGAACATATTTGTGTTAAGACAACAAAAAAAAAATATTTTCTACCTAAGATTCTGTGACCAATATAAATTTATTCAGAAATTTTCAGGTTTGCCCATCTAAACTTAGTCTGTCCTGTATCCTAACAGTACTCATGACTACTCTGTGCAACAGAAGAGGAGGTAAGGTAGATAGATCATGGGGCAGGACACAAAGAATTGATTTCAAGCAAGGAAAGACAAAGTATCAAAATTGTTTTCAAAATAACATTACATATTTTAGACCGTTTTGTATGCTAGAATAGTAGGACAGAATGGGGAATCTAATATTCTGAAATGTTTCCCTTGAAGTCCACATTTGAGGTGCTAATAAAGTCTATATTTAGTAAGAATGTTTCTTCTCAACTTGCAAATGTCAATTGCCTCACTCACTAGAAAAGTAACCTAGTTTTTAACAAGAAAAAAACTGAATAAAAAAATCGTCAAAATATTTGAGTGAGGAGATGGCTCCACTGGTAAGGTACTTTTGAACCAATTATGAGGACCTTGAGGTTTGGATCCCCAGGTAAAGCCGTGATAACAGCCTTGGATAGGAGAAGGGGAATGGTAGAATCAGGAAGATCCTTGAAACTCAATGACCAGCTAAGATAAACGAATCAGCAAGTTTTAGATTTTCTTATAGCCTATAAAGGTGGAGGGTGACTAGGAACTGTACTGAACATCAATCCCAGGCCTCCACATGCACGTGCATAAACCTACACATGCACACACCATCACCCCCAACACACATAGACACAACACCACCTTGTCCCTAACCAATGAAACCATAAAGAAAAATGAGAAACTCTAGAAGCTAGGTGAAGCAAAGACAAATTGATGTGAGGAGGAACTTTAGACTCTACCAAAATGTTACTCAGAATCGGAATGTCAGTGTTTTTGGTGTCATACTTGATTAAAGTTAATAAAACATTTAAAATTGGGTGTCTCCAAATGAGTATTTAATTTAGATTTAATGTGATGGTGTTAGCTGAAAATGAAAGGAAAATGCTTATAATTAAAGAACTGACAGTTCATACTTTATTTGGCTGTAATGAGTAAAGAGTAAAACACTGCTCTTTTAAATTTATGTTCTACCAACTTCTGGAAGGTGGCTGCTAGAATGTATAGTTTTAGGCATATTGAACTCATCATTTCTATCTTATGTGTATGGTGGTATTTTATTTGTACTGAAATGTGATTTTATTTGTATGTTAATAAATAAAGTTACCTGGGGGTCAGAGCTGATATCAAACCGTAGCAGAGCTGGGTGGTGGTGGCACATGCCTTTAATCCCAGCACTTGGTAGCCAGAGTTAGGTAAATCTCTGTGTGGTCAAGGATACAGCCAGCATTGGAGACACATGCTCCAACGTGTGTCTGGAGGTCTGTACAGACAGGCAGTGACGAGGCAGTCACGTGGTTGGGTTTACAACCAATGAGAAGGCAGAACAGAAAGTCTATATAAAGACAGACAGAAAGTAGGTCTCTTTCGGAGAGGTCTCTTGGCTCAAGAGGCTAGCTGCAGCAGGTGGGTAAAGCTCTTAGCTCTGATCTCTTGGCTTTCTTCTTTGCATTGGTTCTGTGTTTCTTATTTAATAAGACAGTTGGTTACATCTACATATGTGTTTTGTAAATTTTATAATTTAGGAAATAAATGCTTTAAGCATATTAATAGACTTTCCATGGTAAATGTGTAGTTATATGTGGCCATACATAAATAAGAGTTCTCTTCTTTCTTATTTTTATGTTTTTTGTTTTTTTGTTTTTTTGGTTGTTTGTTTGTTTGTTTGAGACAGGGTTTCTCTGTGTAACAGCCCTGGCTGAACTGGAACTCATTTTGTAGACCAGGCTATCCTCAAAGTCTCCGAGATCCACCTGTCTCTGCTTCCCGAGTGCTGGGATTAAAGATGTGAGCCACCACCGCCCAGCTAAGTGTATTTTCTTATGAGATTCAGGTTCTTTTGTTTTCTTTTTAATTTTTTCTTTTTGTTTTTGAGTCAGAGTCTCTTAGTCCAGGCTTGTTGAACTCAGAAAGGAGCCCAGGCTGGCTTCAGACCCCTATCCTGGTTCATTCTCCTGAGGGTTGGGAGTGTAGATGTGGTTGCAGACATGTTCCATCAATCTCTTTTAAATTTAAAGTCTGCAACAACGAAGAGTGTGTTTCAGTTTTCTTGCTTTTAAAACTGTTATTGAAGTATTTTATTCATTTAAAATACTCATGGAGTCCTACATAACTTTTACAATTTAGTTGTTATACTCAAATCTCTATGCTCGCTTTGATGAAAAAGAAGTGTGTTATAATTTCACATATTAACTCTTATCAAGCATCCTACTATCAAGGTGCCTATGTATATGCATGTATAATGAAATTGAAACCTTAATATTTCTCACCCTGTGTGTGCACATAGTTCTTAGTTAGAATATGCAAATAACCAAATACATATTCCCCATGAGAAATATCCTGAATATTCTTGTCCAACTTAGATGGAATGGACTTTTGTGGTTTGTTTGTTTGTTTGTTTGTTTTTAATGTGTTTGATTGTTATCTCTTAGAAGCCTGTTCTTTTCTAATGACAGAAATAGAATGGATCCAGATGAGAGGGAAGGTGGGGAGGAACTAGGAGGGGTAGAGGAAGGGAAAACTGTGATCAGGATATATTGCATAAATAAAAACTTATTCTCAATTAAAGGAAAAAATTAGAAGAGATTCTAATTATCTTTGCTTACTTGAAAATATTATTACTATTATTTATTGAAATAAAGAAATATACTGCTGGTAAGAAAGAACCTGTGCCAACAATCTAATTGAGGTATCTGAAGTTCTCTGTTAAAGCAAAATCCACACGAACACATTTTTAAATCAAATCTTTAAACATACTAAGCCAACAACTCCTAAACTATCATGAAGAATAAAAGCGAGAATGCATTATCTAATTCATAACTCATTCTATTAGTGGCTCATACAACAAAACACTTAGTGCAGGATCAATGGTTACATTAAGCCGTCATTTTTCTAGTGCTTTCTGATATGGGTTTGCTGAGTATCTTAATTTCTTTTCTTGTGGTTCTTACAAAATACACACTCAATCCCTAACACACAAGCTATCTCCAACTGACAATGGAATGAAAAATTACAGAAAATAAATTGTTTTAGAATATTATTTTAAGATGTGTTACTTTTGTTTATGTTGCATTTGTTTAACTCTGTGAAGCTGTGTTACTGTGCCTGTCTAAAACACCTGATGGTCTAATAAAGAGCTGAATGGCCAATAGTGAGTTAGGAGAAAGGATGGGTGGGGATGGCAGGCAGAGAAAATACATAGAAGGAGAGATCTGGGAGGAAAGAGAGAGCAATAGAACAAGGAGAGGGGGATATCAGGGGTAAGTCACCCAGCTACACAACCAGACATGAAGTAAGAAATGATGAAAGGTATACAGAAATAGAGAAAGGTAAAAGCCCAAAGGCAAAAGGTAGATGAGATAACTTAAGGAAAGCTGGTAAGAAACAAGCCAAGCTATGACTGAGCATTTGTAATTAAGTATAAGCTTCTGCAAGTGATTTATTTGGGGGCTTGGTGGTGCACACCCAAAAGAGCAAAAACAATCAAACAACAACAACAAATGTTTATGTTTCTGCCAATTCCCTGCTGTTTGACAATAATTTTTGCATGACTTTTGCTCAGCTTCTGAAATAACTCGGCTGCCTCCATGAAGCAAAGTAAATGAATGGCTATAGTTCTTTGTTTTAAATCAGTGAGATAAAGAGAACCTTTGCTTCCCTGGAGTCTTTCTTGACTTTGCCAACTCCTTGAAGCTTCAGACCTTCCTGGTAGAAGCTTGCATCTGTTTTGAGGCCACACCACTGTCTCTTTTCCATTTTTCCCCAATTTCCCCCACTTCTTTCTCTTTACACTATTGTGATATGTAAGGGCATTAGGACCTGTCTTAGAGATGGGACTATGACCAGATCATTACAAAGTCCTTAACAGCATTGTTTCTATAAATGTTTTTCAAGTTAGATAAAATTTACAAATTTGAATTAGGATGTGGGAGTTTGGGGACCATGTAAAGCTTACCGGTGCCATACTTCCTTGTTGTTGGGCATGACTTCCTTATTTCCTCATTCATTTGTCTCACTCTTTAAAAATCTTTATGTATTTTTTCTATACAATCAGTGAATAACAAGAAAAGACAAATTTCAATGTTTTTTAAAATTCATTTTCTCATCTTCTTATACTGATTAGGAATTCTAGAACATTGTGAACAATAATAATTAGAGATGACATAGTTGCTTTGCTTCTGCTTTCTGTATTCTATCTACTTTTACTGGGTAGCCTAGTCCAGTGCTAGTTACATTATCATGACTATTCTCTGTAGAGTGCCTATATAAAATATTTTGAAATTAAGCAGTATAAAATAATTATGGTATTTAGTATCTTAGAGTATTTGCATGTTATCAAAGCTTAGTGTGTCTTATCTTAGAGATAATTGTGCACACCTAAATTAAAAAAAAATATAACAATTATTTGATTTTCAATACCCATCTGTTACTTTCAATTATCTCATAGTTGATATTCATTTCATATTTTTGTTGTTCCCCCTTAGAATCTATGCTGATACCTAAAACTCTGAAATCAGAACTGTACCTCTGCTTAAAGAGACTGTCAGGAACCAAGAATAACAGATCAGTACAAACACAGACCTTAAACTCAGAAGCAGAAAAAGGAATCTCAATTTCTATGTATCTAGGTCAGAATAGACATATGAAAGGTCAGATTAACTCACTATTCACGAGTTCATCCCTTATAAAGTTTTTGGTCAATTAAATATTTTAATAATAATTCAACTAAATTCTTTGATACATACCAAAACATGCTCACCTAATGAACTTGTTTACCATATTTCCTCATGTAAATAGTATATTCTTTTTTAACATTGAAGAATAAGTATGTCATACTAGTAAATTAACTGTTTTTATGTAGAAACGTTTTGTGTCTTGGGCATTTATACAGTATTAGTTGTGGATCTAGTTCAGATTTGACAGTTGTGTGACAGTTTCATCACATCAGTAGATCATAAGCACGTATTTTGGTAAATTAGAGGATTAAGCCCTTAGACCTGAAAGTTAATATTGTGAGGACAATTATCAGTCCTTGAATTTCAAAGCACCCACAGAGAATTCAATTGCTTCATTTGTTCCTAAACAGGGACACCATACTGAAATCAGTTTTGCAGCAGAATCAAGAAGCCACAGCATGGTTTGTGCAGGGCTGAATATGAACAATTTCTTCTGTGATAATTTCAGAATTAGTCTAGAATTTATCACTGCCATTTCAGAACTGTTTAGAGAGTTGAACTGTGCCAGTCACACCAGGAGTTGTTAGAAGCCATTGCTAAATTAGGCATTTAGTAATTAGATTGTGTTACTACAGGAGTGCTAAGTTTCAGTCACTGAAATTTAACACACTTCTGAAAGCCCTTGCTGAGAAAACTTCATTGCATTTCCATGGAAACAGGTTGAATGATTCTCAAATAATCTACAAGTAGCTTTTGAAAGGTGAGTGGTAAGGTTTTAAGCTTTAATTTAAACATTGCCTTTCAGGATGATATTTTCCTTTTCCTGGATTGTGCTGTACTGCAACTAGTAAAATTTAAGCATTATGTGATTAATGACCCAACCTAAACTAATTTTTAGATATAAACATATGACATTTTATGTTGTATCTAAAAACAAGCAAATTATAACTAGCAGGTATAAGTACAAAGTGTCTTTATCAATGTAAAAGTGATAAATAAGATATATAATTTATGGTCCTATACTATCAGCCAATGATGTAGATAAAATGTGGTCAAGAAAAATTAATTAAAAGCTATCAGACAAGAACAGAAAAAAAGAAAAATAAACCCAAGAGAAAAACACAACAGTAACTAGTAAAGGTTGTATATTTTAAGTTAAATACATAAGTAATCTCATTAAGGCAAGGTGCTTCCAGGATCAATGATCCCAAACACACTGCCAGATTTGATGACAATTTAACACATAAAGGAGTATATGTATAAAGAGGGATAGCATGCTAAATGTTTATGTACTTGATAACAGCCCTTCAGTGAGTGCAGTTAACAGTTGAAATTATATCAGAAAAGAGGAACTTGTAATACACTCAGATATTTTAATGTCCTCTTCTCCTTTTCAGGGGAAAGTAGATGGGGAGTACTGAAGGATATAGAAATCCTGAATAACATTCTAAGCTAACTTGGTGTAGCTATTATTTTTTGAAGACTCTGTTTATACCAATATAGAGTGCATCTTGGTCCACAAGTCTTGACATATTTAAGTAAATTTGAGTCTTTGATTATATTTGTATTTGATAGGAAAGAGAGACAAAAATTTTCTTAATTTATGAAAATACAAAATACCTAAATGTGTTATATTAGATATCTTTAATGCAACTTAGGATATTAATATCACTCATTACTATCAGAAACAAATCATCAATAAATGAGATAAATTTCTAATATTATGAAAAACAAAATCAGGCAAATGAAAGTCACAAAGTTGACAAAAATAATCATTAAATAGAAAACATAAAAATTAATAAAGAAAATAATAAAATTACAAATGTTTTAATATCAGTAAAACTGATATATAAATAAATACAGAAAAGATAACTGTCTTAGCTTTGGTTTTCATTGCTCTGAAAAGACACCATGACATGGCAACTCTTATAAAGAAAACATTTAATTGAGCGTGTCTCACTTATAGTTTCAGAGGTTTAGTCCATTATGATCATGATGGTTAGCATGGCAGCATACAGGCAAATATGGTGCTGGAGCTGAGAGTGCTACATCTTCCAAGCAACTGAAAGTCAATTGACAGTCACACTGAGGAAAACTTGGGCAACAGAGACCTCTAAGTTCACCCCCACAGTAACACACTTCCTCCTACAAAGCCACATCTCCTAATAGTGCCACTCTTTAAACGGGTCATTTTCTTTAAAACCACCATAAGAACTAATCACATTTAAACTTTGTCATGGTTTATATCCATTCTCAACTGAGTTAATTTACCATTCTTTCATTCACCTCTAATTAATAACTATTGTTTTTGGAAAGCTTATTTTACAGTATTTAAAAAACAAATGTGTTCTTTATAATGAATTAAACTTTCCACTCCGTTTGACTTCAGTCTGTTATAGCTGTTGTAGACAGTACCACAACCTAGACACATTACAAACTACACCCATTACTTCTCATCATTCTTGAGGTGAGGAAGCTACCATCAATGTATTGTAAATGCTCATACCCTAAAATAATTTCTTCTGCTGCATCCCTCATGTGCTGGAAGGGATAAAGAGCTTTCTGTGGTTAGGTCTCTTTAGTAAGGACACAGTCTCCTAGAAGGATTTGAGTTTATGATCTGGTCATCCCCCAAATTCCAACTAATAATTTTATCACCTTGGAGATCAGGTTCCTGGTGCGGCTTTAAATATGGTGCATAAACAATGAACTTACTACATCTTAAATATTTGTTGGTATTTAGAAAATAGAAATATAAATAGGCTTCATCAAGGTACAGAGACCAAAGTGAGGTTGTTTGTGAGGAGGGAATTGATCTCATATACAGCTACTACTAACTAGCTTGTAGGGCCACACAATTCTATACAAGACATTGTTTCAATTTTGATTTGATTTTAAATCAAATTCTGTTACTATACTATATTAGCCTTTTTTATTCATAATTCAGCTTTAGAGTACATCATGGCAAGGAAGATGTGAAAGTAGGAGATTTGGACAGCAGGTCACATTATTTCTGTAACCAGCAAAGAGAGATCAATGTCTGATAATGCTTTCTGCTCACTTCCTCCTTTTTATTCAGCTCAGGACTCTAAACTATGAAATAGAGCCCTAACAATTTAGGTGTGTCTACCTAACTCTCTTATGCCAATCATGAAATTCCCTCACAAACATTCCCAGAGATTTATCTCCTGGACAATACTAGATCCCATCAACTTGAAAATAAATACTAACCACCACAAGGATCAAACCAATTTATCTTTGAATCTAAAATTAAAGTAATGAGTATATTCTCAGAAAACTGTTGAATTAGTCATTTCCTTCAAGTTTCCAGTCTAGCCAGCACAGCTCATAAAAGATTATTGGATTATTCTATTGCTCTAGATTTGTGTTGTGACAATTTAGGAGTAATAACTGTAGATCTTTTATATTTCTGGAACACACACACACCACAGATGCATTCCATCAGATTAGAGAGGCATGTTAGATTTCAGGAAATTATAGAACAGAAGGTTGATATTTAATTATCTGAAATATACCTTCACACCAACTAAACTTCTACCCACCTTATTAGATTTTTTTTATTAATACCAGCAGGAGCCATGACCTCTTACTCTCTTTCTTGAACTTTGCATATGTATGTCAATCCAGATCATGTAGTTTTGTTCCCCAAAATATAAAAGGAGCCACAAAATAATGAAAATAAAATCTATTTTTATCCAATATGTTTTCTATGCCCTATAACCTAATTTCTCTGCATGTCCTGGTACTTAGAGCAATAACCATCCCCGTTCACTTTTCCTAAGATTATTTGTATTCGGACTGAAACCTGGGCTTTGAACATCTTCCCTTCTGTCCTATTTAATCTACCGCTCAGCATATCTGGATTGTTGGATTTCTAATTTGGTCCAAATGATAAAAGGTCAATGGCAGAAAGTTAGCACCAATAGAATTCTGTATATACACATGGTACAAAAACAATAGTAACACTAATAATATAGACACACCCTCACTTCTAGAATCACATCAATAGATAAAATATAATTTCATACAATATAAATCACATGGAATGACAAAAGCCATTGTATTTACAGTAAAGATGAAAAATCTACAGATTAAGCCTAAAACTGAAGTATAATGTATATCAAAGTTAACTTCAAATATTACCTCTTTTCTATTGGTCAGTCCTAAATATTTTCCTCTCATATTTAAATAAGGTGAGATCACTGGTATTTTAGAAGTGTTGACTATTGCTGTTGTCCATAATTTTAAAAAAATACATATATACTCATAATGGTCATTAAATAGACATGTTAATTTCATTTGCTTTTTTAAAAGCAAAGAATCACGCTCTTAAATGATCTTTAAGGACACAAAGTAACCAATTCCTCTCAGAATTCTCTGGTACTGATTATTATTCCCAACATGTAATTCAGGTGAAGAAACTTACAGGTTTAATGTCTCAGCTAATGATATACAGAAAGACAGTTAAGGCAGGGGTCAACAGTCAGAATTTATTTGGAGATGTCACTTTCAAACTGCTGTTTCACACTGACCTCTGAAAGAAAATCAATTATATAGAGCTTACTGGCTCAGAGAATGTCAATGCAATGCAGTTTAATTCATCATTAAACCTGCACTGTCTATTTTACTAGCCTGTTGTTTACTGTGAATAGCAATGTGGAATAAAAACTACATCTGGAGAACAAGGAAAGGCTTATTTATCGGGATGTCTACCAGACATTAGTAATATGCTTACCAGGGAGCTTTCCTATTACACCAAATTCATTTTTTAAAGATTTAAATTTACTGAAGCATGCTAGAGCAGAAGGCAGAAACAATAATCATTCTATTGTAGCAAATGCAGAGTGTTATTGCTGTAAGCTTTGCAATTGCATTAAAAGTACTCAGAGAAAAGAAACCTGTCTAAAGAACAATGGATTCTAAGAAGAAGTAATGTGAGAGAAATCAGTAATTAAGTTTTTCAGTGCAGATAATTTAACTATCAGAAGAAAATCTCTCTCTCTCTCTCTCTCTCTCTCTCTCTCTTTCTCTCTCTCTCTCTCTCCCACACCCCGTGTGTGTGTGTGTGTGTGTGTGTGTGTGTGTGTGTGTGTGTGTTATGTGTACATGCGCCCCTCACACATAAACACAAAGAACTCTGGAAATCTGACCTGTTTTTTTTTCCTATGATTTTATATGGAATTCATACTTCAGCAAATACTTTTATACAGAAGAAAGTATGATGTAACACAAATATTGTCAAAACGTTTGGCTAAATATGGAAAATTATTTGAGTCTTGACTTAAATTCAGGAGAATGGAAAATTATTTGCCAATTTACAGTTATAAAAAAATTAGTACAATTTAAGGCACTACAAAGAATTGTTGCAAATTTCTTCAGGCCTTGGTAGATGTCTCCATGAACAAAATGCTTGCTATACAAACATGAGCAGCTGAGCTTATGAGACTAGCATCCCAGCATGTGTTCACAATTCCAGTGCTGGAAGGCAAGGACAGAAAGAAGCTGGTAGCTCACTGGCTAGACTAATCAATTACTATATTTTTAGTAATTAAGAGATACATAAAAAAACACAAGCTGGGTTCAGTTTCTCAAAAAAATGCAGTGGGGGAGGGAGAAAAAGACACCCTACATTGACCTGAGTCTTCCACAGGTACACAGGCAGGTGCATACAAACCTTCACACATATGTACACAACACAACCCCTCACATACACTGAATGATTATGAATAATTTATAAATACAATTCTAACAATTCTTAAGCAAATATTTTTGAGAAATTGTTTGAAAATTTTTATCACATAATGCTAGAATTCACCAATTATGCAAATAAATTCTCTTTGTTAAAGTAAAATGTTGTAGGTTAGAAAATACTTGTATGAAAGAAAATAAAGCAGGAGTCGTCCCTCAACAAAGTCATAAGACCATGTTGGTGATGAATTATGTTACTTCCTGTGGAAACATTGACAGGTGTTATATATTATGTTTTGTCCCCAAATGTCCAATACAAGAGCCCTGGCAAAAAAAGATAACCATTTCTTTAAATTTTATGAAATTATTTTTTAATGTAAAGGTTTTACTTTTATAGTGCTTAATCAAATACAAATCATACATTCTTTGTGTATCTTTCTACATTTCAGTGTAGAATATTTCCTCCTATATTTTTAGTAATTAAGAGATACATGAAAACACACAAGCTATACATTCATCAGAGTCCCATGTAATGTGTTGATGCATGCATATATTTGGATAATTAGAGTAATTACATTTATTTCCTGACAGTAAAAATTTTTCCTTTGAAAATTCACCAATGTCTACCTTTTTAAGGTACATTGTCTACATTTATTTTCTGAAGTTATTCTATAGTCTTTAAATTTCTTTGTTCTTAACATTTACTTAATGTCTCCTTCGAGTAATTTTTTTTATTCCAAAGAAAGAAAAAAATGTAAAAGCAAGAGGACCTCTGCCTGGTGCTAGGTAGTGTCTTCTATGTCAACGGGTATTTGCACCCCTGAAATCTCAACAATATGGCTACCTAAACAAGATCTGCAGAGTGCCAGCAGCCATTGACTGCAAGCATGGACTAGGCAAACCTCACAAGTCTTCACCTCTAGATGAAGATATACAGACAATTAATGGCTGCCATTACAAGAAGATTTAGTCCTCACAATGGACAAACCCCTTAACAGATCATCCATACTCACAAGGTAAGCCATAAACTGGGTATTTCAGTAAAACACTACAAGGATTCATGAGATTTATTTAGAGCACACTGATTCTCCCTCTCTCAGCATCCATTAATTGCCTCTAATTCTGTATCTATAGGTGTGACCTTGTGATATTTCTTCTGTTCATGTTAACAATCAGCTGCTGCCATCTTGCTAGTCTTGTTTAGATGACCCCATTGTTGAGATTTCAGAAATGGAGCTTGCTTCCCATATATACAAATATTTCTGTGTACCCAATTTGCTTTCTGTTTGGGGAAAGTAATTGATATTTGACAATATTCATCTTAATCTTGAAACCACTTTTGGTAAAATTTAGTTTTTGAGATTTCACAGAACCCCACTATTTAATATTGTTACTCAAAGAAAATGAAGCATATTTTCATCAATCAAAAAATTATAGAATCCCATATGAAGACTGACAATGACAATGTTAATGTACATGTTGCCTTTTGAATGTCTTTTCTGGATATCTCTTAATAGTATACAAGAGAGGCTGCTAGCAACCCCGTGTCTTCATGCATTTGACTCTGTGATCAATATATTCTGAATAGTATAACTTAGGCAATGAGCATTAGCAGCCCATCCACAAGACCTGGGGAAGTAAGCATCCTTGTTGTTTCTTATCCTTCATTAGCCAGGTAGTTTTGTGAATACTAGGAATGTTCACAATCAATGCATCTGAGTTGGATATGAAAAACCTTTCTGCAGACACAGTGAGTTCAGCTGCCTCATGTTTCTGACATCATGCTCGTTCTACAATGACAGATTGTTCCCTCAACCTGATCCTTCCTTAAACTATTTTTTCTAGGTATTTTGTTATAACAAAGAGACAAAAAACTAATATTAGGAATATCCTACCATCATAAAATTACTCTTCAATACTTCCTAGCAGAAAAACAAGATCTTACTTATTAAAATTTCTTATGAAAAATAAAATAAAAAGTTAATATTTTTAGACTACAAAATATATGACTATGTAATGTAATTAAGAAAATAAGAAAAATAGTAAAATTTTGAATAGCATGTATAGATCAAACTTAATTAAATACTTCAATTCATGATTTATGAATATTATATATATGAATTTATCTTTTAAGTATACATTTATAGCTGTTCATGGTATAGACACATTGTTGATAAGAGAAAAGATAATAAACTGGAAAGGAATAATTCAGAAAATACAAAAAATATTCCATAAAGTTCTGAGAAAATAAATGCTGTTGCTACACTGAGACTGTCCTAAAGCTGTCATTAATAGTTTTATTTGAAATCACCCATGAATTTTTATTTATATATACATACATACATTAAGATGTTTTAAGAATGAAAGTGATCTTATACTATTTCATAATCTTCTCCCTTGATAGTACAATTTCAACTATATTTTCTTTTCTGTTTCATCTTAGAACTCCATTATGTTAATGCAAATGACACATGATAATGTTTAATACGTTCTTTTACAAGTTTGAAAAACAGCAGCACAAAGTTTGTTATTGCAGATTCAATTCGTGCCTTGGTACTACAAAATATAAAAACATTGAATTTAAAATATATTTCATCAAATAAACAAACTTAAAAACAAGAAAGGAGCACATTCAATTGTCAATAAAAAGAGAACTCAAAGCCATTGTGGAAGACTGCAATCAAAGTTGCATTAGCCCCTGGGTAAAGTTTGACTGGTTATTGGTTTAGAGGTTTGAACTTTAAAACTACATGAAGATCAGAGTCAAGGCCTTGTCTGTACCTGGCTTCAGTTGAAACTGAAAAACTTCATAAAGCAGGATTCTGAGCAAATACTGCTAGAAGTATACTTAGGAATGGAGAAAAATAAAGAGCCTGTGTGTCATCATAAAGTTTAATTAGAAACTTCCTATCAACTGTGAATTTAAAAGTAAATACATAGAAAGATAAAGAGATTTTATTTGAAGAGACTATTAAAGTAAAGAAAACATTCTATCTATATAACTTTAAGCATCTTAAATTTGAACAAAAAATAATTTTCCCTTCTGATAAGGTGTGAGTTGGGTCAAATAGAAGTTGTGGGGTACTGGACTATCAATAAGTTGGGTAATTATGCAGCCAGTGCATCAGAATATTTTCTCCCCATGACTAATCCTCAGAATGAGAATAAATATATAGGTGTGCTGCACAGTGGTATCTCCTGGAGCCTGCACCCAACCAAATGAGCCCGATGTACAAAGAAGAGACAAGTAATCACTTCACTTCTGTTTGATTGTCATTCCTCAGCCAGCACTTGCTGTTATGGAACCTAATCAGTATTAGGAAAAGAACAGGAACTCCCATGAGGCTGAGGATGCTCTGTGTGGTTTGCAAACTTTGAGGAATTTGTTGAGCTAGAAAGATGGGCTATTAAATTTCTAGGCTATATTGCTAGACAGTAAACTGTAGTTAGGTATCAGATAGTAGATTTAAGATCTTCCATGTATATAATAGAAATAATAACTAGATCATGAATAATAATTATACTAAACGGGATTAATGCCAATATGAAAATCTTAAAAACAAGTTTCCAGGCATTTGCATTAACTTCACAACTGAATGTCTACAAGACTAGGAAAGATGATAATAGCAAATTGAGAATTCCCCACATAGTGGTTAAGATGAATTAATTAATGATATGAACATTAGAAAGCCATAATTAAAATTAAAAAGCTATATAGAAATTATTTTGTCTAGTGTGCATTAAGTCACCCAGGGGAGACATGGTTGTGCTCACTGCTAAACAACTTTGAAAGATGACTCAGAGTCTTTCTGCTTTATGGCAATGGTTTTAGAAGTTTTGTTATGATTGCCACAAAGTTGGCCATTCCATTAACTAAATGGATAAATAAAGGTTCAGTGAATAATTTAAGAGTCCAATAGTGCTATCGCACAAGGAAAAGTGGTCTGTGCAAGAACTTCAGCAGTGTTGGGTCCTTGGACAAGTACATCAAATAGCTAGATTAAGCTTTCAGAATGTCTATAAATATCAATTATGACCCCAGACAATGATGTCAACTTAAGAGAGAAGAGTAGAACCTTCTTGGAAAACTATAGAAGATGTTAAAAGAAAATGGAAAAATCAAACATTTGATATCAGGGTTTAATGTATTTTAAAGTACAGTGACAAAAATATTTTCAAGTACAAGATGAAATATAAAACAAAACTATAAGACAAAAATTCTATCGATACCGACTTAAAAGTTTTATAATTATTCCCTGTATCCCTTTTGTTGTTTAGTTTGTGTCCTCATGTTCAGAGAATGAATGATTTACACTGACTCATGCTTTCAGAGATTTTAGCCCATGGACACTCAACCTTCAATGCTATGATGCATTGTGGCATCTCCAGCATATGGCTCATCAATGCTCGCATATCAGGGACACTAGAAGCTGAGAGAATGACTGGAGTGTCATAGACAAGTAAGGAACCCTTAGGCAGTATCTCAGTGACCTTTCTCCTCCAAATAAATAAACGCCATGCCTTTGTAAATTCCCATAACTATTAAGTGATGTCAACAAATTACAAAATGCATCAATAGGTTGATAAATTGAGTAATCTAGAATTCTTGCTGTCTTGATTTCTGGAAGCACCAGCTGAAGACCAGCATTTCAACACATGAGACTTCTGAGGGACACTTCTAATCAAGCCTCAACAATTAAAACTTGCAGCAGGGCGGTGGTGGCGCATGCCTTTAATCCCAGCACTCGGGAGGCAGAGGCAGGCGGATCTTTGTGAGTTCGAGGCCAGCATGGTCTACAGAGTGAGATCCAGGAAAGGCACAAAAAAAAAAAAACAACCCAAAACAAACAAACAAACTTGCTTTCATACAAATAATTCCAAAGATACGTAATACTTTTTAACAAAATGAGATTAAATATCATAAAATAAAAAAAGGTAGCCTAAACTATACAGGTTTCTATTTAGGAGCTTCACATAATGAACAAGTTGATGTTTCACAGTTTAATTGAAATTATAAATATCAGAAATACAGTACAGGATTTTGATAAATAAAACAAATTGGACATCGAATGCATCAGTAGACTATAGAAAACATACAGAATTTCTAAAATATTTTTATTAATTTTACATTAATTTAAAGAAATCTAAGACTATGATCTTACCTTGAAATTGCATGAAGCTTAACACCATTTCAAATGAATCTAGTTGCTTGTTATACCTCTCTTTATACAAAACGAACTAAGAGCCATCTGTAAAACTCAGTGCCATGTACAACGTATGCTTTTGTTTTAGGACTTGTTTGGAGGAAAGTGTTAAGTGTAGACACTGTTAGAAGTTTTAGACATTTGCAGCAGAATTTGCAGATGTTAAAATCAAGGTAGCCCTTGAAATGGCAAAACTGTGATGAAGGAGCATACAGGAGAGTGGATCGGTGTATTTAAGATAGAGACTAAGTAGTGAACTGTTCAGTTTGCCAGAGAGACAGCTGTGAAAGACCTCCTGTGGTCAGGCCTAATATAAATCCCTGACCTCAAGAACTATCTCTTCAAAGTGCTCCAATTTGATTAGACTAGTCTATGAGGCAGTTATGTCCTAAGACATTATTGAAAACATTGGAGCAATCAGCCTGTAATTAGTGGCACTTAGCTTCCAGATATGGCCATGAAAAGTGATGGTCTAACAAACAAACAAAGACAAACAGAGCAGACAGGACCCATGTGGGTTAGAGGGGCAAGTGAGAGGCAAGAGCAGACAGCAGGAGTAGGTCAGTTCAATAGGAAATCTTCTCTGTTGAATCCCACCCACCCACGATGCTTGAAGTCAAGTCAAAATTTGAGGGCCTTTTGAAAGAAAAAAAAAATCATTCCAGTTAGGTCAAGTCAAGTCATTGGGTTAGTTATTAAGAATCATGTGCACTCAGTACCAGCTCACAATTTGGACATCAAGGAATTGTCAAATCCACACACCAGGAGCTGAAGAAAATGGAGCAGTCAGAAAAACACATCACTTACATTTAAGTAACACCAGGATCATTAGAGAAAAAGTCCTGAAAATACTGAAGTGAAGATTAGCAGGTCTAGAGTCTGATAGATGCCAAATGCAAGAACACATAATATTATAAACTGAAGTCAAATTGAGTTTTAAAAAGAGAAATATAATTTTTACAAAACACTCGCTTAAAGAACAGCAATTTGAAATAAATAAGTTAACTAACAATTGAAGAGAATATATTTTTATAATGGAGACACAATAAATGGAGATAATAATTGTAACACACAGAACAGGAAAGTTATTACTATTACAATATATTTTAATATATATTCCATGTTCATTAAAGAAATATGACATAAAAACCATATAAGAAAAATATTTAACTGAACAAAAGAAAACATAAAGTCCCATTTCATCTCTTGAAACTGTTATAAAAATTAAATTAAGAGAACTATCTCTATATTGCTATCAACATATAATGACAAAACAGGTATTTATGTTTTCTGAAAGAGAATTAATAATGCCTTATGCAAGCTGTATAGATGGGCGGTTGGCTCCTAAGGCTCAATACACATAATGTGTTGAAACTTTATATGTGTATCTTTTTGCTGTGATGCTTGATTTAGGAAAGATTTCTAAAATCTTCTTTTAGGCTTTCAGAAGAAATACTAAGTTTATAAAAACTACAAAATGTCTAATTCCTCTTCTATAGGAAAAATAATTTAAAAAGAAATTTTTATACAGCTCTGAAATCGTGTACTTACAAGCATCACTGATGAGACTCACCAGGTTGTACTTAGATATTTATACATATATGTAACAATAATAATTAAACAAAAAGGGCCATGAATTTGAGGCCATGGATTTAAAAGGGACTGAATTATGGAAGAAATTGGAGGCAGCAAAGGGGGAAATAATAGAATTATACTTTAATTAAAAAGTAAATAACTGTCTGTGTCTGTGTATTTTTCATATATTAGAAAAATAAAACAATTATTTATAAGCTTCTTTTTTAAACCAAGGAGGATGAATCATGCCTTTTATAACCTGTAATTGAAAAGTAATTGGCTTCAGGGGCATGCCATGTTGTGTTGAAATTTTATGTATATCTTTGCTTTGTTATATTTGATTTACAAATGCACTTATAAAATTACCTGTAATGTTAAGCATCCACTATAAGCATTATGAATGATGGAAAAGTACTCAGCCAGTTAAGTATTCTCACAATACTTGTACCCTGACTGCCTTTGTGTGGTGTGTGTGTGTGTGTGTGTGTGTGTGTGTGTGTGTGCGTGTGTGCGCACGCGCACACATGCATATGTGTGTCTATGTCTGCATATATACTTTACCTTTCATTTTAGTGTTTTTATATGACTCCTGAGTGAGTGAACAAGTGGGTCTCTGTTTCTTGTGCTTTCTCTTGGGTCTATTTTCCTTCTGTTGGTTTGCCTTGCTCAACTTTGAGATGATAGATTTTGTGTTATATTTTATTTTGTTAAAAAAAAAATAAAATCAGGGATACACAAAGTATAGACAGATGAGAAAAAAATAATTCTTTCTTAATATATGATTTCTGTATTAATGCTTCAAAATGCCCATTAAAATATAAATATTAATTTAGTAAACAAATGTTCTATTTATTTTATCTCAATAAAAGAAAACCCTCATTCTTACATATGGAAATCTTATCACATAAAGCAAAACGGCCAACTCAGAATCAGAAATGACCTTAGAGGTCTCTATACATTTCTCAGTATTGCATTAAAGGCATATTTTAATGATGCAAATGTCAAACCCAAAGCCTAATTTTCATACCAATTATAGGTGGCAGAGTGTTTGAAATCCTAACTTTTTCTATGTGTGACTGATTACTATTTTGAGATGTGTAGAAGATGCTGACCTGGGAGTTCATTCACACATCTGAGTTTCAGGCTAGCTCCAGGTATATTGTAAAACCCTATCTAAGCAAAAGAAGTAAAAACTTGTATCTTTAGAGAATTAAAATAACTACATTTATTTTGGAGAGGTTGGCCAGATGAAGAATACTCAAAGCCTTTGTTCATTTTATACAATGTATATTAAACTTTATAAATATAATGATTCTCCTCTAGCATCTATAGCTGGGCATTAAAGTGAGGATGATGCAGTCTTCCATATCTGTAGGTTTCTGGATAAATGAAAAGGTGAAGAGTATGTCCATTCATTTAGAAGTGATGTGATAGGAGAGGATCCAATTAACATAATGTGAAACTTTATGCATGAAATGAATCCCACAAAGACTTCAGGTTTGTATATCATAGAAAGTCCCTAAGGGCTGCCCCGGACTTCCCATCTGGACAAGAGGTGAGTGCCTGGGCTCAGCCTAGATCCCATTCCTGGGCACCAGCCATTCTGGGGAAGACCTGCCCAACTTGGCCCCAGGTTCTGCCATCGGGCAGGATCCCTTCCATCCCCATCAGGAAGGCTTCACTTCTCTAAGACCCCCAAAAGACCCTGCAATATTCATGCCCTGCCCCCATGCCCATCCACCCAAGACCCCAGCCACTTCCTGAGACTTAGAGACCAGCCCCCAACACCCATTCTGCCCTGGACTTCCCATCTGGACAAGAGCTCTGTCTGGACCAAGTGCGCTGATAAGACCAAAAACGAAACCACAAGGAGATGGGCAGACGTCAAGGCAGAAGTACATACAACAAAATGAAGAGCAATACAGTATCACCAGAACCTAGCCCTCCTCCAACATCTAGAACTGAACATCAAAAAATGGGAGAAGCAGAAGAAAACAGCCTTATGAATAACATCATGAAGAAGGTAGAGGCTTATATAGAAGAAATTGCAAATGAAATTGAGGAAAAGACAAATAAAAAATGGGAAGAACACTACAAAAAAACTAGAGGAAAGGACAAATAAAGCAGAAGAAAGCAATAAAGCCCTGAAAGAAAATCATGAAAAATCATGAAACAGATGAAGGAAACAGTCCAAGACCTGAAAAGGGAAATAGAAAAAATGAAGAAGACACAAACAGAGGGGATGCTGAAAATAGAAAATCTGAGTAAACAATCGGGAACTTCAAATGCAAGTATAACCAACAGAATGCAAGAGATGGAAAAGAGGATCTCTGGCATTGAAGATACAGTAGAAGAAATAGATTCATCAGTCAAAGAAAACACTAAAGCCAACAAAGTCATGACCCAAAATGTCCAAGAAATTTGGGACACCATGAAAAGACCAAACCTACAAATAATAGGGACAGAGGAAGGAGAAGAATACCAACTCAAAGGCACAGAAAATATATTCAATAAGATCATAGAAGAAAACTTTCCCAACTTAAAGAAGATACAAGAAGCCTATAGAACCCAAACAGACTAGACCTCCCCAAAAAAGTCCCCTTGCCACATAATAATTAAACAACTAAACATACAGAATAAAGAAAGAATATTAAGAGCAGCAAAGGAAAAAGGCCAAGTGACTTATAAAGGCAAACCCATCAGAATAACACCTGATTTCTCAATGGAGACTTTGAAAGCCAGAAGGACATGGACAGATGTAATGCAGACACTAAAAGACCATGGATGCCAGCCTAGACTAATATACCCAACAAAACTTTCAATCATCATAGATGGAATGAACAAGACATTCCAAGACAAAGCCAGATTTAAACAATACTTATTCACAAACCCAGCCCTACAGAAAGTACTAGAAGGAAAATTCCAACCTAAGGAAGTCAGATACACCCTCAAAAACACATGCAATAGATAAAGCCACAGCAGTAAACCCCAAAGAAGAGAAGGATACACACACTACCACCAAAAATAACAGGAATGAACATTCACTGGTCATTAATATCCCTTAATATCAATGGACTTAATTCACCTATAAAAAGACAGAGGCTTACAGAATGGATATGAAAGCAGGACCTATCTTTCTGCTGCATACAAGAAACACACCTCAAAGTCAAAGATAGGCACTACCTAAGAATAAAAGGCTGGGAAAAGACTTTCTAATCAAACAGTCTTAAGAAACAAGCAGGTGTAGCCATCCTAATATCCAGAAAATAGATTTAAAATTAAAATCAATCAAAAGAGATCAGTAAGGGCATTATATACTTATAATAGGAAAGATCCACAAAGATGAAGTTTCAATTCTGAACATTTATGCTGCAAACACAAGGGCACCCACATATGTAAAAGAAACATTAGTAAAGCTTAAACCACATATAAAACCCCACACATAGTGGGAGACTTTAATAGTGGGAGACTTCAACACCCCACTTTCACCACTGGACAGATCTCCCAAATCGAAACTTAACAGAGAAATAAAGGACTTAACTGATATTATGACTCAAATGGACTTAATCAATATCTACAGAACATTCCATCCTAATAAAAAAGAATATACCTTCTTCTCAGCACCTCATGGAACCTTCTCTAAAATTGACCACATACTTGGCCACAAAGCATATCTCAACAGATACAAAACAATTGGAATAACCTCCTGCGTTCTATCAGACCACCATGGTTTAAAGTTAGATTTCAACAACAACAAAAACTACAGAAAACCTACAATCTCATGGAAACTGAATAATGCTCAACTGAATCACCAATGGGTTAAGGAAGAAATAAAGAAAGAAATTAAAGTCTTCCTAGAGATCAATGAAAATGAAGATACCACATACCCAAACTTACGGGACACTATAAAAGCAGTGCTAAGAGGGAAATTCATAGCACTAAATGCCCACATAAAGAAGTTGGTGAAATCTCATACTAATGACTTAACAGCACACCTGAAAGCTGTAGAACAAGAAGAAGCAAAGTCTCCCAGAAAGAAATTATCAAAGTGAGAGCTGAAATCAATAAAATAGAAACAAAGAGAACAATACAAAAAATTAATGAAACAAACAGGTGGTTCTTTGAGAAAATCAACAAGATAGACAAGCCCTTATCCAAACTAACCTAAAGACAGAGAGAGAACATCCAAATCAACAAAATCAGAAATGAAAAGGGGGACATAACAACAGACATTGAGGAAATCCAGAGAATCATCAGGTCATACTTCAAAAGCCTCTACTCCACAAAACTGGAAAATCTAAAAGAAATGGATAATTTTCTGGATAGGTACCACATACCTAAGTTAAATCAAGACCAGATAAACTATTTAAATAGTCCAATAGCCCCTAATGAAATAGAAACAGTCATTAAAAGACTCACAACCAAAAAAAAAGCCCAAGGACCAGATGGTTTCAGCACAGAATTCTACCAGATCTTCAAAGATGAGTTAATACCAATACTCTTTAAATTGTTCCACACAATAGAAACAGAAGGAATATTACCAAACTCCTTCTATGAGGCTACAATTACCCTGATTCCTAAACCAAACAAGGATACAACAAAGAAAGAGTAATAAAGACTGATCTCCCTCATGAACATTGATGCAAAATACTCAATAATACTGGCAAACAGACTCCAAGAACACATCAAAACAATTATCCACCATGATCAAGTAGGCTTCATCCCAGGGACACAAGGGTGGGTCAACATACGAAAGTCAGTCAATGTAATATACCATATAAACAAATTCAAATAAAAAAAAACACATGATCATCTCACTAGATGCAGAAAAGGCATTTGACAAAATCCAACACCCCTTCATGATAAAGGTCTGGGAGCGATCAGGAATACAGGGAACATACCTAAACATAATAAAGGCAATTTACAGCAAGCCAACAGCCAACATCAAATTAAATGGAGAGAAACTCAAAGCGATTCCACTAAAATCAGGAACGAGGCAAGGCTGTCCGTTCTCCCCCTACTTATTCAATATAGTACTTGAAGTTCTAGCCAGAGCAATAAGACAACATAATGAGATTAAGGAGATACAAATTGGAAAGGAAGAAGTCAAGCTTTCCCTATTTGCAGATGACATGATAGTTTACTTGAGTGACCCTAAAGATTAAACTAAGGAACAGATACAGCTTATAAACACCTTCAGCAACATAGCAGGATACAAGATCAACTCAAAAAAATCAGTAGCCCTCCTATATACAATTGACAAACAGGCTGAGAAGGAAATCAGAGATACATGACCCTTTACAATAGGCATAAATGACATAAAATGCCTTGGGGTAACACTAACCATGCAAATGAAGGACCTATATGACAGGAACTTTAAGTCCCTGAAAAAAGAAATTGAAGATGTCAGCAAATGAAAAGATCTCCCGTGCTCATGGTTAGGCAGGATTAACATAGTAAAAATGTCAATCTTACCAAAAGCAATCTACAGATTGGATGCAATCCCCATCAAAATACCAACACAATTCTTCACAGACCTGGAAAGAATAATACTCAACTTCATATGGAAAAACAAAAAACCCAGGATAGCCAAAAGAATCCTGTACAATAAAACAACCTCTGGAGGCATCACGATCCCTGACTTCAAGCTCTACTATAGAGCTACAGTAATAAAAACAGCTTGGTACTGGCATAAAAACCAACATGTGGACCAATGGAATCGAATTGAAGACCCTGACTTTAATCCACACACCTATGAACATATCATTTTGGACAAAGAAGCCAAAACTGTACAATGGAGAAAAAAAAAGCCTCTTCAACAAATGGTGCTGGCATAACTGGTTATCAACGTGTAGAAGGCTCAAATAGATCCATATCTGTCACCGTGCACAAAATTTAGGTCCAAGTGGATCAAAGACCTCAACATAAGTCCAGCTATTCTGAACCTGCTAGAAGAGAAAGTAGAAAGTAGTCTTGAACACATTGGCATAAGAGATCACTTCCTAAATACAACACCAGTAGCACAGACACTGAGAGAAACAATCAATCAATGGGACCTCTTGAAACTGAGAAGCTTTTGTAGAGCAAAGGACACAGTCAACAAGGCAAAGCAACAGCCTACAGAATGGGAAAAGATCTTCACCAACCCTACATCTGACAGAGGACTGATATCCAGAATATATAAAGAACTCAAGAAATTAGGCATCAAAATGCCCAACAGTCCAATTAAGAAATGGGCTATAGAACTAAACAGAGAATTCTCAACAGAGGAAACTCAAATGGCTGAAAGATACTTAAGGAATTGTTCAACATCCCTAATCATCAGGGAAATGCAAATCAAAATGACTCAGATATCAGCTTACACCCATCAGAATGGCTAAGATCAAAAACACTGAAAACAGCTTATGCTGGAGAGGATGTGGAGCTAGGGGAATTCTCCTCCACTGATGGTGGGAATGCAAGCTTGTACAACCACTTTGTAAATCAATATGGCACTTTCTTAGAAAATTGGGAATCAATTTCCCCCAAGACCCAGCTATACCACTCTTGGGCATATATACCCAAGGAATGCTCAATCATACCACAAGGGGACTTGCTCAGCTATGTTCATATCAGCATTGTTTGTAATAGTCAGAACTTGGAAACAACCTAGATACCCTTCAACTGAAGAATGGATAAATAAAATTTGGTACATATACACAATGAAATCCTACTCAGCAGAGAAAAGCAATGACATCATGAGGTTTGCAGGCAAATGGATGGATCTAGAAAAAATCATCCTGAGCGAGGTAACCCAGACTCAGAAAGACAAACATGGTATGTACTCACTCATAGGAGGATACTAGATGTAAAACAAAGATAACTAGACTGCTATTCACAACTCCAGGGAGGCTACCTAGAAAACAGGACCCCAAGAAAGACACAGGGATCGCCCAATGACAGAGAAATGGATAAGATTTACATGAACAACATGGACGTGAGTGGGGGTATTGAAGGGTAAGGGTCGAGAGAAAGAGAGCTTAGGGGAGCGGGAGATCCCAGCTGGATCATGAACAGCGAGGGAGAACAAGAAATGAGACCATGATAAATGAAGACCACATCAGAATAGGAAGAAGCAAAGTGCTAGTGAGGCCCACAGAAATCCACAAAGATACCCCCACAATAGACTACTGGCAATGGTCGAGAGACAGCCCGAACTGACCTACTCTGGTGATAGGATGGCCAAACACCTAATTGTCGTGCTAGAAACCCCATCCAATGACTGAGGGAACTGGATGCAGAGATCCACGGCCAGGCCCCTGCTGGAGCTCTAGGAGTCCAATTGGTGAGAAAGAGGAGGGTTTATATGAGCGAGAATTGTTGAGACTAAGGTTGGATAAAGCACAGGGACAAATAGCCAAATGAATGGAAACACATGAACTATGAACCAATAGCTGAGGAGCCCCCAACTGGATCAGGCCCTCTGGATAAGTGAGACAGTTGATTAGCTTGATCTGTTTGAGAGGCATCCAGGCAGTGGGACCGGGTCCTGTACTCAGTGCATGAGCTGGCTGTTTGAAACCTGGGGCTTATGCAGGGTCGCTTGGCTCAGCCTGGGAGGAAGGGACTGGACCTGCCTGGACTGAATCTACCAGGTTGAACTCAATCCTCAGGGGAGTCTTTGCCCTGGAGGAGACGGGAATGGAGGGTGGGCTTGAGGGAAGGCGGGGTGGTGCGGGAGGGGGGAGAACAAGGGAATCCGTGTCTGATATGTAAAATTAAATTAAATTATAAAATAAAAAAGACAAAAAAATAAAAAAAGAAAGAAAGTCCCTAAGGTTCTCTAGACAGTCTCAGCAAGTTTCTAGACCATGAAAAACATCCTAGGAAACCTGGTCATCTTTATTGTCAAAATCCCTCACTGAAGTATTAAGAAAAGGTTACATATGTAAGTATGCTAAAATACCTAGAAATTTCATTTTGTAAAATGAGTTGCCTCCATGTGTGTCTATTGGAGAAGACCCCACATAGATAGGCAAAAATCCAACCTCAACATATATAACCTCTTCTCTAAAGCATTATTGGGCTAATATTATGTGTTTCATAAGTATAAGCCGTAATATCACTCATTTCATTTAATCTTTAAGAATTATGTTTTAATATATTATTTTGGAATTTCATACAGTGTATTCTATTATATTATCATAATGTGATGGTGAATAACTTGTCAGGTGAGAGTGAGATTTTGTGACAACTTCATTTGTACTGTGAGTTTTGTCTGGCTTGAGCATGTACAGGTTGGATGCATGCTATCAGAGTCCCTCTGAGTTCACATGTACATCTATACTCTTATGTCATAAAAATTTTACTTTTTTTGTATTTGCCACCACCACTCTGTCTCTTATATTTTTCCCCCTTCCCTATTCTGTAGAAATCCCTGAACCTTGAGGGGAGGGATGTGATAAAAGCATCCCACTTGAGATAATGCTAGTGCGTATGGTGTGGAGATAGGAGATTTTCCACAAGGTTGAATCTCATCCTGCTTACATACTGAGTTAGAAGTGAGCCCTGGTTCATAATGAAACACTATCTAAAAACAAAAGAAAAGGAACAAACTATATTTTAGGCGAAAATTTTTTTAAAGAATTAAAAGAAGTACACTAATCACTCCAGTCTCTCACCTTTGTATACATTTTACAGTTGTGGGTCTCTTGGCTAATTACCAGATAATACAAGGAGAATCTTCCCTAGCGAGGACTGAGAAATTCACTGAGCTATGGGGAAAGCAATATGTCATTATGAGCTATTGTATTGATATGCACAATAACAGTACTTTTTCCCTGAGCCCAAGACATATTTATTCTCAGGTTCTTGGCCTCAATCACAGTTCCAAGTATGGGATCTGTCTCATAGAGTGGTATTGAAACACTTAAAATGTTCAACATTCTTAGCAACCAGGGAAATGCAAATTAAAACTACTTTGAGATTTCATCTTACCGCAGTCAGAGTAGTCAAGATCAATAAAACAAATGACAATATAGGTTGGGGAATGTTTGGAGAAAAAGGAACATTTATTCATTTCTAGTGGGAGTACAAACTGTTACAACCACTGTAGAAATCAGTGTGCATGTTCCTCAAGAAGCTTGAAATAATACCACTACAAAATATAGATTTACTCCACTTGAGCATATACTCAAAAGACTCTACATCCTACTATAAAGATATTGTCTATGTTTGTTGCTATTCTATTTCTAATAGCCAGTAATTGGATGCAGCCTGGATGTCTGGTGTAGAGATCATGAAACTGTGGTATAGTTACACAATGGAATCTTACTCAGCTGTTAAGAAAAACAACATTATAAAATTTGCAGATAAAATGGTGGATGATAGAAGGAAAATAGGTGACAGACAGATGGTAAATAGACAAATGATGATAGGTAGATAGATGATAGATAGATGGATAGATAGATAGATAGATAGATAGAGATAGATGATAGAGAGATAGATGATAGATGATGGATGATAGATAGATAGATGATAGATGATAGATAAATGATAAATAGATGATAGATACATAGATGATTAATTATAGATCATATATAGAAAGGGAAAGTAGAAATTCTTTCCTAACGCTCCCTATTTTAACTTCCTTTTCTTAAGAAATTTTCTTCCATTGCTCTGTAAGGTAAATGTAGTTTCTCTCATGCAGGGTTTACCACTTCTTAACTAATTCAGAGTTAATGATCCCAAATAATTGCTCAGACTTGTTCAGGAACCATCTGCCAAATCCAAAGAGACATTTATTCCTGAGAATAAAAATGTGCCTTCATTCATGTTTCATTTTTACCTCTTGAGGAAAAATTTGTGGTTCATAACCACAAATTCAGATGATATGTCATAATACAAAGGGGCCATTTTCTCCACTGATAATATGTATTTTCACTATTCATAGAATATTTTATATATTATACTACGTATAATTATTCTATATGAAATTATTCCTCTTTCATTCCTGCCAGGAAATAAACTGCATGTATAGGAATTTTATTTTTTGCCTACAACTGCTCAGCTAATTCTTGAAATTGGTACAATCATACTTAATATTGTTCCTTTAGTTTATACAACATTATTTCAACATACTCAAATAAATATACTCTGAAGTATTTAATATGATTCTTATCGTCATGTTAATTATTTTCATTTACTCTGTGTTTTCAATGCATTTTAATCTTACAACTTTTTTGAGATAATACTTAAAGGAAGTAATAACTGAGCAAAAACATCTAAACTGTGACAATAAGAAAAAGAGTCCACTGTAAACAGATGAATGTGATGATTGTTACAGTACTGTGAGGAGTCAAGACTCTAGTGCATTTTTCAACTGGTTTGGTAATGGATTGTGAATGGAAGATTCAGTAATTAAGAAGAGTTATCTTATCAGATTCATGTACTGATTGCCTAGGCGGGTAAGGCTTAAATTGACTGAGTAGGTGATGATTTTGGAAAGAATAAAGCTTGGGTCAGAGGATAAACAGGTGAGAAAGGAGTTAATCTAAGAGAAGGGAAAGTTCAGATGCCTGATATGATCTTGTTTTATATATAATTCAATTTAATTTTACATATCAGCCACAGATTCCCTTGTTCTCCTCCCTCCACCCCGCCTTACCCCCAGGCCACCACCCATTCCCATCTCCTCCAGGGCAAAGACTCCCCTGGGGATTGAGTTTAACCTGGTAGATTCAGTCCAAGCAGGTCCAGTCCCCTCCTCCCAGGCTGAGCAAAGTGTCCCTGCATAAGCAGCAGGTTTCAAACAGCCAGCTCATGCACTGAGTACAAGTCCCGGTCCCACTGCCTGGATGCCTCCCAAACAGTTCAAGCTAATCAACTGTCTCACTTATCCAGAGGGCCTGATCCAGTTGGGGGCTCCTCAGCTATTGGTTCATATTTCATGTGTTTCCATTCATTTGGCTATTTGTCCCTGTGCTTTTTCCAACCTTGGTCTCAACAATTCTCGCTCATACAAACCCTCTTCTTTCTCACCTATTGGACTCCTGGAGCTCCACCACGAGCCTGGCCGTGGATTTCTGCATCTGGTTCCCTCAGTCATTGGATAGGGTTTCTAGCACGACAATTAAGGTGTTTGGCCATCCTATCACCAGAGTAGGTCAGTTCGGGCTGTCTCTCGACCATTGCCAGTAGACTATTGTGGGGGCATCTTTGTGGATTTCTTTGGGCCTCACTAGCACTTTGCTTCTTCTTATTCTCATGTGGTCTTCATTTATCATGGTCTCTTATTTCTTGTTCTCCCTCTCTGTTCTTGATCCAGCTGGGATCTCCTTCTCCCCTAAGCTCTCTTTCTCTCGACACTTGCCCTTCATTACCCCCACCTACATCCATATTGTTCATCCATTTCTCTGTCACTGGGTGATCCCTGTGTCGTTTTTGGGGTCCTGTTTTCTATGTAGCCTCCCTGGAGTTGGAAGAGAAAGTAGGAAGTAGTCTTGAACACATTGGCACAGAAGATCACTTCTTAAATATGACACCAGTAGCACAGACACTGAGAGAAAAAAATCAATCAATGGGACCTCTTGAAACTAAGAAGCTTTTGTAGAGCAAAGGACACAGTCAACAAGGCAAACAGACAGCCTACAGAATGGGAAATGGTCTTCACCAACCCCACATCTGACAGAGGACTGATATCCAGAATATATAAAGAACTCAAGAAATTAGACATCAAAATGCCCAACAGTCCAATTAAGAAATGGGCTATAGAACTAAACAGAGAATTCTCAACAGAGGAAACTCAAATGGCTGAAAGATACTTAAGGAATTGTTCAACATCCCTAATCATCAGGGAAATGCAAATCAAAATGACTCAGATACCAGCTTACACCCATCAGAATGGCTAAGATCAAAAACACTGAAGACAGCTTATGCTGGAGAGGATGTGGAGCTAGGGGAACTCTCCTCCACTGATGGTGGGAATGCAAGCTTGTACAACCACTTTGTAAATCAATATGGCACTTTCTTAGAAAATTGGGAATCAATCTCCCCCAAGACCCAGCTATACCACTCTTGGGCATATACCCAAGGAATGCTCAATCATACTACAAGGGGACTTGCTCAGCTATGTTCATATCAGCATTGTTTGTAATAGTCAGAACCTGGAAACCACCTAGATGCCCTTCAACTGAAGAATGGATAAATAAAATGTGGTACATATTCACAATGGAATACTACTCAGCAGAGAAAAACAATGACATCATGAGGTTTGCAGGTAAATGGATGAATCTAGAAAAAATTATCCTGAGTGAGGTAACCCAGACTCAGAAAGACAAACATGGTATTATACTCACTAATAGGAAGATAATAGATGTAAAACAAAGATTATTAGCCTGATATGATCTTAATAAATATAGACTTATTCAAGATAATCAAATTTTGAATTCTGGGTTACTTATAGTCACTTTATCTAGATTAAATAAATAAGCATTAGACATAGATATTAGAATTGGCTTAAAATACGAAATACAATTTGAGCTGAAATTGAATGACATAGAATTAATATTCAATAATTAGAGAAATTAGTGAATTTAGGAAAATGCCATGTAGAATGAGACACAAGAGCACTAAATTTAATTGAAAACATTTTCAAATTCCAAGACTCATTGATGTGACCTCCCACTGGCTTTTTCAAAGTGTAGTAACAAAGACTTGACCATCTAAAACTTGTGAATGTGTGTCTTCAGTGGCTTCTACATCTAGTGTATGTCTGTCTGCCATTCCCATCGGAGATTCGAATACATTCTGCACAATCCTCTCACAGGCAAGTCAACTGAGAACCAAAGCAGAAAGAGTCAAGGAAACTTGTTTGTTAGGTGTTCCTTAGTCAGGAGAACCTTAGAAAGGATATTTACAATGCCATATTTGAGACATTAAAAAAGGGCCATATTCACGTCTGGATCAGATATCTAGGAAGGATTTCTAGTTAGGAATGTAATTTTCAGAGATGAATTTGTATTAGGATTATGAATGTGATAATTGTGTTTGTTCCTAAGTTCTATCATAACAAAGTACTAAAACCAAGATCTTTTCAAATAAATCAAGAAACAAACAAACAGATTGTCCTGATGCCTACTATTCAGAGAGGAGTAAGGTTGAGTACATTACCAAGCAATACTAAAATACTGGAAAAATTAAAGCATAAAGAGTGAATTTTGGTAAAGGAACACAAATAGTCCAGAATATCTCCTCCGACACATAAGCATAAATAAGAAGTGTTAGCAAAGAAGTTTGTCATGCATTAAAGGATACATTCCTAATAAGGAGCACTACTGGGAGATGGTGAAACTTTAATAGGGAAGGCCTGAAGAGCATCCTGTTCCTGGGGACATAGCCTTGAAAAGAGTAGTGGAATTGTGACCTCCTACTCTGCACCTGTCTTTCACACCTTCCCATTAAGGAAAAATGCTGCTGTCCTGCAAGCAAATAGAGATGCTGGAGAATTAATGTATGAAATAGTTGTCAGCATGTAGCCACAGTGGCCTTAATGTTCATATTGACACTTCAACCTTAAAAGAAACTTTGTGATTAGATGGGAATTATTAAAAATGATATCCTTGTTTTAACACTGGTTATTAGCACACTTAATTCCATCTTCAATCAACATTTCTCTTTATCATGTCACGTAACAGTTTCATAGATTCCAGTAATTAGAAAAAATTGAGTGTCTATGCTCTCACTTACAAAAAACCAAATCTGGAAGCTGTGGGTTCCTCGAGCCTAAATTCTACAAAGATAATGTGAACAAGTACGGTGAATCAGGGTGAAAGCCAGTTCAGATCACTACCTGTCAAAGGTTCAGCTATATGGAGGAATAAAGTCAGTACTCAGCATGATGTTGGTATCTCCATTGACAAGTTCTATTCACATTTATTAGGAATAATCCAGGTGCACATGTGAATATTGATAATTAGTGTCAGTGGTCATACAAAATCATTTACAAGTGCTTGTATTACAGGCACACAGCAAAATCTCTGCCTATGAATGTTGAATGTATTACCCCACCACACAAATCCCAATTCATACCCAGATAGTCGCCATGAAATTAGCCAGAACTTTTGAATGTGTACTAAACCAATAGTGCTTATTTTTCCTGATCTACTTGTAAGATGTGATACATTTTCCTTTCAGTATTGTCTGAGGATTTTCTGCAATATTTTAGCACTAGCTGCCTAATTGAATGCATTATGAGTCTAGGTGTTTCAGCAAGAATCTGCATTAATCCCCATCAAGCCCAAGTTAGACTTGTAGCAGAAACCCTGAAGGACTTGGTGCTCTTAATTACTGCTTCTGTCTTTCCAGATATAGAACTCCCATGGTGATGAGCAACTGGAGAAAAATCCATCACTAAGGCATTCTTTAAGCTTATAATCATTACCAATAACCTTTCCATGAACCATGGTTTAAGAATATTTTGAAGGAGAGACTGATTGTATAAGCACACCACTTAAGAAATTAACTTAGTTAAAAGCAAACATTAAGACATTCAACTTTTAGGCAAAATAACTAATTCTATTAGAAAAAAATTCTCAGTGTTCTGAAAGGAATAATTTTTGGTTTTATTCCTAAATAACATTCTCAGCAAGACTGTGTGCATTTATTTCCTGAAGTACTGAGATTAAAGTCAGATATAGGAAGGTAAGTGATCTACCACTGTTGTGCACTCTGAGCATTACGTCTTAGGGAAAAAAAATAGGGGAAGCATATATAATTTTGTTCTTAAATTATTTTTGAAGTCGACACAAAAGTCCTTTTAGCATTTTTTTTAGTTAGAAATAAACTGTTAAAGGAAGATCTTGATATTTTGATGGGAGTATTTCATTTTAAAAATCTTGATAAACACCTCTGAAGTGAAGCACTTCTGTATTTCTATGGCTTCCTTTTGTTTACTCTAGTTTTTCCCTTGACTTATTCTTTTTCCAGAAAAAATTCAGAGTTGGCTTTCCAAGAAATTCTAAAACCCTGTGAATTATGAGAGCACAGAAGATTTATTTAATCTTAAACTTTCAGGTAACAGTCCATTACTGAGGTAAATCAAGGCAGGAAACTCAATCAGGGCAGGAACCTGGAGGAAGGAACTGATCTGGAGGCCATGAAGGAATGCTGCTTATTGGCTTGCTCCACATGGATTCCGCAGCCTGCTTTTTTATACATCTCAATGATCGCCTACCCCAGGATGGCACTACCCATGGTAAGTTGGGTACTCTTATGTCAATCACTGGTTAAAAAAATCCCTGCAAATTTGTACAGAGGCCAATATGTGAGGTTGGTATTTTCCATCCCAAGTGGCTATAGCTTGTTTCAAGTAGACAAAAACTAGCTAACAAAATATTTGTGTGAAGTTTTATAAATGCTAAGAATTACAGGTATGTTTGAACATTATAAAACTGATTAGCAAATACTAGTAAAAATGAATCATTTTCACAATATGGCATATTATCTTCATTAAATAGATATCTAGCATGTAGCTGGAATATCTGTAGAGAAAAGTAGAGAGTTTTGAATCAGAGTAGAAGCAAAAATTAAAAAGAAACATAAGTTCATGGATTGTATTATTATTATTTATTAGGTAAGATCAACAAAATATTTGATAAACTTCAAACACCCTAAGAAGTGCAAATGTTCTCAAATATTTAAAGAGACATCACCTCAAAAAGTTCTGTCATTGTTTGGAAGTGTTCTTCCTACAGCGTCTTGAATAGTGTTCATTGTCACACACATTTTAAATGAGCACCATGGATAGCAGCACCGGGGAAAGGAAAGAGAAGTATAGCCACTTTAAAGACATAAATCTAGTTTTGTATTAGAAAAAATAGCCTGAGAAAATGTAATAGTAAATCAGATGACATGGAGCCAGGAACCTTCTTCACATACCACGAGAGACTAGATTTCCAGAGGTTAGAAAGAACATTCTACATAGCTGAAAGTTTTTCTGTGTTCCTGCCTGGTCCCACAGTCCCACAGACATTCAGATCTAACTAAACACACAGAGGTTTATATTAATTAAAACTGATTGGACATTAGATTAGCTCTACCACTGACTAGCTCTTACAATTAAACTCAGCCCATTTCTGTTAACCTATATGTCGCCACCTGTTCCGTGGCTTTATCCCTGTGCCATTACATGCTGCTCCCTGGAGGGTGGACTGGTGTCTCCTGACTCAGCCTTCCACTTCCCAGAATTCTCTTTGTCTGTTTATCCGACCTATACCTCCTGCCTGGCTACTGGCCAAACAGCATTTTATTTATCAACCAATCAGAGCAACACATTCATAGCATACAGAGGGATGTCACCCATTGATTCTACACTGAAACTTTATTCACATTTAATAGACAAAAAATCTTTTTATCAAATGAGGATCTGAGGGCTGTGACTATTAAACCAATGGACTGCCAACAAAGCAAGTAGCTGTAACTTTTTTTACTTATGGTATTTACCTCTCTTTATCTTCAAGATACTGTAACTGTGACTTAATAACCAGTAGAAGGTAGCACATACAGTAACAGGTGGCATGCCTCCAACCAAATGGAAGAGCAAATTATTCTCCAAATGTGGCTCGTAGTTCTGAGTATTTCCAAAATAAATATTTAAATACACTTTAATCTAAAAAGCAGTAATGTGTAGATGCACTGGTATAACTCATGTGATGAACAGTTAATATTTTATTCTAAAATTATACACTTTTGGTAGCTAAATCAAGCTGAAAATTGATACTTGGTCTAAAAGCACATTTCTATTTTAATAGATTTTGAAAGCGTTATTAGAGCCTTGATTGAAACTATTACCTACTGTGAAAATGAGAAAGGATTTTAATTAGCTTTATTAAAACTTTACGTAGTGATAAATGATGAAAATCCTTCTTTATAACCTTCCTGTATTTTTATTATTAGGATTTGTTTAATGGAACTCATTACTAAGCCAACTCACTTCAATTGTTTAATTCTCAGAATGTATCTTAGTGAAAAGTTCTTGGTTAGAATACTGTTGCTTTCAAGATGGAAAGTCCTCCCCTATCCAAATGGCAATTAAATAAAATAGGTCAGGCTGATTCTCTGCCTTAAGGGGGAAGTCAGCTGGAGTCAAATATAACGGAAGAAGAATTGGCATAATGTGAAGTCAGTTAAGTAATGTAGCATGTACTCATAAACATGTCTGTAGAAAGTTATCAAATTTCCAGAAGTTATTTTTCGGATATTTAAGCACGGTATTTTTTCAACAGCATTTATCCTATGATGGCTGCATTAATAGGGAACTGATAGCAAACGTTTTCTATACTATGCCTTCTTGTTGTTATGGTGGCAGAGCTAAACAGAGTGTTTACAGACAGCCTTTGTGAGGGTTGATAGTCTCTCTGACAACTGTCATGGCATAGACCCTGGAGGTCCAATATCCTACTAAAGAGGGTGGAATGAAACAGGAACCCTCAGAAGTGGCATATTAGCATGAACTGATAACGGATTTCAAGGAAAGCTATTTTAATCTAAATGTCTGTGTCCTGTAAACCATTAATATCACTGGTCTCTCACTATACATTCCCTTAATTATAAGAAGCCACAAAATTGAAGCCGGGCGGTGGTGGCGCACGCCTTTAATCCCAGCACTCGGGAGGCAGAGCCAGGCGGATCTCTGTGAGTTCGAGGCCAGCCTAGACTACCAAGTGAGTCCCAGGAAAGGCGCAAAGCTACACAGAGAAACCCTGTCTCGAAAAACCAAAAAAAAAAAAAAGAAAAAAAAAAAAAAGAAGCCACAAAATTGAAATTCTTATCTTTCTTATGCATTTAGAGACAAGGAATTTTTACAAACCTGTGAGTCAGCCCAGACGGCATGTTGGATTCTCTTGTGCTTTCTGACTCTTGTCAAGCTGTTTGGTACACTTTTGACTGTGGTGTTTACCCAGGTAAAGAAGTTGTATTGGGTTTCCTGTGGTTGTAACACTTCTACCCTTCTAATGGCCACAATGAAGAACTGATGCGCAACAAAGCTTGGAAAGCTTCCCTAGAAACCTGCCACCATTAATCTAGACTGGGCACTAGACTCTCAAGAGAAATGCCTCAGTGGTTAAGAGTGCTTTCTGTTATTCCAAAGACTCCAAATTGCTTCCCAGTACCCACTTTACATGGCTCGTAACAGTCTGTAGTCCAGCTCCAGAGGAACTGACACGCTGTCCTTGCTTCTTCAAGCACTTGCACACATATACAATATACAAACAAATATGTGCAAATACAAATAAATAAAATGAAAATAAATCTTTTTAAAAAGAGAAAAAGTTTGAGCAAACTGGGCATATTCAGAATGTAGAAATTATCGCTCTTTCTAGCTTCTTCAATACATTGACAACTTTGTATTTAAAATAATTTTAAAATGAAGACTTTTCAGATTCTGTCCTGTAATCTATAAAATTATGTCATACATGTCTCTGAATTCTGCACAAGGAATCTATATCAGCAGATGATATATGACATTTTATGTTACATAAATCATAATTTAAACTGAGGATATCCAATAAGGTGAGTGCTGCTAAACATTTTATTAATTAAAACAGAAACCCTCAAAACAAAAGTTATATGTGAAGAATGTGAACCTTAGTGTATATGCAGTTTATACTCGAATCCTTTCTAATAACCTCTCCTATCAGTACCTGAGTAAAGAAATCTGTAATACAGAAACAACCTTATATTTCTAACATACTTATTAGGATAAGTTGACAGTGGGCCTTTGTATTAAATGTTGAACACAGGATATTTTGGGTTTGTAAAACATTTTATATTAACTTCTATTTTAAAAGTTATATTTGTTTAACTTCATTAAAATCATAGTAAAGTAAGATAATGTCTAACTTCAATGGTTGTTTTTTAGACTACTAAATGCAGGTAACCCTTAAACTATACTGTTTATTACATTAACTTTCAAGTGCCAGAGTTAAAGAGAAGGGTTTTTTTTCAGGATTATATTAAAAAACGCAATAACAAGTACAATGAAAAGGCATCTCATTTGCAGTTTTTCAGACCACTCAGAATGTACTTAAACTGTGAGTACATCCAACTCCTAGAGGTGATCAGAAATTATTATTGTCTATTCACAGTCATTCCCTCTTCCTCTTATCCAAGCACCACAAAAGAATTAGCTGCAACTGATGACTACTGTATCCCCCAGGGCAATTTCATTTTCCCAAGCCACATTCCCTGGGAGCTGATGGTTTAAAAATGCAGTTATAAAGGAATCTAAATTCTTTCAAATGGCTTTATTGGACATTAGATCTTTACCTGTATGTTTCGCATTCCTGAGCTTTTCCCTGCCTTTCGTTGAGTTTTTAGAGCATGTTATATGTACCTGAGCTATTCTGTCCAGGTCAATTAATCATTTCCTTACTTTCCACAACTCAGTATCCACGACTATTTTTATGAGACTGAACTGGTCAATTTCTATGTATATGACAGGTCAGATTCTAGTTATCTGGCAGAGATATAATCAGTATTGCCACCAAAAGTGAGTTATTTCTTATCCATCTGAAAATCATTATGAAGAATCATCTAAATCTAAATCTACAATGCATAGATATACCACTTCTTGGCATATGCCAAAAAGCTCACCATCTTACTCAAAAGAGAGTTGTTTAGCAGTGTTCATTATGACCCTACACATGATATCTGATGAATGTAAACAGCCTTAATGCTCATCAACAGATGAACAGATAATGAAATGTGGGAATTCAGTTGCAAAGGACAATAAAACATCACAACATGTGCAGGTAAATGAATGAACTTGTAAATATATCAAGTGAAGTAAACCAGACCCAAATATCAATATCAAAACAAAATGAAACAAAAATTATCTCTGCATGTTCTCTCTCACTTAGAGTACAGTTCCAAAATCTTCAGATGTGAGCATACAACATGAAGTAACTACAGAAACAAGGAAAAGTATAAAAAGACCATAGGCACAAGGATTGATGGCAGAATAGCAAGATACAGTGACATAAAATCAGAAATGGAAAAATGAGGAGGGGTTCCGAATGGAACAGAAAGTTTTTGTTGATAAAGCCTCAAGAAACCTTATTACTATTTACTTACAGAAAATTATAGATAGTACATATAAGTATATGCATATATATCTACCACTGCCAAATTTGTAGGCCAGAATGATTTCTAACTATATTCTAAATCTTATCCTTATACCTATAGATAGATTTAGCTATCACCCCTTATCAAAGAAGGTTCTCTTTATAGCGAAGAAAGACCACAATTGAACACAATGCAGAGATCAACAGATCATTGGAAGCCCAGCTCAAGTGGATACATCAACATCACAGCTCCTGCCTTTGTGGTTCAAGGAAGAGCACAGAAAGGGAGACACAAAGATTGTAAGAACTAGAATAACAAGAAGTCTGTTGTAAAACAGTCTCTCCTAGAAATGGTTGCATAAGCAGGACCTAGAAAACAATAATACCAACAGACAATGCTAACAAGGAAGTATGGAGATTTCACAGTGTCACATCCTTAGAGGAAGAATTACAGGCCACTAATGACTGGTGAGAGAGAGATTATCCTCTCCTAGGAATGGTCATCCTAACTAGTTATTGAGTACAAAGTGGTCGTCCCTAAAACACTGTGCACACAAACAACAAGAAAGGACTCAACAGTTTGCCTGTGTGTGTGTGTGTGTGTGTGTGTGTGTGTGTGTGTGTGTGTGTATACATCAATGCTAAAGAATATACATATATATTGATAATCATTGATAATCAAAGGTAAAAGGCTATCAATTTGAGAGTGAGCAAGGACATGGAAGGAGTTAGAAGGAGAGGACTTGTGAAGCACAAGAGAATGGGAAAACTGATATAATTTTATTTTAATTTAAAATACATAAAAACCAAAGCAACAACAACCAAAAAAACTTAAAACATATTACATTAATTTAAAAATGCTACTTCAAACTATAGGCATAATGCATAATGGGTACTTTTATGATTCTATTAAATAGATTAATCATTTGTTAAATTAATTATATATAAATAAAATATGATAAATTCCCAGGCAAGCAAATAAAAATAAAGAAATAAAATGAGGATAGGCCAAAGTTTTACCACAATCTAGCTACCCTCTCCTGTCAGAAATAGGGAGTGTAGGTTTACTGGCTGATTTTGTGAGTCAATTTGATACAAGCTGGAGTTATCATAGAAATTATTTTATAATTACAGGGCACTGCAATCAAAGAATTTTATGAGGCAGGAAAACCACTGTTGTAAAAGTTTGAATGCAGTTTAGGTTAAAATGAGTGTTTGTAGACTGTTGTTTGTACTGTGCACTGCTCTGTGCACACAGTTATTTTCTCTTTTGTCAGGATCTTGACCCGCATCTATTTAAGAATAATTTGCATTTTAAAGTTTTAATTCTCCTTTATAAGTGGCTTTGGATGTTTTATTATGTGTGTTGGTTTGTTTCAATTAGCTGTTAAACATTCCTAATTGTTCCTTTTTAAATATTCTAGTTATAAATCAATGTGGCTTTGAAAACTAGTGATTCAGGCATAAAAACTTTTATTTTAAATATGCCTTCCTCACCTCTTTTATTTTTATGGGCACATTATGACCACATGTAAGTAACTTTTAATTTCTGTTCCCTGTTTGGAGATGCAGTATAGGTGAATTAATAACATGGAATTTTCCTGCAAAATGCAATGCTTCTCTTTTAATTTTTTCATGAGTACTTACTGTTTTCAAATTTTTGAAAGTTAAGAAGAACAAGTATTACATATTTTCCATTTCCTGCTTAGACTACATTTTGACAGACAATGCTTAAATATTAGGTCAATGTTCAGAACAATCAGTACTCAATCAGTACACACATCCATGTGTGTGTATGTGTGTGTACATTTGTGTGAATGTATATGTGTGTATGTGTGCATATATTTATGTGAATGTGTGTGTGTGTGTGTGTGTGTGTGTGTGTGTGTAAAATTCACTTTCTCAGTTAATACCAGTAATTTGATTTGAACAATTCAGGCTTTCAACTGATTGGATGAGGTTCAACCATATATTTATTCTTTGGTAATGTGCTTTATTCAAAGTCAACATATACAAATATTAATCTGAAAAGACCCTCAAAGGAGCATCTAGAACACTGTTTAAACCAGTACAGGCACTGATAATCTGTTCATATTGACACATTAAATTAAGCAAATCAATAATTCTCTAACTTGATATTATTTATATAGTGAGCTTCACACATACCGAACTCATTTTGTAGAGTGAATAGCACAAAATAGGTGAGAAGGAATGTGAGAATTGGCTTCTAAGCTGTTTCTAAACATCTATTGTACTAGATGGTTTTGTGGGTCAACTTGATACAAGCTAGAGTCATCAGAAATGAAGGAGTCTCAATTGAGGAAATGCATCCATGAGATCCAGCTGTAAGGCATTTTCTCAATTAGTGATCAATGGGGGAAAGTAGTTCCATGCCTGGACTGTTTGTTCATCCTGGGTTCTATAAGAAAGAAGGTTGAGCAAACCAGGGTAAACAAGCCAGTAAGCAGTACCTTTTTGTGGCCTCTGCATCAGCTCCTGCCTCCAGGATCCTGCATGTTTGAATTTCTGTCCTGACTTCCTTCGATGATCAACAGCAGTGTGGAAGTGTAAGCCAAATAAACCCTTTCCTCCCCAACTTGCTTTTCAGCCATAGTGTTTCATTGCAGGAAAAAGAAACCCTAACTAAGGCAGTAGGTCATGAGTGAATTTGTGCTGCTGGGTAAGGTGAAAGTTTGCTATCCATAGTATGCTGTACACTGAGGTTGATTTGTTAAATTTCTTATTGAGGGGAGGGCTACATTGTTACTCATTTTTTTACCATACCGGTGGAGCTATTAAGTATTTTTTCTGTGAGACACTAAGTTGGAACACACATAGAAAGAAATACCTGTCCCATTCAATGTCTCTGACATTTGGAGAAAGAAAGGGGCAGGCATCATTAAACTATGAGCAGCAAATTATTTCAAGCTAAAGCTTCTCACTAATGATATATGTATGTGGTAATTTATCTATTATCATCACCAGTTGAAATGTAGAAATCTAATTGATGTACAATCTGAGCAAAAGCCTCAAATAAGATGATCTCTTATAAGGTGGGGATGATTTCCTTGGAATCACACTGTATCTCCTCTTTCTCAAGCAAATAATTAAGATAAAATCTACATGAATTCACAGAGCAATGTCTGGATTTGCTGAGGGAAGAAGAGAACAAGATACCAAAGATACTCTAAGGCGTGCTTGTCATGAGTAAGGGGGAACTGGTGAGTCATCCTGAGTATACCATGTTAAAGAAAATCAAATGCTGAGTCAATCTTGTTCAACCATGTGTAATACAATGACAGAGAACCTGTGATGTTATGTAATATATTTGTGGCATGGCATGTAAAACTTTGAAGAATCATTGAAGAAGTAATGTTTGACATTAAGGTATGGTGATATTTTATTTGTACTGAAATGTGATTTTATTTGTATGTTAATAAATACAGTTGCCTGGGAGTCAGAGCTATTAGCAAGCCATAGAGAAAGCTGGGCAGTGGTGGTGCATGCCTTTAATCCCAGCACTTGTTAGGCAGAGCTAGGTAGATCTCTGTGTGTTCAAAGATACAGCCAGCATTGGAGACACACGCCTTTAATCTCAACACCAACCATAGAAGACCTGGAGGTCTGTACAGACAGGCAGTGACGAGGTGGTCATGTGGTTGGGATTACAACCAATGAGAAGGCAGAACAGAAAGTCTTTATAAAGACAGACACACAGGAAGTAGGTCTCTTTTGGAGAGGTAGGACCACTGCGATAGTGAAGGGTAAGGTTTTTAGCTCTTAGCTATTGCTCTGACCTTTTGGCTTTTATCTCTGTATTGGCTCTGTGTTTCTTATTTAATAAGACGAATGGTTACATCTACATTAAGGAAGTAGAGAATTATGAAAGCAGTCATGGAAGGACAAAATTAAGCCTCAGACAATTTTCCTGCTATGATATGCCTATTATTTAAAATAGAATAAACCTACTGAATTCCAGTGAATGGATATTAAGATCTCTCATATAAGCAAATTTAATTTATGGGTAGCAAAAAGAATATAAGAAGGTTTTCAAGTATTCTTTATTTAAGGCAAACACACACACACACACACACACACACACACACACACACACACACACACTACTTCTTGCAAAGCTGATTCTTGTTTGCCCCTTAGTACATGAACCCCAATGGTAAGAGATAAAATTGGAGCTGAACTTCTTATAGCACATATATAACAGAAAACTACAAACTCAAAAGCCAGGTGACAGAGTTAAAATTTAGAAATAATGGAGGTATAGTTTTCTTAAAAAGAAATATTGAGAAAGAAGTTAAGGCTTCAGACAAGAAACAAAATATGGAGATGGTCAATATAAATTGTTATGATCAAAGAATTACACAACAAAAGTATTGCTTATACAAGATTTCTTGGTTGTTGGCTAGGTTTTTAGTACCAGGAATGATTTCCATCTTGTTGACTGGGCCTTGTGGGAATTTTTTTTCTTTTTTTTAAATTTATTTTATAATTTAATTTAATTCTACATATCAACCATGGCTTCCCCCCCCCGCCGCCTCCCCACCTTCCCCCCAGCCCACCCTCCATTCCCATCTCCTCCAGGGCAAAGACTTCCCTGAGGATTGAGTTCAACCTGGTAGATTCAGTCCAGGCAGGTCCAGTCCCCTCCTCCCAGGCTGAGCCAAGTGTCCCTGTATAAGCCCCAGGTTTCAAACAGCCAACTCATGCACTGAGGACAGGACCCGGTTCCACTGCCTGGATGCCTCCCAAACAGTTCAAGCTAATCAACTGTCTCACTTATCCAGAGGGCCTGATCCAGTTAGGGGCTCTTCAGCTATTGGTTTATAGTTCATGTGTTTCCATTCATTTGGCTATTTGTCCCTGTGCTTTATCCAACCTTGGTCTCAACAATTCTTGCTCATACAAATTCTCCTCTTTCTTGCGTATTCGACTCCTGGAGCTCCACGAGGGGCCTGGCCGTGGATTTCTGCATCTGGTTCCCTCAGTCATTGGATGGGGTTTCTAGCATGACAATTAGGGTGTTCGTGTTCAGCCATCCTATCACCAGAGTAGGTCAGTTCAGGCTGTCTCTCGACCATTACCAGCAGTCTATTGTGGAGGTATCTTTGTGGATTTCTGTGGGCCTCTCTAGCACTTTGCTTCTTCCTATTCTCATGTGGTCTTCATTTATCATGGTCTTTTATTCCTTGTTCTCCCTCTCTGTTCTTGATTCAGCTGGGATCTCCCGCTTCCCTAAGCTCTCTTTCTCTCGACCCTTGCCCTTCGTTACCCACACTCACGTCCATGTTGTTCATGTAGATCTCATTCATTCCTCTGTCATTGGGCGATCCCTGTGTCTTTCTTGGGGTCCTGTTTTCCAGGTAGCCTCCCTGGTGTTGTGAGCAGCAGTCCAGTCATCCTTGTTCCACATCTAGTATCCTCCTATGAGTGAGTACATACCATGTTTGTCTTTCTGAGTCTGGGTTACCTCACTCAGGATGATTTTCTCTAGATCCATCCATTTGCCTGCAAACCTCATGATGTCTTTGTTTTTTTTCTGCTGAGTAGTATTCCATAGTGTATATGTACCACATTTTATTTATCCATTCTTCAGTTGAATGGCATCTAGGTTGTTTCCAGTTTCTGGCTATTACAAAAAATGCTGATATGAACATAGCTGAGCAAGTGCTCTTGTGGTATGATTGAGCATTCTTTTTTAATCCACACACCTATGAACATATAATTTTTGACAAAGATGCCAAAACTGTACAATGGAAAAAAGAAAGCATCTTCAACAAATGGTGCGGGAATAACTGGATATCAACATGTAGAAGGCTGCAAATAGATCCATATCTGTCACCATGCACAAAACTTAGGTCCAAGTGGATCAAAGACCTCAACATAAATCCAGCTACTCTGAACCTGCTAGAAGAGAAAGCAGAAAGTAGTCTTGAATGCATTGGCATAGGAGATCACTTCCTAAATAGAACACCAGTAGCACAGACGCTGAGAGAAACAATCAATCAATGGGACCTCTTGAAACTGAGAAGCTTTTGTAGAGCAAAGGATACAGCCAACAAGGCAAAGTGACAGCCTACAGAATGGGAAAAGATCTTCACCAACCCCACATCTGACAGAGGACTGATATCCAGAATATATAAAGAACTCAAGAAATTAGACATCAAAATGCCCAACAGTCCAATTAAGAAATGGGCTATAGAACTAAACAGAGAATTCTCAACAGAGGAAACTCAAATGGCTGAAAGACATTTAAGAAATTGCTCAACATCCCTAATCATCAGGGAAATGCAAATCAAAACAACTCTGAGACGTAACTGGAGTTTTCCTGCCTGGCCCACAGTCATGACAAATCTCTCTTACCTGCCAGTCCCACAGCCACTCAGACCCGACCAAGTAAACACAGAGACTTATATTGGTTACAAACTGTATGGCCATGGCAGGCTTCTTGCTAACTGTTCTTATAGCTTAAATTAATCCATTTCTATAAATCTATACCTTGCCACGTGGCTCGTGGCTTACTGGCAACATGCTGTTTGTCATTGTGGCAGCTGGCAGTGTCTCTCTGACTCAGCCTTCCACTTCCCAGCTTTATTCTCCTCCTTGTCCCGCCTATACTTCCTGCCTGGCCACTGGCTAATCAGTGATTTATTTATTGACCAATCAGAGCAACACATTTGCCATACAGAACATCCCACAGCACTTCCCCTTTTCTCAACAATTAAGAAATTTCTCAATTAAGAAATGGGCTATAGAACTAAACAGAATTCTCAACAGAGGAAACTCAAATGGCTGAAAGACATTTAAGGAATTGCTCAACATCCCTAATTATCAGGGAAATGCAAATCAAAACAACTCTGAGATACTACCTTATGCCTGTCAGAATGGCTAAGATCAAAAACGCTGAAGACAGCTTATGCTGGAGAGGATGTGGAGCTAGGGGAACTCTCTTCCACTGCTGGTGGGAATGCAAGCTTGTACAACCACTTTGGAAATCAATATGGCGCTTTCTTAGACAATTGGGAATCAATCTCCCCCAAGATCCAGCTATACCACTCTTGGGCCTTGTGGGAAATTTGTTTACCCTGTAATGATATGTCATTGTGATTGGTTTTGAAAGAGCTTAACAGCCAATAGCTAGGCAGGACAGAATAGGTGGGATTTCGGGGAGAGAGAAGCTCTGGGAAAAAGAGAGTTGGAGAGATGCCGGGGAGACACTGAAGAGGTTAGGCATATGGTACAGAGCAGAAGTAACCCAGCTAAATGGCAGGATGTAGATTAATAAAAACAGGTTAATTTAAGTTATAAGAGTTAGGTTGGAAGAAGCCTAAGCTTTCATAATTAATAATATGTCTTCCTGTCATAATCTGGGAGTTGGAAGTATAAAGAAAGACATGCTACATGTCCTTACTGTTACCACTTTACTAAACCAACATAATCCCTAACTAGTTATCTTTGAACCCACAATTAAGTACAAATCTTACCTCTTATTAAAAGAAATATTTCCTTGCAACAGAGGAAGATCATTACAGAAGGCCAAAACAAAACACAATGCAGAGAACCCATGACCATTTAATGCCCAGCCTCAATTGACACTCTACCATACAATCCCTGTACCTAAGGCTCAGGGATCACAGTAGAAAAGGGCAGTAAGGTTTTAAGAACCAGAGGAGCAGGAGGGTGACATGGTATTTCATTTCCTAGAATTGTCAGAGAAGGTACACCTGCAAAAATCTCATCAGCATATCCACCTAAGTAAGACATGAATAAGAATGACAGAACACCAGTAAACATGCTAACATGAAAGAGGGAAATTTCATGTGGATTCCACACTATTCAAAGGACTATAGGAAACTAATAAATTCTGAGAGTGAGAGAAGTGTGTGTGTGTGTGTGTGTGTGTGTGTGTGTATGTGTGTGTGTGTGTGTGTGTGTGTGTGTGTATACTTACAGAAATATAGGTCCATGAATTTGAAAGATAGCAAGGAAATGTGGTCGCTAGGGGTGGAATGGAGGGAGAATAGTCAAGAGGAAAATTGATTAATTATATTTTAATTTCAAAAACTAATTTTTTAAAAGTAGTTTATATATAATCTCCAAAGGTCAATAATGGAAGAGAAGTAGACTCTGTTAGTTGCTTTAATGGTAGGAATAACACTTTGTCCAATTATCACACTGTATTTGTTACTTTTCTGTTGCTGTTTGAAGATACTCTGACAAAAACAACTTAAGGAAGAGAGGTATACTTCAGCATATGTTTTCTGAGGGATTGATTTCATCCATGTGAGGGAAGGCATGCATAGAAGGGAATTGGCTGGTGATATTTTTATCCAAATACAGGAGATAAAGGGAGAGAGAGATAGAGATAATTATAGAGATAGATTATATATGCATATATGTATATATGAATGTATATACATATATATAGAGAGAGATGATAGATGATTGATAGATAGATAGATAGATAGATAGATAGATAGATAGATAGATAGATAGATAGATAGACAAACAGAGAAAGTGAAGCAGGATAAGACTACAAACCTTCAGAGCTTATCTCCGGTAGTATACTTTCTCCAGGGCTTGAGACCAAGTGTTCAAATAATTTCACCAATATGAGGCATTTCTCATTTAAACCAAAATATATGACTATTATTATAGTGAATTGGTTTAAAACAAAGACCAAATTACCAAGAAAAAAATCTAAAACTTCTAAATATAGCATGAATTTTTATTTCTGAGACAAAGTAGAAGTAAAGGACATCTACTCTAAGTAGAGCCCAAATTATACTGTTTGATAACCATATGCTGAGAAAGGAATCTCTGTTGAATTTTTGAAAAGCCTTGATTTTAGGGACAGACTTAATACTAACACATTGCAATTCAAAGTGCTATCCAAATTCCTATAACAATTGTACATGCGAATCATGTTTTAAAGAGTCATGATTTATGTCCTTCTCACAGTGGGCCAACTGGATTTATGATCTTACCTGTTGGTTTACTGGCTATATAACTGTAATATATATTTTCAACATTTAAATACTCAAATATGCTCCCTCATCAGCAGAGCAAAAGCTACTGTAATGAGCACAGAAAAATAGAGCACTTTAAAATTGGTATACCATCTCTACTAAAATGTGAATGATGTGAAAAAAATAACATTCAGATGATAATCAAAATTATTTCTATCTATAACAATTTTATAAAAGATAGAGGATGGCTTGTGCTTGTCATCATGTTCCCATTTCACTCATTAGCTTGGCACTTGTAAAGCCCAGATGGACAATGGCCCATAATAGGGATTATCAACAGCATGAGCGCATAGCACTGTACCAACTACAGCTCTTGTTCTGGATATGGACACCTTACTAGAGCCAAAAGTGCACTGGCTACCAGTTTGTGTCATTTCTTTTTTACTGGTGTTCATTGGTGAGAAATGCAACATGAATTGGCTTATATATCATAGATATCATGGTCTTGTCATAGAATTCAGTTCATTCCCTTTTCTTTGTTTCTTAATTTGACATTTCCCTTGCTGTGTTGAAGACCTATGCAAACAACATAAAACAAAAACATACAATTTGGATCATTATTTCAAAGTCCATGGTTATTAGGCTCCATTGCTCCCAGGCTTTCTCAAGGCAGGACATGTGTTAGAATAAAGTCTCTCTTCTAATTTCAGACAGGATTCAGTGATAAAAATCAGCCAGGGCCAAAGTACCTTCAAAGACAAATCAGCAGTCAGCAAGGTATACCTTAGTTTCTACCACTTCCAAAAACACCACCACCAACCCAAGACAAAACTGTGCGAGTAAGGGAAACAGCTCCTAAGGAACAACTGGTTGCTTTGACATTACGAACAATAAATGAGCCAAAGAAGGAAATTTCATATTCTAACCATAGCTCTTCCATAATGTAGTTTGATAGAGTCAAAATAATCTGGAGTTTGTGTAAAGGTCATTGTTCCATGATATTAATGGCATAATAATTGACCCTGATAAGAAAGAAATGACAACTAATCTAAATGACTTGATAATTTTTGTTTGTTTGTTTGGTTGGTTTTTCAAGACAGGGTTTCTCTGTGCAGTTTTGGTGTCTGTCCTGGATCTCACTCTGTAGAACAGGTTGGCCTTGAACTCACAGAGATCTGCCTAGCTCTGCCTCCCAGGTGCTGGAATTAAAGACATGCGCCACCACCACCCAGCATGACTTGATAATTTTTGTATTAACTAGATGACAAGGATTCTATTCCTTAAAAATCAAGTACTTGACACTTAGAGAATTTTAGAAATTGCATCATCTACAGCATATTTGGCTTTCCTTTTGTAATAAAAATATATTATGGTATCTTGAAATACATCCAAAGAATGAAGCTCAGTGACTTACATATCTTTTTGTCATTTGGATTTAGAAACTGCTAGACTTGAGGTTAATACAGCAACCCTTAAATAGATCAATAGATGATTAGACATTCAGAATTAAGCTCAAAATAAGAAAGGACTCTAGAAGGCTTAGCGGATTCGATAAGCAGAACAGTAGTTTGGGCTTCATGATGTCATAGAATTATAGCAATGAAATTCTGGAAAATCTGAAGAGAAAAGTCAAATTTCAGAATAGATAATATAAAGAGCTATACAACATTTAGTAGCAGCTCCTTATGTGTTCCTGCTTGCTTGGATCTTATGAAATGCACTGCAGTGGAACACAACATGAGCATTTTGAATACTGGCTGAACTGCCAGTCATGTTTTCACTGTGGTCAGGGCCGAAGTTTGCTTTTCTATTGCTGTAATAAAACGCCAACCATGGCCAAAAGCAAGATGGGGAGGAAAGTCTTTGTCTTGCAATTCCTGATATATGCATATCCCATCACTGATGGAAGCTAGGGCAGGAACTTGAACAGTAACCTGGAGGCCACACCTGAAGCAAATACCTTGAAAATCATTTCATTGGAAAAAATGCATTGTAAATAAAAGTAATTCTCTTACACTATGCATATAAGTGTACTGAAGGAATTTATGCATGAAATATATTGTTACATGACTTTTTTATGAGAAAACATGAAGCAATGTAAATTAATGATATAAACAAAACTGTAGCATAGGCCAGGGAACAGCATGTAATGGCAAATAGGTAAAATTGTGGACCACGTGGTGACATATAGATTGACAGAAATGGGCTGAATAAAATTTAACTTGAAAGTGTAAAAGTTAGTCAGTAATAAGCCTGAGCTAGTAACCAAGCAGTTATAATTAATATAAGCTTCTGAGTGATTCTTTTATAAGCGGGCCATGGGACTGTGGGCTAGGCAGGACAGAAGAAAACCTCTAGCTACACAAAACTGAGAAATGAAAGAAAAATTTCCAACCAACTACATCTTGGAAAAACAATAATTCATGGTTGTTACTTAGAGGAATATGGGCAAGAGTTTACTTACAGGAGTATTCAAGATTTGTCCATTAAAACAACCACATGGACCATGATAAATGAGTGACAATTATGTGAGTTGAATTACTTGAACTCCTTGTAGTACTTTTAATTTTTAGGCAATTCCAGTAAAGAATCTCCTCCAACTATTAATATTAATTGTTTATTGCTTATATAGTCTATCACTGCATTTTAAATTTCATAGGCTATTTGAATCTTTGGAACCTCTTAACCCATTTAGGATGAAATGTTTCAATTCAGAGGAACCAGCTATACATTATGCATGAAACTTTCACATATCTTTTAAGGGGAAATTTATAAACATGTAGGCAGCATAGTTCAACTCATGCATGAGTCAGCTTTATATTCTATACAAATCTAAAATGGTTAGCCATCCCCTTATATCCTCACTTAAGGATGACTCTAAAATAATTTTAAGAAGTTAACTGAGAAATTTACCTTGTTGAGATAGATAAGGAATTTTGTTTGTGATGAATGATCAAGATTATTGGATTTTCAGAAATACGTGCAGGTGCCCTACTGATTGATGAGTATGGTAAAGCACTAAAACTTCGAACTATATTGGGCTTTTAGAATATACTATTGTGGATTTTTTTCTTTGCATCTTTTTATGTTATTTATTTTTTTATTTTATAATTTAATTTAATTTTACATATCAGCCACGGAATCCCCTGTCCTCTCTCCTTCCCCCACACCTCCAACCCACCTCCCATTCCCATCTTGTCCAGGGCAAGGACTCCCCTGGGGATTCAGCTCAGCCTGGTAGATTCAGTCCAGGCAGGTCCAGTTCCCTCCTCCCTTCACCGGGTAGGATTTGCTGAAGGAGGCAGAGGTAGGAGAATCACGAATTCAAGGCCAATGTGAGTGTGGCATGTTTTTTGTTTGTTTGTTTTTGATATTTTTGAAATTTATTACAAGTTTAAATTTGAGATGAAAGATAAAGCAACCATAGCTGGATACATGCATGTTAATAAGAACACAGAACCCTTAGGAATGATGGAGTATATAACATTAACAAGAACATTGCTTAGGCCAGCAAATGTGCTTTCCTTGGTTAGAAGCACTATTAGGAGTCGTCTGAATAAGCTAAATACCAAGGGTGTGACGTGGAAGATGCCAATGATGTCTTGCCCAGGCTTTGTTGCTGTTTGTTTTTGGGTATGGTAGGGTTGTCTTTCAGATACTGTGCCATATTGACTGTGAGTTCCTCGCAGTTACCCAAGCTGATGCCTAAATTTGTCACTTTTATTAGATCAAGTAATGTCTAGTAGATTAGTGATAAACAACTCTTGGGGCAAGAGTAAGAAAATACTTATGAGGATATTTTGAGAGGTGTGTAAACTATTGCTTCATATAGTGTTAAAATTAAGATAATATTTTACTTCCTTAACTTAGATAAATATTGTGGGGTGGCGATGTGTGTTAACTACAAATTCATAAATCATAAGAAATGAAAACCTCAAATACTTCTTTCAACAATCAAATTGCCAATATAACTGCTATGTATGACCATATGCAGATGGGCGACTAAGTAGGCAAATGCTAAAAATACAAAAGGAATGTATTTGAATGTTATAGAAATCAGACTGCAAATATACTTGAAAACTCTTTTGACAGACATTCTACCACCAATTCAAAATTACATAAATGTCAACCATTAGATTCAACTACAATACATTTTCCTTACACAATTGTATTAATTTGTTCTTCCCGATGTAGAATTCCTAAAGCTGTATTCTGTATTTAATGCTGTATTCCATTTGCCTGTCTTACTACACCTTCTACATTGTCGCATAAGAATCACTCTTTAAAATTGTGAATTTCATCTCATTTAAAGAGACATTTAGTTTTGTTATATTTATTACTATTCTCTTGTGTTGGATAGGGAAAATAAAAGAATTGGTAAAGATGAGCAGAATCACTGTGGAGGATGTATAAGTGGGACTGAAGAAAGGATTATTTTAAAAAAAAAAACTTAAATGAGGGATTTTGGAAATCAGCATTTGCATCATGAAAATAGCATCTTTGATTATTCAGTGGCTCACAGGACTCCCTGCTGAGCATCCTCACCTAAAGTAGCATTTTAGAACAATTAGTGAGTGTTGAGATGATTATAATGCCTGAAATGGGGGATTATGCCTGTAGCTAAAGAGTAAACAGCAGGAAAAATGCTGTTAAGTGGCACATATTCTGTTTCCAGATAAACATGGTTCACAACTTCAAAGAGATGGGAAAACAGAAAGACTCAATAATAAACATTTATCATTTTTTTTACTATTATTAGAAAAAAAATTTTTTCAAGTAATTTCTCTACTGAAAAATTTCAAAACTGAGAAAGTCAGTTTTTCTTCCAGAAATCCTATCTCTTAATGACAAACCAAGGATTTTTAGAATGGAAAAAAAATCATAAAAGATCAAACAGGCAAAGTATTATTGAGCAAGTTTGAGAAATATCTAACATACATTTAGACATTTACTTTATATAGAAAAGAACAATGTAATTATTTGAAAAGAATGCACCAAAGGTAAACTATCTGTCATGAATCTGGAAATTTCTACCTCAACAATATCTCATTATATAAGTCACATCAAAAACAAACAAATAATAAAAACAAGAGTAGAATCAGAGCACAAATTATGCAAATATTTTACAGTATAGAATTCTATTACTTTTAAAAACTATTTCATTTAAAAAAATCTTGTAGTATAAGAGAGTGAACTAAGGTAATAATGTTTTTGATGGACTTTGATACATTGATTTTTTTTTTATTTTACTCACACATTGTAAAACCTATATTCTTATAAATTTAATTGTTAAACCTATATATTTCTATGAACCTATAACTTTAAAGGAAATCATTGAAATATAATCTAAATGACAAGGGGGGATATTAATAGAAAACTCAGAAAAAAAATCAGTAGTTTCTCACTCATGAAATTTCAGTAAGACCTGCTTGTAATAAAATTTTGAGCTGGCAAGGGAATAATCCCAACTTTAGTTCGAAGGCTTATTGATACTGCTTTAAAAAGAGCTAAGGAATTGTTTCCTCTTGCTTTTATTATAAATTACATGAATAGTATTCTGATTTCAAAAAATAATAAAATGATAAAAGATTTGCTTACAAAAATGAAATTAGATTAACCATTTAAAATTGTATTCCTCATGAAAAAATTAATTTTTTGTTAAATACTTCTGATAACTTGCCACTGGCTTTTGCAATTCTATGCCCCTACAAAATATCCAAAACTAACAATGCTCCTGTATACATTGCCAAGTCTTTTCAGGAATTTTGCCAACAGTTTGATATAACCCCCATTACAGAAATTCCATATAACTCTCAGAGTCAATATTTGGGGATATATTTATTGGACAACTTTTTGTCTGTTTGTTTGTTTTTATATTATTCAACAGTAAACACTTCATTAACTGAGCCATTCTTCCCAATTCCTGTAAAAGTATCATTTATGAGCTATGCCTGCTCTTATCAAGTAGGCTTCATTCTAGAGTTGCAGGTATGGCTCAACATATGTAAATCAATAAATACAACCCACTATATAAACTAACTGAAATACAAAAGAACACATGATCAACTAGTAGATGCAGAAAAGATGTTTGGATGTTGAAAAACAGGAATCTGATGAAAGGGTAAGCTGAATACTGTCTTCATTGTACCCTTAATCTGGATATGGTCTTCTGCCTTGTTTCAATGTTTCCCCAGATATAATCTATACTACATACCAGGCTTTAAATTGATGGTCTGTCCTGAGAATATTCTGGTAAAAGACTGTTCTGTTAATATTTAATAAGTGCTTACTGGCATTTATTTACATATTTTTCTTATCAAGATTTTCTGAACTCAAACAACCTCCCTTTGATCATTGCTTTCTTTGTTGTATGCATGTATGAAAGTACACTGAAACTGAAGTAAAGTTGTCTGCAACACTGGACTCTAGTCAGACTGTTACTTTTTTTTTTGTTTGTTTGTTTGTTTTTTTGAGACAGGGTTTCTCTGTGTAGCTTTGCGCCTTACCTGGAACCCACTTGGTAGCCCAGGCTGGCCTCAAACTCACAGAGATCCGCCTGGCTCTGCCTCCCGAGTGCTGGGATTAAAGGCGTGCACCACCACCGCCCGGCCCAGACTGTTTCTTTAAGGTCCTCAAACTCCAAGTCTCACAGAGAGATCTGCATAGGTTGATGAAGGTCAACAACATGCACCTGTAATCCCCATTCTCTGAACGTGGACATAGGAGGATTTTTTGGTCAGCTGGTTTATCAGATATAGTGAATTCTAGGTTCATCAAAAGAACCTGCCTCAAAAAGTATGATGTATGTACATATACAAAGACAATAGAAATTAACCTCTAGTTTCTAAATGTCTATACAGATACATATTTGCACACTTACATGAACTGTGACACACATACAAGCTTTCTTTTTTTTAAATTCATAACATGTATATTGTTTGAATTTAACTAAATTACTAGATTATCTTGCTACATAGCATACATGAGCAATCACTACAGTGATGGAGATTTTCCTTTGCTTGCCCAAACACCTGTTGTTTATTTTAATCACATTGAAAAGCCTTTAATGATTAGGTACATAGACAGAATATGTCCTAATTGCAAAACTCTGCTTATCAGAACGACACATAATGCTAAATTTGAACAGAAATAGATACATTGAGAGGATGACCACATAAGTATATAAAATATAAAGCTGTTTACAATCCCCCCTCCAAAAAAAAAAACCTTCAAAGATCTTTTAAGGAATTTTTGTTACAATAGCGAAGTCTTCAGTAGTTTTTTTTCTAAAACATTTTATGATGGAAAATATTCCAATAAGATCAAGTAACTGCGTAAAATCCCTTAGATTATATTGTTTGTTTTTAAGATGTTCAAGTGATGACTGTAATAGATATTCAACTATATTTACTTTGCTCAAATCTTTTAAACTAAATTTACATTGATTTTATGTAAAATCATATTCATTATAGTATTTCAGGGCAGAAATTATAAATATGTATTTTGATGACTAAATTATATTTAATTATATTGACATCAGAAGTACTTCAATTATATGTAAGTCAGAATATATGATGAATTACTGATGGTATTTAATATCTTAATTATGGAACACAGAGGCAGAATCATGGTAGAGTTAATTTAAAATAGATTAGAATGCTTTGAAATTTCTATTTACAATGTGATAAAGGTAAAATATTCTGACACTTTTGAAATAAGCATAATAAACATTTCCATTTTACAGCTGTGCTGAAATTATGTCCTATTATCACCAGTGTCATTTCCCTCTTCATAAGTAGTTCTTTCATTCACAGAAATGATTGCCCTAGAGTGAGCTACTTGCCTTATAATAATGAAAGCCCTTCATGTTCATATTGAATGCCTCATGGAAAAACTTAAAGAGCTCATGTTATCAGCTAATTGAAAAATTAGGTCCTTGTGTTTTTATGAGCATTTTTTGCTTTCTAGAGCTTCTTGTGGATTACTAGGTTTTCTTTGCACTGGGAACACAATATCTTAAGACAATTTGGTTTTATTATATTTAATTCCTTATATACAGGTAAATTCTGTATTACAGATAAAGAAAATACTTATTTCCCAACTCACCCGGTCATTCTATACCAGATTTTTTAAATTCCCAGTAACCAGGGTCTGCTGAAAATTACAAATACTAAGAATGACTGGTGAGAAGCTGGAGAAGGAATAGTGTTTTCTCTCATAAGAGTTAAATATATCTATATTTTCATTGGGAGTACATTGGAGAGAAAGTAGAGTTAACCCTGATAATGAACATATAACTGATTTTCGTACTGATAATGTAACATACTGAAATTACTAGAAAATTAGGTTTTTGTTATTAGTCACTTGACTTTTTCACTGTACCCCAGTTTGACTCAAGAAAGCTATCCATCTTCAAAACATGGTCCTTTCAGTATAATTCAACTCACTGTGTGTAATTGTCCCCTACTGAGTCCATCTACAGCTTTTGCCTTTCCTTGGGGAGACCTTTGACTTCAGAAGGAACTCTGAAGAAATATCAAAAAAGATTCTAAAAGTTACACATGAATGTAACCTGTACTTACAAAACAAAGTGCTAATGATTTTATTGTCAATGTCAGGCTTATCTGTGATGTGGGATACAACAAAAAGAATCTATAGACAACAGGGCATAGTAAATAACTTCAATCAGAAAATTTCTGTTACTTTTCCTAGCTTTCACAGAAAAAAAAATGTGTCAGACTGGGAAAATATATAAGAATAATTTGCAAATTATTCCTGTACTGCCTATATTGAATGATCATTTAAGATACATTTCTGCCAAAAGAAATATTTTAGCCTGCCCAATCACAGTCAGGGAATCTGGTCATTTGCATTACAGAAGAACTCTCTCTACTGTCCTTTCTTACTGAAAGAAATGAAAGCAGGGAAAGCAAGGTATACTCTTTTCTTCAATGAGGAATATTTGAAAATTTATGTTTAGGCTTGTTTTTTAGAAGAACTAACATCATTCACTAGTGAACAATTTCTGTACTTAGATTAAATGGTGTATTTGGAGCCATGGGAAAAATATATTTACATATCATTGGCTGAAATAATATGATATCATTCAGTCTAATTTATATGTATGTTAGGCTCACAGATGACAAGAAAATATAAACATGAATGTCCCTTCATACATAGCCAGAGGCTTGGTTATAGAATAATTGTGACAAAACCAGACGCAAGAAACTAGAAATGTCACCATCTTATTAAAACAGTCTCTCTTATTTTAATAATGCTTGTATTATGTCATGTAGTATAATTTCTGTCCAAGTTTTCCTAGATCCTCTACATTTTCCTACCCAACCAGCATCATTTATTCATTATCTCTTCTCTCTTTCTCTTTATATCTCTGACTCTACCATTGTGTCCAAATTGTATTGACCAAATAATCCTGGGTGTGGGGCTGCTTTCCAGCAAGAATGTTTAGGTATGGGTTCTATCTAGTGGAGTATGTTTTAAATCCAATCAGAAATTGGTTGGTTATTCCATTAATGTCGTGCCACTATTGAAGCAGTGTACATGTCTTACTAGCCAGGTCTTTATTGTAGCTCACAGTGTTTACAGCTTGGAAAGATTGGTAATTAGTTTTCTCCTATGGTAGTATGCATAGCACATTTCATTGCTATGAATGTCATCCAGTAGAGAAGAATCTACTTGCTGATTTCTCTGTGTTCTATGAATCAAGTACATGAACTCTTCAACAATAGGATCTTACCATCAAGTTAAAAAGGTCAACATCAAGTCAACAGTAACATTGGAAACAGACTTAAATATATTTTGGCCTATGGGATCCTATTCAACAACAATTCCAAAGAGATTGTCCATTTCTTTGATTTGGTTTTTTTTATAATATATGGTGCCTAGTTGAATATTGTGCCCCATTATAGGTTAACTCCATTTTAAACTCTCTTTATGTATGTATATTTAGGAAGCTTCTTCAAGCTTTGTCAAATGGTCTTTAGTGTTAGTTATCTCACCACATATTCCATCTTCTATTCTGTCCTCCTGTTTCCCACCCCATTTAATCATTCCTATTCCATGTTCCACCTTTCCCATTATATGAAATAATATTCTATATCCTCTTCCCTTGAAAGATTCTCTAACATAGCCTCTTACATACAATAGCAAGTGACATGAGCAAGGTGTTTAAACCAATCTAAGTGGTTATACATCGACACTAGCCCATCCTGCCCCAACCAAGAGCTGCTCCAGTTTAATTAATTAATGTTAGTATGTAAGAAGTATTGAAATTTGGTTGCTGCAATTTGACACCTTCTTTCCTGGTCATCTCTCTTCCTTTGTGTGTATGATAAATTTAGTAACCGCAGGAAACAGTGATGGACTTGTAAATTCCCTGAATGTTGAGACTCATTTCCCTCTCACTATCTCCAAGAATATTTTCCAAACTCTTGAGTTTCCCTAATGTTGCATTTTGACAAAACTATGCCAACCCATAGTTGTAAATGTTCTATGTTATGAAAGGCAAGAGCATGATCTTTGAAATTGCAATGTATTTGAACTCCTTCTCAGTCACATATTTTCTTGGTAGCTCAGTTTCCTCACTTTGAAAACACAGATATACATTTAGCAGGATGCCTTTGAAGAATGACTTGTTAATATTGTTGTCATACCAGAACCTACTGTAAAAATATTTTCTTGCACATAGGTCTCTAAATAGACATTAATGTGCAAAATCAAAATTCAGTAAACATTATGATTCAAAGAAGATTCTGACAAAATTTCAACTTGCTCTTTGTTTACCATTTTTTGAAATTCAGTGTCTTGACATATGCTATCTGTAAGTATATTTTTTTACTTTATTGTATACCTAATAGTCATTTCCTTTCTTATATGTGTGTATTTTCAAATACTATATTACAGAACATAACATTTTATTTTAAAATTCATTTTATTTTTTAGTTTTCTAGAAAAAAAAGTAGGTATTTCAGAAGTTGACAAATGGAATGACCAACTCTTTGAAAAAATGAAAATACCATAGAAAATAATTAGGTGATTGTTGTTTACGTGATGGTGCTTGTGGCTGGCCACAAGCAGCCATGCCGAAGGAGCAGAGTGCTGGATGTATCAGTGACAGAAGTGTCATGAGCCGTAGTTAACTTTCTAGAGCTTTATTGGGAGACAGAGGGAGAGAGAGAGAGAGAGAGAGAGAGAGAGAGAGAGAGAGAGAGAGAGAGAGAGAAAGAAGGAAAGGAAGAAATAAAGAAAGAAAGAAAGAAAGAAAGAAAGAAAGAAAGAAAGAAAGAAAGAAAGAAAGAAAGAAAGAAAGAAAGAAAGAAAGGAAGAAAGAAAGAAAGAAAGGAAAGATCGCGTGGAGGGGGGAAGAACAGAAGGAGAAAGTGCGGAAAGAGAGAATGCACACAGGGCATGCCTGGTTTTTAGGCTGGGAAGCTGTCGCAGGCTGGTGACGTAATTAAGGACATAATCCTTACAGTGACATTAGTGACATTGAATAGTGTTGTGGTTTGAACGAGAATGGTTCCCAGAGGCTCATAGGGTTTTTGTTTTGTTTTGTTTTTGCTTTTTTTAAACATAATTTCTTAATTGATTCTTTGAGAATTTCACATCATACACCCTAATTCTGTTCACCTCCCATCCTCCTGCATCTTTCCCTCACTCCTGCAATGCTCCTCAAAAGAAAAGATGATTAAAAAAAAGCAAAGAAACAAACAAACAAACAAAAACAGGAACAAAACAAAACAAAACATTCCTTTTCGCTACCCCTTCTGTCCCACCTCTCCAACATCTCTTCATTTCTCCTGGAGGCATTGGGAAAGGTGTATCACGTAATGTACACTTTTGTCCAATCAATCAGCTTTAGTAGCAAATGTTCTTTGCAACGAGTCACTGGTCTGGATCAAGATCTCTGGTTTCTGGAAACCATCATCACTGGATCCTCACCAAAACTCCTCTGGAATGTCCAGCGGCCACCCAGAGTCATGGAAGTCCTGCAGGTATTGTTCCATAGGACCAGTCACTTCACTATCTCCAGAAGGTCTTAGATGGGGTAGATGTTAGGGTGGGCCAATCCAAGGCCCTGCTGTGCACCTGTGTGGTTTCTGATGTGGTTAGTCTTGGCTACTGGGGCCACCCACCTCAGGTGAGGCGATAGAGCCAGCTCCCCTGTGTCCATGCCTTCTAAGTAGGTTTCCTACCGCCTGTGGTGAGGGATGAGGCCCTCTCTCCGGAGTGCAGAGGCCAGCTCCCCCTTGTGGTCAGGCCAGCTCTCTTGCTGCAGTGTCCAGCTAGAGGCAAAGCTGGCTTTCCTTGGGCCAGTTCATCTATGTTCAAAAAATATAGAAATCATAGTAATATATAATTTATCTTTGGACGAAGAAAAATGTACACTCTAAAAACATATATTCTTAATTTTTCCCTACCAAAACCCAGCTCATTACGTATAGGACATAATTCAGAGGGTGGATCATTGGTATATTGTGGATATAAATATACATAAAGAAAGGAAATCATCCAATATGTGTGTATCTTTGGACTCATATCATTCAACAAGAAATATTTCATACAATTTTATGCTTTTTTCCATAGTTATGCCTATTTTTCTTTCCATATCCCTCTTAAAGATGGAATCTTAACTTCTAAACAAATCTATACATAGTCACTTTTTAAATGCCTCTGTAGCTGTTTAAGCTATTGTCTATATAGACAATAGATCTTATTTCATATTTCTTCTTCCTTATCTCCTGCATTTTCAGTGTTATCTGTGAATCCATTTTATTCCATAATATGATGGTTTCCTCATCTTTAGATTAAAATTAGACAAACTAATATTAAAAATATTCAACTCAAATTACCTATTCATTTATGTGATTGCAATATCCTGTCAGAAGAATATCACCTAAAGAGCAATTTTAGTTCTTACTTAACAATAATTTTTGGCTGAATGCTTGCCATGATCTGACATTAATAATATATAAATATATATTAATAATTTTTCATTTATTTTCTGTACTTCCTTAATCTTCACAAATACTCAGAAATTAAATTATTTTAAGCAATTTTATTTCCAAGATATCGGTCTTTATCATCTTGAAAAGCTTCAAGTAAGGGCTTGGAGTTAGCTCAGAAAGAAATATGTTTGGTATGAAAGCATGAGGACATGTGTACAGATCCGAAGTGCCAAGGCTAAAAAGTTAGGTTCAGTGAACGAGGCTACAACCCCAATATTTGGTAGGTACAGAGGCAGGTGGATCCCTGGAACTCACTTGCCAACTAGCCTAATGTAAAAGGGAAACCCCAATTTCCAGTGAGAAACCAGGCCTCAAAAACAAAATAAAACAAATTGAACAAACAAAGGAACACCACTAAGATTGCTGGCCTTTGAAGGAACAACACACAAAGTGAGTCTGTGACTTCCGCACTGCCCAGTTCACACTCACACGCATACCGGCATAAATAGACATTAAACAGGAGCAGAAAGAGAAGACACAGGCTGCAAATAGCAGGGTCCTTGTTTTTATGGGCTTAGAGTACCTGGAGATTTATTATTTTGTTCATGTACTTTTTGTTCTTTCCACTTCCTAACTGGCAAAGAACTCCCAGCATCTTTAGTATGAAGACTGAGGAGGATGAAATGGAAAAGCAGGCAGATAAAGGTTGCCCTTGGTGCTTTTGCAAAGTAAAAGTGCTTCACAAATTTCCCTAGGAACCTTGTCCTTGAGACCTTCTAGACAAAAGCTGAAAAGTTACCTTAAAGCACATCAGGGAACAAGTGAGTCTGTAAGTTCAAATGGTCTGACATCGCCTTATACATACACTGGTTTTACACCCTTCTTCATATATTTTAATATTACTGGTTTCCACATTCTGAAGGTTAGGGCACTTCAATATATCTTTATATAATGGTGCCTAGGACTGTTGAATAGTTGGAAATGAAACTATATTAGGCAATCTTTTCTGTGCTTTATCATAAAAATTCTCTCTCTGTTTTTGCGAACATTACAATGATTGATTTAAAACAATGAAGGGGGACAGCACACCCCCATCCTTCTTAGCAGTTTTTATGGATCATCTTAGGAGGTAAACTCTCTCTAACAATCTGCTATTTGTTTGCTAAGTTTCTTTTTGAAATTTGGACACTGACAGAAAAAGTGCTTTTCTCCCTTTTCTTTAGCAGAGATTAATCCACAGAGGATTCTCATGCTGCCAGCAACCTTAAATGAAGCACCACATTTTTTTATCAGATGTTTAAAATGTGTGAAGAGTGATGAAGTACACAGAACCCACTTCTCCTGCAAATACAATAATGACAGCACATCTGGCATGGTTTCTGCTGGCCCTGCCCTGTTGTTCATCCTCCGTGGAGATCTGGGCTCCAGATGTTTTGGATGCAGTTGGATGGTCACCCACAGTCTGTCACCTTAAGGCACAAGAACTGGAGCCAGAATAGACTCTAACTTACTGATGGCAAAAATTTTCTGAAGAGCAGAGCTGCCTTGAAAGTAAATGATCGTGTTCTAAAATGTGAAAACTCAGATTCACAGAAATTGACTCATTTATGCAAGATGTTTTAAATTGCTTAGTGTGCTTCTGCCAAATATTTATGAAAATTGTGAATGATTCTCTTATTTGTTACATATTAGGTCATACAATCACGTTTAGAGCCTCCAAAATGTATTCTCCAACATCTGGTTAAGCACCACAGTCCTTCTCTAGAAAGACTTCTTACAAGACTAATGACTACATGTCAAATCCCCAACTGACTTCACAGTTTTATTCTAAAATGTATTGGTTTTACAAAACTACATGTTTTGTCAATGAGATAATAACTCCACTGAGGTCTATCTTCTATCAGAGCCAGAACAAAATTATAAACAACATTTTCCTATAAAGTAAAAATAATACTTTCCTAACTAATTAACTCTAATTTTGTCAAAATTCATCATACCAACATGGTGGATCACGTCTATAATACAAGATTCAGAAGGCTGCGGCAGGATTGAACTGTGTTCAGAGATAGTCTATGCTACAACAGTGAACTTCACAATTTTCTGGGCTGCAGATTATCTCCTAAACAGATAGACAAACACCCCCTGCTCCCAACAATAAACCCATCATATTTTTCTGTTCTTTTCTTGAGATTATTTATAGACTCCAGGCTAGATGTAATTTCATAAATGCCTTCTACCCCTCTTTGAAGTCTCCATGGTTCTTTCTCCACCTTCAAATCCATCTTTTTCAAATTTTAAAATAGCTCTTTCTCTATCTCTGTCTTCTTCTGCCTCCATCAACACATCTTTCTTTATTTAGACCTTCTAGCCTCTTTGGGGTAGGATCCATTGTGAATGCACTTGTCCTTAGAACACAATCAAGTATAATCTCAACTAATCAAGGTTCTTAAGTTAATCATACACAAAAATCTTTGCCTTGACAGGTAACATAATTGAAGATCTGAGAGGATTATATATTTGGATTATGACTCTTCTACCTACTAAATATTCGATGAAAGTATAATTCATATGTGAATACTGTACGATGAGCTTCAAACAATTCAACATAAATGATTTAGAAATGGGACAAGGAACATGTTAGTGGAGGAGAGAAAGAAAATAAAAACCCACAAAATCAATTTAAATTCTTTATTCACAGAAAAGCATATTGATCCTCTGTCCCTTCATTAATAATTCTTCATGGTTTGATTTTCCTTGGCCACAGAGGTTTGCATGTGGAGGATGTTTTAAGAGTAAGAAAGTGCTAACACAAAAGCAGGATAGCAGACAGTTGTAAGAACTAAAAACTGGTACTTTTTCACAATGTATAAAAACCAAAAATCTTATAGATTTTTAACAATATTTGTGAAATTTTATGATTCCCAAATCAAAATCAGTCTTAACAAAAAAAGGAGAAACTTGAAGTTATCATTACAGTTCAACATAATTTATCCAATTAAAAGAAAACTCACCAGAATTGCTGATGTCTAGAATATGTTTCTACATAAATACTTATTTATAATAATTATTTTCTTCAGTTGTTTGGTAAAATCAGTCAACCCCTGACATTTAAAAAATATACTACCATGAAATATGGATCTAGAGAAACCAAGAGATTGAAACTGTTCAGTGTTTTTATGCTCGATAACTTTTCAAAGATGTATTTGAACTTTTGTGGCATGTTCCTTTCACCAATACATAAGCAGTATTAAATTAATACACAAGGCATCTTTGCTTTCCTGATGTTTCAATGAATATGATTTTATTTGTACTGTCTTTACATCCTGGCTTATATATGATTTGAAACAAGCATTGAATATGGTGATAACTATTAAGTGGGAAAGTTCATCATGTCTACAAATTCTTTTCTAGACATATATAGAAATAACAGTAATAATTATATTAAGCCCATTTTGCATTTTACAATTTGAGATATGATTGTTAACTCATTCCTTCAAAGATATATCTAGTTGTGCTGATAATTAACATTTGACATATGGAATGTTTATTGTAAAGATTTTGCAAATATAGTTTCTGTCTTAGAAGTTTTGAATATAAGCAATTGTTTTTTACACTGTAAAAAGTTACCAAAAATTTACTTATTTATCATGAGGATGCTATCAGTTCCAGTGTATAATTGTGTAACACATATAATATAATGAGGAAATTATCTTACTTGGTGGTAATTTATCATTTTCAAACATTCTTTTAAAAAGATGGATGCAGATACCACAAATCTTGAAGTTTCAGGTGGAATGTTCATTCTAAAAAAACAATGTAAGCTTTTGTGATGGTATGAATGATAAATGTCCACCAGACTTAAGTGTTCTGAATGTGTGGTTTCCAGTTGGTGTCACTATTTGGGTAGGCTTAAAAGGTATGGTCTTGCAGAAACAAATATGTAACTGGGTGCAGGCTTTGAGAATTCTTAAGACCTTTTTCTAGGTCTCCCTCTTTGCCTAGTGCTTGCAGGTTAAGAAGTTGTGGGGACCCACAGCTTGTGGCTTGTTTTCTTCTTCTTGACTCAAGGTCAGAGAGTCTGAGCTTGTTTTCTTTCCCCTAAAGGCTGCATAATGGGATGTTTTGGCCAAAGGTGCAGTTACCAGGTGTTTTATTCTTCAAGGCCTAATTACAGGATGCTTTGCTGCAAAGCATGGTTAGCAGATGTCTTGAGTACTAAGGAGATGTTTACATTTGACTGTTCTTTGTACCTTGAACTGTGATGTCCTTGAAAGGGGAAGATCTTTTTGCCCCCTTGTTTTAGGTTTATAAAGGTTATGAATAATAAACTCAGGCATCTGTGGTACTGACACAGAGCTATTTCAAAGCTGCCCTGTGTCTTTTTCTTCATCTATGTCTAAATTTCATAGCTATCATTTCCCAATTCCACACTCCCCACTTCAGAACCACTCAACAGGTTGTGCAGGACTCAACAAGATGTGAACCCTTGATGCTGCCTGGAGCACCAGGACCCACAGGCTGGATGACCCAGAAACCTAGGATAGAACCAAACATGAGTGGAGGAAAAAATGCAACTGACATTCTGCTACACTCATAGACTGGTGTCTAGCCCAGCTGTCATCAGAGAGGCTTCATCCAGCAACTGAAGGAAACACATGCAGAGACCCACAGACAAACATTAGGTGGATCTAAGGGAATCTTGCAGAAGAGGGGGAAAAAAGACTGTAGGACCGGAGAGGTCAAGGACACTGACAAATCTCTGCACCCTGAAGGCCTCTCTGCCAACGCAGTAAACAGAATCAGACTGAATTTCAAAAATCCAGGTTTAATGGGTAAAGTATTTCCGGGTGATTCTCCAGCCCCGCAGAGAGGAGATGGAGATGTGAGACCAGAATAACCACATGTCTGTTTTCTGGGATTCAGTTTATTTATCCTGTAAGAATAGTCTAGAGCCTCTCTGGGGGAGGAATGTGTTTGGCGGGCTTCGAAGAGGCAGGTTTGGGGAGGAGCTGTGTTGGGTGGGCCTTGAAGGGCAAGTTTAGGGAAAGAGATGGGGGAGGGGAGTTGAGGTGGATCTTCTACCAGAACAGACACCACAAGAAAAAACCCAGAATCAACTAACATGAGCTCATAGAAGGTCACAGAGACTGGACTGACAACCAGGGAACTTGCAAGAGACTGACCTAGGCCCTCTGCATATGTGTTACAGCCCTGTAGCTTGGTCCTCTTGTGAGCTTCCTAACAGTGGGAGCAAGGGCTGTCTCTGACACGTTTACTGGCTTTTGGAACTTTATTCTGTAGCTGGATTTTTTTTTTTTTTTTTTTTTTTACTCTTTGGGTGTCTGCCACCTAGCTCCCAAATAAATTGATAAATGAATGCCTGGCTTTAGCTTGGCTTTGGCTTTTTTTTCTAGCCAGCTATTCTAACTTAAATTATCCCGTTTCTCTTTAACTATGTTTTGCCTCTGGAATTTTTAACCTTTCTTTATTCTATATATCTTTCTTTCATTTTTTCTCCATGGCTGGCTGTGTGGCTGGGTGCCTGGCCCCTGGCTTCCTCCTTTCCTTGCTCCTCGCTCTCTTCCCTAGATTTTTTTCCTATTTATTCCATCTGCATGCCAGCCCCATTTTTCTCTCTCTTGCCTTGCTATTGGCCATTCAGCTCTTTATTACACCAACTGTGTGTTTTAGGCAGACAAAGTAACACAGATCTACAGAGTCAATTAAACAAATGAAACATGAAAGAATGCAACACATTTTGCATCATTAAATATTCCATTAAAACAAAAATGAATGTCACACATCTTCAACTAATATTCCACAAAATTACTCCTCATACTGGGTCACCTCACCCAGCCTTGATATGCCATGTTTTGTTGATATCCATAGGAGACGTGCCTTTCCTGAACAGAAAAAGAAGAGTGGATTGGGAGGTAGGAATAGAATGGGGGTGAGGGACTGAGAGGAGAGGAGGGAGGGCAAACTGCAATGAGGATATAAAATTTGAAAAGAAGAGTGGACTTCCAGGTGCTGTTCCAGCCACCACACACACTGCCACGTGCTCCTTCTCATCTGTCATCATGGACTCTAACTCTCTAGAATTGTAACCCCAAATAATCTCTGTAGTTTGTACTGGTCATGATGTTTTATCACAACAGAAAAATGTCTAATAAAGCTTTGGTGGTTAAAAGAGAAATGTTTTCTTTAACTTCTCATGGAATTATAAATGCCCCAATAAATAATTTACTTATTTGTATTTTATTCATAGAATTTAAGTATAGGACAAAGATAAAGCTACTAATTGATAGGTAAAAGAAGAGATAATGGCCAGTGATCATTCTAACTTCCTTGAAACTAGTTTTATTGACCAGCAAGCATCAATGAAAGTTTTAATTTAGCTAATTTATTTGGTTCATCATATATAATCCTTTTTATGTACTGTATACTAGATTCTTATTCTACTTGAATTTAAGAAGTATGCTATTTAAGGATCTACATGTTCAATAATACTTCAATATGTAAGTAGTCTTTCATGAGTATTTGTTGTTTGATTATATACATGGACTTAACTGTGCTAAACTACACAATGAAAGTGTAAATCCTACCATCACTGATCGATCATAAATTCTACATCATTCATCAGGAACTAAGAGCAGAAAGGGCTAAGGAAGTAAAGAAAAAAATCTTATATGTAACACTATTTTTTATTGCATTTACAATATCCTAAAAGAATATCTGAAACAGGGTAATTTACAAAGAACAAGCTTTTTTCTATTAGTTATAGAGTCTGAGAAGTTTAACATCAGGACACAGATATACTTAACATCTCTGAAGGTTTGTTCTCTGTATCAAAGTTATCTTTTGAGTATTGTGCCCTCTTATAAAGGGATATGAGGGGCCAAGAACACCCAGTGCTTTGGGAATTTTGTACAAGTACTGAGAGTATTCACAAAAGGATCCTTCATAGAGTATTTATTCCTTAAAGTCCCTTGTCTGAATAGAATCACACTGGTGACTAGATTTTGAAGGATGCCAAAATTCAAACCGTAGCACCTAAGAAAAGATTTTACAAGCATAGAAGAATGCAAAGGAGTTGCATGCTTAGGTGTCTTAGTTAGAGTTTCTGTTGCTTCACTGAAATGCAATGACCCAAAAGCAAGTTGGGGGAAAAAAGTTTATTTGGCTTATAGTACATTATTACTGCTCATCCCCAAAGTAAGTCAGGATAGGAACTCCAACAGGGCCAGAAGCTGGAGGCAGGAGCTAATTCAGAAGTCATGAATGGGTGCTGCTTGCTGGCTTGCTCCCTATGGTTTGCTCATCCTCCTTTATTATAGAACCCAGGGCTACTAGCTCAGAGATGGTACCAGCTCCTATGCCCTGGGCCTTCCTCCATCAAACATTAATTAAGAAAATGTCCAACAGTCTTGCCTAAAGCTCAATCTTATGAAGAAATTTTCTCAACTGAGGCTCCCTTCTCTATGATGAATCTAGCTTGTGTCATGTTGACATGCAACTATGCAAACACATTAGGAAAACAACATGGAGACGCAAAAGCCAATATTAAAGCACATAGATGAGGTGAGGTTCCAGATAACATACATTCTGGTTTTGCTGACCACACTAAAACTTCAAGTTTGACCTGATACAGGACATTGGATCATTTGATCTGGCAAAGATCATGTCATAATGTAGGTTTTAAAATTTTCTTTTGTTGGATACTACTGTTGGTGGGTGATCAATGGATAGGAATAAGTGCTAAGATGAGAAGAGAGATCAGAAAGTGTGATAATTAATTGTTAGGGAGATGAATTGTGTTTACATAGGTAAAAATTAATTGTCAGAGAACTTCCTAATACTGTTACTATATAAAAATGATCCTTGAGTTTCACGTTACTTTTCACATTGCTGAAAGATTCTCAGTATATGTTTGGTATTAGCCCATGGAGGATGCCAGTATAAAAGCTTTCATGCCAAAGATGGAGACTATGATTAGAAAGCCCTAGTTTAGGGTTATTGCTCTCAAAAGTGATATAAAAGCTAGATAAAGTCAAGTACAATCATTTAGACATACATAATCACCCAGATAAAAACTAGGGATGAGTGTAGAAAAGGCAATTATGGTGAACTTGATAGTTCAATGAGATCATGCAAGAACTTCTATTTAAAATCAGAAGAAGTAAACCAGGCATGGTTGTCAATGCCTATCATCCTAGCACTTGGGATATGGAGACTGGAGAAGCTTGAAGATAGTCTTGGCTACATATCATTGTCAGCCTGCGTTGCATAAGACCCTATTTTAATCTCACCCACACAAATAAAATAAATTGATAATAGCCAGAATTTAGTATATTGAAGTTTAAAACCCTGGGACAAATAGGAAATATTCTTAATAATACATACAATATTAAAAAATGGAAATATAAAATGACTTTAGGTGTGATTAAAAGTGAATACGATGGTGGCGCACGCCTTTGATCTCTGAGTTCGAAGCCAGCCTGGGCTACCAAGTGAGTTCCAGGAAAGGCGCAAAGCTACACAGAGAAACCCTGTCTCGAAAAACAAAAACAAAACAAAAAGTGAATGGGAAGAAAAAAGAATGCATAGTATATACATTCAAGCCTTGGGATGAGTTGAAAGGGACAGGGGAATAGATCTAGTTAGTATGTAGAAAAGAAAATTTTATTTACAGTGATTCATTTTTGAGTAGAGAAGATTATGTTATTATTCAACTGGTATGATAAATTTTTTCTTTACTAAATTGTAGCTATTGCATTAAGGAAAACTAGATTAAATAAAGGGAGAGTGTGCTCCTATGAGAGGAACTGAGATGTAATTAAAAATAGAGTGGTTCTATTGTATTTAGTGACAGGACATAACGTTTCCTACTATAACAAGGAGGAAGAAAGGAAGGCAGTCAATATGTAGATTGTGTGTGTGTATAACATTTAGAATAAGTCTCCTTTCAAAACTTTTCATGCTCCAGTGCCACAAATCTGAAACTGTATTAAGGGACATGTATGTAATTAAGTTCTTGGCATGAGTATGTTAACCTGGATTTGAGTACACTTAGGAATCTGGAAGATTTGTGTGACTGAGGGAATTATGAAGAAGAAAGCCATCACTGGAAGAGCCCCATGAAGGAAGGAGTACAAGAACCACAGATGTGAATAGAAAAAACAGACATAAAGTGCTTCCCATCAGGAGTTCATCTGTTCTGACTTTCAATACACCCCAATAGCTTTTGAAATTTTGATGATGTGAGATGTCAAATAATAGTTTTGTGCTGTCTCCAGCCAAGCACCTTTGGTAACTAGTTAAAACAGCAATGTTTTAGCCTATTAATTACATAAATAAATATAAAAGGATTAGCAAAAGTAGATGTTAAGAGCATTTGATCATCTATTTTGATTAATTATTTTATTGGCGACATCAGAAAACTTCAATTGTCATACAGAAATTGAGGCTTGAGTTAAAAAAAAAATACAGATTGAGGAGAGAATCAGAGACCAACATGGAATCATTCTCAACTCCTAGGAAGAATAGATTTGAACATAAACCCAAGATTATTAAAGGGAATCTCAACTTCAGACCCTTTGAATTAATGTTTATTCCTATTAACTCTCATCAGCCCAGAATTTGAAACTCTAGTGTTTTTTTTGGGGGGGCGGGTCATAAAAGTTTTCAATTATTTATATTTATTAAAATGCTTTAACTACTTAGATAATTAATTCCTGGTTAAATACAAATCAATATCCCATTTCTACTTGAATTGTTTATGAAAAAAGGGGTTATTTTCTTTATATAAAATGGAATGAATTGCAATCTTGGCTCCTCCCACAGTGAAAATGAAGCTGTTTTGAATGCTGCTTGATACATCTAATTGTAATTGTGTCTGTATTGCATCACTTTATGGTTGAATAACTAAAAATTTCTTCCTAGTTTAGTGTTGTTACAGTTCTCAACAGAAATCGGCTTTTTTGAATTAATTCTGATTAAAATGAACATTTATTTATGAGGATATATGTGAATTTCCTTGATTCTCTGTCAAGAGAGGTAATTTTAAATTCATTTCCCAATGACTTATTAGAATTAAATCATTTCAATTTATAAGTTATTTGTATAATTCATTAAATGTTTATTTGGTTTTAGGAAAGACAAATGACTTAAGGACAATTTACAGTTTTGAAGGGCATACACTTTATTATAAAGTGTACTGCAGCCTTTCTCTGCAATTTGATTCATTAAAATCAGCATTGTTCACTGAATTCAAAAAAATGCCAGTTTTTAGAGAGATAGAGAACTCCCTCTGTGACTCAGGACTGCCTTGTACTCACTACACAGCCCAGACTAACCTACAACTTTCAGAGATCCTCCTGACTCAGTCTCTCAATGCTGGTAGCACAGGCTTGACATTGTCTTTAGCCATGAAGAAGACGAGGCCATGCACTAGTGTCATGCCAGAGAAGATGTTCAAAATCTGTTACTATACAATCTCTATGGACTTGGGGAAAACAATTTAGTCATTTTGATTATTTTTATATTATTGAAATTATCAGAGTTGTGATTGAGCATAGTACTTTTCTTGTTTTTATTTGAGTCAGGGTATAATCATATATCCCAAATAGTATTCCAACTTACACCATCCTTGCCTTAGATTTTGGAGCACTGGGATTATCCATACATACCACTGTATATAGTATAGAAATGTTCTGACTGGATAACGTTTGGTTATATTGGCTTTATACTTAGAATAGTGTCTAAGAGTCAGTACTGACGTTCAGCCTGCACGTTTTCTTGCTGCCCTATCATCCTCTCCCTCTTGCACACTGAACTTTTGGCACCTACTTATTTACTACAACCTGTGTGCAATCTACTTATTTACTACAACCTTACTGTGTGCAATCTAGTTACTTACTACAACCTTACTGTGTGCAATCTAGTTATTTACTACAACCTTACTGTGTGTAATCTACTTATTTACTACAACCTTACTGTGTGCAATCTAGTTATTTACTACAACCTTACTGTGTGCAATCTAGTTATTTACTACAACCTTACTGTGTGCAATGCCCCCTCAACCACATCTGTACGCTTATTTTTAATTTTTCACATCAATGGCCAGGCACTTACCTACCAACAGCCTTCAAGTAAAATACTATACTCAGTCTTGAGGTCCTAGGAAATGCAATGTTATATGCTACTAGGACTACACTTTCTATACTACTAAGGCAATTTTCTAAACAGTGAGATAATTTCTGATCCTAATGGAGAGCTGAGATTTTCAGTTAATATCCAATATAAATTGTTCCACTACTTAATTTTTTCAGGCAATATACTTTACCACATCATTTTTTTAAAAAAAATATTGTTTATTGAAAAAAATGTCTAATAATAAAGAAGTATCTAGATGTCTTTTATTTTCTGGAGTGTTAGTTCACGGTCCAAAAATTGACTTATGTTTTTCACAGTACAGAATATCCATTTGTTGTTCATCAGCAATTGTCTGGGACTCAGAGGCATCGGCAACCTTGATACAATATTTAACTAGTAATGGCAGACCCCAGCCCTCCTTATCAATCTTTCTTCAATTTGCTTCCAGGTGTGAAACTACTCTATACTGCTTATTGAACCATGATTTTTAAATCTATTCTCCATTCCCTGACTCTGCACTTTTCAAGAACATTGCGGTCCTGATGTATTGCACCTGAGGAGAAGATGTGTTTGAATCATCAACAATCATACACTGAGGGGCAGGATTTCAGGTGATTTTGCTGTGGAAGTTGAAGCCAGTGGGCTGTGTTCAGTGGAGATACTCTTCAAAAGTGCATGCACCAATCACATGTCTAGAAATGATGGTATATGCCACAGAACACCAGTTCAACAGGTGAATGGCAGTGATGGAAACATTTTGAAAACTTCAAGTATAAAAGGTCAAATCTAGGTAGCCTGAATCTTAAAGGACAATGGTGTGTGATTTGTGTTAATGTGATAAAAAGCTAAAAAGCTCGAAACTAGTTTAACTGACTGAGTATGAACTTAGGCAATCAATAGACAGGATCATATATATACCCAAAAAAGAAAAGTTGGCTTGACACTGGTACATAATTCTACAGAATTTTAGTTTGCAGTATTTGGGGAGTTTCAAAAGGTCTCTATCTCTAACAGGGTTTTATATTAGAATTTGTGTTATGTTTCCTGAATATATGTTCATAATTACTTTTTAATATCCTTGTCCTTGTCTTTTTGTGTGTACCCAGTAGTTTGTATACAAACACACATAGCACAGAAGAAAAGTTACATATATAAGGCTGCTTTTGTTTCCATGCCTTGTTTAAAAGCCACAGTTAAAATTAGCAACTTTCATTTACTTCTTTCCTATATATTAATCTATAGTATTGTTAGGCTCTTTTGTTTTTGGCTGTTCTGAGTTAAATATACAAGTGCATCCTGGGGTATAACTCAGACCTTCATTTAGAAATAATTATAAAACTCATCTTACACTAGTTTCCTAAACTTCTTCATTACTTTTATGTCTCAGGGACAATAATATGAGGCTGAGAAAGAACACCAGTTATAGCAATGTCTTCAACCTCATACCCATAAGGTAGAAGACTTTGATGAGAAACATTGCTTTTTCAGTCTAAACCCTACTGCTATTTTCCCCGTATTGGTACTGAAAGCAGCAGACATAGATCAAGACCTGCAAGCAAAAACAGAATCAACAAAGCAGAAACCAAACTGAGTGAAATCTGGAAATGGAAAATTAAGGCACTCAACCTGCTTGTTGTCTAATGATAGACAAAATGAGTGGATCTAGATGGGTAGGGAGGAAGTGAGAGGAGGAGAGGGAGAAGGAACAATTAACAGGATATATTATGTGAACAAAAATATCTATTTTAAATAAGAGACAAAAAAAGCAGGATGACAAAAAAAGAAAGAGAAATATAATAAAAAGGAATATTTTTCACAGCATAACTCTTTCTTTCTTGGCAAGGTTTATCAACTTTTTTAGAAATAAATATACTGTTGGACCTGTAGAGAAAGTGGGGTTACACTTAACTTTAGTTCCTTTTAAGGAAAGTTTGTCTGGCATGTCAATGCTGAGAATGGGAAGACATAGAGATCTAGAATAACTCAATCTAGTGTATTGTTTGATTTTTAAAAAGTTTCCACAAATGTTTGAAATAAGTTCTGAATATTCATAAAGATTATTGAAATACACTACTTCTGGTTCTGTTTTATTTTGGTTTTTTGAAACTGGGTTTCTTTGTGTAAAAGCCCAGGCTGTTTTGGAACTCTCTATGTAGACCAGGGTGGCCTCAAACTTACAGAGAACCACTTGCCTCTTCTTCTTGAATTCTGGAATTACAGACATATGCCACCACTGCTTGGCTACATTACATATTTTTAATAACAATTCCACCATTTAACCCTGAATTTCCCAAGTCCCTGTAACTAAAGTTAGACATGCATGGAATTACATAACAATTTAGATTTTGATACAATCTTATAAAAGAAAAGATCATACCTATGCTTTTGTCTATCCTTCCTAAGATTACATCGATGATCTAGAATTTGATTGTATATCATAAAAATAAAAAAATAATTATTCTGCAAAGATGCTGAGAGTATATATGTTCTGAATATAATTAACTCATTCCATTTATAAAGTTTCTTGCAAGATTGTACTTGAGATATCAAATTTTTTAATTTATATTATGTAATTCTGTTTGGGTGTGTAAGTGATATATAAAAATTACATCAATGTGTTTACAATAAGTTTAATATAAGAAAAAAGGCAGCGATGGTTCATGAGTGTATCTTTTATGTACATCACACAACCTACATTTTAATTCAAAGGGATTGTTCTGATTCTTACAATAGTCTTGTGAGAGATTTAGGAAGTAGTGAGGAGGATTTGTAGTTTGTAAAACCTCCTCAGACGAGATAAAAGAAACAAAGCCTGGTGAGATTGAATCACTCAATAATACTATTAATCTGGTTCTCTCTGCTGTGCTTTGTATAAGTGTCCCTGACATCCATGAGTCCCAAGCCTGTGGCATTATTTAGAGGTGCCTTGAAGAGATGGTTTTCTGGGCGGGGGATCTAATGTGGTTGGTAGTATGTTTGCTTAGCACAGAAGAAGCCCTCCATTTAACCTCAGCACCACAAAACCTCATTTCTTTAGCACAAGCCTGGGATCTCAGCATGGGGAGTTGAAGTCAGGAAGATCAGAAAGTCCAATATCACTTTGGCTAAACAGAGAGCTGGAAATATGTGTGATCAAATCTCTAAAATATAAACAAAAACAATGAATAAAATAAGTGACAGGGATTGGAAAGAGTTAGATGCCCTCTTGCATTACAGGGGTACACCCTTGAATGTGATGGGAAAACTCTTATTTTTATTCCTTGTTTCCTGGCCACCAAAAGATTAGATCTGCCCACTATGTACTGTGAACATTAGTTGTTGCCTCATCACAGGTCCCAAAGCAGTAGATCAATCCAACCAAGAACTGAAACCTTCCAAACTGTGATCAAAACACACACACACACACACACACACACACACACACACACGCACAGAGAGAGAGAGAGAGAGAGAGAGAGAGAGAGAGAGAGAGAGAGAGAGAGAACAATACATAAAGAACAAAATAAAACAAAATGAAAAACCCTTCCCTCTTCTCCAGTTATCTCAGGTACTTATTGTAGCAATGCAAAGTTGACAAGTGCACCACCATCTTTCCAGACAGCCATCCAGAAACATAGCCTGTCCTCCAAAAGAATGTTGATATAGCTAAAACCATAACTTTCTGACATAGTTACAACTATTGACGTTTCCTAAGATATAATCTTACTCAGAATCTTTATCTGTGATAAAATTCTGAGAGGCACTCACAATCTTCACCCTGTGGTACTATCCTTTGGCTTACGCTGGATGAGAAGCAGATTTGGGCACTGATCCCAGCTAATTAAATGACTCATTTTAAAAGCACAGTTTCCTCTAGCTAATGAGAGAAGTCTTAGTCCAGATAGTCTGGATGTGTAACAACAATTTAATGGACCATGGAATAGAAGATGTCTCACAATATACTAGCAAAGAATACAGGCAGCCTATACATGCAAAGCACAGACTCAAGTGGACAGTCAGCAAAGAGACAGGATACCAATAATGGAATATGTTGGAACCTTAATTAGCTTACCAAAATTCTCTAGGACTCTCACATACAAGCCTTATCCAACTAACAATTTAACATCACAGCAGGTGACACTCAAGCAGATAATTCACTCAAGTCTACTAATTTTATGAGCTGTGAAACTATTGAAGTATAAATCAGTGCTACGACAAGCTGCCAAATTTGTATTAGTTTGTTTCACAACAGTCGAGACATTTCATAGAAGTTTGGTGTCTGGAAGTGAAGCGCTTCCTTCACAAATCTCAAAATCCTGAGGCTGTCTTTAGAACTGGTCAACAGGTGAGTGGTTTACTAATCTTGACACAAAGCCAACATTTCCTTGAACAAATTTTGGTAAATAAATATGAACATGAAGATGTTGTGAGTAAGGAAAAAAGGGAGGGACATGCTATACACACCCAAACAAGGGGGTACTTATTACACAGTAGCATTTTGGGGTACTTGTATACTGTGTGAAGATGTACTGCTGTGATTGGTGTAATAAAAGAAGAATGGCCAATAGCTTAGGAGGAGGTAAGGGTAGAACTTCCAGGCAGAGAAAGAACTCTGGGGAAAAGAAATGGTAGAATCACCAGCTAGACACAGAGAAAGCAGGATGGACAGTATGGAGAGAGGTAATGCCATGTGGCAGAATGTAGATTAATATAAATGGGTTAATTTAAGTCATAATTGCCAGTAGGACAAACTTAACTTAAGGCTGAGCTTTCAAAATTAATAATTAGTCTCCATGTCATTATTTGTGAGCTGGCAGCCCAAAGAAAAATCCAGCTACCCAGTGCCATAAAGTTTATTGACCCAGATACTCTATGAATTTATGGTTTTAGTAATAATCAAAATATGGCTATGCTGACCAGACTTCAACTCCTGAAAGGTAGACAAGCAAGAGAAATAGAATTATAAGGTTCCCAGGAAGTGTAAATAAGTGGCTTCCCTCTAGAAAAAAGTCAAAAATAGAATGACATAAATATTTGGAAGTAATTTTTATACAAATAAAATAAATTCATACAGACTTTCCAAGACTCTTGTGAAATTTATATCATAATAAAATGCCATCATGGTCATGAAGCTCTGATACGCAGTATTTCAAGAGAAGTCTTTCATCCTCAACCATCAAAGGTCACTTGAACCTGAAGATCTGTTGCCCATAAGAGCCCCTCAGCTGCCATGGTTGCCTGCACAAGTCATGCACATGAAGGATCAAGCTAATCGAAATTCTATTCTGTATTGGAAAAGGTCTCAAGAATTCCCTCTCTCAGCTGAAGAACCAGTGGGCAGCTGACGATGGCTGTTGGAGTGGAGAGTCTGTTTTCTTCGGGCATGTAGCCTCAGGAGGGTTGTTCATGTTCAGGAGAAGATCCTACATCCTTAGGTGTATGGGTACTATTAAATAGATTTAGAAATAGGGACACACGGTGGTGAGGATTTTACACAAACTGGATGGGAGGGGGTGGAGTTTTGTATGATCAAAATATACTCTATACCACAATTTGATGTGCTAAGTGTTGTTGATACCCATGGAAGGCCTGTCCGTTTCTGAATAGAAACTGAAGAGGCGTGGGTTGAGAGGTGGGGCAAAGAGGAGGGAGGGAGAGGGAGGAGAGGAGGGAAAACTTTACTCTGGATATAAAATAAATAAATAAATGATTTTTTTAAAAAAAGAGAAGTAATTGAAACAAAAAAATGAAATTCCCAAAAATAAACATATTTAAAAATAATGTACTATTTTAAACAGTTTACAGTGGCTGAGAAAAACCAGAAGTTCTAAAATCAAGATCTACATTTGCCTGTGTCCCTTCTTTCCCAAGTTTAACCTGATTTGCTACCTTTTCCAAGGCAAAGAGATGACTCAAGTCTCCTTTACTTCCACCATCAAAAAGAACAGAATGAAATTATAATCTGCTCTTTTCCTTTTTTTGGATATTGAACTTTTAAAAAAAATTATTAAGAAAAAATTTTATTCATTTTACATACCAAAGCTCCCCTCTTCCTTCCTCCTGCCTCCCCCTCCCAACCCATGCCCCATTCCCATCTATAAGAAGGTAAGGCGTCCCATGGGGAGGTACATTTAATAGAGGCAGGTCTAAGCTCCTCCCCCTGCCCCAAGGCTATGAGAGGTGTCCTATCAGGGAAGTGGGCTCCAAAAGCCCTGCTCACCTTTATTTTTTCTGTTTCTGCAGTTATACGACCATATCTTTGACTATTCTCCCTCCTTTATAGGACTCATAATTAAAGGTGGGACCAACTAACATAATACAAATAATCTTCTCAATAATAATGTTTAATTTAGTTAAATCTGTGTAGACTTTTTTCCACGCAAGGTAACAAATTAGTTCCCCAGGCATTAAAATATAGACATATTTTAAGAGGACATGTGCTACATACAAAATGTTTGCTCCAATACTCCTGAAAAGTCTGAAGTCATTTCATCATTCACTAAGTGTTAAAATCTCAACTGCAGCTCATCAACTAAACAAACAAACAAACAAACAAACAAAAAACCCTCATATTTTGATCTTGTCAATTAAATCAGGAACCAGTGAGAGAGTTTCTACTATCAGTTCTCGTGAAAAACTCCTCTTACTATATGGTCCTCACAACCTTGAAATTAAGTCCTTTCTAAAGAAAGTCTGGTGCATGGACAGGTGTAGAGAACAGTTGCAGATATAGCCATTCAAGAAGAAAGACATTTAATGGTTGCTAGTCTTGTGCAATCTTTAAATGCAGCCAAGAAACCTCTACTATAGATCAAATCTATGAATAGTGCTTTGGGATCCATGGCTCTGCCTGCTCTGGACCAGTATTTTACCTTATGTTCATCTTTTTTACTTGAAAGATATCATGTTTGCAGCTGAGTAACTTTATCATCCTGTTTCAGGGCCACAGAATTTGAGAATAAAGCATTAGTCCTCCATCCATGCTATATGAGATTTCAGTGCAAACATTCTAAAACACCTTGTTGGCCTGCTGTATATGTCATGTGGATTCATTGCATTAGTAAAGAGACTGAACGTAGAGATTTTCTGAACAGTCCCATATCTGTGGGTGGCTTCTGCTGAGATTTCTGGGATATCCCATGAATCAAACAGCTAATCTCTACAAAGAGCTGTGTGGATGATTGAAATGTGTCTGACCTTTTCATCTTTCTGCAGTAACAGGGAAAGGTTGTGCAATTGGAGCCTGGGCTGTTCCTTTCATACACATTTGATTGACAGTACAACTCCTCAGGTAGACTAAGAACTTCCCAAATCATCAAGTGTCAGATAAATATCTGGCAGCGTTTGTCAGGCAATAATTATTTCCTCAACTCACTTGCTTCTCTTTGCACACATTGCTGTAGAAACAGCTTGCATATTGAAATCAAGAACCTAGAAAGTAGAAATGAAAGCTAGAGTTGAGAGATCTTTAAATGTCTAGTTCAGCATCCAGGACAATCTGTAAGTCCAGATCACAGTTAAGTGATGAAGCTTATTTCCAATTCCTGAAATCTGTTGTAAATTTTTATTTGAATTTTTATGGCTGGATATCATAACAGCATTTGACCATTGATTCTTTTTACTTTCCGATTTGCCCTTTTGGAACAAGATTACCTATAACCATTTCCCTTTATATACCATTGTAATCTGTGTTGGAGGCAATAACGTTTTTCTTCTTAGATTCAAGGGCCCCTTAATGGGAAGGAATTGTGCCTGGAAGCAGTACTGAATGGATTGCATTTAGAAGTCTTACCCATATTTGACTTAGATTATTTAGATGATACGTTTTGGGGCTTTTGAGCTCTGTGTATTTATCTGAAATCATTTAGTTGTAACTGAAACTATAATGCAATGACTCTCAGGGAATCTTAAGAAGGCTTGAAATGTTTTGCATATGGCAACATCATGTGATCCTTGGAGGCCAGAGTACTAACTGTGGCAGGGAGTATTTTAAAGGGGCACCACTAGTATTATTCCCATTTTTTTTTTTTTGCTATTTCATATGGCAAAAAAGTAAATCATTCAGGAGGATTTAGTCTAATCATCTGTATTATGTTCAGTCTTATAAAATGTGTCTGAAGAGTTTCAGAAGCTGGATACGATAGGGCACATCAAAAGCACACACTTGGTTCTTATAAATAAAAATGTGAGTGGAATGAGGCTTATGAGGTGCCTCTTGCTGCAGAGAGGAGACTTACAGTGATAGACAGTGAGGGCATGAGAATTGTAGTGTCAAAATTGCAAAGAACAATACTCATGAGCAATAAAGAAGAGCTTAGAAGGTGATTCTTCCCATAAGCCCTCAGATAAGAGCCCAGCCATGGCTTACACCTTGACCTTAACTTTGGAGGATATAAGCAAATCAACAGCCGAGACTACTAGAATTCCCATCTAAACAATAATTAGGAACAAAAGGATGTTGCTTTAAACCAACATGTTTGTGTTGATTTCTTGTTCAGAAATTGAAAATTAAGTGTGAGTATTAAATTATTTGATTTGATGTCTATAGATATAATTCTAAATGGTCTTATTAAATAAGAAACACAGAGCCAAATAAAGATTTAAAAGCCCAGAGATCAGAGCAGTAGCCAAGAGCTAAGACCACCTTATCTTACCACTTGCTGCTGTCTTTCCCCTGAGAGTGAGAACTTCTTCCCGTGTCCTGTCTTTTTATTGCCTTTCTGTTCTGCCTTCTTATTGTCTCTAAACCCAACCACATGACTTCCTCGTCACTGCCTGTCTATACAGACCTCCAGGTCTCTATGGTTGGTAATGGGATTACAGGTGTATGTGTCACCATGCTGGCTGTGTCCTTGAACACACAGAGACTCTGCCTGCTATGTGATCAGATAAGGGCGTGTGCTACTATTGCCAGACTTCTGATAAATGGTTTGCTGTTAGCTCTGATCCCCAGGCAACTTTATTTATTAACATACAAATAAAATCACATTTCAGCACAAATAAAATACCACCATATTGAATAAAAAGACAGGACACAGGAAGAAGTTTCTCTCAGGGGAAGGATGGCAGCAACTGGTAAGCTAAAGGCTATTCGCTAGTGCTCTGACCTCTTGGGCTTTTAGCTCTGTATTTGGCTTTGTGTTTCTTATTTAATAAGACCATTTAGAATTACATCTACAGGTGACACCCAGTACGTTGTAATGTTCTATGAATTCTTTCCATAAAGCATGGGAAACATTTTGTAAATCATGGTAGATTTGAATTATTCCACATAATTTTGTAACTAAAGATTTTGGAATGACTTTCATTTAGTATCCAGGAATATCCTGTGAAGGTAGAGTGAATTCACTGATTATTATTGTGAGGAACAGAAAATAAGGTGTCTGGAAAGGACAGAGATAACCAATATCAATGAAGCTGATTCTGTAAATTGCTGGCAAAATCTCAGTCACCCTCCAATGTGAGGTCCTAGTATAAATGGTGGTCAGGATCTAGCTTAGGCGTTTCTAGGTTTTGAAACTTCTTTCCCAAAGAATTGAAAATAGGGATTGCAAAGTAGCAAGATAAATTTATTTGGAGTGAGGCAATCATACAGATTTGAAAGGGATCTTTTGTCAAGACTGTCAGAGGACCACAGGAGTAAGAGATTTCAAGGGCCCTGAATTACAGCTTGGTGTCTCTTTTTGTAGTGTTTAAAGAAAGAAAGGACCAATTACTAAGGACCTTAGCCTGAGTGATTTTTATTTTGATTACTAAATTAAGTCATATCAATATTTTCCCTGCTATCAATGTCCTTTCTCAGTGCATCTGTTTTTACTATATGCATATCTAATTAGATATGGACATGAGATGATGAATAGGGGATTCTCCTAAAAGCTCACTTGAACATGTGGTTTTTATTTACTGTGTGTACATCTCAAACCAGCTAAGCACATATCAGAATTTCCTTTGTTCCTTTGTTACACTGGGGGATATATTTGAATAGAAATAAACTGTCAAGTTCTAGGGAAATGGCCCAGTGGTTAACAGGATGTATTGCTGGTACAGAAGACACAAATTCATTTCCCAGCATCCATATTAGGCATGAACACCTATAACTTCAAATTCAGGGAATCCAATACCCTTTTCAGCACTTAATGGGCATCTGTACTCAACAGTCACATACCCCCCCCCACACACACACACTTACACATAATTAAAATTCAGACAAATCTTTAAAAACATGTCTAAGCTTACAATTATTCCCTGAGGGAACATTTATACAATTGTGCAGAAAGGGGTACACATGTAGCTTGATGGAAATGGGGACCTAAGATCCTACGTGCATTGTTGCAGTAGGGTATGAGTATGCAGTAATCCTAGGTCAGGGAGGAGGGCTGCACATGTATCATTCGAAGGGGGATTGTACAGAAAACCAGATAAGTAGAGTTTGGGGTTAATAAGACCTTCCCCTTGCTTGCTAGTTTCAATAGAAAGTTTAGTTTGGGTGGAAGTATAGAGTCAGTTTAATTACTATGTCTACAAACCAAGGAAGAAAGTCAGCCTATAAAATATCTGAGAGAATTATTTCACTTTATGGAGACAATTAATCTTGAAGAACTATCAGAGATATTATATACTAATGTATAACTAATATATAACCCAATAGACATTAATAATAATGTATTTCATTTAAATATCATTTTTGAGAAAACATATCAGTGATCAGGATATTAAATATGAACTTAAAAATAATTTAATTATTTTCCACACTTAAACATATTCAAGATCTGATAGGTAAGCAGAATGTGGTAGTTTAGGTTTGGTTTGGGAGGAGCAATGTACTGTTTATTGAAACTTAGTGCTGGGTGTGGCATTGCTACAATACACTTATGGACTCTCACTAGAGATTGTTACATACAAACAACACCAGAGTTTGATCAGTGTAAATCTTTGACATTTGTGATGGTAAATCTCAGATACCAATTGGACTGGATATAGATTTAATTAAAAGATTCTTCTGTGCAGGATTTTCTTGCTCAGATTATTTGAAGTGGGAAGGCCCACAGTGAGTGTGGGTAGCACCTTCTGATGGCAACCCAGATAAAATGTAGATGGATGAAGGAAACTTTGCTTTTTGTCTGCTTTCCTTCACTTCTGCTGGCAAGCTCAGCTACTCCATCACAGGTAGAATGTATTGCTTTCAGGTATTGAAAAGACATAAAACACTAAAAGGATTAGAAGAAATTGAAATTTTTCTATAAATTAACAATTATCAATTAAAGATTAGTTATAAACACTTTTTAAATAAATTATGCATTATCTTGTAAGCATTAGATTAATTTATTATTATACCTACATCTCTTGTTGAACCAGCAGGTCAGTGTCCAAGTGTATTATAGTGTATGAAAAGACAGTTTTATAATCAAATTTTACTTAGGACCTACTGACAGAGGTGGAGGTTAGTAAGGTTTTCATCTCTTTGAATTTTTCTCAGTGATACACATAAATAAACAATATTGTTCCAAGATAATATCTAAAGAGTAACATAGTTGAAGTAATATCACCTTATCTGCAGTGCTTTTAATATTAGTTTTATTCTTCCTTCTACAGGAATACAAGCAAATTGTATTAATTTTTGTTGTAAACAGTTATGTTTACCAATTTTCCGTCACAGTGACAGTATATAGCTTACAGTAGGAAGGCTTTATTCGAGCTCATCATTCAGAACTGTTACCTTATCATGTCTGGGAGGATGTATCATGGTTAAGCTACATCATCAAGTCATCCAGGAAGAAGAGAGAGAAACAATACTAGCACCAACTGAACTGTCCTTTTCCTCCTTTCCATCAACTCAGTCATAGACATTTGACTAGTGTGACACTCATTAAGAGCAGGTCTTCCCTTTAATATAGTCCTCAGTGGAAAAATCTCCTGCAGACACACCAGAGGTACCCTCTACTAATCTTCTCAGTTATTTTTTAATTCAGTAAATTGACTTCGTACTAATCATCTCTTATGGTGACTAATCTCCACTGATAAGTTAATGAGATCTAAGATCATCAAGTGTACCAGCCTCTGGGCATGACTGTGGGACATCATCTTGATTAGGTTAAATGTAGAAGTAAGAACAATATTCTATGGATGGCACCATTTCCTGGTGTGGAATCTTAGATGAGTACCAGTGGAGAGAGAACGTGAGCTGAGTAAAGGCATTCATCACTTTCCTGGCCTCAGGCATAATGTAGGTGGTTATTTCAAGCTGCTGTCTCCTTGGCTTCTTCACCATTACAGACTCTACGATGCATGAATCAAAGTAAACCCTTTCTTCTGCAAGTTGCTTTTGTCAGGGTATATTATCACAGTCACAGCCGAATTAGCTGAGACATTTCAACAACCAAGTCAGTCATTTTGTCTTTGGATAAAATAAGTAGGTATATATTCCAAACAACATATATTTTCTTCTTTGATGAATGGTATATTTTTTTGTGTTTTTTGGTCAGAAAGGTTTTAGGAATCCCCAAAACAACATAGACCTTTAATATTTCACTTGGTTGCCCATCAGAAGTAGAAGATAAATCTAGGGAATATATGGTCCTTTCTTTAAGGGATTTTCTAGATTACATTAACAGGGAAAAAGACCCACACTAACTTCCAGATTGAATACAACGGAGAAAGCTCTCTCCTAGGGCCTGTGATTTACACAGCCCTGATTCTTAGCCTAGTAAACAGTACAAGGGGAGAATTTCATAAGTGAGCTTTAAGCCTAATTACAAAATGGGTGCTTATTACCATAACATTCATGCCACTAATGCAGCACTAGCCAGACCTATGTTATTATAGCTCTCAGAGTTGACAGTTGGGTAAGACTTTTGATTACTTTTCTGGCCTGTTTGCAGGCACAGCACATTCCAGCACTATTACACATATTAATAAACTGTCCCGTACATACTTACCTTTATACCCACAGATCAGTGTGTATCTTAACCCTCATTTAAGGCATGTCTTTTTGTAGCTATTGACTATTATATGAACAAATAAATGAACTATTAAAGGTAGTAGAAATTTTGCCAAAAAATATTTTATGCAATGAGGTCACATATTTAACTTAAGGTTATAGATGTGCAACTACTATACAGACATGTGACTGATTGTTCGCAAAAGCACATATATTTAAGAGTCACCTGTACATGTGAGTGGCAAAAATTGTGTTGGATATATCACAACATCTTGTACACTTCTAACCATTGCCAAAACGCATAAAATCTAGCAAAATATATTCAGTTTTTTGTGAGCCTGCCATAAACTTGAAAATTCTATAAGTATTTATCTCCCTTAATAATGTTAAAAGATCCAAACTATGTACAAAAAGGCAATGCATTACATTTTTAAAGAGACAAAAGGCATTGCATATTCAGTGTTTCAGCCCAATATATAGGGTTTTGATGTTCTATTGAGATTTTTTTTCTTATTTTGAGACAAAGTTTCATCTAAGCAAGGCTTTTTCAGATTCACTATATTTGGTTCCAAGGCAGGTCTCCAACTCCTGATCCTTTATATCATCACCTCCTAAGTGAAAGGATTATATAAGCTCTTACTGACATTCTTGCTTCTTTTTACAGTTGTATTTATTTTAAGTTACTGCATTAGGAAATTGTAAAATGAAACCTCGGAAAATGTTATTTAATCATTAATCAATTTCAGGACTCAAATTATATTTTCTTTGCCACAAATGAATAAATCTACTAATTTGCATGCCCAAACTGAATAGTTATCACAGTAGTCAGAGTTTTCCCAGGCCTTTTGAATGTCACATTTAAGTGTAGATTTCTTGAGTTACTGACAAGTGTTAAGTCTTAATCCTTGAGGAATCAAAAGTTATTTTTGATAGATCAGATATAACTCTTTATATATGCTGGAATGCACAAGAAGCTTTTTCTCTTTAGTCAAATCCACTTTAAGTACAAAAAACACACACATACATTAATTAAGCGCTGACTGGAGTTCATTATCTTAGAGTTCCTTTGTATTGTTCGTTTCAATGAATAACTGGAACTTACAATTCTTTTTGCTTTGAATATACTTTAAAGGTGAAATGTGATACTCAGTGAATTAATTAAGGATGCTTGTCTATGCAAAGACACTGCTTTTAGCCCATGAATATTTGTGTAAGTGTATATTTCCTTTAAGATGGTGGTATACTATGGTTCCTTCTTCCAAACGAAATACAGTGTTAAATCCCCAGGGTAGGAAGTTTGCCAAACCATGAGCAAAGTGTCAGTAACTTAGATAACATGGAGAAAATTAAGTAAGGATGTTTAAAAGTAAATTACTTTGCATTTACTTTTACAGAAAATGTTTTGTGTCATGACTTTGTGAAATAATAAATTCTAAAATCTGGTATTTCTTTTTGCCTGCTGACCTAAAAACTTGAAAGAAAATCTATTGAATATGCAAAATAGAGCTGTTCTTTGACTATAATACTTTGAATTGATTCAAATGCTTTACTATTTTCTCCACCCCTTCCACAGTTAACTGTGGAGAGGCTATTTGAATACTATGGAGGTCATTTGATGGCCTAGAGCTATCTGAAATTAGCTTTTACTCTTCTGAAGGTAAATGCAATTTGTAAGCAGAACTGCTTGGGAATGTTAAGGTCAGCAATCTGCCAGATACAGCCAAGTATTCAAAACATTGCGGAATCAAGAGTAAAGTGGGCACACATGAAACTAAGAAATCTGTAGGAAATCAAACTGTGTATGAGAAGAGAAAATATGACTAAGAATATTTACTGTTGTTATAATCATGATCAACATGACATCAGCCCAGTTTTGTTCTACTTGCCCAAGAGTATGGCTTGATTTGAGTATTTCAGATTTTTGGTGAATTTGTTTTATTGTTCTTGTTTTCTATCAATGTTAATTAGACATTCCTTTTAATGGAACTGATTGCTTAACATGGAACACTATTACATATATTTACATGATTAACAAGAATCTGTAGGCATCTGAATTAATTACCTTAAACTAACTTTTTTTGAAACTGGTCTTAATGATGCTGTAGCACAAATTAAATACTGCATTCCTGAATGACATACTTCGTTTTTCAAGGCTAGGAGTCATAACACTTCTTAATGCTTATTCAGTCTTTCTAACAATAAGGTCACCTAGATAACTATTACTTTGTTACTTGTGTTAGAGTGGTGGCTTCCACTTTGATTTAGAAAAATGGATAGAGCCGTATTCCCTCATATAACTAGAGGTTTTCCAGTGAGGGATAAGTTAAGACTTTAATCTATATTCTCTGAATGATTTAAAGATATATATGTACGTGTGTGTGTGTGTGTGTGTGTGTGTGTGTGTGTGTGTGTGGCGCGCGTGCATGTGTGCATGTAGTAGTAAAATATATAATATATAATAGTACAGTTGATTAATATGTATGAATTTAGTTCATAATTCAGGTCAAATTGGAGAACTAGCTTGGCAATAGGAAGAATTATCTTTCAACAAAATCAGAATTCTTGTCCTTGTGCCTGTTTACTGTTGGTATACACAGTGAAGCAGTTTTTAGTGATGGATTGACAGTTAGGGAGAAATCTTATGTGCAAGAACATTGGTTAATTCTCATAGATTATTGAAAAAATATGATCTCTGTATTCAATATGAGACAAGTAGGCATATAAATTAAGACAGTACGACATACATTAAATAATGTTAAAATTATAGTTTAGGTGTGGGAAGGATGCATTAAGGAGAAACAATTAAACAGCACATCTTGATTGAGGGTATGACTGATGTGTAAAATTACTGCATAAATATGAAATACTGAGCTGAAAGAATAAGAAGAAATTCTAGTTAAGTGTCCAAAATATCTGTGTTTTCAGATGAATATGAAACCCTTCGTTGCTTCTGGGCAAGAATTAACAACTTAATTGTCTAAGAAAGCAAGCGGGTGCATGAGGATGGGAGCAAGGCAGTTCCAAGCAGCCAGGTAAGATGTTAGAGTGACAACTTTAGAACTGAGGCCACACATTTCCTCAAAATGGAGTGTATTTATACGTCAGACCAAGAAAGTGAGATGTACTCTGTCTTCTCCACTGCTGCTTATTCGTCATGTCAGCCAGGAGAGACTAGCCCTTTGTGAAGTTGAGCTGAATCTCTCAGTCTCTCAGATCTACCACAAAGCAGAATTCCTAGCAGACTCCTATGAACAAATGGTGCAATTCTTCCTAACATTTTTTTTACTTGTGCAGAGTAAATAATGAAAGAAAAGATGTGCAAATGGAGGAGTTGAAACAGAGAAAATGGTTATAAAAACATTCCAGCATTATGATTTTTGTTCTGATGTGAGGGAAAATGAGAATCCTATACTAAATTCTTGTTACTAAGAATTAAAATCAAAGGATAATGAGCTATGGTAGGCATTAGGTCATTTATATGTAATTGTATATATAAATGATCACACACACACACACAAAGAATTAGAAAGGTCATACTAATTTTAAAACCCCAAACATGAAGCCTACTGTCTTGTTCCATTTTGTACTGTATTCTGTATTTCCCTTTGTTTTTAACTCAAGTTCCAGTTGGCCTTTTTATGTAGCTGATGAGGACCCTAGACTTCTTATTGTTCTATCTCCATATCCGCGGTGCTAGGTTAGAGATATGAACTACCACACCTGTATGATGTAGTGTTTAGGACTGAATCTAGTTCACTGTCATTGCTAGGTAAACACTCTATTAACTTATGTATACAACAATCTTTATTTTTAAATTTTCACATCTCATAAATCTTAGCATTGTTACATGTATTGGATATCTTATTATATGCTAAATAATTATGGTATGAGTAGAATGATGTGTTGCATGTGAGCTTGGGCATTGAGGAAGTAGAAGGTTTTGAAGCAATCGAAAACTACGATTTCTAAAAAGACCTGAACCAGTTCTACCAGGAGAAAATAGGACAGCATATCCCTTGCTTATGAGAGTAATCATTCTTACAATGGGAGTGTTACCACTTAGAATGAGTTATTCACAGTGATCTATAGCATCTTATATTATGGGAGAAGTCTTTTTATATCTATACACAGATATATTTACCTGTCAAATATGATATATCACAAATATTGCTTCTAATTTAAGGATGTTTGCCTTGAACTAAAATGAATGGTCATTGCTGGAACTCATAATGGGGCATGCATGCTAAAAGTTTGCCTGAGCACATCTTCGAGTTCTGGAAAATATGAACTATTTTTATTTTCCAGGCTGTGGCTGACAACATCTCATGGTTGACAGGTCAATCCTAATAAAACTATATATCTGACAATCTAGATGGCAGGCAGAAGGGAGAGATCAATCTTCACCCAGAAAAGTTGATGGAAGATGTCATGAACTAAAGGACACGATAAAACTGTGACCTTGTATTTAAGAAGTAAATGGCTCTTACAGCTCAGTAGCTGGCATCACAGTCATATTATAAGCTATTAAATCTATTCTTTTGTATAGCATATGAAAAGCTAAGAAAATATTACGTGTACCTACATAGATAAAAACTTGCTATTATGAGGACAAAAAGGTAAAAATAGACTATTTATAGTTTATATGACTTAAATAACCTACATAATTATACTGCTGTCTCAAAGAAAATTTTGCAATAACATGAGAATTTTTAAACCTCTTTAAAATTTCTTAAGCATTCAACAAACTGATTATAGACTAACAAAATTAAAAACAAAATAATTCTTTTTCAGATTTAAAACAATAATTTTGTATTTGTTTTGCTTAATTTTCTACATATCAACATCATATTTTCATCTTTGCAGGGGAGGCAGCTAAACTAATCATGTCTGAATAACCTAGGAAAATATAAATTTCCAGAAAAATATTAATACCCTGCTTGTAATAACCCCTGTCAGATATTATTAAAAAGCTGACATTGGTAGTCAAATTGTCTAGAGTCTTGTGGAATGCATCATTGATTAATTCAGATTTGTCTCAGGACATTTTCCCAAAATGGAAAAGGCATAGATAGATATTACCAAATCACCTAAAGAAAAACTTGATTATCTATACATCCAGACTATTTTCTGTTTATAAACCTATCCTGTTATTTGGTTAAGATTTACTACTCATTCTTAATCATGTAGAAATATTCATAATTTTTCTGTAATAATAAAAGTGTCAAAAGTTGTATGTGTGTGGGATTTTTGAAGTCCTCTTAGTTTAAAAATTCATTTTATTTTCCAGGCATAATTGCTTACCATTTTTTTCATCAATAATGTAAAACTAACAGAGAATTTATTTGCAAGATGAAATCAATACCAAAAAAGATACAGACATAGGAGGCAGAAATTCATGTATATTTTTTTGAGAAACTAAAGAGTGCAGTGCTCATAATACTAGAATTGTTGCAAAATTTTTTTGAAGCTGCATACTGCGGCCCAGAAGAGAAGACAGGAACCTGCACAGCACTGGTAAGACTGAGCAGGAGACAAAGATCCACATGCTAGTTAGGGGATCTCCGCCTTGGATCTGGAAGAAATCACCTCAGGTCCACCTAATGCCTGATGGGCTCTATCTGGTGCGAAAACATGAGAGAGAGAGAGAGAGAGAGAGAGAGAGAGAGAGAGAGAGAGAGAGAGAGAGAGAGAGAAAGGTTCATATCTGACTCCTCTAACAATGGATGAGACGCACTTGCTTTTTATAATGAACAATGTTTGGCATTTTCATTATTTTTGAAAGCTTCACTATTGTGGTGTGCTCAAATGTCAATAACATTTTAACTTTCATATCTTTAATTACAAATGATGCTGAACATGTTTCATATATTAAGTTTCTTACTTTTGGAATATGATTCTAATTTTTCTGTAAATTGCTTGCCTAGCTTGAGAATAGAGTGTAGTGACAAAAGCCTGCTATCATGCCTCCCTTGCCCCCCACCCCTTGCTTCCCAAGCACTCAGAAGATCAGGCCTTGCTCCTCTCCTGGGCACTGTAGTAGTGCTGACTGCTGGTGGGAGCACAGGTGAGCCTGCCCTGACGTCATGAGAGTTGAAGAGCTGATCCTGCACCACTTGTTTGCCATGTGGTGGTAAGGGAGAGGGAAAGGTTACCTGACCACACACTTGCTTCTTGCCACTTGCCTTGGATGATAGAGCTGCCCCTGTCCCTCATCAGAAGCACAACTAGGGAGATTGAGCTCTGCACTTAGCTTGGTCAAGACAGTAGAGCTGCTGATCTGTTGTTGGAGGTGTGGGGAAAATGGCTCTGAGAATGTGAGTGTGACAGACCGAGCCCCACTCTTCATCTGCCATATGGTGGCATGGACAAGGGAGAGAAACCCCCACCCCATGCCCCTTGATGCCTGTGGTAAATGAGAGAGCTGTTCCTGAGGTCAATGGAGTGAGAGAGAGAGAGAGAGAGAGAGAGAGAGAGAGAGAGAGAGAGAGAGAGAGAGAGAGAGAGAGAGCTGGTCCTGCCTCTCACCAACTGCAACACTAGGCAGAGTCGCCCCTACATCTTGACCAGGCAACACAGTAGAGCTGGCCCTGTTGGTGTAGTATTTGCTAATTTTGATCTTGACATCTTAGATTTCAGGAGAATATAAACAGAAAATATCCTACGATTTCAGGAGCAGAAAACTTTAAACATATAACTAACTGCCTAGGGTTAATTCAATTACTTCAGATAAAACAGTCATGTCACCTAGGAAGCAGTACATGCAGGAAACTTGTGCAGCTGAAAGTGTCTAAAATTCTGAAAGCTCTATTTCTCATAGCATGATTGAGGAAATGTAATCAGAAAACATCAAGATACATAACAGATGATACCAAGAGTGTAGACATAGACCAGAATAAGTCAGACAACTGAGACTAGCCTAGAATATCCATGTAAGAATATTTTACAAGACAGAATTCTATGGAAAGTTCCAAATTAATTAACAACTAAGGGTGTTATTTTAAGAGCCAAACAGAGACTGGGGGATCCGATGCTTCAGACAGGAAATGGTGCAATAAAGACAGTGAAACATTTATGTAAGACAACTTTTTCCAAAATCATTATTAAAAGATAGAAACTGAAATCTATCTCTGCTGCTAGACACTCCACTGGAGGAGACTGTCTAGTAAAACCCCAAAGACACGAGAGCAGGAGAGAGACTCTGCCCTGACCTTGCTGCTTACCACATAGGGTGAGCTCACCAGGGTAGTACTAGAAAGTTCACCCCGTTGTTGAGGATGCAGGAGAGCTGGCGGGCTGACCAATCCAGCAACCTCTCAGATCCAGAACCCAGAGTTTGAGTAGGCCCATTCCATCATCCACCCCATTTATGATCTGCTGGAGCATGTAAAGGGGCTGTTCCTGCCATTTTCTGCTAAATGGATTTATGAAATTCAAGGTTTGACCTCCTGGATCTTGCTTTCCAGGGTTTTAACACCCAACAATCATTCTAGTCTATCTCAGGACTCTGTGTCCCAATGTGATCCTGAAGTATAAAGTGATTACTCTGGTATCCCTCACAGGATCTAAGCTGCTAATGAAAATAAACATAGAAAAACAAATTATATCTTGTCTTCAAAACATTTAAAAGTTATTATTCAACTTAATTTTTTTTTAATTTAGAAGAACACAAATAACCATATCACCTTTCCTAAGTATAACTAAATGACCCTGATTTCCATCATAGATAAATATGGAGACCCATTTTTATTTCGCACTATTAACAATGCCTGGGGAATGCAGCTATTCAACCAGCTTAGACATCTATAAGCAGATATATGGATGTATGTGGCATATATTTTTTATTATGTGTGTGTCCATGTGCATGTGTGTGTGTGTGTGTTTGTGTGTGTGTGTGAAATGAAAATTTCATAGCCATGAAAGCGTGAGATCCCTTCAATTGAAAGAAAATGAACGGAAAGAGAAATTATTGTTAAATAAAGGAATCAAAAACGTAATACAATGGCAACATGATCTGTTGTAGGAGGAATTGAGATTTAAAATTATATATTTCATATGTAATGATACTTGAAAAGGAAACATGAGAGCAGAGGAAGGCTCTTCGGTGGTGGATGACAAAGGGCAAAGGATTACCTGTGATAAGAGATCAGAAGAATGGACTGTCTGGTATAAAGAAAGCACACAACCAGATAAGAGCAGGAAGCGTGGGAGAGGGCAAGGGGAAGAGTCTAAATGAGAAAAAGGAATGGGTACACATTTATGAAGAATTCAACAATGAAACCTATTTTGTTGGGCGCTACTCAAAAAAAAAAAGAAACAATATATTTTGAATGTATTAAATGTGTGAATAATTTTATTTATTTATTTGCTTATCTTATTTATTTATGCTGCAGTGGGGACTAAACCCAGGGCCTGGGGCCTGATAGCAGGTTTTTAGCACTACACTCTATGCTCAAGCTAGGCAAGCAATTTACAGAAAAATTAGAATCATATTCCAAAAGTAAGAAACTTAATGTATGAAACATGTTCAGCATCATTTGTAATTAAAGATATGAAAGTTAAAAACATAAATAAATGACATTTGAGCACGCCACAATAGTGAAGCTTTCAAAAATAATGAAAATGCCAAACACTATTCATTATAAAGAGGAAGTGTGTCTCATCCATTGTTAGAAGAGTGTAAAACAGCACTGTGCAGAAAGGCGTTATAGTTTCATTCTTTTTTTAAAAAAAATTACTAGTTCTTTGTTTCAAATTCCATATCTGTTTTCATCAAATTCATGCCCCCCCCCAAAAAAAGTAGTCTTCCCAGATGCACCTCCTTCCCTATACTCCTGACTTTTAGTCCTCTTTCTTCTAACACCCTTCAGGATAAATGTGGTCTTTTCCAATTATGCTTGGGTGTGTGGTTTCTTTAATGGAACACAAGTGGTTTACCAAAGACTACATTCTTAGAGGAAACTGCCTTGTACTGAAATATCTTCTGGATACAGCAGGGCGGCTGTTGATTTAATAAGTGCAGTTGTGACAGAATGGGCAAGCCTAAGACAGACCAAACACTAACATGGAGAGGGAGTTAGACAAGAACTCCACGTCTAATTGTGGAGTAATTGGCAATTGTTAGCAGCTGAGAAAATGAGGGTTAGTTTTCCATTGTAATTTCTCAAAAATTTGCGTTCAAGCTATAATCTAGAAAATTTCTGAAACAAGGGAAATGAGATTCTAACATAAAAGATTTGATAGTAGCCTTTTTAAAAATAATGAAACTCTAAAACCAAACAAGATATTATTCAACAACAAAATAATGGAAATACCTTGCCACATTTAAAAGTGAGGCAACAGTAGTACATGAGGAAGGAACTACTGAGAGATAAATTAACAAACATATATTTTTAAATAACGTGAATGAAGGAATTCAGATAGTAAGAAAGCACATGCACTGAATTCAGATTTAGCTTCTCTAAAATGCAGCAATTTAACCAAATTAATGGAAGACTAGCATGCTGTTCTGTACACACCTATCAGACCACCATCACATGGTACTCTTTAAGCATACATGACATTTTTTTTAACTATTTACATTTTGTCTCTACAAGTACATGTGTGCATGAATGAGTAGAGGCCACAGGTTGATACTGAGTTCCTCTATTTCTCTCTACCTTAATATTTGAGATAAGTGTTCTCGCTGAATCTAGACCTAATCATTTTGGCTAGACTTGTTGGGTAGTGGACCCCTGGTATAAACCTGTGTCTACCCAATCCCTCTTGTTCCCTCCAACACACACACACACACACACACACACACACACACACACAGAGAGAGAGAGAGAGAGAGAGAGAGAGACAGAGACAGAGACAGAGACAGAGACAGAGACAGAGGGAGGGAGGGAGGGAGAGATTGCTAGTGTTAAAACAAATGCTATAATATTGGCTTTTTCTTGATTAGGGGATTGTAACTCTGATGCTCATTTTTTTCACAGCAAATATTTTACTAACTTATTCATCTCCCTATCCTGAGTATGTGTGGTTTGGGGCTATTTGTATCATTTTAATAGATTTAAAGAAAATGTTTTAATAAAGTAACTGTTCTGAGTGGAATAAATAAGGTGAATAATCAAATGGAGAGGCTAGAGGAACTTTTTTTGAGTGATGGAAATCCGGCTGCAGTGTAGTAGATGATAATGCATAGATTAGTCCATAACGTTATTAAATGTAATCGGTGGAATCTAAGCATTGTTGATACAATCTTTAGGCTTCTATGTGAAAAACATTTTCCACATATATCGCAGTATACCATATGGCTTAGTAAATGTATTAGAACACACATTAAAAGAAAATAAAATCTCAAAAGTACAGCACTATTGAAGGTATACTTAAAGATAAAACACTGTTTTGAAAATGTGAGAAGTTCATCGTGACCTTGGGCAGGTTAGTACATCCTCTGCAAGCGACACCTGCTAGAGAAAACAAGCACATCCAAGCAGATGGGAAGCATGGATTAAGGCTGAAACTGAGAAGGGATATTTTATATGTCTAACAGCAAAACATGAATGACAGAAATGTGAATATTTGAAAGTGACAACTTATATTATATAAAAAACAAATATATTAGGTTGAAATAGCAAACTCTAGACTCATGTATTTATTAATACTTAAAAATTTTGCACATAACTAAAATATTTATATAAACTTTTGGAAACAACTTAAGATAAATATATGGGATGTATACAGATATTTACTGATAGAAAATAAATTTAGTAGCAAGGGTAAAATCCAAATTGGTTGTTACCTTTTTGGGTAGGCAGAATGAATAAAAGGAACACAACACAGATAATACCAAAAAAAATTTAATTTTTATTTTTCCTTAAGAAAAGGTCTCCTGTAGCCCAGGCTGTCCTAGAACTCAATTTGTAGCAAAGGGTGGCTTTGAATGCCATAACTTCTTGCCTTCTGGAATTATATGTTTTTCATAATAGAACTGCTAAAAGGAGTGATATTTATATAACTCTTGATGATATTATTCTATATAATACATGAATATATATATGTTTAATACATACATACATATATACATATATATGCATGTATAAATATATATGATGTTTCAGATGAAATTGCCTCTGTCTTATTGAAAAAACTAAAATTATTTTACCTTCCTGTCACTCAGACTTATTAAGTACAGAGATGTGAATTCTATTTTGCCATCTTTAAATGTTTTAAGCCTTAATGCCTAGTAAGTATAAATCTTGTAATGAGTGCTACATTAGAAAATCCTAACATAAGTATCTTAGCTCCTTTTTATCACTGTGATAAGACACAATGATAAATATAACTTATAGAAGAATCATTTTATTATGCTTCCCAGTTCCAAAGGGTTAGAGTCCATGGCCATTATGACAGAGAACGTGGAAGTATATAGATGTTGCTGGAGTAGTAGCTGAGAGCTCATATCCTTATGCAGAAGAAAGAAGAAGTAAGTGGCAATGGTGTAGGCTTTCGACACCACAAAGCCCATTCCGTGACACACCTTCTCCAAAAAGGCCACACCCCCTAATCTTTCCCAAACAGTTCCACCGATTGGGTACCAATTGTTCAAATTTGTGAGTCTATAGGGGCCATTTTAATTTAAACACCACAATAGACGTGATTTCACCTGAATAAAAGCGGTCTTGATAAAAATCCAAGTGCCTTTATTTAGGTCATATGTGATTCTGTGCCATATTTTAATCAATTTATTCAATGAAATGATCACTTCAGGAATGATTTGATTGAACAATCAATTCAAAATATTTGTTTTAACTTCTAATTTTGTATGACATAGTTTTTTTCCAGTTATAACTGAATTAGGAAAGCAGAACTAAGAGACAGTATCCATTTATCCATTGGCATTTTATTGCTTCATTTTTGTTATTTAATTTACATTATTACATTTACTTGGTAGAGAGCTATAAATGCTGTGTCTTTGGTCTAAAATTGCTATACATCTGTAATTATAATACACTCTTTGCTTCTCAATTATTAAAAAGCCACTGGATACAAGAGAGGCAATACTTTAAATAGTTATAGGATTTGGCACTTTGAAACAGAAACCATCATTCAATATTAAAATTCAAACTATTTCCATGGGCTTTAAAACCATAGTATTGTCTGCTGTATGTCAATGCATGACCCAAAAGAATTCTGAACACATACAACTAAAAAGAGGCCAAATATCAAAGGGATATTAAGTAAGATGATGTCCCCTCCCTTGTCTTTGCTAACAAAGACTTTGGAATCCTCTTGCTTTCAAGATTTAGAGATCAAAGAGCTATCCTCAAAACTCCTGACACATACATGTGATTCCATTAAACATTACGCTAATCCAAGCCAGAAATACATAGACTACTAGTCTCTGTTCATATATCAATTCTTTATGGCAGATGTACTTGCCAAATCAAGCCACACCAAGAATTAAAATATTCACACCACATTTTAATAAGAAAACAGAGTGACAGTTTTGAGTAGTTGATTTTCAATTCATTTTGTCATTAGCTTCTCTCACAATTTTTGAGTAGTAGATATTCATTAATAATCACACTGTCATGATTAATTTTAAGACTATATATTTATACACATATATACATACTGAACTATAATTTATTATTTTAGTTTTAATAATATTTTTATTTCTTCTTTGGAAATCTCACACATGCATATAACATTTTAATTATAACCTCCTCATACTACCTCCTCGCACCTGTGCCTAGGACTCAGTAACACATCTCCTGTCTCCCTTCCAACATGTCTTTTTTCTTAATTTAATAACCCATGGAATCTACCTGTGATTCTCAAACGTGCATGAGTATAGAGCCATCAAATGGAGCATGGGCAACATACCACTGACCATACTTCCCAAAGAAAGTGAGTCCTCCACTTTCAAAGTACATAACTGCCAAGAGTTCCTCAGCTAAGAGTAAGGCTCATCCGCCCTTTACCCACCCATGCTGGGATTCGGACTCTTTCCTCTTGTAAAATAACCACACCTGCTCAAGCTCATATGTCTAATACCGTTATCATATCTCGCTGTCCTCTCCACATCCTCTGGTTCATTGCACTTCCACTTTTACAATGCTCCCTGAGCCTCAAGTTGTTCTAAAATATTTGTGTTCACCCTCACAGATTCTTGCTGCTCTAAACCTTGGTTTGAGATGTGTTTTGAGTATAGTGGTTATTGTAGAAACTCATAACTTACCAAAGTACTAAGATGGAGTGATTCTGAGTGCTCAATCATAGATGGACTACATATTATATCAGCCTTGCTCTGCCCAAAACCTACTGGATATTCAAGTAAATTTTACCCCCAATTTTGCATATACAGTTTGGTTAAATCCCATGCATTATTGTCTTAATAATTAGGTTAATTCATGTATATCAGTTCATCACCAGTCTTGAATTACTACTTGAAATATATACCATATTAGCTCTTAACGTGTGGTCTGTTATCCTCAAGTAAATAAAAAAAATTATAGCGTATGCCTTGCCCATTTTTGTAATGCCAGGATACTTCTATGTTTTAAGTAGCTCCACAATGTAACCATGTATTAAATGGAAAATTTCTAAGCCAACATCCAAATTTGAATCCTTAGTGGTTCTGCTAAGTCATGATGTGGATAGTCCTTCTGTTCCCTGAGCATCTCACTGTTAGATCCTCTTATCAGATGTTAGATGTCCGTTTCCTTCTTTTCCAGTCTCTATTGTTAGCCACATGTAGAACTGTGTAGACACACTTTGTCAACAGCAATATGCCATCCCTCTTATCAGTAGGTTTGTAGATAGTTGCAGACATGGGAAAATAACCTTATGCGGTTATATAACTATTGGGAAGAGAAAAACATCTTTCATTTACTTTAAAGACTAAGTATAAAGTAAAATAAAGCTGAGTCATTGGCACTTGGTTCAGGACTTTGTGAAAGGGAGAGACAATATTTGTATATTAGAGGGTTTCAAATCAGGTATTTCAATTGTAGACAGTTTTGTTAAGGGCTTATTTCATTTTAAACCATGCCAATTGGCTGAAATGCTTTGTGGGGGTCATTGGTATCTGTTGAGAGTCAGCATGTGGTTAAATATCAATCCTAGTGTTAAGTGTTATTCCTGTTTATTTTTCTCTTCTTATGATTAAATAAATGGTGATTAATATAAGCCCTATGCCCCTGATCACATCATTTTAAGTTAATGCATGTATATACTTTCCCATTTTCTTTTAAAAATATAACCTACTGAGTCTAATTTGTGATAGCAGTTGTGAATGGGTATGGGGAATAATTCCACTAGAGCCTGAGTAATCTACCATGGGCATTGCGTGGCATATCTTTATGTCTGCCTGACTAAAGCCAGAGACATCTGAGAAGCAGTAATCTCAATTAAGAACATGCCTCAATGAGATGTAGCTGTAGGCACGCCTCTAGGACATTTTCTTAATTAATGATTCATGGAGGAGGGCCTACCTCATTGTGGGTGGTGCCACCACTGGCTTGTGGTCCTGGGATTCTATCAGAAAGCAGTCTGGGCAATTCATGAGGAGAAATTAAGCAGCCATTAATAGTATCCCTCTACGGCCTCAGCATCAGCTCCGGCCTCCAAGTTCTTGACCTGACTTCCTTCAATGGTGAATGGTGATGTGGAAGTGCAAGACAAGTAAACCCTTTCTTCCCAAGCTGCTTTTGGTCAGTGTTTATCATAGCAATAGAAACGCGAATGAACATAGACAGAAGAAGAAAATAGATTCTCTCTTACCCAATAGCCATCAACTGCAATTATCTATCATCTATCTATCTATCTATCTATCTATCTATCTATCTATCTATCTATCTATCTATCTATCTATATCTATATATAATTAACTTAATTTCACATATCAGCCACAGATTTCCCCGTCCTCCCTCCTTCCACCACCCAGGCCTCCCCCCCAATCCACCCCCATTCCCTCCTCCTCCAAAGGTCTCCCCTGGGGAGTCAGCCCAGCCTGGTAGACTCAGGCAAGCCAGGTCCAGTCCCCTCCTCCCTACACCAAGGCTGAGCAAAGTGTCTCAGCATAGGCCCCAGGCTCCAAAAAGCCGGCCCATGCACCAAGGACAGTCCCAGTTCCACTGCCTGGGGGCCTCCCAAACAGTTCAAGCTAATCAATTGTCCCACTTATCCAGAGGGCCTGGTCCAGTTCCATGGGGGCTCTTCAGCCACTGGTTCACAGTTCATGTGTTTCCACTAGTTTGGCTATTTGTCCCTGTGATTTTTCCAGTCATGGTCTCAATATCTGCAGACTGTAGACTACTGGCAATGGTTGAGAGAGTGCCTGAGCTGACCTGCTCTGGATGGCTGAACACCCTGGCTGTCATGATAGAATTCTCATCCAGTGACTGATGGAAGCTGATGCAGAAAATGGCAGAGCCCCAGGTGGAGCTCTGGGAGCCCAGTTGGTGAGAGAGAGGAGGGATTGTATGAGTGAGAGATATTGAGACAACTGCACTTATCTTAAAGGCTGGATGTGGTGCCATCTGAGGCCCCTTCCTTCTCTATGCTGGAGCAATAACTGGCTTGGGTTTGTATGATTTTGTACTTACAACTGTAGGTTCTGTGAGTTCGTGAGTGCAGTCGTGCTCTCCAGTCTAGAACACATTATTTTAGAGGACTCGTCCCTAACCTTTCTGCTTCATCTTCTGTATGAAGGATGCAAAGTTGTTCATTATAAGTTATATTTCTGAATAAATCTTACCACTTTTAGGGCATTTTAATATACACATAGCTAATATATTTAAATATTAATATGTAGTTTATTATATAATAGCACCAAGATGCTCTTTTTCAGTCTACAATTGTAGTGAGATCTTCAATTGCATATTTTTGTAATGTTATTAGTATGTGATTGTCCAATCTGTTACCTTTTATGAATTCCATACTTACCCACACTTTATAACCATGTTAGTGTGTATAATGTGGTGTATTTTTCTACTTATTTGTATGTGTTTCCACTGTAAGTATTATTATACCTGGTCCCTTGAATACTAACAGACAGTAAATTCTCCTAAGAGGAAGGCATGAAATCACAGAAGTCCTCTTTCCTAAAATCAAGGTAACATGAAAAGTAGGACTATGTGGTATTTCTAAAATCATATTCTAAGTAATTTCATGTTCCACAATTCTATTAATTCTCATTCACATACTATAGCATAACTTTTTTTTTTTTTTTTACGAATTTTGTAACTATCTTCAAAGTCTCTTGTAACAATAGGACTGGAAAGATGGCTCAATGGTCAGGAGATGTCCTGCCCTGCCACATGATGCTAGCTCAGGTCCCAGCAACTGTATCATGTAGCTGACAAACATCCTATGCCTCTGGGCTCCAACAGAGCCTTCACACACACACACACACACACACACATACACACACACACACACACACACAGAGATGCATGTGCACGCACACACAACAGTGTGTGCATGTGTGTGTGATGATTTGATGAGTACATTTTTCTTGTTTGTTCATATGTCATTTTAGGGCTGACCACTGTGTACTAGATAACCAAAGGTATTCATCCCAGAGAGAGGTTAATTATCACAGAGGTTGAGGTTGGGCTAATATTGATGAAAAATTGCACACTTAGTACACGGGATTTGAATGATTAGTGCTGTATCTGTTTGAAAAACATTTTCCTACAGCCCAGCTTCCATGGTTCCAGAAAATATGACACAGTTTGCCAAGGGAGGGAAATAATTAAATACTACTACCCAGCTTTAACATGAAGGAGCTACAGCAATTACCAGTATGGCAAGATGTGCATAAAGGTGCTGGAAATGGCAATCACATATCAGTGGCACCCAATAGCTGTCTAACTGGACTTAAAGCCTATTTGATAGCAGAAAAATCAAGCCAGTACTGAAAGCCTAGCCAGCTTCCCAGGGCTAGGGACATCATGGAGCTTAGAAAAGATCTGCTATTGCAACTTTACTAGACCGACATAATTCATAATACATTCTAAATCTTATAATTATACTCAAGATAAGAATATTTTCCTCCTTTCATATAGAAAAGCTTCTCTTTAAAGAAAATAGAAACCATCAGAGGAAATTGCAGTTAGGCACAATGTGTAGAGATCAATAGATTGTGGGAAGCCCAGCCCCACAGGTACATCTCTACAACAGCATCTGCATTTATACCTCAGGGGACGACACAGAAGGTAGAGCAAGAATTGTTAGAGGTGGGATAACTGAAAGTCTGCTAGAAATGGCTGCATAAGCATCACCAGACAATGCCAATATCAGTGAAAATGTTAACATGGAAGTAAGAAAAATTTGATGGCTACCAGCCTTAGACAAAGAACAATGGCCAACGTTCAAAGGAGAAATAAATGAACTATGGAAATAAAGTGTATTGTTACAATAATTCATTTCAGTACTCTCTAGCTCATGTTTTCACAATAAACACTTAAAATCTGATTGAAATTTTGTGTGTAACCTTTAAAATTCATTGATTGTAATAGATAAAGGGGTGCTTTTATTTCATTAAGCAAACAAATAAACACTAAACAAAATCCAATTTTAGTAGTTCTCTTGTTCTCAGATGCAGTCATTACAAGATATTATTGAGTATAAATTCACATCTATGGGTTTTAATTGGGAGTGCATTTAGTGAAATAAAATACTTAATTCTATGTCCCTTGCTTAGAGTCCAGAAAATTAGGTAACTTTTTAAACTAGTTGTAAGACAGTGTGTGTTCTTTCTGAAGTAAAATTTAATTGATCTACCTGCCTATCATCTATCTATATGTCTGTTCTGTCTGCATCTCTCTCTCTCTCTCTCTCTCTCTCTCTCTCTCTCTCTCTCTCTCTCTCTCTCACTATCATCTATCTGTCTATCTATCTTTCATCTGTGGTAGGAATGCTATTGATTTCAGAATATTTTAATATAGTGTAGGAGGAAAAATTACTTCATTGAAAGATCTTTGATGAATCTATATTCCTTAGCCTTTACTTCAGAATTTTCTGATCATTCAAGGTTAAAAAATTTAAATATTTTTCTTTCCTTCTTTCTTCACTTGCTGGGTAAGACATTTATAAAAAATACTCACCACAATTGGGAGGGAATTTTATACATGATATCACCAGAAGCAGAACACCAGAATTATATATGTACCAGTCAATTAAATATGTCTATTGTCAAGTGAAAAAATGAAAATATATCAAGCATAAATGATAATGGATATGTGAATATGTATGTATTTGGAATACACATGTCTGCAATACGTTTCTAGGAACAGAATTTATTTTCCTAGTGTTATTCATAATATAATATAAACCAAAGCTATTTTAGTAGAATAATGATGACATTTTATGTACATAAGCATAAACTCCATGAATTGTACTGGTAATATTTTATTTACTTATGAGATTTAATAATTTGTTGGTCATAAAATCAATATTAAAATATTTATTTAGAATTTAAAGTAAATAGAATGTAAATGTGATGATAGATCACAGTTTAATTATTTTGTCTATACACATAATGTGTTTACTTTATTGAGTTTGCAATAATTTATTGTTCTGCCATAAATACATAATTTAAACACTGTATCAGTGTTTTTCCTGATTTCTGATTACTTAGAAAGGAAAAAAGTGCATTAACTATTATTCATTCCAAGCATGACTCTTTGCTGACATGATCTATTTATGTTCAATAATTCACCTCTCCTATGTCACTTACACCAACTTGGTATTCATGTCTCTTAGTTACTTGACATTCATCAAGCCTTGTTCTCTTCTTGGGCAGAGATTGAAGAAAGAAAAATAGTCATAAATACTTGAGGCTCTGGTATGAATACTCAAAGACCCGCATTACTGCAAGGAAAATGCTGTGTGCCTCAGATATCAGATGCAAGGCTCTGACACAAAACATCACAGAGAATGAAGTAGAAAGGAAAGTTTGGTGTGTAAGCATAGAAATGGTAACACAGGAGCCAATGAGGAGAAGGATTCTCTGGAAGTACTGTGTAATCTGGATTTACTTGCCTAACAGTTCTCCTGGTATACCCTCCAATGTCCTTACACTTGATCTCAGGGAGAAACAAATATGCAAGCTTTTCCACTCATAGCTGTCTGTTTTGTCCAACATCAGACCCCAGTGACTTGGCAGTGGGGTCTCCACTACTAAAGATTTTTATTTCTACATAACATTTCAAAAATGATACTTCAGGTACTGCAAACTTAGGAAGAGAGTGCAATGATTCAGTTTATAATTTCATATTCTATTTGGAACTTGTTTGCCACTAAGAGAAATAAAGGGATGATTTAGAACACAATACTCACATGATTCTTAAAATCAATAACATAATGAGCATGATATTAATCATTCAAATTTATTTAGTTCTATGCATCAACTACTGAGATGAGAACTTTTATTTCATTATTTCATTAATTATTTGAAGCAGGCTTTTGACTAAGATATCATTATCTCTCTATATTTCAGAGATAAAGAAACCAGGGATAAAAGTAGCAAAGCTAATAACAAATGGAGACAGTTTTCAATATATTCCTGTCTGATAACAGAACTGAACCTAATAATGTTAATGCACTGATTCCATTATAGTCTTTTTAAATGGCATCTATTTTTTCTTTCCTCTTGAAGAAATATAATAAAAATGGAAATGTTCATTAGAGCAAATTTTAAGTCACAAATTACCACAAAAAACGTGTTTTATGTCATTTATGAAATACTAACATTCTAAAATATTTCATAAAACATCATTTATAAAATGTCTTGCAATTAAAGTTTGATAAAGATTTTATTTTTTCACACTAAAATTAGTAGTAGTATTTAAGACAGGATAATCAAATGGTAACTTGATTGGTAAATCATAGTTAACTTTTATTGTGGTCTTCTTTGTGATCATTTTTATTCAGGAAAGGAAACAAAAACACCTTACCAACTTTCCTGTTATATGCACTTAATAATTATATATTGTGTGTTGATATTCTAAAACTGCATTTATATATGACTTTCAAAACACTGATTTTATTCTTGATGCATCTGAAGTTTTCTAAGATGAATTATATATTTAAAGCCAAGTTTTCGAAATTGTATTGGTCAGCTCCACTTCCAGACATCTTGATGTGATGTTAAATTTTACAGTCTTCTCATAGAACTTGTCATTAGATAAAATATCCCTTTGATAAGTTGCTCTTATGCTTTTAATTAACTTTATTTGAATTATACAAGACCAAATTAAAATATATTTAATGTTTTCTGGGGAGAGAGAGGCAGGCAGGAAGGCCGGAAGAGAGAGGATAAGAATCTATATAAACATACATACTTTATAGACCACACTCGTTTCAGAGTTCAGTATGTTATTCTGGAAAAGCTACTGTTGTTTTCTGTAGAAGATATTTTAGAGAATCAAAAATTCAATTGAATATAAGAAATACATTAATTTTTAAAACAATGTTACAAATTAGATATAGCAGATGAGTCTAAAAGGAGAAACAGATAAAATAATATTTCCATTGAAATGTACAAAATATATTCTTATCACATTGACTTCTGTAGTAACTGAGAGGGAGAGTAGCCACGCAATTAGTTTACCATCTACTTCACCATCTCAATGCATTTTAGTATTTACATCAAATTGTAAATGTGAGAAACTAGATGTCCCCTATGTACTCTGCAAATTAAATGTGTTAAGGAATTGAGGAAGCTTAGGTATGATGCTCATATTCCCGAGAAAAAGAAAGATGAAGGAAATCAGCAAAGGTGGAAGTGGGAAAGTTGTCCATTAGTTGCCTAGGAAACAAAATAAACATATAATTGACAAAAATCTACTGTGAACCTCATTACATAAGCTTTAGAGTAGATATAGTGTCTGGTAGAAAATAATTTACTCCCTTGACTGCTTATGGTCACAGGTGATAATAGCTATATTTTGATAAGAATGGTAAGTCATTGTTAGCAAGAGATCATAAAAATGGAAGACAGTGACCACTTGAACTACTTGGACTCTTTCACAAAGAGTGAAACTTGACTCTTTCACAAAGTGCTTATCCACACATGCAGTGATTGATTTGACATTGGCTGTACACTAGTTTGTCTTTTAGATACTTTCTGTGGTTGTTTTTGTAGCTCCACATTTTATATATACAATAAAATCCACGCACTACTCATCTGTAGGCTTCGTTGACCAAATTACTTTACTTAATCCTGAATTAATCAGTAACAATTAGTTGCCTTAGAGATTAAGATACAAATTCCAGAACGCTTAGGCATATAGATCTTTACACACTGTTTCTAATAGTAGAATTTTTTTTATATTGAGTTCTGAGACTTGAACTTTATGTAGTGTTTTCTGTTTGGGTACTGAGCTTACGCCACTTTATTATTTAGGGTTTTTGCTACAATGTTGGAGGTTTACTAGAGAAAAACTGGTTAAAATTTAGCAGAACAATGTGAGTGTTTCTTCAAAGCAGAAATTTCTATTATCTTCATGATAATTTCAGTAACAGAGAATATTGATTACCTATTTTGATAACTTTTAATTAAGTTTTTCTACACAGACACGTCAAAGCGGATGTGATCTCTTGTTAAGTAATGGATTTCTGTTTGTTCTAGCAGAAATTGTACCTAAAGCTTTAATCTGTAATCTGAAGGGGATAGTTGTGGACAGAGTAGATGCTTTCATAAAATGTGTATTAATATCTTCCTCAAAGCTGACAGCTTAATATGTTTACTAAGCATCCCCGATGAGAGATCTTCAGTGAGGATTTTTAATTGATGTATAGCTTCTTGTCCTGTCATATATTACACAAAGATTTGTTCCATTCTTATTTTCTCAATGAATATTTCCCATTCTAATATAAATTGCAGTATATCCCACATTAAAATTCTTTTTCCTTCGTACATTCTTGTAATATATATGGACTTCTTAAGTTTTTATGCAATGTATTTAATTATTCAGTGTATTTTCCATCATCTAATAACATGTATGTTTTCATCTTTTTGGTTTTTTTACATACAAAACAAATAGAAATATGTAAGGAAATTAAGCACATATCTGTAGATTGATTCATATTGATATGAATGATATTTACATGTACTGATTTTATACATGGAAATAAGTTTGAATGCATATTATTTAACTAAAATGAATATATTTGGATATTGACACATCATAAATTGTAGAACTGTAGAAAAATAATTTTCATTTTTATAAAACTATAAATAGGATGATCAATTTATGAAATTTGCAGGTGAAAGGATAGAGGTGAAAAATAACCATTCAGAGTTAAGTAACTTATACCACCCATAAAAAAAATATTTCATATGTCCTATCTCACATATGGATCCTAATATTGAGTCTTTAGGTATGTGTGTTTAAAATCGAGTATCCACAGAAAGAAAAGAACAAGAAGGGTCATGGTGGAGAGACTTTAAAAAGTGGTATAGAGGCACTCAGGAGGCAGAGCCAGGCGGATCTCTGTGAGTTCGAGGCCAGCCTGGTCTACAAAGTGAGTTCCAGGAAAGGCGCAAAGCTACACAGAGAAACCCTGTCTCGAAAAACCACAAAAAAAAAAAAAAAGTGGTATAGAGGAAAGGTAGTATAAAGGAGCTAAAGAAAATAAGGTGTAAAAATGATTAAGAGGAGTACGGAGGGTAGACGGTGGATATGAAAAGGGGTAACTACCAATAGATGTCTTAGTAAATAAGAAACACAGAGCCAAATACAGGGGTAATAGCCGAAGAGATGAGAGAATTAGCAAAGAGCCACTGACTGGCCTTAATTCACCACCAAGCTGTAGTTTCCCACACAAGAGAGTTTCTTCCTGCCTAACCTGCGCTTTTATTGCTTTTTTATTCTGCTTTCTCATTGGCTCTAAGCCCAGCCACATGACTGCCTGTCTATACAGACCTCCAGGTCTTTATGGTTGGTACTGGGATTAAAGGCACGTGTCACCATGATTGGCTGTGTCTTTGACCACACAGAGACTCTGCCTGCCATGTGATCAGATTAAGGGCATGTGCTACCACCAACAGACTTCTGCTTATGGCTTGCTATGCGACCTCTCTATGTGACCTCTAATCTCCAAGCAAACTTTATATTTATTAACATACAAATAAAATCACATTTCAGCACAATTAAAGTATCACCACATCCCCCCCTTTTTTTAAAATATCACCACAAACTATGTTAATGACTTTTGAAAAGACTATTTAGAAACTTTCTACTTCAGAAGTTTCTCAGAAAGCAAGCATGTACAGTATAAAAGGAGTTACCTTACAATGGGGAAATGATGCTTCTTCTGGATGCCATGGGCTATCAGACAAACCCACTAGCAAACAAGGAATTACTTTAATGGAGTTACTGGTTAGTGAGGTCTCATAGATGACTTAACTACTAAATATTACAAGCTCTTGACTTTGATTCCGGTTTTCCTCCAAAGGTTGATGGTAAAATATCATTGCTGAAGCAATCACATACTTAAGTCATAGAACACAGAGAAATCCATCTGGTCCTGAACTGGAAGTTTCATCTCTACTGATGAGTTTTCTTATTGCTGAAAAGTGCTATGGAGGGTAGTGGAGAGAGAAGTTACCAAAAGTCTTATTCAATTGTGAACCTGTAGGTTCCAATAATGACTGGCCTGGCAAGACTTGCCTACTTCTAAAATTTTGTCTCAACTGTAAAGAAGGTAAGTGATGACTTTCTAGTTTAATTTAAGGTACGTTATGCAAGTCTGAACTCATACATGGTATTATAAACTGGTCCAAGAGCCAATGTTTGGTAGGCCACATGCTCCAGGGTCACACTTAGTCCTGTTATTATGCTAGATGGGCATTACACACAATTGCCTTTGAAATTGTTTTTCTTCATATTAGTACATTAGCACGTATCTCATCTCTCATTAAAGACACTGTTTGCAGTAGATGGAGATCTATACATAGACTGAAAAAGCTGTAAAAGTTCAGACAATATGTGACAATCCTCAGGCATCTATATGATAACTTCCTTTGCCAATGCTCAGAAACCATCACTAAAGAGATGGCAGAAAGACTGTAAGAACTAGAGGTCCAAAGAAAGATTGGAAAGATTGTAAAAGCCTCAGCAGATGGCCCCATATTCCTGTGGAAACTGGAAATACTAAGGATTTCAGAGCATTTTAAATGTGGTAGGAATTGGGAGGAAGGGATTGGCTAGTAGATTTTATTAAAATGCATGTATGCATATTGGACACTGTAGAACATTAAAATGCAAAAATTAATATTCTCAAATCTTTAAAAATTGTTACTTCAATTCTTCCAAAATTGTGAATTCTGTAACCGTACCCAAAGCACTACCATGTTGTGTATAAGCTCCAACAAACAAGGATCATGCCACATCTTTCTTTTTCATTTTTAACATTAATGTACAATCTTGTTTTCTGAACTTCTTTATATGTTAACTGGAAGTGCACATTTCACAGACTCATACATTTGCAGTCCAAGCAAAATAGAACAATCTGCTGGGATAGTTAAGTGGTTTGCCAACTTTATTTTTTGGAAATGTGTTGCTTTTTTTTTTCACTTATTTATTTGTTTGTCTGTTTTATATTTGAAAGAAAAATAAGCTTCATCTTTCAGAAGCAATCACCTTTTATCCATGTCTTTATGGTCTTTTTCTTCTTTTATTCTCAGAATACAGAGGATGTGTTGACTTTCTTTCTTACATCACATATGTGGGCAAGAAAGATGAGCTTTTTGTGTTGTTTCTTTTTTTTTTTTAATTTAAACATGAATATAACTGAGGCCACTTGGAATTTCACTGCAACCAATTCTGTTTGGACATATTTGGGTCATCCTTGACCTGTTTGAGATTGAGCTGTTCTAAAAACCACAATTACAGTTGAGTGCATGTTTTTGCAGAGGTGAACATATCACAGTCCTCACCCAGCATAGCAGATAAATGATACAGAACACAAACAAAAACTTTCTTTTTTTTCCTTTTTCTTTTTTTAATTGAAAATAAATTCTTCTCTCATACAATACATTCAGACCACAGTTTCCCCTCCCTCCATTCCTCCCAGATCTCCCCACCCTCTCTTTCTACCAGACATACCGGCCTCTACTTCCTTTCAGAAGAAACAAACAAATCCAACTGTGGGGAGAAGAGCAGGGCATGTGTGATCTATCTTACGCCTCTAGCTGCTGAGAGGGAGACACACTTTTCTCTAAGAGTGTAGACACTGGAAAGTCACCATTCTCTACCAGAAGACCACGTATCGAGGAACATACAGGCAATAAGAAAATTGGTCGTAAGGGGACTTGAGAAATAAAATAGAAAGTTGTATGGGTAGATAAGAGGGGGTGGATTCTGGAAGGGTTGTGTGGGCAGTTGAATATGATGAAAACATATATTAAAACTCAAAAAACTAATAAAAATAAAATAAAATAACACTTGTAATTCTCTCTTTTATACCTAGTTTGCATAAGTTATTAAATTGATGCATTTTTATTCCTGATCCTCTTATTTATGCTACCATCCCTCATCAGACTCTCTATACCACCCATGCAGATTCTTCCTAAATATAATGACTGGTTTAACAAAGTCCAGGTGCTTTTTCTACTCTAATTCATCTTTAGAATTTCATTTAGAGACTGATTTCCTAAAACACATCCCTGATCTAAAGCCTTTGATCCCACACACTGGAAGAAACCGAGATCACCATTTTCATTCATGTCGTTATCTCAGAGTTTATCATTTCTCTAAAAATGACCATGGTTCATGTGTTCTCTGTTTTTCCATTTTTTCTTGTAAATAAGCTTTCTTGAAATAATGTGTCTTTGTGTAACAAATTGATTAAAATACTTCCTGTTTTCCAGAATTTGTTCAGAGGAAATAATATTTTATTGCTCACAGAAATGCAGAGAGAAATTCCATCAAAATCATCCATGTATCAATCTTTCTTTTGAAATCAGTCCAATTTATACCTGTTACAGAATCAATTTACTGGATTCTGAAAGGTATCCTTTCACATATTGCTGTACAGACAAGATTATGCAGTAATGAACTTCTAATCTGAAGATTGTGCAACTCATTATCTAATCCAATTCCCACCTTGTTTTAATATACTAGTATTCTCAACTTTTGCTTTATTAAACATTTAAAATACAGATGTTCTCATTTGATAAATGTGATGAATTTACTTATGCCCCTAAGCCGCAGGTAGATAATCCTCATAAAAAAAAAGATGAGATATGTTTCTTGATTTTTTTACACTTTAAAGTTAATGCATCAAAGATTTAGATATCTAAATATTACCTCCTGTTTCACACTTGTGAATGTTACACATATAACTATGAGACTGGAATGATAAGTGATGAAATAGTTTAGAGAGAAACCATTATCTAAAAACTCCATTCTTTTTGGAATCATGATAAGCACTGAGGTACAGAGGCAGATGAACTAATCCATGTTAGTATTTATAAGCAAGTGAATTCCACCCACACTTTCATCCTCAGGGAGATGAGTGAGTGCAAAGGATTAAAGAGTGTCTTAGTGCAAGGAAAGGGTGAGGAAGAACGGCTCCCTGGGGAGCCCGCAAATATGGAGGAAACATATCCATACCATTTCTAAGCCCCAAACCTGAAGATACATCTTTCACCACCGTGATACCTGAAGTTACTATCAAGTGATAAAATTTGAAAACATTTAGCAGACTTCTTCCAATAAGAATACCTTCAAATTTCCTCAAGAGCTGCATTGTTTCCCAATAAGCATGTATGAACCCTGAGACTTAGGGTACCAGAGAATATAGGATAAAGGATGCAGTGTGAGTGGATGTATATAGATTTGGATTAGACGAGGACACAGAATTTTCAAATGCAACTTAAACAATGATTGGTAAGGAAGAATTTAATTTTTAAATGATCAAGGTATATTCAATGCATGATATTCTCAAAGTAGCATCTGATGGTGACATTATATGAGCTATATATATATGCCCAGAGAATCTCATTCCTTAATCAGTAGAAGAGGAGAAATCCGTTTCAGGCATTTATGCCTTTAGTTGGAAAGCTGAGTGTGGCAGGAGGGTATGGTTGAGACTTTGTGGACAGCATTGACTGTGTACTAAGCTAGAGGACAGAAGACCCTATCTCAAAATCCAGGCCAAATAGCCAAGCGCACAAACATGGAGGCAACAAATCCATATCATTTCCCAGCCCCAAGTCCTTTAAAAATGGTTGTAGATATGTGTTTCAAAAGCATAGTACCTGCTTGATGGAAATAAAAGTTATGTAAATTTTAATTATCTTGAAAGCAGCACAGAATTTTAAAAATTAATTATATATAAGAACATAATATTATAAACATTACAGGAGAATATAAAACAGAAGACAGCCACTCATTGAAACTGCATTTGACTACATATCCAGTGAATATTAGTGCATACAACACAAGTTTATTAAGCCAAAATCAAAATGCCAGTCTTACAGAAATATTCAATTGGTTAGCTCTCTGATTGTCAGTTCAGTCCCTGTAAGCTCCTATGAGCCTAAGTTAATCATTTCTGTAGCTTTTCTTGTGAAATGCTTGACCCCTTTGGCTCATACAATCCTTCCTCCCTCTCTTCAGCAGGATTCCTCAAGGGTCTCTGCATCTGTTTCTATCAGTAGCTGAATGATTCCTCTCTGATGACAGTCAGGCTAGGCACCAATCTGGTCACAGGAGATGGCTAGTTTGGCCTATGTATTAGCTATTGCTAAGAGTCTTATCTGGGGTCATCCTTGTAGATTTTGAGTTTCCCTTACACCAGGTTTCTACCCAAACTCAAAGTGCCCTCTCTTTCCAACTATCTCTTTCAGTACTCTCTCCTCCCACCCACCCCCCTACCTAATCCCTCCTGTTGAGATCCCCACTTGCCTCCAGTCCCCCCATGAGATCTCTTTTATTTCCCCTTCCTGGGGAGATCCATGTGTTTCCCCTTAGGCACTCCTTGTTACCTAGCTTATCCAGTCCTGTGGATTATAGCATGGATATCCTTTACTTTAACAGCTAATATAAGTGAGCGTATACCATATTTGTCTTTCTGGATCTGCTTACCTCACTCAGGATGATTTTTTTCTAGTTCCATCCATTTCTACAAGGGCTGTGAGTGATAGATATTAAGACATGGCAGGAAGTTTGAGAAAAGTACTGGAAGTCTATCCTAAGCAAGTAAATTAGTTTACAGAAATTCTAAACCCATCACTTCCTTGAGGTTATCATAATGCCTTTTGACTTCCTAGCAGAATTCAGCTACCATCAAAGGTTAGATATATGGTTCCTGATTGACTTCCAGGTAAGTAATTCCTGAACTTTAAATAGTACCACAGTGTTTATCTCTCGTGTAGCAATGGCTGCCACCTCACTTAGAAATACAATTTGATTACTACCTTACCCTACATCTCACCTCAATCAATTCAGTCAATTGCTTTGTGTTTTGTTGGGGAAGGGATGAATTACAAATGATTAACTTTATTTTGTATAAAATTATTGGATTTCAAGTTAGATGTAATTTTAGATTAATATAAAGGCAAATGGAGTAATGGAATTTTGATGGACTGTTATAAAATATTGAGTTCCTATAGCAGTACTGCTTTTGTTGACTATTCAACAAAGAATCTTGAAGATGGTGATGAGGTGGTGGTACCAGGGTGATATAAGGACCTTTTGGAAAATTATCTGGTTACTCTATATTTAATTTTTTTAAACTTGGCAAGAACTAGGTCTACAGATGTAAAATTTGCCACTTTTGACAATAAAACCACGGCATCTCTCAACATTCTCATTGTCGTAGATATCTAAGTAAGTTAAAGTATGTCATTTTGCTAAGGAAGAAACTCAATGTGGTGTAAACAGGTTTGCTATGTGTTTAAAAACTGTAGTTGGCTGTTTCGCAAAGTTAGAACTGTTTGTTTCCATAATTGTAAAGTTGTTCAAAATGAGATTATGGTTAAAAAAAAGAAAGCAGGTAATTTCACGAGGTGAGAATTCTCATACCTATTGCTCTAATTATCATGGAAAGTATTTTTTTCTATCTTTGAATTCTTTCTAAGCAGAAACTTTGGTGAGCTATTTCAGCAAAGATTCTAAATTCTTTAGATTTCTAAAATGTTTCCCCTTTGGTTATTTCATAGATCAGTCTCTGTCCATGTTGCCCAAAGCCACGCCTCAAGAGGAGCACCTTTCTATTTTGTTGTTTTCAATTATTCTTTCTGAGTTGTACATATGGCCACTTGTTTAATCCCTGTGGAATCTAAACAAATTTGCTTGTGAACAAATTACTGTGTTCATTTGGTTGGTATATATAATATGGCTGCATAGGCACTTAGATCAATTTCATTAAAAAAAATCAGCCTTAATGGTGAACCCACTAAATCACTGATTCTGCAATTGTGTATATTATATATATTAAATTTACATGGAATATGAAACAATCTTTTGAAGAATCACTCACTAAATAATCTTTTGTTATCTCTAAATTTGTATAATTTTGTTCTATTTAAGAAAATATGACTGTTGAGAAGTACCTTTGTCATAATTAGATTATGAAAATTGGCTTCATTGTTGCTTGCTGTCTATGTAGAACCATTTAAAATAGTGTTGAAGGAGTTGTATGTTTATTTATAAAACATGTATGTCCAATAGGAAATTAGAATGTGTTCAGTGATATCAAGGAGGTCACTGGCATATTTTTGGTGTGGCTATTAAAAACAGATAATTCAAATATATACAAAATAAGAGAAAACTTGAATTTATTGATTTTGATACATATATTTGTGGGAAATGGGTTTTTTCCCAGAAATAATGATATTTGAATCGTAATTATGAAGATTAAACATTTACTACAAAGATAAACATTTTAATTGATAGCTGTTATCTGGTAATGTTATACTGCAGAATAAAGAGTGATAATGAGAACAAATGTATGAATGTGGATATAGCAAAAAAAATAGATTCCCATAGGTATGTGTGATTGCTGACTTTCATTATGAAGTTGGTGTATTTAAATTTTTTTTCAAACAAGTGGCCCTGAATAGCCTGAGGAGTTTTTATTTATACAGTTTTAATGATTTGCATGAACAGTTTTACAATCAAATTTGTTTCCTTAGGTCTCTAAAAATGGTTACAATAATTGCCAGTTTGTTCCTGTTCTTCTTTCCTCTTCCGTTCCCCAACTTTCCCACTGGTGACCATTACCTATTTGATTCATAGCTCTAATGTCAGAAGCATGAGCAGTATTGCAAGCCACCGAGGGTGTTTTCTAACTAGGCACACCTACAGGTAGAACAGTGTGCCCAGTGGACAGCATTTGCAGTTACAGTGTCATGCAGAGAGAGATGGCTTTGTCTCTAGTGGTTAATGTTTACATCTGGCAAAGTTGAAGTTCTCACAATCAACTCACCAGCCAAGGCTAGACCAATTCATTCTTCATTCTGAATTACTCTATTTCTTATGGGGATATATCAGGTTTAAATTTATTGTGGAAAAAAAAACATAGATTTGTTTAGTAAGGTACCTCTAGAAACATTCAACAGATCAGGGAACAGCCTGCATGTAGACAGTTCTATACCATGGGCTAGATTCTCGATTGGATTAATCAAGAGGAAAAGGTAAACTACACATAAGCCTTCATCTCTCCTAGGATCCTGAATGCAGACTCAGTGTGACCAGCCTCTCCTGCTCCTGCTGCCTAGTCTTCCTGCCATGATGGATTATATCCTACAGGCCATCCTTACCTTTGTTGAATATTTTGTCACTCAATAGTTAATAAATTGTTTATTATTTATTATAGCACATTAAAATGCTATCCCTATGATCCATAAGATGGCTCAATAGTAAAGTCTCCTGTAGCCAAGCTTGTCACCCTGAGTTCAACCTCTGGAACTCACATTGATGTGGAATACTTTGATCACACTCTGACACTCCAAAGACAACCAATAAAATTTACTATGAATCAGAGTGCAGAGGTAGCTACTGGATGACCAAAACTAGCCATAGAGGATTTAGAGGACCAAGGACATACAGAGAGACACAGGAAGTAGTATGGTGGGGCTTAGAAAAGTTCTCATCCCCTTTTTGGACTGAGGAAGGATGTCATGCATGTTCTTACCCTGATTGACTCCTGAGCTTTGATTGGTAAAAAATAATTAGGTAAATGCTTCACACATGGTGGAAACATGCACTTACTCCCACAACTTACCTCTGACATCCACGTGTGTGCTGTGATACAGGCCGACTTACAGGCAGATGCATATTTATAAATAAATACATTTAAAAAATATATTTCTTAAGTGAAGAAAGAGGAGAATAATAAAGATCAAGGGAATAATGCAAAATTACTAAATTACTGGTAATAATTAAAAGCTTTATCATATTTCAATGAGAAATTCATAGAAAATCGTGTGCTTTTATCTTTGAAATTTATATTAACCATCATAAATGTTAGTGAACTATGAATTTTAATTGAAAGTTTAATTATATTAGATTTGGTTGAAAATTTAGTTACCAAAACCATTTGAAACCTTGAAATGAGTATTTATATTGAAAGAAAGTTTTAATGATTAAACATACAAGTTTGAACATAAAATAAAAATATGGTCGATCCTGCCCCAGACTTCCCTTCTGGACAGAGGTGAGTGTCCTGGCTCAGCCCGGACTCCATTCCTGGGCAGCAGCTACTCCGGGGAAGACCTGCCCAACTTGGCCACAGGCTCTGCCCACCAGGCAGGTTCCCTTCTAGCCGTACCGGGAAGGATCCCCTTCTCCAAGACCCCCAGCAGACCCTGCAATCTCCACGCCTTGCCCCATGCACATCTGCAGGGGACCCCAGCCACTTCCTGAAACTTACAGCCCAGCTCCCAGCTCCCATCTTGCCCCAGACTTCCCTTCTGGACGAGAGAGAGAGAGAGAGAGAGAGAGAGAGAGAGAGAGAGAGAGAAGAACTCCCATCCTGCCCTGGACTTCCCTTCTGGACAAGAGTGCCCATCCTGCCCCAGACTTCCCTTCTGGACAAGAGCGCCCATCCTGCCCCGGAATTCCTGTCTGGACAAGAGCTCCCATCCTGCCCTGGAGTTCCCATTTGGATAAGAGAGCTCCCATCTGGACAAGAGAGAGAGACATCCTGAATCTGTCAGCTCTGTCTGAACCAAGTGCGCTGATAAGACCAAGAACGAACCACAAGGAAATGGGCAGACGTCAAGGCAGAAATACATACAACAAAATGAAGAGCAATACAGCATCGCCAGAACCTAGCCCTCCTCTAGACCTGAACATCAAAATTGGAAGAAGCAGAAGAAAATAGCCTTATGAATGACATTATGAAGAAGGTAGAGGCTTGTGTAGAGGAAAGGACAAAATAATGGGAAGAATGCTGTAAACAACTAGAGGAAAGGGCAAACAAATTAGAAGAAAACATTAAAGTCCTGGAAGAAAACAATAAGGTACTGAAAGAAAATCATGAAAAGGCAATGAAACAAATGAAGGAAACAGTCCAAGACCTGAAAAGGAAAATAGAAAAAAATCAAGAAGACACAAACAGAGGGAATGCTGGAAATAGAAAATCTGAGAAAACAATCGGGAACTTCAGATGCAAGTATAACCAACAGAATGCAAGAGATGGAAGAGAGGATCTCTGGCGTTGAAGATACAGTAGAAGAAATAGATTCATCAGTTAAAGAAAACACTAAAGCCAACAAAGTCATGAACCAAAATGTCCAAGAAATTTGGGACACCATTAAAAGACCAAACCTACGAATAATAGGGGTAGAAGAAGGAGAAGAATACCAACTCAAGGACATAGAAAATATATTCAACAAAATCATAGAAGAAAACTTTCCCAACTTAAAGGAGGAAATGCCTATGAAGATACAAGAAGCCTATAGAACACCAAACAGACTAGACCACCAAAAAAGTCCCCTCACCACATAATAATTAAACAACTAAATATACAGAATAAAGAAAGAATATTAAGAGCAGCAAAGGAAAAAGGCCAAGTGAATTATAAAAGGAAAACCCATCAGAATAACACCCGATTTCTCAATGGAGACATTGAAAGCCAGAAGGACCTGGACAGATGTAATGCAGACACTAAGAGACCATGGATGCCAGCCTAGACTAATATACCCAGCAAAACTTTCAATCATCATAGATGGACTGAACAAGACATTCCAAAGACAAAGCCAGATTTAAACAATACTTATCCACAAACCCAGCCCTACAGAAAGCACTAGAAGGAAAATTCCAACCTAAGGAAGTCAGATACACCCTCAAAAACACAGGCAATAGATAAAGCCACAGCAGTAAACCCCAAGGAAGAGAAATACACACACATTACCACCAAAAAATAACAGGAATGAACAATCAATGGTCATTTATATCCCTCAATATCAATGGACTTAATTCACCTATAAAAAGACAGAGGCTTACAGAATGGATATGAAAGCAGGACCCATCTTTCTTCTGCATACAAGAAACACATCTCAAATTCAAAATAGACACTACCTAAGAATAAAAGGCTGAGAAAAGACTTTCCAATCAAACGGTCTTAAGAAACAAGCAGATGTAGCCATCCTGATATCCAGCAAAATAGACTTCAAACTAAAATCAATCAAAAGAGATCAAGAAGGGCATTACATACTCATCACAGGAAAGATCCACCAAGATGAAGTTTCAATTCTGAACATTTATGCCCCAAATACAAGGGCACCCACATATGTAAAAGAAACATTACTAAAGCTTAAACCACATATAAAACCCCACACATTAATAGTGGGAGACCTCAATACCCCACTTTCACCGCTGGACAGATCTCCCAAATCGAAACTTAACAGAGAAATAAAGGAGTTAACTGATGTCATGACTCAAATGGACTTAATCAATATCTACAGAACATTCCATCCTAACAAAAAAGAATATACCTTCTTCTCAGCACCCCATGGAACCTTCTCTAAAATTGACCACATACTTGGCCACAAAATGAATCTCAACAGATACAAAACAATTGGAATAACCTCCTGTGTTCTATCAGACCACCATGGTCTAAAGTTAGACTTCAATAACAACAAAAACTACAGAAAACCTACAATCTCATGGAAACTGAATAACACTCAACTGAATCACCAATGGGTTAAGGAAGAAATAAGAAAGAAATGAAAGACTTCCTAGAGATCAACAAAAATGAAGAAACCACATACCCAAACTTATGGGACACTATAAAAGCAGTGCTAAGAAGGAAATTCATAGCACTAAATGCCCACATAAATAAGTTGGAGAAATCTCACACTAGTGACTTAACAGCACACCTGAAAGCTCTAGAGCAAGAAGAAGCAAAGTCTCCCAGGAAAAATAGATGCCAGGAAATTATCAAAGTGAGAGCTGAAATCAATAAAATAGAAACAAACAGAAAACATACAAAAAAATAATGAAACAAAGAGTTGTTTTTTTGAGAAAATCAACAAGATAGACAAGCCCTTATCCAAACTAACCAAAAGACAGAGAGAGAGCATCCAAATCAACAAAATCAGAAATGAAAAGGGGGACATAACAACAGACACTGAGGAAATCCAGAGCTTCATCAGGTCATACTTCAAAAACCTCTACTCCACCATACTGGAAAACCTAAGAAAATGGATAACTTTCTGGATAGGTACCACATACCTAAGTTAAATCAAGACCAGATAAACTATTTAAATAGTCCAATAACCCCTAAGGAAATAGAATCAGTCATTAAAAGTCTCCCAAGCAAAAAAAGCCCAGGAGCAGATGGTTTCAGCGCAGAATTCTACCAGATCTTCAAAGAAGAGTTAATACCAATACTCTCTAAATTGTTCCACACAATAGAAACAGAGGGAACATTACCAAACTCCTTCTATGAGGCTACTATTACCCTGATTCCTAAACCAAACAAGGATACAACAAAAAAAGAGAACTACAGACCGATCTCCCTCATGAATATTGATGCAAAAATACTCAATAAACTACTGGCAAACTGACTCCAAGAACACATCAAAACAATTATCCACCATGATCAAGTAGGATTCATTCCAGGGATGCAAGGGTGGTTCAACATACGAAAGTCTGTCAGTGTAATACATTATATAAACAAACTCAAAGGAAAAAAAAACACATGATCATCTCACTAGATGCAGAAAAGGCATTTGACAAAATCCAACACCCCTTCATGATAAAGGTCTTGGAGCGATCAGGAATACAGGGAACATACCTAAACATAATAAAGGCAATTTACAGCAAGCCAACAGCCAACATCAAATTAAATGGAGAGAAACTCAAAGCAATCCCACTAAAATCAGGAATGAGGCAAGGCTGTCAGCTCTCCCCATACTTATTCAATATAGTACTTGAAGTTCTAGCCAGAGCAATAAGACAACATAAGGAGATTAAGGGGATACAAATTGGAAAGGAAGAAGTCAAGCTTTCCCTATTTGCAGATGACATGATAGTATACTTGAGTGACCCCAAAGATTCCACCAAGGAGCTGATACAGCTTATAAATACCTTCAGCAACATAGCAGGATACAAGATCAACTCAAAAAAATCAGTAGCCCTCCGATATACAACGGACAAAGAAGCTGAGAAGGAAATCAGAGATACATCACCCTTTACAGTAACCACAAATAACATAAAATACCTTGGGGTAACATTAACCAAACAAGTGAAGGACCTATATGACAAGAACTTTAAGTCCCTGAAAAGAGAAATCGAAGAAGATGTCAGAAAATGGAAAGATTTGCCTATCCATTTTGCTCATGGATAGGCAGGACTAACATAGTAAAAATGGCAATCTTACCAAAAGCAATCTACAGATTCAATGCAATCCCTATCAAAATACCAACCCAATTCTTCACAGACCTGGAAAGAATAATACTCAACTTCATATGGAAAAACAAAAAACCCAGGATAGCCAAAAGAATCCTGTACAATAATACAACCTCTGGAAGCATCATGATCCCTGACTTCAAGCTCTACTATAGAGCTACAGTAATAAAAACAGCTTGGTACTGGTATAAAAACCACTGACACAAAAACCGACATGTGGACCAATGGAATCAAATTGAAGACCCTGACATTAATCCACACACCTATGAACATATAATTTTTGACAAAGAAGCCAAAAGTGCACAATGGAAAAAAGAAAGCATCTTCAACAAATGGTGCTGGCATAACTGGATATCAACATGTAGAAAGCTGCAAATAGATCCATATCTATCACCGTGCACAAAACTTAAGTCCAAGTGGATCAAGGACCTCAACATAAATCCAGCTACTCTGAACCTGCTAGAAGAGAAAGTAGGAAGTAGTCTTGAATGCATTGGCATAGGAGATCACTTTCTAAATATAACACCAGTAGCACAGACACTGAGAGAAACAATCAATCAATGGGACCTCTTGAAACTGAGAAGCTTTTGTAGAGCAAAGGATACGGACAACAAGGCAAAGCGACAGCCTACAGAATGGGAAAAGGTCTTCACCAACCCCACATCTGACAGAGGACTGATATCCAGAATATATAAAGAACTCAAGAAATTAGACATCAAAATGCCCAACAGTCCAATTAAAAAATGGGCTATAGAACTAAACAGAGAATTCTCAACAGAGGAAACTCAAATGGCTGAAAGATATTTAAGGAATTGCTCAAGATCCCTAATCATCAGGGAAATGCAAATCAAAACAACTCTGAGATACCACCTTATGCCTGTCAGAATGGTTAAAATCAAAAACACTGAAGACAGCTTATGCTGGAGAGGATGTGGAGCTAGGGGAACTCTCCTCCACTGCTGGTGGGAATGCAAGCTTGCACAACCACTTTGGAAATCAATATGGCACTTTCTTAGAAAATTGGGAATCCATCTCCCCAAGATCCAGCTATACCACTCTTGGGCATATACTCAAGGAATGCTCAATCATACCACAAGGGGACTTGCTCAGCTATGTTCATATCAGCATTGTTTGTAATAGTCAGAACTTGGAAACAACCTAGATGCCCTTCAACTAAAGAATGGATAAACAAAATGTGGTACATATACACAATGGATTACTACTCAGCAGAGAAAAACAATGACATCATGAGGTTTGCAGGCAAACGGATGGATCTAGAAAAAATTCTCCTGAGTGAGGTAACCCAGACTCAGAAAGAAAAACATGGTATGTACTCACTCATAGGAGGATACTAGATGTGGAACAAAGATGACTGGACTGCTACTCACATCACCAGGGAGGCTACCTGGAAAACAGTACCCCAAGAAAGACACGGTGATCGCCCAATGATGGAGAAATGGAAGAGATCTACATGAACAGCCTGGACATGAGTGGGGGTAATGAAGGGCTAGGGTCGAGGGAAAGAGAGCTTGGGTGAGCGGGAGATCCCAGCTGGATCAAAAACAGAGAGGGAGAACAAGGAAAAGGAGACCATGGTAAATGAAGACCACATGAGAATAGGAAGAAACAAAGTGCTAGAGAGGCCCACAGAAATCCACAAAGATAACCCCACAACAGACTGTTGGCAATGGTTGAGAGACAGCCTGAACTGGCCTACTCTGGTCATGGGATGACCAAACACCCTAATTGTCATGCTAGAAACCCCATCCAACGACTGAGGGATCTGGATGCAGAGATCCATGGCTAGGCCCCAGTGGATCTCTAGGAGTCCAATTAGCGAGAATAAGGACGGTTTATATGAGCGAGAATTGTTGAGACCAAGGTTGGATAAAGCACAGGGACAAATAGCCAAATGAATGGAAACACATGAACTATGAACCAATGGCTGAGGGGTCCCCAACTGGATCAGGCCCTCTGAATGGATGAGACAGTTGATTGGCTTGATCTGTTTGGGAGGCATCCAGGTAGTGGGACCGGGTCCTGTGCTCATTGCATGAGTTGGCTGTTTGAAACCTGGGGCCTATGCAGGGTCGCTTGGCTCGGCCTGGGAGGAGGGGCCTGGACCTGCCTGGACTGAGTCTACCAGGTTGATCTCAGTCCTTGGGGGAGGCTTTGCCCTGGAGGAGGTGGGAATAGGGGATGGGCTGTGGGGAAGGTGAGGGGGGCTGTAGGGGGAGAACAAGGGAATCCGTTGCTGATATATAGAACTGAACTGTATTGCAAAAAAAAAAAAAAAAAAGGTCATTGAGGCATAAATATTTAATAGAAAGATTAAATATGTTTATTTATTTTGACATCATGAAAGGTGTTGACTTTCTTTAGTAAAGTGTTTTTGCTAAAAGAATAGAAAATTTCGCTTACATAAAACAACCACATGAGTGTTGCCACCTATTATGTTAACCTGAAATGTATTTATTATTTTACAAAACAAAACAAAGAGCACCAAGCCACTAAGTGAAAGTTAGTGAAAAGTAGCATCAGGAAAAGATGTGTTTCCCTAAAACAAAACGTGGTTTATATGTAAGAGTAAAGGCATTATGAAAGAGGGTTGGAAAGTTTTATGTGACTTTTTATTATGTAAGGGAAATCTGGGCTTTTTGTTCACATATGAAGACAGATTCCCAGAGAATAGGAAACAACAAAGAGTGAGCAGGAAAAGAAAAAGAATATAGGTAATATTTCTGGTAACAATATAATAGCCCAGAAAATACAAGACATTGCACAAATATTGTCAGTGTAAACTATATGCAAAAAAAACCACTTAATTAACTGAAACTAAAGGAAAAAGAACATGTGTAATTTGAAATGTTAAATAATAATGCAATATTAGATGATTCTAAAGCAGAGAAAAATTTATTAAATTTTACAAAACAAATATCTATGTAATATAATTTCAATAAGTCAGAATGCTGATATAGTTGTATCATAAGTGATAATGAAGCAGAACATTGGAAGCTAGTCCTAAAAAATAGTTAAATTAAAGAATCCATAACATTAATAAAAGGTTAAACCAGGCTTATCAAAATTGTAGGAACAGACACTTATTCGCCTTTCTCTCTCTCTCTCTCTCTCTCTCTCTCTCTCTCTCTCTCTCTCTCTCTCTCTCTCTCTCACACACACACACACACACACACACACATCTACCTACCTTTCTGTCCATAATTATCTCATAAAGGTAATTACATTCATTTTGATCTTCTCTTCTATTAAGAAGTCCAGAGGAATTTGAAAATTGTTTAAATCCAGCTAATTTTGCTTTGCCATCATTAATTCAAATTAACTAACCCATGACTTAAGTTGTAGTCACAGAATTGGAAGTAAAACTTTCTCTGTCCTGCTAACCTTATGAGACCTATTTTCTTCTCTAATATATAAAGTTATACATAGTTGTAACAAAATTGTTCATATCTTCAGTGACTAGTGAAAGAAAAGGAAATGTTTGAATATCTAATTCATTGATATTAAGTATTAAATGGCTGTAAAATGCTATATGATAGTGGGTAAGATTTTGAAATAATTTTACTTAGCAAATTATTAAGTAAAATAACACAGACACATTTTTTAAATAATTTTTATGAATCTAGGCATCAGGCCACAAGATATGCTCTCACTCTCCAGGAAATAAAACACAGGTACTTGACTGTTATAGTGCCTTTATGTCAAGAATGATATTATGATTATTGAGAGAAACTCAATATTTTCCAAATACTGGGAAGGAAAAGTGTGCTATAAGTGATAGTGTGGAAGAGGAAAAGGTATGTACATGTGTACACAACAGAAAATTTGAAGTATGCAATATTTCTTTAAAACAAAATGTTGACTAGTTACAATATATTAATCTTGATTAAAACACAAACAGCAAAAGACAATTATTTTAATTATCTAAGTATAAACTGGCATTGTTTCACTTGAAATCAGACTTTGAAAAAGTCATATTATGTACTATAAATTCCAAAAAAATACAGCAACAAAATATAGCTATTTGACATATATCAAAACTGTGCAGTAATCTAAAATACATTATAATTCATAGATAGTTCGCTATTTTACCAAGACGATATAATAAAAAATAAACAGCATTTGCTAAGGGAATCCATGATTGATATGTAGAATTAAATTATATTGTAAAATAAAATTAAATTAAATTAAAAAATACCAAAAATATAAATCCAAGTCAGATATGAGATAATGATTTACATTTATTGCAGTGAAGACTAACCAGTGAAGGGTATTTGTCTCTAAGGGAATTCACAGGGTTTCCCATTTGAAGTGCATAGTGACAGTCAGAGCAGAGCCAGCCACTGATACTGAACTGAAGGAATGGAGTGCAGGTGCAGAGTATCACAGGACTTCACAGGAAGCACAGTTCTTCACAGAGAGCAGCATCGCTGAGCAGAGGATGACTGGGCAGCATCCATGACCTGCAAAGTTTCATTACAGGCGTTAAAGCGTGATTCTACACACACAAGGCTATAGAGGCTATACAACTTATGACTGACTCAAATCAGAAATCACATGATCTTCTCAACAAATACAGAAAAGACCTTTGATTGTTGCAGTATTCTTTATAATAAGAGCCCTGAAGAAACTAAATAGAAAGAACACAACTCAACATTTAAAAAAGTTATATGCAACAAACATACCCAATTTCATAAAAATTGTAGAGTGCTCAGAGTTTTGTGCAAAATCAGCAATAAGAAGCAAGATTGTTCACTTTTAGCTATTATTTAGTATAGTACTCATGTTCTAGAAAGAGTAATAAGAAAAGAGAAGGAAGCTGGATATGGTGGTGCACGCCTTTAGTCCCAGCACTCAGGAGGAAGAGGCTGGTGGAGCTCTAAGTTTGAGGCCAGTCTGGCCTACAAAGTGAGTTCCGGGATAGCCAGGGCTACACAAAGAAACACTAACAAGAAAAAAAGGAGAGAGAGAGAAACTGAGAGACAGAGACAGAGGGAGGGAGGGAGGGGAAAGAGAGGAGATAGAGAGAAAAGGAGAGGGAGGGAAAGAGAGAGAGAGAAAGAAAGAAAAGAAAGAACAAAAAGGGATTAGAATAGGAAAGAAATTATCACTATTCAGAAGAGATATGATCCTTTAAAAGACCTTAAGGAGGGCTGAGGTGAGAGCTCAAAGAGTGAAACATGTGGCATGCAACTCTGAGGACCCAAGTTCAAATCTCCAGAACCCATACAAAGCAGGGTACATCATTCATGTTTGTAATACCAGTACTCCTACAGGGACATGGAAGATAGAGACCAGAGAACCCCTGTTAGCTTGTAGGCACACTAGACTGACAAGCATAGCCCAGAACAACAAAGAGACCCTTTCTCAAAAAGGTGAAAAGTAAGGACCAGTACTTGCTATCCTACAGTAGCCAAATGCATGTTGTAGTGTGTGACAAAATATCACATCATATAAACATGCAATTTTTCAGACTCTAAGGAGTTGGCTTAGAACTGATAAACACTTTCAACAAAGAAGTATGCTTAATTCACCTACAAAAATCAACCAGATCATCATAGTAAAGGTATTTGCTGTTAAGTTTGACAACTTTAATACAAACCCCGGGGGAGTCACACACACACACACACACACACACACACACACACACACACACACACACACTATTCATTCTCTAAACTAGTAGTCAACATGCTGGAGGGAAAAAAAAACAGCAAAATAATACCTTCACTATGGCCACAAAAAGTATGATATGAATGAATGAAGGTAAATGAAATACTCCTAGGATGAAAATTATAAAGCATGGAAAATAGAAGCTGTAGACAATAGCAGACAATGAAAATATCTCCAGTGTTCGGGATAAATAAAATTAATGTCATGGAAATAGTTATCACCAAAAGACATCAACAGATTTAATACAATCTTATGCCAGTCTTCACAGAGTAGAAAGGAACTCCTGGAATTCATATGGAAGCTGGAAGCACAAAAATCCCAAATAGCCAAAGCAAAAAAAAAAAAAAAACAAAACAAAAAAAAGAACAAACAAACAAACAAGAAACATAATCCTGGGCATATCAAAATAGTTGATAGCATTGTATCACCAAGTATGAAAATGGGATGGTGTTAGTACAAAACCTGTGTGTATCAGTGGAATAGTGGACCCAGAAGTAAGCCCACACAGTTGGAGCCACCTGATTTTTCATAAATCACAATGTTCTACATTTTAAAGATAAGATTTCCTCCTTAACAAGTGGTCCTTGGAAAACTAGGTATTCAAATACAGAAAAGTGAAATCTCTGTATTTCTTGTAGTGTACAGAAATCATTTCAAAATGGGCCAAAGTCTCTGACATGAAACCTCAAACTCTGAAAGTCTAACAGAAAAATTTTAGAAAATCTTTCAAGATAGTAGAAAAGACATAGGCTTTCTAAAAACAGCTGTAGAAAACTCAGGAAATAATGTTAGGAATTGACAAATGGGATTATCTAAAAAGAAAAACTTCTGCTCTGTAAATGAAATAATTAACTAAATGAAAAGACAGGCTAAAGAATAGGAGAAAGATTTTTGAAGATGTCTGTCTAACAGAGGAACTATATAAAGGTTGAAAAAGGAATATACTAAAACAACTGAACCAATTGACAAATTGGTAAACTAAATAAATAGAATGTTCTCAAAGGTGGAAGCATAACTAGATGGTAAACTGAGGACACAGTGGCCTGTATCCTTAGATACATTTGAGAATGCCTCTCAAAACTACACTGGGATTTATTTCATTTAAGAACAAATAGCAATATACACTGGTGAGGGTACAGCACATAAAGAAACATTTACAGGATCCTGGTGTAATGGTAGATTGGTCTACTTGTGACAAATGGCAGCTCTTTATATATTTAAAGGTAGAACCACCCTGGGGTCAGTGACCTTTTGAATAGAATCGAAGTCAGAACACTACTGACATGACTTCATATCTGTGCAGACAACATGATTTCCTAGGAACAAGTTGGGGAATCACCCTGTGTATTTCCTAGATTTCATATTCCTCTGTTAAATCACTTTTCTATTTATAAGCAACAAATTAGAGGTGAGAGTGGGACAGGCAAGGGACCTGACGAGGTGGGGAGCAGATCAGAGTAAATGTGGTCAGATCATGCGGCATGCTTACATGAAAACAGCTTCTCAAACCACCCTGGAGTTGCCTTGGAACACACCAGTGAAAAAGAAAAAGACAGCTTGCTCCTTAGGTTGTCTACTTTACCATATTGCTGTCCATGAATCCATTCAGATCTCTCAATGTACTTCATGTATTCAGGTTCCAAATATCAGTCCACACATACTTGTAATTCTCTGTTTTCTGATGTGTTGCACTGATGTTTTATCTAACTTTGTGTCTGAGAACTGCTCTGACCTCATCTTTTTTACTTGATTTGGGTGTAACTACTCCTGATCCTTGTTGGTTACAAATTTCGGAGAATTCCTTATTTTGCCCTGTCGCTCTCAGTTTCTGCCTTTGAATCAAAGAAAAACAATTTAGACAGCATATGGTTGGATCTTGTATTAAAAAACATCCACTTACTACTTTGTATCTTTTGATTGGTCAGTTTAATCTTTCCCATTTAAAGCAATCCTCAGGGCATGGAACAGTGGCTGAGTGGGCTGGAGCACTTGCTGGCTCTTACAGAGAACCACAGTTACTTTACCACATCAGGCAGTTCACAGTCATCTGTCACACCAGCTCAAGAGCAACGTGATGGCTCTGAGTGCCACAGGCACCTGCAGTCACGTGAACATACAGATACACACACGTACACACACTCCTTAAAGTGGTAATCAAGCATAAGATAAGATGTATCATTAGAACATGTTCACTCTTTTCTACCTGAGTTTCCTTTTATTACTTTTCATTAAAAATGCTCTGTGTGTGTGTGTGTGTGTGTGTGTGTGTGTGTGTGTGTGTGTGTGGTGTGTGTGTGTGTGTTAACTGTATGTGTGGGCATGTGCACACCACATTGTGTGTGGGGGAGTCAGAGGAAAATTTTTCAGAGTTAGTTTTCTTCCTGAACCTTTACACAGATTCCTCTTGATCAGATTCTCAGTCTCCAGACTATGCAGCAAGATTTTTACTTCCAGAGCCATCTTGCAGGCCTAGGGAGGTCTTTGTTTTTCTTTTTCACTCCTATGTCTCACTGTTGTGGGGTTTGTTTATTTTTGTTTTACTTATTTGATATTCTTTTGTTTACTTTCTTACCTTATTCTCAAAGATTTATATTTCTTTTAATTAATTACAGTGTTGTATAAAGTTTAACTTTCAACCAAACCAAAATTAAACAGGGCTCATTGTTGATACAGAGCAGATATTTATATGGAAGTTATTCATATACAAGATACGGTGGTATACACCTTTGATGTAGCACTTGTGAGGCAGACCAGACAGATCTCTGTGAATTAAAGGCAAGCCTGGTCTACATAGTGGATTCTAGGACAGTCAGGCCTATGTAGAAAGTCCATGTTTCAAAAATAAAATTTAACAAAACAAAAATAAAGTTTTATATACTGATATCATGTAATACCTCAGCAGATTCTAAATTCTACTAACTCAATATGTTGTAAAGCATCTGACCCACAAGTAAATTTTTTTTCTGTTTTTTCTATCTGTAATAGCCAAGCATTCATAGCAGACTCAGGGATTAGTATTTCCTTTGGAGGATGGAATTTTGTTACTTTAGTTCATGTGCCTGGCACCATTGTTCATTGTAATAATCATCTGAGTTTTAACAAAACGCTGATAATAATGAAGAATATGACCTGCACATCATAGTCATCATTTTATCCCTTTGGAATGTTTCTTTTATTCCTTGCAATATACATTTAACACAAATTCCAGAAATAATTTATAATCTTATCATGGTAAATTTGATGTATTTAGAAAATATTACATCATTGCAAGTTTGTAACTTATGATCCAAGCAAAATATTTCAGCTGTTTCTGTCTTTTATATTTAAGGAGTAACTATCAATTAATTAAAGTTTTTGGTAGTTGTTGTTCTTAGTTTTTCTCCTGTGAGTTTTGTACATATATCCTTGATTTTTATATTATTGTGTTAATTTTATTAATAAATTTAATAAGCATTAATAATTATTAATTTAATGATTTGTTTTATTAATTAATTTATTTTATTAGCTTATTTTTTCTGATACAGCATTACCTCATGCAGTCCTAGCTGGCCTGAGAGTCACTATGTATAGTAGGCTGGCCTTGAACTCATAGAGCTCTTCTTGCCTCTGCCTCCCAAGTGCCGAGATTAAAGGCATGTGCCACCATGCCCTTCATGTTTAACTTCCTTTATTTTTATATTTCACTAATTAAACATAATGATAAAAAACTGTTTTGCTTGGATTATTATTCTCTGTCTCCCATTAAGTCTTGAAAAAAAAAATAAGCAGGAAGATGTCTGTTTTCACACAAGGCTTCCAATAGTGCAGAGGATGCTTAGTAAGTATTTGTTCTGTTTGGTGATACTTTTAAACTATCAGATTCTTCATTAGCAAATATAAAATGAAACAGTGCCAGCCTTTGTACAATAAATGTAGCATGTGCATTTTTAGCAATAGACTGTTGTACAATTTTACTTCTCAGTATTTTCTTTTACAAACAGGATGTGCATCTACAGTTACAGCTCTTTTCATCATCTGTAATTTTAAGTATAGCTTATTGTAAGCACATGAAACAATTTAGCTACTGATCTTTCTGTGTGCTTCACTGACTTTTGGGAAGGGAATAAAGTTGTATTGTTATATGACTAATGTGATAGAATTTATGTTTATCGTAGTTATTCGTCATATCATATATTGTAGATGTAACCAACCGTCTTATTAAATAAGAAACACAGAGCCGATTCAGAGAAGAAAGCCAAGAGGTCAGAGCTAAGAGCCTTACCCTTCCTGCTTCAGAGATTCTCTTCAGCCAAGAGAGCTCTCCGAAAAGGGACCTACTTCCTGTGTGTTTGTCTTTATATAGTCTTTCTCTTCTACACTTGCTCTCTCTCTCTCTCTCTCTCTCTCTCTCTCTCTCTCTCTCTCTCTCTCTCTCTGGATGCACACCTCAGATATTAGGTGGCTGTTTTGAAATTCCCTTGGATTTCTACTGTTCTAAGCAGACTTGGTAAGTCACTTAACATATCAGATATTTTAAAGGAAACTATTTAAAAGAGCATTTTTTTTCCACATTAAAAAAATGGGTTTTCTGTGTACATTGGAAGAAAATCGGGCTTTGTTTGCAATTTTAGGCAGTCTGACAATGGAACAACTATATGAGAAGATTAATGTTGATCGAATTATGCAGTTTGTTGCTATGCTTATCCTCATTTTACTATTTAAAAAGATAGTCAATTTCAGTGCCAGGATGACAGCTTTAGAAAATTTGTTAAACCTGTAAAAATTCAGACAGAAGAAATTAACAGTGAAGTTGTTTCAAGATTGGATCATAAAGTTACAGAAAGAAAGCCTGTTTTCACACAGTCGCCCTTAATTTATCCAGTAACCATACAGCAGTTGCCTAATCAAATGACTACACAAAATATTTGGGCTCCAATTGAAATGTTAGATTTACAAAGGTTTAAGGAGGCAATAGTATCTTATGGTGTGCATTCCCCATATGTAAAGCAAATGTTAAACTCTTGGTCAGCATATAATAGGATAGTACCACAGGACTGGCAGGAGCTGGCACAAGCTGTTCTTGAACCCAGTCAAAGGCTTCAGTGGCTAACTTGTTTCAAGGATGAAGCTAAAAACATAGAAAAACAATGGAGGGATAAAGGAATACAAGTCTGCCAGGATCAGCTTATTGGAGAAGGTCAATATGCTTCAGTACAAACACAATGTTTATATGATGTCCAAACCCTAATTTTATTTCGAACAGCAGCCTTGAATGCATGGGACAAAGTTGAGGAACCAGGAAAAAAATCTGAGTCATTTACAAAGGCTGTACAAGGCCCAAAATAATCCTTCACAGATTTTTTACAAAGACTGGCTTCAGCAGTAAAGAGAATGGTTCTGGATTCAGAAGCTAGTCAGATAATAATTGAATCTTTGGCCTTTGAGAATGCGAATGCAGCATGCAGAAGAATAATCAGGCCATTAAAGGCAAGATCTGCACCTTTGGAAGATTGGATTAGAGACACAGTTAATGTTGAGGCTCATGACCATGATGATACGTGGGTAGGAGAAGCAGTTTCAAAAGGTTTGAGGAATGTTAGATGTTTTGGATATGGAAAGCAAGGACATTTGAAAAGGGACTGTAAACAGGTCATTCCTAGAAACAATGTTTCTTCAAGGAACAATGGCAACAGAATGCCCCTTCCTTCTGGAGCATGCAGAAGGTGTGGTAAGGGAAAACACTGGACCAATGAATGTAGATCAACAAGGGACAGACAGGGTAATCCTTTGCCTCAGTCTTCAGGAAACTCTCAGAGGGGCCTCATGCAGGCCCCCATAGCAAATCCAGTTCACTGTATATTAAAATACATAAACATAATATTTAAACATTCAGAATTGAAATACTAATAGATGTTTTTGTGGGAATGGGCAACCTGTAGCAGATGTTCTCTGAATGTTGACCAGTGGTGGTTCTCTATGATGGTCTCTGTCTGCTGGAAAAAAAAGAATCTTTAATTAAGGATAAGAGTTACTTATATTTGTGGATGCAATGGTAACTATTAGAATGCTGTTGGTAATTCTACACATTTAGGAAAGTGGCAATAGTAGATTCTCTACTAGGTTTCATAGGGTTCATTCCTTATCAGCCATGGGTAGTTGACTAGCTTTACAATAGCAAGAAAATATACCTTCCTATTTAGTATAACCAGAAGGCTGCTGCTGATCTCCCATATATAACTGGCATTGTTGCATCTTTGAGAGAATCTTGTCATGGTGGTCATTGTTATGCCTAAGACTCAGGAAACATTTTAGAAGAAGACACAAGAAGATTGTAAGAGCCAGCATTCCAAGATATCACTTATTCTATTTTATTTCTCAACTGTGGGTTCGTCTCACTTTCTATGATTTCAGGTTTGAACTAACCTGCCATGTTTTATTCTTAGTATTAATGGCTATTTGTTTATAAAAATGTAAGGTATATCAGGCTGTTTCACAAGACTAGAAGTGATAAATTTTTAAATTTATCAATATGTAAGTTTTGTGTATTGTAGGGGTTGAAATTTAATATGACATATTGCTAGAGATAAATTTCTTGAGACACTAACTATCCATCTCTGCCAACATGGTGTTCAAATCTCATTGTCTTCTTTTGGATTTTTGGGTTTATTTTTTATCCCCAAATGAGATTCATCAGAACATGTTTACATTTGGGCATGTGTGAATTAGATGTTTGCAGTGTATGTGTTCATGAATGTGGACATCTACCCATGTCAGTTCTGGGTTACAAATGTATAACCACTTCTGCTTTTTTACTTGGGCACTGTTAAGACTTCAATCTAAGGTTCAAATAGTTGTAAAGCAAGAGCTCTTAACTACTTGAGCCATCTCCTGGTAATGAATTGTTCAGTTCTAAAAATATGATTAAACAATGAAAGTTGTACTTATGAATCTTCCTATCACATCTATTTCCATAGTAGGTGATGTTTTTTCCTGTGCCTGAAATCAAGAATAGGATCTTGGATGTGTTTTTTTAAGTCAATGTATTTATATAAGAAGGAGGCAGAAGGCAACAAGGTGAATTGTTTAAGGATGAGGAAACGGCTTAGTGTGTTAGAAGGCTTGCCGCACAGATATGATGATCTGAATTCAGATCATCAGAACGCATATAAAAAGCCAGCCATGTTTTCATGAGCCTGTGAGTTCAGTGATAAAATTGGGGAAGAATTTGCAGGTCATCTCTGTAGCAATAAAACTTTGAGGTCTAGGTTTTGTGCAGACTCTAACTCAAAAGACAAGGTAAAGAGTGATGAAATATGAAAATAGAAGTTGATTTGTACCTTCCACACATGTTTAGTAATGCACTTCATACATCATACTTGCAAGCACCACACACACAAACACATACTATGACCGTGTGATTAATATTGGAAAACAGACTCCCGACTTGTAGGAATAAAAGTTCTTGAGTGGCTCTAGTCAGATGGCCTTTACAACTCATGAAACAGGTCTATGGGGTGGGCCTTTTCCTGAGACTTAGAGACAGATAGATGGTTTGGATCCAATAACATTCATGTGAAATTTTACTCCTAAAGCTTCCTTTACATTATAACCAAAACATCTTTCAATACAATTTCTCCCTTTATGTAGCATATATTATTTAGCTTAGAATGTTATATGACTGCTCTAGAGACAGTGAACAATAATAAAATGTAGTACCTAGACAACCTGTCTCACTTGGTTTCTGATGTACTTGACAAATTCATGACACATTCTAATGTAAGACTAAATATACATTTAATATAAAAAACTTATGATTGTCTCATTCTCATATTAATTTATGGAAAATGTTTTCAACTTAATTAAGGTCATGTTACTGGCAACAATCCCAGGAAGCATTTTGGCCAGGAATTAAATCCTTCTCCAGTTTCCAGGAAGGAGACAATGTTCTGCTCAAGTCTGATTCTTGTGGAGAATGATTTAAAAACAGACCTTGCATGATAAACCTGAACTTAGATTCTGCTTGCAAGCTTGCTTTCTATATTATATATTTAGTGTTTACTTGATCTGCTGTAGAACTCTCCAAGTTCATTTTAGCTTCAAGGTTATTGATCTCTGTTCTTCCTCTCTTTCCTTTTATCAACATATGAGAGGATGGTAAATTGATGTGCATAGTGCTACTGAAGATAGTGGCTCTCAGGAATAAGGATATGAGTTGAACCCAGTGTGATTCCTAGGACATCATTCTCCGTGATAGCCCATACTAAAGGAAAGGTTAGCTACTTCAATTTCAAACTTTCTGTCATTTAATCATCTTATATAACTGCATGAGTTTACCTACTTATCTAATTTTCATTGATTGAATATCTCTCATGTTTCATTCCCTAGAATGAAGATCACTGTCTTTGAAGTAATTTATATCTTCTGGAGGTTAAGATGGATTTGTTCTCTGGAGATAACATTTGATTAAGGTTTCAGGCTCCTTGAATAAACCTCCTCTTATTTATCTCATAACAGAAAGCAATGAACAAAGGTAATTTTCTGAAGTACAGGCCTTCCACAATGGCCTCTAACATTCCATTCATTTTAGGACAGAGATTATTAAAGTTTCAAGCTAGTCATTCTACCCCCAAAAGAATTAGAAAGTAGACAAAGTAAAATGTCTGGTGAATGCCCTTTTCATCTCCAAGAATGGCATGGCTCTAATGGATACTCATCTACATAATAAAAGGAGTGACATCCATGTAATTCAAAAATGTCTATATAGCATGACAAATGTAAGATGATAATAAAAGAAAAAATTTTGAATAAGGTACACTGTAGTTGCAGAAAATACGCTGTACTTTTGGAAGATAGTCATACATGTGTCCATTAGAAGATGGAATCATTATTCATTCTATGTCAATATGAAGGTCATGTTAATTAGATCAAAAATGGATAATAGTAATCAATTAAAGTTTATGAGAACCACATAAATGGCACTTATCCATTTTTGAGAAGGATCCAATTTCAGTCTCTTTTGTTAATAAATCTTTCTATGCATCTGTTAGTCGGAGTGATGACACCTAGTCATTTTTGGTGAGTACATTTGTTTAATTGCAATGTAGGTTCTATTGTTTTTCAAAGAATTATTTTTAGGAGATACAGACAGACAAACAGAAAGACACAGAGAGAGATGGGGACACATACACACACACACACACACACACACACACACACACACACACACATACACAGAGAGAGAGACAGAGACAGAGACAGAGACAGAGAGACAGAATCAACTTCTATGTTACTTGGAATTTAGCTTGCCTTAGGGATTGATTTATCATTTTAATGATGAATTTGATATTTCAGTTATTGATATGACTATAACATGTGACTCTGTTATTTAGTTACATGTTTTTGATAAATCATAGAAAAAATGTTTATAAACATTGGCTGCCACTGATTTTTGCAACTATAGCAATCTTTGACTTCCTTATTGCTATAGCAATGCCAATAACAGTATAAATGGCAATAATCTCTCAGTGTTTTCTTATAGAGAAATATTTTCTGAGGTATTACTGAGCTGTCTATTGTGTATTAAATGTGAAAATAAAATGAAATTAGGGGCTAGGAGACAGTGCATCACTAGGAAAGGTTAATCAAAAATACTACTTAACAAATCAGATGTTAACAAAATAATGATGAAACCTGTTAAGAACAACATGAGCTCTCATGAAACATTTGGCCTTGTTAGGGTTCTTATGTCATTTATACTCCTAAGACTCATGTGTGACTTAGGATAATTATTTAGAAATTTGAAGTGCTCTGTGTAAAACAGTGCCTGAATTTTCACTGGGCCAAGTTTACTGATTCTATTACACAGTTTAGTGATTCTGTTGCAGACTCTTGTAATTGTTTAGGTAGATTTATTTTCTGAACCTTATTCAAAAGTCTTTAGAAAACCTCAATGGTTTTAGAAATGATCAGAATGTCTCATGGGAAGAATCACTTTCTTAAGGTAAGAGATAGAAGATAGTCTATCATGAACACTGATTCAGTTTATTGTCTTACAACAATGAAGATTAAAAACACTGATGTTTATGGGATTGGATAAAGTAAAGGTAACCCTTATTAAGGAGGATTATAGAAAAGAAAGAAATTAAGGAAAAGTGAATGAAGCTTCTGAGATATAAACATTTAATAAAAATAATGGAAAGTAAAACTTTCATCACCAGTGAGGATAGACCTGAGTTTCCTGCCAGAGCAAAATGATTCTGAGGTTTTATGTGGGGTAGTGGCAGAAGACTGAGATAATGTTGTCCATTTAGAGTACTCTATGTCCTATAAATGTTCTCTCTTGATCCAGCCAGAGTCATGTTCTTTCTGCATGTTGTTCAAAGCTCAATCACCTGTCAAAAGTGTTTGGAGCTCTGCCTTTTCCACCTCTGATTCCAGCTTTGTTAGTTGTTGGCCATGATTGTCTGCTTATATTTAGTCAGTGGCTGATGGTGTTACTTATGACCTTCCAGGAGCTTTGAGTACCATGGAGTAGTAGATGAAGTGTTCTTAGTTCACCTTGTCTATGGGATGGTCTAGTGTACATTGTCTGAAATAAGACCATTTTAAAATCCATCCTTATAAATTAGTCTGCTATAATTATCTACTTCATGAGCAAGAATATATAAAATCAAGATCAAAAAATGAATATTATCCAGCATATGCTTCCCAGAGGAGCTCATGGAAGTTTTCCAGATGGCCCATTGGTACTGGCCTTGGTTATTAGAGCCTGTCTGTTTTATCTTATCCGGTCGCCTTGGGTGGCTCAAATTCAAGTGGAATGATTCTTTGTTTCTCATTCTCAGTGCTCCTGATTTCACTGTTTAAGTCTTAACAGTACATTCTAACTCTAACTCTTCCCTGAAATAAATGTGAGTATCTTATAGTTTTCACCAGGAGTCCTTTTCCATCAATGCCTACCTGAACTTGGTCATTCCTCAATGGCATTAGGAATGGAATCTGTAGGAGGTCACAACACTCATTCATTATTATGAATAAGAATGTTTGATCTTATAATATTATCATCAGAAAGGTGCCTAATCTTTTCTGTAGTTTGAGAACACAGCTGGATGGTACATGTATGTAGCAGATAGGATTTCACTAGACACCAGGTCTGCTGGTCTTCCTAGACTCTTGTGCTGTTTTAGAAGTTTCTCTCCTTTAGAATCCACTACCTTTATGGAACTTTGTTACAATAGTCCATAAGATAACTGGAAAAGAAAGACTCATTCTGTGGAAGTAACTTTAAAAATGGTAAAATAAAAATGAGTGTTTAGTGTTCAGACAGGGAATGAAGAAAAGAACTTTCAAGGCATTATTTTTCTGGTTTTCATTGTAGCAAGAAAATTTTTTAAAGAGGAAAACTTTCTATATACCCAGCATTAGTTGAAAAGAGTTCAGAATAAGCAAAAATAGAAAATAAACATGTACACACGTAACAATATATTGCATATGCAATGTATAACACAGTCTTTATCATATAAATTCATGTAAGCATGTTAGAAAAATCATCACTATTAAATGAATGTGAGTTGTGCAATTTAAATCACTGGACTTAAATCACAGTTTTAAGATTCAGGGTTATCTTATATTAGAACACATTATCCCATCTGAAGTCATATCCTCATGTTGTATTGATATCAAGACCTCGTACTACCATATGGAACCAGTGACAACAGTATGTAAAGCCCGTATTGATCAAAATACACACACAAAAAAAATCTGAACTGAACATCTTGACCTACTTAGAATAAGATTTAAAGGTGATACAGTTATAGAAATTATTTTGTCTTGTATACTGATAGTTATGATTACAAAATAATACAAGATATCATCATTCCAAGTGTAGCTACTTCAATTGTATATTTTTTATCAGGATTCCTTAGTTATATGAGATTAAAAGCAAGTCTTTAGAAAGTATTTGGAAGACTTGGTATATTAGTTACTTTTGTACTGCTGTGACACAATAAGTTGAGCAAGATAACATAAAAAAACGTCTAATTGGGCTTATGACTTCAGAGTATTAGAGTCCATGATGACAGAGAAAAGGTATGATGTCAGAAACAGCTCTCTTACATTTCAATCCACATATTAGAGGCAGAAAAAGAGCCATGGGGATGGTGAGAATTTTGAGAATTCAAAGAAATCGTCGATGACACACCTCCTCCAAAAAGATCACACTTCTGAATCCTTCCCAAAAATTCCATCAAGAGGAGATTAAAGTATTAAAACATATGAGCTTATCAGATACATTCTCATTCAAATCACCACATGAAACTCCCCTCTCCATTGCTCTTGCCCATACCACAAAGCAAAATACATTTAGTTTAATGTCAAAAGTTCCCATAATCTTTCACAGTCTCAACGGTATTTAAAAATCTAAAGTTTAGTTTCTTCTGAAATTCAAGGCAATCACTTTATTGAAGCCACCTGTGAAATCAAGAAGCAATTACATATTTCCAAGATACAATAGTAAAGAATGTACATTACCATTCCAAAAGGAGGAACTGGGTCATACTGAGGAAATACTGTACCCAAAGTGCATCTAAACACTTAGAGGAAACTCCCAAATCCTTCAGTTCTAAGTCCAATGTCAGAAAGATCAGTTCACTCCAAACGTCTGGCTTTGGTTCCTACCACACATATTTTCTCTTGGGCCAGTTGTACTCGCTATGTACAATTCTTCCCGACAGTCATGCCATGCCTATGACACCATTAACATCTTGGGATCTCCAGTACAACTTAGGCTTTACTTTCACAATTGGGATTCTTACCATCTCTAGACCTTCAGTCAGGGACTGCTCTGGCACAAATTGTTGGATCTCTTTGCCCACAGACAGATACTTCACTATACCCTTACTCATGTATTCTTCATGACTTTAAAGACAGAATCATGTAGACAATATTATCAAGTTTAGGTGTCTTTTTGGAATGGAACTCCCTCAATTTATATTTGATTCACACTTAAGATTATTTGATATTGCTCTTTAGCAGCAGAAATTTTCTTAAGTGTTCTTTTTTCACAAGTTTGAAACATAGCTAGGTATGATCTTGCCCTGAGGGCACTCTGATTTCATTTCAGAATAGGCAATTCTTCTTATTTTCTTTCTCTCTTTCAGAACAATCCTGAACTTCAAAATTAAATTCTTTGGTTCTCTGTTTTTTTCTTCCAACTGTATATTTTGATTTCTTTTTTGTCCCATATGCTTTTTTTATTGTAGACCTGCATAAGAGTGATGACTAATAACTATGTGACAGAATCAATATTAGGCTGTTTTAAATCTCTTCCACAAATGAAATGAACCCATATTTTCAAATCAACTTCAGGAAAATATTAGAACAAGGGCAGAAAGCAGCCAAATATTTTGCCAAAATATAACAGGAACAGTCTTAAGCCAGTTGCTAATATTTTTGACTATGAAACTTCTGGGCTTGGGTTACACAGCCCTTGTTGCCATGGTGTTCTTAGCACCACTGTCTTCCAAACTACCACTAGAATGGCTTATTAAACTCTGTTTACAATGTTCAACTTCTTTTGTTGGGAGCCATAGGAGTTCAACATGGCATATCTGTGTAGCCTTGACTATCTTGGAACTTGCTCTGTAAATCAGGCTTGACTTGAAGTCACAGAGATCCCTCTCCCTCTGCCTCTGCCTTCTGAATGCTAGAATTAAAGGCATATGCCCCTACCACTCTGCATTAAACTAGTTTTCTAACCAAAACTCCCAAAGTCTTCAACATCCCCCCTTCCCCCACCACACCAAAAAAAAAAAAATGATTAGCTGTGCATAGCAATAGTACACTCCCTGCTACTAATTTCAATACGACTTACTTTTGTATAACTCTGATGAAACATCATGACCAAGACAACTCAGAAAAGAAAACATTTAATTAGATTTACCATTTCAGAAAGTTAGCGTTCATAATAGCAGTGTAAAGACATGGTGGCAGGCAGAGATGAGAACTTACATCTTGATCCACAACTGGGAGGCATAAACAGGGCCCTGGGGATGATCTGATTCTTTAGAAACCTCAAAACTCACCAACAGTGATACACCTACAACAAGGCCACATCTAATAATTCTGAGATAGTTCCACCAACTAGGGTCCAAGGATTCAAACATATGAGTCTGTGTGGGCATTTCTCATTCTAAGCACAAAAATGGTAGCATTAAAATTTTAATTTTAAACTAAGAGTAAGACAATATATTTTATGATACTTTCTTTACAAGCTTATGTGACATTTCCTTTTTCAACACAATTCTAGAGTTTAATACCAAAGCACTAAACATTTTTATTTTAAGTGATATAATATGGAATTTTAAATATTACTTAAGCTTTTCACTTTTGATTTGTGTGAAGTCTCCATAAATAAAGTTATTGCACCAAAGATTTTAAAGAAAAAAAAAGAACTCTGTGTTTCTAGGTTCCCTTAAATCATCTCAGGTTTCTTAGGTAACTTATTTTCAGTAGTTTGTTTGTTGTGATAATGCTATTATTACGTTATTCTGACCATTTAATGGGGAAAAGTTGACAAACTGGTTGTATCAATTGACTGTGGTACTTAAGTATGTATGAGCAATAATATATTTTGCTCAGTGTTCAAAAATTAAGATACAGTTATTTCTAGAAACTTACTAAATAACTCTACTAAAAACATCCCACAGTCTGGGGACAAACATAAACTCATAAGTGAATTGAGGTGAAAAATACAGTAACAGCAAAGAGAAAGGAGTGGGAGATTCCATCAATTATTTCATCCACATAGCAGCATGCAGAAATGAAAAGTATCCTGGTTGCTTGAAACATATGTCATAGAATTTGCTGACTTAATACACAGGTAATAGTGGGGAATTCATTAAATTCCATTTCTCAAATCAACCCAGTATCATTATAGTGTTAATTTTCTGTGTTCAAATAAAATTTATACATTAAAACATATCCAACAACCAATGTTATTTATATTACAGTGACAGGTGCATTTTTCATGTATTTTCTCAAAACACCTTTTATTCTCAGTGACAAAACAGTGCTGCACAAAACAATTATATCTATGGTGGATACATCTGATAGAATTGTAATCATATATTAACAGAGCTGATATGTGCATATAAGCTACTATTTTTCTGAGGACTGAGAAAAAGAGAGATGAATCACTTCATTTGCTCTTCATTTTCTTCTCAGACAAGAATTTGCTCCATCTTGGAATCCTCTGATAATTCTCAAGATGAGTAACATCTAACAGTCCTGTCTTCATAGCGTACTGAAACTCTCTAGAAATAAGAGATGTGTTTCCAAGTGAGAGACAATGTAACTCCATAGCACGCCAACGGGTGTGAAAAATGAATGAGACAAGGAGAAAGCCTTACAATCTCATGTTTAATAAATTTATATTTTTTCAGGCTTTCTGTGATGGTCATCCTTTGTAGTGATAGGAAAGGCACAGCATTTAAATCTAAAAGAATTTTGTGTGCCCACTTCCTCAGTAAGCAATATCGTTGTGTTTCTTTGTAGCTTCTGTGGTGTTGGCAAATATGAGGTATAAGATAGTGCTGATTGCTTGATTGACTGCTCTACCTATTGTGGAAAAACTGTGAAAGAAGTTGGGGTTGAAGATAGGATAGAGATGACAGATACCTCACTATCAATCAAATTTCATAAGACAGTCAGGAGATTGATTTGGGAGCAAACAGACAAGAGGTTTATTGATGATTCCTAGCATTTCAACACATTACCTTTACCTCATAATTCCCCTTTTAGTCAAGAAAATTTGTCCCAAAAAAGCTTGACTTTGGTTTGTAAAGTCATACTTGGAAAAACAAAAAGAGAAGTATGTGCTTTCAATCTCCAGATGTAAATGGTGGACCTCAACTGTAAATGAAAATTAGAATCGTACAAGGACTTTTCAAATGCCAAGACTATTCTTGTGGGAACACTGAAAAACCTTTGAAATTATATTCTGCTCAATGATACCTTATGCAAATTCTCCTGGTAATTTAGGCCCACAGGCTTCAAAACCACTGACATCATCAGGTTCCTGCACTGCTTTCACTTGGCATTAGTATACAATAATTATTGAACTCGAGTTACATGTATAAAGTAGTACAAGAATTCATAAAACATAATAATTAAAATGTTATTAATGGATGAATATTAAATGTTATCTCTTTTCTGGTCCTACTTAAATGTAGCATTACATATATTTTAAAAATATGTTATTTAACAATTTCCTTTGTTCCATAAGGAGCTTCTTTCATAAGATTGAATCAATTCCAACTGAAATTATCTTATAAATATCTATTTTAATAGCACAGATAAAATATGTTGCTAAACATCAAATATTTATAGAAAACCAGTATATCCTTTCATTTTTCCGTAAATGATTCATATAAAGCATGGCATCTAGCTATTTACTAATATCTTCCTCCCTCATTGAAACTCAGATAAAATATTACATATTGTTCTGTTACAAGAATTTATATGACTTCAGCTCACTGTGAGAGTTTACACTGACACAGTATTAGTAGACTCCTAAAAAAAAAAAAAAAAAGAATTTATATGGAAAACTCCTAAAGAATTTCTATGAAGTTTACTGATAATCCCCTCCCCCTCAACCATATTATTGTTTATATTGACTTGGGGTATTTAAGAGGGTCTGAAAAGACATAACCTGTGGGGGACATATTTCCCTAAATTCTCCTACTTTAATGCCCATCAATGCTATTTTCTTGGGTATTTATATATGATTTTAAATATTATTTTCCTTTTTTCAACTTTTCTTATTGGAGGTAAAGACATAATTTATTTTGGGAGTTTGGTATATCTGATTTAATCCTTTCCTGGGACTGAGGATAGATCATGAACAGAAGAAATAGTTCCCAAAATGAAGCTCTCAACACATAGAAAAGGGGACTCTATTTTACTGATTTAGTGATGTGGCATTTGAAAAATCTCTTCAGGAATTATGTCTTTTATATCATAAGAATTATCCTAATACAGGCTTTATTTCTATTGGGATGAATTAAGAATTCATGACATTGATTCAAAACCTGGACAAAATTATGCACTGGTTATCGAATGACTCAATATTTCTCTGACCAAGACAATTTCAAGCCATATTTTCCATCCTCTGGAGTACATGAAAACAGTTATTAAAAAGTAACTATATTAAAATGAGAACTCATGGGCAAGAGGCCACAGAAAAGGGCTCAAATATTTTATGCTTAGATTTAAGTATTACATAGTTTGAGATCATTCTTTGTTCTCTGTTTGTCCTTCAGGGTAAAGGAGATTCTAAATCTTCTATTGAGTTTTCCTTATGTGAGTGTTTAAATCAATAGATTATGTGATACATAAATAATTTAGATTTTTACTATATATATATATTTGCAAATGACAAATGAATCTCAATTAAATATAGGACAAAAATATCAAATGAACACTGAAAGAACAAAATAATCTTTTTTTCTCTGAGATAATTAAAATTAAAACCAGGGGATACTGGGGGTGTGTTTAAGGAAGATGTGGTCAGAAGGATGAGAAATGTTTGCTCAAATAAAGAGTGTTTGGATAATATTTGGAAAAGTTATATGGAATCCTATTGCTTTTTAACCTAAATTAAAGTATGAGAGCTAGAATGATGAACAGTGTTGCATATTATGGCCATGGATTATTAAATAAAAGTCATAGTGTTAGATATGAGATACCTCCTTATGGTTATTGATAATAGACACCCCAGAGGCTTCCAAAACAATACAGGCTCTTTAATTTCTGACTGTGTGCCCATCAGAACTGACTGATTCATAAGACCCTATGACTGAAATAGCACACATCTTGGATGAAAGATACTGAAAAATCAAGCTGGAACAGAGTTAGAACCTGCATACTTGCTAGCTAGGTTTTATGGTGTCAGAAGGTGCAATATTGGCTGTTGAGGAAGAAGACATTAGTAATTTCAGTCATCTCAGTATCACAGGAACTACAATACCATCTTCCCAGGCATGATGTGCCCACTTATATAATATATATCCTTTTAAGAACAAGGTTATGAGTTTTTATTAAGCAATTTTAGATTTATTCATTGGTTTGTTCTCATGTTTTAAAGGTCTTCTTCCATATTATCTTTTTATTCTGCTTTTCCTTTATGAATGATGTTTTATATTAATCAACCACATCTTAAAAAATCACACTGTAATCTATAAATGTGTAAAGTTATTATTTTTCAATTCCAAACAAAAATTACTTTGGAAGAACCACACTGAAGGAACCAGCCAGTGCTCACTAGAACATTAGGAGTTATTTGACAGTATCTGTTTCCAATCTTTTTGCTTCTGTTATACTGTGCTTTGCTGGCTTTACCATCACTTTATTAGCTTTATTTTCTTTCTTCTTTATCCATGTAAAAAAGATTAATTAATTTCATTTTACATCCTCCTGGCAGGACCTGGTAAAAGATTGTCTTAATCTAGCTTGAACCCGAAACACATCTTGCAGGACTTTGATAACCGTTATTCATTTGGCTGAGGAGTTTTGATGATATTGCATATTCTACGCTGTGATCATTAGAGGAATCCATTTCTTTCTAAAAATGTGTAGTTCAAACAATAAAATTTAAAGTTACTTGATAAATTTAGAATTAATTTGAGAAAAAAAATGCTATTGGACAATTGTACTAGCCTGACAACCTCAAGTATATCAAAGGGGAATGTAACATACCAGCTAATTTCAAAGGACCTATAGTGACTGATGTTTGAACATTACTATTGACTTTTTTCAGCTAATTGAACTGGTTAACCTATGTTTTTCCTTGTTGATCTCTTTATAAACATATTCACCTGAGCCTATTGTGGGACAAGTCACAGAGCACTAACTGAGTACTCAAAAAAATCCAGTGTCAGGAGCACAGGGGATTCTTATTTGGTTAATGAGAAGTGCCATGTCACAGCATTTTATTTTTCTAATGCCATTGCCATTTATTAAGATTAGGAAAAGAAATGAACTTCTCTGACTTTAAAACTGAGGCAGCTTATTAAAGCAAGGGAAATGAAAAAGTAAGTAAAATATTGATGAAAGACTTCATTAGCAGCGATCCAGAAGAAGAAAACAGGACTCTAAAAGCAAGCAGTATTTTACAATCCTCCAATGATGTAAAGAGCCAGTTCCTGGGATTTGACAGAAACGCTGCTGCATTTCCTTATTCTGTAGCTAAAAGTCACTCATGCTAATTGTATTTCCAGTCCCAAGTGCCATTCTTTCTCCAGCAAGACACGTAGTGGTCACATCTCTAAGTGCCATGAATGATGCCAGTGTGCAGCCATGCCATGAATAGCTGCTTTAAAGGGTCAGTAGCTACAACTTTATTTAACCATCCTGGTGTCTGAATGTTAAGTAACAGAAGTGAAACAGAGAAAAAATATTGAAGACAGATTCTGTTTCTTGAGGGAGTCTAACTACATTGAACTGCTAAAATCAGTGGTAAAAGTGATTAAAGGTCACTGGGTAACAAGGAGCAGTTATAGATTAAAATTGCCTATATCATATTAGTGTAATGAATATACCAGTAGGCAAAACATATAAAAAAAAAACAAAATTACTGCCAAGATGGCAAACAAGTTATACCCCAATTTACAACTCCTGGAATAAATTGCTAGCGGGATATAAAAAAATTTTTTAAGCTCACAAACTGGAGCTGTGTAGTAAGGATTCTATGGCTGTGTTAGGAAATACAAAAAATGGGCTAGACTGACTAGTTTCAATGTTTTCTTTAAAAATAGACAGCTAAATTTTCTTAATTAAAAAAAAAAAACTAGACAGCTACTGTCACACAGAGAAATGTGGCAGAGAACTCTATGCCATAAGCACAGCATGTAATTCTTGGGCTATCTGGTCTCAGGTTCTTGGTCACCCAAGCAATGTCGGATAAGGGTTCCATCTTTTGAAGTGGCCTTAAGACAAAGCAGATATTGGTTGATTGCCCCCACAAGTTTTGTGCCAGCATTGCACAAGTATATCTTACAGGAAGAACAACATTGTAGATCAAAGGATTATGGATGGGTTGTTGTTTAAGTTTCTCATTTGGTAGCCTACATTGTACCTTCCTATTTTAAAGACACTAAATGAAGAGATGAAAACTCTAAGTAGGTACCAGCTCAAGATCTCCATTTTCAATGATGTGTGTTATGCTGTCTTTAATAATGAGACCTTTCTGTCAGTTTGTGGAGAACAGTCTACAATATATACAACAACCTGGGGTGTTTCAGGATTCCCTTGGCCAACAACTTAGATGTAACCTTACCCTGGTCCTGAAAGCTTCATTTGGTGACAAGTGATGTGCAGTTGGGGATGTATCTCCCCTATTAGGCAACAATTCTGTTTGGATCACTTCAATATATTGCATGCATTTTAGAAAGCTTCTACTGTATTGTTTCCATACAACCCCTCAAATAGCTTTTAATTTTAGCTGTGTTTCCATGTATTCTCCTCTCTCAAACCCTCTTCATTTGATTCTCCCATTCCAGTCCCCAAATACATCCATAATTATTCATTGTATTTCCCTATTCTAAAAAGACCTATTTGTCCATCTCCCTTACTCTGTAACTAAGATCTATGGTTCTATACATTGTAATCTGGTTCTAATTTATTGAACAGTTAATTTCCACATTTGTATTTATGGGAACAGGTTACTGCACTCAATGTTTTTTTTTTTTTTTTTTTTTTTTTTTTTTTTTTTTTTTTTTTTTTTTTTTAGTTCCATTCATTTCTCCGTGAATTTCATAATTTCATTGTTCTTAAAGGCAGAATAATGCTGTATTGTGTTAATTCTTCTGTTGAGGCACATCTAGGTTGTTTCCATTTTCTGGCCATTATGAATAAATAAAAAAATGAATGTTTGAGTCTGTCTCTGGTAGGATGAAGAATCCTATGAGCATATACCCAAGAGGATTCCAGAAGGAAGTTGAGGTAGATCAATTTCCAGCTTCTCATTGAACCCATGAACTGATTTCCATAGTGGCTGTTCAAGTTTCCCCTCAAACCAGCAAAGGTTGAATGTTCACCTAACCACACATCTGTGAAAGCATGACCTGTCACATGTGTTATTTGACCATAGCCATTCTGACAGATGCTCCAATAAAAAAAATTAAATAATACATTATTTTCAAAGTAGAGTTTAAGCTTAAAATTTGCATGCACTGGATCAGAAAAACATGTACATACTAAACCATACTGGTATATTTAAAGTTAGTATAAGGCTTTCAGATTTAAAAATCATTGATGGTTTTGCTACACTATGATGCAATTACTAGTATAATTTATAATAATCTCACTTGGACTATGGATTTTCTACAGAATGATAAATTTGCATTACATAGGGATACAATAACTGTGTCTCATAAGCATTCAATGGTAAAATCATTGTCCTAGAACAAAGACTTTCATTCTATGATGACAGATATTGGACAGCATGGAGATAGGTGAACAACACTGCTTTAACCAGGTGTCATAAAAAGCATCCTACTGCTTGAATCAGTGGGCCTCAATATACTGATAACTCCATAAATAATATGAATGCTCATGTTGCATTCACAGAGTGAGGAACTTCCTCTCACCTAATGGTGGTTGTTTCAAAATACTATTCACCATTGGACATTGATAAGTACTTGTGTAAATATCCCTTGAAAGAAGGAAAAATGTGCTCACTCTATTTCTGAACTTCTTCAAAGATAACAATTTTTATCTGTACAGAGTCAGCACAACTATGGGATATGGCTGAAATATGAGTGAGTTTTGCATCCTACTCCAAACTTTATCTCCATCTTTTACATTTCCCTATTGCTTTAAATTATTTAAGGAAATTTTAATCATTCTGATATTTAATAATTTTTGTTCATAATAAAATTTCAGAGTATCTTTTCTAAGAGAGTCTCTAAAATGTGAGGGGACCTCTCTAAATCAGAAGATTCAGTGTATAGGGGTATCCACATTTTTAGATGGTTCTCAGGTAGCTCTTATTGGTGAAATTATTAAGGCCACTTTACGTAGTTAAAAGGTGATTTATTTAATGACGTAACTTACAAATTAAGGGATAGGTAGGTCGCGGGGTCTGGGGAAGGTGTATCGCAGTCCAGGGGTGTTCTCTGGAGCTCTGTTTAGTCCACCTCCACCATCCAGGGTCCCAGAACATCGAGAGCGCATGCCCATCCAGATCTCGGGTCCCCAGGTGCCTCCCTTGGCCCTGCCTTGTAGGCGTGACAGTTGCCGAAGTCTCAATGGGGGTTGGAACTTCCAGATTAAAGCTGGAATGGCTACCCACTACAAGCTCCACCAGGATCATTAAAAAAAATGGTTTTCCTAGCACAAAATAAACAGAGGCTATCAAAAGTTTTATCATGAATGACTCAATTAACATTTGCAAACTGATCTATACAGACAAATAAATCCTCACAGCCCTTAGGAGACTTGAGTGCTGGAAGTCAAATACTGGCTTCTGAAAAGAAGGAAGTAGCTTATGCTGATGGGTAGGTTTCCTATAATAGCTGATTTCACAGGATGTTTACTAGGATTGTGTATCCGATGCTATGAGTGGTTGTGTCTCCTGGGAGACATTCTCAGTATAAAGAATGTTAAATTTATCAGGATGGTGCATCTTTCTTCCCTTGAGAAGTAGCAGTAGCAAAGCTAGGTGCCTACTTAAAATAAGAAATAGCTTTAGGGGAAACCTACAGGGAGAAGTGATCTTTGGGGGCAAAACAATTTTGTTGTTTTAGCTCGATTTTTACCTTTGTTCTATATCAAAATGCAAGCTTTAGAAAGGGCAGCAGAAAACCTTTAGCAGGGATTCACTTTATTTTCCTCAAAAAACAGAAATATTTTTCTTATTATAACACTTCAAAGAATTTTTCTTGATGAGTTTATGCTATGCTTATTATATATTTATCATGATTTTTCAGGTTCTATTGCATTTAAATTGGAGCACAAAATATCAACCCATTTTGATGTAAACATGTGAATAAAAGATGTCTGCATTATCCATTCAGGTTGAGTGTTCAGGAAACTCAATATAACATGTGCCATTTTAGGATATTTAGTCAAGCAGAACTCAGAAGAAAACGTGATTTTCATGGTGGTGCTCAACATACGGTGGTCAAGAACTTTCCTCTTACATCTTCACTACACAATTCCCAAATTTTATATCGTCTTCTTGGATGATACTGAGTGATTTGCTTAGTCTCAGATTTTTTTTTCCTTACATGGAATTTGAAGAGAACCTTACCTACTTTAGACACATTGCCAGGTACAAATGAAATGGTCTATGTCAACACTTGGCTCAGTTATAGCATGTAGAAATGCCCAGTAAAGTCTATTTATCAAAATTTTCTTAGAGTTATGTAATAAAGAGAAGGTTAAGACTTGCTATGAGGAAAAGGTCTCTCTTATATCCACAGCTGAGACATACCGAATCAGACCAAAGAAGGCAAAGGACCATTATGAACAGGATCAGGATGGGGTTGGTAAAATGATGTATGTTTAAAAGGCTGTTTTTTTCCCCTTTGATAAAGTAAGTGATGCTATATACCTTGAGTCCTTATATGCTAATATTTACCCCACAGCCATTAAATTTATGGAGTGCTATAATTTATACTCAGACTGGCAAATGGAATATTGAACTAAGTTGAGTTATATTGATATCTGAACAATAGTAATTGCACGCACAGACCTTCCTTATTGTCAGATCATTTAAGGAATCACTTTCAAAAATTAGTTTCAAGGCAGGAAGAATGCAACACAAGAGCATTTCTAATAAACTTTCTGGCAAAAATAATTGACATCATTGCAATTATGCATGATCTTCCCTCAGACTTTGTAAATAACGTAACTTCTAATGACTGACGAGCTTCGTTATGACTGCTATTATTAATAAAGTTACATCTGTCACTATTTCCACACTCAGTTGCCCACACTCATGATTGAAGAAATGCTATATTTTAGTTAGATAATATTCCAAATATAAAGATGTATTTGTTCCTTGTTCTCACTATCTAAGTTCATTTACTCACTGAGTTACTTTGGTAGACTTCTTCATGAAATTAATATGTCAGTGCTGTGGGATGGTCTGTATGTCAAATGTGTTGCTGATTGGTCAGTAAATAAATCACTGATTGGCCAGTGGCCAGGCAGGAAGTATAGGTGGGACTAACAGAGGAGAATTGAGAGAACAGGAAGGCAGAAAGAGTCACTGCCAGCCGCCACCATGACAAGCCGTATGTGAAGATGCCGGTAAGCCACAAGCCATGTGGCAAGGTATAGATTTATGGAAATGGATTAATTTAAGCTGTAAGAACAGTTAGCAAGAAGCCTGCCATGGTCATACAGTTTGTAACCAATATAAGTCTCTGTGTTTACTTGGTTGGGTCTGAGTGGCTGTGGGACTGGCGGGTGACAGAGATTTGTCCTGACTGTGGGCCAGGCAGGAAAACTCTAGCTACATGTCAGCTCATTTAGCATCATGGATCAAAGAATCATTAAATATCTGCCTAACAACTCAATTCTTCATTTTTTAAAATTTCAAATAGTAAAATTTTTGTATCAAAATCCATAGTTAGAATTATATGAGAAGTCTACATGTACCAGTCATTTAATTCTTTACTTTTACTGTTGACTCTCTCACAGGATATATGTGAGATAATATATGTGAATATTAGTGGCAGAGACTGTTCAGTTTCTTTAAGTGTAATAGGAAGTCGCTTGATAACACATTGATGTGTGGACAGAAAAAAAAGGAAAGGAGGAGTTCAAATGAAGATATCGGCACAATATAATGTAGTCAGTGTGAAAAATGTGGAGAAAGGAGACAATAATGGGTATTATAAAGAATGTCACAGTTGTCAGGGAGGGCACAGCATAGCATACGAAGAGGACATGTGGTAAAGGATGGCAGGAGAAATACTACTGTTTGTAGGCACAGTTCAAAAGTATGGTGTTGGACAATATTGTATTTTAGTCTGCAATAATTAAAAAAAGAAATACACAATTACTTTGTAAATTCTATGACTTACTATGTTAGAGAAGGATTCTGTTTGTCTTACTTTTCGATCAGTTTTCTTAAAATAAAGTAAACAACACTGATAAAAATGTAAAAGAAAGAGTGTGTTTAAATGTTTCTAATACAATTTGAATGACAGCTGGTAGCAGTGGCAATAATGGTGCTGAAGAGAGTACATGGAGTGGGAGAGCAAAGTTCATATTTACTCACATGAGGAATTTTCAAAACAGTTTAGAATATATATATATATATATATATATATATATATATATATATATATATATATATATAAAAGGAAGTTCTGGAAATTTGCTCTCCAGTGCTGCTGTAGACCAGCAGCGATCAATAACATTGAAGCATTCAAAGTCATTGTATTGTTCTTGGTGTGGTCCTCATCTTCTACAGCCAGTGACAGATGGGAAGCACATTCACTGAGGTATGAATACCTCCAGGAACTATGTTATGAACAATCAAATTCTATGGGATGATTTCTGCAGAGATTCAAATATTTTTTGTCAGTTGACAATGTCTGTTTTAGGATCTCTACCTCCATGAAAAAGTTCTGAAAGAGACAACTTAAAGGATGGAATGTTAAGTTGACCTCGTAGTTTCTAAGGCTTTAATACATAGTTAACTGGCTCCACAGCTTTTATCAATATAACAGAAACTTCACAGGAGGAGGACACAGGAAAGATGTGACAGAGGAAAGCTCCCCATAGGTACAGAGAGGAGTGAGAAAGAGAGGTAGAGAGTGAGGAGAGATGAGAGGATGGGAGAGAAAGGAGAAGGGAAAAAAGAGGGAGTAAAAGACAAGATACACACACACATGTGTCAGTCTAAGACAACCTATAAATAGGAGAAATGATTACAAATATGACAAAAATTATAAAGTTATTTTTATCAGTTTTAGTGGCTCCTAGGAACGGAGGGGTAATGTAGATCATTGCCAATATAATATCTGTTGCAAATTGTAATTATTTTAGTTCTTTCTGATTATTCAGCTAGGTTTCTTTTCATTTTTACCTGGAATATAGACTCTTGGCCTACCTAATTGTTTCTCTGTGAGCTAGGCGCACATCTCTAAAAACCTTTGCATATATACAAAATGTATTTGTCTCAGCATTTTGAAGGGTAAATGATGATTAAGTGCTTCCCTGTAGCTGAATAAGAGCAGATGCATGTGATGAACACAACAAAAACAGAAGCAGATGGTGTGCCACATGCATAATATCTTATTTCATCTCTTTTCATGTAAGACAAACACATAGCAAGTATACTATGTTTAACTGATTTCCTTAGATGTTGGGATTTACCTAAGGAAGTAACAACTAGCTTTTAAATGTATCATACACATTGACACAGATACCACTGTTGTTACCAATCTTAGGGTGCAATATGCTCAAAAAGTAAACACATAAACACTTTGCATATATGTAATTCATGGAAGACAGTGTACTCACTGATTTTCTAACAATAAAGAGAATGTTTAATAAAGCATGCTTCATGGGAAATTGACTTTTTGTCAATAGAAAATTAAATATATATCTCACCCCATGAAAAGAACCTATGTGAGAAATCTCTTCTCTCTTATTATCTTTGTTGCATGAATTTTTAGTTAAAAATATGAATATATTTAAAGTGTTGTTTATATCTCTTTTTGTCACAACAGTTTACTTTTCATATTTGAAGAACTAATTTAGATGGATAATGAATTTTACTTTGAGCATGAAGAAAAGAGAATTCAGAGTTTGGAGAAAAATATAAATGCATTGATGTTCTCAGATGACTTGATGCACAAGGATTTTAGGTTGAATTATTCTGATTGATGAAATCAAATAAATAATAACTTCTTAACTTCCTGTGTGATTTACACTATATGATTATTAGACTTCACCCATATTCTTGACCAGTCTGGGGAATTTGGCAACCAAGCCATCTTCTGTTCCTTAAATATGTGTCAGTTGCTTCAATACACTGTTTTGTTATGAAATGTGAGTCTATAGTCTGGGTTCAGAGGCTAAAGTTTATAATCCCTACACTTGGGAAGCAGAAGCATTAGGAATGCTACAAGCTTGAGCTCAAACTAGAACATAGTTTCAGCCCTGCCAGACAACCATAGCATGGCATTGTCTAAAATTTTAAATGAATTAATTTATTTTATAAGTTTTGGCAATACAAGTAACATTTTCTATATAACATAATTTGTTTGCAGCCTTATGAAAACTTATTTTTAACACTTAGTAAAGTTCATTGCATGTTATTAAGTTACGTTTCCTCCCAATTAAGTCACCAAACATAACTAAATTAATCAATATGCTTTTGGAACACCTATCTATTGACATATTTCATGATCTCATAATTGAAGAATCTCCAGAGTGGAATTGAGATATTGTGCACTTTGCTTCTATTCAATAAAACTATTTCTAAAACTATCAATAATATTTAATTAAATACACATATTTTATATATATACATATATATATACCTAGAATTTAATTTGATGAACATTAAAATATTCCTATAAGAAAATGGTTGCTGTATTAAGTTTTTAAAAACATGAGATTTACTTACTAAAACAAATACATACAAACACATGCATTATTATATGTATGAGACAGAGCTCAGTGCTCAGTGGTCATGAATGCTTGTTTCTCATGCAGAATACTATTGATAGACTCTTAGCACCTATATTAGGGGTCTCACAACTGCCTGTATCTTTACCTCTAGGGTTTCAAATATTTCATTGGCCTCCACAGGCTTTTGTAGGCACATGATCACAGCTTCACAGAATAAAACACACACTCACACAAATAAAAATATATACATATTTTTCAAAATATATAAAGAGAAATATTATTTGCATGAATGGACATGCAACGTGATTTTGCTTATTATAAAATAATATATTTAAAAAGGCAAGACCTCAACATAAAAGACAATCATTTTTTCTTTTGGTTTCTACTTACAAATACATTTTGGTCACATCAGTAACTATTACTTAGAAAATTGAAAATTATGACCAGCACTGAAACAGATGACTTATGAACCAGATTAGAAAGCAATTAAAGTAAGCAACAAAATTATCTGTTTATGATTATTTCTTTCAGCGTGGCCATTGCTTTCAATGATCACATTCTATAATAATAACTTCTCTCCTGCACTAGTTCTTGTAATTACTGATAAGATTTGAAAAATATTTGTACCCTAGTATGGTCTTTAGCAAGAAAATGATGTTAGGTTAATATAGTTTTGTTCAATAGCATTGAGTATCGCCAAGTTGGTATTCACTGTGAGATGTAGACAGGAATAGTTAGTCATGACAACCTGGTACTTGAAATATAGCTATAAAGTATTTCAGTAAGGCAACATTTTTTATGTTTGTATAATGTTTTCCTAAATAAACATATACTCTATGTTGGAACATATTTAAGACAACAGAAGGCAAATATCTCTCTCTCTCTCTCTCTTTGAATTTTTCTTTTTTGCTCCCATGTACATATACATTAAAGAAACAAAACTGTGGATATAGAGATTCTCATTTTAGACAATTGCAGAATGTAATTATATTCAAATGAGCAATTTTTATTTAAGACAAAATATTAGTTCTAGCATGTGTCCAGATTATGTCAAAATTAGTTACTAAGACTCAAAAGGTAGTTCTCTTTAATATTAAAAATGATGGATTTGAATAAATGTTTCAATAAACCAAATTTAAAACAAGTCATGTTTTGCTTTTCCAGTTCATGGGATTTTTCTGTGCTCTGATGTATATTATCTAATTAAATGCTAGAATTCTCTCATAACTGGGAATGCAAATAAGTACAGCAGTGGTAAGAAAAGCACCGATATTCATTTACTCATCAGATATCCATTCACCCTGTGAGTTGCATGGTGCTGAAGCTGATGCTGTGCACATCAGATTTAGAGACAACGAAATCTGAAACATCCCCAGAGAAGAGTTCATACTGACAGAAAAGGGGAAGGAGCAGGTAATGTGCTTTGGGGAAAACAGAGAAGGTCAACAGACCTGAGACAGGCCTTGATGAAGAGAAGTCAGAGAAGGAACTGGGAGAGCTTTATTAGTGCGAGAGTAGGAGAGGCTTCTGTTGAAAGCAGCATTGACAGGTTTGTACACATAGAGGAAGAAGAAAAGAGAGCATGTACAATGGAAAACAAGGACTCTGTTGTATGGTACATATTATTAATACGATAAGATTTTTCCAAAATTTAAAATTCTTAATTGGAATCTAAATTGTGAATGGTAAATGAAAACTTGATTCTAGTTCTAATGTAGAAATGTACCATTTTATACTTAGAATTACGCCACTTTTATGGTTAAGCAGCTCTCAGAATGGGCTATGTAAGCCTCTGCTTCATGTAGTAGTGCTACATTCCTTCAGAAAGGCTCCATGGATCAATGCTATGCTTTCATCCTCTAGAAATCCATGAGGTGTTTGAACAAGGGCCCCTGTGCTTCCGTGGTGCTCTCCACAAACTGAGAAAGAGTTCACAAAACTAGTTTTCTTAATAGAACATGAGCCTCTCTACTCTGAGGGCACTCTGAATTTTTGTAGAGACCTGGCATAACCAGTTTCTCTTTGATGTGAGGCTCCATGACAACATTTGTCTGATCTGACAATGACTATCAGCCTTAAATATATGTGATGATTTCTTTTTATTATGTTCTAACAGCTTGGAATTTTGAAAGCTTTAGCTTTCCAATGAATGGGAAGTTAAAGGCTGTAAGTCCTGAAGTTAATGCAGTTGTTTTGAGGTCAGAGTCAAAATTAAGTCATAAACCATCTGAGATCCAAGTTAGGACTCGGGGAGAGGCTACCTAAGTTAAAACTTTTACCATCTCCTGAAGTACCTTGTGATCCTTATGATGTCTTAGAAAATGGCCCATTTCTCAGTGTTTTAAACTGAAACTATACATGCTCACTTGAACTTCAGGTTTATTCACATTTTTATCTTTCTAAAAACAGAATGAATCTTTATGAAAATGTGTTCAACAGAAACATGATAAAACAAAACTTCCCTTTTCATCTTAATATTTAACAAATTCTTTGGTAAGTGTTTGACTTTCAACTTATAGCTTAAATTCAAATCCTTTACTTCAAAGCTGAGAATATAATAAATAATGGTTGTGGTTGAAGAGGAGCGCATTTTATCCAAAGTACTTGGTACCTTTGTTTTTAATAATATCAGACGTATGTGCCTCTTCTGTCCTAAGACACAGAAGAGTATGATGAAAAAGATCCCCATTTTAAGTATAATAAAATGTATTGTCATTTATAAAAAATTTAATTTTTTTCTCTTGTTCTTCATCTAGATCATATAATGTAGTTTAAAGGATGCTTCATCATTCTATAAGGACACTTTCTCAGTCATGTTCATTGCTGCTCTTTTCATATTATCCAGAAACTAGAAACAACTTAATGGTCCCCAACAGAAGAATAAATAAAGAAAATGAGGTACATTTTCACAATGGAGATTTACTCAGCTGTTTAAAAAATGCCATCATATATTTGCAGGCAAATGGATGAAACTAGAAAAAGCTCATTCTGAGTGGGGTAACACAGTCTCAGAAAGATAAATATGATATGCATTCACTTATATGTGGATACATATAAGTTAAATAAATTATCACCATGCTACAATTCATAGACCCAGAGAGATGTGATACAGAGGAATCGGCTGGGGGTCACATGGACCACCATTGGAAGGGGAAATAGAATAGATTTTATGGGTGGAATGAAAATTGAAGAGACAGGAAATGGAGGATCAGGTAGGAAGGGAAAGAGGAGATGAAGTTGAAGGAGGGAATGTGGAAAAAGACAGAATTGAGGGGCATTTGAGGGGTGGTATGATGTCCAAGTGCAGTGGATATTTCTAAGATACATGAAACTGATCATAATGAAATCTCCAATGAGGGTTACTGAGACCCAACTAGTCAGTTCTTGTCACCAAATGAAGTTTCAGAACTGAGAATGGGTTACATTCATTTGAGCTGTTGGCCATAGGGATACCATAGACAACACCGACCACCCAGGCTATTGACAAGACAATAGATTGCTGTCTACAAACTTCCAGCAAGATCCACTGCTGTCACCCATACAACTCATTGAATATGGGAAGGTCGAGTTTGTGAACATTCAACCCCACATTCTAGTGTGTTTGGTATGGCAAGGTACTCTGCAGGTTACCAAAACAGAAACACAAAACACCAACCCACACAAAAAAATGTTCATCTACAATATGTCCTCCCCACAAAATGTTAGAGAGATGGTGACACATAGCTTGTGGGAATAACCAACCAATGTCTGATTTGACTTAAGGACCACTCCACAGGATGGAACCATATCTGACATTGCTTGGGTGAATAACAGAAATTACATAGTCCAGAGACATAGGATAAAACCAAATAGGACTGTTTAAAAAAAAAGGTAACAATAAAATGACTCCTAATGATATTATTCTATCATCAAAGATCATTACCTTACTACCTATCATCAGAGAAGCTTCCTCCTGCAACAGATGAGAACCAATGCAGAGGCCCATAGCCAGACATTTTACACACACACACACACACACACACACACACACACACACACACACACACAAGCAAACAGAGAGAAACTTTAGAACACATAGTTCTAAATTGGATGTTCCCATTACATACTTCACGAAAAGAGCAGCAGAAAGAATGTAAGAACCGGAGGAGACGGAAGACATTAGTGCTGTGGGATGTATGGCAAATGTGTTGCTTATTAATCAATAAAACACTGATTGGCCGTTGGCTAGGCAGGAAGTATAGGCGGGGCAAGGAGGAGAATAAAGCTGGGAAGTGGAAGGCTGAGTCAGAGAGACACTGCCAGCCGCTACGATGAGAAACAGCATATGAAGATGCCGGTAAGCCACGAGCCATGTGGCAAGGTATAGATGAATGGAAATGGATTAATTTAAGCTGTAAGAACAATTAGCAAGAAGCCTGCCACGGCCATACAGTTTGTAAGCAATATAAGTCTCTGTGTTTACTTGGTCGGGTCTGAGTGGCTGGGGGACTGGCAGGTGAAAGAGATTTGTCCTGACTGTGGGCCAGGCAGGAAAACTTAAGCTACACATTAGGATAGGAAAGCGCTCTGAATCAACTGAGCAAGGCTCACAAGAGACAAGAACTCAGAGAGACTGAAGCAACAAGCACAAGGCCTACACATGTGTCTGTACCAGGTTCTCTGTGTATATATGACAGCTTTCAGTTACTAATCTCATGAGATTCTAGAGTGTGTGATCAAGTGAGTCTCTGATTCTTGTGCTTTCTCTTGGGGCTCTTCTTCTGTTGAATTGCCTTGTCTAATATTGATGTGATTTTTTTTAGTGGTTATTATATCTTATCATATTTTTAAATAAAAACAAAAATTATAGTTTTGGATGTATTCTAAGATATTTATTAATTGCTTAATTATTCCCATGTATTTTTTTACAAAATATTTCTATTATATCCTTGTCAAATGGACAGTGACTTATTAAGAAGATGTGCATAAGTTCGTCAATTTTCCAATTTTGATACCACTTGATAATTGTCTAGACTAGACAGAGAAGATAACAGATTAATTGATTAATGCTATAAAAATAAAAGATAGAAAGCTTCATTTCATTGAGATAACTTTTTCACCAGTTTTGAGCATGTCTGTCTCTCTTAGAGACAGTATTTTATTACTTCTATGACATGCTAGTTTTCTCGTATGATGTTACAGTCTTACAGTTGTGACAAATGGAACCAGTCAAAAGTGAAAAGCACAAGAATATGTCTGGGCTGAGAAACAAGAAACAGAATTTTTCTGATATAGGATTCACATTTTTTTAAAAATAAATTATAGTATTTTATGAAATCTTAGGATGCCACTATAGAAGATATGCCATTATTTTAAGTAGCATTCAGGAATTATTAATACAGTACTTATTAAAATTGGATTAATTGTAAGACCCTTTCAAACTATACACAATTAAGTAAATAAAAATCTATAACATGAATTTTTCCAATATACATTCTTTTATTGAAAACCATAATATGGTCATCTTCAATTTATCAAAGATATAGGATATTTAATTTTAAGGTCAGCCAGTTTAGTCAGAAAATAATTGTGGGACATATTTTGTGGCTGTATTTACATTTTTCTTCTTACCAATAAGATACAGAGTATTATTGCTTATTTTAGTCATCTATGTTTGGGCTACTGCAAATTTCATGCTTTTTTCTGTACATATTTTGACATGTTTCTTTTCTCTTCAAAATGTTTAAATTGTTTGTAGTTATCTGGATTGTTTTATTTTCTTAATTATTTAAATCACATCAATACTAATTTCATTAGTATGAAATTTTTACAACATTATTCAATTTCTATTGAGGAATATAAAGTCTTGGTATTAATAGAGTCTATTTGTCTTTTCTGTGTAATGTTACTTTTGTTCTCCACAAATACTCTCTTTTTTTTTTAATTTTTATTTTGCAATACAATTAAGTTCTACATACAGGCACAGATTCCCTTGTTCTCCCCCCTCCCGCCCCCCTCACCTTCCCCCCAGCCCGCCCCCCATTCCAATCTCCTCCAGGGCAAAGCCTTCCCCACAGACTGAGATCAACCTGGAGGACTCAGTCCAGGTAGGTCCAGTCCCCTCCTCCCAGGCCGAGCCAAGGGACCCTGCATAGGCCCCAGGTTTCAAACAGCCGACTCATGCAATGAGCACAGGACCCGGTGCCACTGCCTGGATGCCTCCCAAACAGATCAGGCCAATCAACTGTCTCACCCACTCAGAGGGCCTGATCCAGTTGGTGACCCCTCAGCCATTGGTTCATATTTCATGTGTTTCTGTTTGTTTGGCTATTTGTCTCTGTGCTTTATCCGACCTTGGTCTCAACAATTCTCTCTCATATAAACCCTCCTCATTCTTGCTAAATGGACTCCCAGAGATCCACCTGGGGCCTAGTCATGGATCTCTGCATCCAGATCCCTCACATGAGAATAGGAAGAAACAAAGTGCTAGAGAGGCCCACAGAAATCCACAAAGATACCCCCACAACAGACTGCTGGCAATGGTCGAGAGACAGTCCGAACTGACCTACTCTGGTGATGGGATGGCCAAACACCCTAATTGTCGTGCTAGAAACAAATACTCTCTTATCTTATTCTTTAAATGTAAATGTTAATTTTGTCTTTTTGTTAAGTAACTATTTTTTTTCTAGTGTTACTTGGTAATGTGTATGGTGTGAAGTTGGGATTCTCTTTACTTTCTTGTTCCATGCGGGGAAATTAGTTACACAGGGACCACTTTTTAATTCATTCATCATTCTCCAGTGACATGTTAGGACATCATTGTTATAAGCCAAATTTCCAAAACAACTTGAATCTTCTCTTTACTCTTTCTCTAAATTGAATGTGTTAATTATGAGTCACAGGTCAAAGTGATTCACTTTGTAATTTCACAATTACTGTTGATATACTTCATATGCGTACAGTAAGTTCCCTTGAAATCATAATCTCAGAAACATCTTGGCTTTGGTGGCTCCTTGTACTTTTTACCTACTGAAAGATCTAGGAACAGTGTGTTTGGAACTTAAATGATTTTTTTTTCAAAATTAGTAAATCAATTTAAGAAGAATAGACATTTTTCATAATATTAAAATTGCCTATCCATCAAGACTACATTCACATTTTCAATATCTTTAAAATGCTTTGCTGCTTTGAATTTTTAAATGTTTATTTTTATGTCTTATTTGGTGATGTATACAATATGTTGATTATATCGACCACTGTCTCTCCCTTTCCAACTCAAGGGATTTGCATCACATCTCCTTCCAATTTCTTAACCTCCTCTTATAAAGCTTTCTTTCTTCCTTTCTTTCTTTCTTTCTTTCTTTCTTTCTTTCTTTCTTTCTTTCTTTCTTTCTTTCTTTCTTTCTTTCTTTCTATTCTAACTTATTGAGTTTGATTACTGCTGTCCATATGTACAAGGGCATGGGGCCACTTCCATTTGTGCATGGAAAACCTGGGAGACTCCTAATTAAAAGTGACTTTCCCTTCCCAGCAGCTCCAACTTGAATATAGTTCTCTGTCAGGTATGGCAGTTCCATATGCCATACTCAGCTGATGTTGGAATTTATAATTGGATTCATCTTGTATGATGTTTGTGTAGGCATTCAAACTGTATAAGGTAATGTGTTCAATAGTCATACCATGTCCAGAAGACAGTATTTCACAGTACTCCTCTATAACTTTTAAAACCACTTAATATATGTTCCCTGAATTTGAGAGAGATTGATACAGCTGTCCCATATACGGTTGAGCACTTAAAGTCATTTATTTTTAGTTTACATCAATAATTTGTCTCTGCATTAACCACTCTCCTTTTCAATAAGAAGCTTTCCTGACCAGTGTTGGAAATAACACAAATCTGAGGATATAAACATTTGAAAGGCTTTTGGCAACATAATCATTTAGGATAAAACATCAAAAAATTCTTTCTTAGAGCCCGTGACTTTCCTAGCCATGGATTGTTACCATGTTTGTGTTATCCAACTTGAATTCTATCTAGTGGCATAGGCCTCAACTCCAATCAAAAGAATGATTGATTACCCCATAAACAATTTTACTAGTCTTGCACCATTAGCACATTTTTGCTGTCATGGTGGTGCTGCAGTATGCAAAGTCTAGTGACAGATAGGAGCAGTGATTTCTTTTCTCTGCAGTAGCTTGTGAAGCAGCTCTAGGACTATACCTGTGAGAAATCAAGGAAGATTTCCTGGATGGTCACTTCAAAATTGATTTCTCTGTGCCATACAACCAAACTGTGTGATGTCTTCAGCGATAGGGTGCTAAAAAGTAATCTCAAAAAAAAATTGACATAGTGGGACAAAAGACCAAGGATAGCCAAAGCAATCCTAGGCAAAAAGAATATTCTACCACACCCAATTTGAAATTATTGCACAAAACCATAGGTTAAAGTCAGCATTGTACTAGCACATAAAAAGTATAAATCAATGGATGCATTGGTATAACCTTGTGTAACTACAGATACTTCATCTTTAAAAAAATGCCAAAAATATACATGGGGGAAAACACATAATCTTCAACAAATGATACCGAAAACCTGGATTTTGATGTTCAGAAAAGTTGACAGCAGAAGGTGAAATGGACAATGTTTTGTCAGCTGAATTGGACATGGTATCAACTAAGGTCTACACCTCATCTCAGAACACATTTTTGACGCTATTTCCCTGACATCACTTAAAGATACAGCTGTATGAGGGAAAACCGTACTTCTTGTGTCTATCACCTCCATCCCTTGCTTCTGAGTCCATCAGACTCGTTTCCATCCTTTGCAGACACTAGAATCCAATATCTTTGGCATTTCAATATGGAAAAAGACCTGTAGCTATCTGAAATCCTCCTGGCCATCAGTGCCTAGATGATACTTCTAAGGAGGGGATTCTATCCAGCCTGCGGACTGGGTAGCTACTGGTTTTCACCCTCTCTGGTATAAAGACAGCTGTTTAAGTCAATCTAATAACTATCTTTGTAAAATAATAAAAAATCAAGGAAACTATATCCTCACCTCTAACCTTGAATAAAACACAATAGCAAACAAATCAAGGATTCAAATATAGATCTGATCCTCTTAAATTACTAGAAAAAAAAGTAAGAAGTCTATTTAAATGTTTTTGTCTTCCAAAAATTAATTTTTTCATTGTTTTAAAAAGTTACTTTTATGTAACAAAATTTTTATGTCTACAATAAATGGTAATTGTATAGTTTTTTTTTTTTTTTTTTTTTTTTTTTGGTTTTTCGAGACAGGGTTTCTCTGTGTAGCTTTGCGCCTTTCCTGGAACTCACTTGGTAGCCCAGGCTGGCCTCGAACTCACAGAGATCCGCCTGGCTCTGCCTCCCAAGTGCTGGGATTAAAGGCGTGCGCCACCACCGCCCGGCTTGTATAGTTATTATATAAATTATTGTTTAAGCATTTATTTCAAGTTACAGTTATTCAGTAGACTTATCTAGTGTCTCATCGAATATGTTGGCACATTCTTCTCAGCTCTTATTTAAATAATTACAGTAAGAAAAAACACAAGAATCATCACACTTGAAAACCTTGAAATTTGGTAAATGTAGAGTCTGTACTAATAAATAATTAATAGATTCATATCCTATGTTTTATACAATTGTTATATCATCCCTCAAGGTATACCAAATATCTGGGAACTTTGCCTTTTACAACAAAATATAAGAAGGATGCTGCCCAGTCCGTTATAAGCACTACATTCATCTCTCAACCCTATGGATTCTTGAACGTCTCCTCTGTGTAAAGTCTGGGAAAGAAAGGAGCTCCAAAGATCTGGTTGGAGATCTCCACCTCTGAGAGATGTTACACAGATCCTTCCCTGAACAATTCTTTCCCTCTAAAGTTGCTGTGAAGGCAAGAGTGGATGCTTTCCACAACATTGGGTTGGAGTCTGTGTTCGCTTCAGTTTCTTATCCTAAAGGGCACTGCAATGTTTGATTGCACAAAATTTCTCCATGTGTACATGTTAGCCTACCATGAACCCTTTCATTAACAACTACATTTGTATGTGATATTGCAAAAGCTGATGAACTGAATCTCCCCCCACCCCACTCCTGTTCCTCCTCTTCCTTCTTCTCCTTTAGAAATGGTGAGTCAGGGAGAACAGGAGACATGAAAAGACTTATTGCTTAAAAATACAAATGGTATTTGATAGATCAGAGGTCTGTGTCTTGAACTAAGTAGCCAGATTTTAATGGTTATTGATTGGTTGGCCAATGTGTTCAGAGAGGAGTCATTTGTTTAGTGTTCCATTTGTTCTGATCCAAGCACAAACTCACAGATACACAGACATCTCTTACATGTCTCTTATAGTTACTATAATGAATCAATCATATCCAGTGGTTGCAAATCATTTTTATTTACATTTGCACATATCACAATTCCAAAATCAATCCTTGCTTTCATTGTTCCAACTCTTCCTGTTCACTCTAATTTCTTGCCTGGAATGAATCTGTTTGACACTATATTAAAGCCATTAACACAATCAGGAGAATCAGTAATCTCAATGTCTTTAACATAAACCTATCTCTATGTTCTTATTTATGATAAATATGTTTATACTCACATTTCAAATGTCAGAACACAGACATTTGTTGGAGTGGAGGGGGCATAGGGGGACCAAGACTCAGCCTCACACATAGGACTCTTAAATATTTATATGTGGATATTATAAGAGAATTTAAATTAGCTACCATTATAGTTCAGTTTTAAAAGTCTTTTAGTAATTCAGTTGATATAAATGACTTGTTCAAACAAGTAACACCACCCTGGATTATTCTACTCATATCCACTAGATAGTAAATCAGATGTTTCTTTCCTAAATAATTAACTAATTCTCTTATGACTTTAATCCTCTAAATCATACATTTTATTTCTCTCTCAGCTCAAACAAAAAGATCATAATAACTTTTAGTAATGTCCTTGTTTTTGTATTTTCCCTTTTATCATTATTTAATGTATTTACTACATCCCATTGTATCACAGTGCTTTCTCTAAAACATGATCTGGTCATGTCACCTTTCCTTCCATTAGAGAAATCCAAAGTTCTGAAGTTAAATCGTGCAGTACTTTCCTGTTGTTTATAGAATAAAAGCTAAATGCCTGAAATTGGTTGTCAAGGCCAGCCTGGACTTCACAGTCTGTAATAGTGCTCACTGGAGTGATGTACTGTGATTAAGCTCCTGGTTCCCCACTGGACTGAATGTTTCACAATGCAGAAAGCACACTTCCCTTTGCTCACTATTGAGTTTTCAGTGCCTAGCACAGCTTGTGACAAAACATGCCCAATTGGTTGGATAAAGGATTAAAGGGCTTTTAGAACCAGGTCTTTCTCTTTTAATAGTCTCCCTTTTCATCTAAATAGACACACATATGCACATGCAGCCATTCAAAACTCATATGTTGAACTGATTCCTGTTTAGCAACTGATTTTCTATGCTCTTGTATATTGCTGTCTTCGCATAATTCCATAATAGCTACTCATAGTCTTCTGTCTTGCTGAGTGAATGAGCAATAATTGAATCTATAGACATGGGATTAAATGCTCCTAAGCCTACATTGTGTTCTTGTGTGCGAGGGCGTGTTTAACAAACACCTAACAAAACACAATCAAGGAGCAACTATTATTTACAGAAAATTGCATGTGGGGCTTTCAAACTTGTTATAGACTTTCATTTAAATACACACACACACACACACACACACACACACACACACACACACACCATAGACTTAGCTCTTGGAAGCAAGAAATTGACTGTAGATAAAAAACAATCCTGTAATTTATAAGTCCTTAGTGACTAAACTGATACATTTGCTATGGAATTAACACAGAGCCCAGGTAGAGTTCTAAGAAAATGTTTTGAAGAGTATCTGTCCCCAGTACCATGGTTTTTCCTGACAGACCTTAACCACCAGCAATTGCGGGCTGAGATCATCACTGTGACATGACAGATCTCTGCTCAAAAAAATCCACCCTCCTTTCCTTGTACCTCTCTCTGATTTTCTCCACTGGCACAAGCTTTCAAGCCCATGCTTTTCTCCTTAATCTCTCCAGTAAGCTCTAACTTCCTTTTTGACCTTTTACAAGCACTTGTAATTGCAGCAGGTCCATCCAGATGAAGAGCCATTAATATCCAATTTTACCATCAGCTGATTGCTAATCCTCACCCATCACCAACATCACTACAAAATGGTAGCTTGATTAGATGTTGACAAAGAGGAAGCAAACTGTGGGCAGGGGCATATCATGTCACAGTACTGCGGAAGAGGAGGAAATTTCATCACAGAAATCAAAACATGGCACCAGGAACGCTTTGAAACATTCAGAATACTGTCTATAAATCAAGACAGAGTAATCAAACTATAGACTGACACAACAAAAATATTGGTATATTCTAGGGAATTTTTAAATATTCATTCTATGGTTTTGCTTCTCATTTCTGTTGGGGATTAATAGCAAAGTGGTTTAAATTTAAATTACCTCAGTGGCATAACTGCATACTAATCAATGTAAAAGTGTTGACTACATAGTTCCTAGGATGCAAGATTGAACATAAAAGGAATTCTGTGGGGAGCATTTTGTGAGAAAGCTAATGAGGTAAGAAGGAAGCAGACTGCATGCCTGAGGCCCACAGGAATCTCATGGTTTGACTGACAGACCAGTTATGGAAAATGATTCAAGTACAGGAGCCATGTTCTATTTTTTAACTTAATAATTTAATTATTTCAATCCTAAATGTCAAAGCTGTATTGAGTCTTTAGCCTGTGTTCTTCTGGAATGTTTCCTAAGAAGTAAATCATGTAGATGGTTTATTAGAATTTTAGAAAAATGAATAGACATAGCAAGCAATCCAGAGGATGTAATTTTAAATGGATGTGTTAAACTTTAATATTTACATGTGGAATTAATACAAATATATGTATGTACAATATGTATATATATGTATATATATATATATATCTACATATATATATATATAGTGAGAGAGAGAGAGAGAGAGAGAGAGAGAGAGAGAGAGAGAGAGAGAGAGAGAAAGAGATGATTGAAATCTGTAAATTGTTATAATGAAGAGATGCCTTAGCTATTTAAGGCTAGGCTAACAACAAAAACAATTATGAATTTTCAAAATAATTTATTTTAATAAACAATAAAAAAACAACATTTTAATCAATATGTAACTAACTGTTAGAAGGCATTGGTTATTGTTGTATTATTGGTAACATCTGCATTTTTGTTTTCCCCCGATTTCACCTATACTTTATTTCTTCACTGAATAAAGTGTGGATTCTAGAGACTAAATTTTGGCATGTGCTGCCATCCACACAGGAAAGGCCCTGGACTTTGATAAACATCAGTCTGTGGTGAAAAGACAGGTAGTAAAACAACAAACAAAAACCCAGTTCATGGAATATGGAAACTGTCAGGAATGGGGAAGCTTCTAATACTCGGCATGAACAATAAGGATCACTTGAAAATGTGAAGTAACCACCCACAGCTGGAATGGTTTCAGAAGCAGCTTTAATGTGTAGATGATTCTGGAGTCTGGATTAACGTACGTCTATTTGATGTTGAATTTTGACATATTCTACTCAGCAATGTTTGTTCTGACACTACATTATCCTGTGTTAAATAACAAAAATGAGTCTGCCTATGCAATTGTGGGGAAAGATGATGACTTTGCCCTTCTTTTTAAATTTGGGCTATGTGTTCAACAGTTTAAGAACACATATTGTGCCTGGCGTTGTGGAAGCAGGCCTTTAATCCCAGCACTCAGGAGGCAGAGGCAGTAGGATCTCTGTAAGTTTAAGACCAGTCTAGTCTATATAGAGCTAGTTCCAGGACTGCTGGGGCTACACAAAGAAACACTGTCTTAAAAAAGACAAACAACAAAAAAATAAAGAAAAGAAAAACATATATTGTTGTTCAGGATGCTTTTGTAGTTACGTTTTTGTCTCCTGCTATGTGTTTACACACATGACTAAAGTTAGTATTACTATACTATATCTTACTGTACTTACCTTACCATATTAATCTTCATTTCCAGTAGTCTGATCTACATTCTTGTTAATAAACAAGATAAATAGAAGCACTGTGATTACTCCAAAAATATGAATTTATATAAAAAGAGTTACAATTTTTTCCTATCATGTTTCAACCAAAGTCCAAATTAAGCTATTCTTTCTCTTCCCCTTGGAATGACTTTGTCACTCCAGGACCTTCATTTACAAAAAAGCTTACATCAAGCTCTACCAGGAGGAAGAAGGGCTAATATTCCTGGCTTGGGTGTAATGACACTAAATTTCTTGGTAGGAGAATCTTAAACATGACCACACTGAAATGCAAAGCAGTTGAAATGTTATTTTCTTAATATATTATTTTACTTTTTCTTCAGATGAAGGGACTGTTAAAGAAGTTAGATATTCTTTACAGAGAAAATGAAATTTAAGAAGAACGCAAATGCAGGTTTCTCTTAATGACTATGGCAATGGGAAACAGAGATACAGATTTGGACATTTGCCAACCAATCATAATGTATAGGTATTTTAATAACTCACCTTAATATGTGATATATGCATGCTTGATGGGCAATTTGGGTTGTTTTAACTTTGGGCTTTTTTTTTTAATCAAGGTTGCTTTGTGTAGCCTTAGCTGTCCTGGAACTAGCTCTTTATACCAGGCTGGCCACAAACTCGCAGAGATCTGCCTGCCTCTGCCCCCCTAAGCACTGGGATCAAAGGCATGTATCACCACCACCAGCACTTGCTGGGATTTACAACTCATTGTGATTGTTAATCATTTCCTAGGGATTATTTCCAAGTTCATATGACAAAAATATTTTCCAAAATCTCTAGTTCAGCAAAAAGTGTGAAATTAATCATAATTATATATAACTACTGAGGCTTAAAATTTAAGATTTTACATTTTAAATATAAGTGAAGATTGTAAAAACATTCTGGTATACTTTTATGAAAGAGGTATTATTAATGTGCAAAATCAAACAATGTATCGACTTACTTTTCCATTCAGTGTACAAATAGATTTGCATTATCAATCATAATTGTCCTGTATTATCTTAGAAAACTCCTTCTTTGGAACATAATCACATAAGATGATAATTTTTCACCAGTTAGCTATTTTTGAGAAATTCATTTGTTATAAAAATAGGTGTTTGCCCAATCATTCTCAGAGATATTTTTAATATAAAATAAGTGATGATATTTTGTGAAAGCAAGTTAAGTCTACAATAATTCTTCATAGGAATTTTTTTATTTCAGTGAGACTATATCAAGTGAAGTATTTCAACAAGATTTGGAAGTGATTGTATCATAAAAATATGAAATAAAAATGCATTGCAGGTTAAAGGAAACCCAATCCAACCTAAATTCTCATGAAGTAAATTCAATTATTTCATAACAGTTTTTTAAAGGTAGAACAGCGTTCTTCTTTTTCATTTGAGTGGAAAGGAAGAATGATATATTCTATGTTTTAGTTTTCCTTTGAAGGAACACACACCCGTAGATGGCTGCACTTAAATACAATACATATCTGAGTTTAAAGGAGCTGCTTAGACTATTCATTGTACAATTATAATAATTATTGTGGTAGTTTGGAACAGGTTCAGACATGTTTTCTCTGTATATTTCATAAACAAGATACAGTGGAGCATGTTATCTGCATCATGAGAAATAAGGTCCAGACTTGAACGTAAAACAGAATTTGTAGTGTAAGTAGAATGACCAAAATGAATAAATAAATAAAAATAAAATGAACAAGCAAACCCTTAAGTTTCCCCTCACTCTGTGTCTGAGCCTGTGACTTTGTGACTTGATATTTACATTTTTGTGGGTGACATGATCCTAACCTACTTCTTTCCTTTGAATAATGGCACATGATTTTTTTCTTGAGTAGTCATTACAATATCTGAAAATATATTTTCATAAAGAAAGGAAGGTTTTCCAAATTTGCATAATGATCTGTTTCAGAACACTGAAAGCAAACGTGTGTTTCTCTCTGCTTGTCTTTTTGCTGAAAGGCTTATGTATTTGTGGTTCCCCTAGTGTCCAGACCATTTTGAAGTTTCAGTATGTCTGTCCCCACAACTTGCTTCATTTTATTTCAGCTTCACTAAGTTCAGTGAAGCTGATCTTTTATCAGGTCCCTGCATTTGTTTATATTATTCAAGATTTCAGTTGTGGTGAAATGAGGAATACCTAACAGGCAACCAAGAACTATGCTACTACTGATTTTCTGGAGGAGGAAGGAGGCCAGTTACCCTGACTGGACCAAGGCCAACCGGGGCCCACATGCTCATGAGCTATAATAACTTCCTCTTGGAGCCAACCTGGAATCTGCCACTATGCTGAGAGAATGCTGACGTAGAGGCACATGGTCACCAGAGTCAATGGAAAAGGGACAGCTCATCTCTAGAGCCTACAAGGGCCCATGGGACATCAGGAGTGGGGTACATAGGCAGGCCCAATTTCTGCAATAAAGAGTCTGCTTCCATTATCCACCTGACTCCTAGAGTCTATGTGTTTGACTCAGTGACTCAGTGCCTCTTTTCCTCCTCTCTCCCTCACCCAAGGGGTGTCCGTATAGGGCCGGGGGAAACACAGCAACAATTTTCTACCTCCAGGGTCCTTAACAACTTTTGTTCTTGTCCCTAGGTAACTCACTGTTATACTGACAACTTGAGCAAAATTAAATTAGGAAAAATTAGAAGTCATGATAATTAAATTAACAAAAGTTTGAATTAAGCATAGGAGAAAAATATGGAAGGAAAGATTACATGCAATAAACATGAGCCATGTGAGTTAAAAGTGGGTTACCTTCATACATCCATTCTGTTGTTGACTGAAACACTATGGGGTGCCTGCTGGTAAATATTTCATGTGCTCTGAACTTTCTGGGTTTGTGGTATTTACTCTATAGGCTTATGCATTACTGAAATGAATATCAGCAATGATACGGGAAAGGATAATTACCCATACTTTGTTGTGTATTATATAAAATAGATGATGTGTTTTGAGTGATTTCAGAGTATACTTGGATTACCTACTTATGTATGTTTAAAGTTCTGGAATAATCACTAAAAATATCCTAAAATCTTAAAGGCAACTGAAAAAATAAGGTGAGAGTAAGTGAATGGTATGCTATAAAACACTTCACATTTGGGTATTGGTGGTGGATCTGTATCACTATTAATTCGTCAAACATCATATAATATGAGAAGGCATTTTCATACCCAACACCACTAGGATTTTTAATGGGTTGTTTGAAAGATATTTGTAGGTTTATATTTTGTATGTCACAATATCTACGTATATTTTAGCTTTGGAATTTGAATCAAAAATATACATTACTTTAGGTTCATAGATGATAACAAGGGCATCTCTTGGTTGAGCGCTGATGTTGATAATAATAGATCAGGGAATTTATCTGAACATCTGTACATTCTGTTCAATTTTACTATGGGTGTAAAACCTGTTCTAAAGAAATGTTGTTGTTGTTGTTGTTTTAAGTAACCTGGGAGATATAGTGCAGACTATTTACTAAACATCCTCAAGGCCCAAAATTCAATTCCCAGGACCACAATTAGAAAAATGACTTACAGACTAGAGAGATGGCTCAGCTGTTAAGAGCACTTGCTGCTCTTCTAGAGAAACGGAATGGGGATCAGAGCACTCAATTCAGGCAACTCACATGCATCAGCTCTAGAGAACCCAACACCCTCTTCAAGCCCACTAGTAAAACACGCATGTGGCATACTTTCACACAAATGCACACATATAATAAAGTAAAAAAAAATCTTTAAAGATATTAGTTATTAAAATATCACAGATTATTAATGTCAAGAAATACAAATTCTCTGAGTAATTAGTGAACTATTTTAATAAAGTGTGAACCAATTCAAACATATGATTGACACAAATCTGAAAATTACAAAAATATACTACTACTTGAAGACGAGCTGAGTATCTATAAATCCAAATAACTATGATATGAAATAAATGTAATTATATGCCTGTAAGTGTTTTATAATAATATTTTTATATTCTTTGTCTTTCATACTAATGAGAAATGAGATCTTCACATCTTTACTAAAACGAGGATAACCTCTGATTGAATTGGTACAAAGTTAAACCAGTTTTATATCAAGCTTTAACAAAAACAGTATTTTTTTTCTTTCCTTAGATCACTGAACAAAGGTAATATGCACAGTTACTTGAAGGCTACATATTATGTAAATCCCAGGTGACTTTAGTGGATGGACCTTGCAAGAGAAAACTAATGAATGTACTAGATAGACTCTAGCTCTTTTAGCTAGAGCATCTTGGTTTGATTCCATTTTAATGACTTTCCCAAAAAGCCAAGAATAAATAAAGAAGAGGCTGCCTATTGAGGTAATCCACATAGTCATTGAAATACTCAGAATATATGTGTATTTAATCACTCACATACATACAAGTAGGAATATAAAATAATTATGAAACAGATAAAACAGATATGAAAGAAAAGAGCAGTAATAATTATGTCATCTGTCAACTAATTTTATCCCATATAGCTATCTAAATTAAATATTCAATGATCTACCTTGATAAATAACATGTATTTTCTAATTGCAATCATTACTTTTATTTTTATTTTTTTATTTTTTTTTTGTTTTTCGAGACAGGGTTTCTCTGTGTAGCTTTGCGCCTTTCCTGGAACTCACTTGGTAGCCCAGGCTGGCCTCGAACTCACAGAGATCCGCCTGGCTCTGCCTCCCGAGTGCTGGGATTAAAGGCGTGCGCCACCACTGCCCAGCCAATCATTGCTTTTAAAGAGCACAATTCAGAGTTCCTTTTTAATTACAGATAGCTGTAAATTTTTTCTATCTTTGCAATAGATTTTTCTAACTACACTTATCAATAACTAAAGTTTTACCTACAAAACTTGTCAAAGATTATTTTCCTTATGTCAACAGATATTCAGTAGCTACTCTAGTTACATAGGAAAGGTTTCATCATTTTGGCTAAGAGGCGTGGAAAGTCTGTTTCATTTTAAATTTTAAGTATTACATAATATTACATCATTGTAGGAATTCCATAGAAGCCTTTGAATCATGGAAACACTATATACTCAAAATTAAGTAACTGACACTATAGAAAAATTTGCATTTATCAAAAACCCCCAAAAAGCCTACAGCTTTAAAATGGAAAACAGAAAACACATTCATACAGAGAAATTTCACTTGGAAAGAGTTTAACATGAATAAAACATCCATGAGTTTATTATATGCCACTAAAGACAAAGTCACAAGGGGAAATCTATCATGTGGAAAGCCAGACCAAATATAAGCACTGGACTTTTAAAACCATTAAGACAATAAAATATACTGGAACTGTGAAACAGGAGTACAGGGGGTAACTAAATAATAAGAGAAGACATGATAGAATAAACTGAAAGAAAACAAGTTCCTAAACTGTGTGGTTTCTTGATGGCACAGAGCAGAGCAGAGGAACACTCATGCAAATTTTTAAGACAGGTGACTTTGATATCGAGTATGATAAAATGGAATTGGATGAAAGAGTATGAGAATTTCTTTCATCTCCAGATGAGAATGAACTTTAACATACACGGTTGAACTTCATGAAGATAAATTAAGTTGTTTGAGACAAAACATGAATCTATAAATGTCAAAATTTATTGACATGCAAACTCCAGGACAAATGACATTAAATAAATAACATTTCCAGATGGTATGTTGTCATTTATCTGAAGTGGAGAAAATTAATAATCTTCATATGATTAGTAAATGTAGCAAATGTGTCCATCAGTTCTCCACATTTTTAGTCACAAATCCAAATGGAGATGTCAAGTATATATCAAGAGATGCTCAGAACTGAATATGGAGTTTTCTCATTCCTGGAGGTAGATGGACCAGGAGGGGTCAATAAAAGAAAAGAATAGGATAATCTTATGATTTAGGAGTAAAATCATGAACCATTTCCCAAGTGCTGAGGTATCAAATATCTGGAACACTGTAAAGATCAAGAAGAGTGCCTGGTTATTTGGTTTGCTGACATCTAGTTTCGTGAGTTATTTATGTATTTTGGAAATTAACCCTCTGTCATATGTAGAGTTGGTGAAAATCTTTTCTCATTCTGTAGGCTGCTATTTTGTCCTGTTGGCAGTGTCCTTTGTCTTACAAAAGCTTTTTACACTTATGAGGTCCCATTTATTCATTGTCAGTTAGTGCCTCCGCTATTGGTGTTCTGTTCAGGAAGTTGTCTCCTATGCCAATGTGTTCAAGGCTACTTCCCACTTTCTCTTCCAGTAATGGGGAATAAGGAGCCTGATCAAGCCATCTCCTGTAACCAGGCAAGACTTCCAGTGGAGGAATTGGGACATCAACCCAGCCACAAAATCTTTGACATACAATTTGTCATGCCAGCAAGATATGCTGGGGTAAAGGTGGCCCAGAAATTATGGCAGTGGCCAACTGCTTCAGCTCGACACCCACCCATGCATGATAGAGAGCCCACCTCAACTGTACATGTAACCAACTGTCTTATTAAATAAGAAACACAGAGCCAATACAGAGATGAAAGCCAAGAGGTCAGAGCAATAGCTAAGAGCTAAAAACCTTACCCTTCACTGTCGCGGTGGTCCTACCTCTCCAAAAGAGACATACTTCCTGTGTGTCTGTCTTTTTATAGTGTTTCTGTTCTGCCTTCTCATTGGTTGTAAACCAACCACATGACCTCCTAGTCACTGCCTGTCTGTACAGACCTCCAGGTCTTCTATGGTTGGTATTGAGATTAATGGTGTGTGTCTCTATGCTGGCTGTATCCTTGAACACATAGAGATCCGCTTAGCTCTGCCTCCCAAAAGCTGTGATTAAAGGCATGCACCACCACCACCCAGCTTCTGCTAAGGTTTGCTATTAGCTCTGACCCACAGGCAATTAATCACATTTTAGTACAAATAAAATATCACCATACCCAACACTACCTATAGGGCTAGGAAAAACTGAGGCTAAATACCCCAGAGACCCAGGATAGGACCAAACAGTATGGTTAATTAAAAAAAAAAAAAAAAAAAAGAAAGAAAGAAATGATCCCTGATGATAGTCTGCAAAACTAATGGACAGGAGCCTACCATGTTTGTCATCAGAGAGGCTTCATCCAGCAACTGATGGAAACAGAATCAGAGACCCACAGCTAAACATTAGGTGGAGCTCAGGGAATCCTGCAGATGAGAGGGAGTAAGGATTATAGGAGCCAGAGGGGTCAAGGGACACCAAAGAAAACTTTCAGAATTAACTATGCTATGCTCATAGGAGTTCAGGGAGACTGAAGCGATAGTCATGGAGCCTGTATGGGTCTGAGCTAGGTTCTCTGCATACACGTTATGGATATGCAGCTTGGTGTCTTGTGGGATCCCTAACAGTGGGAGTAGGTATGTTTCTGCCTCTTTTGCCTGCTTTTGGGACCCGTTTTCTCTACTGGGTTGCTCTGTCCAGCCTTAATATGAGGTGTGGTGCCCAGTCATTCTGTAACTTGATATGCATGTTTGGTTGATATCCACAGGAGCTCTGCCCTTTTCTGAAGACAAAAGGAGGAGTGGTAGATGAAGGTGGGAAGGACTGTGAGGGGAGGAGGGAAAGAAAACTGCATTCTGGATGTAACATATGGGAGAAAAAATAAGAGTATCTGAGAAAGTGGCTTTGATATTAACAACATGGCTTTGCATGAAACTTACAGAAAGACAGAACAACATTATGAAAACAAAATTTATTAAGTAGGGTAGATTCATTATTCTTAATTTTAATACTTTTAGCAGAATATATGAAATATAATAAATATGACCTAGAATACAAAAACAAAATTATATCTAGGAAGTTTCTTGCATTATAATTCAAGAAACAGAATTACTTGATACTAAATATTAATCAATAGTTAAATAAGGACTTCTGAGATATTTGAGGATTCTGCTGTCCTTAGCTTTTTTTCAAGTAATATAAAATTTCCTCTTAAATATTTACTCAATACTAAGGATAAATTACACTTTTGAATAATATACAACTTATTCAAGTTACTATGAGATTTGTTTTTCTTCCAAACCATAAATGATTCTTCTATCTGAAATCTCAGAACATTCTAACTAATGCCATCGGTTGCCTCCCTACTTTTCTTTATCTGTGGCCACAATATTTGAGAGTTTGCATCTACCAAATGCTGCTTATTCAGTCTACTTCTGAGGAATATTTCCAGTGCTCCTATAACTATATAATCAACAGAAAACAAGATGAACACCATATGAAATGCTCTTTTGAACACTTGTTAAGTAATTAAGGTTACATAATTACCTGGAAGCATTGCAAGAATGGAGAACAAATAACTTTCATTTATTACCAGCACTGTGATTTCTAGAATGTCTGTATCAGTAACATTAACTTTATCCTTCAATGAGGATTATTCATCCTGTTCACTCAAGAAAAAAAAAAAAAACCTTATCATGAAATTTTAGTTCTTGTTATTATAATGTGTATCAAGACTTGAATAATTTATATTTACAGCTTTTTCCTATTAGTAAAATAGGAGTATTCAAGCTTTTTTCAGGGAGTATTCAGGGAGGGGGAAAGTTTAGGTCAACATAAATATTTAAATTCTATATTTTTTTCAGTTAGAATTTAAAAGGCCCTTGAGGCTGTAGCTCTGTAGTCCAGTATATGTTCTGCATATTTGAGACACTAGGTTCTTAGCCAAGGTGTTAGTCTTGATAACATGTCAGACATTGTGGTACTTTGAAAGAAAATGGCCCCCAAAGAGAGTGGCATTATTAGGGGTATAGCTTTGTTGGAGCAGGTATGGCTTTGTTGGAGAAAGTGTGTCACTGTGTAGGAGGGATTTGAAGTCTCTTCCACTAAAGCTTTTCTTGATGTCACCCTTGGTTGACTTCCTGCTGCCTGCAAGATGTAAAACTCTCAACTACTTCTCCAGCACTATCTCTGCTTACACACTGCCATGCTTCCCATCGTGATGATAATGGACTCTGAAACTATAAACAAGCCCCCCACCGCAAATAAATGTTTTCTTTTATAAGAGTTGCCATGGTCATGGTGTCTTTTCACAACAATGGAAACCCTAACTAAGACAGACATTTAACACAAATAGCATTTTAATTGACAAATCATATTTGTGTCTGTTTATAGGATAAAATCTGATGCATTTGTGCTTTTCTAGTAAGCCACCACTTGGCACACATCTATGATGGGTTTTGCCACCTCCATTAACCACAATCTGAATGTATACTCCAATGTCTGAATGTCATAGTATCTGTTCATACTATCTGTTCTGTTTGTATGTATATTCCTTGCTGTTTTGGAACTGGAATGGACCCCAAATGACAAACATTACATGTTTTGTCCTTAGTTTTTTGTGAAATTGGAGGGTAGTATAAATCATTATTCAAGGTATGCAGTTAAGGTGAATTCGGGGACAAGTCTCTTCTTATTTTTTCAGTTCCCCAGACCACTGTGTAATATGCCACTTTGCTCTAAAGTTTTCACCCCACACATTGTGTCTTCCTTAGGCCAGAAGCAAAATAGTCAGTTATCATGGATTATACCTTCCAAAACTAAATATCAGAACAAAACTGATCATTTTGTTTTGTAAGTTCCATAACGTAGATATTTCATTATAGCAATAGTTCACTGACAATAGACTCTTCTATTTTAGATTTTTCCAGATTATATGTAAAATTTAATACCATATAAATGTTGTATGAAGAGTTCTTAGACTATACTATTTAGAAAATGACACCCACCTTACTTATGTATGATAAGTATGTGTACACTTACTGTTTTCAAATAGTTCTGATATAAGAGGGCAACTGATTCAAACCAGAAAGAGAAAACCCACTTGTACAGAGAACTTACTATATACATTGTGGAGGAATAATTTTGGAAAAGGTAATCAAATTAAGCATCAAATAACTTTCATATCACTTGGTAGTGAGCAATTCTGAAATAAAATGTATTGTTGTTAACAGTGATCTCCCTGCTGCACAACAGATCTAGGGAAGAGTAGTGACTAGCAAAGCAAACCAAAACCAAATTTCCATTGTTAATTTTATACCAATTGCCAATAACTAATTGTCAATAACTAACACTATTAGTTATAAGTGTGAGAGGTTATCTAAATGGATCGTGAGCATTTGAGCTGAACCCTTCAGTGTATTCATTTAGCTGTCGGTCATGTAAATGGATCTATTAAATTTATTTATTATTGTAAATGAATATATTAATTTGCTTATTATTGCTAATATAATTATTAAATTTATTATTATTATTTATAGCGTGGTAGCATGGATGATCATATCTAGCTCTACAGTGTCTTCAGCATGAACAATATGTTCTTCTAGTATATGAAAATCTGTTAATTCTACTCATGTGAGCACACAAATATTAGAGATCACAAAAAATGGAAAAACACAGATCTCTGGGTTGACCATTACTTCAGACATACACTATAAGCAAGTTAAAGGAAATAAGATGATCAATCCAGGTGCACGAGAAAATGAGATTTGCTTCTTTTCTCATTTTTATTAGTTCTTTGAGAATTTCATCAAATGCATTTTGATGATATCTACTATTTTCCTCTATTCCTACCAGATTTTCCCTCCCTTCTGAGCCCACCAAACTGTGCTCTCTTTTCTCTTTTTCCATCTATCAGGTCCAAGTTGTGTTTCCCGTAAACTCTTGGATACGAGGCATATGCTAGGGGTGGTAAACCAAAAGGGGCCCCACCTTAAAAGTAACTGACTTACCCTACTCCCCGCACTGTTGTGACAGTAAGGGTGTTTTGCTAGGTCAGTTATTGTTAGAGCTTGCAAGACTCAAGATTCACAGCTGTGTCAATTTGGTGATTACTTTTCTCCACTGGTAGTTTACACAGGGCCTTCCAGCACTTTGAAAGTTAACCATAAAAGGGGAAGCTTCCATGTGTGTGCAGGCTTAAATTGTCCATGTTCTGTGAGTCAGGTATATGGTGTCTTTAGCAATAGCTTCTTACCCTCAAATTCTTAAGGGTAACCAAAAGCACTAGGAATAATATGTAATATTAAGGGATGTGGTGATATTTTGTCTGTGTCCCCCAATAAAGTTTATCTGAGGATCAGAGGAAAAAGCCAGCCACTATAGTAAACATAGAAGTCAGGCAATGGTAGGACATGCTTTTAATCCTATCACCCGGGAGGCAGGGATCTGTCTGGATCTCTGCTTAAGGCCACACTGGGAACAGAGCCCAGGCGTGGTGGCACACACCTTAAATCCCAGCACTAACCATAAAGGTCTGGAGGTCTGTACAGACAGAGAGGAAGTGACGTAGTTGGCCGGAGAGAAAATGAGATGGCAGAATAGAGAGACATATAGGTGTGGGTATATAGTATCTCTCTTTGGTGGAGGATCTCCAAGCAGGTAAGAATGAAGCTGGCTTCTTTCTGCTTTTCTTATTTCTCAGCTTTTTTACCCCAATATTTGGCTCCATATTTTCATGAATAAGACCATTTAACACTTTGTCCTACAAAGGGGATCAATGGATCTTCACTTGCCAAGAACTTCAAAAGACATAGTCCACATGGAGATTTTTATTGATCACCATCTGGTCCCTAGTAGGGGCTTTATTGTATCATTGCAGTTTAACACTATTTTTTTAAGTTCCTTTTATTATTAAAGATAGTTGTTGAAAAGATACATTGCATAATTTTAGATATAGTATAAAGAGGAAAATAAAGAACATTGTTGAAAAACCCAAACACACAAAGCATGCCATAATTTACATTTGCAATGTCCACTCAAGGGCAAGATGTTCAAGGCTTAATATCAATCTTTACCACTCCTGTTGAATGTTGTAGGATGTTTAAGAACAGTGAAAAGGGGTATTTTAAAGACAGAATCAGGCCTCTGTCCCCTTTTCTTTTTTCTTTGCTTCATAATGTGAATGTTTTGAACTTCTGTGAATTCTCCATGATGATGTTTCCTTCCAAAAGTCAAAAAGAATAAGTTAATTATATACCAAAACTTGCTGAACTCTGAGCAAAGTAAATATTTTACCTTGTCTATTTGTTGTGTCAAGTATTTGTAACATAACTAGTAAGCTTCCAGAAAAAAAACATGGTTATTTTGCTATAGGTTCTATTTGTAGTTTTCCTATTTCAAGCTACCATAACAACATTCTATACATTGAATAGTTTGTTGACAACATTATTCATTTCTTACAGTTCTGGGAGTTGGAAGTTTGAAATGAGAATAAGAGCATGAAGCCATGTGTGGAGGGGCCTTTTGATGGATGAAGATTGCTACCTCTTTTTATCTTCATATGGCATAGGAGAGATATAAGAAAGTAGTCCTGGGAGCTTTCATAAAAACACTAATTGCAGTAATGAAGGCTGTGTTGTTATGGCCTCATAAACCTAATTACTTGCTAAGGGCACCATATCGTAATATTGTTATACTGGGGAGTAGAGTTTCAACACAGTTGTTTAGGCAAAGGGGGATACATTTTACCCCATAATAAAGTAAAAAAAGTAAAGATATTAGCTATTATATGTTTTAAATAGACGATTAATATTTGCATAGTGTAAGTGGGATGTGTCACTCTGTTTATGTCTTAAAATACTCTGACATGCTGGACTCCAAATGTTGGAGTTAGCTGCCCATGAGCAGCTGAATCTACCATCAGGAAGCTCCCACCACATGTACTCTTTCCTTAATCCCCTTGTGCCTGCTTTTCAGAGGGCTGGCTCCTCGTCTCCTTCTCCCCATGTGTTTCAGGCTTCCCCTGGACCCTCTTCTCAGACTGCTGCCACACTGGGTTAGCTGTTGACACCCCTCTGGCTTGTATTGTTGTTGCACCTGCCACAATATCTTAGCTCACAGCTACAGGTGATGCAGCTGCAGGTGCCCTCAGCCAGGCTGTCTGTGTTCTCTGCCCAACTGTGCTACACAGTGACAGACAGCCTCACTCTTCACTGTCATCAGCAACAGATTTGGTGAGACAACTGAGAATTCTTAAAGAGGGGAATTAGTTAAAAAAAATTTCCCACATTAAAAATGGGAAACAATATTATGATAGAGGAAGTTAGGTCTCCATATGATTCCACAATGTATAGTTTGAAAATGGAACAATTAAATGAAGGGATAGTTAACTTAGCTAGGATTTCTGTAATGTCAATTATAATCATTATTAGTTTGGTAATTCATGTTTTATTCCTAAGAAAGCTATTTGATATTGGTGCCAAATACAAAAAATTGACTGATACAATAAAATACTTAGAAAGACATCCTAATGAAAGTAAGAAAAATATTCACATAGAGACAGAGTAGAACAGTAGTTACCACACCATTGCATTATGAAACTGAAGAGGAGTGTCCCAAGGTTATTAGAAAAACAGCCTTTATTTATCCAATTACCATTCAAGAACAACTGCCAGATAGTAGGCATCTCCAAGGCTATTCAGAAGTTAACTGGGATCCTATAGAAATGTTAGATTGAAGAGATTTAAGGAAGCAATAGTTTCATATGGTAAACATTTAACTTTTGTGAAACAGATGTTAAATTCATGGGCTATTTGAAACAAAAATGTTCCACAAGACTGGAAAAATTCAGACACAGCAGTATTGGGAGCTGGTCCTCAACTACAGTGAAGAACCTGGTGGAGAGATAAAGCTAGTGCCATCAAACAGTGAGGTAGTGTTAGAGGTTACAACATTTCCCAAGATCAAATCCTCGGTGAGGGCCTTTATGCTGATGTGGAAATACAGATTACATTTGATGATCATACCTTCACCCTACGCCATACAGCAGCTTTGAATGTTTGGGACAAGATTGAAGAATCAGGAAAAAGGATCGAGCCAATTACTAAAATAAGACTTCACTGGCTTTTGACAGAGATTGACTTCAACTGTAAATGGAATGATATCAGATCCAAAAGTTAGATGAATATTAATAGAATCTTTGGCTTTGGAAAATGATAATTCAGAGTATAAAATGGTGATCAAGCCTTTAAAGCAAGATCAGCATTATAAATGAGTGGATTAGAAGTAAAGCTGATATTGGATCTTATGCTTATGATGATACTTGTACATGATAGGTTACTACTATAAATTTTAAGAAAAACCAAATGTTAAATGTTTTAATTGTGGTAAATCAGGTCATCTGAAAAGGAATAGTAGGCAAAGCGTTCCTAGGAACAACGTTTTTTCTAGAGAGAATCCAATCAGAAGTCCTCATCCTTCTGGAATATGCAGAAGGTGTGGCAAAGGCTGACATTGTACTAATGAATGCAGGTCAACACGGGACAAACAAGGTAATCCTTTGTTATCTGGAAACATCACAGGGGTCCTCTCATAGTCCCCCATATTAAATTTGGTTTATTCATTCCCTGTCAGCCTGGAGAAACTCCTCCACAGAGCAATTAAAAGACTTAACACCTATTATAAAAAACTATACTGCTCTGGATGAAGAACAGTTTGAGAAGATAAAAACAAAATTTTTGGAAGAAATCATAAGGCAAATATTTTGGCAAACTTCTATAAATGATCAAAGACCAAGGTAAAAAATATGGATAAATGGCATTGTAATTGAGGGTTTTAGAGACACAGGGGTAGATGTAACAATAATTGCACCAAAATCTTGGCATCCAAATTGGCCTCTTCAGGAAGTAAATGTTCAGATTTTAGGCATTGGAACCAAGCATGAGATGGGTCAGGGTTGTCATCTGCCTCCTGCCTTCTGAACTGAGTAGAAAAGCCTGGTGTGATTGTATACAACTGTAATCCTTGCACTTGGGGAAGAGGCAGAAAAACTGTCTCAAGTTTCAGGCAAGCCCAGATTGTGTAAGGAGGACTGGGCCAGCCAGGGCTACAGATTGAGGCCTTATGAATGAGACCCTATCTCAAAACCACACAAAACATCACAAATGTAGATCTTATCCTCTAACTTAGAGTTTATGATGATTGAGAAAATCCCCTTTATCCTTGGATAAAGGAGGCAGTAGGAGTTGCTTCCAGGCTGTCTCAGAGGCCCCACCAATATAGGTCCCATAGGTGCAAGATGCAAGAGAAAAGAGACAAAAATAGTCTCTTCCAGCAGCATGAAGTGGTAGCTACCTATAGGGAAATGAGGCCAGTTCTTTCCTTTGGGGCTGAGTAGAAGGGAAACTGTAGCTGAACCCTATTCCTCACCCTCAGAGGTCCCAGAGGGAACACAGGCCTGCAGTTCTCTGTGGAACTAACTTCCAATTAGTGTCTCGACTTCCTTAGGCCTCGCTCAGGACTGTGACTCTGGAAGGAGCCATTTGATGTCCAGGAAGGCTGGGGAAGGCAGGCTGCCTAGGGGCAGTCTTGGGCCTGAAGCAGCCATGGTGCCATTGTCCATTAGTATTGTGAGCCAGTGGCTGCTGGAGACAGCATATGAAAAGCCTGACATGTTGCCAGTGGAATATGTGCTGGAGGTACCCAAGAATGAGGACAACAATCCCTCCTGCCCTGCCCACTGGATATTCTACTAAGCCTGCCTTCTGCAGGCCAGGGAGAAAACAACCCTTGTGTCCGGAGGGCAGACTTTATGGCATATGCATGTCATATTCTCATCCATCCAATTGTTGTTACTGGTTCTTATAATCCTCCTACTTTATTTGTTCTTTATGATTTTTTTCTCTCCTGCAGTGGTTTTTATAAAATTAGAAATGATTTTGAGATTGTGATAATGGCAGGAGTTAGAGCTGTTATGTAGGTCATGGGAAAAAAAACCAGAAGGCTGGTGTAGATGGAGTGACATTTAGAAAAGATAGAAGACAAGAGTTGTCCAGAATTAGTCAGAAGACAATTTGATGAATTACAGAGAGATGAAGAAGGAGTTAGGCTGAGAGGAAGATGGCAGTCTGGTACTTTAGACCATTGCTTGTACTTCTGTGCTTTCTAAGAAACTGCAGTAGATGGCCTCTGGGGTGATAACCTCAGATGTTCTGATAATTATTAACCTGCAAAAGCATAGGCTGGTATGCTTTGGCTTTCTTCCTGGAAACTTATATGTGTAATCAAGGGGCAGGGGTACACTTGGCTGATTTACAAAGGAACTTTTGAAACTGTTGTGAAGAACCCAATCACCTGTTGAATTTTCCCATCCCCTATTTCCTTGTATCATTACAATAAAAGACTGGGGTTGAGTCAGATTGGAAGAAGGCAGAGAAAACGCACATCTCCAGATCTGACAAGACCATCAGTTTGTACCAACTCCTGTGTCCCGGTCTTTTCTTATGCCTGCCAGACATCTCTCCCCTTCGAGACCCTCAAAACTGCTGAGGCTGATCTGTGGCAAGTGGCCACAGGGGTACAGTCTGACATTGGGGACCACAGATAGCTTTCTGCAGTTGGTGAGTGAGGAGCAGCAAGAGGTGGTCTCAAGCATGTTGGGGCTCTCTTACATTGGCTGCTTGATGCTGAGTCTTTAGACTCAAGGTTATCTAGGTAAAGGAGCAGAGGAAGGAGGGAGACAGCCTTCCTCAAGCGTCATGTGTCTGGGAAGGGATGCTTTGTCCTTACGAGGCCCACCCAGGCAGTGGGCAGCACTGGGTCCAGGTCACCCTGCCACTCCTGTGATCTGACCTTACCACTGCAGTGTGGGAATGATGGGACTCAGCCCTCAGCCATGGTAGCACTTGGAAAACTTCGGAGGGAGCAGGTCCTGCTGTCTGAATATGAGGCACAAGTAAAAGGTGAGAGGGTGCTTCAGGCCTGGTTCACTGCAGAGACCCTTGAATGTCCACTGCTGACCCTCAGATACCACCCAAAAGAGGTGGAGGAGGGAGCCCAGGCCCTGCTGCTGGGAGCCTCTTTGGCCTCAACTGCCTGCTCATGCCCTCCCTCCCTCCTGCCTCTCTATTCAATTTGGGTGGCTTGCTGCTCACCCAGGCAGCAATGACTCTGGTAACCTGGTAGCTGGAGTGTGATGGACCACCTAGGTTTTGCTGGTGGCCTGACAACTCACCGTTAACACCACTAGAATCCATAAAGCCTTAGCTCCTTCACCTCCCGTTGGCCCCCGGTTAGTGTTGTTGGCCCCCGGTCAGGCTGGAAGATTGAATGTGGGTTAGAGAAATTCAGTTAGGCTGACTTTACAGCCTTAAACTATTAGACCTCTGGATTCTGGCAAAATGAGCTTTGTAAGTTCTTAGCTGACGGCTTCATTTCTTCAGGGTGTGGTGGGTAACTTTTGCACAGGAAAGGAGATAGCATCTAACCTCCCCCCACCCCTCAGTTTCCTGCTGCCTCCTGATATCTTGACTCCCATTCCCACTCTAACTGGGTCTAGATTTCACCGACTGTGGGCACAAGCTCTGAGAAGCAGTGTCACATGGCACAACAGCTCCCAAGAAGAGGAATGAAATGACCTTTGGAGTTTTCAAACCTGTCGATGCAATCCCTATGTACTTGTCTGGTACAAGCAATTTGGTGCTGCTCCTCGTAAGCTAAGTGACATCACAGGCTAGGATCCAACAGCGGTTACCTGGAGGGGAATGTTTAATGGACCCAGTGTTACCGGTCATTGGTAATGTTGGCAGGGAGATGCTGTTCTAGAGGGTCCCAGCTAACGGTGGGGTTAGAAACCCATCACAGGGGTGAGAGGGATCCTTGACTCAAGGCCCTATGGGGGTGCGGTGTGATCAAGCAGTTCTGGGGTCCACTTGAGCTGGTTCAGGAAGTCCCTGTGAAGAGCTGTGCTCCCACGCCCTGACCTGAATCACTTCACAGGACATGGAGAACGAATGACAGACACTGCAGGCCTGGAAGGACCACATGGCAAAGGAGCTGGATACTGTAATCTCTTTCTGGACGGATTACTCCCATGACCAGGAATACTGGTTAGCTACCCCTCAATGATGCCATGTGGCTTTTGCCCCTCCCAAACCCGTACTTGGCTCTGAGGCCTCACAGATCTACTGGCTTCAGGAGAGTAATGAAGCTGTGGAAAAGGTGAAAGTTTCCTTCCCTCTTTTTCTAACACTACATGTCACACAGGGGCTTCTTCTCATGCCTTTCCCACAATGGGAAGCTCTATGATGAACTCAAATATCTCCTGCCACTGGGGAAGCAGGTCAGTTTTCACACTTAAGACTGTCACATGCTTGGGTATGGCCAGGGATACTTAGGATCCCCCTTATCCCAGCTGCTCCTATTTAAACTGTGTTCCCTCACAGGTATGGATGTATTGTTGCTTGTACCGCACTGTTGAGCGCTTTCGCCGTGCTGAGCTTCTGGATGCAGCAAAATCAGGTATCCTCTCCTATCCCCCCCACCTCCTCGGGAGCGTCAGTGGGTCATCTACTCAGGGGATGCAAAGCGGCCTGGAAAAGGAAAGGGACTGAATATGAGGCAGTATATTCCGAGCCCTCACTTAGCATGCAACTTAGGTGGTGAGTTTTTGATTCGTTTTGCTCGGGTGGAACCGCCTGCCAAGAAGTGTGCCTTTTCGGTGACTAAGGATGGCAGTCCAGTGATGGTGCAGCGGACCATTTTCAGTGAGAGTTACTACACCTTGGCCATGAATGAGCTTTGGAGAGTGGCAAAGGAAACACGTTATCAGGTGTGTAGGAGGGATGGCCACAGGCTGTTGGGCATGAGTGCACTCTGAAGACAGGCCTGGGAGCCTGTCACAAGTCCCATTTCCTCCTGTCCTATCATTTTGTGACCACCTTCATTCCTCAGCTCTCTCCCAATTCCTATACCACCTATCTGTGCCGTTTACAGGTAGAAGAGGTCCTCTTTTTCCTCCCAGGGCCCTTCTGCCTGAAAGTGAACTAAATCCCAGAGCTCCCCATCCCACCTCACAAGCAATGTTGGGTGGATCTACTAGGCCTCTGGTGCTTGGCTGGAGGGCTGGCCCTGGAAAGCTGCAGAAAGAGCAGGTGTCCTTGAAGAGCAAGCTGAGTACTGAGTCCTTCCTGGGGGAGAGAAATGGGACAAGGCATACAGACTCGGCCTGGTCTCCTCACAGAATGAAGCTATGGAGATGCTGGACCGGATCGTCTACTGGGTGCGGGTGGACTCAACTGAGCTAGGCTGGACTAGGTTCTCACGGACCCACAAGGCAGAGGACTAGGCAGTGTCCACGATGTTGCTCCACCTGGTGGATCAGCTTCAGGAGGAAGATGAGGAAATGTCCAAGAAGTATGCAGAACTAGAGTACTGGTGTGTCCAAAGGATTCTAAAGCACCTCCAGGTAGGCACAGAGAGGGGACACCCACTCTACAAGGGTCCCTTTACCTGAAATATGTTCTTCAGCTTTTTAGACAGGTAGATCTAAGGAAGGACATTCATTTGAAATACAGGCCAGGGTTCTCAGAAAGGTGGAGCCTGGCATGCTGGGACAGAGATGGGTGGGTCCTAAGGCAGAAAGAGACCAGAGCCCCAGGCACACCCTGAGACCTTGATCTATGTTTCTCCCCAGCCTCTGTGGGCATCCAACTCTGCCTTACCTCCCTATTTAGTGCTTTACCCTCTCTGCTTGAGAGATCCAGACCTAAAGCAAGAATCAGAACCTATAGGCCCATGGGATACAATCAGTCATTCAAAAAAAAAATGTTTTTCTGTAATTCCAGAACTCCAGAGGTAGAAGCAGGAAAATCTAGAGTTCAAGGTCAGCCTTGCATGTAGAGTGAGTTTGAGACTACTCAAGACTGTTTCAAAATATGCAACAACCAAAAAAGCTCCCTTTAGGCCAACTGAATATAAAAACGTGAGGAAGGAATTTATTTTTCTTTTGGATTTTCAAGAAAGGACTCTGTGTAACAGTCTTGGCTGTCCTGGAACTCATTATGTACACCAGGCTGGCCTTGAACTCACAGAGATCCAACTGCCTTTGTCTCTCCAGTGCTGGAATTAAAGGTGTGGGCCACCATGCCTGGCAGTAGGGATTTTTGAAATTAGATCTTTGTGATTGGATGAGAGGGAACTGGAAACATCTGTGTTTTGTCTCTTTCCTGGCAGAGGGATGGGAAAGCTGTGCTAGATAATATATCAAAGGATGGCCAAGAACTTCCTGGTGCCTTCTGAAGAGAACAGAACCCAGGTGCTCATCAGGAAAAAGAACTCAGCTTTCAGTTTGGGGTCTCATAAGGGAGGGCACTGCCCTCCTCCCTCCACCAAGGATCAGGCAGAGGGAGGGGAAAGTCTGCCCAGGACTGGGCATTGGTTGCAGGAACTTAATTATCTGTGTTTGGGGGAATATTTTATTTTGCAGGGAATGGGGACCGGGCAGAAAGGCAGGATGTCCTGCAACAGAGTTCAAGCGTCTTCCACCCTTGAGGAGGAAGGGAGGTTCCAGGAACTAAAACCCTCAGATGCTTGGGAGGGAGGGGGATTCTGATCCCTGCAATTACTTTCTTTCAACCCTCACTAGGCCAGGCAACTGAAGCTGGCCAGTACCTAATCTAGTATGCCCGTAGGAAAGGTGACACCCAACTTCGAGATCAAGTCATTGACAAGTTTCTCTTGTTGCCTTTCCACTCTGGATGGGATGCTGAGCACCGGAGGGTTCTACAGCTTCCGGGATGTTGATAATTGGGTCCCCCACAGGGTAAGAATTCCCAGAGCAACTTGCTGGAAGCCTGGCATGTGATGATGGAACTCAGAGCCCGGTGTGGTTGCACATGCCTTCCCCAGCACTTGGGGGCCAGATCAGAAGAATCTCTGTGAGCTCAGGGCCAGCCTGGTCTACATAGTGAGGTTCAGGACAGCCAGGACAAGGTAGAGAGATCCTGTCTCAAAATACAATAACAACGAAAACATTTGAACCCAGAGCCCAGTTTTCCCCATCATATATCCTGTGAAAGCCATTGGAGAAGAGAGAGTATGCAAATGCTGACGCCAAGACACACGTCCCCTTTGTCTGGTGCCAGTGGCTTGAAGGGTTCTTGGGTGATTCTCACTTTCCCACTTGGTGGCAGACAGGAGTGAAATTGTTCTTCTGATCAGTTGTGTCCTGATCCTGCTGGAGATCTGCTGAGGGTACGCTACCAGCCATGGTAGCAGCAGTGTCCAAGAGGCTTAAAGATGACGTGACAAGACAGACAGCATTCCAACTTAAGGGACAAAGGGAGTCTGCCCCAGTACTTGTCCTTTTAAGGAGCTGCTTGGCATACATTCAGGTCAGAAAGCTAGCCCCACTCTTAAGAACTGTTCAAACTGTCTCCCCCATGTGTCATGATTGAGAACCAAGTCCTGAGCCAGACAGACTGAGCCACAGCCGGATATGAGTAAGTGTCCTAAGGCCAACAGGGACCTCACCTGCCTATCTCTGCTCTGTGCTCAGGTGGAATGGAGCACCAAGCTGTGGTGGCCACACTGGGAAGCCATGATTGCCTTCCTCATGGGTTACAGTGAAACTGGAGACCCTGGCTTGCTAAAGATCTTCATTCAGGTGGCTGAGTACCACTTCCGCCAAGTAAGTGCCGTCTCCTTGTTCTCCAGAAGCCCACTTTAGGTGTGCAGGATACTTCAGACAGCAGCAAAGGGAGAAGCAGGGCCTATGTAAGGGAATCCAGTAGGCTTTCCCTCAGCCCCTCCTAGCCCATTCATCGCAGTATGTATTGCCTCATTGCTGCTCTGAAGTTTCCAAGAGTGCCTTTTGTTTAGTAAATCAAGAAGCTCTCCAGGTGTCTCCAGGAGTTCCCCTTTCTGGGTGGTCAGACCCTAATCAAGTAAATGTGGAGACCAATGAGCTGTGGGAAACAAAGAGGCTAGCAAATGACACAGAACTTTCTTACAGAGGGATCAGAGAAGACCTTGTGAGCAAGGATCCAAAGCAGTGGAGGGCAGGGTATGTCTGTTCAACAGAAGGGAAGCTTGGAGGGTCCAGTCAGGTGGGCTCCATGTAGCAGGAACATCCTTGATCTGCCAGGTCCAGCAGCCTGAGCCTTGACAGGGAATTCAACAGCTAGCGTATCAGGCTGGTGAATCAGCAGTTGGACACTCCCCCCTCCAAGTTTGTGTGTGTGTGTGTGTGTGTGTGTGAGTGAGTGTATGAAAGAGAGAGAGTATAGGTAGGTCAGAGGACACCTTCAGGTGGTATTCCTCAGGTATTATATACCTTTCTTTTGAGACAGTCACTCACTAGCTATGTTGGCTAGCAGGCATACCCTTGGGATCATCCTATCTCTTTCTCTCCAGTGGTGAGAATACAAGCGTGCTATATTGTCTTTTTTTTTTTTTTTTTTTTATATGCGTTCTGGGACGAAGCTCAGGTCCTCATGTGTACAAGGCATTTATTTTATTTTATTTTATTTTATTTTATCTTATCTTATTGGTTTTTCAAGACAGGATTTTTCTGGGTAGCCCTGGCTGGACAGTCTTGGAACTTACTCTGTAAACCAGGCTGGCTTCCAACTCAAAGATCCCCCTGCCTCTGCCTCTGGAATGCTGGGATTAAAGGTGTTCATCACCACCACCACTAGGGTAGTTTGCAAGACACTTTACTGACTCCTGGCCCAGCAGATGAGTTTCTCAGGCTGTAGTTCAGAGAGAAATTTGGGCTGTTACAAATACCTTGTTGTTATAAAAAATGTAAGTGACGTGGGCATGGTGGTTCATACCTGTAATCCCAGCCCTTAGGTGACTGGAACTAGGAGATCACAGCAAAGAAGAGACTAGCCTGGTCTACAGGGTAAGTTTGAGACCAACTAGTTACATAGGGAAATCTTGTCTCAAACAATCAAATAACATTAACAAAAATAGTTATTATGGAGAGCCAGGGGCAGGGTAAATTTTTGGACAAAAGGTCAAGAGAAGAGGGAATGAGGGTCAGTGAAGGTGACCAGAATCAGTCATGATGTAGGAAAGATATCAAACCATGAACCTTCCAAGGGTAGTGTACTTAAGGTAAGTAGTTTAATGAAGACTAGTGGTGTATTTCCAAAGTCACTACTTGAGTGGTTACCCTGCAGTTGTAGCGGGCACTCCCATTCTATGGCCTGTGGCTTTGGTTCTAGAAGAAAATTATAGTTTAAGTGTGATTATTCTTCTAGATGGCTCATGTAACCCAAGCTGGCCTCTAAACTCACTGTGTAACTAAAGATGACCTTGTGCTTCTGCTCCTCCTGCCTCTCCCTCGACTTCTGAGTGCCTAGAAGATAGGTGTGTACTACTACATCTGGCTGTTTGTACTAACTGCAACTGGAGTCCAGTATGGTTTTATTATGATTAGAGGCTATGTTTCTATTGCAGTGTATCTAAACAGGCAGTTAGAGCTCTCAGATACTCAGCACTAATTCCAAACAATAGGAGCTATTAGGTTGCATCTCTGCTTGAATACTGAATCCTTAAGAGAACGAATTATAAGCCACCAGTCTTAAATGTAAAATGAAGTAAGAATGAACTTGAACAAGATGGAGATAATAACATTAAACAATTTCAAGAGGCCACTGTGGTATGAATCCTCTTAATCTTAGCACTTTGGAGGCCAACGCAACTGTGAGGTCAAAGTCTTCCTGGGATACTGTCTCAAATGAGGACAAAAAAATGAATTGCAGAAGTAATAATCGACAGGTAGAGCTGGGTGGTGGTGGTGCATGCCTTTAATATCAGCACTCAGGAGGCAGAAGCAGGTGGATTTCTGAGTTTGAGGTCAACCTGGTCTACAGAGTGAGTTTCAGGACAGCTGAGGCTACACAGAAACCCTGTCTTGAAAAACCAAACAAACTGTTGGGGAATGTCTTTCTGTGTGCTGTGAATAAGTGTTGTTCCCACTGATTAATAAATGGACTTGTTTGACCTGTGACAAGGCAGCTTATAGGCAGGCTGGGAAATCCAGGATAGGCACAGGAAAAGGTGAGGCACAGGCAGAGAAGAGATTCCAGCTTGCCACCCAAGGAACAACATACCAGCAGATCAGTAAGTGATGGAACACATGGCAAAGCATAGATTAATGAAATGGGTTAATTTAAGATATAAGATCTAGCTAGGAAGAGGCCTGCCATAGACTATACAGTTTGTAAATAATATATATGCCTCTATGTGTTTACTTGGGTCCCAGCAGCTGTGGGCCAGGCAGGACTGGAGAAATCTTCTGACTACAACAAACAGGAAGATAGTCACTAAGCAATCTAACAACAGAGAAGGCCAAAATTCAGATGGCCAAGGAACAATCCATAGAAAAACAATCTGGAAACTTGTTAGTTTCCTTTCTCCCTGCTCCCAACCCCCCCCCCACATTATCTTGTGTCAGATCAAGTAATTAAAAATGAGGACATGAGCCCAATGGAGATGGCTCATGCCTTTAATCCCAGCACTTGGGAAGGAGAGGCAGGGAGACCTCTGTGAGTTCCAGGATGGCCAAGGCTACACAGAGAAGCCCTGTCTAAAAAAAAAAAAAAAACTTCATCAAGTTATGGTATATACCTTTAATACCTTTAGTTCCAGTACTGGGGAACCAGAGGTAAGAAAATCTCAGTTGAGTTCCAGGCCATCCTGAGCCACAGAGCATGTTCCAGGGCAGTCAGGAATACAAGATGAGACTCCTTCTCAAAAATAAATATATAGTAAGGACAAGAATACTCAAAAGTTACTAAGATTCGATACAGAGCTGCTTATTCCTCCCTTGAATACACCACCACCACTCTTTCTGAGACAGAATCCAGACTGGCCTTGAACTTGAGGCAATTCTCCTACCTCAGCCTCCTGAGTGCTAGGATTACAGACATGAAAAATTACACAGCTAAAAATTCTCAACTCATATATCACAATTTAAAGAGAGCATTTTGATGGTAAACTTGAATGCCTTCTAAGAACAGGTTCTCTTTAACTATTACTTATCAGAACAAAATGGAAAAGGCTTCGGATAAGGACCTGAGCTACATTTAGGAGAACTGAAAGAAAGCCTCAGTGAGACAGGTATGGGATGGGGTATGCAAAGAGTCTGTCTAGCCAGCTCAGCTGCTGTCCTCCAGATCTGAAGCATCAGATCCACTGGACAGGGTCAGAACCCATGATGAAGGCAGGCAGCAGACCAGGTTGGCCTGGAACTTAAAAATGTCAGCCTCTCCCTCCTGAGTACTGGTTCTAAAGACAATGCCTCATCACACAGGGTTAGAGGAAAGTCTGAAATCCTTTTATAAAACCCTCAGTATGCAAGGACAACAGTTATAGGTCTCTGCTTGATAATCCAAAGATCTTTTAGACCAAAGGCCTGTGGAGTAGAGGACATGAATGCCAGGAAAGTCACTTGTTGCAAAGTTTGCTGGCAGGTCAATCTAGGATTTTTTCTTTTTTAATTTAGATGAGATTAAAAAAAATGTATTTCTAAGTATTCCATTCAAAGTGTTAGATAACACTTACATTGCAATCAAATATAGAAAGCCCTTCTCTCAGCATTTCTGCACGCCACCTGCAGCCCCCTTTGGGTTACAAGCTGCCAAACCCTACTGCCTACCATCCTTAGCTTTCAACTTTGTCTAGGATATGGTCTGTTAAAAGTACTGAAATGCCATTTGAACTCTGACCAGTGGTAGCAGTGCAAAGGATACACGAAGGGCCCCTTCCTCAGCTAGTGACATTCAGATGGGTCCTGCTAGACACTGGCACTGTCTCCTCATTCTAGTTTCAGGATCCTGTGTATCGGGAATGGTATAGCTATCTGATTGAAGATGGAAGAGTGGGACTTAGCATCAAGGGAGGCCTTTATAAAGGTGAGCAGGGGAATGGGGAGAGACTGGAGGGGTGTGTGGCACCGGCCTTCCCCAGCCTTCCCTACCCTGACATCCATTCTCCTCACAGGCTTCTACTATATTCCACAGTGCATGGCCATGTGCGAGCAGATTCTGGGAGCCCTGCTCCAATGCACTGAAGACTCTAAATAAATCTGATGATATGATACTGCCCCACTGTCTCTAAATAAATCTGATATAATACTGCCCCACCTGACTCTAAATAAATCTGATATGATACTGCCCTACCTGACTCTAAATAAATCTGATATGATACTACCCCACCTGACTCTAAATAAATCTGATGATATGATACTGTCCCTCCTGCTTGGGTGCACACTTCTGTGGGCCCCGTGGAAGGGAACGGCTACTCCCCACACTACCTATTTTGCCTGGCCTTCATGACGGCTTTGAAGGTGTGACCTCTGTGCCACTCCACGGTGCCCATTGGCTCTAGGTGCACACTGGCTGTGCTGCTCAGAGGCAGATCCCAGTAGCCAGGCACTTCTGGGGGCAGGCAGGTCCCAGCGGCCCACCTCTTCTGCCACCTCCTCCAGGGAGCCTGGCCCCAGTCCGAGCCCTGGCCCCTATCATCCTTGTTGTGCTTCTAAGTGGCTACTGAGCACTCGGTTCACAACCCAGCAGGACCCATGAGCCTGGGTCAGCCTTCCTCTTCCCAGAATTCTCCACGTCTGTTTACTACACCTATACTTCCTGCCTGGCTACTGCCAATCAGTGTTTTATTTATCAACCGATAAGAGTAACACGTTCACAGCATACAGGAAGACATCGCACAGCACAGCACCTAAGAATAAAAGACAATTCTATTTTACTAGTGACTTATTGACATTTGTAGACCCCTAACATTTTACCTAGCCACTTCTAAGACTGAGAGCATAAATTCCTCTTGAGAATCCCCTAATTGTTCTTAGCCTTTAGTTGACCCTACCAGAGAACTCCTCTTTAGTTACTCCCTCTTTGGGGTTGTAATTGGAAGCTGACAATTATTGCTTTATGTGTGGATCCTTATCACCTCTCTCTGAAACCCTGAAAACCTCAAACCTCGCATTGCATTGCCAAAGAATTACTGCTTGTGTATCTATACCAGTTCCCCCACAACACTAGGGGAATTGATTTAAAAGAACAAAGATGAGGATGGAGATGGAAAGAACTAGGTAAAATGAAGAAAGAACAGTAGAAGGGACTGAGAGGAGCTAAGTATGAGAACAGAAAAGAAACTGTGTAGATAGGATTGATTTAGAAGAATAAAGTGAATGGACTAAATAACTCAGTGGGCTTACATTCATTTAATATTCCTCAGATTAAATCCTCAGCTGATTGATAGACTCTTCCACAGACCCTGGGAGAAAACAATAGTTTTTTACCTTTACATACAAAATTTGGTCTCCATGGTGGTCTTATGGGGGTCCCTGCAATCTGGGCATAGTATTTGGGGGTTCATTCCAGATCCTCCAAGCCCATTGGGATCACCAGCCATAGAGTCTGAAGCTGGCCAGTGTCTGCCTGTCTGTCCTCTCTGTGTTCAGTTTCATTTCTGTGGCTAGCCTAAGTTGCTGATTGTGATCAGAATCGGTTAAGGGCAGATGCATCAGAGCACCATGATCACAAGAGCCTGGAAGATGTTGCAGACTCCAGTAAATGGGGACAGAGAACCCCACATCTGTTTATCTGTAGTGGGGAAGAGACCCTCCATATCTGTTTGATTGAGGACAGTGGGCCTCAGATCTGTTATGAGGGAGAGAGCTCCACATCTGTTTGTGGTCAGCTGACACTGTTTCCCTGGGAAAACTGTTTGCCTTCCTGTTGGAATGTCCTGCTTATATGAATGTGTGAGAAATGTAGCCACACGTATGCACGTTCTATGCCTGAGCTTCTGTACGTACATTGTGACTCCTGGTGGAAGCTGTGCATGGACAGTCATTGGGGCCAAATGGCCAGCAAAAGGGATGAAGAGTCCCTTTAGTTGGGTTGGGACACACTAAGAGTGCTCCTGCCACATTGTCTCCTTGCACTCTGGCTGGGAGCACAGGGAGCAGGTGGAGGAGCTTGTTGTGGTGCAGTGTGGTGTGGGCTGCAGCCATGGGAACTCAGCATAACCAGTCACTGGAGGGTCTTGGGAGCCCAGACATGGCAGGTTTGGGGTCAGCCTCCATATGGAGAGGTGCAAGGTGGCTCCAACCAGGAGGGAGCTGGCAGAGGGGCCTCGTGTAGCTCAGAACACTCCTGACCCAGGTGCACTGTGAGACTCAGGGCTGAAGGAGAACTGCCCCTATGGGGTCACAGATCTGGAGAGGCCTGGCTGAGACATGAAGTCACTTCCAGTCTGACATTCTTGTGCATGTGAGACTCTGGAGTTAACAACAATCTTTTATCCCCGTGTTGTGTACTGTTCTCTTCCATGCCAATGAGTGGGGCTCCCAAGACCTGCCCGTGCCTTCCTGCAAAACCTGACTAAAGTTTGGCTCCAAGGGCAGAATGGAATGTCACTGCCTATTGTTGCTAAGCTATAGCAGTTATAATGCTATAGCCAGGGATGCCTTCCAATAGATTCTTCATACCAGTACAATGTTGATACAAATTTAGAGTTATTCTTGTTATGATATATGCATGTATTTCTGTTCTCATTTAAAATATTGTAGCTTTACAATATATTCTAGTCTACTGAGGGAAATCATAACAAAGACTTTGGTAAGAGTTCTTGTGTTTAAAAAAATAAGAGACAAAGCAGGAGGCTAAAATAATAAAAAAAGAAAGAAAGAAAATTGTCTAAAGTAAATGTCTGAGGAATCAAAGGAACGGACTGAGGGTACATGGAAGATTGTAGAAGATCAGATGAGGAAGTGAACTATGTTTGTTGTGGTTTCTTATACCTGCAAATACTGAATTTAAAAGTTAATTCTGGCTGGTTTTCATTTTAAAATGAAACTGCCCCTATAAACTTTGAGGATCTCAGAAAATAATTAAGATATAAATGCAAGTTGTAAAGAGATAAATAAATAGATTATGATAAAGGTTTCAGAATAATCCCCCACTTCTACGTTTGAGTCAATTTCTGCTGTTTTACACATACCCATCACCTGCTTTGTCTATGATGTGGATTTTAGTACAGAATTGTTGCTGAATTCTAATGGCTCCTTTGGGGAGCAGGGTGAGAAGGTATATCATCAATGGTACAGATACCAGGAGTCAGTTGAAAGCAGACAACAAACTCATTTATTCAATAACAGGGAAAGCCTTATATAACCTCCTCCCAGCACTCAGTCTGTGTTTCAATCCGGTGGCAGTGTGTGGTTGTCCCTCATTGGCTGAGCACAATCAGAAACTCTGATGGTGCTTGTTGCTGGGCCCTCAGGAAGACTCTGCATAATCAGGAACTCTGATAGCTACTGATGCTAGGCCTTTAGATAGACTCAAGATTGGCTTATAAGGAAGTACATTATGTGCATGCCTTGGCAACTGTTTGAGCCAATTTCTTCAACTGTATGGTCCTGTCCGACTACATATATTGGTAATACTAATGTATCTAAAACTTTTATGTTATTTTGTAAGATAGTTTGTACAGGCCTCAGTGGATTAAAAGAGTCACAAAATCTGGATCCACTTCATAGGGGTTGGAAGGATTCCAGAGAAGTACAGCTAAAGTTTTCCCCACTTGTCTATTCCTAAGGATGGTATTTTTTTCTCTCCTGGTCTAGTGACTCCTGCTCTTCCCAATTACTAAGAATATGGGCCTAAAAATTCCAAATAAGTACATAAATTTTAACTTCTGTACCTAAATTGAACTTGTCTCAACAGGTTTCCACTTGGCTGGCAGAAACATTCAAGCTTCAGTTGCTTACTACTACCTGATCCAAACAACTATGAGCTCTGGACTTGCTAATGCTGACCTGGACCAGTCCAACCAATATGATTGTTTCCTGTCTCTACAGCTGGGTCAGAGAGCCACATGCTTCTGACAGATGCCCCATCACCTAGCCTTTTTACTAGCCTTTTGGGGCCCTGACAATGGTACCCAAATGCCAGCTCAAAACAGTTCCAGAAGAGACTATGTTGTCTCATGTTTCCCACCCAAAATAGGTTGAAATGTCGCGTCAAAAAGAAACTCTCTGGCATAGTGGGAAGATGGACAACTATAATGCCTATTGACATACCATAGGTTCAGAATTTTCAATTGATTAAATTAATTACCTGAAATTTCTCTGCAGTAAGATAAGACATTTGACCTTCTTTGTGCAGAACCAAAGAGGCATTATATATGATTATAATCTGGTTATACTCAAAGATCAAAACTACAGGGCCTTAAGAATGGCCCTAGAAAAACCTATTAACTAATGGTTCTTAGGTCCCAGTACCCTTGCAACCCTGGACAGGTAGGACTTATGATTGAGTCCTGTCATTGATGCTTGTGAAGGGAGGAATGTAAGGGATGGCAAAACAGCTTGACCACACAGTTGCCATGACAGGCTTAGAGGCCCAGACACAGCTTTTGGAAGGCAACACCTGGACCCAGGAAAAGCCATAAGGTGACCCCACCCAGTGGGGTGTGCATCTAAGAGGAAATATCTGACATTCCAAACATTCCCTATACCCCTAGACAAATGTCAGCCAATCAGGGCACTGAACCCTGCAAATCTCCTCACCCTAACCTCTGCTATCATTAAAAATCCCACTGTACCTAGGCTTAGGGCTCTCTGTTTTCACTGCTGTATGGGATAGAGAGTCCAAGTTCTGAGCTTGGAAAATAAAAGCTCTTTGCCTTTACATACAGAATTCTGCTGTGGGATGGCTTTCTGTATGCTGTGAATATGTGTTGTTCCCATTGGCTATAAATAAAGCTGTTTTGGCCTATGGCAAGGCAGCTTAGAGGAAGGCAGAAAATCCAAGACAGAGACAGGAAGAAGAAAGGCAGAGGCAGTGGAGTCAGCAGACACAGAGTAAGTAAGATGACAAGGCAGAACTCAGTAAAGGTACCAAGCCACATGGCTAAATATAGATTAAAAATTATAGGTTAATTTAAGTGTAAGAGCTAGTCAGTAATAAGCCTGAGCTAATGGCCAAGCAGTTATAAATAATATCAAGCCTCTGAGTGATTATTTTATAAGCAGCTGCAGGCCTGTAGGAGGCCAGGCAGGACACAAGAAACCTTCAAATTACACAAATTGCACCCAGATGTGGTGGCAAGAGTTTCCACCTGAAACCTGAGAGATCTTAAGAAGAGATGATAAATGTAGCTAAGAACACCTTCCTAGTTCATGTCACTCATAGCAGGTCACTCATAGCAGGCCACAGTACAGTGACATGTCCCTTGGCCATGGCAGGTTCACGACTTATAGGACTGACCTCACAGTGTCTACACCTGACCTACAGCATGACCAGTTCTTGCTGCAGTACACAGAGGTGTCTCCAAGCCACACAGCATGTTGTGTGGTGGATTTAGCTTTTGCTAGTACAGATTTTTTTTTTTTAAAAAAAAGGTTTCTGGGCTACATGCTGCTTCTTGGAAACACAGGCACACTGCTTCCTGGAGTTGGCAGTAGACATACCACCACCATGTTGGGAAGCTGAGGAGGGCAGAGTTTCATCCTAGCCAAGCAGCTTAACAGTTTAAAATCTCTCCTGGTCAGAGAAGGATTACAGATTCATTATAAGACAGGTTCAGATGGAATAAAACTCTAAACTGTTTACAGCATGTGTAAAAATGTATATAGGCTTGGAAAATAGAGAAAAAGAAATATACACAGTTATATGAAGAAAAATAGTTTTAAAAAAATCTCTAAAGAGACAGTAAATGTAATATAAAAAATAAGCCAGGTAAAGATGGAAATTACACAGAGAGTCTGAACAATATTGTCTTGGATTTTTAGCTGCAGAAAGACATTTGATTGTAAAGGCTGCAGAGTTATATTTTAAAGGTATCTTTAAAATTTGTGGCTAAAGATACATCGCCTTGGAAAAGTGCTTCTGCTTTTGTTTCCACAGAGGAGAACCTGTGAATTGCTTCCAAGCTAATATGGTTTGATCAAGGAAGACCCCCCTGAGAGGTCTCCAGATGTTCCAACATCGAGAACAGCTTCAAGGCAACTGTCTCAGACAATGTAGCCTCACAGACTACTCCAGATTTTCTAAGAAACCCCATAAAATTGCCAGTGCCCCTAACCAGCAGGAAGTAGTATGAAAAGCTACATCCAAATTTCAAAAATATTATTCATAAATGTTTATTTTTTTAAAGGGGGTTGATTATAAATATAATCTCTTTCTAAAAAAGAAAAAGGAATAATATAGATATGATAGAATAAAAGGGTAGATTATTGAATCTACTTTTAAAGAGCAACAACTTATTTAAAATGTTTTACACTGCTATGGGTTTTAGTTTATTGATATAAATTTGAAGTTCTGTTATACTTTATGTATATTTCTGCTCTTGTTTAAGATATTATGTTTGTGCAGCTCATTTGAATGTATAATGTATAGTTAAGAAATACAGATCAATAGTCATCTATGATAATCAAACCTAATCATGTTAGTTAAGTTTTCTAGGTATACATAGAAGTATTTCAATTAGGCAATATTCAAACACTTCAAAAACTTACAGAATGTGGCATTAAAAATGTTTTAAGAACTTTGACTTTCTGGACATTGAGACACATCTGCTTCTGGCAGCACCAATCTACTTCAGAGAAGGTGATGGGCATTGAAGAAACTCCATATGGAATTAACTCTCTTTTGTGGCAAAACTTGGCCAGTTAGGCAAGAAACTGTTCTTGCCTGGACTGCTTGACAAATTGTTGTATAGATTGGATATGCAGGACCCATGGAAAAATCGCCACTGAATTTTGCCAAAACAAGGGGAGATATTACTTCAAATTCCTCCTTCAAAGAGGAGAGTGCCAGACATTCTGCTGAAGATGGATGCCTCAACGTTGTGGAGGAACTTTGGGTGACTGCACAGGCAGCCAGCTGTCTCTGTCATTCTAGATGTTTGGAAATGGCTTACAATGCACTTCCTATTTAGTTAAGTAATATATATCCTTCTGGGGTCTTTGATGTAGTTGAAGACTAGATAGTTCCAATTATAGTTTTCCTTGGTTATGATAGGAGATAAATTGGATATGAAACCTTAGACCCACAAATAAAGGATAGATAGAATATTTTCTTTAATTTTGCCAAATACCAATAGACTAGATATTATAACTGTAATTGTTACTTGATAACTGTTTGTTATATATAATTTTACTATGTTAATGTTAAAACTTACCTTTTTGATTAGGCAGGAAAGGGGAAGTGCTGTGGGATGGTATTCTGTATGCTGTGCATATGTGTTGCTACTATTGGCTGTAAATATAGCTGTTTGGGCCTATGGCAAGGCAGCTTAGAGGCAGGTGGGAAATCCGTGACAGAGACAGGAAGAAGAAAAACAGAGGCAGAGGAGTCACCAGCCAGGCACAGAAGAAGCAAGATGAGAATGTTGTACCAAGCCACATGCCTCAACATACATAAGAATTATGGTTTAATTTAAGTGTAAGAGCTTGTTAGTAATAAGCAAGATGACAAGGCAGAACTGAGAAAAGGTATCAAGCCACATGGCTAAATATAAATAGAATTATGGATTAATTTAAGTGTAAGAGCTAGTCAGTAATAAGCCTAAGTTAATGGTCAAGTAGTTATAAATAATACTAAGCTTTTGAGTAATTATTTTATAGGCAGTTGTGGGTCTGCAGGGGGAGGGCAGGCAGGACCCAAGAAACCTTCCAACTACAGGATTTGGTCTCCACGGTGGTCTTTTGGGGATCCCCATAATCTGGGAATAACAATTACAGGGAACCTATTATCTTGGTGCCAAAAACCTGGGAGGAGTTGAGCATTCCTGCTAGGTGGACCAGGTCTTCTGGCCACATCAGGGGCCACTCTTTTCCCTTTGTCTTCTTCTCCACCAGATGTGATTGACTTTTGGGGTAAATCCCCAGGTACCTCTCTATGGGTCCAGAAGCCCAGGGATCCCCTGGTAAGCTACAGCCATCCCAGGCAAGCCCAATCCATTTCCTAAGCAGATACATTCTCTTTTCTGGGGGAACCTTTGTGTTAGGAGGTGTCCTTCCCAAAGGCTACCCTCGTCTCCAACTCTTGATGCAGGCTATTGCAGGGGATGCATCACCCTAGCCTTCTGTCTCTGGCCCAGGCTTGGAAATGGGCAACTCTGGGTCTGAACCCAATCCTCACTCACCCCTGGGGTGTCTGCTGTAAAATTTATCTAGAGCGGGGCTGTCTCACACCATATGCACAAAACAAATGGTTGGAGCTCCCTTATCCAGGGTTTTTTGAGCTCTGCACTCCCACCACTCTGTTTGTAGCCAGTGTTCAGCACCCAGGTTTTATTGGCTGGGGTTGTGGCAGCTCCAGGAAGTGACCCTGAGCTCTGTGTCCTGACTGGGCTGCCTGAGCCATTGGCATCTCTCACCTCTCTTCTTCCTCTTGTCTCTTTCCTGTTATCTTTGTCTGTCTACCTGCCTCTCTGATGTCTCCATTTCAAGATGGCCTTTCATTCTTTCAGTCTCCCCATTCCCCAATAGACCTCTTGCACTAACTCTGTCATTCATGTTTTGTTCTCTTAATGGCACACCTTGGCAGGGCCATTTTCACTCACTAGATTTTCTGGGTGTTTGGTCTGGCCATGCTGGAATCCTACATGCCTGCTCCACCCACAGCAGATCCTATCTCCCTGTCTGTTTCTGTCTGTTCTTCAAACCTACCATGATGGGATCCTACCTGCTTGTTCTACCTGCCTTGATCCAGCCTCCCCAGTGGGAGTCACAGTCCTGGATATTCATTTCATTTCTTAGTCATCACCAGCTAGAAACTTAAAAAAGGCTGAAGATGGTTCTCAAACCCCTGTGCAGGAATTGATAAAAATGGCTTTTAAGGTTTTAATATCTGAGAAAAGGCAGCTGAGTCTTCCTGGCAGGCTTAGCTGCAAAGGCTATACTCCAATCTCATACCTTGGCAACTGCTCTGAGGCCATTGACACTCCCACAGAGGGAACCAAGGGAAGTCCACAAGGCTCCATCCCACAAGGGCCCAGCCAAAGTCAACTCCACCAGGGGTCTGGCTTCAAAGGCAGCCAGGAAGGCCATTTGTCCCACTGCTGATCCAAAATTTGGCTGCAAACAAAATCATGGCCCTACTGCTACCAGTCTGGCTATTGGAAGTCAGAATGCCTCTATGTAGGTGGGTTTGTCCTCTATGCCATGCCATGGAGGTCCAGCCCCACCAGCATGGGCATTTGAGACTCTTCCAGCCTTCAAGCTCCTTAGCTTGGTGGAGGACTGATGCCACCCAAACTTGATCACTCTCATCACCCTCACCAGTCCCAGGGCTGTAGTTGGAGTTTTCTCCAGTCCTGCTTAGACCTGCAGCCACTCAGACCCAAATAAACACACAGACACTTACATTATTTAAACCCTTTGGCCTAATGGCTCAGGCTTCTTGCTATTTCGTTCTTATATCTTAAATTAACCTATTTCTATTAATCTATAAGTTGCCACGTGGCTTTTGGCTTATCAGTAATTTTTCTCAGTTCTGCCTTCATATCTTGCTTCCATTGTGCCTGGTTTGCGACTCCTGACTCAGCCTTCCTCTTCCCAGAATTATCTTCTTTGCTTATCCCACTTATACTTCTTTTTGGCTACTGGCCAATCAACATTTTATTTATTAACCAATCAGAGATAATTCACATCATACAGAATATATCCACAGCATTTCCCCTTTTCTTTTTCTTTCAAAAATGAAAGTTTTAAATTCAACATAATAAAATTACATATAACAAAACAATTATCAAGCAAGAATTACAGTTACAATATCTAGTCTGTTTATAATATCTAGTTTATTTGTATTTGGCAAAATTACAGAAGATATCCTATCTATCCTATATTTGTGAGTCTAAGGTTTTATATCTAACTTATCTTTTATCATAACTAAGGAAATTATAACTATCTATTCTTCAACTACATCAAAGATGTCAGAAGGATATAATATTACCTGAGAAACATTAGAAGGACTCAATCAGCTTTTGAGAATCTTGCAAGAGTAGACAGACAGCTAGCAGGCTGGACATTCATCCAAAGTTCCTCTGTAAAGTTGGGGCATCTGTCTTCAGCCCATAGGTCTAGAATCTCTCAGTCACTTCTCTCTGTGTTCTGTAGAATGTCTGGCAATTTCCTCTGTGAAGCAAGAACCTGAAGGACCATTTTGCCAAGCAAAGTTCAGTGGTCACTTTCCTAGAGGTCCTACATGTCCAGTCGATCAAGCAGAAAAGGCAAGAACAGTTTCTTGCCCAAATGGCTATTTTTGCCAACAAGAAGATAAACTCCATATAGAGTATCTTCAATGTCCATGCTCCTCTCTCAAATAAATCGGTGCTGCCAGGATCAGACATGTCTTACTGTCCAAAAAGTCTAAATTTTTAAAACATTTTAAATGCCATATTCTGTAGGTCTTTGAAGTGTTTGAAAATTACCTGTCTATCTTAAATATATCTATATGTACCTAGAAAACTTAACTAACATGGCTACAACTTTGGCTATCATAGAAGACTAATTATTAATCTGTTTTTCTTAATTGTTCATTACAATCTAAATGAGTTACATAAACATAATACCTCAAACAAGAGTAGAAATATACATTCAGTATAAGAAAATTAACTTTAAATTAGTATCAATAAACTAAAATCCATATGAATGTAATATATTTAAAACAAGTTGCTCCTTAAAAGTAGTTTCAACCATCTACATTTTCATCCTATCATATCTATATCCTATATTTCTATATCATATTTCCCTTTCTTCTTTTAGAAAGATATTGGCTATGATCAATAACAATTTGTAACCAATGACCTAAACAAAGACAAACATCCATAATCTAATTTTTGGGAATGTGGGCATAGATTTCTAGGCTACTCCTGCTGGATGAGGGCACTGTATTCTTACGGGGACACAAAGAAAATTTTAGGATTATGGAATAGTTTGTGAGGGTGTATTGTCTGAGCCAGTTTCCTTGAAACCATTCTGGATGTTGGATCATCTGGACCATGGTGTCTTTCAGGGGTTCTTGGCTGGTCAAACCTGATGTATCTTTATCTGGAACAAATCCATAGCCTCTGGCTTTCTGTGGAAACAAAAGCAGAGCCTCCTTTCCAAAGCAACATATCCTTACATCCAAATTTTGAAGTGAAGGTACCTTTAAAATATACATATTGGTTTAACTGAGCAGTCTTCACAATTAAATGTCTTTCTGAAGTTAAAAATCCCAAAGACAACACAATCCAGATTCTCTGTATGATATCCATCTTTATGTGGCTTATTTTTATACTACTTTTACAGTCTCTTTAAAGACTTTATTTTTTAAAACTTTCTTTATATAACTGCATATGTTCCTTTTTCTCTCTCTTCCAAGCCTATGTACATTTTTACACACATTGTAAACTATTCCATCTGAATCTGTCTTACTGTGAACCTCTTGTTTTAAACTGTAGCATTACTAAGACTGAAATGGCAGCTATGGCTGCTGGCTCTGTCCAGCTTTCTAACATGGTGGAACTATGTTTAATACCAGCTTTGGAGGAACCATGCTCACTGCTGGACTCTGGAAGACAGTGGGTCTATGCCTCTATCAAAGTAATGTGTAGCCCAGAAACCTTTTTTTTTTTTTTTTTTTTCTGGCAAAAACTATATCCACTACGCAGCATAGTGTGCAGCTTGGAGACACCTCTGTGTAACATGACATAGGTCAAGCCTGCACACGACGAACCCACCATAGAGTAGCTCAAGCCTGCAGACTGCTGATAACTTGAGACAAGTAGGAAACTGTTTTTAGCTCCATTTTAGAATCTTGCTTCTCAGGTTTTAAATGGAAACTTGAGCCATTGGGTGCCGTTTGTAGCTGGAGTTTTCTCCAGTCCTGCTCAGACCCAAATAAACACACAGACACTTATATTATTTAAACTGTTTGGCCTAATGCCTCAGGCTTCTTGCTATCTAGTTCTTATACCTTAAATTAACCCATTTCTATTAATCTATAAGTTGCCACATGGCTTGTGGCTTATTGGTACTTTTTCTCAGTTCTGCCTTCACATCTTGCTTCCTCTGTGTCTGGCTGGTGACTCCTGACTCAGTCTTCCTCTTCCCAGAATTCTCTTCTCTACTTATCCCACCTATACTTCCTGTCTGGCTACTGGCCAATCAGCATTTTATTTATCAACCAATCAGACCAACACATTCACAGCATACAGAACATATCCATAGCACAGGGTAATGCTCCAAGTAGCAGGTAAGTCCATTACCTTACTGGTTGACATTGGGGCTACCTTTTCTGTCATGACCTCTCACTCAGATCCCATAGTTCCCTCACTAATTTCTGTCACTGGGGTGAATGGGATCCCCTCTTTTCCTTCTAAGACCCTGCCACTTCCCTTCATTCTTGCAGGATGGTTTTTCTCACACTTTTTTCTAGTCATACCCATTTGTCCAATATCTTTACTTGGCCATGATATCCTCAGGTGCTTTGGGGTCACCCTCTCCTTGGCCCCCACACTCTCTTTTGACTTTTGTGTTTTTCCCTTAATTACCTCATATTATCCCTACCCTAGACTGCCCTGTCCCTACCCTCTTGGATCAGGTCAAATATGGTATATCTCTACCCTGGTGGTTGCTACTCTCTACCAGTCAGTCCTAGTTGATCCTTCCTTCTTCCCTTCCAGACACCAGTTTCCTATTTCTGAACCCCATTGTTGAGGCCTCAAACCCATTATTACCTGCCTCCTGTCTCAGAGGCTATTAATTTCTATCGACTTGCCTTGCAACATCCCATTCTATCCATGTGTAAGGCTTCCAGGGCTTACTGCTTAGTTTGAGACCTCTGCCTCATTAATGAGGTGGTTATCCTGCCCCACAAAGTGGTCACCAACTCTTACACCCTGCTCTCCAACATTCCTCTTACAACTTCCCACTTTATCATCCTGGAACTAAAAGACATCTTTTTTACTGTCCCTCTACACCCTGACTAATATTTTCTCTTTGCATTCAACTGGGAGAACCCTAATACATGGCCTGCTAGACAGCTCACATGGACTGTTTAGCCTTAGCATTTTCAGGATAGCCCCCATTTCTTTGGCCAAGCCTTGGTCTGGGATCTTTCCACCTTTGACTCAATCCCAGCACACTTCTCTGGTCTTCAACTCAGCCCAGAGTCTATGATCTCCTCATCTGATCAAGTCCAAGCCCTGCAGGATTTCTAGCCCCTGACCACAGTGGACCAGATTCTCTCATTTTGGGGACCAATGGGATTCTTCTATCACTAGATCCATATCTTTGCCATCATAGTCAAACCCCTGAATGAGGCAACCAGAGAGATCCCCATGGGGCCCCTAACCCACCTAGCCATCTGCTGCTACTTCTCTTTACTGCAGAATCTGATCCTAACAGCCTTCACCTCAGGTCTCCTGGAGTCCACCTGCCCCTACCACCTCTTTACAGATGAAAAGGTAGAAGTGGCCACTGGAATTTTAGCCCCCACATGGAGTTAACTTTCATTGTGGCAAAAGTTAGCCAGTGGGTGAGAAAGTGCCCTCACATCAACTGCTGATAGTATGCTGTCCAAAATGGACAAGCAGGACACACACACACACATACACACACACACACACATACACACAAGGGGGACTGCTGATCCTTGCCAAGACAAGTGTGGTTGCAGCTTTGGCAACAGGAATCCTCTGAGTCCAGGATAATATAGTACCATCACTGAAGTGGCTCTGCAAACTGGAAAAGGTACAGTTCCCTTCCTTCAAAGGCAGCTGAACAAGAAATGGGCCAATGGCTCCTGGAACAGTAGCTGAAACAGTTATTCTTGAATGAGTAACTAAGCTGATGGAATCTAGCCTCTCAGTGGTAGTCTGGTGTTTAATAAAGGAGATGAAGCCACCCACAAGCCGAGAAGAGTAGAAAGCTGAATTCCAAAACACCAGCAATTTCCAGAATTTAAAATCCTGAATCATGACAGGACACTGGCAGAATTCAAGTTTATCTGGTACATGAAATACTCAAACTGAATGTGAAGTCAGGCTGTAGGCTTTGTGTGCATCCTACTTCACAAATAAGTCTGTCAGATACACTAAGCCTGTAGGCCAAAGATGATGCCCCAACATGCAGAGAAACCTTGAGTGATTATACAGGAAGCTGGCTGTTTCTGTCATAACTCACATTTTTTAGAAGTCACTTGTTTACACTTCCTGTTTTACTAGGTAATATTATTTCCTTCTTGAGTCTCTGAGGGAGTTGAAGATTAGATAGTTGTAGTTACAGTTTTCCTTGTTAAGAAATTCAGAAAAGAAACTCACTAAAGGTGTTAAGTATATAAGTTTGAAAGACATCATAAGATAGTTTTCTGTTGGTAATACAACATAAGATAGAAAGTGAATTAGGTACATTTTGGACTCACCAAACTAGAATAGATAATGGAATATTTTTTCTGAATTTGTCCAATGTAACTGGATGAGACATTTTTGATGTATTTTTGCTTGTATATATTGTACTTATTGTATATAGTTTTTCTTATATTATATATTTTAAATTTTTTATTAGATAAAGGAAGGGTGGTGATATTTTATTTCTGCTAAAATGTGGTAATATTTTATTTGTGTTTTAATAAGTAAAGCTTGCCTGGAGATCAAAAGCAAGCCATTCTAAGTAAACAAAGAAGTCAGGCACTGGTAGCACATGCCTTTAATCCTATCACTTGGCAGGCAGAGATCTGTCTGGATCTCTGTGATTTCAAGGCCACACTGGAAACAGAGCCAAGTGTGGTGGCACGTGTCTTAAATTCCAACACTAGTTAACCAGGAAGATCTGGAGGTCTGTACAGACATACAGGAAGTGACAGAGCTCAGAAGGAAGAAGAAGTGATGAATCTGGACAGAGAGATGCAAATCAGATGGCAGAACAGCAAGACATATAGGCATGGGTAGACAGAAAGTGTCTCACATTTGGAAACTGAGGTATGGGTGAGGTAAGGTTAGCTTGTGCTCTTCCTATTCCACTGATCTCTCTCAGGTTTTAACCCCTATTTCTGGCTCTGTGTTTTTTTATTTAATAAGAACATTTAGAAATTCATCTACAAAGGTTCACTTTCTGCCCATAATTTGTCAATTTTAACATTAAAGGTACTACAATTTCTGCTATGTCTACTCCAAATAATCTTTAAAATTCATTTAGAGTCTGTAACTGATTTGTACCTTTTGGGGTTTAATTTTTTGTAGACCTATTTTATATCCTAAATAACAAATAGGACCCTCTTTGTAGCTTTTCAGGTGCAATTTATAATCCCCAACAAGGCACAATTTTCTTTACTTCTTCAAACATTCTTTCTAAAGTATACACATTTGCATCAGCTAGTAAAATGTCATCATGTAATGATAAATTATAGATTTTAGAAATTGCTTATATATCACTTCAAACACCTGTCTACAAAGTATTGGCACAGGGTTGGGCTATTTAGCATCCCCTGTAGGAGAACCTTTCATTGCTATGTCTTGACTGACTGGGAATTATTATAAGTAGGTACGATAAAGGAAAATTTTTCTCTGTATTTTTCTTGTAAGGGTATTGAGAAGAAACAGTCTTTTCAATCAATAACTATAAGAGGCCATCCTTTAGGTAACAGAGTAGGCTGAATTATTTTGTTAATTGCTCTTAGATCTGTTACCATTTTCCACTTACCAGATTCCTTTTTAATAACAAATACAGAGGAATTCCAAGGGCTGGATGATTCTTCAATATGCAGTGCATTTAACTGATCTTGTATGAGCTGTTCTAAGGCCTGCAGTTTCTCTGTTGTTAAAGGCCATTGCTGAATCCATACAGGCTTTTCTGTTAACCATTTTAAAGGTAGAGATGTTGGTGTTTTTGAAAGATCAGCAGCTGTTGTGCCCTGTTATTCTCCAATCTGGATGGTCAGTGACTATTCTTTATAATGCCTTTTAATATTTTTGTCAGAAACATATGTTAGTTTATGATTTGCTTATGAGATTGGAAGAACATTAATCTGGGTATTCCATTGTCATAATAAATCATGACCCCATAGATTTATAGCTATATTAGCCACATATGGCTTTAATTTTCTTCTCTGTCCTTCTGGCCCTATACATCTGACCCATCTTGTGCTCTTTTTCACTTGATATAACATTCCAATCCCTAGCAGCTGAACATATACCTCCTCAAAAGACCAATTTGAACGTGAAGATTGTGGTGTAATTATTGTTATATCCACACCTATGTCTATAAGACTTTCAATAAGAGCATCATTTATTCATATTTTTTTAAAATTTTTTTTTCCTTTTTTTTTCTTTTTTTTCTTTTTTAAATTTTTATTTTGCAATACAATTCAGTTCTACATATCAGCCACAGATTCCCTTGTTCTCCCCCCTCCCCTCCCTCACCTTCCCCCCAGGCCGCCCCCCCACTCCAATCTCCTCCAGGGCAAAGCCTTCCCCACAGACTGAGATCAACCTGGTGGACTCAGTCCAGGTAGGTCCAGTCCCCTCCTCCCAGGCCGAGCCAAGGGACCTTGCATAGGCCCCAGGTTTCAAACAGCTGACTCATGCAGTGAGCACAGGACCCGGTGCCACTGCCTGGATGCCTCCCAAACAGATCAGGCCAATCAACTGTCTCACCCACTCAGAGGGCCTGATCCAGTTGGTGACCCCTCAGCCATTGGTTCATAGTTCATGTGTTTCCGTTTGTTTGGCTATTTGTCTCTGTGCTTTATCCGACCTTGGTCTCAACAATTCTCGCTCATATAAAACCTCCTCATTCTCGTTAATTGGACTCCCAGAGATCCACCTGGGGCCTAGCCATGGATCTCTGCATCCAGATCCCTCAGTAGTTGGATGAGGTTTCTAGCACGACAATTAGGGTGTTTGGCCATCCCATCACCAGAGTAGGTCAGTCGGACTGTCTCTCGACCATTGCCAGCAGTCTGTTGTGGGGGTATCTTTGTGGATTTCTGTGGGCCTCTCTAGCACTTTGTTTCTTCCTATTCTCATGTGGTCTTCATTTACCATGGTTTCCTATTCCTTGTTCTCCCTCTCTGTTGTTGATCCAGCTGGGATCTCCCACTCACCCAAGCTCTCTTTCCCTCGACCCTCGCCCTTCACTACCCCCACTCATGTCCAGGCTGTTCATGTAGATCTCATTCCATTTCTCTGTCATTGGGCGATCCCTGTGTCTTTCTTGGGGTCCTGTTTTCCAGGTAGCCTCCCTGGTGATGTGAGTAGCAGTCCAGTCATCCTTGTTCCACATCTAGTATCCTGTTATGAGTGAGTACATACCATGTTTGTCTTTCTGAGTCTGGGATACCTCACTCAGTATGATTTTTTCTAGATCCATCCATTTGTCTGCAAACCTCATGATGTCATTGTTTTTCTCTGCTGAGTAGTATTCCATTGTGTATATGTACCACATTTTGTTTATCCATTCTTCAGTTGAAGGGCATCTAGGTTGTTTCCATGTTCTGGCTATTACAAACAACGCTGATATGAACATAGCTGAACAAGTGCTCTTGTGGTGTGGTTGAGCATTCCTTGGGTATATGCCCAAGAGTGGTATAGCTGGATCTTGGGGGAGATGGATTCTCAATTTTCTAAGAAATCACCATATTGATTTCCAAAGTGGTTGTACAAGCTTGCATTCCCACCAGCAGTGGAGGAGAGTTCCCCTAGCTCCACATCCTCTCCAGCATAAGGTGTCTTCAGTGTTTTTGATCTTAGCCATTCTGACAGGCGTAAGGTGGTATCTCAGAGTTGTTTTGATTTGCATTTCCCTGATGATTAGGGATGTTGAGCAATTCCTTAAATGTCTTTCAGCCATTTGAGTTTCCTCTGTTGAGAATTCTCTGTTTAGTTCTATAGCCCATTTCTTAATTGGACTGTTGGGCATTTTGATGTCTAATTTCTTGAGTTCCTTATATATTCTGGATATCAGTCCTCTGTCAGATGTGGGATTGGTGAAGATCTTTTCCCATTCTGTAGGCTGTCGCTTTGCTTTGTTGACCGTATCCTTTGCCCTACAAAAGCTTCTCAGTTTCAAGAGGTCCCATTGATTGATTGTTTCTCTCAGTGTCTGTGCTACTGGTGTTCTATTTAGAAAGTGGTCTCCTATGCCAATGCGTTCAAGACTACTTCCTACTTTCTCTTCTAGCAGGTTCAGAGTAGCTGGATTTATGTTGAGGTCCTTGATCCACTTCGACTTAAGTTTTGTGCACAGCGATAGATATGGATCTATTTGCAGCCTTCTACAAGTTGATATCCAGTTTTGCCAGCACCATTTGTTGAAGATGCTTTCTTTTTTCCATTGTGCACTTTTGGCTTCTTTGTCAAAAATTATTTGTTCATAGGTGTGCGGAAAGTTAATATTTTTGTCAGAAACATATGTTAGTTTATGATTTGCTTATGAGATTGGAAGAACATTAATCTGGGTATTCCATTGTCATAATAAATCATGACCCCATAGATTTATAGCTATATTAGCCACATATGGCTTTAATTTTCTTCTCTGTCCTTCTGGCCCTATACATCTGACCCATCTTGTGCTCTTTTTCACTTGATATAACATTCCAATCCCTAGCAGCTGAACATATACCTCCTCAAAAGACCAATTTGAACGCGAAGATTGTGGTGTAATTATTGTTATATCCACACCTATGTCTATAAGACTTTCAATAAGAGCATCATTTATTCATATTTTTAATTTTGGTCTTTATTCATTTATAGAGGTTTGCCAAAAAATTTGCTTTATGGCTTTTCCTGAGTTTTTTGTTCACTTTGCTATAGCTGTTCTATCACCCTGAGCAGTATGATTTTTTACAATAGGCATTTGATTACTTAATTGCTCTGGGAAGGGGTTTCTTCCATGAATGCAGGAAAGGACTGAACTGAATTTTCCATGGGGACCTGGGAGAGGCCCCTCAAGGAGTTTTCTGGTGGCAAAGGCAAAGGATTTCCTCATCTGTCCCTTGTTGATCTACATTTGTTAGTCCAATGTTTGCCTTTACCACACCTTCTGCATGATCCAGAAGGGACTGGCATTCTGTTGCCATTGTTTCTTGAAAAACATTGTTTCTAGGAATGCCCTATTTGCAGTCCCTTTTTAGGTGACCTGGTTTTCTCCATTTAAAGCATCTGACATTGTTTTTCCTCAAACCTCTGGAAATCACCTCTCCTATCCAAGCATCATCATGGTCATGAGATTCAATACTAACTGTATCTCAGATCCATTCCTCCAAGAGTGCTGATCTTGCCTTTAATGATCTAATTACCCTTTTGCATTCTGCATTAGCATTTTCAAAAGCCAGAGGTTCAATTATTTTCTGTCTAGATTCTGAATTTGGAATCATTCTATTTATTACTGAAGACAGCCCTTGTAAGAAATCCATGATGGTTTCTTTGGGGTTCTATATAACTTTTTAAAATGACTACTTCTTTAACTCTGCCCCAAGCATTCAAGGCTGCCATGTGGCATAAAGTTAGGATGTGGTCATCATATAAAGATTGTCTCTGTATGTCAGTATAATTGCCTTCTTCAAGAAGTTGATCTTGGGAAATTTCCATACCTCATTGTTCTATAGTTTTAGCCTTCTTTTCTACCAGGTTCTCTATTGTAACTGTGGACCAGCCTGTAGGACAGCTGTAACCAAATCTTTCCAGTCTTGAGGGATAATTCTATTATGAGTTGACCATAAGTTTAACATCTGCTTTACAAAGGTAGAATACATACCATACGAAATTATAGCTTCTTTGAATCTCAAGTCTAACTTTTGCACAGGAGTCTAATCAGCTTGTACACAGCCTTGAACATCTGGCAGTTCCTGTAAGGTTCCTGGATAGATTACAATTGTCTGTTTAAAATCCTTAGGCTGTTTTCCTGTAACTGTATAATGCAATGTTGAAATAGGTTCCCCTTTAAATTCTTCTGTCTGGGTCTGAATATCTCTGTGATCTGTTTTAACAAGATTTTGTAAAAGTTTTATCTTGACAATCATATTAACCAACCTTTTTAATGATAAAACAAAAATAATCAAACAAATAATATAATTGACATTATGTTAATCTCATCAACATTAATTATCCTCTCATTTAATTGTTCCATTTTCAGACTATCAAATGTGCTATCAAACAGAGACCAAATTCCCTCCACTGTAAAACTGTTTCCCATTTTTTAATGGGGGAAAATTCTCTTTTAACTAATTTCTCCCCTTATTAAATCATACTTGTCTTACCAACTCTGCCAAATGCATAAAAAAGTAGATGCCCAAAGGAGTTTCAAGGTAGCAACCTAGTGTGGTAGCAGTCCAAGATGGGGAACCAGAGAGAGTCGACAACCCACCAGAAGAAAAGCCAAAGAGACTCTGGCCCATGTGTGGTGGAGACCCCGGCCTTGTGCAGCTCAGGCCTCAGCCCCAGGCAAGTGGCTTTTTCATGAATTCATGCCACAAATGTTAAGGTGCCAGATATAACATGAAGTGATAAAGGGTCTTATTAATAAAAAAACCTCGAATCAGATATTTGGGTGAATATCTAGAGGAATAGAACAATCCAGACACAAGTTCTTACCGCTAGGAAATCTTCAGCCCAAGAGAGCTACTTCCTATATACTCACACCTTATACACCTTTCTGTGCCCTGCCATCCTACTTCCTCTCTCCACCCAGCTACATCACTTTACCTTTCTGCTAAGCTCTATCACTTCCTCTTTCTACCCAACAACTCTTAGTCTTAAATATTTTACTTTGGTATGGATTTTTGTATATTGATAGAAATTTGAGGTTATTTTTATTATACTGTATATATGTTTCTAGTCTTGTTTAAGATTTTTGTGTATTGATACAAATTTAAGGTTATTTTTGTTAGAACATACTGTACATACATTTCTACTGTTGTTTAAGTTATTGCATTTATGCAGCTTATTTAACAATGTAATGTAAATTTTTAGTCCTTGAAAGTTTTTATTACAAGTATTTAGGATAATGGAGAAATGTCACTTAGCAATTTGTCACCTATTACTATCAAACTTGTAGTCTTGTTAGGTGTGTTTTAGAGGACAAACAGGAAATATTTTAGATATACAGGTGGTTTTCAAACACTTTAGAGATTTATAGAATATGGCATTTAAAATGGTTCAATAATATAAAGCTTTTTATGGAAATGGGACATGTCTGCTCCTGGCAGCACCAATCTACTTCAGAGAAGATCATGAGTGTCAAATAAACTCCATATGGAGTTTACTTTCTTTGCATCAAAGTTAGCCACTGGCCAGGAGGCTGCCCTTTCCTCAACTTCTGACACTATGCTTTCCAAATTGGACCACGGGATGCAAAGGAAAGTGACTACCAAACTTTGCCAAAACAAGATGTGACAGTCCTTTAAAATGTCTGCTTTACAGAAAAGTCTGTCAGAAATTCTAGGCCTGTAGGCTGAAGATGAATGGCCTCAAATTACAGAGAAACCTTGAATGACTGTCCAGACAGCCAACTGCTTCTGTCATTCCTTGGTTTTGGAAGTTGTTTGCTTTGCACTTTCTGTTTACTCAGGTAATATTTATATTCTCCTCAGGTCTCTGATGGAGTTGAAGACAAAATTGTTGTAGTTATAATTTACCTTGCTACCAAATTCAGAAAAGAATCTCACCAAATATTGTAAATTGTATATGTAAAAGGATAATTTTGGGTTGGTAATGCAAGTTAGGATAGAAAGTGAATTAGGTACAAACCTTTGTACTCACCAAGATATGATAGCTAATGGAGTATTTTCTCTGAATTTGCCAAATCCTAATGGACTGGACATTGTTAATGTAATTCTTACCTGTATATGTTTGTATATAGTTATTGTACTTATTGTATATAGTTTTACTATGTTAGCTAAAACCTTCCCTTTTTATTTAGACAAAAAGGGAAAATGTTGTGTGATATTTGGATCATGTTCTGACAATAAAGTTTTCTTTGAATCAGAGGACAGAGCTAACCACTAGCTGACCAAAATTAGCCACAAAGGTCTTGGAGGACTGAGGACACATAGGATACAGGAAGTAGTAAGGCAGGGCTAAGAGAGGATCTCAGCCTTTAGGACTGAGGAACTGCAGAGAAAGTAGGTCATTGGCTTCTCCATTGCATCTCTGTTCATTCAGGTTCTTACCCCGATATTTGACTCCCCCAATTATTCTTTTTTTTATTGATAAAGAATAATTAAGTAAACACTTTAGTCTTGAAAAAAACAATCAAACAAATAAAAATAAATAAAAATGCCATGACAAGCAGCTAAAGGAAGGAAAGGTTCCTATCATGGAAGGTGAACATGGCAGAAAAACTAAGTGAGCAGGTCACTGTGTATCAACTGTCAGGAACCAAATCTGTCTTGATGGGATCACATAGTGCTTGATCTGCATTTTATTTTTTCTTCTCTATATTTTGTAATTTGGATTCTAAAATTGTGCCCTGTCTCCTACATGGATGTGAAGGGCATTGAAGCATAAATTCTAATTGATCCTAATAATAAAAGCCTGGAGCCAGATATTGGAGTAGATGCCTAAAGATCAGAAAGACAAAGGAGCAACCTGCAGCCACCTCTTACCTCAACAACTCCTCAGCCTGTCTCCACCCTGCCTTAGCACTTCCTCTCTTTGCCCAGCCATATCGCTTCCTGTTTCCTCCTCCTAATTGCTGGGATTAAAGGCATATATCACCACTGCCTGGCCTCTATGGTTAACTAGTGACTAGCTCTGCCCTCTGATCTCCATGCAAGATCTATTTGTTAGAGCAGAAACAAAATATCACCACAGGACAACAACCAATAAACTCTTCAAGAGAATATGCATGTATAAATAAGACATTCGGCTGAGAAATACACTATAAAGGATGCTTTAATAAAAGCTACAGACTCAAACAGTTCTAAATTTCTGGGAAACTAAACTGGCCAAACTCTGAGCAATTCTAGTTAATTAGACATCTGTTGGAAGCACAGCAGAGTAGAATACAATATGTTTCAAATATTTTGCATAATGCAGATGACAGAAGCTTTAATAAAGCAAGCAACAAGGGGAATAAGGCTAGTGTTTTATTGACAATTATGTATGAATAGTTGTTCTTGTAAGGAAAGCAATTCAGAAAATCAGTCATAAGCAAGCAGAGAACATCTATAAAAATAGAATTTTAAGTAAAAGGAAAAGAAAATAATAATTAACTTAAAAAAATCAATGCTCTTCTAATAACTCAGATAAATATGTCATTGTACAAGAAGAAGCTGAAAAATTATTCAGTATAATTATTTAAAAGCTAACTTAATACGAGAATAAACTAAACATATGCATATCCCTATACAACATACATAGTGTGCAAACACCTAAGTACATGCTCTAGAAACATATATTTTATTACTATATTTTTATATGTTTTATATATATGTATACATGTGCTCTCATACATATATGTACAGACATAGATATTCACCACATGTTAAACAGTCTATTCTACAAGAAAAGTATAATGCCTTGCCTTGGTTGTACTTAAATATTAACATATTCTATGATGCTGAGAATCATACTATTTCTCATGTCACATAATATGGGGACTTTCTACATAAGCAATATTTAAATGAATTGATTGTTGGGCAAATAAGTCTCCTGTGATGAAGAGACTGAATTATAGTGAAATTGACCTTGGAAGTTCCTGACTGCTCTTCAGGCTAGATTACAATCACTGAGCATGTGAGATGTCCTAAGATTGACTTCAATGATTCACTTGACTCTCGTCAGTAATGGTTGGTTTTACCTTTCGTTTCACATTTTACCTAATTATATTTTCATTTAGTTGCTGAGTTGATGTTCATTACTTCAAAAATCTTAGCATAATATTTTAGTAGGGTGATACCTACTCAGACCCTTTGGTTTATTTGTTCTCTAGGTTCAGAGGAAGGCATGATCTCAAACCCATTGTAGACAAGTCAACATGCAGTGAAACACTATTACAGCCCCACAGGGACTATCGAAAATTGCAAGTCATTGAATCCATCTTCTCACATGTTTTTCTCATTACTTTATTTTTCTAGATTTACGAGATCATAAATTCAAAACAATTGTATAAGTAAATATATTTTAATAAGATATAAATTTTATAAATTCAGTCATAGAAATTCTTACATGAAACTGATAATACATATTTACAAGTACTAAAATTAAGTAATGTACATATAATGAGATAAAACAAACATATACTCAAAAGGATGTTAAATAAGTTATGACAAGCAAAGTACAGAATTAAATATGTAAGGATAATAATATCATTAATAATAGGAATACATAAACTCTATCACAAAAAAACCCAAAGGTAAATGTCCAGGAAGTTGTTTTTATCTTTGTATTGTATCATAAGAACATAAAAGTATCTAATACACTTAAATAGATTTGTAATTTACTAAAAATATATTGGTAAAAATCAAATCATAGCAGTGTTCAAATGAGAACATGCTCTTTTCTTTCATTTTCTAATTCTTTGACAATTTGATACATATGCATATACATATACATATATGTAGTTAATGTTGGTCATTTTCTCACATACCCAGGCATGCAGTAGAGTCTCTCAAACTCCTTCTCCTCTGAAAGGAAACCTTCTCAACAATCCTCCCACTATGCAGTTCCATGCCTTCTTTGCATGAGACTGGCTGATTAAATAGAGTCATTTGTATGAACATGAATGGGGAGTTATTTACCTGAGCTTTTTTGAATATGACAAAACTCATTCTTGTTTTAGCTATGTCATTTTTTTTCAACTCTTCTAAGCTCAATAAAGTATCCTACTTATACCATGACAAGTATGTTTGTACTATATATTATATTATTCATATTTATGCATCTGATATGTTCTATTTTAATAACACTTTCATTTTTAAACCTGTATTTGATAACTGCATAGTTTACTTGATTATTACCTTATTACTTTCACTTTCCAAATTTTATGTCATATTTAATCTCATAGTATTCACTGTAAACACTAAATTTCTTCCAGGATATTATTATTAAAGTATTCTATTTCATTATGTCTCAATATTACTATTACAAGATATATCATAAAATACAAGTTAATATACTGAAATACCTTTATCTATACATTTCTTCTTTAATTAAGACAAAGAGCTAAATAATGATATATTTCCTAGGCTAATCACCTATCTGACAGTACCTGGAGATAAAGTCTGTATAAGCAGGATTTAGTTTCAAATGTTTAGTTGTTAACTGTTCTCAAGTCCCACCAATCCTTTCTGCTCTTCTGCCTACACATGACTGTAGCTCATACAAAATACCATTATTCCCTCATTGTGCATCAGGAAACTGAAGATCCACATACCTCTGCCTTCAAGTGAGAATACTAGAGAAAATAATCTTACTATGCCAGTCCCATTCTCTTGCATTACCTCCTTATTTCCACAAGAACTTAGAAGCCCCGCTGTAAAGTCCATGGAATTATTCCCATGACATTTTAGTTTCCAATAGATGTGGGCCATGAATAAAATAATAAAAGCATTTAATGTCATAAAAAAATCACATTTTGTTTTGTTAAATTTCACAAGTCTCCTAAGGCTATTGTTGATAACAAATCCATCATTACTTTATTAATTATAAAAAGGCAATCTCTTGAGATAAATCAGAAATGACTCACTCAAACCTCATACACACACGTGTCACAATTATTTCAAAAGTGTCTCACCCATCTACACTGACATCACACATATTTCTAGTAAACCTCATAAAAAACAATGTTGATGTGATATGTAGCAGTCACAATTGAAATATCTTCTATACACATATGAAAATGTAATGAACTCACTATTTTATATAATTTGTATATGATAATACATAATTAAGCAAAAAATCTATAAGTTTGCAGTGCTTTCTTATCTAAGATGATAGGCACATCCTTTGATAAAGCACACATACCCTCCTGCCACTAATTGCTCTTGCACTCCATTGTGGCTACAATGTTTATGGTTATTCCCATTCTTCCATTTGTTGAAAAATAACACTCTGTCCTTTTTCATCTACATTTCCTTTTCTTTCTTCTTTATTTAAATATATCCTTGTGACTGTTTAAACACACTGTGATTTAATCTTTTTAAAGGATTAAATATCACAAACAAGCTTATTTTAATTGTTTCTTTGTCAGTCAATTTCATTTCTCTCCTCCCCTAATGCATGTACCTAACCACAACCTTCAATTCTTGTAAAAACTAGAGAATCTTCATGTCCTTCTCCTAGATTATCTTTATTAATAGAACTATTTAATACATGTTTCTTCCAAAGAACCACGAAGTGGAATGATGTACCAAAGTGTCCAACTAGCTTAACTTTCTACTTTTTCCTTTGTATCAGAAATATATTTTTTCTTTTTTTAACAAAAAAGTGCATGAAAAGACTGAATATTTCCATGAATGTTGATTATATATTTACTTCGATAAACATAATGGAGAAAAATTAAAAAACAAAACAAAAACACTAATAGAGTTTCATTAGAAATAAAGAACATAAAGCATATCACTTATATTTCTGGTGTGTCTGGCATTTTGAGGAGTCATACTTAATGTGTATTTTCAGAAATATATACATCATATAACAAACAGGTAGTAGTGTGTGTGTGTGTGTGTGTATGTGTGTGTATGTGTGTGTGTGTGTGTGTGTGTGTATGTATGTGTGTGTGTATGTTTGCCAAAAGGAACCTCAATGAATCCTATTGTATGTTTATAACACAGTCTCATTAACATTATAACTTGTGAGAACATGCCAGTTTCCATTTCTTAGTATTTAATAATGATAAATAGAATAAATATGCACATCATTAATTTTGTGACAAATTCCTTTGTTTATTTTTTTTCCTGACCATTATCAATTAACAACTTGTATTCATAACCCATTGAAAGACTAAAACCATCCACCCCACCTCTTGGGAATGTGGGGGTTGAATTCTTAAAATTACTTCCTACTGTCTGGGGGCAAAGGCATTTTTAGGGGATCCTGAAAAGAAAATTTTGGAGTAATTGTCAAGTCCTGGGAGAGGTAGCTGTATCATTTGTTGTCCGGTCTCTGCATAATGTGAAAATGCAGGGCTTGTCTCAAGTCCTTGCTTGAGTAGTCTGTGAGGCTGTATCATCTCAGCTAGCCATCTTGAAATTGTCCTGAGCAATTTGTAGTCCAAAGCTGATCTTTGGGTGATGTTTGTCAGCTTAGTGTTATTATCATCGTCCTGATGGAATCATCTTTGTGGGGCCCCTTCATTTTTTGGGAGACTTCAAAGTCACTGTTAGGCATGGTCATAGTTCACTGCAGAAAACTTTTAGTGCTTATGCTGTGGTTTGGAGTAATATCAATTGTATCTGTGGCAGAATCGTGTCTCACAGCCAGTCCCAAGCTGCAACACAGCAGGTTCCATTCTTTCTCACCAAGATATTTTTTGATTTCAAATCTCTGTTAGCAACAGCTGGCCTTTCTTGGGTACCCACAGTTTTCAACTGAAGATGGACAAGCCTGCTTGTCATGGACATAGCTAGGTTGATTGTCCCTTCCACTGTAACAGTGTTTCTATTCAAATATTCAAAAAGGGATCCATGCTCATGGAAATCCGACACCAGCCGCAGCTGAGTCCATGTGTCATTGTCTTTGTTGTCTGCTACTATAAACCTAGGATGCATAACATCACAGTCTAATAAATCTCTGCCTCTCAGGATCAAAAATGTTCTTCCCTAGAAGAAAATATCTTCACAGAAACTTGTCCCTGCCACTTGCTTCTCCAACCTTCTCCAAAATGACCTTTGCCAATGCTTTATTGTAACATGATGGTCCTGGCAATTGTTCGTCCCCAGTAGTAGTGTCACCACCGCCACCAACAGGATGAGAGGCAGCAGGCAATGCGGAGCAGCAGCTGCCTTCTCCATGGTCCCACCGCCACTTTTTGTGGCCTGGCCCGGCCCCATCTGCAACATCTCCTCAACAAGCCTCCCAGGCTGGCTTTGAACTGGGGATCTTCCTGCCTCTGACTCCTTCAGCAAATCCTACCTGTATGTGCCACCACAACTGGCAACATGCAGCTTGGGCCTGAGCTGGGGGATTGCAAGGCCACAGGTAAGCAGCTTTTTTTGTGAATTCATGCCACAAACATTGGGCAACAAATGTAATTCGAATTGCTAAATGGTCTTATTAATAGAAAACACCAGAGCCTGATATTAGGGTGAAAGCTGAAAGATCAGAGAAGCAGAACAAGCCACAGCCAACCTCACCTCACCAACTCCTCAGCTGATCTTGTTTCTCAGTGTGAAAGTCTCTGAGTCCTCACCCCTGAGTGTCTCACTCAGTTGAACTGCTTTAGTTCCTGTTTCCTCATGCCTTATACACTTTTCTCCACCCTGACATCACTTCCTTGGATTAAAGGCATGTGTGATTCCCATTATTGGGATTAAAGGTATGTGCCACCATGCCTGGCTCTCTTTCCAGTGTGGCCTTGAATTCACAGAGATCCAGATGGATCTATGCCTCCTAAGTGATAGAATTAAGTATGTGTACCACCACTGCCTGACCTCTATGTCTAATCTAGTGGCTAGCTCTGTCCTCTCAACCTCAGATAAGTTTATTAGGATACACAATATATCACCACACCTCATAATCCTTGGGTAAAGATTGGTGATTTGCATTTTGGACACTAGCTAGAGGTCACAAAGTGTACTAATGTAGTTAAACACAGAATACTATTGACAGTTTTGTCTAAACAGTTGCAGGGAAGTCCTAAGCAACTATTCCCATAGCAGTGAATGTAATTCTTGGCACACAGCAGAACTCTACTTCTAAGGTTTTTTGTAGAATGGAAGTGAAGACTACAGGGACCTGGAGGAATCTCCTACTTTGTGACACAACAGACCCAACCCCTGTCGTCTACAAGATTTGGAAGAAAGCAGAATTTTTGTCACATTTTCAATGTCTCAACCTTGGGGACCTCAAAGCAGTTAAGCACTCTAGACAGACACCTGGGATAGAGTGATGGACACTACCAACATAAGAGTCTGGTCTTAACAAGGAGGCATTACAAAGCCAAAAATCTGCTACCAAACAGTGTGCAAGCTTGTTCAAACAAACAGCAAACCTATTGAAAACACTCAGGATATAGGGAAACCTAGGGAGAAAGACAGGTGTGGTTTGAAATTTTTGGAAAATATAGATAGATATCTCTGTAAGAGTAAGTTAGCATGCTATTACAGGTTATTAATGTTTGGGTAAATTTTTGTATCAGGTAGAGAATTGTGAAGAACACCAAATAACACTAACAAAGTATCATTTTGGTTTTACTTTCCTGTCAAATAGCTCTGGTCAAATGCCGTAAACAAGCATCGTGTCTATTTAACAATTCCAGTTTATATTCCAAGTCAGGTGGGGAGAAAAGATGTCAGAAATTGAAATAGTGTGTCATATTTACAATCAAATGCAAAGAAAAGGTGAATGCTAGCATGTTAATGCTCAGCTAACTGTGTACTTTTCATACAGTCCAAGGCCAAACCTATGAAATGGTGCCACTTAATCAAGGTGGGTCTTACCACTTAATTCACTCAAATGAGAAAATACTTTAAAAACACATTCACAAAACAATTTATTAAGGCAATTCCTCATGTAGATTCTCCTCAGGTGATTCTAGATTGTGTTAAGTTGACTAAACTAACCTTCCTAGATGTCTACAAATTATATTTATACTTTTAAGTTTTATCTATGTGATGCAGACTTACAAACTCAAATCAATGAATATGCAATCATGTTTATCTTCTGAAAAACAACTCACTAAATATGACCAAGCACACGAAGTCCCTAATGTTAGCTCAAAAGATCAATTTGAAAGCCTTTTTGCCAGGACTGATATAAGATGAAATAAAATTTTAAAAATATAACTACAGTGAGGGAAACCATTTATTGTGAATCAAAGTTCAAGAGATGAGCCTACATGGAATAAGTAAAGGCTTCAGGATAAAAAAAGGAGTGGTAGAGACATGAACATTAACTCCTTACTCTTTCAATCTAATTTTGAAGAATGAAATTATTATAGATGAAATGAAAGCAGCCCTGCTATGTGAATTGACTCAGCCTAGCTTTAGAAAAGGTGTTGATGTCTGTTCTTAGATATTGAAGGAATTTCACAGCAATGGGGGCAGTGAGAAGCAAAAGGGGGAAATGTTCTGAAGCAGCAGCTTAGAACTGCTGTTTCTTTAACGTCATCACAAAGTAAGAAGAACAGAAATGAGAAAAACATGTTGTGACTTTTAGACCTTAAGGAGAGCAGAAGAAGCAAAACCACAGAGAAGAGAAGCAAACCCTAAACAGGCATGAAACGCTGTGGGGAGTCCGCCACTCAGCCGAGGACATTGACTTGAGACATGTTTGTAATGATAAATCTGTATCATTTGCTATTAAACGTTATACTACATATTAGGAATGTATAAAATACACTACAGCGGCTTGAAAATCTAATGGAGCCAATTCAAAATGCAAAAAAAAAAAATGTTGAAAGTGAACCACCTATTTACAATTTAAGAAGTCAATAACAGACAGAAGTTGTATTTTTTATTAATTCTTGGAGAATTTCATACATTATTCTGATTGTGTTCACACTTAACTTCTCCCACATCCACCCCCACCTTCTCATCCTTGTAACTTCAGGTCCTCCATTTTTAAATTTAATAACCTACAAGTTTTGAGCAGTTCATATACTTGTGGTATAGGATCATCCACTGAGGTATGGAGAACTTTCTAGGATCACACTCTTAAAGAGAACTGACTCTCCTTGGACCAGAAGCTGTTATCTATTGCTGCTCAGCTAGGATCAGAGATATATGTTCTTCCCACTCAACGCTAGATTTTCATGCTTGGTCATGTGTGAATCTTTTGCAGGCAATGAAACCTGCTGTTAGTTCTTGAGTGCAGCAGTCGAGTCTAGTCATGTCCGGAAAACGCTGCTTCATTGTCATCATCCCTGACCTCGTGCTTTTCAACAATTTCTGTCTTTTCTTCCATAGTGATCTCTGAGCCTTGTGGGGTGATATAATATTCCATTTATAAATGAGCATGCCACGGCTGCTTTTTACATTCTGACCATTGTGTATTTCTGCAGTTACCATCATCTATTACGCAAAGAAAACTCTGATGAGTTATGAGTTCGTCACTACACTATGGGTAGAGAGACATGGATTTAGAGGACAGTTGATACTATATCCACATCCAATTAACAGTAGGTTCATATTTGGAGCTGGAGAGCTCTGCAAACATTGGTTCTTAGCTAGATTTGCAGTACCAGACATGTGTTTCCTCCTGTAGAATATGAGGACTTTTGAAGTTGGACTAAATGCATTTTCCATTATGTTTTGGCTATAAGCACATGGGATGATGGAGTAAAATGTGGTAGTTTGAATAAACATGGCCCCAGAAACTCTAGAGAGCAGTGCTATTAGGAGGTTTGGACATGTTGGAATAGGTATGGACTTGCTGGTGGAAGTGTGTCACTGTGGAGGTGGGCTTTGAGGTTTTATATGCTCAAGCCATGCCCAGCATGATATTTTTCACTGCTGTTGCCTCTGGATTAAGATGTAGAAGTCATAGCTCCTCTAGCACTATGTCTGCCTTCATGTCACTGTGTCCAACTGTGATAATAATGGACTAAACCTCTGAAACTGTAAGCCAGTCCTAATAAAGTGTTTTTTGTTTGTAAGAGTTGTCATGGCCTTGGTATCTCTTTACAGCAATACAACCCTAACTAAGACAGGAGAAAAAAATAAGTCAGAAAACATACCCTTAGACAAAAAAAGTAGTAATTTCAGAGGCTGGGGAGTTTTGTCAAGGAAATCAGCAACATTTCAAATTTCAAAACACTATAAGGTAAATATAATGTATAGTTTTATTTTATACATTGAGGATTTGAGGCACAGACTACTTAAAAAACTCACATAACATACTATTAACAAAAGCGTGAAATAATATCTATATAGCCCAATTTGTATTTTAAGATGTAGTTCTCTTATTTGAAGCAGCATTGCATGGATAAAGGTTATCAAGTTTATCAACCAATTGAGTGTGTAGCATTATTTTCTTATCACTATTTCTCTCATTTATTCTTGGAATTTTCACTGCTGTGTGAAAGTAGCAGGCAGGGTATCATTAAGCTCATCTCGGTTCTGCAACATATGGCCGGATGAACACCATCTGGTCAAAACATCCTGAAAGAAAAACTTCGCTGGCACAGCCTGTGTGGAATATTGGCTGCTGGGCTAAATGATATTAGGGTAGCCTATGTTTAAAATGCCCTATCAGTTAGTTGAATGTTGTGACACAGCATCACATTTGGCCTTATAAAAATTTTCTAATTCAAAACACTGGAAGGGTTTGGATACAAATGACAGGAAGGTAAAGTGGGTCAACTCATTGTTTACTGTCTCTGTGAAATATGTACGGGACTTGTTAGCATCTGGTATATTCTAACGATTCATAATACCCATGAAATGAATACGACAATTTTATGTATACTATTGCTCTTCGGAATAATAGTAAACTAGAGAGTATAGAATTTCCTCGAAAAAGTAATTTCCAGAAAGTTGTTTGTGTGCAATGTTATTATTGAGACCACAAAAGCAAACACACATTTTTACCCTGAATATAACATACATTACATCTTATATACATCCTAGAAAATAGTGACATTGTTGACTCTCAATAATTTTAAATAATAAAAATAGTCTATGAATATACACCAACAATTCTTGCATTGCTTATTACCTAGAATTCTTGTCGATCATAATTTAGTCCTCACTTTGCGTAATTCTGTAGAAACGCCCATGCATAATCCATTGCCTTCAACCTAAGAGGTCAACATGTTGTTCAGACTAATGTTCTTTTAGTTAAAAATGAACCAATTCCTGGGAAATAATTATGTTCAGAAATATAAATTAAAACAGTTAGAGAAAGCCATTTGTCCAGGCATTCTCCCTATAACCAAGAATGGTTTGAAATCTCACCTCTCATCTCCTGGCCTTTCACTATAGTTTTCTCTACATGCACTGGGTGTCACAATTGCATTCACTTGCTTCCTGATTTCATATATTATCAATATTAAAAATTAGAATTTCTTTCAGTGTCCTGTACTGGAATTTCCTTACATTAATGAGCTATTGTTTCATATGAATCTTATGATAACTTTATATCAATGTGTAATTTAGTAGTTCTGTCATAATATTTACTTTCAGTACCATTTGACCAAAATGTAAAATTCATTTTTTGTGAGTAATTTGAACTATATATGTATATCTAAACATATAGACTTATATGTTCTATATCTGAAATTGAAGTAAAAATAATAATCCAATTTTATGTTGTTCCAAACTTGCAAAGTGTTATTTTACTCTCAACTCTCCTATTTCTTATAGGCTTCCCTCTCCCAACATCAATGAGACCTCACCTGTTTCTCATATTTCCTCCCTCCAAATAACTTTAATCCTTCTGTTATCTGCTCTGTGCCCTCCCACAATATCCTTACACTTTTCTGATTGCTGAGGTCACTTTGCGTTATATATTTACCTCTCTAAATGCTTGAGTGAAAAATGAGGCATTTTTCTCTCTGGGTCTGGGTTAACTCACTCAGTGTAATATGGTCTAGCTTTATCAATTAACCCTCAAATTTTATGATTTCCTTTTTTAAACAGACGAATAGTGTTCTCTAGTATATGCATTGCACATGCCAGTAGAAGGATATTTAAATTGCTTCCATTTCTTAACTGCTGTAAATAAAGCAACGATGAACTTGGCTAAACATCTGTGAAGTAGGATGTTGAATCCTTTAGGCATACGCTTAAGAGTGGTGGTATAGGTGGCCATATGGAAGATTCACTTTTAGCCCGTTGAGAATTCTCCACACTGATTTTCATAGTGGCTACGTTAGTTTTCAACCCCATTGTATTATTGTATTATTAATCCTCATTCTGACTGGGGTAAGACAAATTCTTAAAGTTGCTTTGATTTGCATTTTCCTAACTGCTAGAGGAGCAAAAAATTTTTGAGATATTACCGAGTCACTTTTATTTCTTCATTGTAGAACTTTCTGTTCAGCTCCCAAGCCCATTTTTAAACAGGCCATTTGTTTTGGGGGCTGTTAATTGCTTTTAGTTCTTTATGTATTTCTGAAATGAAAGACCCTAACCCTTCAGGCTTACACCCCCAAGCCCCAGGAAATAAGGAACTAAAAAGAAAACTAGTTCCAAGGGCCACCTGACTCAGCCACTACTCAATCACCCCTGTAACAATATAACAATGTAAAAAGATTTCTGTTAAGAGATGTGCTCAACTGGGACTGGGATAGTTGCAAGTGTTCCAGGAAGGACCACTGTGACCTTTGTGTAAACTCCACTCCCACCCTGCTAGCCCCCTTGAGGTTTCAGGAAGAATGTTCATGTGGATGTGACTGTACCCATTCTGTGATCAGACCATGATCTTGTGAAACGAAATTGTATGGGAATTGTAATCTTATAGCTTTTGTGGGTTTTTCCTTTAAAAGCACCCATGTGTCTACAGTAAGATGCGACTCTTGCTCTTGGGAGCAGAGGAGCCCTTCTGTACAGAAGCTTCATTAAACTCCTCGTGCTGTTGCATCAACTGGACTGGAGTCTGGGTTCTTGGGGCGCCCACTTGAGACCCTAAACTTTGTGGTCCAACTGGAAATACACATCCTCCATCAGATGTACAGGTAACAAAAATTCTCTCCCATTTTCTAGGGCTTATTTTTACTTAATTCCTTATTTCACTGGCCAGGCAGAATTCCAGTGATTTTACAAGTTCCCATTATTCAATTGTTGGCCTCAATTCCTGGGAAAATGGTGTCTTATTAAGAAAGTTCTTTCCCTTAACTCCAGCAAGAAAGGCCCTGCCTATATTTTCTTCCACCAGTTTCAAGTTTTATATTTCAGTCTTTGATGCATTGTAATTAGCTTTTTTTATTTTTTATTTTTGTTTTCACTTTATTTATTTTTTTACAAAGTAATAGGTACAGGTCTAATTTCATTTTTCTACATGTAGAGATCCAGTTTTCTAAGCGCCATTTACTTAATGCTCATTTATTTCTCTTCAGAGTATGTTTTTTTTTAATCATCTTTGTGAAATATATGATGAGTACTGTAGTTTTGTGTACTCATTTTTGGGTCTTCCATATTGTCCATTGTTGAAGACAACATGTACTTGGAATATAAAACCTAGAGAATCTGAGCAGGTAATGAAGTTAAAACCTCCTTTTAGAGGACTAGTTATCACAGGACTGCAAGCTGCTGCACATTCTTACAAGAAAAGAATGTAAGAAATATCCCTACTTATCTACAATGTCTGTGAATCACAAATGATGGATAGTGCATCCCTAATGAGGCAACAGTGGCATGTGTATCTTGGTTAAAGCACAAAGCTCTTCAGCCGAACTATGTCCTACTCAACAAGAGGAAAATCCTGCTGATAATGGAAACACAGGCAACCACTTGGGGCTAGTGAGGTCATGAGTCTTAGAGATGAACCTATTACTGTCAATTTATTAAAGCAGCAAAATTTATAAGTGCATTTTAAATATTTTGCACATAGATATAGTATAGTTCTCAGTCCTCATCAAAGAAGGGGATTATTACACAATCATACTTAATCAAAATTCTAAGAGCAAATGAGCATGGGTTGCACATCTCCTCTTGAGTAGATCTGTGGAGTAGGATGTACACCTACTATCTATACCACATCTCCTGAACCTAAAGCTCACCCAATTTCTGGAAAAAGCAAACAATTGTTAGAGCCACAGAACCAAGAATGATGCTGTGAGAGTATATCTCCTGGAAACTACAAAGGAGTTTCCCCCGTGATTCCTCAAAACTACTTCTCTCTAAAGAAAACATGAATAACTAACTATAGGAAACTATGGAATGCTGAAAGCAGGAGATATAGTTTTTCCCCAAGGATGGTCCTCCTAATTGGTTGCCCAATACCAAATGTAACTGGTAGTAAGCTTTACTCAGTGTATTTCCAACGCAATTTGTTAATTACCTAATTTGTTGGAAACCCCCCCCCACACACACACACACACAAACTGACGTAAAAATAGTTTAAGTAGTGCTCACTACTTTAAATCTAAAACTATAAATAATATCAAGGTGCATATTAGCATGCAGCTTTTATGTATGCTTTAGAGAGCACAACAGGACCCTGGGGAATGGTTTGACATCCTTTAACACACACTGAACTTCAAGTTGGCTTCTGATAGACTGCAAGAAAATTCCTAACAATAAAAGGAAATAGTTATTCATCTATCTATGCAATTGTAGTCAGCATTTGTGACAGATGAAGCTATAAGACCTGCCAAAGCATAGGAGAGAGGAGGAGGTAGTAAACTACAAAGAAAACAAGGAATAATAGAGCTTTTGCTGTTGTTTGAAGTTTTGTTCACTCATGCCCAGTCCTCTAAACTGATCCTTAAGTTAGGGTTTCTGATAGAGACAGAGCATGTAAAGGATTTTGTTTTTACAGCAAGTCCTTCTGTGGTGGTGTGTCTCCATGAACCTATCTTGAGAGTGAGATATGAAGAAGAAAAGAAGAAATAAGCACAGGAGAAAAAAATGGCAGGAAGAGCAGAGAGGCCATTTTCTTTTACAGAAAACTAGAGAATAGACTTAGAAATGGTTACACATGTCTATGTTCTAAAACTCCACAGACAATTTACAAAGAATATTGAACTTTCCAGTTTGCTCATAGGATTGGGAAATTACCATGTCAAAGTTACAAATGTTTAAACTGCTCTGAAATGGCCACTGTTGTTTACAGTATTAGTTGTATTGTCTTCAGCATTGCAAGTTTATTTTCTTACTTCTTGACTATAAAAAAGATTGACTCTCTTCCATTCTGCTGTGTCCTTCCTCATCTTTGGAGCCCAGCTCACATATATCTCTTTGTATGGCTCCCCTAGATGAGGGCATATTTTATAAGATAATGATGACTGTCATTTTGAGCAATTCCAGTTAAATTTTAAGTAGAAGGAATCTTAGCAGTTAAAAATGCAAAATGAGGAACTTAATGAATATCAAGACAGAATATATTGAGGTGGAATACTTTAAATAGAGGTGAAAGTTGGAATGACTCATGTGAAAAGGGTATCTAATTGAGGCATGACGAAAAGGAAAGAATAAGACATCGGTGAAATGAAAGCTTTGAAACAAATAAAGGTTAAATCGCTAAAAATGCCAAGTACTATGAGATATTTTTTGAGTTTACATATTCATTATATTTTAAATCTTTCTTTTTTGTTGGGAGAGAGTAATATTTATGTAATTATTTGTCACTTTGTATTGAAGAGACAATCTTTCTTCATCAGTGTGCAGATCCCTGGCAGAGGATATTGTGTGGCTGATATGACGTATCTACTTTCATATGCTCTCATGTTTTATTTTTAATGTTCCACATGAATTTACATAAAATTTAATAATGCATATACACATAGGCATACATATATACACCCTCACATAAAAAGTCATCTTAATTCTAATTCTAATTTATTATGACTTTTATTTGGCCATAAAATTAATTTATTTTAAGTAGTAAATGCATTGCATTAGAAATTTTAACTTTTTTAATGAAGAAAAAAATTTAATTCATTTTACATACCAAAGATCCCTCTCTTTCCTCCCCCCCTCCCAGCCTTCCCTTCCCAACCCACCCCTTATTCTCTCCTACAAGAAGGTAAGGCCTCCCATGGGGAGGTATATTTAGTAGAGGCAGGCCCAAGCCCCTCCCCCTGCCCTAAGGCTGTGCAAGGTGTCCCATCATAGAAGTGGGCTCCAAAAGGCCTGCTCATGTACCAGGGATGGACTCTGATCCTACTGCCAGGGGTTCCCCAAGCAGATCATGCTACACAATTGTTTCGCTATGCAGAGGGACTAGTCCAGTCCCATGCAGGTTCCACAGCTATTGATCTAGATTTCATGAGTTCCTACTGGTTTGGTTTGTTTGTCTCTGCAGGTTTCCCTGTCATGGTCTTGATGCTCCTTGCTCACAGAATCCCTCTTCTCTCTCCTCGACTGGACTCCTGGAGCTCGGCCTGGTGCCTGGCTGTGGATCTCTGCATCTGCTTCCATCAGTTACTGGAGAAAGGTTCTATGATGACAGTTAGGGTATTCACCAATCTGATTGCTGAGGTAAACCAGTTCAGGCACTCTGACTTTAACACACTCACCTATGAACACCTAATTTTTGACAAAGAAGCCAAAACTATACAATGGAAAAAAGAAAGCATCTTCAACAAATGGTGCTGGCATAAGTGGATGTCAACATGTAGAAGATTGCAAATAGATCCATATCTATCGCCATACACAAAACTCAAGTCCAAGTGGATCAAAGACCTTAATATAAAACCAGTTACACTAAATCTGTAGAAGAGAAAGTAGGAAGTATTCTTGAACACATTGGCACAGGAGACCACTTCCTAAATATAACATCAGTAGCACAGACACTGAGAGCAACAATTAATAACTGAGAAGCTTCTGTAAGGCAAAGGACACAGTAAATAGGACAAAACGACAGCCTACAGAATGGGAAAAGATCTTCACCAACCCCACATCTGACAGAGGGCTGATCTCAAAAATATATAAAGAATTCAAGAAACTAGACATCAAAATACTGAACAATCCAATTAAAAATGGGCTGCAGAGCTAAACAGAGAATTCTCAACAGAAGAATCTTAAATGGCTGAAAGACATTTTAGGAATTGCTCAACATCCTTAGTCATCTGGGAAATGCAAATCAAAACGACTCTGAGATACCATCTTACACCTGTCAGAATGGCTAAGATCAAAAACACTGAAGATAGATTACATTGGAGAGGATATAGAGCAAGGGGAACACTCCTCTACTGTTGGGGGGTGTGCAAACTTATAAAGCCACTACGGAAATCAGCCTGGCAGTTTCTCAGAAAACTGGAAATCAATCTTCCTCAAGAGCCAGCTATACCACTCTTGGGCATATACTCAAGGAAAGCACAATCATACCACAAGGACACATACTCAATTATGTTCATAGCAGCATTATTCGTAATAGCCAGAACCTGGGAACAACCTAGATGCCCTTCAACTGAAGAATGGATTAAGAAAATGTAGTATATATACACAATGGAGTACTACTCAGCAGTGAAAAACAATGACATGGTGAAATTTGCAGGCAAATGGGTAGAACTAGAAAATATCATCTCAGTGAGGTAACCCAGACTCACAAGGACAAACATGGTATGTACTCACTCATAAGTGGATGCTAGATATAAAGCAAATGATAACTGGACTACAACCTACAACTTAGAGAAGCTAGGTAACAAGAAGGACCCAAAGACAGATGAATGGATTGCCCTGGGAAGGGGAAATATATGAGATTTCCATGAGTAAACTCAGGATGAGGGGTGGGCAATAGAGAGTAGGGGATGGGGGATGAGAACATAAGGGAATGCCATGGTCAACCTGGAACAGGGATGGAGAGGGAGAGCAATGAAAGAGATACCATGATAGAGTGAGACATCATAAAGATGGGGAGAAAAAAAGTTCTAGGAAAGTTCCCAGGAATCCACAGGATGATCCCAGCTTAGAAATTTTAACTTTTTTTTTAACAGTAAAGATTGAACCTAGAGCATTATATATGCTGAACAAGGAGTAACTACTGAGCAATTACAACCAGCCAATAGAACAATTCCTTTTATGTGTAATTTCTCAATTCATTGTAGAAAAACTAACCTCTATAAAGATAAATTTCTGGGAAAAGAGGATTTTCATTCTAGTATATGAGCTTTGAGAGAAAAGTTTAACTATGGGTTCACCAACTCTGATAAATACAAAAGGTGACTTATTTTTTCAACTTTTTCTCTTACTCCTTAGGGAAGTTATACACACATTCGGAAATTTTTCTTCCCTGCATTTTGCTCACACCTGTCCTTCCATAGTATGTTATAGAGTGAGGCTTGTCTGCTCTGCAACTGGACAGTTTCATTGTCTAGTACACACAAACAACTGACAAGTCAAGACAGTTATGGTATGAGATCTGTGTTACTGTTTACTTCCCAGAAGAAGGTAGGCTGACTTGCTTGATACTTATTACGGTGTTTGCTCGTTTATGCAAACTGTAAAACCTTAGAAACTTAACCCTCAACTCTTCCACAGATCTTTGTATGCGAAGAATGTTTCAGTGCCTAACAAATCTGTAGAAATGGAATATACAGAAACAAATACATATATATTGAAAATCTGACTGCAGCTTATTCTGTGAGTAATGAAATTTTGAGACTAATCCAAGAGGTTTTTTATTTTTTATTTTTTTGGTTTTTTGAGACAGGGTTTCTCTGTGCAGTTTTTGGTGCCTGTTCTGGATCTTGCTTTGTAGACCAGGCTGGCCTCGAACTCATAGAGATTCACCTGGCTCTGCTTCCCAAGTGCTGGGATTAAAGGCATGCACCACCACCGCTCAGCTCTAATCCAAGAGTTTTATAAGTGTCCACAGCATTGTGCCAGGCTGCTTCCCACCTTTAAATGTGAGTAAAATTATAAGACTTTCAAAGTTCTTGATATGATAGAACTATTGATTGTATATCTTATTAAAATTTAATTTAACCATATCATATAAATCAAATTGTGTTTTTATTGGACAGTTATAATCTCCACTATCTTTCTAATTATTTTTATGGGTAGAATTTCATCACTTATACCAAGACTCAGAAATATCTTCATGTAAATTATCCTTTTAGCTTTCCAGTTTTGCTAGAATTCTTCTTTTTTAAGATCTTTCCTGTGTTTACTTGTGCAGAGTTTTCTTTTTTCTGACCTTTTTAACCCTTTCACTTTTCAATACAAATACTGAAAATTTAATCTGAGGTAGTTTTAACCTGACTACATCTCCCTTATTCACCATTCCATATTACTTGTGCTTTGTTGTACATCTTTAATTCAGAAATATTATGCTGTCAATACATCTCTCTTTTAGCATCAAATTTTTGCATGTTAACATTTTTCTCTGGAAGCTAAGTGTGTGTGTGTGTGTGTGTGTGTGTGTGTGTAAATCATTTAAAATACTTTTACCAAGATGCTTTTTTGAAGTTTTCTTTCTCTGAGTTTTATACTTCAGAGATAAAGCCACCATTATAGATTATATGCATGTAGATCCACCATGAAGCAGACATATTTCTGAGGTACTTATGACTGATAATTCACATCCTTCATAATTCCTAGAAATGGTTCAGTGAGTTTACCAAGTTTATGCATCAAATACTTGATACATCTAAAATGCAAATTAGGTTTGCAAATCTTCTAGCTATAAAGCTAAAAGGCATACATTTGAGTAGTAATAAACATAGAAGTTAATTCCAAGATTTTCACAGAGATCCTTTGAAAATAGGATGATGGTTAGTAACTATTGAAATCTGGAAACAGCTTTCCAACTCTAGCAATGGCCCCAGTAATATATATGCCATATAAGTGACTTCTGGTGACATGTAATGTTTTCAAGATACTTCTCAAAATTGTTGTCAGTTTTTCTTCGTGGTACCTTCTAATGAAACAGCATTCATTTCGAGTATAATTTAGAACTTATGACTTGGCATATAGGCAAGTTTCAGTTGAAGGCATCTATCGACCAATTTATGAATTTGAAGTACCCATAAGTTACACATTCTCTGGATTTCATTACTTTACTTGAAATCTTGAGAGAATTATGGGTTTACAGATTTTTCTAGGCTGTAAATGACACTACTATTTATTTGGTACAATATAAACCTTCAATAAACATATTTTTCCTTCCTTTTAAGGTATATCGTGGATTGTTCTTTAATATCTGCCATCTGTTTCAATTTCACACATCACTGATCTTTAGTTTAGAAAACTGGAGGACATAACACACATTTGTTAAATTATTAAAAAGAACATTACTTTGAAATACATATCTTTATTCCAGTGTATTTCAAAATAAATTACCTGTGAGGAAGACAATATTTTTAATCACCAAATAATTTTGTTTAATTTTTTGAAATTATTAAACCATCTTTATTGACAGAGATCAAAGATACATTTTCAGTATTTTAGTTTAATTAATGGAACTAACTTATTTTTAATAAACATTGAGTAAAGTGCTAAATTCCACATTACTTTTAGTTGATCTCCAGAATCATTGTTTCTAAGAGAGAAATTCATTTTATTACACTGGAATTTGTATTAGAAAACACTAAATTGTGGCTCTAAATTGGCAAAGCTCTAGGATGTTACAGGGGTGTTAGAGAGAATGTCTACAGATTTAGCTCATCATATCCTACTGTTCTGTTTATTCTCTCATGAATATCTACTCCAATATCACATCCTACTGTTCTGCTTCTTCCTAATGAATATCTACTCCAATATAACATCCTACTGTTCTGCTTCTTCTCTCATGAATATCTACTCCAACAATAGAGAACTGGTGTGGCAAGTATAGGAAATGAGGACAGACATTGAAGTTGGCTGAGGCCTTTCAGGAAAGCACAATCATTCTTTTATGAATTACATGTTTTTGACAAGCTGCAGGATAGTTGCTTTAAACACATTACAGATGATCTTTAGACTGAGAATTGGGATCTTCTATAATAAGTTAAGAAATATGAAGTGTACTGAACAACTTGCAGGCACTTCAAAAGTTGTAAACTGTTTCTTTGAGGAAACTCAGGGTGTGTGTGTGTCTCTCTCATGCATCTTAGCTGACAGCAGCTGCTTTGGGGTGGCTTGCCTACCCTTTGCTTCTTCCAAGTGGCTTGGTATCTCTCCATAGTTCTTATTATCTATATATGCTTGTGGAGGGAGAGATCTAGAAATGTGATCAGTCTTACCTCCCTCTAAAACATCCTATAACGTAACATTTTTCCTTGTAGGGTAGTTTGTTAATGACTTCTCTGTTGTGATAAGGCACCATAGCCAGTGATAAGCACCATATCCCCTTATAGGATAGTTTATTATGTGATTATGGAGGATTGGAGTACATGACTATCAATGATGGGAAGCAATGCAGAAAGAAGGTAAGCAAGGTGCTAGAGCAGTAGCTGAGAGATTACATTTTGATCCATAAGCATGAGGGAGAAACAATTAATTGGGATTAACATGGGCTTTTGAAACCTCTGGAGACACACCTCTTCTTATGATTCCATACTTTGTAATCTGTCCCGAACAGTTCTACCAACTAGAGATTTTTTTTAAATTAGTTTTTCGAGACAGGGTTTCTCTGTGTAGTTTTGGTGCCTGTCCTGGATCTCACTCTATAGACCAGGCTGGCCTCGAATTCACTGAGATCCGCCTGGCTCTGCCTCCCAAGTACTGGGATTAAAGACGTTTGCCACTGCTGTCTGGCCCCAACTAGAGATTTAATATTGAAATACATAAACCTACGGGGACCATTGTTATTTAAACCACCACAGATGGAATGTTTCACCTCCCATTAGGTTAGAAAATCCCTTGTCTTCAGGAGCTTCCTTCCAAGATTGATGGTTTTGTCTCAGAGGAAATTGTTGCATAAAACTGCATGGAAAGAATAAATTCAGGAATGGGACTGCATGATTATAATCTTAGCCATGGAGACATGGAAACAAGAGTATCCCAGGAGATTGCTGGCCAGTTAGTCTTACCAAATAGATGAGTACCCGGTTCATTGAGAGACTCTGTCTCAAATAATAAGGTGGAAAATAAACAGAGGACGACAGTCAACATTAACCTCTCAGTTCCACACACATGCTTATACATGTGGGCACACACAAATTCAGAATGACAGAAGCCACTAGAGAATTTACCATACCATACACAATAACAGTAATAAATGAATGTGGTGAGCATCCTTCAAAAACTTGGAAGGATGATTTCTTTCCTCTATATTATCCTGGGTTTAGATGGGAAGAAGTAAGTTTAAGTAAGCTAAACTAATTGTAACTAATTAGAACTATGATGAATAATTGGGAAAATAATTAATGGTTTGACATAGAGTCAATGATATTTATACTATGTGAATTTATTTTGACATGTTTTATATGAAATATTTCTTTAGATCAACTACAATTAAAATTTAATATCATCTAAGATATACTTTTTCAGAGTAGGAAGTCAAATTACAATCAATGTCTAACAGCACATTTGAAAGAGTAGAAAAACGTCTTTATCTTGACTTTGAATAGTTCAATTTATTCCCTTAATTTTTTAATTTTTATAAATTATATTTTTCTATAAAGTGAAGTCGAATATGGATCATCCTCATAGCTTTAGATTATGTAGTTTCTTAATTTTTTAATTAAGAGATTTTCTATTCATTTTACATATCAACCACAGATTCCCCCTGTCCTCCCTTCTCCCACCCCCTAGCCTTGCTCCCAACCCACCCCCTATTCCTACCTCCTCCAAGGCAAGGTCTCCCATGAGAAGTCAGCAGAGCCTGGTACATTCAGTTGAGGCAGGTTCAGTCCCTTCCTCCCTGCACCAAGGCTGCACAAAGTGTCTCACCACAGGCACTAGGCTCCAAAAAGCTGGCTCACGCATTAAGGACAGGTCCTGGTCCCACTGCCTCGGGGCCTCCTAAATAGTTTAAGCTAATTGACTGTCTCACTTATCTTGAGGGCCTGGTCCAATTCCATGGGTGTTTCTCAGCTATTGGTTCACGGTTCATGTGTATCCACTAGTTTGGCTAGTCATCTCTGACTTTTTCCAATCATGGTCTCGAATCTCTTGCTCATATAATCCCTCCTCTCTCTCTTTGATTGGACTCCTGGGGTTTGGCTGTGAATCTCTGCATCTGCTTCTATCAGTCACTGGAGGAGGGTTCTGTCATGACAGTTAGGGTGTTTGGCCATCCACTCACCAGAGTAGGTCAGCTCAGGCACCCTCTCGACCATTGCAGTAGCCTATGGTGGAGTCATCCTTGTGGATTCCTGGGAAACTCCCTAGTGCAAAGGATAACCAGACTGCAATCCACAACTCCAGGGAGGCTAGCTAGTAAGGAGGACCCTAGGAAAGACACAGGGATCACGCAGTGATGGAGAAATGGATGAGATCTACATGAGCAAACTGGGGGTGAGGGGGGTAATAGAGGGCAAAGGATGGGGGATGAGAGCTTAGGGGAGCGGGAGGTTCGAGCTGGATCAGGAACACACTGGGAGAACAAGGAAAGAGAAACCATGATAAATGAAGGCACCATGGGAATAGGGAGAAATTATGTCATTTCTTAAAGGCCAAGCAGCCATATCATAACATTTTTTTAATTGAAGTAAGATTGTATCCCATGTAACAAAATTCTTGGATGACAGTATTGTTTTACACTGTTTGACATAGTGATTCCTCTTCATTGTTTCTCTCCTGCTATAAGAACTTTGTTTAACAAATGTGATGTTTGATGAAAACTGAAGATTTTTTAAAGTCAAAAATAAATAAATTGGAGTGCTTACTCAGACCCGCAGCAGCTGTGTTTTGATGTTTACAACCACAGATGTTAGATGTTTCCAGATGGAAACAAGGTTGTCAGTCATCAATTTTCTTGAGAAAAAACAAACTATATAATGATGGGTACTTAACAACCACCACTTTCATAGTGTTTGTGTGATTTTAGTCATGAAATTTCACAGTCATTCGAAACAGTTTTTCATGTAGCTTTTTCATTTCTTTCGCACCTCTTTAGTTTGAACATTTTAAACCATCATTTTGTTTAAACATGCTTCGCATAAAATATAGTTCTGTTAATTACTTTCCTCCTTGCTGTGATAAAACACCACAATCGAAACACTTATAGAAGGAAGCCTTGATTTGGCTTATGACTCTAGGGAGGTAAGACTAATGATAGCAAGGAAGAGTGGCAACAAGCATTAGGCATGCCTACAGAGATTGGATGCTTAGAGATCATATGTAAAACTTGAAGCACACAGCAGAGAGTAAACTGGGAGTAGGGAGAGGTTTTAACAAGGCCCTTCCCAGCAGCAAGGCCACATGTCCTAAGCATTCACAAACAATGCCAGAAATAGACAACCAAGTGCTTCAGTGCCCAATTCTACAGGTGACATTTCTCATCTGAACAACTACATTCCACTATCCATTCCCACCAGCCACTATGAGCCACACACACCGCCACTACAGTCTTATGTCCCTTATCTTAGTTAGGTTTTCTGTTGTTGTGAAGAGACATGATGACCATGGCAATTCTTAGAAATGAAGTATTAGTTGAGGCTGGCTTATGTTTCAGAGGCTTAGTTCATTGTCATCATACTGGGAAGCGTGGAGGCACACAGCCAGACAAGGAAATAAGGCCACATCTACTCCAAGAAGGCCACACATCCTAAGTCCTAATCGTTTCAAATGCACTCCCTATGAGCTTATGAGGGCCATTTTCATTCCAACCACCACATCCATATAGTACAAATGCATTTATTCCCAACTTTAAAGGTGTCTATAGATTTTTCTCATGAGCTCAACATTGCTTAAAAGTCCAAAGTCTTTTCTGAGACTCAAGGCAATCTATGAGCTGTAATGCCTTATAAAATTAAAAGTCAAATTATGAACCTCCATCTTATAATGGCACAGAATATACATTATCATTCAGAAAGGTAACAACAGGGCCATGGGGAGGACTTACTGGACCAGAGAAATATCAAAACTCATCAGAGCAAACACAAAATTCTGTATTGTCATGAGAATGGACCTAGACTTCTTTTCTTCAAGGTTTACTGCTGGGAACCTACACCCCTTTCTTAGGCTGGTTCCAACTCCTATTTGCAGCTCTCCTTGGAAGTTATCCCACCATAACTTCCGACTTCTCCATTATCTTGGGGGCTCTAACACAACTCAGGCTTCATTTCCACTTCTTCACATAATGCTCTTGCAGGCCCTCTTGCCTTCTCAGGGCCTTCATATGGGATTACCATGACATGGGTTGCCTGGCCTCAGCATCTCTCTGAAAACATGGAGGAGTAATCCCTGATCCCCTTACTCCCATATGCTTCGTGACTCTAAACCCAGCATCATGTAAAGGGCACAATAAAATTGGATTTGAGCTTGGGATTGTCCCTGGGACAATTGAAACACAGTTTGAGCAGGTTTTCATTGTATGTCCACTCTAATCACAAAAAGTGCTTTATGTTCTTTTTCAAAAGTTGGAAGCTTAGCTGAGTAGGGTGATATAGCATAAATCTTAAATGGTCTCAATGAAAAACCCAGAGCCAGATATCAGAGTGAAAGCTAAAAGATCAGAGAAGCAGGGCAAACCACAGCCACCACCTCTTATCTTATCTCACCGACTCCTCAGCCTGAAAAAGCTTTCTAGTTGAAAGGCTTCCAGTCGAAAGGGGTTCCTCAGCCGAAAAGGCTTTAGTTCCTGTCTTCTCACACCTTATATACCTTTCTCCACCCACCATATCACTTCCTTGTTAGTGCTGGGATTGAAGGTGTGTGCCACAACCGTTTGGCCTCTATTTTAATCTAGTGACTTGTTCTGTTCTCTGATCTTCAGGCAAACTTTATTAGGGTACACAACATACAGATCAGGCTTCTCCTTAATAGTGCCAATCTCATTAATGTCAGGCCCAAAGGAAATGCCATTTCCCCAAATTCCAAAAGACAGAAGAGACAAATGACCATGTGTGATGCACATTAGCACACCAACATGCATGCTGGCCTCCAGGTTCCCTTAGTATTACAAGTGCCTGTAAGTGAAACTTGTAAATGTAAACATACTTCAGAGTCCATGCTAGCATCTTGCCTTTCTCACCTCCTCCACTACCTTAAACTTCTCCAGCTCATGGGCTTCCCCATGTCACAGCTACTCATTCAACTTATAACCCTGCTGTCTCAGCTCTGCTTCTTCTCTGCTTTGACTCCTCACACTGTGCTATTTTACCTCTTTGCTTTGGACTCTCCAGATGCCTCTGGCTGTTCTCTCTCTCTCTCTCTCTCTCTCTCTCTCTCTCTCTGTGGTGGTATTGTGTTCCCCAAAATATTGTGTACCTTAATAAACTTATCTGGGGTCAGAGAACAGAAAAGCCACAAGATACTTAGGCTAGAAAATGTTAGCACATGCCTTTAATCCTAGCATTCCAGAGACAGAAATCCCTCTGGATCTCTGTGAGTTCAAGGCCGCATTCTAAACAGCCAGGCATAGTGACTCAGGCCTTTAATCCCAGAAAGCAGCCTTTAATCCCAGGGAGTGGTGGTAGAAAGCAGAAAGGTTTATAAGGTGTGAGGACCAGAAACTTAGAAGCATTTTGGCTGGTTAAGCATTCAGGCTTTTAGCAGCACAGTTCAGCTGAGAGTCATTCGGATATGAGGACACAGAGGCTTCCAGTCTGAGGAAACAAGACCAGCAGAGGAATTGGCAAGGTGAGATAGCTGTGGCTTGTTCTGTCTCTCTGATCTACCAGTTCACCCCAATAACTGGCCTCGGGTTTGATTTTATTAGTAAGAACTGTTAAGATTCCTGCTACACTCTCTCTCTCTCTCTCTCTCTCTCTCTCTCTCTCTCTCTCTCTCTCTCCCTCTCCCTCTCCCTCTCCTCTACAATAAAAACACTCCATTTAATCATATCATAAATTTATCATATTGTCAGTTCTTATACTTAACCATTCCAGCCTCTCTGCTAGAAAAAGCCTTGGCAGTAATAGTAAGATTGCCAGTGTCTTTTCTCTCCAAACCGTACATTTTTTTTTTATTTCTTCCTACCACATTTGCCCTTTTTTGCATTACAGGACTGCAGAAGAGTGATTACTAATAGCCATGCAACAGTATTAGTCGATACTAGGCTATACTGAAACTTGATCTGCCTAACAATTTGTCTGAGTCTCCTCCAAACCAATCTCTACAATATTTTTATAAGCTAAACTGTGAATTCAATATTAGGGCTCAAAAACTTTTGCTTAAATATTCGCAAAACATTTACCTGCTATGAGTCTTTCCTCAGGAAACTACCGGCAACTACTCATTACTAAAATGCAAATCAGGTGAAGGAAAATAAAAGTTTAAGGAAAGTTAAACAACTATAAGAAAAGAGGAGGCAGGAAAGTGATAAAGGAAGAGGGGTTGGGGGAGGGAAGAAGAGAGAAGGAAGAAGAAGACTGCAGGATGCCAGTGGAGAATATCTAAAGATCAATGTGCCTGTACCGATTAGGATGAAATTGAGAGACTGAAATTACAATTGTTGGGTTTAAACTGCTGATGTGTATGTTAAAATTTTCAAAAAATGACATAGTGAAAGATTTAATACTGTAAAATCAATAAACATATAATGTATATGCAAAATGTATTGCACTTTTATCATTACATAATAAATACCTAAAAATATTAAAATACTAAATACTATTAAAATTACTAATAAAATGCTAATAAAAATTATTATAGCTATATTTGAAGAATTCAAAAACAAATTCTTTCTGACAGTCACAGATATTGTCTTATAAAATTAAAAGATAATACATATAGAGTGTCAAAATTAAAATTTGTAGTTTAGAAAAAATGCCAACATATTTGGTTGAAAAAGTATACTGTACCAATGACAAAGGATTATATGTCATAATATTTATTGAAATTTTGGAAACCAGCTTTATTTTTCAAACATGGTACATGATCCACCTTGATAAAAATAAACTGAAAATAATGAATAACCATCCACTCCATGTAGGATTTAAAGCATTATTTCTGATAGAGCTGAAAAACACAATAAAAAAATTTGTGTATTCAAATTCCAATCCAAATCCAAATTCTTTTTATTTTTATTATATTTATTTATAAATATTATATAATATATTGTCTCCATCTCTCTGTCTGTCTGTCTGTCTCTCTCTCTCTCTCTCTCTGTGTGTGTGTGTGTGTGTGTGTGTGTGTGTGTGTAGATGTGTGTGCTATGTGCACGCTTGTGAGTCCTGGGCATTGAACTTAGATTATCAGGCTTGGTGACAAGCATCATCAAATTCAGAGCCATCTTGCTGGCTCTATTTTGATCTGTTTTTGGTCAAACCAAGTATGTTAAAATGTTGTAATATAGTTTTAAGCACTGATCTCAAGAAAGAAAAAGAGATAAGAATAAGATTGCTATATCACCATCTACTAGGCACAGACATATCAATAAATTCATTCCTTTGAACCTTGGATTAGTGAATTTAATAAATTAGCCTTATGATCATGTATATATAGATTTATTGTACATTTTTGTATACCATATAAAGTATTAATACATTTGTTTCAGGTTTATATCCAGTCAGTAGTAAATTCTGCAGATAGAAATAGCGTGGATTCACTCTTTATTCAGGGGATCAGTACAAGTTGTAAATGAAGCCCTCCTCTGATGTGATAGGCTGCATTTTGTTATAGTTTCCAAGATTCTCAGCAATTTGTGTTTCACATACCTGTCACGGTCACGGTTGGCACTAAATGCTTACTGATGGTGCTGTAAAATCAATTTGCAAATATAACTAAAGCCCCAAATAATTGTGGTTTTTTTTTTGTTTGTTTGTTTGTTTGTTTGTTTGTTTTTTAAGTTGCAATCATTATTCTCCGTGGGCATAGTTCTTAAAAAGAGACACAGCTGCTTCTGGTTGAAAGTATCCTTAAAGTTGAACAGGATGTGATGCAAGACATAGTCTCTCCTGCTGGTTTCAAGATATAAAGCACAAAACACAGAGGCTTCTGTGAGGGTGGAACATTCTCTCCTGGCAACAGGAGAGGAGGATACAGGGACCTCCAAAAAGCCTTGATGAAATTGAGTCAGTCCACCATTGTTGGAGCTTTGAAGAGCTTCTGCACTTCCGATGGGAGTGCTGCCTAACTCACCTTGATTTCAAGCTTAGGGGATGCTAAACAGAAAGCAGTGAGCATTTGAACTTCCAATTTGGGAACTCTGAGATCACAGAAGGGGTTTGTTATATTGTGCACCAAAAGGAGCTATAAACCTGGAAAACACAAGAGAAGTTTGTGGATATGTTTGGAGAGATGAATCTCTTCAAAGTAACACCAAGTAAATTCTAGTTCTGAAGTCAAGGCCTTTACAATGACCTATTATGTTGGAGGTCCTAATCTGGATATTTGATGGAAAATTATATACTATAATTATGCACTAGCTCTTCCTAGTTACTAGAAGATAACTTAACTTCTAAGTAAGAAAATGACAGAAAAGACAGGAGTAGTGTTTGGGAGATGTGTTCTCTGAGTTATTTCCTGATTATAAAGTAGCAGAGAAAAGCAATTATGCTGACAGTATAGACAAACAAACAAGCACCAAACTTACAACAGCCAATTCATAAGTTGAATGCTATGGGAGCCAAGGAATACTCAGTCATAGAGAAAGTGAAAGAGTTTTAGCCTTAGAATTTGCATATAATATTATTAGTGTTTTGATCATAGAAAAATGAGGAAATTGAGAAAATATTTTTATTCCTTGATATTTTCAATGTTACTTTCTTGGAAAAAATATATATCATTGTGGTGGTATGTTAATAAATGAATTACAACTACATTTGGCTCCCAACGTGACAAGAATCCGTTAAAAAACCGTTTAACTGCTAAGCTGGATTCACACCTTGGACACTAGGTGGCTATTTTGAAATTCCCTCGGATTTGTACTGTTCTACGAGGACTTGGTTATCCAATATTTTAAAGGAAACTATTTAAAGAGAAATTTTTTTCCACATTAAAAAAAAAAAGAGAATGGGTTTTCTGTGTTCATTAGAAGAAAATTGGGCTTTGTTTGCAATTTTAGACAGTCTAACAATGGAACAGTTATATGAGAATATTAATGTTGATAGAATTATGCATTTTATTACTATATTTATTCTTATTTTACTATTTAAGAAGATAGTCAATTTAAGTGCCAGGGTGACAGCTTTAGAAAAACTTGATACACTTGTAAAAACTCAGACAGAAGAAACTAACAGTGAAGTTGCTTCAAGATTGGATCATAGGGTTACAGAAAGAAAGCCTGTTTTCACACGGTTAGTTTGTCCAGTAACCGTACAGCAGTTGCCTGATCAAATGACTACACAAAATATTTGGGCTCCGATCAAAATGTTAGATTTACGAAGGTTTAAGGAGGCAATAGTATCTTATGGCATGCATTCCCCATATGTAAAGCAAATGTTAAACTCTTGGTCAACATATAATAGGATTGTACCACAGGATTGGCGGGAGCTGGCACAAGCTGTTCTGGAACCCAGTCAGAGGCTTCAATGGCTAACTTGGTTCAAGGATGAAGCTAAAAACATAGAAAAACAGTGGAGGGATAAAGGAATACAAGTCTGCCAGGATCAGCTTATGGGAGAAGGTCAATATGCTTTAGCACCAGCACAATGTTTATATGATGTCCAAACCCTAATTTTATGTCGAACAGCAGCCTTGAATGCATGGGACAGAGTTGAGGAACCAGGAAAAAAAACTGAGTCATTTACAAAGGTTGTACAAGGTGTACAAGGCCCAAAAGAATCTTTCACAGATTTTTTACAAAGACTGGGTTCAGCAGTAAAGAGAATGGTCCCAGATTCAGAAGCTGGTAAGATAATAATTGAAACTTTGGCCTTTGAGAATGCGAATGCAGCATGCAAAACAATAATCAGGCCATTAAAGGCAAGATCTGCACCTTTGGAAGATTGGATTAGAGACACGGTTAATGTTGAAACTCATGAGCATGATGATACATGGGTAGGAGAAGCAATTTCAAGAGGTTTGAGGAATGTTAGATGTTTTGGATGTGGAAGGCAAGGACATTTGAAAAGGGATTGTAAACAGGTCATTCCTAGAAACAATGTTTCCTCAAGGAACAATGGCAACAGAATGCCCCTTCCTTCTGGAGTATGCAGAAGGTGTGGTAAGGGAAAACACTGGACCAATAAATGTAGATCAACAAGGGACAGACAGGGTAATCCTTTGCCTCAGTCTTCGGGAAACTCCCAGAGAAGCCTCATGCAGGCCCCAATAGCAAATCCAGTTCAAACCTTTCCTGCAGTCGTAGAGGAAACCCCTACTCAGAGCAATTAAATAACCAAATGCCTATTGGAATAAGTCATGCTGGTCAGGATGATGAAACAGAGAGAATAGAAAATTCAGGAGAAAACATAAAGAAAATTTTTTGACAAACTTCTATTAATGAACAAAGACCAAAATTATCGATAAAAATAAATGGTGTTTTGTTGTCTGGTCTGGTAGACACAGGTGCGGACGTTACCATAATTGCACCAGAATTTTGGCATCCAACTTGGCCTCTTCAGGAGGTAAACGTTCAACTGTTAGGTATTGGGACATTATCTCAGGTGAAACAGAGTGCAAGATGGCTTGAATGTATAGGTCCAGAAGGACAGAGAGGAAAATTGAAACCATATGTAGCTAACATAGCTATGAACCTGTGGGGCCGAGATTTGTTGCAACAATGGAATACTCAGATTAACATCGCTCCAATCTCAGAAACAAATCATAAACTAGCACATGTTTCTGAGAGAAATATTAGAAGGCGTTATTCTGAGTGGTCACCAGCCATCCATATTATACAAGAACAGAGCACAACAACTGATGATCTTCCAAAGACATCAACAGCTCTACCTTTAAAATGGTTAACAGACAAGCCTGTATGGGTCCAGCAATGGCCTTTAACAACAGAGAAACTTCAGGCTTTAGAAGAGCTGGTAGAAGAACAGTTAAATGCTCAGCATATTGAGGAATCAACCAGCCCTTGGAATTCTCCTGTATTTGTTATTAAAAAGAAATCGGGTAAATGGAGAATGGTAACAGATCTTAGAGCAATTAACAAAGTAATTCAGCCAATGAGCTCTCTACAATCTGGAATTCCTTTTCCTACTCTGTTACCAAAAGGATGGCCTCTCATAGTTATTGATTTAAAAGACTGTTTCTTTTCAATACCCTTACAAGAAAAAGACAGAGAAAGATTTGCTTTCACAGTGCCTACTTATAATAATTCTCAACCGGTTAAAAGATTTCAATGGAGGGTCCTCCCACAGGGAATGTTGAATAGCCCAACTCTGTGCCAATATTTTGTACAACAGCCATTGGAAATGATGCATAAAAAATTTCCTAAATCTATAATTTATCATTATATGGATGATATTTTACTAGCTGACTCAAATGCAGATACTTTAGAAAGAATGTTTGAAGAAGTAAAGAAAATTTTGCCTTACTGGGGATTGCAAATTGCTTCTGAAAAGATACAAAGAGGAGATTCTATTAATTATTTAGGATATAAAATAGAGCTACAAAAAATTAGACCCCAAAAGATGCAAATTAGGAGAGATAGACTACAGACGCTTAATGACTTTCAAAGATTATTTGGAGATATTTCTCATCTAAGAACTATTGTTGGGGTAAAAAATGATGAACTGCATAATTTGTTCAAAACCTTAGAAGGTGACAAGGACTTAAATAGTCCAAGAGAATTATCACCTGAAGCTGAGAAAGAATTGGCCTTGGTAGAAAAGAAAGTACATGAAGGACACGTGGATCGTATTGATCCAAAGCTGGATTACATTTTGGTTATTTTACCTTCTAGACATTCTCCTACAGGAATATTAATGCAGAGGGAAGATATTATATTAGAATGGATATTTTACCAAATAAACCAAATAAAAAATTAAAAACTTATGTGGAAAAAATCTCTGACTTGATTTGGAAAGGAAAATTGAGACTTCGTCAATTAGCAGGACTAGACCCAGCAGAAATTGGCATACCTTTAACTAAGGAGGACATTGAAAAATTATGGACAGAAAGTGAACCTTGGCAAAGAGCTTGCAGTAATTTTTTGGGAGAAATTAACAGCAAATATCCCAAAAGCGATAGAATTGATCTTATAAAGAGAGCTGATTGGATCTTGCCTCGAATTGTACGGGAAAAACCCATATCTGGAGTTCGTACATTTTATACAGATGCCAACAAACTAGGAAAGGCAGGTTACAAATCAGAAAATTTAAGTAAAGTGGTTCAAAGTTCTTATAATTCAGTTCAAAAATCAGAATTGTATGCTATTCTGTTGGTATTAATGGATTTTTCAGAACCTCTCAACATAGTAACTGACTCTCAGTATGCTGAAAGAGTAGTATTACATATCGAGACTGCAGAATTTATACCTGATGCTTCAGAATTAACTTCACTATTTATTCAATTACAAGATACAATCAGGAAAAGGAGTCATCCTTTATATATAACTCACATTCGATCCCATACTGGTCTGCCAGGCCCTCTAGCACAAGGCAATGATGAGATTGATAAATTATTGATAGGAAATGTGCTGGAGGCCTCAGAATTTCATAAAAAACATCACGTCAATAGTAAAGGTTTAAAAAAGGATTTTTCCATAACCTGGCAACAAGCCAAAGAAATAGTAAAGAAATGTCCTACTTGTTCCTTCTACAATCAAACACCATTACCAGCTGGATGTAACACAAAAGTTACTCAAAGGAATGAAATCTGGCAGATGGACGTGTTTCACTTTGCAGAATTGGAAAACTGAAATATGTACACCACACTATCGATACTTATTCAGGATTTCAGTGGGCAACTGCTTTGAGTTCTGAAAAAACTGATTCTGTAATTACTCATTTGCTAGAAGTTATGGCCATCATGGGTATACCTGCACAAATCAAAACTGATGATGCTCCATCATATGTCTCTGTTAAAATGATACAGTTTTTTGCTTATTACAATATAAAGCATATTACAGGCATACCACATAATCCTACAGGTCAAGCAGTTATAGAAAGATCAAACAGAACTCTAAAGGATATGCTAAATAAACAGAAAGGGGTAACAAAAACCCCCAGAAACAGACTGCATAATGCTCTATTAACTTTGAATTTTCTTAATGCCAATGAGAAAGGAACAACAGCTGCAGAGAGACATTGGATAATAGAAAAAAACTACAGAATTAAATCAGCCTATATACTTTAAGGATGTGCTGACCTCAGAATGGAAACCAGGGTATGTGTTACGTTGGGGACGAGGTTTTGCTTTTGTTTCTACAGGAGAAGATAAGTGTGGGTACCATCAAAATTGATAAAGGTTCGATTTGAACAAGAGAAACCTCTTAATTAGAGGAGGTGATAGTTCATCAACTAACATGAGCATCCAATTTAAACTAACTTATACCAGTAACACATGTCTTTTCATTTAATCAGATAATAACTTGCCAAAAAAGAACATCCCCAAAAATTAGTCTTGGGGAAAGGTTTTTGTTTTTGTCTTTTAGGAGAATGGAGGTTAAGGAATCTGAAGAACACTGGACAAATGAGACAACTGATCAGCTTTGAACAACAAGGTGCTCAGAGTAATTTTGAGATGACTAGCTGAGATGATCCAGTCTCAAAGACTACTTGAATAAGGACTTGAGATAAACCCTGAACTTTGGCATTATACACAGACTGGATAATGAAGGATATGGTTACCTTTCCTAGAATTTGACAAGTAACCTAAAATTTTTCTTTCAGGATAAAGATAACGTTGCCCATACCCAGTAGGAAGCAATTTTAAGAATACGACGCCCACATTCCCAAAGAGGTGGTGTGGGGCAGGTGGTTTTTTTATCTTTTTAATGGGTTTTGGGTCTGGGATAATTTTCGTTGTTTAGGGGGTTGGTTACAAGTTGTTGTCAAGGGTTAGAAAAAAGGCTAAGCAAAGGAGATTAGATTTAAGGTTCTTATTTTTAAAAAAAAAAAAAGAGAAAGAAAGAAAGAAAGAAGAAGAAAAAGACAATTACTAGTTTTAAGTATTTTACATTGGATTGGATTGTTTTATACTGTATACAAGTTATATATATTGGAATTGATATTGTTAGAAAATGCTATATGTATATTTCTAATTGTACTTATACCGTTCATTTAACAATGCAATTTTCTGATCCTTGAATGTTATTATTACCGACTATTAGGATATAAAGAAATGAAAGTTAGTTAGTTATAGTTGAAGATTAGTTAGTTATAGTTGAAAGTTAGTTAGTTATAGTTGAAGATTAATTAGGATAGAAAGTGAATTAGATACATTTTGGACTTAACAAAATAAGATAAATAATGAAATTATTTTCTCTGAATTTGTCAAATACAAATGGACTAGAAATTATTTAGACATTGTATATAGTTATTGTACTTTTGTATGTAGTTTTTCTTTTTTTAGTTATAACCTTTTTCTTTTTTTGTTCTTTTTATTAAATTAGAAAAGGGGAAATGTGGTGGTATGTCAATAAATAAAGTTGCCTGGGGTCAGAGCTATTAGAGCCATAGCAAGTGTGTGGCAGTGGTGGTGTACGCCTTTAAGGACCTGGAGGGCGGTACATATAGGCAGTGATGAGGCAGTCACATGATTGGGTTTACAACCAATCAGAAGCCAGAACAGAGAGACTATAGAGACAGACACACAGGAAGGAGGGCTCCTCTTTCGGAGAGCTCTCTTGGCTGAGGAGGATCCCTGAATCAGGAAGGGTGAGGCTCTTGGCTCTGACCTCTTGGCTTTCTTCTCTGAATCGGCTCTGTGTTTTCTGTCTGATAAAACTGTTGGCTACATCTACACTGAATTACATCTACATATCATAGATTTGAAATATTTTTTTTGGCGGGGAGGGTCTGGCTTGTCCTCAACTGAACATGCCAGGCCTTGTTGACTCCACATAGGAGGCCTTATTCTTTCTGAGGAGTGGATGGGGGTGGCTTGGGGGAGATGGGGAGAGCAGGAGGACGGGGGGGGGGGGGATTGTGGTTGGTATGTAAAATGAATAAAAAATAAATTTAAAAAAGATTATAATTTGTTGGAACAAATTAGAATTTTCATAGCTAACAAATTTAGGAACAATGATCAAACACTTAAAGATATTTGACCTCTGGGACCCTGTTACTTCACAGTCCAAGTTAAGCGATCTTAGGATCATATCATGTAAACAGTACAGAGCTTCATGTGGTACTTCTACAAATAGAAAATTCAGCATACAATGTATCTTGACTTAAGTATCTGTAAGAATGAAGGGAAAAACCATATTTTCTTGTGCAGTGAAATAGCAAAAATAAATAAATAAATAAATAAATAAATAAATAAATAAATAAATGGAAAATATAAGTTCAGGGAAGGATTGATAGTATTCCTAAAAGCTACATTTTACTAAAAGCAAACTGCAAATCTCCTGTACACTACTCACAGTTCAGAAAGTACAAGGTGCAAAGTGAGACTTGTTTTTTTTGTTGTTGTTGTCGTAAATTCATAATGTCTTCTTTATTATTTTAATATTTTATAACTAATTTAATTTTACATATCAGTCACAGATTCCCCTGTCCTCTCTCCTCCCATCCCCCAGCCTTCCCCCTCAATCTACACCCTATTCCTACCTTCTCCAAGGCAAGGTCTCACCTGGGGAGTCAGCCCAGCCTGGTAGATTCAAGTGAGGCAGGTCTAGTGCCCTCCTCACTATACCAAGGCTGAGCAAAGTGTCCCAGCATAGGCCCTAGGATCCAAAAAGCCAGCTCATGCACCGAGGACAGGTCCTGGACCCACTGCGTGGGGGCCTCCTAAACAGTTCAAGCTCATCAACTGTCTCACTTATCCAGAGGGCCTGGTCCAGTTCCATGGGGGCTCCTCAGCTATTGGTTCACAATTCATATGTTTCTTCTAGTTTGGCTATTTGTCCCTGTGCTTTTTCCAGTCATGGTCTCAATATCTCTTGCTCATGTAATCCCTCCTCTCTCGCGCCGGTTGGATTCCTGGAGATCCACCTGGGGCCTGGATGTGGATCTCTGCATCTGCTTCCACCAGTCACTGGATGAGAGTTGTACCATGACAGTTAGGGTGTTCGGCCATCCAATCATGGGAGTAGGTCACTTTGGGCTTTCTCTCGACCATTGCCAGTAGTCTACAGTGGAGGTACCTTTGTGGATTTCTGGGGACCTCTCTAGCACTCTGCTTCTTCCTATTCCCATGGGGTCTTCATTTATCATGGTATCTCTTTCCTTGTTCTCCCACTCTGTTCCTGATCCAGCTGGGATCTTTTGCTCCCCTAAGCTCTCTTTCCCCCACCCTTGCCCTCCATTACCCCCCTGATCCCCAACTTGCTCATGTAGATCTTATCCATTTCTCTGTCATTGGGTGATCCCTGTGTCTTTCTTAGGGTCCTCTTTACTAGGGTAGCCTCCCTGTAGTTATGAGTTGCAGTCTGGTTATCCTTTGTTTTACATCTAGTATCCACTTATGAGTGAGTACATACCATGTTTGTATTTCTGAGTCTGGGTTACCTCACTCAGGATGATATTTTCTAGTTCTATGCATTTGCCTGCAAACCTCATGATGTCATTGTTTTTAATCTGCTGAGTCAGAATGGCTCAGATCAAAAATACTGAAGACAGCTTATGTTGGAGAGGATGTGGAGCAAGGGGAACACTCTTATACTGTTGGTGGGAATGCAAACTTGTACAGCAACTTTGGAAATCAATATGGCACTTTCTTAGAAAATTGGGAATCAACCTCCCTCAAGACCCAGCTACACCACTCTTGGGCATATACCCAAGGAACGCTCAATCATACCACAAGGACACATGCTCAACTATGTTCATAGCAGCATTATTTGTAATAGCCAGAACCTGGGAACAACCTACACGCCTCTCAACCAAAAAATGGATTAAGAAAATGCAGTACATATACACAATGGAGTACTATTCAGAGAGCAAAATGAGACTTGTAAGAGGAGGTGTCTCTAGAGAAGCTCTTACAGAGGCCACAAATACAACCATAAACTGGCACGTGTTTGTGCACATGTGTGGATGTTTATTTTTGTCTCACATTACTCCATATCTTAATTTTAATTTAAAATATTTCATATTGCATAACACAGACAATAGAAGACTCAATAAAAGAATAAAGATTCCAACCATGGGAAAAATAAAACAACTCTTTCACTCTCCACTTTGATACAGACAGTAGCTATTTTGGACGTATTACTGGCTAGACCATGACATTGTTAGCACAAATACAGAATTGTCAACCACCTAACTCCCAGTTAGCCTTGCTGTACTAAAATATAAGTGAATACATCTCGGAAGAATACAAGAAGAGACGGACATACAAAGTATTCTGAAGACATTCAATTTCCTGGTTCCACTCAACCTCAGATTCACCCTTGTCCATCCTGAATACATGGACCAATAAAGCTCACATTGAACCTGGGCTAATTTGTGTTGACTTTCTGTTGACTGTCACCAGAGAATATTCTTTGTTGCAGAGAAGTTAATTTGGCAGTAGGACACAGTGATCATGGACTTACAGACATTTTTTAATCTGTTTTACATTTCTTTTTTTCTATTTTCTTTTCTTCACCTTTTTTTTTCTTTCTTTGAGATAGTTTCTCATGTGGACCACGTTGGCTTTGAACTCATTATGTAGCTGAATCTGATTTTAGATTCTTAGCACTCCTGACTCCATTTCCCAAATACTAAAAATGTGTCCTCTGGTACTTATTTGTTGAGTAAAGTGCTTATATGTTTATATGTAAAGAGGAAAGAAGGGATTGAGATATTTTACAGGTTTCAAAGTATACACTACAAGGAAAAACTACAAATGTCCTAGAGAACTTAAAAGAAATGTGACCATTAGTATAACATAAGGTTTATTTGAGATTATAGTATAATTACAACATTTCTTCTTTCCCTTTCCTTACTCCAAACCCTCCCATATAACTCTCCTTGCTTGTTCAAACTCATGACCTTTTTTTTTGTTGTTAACTGTTATTTCATGTTTATATACGAATGTCAATAAATGTATATTGGTGAATTATTAAGGCCACTCCACATAGTTAAAAGGAAAGTTTATTAGTGGCATAACTTACAAATAAAGGGATAGGTAGGTCGCAGGGTCTGGTGAAGGTGTATCGCAGTCCAGAGGTATTCTCTGGAGCTCTGCTCTTTCAACCTCCACCATCCAGGGTCCAGGAACAGAGAGAGCTGACCCATTTGGATCTCGGGTCTTCAGGGTCCTTCCTTGGCCCCTCCTTGTAGGCATAACTGTTACCAAAGCCTCAATGGGGGTTGGAACTTCCAGATCAAAGCTGGAATGTCTACCCACTACAAATGTATATTCCTAAATATGATTTTTTTCAGTCTTTTTAACATTATTTGTAAGTATGTCTTCAAGGCTGGCCATTTGGCACTGGACAACTAATTGGGCTGCTCTTCTCCAGGGAAGACACCTAGTCCAATCCCACCTTTCCTCAGCTGACCATAGTTCTTTGAGTAAGACTGAGATTTCATAGGCTATTTCCAGTTCACTGTGGCACATCTGTTGGTGTCATCATTTTAAGTTTATGTTGTTGAGACTTTATGGGAGTAGCTCCTGATATTACTAGAAGACACAATACGATTATATAGTATGTAAAATGTTACAACTAAAAATAATAAAGAAAAACACTTTAATACAAGCTTTCGTATATTATAACAGCATCCCATCTGGAAAACAGAAAAGGAATTGGGACATGGCATACTGAAGTTCTTTAAATGCACCTCATTAAAATAGCATAGAGTACAGTCCTTGTACTATATACTACCAAACTTGTCATGTCAAGTTCCTGCTAAAAGTTAGGAAGCCAATATCCTTATAGGTTTCACTGAACTATCTAGAGTTCAAATGCTAAAGGAGAAGATCAATAATCCTTAAATATACACTCAACAGTCAAAAGTGTTTTAAGAAAAAAAAACAGGGCTTAACCTAGTACACTGAATTAAGGAAACAGTATGCTTATGTACTGAATGTACTGCATGGGTGGAAACATCTAAACACTTGCTCTACAGGAATGTTAGAGTGAAAGACGGAGCAGAAACATTCCCAGAGTCAGCTGCTCAGAAATTCGCAGTAATAAATGACTATGGAAGGGTCAGCATGAAAGCACAAAGGCCTCATCAGAACTATTGATATAGGGCAAGAGAAAGAACAATAAAATCTGTGCAGCATGAAGTTCTGAACACAAATACAGCATATAATTTTAGGTGATAATAACTACAGATGAACTGCACAGAGCTATCTGGATAACCCAATAATCTGGAAACTCTTCCCTGACAAAATCTAACCAGGCTTCTATTTCTCAAATAATTTGATTTTCATATCTCAATTCATTGAATCCCTTCTAATGTTCAATAACTGGTCTCCATGACAACATTCATTTTAATCATGAGCCCATATCCCACTATATAACAAGGATGCCCTATCTAATATTCAAAAATAATGGGACTTAGTTCTACAATACTACATATCCTTAGATTTACCCATTTTTGTGCTAGATCCTGCATATCTATTGAAAAGCATAGGCCTATTAATATTGATTTATTATCAAGCTCTATAATTTTTATTGTATTTTATGTGAGCACCACTTATTATCATTTCTGAAGACCACATAATTTGCCAAGATTATATATCTATGGCATCAACCACTGTTATACAGATTCACACTTCCATATGAAAAATCACACACACTCATCTTATGTATGTAGCCACAATTCATAACAAAACCAGGGATGGCTATCTCTCTCTCTTTCTCTCTCTCTCCTTCTTCTTCTTCCTTCTCCACTTCTCTCCCTTTCTTTATAGTAACATGATAAAATATAAATACAATATATATTAACATTACAAAGTATACTACATTTTTGACTCTTTCATTTGTTTCCATGCATTTGTGTGCAAGCAAGTGTGTGCCATAGCCCACATGTGCTTTTGCCTACTAAGCTACTCCATGAGCTACTAATCACTTCTAACCTTTAGTTTATTTATGTGTAAATGCTCTCTGTTATTTCAATTATTTTGATAATTTTATATGAAACGTATGTAATGGTTATTCTCATATTAGCTCTAAAATTGTGAGTGGAGATAAATAATCTTCACTTTCATTCAATAAAATGCTTATAGCCTCCATTGTTATTATCTCAAAGATAAATCTGTGAGAGTATTTCACAGTGATTTTGTAGGGTATTTCTCACACAGCCTATTGAAATTCTATAAAATTTAACTATTGCAGTATTTTGACTCACGTTAAATGTTGGTTTAAAGGATATAAGGAAACATAAGTATCAAATACTAAAATGCATGTGGTTTTCTCTAAGGAAATATATTTGCTTTGGGAACATTCCAAACAGTCTCTATTTTTGGCAACAAAACTCTAATCTTGCTTCAAGCCCCTCAGTATTGGATTAAAATGTTATGCTATGATCTATTTTGCCTAGTTAGAGTAAAATCACTGTGCTCATAGTTCCAGATTTCTTTATATCCAGTGTTCCTGTGTGACTCCTATGTATTCAGTACAACATTTTTTGAGAGTTGAAGTATTATTAGAAGCATCAACTTCTAATGCTTATTTCTGTTTGTGTGTGTTTTGAGTATGATCAAAGGTTAATGTATCTTTAGGTATGGCTGCTCGCATGGGATCAGAAAACAGCAGGGCAAATCATCAAATATTGAAGATTTTAGAATGAAGAAATAGTGTGTCTCTGGTTCTGTGAGTATTATCTGAGTTTGTATATCTACACTGGAGCTTTCTACATGATGGTTCCTGCGAGGTAAACTTATATTTCTGTTAATACATTTTTGAATGATTTTGATGACTGTCTTGATACAACATTTGAGTAGAGAAGCCACTGATCTAGGAAAGAGATGAACTGAAGAGTAATCTATAATGTAAACTCTGCAGACCTTTAAAATAACAGGTGGATATGAATTTTACTGGCAAGTTATCCAAGATAATATTTGTGTAGACATCTTGTGTTCACTTTGGGTATGATGCATGATTAATTTCTGCCCATTTCCATGATTGTTTGCTTATTGCTTAAAAACATTGAGCCTTGAATTTGTGAATTTTTTTTTCGAGACAGGGTTTCTCTGTGTAGCTTTCCACCTTTCCTGGAACTCACTTGGTAGTCCAGGCTGGCCTCGAACTCACAGAGACCCGCCTGCTCTGCCTCTGGAGTGCTGGGATTAAAGGCGTGTGCCACCACCGCCTGGCCGGACTTGTGAAAATTTTAGTGAAATTTATTGCAACACTTACGTTTATTTCCCTGGTTTTACTTTTCAGTGAGTTTGTGTATAATTCAATTATTTTGTGATGGATTTTGTGGTGGTTAGATATACTGTACCTTTCACTAATAAACCTGATACTTAGCTCCCATATAATTTCATTGCTCACATATCCAGATCCTTTGAATTATTATACAACATATATTGTGAAGAACAAGATAGTTCAACCATAGCAAATGAAAGACTTATAAATGTGCCCACATTATTCAATTTTATTTGTGAATAATTGGATAAATATTTTAAAGGAATTCACACATTCATCACAAGGATTAGATTTTTTTTATTGTAAAAAAACCCAAAAAACTGTGATTGTCGTGTCTCAACTAATCCTTAGGTGGCTCTGAACTAGAAAGAGTTCAGAGTGCCTGGACCAGGTGCTTCACTGTATGATATGGTGTAATGATACATAGATGAAAGATAAAGATAAATGAATATTTTTAGTCAATAGTCCAAATATTCTGCTAGAAAGCAGATAATCCCAAAGCACTGATTCTTCTGAAAATATTTTTAAGATGCATGAAACTGTTTCACCTGCATAATTTCAACATCTTTTGAAATAGCAAAATCAAAGAGTACTGTCCTTCAGATTAAAGATATTTTATTGATTTCTGCCTTCAATGAAATAAAGGCTATTGAAGTTTCATTTGTAAAAGTCTGAAATACCTGTTTGAAAAATCTATTTTGGCACTGTGAACTTCTCTGAGGAAAACATTGATCAAACACTTTTTTTCTCCATTTTTTTATTTTTAGATTTGGTGTTTTATCTAAGAAGCAATCAATTCATATGGGTAGAGTTTTAAAAAGCATACTGTTTTGACAGGTATTTTTGATCATGAAAAGCTACCTAGAACTTAATCCAAATGAAATAAACTAGAAAGAAACTGCTGAATAAATTACATTGAATTAAAACACTAAGATCAGTTGTACACTAAGGTGGTGCAGGCAAGAAAGAAACATGACACACCTTGTCTCTTTTGTTATTTCTTTGTTGAGTTCATTTATTCTCAGCATAAAGAATATGAAGTTTCTTAGCACCACATATTAATTTCCTATTTCAAAAATAGAAAAAGCCTGATTATAAGTGAACTATTTTTAAACAACTGAAAAATAACATTTTCTTAAATTCTTAATTTTAAATACTTTACAGTGTTGTTTGCTTCCTTTTACTGAAATTTGTTTTCAAAATAACTTTTAATTTACTGAATTTAAAATCTAAGATAATTATGTAACAACATTAAAAACTTGTTTACATTTTTTACCTGAATTGATTTTCTAATAGTGCCTTTAATATTTTATTTCTCTTTTTCATGCTTTTCTGTTCTACTTTTTCCATTCCTTTTCATCCTTTTTCCCTTATTTCTTTGAATATTGAATTGATAGATTCATGAATATTTTTATAGGGTAGAACAGAACATGTAACCAAATACAGTAGGAGGTTACATCATTAAACAGCATAAACACATTGAAGAAAAAATTAGCTAAATACTTTGAGTACTTCCAGGGAGTCTTAGTGATGACATTCCAAAGAAACATACCTCTGGGTAGAGTATCATGTCTTTGATAGAAGCTGGGCTTCTTGCAGACAGTAAAGACAGCAGAAATTCTCAGTGAGTTGATAATGTATTCAAGTAACCTAATGTGATCTCTCTTTTCATCTCTTATTTCTTATTGTTAGGCTTTCAGAATGATGTTTAAAGCATCATTAAGTTGTCTCAGTACTTTTCCTTCATCTCTACAAATATCACATTAACAACACTTTATGGGAGCAATTCAATGGGGCCTTAGAGATACTTGATGTTTGAAAATAGATGTTTCCTCTGTGCACAGCACTTTGGTATTAGTATACATCTCTACACATCTTACTCTCATGGAATTAGTATTTCAAAAGTTTGGCTTTGTTTTGCAGACCAGAAGATCCATGGAAATTCAAGACTTTCCTGTTCTGTTTTTTGATGTAAATAAGTATAGCCATCCTAATTACTTGAATAAAGTAAAGAATTGGAGAGAATTAACTTATTAAATAGAAATTTTCTTGAACCTTATTCTATGCATCTAGAATTCTCTCCTTATCGTATTTTCTGGATATATGAATTAATTTTATTCTACATCTTATTTTAGAGTTGTTTTGAATCAAGATCTATACAAAACCCCCATCCCCAGATATTTTAATCTTTCAGAATTCCATAAAATGTAGTTTAGTAATATCCATCCCTTCCCCAACTCATTACAAACCCTCTACCACCTCCCTGCTCACTCAGCCTCCTTATCTCCTCTGTTATAAGAAAAAAAAATCAAATCAAAACAAAACAACAAAACCACAGAGTCCAGTCTTTGTTGCTCATCTCCTTCTGTGTGTGGGAATTTCCCTGGAGTGTGATTGACATAGTCAGTGTTACCACTTTGAAATAAGCTGACTTTTCCTCTCCCAGAAGCTACCCATTGCCAGCATCTCCTTGGTGAGGTGTGGGACTACTATGTGCTCACTGCTTTTCTCTGAGCTGAAGGTTGAGCTTCTACTTGTCTGTACACACTGATATTGTCTCTAAGAGTTCACATGCACATCTGGCCTGTTGTGTCTGGCAAATGCTGATTCCTTAAAGTCATTTAAATCTTCCAGCTCTTATAAACCTTCTGGGCCTTCTTACACATAGATGCTGGAGCCTTGAAGGAGGGGTTTGATAGAGATGGCTGTGACTCTTATAGCTCAGAATATAGATCATCCAGCCCATACATTGAATTGTTTGAATGAAAAACACCTGTCTCAGTATGCAGAAGTGACTGAATATGATGATCTCGAATTAGCTTAATACCACTTCACCAGAGAGTTTTCTGTGTCCTGCATCTTATTCACCAAAAGAACTTTGTAATCCTCTAGTCTTTAGGTGACAGCCCTTAAAAAATTCGTAACACTCCAATCTTCATGAGACAATCCTTAAAAACTTCATAACTCTCTAGTCCTTATGAGACAGCCCTTAAGAACTTTGTAATGCTCCAATCTTTATGAGACAGTCCCTAAAAATTTTGTAACTCTCTAGTCCTTATGAGATAGCCTCTATCCCTCGTACAAAATAGAGTCTGGAGAAAATGGCAAATGATCAATTTTAAGGCTATTTCTTCCAATTAAGGGAGTGCTTGCTTAATAGAATATTTTTCATGAGTGCATATTTAATCATGTAATAAACTGTGGGAGAAATCTGAATTACAGCAAGTGCTAAGAGCATGAACACATTTTTTCTCCAGACAGATGCAAATATCTTTTCAGCTATTCCCGTTTTCATGCTCAACTGTTATATTTTCTGATACTCTTTTTCAATCATAAAGTCCATTAAACAAAATAATTCATTTCCTATGACTTTGTTATTATATAAGAACAATTTTATATCTCTCCTTATTTATGTTGACAATAATATGTAAATTATTTTATATACAAAGTATCTCTTACTAATGGTACTTTACATTAAAATGCTTAAATGAAATGTGAGTAAAACCAAATATTTGACTCACAACATATCCAAATACTAATTCATTTTTATTCATGCTTTGTGAGCTTGAATTCTTAATGACTGAAATAAATCCATATGATGAAGTAATGGCTTCATTTCTAATTAATTAGATAAATGGATTCAAGAACTATTAATTCAGTTTTTTGTTATTAAAGTTTTTCCATAGTTATCATGGAGTTAAACTATCAACCATGTCATAAACAATTGAACAATAAATTTCAAAGAGAGTCAAGTTAATGGTTTACAGAAAAAAAGAGAAGAAATTGTGTGTTTTTCTACTAGTATGAATTGAGTAAACATAAAAATATTTGAGAAGTTGAAAATACTAGAGTTAAAAAACCAAAGATTTAAAAAATTCTATTTTAAATAGAATATGAAATTAATGGCAAACATTTAAGTAATTTGAAGTTCCCAAAAGGAAGAAAAATTCACATAGATTTTGAGGAATCTACAGCATTGAATGAATAGTTAGAATCTAATGTTTCTGGAAAGTTGATAAGTTGTAGACATACAACTAAACTATGCAACCAAATTAATAGCCATTCACAGTTCAACCTATGCTTAGCCGACTGTCTTTTTTGCTCTTAGGTCAATCCTTTGAATAGACCACTGCTATCTACCAACACCAAAATTATGAACGTCATCAGATTATGTATTAACCTTCAACAAAGTTTTGCTTACTTTTTGTAGCCTACTTACTTGAAGTCATTATGACTACAATGGGCAAATGTATTAATTCATGTATTCCATTTGATCTATTACTAATAAGAGTGGCTGTAACTTTTTTAACAGAGAATGCTACTAGGGCAGCCTGAGTTTGTTTTAAGGTACTGTGGTCACTCATATTTGGCTCAAACATAAACTATTACACCCTGTGAAGTGAAGTCTCTTTTGCATCAACTATACAAATGAGTCAATTATTGAATAAATTTGGTCACTTATTAGATTTTATCAGGGGAGTATTATGTCAGCTATTCTCATAAACTGGAATCCAGGAACATATTTTAAAAGCCAAAGGCCTTCTTATGATAAATTACTAAATCTTGTCTTTGAGTTTGTGGGGATATTTTACCTTAATAATTCCTATTAAGTGATATTTAAATGTCTGTGTGAAGTATTATCTTTAACAATGTGTGTGAATGATATTTTTGCTTTAGTTATGGTTTTGTTAAATTTGGAAGATAAACTTCCAATGATGACTGAGGGATGAAACACATTACCTCAGAAAAAAATGTCATGATGGTTGCATCAAAACTAAGAATCTAGTCGAATGTTTGTTTAGATGCCTCTTTTCTCAGGATGACAATTTTTCTTTGTTATTTATACAATTTCTATTACTATAACTAATTGTTTAATGTCTATGTTTCACAGAAAAATAAAGCTACCATTTTATGAAGATTTTTCCTATTTCTATTCTTAGCAATTAAACCCGTATGCTCTGTGTGTGTGTGTGTGTATGTGTGTGTGTGCATGTGTGTGTACGTGTGTGTGTGTGTGTGTGTGTGTGTGTGTGTATGTGTGTTTAAGAAGTGTGATAGGCTGGGTGGTGATGGCGCATACCCAGCACTCAGAAGGCAGAGGCAGGCAGATCTCTGTGAGTTCAAGGCCAGCCTGGTCTGCAAAGCTAGTTCCAGGATAGCCAGAGCTGTTACATAGAGAAACTTTGTCTTGAAAACCACAAAAAAAGTGTGACAGTCTGTGACTGAAAACTGGGATTGCACTTACAAAGGTAAAATCACAGTACAGATCATAATCCCTATAACTGCCCTATATTCAGATACTTGTAAAGTATGAGTAAATGAGAAGGGTCAAAGCAACAAAGAAGTAACTGTACAATTCTCGCTCATATAAACCCTCCTCTTTCTCGCTTGTTGAGACCAAGGTTGGATAAAGCACAGGGACAAATAGCCAAACGAATGGAAACACATGAACTATGAACCAATGGCTGAGGGGTCACCAACTGGATCAGGCCCTCTGAATGGGTGAGACAGTTGCTTGGCTTGATCTGTTTGGGAGGCATCCAGGCAGTGGAACCGGGGTCCTGTGCTCATTGCATGAGTTGCCTGTTTGAAACCTGGGGCCTATGCAGGATCGCTTGGCTTGGCCTGGAAGGAAGGGACTGGACCTACCCGGACTGAGTCTACCAGGTTGATCTCAGACCTTGGGGGAGGCTTTGCCCTGGAGGAGGTGGGAATGGGGGGTGGGCTGGGGGGAAGGTGAGGGGGGCGGGATGGGGGAGAACAAGGGAATCCGTGGCTGATATGTAGAACTGAATTGTATTGCAAAATAGAAAAAAAAAGAATATATTTTAAATTATAATAAGGAACTCAAGTTGGCAAAGACTGCAGTGTCGCAATCCCATAAATAAACTAATTAGCAATTTGAAAAAAAAAAGAAGTAACTGTATTCTGGGAAAAATCAAAAAAGAAAGATTATTCTCACTTAATTAAAAAGAAATATGTTCCTAGAGTCAAGGAAGAGATAAGAAACTCATAGAAGCAAAGAGAAGCTCAGAGAAAATTATAAATTTTTTCTCAACTCTTATCCCTTATGGCGAGTGTTGGGACCATGGTGCCATAAGACATTACAGCCTGCTGTACTCATAAGCAACGGTCTCACAAACTTACTCTCAGGAAAACCCTACGGTTTCTATGAGTTTTATGAACCTTGCGGCCTACCTTAGGGAAAGAACACCACTGCAACAAGCACCATATCTTGGAGGACTGTATTTGGTTGTTTTATTCCTTACTCTTTTGCTCTTTGGCTTTTTTTGAGGGGGGGTGAGACACCCAGATCTCAAATAAATACACATGGAGGCTTATTATTTCTTATAAATGCTTGGCCTTAACTTGGCTTATTTCTGGCCAGCTTTTCTAAACTTAAATTATCCCATCTACCTTTTGCCTCTGGGCTTTTACTTTTCTCTGTTTCTTTATATATATTCTTTCCTTCTTATTTTGTGTCTGTCAGTGTGACTGTGTGACTGGCCCCTTCTTTCCTCACTCCTTGATCTTTTTTTTCTCCTTCTATTTATTCTGTCTGCCTGTCCTGCCAATCATTTCTCTGGCCTTGCTATTGGCTGTTCGTCTCTTCATTAGACCATCAGGTGTTTTAGACAGTCAAAGTAACACAGCTTCACAGAGTTAAACAAATGCAACATAAAAGAATGCAACACATTGGCCTGGTGGTGGTAGTGCATGCCTTTAATCCCAGCACTCAGGAAGCAGAGCCAGGTGGATCTCTATGAGTTCGAGGCCAGCCTTGTCTGCAGAGAGAGATTCAGGACAGGCACCAGAACAACACAGAGAAACCCTGTCTTGCCAAAATAAAGAGTGCAACACATTTTTGCATCATTAAACAAATGTTCCACGGTATAAATAACTGTAATACATCTTAAAATAATATTCTACAACAGAGGACTATAGCAGAGACACTACTAAGAGGAGGGAGCTATTGAAATTGTGCTACTTTTGGGATCAGAAAATGTTGAATGATACAATTATAGGATACTCCTCTGTAGTGAATATGCCATAAAACTATGTGTTAGGGCTTTAAACATGGTTGGTGGATTGTCACATTCAGACAGTAGAATAAGAAATAAGAAATTATCAGCAGAACATAAATAATCTAAGAGATTTTCCTCCAAAAACATACCTAAACAAAGAAATCAGGGTGCAGGATGAAACCCTAAAACATAACCCTCTAAAGTGAAATGTTGAATGCTCCCAAATCTTATGAGAGATATGGACATCCAGATACATAAAGCATTTAGAATTCAAATAGACATTAGCAGAGAAGAAATCTTGTGCACATTTTAGTGAAACTGCCACCATTATAGAAGAAGAAAGAACATTGAAAACATTAAGGCAGAAGTGCCACTATGTCATAAAGAAACTTCATGAGAACAATAGCTATTCTCAGCAGATCTAATGACCAGAAGAGCAACAAGGGTTCATTTCAGAACCCAAAAGAAAGCAAATGCCAAACTATATTTTTAACTGTCTCCTGAGGAATTGTAGTTTGGGATCAAAGAAGAAATAAAAATAACCTATAGTCACATACACTAAGAGAATTCTTGACCAATGTGTCAACATTGTAAAGATACTTAAAAGAATTCTACACATAGAATAAGTGGCATAAAACAATCACAGGAACACAGATAGAAATAAATCCCAATAGAAGAGCCAGCAAGCAAATAAAAATAAGGAGAGCATCAATGATTTATTAAAGTATCAAATACCCTAGATTAATAAGGAAAAATAAATTATAGGTAATTCAAAAAAAGAAGAAAATAACACAATGTGGGAAATCATACATAGTAGCTTTCAATAATAGTGATTAATATAAGTAATGTTAATTCCTCAAAGGAAAAATATAGATGGGCTGATTTATTTTTTTAAAAAAAATATTAAGAATATTTGCCATCAAGAAACATACTTCATGAGCTGAAACATTCAAAGACTTAAAATCTAAGGGCAGAATACATTGTCCTAAGCAAATGATTACAGAAAATAAATATTTTATATGAAAAAGATGACTGCATGACAAAAATTAGTCAATAAAGACAGAGTCTTTGCATGTTGGTGAAATGAAACATCCACCAAGAAGACAAAGAAATGCAAATATACATACAGCAGACATCCCAACACCCTGTTTCATCACACAATCACTACCAGACAGTAAGGATCTGATAGGTCACCACGTAATAATGTTGCTAAGCTCAATCACATCCTCACAGGAATGGTTGCATCAGCCAGACAAACAATAAGAATAAGAACATTAATTAAAAAAAATCAGACATAAATTACGGTGTACACATCCTAAGGGATACCTACAAACATATCCTACAGCAGCAACAGGAGACACATTCTTTCAATTTTCAGATGGAACTTTCCCAAAGTACATCCCAAGAGGCCACAATGTAAATATTTACAAATATAAGATCATTGAAACAATTTCTTGATTCTTATGAGATTATAACATAATTAAACTGAAAAACAGAATAGAGTGAAAATGCCCAGTGCATGGAGACCAAATAATATTGATTTAAATTAGGAGTAAGCCCTTCAAAATATTAAGGGAGAAATGACAAAATTCTCAGTACCAAACAAAAATGAGAGGAAAACACATCATAACCTTTCAGACATATCAAGAGGGGGCCAAAGATACAAAATTTAACTCATAAATGGTATGTTTCCCCATATCTATGGGAACTTGATTGCATAGGATGTGTCGTGCTCACAAGATGGCAATGCACAGCTCTTCTCCCATGTATTGATTGTTTCATCCCTTCTGTCCTCTCTTCTCTGATGTTCCATGAACCTTAATGGAGGTGATATGGATGTAGTATTTAGGGCTCTTGACTGTCAGTCATTCTCAGTACCTTGGCTGGCCATACGTCTCAGTATTTGCCACTTTTTATTATAAACAAGTTTCTATGATGAAGGCTGCAAAAGAAGCATTGGTCTATGGACACTAAAATAGATATTTAGAAGGCAGCTTGATGCTGTGTCAGTGTATCTAAAAAACAATGGTGCTTACCCCTGATGCTTCTTAAGTGTGGATTTTAAACCAGGTTTACAGTACCAGGAGTGGATTTCATTTTATGGAGTAGAGGTCAAAACCAGGCTAAGAGTTTTGGTTGCCTCAACATCACTAATTGATGTGGAAGATACAGCTTGACTGCGGACAGGACTATTCATATGGCACTATCCTTGGCTGTTAGTATAGTAGAGAAAGCAAGCTGAGTATTGGGATGTGTTTATTCCTCAAGTCCCTGATGCCTTTGTTTTCCTTCAAGCATGGATTGTGCCTTGAATTATAGGCTAACATAACTTCTTTATCCCTTATTTGTGTCTTCAGAGAATTTTTCCAATTCTTGAAATTATAATATTTCTTATTTATTCTTTGTTAATATGTGAACACAGACCAGTACAATCTGGAAAAGGAAGTCATGATGTTCTGGAAAAGGTATCCTCTTGGATTGGTAAGGGACTGATCTTGTTTTTTTTTTTTTTGTACCAGTTTTACCAAAACCAAAGTGTCCTCCTAAGGTTTTTCCTACTAAATGTCATTTTCCCCAAAACTAAATCTTCTGGAGACACTGATTTCCATGTTGTCCCATGTTCAAGATAGATGAGGTCAGCACAAATAAAATTATCAACCCCATGGATCTTTCTTGAACTTTCTGAGAGAGTCTGTTTGAGAATTTTCAGTTCCTGTTGTCCTTTTCTACCTATCTGTAAGTACCTTTTTCATGTACCTAGCTGTGTGTAGTACTCTGCGAAGGGTCACATGAACCTACCTCCCAGCCCACCCCCATCTACCCCAGGTCTCATCCAAATTGGCAAGAATTTTTATCCACTGAAGAATTTATATTTCATTATTAAAAAGAAAGCTGTATTTATCTTAAGATATTACCTGTGTGAGTTCTACATAGTAAATGCTTTTCAAATTATAAGTGTAAAACACAATTAAATTTGAAAAAAGCAAGCAAGTAAGCAAGTGAGAAAAAAAAAGAAGAAAGAAAGGAAAAAAATATAGCTTTCATCCTGGTAAGTTTGTTTCATCTCTCTGTGTGTGTATCTGTGTGAATAAATACCCCAGTGCTCAAATAGAGATCAGTGTGGTGGTATTGTGTTCCCTAAAAATTTTTACACCCTAATAAACTTATCTGGAGTCAGAGAACAGAACAGCCACTAGATACAGAGGTTAGAAAATGGTGGCACTCATACCTTTAATCCTAGCACTCTAGAGGCAGAAATCCCTCTGGATCTGTGAGTTTAAAGCTACACTGGAAACAGTCAGGCATGGTGACTCATGCCTTTAATCCCAGGAAGTGAGCCTTTAATTCCAGGAAGTGATGGCAGAAAGCAGAAAGGCATATAAGGCATGAGGGCCAGGAACTAGAGGCTGGTTAAGCTTTCAGGCTTTGAGCAGCACAGTTCAGCTGAGATCCATTTGGATGAGGACTCAGAAGCTTCCAGTCTGAGGAAACAGGATCAGCTGAGGAACTGGCAAGATAAGGTAGCTGTGGATTGTTCTGCATCTCTGAGCTTCTAGCATTCACTCCAATACCTGGCTCTGGGTTTGTTCTTATTAATAAGACCATCTAAGATTCATGCTACAGATCAGAGCATAGCTTATGGTTGGTTCTCTTTTCTCTTTGGGTCCTGCCATCAGGCTTGACAGTAATGTCTTTATCCACTAAACCACCTTGCCTGGGTAAGAGTATCTCAAATTACATCTCATGACAAATTATGTAAAATAGAGAATCCAAACACTTGACATTAGAATGCAAAACTTGCTATTTTCTCTTTTTTTTGATATTCCAATTTTTATTTTTATTTCTGTTTTGTTTTTTTAATTAAGAAATTTTTTAGTCATTTTTACATACCAATCAAAGATCCCCCTCTTTCCTCTTCCAACCACTCCAGTATTTTTCCCAACCCCCCCCCCCATTACCTCATACAAGAAGGGGAGTCAGCAGAGCCTGGTACATTTAGTAGAGGCAGGTCCAAGTCCCTCCCCCTGCCTCAAGGCTGTGCGAGGAGTCCCATCATAGGTAGGGTAGTGGGCTCCAAAAAGCCTGCTCATGCACCAGTGATGGACTCTGATCCTACTGCCAGAGGGCCCCCAAGCAGATCAAGCTACACAACTGACTCGCCATGCAGAGGGCCTAGTCCAGTCCCATGCAGGCTCCACAAATGATGATCTAAATTTCATGAGCTCCCATTAGTTTGGTTTGGTTGTTTCTGTAGGTTTCCCCATCATGATCTTGATGCCCCTTGCTCATAGAATCCCTCCTCTCTCACTTTGTCTGGATTCCTGGAGCTCAGCCTGGTGTTTGGCTGTGGACCTCTGCATCTGCTTCCATCAGTGACTAGAGAAAGGCTCTATGATGACAGTTAGAGTATTCACTAATCTGATTACTGGAGTAAGCCAGTTCAAGCACCCTCTCCACTATTGCTAGTAGTCTAAGCCGGGGTCATCCTTGGAGATTCTGGGAACTTCTCTTACACTCAGTTTCTCCCACAGCCACTTTGGAAATCAGTATGGCAGCTTCTCAGAAAATTGGAAATCAATATTCCTCAAGACCCAGCTATACCACTCTTAGGCTTTGGGTGCTCACACATTGAGCACCCAAGGAATGCTCAATCATACCACAGGGACACATACTCAACTATGTTCATGGCAGCATTATTTGTAATAGCCAGAACCTGGGAACAACCTATACGCCCCTCAACCAAAAAAATGGATTAAGAAAATTGTGGTACATATACACAATGGAGTACTACTCAGAAGTAAAAAACAATGACATCATGAAATTTGCAGGCAAATGGATGGGACTAAAAAATATCATCCTGAGTGAGGTAACCCAGACTCAGAAATACAAACATGGTTTGTACTTACTCATAAGTGGATACTAGATGTAAAACAAAGGAAAACCAGACCACAACCCACAGCTCCAGAGAAGCTAGCTAACAAGGAGGGATGCCTGAATCACCCTGGGAAGGGGAAATAGATGAGATCTCCATGAGTAAACTGGGGATGAGGGGTAGGCAATGAAAGGTAGGGGATGGGGGATGAGAACATAAGGGAACGGGATGGTCAAGCTGGAACAGGGGCAGAACGGGAGAGCAATGAAAGAGATACCATGATAGGGGGAGACATCATGGGGATAGGGTGAATACTTGCTATTTTCATTTAGATAGAATTAATTCAGAATTATCTGTGCTGGAATGCATTATGAGACAGGCATTTATCAGGAAAAATCTTCATTTCTATGACTATTACATTTGGTTCTGATCCTTATTTTTTTTAAATAGATGCACCATGTATTTTATAACCATACATGCCACATGATTTTTATCCACTTAAATAGCAAATTAATTTGAATGAATATTACTTTCCTACAGATAATCTAAAATGTAGATTTTTCTGTATACTATTTGACTAAGTTGAAAAATAATTTTGTAATATGTTTATTTCTGGAGTAGTGATTTTATATTTTTGATTACTGTAAATACATATTTATTCATGGCAAATATTGTTTAGGTTTGGGATGCAAAACATCTACACATTCTGCAACCACAAATCAAAATAAGATCCAAAAATGCCTATTCTACAAGAAAAAATAAAGCTTAAAATAACTAGACACCAATGTTTTAGCAGTGTATTATTCTTACTAGTGCAGTCTGACCTAATCTTTTCGGACTGGGTTTGCTAGGCAGAAGGTCATTTCTAATGCTCTTCATTGAGCATCCAAAGGACAATTTTCTGAAACTCTCCTATATGTTTTTGTCTTTCTAACATTAGTGATCCTTTGCAGGATGACTCTTTCTGTCTACATGTGAAAAGTGCTGCATTTCCTTTAGCAATTTAAATTGCTTTTAGCAGGTCAGGTCATTTCATTTAATAGTTCCACGTTACTTTATTCAGCTTTCAACTCTTAGAAACACACAAAAATGTTTCACTCCAATTCTTTTTTTCAATGGAACTTAATATTACATTTGTATGGTTAAAAATTACTTCTGGAATAATTCGTTTTTCTGTCATTTTTAAATGCTCCAAACCCTTGATTTTAAATTTAATCTTGGATGAAAGTTTAGAAATCCAGGGTTTAAATATGTTTGATGGATAAACCTTTGTCCTGTTCCTATAGGTTTTGTTACCCCAGAGAATGTTAGGTTATTCGATTATTGCTATATTTAAGTAGTGTATATTAAATTACAGTCAAAAAAGATGATTTTACATAATTTATAAACTTTAAGAAAGAGGTATTTGCTCTTCTACCAGCATCATTTTCTGAGATTCCTCTTCTTAAATACTTACAGGAATGTAAGCTGAGTATCTACCAACTCTGTGTTTATTGCAGTATCTTTGGGAAGTACCTAAGGCCTACTACACATGCTGACTTTCAGAGGCACTTGTCCCCAACCTTCTTACATTAAATATTTCAAAAATCGCTCCCTCTGAAACAACAGGATTGCTGTCTAATTCTGATTATCATGTAAGTCTGTTATCTGAAACTCACAAACTGAGTCAACGAGGGCTAGGATGTTCTATAAGAGGGGATCCTGGTGTTAGGCAAATCCAGTCCATTGTAAAAAACAGTTGCCTGTCTAGGGAAGACAAGAGACTGAAATTGGAGGCAAGCAAAGGACAGAATGCAGGATGGGAGAGGGAGGTGGAGTTAGGAGAATATGGGGTACTGTAAGGATAGGCATTTTATAAAGCCCCCTGTGTCCTCTCATTTGTCTCATCATCTCAAACGTGGTCGTCCTTTAGCTGGTCTTCTTCACCTCATCATTATTCTCATGAGAAAAGTGTCCTCTTAGGAAGCCATTACCCATTTATCTTTATCTGCCTCTTTTTGTGGTTGTTGTTGTTGTTGGCTTTGTTTGTTTCTATATACCCATACCTCAATTTTAGTATGAAACTTGTTTTATATTATGTTGGGAAAAAAGAAAAAAGTAGCATCATAATAATTATCACAATTCATTATAAGTTAATACAAAGTGTATGTGGCATCTTGTGACTACAAATTTGAAATTCTTTTTTATAATCTATTAAAATGTCAAGTCTGAGAGATTAAATGTAGTGGGCTCTCTTTTGGGCCACCAACCAGCTTTCAAATCATGACACAGAGACTAATATTAGTTATGAATGCTTGGACTTACCTTAGCTCTTATTTTAATCGGTTTCTTGTTCTCTTTATCTATGTTTTGCCTTGGGGCTTTTTACCTTTCGTTCTTTTTGTATGTCCTGCTTTTGTGCTTCTCATGTCTGTCTGGATGGCAGCTGCCTGGTTTCTGGCCCCTGACATGTCCTTTTCTTTCTCCCTCATTCTTTTGTCTCGTATCCTCTCAAGCCTAGATTTCTCCTCCTACTTATTCTCTCTGCCTACCAGCCCCGGCTATCCCTCTACTGTCTAGCTATTGCCCATTCATCTTTCTATTAGACCAATCAAGTGCCTTAGGCAGGCAAGGTAAAACAGCAACATATCTTTACATCATTAAATAAATGCAGCATAAGCAAACACAACACATCTTTGCCCAGTTAAAATAATATTCCACAACAAGTGAAATTATAACATGAGCAAATATTCCCTAGTTAGCATAACTTTTCTATTTTCAGGAGACTTAAGGAAAACAAAGTATAAGGAGTTCCTATTTATCTTTTATGAAACACTCCTTCATGTTAAAATGTTATGAAGTGTTGGGGAAAAAATACCCATGGACATAGGCAAGAAAAAATTTGCATTAGGGAAAACTTCCTAATTATAGCCCAGAAGTTTCTTAAGACTAAAATACAAAGATTTTCTTTGACTCATAGGAAGAATAAACAATGCTAGGATTAATCAGATGTGGGAAATGAGATGACAGATTAGGAAATATATGACAACATGTTTTGACCTTGCTTCAGACTGCTCTCCTGGGTGTGTACGTATTGCAGTGTATGGAAATATATGGGTGTAGAATGTGTTGCTGAACCTGACTAGGGGTGAAGATCCAGTCATTTAAATAGAATCATGAATGCAGAAAACAAAAATCAAAAACCAAAAACAAACTTTGGTTAATAAACATTTTGTCATGAATGACCACTGCTGGGTATAGCATGAAGTTTAGAGGGTTTATATGCAGCCCTGTGGATAGAGGAGCCATTTGTGCATCCTAGCTATGTCTCAGAAAGAAGAAAGACAGAAGTGTTGGTGGCAGGCTTGCCTAATGGCAGTTGTTTTTACAATCATGTGTTTTTTTTGGTGTATTCACTGTAATGCAGAGTTTTGGGCTCACAATGTCAAAGGGACTAAAAGCCACCGTGGTGGGAAGAAATGGGTAGAGGATGATAGTGACAGGAAAATCAGATAGAGGTTTCCCCAACTTACAGAAAAGGAAACAGAGAAAACAGTAGAATCAGGCATGGGTATAGCCTTCAAAGGCTAATTAGGGATCATCTACTACCAGTCAAGGTCCGCCTTCTACAGACTCCACGGACTTCAAATGATTCTATTTAGTAATATATGTGTTTATATAAATAAATATATGCGTGCAATAACAATTAATAAAAAGAGGCTATGAATTTGAATGAATATAAAGAAGGGTATATGGGAGAGTTTGGAGGGAGGGAAGAAGGGGAAGGGACAAAAATCATAAATAAATCACAATCTCAATAAATAAACAAAACAAAAAAAATTAGTTCAAAATCAGGGTACCCAGCATTCAAAACATTAATTTTGAAGGGCATTTCAAAATCACACTATACAGTAAATTTCAAACTTGTCAGAAAATACAACATAACATAAAAAAGGTAAAACAGCAATACAAAAAATTCAGAATAATATTCTTAATGTGAGTTTTAACTTAGTCAATGCTATGTATTTTGCCATGGTTGTTATTTCATTCAGGAGAACAAGACATAGTTAAATACCACCACAATGTTACATAAAACTGTGACTATTAGTTTCTGTACCTAGTATCACAATCTAAAATAAATATTTTTTAAGAAAACAGAACACAATGATTAAAGTTTCTTTCCTCATAGATCAAAGATACGACTTGTAAACTAAGAAGAAAGATGCATTTTGAGATTTATTTATGGTTTGTATCTTATTTACCTTTCAGCAACCTATAAAAGGTTTTAAAATATTAAATTTTTATTGATTTAAATTTACTGTGTCATTTTTTTTATGTCACAAGTACCAAATGGCATGAAGTTTAATTAAAAGCAAACATTAAATGTATTGCCACTGAATGAAACCCTTCCCTCCGGCTAGTATTCTTTGGAAGGCTTGAGTTCTGTGCTTTTCTGAAGACTTCTAGTTAATTGCAGCTGATGAACGTGACTATGTAAGTGCCACATAACTAAGGACAAACATTCTATATACATAAATTGATAACAGGAGCACTCCACAGTGTGGGTAAGAGGAAACTTTTTATTGTAGATGTGAAAGAAAGAATAGCCAGAGGCATCTGGAAGCAGAGTACAGAAAGAGAAAGAATACTGAACATGGCTTACCGACTGGAAGGCTAGAGTTACCTGCAACAGAGTGGGGGTATAGCGGGGGAAGACACTGATAGACAGTGAGAGAAGCAGGGGCAGAGTAAGGGGAAAATGTAGCAATAATAGCAAGGTTTTAAGGAGAATGAGTACCTGGGGGGAGGGAAGCCTGTGAGCTGGAGGGAGATGAGGGTAGAGGAGGAAGTGTGAAGGGCTAGATGCTATAATGGACTTTGAAATGCACAGTAGGTGTTTGTGATACTGAGGGAGCCTGGAGGCCAGTATGAGTTTTAATACGCCAAGAGGCTACTAAGGGGTAGTCATATGTCCCTTCTGCCAGAGGAAAGGGAAATACCTCCTTTTGTTAGAGGGGAACCGGCCTCAAAGTTCCTGCAGAATTCTGGCTTTTACCTAACTGCCAGAAATCCTCCTATAGCCCAGGCTAAGCACATTTCTGGATATTTGGACAGCCTTTTGGAGTTTGGAGAACTTGGAGTTTCATTCAGACCTGACAATATCATCAATTACTGAAAGAATATAATTTCTTTCTACAACATTTAAATAGATATATAACGATTATATAATATAGAATCATTTTATATAACATTTACAGAATATGAAATAATTTCTTTCTATAATAATGTAGTTTTGAAGTAATTGGTAAAATAGAAAGACACAATTGATCATCACATGAATTGCAATGAAAAAATGCTCTATTGCATCTGATATCTGATGTTTTATCATATTGAATATAGCATGGTTTAGATTATGAAATTTAATTGAAAACAAAATTATAGACCTTATTCGTATTCATTTTCCATATAGACTTCATAGACTAGGAAAGATTTTTCTTTATTTATTATTGAATAATTTCAACCATAGTTTCTAATAAGTATTTTTTTAATTTTGATGTTCAACAATTTCACTTTCCAAAAGTAGATTCATATATGATTTATATACATGATTATAACAAGAAAAGAGAATGATGTAGTCATTGGAAGTTTATAAATGCCAGTTGGTATCTTCTTAGGCTACCAAGGAGATCCGTCTTAGAATGCAGTTAAAAGGGTTATTGGACCAAGGGCAGGACAAAATTCAGCTTTTTCAGACTTCAAGTTTATGCAACTATAAGAGTTCATTTAAGAAAAATACATACTAACTTGTTTAAAAGCATAAACACTTGTGTCAAGTAGGCAGACGCAACCCCCTCAATGCACTGGGAAGTCCACTGTAGTACAGTTGGGATTCTAAGAGCGGAAAGAACAGCAAAGATCGGTTTCTTCTCAGTGCTAAAGAAGTCCAGTAAACTATTAATATGATCTCTTGCATTGTTGAAAAAAAAGAAAGTCTTTTAAGTCTTAACTGATATGAAAGTGGTTCTAGTAAGCTGAGGTTTCTCACAAACACCCTCCAAGTAGCACCTTGATCCAGCACTCTGAAGGGAGCAAACTGTGGACCTTCCTGAAGAAGACTGTTAGTGAGTAGCAATGCCAAACCTTTAGATCATTTCCCATATGAGCCTGACAGTGAAAAACAACTCAGTAAATCTTTAAGAGTAATAGAAAAACAAAATCAATCCACCAACTTTTTCTGACAGAAAATATTTCTTAGGTACCAGAAATTTTGCATCATTCAGATATATTCTCAGTGACCATGTTTTTTTGTATTCTCCATATTCAGCAAAACGAAAGAAAAAAAAATAGAATTGTTTTTTCAAAAACTTTTCATACAGTTTTAGTTCAATTCTGTCTTTGTTTACATAAGTAATTGTGGATGAATTATATCTTCTTTTCTCCAGTGTCTCACCAATTAGTTCTTTAGTTTTAATCTTAATTTTGGAGTAATAATATCCCAGATGTATAATTATAAGTTGGACCAATGTATCATTGCAAAGGCGGTTTTTATCACAGTAGTTTGGATGATGCATTAGTGTGTGATATCATCATATTGCTGTCTCAGGAATGATTTATTAGAATACTACATCATGGTGTAGATAGAGAATGGAAATATGCACAGAATGCTCTGGTCATTTACAATATGAAAATTATGTAATATATGTGGACATTTTGCAAATCTTTAGAAACAGAAGTTTCATTTAAGCCTAGTATCACTCAGGAATAATAAGTTAAAGAATGTTTCATTAAAATATCCAATATTTAATACTTTATTTTTTCCATGCATGTATGGTACATACAAATAAAGGTAAAACATTACAGAATTTGGTGGTAATTCTAATTGTCTCAAGTAATGACAGCTCTCTAAGTCAGTATGCTATTATTAAATTATGCTTTATCTGTGCACACAGTATTGTTTTATATGTCATGGTGCCAATAATTTATAAACAAAATATGGTACTGAATTTATTTTAAGATATTGAAAATTATTTTTCCCATAGGTTATAAATTGCTTGCCTAGAAATTAATATTTATTTATTAGATAATCCCACTTTGGATTTAAAAATTTCATGCTGTTAATGGATATTTTATTTTAATGATTGGTATTGCATTGAAAATATATGCTTGTAATTCTAGCAACTAAGGAGGCTCAGGTTTAAGGCACACATGAGTTCAGGGATTTAATTGGAGAGTAAGAGGGATGAATAATAGGCAGAATAGGACATGGAGGCAAAAGAAGAAGGGGAATGGCATGACTGGGGAATGGCATGTCTGGGGAAGGGCATCTGGGGAAGGGCATGTCTGGGGAAGGGCATGTCTGGGGAAGGGTATGTCTGGGGAAGGGTATGTCTGGGGAAGGGGAGATGAAGTAGAGAGAAAAGAAAGTATAAGTTTCATGTCCTGTTTAAAATACCTAGGAATAGGAAAACATGAAAATTTCACATGTAGATTATTTGAAATTAGGTAAGAATATTCTTTGCATCTGGTAAAAGTATTGTAGGTGAATAATGAACTTATTTTGATTTACATTATTATTTTCACCCAAATTCTCCTAGTTACACTACCCAAACCAATCTTTCATCTTTGAGTAGAAATCTGGCTTTATAATTATTGGCAACTGTGAGATTGGAAGACAGAAGGTATTTCTAACTGTTACAATCTCAACTAATAGGGTAACTTAGATAAATATGAAATTTAAGATACCACAAGAGAAATATGACATATATATGTTTATATGTGGATATGAGCTGTTAAGTCGGTGAGGATAAACCACAGAACTACAGCAGTTACGTTAGGAATATAGGAATAGACTCGTCAGGGAGGGCTGCTGATAAATCTTGTGAGGTAAGGAAAATAGAATACTAGGGATGGCTGGAGTGGTTGAAATGGGGGAATCCAGTGGGGATTGGGAGGGAAGGGTGGGACAAGGGAGGAAATACAGGAAGAGACTGCTCAAAGTAAGGGCCATGTGAGGGCTAGTTTGGAACCCTAGTATAGTAGATGCTGAGTTTTTAGCCAAAGGGGTCCCATGGGAACTCCCGAATAACCCAGGCTGTTACTGCATATAGGTTGATCTCCACAAATGATGTTAAGGCCCCATTGGTGAAGAAAACTCCTGCACAACTCATTGAATGTGGATAAGCCAAGCTGATGCCTCCATAGAGCTTTCATCCTCACATTGTAACATCTGTGGCACAGGAAGGTACCCTGCCTGCTACTAAAAAAGAAACCTAACACCAATTCAGCCACAAGCCCGTGGATCATCAATGATATCCTGACTGCAAGATATGCCAGTGCAATAAGGGCACAAAGCTTGGGGTAACCAACCAATATCTGATTTGACTCAAGGCCCACTTTATGAGATAAAACCCATCCCTGACCCTGCTTGAGTGGCGGTGCCTTGCTCATCCATCACCCAAGAAGCTTTGTACTGCAGTAGGTGGAAATAAATAAAGAGACTCACAGTCAGAAATTATGCAGAGAAGAGAGACTTTGGAACACTTAAAGTGCAAAACAAGGCCCCTAATTAACATGATCAAATCTCATTTGAACTCACAGAGACTACACATGTCTGAACAAGTTTCTCTGTATATATTATAACTTCCTGTTTAGTATTTTTTATTGGAATTTCTGAGTGTACAAATGAGTGGGTCTTGTTTTTGTGCCTTCTTTTGGACCTTTTTCCTTCTGTTTGTTTTTACCAATTGCAGTGTGTTAGGTTTTTTGGTTTTGTTTATTATATTTGATTTTATCTCTATCCCTTAGAAGCCCACTTGTTTTCTAATGAGAAAAGGAAAGGGAGAGCACCCAGATGGTAGAGGGAGTGAGGAGGAGCTGGGAGGAGTGTGAGGAGAGGGAGATACTCAGGAGATTGTGGGAGAAAAATAACTTTCAATAAAACAAAAAATGCAAAATTATCTTAAAGTTCATGAAGATACTATGCTTTTATATAAAATTTTAAAATATATTAGCTGTTTTTATACTCCGATTAAATATTGAATGCTGATAACATAGATTTTAACTGACTCTTTGATGTACATTATTACTTGCAGCATGATTTGTATTCAGACACACGTTTTCAGAAATAGTTTGGGAAAGACAGCTCAATAAGTTGGAGAGTGTGTCTCCTAAGCAGCTCTGCTGGTCTGTGCCTTCTCCAGATATTTGGGCTGGTTTGGCAACTGGTTAATACTCTTCCATGCAGCTCAGGGCAAGATTATTATTTTTTAATCCTGACTACTTATGTAACCTTAGACAAAGAGGAAACTAGCACATTTAGTCAATTTTAGGGAGTTCATTGAACTTTTGTGTTGTTTTCTTCATGACTTTTAAGGAGCATTCTTGAATCTTAACCAGCTTCCCAGTAAGATGCAAAGGTCTCTAGCAGGAATTTACTAGGCAATGCTGCTCTGATCATGTACGTTTTAATATTTGTTTTATTTTAAAGCTTTATAGAACTTGGAGTTGCTTATGTTGGTTTGTTTGTTTAGTTATAATATCCTTATAATATAGAAATTGAGTTTAATTTCATAATTAAATTCAACAAAAGTGTTTTCAGATACTTCCTATTCTCAAGCAGTCTTTCAGACACAGAGATTTAAAAAATATTTAAATGTGAAATCTCACAGCAAACTTCTTATTCCTCTGGCTGTTACCATCTCTCTACCTCCTTTTCCACTATGATTTCTGAACATGTGTTTGGAAGCTGTTTTATAGACATATCAATATGCACTGGGAATTAGTGTCATCTCTCTACATTTTGATTGGTAACAGTTTTCTGTAATTGTCTTTGTTCTGTTGCAAGAAGATGATTCTTTGATGATGGGTTAGACTTATCTGTACATTTTTAAATTTTTATTTTTATTTTGCAATACAATTCAGTTCTACACATCAGCCACGGATTCCCTTGATCTCCCTCCTCCAGGCCCCCCTCACCTTCCCCCCAGCCCACCCCCCATTCCCACCTCCTCCAGGGCAAAGCCTCCCCCAAGGGAGATCAACCTGGTAGACTCAGTCCAGGTAGGTCCAGTCCCCTCCTCCCAGGCTGAGCCAAGCGATCCTGCATAGGCCCCAGGTTTCAAACAGCCAACTCATGCAATGAGCACAGGACTGGGTCCCACTGCCTGGATGCCTCCCAAACAGATCAAGCCAATCAACTGTCTCACCCATTCAGAGGGCCTGATCCAGTTGGGGGGGACCCCTCAGCCACTGGTTCATAGTTCATGTGTTTTCATTCGTTTGGCTATTTGTCCCAGTGCTTTATCCAACCTTGGTCTCAACAATTCTCGCTCATATAAACCCTCATTTTTATTCAAGATTGTTAGAACTATATGAACCACGATTATGACACAGAATATTTCTTTTCTGGTAGTGTCTTTTTTTTTTCACTTTGAATTTGAAGATATTTATGTCATAAAATTGCTGTACATACATATTTCTGCATATCTTATTTTTTAGTTGACTTTCAAAAAATTGAAATTAATTTTCTTTTAATATGGAGTAGAATTCATCAGTAAAACATAGTATCTACAGGATTTTCTCGTTTGGGAGGTTTTGCTTATTGAGCCAATCTGTTTATTAATTGATGTGTCTTTCTGAGTTAGTCAGATTGGATGTATTCTTTTGGTTATTCATCTATTTCTTTAAAGTTTTTGAGTTACTTGATGTATAATCAAGTTTTTTTCTTCTTGAGATCGTTTGTTACTTTAATAAATGCTATTATCTTCATTTTACAGAAATACAAGCTGAGCTGAGTCTTTTTCAATTTAGGTAAAAATAAAAAACAAAAACCCTCAAAAACTACCTAATTTCAAAACTGAAATCTGAATGCAGGTGTTCTTTGTTATTCCTGTTTAACAGACTTATTATTCCACTGTGCTATGTTATTGCTAAGTTTTGTTCATTGAGATCCATCTTTAAAAGGTGATTGAGGGCCTCAGACACAGTGATTAAGGGCAATACATATAACACCAGAATTTTATGTTATTACTTAAAAGCATTTGGTTTTTTGAAATGTCATAAAATATTTTACTTAGTCTTTTAATATTCAAAAAATACTTTTCATTGCAAAGAAAATGCATCAAGTGTATCTCAGTTTGCTTAGCTAAAATCTACATATACTATATATAATTATGGGATTATCAATGTATTTGAGTATAGTCTTAAAGCCAAGTGGAAGTTCATCTGTAATTGTTTCTTGAATTTAAACTGATTTCTACTGCTGACTTTGAGTCAGAATTTTATGGTTTTATTTTCAGTTACCATGAGGGCCACCCCCACCTTCAGCTTTCAGCGCTGAATGAAATGTTAAGCTAAAGGACACATACAGATTTAGTATCTCTCCAGTACAGAATTTTCTTACAAAATTCCTTTGTGTTAAGGAGAAAGTTTTAAGAGATGATGATCCATGTCCATTCTTTCTTTATCCTTTCCCCGGGGTCTCTTGAATCCCCACAGACTTTGCTCTCTGCACATCCTCATTACTTATGTGGATAACGGCAGTGAACTCCGGAAATGTCACGCCTTTCATTCCAGGGCACACCCATGGCACCACAACACTTCCTCTTTTGTTGTTCTTGTTAGGTAATGCAGTAGCTGAATTGTCTGTTGCTTCAAATGGGGATGGTCAGAAGAAAAAATACGTTGCTTACTCAAGCAGCTAACTTTGTTCTCTCTGATGCATCATAAACTCTAGTTTTTTTCCCCCTTTAATATTTATATTTCCATTCTTTTATTTTTATAAGTTTAATTTTTTTCACACAATATATTCTGATCACAGTTTCCTCTACCTCACCTCCTCCTGGATCCTCCCCAGTCACCAGCTTTCCAACTCCACTCCTTTCTCTCATTCTTAAGAAAACAAAGATTTGTGGGAGTGGCCAACCAATGACTAATTTGGAGTCAACTCCAGGAGAGGGAACCCATGCCAGACACTGCCTGGATTACTAGGAACTGGACACTGGATAGCCCAGAGACCTATGATAGAAAAAAAAAAATCAGTGAAATGATTCCTAACTATACTCTAACTAACTATAATGATTCTGCTATACTCATATATCAGCGCCTAGCCTAATTAGCATCAGAGGCTTCCTCTGTTGGAAGCAGATGCAGAAACCCACAGGCAAACATTAGCCTGAAAGAGAGACCAAATTGGAGATTTCTATTTGTTCCCTCCCTTCGGAGCTTGAGAACCCAAAGGAGAAAAGGGAGGAAGAGTTGTGGGAACCAGAGGGGTGGAGAACACAGGAGAACATAGCCCACAGAGTCAACTAAGCAGGGCTAGTAGGAGCTCCTAGGGAGCAGAGCCAGCAACTACGGAGGCCACATTGGTATGTTACAGGTCCTCTGCATATATGTTATTGTTGTTAGCTTGTTGTTTTTTGTGGAACTCCTAGTGGTGGAGGTGGGAGTGTCTGACTCATCTGCCTGCTCTTGGGATCTTTTCCTGCCTACTAGGTTGCCTCATCCAGTCTTCATATGAAGATTTGTGTTTAGTTGTATTGTAACTTGTTATGCTGTGTGTGGTTGATATCCCATGGAATCTTGTTCATTTTTGGAGGCAAGCAGAGAAGTGGATCTGGGGGAGAGAGGAGGTGAAGGGAAATTGGAGGAGTAGAAGGAGGGAAGAAGATTGTAATCGGGGTGTATTGTATGAGAGAAGAATAAATTTAAAAAAGAAGAAAACAAACATTTTAAAAATAAATAAAATTTTTAATTTTTTTTTTGTTTTGTTGTTGGATTTTTTCTATGTACATTTTTTAAAGAGACCTTAGTAAAGGAGCATACTTTGTTGAAAGTTTCTAGATACTTATAAAGACAATATAAGTTTTATCAACTGGCTTTCTTCTCTCTTAGGAGACATAAAGGCTAAAGGCACTACTTTTTGACTGAAGAAATTTCTCCTATTGTCTAGTAAATTCGACTGTAACTACATTACAAAAAAATATTTTGAATTTTATATTCATATTTGGAATATTGTTTTTTGTTCACTGGTGGCGATATTTTATTTGTGCTGAAATGTGATTTTATTTGTATGTTAATAAATAAAGTTGCCTGGAGATCAGAGTTCAAAGTGAGCCATAAGCAGAGTCAGGCATTGCTAGCACACGCCCGTAATCCGATCACATGGCAGGCAGAGTTTCTGTGTGGTCAAGGACACAGCCAAGCATGGTGACACACACCTTTAATCCCAGTACTAAACATAGAGACTTGGAGGTCTGTATAGATAGGCAGTGACGAGGAAGTCATGTGGCTGGGCTTAGAGCCAATGAGAAGGCAGAACAGGAAAGCAATAAAAACACAAGTTGCACAGGAAGAAGCTCTCTGGGGAAGCTACTGCTGGTGGTAAGCTAAAGCTAGTCGTGGCTACTGCTCTGATCTCTTTGACTATTACCTCTCTGTATTTGGCTCTGTGTTTCTTATTTACTAAGACTGTTCAGAATTTCGTCTACATTCACTTCATTGTCATTTTGGTAAATCTAATAAAAATTAGCTCAGTATTTGTAAATTCATTTTGGAATAAGAGCTTCTTTGAAATTATATATTTCTTGGTGTGAGGAGATGAATTATTCAACAAAGTATCTGCTATTCAATGTGAAGGAGGACCTGACGTGGTGGCATATATCAGCTACCCCAGTACTGGGGAGTAGAGGTGTGTGGAGAGACAAGCAGATCCTGAGAAATCCTGGCTCTGCTAGTCTAGCCAATCAATAAACGATGAAATTCAAGAGGTAAGATCAGTAGTGATGAAGACTCAATATCTCTTCTTCCACATGCGCGCACACACACACACACACACACACACACACAACCATATATACATGTGTGTAGACGTAAACCACACATACATACACATGTATACACATATACAGATATCCACAAACCAAAGTTCCTGATATCAATAATATATTTGTCATAGAGAAAGATAGAACAAAACTTAGCATTTATGTATTCTTAATTCTTTTAGCATTCTTATACACATTTTACTCAATTCTGTATTAGTGGGATAGAAATAAATTTTATATTTCAAGTCATGAGAAATTTTTAGTTCTCATAATGGCAGTAGACTGTTGTTTAAAAATATTCCAAATATAATATATGCTACTTTAAAATTATAATACATTTTTATTTATATGCTGCTTAATTAGAAAAAATGAACTTCAGTAGTCAATACAAATAAATGTTGAAAATGAGAATAATAAAACACATTTTTATTTATTTAATTTATATTTTAATGTCAAATATTATATTTTCAAGAAACATGTTCAAATAGATCCAGTATCTTTTAGTGAAACATGTTGTAAGATTAGTAATTTTAACCACAGTTGATATATATGACAATTTTAATTGTTTTTAAACTTTCTATATGTATTTATATAGCTTATGTGTTGTTCATATACCAGAACCTGTGTGGGGGTGTCAAAGGACTACTCGAAGGACTTTGTTCTCCCCTTCCCACAACTGGGCACCAGGAAGTGCACTCAGGTCTTCAGGCTTAAACATAAGCCTTTCCAAACTGAGCCATCTTGCTGGTCCCTTGATCGACTTGCCATTTTATTTTAAAGTATGAATATCATTGAAACATGGCTGGTAATTTGTTCCATCTAAATGTGATAATCTATATATAAAACAAAAGTTATAATTAGATATTATACTAGCTAGATTTTTTTAAAACTATAATCCATCACTTGCTCGTTTAATTTGTTGTAGCTAGAGTTTTCCTGCCTGGCCCACAGTCAGGACAAATCTCTCTCACCCGCCAGTCTCACAGCCACTCAGACCCGACCAAGTAAACACAGAGACTTATACTGGTTACAAACTGTATGGCCGTGGCAGGCTTCTTGCTAACTGTTCTTACAGCTTAAGTTAATCCATTTCTATAAATCTATATCTTGCCACATGGCTTGTGGCTTACCGGTACTTTACATCTTCCTTGTCCTGATGGCGGCTGGCAGTGTCTTCCTCACCCAGCTTCCTGTTCTCTCAATTCTCCTCTCTGTTAGTCCCGCCTATACTTCCTGCCTGGCCACTGGCCAATCAGTGATTTATTTATTGACCAATCAGCAACACATTTGACATACAGATCATCCCACAGCAATTTGTGCTTAAAATTAAATTTCATATATTTACCTTGTACAATACAAATAATTAAAATAACTACATTTGGCTAATTTTTACCTTGTATCATTATCACTTATGTTGTTGAAAATAACATACACTCAGTTCTTTTCAAACTGCACTGCATTGTTAACTGTAGACCAAATATTGAACATCTGAGCATTTCTCAATGTTATGATATATGATTTTTATCCTTAGTGTACTGTGTAACAGACCTTGATTTAGGATTATTTTCCTTAACACCTCTCAAAGTTAACTTCAGCTTCTGGGAATCACCTTTCCACTTTCCCCATCTACAAAAACTCTCTCTCTATTTTTAGATTGTATGTGTATGACAATTAGAGCTGTATTTGTAATTCTTACCTTGCTAAATTCATCTAAGACACTGTATGCAAGATAATCCATGTTGGCACAATGACTCAGTTTCCTAATTTTCATAACTAAATTCCATTGTGTCTTGTCTGAGTTTCTCTTTTCGTTATGATGATAAAAACAACTTAAGTGAGTAAGATTTCACTATAGCTCACAGTTGAAGGCATTTTGCATTTTGGCAAGAGCTTGATGCAATATTATGCTGCATTCATCAGGAATGCAAACTCACTTCACTTTCTCCTCTGTGTACAATCTGTGATAATTAGAGAATGAGCCTGTCCACAAGTAACTGAGTCTTCTTACAATCAAGACAATCATTCTTTCTTTGTTCTCCCACTCTGTTCCTGATCCAGCTAGGACCTCCCACTCCCCTAAGCTCACTTTCCCCCAACCCTTGCCCTCCATTACCCCCCTTCACCCCCAGTTTGCTCATGAAAATCTCATCCATTTCTCTGTCACTGGGTGATCCCTGTGTTTTTCTTAGGGTCCTCTTTACTAGGTAGCCTCCCTGGAGTTGTGAGTTGCAGTCTGGTTATCCTTTGCGAAGACCTCAGGGGAATAGGAAGAAGCAGAGTACTAGAGAGGGCCCCAGAAATCCGTAAAGATACCTCCACTGTAGACTACTGGCAATAGTCGAGAGAGTGCCTGAACTGACCTACTCTGGTGGTCGGATGGCGTAACACCCTAACTGTCATGATCGAACTCCCATCCAGTGACTGGTGGAAGCAGATGCAAAGATCCACATCCAAGCCCCAGGTGGAGCTAGAGGAGTCCAATCGGTGGCAGAGAGGAGTGAATATATGAGCAAGAGATATTGAGACCATGATTGGAAAAAGCACAGGGACAAATAGCCAAACTAGTGGAAATACATGAACTGTGAACCAATGGCTGAGGAGCCCCCATGGAACTGGACCAGGCCCTCTAGATAAGTGAGACAGTTGATTAGCTGGAACTGTTTAGGAGGCCCCCAGGCAGTGGGACCAGTACCTGTCCCTGGTGCATGAGCTGGCCTTTTGGAACCTAAGGCCTATGCTGAGACACTTTGCTCAGTCTTGGTGCAGGGAGGAGGGGACTGGACCTGCCTTAACTCAATCTACCAGGCTGAGCTAAATCCCCAGGGGAGACCTTGCCTTGGAGGAGGTGGGAATAGGGGGTGGATTGGTGTGGCGGGGGAGGCTGCAAGGTGGGAGGAGGAAGGCTAGGGAATCCGTGGCTAACATGTAAAATTAAATTAATTATAAAATAAAAATATTTATTTAAAAATAAAAAAAGACAATCATTTTTAGGTCTTCTTAAAGGCTAAGATTAATGTGATTTAGATACTATAAAATTCACAACATTAACCTTCCTGTGTTTGCCGCCTGCCTTTGGTTTAGTTGTTCCTCCACTGACTGACACATAGACATAACTTGATTTCTTCTTTTCATCTTTCTTTTTGTTTATTCTTTATGTCTTTCACATCATGCCTCCCAATCCCACCCATCTCTCTTCATCCCCCAACCTAAATAAAACAAAAGAAAATGTAAGAGAAAAGGACAAAAGGAAGAGATAATCTGATCCTGGACGCTGCAGTGGTGTAACACAATGAGTCATACAGTAAATAATTTTATCCATACATTTTTACATGCAGACATTCATCGCAAAGAGTCATTGGTCTGATTTGAGGCCCCGGTCTCTGCTACACTGTCAATGGTCAATGCTGGGCCATCAGTGGGCCTCTTTCTGAACATCCTGTTTGCTGCCCTGTGTCATGGAGATCCTGCATCCCTGGGTCTGCAGGACACACACACACACACACACACACACACACACACACACCATGCTCCAGTAGATCTCAGATGGGGTGGATGTTGGGGAGGCCAACATATAATCCTGGTTCTGGGTCTGAGTAGTTGCATTGTTTGTCAGCCCACCAGCTTCTCCTTCTTCACCATGAGGGTGAGCTCTTCAGCTTTTCCCTGGCTAGTTCACACCTTGCATGGATGAGCAGTGGGCAGAGCCAGTTCAGCTTTCATGTCCTGAGGGTCAGTTCTCCCACACATACACCTTCAAGGCCAGCTCTACTGTATTACCCAGGTGAGATGTAGGGGCCACTGTACTGAGTACTGCAGCAGACGAGGGGCCGGGTCAGCTCCCCTGCTCTTATGACCTCAAGGCCAGCTCTTGCACCTGTCTCAGGAGTTGACATGTGTGGAGAGGGGCCATCTCTCCCCTGCTCATGCTGCCATTAAGACTGATGAGTAATGGGGAAAGCTCTTCCATATAGCCTTATTTCTTAGTCTGGCAATTGTAAATGTAATTCGTTCTGGAACAGACTTGGGGATCCCCTTGCCCTGTTGGTTTTATATCATTGGTCCCATGCCCAGAAGTTGGATTTCTGAATCATATATTAGTTCGTTTTTTATATTTTTGGCAAAATATTATAAAGTTTTTCTTAAGATCTGTATTATGTCTGTTTTCACTAACAGATGTAATGTGTGTACATGCCTCTGTTCTCCATATCCTCAATGATAATCGCAATTATTTGTCATTTTCATATTGGCCATTTCTAGTAAATAGTAATGTGATGTTTCATTATGGTTTTGATTTGCATTTAGATAAAAAATCTGTAATGTTAAGCATAATTTTATATATTTGCTTATCATTTTGTACTGCTTTTTGAGAAATCAGAGTATACATTTTCAACAGTTTGTGTTTTTGCTAATGAGTTGATTGAAATTTATCAAATTGATAAATAATATGTTTCCATTCTGTATATAATTTCTTTACTTTATTTCTTTGCTGTTGTGAATTATTCTATATGCTTATTTGTCTGGGTTGCTTTGTTTGATTATATTCTGGTACTTAATCCCCAAATATCATTCATGGTACTTGTGTTACAGCAACTTCCCCTGTATTTTCTTTGGGTAACTTGATTTTTCTGGGCTTTCCATGGTATTTGTAACACATTTCAATTCAGGTGTCCTGCAAGGGCATAGGGTTTTGTTTTTTTGTTTTTGTTTTTGCTTTTGTTTGTTTGTTTGTTTTGGTGTGTGTGTGTGTTAGGAAATTCTATTTTCCCAGTGACATATACTGAAGAGGCTGTCTGTCCTTCCCCATTTGGTACTCATGTCATGTGTGTTAAAAGTTAAAAAAAAAAAAAAAAAGAAAAAAGAAGTGAAAAAGTCCCAAACCAGGGAAGATGTTATTTTCTGACCAATCATTCTATGGTATAAACCATGCAGGAGAAATATTATATTTCATTATGGTCAAACAGTGGTCTGCTGGAAGAGCAGCTCTTAACTTCTGAGCCATATCACTAGGCCCATAATGATACATTTTAAATTTTAAAAACCTGGTTCATCTTTTCAATAATTTGTGCTCACTTCAGTTTTTAAAGGATGTATGACATTGTCTTGTACTAACTTCTATAATTTATATTGACACTTACAATGGAATTACTTTCATTATTTCATTTTTAGTCCATTTTTAAGAATGTACTGATACTAAAAATATTTCATATTATATAGCGAATGTGAAAATTTTTAAATATACTTATAACTCCATCAAGCAATATATTGAAAATAACAGACACCTGATTATAGAAAAGTATAAGGAGCACTTGAAATTAAACAGAAAGCTTAAATTGAAAATATAAAAACTCATTATGTTTTTAGATTCATTATAATTACACATTTAGAAACTACTTCCAGTTCGGTTTTGGTGTCATGCTGAAAATAATATCTGAAACTACTTGGTGATTATTATGACATTCTTCCCTTTCTCATATACATCAAGTAAAATCAATGCTCACAGATAACATTTACAGTAGATATATGTTTATATATATATATATACTGTATATACCAGTAGATACTGATATATACAGTAGATATATGTTTATATATATATACTGTATATATATATATATCATAATTAACTTTAATGTGTGTTTAAATGAACTGTAAAAATGGAGTGCAATTTTACCTCTCTGCTTGACTTTTGTTTGGCTTTTGGAAAATGCAGTTGTTTTTACTAAAAATATGTTTATGTTAGTATGTAATGAATTTAATTTTGTCACTTTTAAGTGAACAAAATGTTTTGAATTATTTAGTTACACTTTTATTATAGTAAATATGCATATTAATGAGTCAGCATATAATAGTATTTTTAAATTATCAGTAACGTTTGTAAGGTTCTTAATGCATTTTTTAAATTAAATGTCTGAGGACATTTGTACACGTGTGTGTCTGTGTCTATCATGGGTGCATGTGTGTCTGAATGTTCATGTGTGTGTCTGTTTTCTATGTCTTTGTGCTCTGTGTGTCATTTTGTCTCAGACTGAAGTCTCAGTTCTTTACAGGATTAGATATGACAGAGTGATATTCTCATTAACATGAGTTAAATTCTTGTAGTGATAGTACCTGGTAAATCATGACACTTACCTGTGTGACTCTATGTTCGCCCACCTTACATGAGAAATACGTTTCTAAATATAAAGAGGATAGATACTTCAAGTTTAATAAATCACTTTTATGTGTATATACTCAAAAATAATATATTTGTGTTTCTGATAATTATCTGTAAGTGTATAAAATACTGTTAGATTATCTATTTAAAGGAGATAAAGCTGCTAGAAGTGTGTTCTTCATGGTTCTGAGTGTGTTGAAACTGACTTTCTAGAAAACTAAAATTGTGTTGAGACATGATTTTTTAATGCATAACTCTTGATTGATTCTAATTCTTGCAAATGATTTATCAGTTTTAAAAATAAACACTAATCAAGTATGAAAAGTAAACTTTAAAGCTGCACATTTAGGTAAATTTACCTAACTCTAAATTAAGTCATACAAACATACTACAGAGAAATTTCATTTTCAAGTAACAGAGCACTTGTCAATGCGTCCTATGCTCCTCCATATCAACAATGGCAAAACCGGTGAATTTTAACAAGAGGCTTCTTTATAAATTACAAGTTTAAAAATATTTGTATTCTTTTTTTCACTTTCTTTACATTTTGAATTAATTATTTATTTTAAATTTTTTTAATTACTAAAAAGCTTTCTATTCATTTTACATACCAATCACAGATCTCCCTCCCCTTCCTCCTCTCACCCCTCAGCCTTCCTCCCAACCCACCCCTGACTCCTCCTTCCTCCAAGGTAAGGCCTCCCATGGGGAGTCAGCAGAGCCTGGTACATTCAGTTGAGGCACGTCCTAGCCCCTCCCACTGCGACAAGGCTTTGTAAGGTGTCCCACCTTAGTCAGTGGGCTCCAAAAAGCTCGCTAATGTACCAGACATGAATCTTGGTCCCACTGTTAGGGACCCCTTATGCAGATCAAGCTACACAACTGTTTCACTTATACAGAGGGCCTAGTCCAGTCCCATGGAAACTCCACAGCTGTTGGCCTAAATTTCATGAGTTCCCACTAGTTTGGTTTGGTTGTCTGTGTATGTTTCCCCATCATGACCTTGAGCCCTTTACTGATAGAATCCCTCTTCTCTCTCTTCGACTGGACTCCTAGAGCTCGGCCTGGTACTTGGCTGTGGATCTCTGCATCTGCTTCCATTATTTTCTACTAAGAAAAACACAAGTACATGAAAGTTGTGAATAACTGAACTTCTCTGAAAAACAGCATTTATAATTGATAAATAACAACAACAATCATAGGATAAACTGATAAGAAGTCGTACATTGTAAGATTTGGAAACAAAACATCTAGTTGAAGTCAAGAAGCACACGGTCTCCAGAAAGGAGAAAGAAACTTGCCTGTGTCCTCTGTGCCCAGCAGCTTGGCACTCCTGCCCGGAATAGGGTGACAGTTCCCTCATTAGCCTAGCTTCATTGCCCAGGGATGATTTACTGCAGATCTAGCTCAGTGACCTGTGTTCTTTCTTTATTCCATCCTCTATATCCTCCCTTCTTTTCTTGCCCAGCATGCATCTTACCATCCTGTCTGCAGTTTGTGATGGGTACAAAAGCCTCTTTAACAAAAACAGGTTTTGACATTTTTTTCCACGCAGTTTAATATAATTTCCTTAAAAGTCCGGCAGCCTCCTATATCAAATTACAGTGTACTCCACAAGACAAAATCAAACCCAACTGATTTTTTAAAAGCTCTTTTATACCTTAGAACCCTTGAAAAATCTATGAGGACATGACCTGTTTAAGACTTTCAGGAGGTTTATTGCTTGAAAGAGATGGTCTTCACATTTGTGATCATATCTCTAAGATGTTCTGTGATACAGTCTTCAATCCCTACGTTCAACACAGGATTTTGGACCATTCTGGACTTCTTTGACTTTAGGCTAAGTCTTTTTGTTCTGATTATAGTATTTGTCTAAGTGTTATTTATTTCTTGCCAACATCCCTAAAAACATGTTTTCCCAAAATGATGCTTAATAGTTGAACATAGCCTTATAACCTCATTATACTTTGATATGAAGTACCTCTTAAACCTTCTAATATGTTGAAGATTGGTTCCCAGTTGGTAGCACTACTTGGGGGAGGTCTGGATGCTTCAAGTTTTTGAGCTGAAGGATGTAGGTCTCAATATATTGTACCTGGTCTCTCCCTGGGTTCTTCTCTGCTTCTTGTTAGCCACACAGTGAAGAGTCCTCTTTTATTCACACTCCTACAAACTACCTATTCTGGCTGAACATCCCCCTGTACCTGGATTGCAGGGGGCCATAATGATGAAGTGAACCTTCTGGAACTAACTCCTCTAAAGAATTCTTTCAGATACGTGTGTCACTACCACACAAAAGGAACCCTGTTGTCTTTGAGAAGAGTCTAGTGGAATACCTGTATACTTATCGTCTGGATTCCCTATTAATCACCTTCAGTGTTTCAATAACGCATTTTGTTACTATATGCATTTTTTCCAACTATCAGTGCTTTTCTCGTGGACATGCAGGTCCTTACCAACTGTATCTAATGTCCCTTCTAAAACTGGCTTACTCTCTCATTCCAACCTCTTTTCCATGTGATGTACGACTTCGGTGATTAATAATTTCTGCTGTATCTATTATTACAAAGGCAGTACTCATAATTTGGAAGTTTGAAACTACAGTTCTATTTTGCATACACTCTTACCAGAAATTCCAGAAAGTATTATTGGGTAGCCTCAATTCAGTGCCGACATCATCAGTGGCACAGATCTTACTGAGCAGTTTATGCTCCTTCTGCAGAACCATCTCATCTAATTAGCAACAAGTGCCAAAAGCAAGGAAAATTTGTTTTTCCAGTTGTGAAGACTAAAAGGGCAAATTCAATGTTTCATCAATGTCATAGGACTTTGAAACATTCTAAAAAATTGTTTCTGGTTTTGCAAAAAATTATCTATTAACTTGTATTACAATATCAGTATGGAGATTAAATAATGTATACTTGAGTAACTAATATGCAAAATTGAATAACACTATAAATAAATAGCTAAGAGCATGTAATGTAGAAAATCTTATATCTGTTATTAAATATATGAATTTTTAAAATGTATGCAATCTCTTTATAAATTATTTCCATATTTATTTTGAAAGTAAATAGCTTTATATATACACATATATACTTACATACACATATATATTATATATACATAACACACACAAACACACACACACATACACACACACACACACATATATATATATATATATATATATATATATATACATATATCACAAGATATTCATCGCTCTCAGGAAAAGGGTTGATCTTAAGTTTTTTAGTATACTATGGGTTGAAACACATAAATCACCTTTCAACTCAGAATTATTGGGTCCTTTCCAATTTAATGTCAGTGAATGATACGAAGCAAAAGAATCATATATAAGGCACTGATTTGCACCTCTCTCATGAATATACAGAGAAGGGTTTGCTGTCTAAAAACATCATCTGGGAACTTATTAAAAATGTAATAGTGTAGCTGAGTTAAAATCGTGGACCATTGGGTCTAGGAATCTTTGCTTTAACAAGTTCTCCTGGTGCTTCTTATGTGCAGAATTAAAGAAAACAATGATCTTCGTTGTCCATCTCATTATTGTCATTGCACTTAAGAAAATCTTTATTAGAAGTTCACTCAGTGATCATCTTGTATTTGGATATTTAGTAAAGGATTCATGATCATATTGGGAACTGTTGAAGAGTGAATGACTCTTCTGTTTGTAGATGTGTAAAATAAAGTGATCTTTGTAGTGATTAAGCATGCTGTGTGAAGAATAAAAATTGTTCATGGAAATTTAAAAGGACAAAAAGCAAACTAGAAGTTATTTCTGTGAACTCATGTGAGATCAAAACTTCGAAAACACACATAAATCCCTAAAGAAGGAATTGCAAATGGAAATACATTAAATAATAGGTTGTACAAGGCTAAGACTTTATAAGTTGTTTACAGAAGGAAATGATACTTTTGTAATTATGGTGATATGCCACCTGCTACTGACAGCTTTATCCATCTTCTGTCATCTATCTGTCAACCTGCTTATCTGTCATCTACCCATTATCTGTCACATATTAGCTGTCCATACTTTACCATATATCTTTCATTTTACTATCAAATGTTACCTCTCTAGCATTTGTTTTCTATCTAGCAATCTTGTATTTATTAACTGCCTAGCTCATGTCTGTTATGAATACCATTTTAGGTATAATGACATAGATTTTGCTACTTCTGTTCACTGTTCTGTCTTTCATTAATCATTCACTATACAGTTGCAACAAACTTTATACACCATTTTCTGTGTATTTCTTCTTTCTTTGATGCCTTAAAAATAAATTTCAATGTTAAAAAAGAACTTGCAACTTATTTTAAGCCTTTTCCTTTTCATTGTTTTAATTATGCACAGGTGTAATGTGTCTTTGTGGGTATATGCATGGGAGTCTGGGTTTTTATAGAGTTCAGAATAAAGATCTATATAATTTTAAATGCTCCTCTTCCATTGAAAACAATTTGACTTTGGTGTGTCCCTCCCTTCATAAATTTACAGTTTTTGTGCTACTCATGCAATGAGTCTTTGTCTAGGTTATTACCCTTAATGTTTTCTCAAGTCAACCTAGTAAAACAGTAAAGAACTACTTTAGTCCATAGATAAGATATGTAAATATGCTTTTAGCAATATACCCACTTCATTGTGGCATCTTAGTATATAACGTGGGACTTTACACTTAGATTTTTTGTTTACAGATATTCAGTGTCTTTGTACTATTTGAAATAGAATTAAAACCTACAATCAGCAGAATCTCAGAGCACACTTCATGCATCACATTTACTCATTTTCACACTGTTGTACAATTCAATAATAATTCAAAACACCACACTATTTGTAAATAACATCACCTCTTTCAATTTTTAAGTATTTCCATTTTTATTAGTGTATGCTAGTTATACATAATAATGGATGTCATTATGGCATTTCAGTATATAACATGGGGATTTTATACTTAGATTTTTTTTGTTTATGTAGATCCATTTATTTTGTGTATATTTTACAAGAATGAGTTTGGAAGGCCTATTGGACAAACTTAAGCATTAACTACCAACTCTACAGACATCTTTAACAAGAAATGGCATTTATGTTGGCCCTTTGCATGTTAGGCAGTGCCTATTGCTTATCAAAATGGGGGAGATGTCGTGACAGATTTAAGGGCACGGTACTAAAGGAGTTAGATATTTCTACTGCTGTTTAGTTGATAAATACTATACAAACATATATGAATGGGTGTCACCACCACCAGTAATTTTTTTTTTTTTTTTTTTTTTTTTTTGGTTTTTCGAGACAGGGTTTCTCTGTGTAGCTTTGCGCCTTTCCTGGAACCCACTTGGTAGTCCAGGCTGGCCTCGAACTCACAGAGATCCACCTGCCTCTGCCTCCCGAGTGCTGGGATTAAAGGAGTGCGCCACCACCGCCCGGCCACCACCACCAGTAATTTATGGATTTGAAACCTGTAGATTTCTATCTACTTTGAAAGCTGGAACTAGTAAGAGTACTCAGTTGTCATTTATACATGATCCACTGCAAGTTCCTTTAATTCCAATTTCTAAAAGTTGTAGTGAGAAGTTAAAGAAAGAGACATGGATATAACAGGCAGTGCATGCCAAGTGAGATCAACACATTGCTTTAGAAAATATCAGTGCTTGCAATGGGCTTCAGGGACAGATATGGCGAAGGAAATGGGATACAATGAAGGGGTGAGTTTGAGTGCTGGGGATTGTGGCAAGGCCATCACACACAAGACTTTTGTCATCACTCAGAGCTGCTCTTCTGGCAAGCTACCTGCTTCTGACCATCAAATACCAGGTTTAGAGCAGAGTTTGGGTTGATAGTTCAGCTTTGATAAGACTTTGTGATATTAAGAACACAAGTTTGACTTAGTAATGACTACCAATAAATGCTTGGTGGTATACTTTGAATACCTCAAGTAAAAAGAGCAGCTAATTCTAACTGTGGAAATAATAGCAAGTAGAGGCCTTGTCATGACTGCCATGAATAATTTGGACATGTTTCCAGACCAGCAGTACAAGATTATCTAACTACAAACATGCCCACTCCAATCCATCCAAACCTCTTTCAACTAGACATGCGCTGCAACTGTTAGTCAGATGTTAGCCTTTAAGATGCTTCTCATTGGAGATACTGAACAAAACAGACTTAGACTTGAGCCAGTTTGCCTTTAATATTTTAATCAACTTCAGTTTATTCTAACATTAAAATTAGCCATTCCTTAGACACAACTTTGACATAGAAATGGACAATTAAACTCATTTAATAAAAATCTTCACTAAGTTATGACCAAAGAATCTGCAAAATGTTTACAATAAACTGAACTTTCAAACAGAACAAAAAACAAAAAAATGGGAGACATTATAGAGTAAGAGAGAAGCCTGGTGCTTGGGAAATTCCCAGGAACCCACAAGGATGACTAGCAATAGTGGGGAGGGTACCTAAACTGGCTCACCCCAGTAATCAGATCAGTGAATACCTTAATCGTCATCATAGAGCCTTCATTCTTTTTAATTTTATAAGACAGAAGATTAAGACCACAAGTTAGAAGACAAGTCACATAATTAAAACACAAGTACATGGACTGCAAAAGGTTTGTGTAACTACTCGGACTTGATTATCCCCTAGCAGTAGGATCAGAATTCCCTTTGGTGCATGAGCAGGCTTTTTAGAACCCACTGTCTTTGGTGGGACACCTCTCACAGCCTTAATGGAGGGGGAGGGCCTTGGACCTTCCTCTACTGAATGTACCAGGCTCTGCTGACTCCTCATGGGAGGCAATATTTTGTTGGCGGAGGAAATGGGGGATGAGTTGTGGAGGAGGCTGGAGGGGCAGAAGGAGGGAAGAGAGGGGAATCTGTGGTTGGTATGTAAATGAATAAAAAAATTCCTTAATAAAAAAACAAAATTCAAAAGGAAATTACATAGATTTTTCTAATCAGCTTTAGTATATAATAACAAAGGGGTACAGGAAATCACTTGTCCTCTGTGAAATTTTCCTGTGAAATGACATTCATAAGTTTGTTTAAAGAGGAACTTAGAAAGATTAAATTAGAAATGTATGCTGTTACAATATCGTAAAAGGTAGTATAAATTGGACACCATCAGTGGAACTAATTTCGATATAATGTAAGTTAACAAAGGAACAATGTAGCACACTGCAATTACTACATGTTTCATTACATATATTTAATAATAACATATTCAATGCAAAGTAATATATTAATATGTGTTCATAGAATGTAACATTTGTATGTATTTATGTATGTGTATATTTATATGTGTGTTTATATATACATATAAATATACATATATTATTTCTCTGATTTTTCTTCAAGCCACCATGAGTTATAATCTATAATTATTCACCTTTGCAGTAAGCATGATTTTATAGTATTGAAATAATTTCCTCATGTTATATTTACAAAATTTGGTGTGGAAAATTGGAAATTCCAGCCTGTATAACCAAAGCCCATGCAAAGATGGACTTTTTATGATGTATCAGAAAATTGAATGCATTTTTAAAATGCTTTTATGACTTTATACATACTTTAAAATTAAAATGAATTAGGAAATGCAGTGGCATTTAATATAATAAGCCATTTTATGACTTTTTAAAAGACAGATAACTGGAAAAATATGTACCTCAGAATATGATTATTAGTCTAATTGAAGTGTAAAAATTTCTATTTACTCTTAAACAGAAATAGAAAAGTGTCTTGCTATAGAATATAAGTGAATTTATTATTTTTATGATATGTCAGAATTTGGAATCCAAATTACTTCCAAAGAAGACAAATGCTTAAAAGCCACACAGAAAGGTCACTTAGATCATAAATATATATATCTCCAGATGACAAAAATTAAGTAATAGGCAATGAAAATTTACTCCATTTGCTTTCTTTCATTAGTATAAGAAAGCTATTTTATTTTTATGTAAATATCTCATATTTGTCATTGTTTCAGCTGTCAGAACTTTGATATTCATTTATATAGAGAAATCCTTAGAAAATAATTCTTTAATTCAGTTTTAACTTCCAAAGTCAAATAAAGCTGCTATGTGATATATTCTAACATGATCTCTAGGCATTTGGGGGCAAAGACAAGGGCTAATTTCTGTGGGCATGGAAGTTACTCATAAGTCAGATAGAGCACATTATAAGTCAGGGTGTCCAAAACACATCTATGCTGAACAGCATTTGTGCCGCTGAAGAAAATATCAGACATGAACCAACGTGCACAATGCACAGTCGTTTGCCTCTTGTAAGCTGTGGTAGCAAACTTTGCCAGGGAAAAATAGAAATGTGCTAAGTGTGCACACTGGACTAATTTAAATATTTCATATACCACCTCCACTGACGATTCTATGGAGCGTTTGAAGGTAAACTCTGTTGTTTATGTTTAAATACATGTTGTCTAGAACAAAGCAGATATTTGATTAATTATAAGAGTACTTTTAAGTAAAAGTGAGGTGTAATTTATATAACTTTTATAATGATTTTTTTCATTGATTACCACTCCATTAAATATAAATATATATATATATATATATATATATATATATAATATATATATTCACTAAATAAAATATTCACTTTCTTCAATGGAAAAGAGGCTGATTAAATGAATAAACTAAATATTATGCTTCTTGAAATTTGATTATAGGAGAGAAAACATGTGCACCCTTGGAAATGCATGAATTTCAAAATTACCTCTGATATGGTCATATATTAATAAAACATTTATAATCATAAATTTACCAAAAATGATTCTATTCAACATAAAGTATAACATGAAGTACTGATAATGTGAATTGCTCAATCTGAATTTATAGGGTTTTCATGTGCAAAAATGTACACATGTATGTATTATATAACAATATAAACATATACCAATTCTGATTTGAATTCAACACCTACATTAAATTGTTTAACCTAACAGAACAAACAATAATTACTTTATATCAAAATAATTGATTAAATATTTTGGTAATTTGAGAAGAATGTATAAATATTTGATATTGATATCAAATATTATGTAACTATCAAATAGAGAACAAAAATAAACATAAAAATTATTGATAAGCTCATACTACTATGTAAAAAGCACATGTGTTTCACCAGTGAGAAATGAACAAAGAGATCTTTGGGGACATAAAGCTCATATACATTTCAGTAATTAAGTACTCCCCTCTCATCTATTGAGATACTTTCCAACAGTCACATAGGTTTCCTGGAACCATAGGCAGCACACACACATGGCTATAGGAGAGTAGTGTACACAGACACGTATACTGAATAAAGAAACGGCTCATGTTCTTTCAGGAAAGTCAGATGGCACAGCATTTTATCAAATTCCAGTAATTATCAAACATGAGTTGTTTACTTCTATTACTTAAGTCTGATATTTGTAGTCTGAAATCTAACACAGTGAACCTAACCTGCTAAAAGCAAAACCATGGGTGACGTTAGATGGTGCATTCATTTCTCAGGACTGTAACAGCAAGCTCCGTCAAGGGAGTGTTTGAAACAGGAATGTTTTTCTACATTACATGTTTTAACTGTTTACATATATTTGGTCAGATCTTAAACCATAAATCTTGTAGATAATTGAAGGAAAGATGATGGAATTTTTACATTTTTTGGTCTTGGTTTTCTAAATTATTTTGTAATTATTGGTATCAATAACATTTCTTTTCTCACAGTATAATGCATAGTGATACTAGAGTTGTTGATGATGTATCACTTCCTAAAGACTGTTCATTCATTTCCCAAGAATGCTTTCCCAAGTCCTGGGTACCTTCTGCCATTTTCTGTAATTCCTATGCTAGTACGTTTTTATTTCTGAAGTTATCTTTTCATCTTTTTCTCAGTAGATTCATACATATGTCTAAGGTGTTCACCCTTTGCTTAAGAAATAAAAAATCTCTTACAAATTGATATTCATGTCTTAATGATGATTCTGAGCAATGTGTGATCAGCTTCTCATTACTTTATAATGTCTTTCATCTCTTCCAAGGGATTTAGGCAATTCTCCTGCCTCTAGTTCCTTGGCTCAGTATGTAACAGCATATTTTTGCACAAATCTCAATAACAAATTTACCGAGGTTTCACCTGAATGAACTTCATCACTTCTTCAGAAGGAATTTTTAAATCATGATTACTGCTATTTCAGTGATTATTTCCACTACAGTATTTATTTAGTTCCCTTTATGCAGAAAATAGCTTAATATTTCAATCCCATTTTAGTGGCCTTATTAAGCATAAATACCATGCAACTTATCTATCCTTCAAAAGCGATCATTGTGTACTGCTAATAGTCTTGAGAAGCCTGTGACAAGTCACTAATGCATGCAGTTCCAGAAGTCTGCAGGGGCTTTTCACAAACTTAGCTATCTGGGTTTGGCAAAGATTCTTTTGAATGGCAGTAACTAAAGTAAACTTATTTGTTCTCTAGCCAGCCAGAGATCCAGCACTTATATTTTTAAGTCTACTACAGTGACACAAAATAGACCAACTGTGCGAAGGAAATACATTGCTTATAGATAGGCAAGAATTAACTAGCAGAAAGCATAACATCTATGCTGAGCTAGTATCTACCCTCAAGCAAAATGCATGGAAACAGGGACTTTTTACACATGTCCTTACTTCATAAATTTGAAAACGGGACCTCAAACATATTCCACTCTGGGACTGACAGCCTCAGAAAAAGATATTTCAATTAACTTCAAGAGTTACAACTAATCCAATTTGGAAGTAATTAGGTCAAAATTTGGTAAATTACAGCAAGTTCATCCTTATTCCCTGATGGTGCCGTTTTTATTCATTCTGACCAAGAATTGTTAGAAAACAAGGACATAGAAAGGTCTGGCAAGAGCGTTTAGATTGACTTTGTCATGTTCCCTACTGTCATGATTAAATACCGGACAAAAGCTATTTAACCGAGAATTTGCTGTGGCTCACAGTTAGAGGGGACTGCCCGTCGTAGTGGAGACCCTCTGACAGCAGAGGTGTGAGGCACCAGCCCAAGGATATCCACAAGGAAATAGAGAACTTGCTGGGGATAGCTAGCTTTCACCTTTTTGTGTAATCCAGGACCACAGCCTAGAACATGATTCTGCCTCCTTTGAGTGTGACTTTTCCGTTCCCAATTAACCCAATAAAAATAATCCCTCACAGATATGATCTGAGGCTTGTAGACAATGATACTAGAAATCTCGTCGACTTGACAATCATCTCAAATAACCATCTCAATTAACCATCTCAAAGTTTTTTTCTTCTTGCCACAGTTAAAAACCATTTAATTGAGAAACCATTATAAGATTAGAGATAAATATCAAAATCTAAAAAGCTGTGAAAAGTTCACATATCACACACACATAGATTTGACTTATATTTCTTTCAACAATTGAACAATTATCTGGTATCATAAACTTATGATGGAAGTTACATTCAGAAATTCCAGTATATGAAAAGCAATTGGTACCAGACAAGTGGAGAGTAATTCTATATCTGTTTAGAATACAGAAAGTTTACACAGACTGTGGCTCCCAGTGAACTTCTTAGTTTTCTCTTGCATGTGACTGTATCTAATTAGAGAAAAGAAATATGTTTCAAATAAAAGAAGCTACATATATTTAGATAGAAAAATATTTGAAGTGCCAAAGTAGGTAGGATTCAAATTCCCAAAATACTTGTAGCAACAGAGTCTAGAAGTGGAAGGCTGACCTCCAGAATCTACTTCCCTTTTAACAGCTCAATATGCAAATGGCAAAAGCCAGAAGAATATATGTTAGTATCATTAATAGCTTATTATAACAAACATGAAAGTCATAACTTCATTTCCAAGAAGTATGTAAATACCTGATAATTGATTTAAAATGTGTTTACATACTAGAGGTCTTTGCAATTTGTTCTTGGTATTAATATGTCTTTTAAAATTTTGTTTGTAATTATGTGTATCTTTAGGTCTGAAATATTTCAATACAAATATAAATTGTCACATTATCAAGTGAAAATAATTACTATGCCCATCATTTCAGGTGTGTTATTATTTATGGGGATATATTTCAAATTTTCTCGTTTAGGTAGTTTGAATGTCTGTTTCATGATTTCATCTGTCGTTATTTCCGTGCATTAACACATCAGCTCACACGCCTCCCATGTAAGTGTATCCACACACACCAGTCATCTCTGCCTCGGCTCCTCTCACTACCCTTCTGCTCTCTTGGTTTACTAGTCTCAGCTTTTCAGATTCTACATGTAAACCACATCAAAGGGTTTCTGTCTCTCTATGCCTGGCTTATTTCATGTAACAGTGTGCCCTTTAGAGTCACTGATCTTGTTACAAATAATAGAATATCTTGTTTGGCTTGAATTTCTTTGTTTTGAATTATAAATACGCTTTCTTAGTATCAACTTACTTGAGCATATATGGGCCCTAAGTTTATGTGTATCTTTTCTATTGTTTTTCATGTCAGTGTGAGCATGAGAGTGTATCCTTTACAGAACTGAAGCAACATCCTGCAGATAAATAACCAAGCTTGTGACTGCTATCTCATACAATATCATTATTTTTATTTTATGAGGAACTTCGATGTTAATCAGAATGTCTGTTGTTTTTTCATTATCTTCAGCAAATAAGGAATTTTTTCTCACGCCCTTGCCAATATATTCTTTTTTCTTTATTAAGAAATTTTTATTCATTTTACATACCAACCACAGATCCCTCTTGATTTTTTTTTGATTCCATCATTTTTGACATTTAGAAAACTCAGAGAGTAAATACTCAAGATCATGATTCTGCCTTTTCTTTTCCTAATGGCATTTATTTATTCTTTCTCTCATTTATATCTATCTACCATTTAACTATATCTATCACGTATGTCTTTATCACCTATATCCATCTATATTCTATTCATCTTGTATCTCTCCTTTATCACTCTATCACCTATCTATATACCTCTCTATTATCTGTCTATAATTTATTTTACTGATGAAGACTTAAGATTAACACTGAATAGCAGTAAAATTACTGTCTTTTTCTCCAATATTTGGTAATTATTAGAGCTTTTGAAAAAAAAGAATAACTTATACTAGATTAAGGAATTTCTTATTTAATCTCTGTTTAATGGGGCCAATTAGAACTAAATACAAATGGAAAGATTTAAAAAAAATGTTTTGAAATTCTGTGCCCATATCAGGCTCACTGACTTCTCTTGGTTTCTGCTCATGATTACAGGAACAACATCATTTTTAAACTTGGAGATTATGCAAACTATCTAACATTAGATGGGAAATCACTTAGTTTCCTGAACTCTTTATACTTTTTAAGTACAGAAAGTCTTCTTACAGGCATTCCCATGTGTACACACACACACACACACGCATATATATATATATATATATATATATATATATATATATATATATATATATATATATATATAACTTGTATTTTATTCATTAGAACTAGTTTGTGTGACTGCAGTGGTTTGAATGAAAATGGCTCCCATAGGTTCAAAGGGAGAGGCACCATTAGGAGTCTTGTCATTGTTTGAGTAGGTGTGGCCTTGGAGAATATGTGCCACTGGGGGGTGGGCTTTGAGGTTTCAGAAACTCAGTCTAGGCCCACTGGCTCACTATTCCTTCCTGCTGCCTGCAGATCCAGATGTAGAACTCTCAGCTACCACTCCAGCCCCATGTCTGCCTGCATGCCACCATGCTTCCCATCATGATGATAATGAACTAAACCTCTGAACTGTAAGCCAGCCACCAAGTAAAGTTTTCCTTTATAAGAGTTGCTGTGGTCATGGTGTCTCTTCACAGCAATAGAAACCCTAACTAAGACAGTGACTATTACAGCTGAAGAACTAGTTCAAGAATGAGTCTCTTTAATTTCCAACTTTCATAAAGAGTTCTAGCAAGCATCAAGATCTGCACAGTAGATATTATGCTGATGCATTGATTAAATGTGTCACAAAATAAGGCATTCTACTATCAAATTTGAAGTTGACAGAAGTCTTGGTATTTTATGACAAGTTAGTTTGAAAATAAAATTGGATTAGTCAGTATTATAAACCTGTTCTTCAGCCCTTAAGCCCAGGAGTGATAAGTGGTATACTTTTAGAAGAGAGCATTACTGAGATTTATCACTGTGTGCAAGTGTTGTCTAAATGAGAAAGGACTACAATTTTACTTGGAGAATAAAATCAAAATATTAGGAAGTCTGAACCCTGAGTTAGAGGAACTGATTGCTACTGATAATTTTGGTAATAAGTGTGCTTGATTTTCATACAAAGGCATCTGTTTTCAACTAGAATTTGGTGACTGATGCCATCATCTAGAAATATAAATCAAAGTTTATAGAAATATTAAGAATTAAACTATTTAAATATTCAGGAGGAAAGGACTGAATAAAAATACAAGAATAGTCCTTTCTGGTAAAGAAAGAAAATTATAGGAGAAACTTTAAAAATTAGTAATTTAAGTAGGTTTTCTTTTTTTCTTTATTCTTTACCTTTTCTTTCTTTCTCTCTCTCTTTTTTTTTTTTTTTTTTGTTGTTTTTTTGAGACAGGGTTTCTCTGTGTAGTTTTGGTGCCTGTCCCAGTTCTCGATCTGTAGAACAGGCTGGCCTTGAACTTACAAAGACATGCCTGACTAAGCCTCCCGAGTGCTAGGATTAAAGGTGTGAGTCACCACCACATGCATGGCTTAAGTGGATTTTCAATGAACATATATACATAACAATTAGAAATTGATCAGTTAAACTAAGACAATGTGGAATACTGAGACAGTATTAATTTCTCAAAGTTGAAAAGATGGAACAAAATTAATAAATAAGAATGTTGGTCAGTGCTAGAATGCTTACCCCAAAGACTAAGCCCTCAGTATTGCAGTGAAATGATGATAGAAAATAATAGACAGCCGGGCGGTGGTGGCGCACGCCTTTAATCCCAGCACTCGGGAGGCAGAGCCAGGCGGATCTCTGTGAGTTCGAGGCCAGCCTGGTCTACCAAGTGAGTTCCAGGAAAGGCGCAAAGCTACACAGAGAAACCCTGTCTCGAAAAACCAAAAAAAAAAAAAAAAATAGACAATAGGTAGAGGGACAGATAGATAGATAGATAGATGATAGATGAATAGATAGATTGATATATTGATAGGTTATAGATGGATGAATAAATTAATAGATAGATGGGTAGTTAGATGATAGATGGATAGACAAATAGATGATAGGTCGGTAGATAGATAGATAGACATGATACATTAACTAAAGAGACCAGGTAAAATTAAAATACTCAGACTATGTTTTCCAAAAGCTCATATCTTTCCAATTAACCATTAATGCTTCAGCACATGACATGTTTAAATTCTGAAAGACAGCCGTATTAACCTTACAATAAAATATTTTTGAATGTATTGTATCTTTTTTATTTGTTTGTTTCTTTGCTTGTTTGATTCTTTGGTTTTCTTTGTTTCTTCTTTTGGTTTAAAACATTTTTTTAATTTAAATGTATTTTGATCATATTCTTCCCCTCCCAAAAGTCTGTCCACATCCTCTCCTCCTCTCTCTCCACCAGACTTTTAGTTCCTTCTCACAATACAAATAAAAAATGCTATAAACAAACAAGACCTAGAAAAAATACAACACCCCAAAACAAAACAGAACAAAAAACAAAGCAAAATAATAAAAAAAAAAAAACAGAAACACCAAACTGTATCCAAATAATAGCACACCAAAACACTGTGGAGTCCATTTTTTGTTGGTCAGCTACTCTTGCACATGAGACCTGTCCTGGAGTAGTTGATCCACCCAGTCTTACTCTGTTGTGGACAGTTGACTTTTTTCTCCCAGAAGGTATAAATGACAGTTCCTTTTTATGACCTTTACTCTAGTGGCTAGGTTTACAGTCATCCATCCATCTGTCCGTTCATTCATTTTTTTTAAATACTGCAAGATAAAATATACTGAGAAAAAGCAAAAACTATCACATCAAAATGGGACAAAATAAGCCAATAAAAGAAGAGTCCCTCCAAAAAGCACAAGGGTCAGAGAATGGATCAGAAAGTATTATATTCCAACACTCACCCACTAATATTATACATAGTTACCATCAAATAGTTCTTTATTCTCACATATATGTACAACAGTTGAATTCATTTGTAAATTATTATATTAATTTCATAGATTGATGAAATCTTTTTTGTAGCTTACATAAATTATAATTTAGTGAACTTGTACAGTATGGAAACTTTCTACATAAATATTAATTCTAGTTACACTATTGTTAGGTAATAATTATTACAATGATTGAATTACTCAAAAGCAATTTGTTATTTTTTTCAAAAACCATTGAGTTGTACTCACAATAATCCTACTGAGAATATTTTGTAATTGTCTACACTTCAGACATAAATGAAAGAGATTTTAAAAATGTAATAATTTGAATGTACCTTTAATTTCTACAGCCAATGTCCCTTACAAGTAAATACTATGTATATCACACTCTACTTTATAAAATGCTTAATTGCATAGGAAAAATAATTTTTGCACTGATAATTATGTATCTCCATCATTTTCTTGCTGTCTGTGACAGAGCTGTCCTATTTGATTGAAAATTGAAGTTGTCATTTTCTTATTGCTGGTGAATATGTTTAAACTAATTATGCCCAAAATAAATGACACGTGTGTTGAAAAACAAACATTATTCTAGCATTTGTAAAAATTTTCATACATTTCTATATTTATTTTATCTTTTAAAACTTCAAATTTTCTTGGAGAGGGAATAACTTTTTAAATTAAGATTTTTAGAAAAGAAATCTGAATAATGAGATGTCTCTAAAACAAGAAAGATGAATAGAAATTGGAAGTGCTGATGATGTATAATGGGGGAAAAGAGAGTTCTGCGTAGAGAAGCATGCTATTTCTTAACATAATTAAAGTGCTCATAAAGAAAATGAGTTTAGATTTATTGTGTGACACTTCAAAGAACAAAACTAGCATTGTTGAAATGAGAATATCTATTTTCAATTTAGCAGAAGTTTTTGAAATAATAGATCTCTCCCTTAATGTGATGTTTAGTCCTTGGAAGAAACTGAAAAGCTTTATCCTTGCCCTTGAGGTCTCACACACGTGTGTGTGTGTGTGTGTGTGTGTGTGTGTGTGTGTGTGTGTGTGTGTTCTGATGATGATTTTTCTTATAGTATGCTGTAGGAAATGACTTCTAAGGGGTGCAAATTTGAGATTCACTTATCTTATAGAATGCTGCAACGTTTGGAAGAGTGGGGATATTTTAATCAGTAAGATAATTCACTGTAGAAGAAATATGAATAGTTATCAAGCATAGAGAGATCTCCAGAATTATAAATATTCTGAATTAAATAAAAAAATTGGTCAATATTTCATTTCATATTCTTTCAAGTTGGGTGAAAAGTAGGTAAAATTGAATATTTAACAGAGAATTAGAAAATGATAAAAAATATAGATTATCACATTATGAATTGATACAGCTGTTCTCTTTAATATTTTATTTTACGATGTTCACAATTGAACTAACTACTCATTAAAATCATAGAAGTCATGTATACTAAGGGTTAAGTAATGTTTTGCTACGTACGTGAAAAATAACCTGAGCTCCTGGCAGTAAGCATATCTACCATGTGAAGCATTTGTTATTCCACCGAGGAAATTTAAATTGTTTTGTCATTTGTTAATTTGTTTGATTGGTTGGTTGGTTTGTTTTTGGTTTTGTTTGTTTGGTTTTCTTTGTAAACCTCACAGTAACTTTTTTGTTAACTATAGGCCCAATGTTATATAGGACTGTCTTAGGGTTTCTATTGGATCCAGTGAAATACCATGACCAAAAGCAACTTAGGGAGAAAGAGATTTGTTTGGCTTACACTTCCACATTTTCCCTCATCATTGAAGGAAACCAGGACAGGAATGAAAAGAGAACTGAAACCTGGAGGTAGGAGCTGATGCAGAGGCCATAGAGGGGAGCTGATTACTGTCTTGTTCCTCGTGGCTTTCTCAACCTGCTTTCCTTTAGAAATCAGAACCACAAGCCCAAGAATGGCCCAACCAAAATTGGCTGGGCTCTCCCACATCTATCAGTAATTAAGAAATTGTTCTATAGGCTTGCCTACAGATCTATCTTTTGTTTGTTTGTTTTGTTTTGTTTTTTGTTTTTCAAGACAGGATTTCTCTGTGTAGTTTTGCGCCTTTCCTGGAACTCACTCTGTAGTCCAGGCTGGCCTCGAACTCACAGAGATCTGCCTGCCTCTGCCTCCCGAGAGCTGGGATTAAAGGTGTGTGCCACCACCACACAGCACCTACAGATCTATTTTAGGAGACATTTTCTCATTTGGTATTCCCTTTCTTTTTTATGACTCTAGCTTGTGTCAAGTTGACATAACTAGCCAGGACTGCGGACTCCTTGTCCACTTGACACACAAAGCATCACTGTTAGGCCACAACCTATTCTTCCTTGTTCACCCCCAAGATTATACATTAATAAAGACATCACAATATAAAACACGTTAAAAAGCTTAAAAAGCCTCTTAGCCTTACAAATTCAAACACTTTAAAGTTGTCTCTTTAAAAATATTCAGTATTACTGCTTTTAAAATTCAATTTTCCCTCTCTTTTTTAAAAGCTTAAGCCCCTCAACTGTGGGCCCAACTATGGACTCCTATTGGAGAGAAAACTGTAATCAGCATATATTATATAAAATTTATTATCAATAAAAGAAAAACATAATTATTTCTATAATTATTTTGTGATTTTATATCTTTGTAAAGATTCAGAAAATATTACCCCTTTTAAACAAAATTTGCATATTGTAAAAGGTAAGAGTTCCTATGGATAGGCCAGTGCATACATGTAATCAGGCACTGGTGTGGCTGAAGCAAGAATGTTAGAGAGACTGTCCAGAGAGTCGGGTTTAATGACAGTTTCTGTATGGACTAGACCAGCTAAGGGTATAGCATCTTCTTAAATAAAGTAAGTAGAAATCTGTGTATTGCTGATATTATCCCCAAATAACATATTATTAAATGCTTATTAGATGTTTCTATAATTTATATGGTTCTTTCCTCTTCAAAGTTAATATACATAGATGCTTCATAATACTATTTATCTGAGTAGTAATTATATTAGTGACCATTTCTCTTTGCTTCCTACATGTTTATGTTTCAATAGATATTGGAATCTATAAGAAATCCTTAAATATGGCATGCATGAGATTTTCCTGGAAGTATGCTATTTAAGCACAGATTTGGAATATGAGGAGAGTTGAATGAACATAAAAGTAAGACAGAGTTATGATGAAAAGAAGAAATTGTAAGCTTTAAGATGGCACATATAAAGATATTATTGGACCTCTAATTGATAGCCTACCCAACCTCAAACTAACAAAAAACCAACAATTTGTGGACAAAGTTCACATGAATGGCATCAGATTGAAGAAAGGATCAAAGACATTCTAAAGTTCAAGTTGCTCACAAGCGGAGGGCCCACTGCATTGGTTTGCTTTCTGTCACTAAGATAAAGACAGCATGATGAAGGACAGCTCAGTTTACAGGCATAAAAAAAGTCAGGACTTGAACTCAGGCAGGAACTTGGTGGCCAGTACTGATTTAGGAGCCATAGGTAGATGTTGCTTAAAGCCCTGCTCTCTGAGGCTCACTGAGCTTGACGTTTTATATCATCCATGAAAACCTCTCAGTGGAGTATCATCCGAAAAAGTCTGGATCATTCCACACCAACCAATAACCAAGAAAATACTCCCACATACTTGCCTACAGGGCAATCTGATAGAGACATTTTTTCAGTTGAGGTTCCCTCCTCCTGGAGGACTCTAGCTTTTGTCAAATTGATGCAAAAACATATCAGCACACACATAAATTACATTTCAGTACTTCATACAGATATCTGAAAAGTAAATGGTATAAGCTACAAAAACACGGAAAATGATTATAAAATTATAAAATACACATTTTGGACTAGCTTTAGATAGTAGCACCAAAAACAGTTTACTAATCTACACATGTATTTTAATCTGATTTTGAACATAAAGTTAGGAAATGGAAAACTTTAAATGTGCTAAATTTGTAACATAGGGGCAAGAGAAATATAATTATTGAACTGTGAAAGAAAAGGAAGACAATTTTTCTTATGGCTGTTATCCACAATCTAGATGTGACATGCTATTTAATGTCCTAATTTTTGCAAGGATCATAGAACAGTTAATGTTAAAGATTTGGGACACACACAGTTAGAGACAGATGCAAAGAAGGCAGCAGAAATGAGTTTAATATGCACAGGAGGCCTAATAATAACTTATTTAACCCCAAATTGAAAACATGTGAATTTCCATGAAAACAGACTAGTATAAATAAAATATGACATTTTAATATCACATACCTGCAAATCAGAAATTGGAAGGTAGAGTCAGGAAAATTAACAATTCAATGCCATCCTTGCCTGGATAGTAAGTTTGAGGCAAGCTTGGACTACCTGTGACCCTGATCAAAATAATAAGTATAAATAAAAACAAATTAATTATTATATGTATTCCCTATTTTCTAAGTAGAATTGTTATAAAATTAAACACCAGTCAACAAAAATATTCTTTTGAAAATCATCAAGCCTTGTGCAGCTAATAATCACTTGCCCAGTAAAGAATGATAAAGAATCTCATAAGGATATGTGAATGAATTACAGAAACCTAGATTAGTTATGTTTCCCTAAATCAGTAGAACACTTCATGGTAATTTTTATTTTCTTTTACATATTAACATATATAATTATATATATGCGTGCACACCAAGGCACATATATGAAGGTCAAAGGTAAACTTAGAATCTGTTCTCTCCTTCCACCCAGTTGGTTTTAGGGATCCAATTCAGGTTGTCAGGCTTAGTGGCAACAGTCCCTATCTGCTGAGCTTTCTCATTGAACCTCACAGTACAAAGTGTTATTGTTTATTTTTTTCTTAGAGTTTCAACTTCCTTTTATTAGCTTATAACGAAGACGTTTCTTAATTTCTTAGACTATTCATGCTAAATATTGATTATATACACATCTTTAGACATCAAATTAAAACAAGGCATTGTCATTGATTCAGCTACAATAATCTCATTCCTTGGGATCCAGATCTTTTTCTAAATTAGTACTTCCTCAAAAGTCCCAGGACCCCACCTTAATGTCTGTCCATTGGTTCTCCAATTCCTATGGTCTCTGTTCTGTTTTTACCTTCCTTGTCGCTATTAGGTTCTAAAGTTCATTACTCTAACTTATTATTTTCTCAACACATTTATTTGCTAATCCTCCAGACACAATTAACTGCTTTTTTGTCTACAGATTACTGAATGTGTGTAAATACTTCACATGTAATCTTTATATTTTTCTCCAAATTGCGATCATGTACAATATTATATTCTTAAGCCCCCTTTGTGAAATATTTCAAACATATAAGATATAGCCATTCTGTTTATTTCACCAAAAAATTACAGGTGAAAAATTTTATTAACATCCTCATTATCTTTACCATTATAATAATCCTCACTACTTTTCTAAATCTTAAAGATTATATTGACAATATTCCCTATGTATGCACAGAGAGACATGTTTAGGTGTGTCCTACACTGATGAAAATTTGTAAGGGTTTTTAATAAAGGTCAATCACATAGTTACATAAAATATTCTTATCAATATGAAGCAATATCAAGTATAACAAGTAATTGAAAATGTCTATATCTATATACTATAATCTGTTCTACAGTTCAACAATTGCTATCTGCACAAAAACATATGAGATTATCTGCCACTTTCAGAAAACCAAAATTGTCTTGGCTGCTACACCCCAAGAATGCTTTCTTAACTATCCCTCATGTCTCACTCCAACCTTGACACCGGTGACAGTGCCGCTATCCCAGTGCATACACCTCATCCTGTAGATCTCGCATAGTCTTGTAGTATGGTCAGAAGACGACCCAGCCACAGGTCCAATTAGAATGAACGTCGTTAGGCTGTTAGAAAGTGACACTACCATGGAGAAAAAAAAATGAGACAAAAGGAGATGATGGATACTGGCTGAGTGTAGAAAACAAACCAATTGTCAACCTAGGAGGCCGGTCTAATAAAGCCTTTTTGTGAGTCGCGAGCTCAGCACCTTGCATGTGTTTTCTCATTTTATGTAATCATCACATCAACGCCACTAGTAGGTACTATTTTTATTCCAGTCTGCAGATGGCTGAACTGAAGATCAGGGAATTAAGTGGTAACAACACAGTTTCTGTGTACCAGAGCCAATTAAAGCAGCCATTTGCCTGAGATCACAATGTGAGATCAGATTTTATTTATACACTAGTCAAGAAGGAGATAAGTAAGTTAGATTATGTAAGAAAGAAATCTGTTTTTCAAGAAACAGCAACAAACATTCACATAAAACAGTCTGGTTTATTTTTTTCATTTTAGCAAATAAAATTTAATTTCAATTAAATTTGGTTCAACTGTGACAGTGACGGACATTGATCAAGTAGAACATTCAACAGTTAATCTTTTCTTTTACACTTCTAAACCATCACCCTTCTGATGTTTTCCATGCATTATCTAATATGCATCTACAAATGAAGTATGAGGGAGTAATGATACATTTTTAATTATATCCTATTTATCCATGTCCTGTAACAATTCCTGAATTGCAATGTATGTAGATTCTGAAAAGCATCATGAGGTTAATACCTAAAACTCAGAAGATTCACTACATTGATCATCAATCAAGACTCTGATTTATAGTAGTCTCGTCTCACTCTTCACTATCACACAGAAAGGATGACAGAATTGATTTCCAAGTTAAAAGCAGAGATAAGTTGATTCTCTTTAGAACCTTTTATTGAATGGGCCACTGGGAAGTATACACATCAGGTCTGACTACTTACATTCCTAGGAATCAAATTTACTGTGGGCATTGAACTCAGCACTAGCCGGCCTTGAGCCACCTAGGCTGATCTGCCATTTCACTAGAATAGGGAATTACCGGGCTATGAGTATCAAAATAAATGGAAATTAGCAAATTAATGTACAATAAAGAATTCTTTGTACTCATTAAACAAAGACAGAAGGCTTAAATGTGTCTTGGAAATTGCTTTCTCTCTTAGATGTTTGTCAGGTTTATGGTGGCAATGAAAATATTTCCTTGGAATGTCAATTGGATCTTTTCCATCTGCTCTCCAGTGCAGTGACCAAAATACCTATTTTTTTTAATAATGACCATGCTGAGGTTACAGCCAAGCATGCTGAGAAAGCGTTCACTTCAAAACTTTAAAGTTCACTGTGTCAGATCCTCACTAACTCAATCTTCAGAATGCTTTTTATGGAAATGTGTTTAATTTTCAGTCCTAAGTATCTTTGTTCAATGTATTTCCAATGCATTTAATTTTTTCAAGCAAATATTAGATTAGGATATTAAACAATAGTATCACATCCAATTTGGTAGCTAACTAGGACACCATAGCAAGGTTTACAAATGAAATTCACTAAATAACTGGATGAAGTGAGATATCAAAAGGTAATTTCATGGTGCTTTTACTTCACTTCTTTGTTAGGTTTATACTTGCTATAGAAAACACATGCTTATTTCCAAATTGGACCAGCCCCTTTACCGAACTTGAGGACACTGGTTATTGCTTTAAACTGCTTTCCATATGGAAGGTGACAGCACAGTGCACCACGGGAATCTGAACTGCTGAAATAATCCATAAGCATGCTCTTTGTTTAGCTGAACTTTCTTATGCACAGCCAAAGAGTAGTATCAGGGTTGAATACAATTAACAACTTCGGACGTATGTCAGAAAATTGTCAGAGAGATATTTTGTATAAAATGGACAAGCTCACGACAACACAGATCAGTATTCCTATCCAATGATACCTGATATCATTTACATACCATGGTAAATTTAAATACCCAGTAATAACCTGCATCTTGAAAAATCTGTTTTGTCTTTTTGTAGATCATTATCGTCAATAACTAGAATATAAAATTGCAATAAAGAACAATGACTCAGCCTGCCCAACCTGCCTCACTGAGGCAACTATCACAAAGCTCCAGATTTTGAGATACACAATACATTCATTCAAGTAGATCTATAGATAAACATAAATATTTATAAGGTTATTAATAAAAAAGAAGAAAGTTTTCTGTTTGTTTCCTAACTTCAATGAAAAGAGTATTTGGTAGCTGGTAACTGACAAACAACTTAAACAGACTAAAGAGAAATCCATTAACAGCCTCTATAGACATAAATGCCCAAATGCTTAAAAATAATTGATTGACAAGTACACAGTGAAAAATAAGATGAAAATAATACATAGAACTGAAAAGTTTATGTGTCTCAACTTTGGCATGAGCTGGGGCATTATAATAAACATATATAATTTGATTTATCTGTAGTTATGCATTGTGGACACACAGTGCTTTGCTGGTTTATTCATACATAAAATATTTTCTTAAAAACATGATGGAATATTTAATACTAACTAATCAACCACATTGTAACATTCCCCTCTCTCTCTCTCTCTCTCTCTCTCTCTCTCATACTCTCTCACACATATATGTGCTATCAACATCTAGCTTTATATACAGTTTCTATCAGTGTGAATGAAGGTGATTTATATTTATGTCATCTATTTATGTAGAGGTATACACACAAAGGATGTTGCATAGCATAAAAAAAACAAGTGTTTTCTACAACTGATTTTTAAATTATATATATTTGCCTAACAGAGATCTGGAAAAGTTTCATCAGAATTGCATTATCCTTCTCTAGTTCCATGTAGTAAATATTTTGTGGTCAAAAAGAGCCTATTCAAATATGTTAGAGATACTAGATTTCACAATAGGTTCTTTCTTGATATACAAAGACTGTCATAAGTAAGGCAGTAAAACAATTTAAAACCAACAATAATTCTTATAACAAATGATAAAACATTTCATTAGAAAACAATTGAAATTAGTGAATATAAGTGTTCCACAACATTTTCCTCAGTCATAAAACTACATGCTACCATAATACAGTATAAGAATGAATTGAGAACAAATATCTTAGACACCTCACAGCAGAAAATCCAAAAATTAATAACACTTGCTTGGATGCAAATTTTACTATGTCACAGTAAATGAGAAAATGAAGCAATACAAAATACTGTTATTTAGTAAAGTACTACATTACTCTATTTACCGAGCATGCAAAATGTAAATATAATTGAGTATATTATCATTTAAGTTCTTAATTAGGTTCTGCTTATCATATTACATAAATTGTATTTATATACTCTTTTGTTATCATAATTTAAAGGGAGTTTAAATGATCTTTAAATGTCTTCTTGGTTATATTATACCTTATATATGATCTATAATAGTCATATTATGGTATCATATGTTTATAAAAGTATGGGTTTTGACACAGGTTATGTTTTAATTCATTTTATTTAGAAAACATGGAAACTACATTACAAAATATTTTCCTACATATCATTGCTTCACTGTGTATAAATATCCAGAACTACAGAACGCTTAGGAGAAATATATGGTCCCATACTACTTTAGGAAAGATGTAGTCTATTGTGATGTACGTGATCAGCTTCAGAAAGGAAACATTGCCGAGTACCAACTGAGAAATCTTAGGAAAGACAGTGGATACATTTCCTTAACCTCATCATGTTTTATTGGTTAAAGAGGCATGTTTCTTTCCATTTAAATTGTTCGTGAGAATGAATGTAGATGTAATATAGTTTCAACATATGGTATTTATTAATACATTTGTACTTTTTATTGCATACATATTTCATATTATTTTATAGTTTGTTTTGAAACAAGGTTTTACTATCTAATACAAGCTAGGCTCAATCTTGTGATCTTACTGCTCCAGCTTTGGAATGCTATAATTATATGTGTATACTACCATTTCTGGCAATTCCTTAATTCACTTTTTTATTTTATTCTTCATTAAAGGGGCTATTACATTAATTAAATTATACAAATTTAATACTTAAATCACTCATGTTAGAAGCAAGTATCTGGTCATAATATTCAGCAATGTTTCTTTCTGTGAGTTTAGAGTATGATATATTCTTTGCAAGCTTTTCCAAGTATTTGACCCCTCACTTGCCCTGAGAAAAGAACCAGACAGAAGATAAAGGGAGAGAATTCCATAATGACATGGGCTTGATATTGCGTAATAATTTATCTCTGTGACGTGATTATTGGATCTCTTATAACCTTTCTTTTCTGAATTACCCTTTTCTATTATATTTGCAATTTTTAATATCATAATTTATTACTTCTAGATTGTCATATTTGAAATCAGCACACACTGGGGATTTTAATGCAGCATCATAAATCCAGTATCTTACAGATCTGATGGGTCAGCAGTCTGTGGTGGTTTAGCTGAGTCCTCTGCAAGACCATAGTCAAGGGTCAGTTAGCATGGCACTTTCATTCAAAAGCTTGGCTGGGAAAGGTTCTGCCCACTTCCAGCTCATTTAGGTTATGGGCAGAATTCACCATTTTCTTTAGTTTATAGCAGTGACTTTTTTCATAGTTAGCAGAGAGAAGAAACTAGGAAGTGAACCTACAGCAAACTGATTCCTAAGATGTAATTCTCTATAATGTAATGGAATCACAGATTCACCCCTCTGCTCTTTTCTAATGATCAAAAGCAATTCATAGTTATTGCAACAATAAGCAAGTTTTGAGAGTGAAAAGGGAGATTGACACATAAGGTCCCAAAGAAACTCAGGACAGGTGGCTAACTGTGGTGCTTATTAGCATGCTAAAGTATTTGGCTCTTAGACTCACTCTACAGCCCAGTTCAATGTACTGGTCACGTTTAGTTTACTACTTCCTCTCCCTGTGTCTTGGACTCTTTCAAATGCCTCTGGCTGTTCTCTCCATCATATCTAAAATGAAATCCTTCTTCTCAACAATACCTATGATTGGCTATGTCCTCATTTTCATTTACAGCAGGCTCCAGATCTTTCTACCACAATGAGGGGGTGTAGAGGAGGATTTAGTAATGATTGTCTTGTCTACAGTTTTTCCCTTACTGTGGAGATAGCAGAACTCTTTGAGCTTCTAGGTGTATAACACTCAATTTAAAATACTAAATATCTTATCTCCTTCTCTCAAGGATCATAGTGAAAGGTCTGAGACACTCGAATTCTCAGTTTCTTATTTGAACAAAGAATCTTCACATGAATATGAGGAAGGCAATTAGGATGAGATACAGAACTATAAAGCTGATGAGCGTGTCTTATCAGACAAAGGACCCTTGCCCTATGTCTGTCTTGAGGTCACTGTTCATATAGGGTGTGTGATCAACCTGTATGATAACACAGTACTAATTCTCCTCTGGCTTTCAGAAGTCTGACAACCTGGCCTCTACTTTCACCACTTTATGAGGCTACAGGACCAAAGGGTAGATCCCCAGAATATTCTCTACCGTGATATAATTTTACCTAGGAAATGATTCTGCATAAAGCTTGTAACTCAGAGAAGTTGGACTCTGTTCTTCTTCAGGCTCCACTGGAGGCTGTTACTTGATAGAATAGGGTCTACATTTCCATTTATAAGAGCAGTCCTTATGAGGGCCTGAACAGCTATAAGAACACGAAGGTATCCATACAGTTTCCTAGACTGGGCTCTGACAATAGCTGACTGTTTACTTCTGGTTTGAAGATATAGCCACATTTGAATGAATCTGAGCCCAAATGACAGAACCCTGGCTTCAAATGTTGGTCTTAGAGCAAATAACATACTTGAGAAAGTAGTTTTTGTTTCCTGCATAAAAACTTGTCTGGGCATCGGAACATGCAAGTATAGCCTACATTTACTATACGTTTTGTCTTGTTTGCCACCTACTTGTCTGTTAGAGAAAGTGAATGTTTGTGATCTTTCCCTTCTTCAGATCAACAGATCAGAAATCCTGTTGTATCAAACAAACATCTACAGAGTCAAGCTTTGTAAATTGTGATTTATCTTATGATAGAATATAGAATAATTTACCATTCATACTATGTTATGCATAGATATATATTCTGCAAGTAGTTTCCATGAACAGATGTAAAGAACTTTACAAACATGAGTTCTAAGAAAAACAAATGAATTGTGTGCAAGCAAATTAATATTTCAAGTAAAAACCTCACACTAAAATATACGTTATAATAATTTTGCTTCCAGGCCATGGCCAAAAATAGATGCAAGACCTCAGATTCTGTCTGAAATCAAGTTTTTAGGATATAAAATCCAATAACATAAAGAGGTCTACTAAATTAGTTTAATAAGGGTAGTCTAAAGAGAAATGATTGTGAAGCACTTCCAACTGAACAGAGATATATTGCAATGCATTTAAATTTGCTGAAAAAAAATTGCTTGTGCAAAGGAGATTCTGACTCAAATGACAAGGAGAAGGAAGCTGTAAGCATACAGTACCACTTATGTTATTAATCTGAATGACAGGGAGAAAGAAAAAAGGATAACAATAGATGCTGACATTGCAGAGTGTGAGCTATGAATTAATTTGCTCTGACAATGACACCTTTGGAAGGACACTTGCTGGCCACACACCATATCACTTTGCCCAGAATATAAAATCAAATATAACAGAATAACTTCTTAGCCTTTGAAAATGCAGAGTGATTTTTAGGCAATATTTCTTTCTTTATTATGCTTGGTATGTTATGTCACACTGTTGTTAAGAACACTGTACTTCCCAATTTCTTATTTTTTTACTCTTTCATATTTAAAACAATTAGTTATACTGACCTCAACAAAGCAATTTCATCAGAAGAGAACCACCCCTAAAATCAATAGCTGAAGCAGATTTTCGTTTTTAAGACATTGTCTAAGGGTAAAGGGAATTTCTGTATTTTAAAAACAGAATTTATGTAGTAAATAAATATAATGACTCTTGGAATTTATATAGCAGCAATAAAATTCAAATGTATAATAACTTGGGAGCACAGACTGGCTGTACGTCCTCCCCACTGCAAAATGATTTTAGGGTGTGTGGGTTGGTTCAAACCACCTTGTGCACCTTTATTTCTAGAAGAAAAATTGAAGCAAATGTCATTTTAGTCCTTTATATAGGTATAAGTATGAATAGGAGAATTTCCCACCCTGATTATCTACACACTGCACAAGACCTCAGAGTTACTATCTCTAGGATAATGGAAAAATCCCTTCTATTGCCTACTGTTCTTTCTCTACATAATAATCTAACAATTATATTAGTATTACTTTTATTTATTTGTATGCGTGGGTGCACTGCTATGACAAGGTTCTGGAGGACAGCTCACAGGAGTTGGTTATCTCCTTCACCATATAGATCCTGGAATATAACTTAAGTCATCTAGTTTAGTGACAGATATCTTTACCCATCTAGCCAGCCCTTGAACTTCTGTTTCTGATCCTCCTTTCCCACCATCCTAAATTTGAGAAATTGCATGACCAAGCTCAGTTTATGTGGTTTTTAAGGTTAGAATCTTAGTGCTGGGTGTCAGGGCTCCGGGTACACTTTGTAAAGACAATGTATGTATAACTATGTGGTTATCACTCTACCCATATATTAATGAACCTGGTTAGAAGCATCTATACTGTATAGTTGGTAGTGGAAGGAGAGGAAACAGACAGAGACATGGGAGAGGAAGCCACTGTGAATTTATGGGGTCCTCTAGGTCAACAGCCTTGGGAGAACTGCTAATGTGTCATGAAGGATGGTCCAAATTTATTTTAATGATTCCTCAGAAGACTGTGTCTCCTGGAAGGTTCTTGTACTCTTTCATAACAAAAATATTTTTATTATACAATGGCTAACATCAACATCAAGGTGACTTGAATTGGGTCAAGCCTCAAAGGAGTCAAGAGATTTCATCTGTCCCAGAACCCCACCTCCTAAAGAAAAATAATATTGACTTAAAGCAAAATTTGCCATCCACATGACTTTAATCTTACTGAATTTTTGTCTCCTTTGTCCTGGAGTTAACAAATAGGGAGAAGAGAAAAAAGAAACTATAGTCTTTGTAGTTACGTTTACCTGGTCCTGCCTGGCCCACACGGTCAGGACAAATCTCTCTAACCCGCCAGTCCCGCAGCTGCTCACACCCAACCAAGTAAACACACAGAGACTTATATTACTTATAAACTGTATGGCTGTGGCAGGCTTCTTGTTATCTAGTTCTTTTATCTTAATTTAACCCATTTCTATTAATCTATAAGTTGTCACATGGCTTGTGGCTTACCAGTATCTTAACATCTTCTCATGGCGGTGACTCGCAGCGTCTCTCTGCCTCAGCCTTCCATTTTCCAGAATTCTCCTCTCATCTTGGCCTACCTATACTTCCTGCCCGGCTACTGGCCAATCAGTGTTTTACTTATTAACCAATCAGAGAAATACATTTAACATACAGAACATCCCACAGCAAGTCTTATACAAAATTTGGTCAATTATCTTAAAAAACACTTTTCACTGAGACTTTCTTCAAAATAAGTTTATAAAATATGCTTAAGTCATTTGGTGTACAAACCTGCCCTTTGTGTAGTTTAAATGTGAGTATTATTCTTTACAGGTCAAGAGTTCAGTACCTAGTAGTGATATATTCTTTTTATATTTTCTTTAAAAAATAAATTCTTTAAGAATTTTACATAATATACATTATTATATAATAATATATATTAATACCCTCACAATTCCTCTAAGATTCTCCACACCCCATTTCCTACCCACTCCATCTTATGTCCTTTTTGTTTTGTTTTATCAAGTTTAAAGACTTTTACATCATAAATTACTAGGATATTCTTTAAAATTTTCTCATGCATTTATTTTCCATACATTGTATTGGTATTTTAAACACTTAAACATGACATTATTGAAATAATATGTAATACATCTTAAAATAAATGTGATGCAATTAAACATAAATATGAAAGCAGAGAAAAATGATAACCCTGGGAACATATCAGGACAAAGCTAATAAAATAAGCCTCATTATCTATAACATGCAGATTATTAAAATCTTTTTTGCCTGGCAATATGGCTTTGAGGGTTAAATAAAGTATTGTAGCCAGTGTATCATTTGATACAAAGAATGTGTTCAGTATATTGTGATTGTTGTTTTAATTAATAATCTTGAGAGCAAGTACTGGAATTCCCTTTGCCTCCAGATCCAGGAATTACATCTTGGTGTGTGTGCTTGTTGAAATCCACTTTCATTTTCTTTAGGAGTTCCCCTGACTGTGCAAAAAGTGCCTCTAGCATCTATTTAAGAACTATAATGCTATAACTAAAGTACAGAGAGGGTTTAAAGCAGAAACTATGGCTTCTGCCTGACAATTTTTCCCTTCATTTGTAGGGAATATTATCAGAATATTAAGTTATTGGGCCAATGACCACTTAAAAATTTGGAGGGTGCCGGGCGGTGGTGGCGCACGCCTTTAATCCCAGCACTCGGGAGGCAGAGTCAGGCGGATCTCTGTGACTTCGAGGCCAGCCTGGACTACCAAGTGAGTTCCAGAAAAGGCACAAAGCTACACAGAGAAACCCTGTCTCAAAAAAAAAAAAAAAATTTGGAGGGCATATTCAAATGTTGTTCTGAAATCTCCAAAACATGTCTGACTTCTGTTGTACAGTTTGTTCCTTTTTGTGTACCTTAGAATCTTTTGTCTCTTCTAGAGAATTCTCACTTAATTGTTGATGATTTTGCTATTGTTTAGGTTTCAGCATTAATTATCTTATTATTTAAAGCACAACTCTTTTGTCTTACATAAAAACGTAATCTACAATAATAGAATTTGTATTCAACCAAAATCTAGTACATTCCTATATAAACATGCATGTTTTGTTGCATTTGTATGGAATATTACATAAATTGGTGGACACTTTGAGTATAGGTCCTTACCACTAATGTTGATAATCTGAGTTTGATTCTTTGGTGCCTATAGTGAAAAGAAAATTGAATCACTAAAATTATCCTTACCTTCACACATGAGTTATATCATACAGACATGTGCTCACAGACACAGAGTAAATCAGTTAGTTGTTTGTAAAAGAAAATAAATTTGTAGAGAGGTCAATTGCATAAATAAGTTAAATTAGATATGATAAAAAGAAAGTTACCATATAGGCAATTCAATGCAGTTCTTATAGTGCATACATTACCAACGACAAAAAATGCGATAGAAAATTTTGAGCAACTAATTAATAACTGAAAACAAATAGTATTTTAAAATTCTTAATTATAATATGTATACACTATTTTATAGCATTCTTTAGTTATCTAGAGAAAACTGGATGCATCTTGGAATAAAATGTGAATGCACTATTAAGAAAATAATCTTTGAAATCTAGGCATTAGATCAGTAATGATGTGAATTAGAAAACAAGGATATTAAGTATAAGTTTGTGATTTATGTAAAAACAGTATACAAAATATAACAGGTAATATATGGCACCTAAAGTGCAAGAAAAGGTTTTGCCATAGTTTTGAGGACAAATTTAGATATTAGAATGCACTGAACTGATTTGAAGAAAACCTATGTCTGGTACTGTAAAGCAGGTCAACAAACTCTGGTGAATGATATCAAAGGCCCTAAGTGGGAAATGAACCCCTTTTTAAAAACTAAATTGACACAGAATCAGAATGCAAGTTAAAATACTTATGTTTATGACCATAGACATATGTTACTCTCAGTCTTAGGCAGTGAATCTTTTTTTCAGTGAACAATGGTGAATGCTCAAGGTGCCAAGAATAAGTGATGCATGAAATAAGACACATATACCATCCCCTCTAAGACTGAGGTAATACTTTGAAAGAGGGTTGAGAAATAATATAGGTGCCAGAAGATAAAAGGATTACATCACCTTCACAAACCACTGCTACCACAAATACCAGCGATTGTTGCTGCCTCCACTGGGTCAGCTTAAGAATGAACCTATCAATAATCTGCCAAGGATGAAGCAGGAGCACAAGGGAACATAGCCCTCACTAATGAACTATTTGCTTTCAATAGATTCAGGGAGAGGCAGAGTCATTGTTTTCAATTATGCAACCACTGCTAAGTTTCCCAGGGTATGGGGTTCTACAGTAGTGACCCAAATGGCCTTAACTGAACTGATTGGATCAGAAAACAAAGCTGAACTATAAATCTGGGAAAGGGACTAATAGAGAGAAGGGAAGGTGATTAGGATGATGAGGAAATAAAAGTTGTTAGGCGTGTGGAATAATAGTTTGAATACATTATATATATGTATACATATATATGAATAAAATTGTCACATAGCAAATGTAATCAAAATATAAAATAATCTACATTGATTTAATATTATAATTATTTGAAAAATAGTATGAAAGTATTAGGAACCAATTTTTCTTTATTATTCAATTCTTATAAGAAACTGGGAGAATATCAGATGTTTTGAAAATGTTAATTTTATGGATAAATACGCTGCAAATTAATGGTTCTTACAAAGGAAGCACTGTACATATTTTAACTTTTAAGGAAAACAACAGAATACAGGATACCTTGTCCTATTCTACTTATATATTTTACATACATACACAGAGATGGGCAAACATCTGTATATACATACTCATAAACTATATACATATTCATATACATAAGTATATATATACTTATTCATAAACTAAACATATATATGGAGAGGGGATGTGAAAGAGAAGTCAGAGACAATTAAAAATGTTACATTTGATTTTTTGCCACTTTTGCTGAGAATTTCCTACATGTATATCATGAGCATGACATGACCATTATCAGTTAGCTCTCACTTGGTGTCATGCTCATGAGACAGCTGTGAATTGTCAATAGCTTCTCAGTTATGGGTGGAATTTCATGATCTACTTCTTCTTTCACTCTAGGACTTTGCCTTGATCTTGATCACAGATAACATGTGCAGTCACAGTACCTATGAGTTCATAAGGATAACAGCCATGCCGTGTCTAGCAAATAAGTTTTGCTGCAAACAGCTACTGTATCTGGCTTTTAAACTCTTTCCAACTTCAGTTCTGCAATCATGCCTGAGCATTAGATTGAGGGATGTGCTATAAATATCATATTATTGCTAGGCAATCCACAATCTCTTATTTTCTGCACATGGATCATTTGTAGTGCTCTGTATTGATTGTCATCTATAGCAAAAAGATTTTCTGATAAGAGATGAGAGAGTCATCAATCAAGAAGTGTAAAGATAAAAATTAAAGAGACATTTTATTACTGTGCTCATTAAGCAGAATATCAGTATTGGGTATCTGTTTTATGGATAAATTTCATAATTATTTTCAATGAATTAACATACATTGATATAGAATTACCTTTGTCCAAAAGATGATAGAATAATTTCTATTACTTTATGTAACACATAAATGCATTATCTCAAGTCTAACAACAGATAGTCGCAAAGATTACTTGAAAATATTACCAAATTGAAAAGAAATAAAGTGAATGACATATTAGTAAATGATTTAATATTCATGTGAGAAATTAAAACATAAATTCCAAACAAGTACGACAAAGGAACACTTAGTTTGCTTTGATTTCTTAATACTCATGAAGAACAGATGAATAGCTACTGATACAAAGGCTCACTGTCTGAGAGCCCGTAGATTCCCTTCAGAGGAACTCAGTTCAGCTGCCAGGACACATGGAGGGAAGTTTGCAATCCCCACTAACTCCAGCTTTGGGATTCTGAAACTCTCCGTGGCCTCCATGGGAAGTTGCACTCAACATGTACAAATACACACACACACACACACACACACACACACACACACACACGTATGTACATAATTTAAAAGAAAATATATTTTTTAAAAAGAATAGATGAACAACTCAAAAACATCACATAAAAGTTATAAAGAACCATTTCATAAAAACTTAAAAACAAATAAGTAAATTTTTCAAAGTATGTTACATTCATTTGTCATAAAAGATACTCAAACTCCTTACCAGCACTATAAGAACTGGAGAATCACCCTCCTGTAATTGGCAAATGCATACACCGAAGGTGATTAGAGGACAGAGGAGAGGTTGACTTGAATCAATGTTTTGAAGTATCAGTTTTTTGCTCAGTTCATTCGAGGTTTGGACTTCTCAAAGGATATTCACTTGACAGTGATGATATATGCTGCAGCATGACCACAACACCCAAATAGTTTAAAGCAAACAAAGTTCCTTTAAACAGTAGTTGTAGACAAAGAATGCAATATTAATATAATCTCCACTAAAATTAACAAAATCAATTTCACAGGGATGATATAAATAGAGCTCTAAAGTGCCCTTTTAAACTCATAAGATGAATAGGAACAAGATTATACTGTCCCATGCAGATTTGAATCATGTTTTCCTTGTTTCTTTTTTGAAATACAATTACCATGAGCAAACTATATAGTACATATTCAAGTGCAAAACAGAAGCTTCTTTTTTTTGTTTTGGTTTGTTTTTCAACACAGGGCTTCTCAGTGTAGACCTGACTGTCCTAGAATTCACTCTGTAGATCAGGCTGGCTTCAAACTCAGAGATCTCCTGCCTCTGCCTCCCAAGTGCTGGGATTAAAGGTGTGCACCACCACTGGCTGGCTAACAGAAGTTTTGAAACACATATCCACATTGTGAAAATACAACATCATCAAGTAATAAAGCACATGTTGCTTACAACAAATGGTGTTGTTACTATCCTGTGCCCCCCGGTGATAAGTTCACATCCCTAGAGAACTTGAAGTACTGTTTGTCCTTCAATATAATCATTGTGCCTCCTTGTCGTTCTCCAGAACACTTTCATTATCTAATTGGAGATCGTTAGACTGGCACCTCAGGTTTTCTGCTTCTCTCTCCTCCTGATGATCATCTTTCTACTATGTTCCCGTGAGCTGATGGCTATATCTAAAAATGTGATCATGCAGGGTTTATCATCTTGTGTCTCACAGATTTCATTTAAGACAGTATTCCCCAGCTCTATCCAAATTATCACAAATATCAGGTTTTCCTTAGTTAGGGTGAATACTATTCAACTATACGTACTTATCATATGCCACTTTTCCATTTAAAGACACAAAAATACTTTCTTGAAACATTACCTAAAATCTTATGAGAACCCTCAAATCTTGATTTAAAGACTCATAGAAAGTCATTTTTGCTTTTTGATTTTGGTCTTGTTTGTTGTCGTTTGGTTTGGTTTGAGTTATTTTGTTTCATTGCTTTGTGAAACATTTTGCTGAAGCTGAGTAAGACCCAGGGTCCACCTTCCTCAACCTCCCAAATGCTGGGGTTTTAGGCATCGACTGAGACAACCACACAGAAAAATAACACTCATTTTAAAATTAGTTTTGAGCAAGGAATATGACTCAGCAGGTAAGTTTGATGACCAGAGGTGAAGCTTCAGAACACATGGTAGAAGACATGTTTCCAAAGATTGTCCTTCTAACTTCCACACAGGCATGATGGTACTTACGTACATGAGTATACACACACATAATCATACATGTACACACACACACACACACATTCCCATTCACACACAATTTTTTAATTAACATTATTTCTAGTAAAACAAGCAACATTACATCAAGAACCTACAAATATACTTTCTGGTAGATTTCTTTTTATCATATTTCTGCAGTGTTACACAAACATGGACACAAAGACCTTTTCTTACTCTTCTATTGTGTTTTAGTAATTATTGTTCTTTTTAACATATTATTCCATTAATTTATGATATATTAGAATATGTAGTTCTAATTTTCTATATTTTGATGCTAACATCAATATGAAATTATAATCTAATTTAGATATGTGCCTATTTATAAATAGAAGTGTAGTTAAACCTCATACAATGAAAATGCCAAAATAACGTCATTTTTTTATTTATACTCATACTGACAGGATGATTCTTTTGACATTAATAGGAACTATGAAGTTTAAGACCACACCTTGCATCAAAGCTATTCACTTTTAAAAGATGGTTTAGTTTTCAATATTTTTATTTTTCCTTAATTTTTTCTAGTAGAGTATCAAGTTTATTGCCAACAGATAAACACTCAGATGAAATTAGCCGTCCTGATTTAAGTGTAGACTGCAGCAAGATGAGCAATGAAAATGACTTTCCTGCACTGTCTACCAGACTGAATAAATATACATTGTACCAACCCAACAAAATTTCCCTGAAAATGAAGAGAGTAACTTCTGCCCTCTTGATATCAGGACAGTGGATTCTTAGTAGACAAAATTGGCTGGACTTTATATTATTAGAAACAGGGCCCTCTAGGGAAACAAAGAACTTTGTAAGATGTTCTTAATCTACTCTTAAGAAACCTAGATGGGATTCTTGGGTAAAATAATGTTTGATTAATCTATTTTTTTACCAGTACTTTGAAAAAAATGGCATAACTTCAAGTAATATATCAATTAATTTGATTTAGAGAATATATAAATAATTTATTAATTTTATCTAAAACAAAATAAAAGAAACAGGAAAATTATTGACAAATTGACCACATCAAATTTCTATAACAATGTCTAAAATATTTTTAAATCCATGAGTACATGAAGAGTGAAGGGAAAAGAAGAATTATTGGGATAAGCAATTTTCAAAATTGCATCATAAATCTAAAAAATTTAAAAGCATTAATCTCTCAATAATTTCTAAAATGTGTCAAGCTTAGTAAGTCTTTGTAATTAAATTTTTTCAAAATTCAATAAAGTTGTAAATGTAATGTTTAATATGTGTTTTAATGTAATGATGAGGCTAAATTACTATAAATTACATGGCAGAATGAATCATAGGGTATCTCATTGTCTTGCTAGCTTTTTTTTCTTGAAACAATATTTTTTTTTTGCAATGATGTTATACAATGGTGGATATTATACTTAATGGTGATAGATCATAGAACAGAAATTACTAAGGAAATTTAAGGATCCTATTCTACATTTTATTATAGAATAAAAGTCAATATCTTAGTAAATTGTTTGGGTGATTTTTTAAAATTAATTTTGAACCTGTAAAGTTAATAAAGCAGTTTTTAATTTTGTGATGGCTTTTCTTGGTTGTCATCTTTACTACATCTTGAATTAACTAATACCCCAAAATGGACGGCACATCTGTGAGGGATATTTGCTTGAAGTAGGAAGAGCCACTTCTAATCTATATCTTTGAGGTAGGAAGTCATGTCTTCAATCCAGATCTTATGAGCTGGTCAAAGACATGCCTTTAAACCCCAGCCATTTGAGCTGGAAAAACCTATGTCTAATCTGGACCACACCTTTAGCTGGAAGTCTGTGTGTGTGTGTGTGTGTGTGTGTGTGTGTTTATATGTATGTATATTAACACACTCATATATATATATATATATATATTATACGGACATGGAAGAAGAAAGCATTTATTCTTTGTCTGTTAACAAGTCCATTCCTTCACTCGCATTAGCTCCTACTTCTTTGGGATTCCAGTGTATACTGTAGACCGGCTGAGACATCCAGCCTCTTGGACTGAGCAACTACTGAGTTCTTGGACCTTCCATTCACAGTCAGCCATTGTTGAATCAGCTGATCTCAGTCGCTAAGTCATTCTAATAAGTGCCCTTTCTACATGTACAAGTTTCTGTAAGTTCTGTTACTCTAGAGTGCTGTGGGATGGTCTGTTTGTCAAGTGTGTTGCTGATTGGTCAATAAATAAATCACTGATAGGCCAGTGGCCAGGCAGGAAGTATAGGCGGGACAAGGAGGAGAATAAAGCTGGGAAGTGGAAGGCTGAGTCAGAGAGACACTACCAGCCGCCAAGATGACAAACAGCATGTGAAGATGTCGGTAAGCCACGAGCCATGTGGCAAGGTATAGATTAATGGAAATGGATTAATTTGAGCTGTAAGAACAGTTAGCAAGAAGCCTGCCACGGCCATACAGTTTTAACCAATATAAGTCTCTGTGTTTACTTGGTCAGGTCTGAGTGGCTGTGGGACTGGCAGGTGAGAGAGATTTTTCCTGACTGTGGACCATGCAGGAAAACTCTAGCTACACTAGAGAACCCTGACTAATACAAATATTAAACTTTCAGAGTACTAAAATTTATTTTTTTATGTATCTGCATGTAGTAAAATAATAGACATAATGGGCACCCACTATAAATTAGCCTGGGTGTTTAAATTCACAGCTGCTGTTTTGTTTGAATTCATATAGCTTTATATTTGTTTTCATTGAAACAATTACTCTGTTTACATATTTTTCTTTGTAAATTAACACAAAGCATATTATTTATATCTTTTATTTTCAAAATATTTTTGTGATAAAATTTGGAAGGGGCTAGCTCATGATTTGATAAAATGTGATCCATACAATACAAAATTAAGCATGTTGGACAAAGGATGAATCATATGTATATAGATATCTGCACATTCAGTCATACCACACACACAAACAAAACTTCAATACATGGATTTCACTCAAAGTAGACTTCTCCTATAACTAACCAGTTAGTTTGCAAAAAATACTTCAAAATTTTCTCTATTGAAAATAATTGGTCAGAAAGACTAATTTCTAAACTTTCAATTTGAATAGTTTTGAGTCCAATTATTTATAACTGATTGTTGATGTTAACAAATATCAGAGTTAATGATTCCTTGAGACACTTTTTAAGCCCTTCAAGCACATCAGAAATCCAATTATATCTATGTTGTTTATTGAATGTTACCTTTCAAAGTCTTCTTTGATACAAAATGGGATCTGCCATTGGAAGTCATTTTAATGAATGACTTTCCACCTAGAAAAATATGCTCACAACACTCATTAATGTCAACAGAAGAAATCAAACCTTGGCATTTTACATATGAAGAACATTTATCTATTGAAGTAAGTGTGTAGATTCTTGATAACATTTCAGCTGAATTTTTCTAGCCACCAATTAATAAAAATTATAAGGTATTTTAATAAATGGAAATCATTAAGATGCATATAACAGGCAACTATATAATAATATAAGACCCATTTACCTTACAAAAATATCAAATTTTTGCTTTGTTCTTAAAACTTAAAAAAGTAAGGGTAATATAACCCTTGAATTATATTTTAAATTAAATGTATTTCTGCTTTATTTATACTCATGAGGGATTTTATTAATTAAGCTTATTCAACTTAAGCATTGATAGAATCATTCATCTGTAAATGCATTCTGCCTTTTCCACTCTCCTCTTTCTCCCTCCCACTCCTTCATCTGTCTCAACTTCCCACAAGTCCTTTTTTGTTGAGCAATAGGCTCAGGTCATGACGAATTGCTTCAGGCTGTACTTGGCAATAGCCCCTAGACATAAAGAATTGATTAATCCCAGCCTGACCTTTCAGCCCCACCTACAGAAACAGTATTTCCAAGCATCTTGCTCCTAGTCAAACTGCATGCCCACAAAGAGCTATAACTTTCTAGTACCAACCATGTACATGTATGTCCTCCAGCCCCTCTTACTGCACTCAAGCTTCATTACATGGAAAGCTCAGGGCCCCTCCCTGTTCCAATAAACCAATCACAACCTGAGAAGATGGTCTGAATGCTTTTCTTACACTTTTCACACATCTACTTTTTTTAAATTTTTCTTTGCTTGTAGTTACTATCTTGTGAATCATTTAGTTAAGTTATAGTCACTCACATGTCCTTTAAATTGGGACTATCAATTGGAATCTGATGGGTTACCAGTGAATGTATAACTTAGGACATTATGCCCACCTATTTCTGAATCTATCCTTAAGACATAGTTCAGTTGAAGGGTAAGGCACCCTAAAACCCTCTTCTGTTGGGGGCACAGATGTCCTTGGCTCACAGAGAAGCACTAAGAAAACCAGAAATTTTAATTACACAGGGCTGTATCCTCAATGGAGGAGATACAAATCTAATACCTGCATTCCATCCAGAAAACTGAGAGTGGACGTTCTTAATGAATTGGTCACCTTTTAGCTATTGGTAAGGACAGATCTCTACCTAATTCCCCAAAATGATTATTCCAAATTTTCCCTTTCTAGACCATTAGCTAGCTTTAGGGCAGATGCCACATGTACTTTATATCCTAATGACCTCTATGCTATCCATCAGAGACCACACTAGATTCTAGGCCTTTTAACTATAGATCTCACTGTAGATGTAACAGTCTTACTAAATAGGAAACACAGAACTAAATGCAGAGTTAAAAGCCCAAGAGGTCAGAGCAGTAGCTGAGAGCTGAGACTGAAACTGCCTTCTTACCCGTCGCTGCCACTGCCGTCCTTCCCCTGAGAAAGAGGCCTACTTCCTGTGTGTCTGTCTTTTCATTGACTTTCTGTTCTGCCTTCTCTTTGGTTGTAAACCCAACCACATGACCACCTCATCACTGCCTGTCTGTATAGACCTCCAGGTCTGCTATGGTTGGTATTGAGATTAAAGGCATGTGTCTCCATGCTGGCTGTATCCTTGAACACACAGAGATCTGCCTGTCATGTGATCGGGATTAAAGGTGTGCACCACCACTGTGTGGCTGTTGCTATGGCTTGCTATTAGCTCTGACCCCCAGGCAACTTTATTTATTAACATGCAAATAAAATCACATTTCAGTACAAATAAAATATCACCATATCCCACCCTCATGGTCATATGTACTTTGCAAAGGAGTTCCTATGTAGTCACACCTTAAGCTTTATTGTGCACCTAGAATTGGACTGATTAGATCGATTGCTGCCTGGAAACCTTTTCCCAAATAGTACTGTGTTTTAAATATGCTGACAATTAACTATTGGTCATTAGAGTCCCCAAAGGGAATCTGCACTGGTTCTCATTCTTATTTCTTTACACAATTGGCTTCTCTGTATAATACCTGCATGGATGCCCTCACTCTTCTTACCTTCTCTGGCTGTTAATTTGTGTGTCCTCATGAAAACTCAATGTGGCAGCCACAGTTGCTGAGCGTTTTTGTTTTGACCCCCTTGAATTAGCATATCAACCTGGTTGGCCTCCCAGTAGGGAAAAAAAAAAAACAAAAAACAAAAAACAAAAAAACTAAAGACAATAGTCCTGCTTGTCCAGAACAATAGTCAGTCTTTCCCCAGGAAGGGTTAGGGCACCATGAACCCTTCTTCCATCCATCACTGAATGCTGGCAGCCCCAGTTTTGTGCAGGCCTAGTGCAGACAGCCACAGCTATCATGAGTCCGTGATTGTAATGGCTGTGTCACCGATAGAGTCCAGTGGTGTGGATCAGATACTTTTTCTCTGCCAGTTAAAGAATGAAAAGGCAGGGAAAGCGTGAAGTGCAACAGGTAGCAGCAGAGAAATCTCAAGCATAGCAGAGAGAATCAGCAGTTGAACAAAGGCAGTTATACAGGTGAGGAAACACACACATGCAGCAGACACACAGTAAAAAAAAAAAAAAAAAAACTCTGCTAGGCAGAGGGGACATTCAGTAAGCCAGATGCCCAGTCTTTTCTTGAGGCTGGATGTTTGAAAGCCTCTGAAGAGTTTCTCTTCCCTACTTTAGGGTTGGTCAGTTTGAAGACAGATAGGATGTTGAAGGGTCCAGAACTGCTGTGTGACATGTCCTGATCCAACTTTGAACTCACTGAGCAAGTCCTTCAGCATGTACCTGTTGGTGGGAGATAAAAGCTTCCAGGCTATCATTTCAAGTTGTAGGTTGAGAAAGAATCTGGCCACTCAGAAATTTGTCACCTTTATTACCTAGCCATGGCCCCTCTCCCTATCTGTCTCCATACCAGGGAGTCTGTCTAACTCCTGGTCTCTCACCATGACTAGAGGTAATGAAAGGGAAAAATCAGTAGCCATCTTGAGAGATGCTCCCCCCCCTCCAAAGGTATTTGCTGACCAGCAGTTTTAGAAGTAACTGGAAGTTGAACTTATAAGGCTGGGACAATAAATCTATGCATTCTGAACTTGGCAAAACAAGATATGGGGAGTAATGGGTTTAACTGACCAGAAATTGAACTCAGAGGAGAGCAGGACTGAAACAATAAATCTGAATGTATATATATATTGGGTTCAGCAAACCAGGACATAGAGAGTAAAAATTTATGTCTCTGTAGACACCCTGAATCCTGTTAGCCATCAGTAACCTCGTGCTTATAGTTCAGCCAGTAACTTCAAAGAACTACCTCACCCTTAGTCCCCTCATCCAATCAAGCTGCATGTAAACCTTTCCTATAAGTGAGTGCTCAGGGGCCATCCTCCTCCACCAGCTATGTCAAGATGTTAGATGCATTGACCAAGTCCCAGGCTTGCTTGTTTTCTTATTTAAAAACCTCTGTGCTTGCATCAGATATCAGCTCTGCGGTGGTCTTCCTTGAGGGTATTGTGACCTGTGCACAACAGTAACATATTAAAACCTTCTCCCTATCATCTGGCTTTTACAGCTTTTCTTCCTCCTTATGGTGATATTTTATTTGTATTAAAATGTTATTGGTATGTTAATAAATAAAGTTGCCCAGGGGTCAGAGCTATTAGCAAGCCATAGGAAAGCAGGGCAGTGTTGGCACACACTTGTAATCCCAGCACTTACTTGATAGGCAGAGCTGGGTAAGTCTCTGTGTGTTCAGGGATACAGCCATTATTGGATACACATGCCTTTAATCTCAATACCAAGCATGGAAAACCTGGAGGTCTATGCAGACAGGCCATGAGAGGTGGTCATGTGGTTGGGTTTACAACCAATGAGAAGGCAGAACAGGAACTCTATATAAAGACTTTAACACAGGAGTAGCTCTGGTTTGGAGAGGTAGGACCACTGCAGGAGGAAGGGTAAGGTTTTAGCTCTTAGCTCTGACCTCTTGGCTTTCTTCTTTGCATTGGTTCTGTGTTTCTTATTTAATAAGAAGGTTGGTTACATCTACAAATGGCGTCCAATGTGGTGGCAAGAGTTTTCACCTAAAAATTGAGAAAAAAGATTCTAAAACGGAGCTAAAAACAGCTTCCTAATTGTCTCTCTCAAATGAGTGGCAGCTGCCAGTTTGAGTTACTTGTGGGTTCCCAGCATGCCTGCTTGACCTGCCACCATATGGCGGGAATGAGGCATCTGCAAGTGGCACATTAAGCTGTGTGGCGGTTTTAGCCTTTTCTAGTACAAAAAAAAAAAAAAAAAAAAACAGGTTTCTGGGCTACACGCTGCTTGGATAAAAGCATAGACCCAGGATAGCTCCCAGAGCTGGCGGTAAAGTACCATGGCCATGTTGGGAAGCTGAGGTGGGCGGAGCCAGCAGCCACAGCTGCTGCAGTTTAAAGCAACAGATTCACAATAATTCAGAGCCGGGCGGTGGTGGCGCACGCCTTTAATCAGGAGGCAGAGCCAGGCGGATCTCTGTGAGTTCGAGGCCAACCTGGGCTACCAAGTGAGTTCCAGAAAAGGCGCAAAGCTACACAGAGAAACCCTGTCTCGAAAAACTAAAAAAAAAAAAAAAAAAAGACAGATTCAGATGTAATAGTTTACAATGTGTGTAAAATATACGTAGGCTTGAAAGAGACAAAAAAAGGTGATATATACAGTTATATAAACAAATACATGGTTTTAAAAAATAAAGTCTTTAAAGAGACAGTAAAATTAATATAAAAAATAAGCCACGTGAAGATGAATATTACACAGAGAATCTGGATTGTGTTGTCTTTGGGATTCTTAACTGCAGAGAGATATTTGATTGTAAAGGAAGCTGAGTTAAACCAATATGCATATTTTAAAGATACCTTGACTTCAAAATTTGGATGTAAGGATATGTTACTTTGGAAAGGAGACTCTGCTTTTGTTTCCACAGAAAGCCAAAGGCTATGGATTTTTTCCAGATTAAGACACATCAGGTTTGACCAGCCAAGACCCCCTGAAAGGTCTCTGATGACACCATGGCCCAGATGATCCAATATCCAGAACCGTTTCAAGGTGACTGGCTCAGACGATACATCCTCACGGACTACTCCATAATCCTAAAATTTTCTTTGTGTCCCCACAAGATACAGAGCCCCCCTCCAGCAGGAAGTAGCAAGAGAAGCTATGCCCAAATTCCCAAATTATATGTAATTTTACTTTGTTAAGGTTAAAACCTTCCTTTTTGGAAAAAAAAAAAAAAGGGGGGGGAAGTGCTGTGGGATGTTCTGTATGGCAAACATGTTGCTCTGATTGGTCAATAAATAAATCATTGATTGGTCAGTGGCTAGGCAGGAAGTATAGGTGGGACAAGGAGGAGAATAAAGCTGGGAAGTAGAAGGCTTAGTGAGAGACACTGCCAGCCGCCAAGATGAGAAACAGCATGTGAAGATGCCGGTAAGCCACAAGCCACGTGGCAAGGTATAGATTAATAGAAATGGATTAATTTAAGCTATAAGAACAGTTAGCAAGAAGCCTGCCACGGCCATATAGTTTGTAAGCAATATAAGTCTCTGTGTTTACTTGGTCGGGTCTGAGTGGCTGTGGGATTGGCAGGTGAGAGAGTTTTGTCTTGACTGTGGGCCAGGCAGGAAAACTCTAGCAACACCTCCTCTTCTGGGATGTTCTCTAAATCTTAGAGAACCTGGAAAAAGTACCCTATTTAGGGCTACTAGGTCTCAAGCACAAAATGGTAGTCTGTTCTCATCTCAAGCTGGACTCTGATAAGGCAAACAGAGCATTGTTGGAGGATAGACAAAAGGCTAAAACGAGCATCCTCAGAAACTTGTGAAATAGGTTTCTGTTTGTTTAATTTCCTTATTTCCCTCTACCTCCAGCAAACAGGGCATCCAGTTCCAAATTAGAACATACATATAACATATTAAAGCCCCAGTGCCAGCCTTCTGGCTCTTCCAGACTATAAAACTCTTGAACCACTACTCTAACTTCTGGGCTCGTCTAGGTCACATACCTCCCTCCTTACAGCTCCCCAACTCTCTTTTAACCAGCAAGGGTCTCCCTGATTCCGTTTAGCTTTGCCTCCAGAGAGATACCCTTGACAGCTTTGAACTTCCTAAAGGGCTTCCCCTCCTTTTTGCAATTTTCTCTATCTCACGATAGGTAGCTATGATAGCCGTGAACTACCACAAATAAACGTTCCATCCTGTGGAGCAAGGTTCCAATCTATTCTGAGGCTAATGGGGTGGTTATCACCCAGCACTCATGCTTCTGCTGCACTAGTGGGCTCATCTTGTCTTACATATTTGTATTGTGGTTGATGCTATTAACAGCCATGAAGGCAATTTGTTTTCAAAATAGAATGTATATTATGACTTCATAGTATCACATCTATATTCTTCTGAGAATTAAAAGATAAAACTTTAAAAATATATTTAAAATGTCCCATTGTACATTATCTATGCACTGAGTGAATCATTTATCTCATGGTAAGCTTGAACTAGAAAAATTTCTAACTTCTAAATTAATATTGATTAATATTAAAAGGTATATTCATATAAAAGATTTTATAAATTATTTTGATTTTGAATATAGCCATGTGAATTTAGTAAACTATTCCAATGCTCAAAAATTCCAAATTACATATTTTATATAGCTACTAATATGCATCAAATATTAATAATCAATAAACCTCACAATAACTAGTTTTAGAATTAATATGTGGATCAATTTTAAGTTATTATTTGTTTCTTCCACTTTTTGTCAGTAGAAAGCACTTGCATTCTTCTTAGGAAAATGTTTTGTATTATATTCTCAGAATTATTATTTAGAAACTAGAGGAAGTATATTAATTTTCAAAAATTTCATATGTTACAGTTTACAAAATAAATATGATATACAAATTATACCTAAAAGTGAACTTTATTTGTGATTTTGTAAAACCAAGGTATAATCACACATCATGAAGACAAGTGCATTTTTGGTTGTGAGCCTGGCCACATTGGCGCACGTCTTTAATCCTAGCACTCAGGAGGCAGAGTTAGGCGGATCTTTGTGAGTTTGAAGCCAGCTTGGTCTACAGAGCGAGAGCCAGGACAGGCACCAAAACTACATGGAGAAACCCTGTCTCAAAAAACCAAAAAAACAAAAACAAACAAACAAACAAACAAACAAAACCACAGTACAAGCCTCCTCAAGCACAGGGAGGAGTTCCTCTTTCTTTGTGAGGCTAGCTTTTTAAAAGGAAAAACCACAAGTCTCTCTAGGTTGTGGGGGAATTAGTATGGGACAATTCTAATTGACTCAATCTTCCCGGGCCTCTGTGTTATCTTATTTTTAGTTTGTCGGTTTGCTTTGTCAGAACTTTTACAACCCATTTCTGGAGTTGAGACATACTGTCTCCGGGGTTGGGACATCTCGTGGTTAATCAGTCACCACCAGATGGCCTGACTTTGTACTTTGACCATCTCCGGCATTTGGGGCATTTTATGGATAATTAGTTCTACCAGATGGCTCTTCAAACATCCTGACTTTGTACTTTTGAGTTCCTAGGGCTGGCGCCATCATTTCTGGGGACTTGAAACTGGCCTGGGTCTATCTATATTGAGATATCTTTGTCTAAGGCCCCTTTTATTGGGACAATAGAGTGAGGGTCTTACAATGTGTACGAGTGAGTGCTTTGCCTGCATGTATGTATATGCACAACCACATGAATGCCTGGTGCCTAGGAAGATCAGAAGATGTCAGATCTCCTGGAACTAGAGTTATAGATGGTTGTGAGCAACCAACCATGTGAATTCTAAAAACAGAACCTGGGTCCAACTCAGGGTTCAACTGCTCTTAACTTCTGAACCATCCTTCTAGTTCCTAAATGGAGTTGCAAGAAGAGGCTTGCACCACCAAGCCCTGCTACCCCTCTTTTTTTAAAGTGAGGAATGGGCTAGCATCCCTTAGATTTTCAAGTGTTTGGAGACACCATTTGCTGCAGGGTTTCTGGAGCTGAAAGTCTAGGGTTACTGGATCAGCTTTCTCTATCCATGCTAAGGACAATGATTAGAGAATAAAACAATAACCAGGGAAGGCCATTGTCAGGTAAGATATCACAGCACAATTATTTGAGTGGATAGTGCACTGGAAAGAAAGCTGTGGATCTGACCTGACAGGAAAATAGTCAAAATAGCCTACTATCCAAGCTATCAGAGGGGTGGGACCTACTCACACTCAGGTTCTAATACTGGCAATCACAGCCATGTTCATAGTCTAGATCCACAGACGACAGCCTCACTATGTACCACTCACAAGCCTCTCGGGGATGCAGTGTCCTCTCTGTCAACTCCAAACTTTGTACTAAATCACAAGATCAGGTGTCTTCCTTCCTCTCCAGTGTTGAAGAGGACTGATATTTTAAGGTACAGGTGACTGTAGATGAGGTTGTCTACCAGTGCAGTAAAGTCGCCTCTATCTTGTGCTGTAAAAAGAGCCTCAATTTTATATATATATAATTGTGTCAATTTATTAAGGGATTCTATGGGGAAAAACAGACTCACTCATACAAGATAAGGTAAATCCAGTTGCAGAGTCCTTGGAAAGCTGGGGACCAATAATACCTTGCTTCACGCTGCCTGATTGGGTCTTTACTACCCAAGCAAGTGCAACCCCCTTTCTCCTCCCTTTTAAGCAGTCACAGGTCACATAGGCAGATAAGAAGCACTGCCTCTATCAGGCCAGATAGGCCAAGGTTATGGGTGGATGGAATTCCCACTACACAGTGTAGTCTGTCAGGAAGAGCTGTGGTCGCAGCCAAGCTGCTTTGGGCACTAGTCACGGATACACCTATTATCCCAACTCCAGTGATCTCTACAGACAAAGTAGCACTTCCTCACAACAGTCATGAAGGATTCAGAGCTTAGGGCTGATTTGAGAAAGTCTTACTATGGTCAAAAGGGGCTGCTAAGTTGACAGTTTCTCATCAAAAAACTGGACTGTCAGCCTTCAATCAGTGGGCGGGGTGGCCTGCTCCTGACTGCTTTGCTCGCATAAAGCATCAAAAGGTGCTTAAGAAAAATGACAGAAGAAGAAATTAACAACCTCAATAGTACTCAACAGTGTTTAAACTCTACGAAAAGATCCTGGAAAAGAGTTAGGCCTTCTGACCTGTCTCCTCAGAGAACAAGTGTTTGCCAATTAGACCTACAAAAAAGAGAACTGTGCCTTCTCAGATCATCTTCATAGAAGGAGTTCAGGAGTCAGCCAAGGAAGTACCTGCTGCAGTTGGGTTTCATCATCCCGCAGAGATTGACAAAGGGAGGTGCCTTCTACTTTGATAGTGACTTGACATCTCAAAGGAAAGGTTCACAGGTCCTTGACAAAGGCATTTTTGGGCTGTAAAATTGCCAAGAAGCTTTTAAGAAATATGTTCACCTTAAAGGAAAGAGAATGATTTTTTAAGTTTTCCAAGCAAATACTCTGGGTATTTGGAAGTTGGAGTCTAGAGTTAGGGATAAGTCTCTCTTGAGGTCCTTGTCTGTGGGATGACTCATCCCTAACAGACTTGTGGTCCATCCAGCCCAAACAAGTAAAAAAGATACTTTCTGAGAACCAGCCTGGGTCTGCCTGATGGTCTTAGCAACAGCAACTGAAACATGATCTGGAGATGACCTGGACCAATGAGAGGCAGCCATGTCACACCAGCTGATGCATATTCATCAGACCTCCCCCCAGGGTGGGGTGGAGAGTGTATAGAGCTTGCCTCTTCCTCAATAAACTGAGCTTGTTGTTTGCACATTCTCTCAGAGTCTGTGTGGTTTGACTCTGCACCTACTTGTTCCCCCAAAGGGAACAACAGCAGGGACCCTGCTATACTTGTCTTAGAGGACTAATGATGATTTGGTTATGTTCTGGCTATATTTTGAGTAATCTAAATGGTGGGGTGCTTGAGGGCTTGCCACAGAATAGGTACAATTTCCATCTGTCATCAAATAATACACTTCTCTCTATTTATAATACATCTTTCTGGAGTGACTGATTTGAAATGTCATCTACATTCTGTTAGTTGACAAATCAATCTTTGTAATCTTTGTGCATAGCCTCTAATTTTATATTCTGAACATCTCTCTATCACAATCCATACACCTAAGGCTCAGGAGCATTGCGGTGGGCCAGAAAGTTTGCAAGAGTCCAAAGAATGGAACACTGCTGCATAACAGTTCCTTGTGGACAAGGCCAAGGTGTTGCTTCCATGAATTCTCAAATGATATGGCTGAAAAGACCACAATAATTGACAGGTCAATGTGAATGAAGGAACATTTACCAAGACCCCACCATAAATGAAGAACTTTAGGCCATGGCTACTGTGGGAGGGGCATACACTTTGGTTTTCATTTTTCTTTTTTATGAAATTCTAACACTCTCTTTATCTCTCTCTGTGCACCCCCCCCCCACCGCTGGTGTGTGTGTATGAAACATAACTAATTATAGAAGATGAGGTCACAACCTTGAAACAGGGTAAACAGGAGTGATAAGAAGAGGGAGATGAGGGAGATGGGAGTAGGAATGATATAAACACTCGATATTCATTTATTAATTCCTTTAGCTAAAAAATAAAACATCTCTTTGTTGATAACATTTCTAAAAGTATGTGCTTCAGTGTTCATGAAGCTCAGGCATACAAGAATTAAGGTTTTTGTTTCTTTTAATTTTAAAAATTAAATAAGAAATATATTCTACTATATAATTAGTGTTATGATTTTAACTAAGTGTAAAAGTTGCATTGTATATTAAAAAATCTTTCATTGTATTGTGTGTTTTAATTTTCATTAATAATTTTGGTTATAAAATGGTACAATAATTGAAACATAAATAAACATATAACAGTCTCTTCTATACCAGTATACAAACAATGAAATCCTTATGTACCAAGGATCTCTTCTGGCAATAAAATTATTCATTAAAAATAATCTCTGTACAAACCTCATATTTTTATACTAAGCTCTAAAAGGGGGTTTTGTGCTTAACTGTACTTTCAGTGTGTTAGTGTAGGAGATTTATTGATTCAAGTAAGAATACACTTTGCCTGGACATATAAGTAGTAGCTATAGAAATATATTAAAATGAGATCTCATTCTAGCAAAAAAAAAAAAAAGTCAATCCAGACTTTTGTAGTAATCTGCATATTTGTGATTATTTATGTGCAAAGTGCTTCTTTATTGTGCAATGAGAACTCACAGTTGTCTAACTTGGCTAGTGGCTTACAAACAAAACAAAACAAAAAACACCCTAATGTGTTGATTGATCTGTGTTCTTATAGGGTCCTTTTGCTAAACAGCTATGATACCATTATTTGAGATATTCCCTTTCTTCTTTTAGTCCTTTTATTTGCTTTTATCTCAGTTATATTAGTGAGGGTTTTTTTGCTTTTAATTTTGAACATTTATATTTCCTAATATATGTAAGTCACTCACAGACAAGTAAAAAGTACATCATTTCAAACTCTTTTTTTAAACTTCAACAAATTGAACTCCAGCATAATTAAAGAAACTTTTGAGATAACTGAAAATGAATATTTGTTTCTATGTGTTGTTAGTCTGTGATGATGGAGATGGGGTATGAGCTGGCTGTATCATCTATCTATCTATCTGCCAACCTTTAAATCATCCTTTATTTATCTACCAATTTACTCTCACCATTATATAATATTTCAGTCTCACCTTTTGTATTTGAAAGGATTCAAGAATATGTTAATGAATATGAATAAAAGAAAAAGGCAGACACAGTGACTCACATCTGTAATTAGTGTTATGATTTTAACTAAGTGTAAAAGTTGCATTGTATATTAAAAAATTTTTCATTGTATTGTGTGTTTTAATTTTCATTAATAATTTTGGTTATAAAATGGTACAATAATTGAAACATAAATAAACATATAACAGTCTCTTCTATACCAGTATACAAACAATGAAATCCTTATGTACCAAGGATCTCTTCTGGCAATAAAATTATTCATTAAAAATAATCTCTGTACAAACCTCATATTTTTATACTAAGCTCTAAAAGGGGGTTTTGTGCTTAACTGTACTTTCAGTGTGTTAGTGTAGGAGATTTATTGATTCAAGTAAGAATACACTTTGCCTGGACATATAAGTAGTAGCTATAGAAATATATTAAAATGAGATCTCATTCTAGCAAAAAAAAAAAAAGTCAATCCAGACTTTTGTAGTAATCTGCATATTTGTGATTATTTATGTGCAAAGTGCTTCTTTATTGTGCAATGAGAACTCACAGTTGTCTAACTTGGCTAGTGGCTTACAAACAAAACAAAACAAAAAACACCCTAATGTGTTGATTGATCTGTGTTCTTATAGGGTCCTTTTGCTAAACAGCTATGATACCATTATTTGAGATATTCCCTTTCTTCTTTTAGTCCTTTTATTTGCTTTTATCTCAGTTATATTAGTGAGGGTTTTTTTGCTTTTAATTTTGAACATTTATATTTCCTAATATATGTAAGTCACTCACAGACAAGTAAAAAGTACATCATTTCAAACTCTTTTTTTAAACTTCAACAAATTGAACTCCAGCATAATTAAAGAAACTTTTGAGATAACTGAAAATGAATATTTGTTTCTATGTGTTGTTAGTCTGTGATGATGGAGATGGGGTATGAGCTGGCTGTATCATCTATCTATCTATCTGCCAACCTTTAAATCATCCTTTATTTATCTACCAATTTACTCTCACCATTATATAATATTTCAGTCTCACCTTTTGTATTTGAAAGGATTCAAGAATATGTTAATGAATATGAATAAAAGAAAAAGGCAGACACAGTGACTCACATCTGTAATCTCTACAGTTGGTAGGCTGAGGCGAGAGCATCACCGTTTCAAGGCCAGCCTGGGTTGTGCAAAAGATTCATGGCCATATTAGGCTACAGAGTGAAACTACATCTCAAAATTTTAAAGAATACAGAACAACAACAAAAAAGAATTAAGTTAGCATTGTGAAGTGTCTTAAGTTTCCCAACAACCACTGTAGATTTCAAGGCCCTTAGTTCCCCAAAAGCTAAGACATCAGTTAGGGCTGAATGCCAGTACTTTTTGAAGCTCTTATGGTCAACCAGGGAATATAATCACAACTATTCAAAGGATGTTTTCTTACTGTATTTATTTTGAAATTTACATAATATTTGTTAATTTAATAGGAAATTAGCAGTTGCTGTCTGTCATATCTGGTGACAAGCAAGGCCAAAATATAGTCCAGATGTGATACTTTGCTCAAGATTCCCTAGTGCTCACTTTGACTGACATCTACAAATATTCCAATATGACATAGCACACACACAGAAAGAAACTGAGAGTTCAGAGAGAAAATAAGAAAAAGAGAGAGAAGCAAAGAGTTTGTATTACAATAGTTAATTTTCAATAAAATAAATAAATATATCCTTGTGAAATATACTTTGTATGTCTCTTTTATCCACTATCCTCTTGGCTACATACACTTAGCTGTTCCCTTACAGAGTAATGAAATCCAGCCATTGCTTTTAGTTGTCCACAAAGAAGCTATTAAAATTGAATTATTCTAATTTTAGAATGGCCAGTACTAGACACAACAATATAGCAATTTAGGTGAATACTCAAGGATGCCTACAACAGCAGTTTTCCTGCCTTTTATGTCTTATTGTTAACTCTTTTAGCAATTCAGTACCAATTGCTATTTGCCTCTCAAATGAAGATATACACTTTGCTAAAGGCCTTTTCAATTTCTTCCTAGATAATGACTTACAGAACTCACTTATATAGAGTATATTACCTTTTAAAATTCCACTCATATTTCTTGCTTTTTGTTGATTTCCAAAGCATGCCCTCCAGTATTTATAAGCTTTTTATTTGTTTTTAAAGTACTTACAAGATTAATGTTGTGTATGTTGTGTTTTTTTTCACAAGATCACATAAATATATTCCCATTTTATGTAGCTTCCTATCTGTAATATTTACTATATTTGAATAAGAATCATTTTCTAATGAAATCTATTTCTCATTATGTCTGCCCACATTATAATTTATATAAAGCAAAACTACAGAACTTGAAAATAGTTTGAGTGGCACAAAGCTAAAGCATACTATATTTCCTCCTTTTTATATTTCATATGGTGAGTTTCTGAAACCACATTGTAGGTTTGCTTTCCTACCTTGTTGACGTATGCTTTAGTTACGTATACATTTGGTTATTACCTACCTAATGGTGCAAAACGAAATATGACATATATTAGAGAGTGATCATGCTAATACAGCCATCATAAGAAATAAGATTTTAGACCTTGGTGTGAAACCTAGATTCTGAATGAATTTTTGTTATGGACAAGGATATTTACTTCATGAAAAGACAAAATATTAGAACTGTTTTGGAGAGTATATATTTTTGAAATGAGAAAGTAAGTATAGAAGAAACTGAAGTTTCCAGTCTAAAATGTATATTTTTCAGTACTTTCAAATGAACTACTCTTTTATATTTCAAGACTCCAGAAATGACTCCATAGAAAACGCTGTTGGTAGGTAACAGCATTATTTCCCTTGTGTGTTGAGTAGCAGTGGTGTTTCAAAACAGTATAAAAGTTGCTTCTGCTTCTGCTTAGGACATAGGAACATACAGTAAACATTTTCACATGTCAAACCTCACAGGAAATTACCGAGATTTTTCTGCAAAAAATGGTATGTTTTTCCCTATCCTCATTAATAAGATAGCATCTTCCCTGGAAGTTATATTTAATTAAAAGAAACAAAATAATGTATTCACAAATAAAAATATATGAAAAATATATAGAAAGACAGAAAATTTCTATAAAACACCTTTAAAATAAATAAATTGTTGTAGTATAAAATTTAATTTCATGTGTAAAATTAAACCATGTCTTCGGTAGTAATTATAGTGATACATGCATACAGGCAGTCATACAGAGGCATATACGTAGACATATACAGACAAATAGACAGATAAACATATGCAGACACACATACATAGTCATACACACACAGAGGCATACATATACACAAAGACATACACAGACGCACAAAGAGAAACACACAGACACACATACATAGACACATGTACACACATACACCCAGAGGCACACACATGCATACACACAGACACACACACAAATAAACATAGAGATATATACACAGACACATATACACAGACATACACAGACACACACAAACATACATACACAGACATACAGACTCACACACATACATAATATATACATACATACACACAGAGAGAAACATACATGCAAACATACATACACACATACACATACAAATTATCCATACAATTGATCCCATAAGTTTATACTGAGTAACATCTTAGATAAAAATCATAGTAAAATGCATAATATACTATTTAATATCTGTATTTAGACATTCTAAATTTAATTAATTAAAAGTAAAATGTTAAGTCTTTCAATTATCTTTATACTCACAACATGTAAGAGATTTACAGCTATCTTGAAGTATTTTTAAGATACATAAACTTAAAATTTTAATAAAGTTAAGATAGTCTATATAATTCTGAATATTTTTAAAAGACATTTATTCAATATTTATATAAAACAAAAACTGTTTTGTTAATTTCTATCCCTCTAAGACCATATAATTGTCACCAGAAAAACTATTAATGCTATGTACAAGTTATATGTTGTGTATAAGTATACACATTTATGAATAACTTTATTTAAATAAGATATTATTTTTTATTGGAGGAAAAGACAAAGAAACATTTAGTATCAAAATCTCAAATAAGCCAGGTGATGGTGGTGCACACCTTTAATCCCAGAACTCAGGAGGCAGAGCCAGGTGGATCTCTGTAAGTTCGAGGCCAGCATGGTCTATAGAGTGAGATCCAGGACAGGTGCCAAAACTTCACTGAGAAACCCTGTCTCAAAATGCAAACAAACAAACAACAACAACAACAACAACAGCAAAATCTTCAAATAAATAAATAAATAAAATTTAAAAATCTCTAAAATATTCTTACCAAAATTTATGGTTGAGAGGCTTGAAAGTTTATTCAAATAAATATGGATCTAATAATTTTTCCCAGTTTAACCCCTTTTATAACATCTATATTTTTTTCAACTCCCTTAGAAAACAATACTAGGTCTCTTGTGTTCTATTTTATCATTCCCCTTCAGAAGAAACAAAAACACAATAAAGGAGGAGAATGTGTTTAAGTTAAAACCCAAAGTGCTGTCAAATTGACTTGTCATGTCTTTGTACCGCTTTTCTCTTAGAGTCAGTGTTCATGAGGAAAGAAGAGAAGGGATATGCATCATGATGCCATCAGTATTTAAACCAATTATATGACATCTACTGACGCTCTTCGGCTGTTCTTTGCCCCTAACAGCTTGCTTAGAGAAAAGTTTTCTGGTTAAGAGTGCAGTGTCTGAAATTTCATCCCCTTGCCCTTATTTGAAGCAAATCTAAATAACCATTTTTGCTTAAAGTGTGTTGAGCAATTGACTAAGGACTTACCTGAGACTACATGGTAGTTAGTAGGCACACCTCACCAACCATCTTTTGTGACATTTCTATAATAAATCTCAAGAACTTCACTGTAGGTAAATGTTAGTCTCACCATTGGTCCTTCTAGAAACCCAGTGAGGGTTGGGGCCTGACTTAGCCTGATAAATCCAATTTAGTTGAGTTTTAGTAGTGAGTTAGCCACTGGAACCACTGAGTAGCTGACAGTAACGCCATTATTGATGATGAGAATGTGGTTACTGGGCATGTAGCTATGACATATCTTACCCTTCAAGCATCACAATTATTCTTTTCCTTGCAATAAAGCTGGGCATAGATAAGATACTAGTGGAAGAAAGCATGGTGATGAGTGATGGACTACAGGTGACTTTGAGAAGTTTTAATACTTTGCAGTCTTAACAAAAAAGATGACAAAAAAAGTAGGAGTACAGAGTAGATAACAAAATCCTGATGTGCTCAACTGATGGACTAAGAGAGGGTCATAGCTACTGTTGCAGCCTTAACTGTGCAAATAAAATTAATCCAAGTGAGTAATCAGGAGGCTGAACTCAACCCCAAATTATCAGGCACAGAATACACTGTGACAAGAGCAGGTGCTGAAGTATGAAGCTTCTGTGGGAGGTGGATGACAAATAATGGCCTGTATGTTCACCAATGTCTCCTGTTGCTACTCAAACAAAACCAAATGAACAAATATAATAATTTAATTTAAAATGGTTTATCAGATATGTAGTTTAGACCAAAAGCTACATGAGAACCAGAAAGACTAAATTAACTCCTACCAAGTTAAAACTGCATAAACTATCAAGGTCAGGCAACTAGCTCTCTGTTGAGTGCTTTCTTTTTACGTAGGTGTAGGCTCTAAAATCAAGGCCTTGAATTAAAGAATAGACATTCATTTGAATAAGAGAACTCAGAAAGAGTAAAATTAATGCAAAACTAAGACTGCCATTTAGCAACTTTGGTTCATTGTTTTATACCAGTTGACAATGGAAGAAGTCTGACATATAGTAGTTATAATTGACCACAATGATATCAAGGGAAAAGTTGTTTAAAGTGGGATTGTGTGTGTGTGTGTGTGTGTGTGTGTGTGTGTGTGTGTGTGTGTAATTTGGTACAATTTTATTTATTTGGTACACTATTCCAAAGCTTCACAAATCTGTATATGTCAAGATTCCCTTCATTGATAAAGCCAGATAGGAAGGCATTCTCACCATCTATAAGCTCACTATACACTGAAGTTCCTTCCTCATTTCACTGCTTAAATTGCACTGCAGTAGATAAAATGGAAACATTATTTAAAAATCCTTATTTCATTTTTTTGAGAACAATATCCAAAAGTAGAATTTCTATATCACCTGCAATTAAATCTTTTGAGGAACCATTTTGAAGAGCACCATCCTATTTTCTATTTGTCATAGCAACTATATTAAATAGGGGAAACATACTCAGGACTGAGAAATAAAGCCTGACTGAGTCCACTTAAATGAGATTCAAAGTCATCAAATAGTAGTAGAGAATTCAGTGGTGGTTTCCAGAGGCTAAGGGGAGGGCAAAGCAGAAAGTTGATCTCAAAAGTTATAAACTTTCCATAATTTGTGATGATGAAATTGAAGAAACCTGCCTTTGTACTTGGGACTTTAGCTGATTTTTGTTCACATAAAAACACATAAAAGTCTGTTTAGACTTTATATCAGGAGAATCATTGCTACCATAGTAACAGGGAAAGAAAGAACAAAGGTAAACTGTAGAATAGAACAAAATTTGAAGAGAAGCTTTGGAGTCTGCCTGATCTACAGGCAAGTGCAAGGATACTTTGCTCAATTTTATTGCTAAACAGCCTTGTGCAGCACTCAGAGCCCTGAAGGTGGGGACAATCAGAAGACTAGATCACTTCTGGTGGAAGGTTTTAGTCCCTACATCAGTCAGGCTGCATGATGGTGGAAACCTTGAAGGCTTCTAGAAGATCATCAATGAACATCTCTTAGGGCCTCTAGGTTTGCTTCTGTTAACCTTCCTTCCTGGAGGCTTCTCAAAAGGACAGCAGTGCTGTAGGAGCTCTTCCCAGAACCACCATAACATAAGAACCACAGGGTAAAGCAGGACCAAGGGTGGAAAACTTCCTGCCACATTTCTGGGATAAGATTCAATCTTGAAGTCTAGAGCTCCCAGTTCAGATGTTTGCAATATTTAGAGTTGAGATCTCAGCAAAGACCTGCGAGAAGAATTACTTTCAGAGAATCTTCATATCACTTCATACTCTCTCCTTGGAACAGCTCCCATCCAAAGGCTGAATTCTCCACCTGAAGGCAGACAAAGTCAGAAGGGCCATCCAGTGTCACAGCCCACCAGATTGATCAAATTGGCTTCTGCACTGCTACTCAGATCTAGTCTCTGGTCAGCTTTCCTTTAAACTTCCAGTCAATTTTCTGCTTGCAATCCTGCCTCTCAGGTTTTTTTTTTTTTTTTCTAGGAAAGCTGACCTAAGACAATTAAGTTTATACATAATTAGTTGTGTTACATAATTTGGTTAGTTTTAACTCAGAAGCCTCATTACATATAATCAGGGTAAATTGCAAGTTAGCATTTTCCTTTGCCAAAGGCTTTTATGAGGAAAAGGTTGCTGAGACTTCTTTCTGTGCTTCAGGTCTGATGCTAATCATATGACTCTTTTTTTTCTGTGTCCCTACTTACTCAATTAATGACTTTTTTCAGACATTTCCTAGCCTTTAATTTTCTTCTGACTCCATACTTTAACTTCAAACAGTCGTCTCAACTGATCAATGAAGTTGGTAGCACAGAGTACTCTGTGGCTAATTTCCTTTTTACTCTGACCAGCAACAGGTGATGACACAAAGCTTGACCTCTAGCAGATTAATAAAGATTCTTCCAGGGATTCGTACTGTAGCATACTGTGGATGGAAGGAAATGGTTATTGAAACGTTCCTAGCTGTTTGGATCCTAGTTACAAACGAAAGAATGGAATAACATTATTTAACTCCATCTAGTATTTTTTCCCCTTTCATATGAACAAGTCATAACTTACTAAGTATTAGAAAAACAATTCTTTACTATTTGTTTCATGAGATTTAATTTTTAGTTTAGTTTCATTTTCATATTTACTAATGTAAAATATATTTGAACACTCCTATAGCATGCATGAATCTCTCCCTGAGCACTCACCCACTCCTAGTACTGTTTCTTGCTCTGTGCTTATAATTTTCCTGCATGCCTCCTCTTCATCACCTTCATTACCATCATCATCACAATATCTAAATTTCTCTTTGAATGTTTCCATAAACTGAGGTAAACAGCATATTTCACCTAGTTTCTTAATTTCTTTTTTTTTTTTTTTTTAATTTTTATTTTGCAATACAATTCAGTTCTACATATCAGCCACAGATTCCCTTGTTCTCCCCCCTCCCGCCCCCCTCACCTTCCCCCCAGCCCGCCCCCCATTCCAATCTCCTCCAGGGCAAAGCCTTCCCCACAGACTGAGATCAACCTGGTGGACTCAGTCCAGGTAGGTCCAGTCCCCTCCTCCCAGGCTGAGCCAAGGGACCCTGCATAGGCCCCAGGTTTCAAACAGCCAACTCATGCAATGAGCACAGGACCCGGTCCCACTGCCTGGATGCCTCCCAAACAGATCAGGCCAATCAACTGTCTCACCCACTCAGAGGGCCTGATCCAGTTGGTGACCCCTCAGCCATTGGTTCATATTTCATGTGTTTCCGTTTGTTTGGCTATTTGTCTCTGTGCTTTATCCGACCTTGGTCTCAACAATTCTCTCTCATATAAACCCTCCTCATTCTCGCTAATTGGACTCCCAGAGATCCACCTGGGGCCTAGTCATGGATCTCTGCCTCCAGATCCATCAGTAGTTGGATGAGGTTTCTAGCACGACAATTAGGGTGTTTGGCCATCCCATCACCAGAGTAGGTCAGTTCGGATTGTCTCTCGACCATTGCCAGCAGTCTGTTGTGGGGGTATCTTTGTGGATTTCTGTGGGCCTCTCTAGCACTTTGTTTCTTCCTATTCTCATGTGGTCTTCATTTACCATGGTCTCCTAGCGTTGTTTGTAATAGCCAGAACATGGAAACAACCTAGATGCCCTTCAACTGAAGAATGGATAAACAAAATGTGGTACATATACACAATGGAATACTACTCAGCAGAGAAAAACAATGACATCATGAGGTTTGCAGACAAATGGATGGATCTAGAAAAAATCATCCTGAGTGAGGTATCCCAGACTCAGAAAGACAAACATGGTATGTACTCACTCATAACAGGATACTAGATGTGGAACAAGGATGACTGGACTGCTACTCACATCACCAGGCAGGCTACCTGGAAAACAGGACCCCAAGAAAGACACAGGGATCGCCCAACGACAGAGAAATGGAATGAGATCTACATGAACAGCCTGGACAGGAGTGGGGGTAGTGAAGGGCGAGGGTCGAGGGAAAGAGAGCTTGGGTGAGTGGGAGATCCCAGCTGGATAGTTTCTTAATTTCTTATTGAATTTCTTAAAGAGAAAACTGCTGCTGAACACAATTGTCTCCTATCTATATTCTCTATGTCTCTTCTATTCAATCATTTTGTTCTTCCTTTCTTTCCTTATTTTTTTTCTTTTCCTATTTGAAAAACAGAAAAAGGAAATTTATTTAACGTGGCCACATTTGAAGGAGGGGTAAACAGACAGAATGATTCCTCCTCCAACCTCAGTCTATTTTGGGGTTTTGAATGAGATTAATTCTTAAGTGTTGGGCTAGAGTTAAGTAGTGCCCAAAATAGGTGTGGTCAAATTCACCATTAATCCATCACTCTCTCTTTTTTAAAAAGCTCTAAGAAGCTGAAATTCCCTTCTAAAAGGCTTTAGACTTTCTCTTCTCCCAACATAAAAGTTTCAGGGAATTCCAGTTTCTTTGGGTCCACTGTGAGGGACACAAGTGTCTCTTTTTTAAATATTTTTATCTCTGACAAGTTCCTTATCTTTTCCCACCTTCTGTTTCAACAACTCAATTTTGAAACAATGATCACAAGTAGGATGCATGTGGGAGCCAAGCTTAGAATACATGGAATTTGTGACAGTGCATGAGGATCATTTCTTCATAATTTCTTGGCTTTGATGACTTTGGGCCATAAGCAAGTCCATCTTCTTAGTTTGACACAGAGTCCCTCAGTGAAGATTAGACTGATGTCAAATTTAGGAACTTCCTGCTTCAGCTACCCACGTACTGAAATGAAATTAAGGTAATTCCGTGTCTACAGTTGCTTCACTTCAATTCTGACTCCCTCTCTCTTGAAATATTTAGATGATATTGCTGGAGACATCACGGATTAGCCAGCTGATATTTGTGCTCTACTGTCTCTGTCAGCTCTTTGAGATGTGTCACTGCTGCGTTAATCTGATGCCAAACTGGGGTTGGAGTAAGTGACAGATATCAGAATGTTGTGTCAATGGAACGATTATGGATCCTTTAAGTAATTAAATACTTAAATCTTAAGAGAGGAGTATTTGCATTCTTTTTTGTTTGTCTGATGAGAAATGTGCTAGCATCCTAAAAAAAATTCTTCAGGCTTAGTCAGAAGTTGTGCTTTGTATTGAGAAAAAATTGAATCATTTGTAGCTGTTGTTACACATTTCTCTTTCTTTAAATATTTTTTTAAGTCAACATACAAAGTAAGGGGTTTCATTTTGACATTTTCATAAATAACAATTATTTTTTATTCATCCTACCCTGCCAGTACTTGTCCAAATCTCCCATCATCATTTTTCTGTCCAGCTTCCTCTCAAATTGGCTCCATTCAATTTTCATAGCTGTATAATTAAGAGAAATTAAATCTTTCATTGTTATATCGTCTAAAAAATGTATAATGACCTTTTGTGTTGAATAGCCACTTTTCCTTTATGTACTATATTTCTGAAGGTACAGTTTTTGAAAGTGGCAATTAACATCAGCAACAAAGAGCAACCTCACAACAAAAAATAGCTTGTATTAATTACAATATATAAATTTAGAATGCCTTTCCATTAAGTTTTCTATCCTTGTTAATTCAAGTGGAAAAAAAACTCCCCCTCATTTACTTTAAAACTCATTAGTGTTTTACTTCATGTAGCTCCTTTTGTGCATGTTGCTCAGAGTGAGATGTGTGGCAGATCAATTGCTCAGTCCCTGCTGCTACTTGTGATTAAGAGACAGACACTGTTCACAGGAAAGTGTCTTATAATTACAACAAAAAGTAGGTAATCAACACAAGTATTGTCTTTTTATACCTTAAAGAGTAAGTTGGAGAATAAAATTAAACCAGAACTGTTCCCTAAACATCACAACTCATTTAACACAAGCCCTTTTCATGAGATGTTAACCGCACACTGGATTGTCTCAGAGAAGAGTGTTTGTAATGTGCTTCTAAGAAAATAACTTGATACTTTAAAACTTTCCATCTTTCTGAAAAAATATGTCAGAATAATTAAGACCTGTTTATCAACACATGCATTATTTTTCAATGATCAGAATGTTAGTAAATTCTGTGATATTCAATGTCAAAGTTCTAACATTGTTCTTCTTTCCATATAGCTCCCAAATCACTATGAACAGTTTAAAAAGAAATTGTACTTAGCACCTAAGCACATGTATTTCCAGGAAATGAAGGAAAATTATTTTGAGAAATACTTAAATAAATTTTTTAAAAATATGCATTAAAGGGAAGAAACATGCAGTAAAAAGGAATTTCTAAGTCATTGTTCTGTGTATTCCATTTTAATAACTTCTTTGTTTTTGTTGTTTATATTGACAAGTCCTAAAAGATACATGCTTTGAACAATTCTATTTTATTTGAGACAGACTGATGTCACATAATCAGCCACAAATACTTTCTTTTGCATAAAAATAGGTAAATTAGTATATTTAATATAGATGTTCTATCATTTTAAGCTCAGCATGCAAAGGCTGATTGAGCCATTTTCTTTTTCATTTGTATATTGCTGAGGCAGAGCATCGTAAAGAAGGCTAGCAAGTCAGTAAGTGCAAATCGTTTGGATAAGTATTGTGGTGAAAGAGTAGAAGAAATGGCTCTAATTACACAGTTTGTAATCAAAGATTCTGCCTAGAAAATTCAAGACAGGCGTCATTGCACAAATTATATTCAGCTTAATGTCATTTAAAGGAATGACTGAATAAAATTACTAGTTTCTATATTTGATTTTTAATTTCCTGTATATTTAGTCATAAACATGTAAAGTTTGATATTATTTCTTTACAGATCAAAATACATACAAACAAACACGTGTCTGTGTGTGTGTGTGTGTGTGTGTGTGTGTGTGTATTCTTGTCTCAGTATATACCAACCACACAATGTTCTGAAAGCTATGACATAAAACTTCAAATACTAATTTACAAATACACACACATATGCATATACATAAAATATTAGTAATCCAGATTTTTTTCTAAGTAATGTGTACTTTTGTTTTTAATAATGGAGGCAACTGGCATAATTTGCAAATAAAACAGAGCTGACTAATAGGATTTCTACACTTTGTCTAATGTTCAGTGTTTAAAATTAAGTTCTGTGTCTACTTGAGGCTTGATGTCCTTTTGCAAGCACACATTTCATAGACTTTGACTTAAAGATGACCACATGCTCACATTTCTATAGAAAATGAGAGGCTGAAGGTTCACATTCTCACAAAGTAGGATGTCTCACGCATTATAGCAGCACCCAAGTTATATTAAAGCAACATTTACAAATCTAATATTTTTAAAGCACAGATGTTCAAGTTTACTAAGTCATTGTGGATGATACCTACAGAAATTTAAAATTTCTAGGTAATAATGTCTTCATGTAATAGTCATTTTTCTGAGATCATGTTGATTCTGAAATAATTTTGAATAAAATTTTCTATTGATGTTGTAATTGTGTTGAAGGCATTTGTTTTCCCAGTTTGGGCTATACCTTGGATAACAGGGACTGGAATGTGTGCTGACTCAATTGTGTATCAAGAGTCATCCTGATACATGATTTAAGAGATGAACTTTAGATAAATTTAAGTAACACAAATAAAAGCTAAATAAAAATTTATAATCTACTTTTCAGGAAAGTATTTTTGAACAAATAATTATATATTATCAGAAATTCAAATGTTTTGCATTAATAAGGGTGTGGGGGAGACACAGAACAAAGGCCCTTGCATTCACAAATCTCCAGAGAAACCAGAAATGTTAAGCACATAGGATTGTATTTTTTGGGAAAGATGTTAAAACCTGCTCTGCCATCCAGAAAGTTGAGAATTGGAAGTGATCAATAGTCTGGTGATCTGCTCTATCTGTTGGGCCAGGCCATATCAAGCTCCTACAACTATGACTGATGAAACTGTATAGTCTAAATGACTCTTACACTCTACATAGGCAGGAGCTCCACCAAGCTCCCACTACCAGGACCAGAGCTGGATAAAGCCCAAATGACCTCTGTCCTATCTTGATGACCAAGGCCAGGCCAGCTCTTCCTTAGGCCTTTAAGCTAATATGGGTAACATATCTCTAGCCCTCATCTTCTTGGAAAAAAATGACATGTATCTTGAATTGAGTCAAGATAATTATGCTTTCTTGTGCACTGAGATTATATTATACCAGGAAAATTCTTGTGTTTAAATATGCTGTCAACAAATCCTCTGGCATCAGACTCTCTCGAAGCTTGATCCAGGTTGACAAAGTTAATATGAACCAATATTCTCACCTCTTAGCAGTTCCCTTCCCTGTCTACCATAACCACCTGCAGGGTCCCCCTCATGTCGGTTCAGAAAAATCAAGAGCATCATTAAGTTGAGTAATTTTCAATTTGAAGCTAAACATACTTCAAACCTATTTAATTTGTATTTTTAAGATATTTCATGTGTGAAATCATTTAAAATGTTCATGTAGATGCACTGGTAACCTGTGTGGGGACTGGCTTTGACTGATTTTGTAATAGGCCCACTTTCACTTGACTTTATGCCTTCCATCTTATAGAAGGTGTAGAGATGTTAATTCTGGAGATATTGTTCTATTTCATTTGTAGACCAATGAAGAGTATTTAAAGTTGAAACAACCACTTTTTTAATAAATGATATTCATATACAGTATTCTCTATATATGAACTTAAAACCTATTTTGACAGCTTCTAAGGGACAGTAATGAGAATGACATCAGTAATTAGTTTTAGAAGTCAATTTAGAATTTACAGTCTAGCATTTGTTCTGACTTATAAGTTAAGAGAAAAACCAACATAGTGAGTAAAATGCTTTATCGTTTCCATGTAGATAAGATTGTTATGTTCTACATTTCTGCCAGTCGTGTCTGAATGATCAACTAAAAGTGCTTATAGTGAGTGAGAACAGATGAACGTGTTGAACATACTCGAAGTGTTCTATTCAAGGGCTCTTCAGTCCAGCCTGAATATGCATTTGAAGTAAGCAGAGCTGATTCTCTGAGGTCTTGGGGTTTAAAAGAAATAAAACAGTTTCTGAGAGAAGTTGAACCAGGAAAAAAAAGCATTGCTTAGTCAGAATTTTTCTCTATTTGACATGTCTGGCATAGATGATTCAAAGGATTTTTAAAATATAAAATTTTAGCTATGTTTTCAGTTCACAGAAAAAAAATAGATAGGAACAGCCAATTGTCTATACATTTCCAGTCTCCCTCATTGCACAGCTCACTCTTACTATCAGCATTCTTGCTCCCAGGAAATATACTATACAGAATTAACTAATTATTAATGTCACTGTTACACACAAGTACGTAGCTTACATTTGAATGTATTTATTAGATTATCTAGATATTAAACCAGATTATCTAGTTATTTGGACAAATATATGACACACTTCCACACTTACAAACTTATAGTGGGCAGTTTCAATGACCTAAGAATCCCTTGCATTCCATCTTTACTGAAGCCCCTACTGTTTTTTTTCCCCCACAGGGCTCCACAGCTTTGCCTTTTGCCAAATGTTATGTTTGAATAACATGAGGTAGAGCCTATAAGCACTGGATTCTTTGTGTTAGTAACATGTACTCTTACTCACCTTTTATGGTTTAATGGCTTGTTTGTTATTAATGCTGAGTAATACTCCTTTGTATCAAAATGTTTATTCGTTACCTACTATCTACTCACTTAGTGGCTTTTAGGTGTTTTGAATTACAAAAGAGTTTAATTTCAACATCCATCTATAGATTTTTGTGTGGAAATAACTATTCAAGTTATTTAGGCAAATTTACAGCACTTAAGATTGTATAATAGGAGTAGAGACTTACAAAATTTGCCAAGTTATTTTCCAGACTGTCTTTCCTACTTTGTAGCATCAGCAATAGTGCAAAGGGCCTATATCTCTGTATACTTCACCAGGTTTTGGAAAGAGGCTGTGATGTTTCCTGTGTGTAGTGAGATCTGCTTTCATGATGTTATTTAGTGTGCATTTCCCTAATGAATTGCCAATGATGTTCTTATTTGAATCCTTGTCGTGTGTGTGTGTGTGTGTGTGTGTGTGTGTGTGTGTTTTGGTGAGGTGACCATTCAAATATTTTAATATTTTATATCATGATGGTTTTTTTTCTTATTACTGTGGGTTGAAGATTATTTGTGTGTTGTGCATAACATATCAAATGTGTTTCCTATATAGTTTTACCCACTCTCTCCATTTTTAACAAAAAATCATTTAAACTAATGTTCAAACTTGATAGAACATGTGTAGCCCTGTGTTTTGCACACATTTCAAAATATCTAACTTCTTAAATCAAATGCTTAAAATGTCTATATAGATTCTGAGAAGACATACATTTTGTGGAGTCAACTACTGCTGTGTTTTAGAAACTGTAATATTAACATATAACAATAATGTATAAAATTCGAGAGGGTTCTAAAAGCTTTTAATGCAATAATTAGTAAGTGATGATATTTCTTAAGAAAGATGAGGATTGGCACTGGTCTAAGGAACATCTAATCCCAGTTTTGGAAGTACTTGAATAGAGTATGTTCAATCACATAATCTCCCACACTGTTGTGCATTTGTTTACTGAAAGAAAAATCCTGAAACGTACTATTGTTTTCTGGCAACACATGGTCCAAAGATTGTTGCTTAAACTTCTTTGGCTACTACTTCTCTGGCTACTAAGGCAGATAAATTAATTGAATAAAGTATTTTGTCTTAGCTAGAATGATGAAATTCCTTAGGTTATGGTCTAGAAAGTTGCTCCCAATAGTGAAGTATGTCAAAACAAAATTCAGCTGACTTAGCCACTGAAACTTTATATGCTTTATCATATTCCTTCCCTGTTGCTAAAAACACATGAAAATAAAAAGAGCTGACTTTTTACTTAATTAATTTGAATTTTATTTTAAATGCAGTTATTTGAATTAATTTTAGATTTTTTTTAGAATTTATTCATTTCTGAAGGAAATATCCAGTCTTCATTGACTTGTTAGCACTATTAATGAAAAGTGGTTCTGCTAGCTCGCTAATTTGATGATGTCTAGAATAAACTGAGAGAGAATAAGAAATGTGCATCACCAAAACAGTGCTCTGCAAAGGAACCAGTTTCTAAGGAAGATGTTAAGCCCAAGGATGTGCACAAGAACTGTGAGGAAAGGCGTAGTTGCGATGGGGTGCAGTTTTGGACCAAATAACCACATGAGAAACACTGAGAAAATGTCTTCCAAGGTACTGCTGCATATCTTTTGGCCAGGATAATATGGGTGAGAGAAGGGAAATTTAAGAAAATGGTCGCAGCCATTGTCTACTCCCTCTCCATCATTCTACAATCCTTTAATTGAATTAGTTTAGTAAGCTTTCAGCATCACTAGTAAATCAGAAACCAAAAAGTGATATGATTTATCTAATGCATGTCCTAATTGTTAAACTGCAGCATGCTCTCTGGAATCTAGGTCTTAATAATATGAGTTGACAGCAAATTCTGTCATAGATCAGATGACATTTAATAAGGAAAGGAAAAAGCTCCCACCTAATGTAGAAATTATCCTGCCAGGAAAGATCATTATTCAGCAGTTTATACCGGCAAGTTGTGTTTATGCATGCTTGCATTCTGTTTGATAAGTGTGTGTGTACTAAGAGCTTGTCAAATTGTAGATTTTTTTTCTAAGTGGTATTATTATTGACATATATCTCAATTACAAAATAAACAACATTCATACTACTGACATTTAATATGTAATAGAAAGTAGATACATGCTTTATTTGAAAATAAATTTAAGACTGTTTCACCACAACTTATACATTAGATTCAACTGAACTAAAATTGTTATAGTTATAATTTTTTTTAAAAAAATCAGTAATTGACACATCCATGTTATTTAAATGAGATTCTGAGGATAATTAACCAGAATAAATTTAAAAAAGATCGTATTCCTGTCAATATCAAACAACACCATAAAGATCCAAGAAGCAACTATAGACATCAATTAATATCTGAAGCCTAGAAGAATCTACTCTTCCAACTTTTTAAGTTTATAAATCATACAATAAAAATAATATGGACATGTATATATGTATAATTTCATTTTATAATGTATATGAATGTTTTGCCTTCATGTATGTCTTGTGAACCCTATGTGGATGGTGCCTCAAAAAAGCCAGAAAATGGCAATAGATTCCTTGGAACTGGAATTAAAGACTATTGTGAGGCACTAAATGAGTTCTGTGAATTAAACCCACATCCTCTGAAAAATCAACAAGAGCTAATAACCATTTCTCTAGACCTTAATAATGATTTCTCTATCTATAAACTGCTAATCAAACCTCCGGTTTGATACATTCCTTGTATACTGCTGATATAGATTCAAGATAATATCACCCTGTATCACCTGCCACATATAGCTTAAATCAGTTTCATACAGCTTAAACATTTATATAAATTCCATTGTTCAAAAGGTACTGTTCAAACTTGGACATCTACCTATGCTTGTTCCATAGACAAAAACATGGAAAATAACTAAAGAATCTATTTTATGACATACAACAAAATATATAGGATACTTTTTGAAAATCTGTGCATTCTGTGTAAACATGGAACTTTAAATGCCTTAAGAAATCACATAACTATTTGTTGTAATGAATAGCCAGTTTTAGTATTTATGTGGATATGAAATGGAAAAGTTTCAGGACATCCCTGTCTGACATAGAAAAATCCATATAAAAGTCTAGACTGTATCCAATTTAATTTTATTACCTTTTATTGATTTTTAACCCAAATATTGAATAAAAATATTTTAGTAAATAAATTACTATTGTATTAGATATTTAATTATGAATGGAAAATATTGCCACAGTGATATAATGTCCTTCTGGTGACATTACACATTTCAAACTCAACATACACTGAGAAATAAAAATTTAATTTGGTTTAATCAGAAAATGTTCATATGTTCTCAAACAATAAATTTTAAAGTACAAATTTAAATGAATAAATAACTTCCTTGCCATTTCAAAAACTGTACAATATCTTTTTCTTTCACCTGGGTGTTTGTGCTTTTATGTACCTGGCAAAGTTTCACTTTTCTTTGCTTAGGTTTAAGGTCACAGATGAGAAAGACTTTTCTTCTACTACATTATAGAATATCATCTGTGGAGCCAGCTAAGAAGTATCACTGTTTATATTCTTCAGGAGTCTCTGTGCTAGCATATGTCAAGGAAGTCAGGAGACTGAAATTTACACTTCATTTATTTGATTGAACCAGTAAGTTTTTACATGTGGTTAAATATTTGCTACAATTGTCTCTAATGTTGAAAGAAATATTTAACATATTACGGCTATTTTTATAAAAATAAAATATTATTTAGACTTGTATGTCCCTAATGATAAAATATTATGTCTGTCACCATACATCAAGCTTGGTGATGTTGAAATCAAAGTGGGTTGTAGAGCTTGTTTTAAAGAATAAATTGAAGAGAAATATATTTAAAATTAACTTTTCTATTTCCCCAATAAAGTGTTTTAAATTGTTTTTGACTATAGCTAGAGAAGTCATAGAACCAAGGGAAGAAACTCTTGATTGGCTCTCATGCTGTTAACTTCCTTCTAAATACTTCTGGTCACTTATGGAGATCTGCACTACTCCTAACCTTGGTCAGAGAAGTTTTCGAGACAGGGTTTCTCTGTGTAGCTTTGCGCCTTTCCTGGAACTCACTTGGTAGCCCAGGCTGGCCTCCAACTCACAGAGATCCACCTGGCTCTGCCTCCCGAGTGCTGGGATTAAAGGCGTGCGCCACCACCGCCCGGCTAAATGTCTTTTTTTTTTTTTTTTTTTTTTTTTTTGGTTTTTCGAGACAGGGTTTCTCTGTGTAGCTTTGCGCCTTTCCTGGGACTCACTTGGTAGTCCAGGCTGGCCTCGAACTCACAGAGATCCGCCTGGCTCTGCCTCCCGAGTGCTGGGATTAAAGGCGTGCGCCACCACCGCCCGGCCTCAGAGAAGATTTTTATAGCTGTTGGTAGTGCTTAATACAGAGACTCGTGACTCTTCACAGTGCTGATTGAAGCCATGTGAGTACTCAGCCATAGGTGGAGCCTGTTTATCATCTCTGCCCACAAGGTTCATGCCAGATGATGGTGAGGAGTGCTGTAAAGTGTCACCTTCTGGACATGACAGAAGACTTACAGTAGCTGTGATCATGTGCATAAGACCTGCACAAGTCAAAACTAGTTAAAGTACTAGAAGGAAAGGAAGAGGTGCTCCTGAGGACCCATACCTAGCTGAAATGATGGCTGCTGTGGGGAGGGTGAATCCCTTTTCTTTCTTTCACATGTGACCATGGTTGATGACTCATGCTGTAGTGGAATGACATATGGGAAGCATATATAGAATTCAGTGGATTGATTTAAGGGAAAGATTAAAGAGGATATGATATTGGGAAGGAAATTTATTGGGCAGCTTCCTAGGGAAAATGGAAGGAGGGTGTGGGTGTGATAAAAACATATTGTAGGTTCTTATGTATGAAATTTTCAAAGACTAAATTTAAAACAGAACATAACTCATAAATATTTCTCCAAAAGTGACTCATATTTATTTTATGTAACTATAATTAGAGTATGCTTCATCCTTGATTTAGTATGTATTTTATCATATCATATGATAACTCATTTTAAAATAACAGCTATTCTAGGTATTTAAACAATTGAAATAGTCACATGCATGATCTATGCTTATAACTTTATGTAAAAAATGTTGTAATAGTAACTATAAGTTACCTTTCTTTTGGTCATGTCAAAATACTGTCCAGAATCAAGTGGCATAGGTGGATGAGTTTTTTGTTTCTTACTTTTGGCTCTGAGATTAAGGGTCTACCATCCATCACAGTAGGAAGGGTGTGGTGAAAGGAACTGGAAGATGCTGAACATATTGCAAATACAGTCTGGAAGTAGAGCAAGCATGAAGTGAGGCATGATGCAAACAGGAAGAAATACAGGGTGCAAATAGGAAGTGATACAGGGCTTACAGAACTTCAGTGCTTGCCTTGAAATACCCACTACCTGAGCACGATTTCGTAAACATTTTTGGCTAGCCATGAGGTAAATCTTAAAGGCAAATCTTTAAAAAGACCTGAAGTTGCTGAAGTTGTGATTGCCTGGTCATGGCACAATTGTAGCTTCTATATGACAATATGCAGGTGGACAAGCACATGAACAGGAGTGTGCTGTACTAGTGTGGTATGTCTACCAGTTCTCTTTGTGTCATATTGAAAACCCTTTCCATAGAAGATGTTTTCTACATTCAGCTAGTGTTTTCCACTAATAAAATCTTCCACAAGAAAATCATATTTTTGCACTATTCTGAAATTATTCTCTAATATCTTAATTTTGCTGAAGGAAGGTCACATTCATAGAATATTCTATAACTGGGCTGAAAATCACAAATCTTTATGATCAGAAACAACTATAAAGGCCTGCAAATGTCTTATGCATTTATTTCATATCTCCTAATAAACTATAAATAGTTAAGATGTAATTTATATAATATTCATAATTATGTCTCCTAATGGTCTTTGGTCTTTCAAGTAACAGACTGCAAATGCAGATTAATTGCAGTTTCATTTTTTTGCTAAAAGCATAAAGTGAACTCATAAAAATCCTTACGTAATAATGCCCACGATGCCCATTTATCAGTATGCTTGTTACAGTTAGGTAGGTAAAACATGTGATAGCATTTGATATGAAAGAGATGTTCTATTACCCAATTGTTCCATTTATACACAGCTTTTCATAGAGTCATTCTGTATTCCATCATTATATGCAACTGTAGGGGTTTTTGTTGTTGTTGTTGTTTGTTTGTTTGTTTTGGTTTGGTTTTTTTTCAAGACAGGGTTTTTCTGTGTAGTTTTGGTGCCTATCCTGGATCTCACTCTGTAGATCAGGCTGGACTTAAAACTCGCAGAGATCTGCCTCGCTCTGCCTCCCGAGTGCTGGGATTAAAGGTGTGCACTACTGCCACCCGGCACAACTAAAGTTTGATGAAATGCCTCAGTGGGTAAAGTGCTTGCTCAACAAAGGACCTGAACTTGATCTACCAGAACACACATGAGAGGAAGCAGGGGAGGAGAAGGTGGAAGATATAATGACAGTGATCATCACAACAACACAGTAGCAGCTGCACAGACCTGTAACCTGTTCTTGGAAGGCACAGATAGTACAGACAAATCTCCAAGTGTTTCTGACTAATTGGGCCAAGATGGTAATTTCCACTTCAGCAAGAGACTCTATCTGAAAAGTTAAAGTAGTTAATGTAAGTTTTATATATTAACATAGACAAAAACGATGGGAAATATAATTGCAAATCATGTGTACATTGATACTACTATTTTTATTGAAAATATATTTTATACGATATATTCTGATTATAGATTCCCTTCCCCCAACTGCTATTAGATTCTCCTCTCTTCCCCATATACACCCTTTCTTTCTCTCTTCTATTAGAATACAAATAAGCATTAATAATAATAATAAGTATAAAATGAAAAATGAAATAGGACGAAACAAACAATCAAACAGAAAAAAACAAAGCCCAGAAGCAAAAGAAACATATAAAGCCACTGAGACATGTGTGTTCACACACAGAAAACCCAAACAAATAAAATCTGAAACCACAATATGCAAGCAAACGATCTAAGGTTAAACAACAAAATGACTAGAAAAAGGCACTCTGACACAAAAACTCCAGTAATACCATTGAGTTCATTTGGGTTGATAATCTATGGCTAGGCATGGGGCCAGTCCTTAGGAGTGGTTTGTATCTCCACTGAGACTCTGTTCAAGATAACTAGTGTTTCTTTTGTGAGCAGTTCTCAATTGGAGATAGTTTCTGAGTTAGGGATGGAAGTTGGTTTCCACTTTCCCTCTTAGCACTGGGACCCACATCTTGGCTTTGACCTACTCAGGCCTTGTACATGCCGCAACAGGCTCTGTAAGTTCATATGTGCGCAATTCCTGTTGTGTCGAGATGATCTTGATCTTTTATGTCTTCCATCTCCTCTGGCTCATATAATTTTTCTGCTTCCTATTCCTTGGAGTTTCCTGAGTTCTCACAGGAGGGAGACATCCCAATTAAAACTGAGTCTTCAAAGATCTTTCACTCTCTGCACATAGCCCATTTGTGGATCTCTCTCTGTATTTGCTCCCCTCTACTGCAGGAGGAAGCTTCTCAGATGATGACTGAATAAGGCATTGATCGTAGAGTGTAACAGAATACTGTTAGGAGTCATTTCATTGCTATGTTTCTTTACCAGAAAAGTAGCATTTGCTTTTTTCTAGGTCCACGCCTTGTCTCAGGTTTTTAATCATTTGCGAAGCATCAGGTATGGATTCTATCTCATAGAGTGAGCCTTAAACTCAATCAGATATTAGTTAGTTACCCCCACAAGTTTGGTACTTCTGTGCACCAACGTATCTTGCAGGGAGGTCACCACTGCAGAGCATAGGCTTGTAGCTAGCTGGGTTGGTGTTTTCTTTTCTGCTAACACGCATGAAACCTGTGCATCCCCAAAAAAATAATATATCCCAATTTCTACTTGCTGAGTGGAGCTTGCTAAATATTAAATGAAATAACATTTGTTGAATGTTAAAGATAAAGAAGAACCAGGAGGAGTAACCATTCAGTCTACAACTGTACCATATATACAGAACAACTGGCTTGTATGTACAAATGACTTAGGTTCTTTAACTTGAAAGAGATGAAGTAATCACAAAACATGAAATTGGACATGAATCCTAGACAGTCTCACTATCTGCATTATTCTGACCTTGAACAAAATATGTAGTTCAGACTAAACTTGAATTCATGACAATCCTTTACTGGGATTGCCAGAGGGAACCACCACATACTAATGCTAATCTTATGTATCTTAGATTTAGTTCACTAATTATTCCTAACTTTTTCCTTTTGTTTTTTGCCTTAACCATATAATTGCAAATCTTCTCCCTTCCCCTTTTTCACTTCCTACCCTCCCATATACCTGTACCTCCTCTCATGCAAATTCATTTCCATTTTTGCACTAATTATTATGGCATATTTATATGCAAATATGTGCAACATCTGTATTTGCAAGCAGTAAATGTTTTTCATGTTTGCAGTGCTGAGACTTCTTCAGAGTTCACAGCATGTCAGCTAAGGAAGCCCTATATCATGCAGGAGAAGGTCAGTCTGACTTTCATTCTTAGAACTGCAGGGGTTAAATTGGGGGGCACAGTAATTCTTGAAAGCTTTGTTCATGTCTGTGTTTTATTTGATAATGCTATTTGAATAAAATAAATATACAGCACTTTATAAGCTTTGTGCAAGTAGATTTATTTTTGCTGTTCTCATCCTGAATGTTAGCAAACTTAATTAAGAAATTCATAAAGACAATATTGCATTAGCTTTAGAATTTTCATCTTTAAGTTTCAGATTAGTGAACACCTAATTTTCTGAGTTTTTTTCTTACTGTTGATCATTATTTTTTTTATATTTGTTTTATAAGCTGAATTTTTTTCCTATGTTGGCAGGGTTATAAGTACAAACTTCTGTCAGTGATCATAGTTTATAGAGCTATATAATTTGGCTTATGGAATGCCAGCAGGGCAGTATGTATTTATGGAGACTAAATATGCAATTGTTCAAGGAAACTATGATGAGGCCTGATGTTTTTTTTTATCTGTATAGCAATAATAATTTCTTATTGCTTTAATCTCTCAACACAACAAAATTAATATAGCCAGAAACTGCACAGAATATGCATGAGTGCTTAATATGAATACTTGTTACATTTTTTACAAAGCACCAACAATATTCACAAATTATTTTTACAGGTTTTAAATTGGAAAATAATGCACAAATACAGAAGCATGCTAAAAAAAAAAACAAATGGATTCTTAAATTCTGCATTTGGGGTTTTATTCTATATTTACTGGCAGAATATATGTCCTTGGGTAAGTGAATGTAAATTATCAGCATGAAATTAAATTGTTTCAAATCAATCTAATTAGTCACTAAATGGCCACTGAGTGATTCATATGAACATTATAATTAAAAATACTCCAGTAAATCCTAAACTTTACTAAGGCAGTTAGGTGAAAATTCATATTGATAAAGCTTTATTTCATGGTTGTATTTCATTTACTGAATATCAATAAACTAGTACAATCCTATACTGAGTATTTTACTTTATAAACTTATAACTTATTACATACATTTTTGCACATATAACATTTAACTCTTCCAAAAATATTGTTCATGAAATTATAAAAAATATACAGCATTGAATAACCATGAATAATTATTTTGCCAGTTATAGAAAGACATAGGAATGTGATATTTTAAAATACCTGATATCTAATCTTCTCTTGGATCTTCAAACTTATAATACAATTTTTCTACCAGTTTTTTTAAAATATCTTGCTTGTAGGTATCTTTGTTGTTTTGACTTTTAATAAATACATTTTTGATATGTAGACACATATCTAAAGGCTAAAATTAGTCAATTTTAAAATTAGAATATTTAGGAGATCTTAAATTAGCACTTCAATCTTTAAAGTTTTAAAGAACACATTGTTATATGGAATAACCTTGTGTCTGTACTTTATTCCAGCATATTTGATGCAGGAATTTCTTGGGCAGATTAGCAGATCAGCTCACATATCCTAGGAAAAAATAATTAATTCCTCCTCAATGCATTCCAGAGAGTAATTTCAAATAACCATCCATGCACAGATGTAATGGGAAAAAATGCAGTAGAAGATGGAGCATGAAGATCACTTCCCTGGGGACTTCCAACCTGAGACATTGGGTGCTAAGGGCCTAGTTAAATAATTTCAGAAGAAAATATATGGGTGAGAGGTTATTTCATTAGCAGTCACCCCTTGCTCACGTACCATTGCTCAAAGGTGGTGCAGACTTCACCTTTTATTCTGTATCTTCCATTCACTTCAGTATTCCATTTAAGTGGCTTGAGTATTAATCACTTTATGAAATGGAGTACATTTTGGTGTCCTTATTCAAGTAGGTAATTTATGAAACATAATCCCCTTTTTTCTTACAAATTAAAATACATTAAAATTATCCACTGCCCTAGTTAGGGTTACTACTGCTGTGATGAAACACCATGACCAAAAGCAAATTGGAGAGGAAGGGGTTTATGTGGCTTACACTTCCACAGAGTAATCCATTACTGAAGGAAGCCAGGATAGGAACTCAAACAGGACAGGAACCTGGAGGCAGAAGCCAATACAGAGGCCATAGAGGGATGTTGTTTATGTCTCTTCATGGATCGTTCATCCTGATTTCAAGAGAACTCAGGACCACCAGTTCATAAATGGTACCACCCACAATGGGCTGGACTCTTCTCCATCAATCACTAATTAAGAAATTCCCCCACAGGCTTGCCTACAACCAGGTATGATGGAGGCATTTTCTTAATTGAGTTTCCTTCCTTTAAAATGAGTCTAGCTTGTCTCAAATTGACAAAGAACTAGCCATCACATCCATTCACCTCTCTAAAACTCAACTTTTAATTTGTATTGTATTTTATCTGCTTTTTTAATGTAGCTGTATTTTCATTTTACATGTATATTGTCTATTTAAGTTCATCATAGCAAAGCTATACAATAACCAAACAAAGTGACTGTAGCAGAAATCTTAAAAGTTCTTATTAATATAAACAAACCTGGAGCCAGGTACTGGGGTCAACGCTGGAAGATCAGAGAAGCAGAACAAGCCACGGCTTCCTCACCTCGCCACTCGCCAATTCCTCAGCTGATCCTGTTTCCTCAGACTGGAAGCTTCTGAGTTCTCATCAAAATGGATCTCAGTTGAACTGCTGCTAAAAGCCGAAAAGCTTAAGCAGCTCTAGTTCCTGGTCCTCACGCCTTATATACCTTTCTGCTTTCTGCCAGCACTTCCTGGAATTAAAGGCTCACTTCCTGGGATTAAAGGCTTGTGTCACCATGCCTGGCTGTTTCCAGTGTGGCTTTAAACTCACAGAGATCCAGATGGATCTCTGTCTTCGGAATGCTAGGATTAAAGGTGTGTGTGCCACCATTTTTTGGCCTCTTTGTCTAGTGGCTGTTCTGTTCTCTGACCTCAGATAAGTTTATTAGGGTGCACAATATTTTGGGGAACACAATATCAACACAATTAACAATCTCTCAAATTTAAAGAAATAAGCTGTGATGTAAGAAGCTGTTGCTCCCTTGGTGAGGCAGGGATTGTTTCTGCTCAGGAAGTTTCTACACATTAAGGCATTCCTTTGCACACTAGGAAAAAAAAAAAAACCATAATCTGGATGGATGCATTTCTGCAAGTGCACAGCCTGATGATGTAGTCCAAAATGGTATATGAAGTATTACAGTTCTAAGGGAACACAGGTAACCACACTAATGGGGTCCAGATGTTTGGTGGCTTATTACAGGTACAAGTGGGGTATAATCATCTTGCTTGCAATACCTCCCTCTGTCCTCAATACCACAGTATCAGTTATTTTTTCGCTTTTCTCATATCTAACCAGAAAATAATTTAAAAGTTGAAGTTAAAACTAATGTAAGAATGTTACACAGACTTCCAAACATATTAATATAGCAGGCTAATTTTTTCATCCACTCTAAATGCCACATTCCCCTTTCTGAAACACCACCTTATTTGCAGGGTACTACTAAGGTTTTGATGCAGCACCTCTTAACCTAAAGACAGTTTATCACCGCATATCTCATTTACTGAATGTCCTTGAAAGTGTGCACAAGCACTTAGAACTTGGATTCTAAGCTCTTTACAAAACCTGAGCATAAAATGAAGAAGTCAGAATGCTTTCAGGAATTGATTTTTCAACTTCAGTCCAAATGGGAGTTATGCTAGCCACTAAATACTTGAACAGATTTAGATGGGTCCTTGGGGGAAACAAAGGTGTAACCTAATAGAATCTTATCTCAAACAGTTATTAAAGTTTTACCTACTGTGGCCAGTTTCCCTTCAAAAGTAAACTTATAATTTACTTGTATAAAAACAAACCAGAAGGTACAATTTACAAGGCAACTACCTCGATTTGCCATGTATTTCTCTTCCTTAATGATACCAGAATAGAAGGCCTGGTTGTGTTTATGTGTGTGTGTGTGTGTGCTTGTGTGTGTATCTATGTCTGTCTGTATGCACACATGCATACACTTTTTATTCATTCATGTGAAAGCAATGACCTCAAAGACCAGTTCACATTTTAAAAATTTTGAATCAGAGTCTTTCACTTGCCTCTAATTCTCTAAATACACTTGCTTGCATGCCTGGTCAATGAACTTCCTGGATCTCCATGAGTCCTTACAACTGTTTATTATTATTCTTATTATTATGTAGTTTTTATTTTATTTTTGAAATTAGTACATAAAATATTAGAAGATATTATAACATTTTTAAACATAGCATGCTTTATAATATTCTGTTCATCTTACATTTCGCTCCCCAACCTGTCATCCCTGCCTCTTACAACTATGATCTTTTTTTTTTTTCTACTTTCACATAACATGTATCTTTTTGTTGTTCTACCCCTTCCCTGTGCATCTAGTTTTATTTTAGGTATCCTTTATATAAATATGTTTATACACTGCAAGGATAGTAAGATACACTTATAAGAAATAACTTTTTTATCTTTCTGAGTGTGAGTCACTTGTTTATAATTTTTTCCATATTCAGTCATTTTTCTGAAAATTTCATTTTTCATTATAGGGGGATACAATCCAATTATATCTAGTTTCACATTTTCATTATCCATATCAATAGAGCAAAGAGGAAATCTACAGAATGATGGAAAAATCCTAGCTGTGCTGCAGAAAGGAGGCTAGCACTCAGAATTAGGGTAACACCTCTCCACACACAACCCTGCCAATCAATAAATTGGCTAACAATCACTACTCTTAAAATAAAAATTTAAAAAAAATGGTCAATAAATATTTCAAAATGCCCAATATCCCAATTGTGCAAATGCAAATTAAAACATCTTTGAAAATACTTCATCCTAGTAAGATGGCTGTAGTTAAGAAATCTAACAAATAATGCCTGTAAGAATATGGAGAAAGAGTAACCATTAACTTTTACCCACAGCTGATGGGAGTTCAAATTAGTGCAGCTGTCATGGGAATCAATTTGGAGGGATCTCAAAACTTAAAAACTTCCCCAAGACCCAATTATACCAAGGTTGGTCATAAGTCTAAGGACTCCAGATGTTCTATCACAGAGATACTTGCACATCCATGTTTATTGATTCTTTATTCATAATAGCAAGGAAAGTGAGTCCCCGGAAATTTCAAAAGGGTTCTTGGAATCAAATTCTAGTACTATCATTTGTAAGGAAAGTACTTTACCAACTCAGTCATTACTCCATGCCAGAAGACCTATTCTGGAATAAGGGTATGCTGTCACTTATATGTTGTCAAATTTGCAATTCCACAATTTCTTATAATTTTGTCTAAGATTAATTACATCTTCTTAAGTTGCTTTTCTCTCAACTAACAATGTCACACAAATAAAATTCTTTTATAGTCTTCTAAGAATTAAAAACATAGTTGTACACTTCTTCCACTGGAACAATTCAAATCTCCTTAATTGCCTATTCCTATCAGAATATAAACACTACCTAATGTAAACTGATGTTATGGACATAATGAACATACAGGCCTTTGCCCATCTTCTTTCATCTATAACAACAAACCTGTTGGAGCCCACAAAGGTTTCCTAGTGAGATCTAAGCTTACTTTACCCAGCAGGGCTGCATAAGGGGATGGCTTGACCACGTGCATGGTTACCAGGTATTTGGAATGGTCTGCACTTGCTGTGCAGTATGCTTTATCTAGCAAGGCAGAGGCCTTTTGCTCCACCCGTTGGCATTGTTATATAAAGGCCCTTTGAAGAGACACCGGGGCCAGTGGATTTTGATCCAGGTCCTCCCAAAGATATCCTGTGTTTCTTTCTGTCTCAACTCCACTATCTTTCTATCTACAAATTCCTCATTTCTCTCACCTCCGCATCAGAACCCTGTGAAAGGTGGAAGTTTGCCTCCCACAGATGGCACCCAAACAGGGACTTAACTTGAGTGCAGAGGACAGATAAGTGAGAGTAGGGAATCTCACAGAACTGGTTGGGTGTGTCCGATTTCATAGTAAAGTAAAGGTGGTGGAACTTATTCTTCAGGAGCAAAAATTGTATAGAGAAAGGATTAGGCTGCAGTGAGTATCTATCTCTCTCTGTCGAGATTTTTCTTTCTCCCTCTCTTAATTTCTTTTTATATTTATTTATTTTTCTATTATCAGTTTGATACAGTACAAATTATTATCCTAATAGTGAAATGTTTCACTGATGCTTGCTCAGTGATTGAGTAAAACCAAAACTTATTATAAATCACAGTCATCCTAGGGTCCCTCCTGCTATGTAGCCTCCCTGGAGCTGTGGGTTGCACTCTGGTTATCCTTTGCTTTATATCTTGTGTTCACTTATGAGTGAGTACATACTATGTTTGTCCTTCTGGGTTTGGGTAACCTCATTCAGGATGATATTTTCTAATTCCATCCATTTGCCTGCAAATTTCATGCTGTCATTTTTTTTTCTGCTGAGTAGTACTCCATTGTGTACATGTACCACATTTTCTTAATCCATTCTTCAGTTGATGGGCATCTAGGTTATTTCCAGGTTCTGGCTATTACGAATAGTGCTGCTGTGAATGTAGTTGAACATGTATCCCTCTCTTAATTTCTATCCATTAAAATTAGGTAAAAATATAGGGCCTAGGTATAGTAATATAGTGTAGGAAAAAACTTAGGGTAAGGTAGAAAAGCAGCAAGTACAGAGGAGCTGTGTCCTTGGTTCTCCAGTTATGGGACTCTGCACAAAAACGCCTGGGGGAAAATCTGAGTTGAAATGCAAAAATACTGAGGAAAATGGGTTGGAAAATTTTTCTATGGGAGCTTTTGGCTTGTGAACAGCTTAGATCTAAGCCCTGAGATGAGGCATTGGGGTGTGTGTGTGTGTGCAGTGATTTTCCCTGAGGCAGACGTAGGCAAGACAAAATCCTCCACTCCACACTTTTACAGCACTGTATAATCAGGGTCAGTTCCTCTTGGCCATGAAGCTGAGTTTAGGGAACAGAAGTCCTGAGATGAGACGTGGGAAGAACTGAAAGGCTTGAAAAATTTAGTAATTTCTTTTTCTCAAAAACAGGAAGGTCTTCAGGTCTCATATTCCTTCTGTAGGGGCAGAATTAAACTCTCCTGAGGGAAAATCTATCAGAATGGAAAAACTGCCTATAATTGCCCTAGCACAAAAATCCCCTGGAAAATGACAAATCCTCACTGTTAGTGCTGTGTCTCCTCTTCAAGCCAGCATTTAGGAATCAACTAATGGAGGGCCAGGGAGCAGGTACCTCCAAGTTTGAGTGCGTTTGGGGACACTGGGGTCCCTGTGGTCACCAGCCAGCATCCTCACTGGCAAAGCCATGGCAGAGGTGGTGCAGGACCGAGGGAAAGCTGCTAGCTGACAAGACCCCTGGTGAGATGAGAGAGCAGCAGAGGCTTGAAATCCTCCCTTCAATGAAAAGAGCATGGTCTAAGTCCGTAGAAGTAGCTGCAGTGGCAGCATGGGAAAGGCTGAGGATACATTTGGCTGTACAAACAAGGCAGGAATGGGAACTCAATTCCCTACCCTCAGAACAGAAAGTGACTGGCAGAGAGCCTGAGCAGCAGTAGTGGCATTAGGGACTCTGCATCTGGGGGGAGGATCAAGCATGGAAAAGGAGATCTATCTGGGAGGAAATCTTTGAAAAGTCTCTTGTTTCAAATACTCTTGTTTCTTCACTGATTCAGTTAGTTGGGCAGGGGAGTGGGGGTGAGCCCCGAGGGGTTCTCGCTTCTGATGCCAAGTACCAGTCTGTGCATGCGTGCAGAGGTGGGCAGGACCCACTCGGGGGACAGTGCCAGGTGGAGAATTTGATTAGGCAGGTACACCTGTCACACAGGTATCCTAAGACAAATTCAGGAAGGACAGAAACCCCTGTGGCAAAAGAGCAGAAGCTTGATCTTGATTTCAGTATCAATATAGACCATGAAAAAGGAGCCCTTTTAGGCCAGGGTGAGTCTAGACAAAGCTTTCAAATGTTTCCCATAATAAAGCAGCAGGGAAATATCGTGAGAATGCATGTTCCAATTCCTTTTAAACAACTTAAAGAGGTAAAAAATGCCACTTTTTTCAGCCCCAAATCACCATTTTTTGCAAGCTTTTTTAGCCTTACATCCTGAGAACTGGAAACAGATGAACAAAGCTTGCCTGTCAGAAGGCAATTAAAATGCTAATGTCACTTGTCAAGCTTCTTTGAGAACCTTTAGAAAGTAAGGGAGAGCAGTCTGAACACTGAGAAGTTGCTTTGAGTGTGAAAAAAACTTAAGGGCAAATAAGGAACTTGTGTTGTGCCAAAGATGCAAAAGAAGAATGTATAGGTCTAACAGAAATTTATCAAAGACAAGGCATTCTTGAAAGAGCTCATGTCAGTCTTAAGATGAACCCTTTAACAATTAAGGAGGAGGAATTGTACCCATAGTCATCAAATGAAGCTCAATGGCTGCCTGAGCACTTGGTGCAATGTGTGGAACAGAGGAATGTCAGCTCTGATGACACTGTAGCTGCTGATGGATCCAATGTTCCTGATATTGATGCCCGATCCTGCAGTCAGTGGAAAGTAGGAGACTAGGGAGGCTCCTAGATTGCTGAAAAAGAATTTGGGACAGAGATTTTGTTGCCATTTAGTAATGAAGTGGAGCCCAGAGTCACACCACTTCTGTTTACTAGTAGCAAATTAATGTGTGGCCCCCTTAAGAGGCAGTTCTTGAGTCCTACTAGCTGAGCAGAGAGGCAGCTCAGTTACTATGGTGACCATCTTCACCCTGAAGCAAGGTTCTCAGGAAAGACTGTCATAAAGTACTGCAGTAGCAGGGAGTGAAGTTTTCAGCAACATTTGTTTGAATTGTGGCACCCAGGGGAGCTGCAATGAGTTTAAGTAAAGGGATGGCTCCCCAGATGGCTACCATCTGCTGCTGGGTGCACTTCTGCCAGTTCTGGAATGACTTCAAGGGCACAGCAGGAAAGGTGGTTCTGGGGGAGTGGCATTGTCCTGGGTGTTACAGCCCCCTAGCAGTGGCACTCACCAAATTCTGAAAGTTGGATATAAAGACTCTCAAGCCACTAATGAAATAGGCTCTGATTTCAAACTGTTAGTGGAACTTTAAGGATGTTATCAAAACTGTGAACGGCATACTTCAGAAATGAAACAGTTTTGAGTTCACCTGCAGTTTTAACTTTGGTGATTCACAATTCATGTACTCTCTGTCTTGTTGGAAAAAAAAATGTTAATAGTTCTGTTAAGAAATCTTTTAGATGTTTACTAAAGTGTGCAAAGTAGTCCTATAGAGAATTTGCTCTTGAATGGAAGTTTGAAAGAATTGTAAATATGTATAGTAATGTTCATGCTAGTTGTAAATATGTATAATAATATTCATACTGAAATTATGTTAATTAGGTGATATTAATGAACCATGGTTTGGTGAAGCTAAGAGAATCTCTAAGTTTGATGCAGTTTATTTGATCCATTTGCACCAAGAGTTTTTTGATTTAAAAACGGACTTGGCACAGCTAAGGCTGTTACAGACATCTTAGACCCATTTGAAAGAGAACATTTTATCTTTATTATCCTCTACTCCTTTACTTGGAGGTGTGGCAGCCCTAGGGATTGCCATGGTTGTTCCAACTACTTGAAAGCTCATAGTAAGGACCTGAGTCAGATTTGAATTAAGCTCTCTACCTTCTCCTGCCAGAGACTGGTAGTCAGAGACAGGCAAAGTTCTTCTTGCTAGCATCCATCCTAAGACAGAGTACAATTCATGGAAATGTATCTTAAAGATGGGAAAGGTTTATCTAGCTGAAGAAGATGACCTAAGGCAGAAACAGTCTCTCTGGAAGGCCTGAAGGGTCATTTATTACATTAAGAAGGGGGCCTGTGGGAGCCCACAGAGGTTTCCTAGTGAGATCTGAGCTTGCTTTACCTAAGAGGGCTGCATAAGTGGGTAACTTGACCACATGCATGATTACCAGGTGTTTGGAAGGGTCTGCACTTGGCTGTGCAGTATTCTTTGATCTAGCAAGGGAGAGGTCTTTTGCTCTGCCCGTTAACATTGTTATAAAAAGCCATTTTGAAGAGACAGAAGGTGCAGTGGATTTTGATCCAGGTCCTCCTGAAGCTACCCTGTGTTTCTGTCTGTCTCATCTCTGTTCTCTTTCTATCTACAAATTCCTTATTCCTCCCTTCTCCTCATAGGAACCCTGTAAATGGTGGGAGCTGGCCTCCCACACAAACCCATCTTCAGTAAAGATTATAAATTACCTTAATCCTCTCTAAATATTGTTCTACCTCTTTGATTATACCACAACTATTGAAGGATGTAGAAATTTTCTAGAATTCAAATTCTAATTTTTCAGTACTACATACGAAATGCTCTTGACATTCAATTTAATATTCAAAGATATGTTGCTTTATTGGTTTGTTCAGTCCATTTGATAAGAAGATGTCTCCCTTGTAAAATGTTCTTCTTTGTTGGCCACATTCTTCTTTTTATGGTACAGAATTTGTGTGGCTCTTGTAGGAGGACATTGTTTAGGATACTTACTCTGAAACAATGTGTGTGCTAGCTTTTTCTTAGGCCCTTCTGTTGACCCCTATGTTCTCTTCTTCCTAATACTTAAAAGAATCAGTGAGCATAAAGGCTGAAGAAACACTGCATTTTTCTTTGTACACAGTACAAATGGTAAAAAATGATTCAATAGTAACTGTAGTAATTTTTTTCTTTTAGTCTAAGAAACATTTCCTATTATTATTCTCATTGGATGACTTTAAGACTATATTTGGAAGATTCTAACCATGAACCTTTTTATGAAGATTATACTTCTCTTATTTTTAATGAGTTACTATACTTTGCTGCTATGACCCTCTATTGATATTTTCTGTCTTGGAAATAAATATTTTCAATTACTATATATCAAATACAGACTGTTATCTCAAATGATATCAAATACTTAATGTCTCACATACTGGTCATTCACCCTTAAGTTCTCGATTTATTCTCTGCTTCTATAGATTGATGAATTGGCAAATTAGCTACTAAGCACTGTGTAGGAAATTTAGTTCTGCTAAAAGCTGATAATATCTGAGCAGGAATAAATGCTTATCTACAACATGCTTCTGTAGAAGCAAAGTGCCCTGCATGCATCTTCTCATTAAAATAAAAGACTAAAAATCCCCAACAAAAGCTCCTAGTGGCAGTGTGAGTTCCCTGTATCCTCAGTGGCCTTGATTGTGTCAGCATGGACCAGCAACCTCCAGGCTCTGGTTTAAATTATAACCAAGGAAATGAAGATCTGTTCCCTCTTTTTAAACTTGAGCATTGACCGAATGGGTCAGCATTTCCTCAAAAAAAAATCTAATTTATTGCTTTTTCACTTCAATAAAGAAAGAATTTTTCTTTTCCTTTGCCTGACAATAATTCTGTAAAAATGTTGACCTTAACCAAAACACTCCAGGCCAAATGAGAAGATGGGATGCACAGGCCAATAGTTGAATCATATCTGTTTTGCTATGTGTCTATGAGCAAAATCAATACTTGTATGAAGCTTGAAGTTCATATTTATTTTGGAGGCACACAAAATCTCCATGAGCCAGAAGAACTGAGTTGCACATTGCCTTCAGTAAACTTACATTCTTTATGATTAAAGAGGGAAGCAATATGCTTGGAGCCCACTATTTAGAATGAGTATGAAGACTCAAATGAAAATGTGTGTCTCATTAGTAGAGTTTTAGAAAATTGTACTTATTTTCTATGAATGTTTATAAAATAAACACAATTGGAACTTTATATTTCCAAATGAAAATGGAAGGACAAGTATATTTTAATATATTATTGATTAAGTAGGTAGTAATTGAGCCAAATAATACAGGAAAATCAATTAAGGAAGTAAATTGAAAATAATGCTGCCATTTCCAACAATCATGATTTTTTTTTTATAAAAGAGAGACTTCCAACTGAAAAAGCTACAGTGTCAACTACCAATAATGTTAAGATCTAACAATATATGACTATTTTGTTTGGCTTCTACTTAAGCTAAAGTTGAAGAAATGCCACAGAAGGTACCACAGTGATATGCTATTATGTAAAGTGATATCATATGTTAGAATAGTGGATCCTATCATGCACAGTATGGCATTTTGAGTTATATGTACACCCAGTTTAAAAGGAAAAATGTTAAATTCAGATAAAATTCATTGAAGAAAAAATTAGCGATTTAAATGGAATTTAGTGATATCTTCAGGCATACTCAGAGGAGATATGAGAGATTATTTTTAAAAGGAGAGTTTATAGGACTGGAGAGATGATTGCATAATTAATAGTACCTTTGTCCTTCCTGAGAACACTGATTCATTTCCATGCCCAATATGGCAGTTTACAATCATCTGTACACTCCAATACCAGTGGTTCCAATTCTCTCTTCTGACCTCTGAGGGCACTGTATCCATGTGGCATGTGTGTGTGTGTGTGTGTGTGTGTGTGTGTGTGTGTGTGTGTGTGTATGTATTATATACATGCATACATATGTGCATCCATGCAGTATACATATATATATATATATATATATATATATATATATATATACAGACAAATACATAAGATAAAATATTGTTTGAGGTAGGATTTACAAGAAGTTGGAGATAAGGCTCTATCAAGTCCCCATCTTTTGTTTGCTTCATCTGTGATAGCAGGGTGATATTATCTATTGACATAACTTGGCAACTATTAATCCTAGTGCTTTTCATTAAATATTTTAAAGGGAAATCATTATATCATGATGACATTTTTGTTAAATCTCTGCCTGTGAAATATCTAAGTAAGTTTCATGTCAGGTAATAAAGTAAATGGAGTTGATGCTGCAGATGTTTATTATGCAAGCTACTCTTTTCATTTAAAATGAGACAGTACTATGATTTTCTTAGACATTTTGTATCATCGATAATAATTTCCATCAGAGCAACTATGGAATACTTCTGTATGGGATTTCAAATTTATACAATAAGGACTCCATTTCTTTCATATTTCATATCATCCAAAAAATGAGACAAAACATACCCTACACTTCCTGCTCTTCTTTCTTTCCTTCCCCTTCATTCTTCCCTCCACTCTCTTCTTTTTTAATTTTGTAGTTATTTCATCCAATGCTGAATTTTGAATATTTCACAAAATACTAGGATTCACCATTCTCCAAAAACAGTTTAAATTGAAGCTGCTCTTGCTTCTAATCTTTGAAGAGTATTTTCCAACAAAGACACATATCAGTGAAAGATAACTCCTAGAAAATACTGTCTTTTCTGAAAGGATTATTGATCAGATGACAGTGAACCTCAATAGTGAGGCTCACTCATGTTTAGTTGTTTGTGTGGTTTTTTTTTTTTTTAATTTTAGGAGTCTTGAATTCATAAATGGAAAGCTAATTAAATCACCCCATTGTCTTTTTCCTGTAAGGCCTCATAAGGGAGGTAAGGGAGAGGTTGCCTTCTCCTGTCTTGTAGCCTCTATTTCTTTGTGTGGTCAGACTACTCAAGGTGTTTCTATCAAATTATTTACAAATTGCTAGCTTACACAACATAGTAATAAAGCAAACTCTAAATGGCATGAGATTGATCCACTAGATCTGGTTATTCTTGCTAAACTGGCAATGGAAATTAAGTCACATATCAATTTCCAAATTTTGTCATCTCCACACCCCTCTATTCAATTTCAATTTGTGAACTGAGGGATTTCTACAATTTTAAAGTTTTATATCCATAATACTAGGCATTACAGGCTGTAATTTATTGACAATATATTTATTTTCTTTAATAATTATCTGAAGTTGTTTCAGAGTAGATGTTTCACAGTAAAAGTTTCAGAGAGGATGTTTCTTCTACCAAAGTTAGCTGAGAAAATCTAAGCGCCTAGCAACCCACAAGCTCTAAATAAATTAACTTTTTAAAAATGTATTAAAATTTAATTTCTTAACAGCTAATACCTCTCATTTCACTCTATTTCTTTTTTGTTAATATTTAAATATTCTTTCCACATGACCCTATCATTATTATTGTTGTCATTATATGTGTAGTAAATGATGAGTTTTATCTCCTATATAATGGAATAAAAAATGATAACCAGAATAAAAGCAATCAAACTGAAACATGTGAAATCAAGTGAAACAAACTTGCCAAATATCTTTAAGAACGCATCAAATTTCTTTTCTTTGGTCTCATAAACTATAAAGCATCTGCAGGCTTCTGTAAAATTTCTCATCATTTTCTGCTCCCAGTTAAAAGGAAACTATTTTCAGTCTATGAGTGTTCTCAGCAAAGGAAAAAGGAAAAAAAAAAAAAACCCAAAACACAGAAAACCAATCACTCCTCTTAGTTTGCCCTTCTTACCAAATGGTTAAGAGATGAATCATCTTAAAACTATAAAGCTACTAAATCATAACTGAATATTTCAATGGCTCAGATGAAATACATTGACTCATATTTTTACACAATCTGTAAATGCAAAAATTAAAATAAGGACAATCCTTTTTTCAAGAATTTACACTCAAAAGTGATGCTCTAGTTCTCTCCACTTGTAAAGTTTTGTGCTGTGGTTATAAGTTGTACAGCATAGCAGACATCAAGAAAAGTCTATAGGAGCCCTAACTAATTATTAATCATGGACTTCATCTCAATGTTTCTGAATGTATGCTTTTGGAATTTAAGACAACATAAATGCCTTCTTCTTCTGCATTATATGGTAAATATTCTGTACTCTCCTCAATAAAATTAATAGGCAATTGGGTTGTAGATTTTAAGCCTAGAAATTTTTATTACAAATAAACGTATTTTTCTGCTTTCTTTGACCATATAACTTGTATATTCTATTTTCAGTTTAGTCCTACTGTGTGGCAGGATTTGAGATAAACAGTTTATACAGGGTTATGCACTACAAAATTTGAAGCTAAAAACATCAAATGTGAATGTAGGCAGTATTTTGACTGTAAAACAGAGATCGCCATCATTAGAGTCTCCTAACCTAAATACAAAGTTATTACCAATTGACTTTATTATTATTATTATTATTATTATTATTATTATTAAATAAGTCTGAAAAGCAATTATAAGATGTATATTTATTTAACCAGTAATCAAGCATAAATAATTATTAACATAATTTTAGTAGTTCATACTACACTGTTTTATTCTAACAATATTGGTTTGTTCCATATAAATAAAATTATTCTGTGTTGGTCTCTTGTCAGTCAATAGGTTATGTTAGTACATTGTGCTACTGTATATAAGTATGTCTATTGAAATCAAAACAGATATTTATAACCTCAATGTTATGGAAGCAAAAAACAAAACAAAAAAAACAACAAAAAAATTCAAGGCCCTTGAAAGTTTAGTATCTGCTGAAGGGAATTTTCTTTTCTTCCAAAGTGACCAATAGTAGCTCATTCTCTGGATGGGACTACATGGAGTACACTGGGTGAAATGTGGAAGGAACAAAGTATGTATGCTGATTCTCTTGGTCGCTTTATAACAAACCAGTCTATCTATGGAGGCAGAGTCCACATTACTTAATCAGTTCCAATAAAGGTTTCATGTGTCAGCACAATCACATGGACATTTATGTGTCTATACATGAATTTTGGAATACGTTCAGACTATTATATAACCCAAGATTCAAATTCTTCACTTATAGAATTAAGTACTGATAGAATTTTCCACTCAATTATATATATATATATATATATATATATATGTGTGTGTGTGTGTGTGTGTGTGTGTGTGTGTATGTGTGTGTGTGTGTATGTATATATATATATGAAAAATGGTTGATCCTTAGTTTCAGAAATTAAAATGTAATACAGTTTAACACACTTACATTTCAATGTATAAATAGGATATTCATTGACCTGCTTAAATGTATCTTTGTTTTGTTTGTTTTGGCTCCATAGACACTTTACACAACATTGATATCCCTTTATCAGTTCCCATGTGAGTTTGAGTGATAATGAAAATATTTATGCTCAGCAATCATTAAGAACAATATTATCACAGAGCAAAGTAAGAGAGCTTACTCAAAATTAAAGTCATTAAATTCATATATCTTATTTAATAAAGTTATTTCCCATCTGGATATGGATTAATAATTATAAAAACTCATTATATGTCTAATAGTATATAGAAATTAAATATATAAATTTTCATCTAGGTTAAGAGAAGAACAGAAGAGTTCAAGAAAATTTTTTAATTAGATTACAATGAAGCTAATAGTATAAAGTCATGTTTGGTTTAATATAGAAACAATTATGCATAGAAATATATGCAGATAAACTCAGAATATCCTTGTGTATTTCTTTTTTGCATGTTCTGTTAGGGAAGAGGATCTAGAATTGAAAACAAATAATAAAATATCTTTTTAAACATATCAGAATCAAGAAAAGTACACAATAAACATACATAATTAAACTAAAATTTGGGGGACGTAAATTCTAACGCAAACAAAAAATATTAACTATCTATTCATATTTGTATTCATATAATCATTTTAGCTAGTATTAAATTGAAATATTCTGTGATTGAGGAAGACGAGGAGAAATATAAAGAGGAAGTGGAAAGATTGTAAGAGCCAAAGAACCATGAAGTCAGCTGTGAGAATGTTTTCATGTCTCTTATAAATGAAAGTAAGCTACACCCTTGACATCTCAACAATGTGGCTGCCTAAATAAGACCTAAAGGAGCAGCTTTGTTTGGGAGTATAATCATCTATGTGTATTTGTCTACAATCACTCCAACTACAATTACTTGACTGTAGCCATACCTTTGAGTTTTTGAGCTCCCAGCATGGTGAATCTTACTTCTGCCCCTGATGGAAATGCCAAGATTGTTGTTTACTGATGTAAAAGCTCCCTCATAAGCCAAAACATTAAGCAGTAACTGCAGAAGGAGTAACTATTCAACTATCTATTAAAATACTACTAATTTAATTATGTTAATTTATCACCTAATTATTAATTTTTAAAAAAAATCATACAATTATAACCCTATTAAAAAAGTTGCACCAAAGAACAATGCAAGTTTTTAACATACATCTTATGGATCTCAGTATTTATGTAGTAGGGATTCATGCATAAAAACATATATTCACACACACAGACACAGAAATTCAGGCACACACAAAAATACTCATACATACATACAAAATATTCAAATATATAACTAAGTTTTAAAAAGAGAAGTGATACTTTTAAACCAATCTAACTATTCCAAGAACTAAATTATTTATTTCATGCTTCTAAACCAGTAACTCACTATAACTCTATAAGCCAGTATTTCATCATTCATGACAAATATTTTATACAATTGAGAAGCAGAAGTAAGAAGTATATATTATTTAAAGTTGGAAGACATAGTGCAATAAAATAGTGTTTCTTTCTTTCTTAAAATATTTTTCCACTTTTATGACACATTCATACTATTATTCTAGATAAATTTATTTCATGGATGTAATATGTCAGTAAAAGCAATAACTATGTTTTTAACTGATCAGTATTTCAAAAGTTAGCTCTATTTGACACTTATTGATAGAAAATGAATTAAGTGTCTGTGTTTGGTTTTGAATTATTGCCTATAGTGAACCACTATTCATAGAGATGCTTGAGTGTCACACTGCGTGGTACACTTCTCAATTATGGGAACTGAGAGGAAGCTCAGTGACTTCTTCCAGATGATAGAAAATATTCAGACATTAGTTTAAGAACTAAAACAGAAGCAAAATGTGCCTGAATATGAATCTTAAATCTTATAAAAAAAGATTTAATTTCATTTTTCCACAACATACTTTAATTAATATTTGGGAATTTAATACAATGCACCACGATCACACTCCCCTCCCACACTTCCAGGTCTACCCTCCCAACCTTGCCCCCCCCCCTCGAAAAAACAAACAAACAAACCCAAAACAAGTTCCAATTGTGTTGTCCGTATACTCATTGGAGCATGGTCAAACTCCCAGTGGCCAGCCTTTTAAAGAGAACTAAGTCCTTCCCCATCGCCGTTCTCCCCCAACTCTCCACTCCTCCACCCCTCCACCTTCCTACATCCCCGCCCTCTCCCCATTCACCATCCACACCTCCAGAAATCATCAACTGTGAAGAGCTACACTTCAGTATCTTTATCATATTTTTTAAGGACTGTCTAATAGCTTCATGTCTGGATTGTTTCTTTTTGTCTGTGTGGAGTAGGCTGACACAGAAACCTTCAGTGTCTCTCATTCTCAGTTATAAGTTGGTCATCATTGATACTGTTGCAAGAGATGCCTCTCTGTACATAGCAGCCGGAAGCAGCACAGATCATGGACATCAACATAGATTTCAGTGGCCTCATGGATCATAGATTGCAATGTGGTTTCTGTTTGCAGCTCTGGTCTTGGATATCAACATAGTTTCCAGTGGCAATACAGATCATGGACACAACATGGTTTCCAGCGGTAACATAGATTAAGGAAATCTTGAGGAGACTTAACCTAGAATAAACCATTCTTCTACTTGTGTATCTTTTTGATGCTCAGAGTAAGGGTGATCCTATGGTTCAGCTGTGCTGAGAGTTAGAACTTTCACAAGCTCCAGGCTGCTGTATACCACCCTGCCTTCTGTGCTGGTAACCTAGCTGGTACCCTGGACGTGACCATCATGTATGCACCCCATCCCATGATTTCCTTCCCCCAGCAAGGTGAGAAGCCCACAATCCTATTGGACAGGAATGCGGGCTATTCTTATTCAAACCATCACACGTGCAGTCCCACAAATAAATGAATACACATAAGAAATCTTTAAAGTATTCCATTATTATAGTGGCTGACTCTCATAGCTATGCAAAGGGGCCAGTGAGAAAAACAGAAAAATATTCTTTACCACAGAACCTCCAATATTTACTTGCCTGCACATTATCAAAGTATAGAGTTTCTGGGTTTTTTTTTTTTTGTTTCTGTTTGTTTGTTTGTTTGTTTTGTGAGCCTAATTACATTGCCTCCATATATTTTAATCCTAAGTAGCTTTGATTGCACGCTTTCCTAGGGATAAACTGCCCTTTCATGAAATCTCCAGTGTCTTCCATTTATTACCTATTGGAATTTGGGGAGATATTTGTGTTGTATAAAATCTAATAATCTGAGGGATCAGCGATTTGCTGCTTTACAACAGAGAGTGAACACATTACATTTCAAATTCTTCTGACACCCATTTAAGTTGTTAAAATCTATTCAAGACAGATTTGTATTTGGTAATGGAATCTTTCATTCCCACTAATTATGATTGTTAAAGGGTTTGCACACTTCCCCTTGTAAATTTAATCTTTTAAAATTTACTGATACACATAATTTTTATGGAGAAACAATTCCCAAATATACATTTACAATTCATTGGAGGGCACAAATTTTTAGGACAAAAGTATTTAAAGCAACATTCTGTCTATTAATTAATTAGTGAATTATTCTCCTTATCACTAGCACATATGTTGATGGTATATCAGTTTCTCCATAATTATTTATAAGTATGGTCATGGCTTGTCTACAGTATTTATCAATTCAACTGCAGAAATTAGAATGAATATTGCTATTAAAATATTCTTACCAGGCAGAGGTGGTGCGCGTCTTTAATCCCAGCATTCGGGAGGCAGAGCCAGGTGGATCTTTGTGAGTTCAAGGCCAGCCTGGTCTACAAAGGGAGTTCCAGGAAAGGTCCAAAGCTACACAGAGAAACCTGTGTATATATATATATATATAATATATATATATATACATATATATATACATATATATATATATTCTTTACAGTCAGAAAATAAGTGAAATAGTAAAAAATCCTAAAGTGAAAGTACCTGATATCACATTACAGCTGTAGTTGAGTGGGAGAGCTTTTGCCTACCATCCATGAAGTCTTGGATTTAATCCTGAGTACCGATAAACACAATAAAACAAAACAAAATAGAAACAGGCAATTTGAGGGCTTGAGAGATTACTCAGTGGCAAATTCTTTTGTCTGGATTTAAGAGCAGATTTCACCATTTAGATTCCCATTCCCCCACATAAAACCTGGTGGTTGTGGTCATTAACTGTAATTTCAGCTCTCATAAGGCAGAGAATGGAGATTTGCTAGGAATGTGGTTAACTAGACTGCCAGAATCAGTTAGCTCACAGTTCAGCAGCAATAGCCCTTGTCTCAGCAAATAAAGAGGAAAGCAGCAAATAAAGACGTTACTCCATGTCTGCTTGTGGCCTCCATATGCACACACACACATACACACTCATGTATAGATGGATCCATACACATGGATCCACACAAATGTACACTGGTACCCACACATGTGAACACACGCATAGCAATGCACATCATATAAATGTACATATGCAAAACAATTATAAGAGAACATGAAAGATTAGAGATGATTAATATGTCAGTATTATTAATAATATACAATTGTCACTGCACCCTTTATATTAGAAATAGAAACTTAAGGTGAATGTTTCTTCTGCATTTTCAAGACTCTGTTTTACAATCATAAGAGTTGCATATTCCATTGTAGTGGAAAATATTAAGTGCTAAGAAGTTTCCAGTATGATTAAATAATTTATTTTATTTTGTCTTTTTCCTAAAATTGAAAATAACTTTTTTTATCACATAATATACCTAATCATGGCTTCCTATCCTTCACTCCTCAAGTTCCTACCCATCTCCTTTCCCATCTGGTTCTACTGCCTTTATGTCTCTCATAAGAAGTCAGGCTACCAAGGGATAATAATTCAATAAAATATAATATAAAAAGATAAAAGCTAACAACTTATAACAGGAAAAAATAGTCCAAGAGAAGGCACAAAAAAACAAACACAGATTCAGAAAATAGCAGTTCACACATTCAGTAGCATAAACTCTAAACTGAAAAGTCATAACATATTGAACAGAACTTTAGGTTAAAAAGACAGAATAACTCCCACTATCAGTGATTGAGGGTCAATATGTGATTTAAGCTATAGTAATGCTTCTTTTATGAACTTGTGTTTGGTGCATGGATATCAAGAATTTCCATGTCCTCTCCATACATTTTGGCTTTGGTAAATATGTGGTGTCCTTCCCTATCACTTCTGATTAGTTTTGGTTTGAAGTCTAGTTTGTCAGATACTAAAATGGCTACATCAGCATGCTTCTCAGGTCCTTTGGCTTCAAATATCTTTTTCTATCTTTTTACCTCAAGGTGATGTCTATCCTTGATGTTAAAGTGTGATTCAAGGATGCAACAGAAAGGTGGATCCTGTTTCACATCCATTCTGTTAGTCTGTTTCTGTTTATTGTGGAATTGAGATCACTGATGTTGAGAGATACCAATGTATAGTCTTAGTTGATATCTCTTATTTTGTTGTTTGTTGTTGTTGTTGTTGTGGTGGTGGTGGTGGCGGTAGAGGAAGTAGTGGTGGGTGTGTGTTTCCACTATTTTCATTGCTGGTCTGGGGTTGTTTATTGTTTGTATTTTCTTAGATGTGGTTCTGTAGTCAACCTCTTTTGGTGGAGTTTTCCTTTCAGCAAATTGTGTAGGGCTGAGTGTATAAATTGATATTGCTTAAAATCAGTTTCTTTTTATCATAGATTGTCTTATTTTCTCCATGTACTGTGATTGAGATTTTTTTTTCTGGGTATAATATTCTGGGCTGGCATCATGTTGAAGTAAAGCCTGTAGAACATCTGCTCAGGCACTATTGGAAGTTAGAGTCTCCACTTTGAAGTCAGGTTCAATTCTCCTAGGTGTAGCTAGAGATTTCCTGCCTGGCCCACAGTCAGGACAAATCTCTATCACCTGCCAGTCCCACAGCCTCTCAAACCCGACCAAGTAAACACAGAGACTTAAATTGGTTACAAACTGTATGGCCGTGGCAGGCTTCTTGCTAACTGTTCTTACAGCTTAAATTAATCCATTTCTATTAATCTATACCTTGCCACATGGCTCGTGGCTTACCGGCATCTTCACAAGCTGTTTCTCATCGTGGCGGCTGGCAGTGTCTCTCTGACTCAGCCTTCCACTTCCCAGCTTTATTCTCCTCCTTGCCCCGCCTATACTTCCTGCCTAGCCAACGGCCAATCAGTGTTTTATTGATTAATTAGCAACACATTTGCCATACATCCCACAGCACCTAGGGATGCTTTTATATTTTGCTTGGTCTTTTTCCCTTCCAGCTTTCAATAGTTTTCTTTGTTTTGTATATCTAGTGTTTTTATTATTATTGGCCAAAGAGAATTTCTTTCTGGTCCAATATATTTGGTGTTCTGTATGCTTCTTGTACCTTGATATACATATCCTTCATTAGGTTAGGACATTTTTCTTCTATAATTTTGATGAAAATATTTTCTGTGCCTTTTACCTGGGTGTCTTCCCATTCCTCTATTCCTATTATTCTTAAATTTTCCCTTTTCATAATGTCCCAGGTTTCCTGGATGTTCTGTGCCATGAGATCTAGAGGTTTTAGACTTAAGATTTTCTTTGACCAATGATCCATTTCTCCTACTGTGTGTTCGGTGCCTGAGATCTGTCTTTCATCACTTTCATTCACCAACAGAATAAAGCAGTTAAATATTTAGAGATACCTATGTAATTTTAAAAAATTCTATAAAATATTCCCCAATAAACATTTGATTTTCTAGTTTGAAAATATGAACTGTGGATATTTATTCAAAGATTTTTGTTAATTATTTAATAATAATGATACTGAAGACTGAATTATTTATTTTCCCACACCTCTTTTTAGTTAAAACTTACCTAATGGCTGAGGAGTTTGTCAGTGGAATCACACTATGTCTACATTGTTTGTAAACAAAGGAGAGCCGTAGGCAGAGGCTGCTAGCTTGGTTTGCACTCCCATGGACTTTCACCCTCACTAGTTATGTCTTGCCACACACTGAATCCAGTGGGTTTACGTATTGATATATGCTTATCATTCCAATTAGCATGGCTAATTTTTCATGAGCTTGGAATTTTTAAAAACTTAAGCAAAACACAGGTCAACATACATGTGTTTTGATTAGTATTCCCATTATGATTATAATCATGTAATTGTTTTTCAAGAAAAAAATTTATGCATGGTAAACCATTTCAGATACAGTATCTTGTGAGGGGATACTCTTGAGGATAATCTCAAGCTGCTGACTCTTATGAAGGATGGGGTGATAGACACTTGCTACAACACACAGATTATGCAGTGCTGGGATGAAACACAGTATTTGTCATTAGTCAAATACTCTACCAACTGATGCAAGTGCCCACATATCTACCTTTGTTTTTCAATATAGCATAATGATTAACACCAAATGTGTACGCAAGTTTTTAGAGTATAAGATGTACTTTTTTTTTAAACAAATGTGTTAAGTCTAGTATATGATACTATCTGGTTAAGACAGATACAGTTTTTCAAAGACTTTTGTCAGTAAAGCTAAACTTGAAGTGAGAACTACCTCATTATTTAAAGTATAACCTATGAAACTTTGATTATAATTCCTCCATCTCCATTTATATTTAGGAAGTTTCTAATTAGGTAAGTGATATGAAACCATAAAAATGAAATGCAGTAGTAAGTTTCTATCAGGACTGTTTTAATCCAACAGGAAGACACCTTCAATCTTCCCACATCATCAAAAGAATGCTCCTGCATTCCTAAGTAAGACTCAAGCAAAGACAAAAGAGACTGCCTGCTTTATAGACTGATCACTACCTGATAACCTTGTAATAATAGTTAACAGTTACTTTTTGAAAGAACAACAAATATAGAAGTTAGAATAACAATCCTAATAACCAATGTGTACTTAGGGAATGCAAGCAAAAAGATCAGCAAATACTATTCTTAAGTCCAACATCTGTGAGAAAAAAGTAAACAGAAACCACCTAACGCAAGTTTCAGTGTATAATATTGAAATTAAGAATTACCCAAATTACAGTTATAATTATATTAATTTCTCCAAAATTCTTAGAACAAAAATTAGCTATTTATTCTTTACACATATTTTTCTCAAGATGACCCTATACATTTTGTAAACTTTTCAAAAAGTATGCAACATCAAAGTACACTAATTGTAAGATCTAGAAACTATATTTAATATAATCAAGTCTGAGCTATTCTGAAAACAAACATTAAAGATTATTATTTCCTTAATTTCCTTATGCTAAAGAAAATATATAGTTTTAATTAGTCTATATAATTTAAAATACTACATTAGATTGATTCAATATGTTCAATATGTACATACATTCTATAGTTTTTAAGTCAGGTTAAATATATGTGTTTTAGTTATTTACTTTTTATTGTGATAACTTCTGCTTTTGGTATACAATGTAGAGAAAGAATGTACATGAGAAATGATGATGTATTATAAATATTAATATGTACTTTTAATTTCAGATTTAAAATGTATGTGATACATCAACTACTAATTTTCTCAGGTTAAATGATCCTTTCTTTAGTGTGAAGGATTTCCTCTCTAATGAAGCATTGGCTATAGTTGCCATGTGACTGATAGAGATAAATTAGACTAGATATGCACCAAATGTAATCTAAATGTCTAAAACCAATAACATTGTAAATAGTTTATCTCTACTAATATATAAGCACATGTGGTAAGAAATGATCATGTTTAACAATACACTTGTATTTTAAAGTTTATGCCTAACAATCTTGTGCTATTTGCTCCAAACAATTAAATGTTGGCTTGACTAGAATTCTAAATCTTAAACTACAGATTTTGGTTATTAAGAACATATAAGAAAATAGTCCTTTGTGTGAAGATTGTTTATTTTACTCTGTTATCTTTTGACAGTTAAAAGCATAAATATAATTTTGAAGCTTGAAGATAATGGAAATCACAAGAATAGCAATTATTTTAAAGCAAAGGATTGATTGTAATTATATGACTATTTGAGAGAAAAATAGTGATACAGCAGAGACTTGCTAGTTATTTTACATAAAAAGAAATAATTTTGTCAAAAAAATAATTCCTTCTTGTCTTTCTAGATGAAAAAATTTTATTTAACACTTAACAACTTTTCCTGATTTGTTCATTAACTATTATACTCAGCAGAATTATTTATATTTACCTTTAGGATATGTTTTACATCAACTTCTACTTTCAGGTATAATTACAAAATTAACCAATTGAATTTTAAATATCTGTTGGAACTTGCAGATTTTATTATTATTATTTTCTTCTTAATATGTCATTTGTGCAACATACTTAGGATAGCTTCAATTTAGTAGAATTATTTTGTTTCAATTACAAATGCTGTACCCTATCATAAGGAAAATTCCTGATAAACCTCTTATTGCTGAAATTATGAAATGCAAAGACACATGAATCACACATACACAGCTAAACACAATACTGTGTTGCCTCAGTTGTATCAGTTGTTAAACCTCCCCAAAGCCTGGCTGCCTAGGAACCTGTTCTCACTATCTCTGACTTACACTGTGGGAAATAATCATAATGCTGGTCACTCCAGAAAGAAAAATAAAATGTTGATATATGATGTTTACTGGGTGAATGTGGTTTTATGTCGAGTTGTTAATCATCTAAATGAGGCACGGTGATTAGCAACCTTTCACACATTAGTTCAGATGGTTGAACTGGTCATATGTGTCTTTTGTAATAGTTTTTAAAATCCCACATATGTGAATTACAAAATATTTTTATGAATAGAACCTAGGTAATCATTCTTCTTCAAAGAAGTAGAGATGAAAGAATTTGTGACAGGGAAAGATGAAAGAAGACAGATACAAGTCCAAGAACTGATAACCAGCTGCCTAGAGTCAGGCTAAGCTTTTATTCTCAGATTCTCCCCAGATTTATATAAGTAATATCTTCTTCATCAAGGTTTTTAGTTGCATAAATCTTATATGTTCTGATAATGAAATTAATGAAAAAGAGAAAAGGTCATTGTTGACCTTTAGAAAAAAGTACTAACCTATGTCCAGTATTTTTGATTGAGAAAATAATTATTTTCTGTAAGCACAACTTTTATGAAAATTTCCCCTTCTATGAATACCACTTGAGAAATTCTTGAATAGCAGTTATGGTAAAACTGATTGTTAGGTATAGGGCAGAACTTTGAGGTTTGTATTGGTTGGGCACAGAAGCAATGACTGCTACTTTCAAACATTAATAACTCCTTAAATTGCACATTAAAATTCCATCACATGAATTTATTATTTAAAACTCCAGTAAATTTAATATTATCTCTAAAGCAACTATTATAGAGACTTAATGGATTTCTTAATGGGATAGCATGAGACTCGTCACAGAGTTCTAATTAGAATAGAGTTTTGAGAATCAGCCAACATATGAAGAGATTATTCTAGTAATGATTTTATATTTTCAAGCAAATGAAAAGAAAAACTATTGAAAACATTGAAAGAAAATGTGCACACCACACAGCTTAATTTAATGCTACTCATTTTAATATGTATTATACATATTAGAATTTCATTATATGAGTGTGTTTTGTCCTTCAAATGTTAAATAATTGGTATATCGAGATTATTAAATTCAACTCAATATGACTTTTTTGGTTTTTCGAGACAAGGTTTCTCTGTGTAGTTTTGGTGCCTGTCCTGGATCTTCTGCTCTGTAGACCAGGCTGGTCTTGAACTCACAGAGATCCACCTGCGTCTGCCTCCTGAGTGCTGGGATTAAAGGAGTGTGTCACCACCAGAGCGATATCCACAACAACCACCGCCTGGCTGGACAATTTTTTTTTAATATTTCTGACTTTATAAAGTCTACCATGTGCAAGAGCCATATTTGAGTTAGGTTTCCAGTGTGCAATCTGGCATACAGGAATGGGCAAGATGCCCAGTTTGTACATGGATGGTAGAATATGAACTCTGGTCCTCATGGCTGCACTCTTATTCTTAATTAGTGAGTCATCTCTGTAGCCTGTACTTTTATATCTTGTCTATTATCTAATTTATTTTGATTTATATTATGCTACTTTCACAAATAAATATAAGAACATTTCTTAATGATATTGACTAAGTTTCCTTGGGATATTTATGTAACTACAGACATTTGTTACAAATGTATCATTGCATTAAGAGTTTGTGTCAGTTTAAATTTATTTACAAATATTCTTTTTTATAAAGCATTAATGTGAATGAAATACTTTAGGTAATTCTAATTTTGAAATTAAATAATAGTAGACTGTTTGAAATTACTAAATTAATAAAGTATCGCTCCAAGGAAAATATCTGTAGACTGTATTATTTGTATTTATTTATTTTACATCCTGACCACAGTTTCCCCTTTCTCCTCTCTTCCCCTTCCCCCATCGGCCTCCCCTCTGCCAGCTTCCCTACTGCATCCACTCCTCCTCTGTTTCTGTTCTGGGAAGGGCAGGCCTCCCATTGGTATCAGCAAAGCATGGCATATTAAAGTTGCAGTAGGACCAAGCACCTCCCCTTCTGGCAGACGTTTCTGTCCCACCAGTCAGTTCCCAAGTAAACACACAAAGACTTATTATTAATTAGAAATGCTTGGCCAATTGCTTAATCTTGTTGCTAACTCGCTCTTACATCTTAAATTAACCTACATTTCTTATCTATGCTCTACCACATAGTGGTACCTTTTTTCAACATGGCATGTCCATCTCTTGCTTTCTCTGCATCTGGCTGGCAAGTCTGCCTTTCTTCTTCCCAGCGTTCTCCCAATCTGGCTATCCCATCTAATCTCTTCCTGCCTGACTCTTGGCCAGTTATCCCTTTATTAAACCAATGAGAGCAATACATATTCACAGTGTACAAAAGGATTATTCCACAGCATTCCCCTTGTGTTAAAGCTGGGCAAGGCAATCCAGTATGAGAAGAAGGTTCCCAAGAAAACCTACAGAAACAACTAATCCTGACTCTATTTTCGTTTTTTAGCCTACTATCAAGGTTTTGTAGTCTCATCCTTATCAGAAGATGTTTATTGTTACTGATTTCTTCATTGTCCTCCAGTCTCTGGCTGTGAAAGATATCATGACTTTATTCCATTTAACTACTTTCCTCTTCAAGTTGCTAAAACAGAAAAATTCAAAGAACATAAAGTTTCTGGAGTGATTCACAGAACTGAAGAGAAGACGTGACCTCAGGACCCATTTAGTTGGCATCTGGATCAGGAACATATTAGGAGTCTGGGGTTGGTGGGAAACTCTTCTTTTAATACTTTGGATTAGTAAAAACCTAATGAATTTGAGTTCAAATAAACTACAACACAACACCTCCAAAAAGTCATACATTAAATTATTATTTTAATATCAATGGAAATCCTAAGGCATTTGTATTGTCCTATATTTCTTATAAATACTATCATATATTTTTCAGAACTTTCAGCTATTCAAATTGTTTTTATGCAGGTAGACTTCACTTTACATTTTTATGTTAAGTGAATTTCACTTTTTAAATTTTTCTCTGAAAGCATAATTGCTTCATCATTTCAGAACCCCCTGCATTCAAACCAAATGTGATAAAAAAAAATGGTTCATTTTCCACAATTCAAAATATTTGCCAAATAAAGTTGATTGTACTAAACTTGTTTCACTCATCTGCTGCCTGGGCTTTGGATTTTTTAAATATAAATGAATGCCTCCTGTATGAGGGGAAGACACCTTTATATTGCGTGAGTTACACACTGAAAGTACTTACTGGAGATGTAAAACAAAACGAGGAATGCATTGATTGCATCTCGAAAGTTAAATTCTTAGTAAATGAATGGACTAATTTTTGTCCATAATTCATTAATATCACTGACAAAAAGTATAAGAACAACAAAAAAGATAAAACATATAAGATAAGGTGTTTGGATTTGCTTATACTAAACAAACACATGAATATTTTATTATATTGCACATGATTACTATATAGTCATAGAAAAATTTATAGAATTTTTAATAAAGAATGGAGATATTTCAAGTGTAGTCTGGAATTAATTCCATAATATTGAAAAATATGTAGTCAATGATTAATTTGAGAATATATATATTAATTCTTAAATATTGGTAGTTACTTTTATTTGTAGATAAGTATATATAATTTTAATATAAAACATTATCATTTTACATCTCAGTGTTTGAACAGTGTATTTAAATTTTTCTGTCAATTAAACCATTTATTAATTCATTCCATTGCCCTGTAAGTCATCTCTAAGTATGTGTCTAAAAAAATAGGACAATTCCAAAGCCTTGAGGATTAACATTAAAATTAAAATGATAATATAATTTATGATCTTTTACATTTATAGTCTATGGTGGTTTATATGAGCTCAAATCAAATACATGAGGTTTCATTAATACTATAATTTCTCTGTCATACCTCTCTGTTTTAAAAACACAAGACAACACAACCATATGATATTCCAAAAAATACCAATCAATTCTCTTCAGTAACCTTGTACTACTTATGGTCTGCATGTCCTCTGTTCACCAAAACCTCTGGCTGTGATGTCAGAAATTCCAAAGTTAAGAAAGCCTTGGACTGTCTCCTCAAAGAGCAGACACATCTATGTTTTCAAAGTGTCATATTATTCCTGGCACACAAAAATACTCAATAAATTACCTCCAGTAAATGGATGAGTGAGTGGATGAGGAGAGAATACGTTCAGTTTTAAATCAGAGCAGGAATTGAATCAGTCACCAGGGAAGACACTTGAGCCTCCATTTCATTAACGGGAATAATCACTTTTATAGAGGTGATCTGTGAATAAAATCAAATTATTTTTCTGAACACTACGTTTCTTTTTGGCACAAGTTATTTTAGGCTCATTTTCCCATTTCCTGGATCAGCCGTGGAATCGGCTCTATCTTCAAAGAGAGCTAACTCATTATAGTAGACAGAGGGTTGGCTTGCTAGATTTATAGCATATTTTAAAATTGAAACTTGCAGATGAAAATCTTATCAGGCATATAAATCTTTAATAGCAGATGAGAGGGGTTAAAAATAAATGAGGATGTTTTTCATTAATTCTTATTTATAATACGTATGTTACTCTCTACTTAAAGATAATAATTTAGTGTTCGCAGAAAAATACCTTAAGACTACAAATATGAAAAATGACAAATTCATTTTTGTGATTTATTCAAGGATATGAAAATGAAATATCATGCAAGCATTAATTATTATATTTTTAATTGTGCTTGTTTGTATGCTTGTGTGTGCATGCATGCATGCCTGTGTGTGTGTGTGTGTGTGTGTGTGTGTGTGTGTGTGTGTGTACCAAGCCCAGTATCATTGGATATGCTAGAGCTGAAGTTATAGGCATTTTAAGCTGCCTGGTTTAGATAATGGGAACTGAATTCTGATCGTTGGAAAAACAACAAATGCTCTTAACCACTGAGAAATCTCTCTAACTTGATTATCAAAAGATTTTTATTTGTGTGTGTTTTTCACTTTTATATTCTTGTGTATGTGTGTATAGTGACCACTACTTTGCAAAGTTCATAAAAAGTAGCATTTTTCTACTTTAGAGGCAATATATATAAAATATGTATAAAAAGTTTGAAAGTATAACTGAACTAAAATATTTAATAATTTTATTTAAATAGCCTAGGACTTGAAGTGCATGTTTTCCATTTAAAAATTGTCTAGAGTGTAGCTGATCTTTAAAAATATTACAATTCACCGGGCGGTGGTGGCGCATGCCTTTAATCCCAGCACTTGGGAGGCAGAGCCAGGCGGATCTCTGTGAGTTCGAGGCCAGCTTGGGCTACCAAGTGAGTTCCAGGAGAGGCGCAAAGCTACACAGAGAAACCCTGTCTCGAAAAAACCAAAAAAAAAAAAAAAAAAAATTACAATTCAGTCACATGTATGTGACAGTTGTGTAGCTCATGAACTTGTGAGAGTCCTCACAAAAGGAGCAGAAGCTGTCCCTAACTCTTTTGCTGGCTTTTGGGAATCTATTCCTCATGCCAGGTTGCTTTTCCCAGCCTTCATATGAGGAGAGGAGCTTAGTCTTACAGCAACCTGATATGCCTTGCTTTGTTGATATGGTTAGGAGGCCTGACCTTTTCTGAACAGAAACAGAATAGGTGTGGATTGAGGTGGGTGTGAAGGGGAGGTGGGTGTGAAGGGGAGGAGAGAAGGGAGGGCAAAAGGTGATTAGGCTCTAAAATTAATTAACTAATTAATTAAGTTAAATAAATATTACAATTGTTCAGGAAGTAATCCCTAATAATTCATATTTGCATATGTCCTTGAATGTTTCAGCTGCCAATTTGATGCAGACCTAGTGTCACTTAGGAAGAAAGAATATCACCTGAAGCATTTCCTCCATCAGACTGGCTTTTGGCCTTGTTGGTGAGGCATTCATTAACTACTAGTTTAGAGAGGAGTGTCTAGCATGCTTTGGACAGCACCATGTTTCAGTAGGTGTTCCTGGGCTAGTTCAGCAGTTTTACTCCATTATCTGTGCTTTAGGTCCTACCGCCAGTTTCTCGCTTTGAGTTCCTATGCTGCCTTCTTTCAGTGAATGATTGTTTGGTGTATTATATTATATATTTATAAAAAAAATCCCCTTCTGGAATGAATAATTAATAAAAACTAGTCATTAATTTGAAACGGCTACTGGATTATCTTTTTCTGTTTTCTTTTTATTTCTCATTAAATAGAAGGTAATTTATATTTTTTTAATTAAATAATTTGAAATATAAAACATGTTTTTAGATTTTTTTTAAATTTATTTAATCAAATTTAATTCATTTCTTTTCTGCATTGTTTAAATAAAAGTAAGTCTCCTGCTGGAAGTGATTATGAACCCTGAACTCTGAAGAAAAAAACAGCTAGCCTGCCATGGAGTGTGGCAAGGATGGCCAGGGCCCATGTGTGGCTGTGTTCCAGTGGAGTACTAAAAGCAAAGAGCCTCACCGAGTAAATCTTTGATGTCTTCAACTGGGATCCTGTGCAGACCTTGTGCTCAGGCTTTGAAAACAAAACTGAAAACCTCTGGCTCAGAACTTTCATGAAGCTTCAATTGTCCTCATGCATGAGGCAGGCACAAGAGCAGATCTGGAGTGCTCTGAGTACCAGGATGAGAGAGGTTCAACGCCACCCCACACAACAACCCCAGATTCACAGGCCTCGAATCTGATATATCACTTCCTCAGGAAAATTTTGCCAGTTTGTGAACTGAAAATAATCATAGGAGAAAAAAAGGTAACAGATGAAAGCTGTTAAGATTGTAAAAAATGTCAGTAGAATTTACAGGAAGCTCAAAATTCTAAAATGACCATAAGTAAAAGAACAAAGTTGATACCCACCTTGAAAGAATTTTGAAATTATCAGCAATTTCAACCAGAAAATACAGAAGTACTCCTCAAAAAAAAAAAAAAAAAAAAAAAAGATCTTCACTATTGTAATGATTGTCTTCACTATTGTAATGATTGAGCTAACTACTTTTGATCAGTAGAATCAAACAAGAATTTGCATTCCTTCAATAAGGAACAATCACAGAGCGTTCCATTTCAATAGTTTAGACCTTTTTCATATATGCAGCTCTAGCTATGATTATACGTTGAGACAAACTCATTGAAAGTCTGCTTGAGATCATCAGTTTTATATGAATGCCTGCACAGCTTACTAACCCCTAATAGTTACTCACATAATAAAAGGGAAATGTTCATACTTGTGTTTTTATGTAAAACCTCAGTCCATTTGGGGGGTCTATTTCAATATTGTTTTTCAGTACTTTATAACATGTAAATAGGAAGGATATTAATTATTGACCTCTGGTTTTTTTGAACCCTTGAATTACAGTCTGGAGACAGAAGGCAGTATAACAATTTGCAAATCTGTTAGAATTTTACTGGCTAGAATGTTTGTCTGTTAAATCTGTTGTGAATTTCAATGGTATAGTAACTACTCCACATTTGCATCAAAATGCACTTGAAAAACACAGCATACTACACGCTATATTTAGGATTTTATTATTCATTTTTAAGAATTAAAAGCAATGGATAAATATATAAACCTAATTTATAAGAAAATTAAATTTCATATGTAATCTGACTTAATGGAAGTTAATTTATATCATGTGATATTTATATGAGCTTCTATATATTCCTCAATATATGATTACATATATTTCTAGTATTTTCTTGAGTAATATTTTCATTTTTTTTCTCTTTGTGTGTATGAATATTCACTGTTTATGTATTTGTGAAGGCTTAAGCTGTCTTTCTCTAATACTTCCCACTTTATATTTTAATCCAGGAATTCTCCCTGAACCTAGCATTTGCTCTTTTGGTTAGCCTGGCTGACAAGTGAGCTACAATCATCTCTGTCTTCACATGTCCAACACTGTGGTGTAGGTGCATGCAGTAAAACCTGGCTTTTGCATAAGTGTTAGGATCTAAATTCATGTGCTCATATTTAAACAACAAATGCTTTACGACTAGATTCCCTCTCCAATTCCAGGATCTTAATCCCCAGTATTTTAACTTTTTTAATTGATTTTACATTTGAAAATCTTTGCGATTGAATTGTCATTTGTATATGTTAATATGACATACGTGTGTGACACTATAACACTATATATATATATGTATATAGAGACATGACATATAATAGATATGTAACAAATCATATATGTTGTATCTATTTATCATATATGTATATCATATATATATACATATATATATAGTGAATTTATGCTGGTATGTATCTACATAAATAAGTTCCTGTTCAAGCAATACAAAACCCTAGATTTTACATGTGGAAATGCACTTGAGTCAAGATGTTCTTATTCATATTTTTTTAATATTTACCCAATAGTATTTATAATATGTTAACTCCAGAGAAAAAGGAAGGAATAATGTTGACTACAAGATTTGGTCTGCAAAAGATACCTGTAGCAGAATTGTAGAAACCCATTGAAGTCATTGCTGAATTGAATCAAATTGAATTCTAATCTTTTATCTTTTAAGGAACAGTGCCAACTACTTGCTGGCCTCACAGATAGTGCTCCTTTCGGCCTCCCTCTAAGTAGTGCAGGTGATTACACCTATTTATGGCTTGAGAATAAGTGGCATTTGTTTACTCGTTTACAAGACATTTGTGACATACCCTCTAAGGCTCAGGGAACATTATGGAAGATCAAGAAGATAATTTAAGAATCAGGAAATAGGGAAAAGGGATGTAAAATCTGTCCTTCAGGCATAACACAGACAGTGCAGGCCTTATCTTACAACTCCTGTGGTAAAATTTGGGACTAAATAAGAATGTGCCCATCAAAGGCTAATTAAGAGTCCAGAAGTAGCTGTACCTCCACCTGCAGAACCAATGATCCTGGTGAACCTCAATAGGTCGTTGAAGATGTGAACTTTGTTTTTAGCACCTACATCAACCTCTAGTTCAGGAGACCCAAAACTTTGTTCCGGCCTGTGAGGGCACAGTTGCCACTATGAGCAGAGTCACATATACAAACGTGTATAATACATTTAATTAAAAATAAAATAATATCATTAAAAATAAGTAAAAGTTTGAAATAAAATGGTCATGGAAGGTTTTCTATGTCCTGCTTGGTCCCACAGCCTCTTAGACCCAAATAAACATACAGAGGCTTATGTTATTTTCAAACTATGGCCATGGCAGGCTTCTTGTTAACTAGCTCTTATATCTTAAATTAACCCATTTCTATAGATCTATACCTTGCCACGTGGCTTGTGGCTTGCCAGTACTTTACATCTGCTCCATTCTCCTTTCTTCTCCTCTCCCCTATCCTCTTGGATTTTCCCACCTGGCTCCATCCTTCTCTGCCATAGGCCAATGTAGCTTTATTTATCAACCAATCAGAGCAACACATATTCACAGCATGTATAAAGACATCCCAGAGTACAAAATGCTTTAAAATAAAATGTAACATAGGATATAAAAAATATGAATTGTTTGTGTGCATTATTTTGTAATAACTAGAAATACAAATTATCCATATAAAATACAAAATCAAGTATTTTCTTGGGGGCATGGATGGCAAATGAGTAATGTAACTTTTTTTTTTAATTATCAATTGCAACTTTAAAATGTAAAGGGTGGGTGTGAGAGTTAAATATCTGATGCATGTCCCTATACATCTACATATCTCTATAAGCAACCAACACTAAGATAATATTAGCAGGTTCTCTCAAAATATTGATCAAAGAGTTCATAAATCGTTTTAAATTATATTGGTTTTGCTGTACTCCTATGTCTCACATTGCAATGCTTTCCTAAACATGCAAACTTTTATTATAAAAATATGTCATGTCATCTTTCATCCTTAGCATGCATGCAAAACCAATTTTTGGTTCAATTAACTAACAAAAAAATGATAATAAAATCTCTTCAGTATTTGAAGAAAAAACTTTTGAATAGAAGCAAAAATGAATTCAACCTCTGGGAAAGAAGAAAAACTTAGCTTCTTTTCATTAAACACAAGGGGAATGACAAGTATGACTTAAACTACCGTGTGGCTATAAACAGTTCCTTTGTGTTCAGTGAACATGACGGAATGAGAACTCTCTTCTCCACTGGAAATGGGGTGCTGAGGTACAGAAAAGTACTTTCTGATACATAGCACATGTAAAACTAAAAACCAGAAATCCTCTTTTAATCTTATACCTATCCATTTGTACAATGATCTCTATCAAATGAAAGCATGTACCAGCATTACTGTCTTCAGCAATGTATTATTCAAAACATGGCATTACTTTGAAAAAAGTACTTAATTACTCACAATATGAGAAGAACAGGCATGAGAAATTCTGAATGTTAAGGTGAAACTCTCTGAGACTTCCTGCCAAAACTAATAGACAATTCCCGTGGTAACAGCTGGCCACCAGAAGCAGTGATGAGAACATGAATGAATTGTTTCGTTTTGCTCACCTTACACTACTCATTTTCCAGAGTTTTCATATCCTAGTTCTACTTATACAAGTTGCAGAGTTAGCACTATCAGTAGGAAGTCATAAAATAATTGAGCTCATAAATATCTCCTCATTTTAGTTACATATTATTTCTATTTTGAAATGCTTATTATAAAACAGTGTGAGATGGTGTCACTGTATGTCTTGACATTGGTGTGTAGGTTCACGCAGTTCATGGAAAGAAGACTCAGAGACATCTTAAGAATGTATTCATGGCTGCAAGGGGGTCCAGCCTCAAAGTACTGAAGCCCCTTCCCTTCACCTTGGGCATTTTTATTTCTCCACATTACAGTTTAACCAGTTAATTTCCCTATGCTCAAAACAACCTGAAAGAAGCTCCCAAGAATACAATGCCAAGTGTAAATTACTTGATTTCTCAGGTACCATGGTTTTCTTGGTTTCCTGAATCAAGTTTTACATAGGCCTTTGTATTCTAGGGAAACTCTGAGACAAGATTCACATAGAGGGCAACAAGAGAAACAAAAGTTGTCTGCTAAACAAAAGATGGATTAGGGCTAGGTGCTACTCTCTGGAGCCAGGCCAGGTGCAGCTCAGCCAGAATGCAACCACAGATCACGCTTTTTATTTAAAAAAATCAATTACGTTGTAGGTTATGCAGCCTTACAGCAAATACAGCCTTCTTTCTATCTATTTGTCTCACAATCTTATGTAATAGGCCAACACACATTTTAAAGCCAATAAAGTCACTATTGCTAGAACAAGTGCACCACCTACGAGAATAAGAAATCCATTAAAGTGATTTATAGGATTGAATGAGGCTGTAGGATCTGCTAGATTTTCTATAATGTCCATTTCTGTTATATCAGATAACTTTCCTGCAAAAGTTTATTTGATTTCTTTCTGTAAATCATAAACCATTTGAGAAGAATTAGGGTGACCCAACAAAAGCATCCTAATCTTTTCCCAATCATACTTGCTTAAGGGTGTGATACAATCTTAAGGGTGTGATACAATATCAAGATACATTTCCAATCGCATTTTAATTGTATCTGCTCCTTCAAAATTTCCAACTGATTTCCTAACAATACAACAGCTTGCCTTAATTAAGCTAATTCATTTACTATCTCATTATCAATTTTATTTTGTTCAGTCCAAAGTTCTGAATGTCTATGCCAGTGTCTAATGAATTCAGCGGTTTGGATTTCTTTGGAAGTGCCACTCCAGCTGTTGCTGCTGTAGTTGTCAATGTAATGATTCCCATAATAACTGCCCACCCATCTGACCATTTGACGTTTTCTTTTTAATATTCTTTGAGTGAGCTTCTGTACCAGGATCATCACAGAAGAGTTTTGTCATGGCCTTGACAGCTTCACTGGTTTCCAGGTTGCTGGTCTTACTCTAATATGTAAACTTTCAAAGGTCAAATTTAAAAACATACTAGAATTAACACAGGTATGAAGAGTGCAGCATTCACAAGTGATGCTATAGTTATTTGGTACCATTGTACAGGCCCATTTAATAGCACATAAGGTAATGGTACACATGCCATGATAGAATGGCTTTGATTTAGTATAAAAGACAGAGTGTACTTATCATCTTTAATGTTTAATTTTTTTCCCATGCCTTATAAGAGGGTGGAAGGCATTTGTCAATTTCCACAAGTTAGTCTGAATTGAATTGCCAAATTGCAGGAGAGGACTTGCCATTCCAACTCCATGTCACCAAATAGATTCATTAATAGAAGCACTGAGTCTGGGTTACCTCATTCAGGATGATATTTTCTAGTTCCATCCATTGATATTTTCTAGTTCCATCCATTTGACTGCAAATTTCTTCTTTTTTTTTTTTTTTTTTTTTTTTTTGGTTTTTGAGACAGGGTTTCTCTATGTAGCTTTGGAGCCTATCCTGGAACTCACTTTGTAGCCCAGGCTGGCCTCGAACTCACAGAGATCTGCCTGCCTCTGCCTCCCGAGTGCTGGGATTAAAGGCGTGTGCCACCACTGCCTGGCGCAAATATCTTGATATCATTGTTTTTTTTACTACTGAGTAGTATTTCATTGTGTATATGTGCCACATTTTCTTTATCAGTTCTTCAGTTGTTTTCAGGTTCTTGCTATTACGAATAGTGGTAATATGAACATAGTTGAGCACGTGTCCTTGTGGTAAGATTGAGCATTCCTTGAGTATATGCCCAAGAGTGGTATAGCTGGGTCCTGAAGAAGACTTATTCCCAATTTTCTGAGAAACCCCCATATTGATTTCCAGAGTGGCTATACAAGTTTGCATTCCCACCAACAATGGAGGAGAGTTCCCCTTGCTTCATATCCTCTCCAACATAAGCTGTCTTCAGTGTTTTTGATCTTAGCCATTCTAACAGGTGTAAGATGGTATCTCAGAGTTGTTTTGATTTGCATTTCCCTGATGACTAAGGATGTTGAGCAATTCTTTAAATGTCTTTCAGCCATTTAAGATTCTTCTGTTGACAATTCTCTGTTAAGCTCTGTAGCCCATTTTTTAATTAGATTGTATGTACTCCTCATAAGTGGATACTAGATGTGAGGGAAGGGATGTCCCGACTGCAATTGACAGCTCCAGAGAAGCTAGCTAACAGGGAAAGACCCTAGGAAGGACACATGGATGGTCCTGTGAAGGAGAAGTGGATGAGATCCACATGAGCTGACTGAGTGTGGGGGGGTGGCAGAGGGTGAGGAGTGGGAGATGAGAACATAGGGAAATGGGAGAGTCTAGCTGGAACAGGGACAGAGTGGGAGGGCAGAGAGGGAGATACCATGACAGATGAGGACATCATGGAAAAAGGCAGGGTGCTGGGGAAGCTCTCAAGAATCCACAAGGATATCACCACCTTGGACTGCTGGCAGTGGTTCAGAGAGTGCCTAGACTGGTCTACTCTGGTGATCAGTCTAGCGAATACCCTAACTATCATCATAGAGCCTTTGTCCAGTGACTGATGGAGGCGGATGCAGAGATCCATGGCCAGGCGCCAGGCTGAGCTCTGGGAATCCAATCAATGAGAGAGGGGAGGGATTCTGTAGGCAGGGAACTTCAAGATCATGACAGGAAGAAGTGCAGAGATGACCGGCCACACTATTGGAGGCACATGAAGTGTAGACTAGTGGCTGTGAAGCCCCCATGGGACTGGACTAGGCACTCTGGATATAGAAGATGATTGTTTGGCTCGAAATGTTTGGGGAGCACCCAATCAGGGGGATCGGGATCCATCCCTGGTGCATGGACAGGCTTTTGGGAATCCAGTGCCTGTGGTGTGATGCCTTGCACAGCCTTGGTGCAGTGAGAAGGGGCTTGGTCCTGCCTAGGCTCAGTGTGCTGGGCATTGCTGACTCCCCATGGGAGACCTTGATTTAGAAGATGTGGGGATGTGGGGTGGCTTGGGAGGGAGGGCTGGGAGATGGGAGGAGGGAGGAGGTGGAATCTGTGTGTGGTATGTAGAGTGAGTAGAAAATTTCTTAATAAAGAAAAATGCAAAAAAAGAAAAAAAAAGCACTGATTTCCACAGTTCCGTTTATATTATACCATTTCCATCTTAACTCTGAGTGAGAATATTTCCCTTGAGGGGTGCCATAAGGGCTCCTTGGGAAATATTAATTAGCACTCGAGGTTTCTCACTCTTACAATGTTGCCAATGAACCCAGTCAGATTCCTTGTTGGTAACCGTCATCTCACAGAACAGTAGATTTATGAAACTAGTAGCATTAATCTCTTATCCTTTAAAACCAGATGCATGAAGTATATAAAACTTATTACGATAATCTTGGGTAGTATTGACTATGGATAGCCGTACTTGAGAGGTTATTTTTAGGCATTGAATTCCATTCCCATGCAAATTCCTTGTACCCCAATGGTGTAATTGTCAATCACTTTGCCCTTCTACATTGGGTGAATGGGAACTCAACTGTCATAAGGACCAGGTAGCCAAGACAATTCATTAACCACTATAGGACCATCCCTATCTCCCCAACTTATTGCTATGTTAATTGGAGAAATGGTGGATATAAGCCAAAAAATTATGATCCATCCCTTTTACCTGCATCCTTACCACAGAAAGCATGGAAAGAAATAAGTTTGTATCATTCAGAGGCTTGTGAGTCATGTGAAGTATCATCTCTCCTTTGTCACACAAACTCATAAGCTGTCCCCAGGGAGGAGGATTAGTTGTTTGTTGCAAAGGTCTTCTATATCTCGACTTTGACAGAGGCATTCCTGCATCTGCAGCATCTTGGAGATGTCATTTGTTCATGGCAGATTTTTATCAGTTTCCATGGAATCCACAATTTATTATCTCCTGTGGAAGCATAAGCATAACCTCAGCCCTAATTTAACACTTTCCCTGGACTACTTTGATGTTAAAATATTTATAATAGATGGGCTGACTCGATTCAGCAAGTCTTTCCAAAACTCAATTTTGTTCCTATTTCATTAGCAAAAATAAATTTAATTTAGTAGGGCATTATGCAGTCTATCTCTGGGGGTCCTCATATCCCCCTTCTGTTTAACAAGTGTCTCTTTATAAGGTCTAATCTATCCATATAAGTATTTTGTAACTTACATTCTACCAAGGCTAATTCTTTTTCAGCCTCAGTTGTTAACTGTCGTGGACTGTTTAAATCTGAGTCATTTTGCAAAATTTGAAACAAATTAGTTATTTTTTTAGTAGACAATCCAATTGTAGGCCGTAACCAGTTAATATCACCCAATAGTTTTGGAAAACCATTGAGAGTGTGTAGTCAGTCTTTCCTAAACTGTACCTTTGTGGCTGAATTCTCACTTTATTTATAGCCTAAATAGCTAAGAAAATCTCTGCTTTGTATTTTTTCAGGAGAAATTTGCAATCCCCAACAGGAAAAATTTTCTGTACTACATTAAATATTCTTTCTAAGGTATCTGTATCAGAAGCAGCCAATAAAATATCATCCATATAATGGTAAATAATAGACTAAGGAAATTGTTTACAAGTCATTTCCATTGGTTGATTCACAAAATATTGACATAAAGTTGGGCTACTGGCAGTGGCCCCTACTCTAAATTTGGATAACCAATTCCTGTCCTATCCTGTCTTTGTATAACCAGAATAGCCTGTGACTTTCCCTTATAATTTTTCCCAATGCTCTTTCCAGGAATATATCCCAATTTAAATATCAATTTATGAGCTGTTTCTGAAATTGTAGGAATATTAATTTGAGTTCTCCATTATTGTAACAAATCTCTTTTTCATAAATTTATGGCTGTATCAGCCATATTTAATCTATTCTACATTCTGTTTTATTTGAGATAAGGTTCAAATGCCTACAAATTAAGCACAGACTTGCTTTTTTTTTTTGAGACTTCTAATAGAGGCCAGTTGGGATCCCAGGATACTTGTGAAATTATAGATATATCCAGCACCAGAATCCAATAATCCTTCAATCTCAATCCTATATAATTTTACTTTTAATTTAGGCTGTTTATCATTGATAACTGTTTGCTGAAACACCTTTTTTTCCCCTGTACTTCCAAAGCCTCTAGTTCTACATATAGGTACCACTTTGCATTTAAGATATGGAAGTAATAATAACTGAGCAATTCTATCACTTGCTTCTATTTCCATGGTCCTTTTTACATAAGCTACCTATAAAAGCATTTAATACAATCTCTATAGAATTTTAAGAGGTAACTTTAGGCAATACTCTGGAATATATTTATAAAATCTTAAAAAGGGGATACTTTTTTTATAGATCCCAAGTAATACATTAATGCAACTTCCAATTATTAACAGTGTGGACCAAACAATTTACCTATATTTTATTTAGTGAAAAAATAAATTTTGTAACCTCTTTATCAGTAACAGATTGTTTTCTATGGGTTTTTATTCTAACAATCACATTATTTAATAAGCTAACAACCCACACTGTTTCAGGAGTTACGTTTCTATAGAATTTAACCAAGAATTTCTGGAAAGCAACTTAAAGAGCAGAGCCAAATTCTCAGTACTAATCAACAGACAAGAGCATAACATATAGTTTAAAATTACGAATTTTGTTCCTTTAGTTTATCTATCAAGGAAATCAAACATTCATCCAAACATTTATTAGACAATCAAAAGAAGAAAACTTTCTCTATACAATAAATGACTGAAATATCTGGAAATTCAAATTGCATTGATTTAGCATTCTATGTCCTGACTGAAATTGTTCTTCACCAGAAGTTCAGCCCATTTAATCTTTCTCTTTCTCCCATGAAGGGACTACTAATAATGAGTTATTCCCACCATTAGAGAGAAACAGAAAACATTTCCTATGAAGGAATCTTTAATAATGAGTTATTTCCACTCTGAGGGAAAAAATAAAAAAAAAAAAACATTCAAACCAAAGTTAAGCGAACAGACAACACAATTCTAAGCTATGGGTTTGCTGTTCAGGCTGTAGCAGTGAGCCCACCTGTTGACTCTTTGTAATTCAGATACAGCTGCTCTGTGCTGGCAGGCAGAAAGAGTTCAGAGTTCTAGCAATCCTGAAATTTTTATATTGGAATTTGCCTTGTATTCCTCTATGGCTACTGGGAAGAGGCTTTTTTCTTTCCTTTATTTTTCTTTTTACAGGGCCTTATAATCTTTAGGCCTAGTTTTTTACCAGAAAAAAATCCTTTTTTCTTGATAAAAAAAAATTTTCTCCCTTTTCTAACAGGAATTTTATTAAAGTTTCCTTTCCTTTGCTCTTCTCTATTGGGAAGATTTCCTTTTTTTATTTTCTTCCTTTCCTTTTCTCTATTAAGAAAGGTCTTTTTTCTTTCTTTCTTTCCTGTCTCTGGAGCCACTGTATTTCTATATTTAAAAATTAAGCAGCTACTACCTTTTTATTTTTCCAAGCATTTTAGCAACTGTACATTTTATTGCTCCTGAGATGGGGAGTTTAAATTCCCCATGACCCTGCTGATCCAGGAGTCCTCTTACCCTGTGAGCAGTTCCCTCCAGCTCTTAAGATGGTCAGCTCCTCTGTCCTTCTTCAGATCCTTTGTACTTCTTCAAGCCCCATGTTGGGCACAAATTGTCACTGGGTATCATTACACAGATGTGTGGGTTCATGCAGATCCACAGAAAGAAGACTCAGAGGCATCTTAAGAATTAATATAGCCTTTCATGGCTGCAAGGGGGTGCTGTGGGATGTTTTGCATGCTGTGAATGTATTGCTCTGATTGGTTGATAAATAAAACTCTGATTGGCCAGTAGCCAGGTAGGAAATATAGGCAGAATAAGCAGACAAGAAAATTTCTGGAAAGACGAAGGCTTAGTGAGACCAGCCCACCATCCAGGGAGCAGCGTGTAATGGCACACAGGTGAAGCCATGGAACATGTGGCAAAACATAGATTAACAAAAATGGGCTGAGTTAAAGTATAAGAGCTACTCAGTAGGAAGCCTGAGCTAATGGCTGAGCAGTTTTAATTAATCTAAGCCTCTGTGTGTTTACTTGGGTCTGAGCAGCTACAGACCGGGCAGGGCATAGGAGAAAAATTTCATCTTCAAGCAGGTCCTGCCTCAAAGTACTGAAGCCCCTTCCCTTTACCTCAGGCATTTTTATTTCTCTACAGTTTAACCAGTTAATTTCCATATGCTAAAAAAAACCTGAAAGGAGCTCCCGACAATACAGACAATACAATGACAAGTGCAAATTACTCGTTTTTTCTCAGGTACTATGGTTTTCTGGATTTCCTGAATCAAGTTTTACATAGGCCTTTGTATCCTAGGGAAACTCTGAGACAAGATTCACATAGAGGGCAACAAGGGAAACAAAAGGTGTCTGCTAAACAAAAGTTGGATTAGGGCTAGGTGCTACTCTCTGGAGCCAGGCCAGGTGCAGCTCAGCAGGAATGCAGCCACAAGATGGGATAGTGGAGAAATATAAGAAAACACACTCACTGAGCAATGGAGCTGAAGAAATGGCTCAGTGGTTAAGAACAATTGTTTTTCTTGAAGAGGAGCCTGCTTTGATTCCCAGCACCCAATTGGTGGCTCACAAATATACATACCTCTACTTCCAGGGAACGCAATGCCTTCTTTTGAACTCTGCTGGCATCAGGAATGCACACATAGGCATGCATATGAGCAAAATACTTACACACATGAAATAAAATAAAATAAAATTATTTATAATCAATATTGATACTATCATAGAAAATAGGACATGTGAAAATATTGATGTATGACAATAGTGTTTTAGTATGTCTCTGTTTTAAGTTTCTTTCCTATATTACCATTCTTGTAAATGATAACATTTTCTTCTAATTCTTATCTGTAACAAAAAATACAGTTAGCCAGGAGGTGGTGGCGCACACCTTTAATCCCAGCACTCGGGAGGCAGAAGCAGGAACATCTTTGTGAGTTCAAGGCCAGCCTGATCTACAGAGCGAGATCCAGAAAAGGTGCAAAGCTACACAGAGGAACCCTGTCTCAAAAACCAAAAAAAAAAAAAAAAAAAAATTAAAAAAAATACAGTCTAGATTAACTGTGAACTATTACTTAATTACTGTAATTCAGAAGTTTCTGGAAATTACAGACCAGCATGTTAGAACTCTCCTGTAATCCAGTACTACAAAGGCTGAGGCTGCTGCCTACCTAAACCTTGTATTCAAACAAAACCAAAACTAAAACAAAAAAATAAATAAGAGTTTTAGTTAAAAAAATATTCTTGTGATACTAGGAACTATTTAAAAAATCTTACTCATATTTTAATATTTAATTTATTGATTCACAGATTTAGAAGCTTTAAATATAATGTGACTGCAAATAAAATACTTGAGAGCAAAATCATTGAAAAAATACAATAATACATAAATAATCTGATCCTGCAAACTAACATGTGATCATCATGAAGATACATAGACATGAGACACAAATCTACTTGATCATAAATTATTTGCTGTATTCCAATGTCTGATCACAATGAAAGATATGGTGTATACACATACAAGCATGCTTACAAAACATACAACAAAACATCTCTAATCCTTCCTCCATTGCCTCATGTAATTCAAAATTAGTGCCTCAACACACATATCCATCAATTTCACACATGCTTTTGGTATTTAGATATCTATTGTATTTAATATCTTCTTAAATCTTATTTCTTTTGTGACAAGAAATGTCAATTCTTTATATTCAATTAGTACTATCTTGATATTGCTGTGGTACCATTTAAGTCATATTTTGTTGCTCTAAAATCACTAATGTTTCCCCTTCTAAGTTGAGTTCCTTATATTATGAAAATGTTAGCTAACCAATAGATTCATGATATTTCCAGTACAAATACATTACCAAAGACCTATGAAAATCATGCCTGAATGTAGAAAAGTAGATTAGAATCTAGACCAGTGGTTCTCAACCTTCCTAATGCCATGACCCTTTAATAGAGTTCCTCATGTTGTGGTGAAACCCAACCATGAAATTATTTTCATTGCTACTTCAAAATTGTGATCTCACTGGCCCAGGATATACAATGTTTAATTCTTTTTTGTTTTTGTTTTTATTCTTCTTTTATATATTACATCTCCAACATAGCCATGACCCTTTAATAGAGTTCCTCATGTTGTGGTGAAACCCAACCATGAAATTATTTTCATTGCTACTTCAAAATTGTGATCTCACTAGCCCAGGATATACAATGTTTAATTCTTTTTTGTTTTTGTTTTTATTCTTCTTTTATATATTACATCTCCAACATAGTTTCTCCTCCCTCGACTCCCCCCAATCTCTCTTCCCAACTCCCCTCTCCCCCAGATCCACACCTCCTTAGTCTTCCCTCAGAAGAGAGTAGGCCTCCCAAGGACATCAACCAAACACATCAAAATATGCTGCAGTAAGGCCAGGTGTATACCATCACATCAAGGCTGGACCAGGCATCCTACTAGGAGGAAAAGGGTTTTATAAGTAGGCAAAAGAGTCTGCAACCACCTCAGCTCTCACTATTAGTAATCCCACAAGAACTCCAAGCTACTCAGTGGTAGCATGTATATTGTAGGTCAGACTCCTACAGGCTCCCCGATATCTACCAGCTCTCATGAGTCCTGGTGAATAGATGCTGTGGGACTTGTTCTCATGGTGTTCCTGACTCCTCTTGTTCCTCTGATTCTTCCTCCTACTGCTCCACAGGTCTCTTGGAGCTCCACCTAATGCTTTGCTGTGAGACTCTGCATTTGCCCCTATCAGTTGCTGGATGAAGTTCATGGTCTCTTGATGATAGTTCTGTTAGGCTTCAGTCCTAGAGCACTTAGCAGACAGGATAAACTGCAGGTCGAAAGTTTTATGGCTGGGTTGGTGTTCCAATCCTTCTACTTGAAGTCTTGCCTGGTTACAAAAAAAAATGCCCATTTCAGGCTCTGTGTTCCCAGTTACTAGGAGTCTTTGTAAGGGTTCCTCTTGTAGATTCCATGGAGTTTTGATTACACTAGGCTTTATTCTCACCCCCCAAATACCCTCACAATCCTAATTGTTTTTCTGAGTATTTTCTTACCCACTATCCCACAGCTGATTCCTCCTATTCCCGTCCCTCCTTGCTCCCAGTTCACCCTTGAAATCTATTCTATTTTCCATCCTTAGGGAGATCCTTGGGTGCCCCCTTATGCCTTCCTTGTTACTTAGCCTCTCTGGGACTGTGGATTGTAACATGATTATCTTTTACTTTGCAGGTAATATCTACTTATGAATGAGCACATACCATATTTTTCTTTCTGGGTCTGGTTTAACCCACTCAGAAAGATTTTTTTCAAGTTCCATCAATTTGCCTAAAATTTTTGTGATGTCCTTTTTTTTATGAAAGGTAAGTAATACTCCATTGTACAAATGTGCCACGTTTTCTTTATCCATTCCTTGGTTGAGGGATATCAAGCTTGTTTCCAGTTTCTGGCTATTATGAATGAAGCTTCTAGGAACATAGTTGAGCAAGTGTCCTTATGTTATGTTTTAGTGTCCTTTACGTATAAGCCCAGGAGTGCTATAGTTGGATCTTAAGGTAGACCTATTTCAAATTTTCTGAGAAATTGCAATATTGATTTCCAAAGTAGCTGTCCAAGTTTGCATTTCCACCAAGAGTGGAGGAGTGTTTCCCTTGCTTCATATCCTCTTCAGCATGAGCTGTCACTTGTTCTTGGATCTTAGTCATTCTGGCAGGTGTAAGATGAATGTCACTGTTGTTTTGATTTGTACTTCCATGAATGTTAAGAATGTTGAACTTTTCTCTCTTTTTTTTTAAATTTATTCATTTTACATTCTAGCTGCAGTTTCTCCTCTCTCCTCTGCTGCCAGTCCCTCCCACCCACCCCTTTCTGTTTTCACCCCTTAATCCACCTCTTCTCTTTCTCTGTTTAGGAAAGGACAGGTCTCCCATGAGTATCAACAAAACATTGCATATAAAGTTGCAGTAAGACTAAGAACCTCCCCATGTATTCAGGCTGGGCAAGGTGATCCAGTATGGGAAACAGGGTCCCAAAAGCTAGTATAAGAGTCAGAGACAATTCTAGTTCCCACTGTTAGGAGTCTCACAAGAGGACCAAGCTACACAACTGTAACATATATACAGAGAGCCTAGATCATTCCCATGCAGGTTCTCTGGTTGTGGGTTCAGTCTCTATGAGCCCCTATAAGCCCCGGTTAGTTGATTATGTGAGTTTTCTGATGGTATCCCTGACTCCTCTGGCTCCTACAATTCTTTCTCTTCCTCTTGTGTGGAATCCCCTGACCTCAACCTAATGTTTGGGGTGGGTCTGCATCTGTTTCCATCAGTTGATAGCTGAATCTCTCTCATGACAACTGGACTAGGCACCAATCTAGTCACAGAAGATGGCCAGCTCAGGATCCATATCCACTATTGTACTATTGTTTCTCAACCATTTGAGATTCCTCTGTTGAGAATTCTGTTTAGATCTACACACGTTTTCTATTGAATTATTTTTTTTCTTTATTTTTTTCTTGTTTTACTTCTTTATATATTTTGGATATTAGCCCTCTGTCAGATGTGGAGTTGATGAAAATCTTTTCCCTTTCTAGGCTGCTGATGTGTCTAATTGACTCTGTCCTTTGTATTACAGGACTTTCTCAGTTTCCAGAAGTCCCATTATTTAATTGTTGATTTTAGTGCCTGTGCTTTCTGTGATTTTTTTCAGGGAGTTGTCTCTTGAGCCAATGTGTTCAAGGTTATTCCCCAATTTCTTTTCTCTCAGCATCAGTGTCTCTGGCTTTATGTTGGAGTCTTTGATACACTTGGACTTGAGTTTTGTGCACAATGATAGATATGGGTCTAATTGCATTCTTGTACATGCTGACATATTGTTAGACCAGCATCATTTGTTGAAGATGCTTTCTTTTTTTCCATTGCATAATTTTGGCTTCTCTGTCAAAAATGAAGTGCCCGTAGGTGTGTGAATTTCTGTCCAGGTCTTTTATTCAATCCCATTGATTCATGTGTCTGTTTTTAAACCAATATCATGCTGTTTTTATAACTATAACTCAGTAGTACTACTTGAAATCAGGGATGCTGGTACCTCTGGAAATTCTATTATTATATAGGATTGTTTTTGCTATCTTGTTTTTTTTTTTTCATATGAAGTTGAGTGTTGTTCTTCCAAGTTCTGTAAAGATTTGTGTTGGAATTTTGATGGGAATAGTGTTGAATCTATAGATTGCTCTTGGTAGGATGACCATTTTACTATGTTAATGTAACATATTATATTTTATATATGTTATATATGTAACGTGGAAAGGTCATGAGGCATGAGCTACAACAAAACCCAGTATCAGAGTTTATTAGGAGGAAGTGGTGGGAGGACAAAAGAACCAGGCCTGGGGAAGAAGTACATGCTGAGAGCAGAGAGAGAGAGAGAGAGAGAGAGAGAGAGAGAGAGAGAGAGAGAGAGAGAAAGGAGGAGGAGGAGGAAGAGGAGGAGGAGGAGGAGGAGAGAACAGAGAAGCTACTGATCCATGAGCATAGACTATCTTTACATTTGCTAATCTCCTCTGCAATTTCTTTCTTCAAAGACTCTAAGTTTTTTATTATACAGGTCTTTCACTTGCCTAGACTCACTGCAATATATTTTATACTATTTGTGACTATTGTGAAAGTTGTTGTTTCCTTGATTACTTTCTCAGCCTGTTTGTCTTTTGTATAAGGAGGGTTACTAATTTTTTTTTTAGTTAATCTTGTTATCTAGCCACTTTGCTGAAGGTATTTATCTGCTTTAGGAGTTTCCTGATAGGATTTTTGGTATTACTTATGTATACTATCATATCATCTGCAAATAGATGCTATATTTGATGTCTTTCTTTATAATTTTTATCCCCTTGATCTCCTTTAGTTGTTATATTGCTCTGGCTATAACTTTGAGTACTATATTGAATATATATGGAAAGAATGTACAGCCTTGTCTTGTTCCTGATTTTAGTGGAAATGCTTTGAATTTCTCTCCATTTAATTTTATGCTTCAATGTTTAATTCTTAATTACATTGGCTAGAGACAAACTCTGTTTATCTATGACAGAACTGAGCTAGTATATTTAGAATTAGTGTTGATTAATTCATTTTTGTCTCACATACTTAAATATAGCATGATAACTACAAAGTATTAAAACTGAAATAAGTGTGTAAACCCAGTTTTATTTCCCAGTAGTAACTCACTTGGTTATTATTTGGTGTAACAGACATTTACCAAATAGTTAATGTGCCATTAACTATAAGAGATATTAAAAACATGCAAAGCAATTTATACCATCAATAATTCACATTATCAAATATTTTATATTGGTTTTCGTGCATATAAAAACTAAAAGACTTGAGCGATAAAATGATCAGCAAGCCCACTCACAGAACATGAATTCAACTCTTAAATGTTGAAGTAAGTGCACTGTTGTAACACAGTGTGCATTAGGAAAGTTGTGATATATAATCTTACCTTTTTTATAAAAAAATAGATAATAATAGAGTATTTCTGCACAGATAGAGGCCACACTCAGTGGTTAGTTTGTAGTGGGAAAGTTTCGAAGTCTAATGAAAATAATAATAGGTATCTCCTTTTCTGCCTATAAAAAGTGAAGTTGAAGCCTCTGAGAATACATAAACAATTGAAAACACAGTTTGGCAGGTAGCCTTCTTGAAAGAAAAAACCACTTTCCTTGCTTCCTTTCTTTTATTTCTGGAAGTGATAGTAACAGATTATTCAGATAACTTTGAAAAGCCTACTTCACAATTAAGTAAGTGAAATTTCTCTTCTGTTTCCTTCTGAAATAGAGGAAGAATTTCATTAAATCTTTTAATGCCTCATCAATGTCATGATTCCTTTCTAATGAGGCAGTTTGAGGCCCATTCTCTTATTGCCTTTTCATTAAATATTGCCTAATTTGAAAATCATATATGATCATAACCATTACACAAAGAAATATAAAATCAATAGGTATCAGGCCAGAGTTAATCATAATAGTTTATGTAAATATGAAATATTTAGTATTTTGATATTTTACTATTTGTGATTTAGGGAAATATATAACTCATTGTGTTCATTTTACCAATAATAATGGGCATCTTTTTAAATAAATTCAGTATGTTCTCTCTCAAACTTTACAAAGATCATATAAGGTGTTTATGTGTCATAATAATACACAATGGAATAACATAAAATTTTGCAAATATTAAGATATGTCAAAGCTGAGCAAAAAATGGAATCTATCACTATGTTAAAACCCATCGCTTGTTTAAAATTTTATCCATTGTTTGGTTCCTCAAAATGAAGAGGTTGAAAACTAATCTCTACTATGATGACTTTAGTCAACAGGATTTAGAAATTCAATGGCTAGAGTTTGGTCTGTAATAATCCATCAGTGCTGAAGTGACTTGCCCTACCACCAAATGAGAACAAAGCTCTTCACATTCAAGAATGTGCCATTTCTAGGAACCAAGAAATGGATCTGCACTAACTAAAAACCCAAGTTGCCCATTAAGCAATTCTAAACGCCTAGCTTCAGCAGGAGGAGCTATGTCTGTAGCTTAAAACTGAACAGTTATCGAATCTATAGAGCAGGCTAAGCAGGTTAAGGGAAAGCTCAACCACACTTATGCTTGCCATAGAGAGCCTAGTAACTCTCTGGCATTGATGTCGCAATTGTGAGTGAATGAATTCTAGCATTATTTATCCTTGTTGTCACTACAGACACACAGTGAAATAAATGAAACAAAAGTAATTCTGGTTTGATGATTATATAGCATGGGATGCATGAATGTCTTGGTAAGTATGAAATATGCTTATTTGAAATTTTAAAAATCAAAAAAATCTTACTTTTTTGGCAGAGTTCATTTTTCCCCTATATTTATATTTTAGGAAAAACCTGAATGATAACAACTGCTTTGGTGAAATAGTCAATCTCTGTTGTAAAGACATACTCAAACTCAGAAAGTTGGGGAAAAATAAAGGCCATTTAAATTCCAGTAGAAAACTATGACTTAAGGACAGAAGATCATTAATAAGGAATAAGCTTGTAAGTGCTTCCTTTTGAAATATTTTTGCAAGTATTTATTTAGTTATTTGCTTATTATTTTCCTATTGTGTGTGTCCCTGTGTATGTTTGGGTGCAAATGTCAAAATATGGATGAAGGCTTCAGAGGACAATACATAGAATTCTGTTCTCTCAGCTTACTTATGTATCTTATTTAACCACCCAGGTATAGAATATTTATTCACAAAAATTTATTCAACAAGTTTGTATTAGATTAAACTCAATGAAATTTCAAATAGTCCCTTGTTTAAACAATTTGATAGTTTTTACTCTACAATTGCCTTGGGAATGTCTTCAAATACAGGTCAGTTTTCTCATAGACATTAATTAGTTGATCATTTTTGTAAAAATTAACTTGTGTATATTGTTGTACATGTGTTTGACTGATTTGCTCTTAAAATTATAGTAAACAATAAATTTGCCTCCACAACATCTAAATAAACACAAAGGGATTTAGTAGCAATAAAATATATGGTACATATTTAAGCATGTTATGAGATGGAAATTATCTATAATCATTTAAAAAAGAACTTATTTTTAAGATTCTTTAATTTTTAATACTGAAATTTATTTTAAAATACTTGAATTATTTTGATACAGATTACATTTTTCCAAGTCACATTTCTTTGATAGAAAAGATAATTAAAAGGCAGACTATTTGTGAGGAAACAGAATTTATGGACAGGACACTTGAGTATTAACATAAAATCTAATCTGTGGATGGAGCATTATGGTATGCAAAATAAAGGCTTAATAGCTACCACATGTTTCATTAGTTTGGCATAAGGATTGATATTCCCATCCAAATGTTGATTAATTCTGTACAAATGAAGTTTCTTTGCCACATAGGTCATTAGATAAAATGTCAGAAAATGCAAATAAACTTGCATTTCTCTGGTATGTCATATTGTCATGACCATACAAAATATACATAAAATAAGTAACAATTTAGAAAGCTTACTAAATTTGCAGCCTAATTTTGCTTTTATTTTTTGAAAGTCAAGTAAAAAGAGTGCATATCTAGATAACCCACTCCGTCTGCACCTGCTGTGAGCAAAGCTCCTTCTGTGTTACTTTGCTTTGTAACGTTTAGGTGATTTTGTTGTTCTTATGTAGAGATAATTTTTTCTCCCATGCATCAAATCCTTACTCAAAACTGTAGCATGAGGTTCATTTCAACAGTCATAAAGTAACATGATAAACACTATAGTAAGTTTTGATTCTGCAGAACACATGTAAAATTAGGCATTTTATCATGAATTTCATGGATGCAAATGTATAGCACATGGAAGTATAACAAAGCCAACAGATTGCTATAGGAAGCTAAAAGTATTAAACCAAATACAGAGTTTTCATGATTTAATTCCATAGAAATATAGTAATAAAAACTCATAGAAAATCCAAATATAATGTGTATTGTTTCTCATGTCATGAGATTTTTAAGTGAATTCCAATTTTTAAGAATACAATTGTAATTTATTCTATACCATAGGCTAACCATGTTTAGTATGTTGGAAAAATAACAGTGAGAAGATAAATAAAAGAAAAACAGAGTTGCATGTGGTGACACACATCTATACCCTCAGGTACTGTGGAGTCTGGAGCAGCAGGTTACAAGGACAGAGCTCCTGTGCACAATACGGAGAGTTTAAGGTCAGCTTAGGCAACTTGGAAAGCCCTTGTCTCAAAATAAACATAAAAAAAGCACAGGGAAGTCGATCCGAGATTGAGTGCTTGACTAACTTACTGAAAGCTCTGAGGTCAATCTCTAGCATTATTGAGGATAATAACCACTGTTATTGCTCTTGATGTTTAAACTACAGGCTCTGTCATAGCTAGGATTCCAGGTGCATAACTTTTACAAAAGTACTTATCATAATTATGTTTTTGCTACTAATGCTGTTAAACAAGCAATCAACTCTTAAGTTGAATTTTTCTCTTAAAATTTGGAAACTATGTGTTATTTCATAATGTTGTAATTAACATAAACTAAAACCCCTAATACAATAATATTACACATCACCTACCTTCTTCTTTCATAAAATAGGTCCATTTCTAGCAGATATTTTATTTTGTTTTTTGTCATAGAAGATTGTGTGTATGTGAATGTGTGATTTGGGAGAAGTAGTCATTTCTATCACTTATTGATCCAAATTTTGATGAAAAGAAGTTACTTATAATCTGTCTCAAATATAGAGCTCCATTTATCACAAGAAATGTAGAAGAGACTTCTAACATTATCTTTAGCAGTATGTTAATAAAAAAATTTACTACAAATAGTTATTGTTCTCTACAGCTGGAAGTATAAGTAGGAAATAAATCATACAGAACCAAATTATAATTTCATGCTTTATTTCTAATAAAGTTAGATAATATCTCTAATTTTAGTTTTTCAACTTATTTCCTATGTAATAATCCATCTTTTATAAAGAATAGAAATGATTTTATATATGACCAAGAACACTTGCCTATACTCATCTGAAACCTACACTTTTTATTTTTAAAGCCTCCAAAGTAATTTAAAATGTACATGGAACATTGTAATTTTTTTATTACACCACTACATTTTAGATATGACATTTCCTTCCAAAAGTCTCTTATGGTGAAGACTTGGTCTCAGTTAGTGGCACTGTTTGGGAGGCAGAACTTAGTTGAGAAGGCAGGTAACCGAAGGCCTGCCTTTGAGAATTACACACAGTCCTTGGCCCTGTCCTCTCTCTTTGCATACTGTCTAGGAAGTTATTAACAAGCTTCTAACCAGCATCATAGTCATGATGTGCCTCTGCTCCACAATCCTAGAATCAACACAGCCCAGCCCTAGAGCAAAATCTTTGAAACTATGAGATATAGAGATTCTATCCCTCAGATTGTTTCTGCTAGGTACTGGGTCACAGTAAGGATGAAGCTCTCTGAACAACCACTCACAGACCCGGGGCCAGTAGGAAGGAATCAGAATCCCCCGTGTAATATCTGAATTTGAGGGAGATTATCATTTTTGAACTTGTATGAAAAAGCATGTTTTCAATAAATGTGATCTACTTTACATGGATACTTTATATGATATATTATTTAATATAATGAATGTAATATTCATCAATCTACATATTGTTCTTCAAAAATACCTGTGACTATGATAGTTAAAATCTTTAGCAACATAAGACAAGATTATTGTTTCATTGTATTCTGTCAGATTCATTGGAACTTGTTACTTTAACTGTCATTGACAAAGGACATCCTCCTATCATTTCTAGCGAGTGTACTGTCCTAACACACTAGAGAATATTTCAGACACCTGGATATCAGTCCAAGTGTCAAATGTGAAATGTTCTTTTCTCTTGGCAGAACCACATGGTGAGAAAAGTGAAAAGGCTGGGAAAATATACCAATTGTGTATGTGTCAAAAAAGTCTTGTTTTATATCTTAATAGGATATGTGGCTACCTTGAAAACAACTGAATGGTAATCTTGAAACAATTTAGGCATCTTTCCAAAGCTTTAGTTATGGGTTACTTCTGCTGTAGTCATATTTCATTTTGTTTCTATTTTGAGATACTATTTCAAGATTATCATCATTTGAGAAAATTTGTATGTTGCAAATAATTTTTATGTAACAAATTAGGGTAGAAGAAAAATCCAGAGTCTTTCAGTAGGTTGAACAATGCAGTGTAATTGTGATAGTAACATTAGTTAATACTTGATCTTTGTCTAAACTTTAATAATTGAAAGAATAGAATTAAAAATCAGTCTTCTTAACATGAAAAAGAACAATAGAAAAATACACTCACATACTTGAACAAATTCTAAGGTAGTGACATAATTAAAAAAATTATATTCAAGAGTTATTGTTACACTGAATTATTTAGCATGCCCAATTTGAGTGTTCTAAATGTACATAGTTAAGCTATGCCATTCCAGTCCATTTATAAATATCTTTTTAATTCAGATATTCAGAAATCCTTTTATCTAAGTGAATATATCAATGTCTCTATTTTATAAAAAGAGTTAATTTTATCAAGCACAAATGTATGCTGTGAATAAAAATATTTGAAAAGATGCTTAATATATGCAAGGCTCTAGATTTAACACCAATTAACCACAACACAACTAATCACAGTGAAACTGTATTTAAACTTTTATTTTATGAAAATTTTGACTAGGCCACCCACAATAAAGTACTAGTTACTTATACTATATACTTAAAGAGATACCAATATAAACATAAGAGAATACAAATGATTGTGAAGTACAAAGACAAAATAATAAAATTACTTTTTAAAAGTATATTTAATATTTTGCTTGACATTTAGTTTATAATTACAATATTCTGATTTCTGTACCAGCTAATATTTGTGCACTAAATACTGACCTTATGTAACTACATAGTGGGATTAAGAATTCTTGCAGATATTTTAATATAGCTTCATAACAGATGAGATTAATTCCTAAAAATCTGCTTAAAACAAATCCAAATTTAATAATAAAATACACCACCAGCAGCAATGTACAATATTTGGCATTGTCCACTTCAGTATATCATGAAGGCTTTAGTGGCTTCATTAACATTAGCTTCATAAATACAGTATCTGTTGCTATTTCTATCTATGAAAAAATTGCATTAAAATTATAATTTTTGATAGTAGGCTGATCCGTTAATGATGTCACACAATAGCCTGCCTTTTCAACATATCACTGCAACTACATTCCACCATGTAAACAATACAAGTGGTTGTAGTGAAGATCTTAAAATAAAATGTCATTACACTCAGTTTTTGAGACTCCCTCTGTGTCAGGATGAGAGCCCAGGATGTCATGTAACATCCCAATAAATAAAAGAGAAGTACTGAAAAAAAATCTTTACAACTAATTGAATTGTTTTAAGACAATTGTTAAAACAATTTAATTTTTTCAATCATGATAGACTGTTATTTATGTTTTTATGTATTTAAATTTATAATCCCCCAATTCTTCATAGAATTTGAGTCATACTCTTTGCATGTTTATAAAATTATTTTTAAATTTTATGTGCACACAATAACAAATGAACAATGCATTGCATTTTATCATTACCTGGGGCTTTTCTTTCAATTGTTTTAAAATGTATTGGTTTCCTTTCCTTCCCTCCTCTGTCTTTCTTTGTTTCTCTCTCTCTTTCCCTGTCTCATCTTTTTCTCTCTCTGTATAATGTTTATAATGCCTTATTTGAAACTCAAAACTTAAATTTTCACAATGTTTTAATAATTTTATATTATTAACAACAAAAATGGAGTTCATAATTTTCATATCATGAAGATACAAAGCATCTTGTTAAATGAACTACTTTCCAGTATGGTGTTGATTAAATATACATACTTGAGTATAATTACAATCCTTACCTTTATTTATGTTTTCTATTAGAAAATGGGAGACTAAACTATTTTTTTAGCATTGATTGCAATTATTTTAGCTAATTTAATCAAATATATGAATTCTATCCTTAAGTGTACTGTATGAAGCACTTGCTCTGAATTCAATATTCTGCCAAAAAGTCACATAAAAAATAATTTTTCATATATTCAATGAGAAATTTTCAGAAAATGATTGCAAATCATAATAAACACATACTATGAATAAAAGTAAAAACCTTCCAAATATTAAGTGGTACCTTACTATACTATGAGTATTCTTGCATAAAAGCAAACATGATTTAGAAAGGCACAAATAATTGACTAAAGCTTTGAAACCAACAAATTCTGAACGTAGTGGAAGTTTGTTTTAGGAACTAATGCTAAAATTCTTAGCCGTGGATGACCAACACAAATGAACTCAAGGATGCTTTGGAAATTATTTTGTCTCATATTTCTTTGTGCATTTTTTACCTACTGGACTTTTGCTTGTATATTATGGCTTCAGTATTTGTATTTTGAAGTTTGTGTGTGCGCACGCATTTCAGGTGCTCTTTATTTCTTTTTCTCCATTTTTGTTCGTACATTTTGTTTTATTCTTGATTGTCTTTTTTCATTTGCCTATTTTATTAAGAAGGAAAGAAGCTGTGGAGTTGGAAGGTTGGGATATGGGGAGGATCTGAAATAAAATGGGAGAGTGAAAACATAATTGGAATATATTGTATGAAATACAGAAGACTAAAATAGTTCAATGGAAAACTTAATGCATCAAAGGCTTCATGTCTCAAGTGGTAGGGAAGACTCTAAGTGAGCATGGGAAACCTATTTAGTTGTTGTTCCAGCGTAATGTGTAGAAGCATATTCTCTTGCTGCAATGACCCTGGTGAAATGGAAAATAGCGTGGAAGGTCTTGTATACAGGTGAGAACGTGGCGTGCTTACTGCAATCAAACAGAAAAGTGCCTACAATAACTTTATGGGAATCAACCATTGGAAGAGAAGCCCATGACGTGGTTCAGAATCCCAGATCCATGCCCAATTTCAAGGATATTTTTGAAACTTGTAAGGAGATTGAGTGCTAAGCGGGCCATTCACTACATGTATTACTTCCACTTCAGACCATTCCTCAGTGATACAGTAGTGAACAATGTATTTCTAGAAAGCAGCAAAATTACTTGAAAGATCCACAAAGGCCTTTTCTAATTCCTCCTTCCCAACAGCTGCACTGATTGCACCTCTCAATGCAAAGCTGGGCCAAAAGGTGAATGCTTAAATGATTGACTACATACGGTGTTCATAATGAGATTGGATTGTCCACATACATGGTGAACCCTGCTTATATAGAGGATATATTAGGTACATGGAATCCCAGGAATGATGTGATTTTACAACCAAGTGATCCTTTGTTATCTGATGAGACAGGCTCTGCTAGTACCCCCCAGAAATCTCTGACAACATCCTTTCCCCATAAACAATACCCTTTCCCCTTAAAACCTTGAGCATTCCTTTTAGGCCATAAAATCCACTCTTATGAGTGATGTCACCTGTGCTTTACAACTGCCTAGTGACTCCTAAGTTATCCTAGGGCCAGGCCAATCCTGACACCAATAGACATGTTTACCTCAGTCAAGCTCTCTAGACCCTAAATCTTGGGCACTATCTCTGGGTCAACAGTATCCATTCTTGTGCAAGAAGCCAGATGTACTTTGTGAAGAATGTCAATGTAAACATCTTAAATTGTTGTGCACTTGGGACTGAGTTATTTGTTATCTAAATACTTTTTTCCCCAAAATTATACTGTCCTTAAATATGGCTATAGTAAAATGATCTGGGCCAGACTCTAGAAGTCCTGGTCCGGCTCCAGTTACAATAAAACTGGGTGGAGCCAAGTTTCATTCTTACCTCACCCTGATCATTTTTCCCCTGCTTGCTGTTAAGCTCCCAGGAGAATCACCACAATTATTGAGGAGGAGGAGGAGAAGGAGGAGGAGGAGGAGGAGGAGGAGGAGGAGGAGGAGGAGGAGAAAAAACAAAGGCTTGGCTCTTCATTTTTATCTTGTCACTGAGACTATTTTTATCAATCTAAATTGTGAAGTGATAATATGAAACACGGGCAGGTAAAAATGAGGTATCCTTATTCATGATATGGTTTCTATTAAGGAACACACATAGCTGAACTATCTCCATAATGGGTGGCCTTGCATCAGGTCCCAGGATTATCCAGATTCAGCCTCTCAATCACAAGAATGGGGGTGGAAATGATCAGAGAAAGCTACAGATCATGGCACATAGAGTCTGCCTATAAGCTAATGAGGTGAAACCACAGACCAGAGCAAATGTATTGGTAGATAAATCCTGAAAAATGAGAAAGCATATAATTTTCCCTTTCTCAATGGTAATAACATAAAAGAGAACACGTGAAAAGATTTTCAAGAGAAAAAAAATCTTCCTTAAGTATGAATGGGTAATTAAGAATTCATATCATTTTGTCCTGTTATCACTATGTAATTGTAATCAACATGTGTAACGTCTCTGCAGTTTATGCTTGGCTTGCACATACAGTGAGTGTGGTACAGTTGAAGCAGTGCCTATGTTTCCCCTTCTTTATGCTAACAGTGCTATTTTTCTCTATTTGCTGATTTGTCTTTCCTGTGGATAGGAAACTTGCTTAAATTGTACGGCCACCTGATCATTCTTTAAACCAATATTTTAATTGGAGTTTAATAACACATTGCATAATAATATTTTCATTAAATTACTATATAGTAATATCAAAATATAATGCTTATTATTTCTGTGCAACATATTTCCATACTTCCTTCTCTCCTCCTCTTCTTCCTTCTTGTTTGGTCTTCTCATACATCGAAATTTCTTCAGTTACTGTTGTTTCTGTGTTTGGTGGCAGTGTGAATGGGCTCTCCGTGGTCTGAACCTCAGGATGTGTGGTTGAGATGGGATATAGCTAAGCACGTTTGTTACCCTAAATATGCTGTTAAACACTGGACCAGAGCAAAGCTTCTCAGCTTTTGGTTCATCTTAATCTCGCAGTTACTACAAGTTTCTCTGCCAGTGCCTTGTTGTCAGCAGGAAGACAGTGACAAGAGGCTTCTTCGCTTGTTTGTTTTCTATGACAGTGCTTGAAATAAGCCTCGCTCCCTCCCCAGTTTCTCAACTCATTCTCTACCCCAGTTACCACAGCACAATCTACTTTCAACCTAGTTGAAGGGAAATTATTTTCACAAACCAATTACAAATTTGCTGTGGGATGGTCTGTATGTCAAATGTGTTGCTGATTGGTCAATAAATAAATCACTGATTGGCCAGTGGCCAGGCAGGAAGTATCGGCGGGACTAACAGAGAGGAGAATTGAGAGAACAGGAAGCTGGGTGGGGGAGACACTGCCAGCCGCCATCAGGACAAGGAAGATGTAAAGTACCGGTAAGCCACAAGCCACGTGGCAAGGTATAGATTTATAGAAATGGATTAATTTAAGCTGTAAGAACAGTTAGCAAGAAGCCTGCCACAGCCATACAGTTTGTAACCAATATAAGTCTCTGTGTTTACTTGGTCGGGTCTGAGCAGCTGTGGGTCTGGCGGGTGTCAGAGATTTGTCCTGACTGTGGGCCAGTCAGGAAAACTCAAGCAACACAAATTCTTAGGAACAAAATCATTTTCTCATTTTGTAAATATTATGACAGATACAGCATACACAGTAAACAATAATACAGTGACCACTTGTTCCTAATGTGAGATGATACTGTCTATAGAACAGTTACAGATTAACAAATTACATTAGGCCTTTATAAAATACAATTTCAAAAGTAAATAAGCCTCAGAGTATAAATTTGGAAATTCAAGTCTTCCACATGGTTATACTTTGCAAAGCTACACAAGCATTTTCCCACAGACTTGATAGTCTTTCCACAAATGCACCCTTGTTCCCAGAAAGCAAGCTTCTCAGCTGAGATAATCCCTTAGAAGAATATTTATTATCTCACTTCTACCTCCTATTGTACCCCAGATAGCATGCTTGAGATTCATGACTAGTCCTTCCACTCATGAGAATACATCTCTAAAAACATATTCCCCTATCATGAAATAACAGGCAGTTAGACCTGTATTGATGCATCATGGCTCTTTAGATTTTAAGGATACTTGGCATATAACATAACTTGTATAACTGCTCATTAACTTGATTGTTTTGGAAAGAATGAGGCATTATTTGGATATTTTCTACTTTGGAATATAGATGCCTATTTATTAAAACCTAGAGAAAGTCCATTTGAATATTAGTTTTGTCATCTATAAAATGAACTAGTTTTACTATCAATCACAAAAGGTTTTAGGAAGAGATATTTGTATTCATATTCTTAAGAAAAGAACTTCATTTCCTTGCATGAATGTGCAAATTGGTTCCTTATGCCTCAGCAGGATAGAAAATAAGGCAATGTGTAAATATCTTAGCAATCCTCATAGATGCTTTTCCCTGAATCTTCAACAATTAATCCACAACATAAGAACTTTCATTTATTTAAATTTAATATGAAATTTAAAGGAAAAAAGCAGTAAGAAATTATTTGAATGATATCTGATATAGCCAATCTCATTATTTATTTATTGAAATTTAGATTTAGATTTCATTTGACATGTTATGTTTTAATCATATGATTTTTGGCAATCTATTATAACATTCAAACTAATATTAGAAAACTATTTTTTAAAACTATGATCTCAAGTAGAGTGAGATTTTTATCAACAGCCCAACAATGATAACCTAGCTAGAATTTCAAACACTTATTTTGAAATAATTTATACATTTTATTTTATTATCTAAATGAGTTGTATTTTATTAGTTCAATGTCAATGTAAGTAAACATTTCTTTAATTCTAACTAATAATATTATTGGGAAAATACAAATAAGTTTTCCCTTCTACTAAACGGAATTATGGACAACAGTTAATTATACTTCAGTGAATACCCAGGCATTCTCGACAATGGTTTATTCCTGTGGGAACCAGAATGCCACTTCAGTGACCAAACCCACATTCTGCAAATCCAAGAAATGATCAGGTTATATGCTTGTTTCTATCCTAGGAAAGTGTCTTAACATTAAAAGTAAAGACTGACAGTTAAAAGTCTGCATGAATAAACAATTTTCATCATGCCAACCTGCGATCTGGAAATACCACATTTCTGAACAGAAGACTTGCTCACACTAAGAGGAGAAGGTATCGTTTATATGTAGATAAATGGAAATGAATGTTTCAACTTTGTCCCACACTGAGAGAAAAACCTCTGTCTATCCTACCTTTTTCTGTCCATAAAACTATTTCAATTTACAAAAGAGATGAAACAGAAGTTAGGATATTTGCAAATGCAAGTTTAGCTGTTGGCACATTTATCAGAAATCAGAGCTAAGTTTCTGGTGGCATGGTCCAGGGATCCTGAAGAGAGGATTTTTTATTCATAGAATGGTACTTCCAATAGCAATTTTAACTTAAGGATCCATTTTATTATATTTGTAATTATTGTAGTAAAAAGAAAAAATAAAAGAAAAAGAAAAATTAATGATGATATAGGACATTCTACTAATACAAAATATGTTCTTAAATTAATGTCCAACACATTTTTTTTCTTTATGAAATTTTCTTTTTTTATTTAAAATTTTTTTATCCATTTTACATACCAACCACAGATCTCCCTCTCATCCCTCCTCCCCATGCCCCACCAGCCTAGTCTCCACCCCCCATTCCCTCCTCCAGAAGGGTAAGGCCTTCCATAGGGAGTCAGCAAAGCCTGATACAACTGAATAGTTGAGGAAGGACCAAGTCCCTCCTCCCTGCATCAAGGCTGAACAAGGCGTTCCACCACAGGCAACAGGTTACAGAAAGCCAGCTCATGCACCAGGACTAGGTCCTGAAACCCACTGCCAGGGGCCCCTCAAACAGACCCAGCTACACAACTTTCTCCCATGTGCAGAGGGCCTGGTCCAGTCCCATGTGGGTTCCAAAGAGAAAATTTCTGAGATTTATTTATTATTGTATGTATGAGTATTTTGCCTACTTGTATGTTTGTGCAGTACATGTATTCAGTGCCTGCAGAGGCCAGAAGAAACTGGAGTCACAAATGGTTGTGAGCTGATACTGAGAGTTAAGACAAGACCTCTGAGACAGCAGACAGAGACACATTGTCTCTCCAGCCTGCTCAAGATATTTCTAATTCTGGTTTCTTTGTTTGCTTAATGAGGGTAACAAAGTCTCAGGCTGTATGCCAGGATGCCCTGAAACTTATAGCAATCCTCCTGTCTTAGCCTTTCAAGTGCCGGAGTTAGAGGCATGAACCACAACACCTGGTGTCCCAATACATTTACACTTACGTTGCTTCTCTGTTGCTCTGCATTCTTCAAAGTGTAGCTATAAAATTGGTTGGTTATCTATGCTTCTGTGTCTTTGTGAGAGAGGTAAATGCTATAAATGGCATTAATAGATTGACAAAGTCCATAGGAATGGAAATTGAATTCTATTGAATGTGTGTTCTCCTATTATTACCATTTAATTGAATTGATACTCTCAGTAAATGAGGTAATTTAATAGAGGATTTTTTGTGTTATTCGAAACATAAGTGACCGTTTTCAATAGCAGATGGGAGTATGAATGAAAGAGAAAAGGACAAGACCCTCCCTAGCTGCTAGTCAAACACTGTAAGTGGATGTATGTTAACTCAATAATTCCAGGACACCACGGAGAATGCCACTTTAACATCACCTTGTGGTATAGTGTTCATCCTAAGCACTTATGTAAGTATGTGGTTAACTCCTTTTGGTAAATTATCTCAATTTCTCTTCATAGCTTTGGGAGATATAAATGTATTATTTATCTTTTTCCTTCTCTACTATCAGACTTTTAGTTATTATTCATTGTCACCAATTTGCGTTAAACTATAACATCACCTTCACATTTCATCTATATGTTCTGTAAGAATAGCTGAGTTTGTTAAATTAATAACGTTTCTTATTTCTACACTATTGTGTGTGTGTGTGTATGTGTGTGTGTGTGTGTGTGTGAGAGAGAGAGAGAGAGAAAGAGAGAGAGAGAGAGAGAGAGAGAGAGAGAGAGAGAGAGAGAGAGAGAGAGAGATTTATATGCCTAATAAGTTCTCAGAACAACGTATAAAGCCTAAATTAAGAAACATTTAATTTGGAAAATAAATCACTAGACACTGAGTCAGAGCATTATTTATAACAATGACAAAGCACTTCTTATAAACACTAAGGTTTAAAATTTTTCTTACTAAGTAAAGGGCTCAAATGCAGGCTTTTAAAATGCAATTATCTGTGTTTATTTGCTCATTCTTTTGCTTGTCTGCCAGTAGCCTTTACTTTACACTAACAGTCAAATTTAAGTGAATATTAACTAAAATTCCAGTGTTTTATCTTAGTTAAATATTTTATCCTAGTATGTTAATAATGTGCTTTCATTGGCACATTAGCACCATATTCAAATAATTTATATTTATTACTATGAAAAACTAAAGACATTGAAATAGAATATAAGCAAAATAAATTTTGAAGGAGAGAAGGGAAGAAGAGAGACAAAGAAAGGGGAGAGAGAGTAAAAGAGAGAGAGAGAGAGACAGAGACTCAGACAGAAGTGTCTCGATACACAAGTAATTCACAAAATAAAGTTGGAATGCTGTCTTGCAATCCAGATCATAATAAATTATAGTTGATGAGTGAAGAGAAAAAAATCAGAGATATGATAGTGAAACTTTACAGATATGGTGAATACATTGAATAAATATTAAATATGTGTTTCAGACAAAACAGCAACCAGAATTAGATTTTAAATATTGATAGACCTAAGAAAAGAAAATAATACAGGTAGACACATTTGAATAAACACATGAATGTAGTATTAAAGAGGGAAAGAATGACTCAGGAACCTAGGAGCAGAAATCTGCTCAGAAAAGTTCTTTCAAAAATATTTTACAGTAATTAGCTACAGTGATGATCATGTAGACATAATCTCCCATGAATGAAGGTTAAGAATTGTAAAGCTCCTTCACAGGATAGGAGGGTTTGAGGTAACTATGTGCTATAAAGCAATGCACATATCTAAATTCATAAACACAAGTACACAAAAATGTAAATCACACATAGTCCAAGAAAAATGAAAACTAAAACAGGTAAATTTTGCTACCTTATTGTCCTGCAATAGAAAATATGTGGACTGGAGATGTTTTGTCTCTTTTTTTCAGAAACATTTCCACTTGATATTTTTATTTTTTATGAAATTTAAATATTTTTAAATTCAGGTTATTTAAATGTTCTTTTAAATTAATTTTTGAAATTAAAATATAATTACATCACTTCCCCTAGTCCCTTTCCTCCCTCCAACATCACCCTTGTGACTCCTCACTCCCTATCAAACCAATGGTCTCTTCTCATTGTTGTGTCTAAATACATAAATACCTGATGAACATGCTCAGTGTGGCTTGGTTGTCATTTTAAATTTTTACATGTTATTTTATATTTTATATAAAAAAATATATTTTAAATGTCACATTGGCTTGGAAATTCCCCATGTGCTTCCGCAGTCTCAACATTTTCTATGGAGTATTTTGGCCACATAAAATTAGTAATTTGTGTGACCCACTAATCAAGTCTAGAAGGACATGACTTATCATGGCTTCTAGACCAAAATTATTTGATCTCCTGTTTCTTCTCTGCTCTCACCCCAGTTGTATCCTTCCTCAGGTCCTGGCCAGCAAAATGGAAGATGTGTGTACTCCTTATGGTCTTGATGCTTGCCCTTCCCTTAACCTGCAGGGTTTTCTCCATGTTTGTGAGGAGGCTCCCATCTGTGTGCAATGTAGATCTCATTCTCACACACATTTCTACCCGTGGATAAAGAAATATGTATCTTCATATTTTGTCTATCAGATTATCACAGATTTACTGTCTTTTCCTTTACATTTTCTAAAATTATTAAATAAGGTGTGAGTTAAGATTTATAAAAAAAAAAAATTCAAAAACCAAGAACTACAGTGTTTATGTTTATTACACTGGACAAATGGGAAAGTGATTTTAACATTATGTTGAAAGTTTGAAACAGAGAAAGTTTCATGGAAATATCAATTTGTGTAGGGACAAAATTCTCAATCAAAAGGAATTATATTCACACTGTATTAAAAGATATTCATAGTAATGTAGCAATACTAATGTAATTGTGGTAAGAGACATAGGGTATTCACTGGATACTTGCTTTCAAATGTGTAATTTAAACAAGCTCAGATAGTTCCCCAGTAAGTATAAAGACCAAGCAGAAACATCCCACGGGGACTGATTGTTTTGTTTTGCTTGTTTCATGTTTCAGTGGCTGGTTATTGGAATTCTCAAAAATGAATGAGCCACAAAAAACTTTGACATAAAGAATAGTACTTCAAAAAAACTTACTTTCAATTGATGATTGATGCAATATGTAGCCACTCTGCTTACCAAATCCATATTTTTAACATTCAAATTACATTGAATTCATGCACTGAGATCTAACTGCCAAAATATTTGGCAGTTTTTAACAATTTGATGAAATGAAGTCGCGTCAGCATTCACTGTACTTCCTTTCACTCTGCTATGCATATTCTTACAGGATTTTGTTTTATTCTTAAATTTAACAATTAACCTAAGAAAGAATGGTGGAAATAAATTTTCATATATAAATAATAATTAAGTGTTACCTTGACATAATATCTTAATATAAATCTCACCATCATTTAAATGTATGAGATTCACTTTAAAATGCAATTAATTATTGTTTAAAATACCCAAGCATGGAAAGAAAAAATTATAGTATGGCATCTGTCAACAAGTTTTAAAAAAAATATTCTCTAAGGCATGGTGGTCTGATACCATGCCTTAAAGTTAGATTTCAACAACAACAAAAACTATAGAAAGCCTACAATCCCATGGAAACTGAATAATGCCCACCTGAAGCACCAATGGGTCAAGGAAGAAATAAGAAAAAAATTAAAGATTTCCTAAAATTCAATGAAAATGAAAGTACAACATTTCCAAACTTATGGGACACTATGAAAGCAGTACTAAGAGGAAAATTCATAACACTAAATGTACACATAAAGAAGATGGAGACATCTCATACCAATGACTTAACAGCACAACTGAAAGCTGTAGAACAAAAAGAAACAAACTCACCCAGGAGGAATAGATTCCAGGAAATAATCAAATTGAGGGCTGAAATCAATGAAATAGAAACCAAGAGAACAATACAAAGAACCAATGAAAGAAAGAGTTGGTTCTTTGAAAAAAATCAACAAGATAGACAAGCCTTTATCCAAATTAACCAAAAGGCAAAGAGAGAGCACCCAAATTAACAAAATCAGAAATGAAAAGGGAGACATAACAACAGATAATGAGAAAATCCAGAGAATCATCAGGTCGTACTTCAAAAACCTGGACTCCACAAAATTGGAAAATCTGAAAGAAATGGACAATTTTCTGGATAGATACCACATACCAAAGTTAAATCAAGAAAAGAAACAGACCTTGGGAGGTATAACCTTGAAAACAGTTCATGTTTTTTAGCCTTATTTTTTTCTTATACCTGGTAGGGTTGTTAGAGGGTTCACAGGAGTTTAGACAAATAAAGTACTTAGAATTGTGCCAAAAAAAAAATTCATCTATCTATATGGTGTTTTCACTCAGTTTATTTATTTGAAACAATTCAAACACTGAAAAGTTTTCCTGGTCAAATTTTCAAGAAGCGGTAAGAGGACATAGTCTCATCTTCTAAAAGTCCGCTATAAATGCACAGATGAGCCTCCTCTAGGTCCCTGACACGATCTTAAAACTGATTTTGGGTGCTGTGTTGTTCAATTTTCTCTGCCTTTGAGGGCCTGATCTTTTAAGTACCTACCCCATTTCTTTTCCTTCTATATTGCAAAGCACAAAAGCACAGCCAGCATTTTCTCGGTGCATTTGTCCGGAAGTAAGAATCCCGTGTGACTGATGCTACATTCAGGCACTGCATTACTTGCTGTCCTTTTCACCTTGCTTTGGCACCCCGTCTCTGACTTGCTTCTTCATTTGCTGGCTGTATATCCTTGCTCCAAATCCGTGCTTTTACTGGAACTCCTAGCAGCACATCTAGATTTTCTGTTTCTTTTTTTTTTTTTTCAGCACATGCAGATCTGAAGAGAATGCTGTCTCTCTTCTGTGTGGAACCCATCTCCTCCTTCCCAGTGATCATCTGTTTCTCACGTCACAGGAGAATGTACAGCTTTCCCATCAGCAAAGGATGAAGTTGCCTTTTTTTTATACAATTTCAGATAGAAAAGCAAGTCCCATATCCCACATCTCATTTTGCTTTCCAAATAGTAGGATAACCATTTTATTTTCAAAATCACACACAGGTGCACAAAGAACTTCTTTCTTGCTTTTAAAAAAACACTTCACTGAAGTAATTACTAAAGTACAGTAAAAGAAATTATAAAAGTTATCAAAAATCTATTCAGAGACTCATGAAAAGACAATCACTGAGTAATGCTCAGAATTTTCCTCTGTATTATTATACCCCTATGAGTTTAGTTTATTCTCTTATGAGTTAGGTTTTCAGGGGGTAATAATGTGATAATGGTTGTGTTACCATCTTAACAAATATATATTTATTTATCCGTGTCTTTTAAATTTTTCAAATTTTAATTTAATATGTAATATGTATGTATATATTCATAATATATCCAAGATAATATTTGGAACAGTGATCAACTTCCTAAATGACTGAGATTTCTAAACATCAGAAAGCACCTGTCAGATTGTCTACAGAATGTTTTGCTGTGAGTCTTACAAAATTTACAAGGTGTGCTTTATTCTCTACCTCAGCTTAGGTGTCAGGAATGATATATGTAGTAATCTGTAGAGTAGTAGACAAAACATTGATGAGCTGACAGGTGTTAGATATGTGCTATCTTTTTAAAAATACTGCAGAGCATCTGATTAAATTCCTATTTCTCCTTTCACAGGATATATGACTGTAAGCACAGGGATAGAAAATAAAATTGCTCTAATGAGGACCTGAAGTCTGTGTACCCTGAGGGTGTCTATGCAGAGATGGAGCAAGATTTGTTTAAAAATATTTTAGAGAATTCTGAGCTTATGATCAGCTCTGCTATAGTCTCGAAGCTTGAGGCTGTGATATGTAAATGGGAGTATAGTTCACATTAGTTGTCTTGTTTTAATTGACATTCACAGGTATATTATTTACTACAAGGACTAACTGTAAATAGTGCAGGTTGTTGTCAGTATATAAAGTAATTCCAATATATTATGCAATAATGCCCTTGCTTGATGTTTTCAGCCTGTGTTCTTTTAGCACAAATCTCATCTCTTGTACAGGTTCTAGGATACAGAGTGTGTAGATGGTTATCAACAGTGAATGGTTTGTAATGTTCTTTGATCTAAGTTATTAAAAGCTTCACTCTCAAATCTGCATACCACTTCTTCTGCTAAAATGTCATGCATTATATTTACAAGATTGGGGTTTTAACACTGGTTCCTGTTCCCCTGTTTCAAACCTTCATCAGCTTTGCAAGGGAGAGAACTGTTTTAAGGCCCATGTTCTGTGCTCTGTTCGAATGTACCACACACCTCATAAGACTAAATTGTTATGATTAGTCAACATGTAGAGAGTCATCATTTAAGTTTTAGCACATATTATGAAACAGACCCCAGATTTTAGTAAAATCTGCTCAGAAAGTTGTTTTGGTACAACTCTAGTTTGTAACAATTTTCCCCTTTCATGAACTATTTGCCTAAGTAGTAGTATTCATTCATCTATACTAGTTCATTTTGTTGATAATACAAATTCGTTCCTCTATACTGACTAATTGCTTATTTGGTTATATAAAATTATTTGTAATTATATATTATATAGAAGAGTTAAAGGGCAATTACTTCACATGGTTACCTTATGATACACTTAAGCAGAGAGTGCTGGCACATGCCCTCGTTCTCAGCAATAGGATGAAGCAGGAAAGCGGCTGAGAGTGCAAGTCCAGCATGGGCATCATCCCGCGTTCCAGGACAGCCTGAGCTCAGGTGTGAGAGGGCAGAGTGCGCATTAGTTCTCAAAAACCAGTAAGAAACAAACAGGCAGAGAAACAATTCAGATTAATGGAATTACAAGGTCCTGGATTGTATTTTCATATATAATTTGTAGAAATGAAGTTGTCCTGGCAAAGGACCCTTAAATTATAAAATATTCTCTGAATAAGGGGACGTTATTTTGTAACTGTGAAGGATAGCTGAACACTAGAATATCGGCAATGTTGCCTTTTAGTTAAAAATACATTGATGTCTAAACATTTCACTTTAATTAAAAATATTTTGATAACTAAACATTTCATTTTAATTAAAAATATTTGGATATCTAGTGCTCTGATCTATATTGATATTTTGAAATTTATAAATTATTTTAATAATATCTGACCTCTTATAAAAGCTTAGAATGAACAATTACATATTTTCTTATAATTATATTTACAAAACATTTGATATTAAAAATAAAATATCCATTTTAGAACTTATATAAACTTACATTCTTAAGTGAAACACCTATTCCTTCACTAACAAACAGGTTTTCCTACTCATTTTCTAAAAAAAAAATTTCTTTTCTTTTTGACTATTTTGGGAACAGTTCTAGGTTATAATATTTGTCCCTTTTCATTAAGGGGACAAATAATGATTCATTGCCTAGGTAGTAGTCTGAATTCATACATATTAATTAATTATATTGATAATACAAATTCTTGCATTTATATTATCTAATTATTTGTTTAAATTAGTTGTAATTATATAATGTATACAAAGATTATTAATAATACTTTTTTTTTTGCATTTTAGAGACAGGGTTTCTCTATGTAGCTTTGCACCTTTCCTGGATCTTGCTCTATAGACTAGGCTGGTCTTGAACTCACTAAGATCCTCCTGCCTCTGCCTCCCAAGTGCTGGGATTAAAGGTGTGCGCCACCACCGCCCAGCAATAATACTTATTTTAGATGATTAACTTAGGATGAATTTAGAGCTGAGTGTGCTGGTACATATAGTTACATAATTCCTCATTTCTTAAATCGCTAAAAGTCCTCCCATATACCCTACCCCTTGCTCTTTTAAATTCATGATCACATTTTTCATTAATTGTTGTTGTACATACATATATACACACATGTGTATATGTATATGTGTGTATATGCATGTATGTGTATAAACATATATTTGTGTATGAACATACAAATGTAATACAAATGTACAAATCGTTCAGTCTGTGTAATGTTAGAAATGTGTATTTTCTTTTTTTTTGTTTGTTTGTTTGTTTGTTTTTTTCGAGACAGGGTTTCTCTGTGTAGCTTTGCGCCTTTCCTGGAACTCACTTGGTAGTCCAGGCTGGCCTCGAACTCACAGAGATCCACCTGGCTCTGCCTCCTGAGTGCTGGGATTAAAGGCGTGCACCACCACCTCCTGGCAGAAATGTGTATTTTCAAGGTTGACCGCCTGTAATTGTATAACTGCTTGGTGTGCTCTTCCCTGGGAAGACTATTTCTCCCTACTCTCAGCATTCCTTAGTTGCCTATAGCAGAGTTAAAACCTATGAGCTTTCTCCATCCACTTAGCACTTCTGTTGTTCTTGTCCTTGTTTAGCTTATGTTTAGGCATCCGTGTTGGTAAAACTGTATGGATGTAGCTTCTGGCATTATTAAAAGAAACAATCTCTCAGCAAACTGCGTATTTCTATGTTTCTTATCATTTTCTGTCTCCTCTGTTGCAATAATCTCAAACCCTCTGGTGTGAGAGTTGTACTGTAGATTTGGCCTGGGATCCACACCTCTGCATTTTTATTGGTTTTGGTTTTCTGTGGTGGTCTCCATTTGCTGCGAAGAGTTTCCTTAATGAGGAATGAGCATCGCACATGTGTGTGAAGACAAAGGTTTAGAACTGAGCTAGAAATTATGCTGGTTTCATAAAAATGGCAGTTGGAGGTTCTTCTTCAAAATCCATGTCTTTACTAGGTCTGGGTAGTTGGCTGGGTTTTCAGTACCAGATATGCTTTCCTTTTGTGGAGCAGGTCTTAAATCTGATTACAGGGCTGTTTGTTACTGCTGAGGTACGTGTATCAACACTGGACCCTTTGGGTTTTCATACCTTGTTGGTCGTTGTGGTTCATAAGACTTGTAGCTGGGTGTAATTGTTGTTTTCTTCCTTTCTTTAGAAGTTTGCATAGCCCTGGTACCATAAACACTAGTCCTCATGGAGAAGACTTTTAAGTGAGGTTCAGGTCTGGAGTCTCTGGGCATTGAGTCTGAAATCTGCTTATTTTAAAACACAATATCAATCCAATTCCTAGTGTAAATGGCAATTAGAATGTAAGAGGTACTCACAAAATAAAGCTAGTGCAGTAGATCAAGTGTAACTATATTAAAAATGGAATGAGTAATGGAAATATTATCAAGTCCCAAATAAAAGAAGAACAGTGAAAATATTTGCAGAATGGTGGCTTAAGTGTATGGGTCAAGATTCCATGGCTCCAGAAGCTTAACGTTTAAATAAAGTAATTCAACTTTTACATAGGAAAGTAATAGAAGAAAGGTGGCATGGATGCATGCGTAAGAAGGTAAGTCCTTCTACAGGAGAAGAAGAAAGATGTGAACAAGAGTGAGAAAGACATAACAGAGGGTAATAGTGGGTTGATTGGGGACACAATACCTTGTACACATGTTTGAAATTCTCAAAAGTAATTTTTTTCTTTCTTTTTTTTTTTTTAAAGAGATAAACCCTCAAGTCTTATATGGTGCTCAATAAAAAAGGAAAAACAAAAATCCAACACTGGGCACAAAAACAACACCAAACAAACCAAACCAAGAAAAACTAAAACAGTTCCCACAACATAAATGCGTAGGTATGTGGGAAAATCTTAACTGAGAGAAAAGTCCCAGGAATGCCTTAGTCTTTTATTGCAGTCAGAGAGGGTAGCCAGAATAAACCAAAATCATCAATACAGATCCCTGTGTCTTATTAAAGGGAAATGATCTGCCCACACCAAGCAGGGGAATTATTTCTCCCAGGTGAGAGAGGTGTCAAAATGAGATATCAAGTACTTGCCCTTTGCTGAGTTACAGAAAAACAGGAAAAAGTTCTGTGAGAAAATAGGAAAATAAGATTGACTCTGCCATTTCTTTGATCTAGTTACATGGGGATATTGATATACATTCAGATGCAAATCAACTATACGTGCATATATACTAGGTAAATAAAAAAATCAACCCATGCACATATCTCTTGAAATGCACTATATTTGCTAAGGATAATAACATCAAAGAATGCCAATATTTCAGGGCATATTAAAATACATAGAAAAGCAAAGAACAAAGATTACTTCCTTTAATGGTATTATTTGTTCAGTGTTTATTTCTTATAAATTATAATTCTAACTGAAATCCTCATCATATTATGACATTGACTTTGTGTTATCATTGCATATAAATGTAGACACAGATAGAAGTATCTTACATAAAGAAATGATGAGTAGGAGGGAGGGAGAGATGGGTAGGGAGGGGGTTTAACAAGCACTCTGATCACATTCACTGAACCTCTTTTAGCAGGGAAGCATTCCTCACTCTCAGCATGAGATTTTTGTTCAAGTTGAGTTGTTACATCTCAGATATCACAATGGTGTGGGTGGAGAGAGGCTTCCTTCTCATCAGTAGGGAGCCATGTTATAGGGCCTCCTGCTGAGCTTTAGTGTATCCACAGTGCTCTCCTTAAAGCCCAATTTCATGGAAGCTATGTACCACTGCTCCTGCTTTTCTCACACTTCCTGAGAGCAACTGTTCCAAGGGCATCTCTCTCTTTCCTAGTGCAACAGACGACAGCTGTTAATGCCACCTATTGAGAATAAGACCACTACCACAGCTTACAGTCAAACTTGAAGCAAGCTTTAATTAAATACTGGCCAGGTGGATGGGCTCTGGCCAGGTCCATACCCAGTTTCCTAGGAAATGGCCCAGAGTCAGGTACGGCATGGGCTTAAGAAGGAAAACACACAATTCATTGCATTTCCCATCAGGACCAATCTGGGGCAAGCATACATCCTGACATATTCCCTGCCTACCTACCTCCAGCCCATGTGTGATCAAGCACATCCTGTGTAGATGGGTAAAACGAACTTGTTTGGGGGAATGAAAACATGTGGCTTGTTATCTCCCATAAACAATAGCTTCCACATTACAGGAACTATCCGTCCTTGGGCAAGGGGCTTGCAGATCAGAGGCATTTTTATCATGGATCTCTAAGGCAAAGTAATTAAAACATAAAATGTAACTTTGACTCTCACACGGCCTAGAGAATGTTCCTCTCATTCTTAGAAGTGAGTGAAATAACTTCAGAATTCTGGAAAATGTTGTGACATGAATATAACAAAAAAAGATAATAATGATCTGCTATTTCATAACTGAACAAAATAATTCTGTTTTACTCCCTACATTTTTTTAACTTGATTTCTTCTTAAAGTTTTAAAGGAGGTTGTAAGAGAAATGGTAAAATAACCAAATTGCAAACCCTATGTCAACTTCTTACTATAATAACTAGCTTCCATGTGGCCACTGTGCTTCTTATGCACACAACACATGTGAGTGGCAAACAGGAGTGTGTATATTAAGCACCATTCTTCTCCTTTGGCAAATGTAACTAAGATTCTATGCCCTCTGCAATTAAATGATTTCCATTTCTCTAAATATGCTAGCTGTGGAATCTTGCTCAAGTTAATTTTAACATCTTTATATTTCTGAGAATTTCATGAGTAATAGGTATTTTTGTTGTTTTGTTTTATTTTGTTTTGTTTTGTTTTTCAAGACAGGGTTTCTCTGTGTAGCTTTTTGCTTTTCCTGGAACTCGCTTTGTAGACCAGACTGGCCTCGAACTCACAGAGATCCACCTGGCTCTACCTCCTGGGTGCTGGGATTAAAGGTGTGTGCCACCACCATCAGGCTGAGTAATAGATTTTTATCATTACCCTACTCCTTCTCCTTCTTCTACCTCCTCTTATTCCCTCTAAATCCTTCTCAAACTCATGTTTCTTAGTGTGTGTGTGTGTGTGTGTGTGTGTGTGTGTGTGTGTGATATCAATTGATATATTATGCTGGCTGGTTTTGTGTCAACTTAACACAAGCTAGAGTAATCAGAGAGGAAGGAGCCTCACTTGAGGAAATGCTTCCATGAGATCCAGCTGTAAGGAATTTTCACAACAGATGATCAATGGGTTTTGTGCCTGGTGCCATCCCTGGCTTGGTGGTCCTGGGTTCTACAAGAAAGCAGGCTGAACAATTCAGGACCTCTCTATCAGCTCCTGCCTCCAGGATCCTGCCCTATTTGAGCTCCTGTCCTGACTTCCTTCAGTGATAAACAGGAATATGGAAGTATAAGCTAAACAAACCCTCTTCTCCCCAAATTGCTTTTTGGTCATGGTGTTTTGTCACAGCAATTGAAACCCAAACTAAGACATGAATATACACAACCTTCTAAGGCTTTAAGTGTTGCTCACATATATATGTATATTTTGGGCTGGCCACTTGGAATTAGATAATCAACTAGATGGCTCATTCCATGAGATGAGTGATTCTACCTCTCTTATCTGTCATTAATTTCTGTAGTTCTTCATCTGTAGTGGAGCTTTGTAAACTCCATTTTTGGAATGTCAATGGATGGTGTCATTGCTCATGTATTGTATAGGCAACCATAATTTGTTAGTTTGAATGTAATTGGCCCCCACAATCTCATAGGGAGTGGCACTATTCAAAGGTGTGGCTTTGTCGGAGTGAATATAGCCTTGTTGGAGGAAGTGTGTTCTTGTATGATATCAGAGGGACCAACCTTAATATTACACATCCCAGGGGCTCAGGAGAGAGAACTATGAACAGAGAGAACTGTGTTTAGATTTCATCACACAAAGCTCTTAGTCCAGTCATTTATTCTTCCAAATCTTCTCTGTCCTCCCGTGCCCTGGGAGTCCTGGTATATATACACTTACAAGCAGTAATCCCTTGGAAGTGCAAAGCCAGGTTTCCAGGGTCAAACGGAGCAGTAATAAGAATCACATAGAGGGGCAATAATTGTTAATTATTGTTTGCAACCCAAAAGGGAAGTGACTAATGGGGAAATTAATTAACTAAAGTCTAAATTTGGGCAATATCTAAGAAGAGGGATCTTATGTGCTCAACTATAATCTTAAACATGATTGGTAGAAAATGTTAAGAATCTATAAGTTGCTAGGTCAATGGGAGAAAATAAAACTGCCTTCTTTTTTCCTGTGGCTCCTACCTGTCCAAGCCATCTGCCGTTTTTCTGCAAGGTGGGGGAAAGTGTTTGGTTGCTAGGCAACCTGTGTATAGCTAGATGCCTCTGGTGATAGTTAAAGGGAGATCTGGAACTAGAGGTAAGATTTGGGAAAGGAGGAAGTTAAGCTTAATTGGCACATCTGCCAGGCCTTCTCAAATGGGTAGTCTGGATGCTTAAGTCTGTTCTTAGAGAGTACGGAGGTATCTCTGATAAGGTACTTTCCTCCGTCTGGGGATGGACCTGGCTGGATGCTGCCAATGATGATAATTACAGGGAGGCTTGAACTGGGGTTCTGGCTGAGCATAGCTGTCAGTGCAGAAGGTTATCTAAATATTCCTAGAAGTGGTTAGGTAAGGAGTTAGAGGTCTATAAAATTAGTAAGGCTGTAAGAAAGGAGGGTCTGAGCTAAATTGTGTGAAGCTATTACTTAAGGTCCACCTGTCTCCTTGTGGAATTTATCTTAAATCAGGAGACTAGCATGTGGTGGTCTGGACTGTTATTTCTGTTAGTCCCTGAAATTGACTATGGGAGATATCTGATTCCAGTGCTGAAACGGGAGAAACGGATGGGAAATGAAGCCTCTCCAAATACCTTGAGTGTTTATGTACAAAGAGTGATCAGTCCACACTGTTAGCAATTCTTAGGGAAAAATCAATTGGGAAAACTATGAAGGCACACTTGATTGTCATAACAGAAGATAGCAAATATATAACAAGCCAAATAACACCAAATGCTTCTTGGAATTTGGCTTCCCCTGAAGGAATTCCTTGATCCCTTCAGGTAGTGGCTTTGCCATAACCAGGTGAGTTCTTATAATATTTTCTTGTGGTCCATAGCATGTGTCACAGTGGGGGTGAGTTTTGAGGTTCTCTATGTTCAAAATACTGCTCAGTGAGTTAGTTGACTACCTATTGCCTGCAAGATGTAGTTCCAGAACCATGTCTACCTGCATGTTGCCATGGTCAGCACCATGATGATAATGGACTAAACCTCTAAGACTGTAACCTAGTACCTTCAATTAAATGTTTCATTTATAAGAGTTGCTGTGGTCATAGTGTCTCTTCACAGCAATAAAAACCATAAGACATGTATTGTTGAGATTCCATGAGCACAACTTTCCTGCCATGTCTAGAAGTCACTGTCCTGCAGTGAAATTTTTTGGTCCCTTGACTCTTATAATTTTTCTACTGCCTTTTCTGGCTATATTCCCTCAGCCTTAGGTACAGGAGTTGTATGGAAGATGTATTGAGTCTATCTTCCTAATGGGGCATTTTTCTTTAAATTTTGACCAAGTTGTAGATTTCTGTTGTGGTCTCTGCTGCATAAAAAGTCTTCTTTAATTAGCTACTCCTATCTGTGAATCCAAGAAATACATTTAGAATACAGTTAAAATTCATAATTGTTCAGGAAAGTGGCAGTAGAATGTTTTTATCTAGGGTTCATGGCTTCAAAAGGCATGGGTAGTAGGCTATGTTACAGTACCAGTCATGAATCTTCTTGTATTGAACAGGCCTTAAGTCCAATTTGTAGACAGATTTTTTTCTTCGGGCCACCAGCTCACAAAAAAATGAGATTATTAATTAATTAATTAATTATTATTAATCATGAGAGCTCGGCTTAGCTTAGGCTTGTCCCACAAGCTCTTATAACTTAAATTAACCTATTTCTTTTCATCTATATGTTGCCATATGACTCATGACATTACTCTCCTCCTGCATGTCTTGCTCCCTCTGTATCCAGCTGCTGACTCTTCCTTTCTTCTTCCCAGAGTTCTTTCTCTGCTTGGAAGTCCCATCTATACCTCCTAGATATTGGCCATTCAGGTTTTAATTACACCAATCACAGCCAGACATCTTCATACAATATACAAATATTCTACAACACCAATTAGTTGTCTGTTGACCATCCCAAGGATATAAGTTTCACTATTACATCTTTTCAGATAACTTACCATTTCTACAAGTTCTATAAAGACATATTTCCTTACATTTACAAACTATAAAATGAGAATATTACTAAAAGAGATGAATGTTTTAAATGCATCAATAATTTATTTTGTTATATCAATTTTAAGTTCTGATTTGTAATAAGCACCAAATATTGGAGATTGTAATATTTAATGTATCTTTATTGCTACTTTAAATACTCTTATGCCCCCATGACTTCTAAACTCCACCTCTTAGCCTATCATTATTTCTATCAATAGATTAGAAATTTATGTCACTTAATAAGTTAATATTTTGAAATTCTACATTCATTATAATCTGATTTTTGAAAATCTGTATAAAGATTTGATTCAGTCTAAACTGAGATTTGTTGTCAATAGAAAAAAATTCAAGACTATCTTCTGTGAAGATGTGAGGTCTAAGAAACATATTTTAAATATATTTAAGCATGAGTGTGGATAAAGGAAAGTGCTCAGTTACAGAGAGACACCCCTCTATATATGTATGATTGTTTTGGAGAAAAGATAATTAATTTTGTTTTGCAATAGTTGTATATAGGATTCTGATGTGTTTTGAACTTACTGTCATCAAAACATTGCTAAGGAAGCCAGACTGTCTCCTAAGGACTACTGGAAAGATTATAATCAATAAGACATAAGTCTCGATCATAATAGTGCTGGATGAATGCTATTTCTACTGGACAAAACAATTTTGTCTGAGATTCATCAGAAAACATCAGAGGAAACAAATGATGTCCTATGTGAGGTCAAACACGTATAAGGTCTTACGCCTGGTTCATTGCTATTTTGAGGTAAAATTTTGATACTGAAAAGGAATATTGTCTCTACATTAAAAGCATTCATATCTAATGCCGTTAATTTTCTTGGAATTTTTACTTCTCAACTTAAGAGATGCTTCGGGCTGATTCCTTGAAGTCATTTTCCTTTTCATGTCCACATACATTTTCGACCTTTCTACTCTTCTTTACATCTATGATTAGATGAGGTCTACATCATATTTTCCTAAATTTTCACTATGCTTGATGACGTTTTGTTTGACACTGATGTCAGTTTAGTACCTCATTCATAGTAACTTGCTTAAAATAAAGACAGATCAGTGGGTGGCTTCCTCTCCATGACTGGAGGGACCTTAAGAACATAAAATAAGATTTGATATAAAAGTTCCCATTAAACAATAATGTGTGTTGGTTAACTAGGTGATGTGTTAATCTGAAGCAAACATCCTCATCAACATATAACACTCTACACACACGCCAAAAAAATAAGTGCCAGAAAAAGGGCTTGAGGAGCCACAAGAAGGCAAACTTAACAGTCTTTGCTATTCTTCATGCTTCATACATTTGGACCCTTGTGTAAGGATGCATCAATGTCTTCAGTATTAGAGACAATGTTGTGTGGTTGATATATTGTTCACCTCAATAAACTTATCAAAATTAAAGGCTGCACATAATAAGAGAACAGAACAGCCATAATATGAAACATAGAGGTTAGGCAGTGGTAGCACACGCCTTTAATCCTATCACTTGGGAGGCAGAGATTCATCTGGATCTCTGAGTTTAAAGCCACACTGGAAACAGCCAGGCATGGTGACTCACGACTTTAATCCCAGAAAGTGATAGCAGAAGGCAGAAAGTTATATAAGGCATGAAAACCAAGAACTAAGGCTGGTTAAGCTTTTAGGCTTTTAGCAACAGCTCAGCTGAGATCCATTTGGCTGAGGACACAGAGGCTCCCAGTCTGAGGAAACAGGGTCAGCTGAGGAATTGGCAAGGTGAGGTGGCTGTGGCTTTCTCTGCTTCTCTGATCTTCCAGCGTTGATCCCAGTACCTGGCCTGGGTTTGTTCTTGTTAATAAGACCATTTAAGATTCGTGCTACATCATTGTCTTCATGGAAGATCATGAACATAAAGCCATGGAAGTGACTACAGTAGCAGATATCCAAAAGATAAAACAAATGAAGTTGATAAAAAAAAAATAAGAAAGAACTAAAAGAAATACAACTTTTATCTTTATATTAATTAATATCACAGAAAAATGAATAATTTACAGGCATAATATAAATTAAATGTATATAGAATATTTAAGGAGCCAAAAAGAGAAGCATTATCCTCTACTTAAAAAAAATCCCAGAAACTAGGAAATAAAAGTTTCCCTTTCCTGACTTCTGTCATACAGGTTTCAGTCTCCACCAAGAAAAAGAAAACAGTATATCAATCCACCTTTGCTTTTCTTTCAGGGATTTTAGTTTTTGTTTGACTACTAACTAATAGAGATTTTGTTCAAAGAAGTAGTTCCAGGAAACAGAAACTCACTGGATACACTTTATGAATTATTTTTTTCAAATTTTCTTGACTTGTTTATCTACTCTGTTTTGGTATGAAGACATTACTGTCTCTATTCCTAAAGGAACAAAATCCACATGAAAATAAGTTCCTGTCTCAAGGTATAAGAATTCCTACAAGAATGTGGCTTTGAATTAATTTAAACTTTCCTCACAGATAATCTTGCTAAAATAAGGCACAACTGTATAGAATGGTTGTCTGTAAGTGTATCAACAACATGGCAAGTCTATGGCCAGTGATTTGAACCCAAACTTAACGACTGTCTAATGAAATGAAACCATCTGCAGCTTCTTAAAAGCTGCTCTTGCCGGGAGGTGGTGGTGCACGCCTTTAATCCCAGCACTCGGGAGGCAGAGCCAGGCAGATCTCTGTGAGTTCGGGGCCAGCCTGGGCTACCGGGTGAGTCCCAGGAAAGGCACAAAAAACACAGGGAAACCCTGTCTCGAAAAAACAAGAAAAAAAAAAAAAAAAAAAAAAGCTGCTCTTATCTCGGGTAGCAGCAGCACAAAGTTTTGACTAAAGTGGGGACAAAATTAAAGGCTGCACATAATAAAATTGGTTACAAACTGGGGTCTATAATCATTAGGAATTATAAAAATAAAAATAAATAATCAGAACTGATTAGAAGAAAGTCTAGAGGGCATGTGCTCTAACTTAATAGAATTGGCTTAGACCCCCCCAAACTCTGCATAGCCTTCCTTGCCAGTGGATTGAATTTCTCTGCCTACATCCCTTAAAATTTCCTCTTTGCTGGAAAGTATAGAATGTCATAAACTAGTTCCCATTAAAAGGACTGCATTACTGCTGTGAGATTGAATACATAACAGGTAGTGTACTTCATTGGAACTTATGTACGACTGATAAATTTTACCTACTAAGGCCTGTTGATCATGTGAGTAAACATAAAATTGAAAGAGAACCAGTCAATATATATGGGCTCACTAATCCTAGAAGCTGCAATGAAAGTGTTCATTTGTACTGAACACTAACAACTTAAACAGAAAAATCACTGGGGTGAAATCTGAATGTATTTAATTTAAAATAAACTATTATACCCACCATTAGAATATTATGAATGAAGATAACAGATTCCCTAGGGAGAGTGCTTCCCTTTTGGAGTGGGTTCATATACATGCTCTAGCTCTTCCTATGAGGAAGGATGAGACAAGATTTTAGTTCACTGCAAGTTCAATAAAGGCATTATTACATGTGTTCTCATATCTTGAGAGCCTTGTGTTCTCTCTTCTCTGCAGAATAGACATGTTGAGAATAAATCCTGACATTGGCCTGGTCTCCAGAATTTAGCATATCAAGTCTAGTGAATCCTAAAATTAGTGAGGATTATCATTTTAATGGACTTCACTGTCAAAGCAACAATCAGAATAATCAGACCCACAGAGATTATACTAGATTGACAGAAAGGGAGATCTCCCTGACAGGTTATGCCTGGAATAGAAACAGATAAGGATTGTTATGAAAGTCTCACTTAACATGTGAAGTGAAACATTCTGAAACCAGTGAACACAAGCATGTCTTCAATCACATTAAGCAAGTCATGATTCCTTGGTCAGTCCTCTGATTTCAGAGATTTCACAGATCCCAAACTCCTTACATGTGGAGGTGACTGAGTTTCAGTGTTCCAAGAGCCCACATGGTTAAAATACATTGCTACTAATATTCTTCCCAGTCCCTCTCAAGGAACTTGTGGTCATTCAATAAGAATGGTAATGGATTAAGGAAAGGTAAATAAAAATCAGATGAAAAGCTGTGTGCTGACTCAAGAATAACGTTAATTCTGGGAAAAAGAAATCAACATGCCTTAAAAGACTACAAATCAGAGGAGAATTCAAGACAATCAACAGAATTTTTGCTTAGTAGATGACAGATTCAGTCCAGTGGTTCCCCAAGTTCATTCCCCAGTTATCTTCCTACTTTTGGAATTAATAACTGGATATGTTAAGACAAGCATATCCAGATATGGCTGTTAAAATACATCTGCTTAAAAACTGACAGTGCTTGGGAGAGGGACAGAAAGCCCCTTGGCTCTTTAGGAAAGCAACAGGCAAATAGAGACACTGGAAGTTTTGATGTTTTCTAGATAGTGCTTTGAAGAAATTATATACTTTAGAGTTACTGCAGTGTCTGTGCCAACTAGGTATACTAATCTCTACTGTACACTTCATTGAGTCCTCTGATTGACCTTTGTTATAGCAGACTGACTTTGTCGATTTAAAAAGAATTATTTTCCGTATAAAGTGGATATGAGTTGCATCCAATTTTCCAGAAATGTTTGGAGTCCTAGATCAAAATAATATAGCTGACTCATAGAATGAAGCTATGACCTAAAAAAACACTTATCCATTATTTAGCTATTAATGGTGACTATTATAAACACATGAATTTATAGTGGAACTGACAGAGAAATGTTCACAGTCATGTCTATAGGCATATTAACTATCTTTTCTTACACTGCATACGCACATGTGGCTTCCCTTTTATAGAGATGCACACCTTTCCTGTGATATTCATCGGACCTGATGAAGAAGATGAAGCAACTCATTTAGGTATGTCTACAAGACATAAAACACAGGTAAAGTAAATTCCATGACATTGTAGAATATTGCCACATCAACTAAATTCATTCCTAGAAATAGTACTGGTCATGGTAAGCTTGCTTGGAATTTGGCAACAACATGTGTTTCATTTAGGCATTTTGTTTTAATCCAGCACTTCCATGTTTTTGTGTGTCATAGAAGAAGTCTTTTTATATGATACAGATCGGCATGAAATTTGACTGAATAGGGCCATATGACCAAACAGATTTTCTTATATCTGGAGTCACCGCAAAGAGACAGATCATAACTGCGACTTTAATGCATCACAGCACAAATACTTAGGATGTAGTCTATAGATTCTTTGTCATGAAATTTATTTCAAAAGTTCAGCATAGTAGGAGATTTACTAGGGTTTGATAGAAGTTACCAAGTTACCAAGGCACAATGGAATGGTACTAGTCTTCAAGAAATTTAAGCATTGTCTAAATAAACCACAAAGATGGGTGTACATACTGACCTGTGATCAAAAGTAAACATATGCATGAGTATACATTCACCATATTCTGAAGAGAGAAGTGTACATTGTCAAACAAAAGGTCTAAATATCCATGGATTTTCCTTTTTCCTATACGTTTTCTCTTTGCATTTTCTCATTGGGAGCCATAGATATCTTTGTTCATCAAGCTCAATAAATAAAATATGACTTCGGTTGATTTGCTGTTTTGCATTCTGTTTGTCACCTAGGTAAAGAAATGTACAACTAGAGCCCCACTCTAGAGTGGTTCTTAACAATGATAGGAAGTAGAAATTCTTTTGGTGGCAGATTTTCCAAGTGTTAGTACTGGTTTTTCACTTGTGTGGATGGGGCAGTGATTAGATTTGGAGATAGGCATTGATATATGAGCTGGGATAAGCAGTTTGACTTACCAGAAGTATTCACAGAATGCCCTTGGCAAATATAGTGTAGATTTCTGAAGAAATATCTTGATCGTAAGTTTAACTCAGGTGAGCACATAATGTGAAAAGACTTGTATCACATATTTTTGCTCATCAAAGGTAATTTTAATAATTCTAATGCTGTGGTGACTTGCTCCAAGAGTTTCAGTAATTCACTTACCTAGCCATTTCTATCAATGTCCAATATTCCCAGCCATAAAGCACCTGTAGTGGCAGGGATATAAATTGAACATGAGGGAAGAAACATGAGTCTCCACTCACAAAGACAGATGTGGCTGATGCCACTGTGGCATGTCCTGTCTGATAACTGCCAGGATCAGCACTGAGCCAGAGATCCCCTGGGGCTATCAGCCAGACTCATTGTGGCAGGGTGGTGGATGCAAGCAATTCCGTCATGAAAACTTTCTTCTAACTCAAAGAGAAGATTCATTGCCACTAAAATAGACACCTATTGTTGGAAAGGATTTGTCTTCTTTCTGTCAATAATTCTTTCAGAATAACTCCCTGTGGACATAGACAGTCACTTAACTTTTCTATGCTGCTATATGGTGCTGCATGGCCTCTGACCATGGGACTCATTTCACAGCAAATGGATTGTAGAAATGACTTCATACTCATGGAATCCATTGTTTTTACTATTTTCTCCACCATCTGAGACAATTTTTTAAGGCTATTTTGAAATGGACCTTAGCAAAATTGGTTAATGTGACAACTTGAGCCAATAGCTTGGGAAATTGAATCAGTGTTGCCCAAGATTTGATATATACTCTAAATCTGAACAACATATACTCTGCTGTCTCTCACAATTAGTGTCCACCAATGTGGAAATTGAGGGGTGAGACTTCATTTGTTATTACTCTGAGTAATCAAGAAGAAGAATGTTGGTTTCCGAACTTTGTAGTATTGGGATTTCATGATATAAAACTCTTCTTCTCAAATTGAGGATTCCTTACTGTAGGCATTAACAGTATATCTATTCACATTGAAATTGAAGCTGAAATGTGAGTAGCTTAGATTATCCATGTCTGTTAATCAAACAACAAAGAAAGGAGTTAAGCTGTTGGCAATGGATTTTGACATCTGAGGTATACCTAGATTTACTGCCAAGCATCAGGAGTAAGAAAGAGTATGTCTGGTGTGTAGATAGTCATGTTTTACTTAATAATCCCATATCCTATGAATGAAGTCAGTGGCTCTAGTTCTAGGCATTGTACTTGTGCTATCCCAGCAGGTAAAGAACCATAGCTAGCTGAGGTACTTTCACAGGGGTGTAGTAAGACTAGAACATAATCTGAAAAATCACCGAAATCACAAATGAAATTTCAAAAACAAAATCTGAAATAGTTTTAAGCAGTCCATCAATATTTTGATGTGAATGCTTGTTTATATATGAACATGGATAAGCATTTCATCTTTAATTTCTCGGCCAACAACAGAATAAATTAATAACAGTGACTTTATATCTCAATATTTAATTTATAATTAGTATGATGTAACTCAGATAGAAAAGCCACAAAGAACCAAAAATAGAAAATAAATTAATTATCGTATCCCAGGAAAATAAAAGCATTTCTATTTATATGTGTGATATCTTCCTTGTATCTATTCCAAGCATGACTCCTATATGATCTTCATTTTTATCTTATCTACCCATTTATCTCTCTATCTACCTACCTATCTATCTAGTCTAATCTATTTATCATCTATCTGTCAAGAATTAGCTTTTCTATTTTTGATAGTTTCTTACTTATATATAGTATATTATTATAAGTTCCTCCCCAATTACCTCTTTGCAACTCTCTGCTACTGCAGCTTACCCCTTTCTTGACACCAAGTATTCCTTTTTCTTGTGTTTTTTAAATATATATACAGGTCTTGTGCAGTGATTATGGCTACAACCTGTTTATAATTGTCATGTCTATGTTGATTTAAAAAATGATGAACTTCACTATACTGTCTTTATATGTATATCCACTGATCACATTTATGCACCATTAGTCTTTCTCCCTTCTCTGGATATATTTTTTCCCAAATAATTTTTATGCTCTTTCATGACATGAAGAATGCTTGCAATGCTTGTCTGAGTATGAGTTACTTGTTTAACATGTTGATATATAGTTTCATCCACATGCCTGAAAATGAATTGGTTTCATTAGTTGTTATTTATTAAGCTCTGTTTAGGTATAGTTTTTATGAGAGTTTTACTGTGTATTGTGAAGGGAAGTTTCAGAAAACTTTGTAGTATACACTTGGCTCCTTAAATTGTGTTTTCTGAAATTTCCCTTCCCATACTTTTCTTCTTAAGGAAAATAATAAGAGATGGTTTGTGAGATTTGGATAGTGGGAATGAAGCAGGACTCAGTGATTTCACCACCAAAAGGCTGTGGTTGTTAGGTGCTATTTTAACTTGTGTGTGCTGTCCCATTCCCTGGTCAGATATAACAACTCGTCATGTGTGGTTACCATTTGTCACAGGTGAACTGGATTCTCAGTGACAAACATTTATGTCAAATTTCTCAACTTAATTTTAACACTTTGCTCTCATAAACTTTGCCTAAATATGACCCTTGTTCACTGCCTGATGTTCCACTTTAAGATTTGGCATTAACTGAAAAAAAGAAAAACAACTGACAGATTTTTCATGCATATTTCACAGTTATTTGTTGCCAAATCATTGCAACAATGCACAGTCACTTTGGTTTTCAATATGATTCTTGGCTGATTGACAGGATTGTGGTTGGTGAACCATATTATGAAATATCTACAGTTTATGTGGTAAATTGTAGGATTATGAGTTGATGTGGCAACATAGTAGAACTTTAGATATGATAGTAGCTCCTATGGAAATTTAACATTGTATAAAAGTGACATCTCAAAATGGCAGCAAAATAGTGAACTAAATATATACAGCATTACAATATCTGGTAGTCTGTTACAGAAAAATATAAATTGTATCCATTTTCTAAGTTGTACAGAAACTGGATCATGGTACTATCACAACAATAGAAAGCAATTGTTAAGTTTATACTAAAATGTCTAGTATCTGTGAAAGACCACATAAATGAACGCAATTACTTACTACAAATCAAAATCTTCCTAATCTATAAATGTGGACAACTGAATATTTACTTATGCAAATTATAGTTAATGATAGCTGGCATGCACTACACTATAAATTTGAAACATCATAGAACTTGTCAAAGATAAATTTTATACAGTAAGAATAAAGGTTTATCATTGTTATTATTCACCCTTTAATGTACTTTTAACAATGTATATTTATGTGTCTGTGTGTGGGTATGTGCATGTGAGTGCAGGTATGCACAAAGCACAGAGAAATTGGATTCCACTGGATTTAGCATTGTGAGCTACCTAACCTGGTTGCTTGGAACTGAACTTTGGTACTCTGCAGGAGCAGTAACTATTCTTAATCTTTAAGACATGTTTTTCTTTATTAGTCATGGTAACCTTATCTGCATCATGATTAGGGATAAAAAAAACAGTATTATACAGTATTATATTAAACTTTTAGTTTGGTAATATTTGTCTGAAAACTTTGAGACTAGAAGTGTTTTAAATTATAATTTGTGTCAATTTTTAATATTTGAACATACCTAGTGAATTGCCTTGAGTATAAGACACACAGCTAAATAAATTATTTGAATTCATATATCTTTTTTATACAACCTGAAAGTCATTTTACAGTGTTTTTTTTTTTTTTTTAGAATATCAGTATTGTAACCTTGACACATGAAATAACATTAAGTGCATAGTCATTTGGTATCACATGTTACTACTTACAAAGTGTTAGAATTTGGACCATTTTTGCTTTTAAATATTCATATTAGGATTCCACAATAAAAATTAAGGTTTCAAGAAAACTTTAGCCTGAGGAGAATTGAGAAAAGTGACTGTGAACATGTATGAAACAAAAAACAAGAACAAATAAACAAAAAACAAATAAAGCACAACAACTATGAATGTGAATCACATAAACATGTTTGGGTCAAAAACTGATTGATATTAGTTCAGCACAATGGGCTGTCAATATTCAAAGATTTAAAAGAAACTGTGACAACATTTTAAAAGATGCATTGAGAAGTTTTATGAAAAGTAGTTAATTAAAGTCATTTAATGATAGTTCTCAAATTAAAAGAAATATATTATTAAAATCCAGTAGCAATATAGCAAGACACTAATTACAACAAAACTGATAGAAAAATCACTCTCTATTTAACATTACTGTCTAAAAAAATAGACACTGTTTTTTCACCCCTAATTATAGTTTTTATACATCCATCACAAAGCAAATTAAGCCTTCCTGTTCTTCTTAGCTTAGAGAGATGTGTGCTTATTGGAAGCTGCTGCACTTTTTTCAGAAATCTTTAATGAAGATATATTGCTAATCTCACAAGACACCTTCTTTCACATCCTAAGATTGTACTAAAGACATGAGGCTCTTTGATTAAAAGTACATGTACACCTTCAGTGTTGCCCTCCTATGTAAGCCAATGAATCTGGAAAATAAACATGTTTCTTAGTTGAAAAGTTCATACAATGATAAAATTTAATAATATGTTGTAGAATAATCCTTTTGTATACTGTCAAGATCTTTTGTTTTCATTGGTTCAATAAGGAGCCAACTGACCAATAGCTAGGCAAGAAGAGGTTAGACAAAAGATCCAGACTGAGAGAATGCTAGGAAGAAGGGCAAAGTCTCCAGGAGATTCAGAGAGAAAATGGATGAACTTGCTGTGCTAAAAAAGACAAGCTACATGGTAGTATATACATAAAAAACGGGTTAATTTAAGTTATAAAAGCTAGTTAGTAACAAGCCTAAGCTATCAGCTGAGCATTTGCAATTAATGACAAGTCTCTCTGTGGCCATTTGGGAGCTAGCTGGAGGGACAGAAAAATCTACTTACAAATGGGACCCAACAGCTGGCCACATATATTCACTAAGACCTGAGAAAGCTTAAAAAAAAAAAAAAGATTTTTCATTGCACAAAAATGAAACCAAATGTGACTTCCTAGTCTTGTGTCTCTCATGTTGTCTGCAGCACAGAGACACATCTCCCTGCAGCCGCCTGTGTACTTGAGCTTCCAGTGCACATAAGCTAAACCATGTGGTAGGTTTAAGGTTTTGCTCATGCAGATAGTAAAGATTACAGATATGCAGTGAATCATGTTCAGATAGAAAAAAAAAAACTCTAAACAGGTCACAATGTGCTTAACAATGTGCTTTAGGTATTGCATATAAATAAAAGAAAAGAAAAGAAAAAGGATATAAATGTTCATAAAAATAAAATAATAAATGATAGTTTAAAAATAATAAAGTCTTTATAGAAACAGTAAAGTAAAAAAAAGGAAGAATAAGCCACATAAGGATGGGATCCTACATGTTACTGTGTTGTTTTGAATTTTTTGATTGCTGATGAACAAATGATAATTGCTCAAAGTCATTGGACTTTGGAAATTGCTAAATTTAAACCAAGCTATATATTTGAAAAATGTCTTAACTTCAAAATGGAAGTTAAAAAAAAATGTTGTGTTGGTAAACAAATTATGTTTTTCTTTCCACAGAAAATGAAAGGTTGTGGACTCATTCTAGGTTAAAGAGGATCAGGTTTGATTGGGGGAGACCCAGTGAAAATCCTGGAAACCGGGGTTGGGGATTTAGCTCAGTGGTAGAGCGCTTGCCTAGCAAGTGCAAGGCCCTGGGTTCGGTCCTCAGCTCTGGAAAAAAAAAATCCTTGAAGATAGAAAACAAAGTGAAAATCCTGGAAGCCAAAAAATGACTACAGGATATGTAGCATGAAATATGGTCCCCTAACTTGGGAACAGCTCTGAGATGAGATGACATGAGACATGATAAATCTTGTTGGCTACATAGTCTTCATGACTTATTATTACATGCCATCCTTTTGTATGGTACAGATAAAGATTCATATTACAGTTTGATTATACATTTGTAAGGGATTTAGAAAGTTGACAGATGCCTTTTACCTGCATAAGCATAAAACAAAAACATATCATCTTTAACTGACATGTGCACACAATGCATTCGATACTTGTGTTAATGCAGATATGTGTGTTACCTTTGAAATTTTATGTATTTCAGAGCAAGGGGACCAGACATCAATGAAAATGTGTGTCCCAGGTGACTCAGCATTTCAGAGTACCTCTGTTGCAGTTTCCTCAGAATTCTACACTCAGAACAGCTTCAAGACTGCTGGTTGATATGGTCCAGCCTCACAGACTACTTCAGCCAGGACTTCAAGTAGACACTACACTTTTCCATCACACAGAGACTTGACAACAAATAATACAGCTAACTCTCCCAACACTTGATCATTATTACAATTTTCCCAGGGTCTCCTAAAGTTATCAGCAGCCCTAGACAACAGAAAACAGTCTAGGGAACATGACACCCACATTCCCAAGAGGTGGAGTGGATGCATTTTGGTCATTTGATGGGTTATAGATGTTTATTATCATTTAGGGGGTTGGGTACAAGTTGTTATTGGTCAACGATCAGGAAAAAAGGCCAAAAAAAAAGGAATTAGATTCAAGAATCTCTTTCTGAAGGAAAAAAAGGGGGATATAGTATAAAAATGATGAGATGAAAGGGTAGATGTTGAGTCTACTTTTAAACAACCACTAGTCCCAAATATCTTATATTCACCTGGGCTGTAGTGATGTACACCTTTATTCCAAGCATGTAGGAAGCAGAAGCAGGCAGATCTCTGTGAATTTGAGGCCATCCTGTTCTACAGAGTGAGTTCCAGGACAGGCTCTAAAACTATACAGAGAAATCCTATCTTGAAAAACCTAAAATAAATAAATAAATAATAAATTTTAGGTTTGTATGGATTTTTGTATATTGATGCAAATTTAAGTTTATTTTTGTTATACTGTATATTTGTTTCTATTCTTGTTTAAGGTATTGTACTTATGCAGCTCATTTAAAAAGGTTATGTAAAGTTTTAGTTTTTGAAAGCTATTTAGGATAATAAATGCGGGTTAATAGTCATCTGTAACTATCAAACTTAAAGTCATGTTAAGTATGTTTTCAAGGCCATACAGAGATATATTTTAGATAAATAGGCGATCTTCAATCACTTCAAAGATCTATAGAAAATATCATTTGAAATGTTTTAACAACATGAGGCTTTTCTTGACTATGAGACATGGCTGTTCTTGGCAGCACCAATCTACTTCAAAAAAGGATAATGGGCATCGAAGAAACTCCAATTGAGTTTGCTTTATTTATGGCAAAAGCTAGCCATTTGGGCAAGAAACTGCCCTTGCCTCAATTGCTGACAGAATGCTGTTTAACTGGACTAACAGGACACCAAGAAAAGCAACTGTCAAACTTTGCTAAGACAGGGTAGAACAGTCCTTCAAAAATTCCTGCTTTACAGGAAAGTCTGTCAGATATTCTAAGCCTATAGGCTGAAGAAAGATGTCCTAATGTTGCAGAAGAACCTTGGGTAACTGTCTAGGCTGTCATTTCCATAGATTTGGAAGTGGCTTGCACTGCACTTCCTGTTTATTCAAGTAATATTATATTCTTTGGGTGTCTTTGATGGAGTTGAAGACTTAGTTATAGTTGTAGTTTTCTTTAGTTATAATAGGAGCTAAATTAGGTACAGAGCTTTGGACTCATCAAGATATAATAAATAATGGAGTGCTTCTCTAAATATGCCAAATACCAATGGACTGGACATTGTAAATATAATTCTTACCTGATAATTGTTCTTATTGTCTATAGTTTTATTTTGCTCAAGTTAAAAACTTTCTTTTTTATTTAGATGAAAAGGGGGGAATGTTGTGGAATATTCCTTGACACTGTGTGACTATATGTCACTGTGATTGCTTTAATAAAAGGTAACTGGCCAATATCTAGGCAGGATTTTCCAGGCAGAGAGAATGCTGGGAAGAAGAAAGGTAGAGATGCCAGGAAGAGCCAGATAGATGCAGAATGAGTCAAACACACAAAATGGGATAGAAGTAGAAGCCACATGGTAGAATGTAGATTAATAAAATACAGGTTAATTTAAGCTATAAGAGATAGTTAAGAACAAGCCTGAGCTATCAGCTGTACTTTCATAATTAATAAGAAGTCTTTATGTGGTTATTTGGGGGCTGGCAGGTGGGACAGAAAAATCCACTTACAGTAATAAATACAATAGAATGAAGAAAAGCATAATTTGTGCTAAACTTAAAAATCTAGAAAAAAATTAAAGTCTAGTTAAGTAAAAATTCTGATATCCTGCAGTAAAGCACAGGGTGCACTACCAAAATAAATGATGTTTTCATTTAAAATCTATCATTTGAAATCTTAATTTCCATGCTGCTTTTCAAAAATAATACAGATTGTTTTCTAGAGTATGTATCTATACAAGAATTAAATAGGGAGTGTGATTGCTCGAACACATCAAGCATCTCTTACTGGGGTTCTGTGATAGGTGACTACTAATACAGATACATCTCCTGAATAAGCTTTAGCTACCCTGTACACAAAAGCCAAGATTAATACCAGGTCTCCATGAAAGTGTGGTTGATATTTTGGCTTTATGTATTCCCAAACTCTCATGTTGGAAAATTGAATTCCAGTGCATCATAATTCAATTTTGTAAAAGGATTCAGAAATTAATTAATTAAATAATGGATCATTTAAAATGGCTTTGCTGTAAAGTGAATTCCTGGCACAACTGCTCATCAGTTTCAACAAGTATTAAACAGATGGCATCATCATGTTCTCAGGCTGTATATCCTCAAGAACTATAGATGATAAACTATTCTTTCCAAGTTACCCAATCTTTGAGATATATGTATATATTTTTATATCAGCACAACATAGATTGCAACAATTATTTCTTTTTTCAAATGACTCCTTAGGATCCCGGCTCCCTCTGTATTCTCTATACAATTCCATCCACGTGAGTAGGGTAGCAGCCTGAGTATAATACATTATTGGCTCAATGAAGACATTTGCTATAGGGAGAAAAATGAAAGGATTTCAAGACATAATTATGATGTAGCTAGCTAAAAACTCCCCTTATGAACATAATAAATACTTTGAGATTCCAGGTTGTTGAAGTGGTTGATTTCTCCCCAGAATGAACACATTCCCTCAGCCCCAGATTTTCTGTGTTTCTGACTTGTCTGTATTATCTTACGTCCTTAGTCATATCAAGGTACAAAACTGCAGATCACAGTAAATGACACTTAAACAGACACAGGGAATATGAGGAACTCACATCTGGTCATAGGAAGAAATACTCCCTACAGAAACACACAAATAAAGGTAAAATATAAAGTTAAAGTAAATGAGGATTACAATTCTATTTATCAGTTGTAAAACTTTGCACAAATAGAATCTACAAGATAAGAAGTTATATGTTAGTGCTTTGAAAGAGATTTTTTTGCGGACAAGTGAAATCCAGAGATAAGTAGTTATATCTTGATTCTTTGAAGATTTTGGTTAACCTCAAAAGTAAGTTAGAAAACATTACAACTTCATTGGTTCTTAGGCTATACTTAGGAGACATGCCCTTGGTTTCCAGAAGGGGCAGTAAATGTGGCTGCTTAAGAAACTGGAGGATTGAGAGATAGATACACAGCCTAAGGACTTCAGTGTATTTCCATTTTCATTTTTAGTTCCTGGAGCCTTTATGTAATTCCATAGATCTGGGGTCATTCCCTCACAGGAGGGCCATTTCTATGAAACTGGACACAGAGTTGCACCTCTGAGGCTGGACCACTCTGGTTCTGCAGGAGTTAGAATCCAACCACACTTTTGTTTTCATGTTACCAACAAACAGCCATCCTAAAAGTATGGAGAAAATTGGCAAACAAAGAAAAAAATTAAAAATAAACAAAATAAAACCTTGCTAACTAATATTCTTGAGGGCCTACAAGAATTGTGCTCAGACATTATTGCCCACTTTCTCTTCTTTGGCTGAGGCAATCCTGGGGTGCCATGCTAGGTCAGGAGTCTGGGGTGACTAGTACGCTCTACGGTGAGAGCGTGTGTGCACTGCCAGGCTGGTTAGGCATAGCCTTGGGGACTCAGCCCTTCCTCTTGGTGGGAATCCAGGCTTCAGAAGCTGATCATTGTAGCTTGTTTCTTAAAATCAGCCTGAGAGAGGCACATAGAAGAGGGAACACTTTGCTGATTTAGGTTTTTGTATTTGTTTTTGTTTTCCAGTTTTTGAGCAGGATAACATAAATTACCCAGACCAGACATCCTGCTGTTTTGATTTTCTCTACTCAGTCTGGTGTTGAGCATTAGAGCAATCTCTCTCATTTAAAATGAGGACTCATCATGAACAAATTCATCAAGAACAAATGGGGGAAATGTGCAGAACAGAGGTAACCCCCTGAGTGAATGGATAAGACCACATGAAGCATTTAGTAATGTGTGTTGTCGACACGGGCAGGGCCATGTCAAGGACCAATGACTCAGAACCACACGAAACTGGCAAAGCCTTCCTAATACGAGTGGGGCTAAGAATGGCAAAGCCTTCAAGCCTCATTTTAGTTCAAGTAGGAATACTTGTCAACCATTGACAGCTTCCTCCTCTTGAAAGTTTAGAACCTGAAATTGTTTGCTTCTACACAGGTCCTACAGAGACTGGCTAACGCCTCTCCCTGTGCTGGACATAGTAAGTAAACTAAGGTTTCTGGTTGTTGGGGTAACTGATATCACTCCATCACAGTGCACTATGCCACCAGACTCCAGTCTTTCTGTATATGGGTCTGTGTGTCTGTCCTTCCTTCATTCCAGTCCTACTTGGGTCACGTTCTAGCTGAACTGGACATGGCAATCCTGTATGAATACTATTTTAACCTATTCAGTTTGTGAGTTTCTGCAGGATTGAAAATGAATGTAACAATAGTGAGAGACCCCCACCCCAGTTACCCCTAAGGCCTGGAATGCTGAGGGAAGGGATATCTTAAAATAACTAGAACTGAGTCAGTTCCCCATTCTCAGACAAGGTGAAGTCAGAAGTTTTAAAAGTACAAGGTCAGGATGTCTGGTGGTGACTAACCACGAGATGCACCCTCCCCCAAGATAGCATGACCAGACTTTGGAGATGGGCCGTAAAACTGACAGAGCAAACAGACAAACTAAAATGAGATAAAGTCCAGGCTCGGGAAAACTGGACCAATCAAGGATGGACCCGTACTAACCCCCTCCTCTCTAAAGAATTTTGTGGTTTTTGCCTTGAAAAGCTAACCTCCCCAAGAAAGATGAACTCTCCCCCGTGCCTCGATTAGCCGGGCGCTGCGGATGAGGGCTCCCTGCTAGCTTGTATTAAGAAGTAAGCCTTGCTATTGCATTCTGGATATCTTTGGTCTCCAGTGGTCTCTTTGGGGGTCCTAATCTGGGCAGAACAAATAGTAAGTTCAAGTTTTGTTAAGTTAGAGTACGTTTGAATTGTGTAAGTAGGATGATCTTTTCATGAATTCATTTATAATAGTGTAGGCCTGGTATGCTGGGAGTCAGAGTACTGACTGTATGCCGCTAGGTTTGTAAAAGCTACACTCAGACGTTAAGGTTATTGTCTTGCTGCTACGTTTCTGGATCCTTTCAAAACTTGAGAAGTTTCAGTTCCTGCTGAGATTGTCCTTGTTTTGTTGGGTACATGAGCTTAAGGGAAGTTTTCTTTCTGAGAATCAGAAAAAAACAGGTATCAAATAAGTTATTGTCCAAGACAACCCGTATCAGTGCCTAAGAAATCTTCTACTAACTCTGCTCTTTCCATTTCCCCTCAGTGTTTTCTGTGTCAACCATTCCCCATATTGTATATCTTACGCAGCCTACAATTGTGACAACTTGCATAAGTCACTTTTTCATGATTCATGATGCTGATAGAGTTTCTCTTCATGTAGCCCCGGCTGGCCTCCAAATCACAATGTGCACAGACTGGACTTGAACTCACAGAGATCTCTCTGCCTCTGTCTCCACAGCACTACTGTAAAGTCCCTAAGCCCAGTCTATTACAAAGCAGAAGCACTTGTTCCTGTATTGTCCAGGGTCTTTTTTCCCCTTGGATCCTGAGATTCCTCGTGTATATTGAAAAGTAGCAATTCTTCCAAGAAGAGTGGATGTGAGGAGAATTGTGTATTTAATAGCCTGCATAGAGGGGATGTCATAGTCCAAACTATAAAGCACCCTTACCACTGGGACTTTGAACAATAGAATATTCATAACACTTCTACAAGAAATTAGTAGTATATCATTGTTTTAAAGCAATGATGCAAAGATGTCACTCGTGTTTTGTTTCCAAGATGCTATCCTTTGTGTTATGGTGAATAATTTCAGTCTCTATCTGTAGGTTATCATATTCATATTCAATATGATAATTCTATTTTAGAGTATGGTTTCAGTAACAAAAAAATCCAAAAAAATATAATCGTGTTGACTTGAATTTATAATTAAATAAAGATGAAGTAGAATATCTTACTAATTATTTTTATGCCAAATCTTTCATTATGCTATACTTCTATGGAGTACTTTATTTTTCTTGTTTAATTTCTGAATCTTAAGAATGATAATACCTGTTAAATGTAAAGGATGGATATTTTCAATATATCTAAGTATTATATTTATTATTATAAATATTATTACATTTGTCTTTCTCCACACTTAGTACTCTTTGATATACTTGTTTCTGTCTGACAGTATGGAAATGTTTAAGATTTAATATACATATATGTATATATATATATATATATATATATATAAAATTAGGACAGATGCAAAACCATAACATGGTTATTTAATAAGTATAGTGTGTATTTTATTATAAATATGCTTCCTGAGAAGTATCTTTCCACTGTTAGAAATATGAACACATCAAATAACTCAAAAATCTACAAGTTACCACTTCTAAATAAACATTAAATTAAAATATTGTTATTTCATTTAAAAATAATATAAATTAATAAGTACAATTTTATAAATAATAGTAATAATATCACATATTCTATTGTTCAAATTTATTTTTATGTTTTACATATATAATGACTAACATTGTCCAGTATTTTCTAAAGGCCATATATATGAGTATATATGTATTAAATAGTTCTCATGAATTTTCTTGGTCTGTTACTTTACACATACAAAATCCATGTAATTTTATATGAAGAAAATACAGTTGGAAGACTACTTCAAATATTGTTCTTTAAACAAAATAGTTATAAATGTAAACTTAAGAAATAACAAATAATAATAGGTAAGTTGGTTAAAATATTTATTTAAAAGAACATATAAACATGAGTTGTTGCTTACCTAGTATGTAAAGAGGTGACAGTATTTGAGCAAAATCTTTACGACTTGTTCTGACCTCAGAAAGGCTATTTTTAGCTACATTAAATCAAATGGCCCACACTTTAGTTTACTTCCTTCATAGAGATCCACGGTGAAGATCTCACAGCCCAAGCGGGTGCTGTCAAAACCGTCAATATTTTGTTTGAGACAGATTTTTCCACTCCATCCCAGACTGGCTTGAACTCACTGTAAGGTCTAAAGTGGCCTCAAAAGCATAGTAATCTTACTGCCTCAGCTTCTCTGCGGTTTGGATGACAAATATTAGTAACCCTGCCTGCTTTGGGATGGAACTTTACTAGAGTCTCTTTCAAATAAAATCCGTGACAACAGCGAGTGCTTTAGACTTCACGCTAACCACTTGCTTTTACACCCTCTAAGAAAAAACTCCAGGACCAGAACTATGAACCAGAAATCGGGCACAGTTTCTCTTAGAGGCACCTCTGTCCTGAGAATACTTTTCTGAACTGGAGCAATCAGCCCTGTTCTTTGGGTGCAGAACCCATAACAAATGACAGGAAATGAGGGCTATCTGTGCCACCAGTGCATCTGGCAAGGTCTGCTGGGACTAGAGTTTCCATTGTGTGACTGGAGACTGATAAAGGAGGGGAGGAACCACGAATTTTGAGCTGCTCTGGCTTGTAGGTGGGGAGCCAGAGGGCAAGAAATGGTGTGCCCAGTTTCTTCTTGAAAGGTGATGGTGCCCTTGACTAGGACCTGGAGAAAGAGTGCTTCACTCTTGGACCAACCCATAGTGCTTTTGCCGTCATGCTGAGCTGAAGGAAAGGGTGATATCATGGCTCTCTTTAACTGTTATTCCTGATACTTGGTAGATCCTCTTTAACAACTACATCATCACTTGAGACATGTCTTTTGGAGACATTCCAACTACTGCAAATAGTTGTTGATTGACTTATTTATTTTAATAGCTCAGTTGCTGCACTTAAAGAAAACACACATAAGGAACATGTATTACTGTTTCAAGACAAAAAACAAGGAGACAAACTTAAAGAGTTGAAGTGTCTCTCTGAGAGAAGCAGATGCATGCTACCATCCAGTTATTGGTATTTTCCTAGGGAGGAAGTATCACGTTCTTCAAGGTACAACCTGTCTCAACCATATTTCAATCATGTGTTTCAGTAAGCTTTGAAATTGAGGTAGTAGAAAGTGGATAGAGAAAGGATGGTAAGAGTCCTGAGAGAAGCAAACTCCCTAAAGAAATGATAATTGCGGGACATATGTTTGGAGAGCCTATTGTGCAAATTCTTTTAAAGATCTCTATATGTTAGTGATAAAAGAAAAAGAAAGTACAGCCGGGCGGTGGTGGCGCACGCCTTTAATCCCAGCACTCGGGAGGCAGAGGCAGGCGGATCTCTGTGAGTTCAAGGCCAGCCTGGGCTACCAAGTGAGTTCCAGGAAAGGCACAAAGCTACACAGAGAAACCTTGTCTCGAAAAAAAAAAAAAAAAAAAAAAAAAAAGAAAGTACAAAGAGGCGACCATTCCTGCTGTACTGTATAAAATATGCAGATTTAACTTTGTAACAAGAATGTTAACATAGGAAAACACTGATAATTCTACAAGGAAGCAAATATTTCATTATAATTAAATGTAATTATTTTTTCCTGATACACAATAATGAATCTTGTGACAGTACAATAGCTATGAGAAAGCATCTACTTTTAAGTTTCAGTTAAATGAAATATTTGAAGGAAGAGTATGTGAACTTAATCCCAAAGATAATTCATTGTTATGAAATAAATTCTCCAGTGAAGCCCATCTCTGTGTGCACCTATCTATGAAATCCAGTCTCTTCTATTTAGTTCCACAAATTAAAACTGAAAGAGAATTAGAAAAGTACATGCACAGGATCATGGACACAGAGTCTATGAACTGATATTAAATGAACAACTGCAGAAGAAGTGTGGTCGTGTCTCAAAAAACCCTTTAGAATTGAAACACAAATAACTGGATATATATTCTTATATACAGCATGTGGTTATTTCAGTGTTGACACTGGGGAGTGATTCAAATGTTCTCTAAAGGTAATTATTTGACTTACACCCATTTTGATATGGTTATTTCAATGTTGACACTGGGGAGTGATTCCAATGTTCTCTAAAGGTAATTATTTGACTTACACCCATTTTGATATGACCTTATTGTGTGAAGAATGATGACATTCCTACTGACAGCAGCTTACCGATTTCCTGTGGAAGCCTGTGAAACCAGCAGATAACGTGCGGTCTGTTTCCACCGCTGCCAGTCCTCACTTTCCTGAACACAGCTGCTGACAGCACAAATTGAAAACTTGCAGACTTTCCTCATCACCTGATGTACTGGAGAGGCAGAGATCCTGTGACAGGCTAGGAGATCATGCAGAGGGAAGCGGAAGGGGACACAAACATCTAAATTCAACACCACTTATCTAATGCCAGAGAAGCTGCGAAAAGGAAGTTCAAGACTGTTCAACCATTGTGTAACTAGGTCTGAGAATCATGCCAAACGGCTGTCACATTGCATCGAGCAAACAACTTCCGAAGCGTGAGAGGGTTTGAATTTCTATTACACTCTGGCATGCTAAGAATTATTTCATTTTAAAATAGACTAAAATGGTAATTGACCAAAGAATAACATATGGAAATAAATGATTGCAGAGATTTGAATACAAGGACTAAATGGTCCTTTCATTATTATACAAAGAGCAAAATGCACTTATTATACAATTATCTTCATTTATGTTACAATAATTATAATTTTGCAGTTTTCTAGTAAATTCCTTCTTGGTTTTTGATTAAAGACTTACAACAAAGTAAAGTCATCTGAGGAAGACTCACAGGTTCTCATTTTGTTTTTGTGTTTTGTGTAGGTAAAATAAGTAGACAGAGAACAGAAGAAAAACACTTGTCTTATGTTTCTTCAGGCTCTGCTTGACACAGTATAAAGTACAAGTAAAGTAATAGAACTGAAAAATAGAAAACAGAAGAACCAAAGAGAACTTAAGCAAAGCTAAAATAAAAGGAATGTATATCCAGGATCATATTTAGGAATTCATTCAATATTAATTTTGGGTTGTCTTTTCCTTCCTTTGTTCCTTCATTCATTCCTTCCTATTCCACCATTCCTAGATCCCTCCCTCCCTCTCTCCCTCCACTCTTTCTTTCTTTTTTCTTTCTTCAGTCACAGAAAGCAAACTATTACCTCTGATTGATGACAGTTGTAGAACTAGATACGTGTTTTCCTTCTTCTACAATCAAATCACCATGTTCCATAGTGATTTTGTATGTGCATATGTACATATTTATGTACATATTTTACTGTAAAACTCATGCTCCATTTGAATTTTTATTAGGTAAAACTACTTTCTTAGCATTTCAATACTCAAAAAGAGAAATATGCTGCATATAACTCTTCAAATACATATAAGTTTAAATTTCCTAGGCACTAATATAATGCAAATTTTCATCACTCCTCACATTCATTGCTCATGATTTTAGTACAGTAAATAATGTATCAGCAATTATTTAAAGGAATGGTTTATAATTCACATTGCATATTAAATAACCAAATATTGATGATAATAATTTTGTGCCATTGAGAAAATATTTGCAATTAAAATACTTCTCTTTGGAAGCTTACCAGTATTTCTTAAAATATATTTTAAGTGTATTGTAACAAAAATAGTTTCATAGAAAATTAAGGCATTTCAGATAGAATGTCAACACTTGAGTAGACTTCAGATCTATTGAAGTTGATAATCTGATGAGGAATTTGATGAACAGGGTATTCCTGACGAGAGAACAAGGGTAGCCTGGTATGCACTTCAGACTTCAGGGACATTATTGTGTGTGAATCAAATGATTTTTTTTTTAAGACTTGTAGTAGGACAGGCCCATAGGGTCAAGGAAATTGATTCAGACAAGTTGCCAAGGCATGCATATAACATACTTTCTTATGAGCCAACCTGGAGTCTGCCTGAGTGTAGGAGTAGTTGTCTGTGCTTTGTCCCTGAAGCACCGGGGCACAGCCAAGGGGAGACCCCTTAAGAGCTTACATGCTCACGCTCTGTGCTACCTCATGGTCTTGGATGTTGGATGCTGGTGCTGTGGAAGACAGAAGGCAGAGTTCTCCAGAGAACTGTGCTGGACCATGCCACACCCCTCCTGGATCCTGCAACCAACTTCCTTATGTTTATTGTAAGTTAACACAGAATAAACCCCTTTTGACAATCAGACAGATTCCATGGAATTGCTGCTTTATCTGGCACCCACATGTATGGGGCCTTCACCCATAGCCATGGTTAGCTTCCATGGCTACAGTGGCATTTCCCATGCTTCCCTGTCTCTTTTAAAATTCCCACCCCTACACCAGAGGGCTTAGCAACAGGTGCTGTCAGACTTCCTGATCACTGTCAGAGTTCCTGATCATGTCCAGCCAATGAGGGACAACCACGCAATACCACCAGATTGCAACACAGACTGGGTGCTGAGAGCAGGGTATATAAGGCCTTCCCTGCTATTGAATGAGTTTGTTGTTTACCTTCAACTGACTCCTGGTGTCTGTGCCTTTGATGATGCACCTTCTCAACCCCTCCCCCAAGACAGCCATTAGGATCCAGCAACAAAGACTGGTCCAGGAAAAAAAAATCAAGATGTTTGATTTTCAAAAGTCAAAGATGTACCAAAATACAAAAAGCTGACACATTCACAGAACGGGGTTTTCCAGGTCTAGGTGCAATGACAGTGTTATGAAATGAAATTCTGGAACAGTGTGGCTTGCAATGGATGAATGAATGCAATGGATGGCTGCCTCCAGCCTGTGAAAAAAGAGAATCAGTGGAATCAAAGGGAACCTGAAATTATGTGTAGAGGCAAAGTTAGGGAAAGGGCCAAAACCAACGAAATCCAGAATTCTCTGAGGAAATAGGATCAAACATTCCAGATCAATAAGCTACAAAAATGATAAACTTCTCAAAGCTGATGCTCACAGCAGCACATCAAGACCTTGGCAACTTGATCTGACTACTGTCAATAGTCACATGAAGGCTCAGATGATGTCTCAGATGGTCAGATGATGGTTCAGATGGTCAGATGAAGGCTCAGATGATGTCTCAGATGGTCAGATGATGGTTCAGATGGTCAGATGATGTTTCAGATGGTCAGATGATGTCTCAGATGGTCAGATTATGGCTCAGATGGTCAGATGGTGTCTCAGATGGTCAGATGAGGGTTCAGATGGTCAGATGATGTCTCAGATGGTCAGATGATGTCTCAGATGGTCAGATCATCGTTCAGATGGTCAGATTAAGGTTCAGATGATGTCTCAGATGGTCAGATGAAGGTTCAGATGGTCAGATGATGTCTCAGATGGTCAGATGAAGGTTTAGATACAGACAGCTTGTCACTAGAATTGAATATCAACTATTTCCTTTTTTAGAAGTTATACTGGAAAAGACAGAAATTATGTTGTGGGTTATACATGGAGGACCTTTGGGAAAAGTCCTCATTAGGCTCCTATGGAGGGCAAACTGCAATGAAGAAAGTGGCATTAGCCAAAAAGCAGGAGGAGCAAGACCCAGCCCTCTGCTCAGGAAAGGCCTCTTCTAACATGGCTACCTGCTACTCTGCCAGAAGAAACTTTTTAATCTAGATGTGGATGGACTGTTTCCTCTAGCCCTACATACTGCAAAAAAATTAAATGGTCCATAATATTTAATATGTTGAGTATTTCCAACGAAAAGTGATATATATATTATTTTTAATTTTAATTATATATATGTATATATATATATATATATATGGTATGTGTGTGAACATCCTTTAATGAAGGAATTTATGAGAATTTCCAGATCAGAAATGGGATTTATATGATAAATCATTGTAGTTTTATTCTTTCTAAAGTAAGAAGCTATGATTGTGGCTTTTTAAGAAAAGACTGGAGATCCTTGCTTTTCTACATAATAATAAAGTACTCACAACTCAGCTAAAATGACTTCTCCTTACAATCACTTATTAACATGTTTGAAATATTAAAATCTTGCCAGGACTCTGCACACCAATCATGAAGCAGAGGAATTTGGTAGTACAAACACCCAGTGGAGGAAATAATTTCTGAAGACAGAGAGAAGTAGCTAGATTGGGTGTTGTGCATTGGTTCACACCCTTCATTCTGATATTTGGTAAAGAATTTTATTTGTGGGAAGCTGATCCTAATACAGTACGGCCAGTCTGCAGAGTGACCCTGTATGAAGGGTGCCGAAGCATTAGCACACAGTAGGACTCATTGCCAAACCTGGAAACTGTGTAAATGCGATGGGCAAAGCTTCAGAATGGCACAGAACAGAGAAGCCTCCTTCCTAGGCAAATTTCTTAGGCATCCTGCCAAGTGTGTAAACAAGACTTGGTTTACATCACTGCTGGTTTGCAGGATTCGTTTTCAGTTCTGGACTACTTTGGCTCATCACTGTGAAGGGTTCTTCTGCCATTAGGACTGTTTTCACTCTATTTTAACGAATTTTACTAGAAGAAAACAGATGTGTGTTAATGCTAAGTGGCTCAGTCTTGGTCTGTTCTTTTCATTTGTCCTTTCTGAACAGATATTCTGAATCCTTCAAATCTGAAATCCTCATTAAAAATCTACTCACTGGCAGCCTAACGAAAGTACTCTCATTACTTCTTTTTGAAAAGTTCAAGAAAATAGCACCGAGTTTTCATAATGAAAGTTCTATTTGCCTGCTCTAACAGCATGATTCCATGCTTATCTTTAAAATAAGACTTCTAAAATTTAGATAATATCACAACAAGGAGCAAAATACTTTTTATGGGCACTCTACTGTTTTATAAATGGAATATTTTGTACTTCCTACTTTGAGGAAAAAAATCCTACATATACCACACTACCATAAGCACACAAAACATTTAGCTGGGGGCTCTGCCACAGCCTTTGTGCTTGTAATACCAGTCCAGCCTGACTTCAGCCTTCGTAGATGAATACCATCAGTTTTGTTAAAGGTCCATTTAACTATTTATATGTATGTGTCTGAATATGTGTCTGTATACATTTGTGCATGTATCTGCAGAGGCCAGAGGAGGACATCAAATCCCACTGAGCTGGATTTACAGTCTGTTGTGACCTGCCTGATGTGTGTGCTAGACGCCAAACTGGGATTCTCTGGAAGACAGGCTACTCTCTTAGCCTTTGAGCTATCTTTTCTAGCATGCATCAGTTTTCTGTCATTTTTTTTTTCTAGGCTAAGAAACCTTAAATAACTGATGCACACTGTTTTAAGTTTAAAAATATGAACAGGTAGTGCTAAATAATGAATCAATGAATAATCTGGTGTTGAAAGGAGTATGAGAAAATAATATTTTAAAATAAATATAACTGCAAAGAATAACAATGTAGGAATGCAATTTTATGTACAGAGGTGTAAATTTTCTTTCTTTTTCACCACTACTGCTTTCCATTTTTCTCTCTTTCATTTCCCTCCACTGCCCGCCTCTGTCCCACCCTTCCTCTCTCTCTCATACACAAACATGCACACACACAATGTTGTATCACAAAATAAGCCCATCATGAAGGATTAAAGACTTCAAATTACTCCTTATACTCATTGTAGAAGAGTGAAATCATGAGATTATGATTATTGAATCAAAACAACCTATTTTGTGATAGTTTTCACTCTTTTATGACTAGATTACGAAGTTTGCTAATAATATTTTCCCCTCTAGTTTTATGTTTTAAGTGTTAAGGAAACTGAGATAAAAAGATAAATTGCTCTGACAGAAGTGATAGGGTTGGTATATTTTCCCCCAGAATTCAGGCAATAAGTACACTCTACAAAACAGGCAGCCTGCTCACTGGACAGGATAGGAACACAATCTTGTTACTGAGAAGACGTTAACAGAAAACTATTCTTAAGGACTTAAGCATATGCACGTTGACAAATCCAAGTTGAACATCAGATAATAAAACTAAAATTTAACATTTTGAAGAATAAACATGAAGGAATATTTCTAGGTACCTCTAGGTACCTGCAGGACAAACAGTGCACTGTTTTTCTCTGGTGTTCTTCGAATCACAAACTATAAAAGTGAGAGAAAACCTGTGCAAACCATTCTAATAAATAGAAAGAAGGAGCTTCAGACAATACTACAAAATTTTATATATTGTATGGTTATACATAATAGACTTGCATGCTGTATATTGTATATTTCTATATATACTTTTTTTTTTTTTGGTTTTTCGAGACAGGGTTTCTCTGTGTAGCTTTGCGCCTTTCCTGGAACTCACTTGGTAGACCAGGCCGGCCTCGAACTCACAGAGATCCATCCGCCTGGCTCTGCCTCCCGAGTGCTGGGATTAAAGGCGTGCGCCACCACCGCCCGGCTGTGTATACTTAATATATTGTATAACATATGCATTTCAATATAGAGAGGCAAGATAAATATAAACAGACTATCGAATTTTATGGTTATAGACAAGCCATTGTATGGTAGTTATTTTGTGTGTGTGTGTGTGTGTGTGTGTGTGTGTGTGTATGTGTGTGTGTGTGTGTGTGTTTCAGTGTTATCTACAACAATCATGTTGTGTAGCAATTTTCTCTGAAGTGAAACATTCCCTCCTATAGGGAGGCTTGGGAGTCTAAGGAAGTAAACAAAGTAGCAAGTAGCAAAATTCACAAGTCCTTACCCTAGATGATGAAACAGAGAACAAAAGGGAAAAACAAACAAACAAACAAAACACTCCCACTACCTGAACAGCGGAGAGGATATTCTCTGGAAAACAGTGGTTCCCAGCCTTCCTATTGCTGTGACCCTTTAGTACAGTTACTCATATTGTGGTGACTCCGATCACAAATTATTTTTATTGCTACTTCATAACTGTAATGTTGCTCCTGTTATGAATCATAATGTAAATGTCTGTATTTTCTGATGGGCTTGGGCAACCCCTGTGAAAGGGTGTTTGACCTCCAAAGGGGTCCTGACCCACAGGTTGAGAACTGCTTCTCTAGCAGGATGGGCTGCCTGCTAGGATTGCAGATAATCAACAGGGTTATTTTTGTACTTGGGATGAATAGATGTTTGTGTCACACTTCCCCAGAAAAAAAAAATTGCACAGTGTCCACTATAAAAATCAATAAATGGTTTATAGTTGAAGTCATCTGTCCCTGAAAGGCATACAGTCTTTTTTTGATTGGTATTCCCAAACAGCCAGGATTCATTTTCTCTCGAAGTCATCTGCCTCAGTAGCTAAAGAATGCCCTCTCCTCATCCTTCCTCCTTACTCAGATTTTCTCCACCCAGTCTTCCAGTGAGAATTCACAGAGTATTTGATCTTCACACTCAGGCAGACTCTTTCCACAGAAGAGAGGAGGTGATGGTTGTCTCCTGATTGTTGCCTGGGGAGTCCATGCTCTCCAGTCTTGAGAGGGTTCAAGGTGGAACTTGTCTTGTGAGAAGTATTGAAAGTTCTGACAGTCTGGCAGGCTTCTTTTCACAGCACATCAGATGAGGGGAGCGCAGAAAGTCTTCGACATTGCTAAGGAGTGTACCCCTTGGTGGATCCTGTGCACTGAAACTGTGGAGAGTTTGGACTTGTTTGTAACCAGAGATGATCACCTAACCTTCCTACTCGGCTGTCTCTGATACAAGCACACTGGGGAGGAGTGAGAAAAAGTGTAGAGCTCTCTCCTCAGCTTCTAACTGGTCATGTGCTACCATGGATGGTGTTGAATTGACAGTGATGTTTTATAAAAACGGGGACATTTCTTGTCTGAGAGTTTTATTAGTACTGTGATTTTTTTCCTGGTCTTAGTAGAGATATTGTGATTTTACTGAGGGTGTATTGTGTTTTTCTGCATCAGTGGATGCTGTTGTGATGCTGGCTTCTGCAATCCCACGGCTTTGAGATATGTAGCAAATCAAGAGGCGTGTCACTGGGTTTCACCATAGTGGGTTTCACCACAGATCCCGTACTCTCCAACATCTCAATCTCCCAGCCTCATTGTTCCACGTAGAGCATTCAGGGATTTTATTTATACTATCCTGATTCTTTCTTGCTTGTTAAAATTTGTCTATATAAAGGGAGGTCAGGAAATAATAAATCAATTTCTTACACAAATTATTTTATACAGAGATGCCATCATGCATTTGGAAAAGAAAGAAGTAAAGTTCTTAGAAAGATTTCATAATAAATTTTCCATTTATGTTGCTGTACTGTTTGGTGCATGATTCTGTATGCTACTGCTGATACAATACGCTGTTGGTAACTATTAGTGGTACTCTACAAATGGGTGTACAAATAATCTCGCACACAAGACATACGGTCATGAAAATTTTCCCCATATTCATGAAAGAAGGGCTATGTACTGAAGTAAATAAATAAATAATTCCGTCTTCAATATACAGAACCTGCTGTTTAAATATCTTGTTTGACCTCCTAAAACGTGTGTTTAAGTCCCTGAGTGCAGTTTTGTGTTTTTCATAAGACTTTCCATTCCAATAAGAACAGCTGGTGAAATTCACAGCGCTATCCTAAATTTCAATTAGAAGCCATTGGTGTAATGCTGTTTTCAGGATCATTTACTGAGCTACGGAATAAACTCCTTTCTGGTAGAAATGCATTCTTACTTTGCTACTATTAAGAAAAGCATGCCGTCTTAGCTCTAACAAGTGAGTTTACATGGGTAAATGAAATATGCAGAGGAGATCTTTTTTAAACTAACTTGGTCTACCCAATTTTTTAATGCACTAATTTTGGAGTTGTTATCAATTAAAGTCCAGGCATGCTTTTTTTTATTTATATTTATCGATTTTGTTTGGTTTATAGTATTTGTAGTGAGGCGTTTGTTTTATTTTATTTTAAGAAAGGGTTTCATTGAGGTTTATAACAGACTTCTGTCATAACACACACTAAGGTCCACTCAAGCAATCCCTTCAGTTTGTGAATGAAGTCAGCAGAGAAGGTAATGATTAGAAAACACAAGGGATGTGTGCCAAGTGGCAGTGCTGCAGGCAGGCAGAGAAGACACAGAAGCAGAGCCCGGACTTCTGGAGTGGATCCCTCTTCTAATCGGTGCAGTGCTTCTCCCCGACACAGCACTGCGGTGACTTCTCTAGCAAATTACTTGCCTTGCAAGTACAGGACCTACGTTTGGTCATTAGAACACAACAAAAATGTCAGTCTGGTGCTATATATCTGCAGTCCCCCTGGCATCGGGGGATGAGCCCTGGCTTTATTGACATCCAGCGTATCTTAATTGTAGAACTCCAGGCAAATGAAGGACTGTGTCTCTGGAGGTAGAAGATATTCCTTGGGATGATGGACAAAGTAATCATGTAGCCTTAACATGTCCATGCACACATGTGTAAACAAAACTAGCTATATAGACACGCACACTTATTATAAGTACACACATATACATAAACATTAAAAACAAACTATCCATGTATAAATGTGTGATATATATATGTGTATATGTATATACATATATATGTGTATATATATATATACATATATAAACTTTATCACACCTGTAAACAGAAATGAACAATCACGTGCATTCACACACACACACACACACACACACACACACACACACACACACCACAAACACAATTAGGCTCGGGTGTAGGCCATACCACTCAGAGGAACAGATGAGTGGTACTCCTGCCAGCTGAACTCCCACTCCCTAGATTCTGTGCTCAAAGACCCATTCCACAGCTCAGGCCCTCCCACCTCATCTCCTGCCTGAGGCAAGGCCCTGCCCTCAATTCCTGTGGACTTCCTCTGCTCAGGTACAGGCCATACCATTCAGAAAGATTGGTGCAGGCCTTACCAATCAGAAGAACAGGCTACAACAGTGAGAACCATAGGTGCAGACCACATCAGTCAGAAGAACAGAGACCCCCATACTACACCAAAGGCCAAGCTAGATACAAGGCCAGTCCCCAAATTGGACAGAGACTCCCTACTAGATCAGAGGTCACAGGTGCCAGAATCCAGGCCACAAAGACCAGAAGACCAAAGAGGAAGCAGAAAACAAGGAACAAAACACCCATCCAACAAAGACAAACTCAGAAATTAGCACCTAGACCTATAGTCATGCAAAACCAAAATGCCTAAACACCAATGTAAAATAGAAGCAACAACAGCCAGGGCAATATGGCACCACCAGAGCTCACCTATCCTAGGACAGCAAGACCAGAATATTGCAGTGCATCTGAAGCACAAGAAAAAGACCTTAAAAACAACTTATGAAGATGATAAAGGATGCCTCGCCTTGCTGCTCCTGCCATCCATCACCATCTGCAAGAAGATAACCTGGCCTCCCATAGATGCTGATTTTGGCACATCTGCCAGGGATTTCTTCACCAAGGCTTTTGGCTGTGGCTTAATAAAACTGACTTGAAAACAAAGATTGAGAATGGATTGTATTGGGATTTACCAGCTCAGGCTCAGCCAACACAGAGACCACCAAAGTGAAAGGCAGCTTGGAAACCAAGTACAGACTGACCAAACGTGGGCTGACATTTACAGAGAAGTGGAACACAGACAATGCCCTGGGCCCTGAGATCACCTTGAAAGACCAGCTCCAGTGTGGATGGAAGCTGACCTTTAATTCATTCTTCTCACCACTGGAGGAAAAATCCTAAACTCAAGACAGGGTACAGGAGGTAGCACAGCAAGCTGGACTGAGATGTGGACTTTGACATGACTGTACCATTGATCTGGGACACTTTGGCGCTTGGCTATCAGGTTTAGCTGGCTGGCTGGCTGGCTACCAGATGAATTTTGAGACCTCAAAGTCCTGTGTGACCCGGAACAACTTTGCAGCTGGCTATGAAACAGATGAATTCCACCTTCATACTAATATGAGTGTTGGGACAGAATTTAGTATCTCCATTTACCAGAAGGTGAACAAGAAGTTGGAGGCTACTGTCAGTCTCACCTAGACAACTAGAAACAGCAACACTTGCTTTGGAACCACAGCAAAGTTATCAGGGCAATCTCAGGGCAACCCCAGATGCCAGCTTTTAGCCAAAGGAGACTGATCCAGTTTGGACATACACAGACTCTAAAGCCAGGTAAGAAACTGATGCTGTCAATTCAGCTGGATGGCAAGAACATCAATTTGGGAGGCCACAGCTTGGTCTAGGACTGGAATTTCAAGCATAAATGAATGTTGTACAATTGTTTATTTTAAACTATTTTGCAGCATAGCTACCTTCAGAATTTAGTGTACCTTTTAATGTGATATCAAGAACTGGTAATTATCATGGTAGATCTCCAGGCTAAAGATGACTGGGCTATAAAGTCCTTACCATTTCAGAGACACAGCAGACACACCATTCTCCAGACAGGGTACTTTTAGCTGTAGATGTGGCTTAAGGAGAAGCCCCTCTAGAGATGTCAGGCGGCAAGTGGAATCGGGGAATGTGCAGGCCCTTTGTAAATCTGTATCAAGTCCACAGATGAAACTGTGACTTCCTGAGCATCTAACCCTGGTGTCCTAATCCTAACTGCTGAGAAGCATATGCACACCTGTGTGAAAGGGACTTTTTTAGACAGATCTCCATGCCCTATTCCCATTCTAGCCCATCAGTTACCTGTTTTACACCAAGAGTAGTCTTTAGGGTGTGGTTAGATATTTCTTTTGCGCCAATCACGTTTAAGAGGGTGTGCATGAAGGAGCAGGTAATTCAGGACTTAATTCTTCCTTGTGTGGTGATGTGGTTTTGTTTTGTTTTCCCTCTTCTTCCTCCTCCTCTTCCTCCTCCTCCTCATCCTCCTTCTCCTCCTCCTCCTCCTCTTCTCCTCCTCCTTCTTTTAAAAATCCTTTTATTTTTTTCTTTTGTCATTGCACCAGAATATGAAATAGCTCCAGGATCTCCAGTCCTGAGCTGGGCAGTTGATTGTAATCACACCATGAAATGTCTAGGAATCTAAACAGCTATCTGTTATAGCCTCACCACTCTATTTTTTTAGCATTTTAATGGGTACATTATAGATTCTTCCATTTTGTGTGCTGATGAAAAAAAATCTCTTAAAGAAATTAAAGAAAAGACAAACAAAAAAATTGGGGGAAACCAATAAATCCCTTAATAATGACAAGAAAGGGAAAAAGAAAGAAAGAAAAGAGGATAAGGAAACTATTCAAGACCTGAGCATTGCACTACACATACAAGAAAATAATTCTCATCAGAATATAGAAATGGAAGAGAGAATCTCAGGCATTGAAGATATAATAGAAAAAAATAGATTCATCAGTCAAAGAAAATGTAAAATGTAAAAAAACCCGAAAACTTCTAACATAAAACATTCAGGAAATCTGGGATAGTATGAGAAGACCGAGATAAAGTTGCCTCGGGGTCAAAGCTAATAGCAAGCCATTTAGCAGAAGTCTGGTGTGATAGCACACGCCCTTAATCCGATCACATGGCAGGCAAAGTCTCTGTGTGTTCAAGGACACAGCCAGCATGGAGACACACGCCTTTAATCCCAGTACCAACCACAGAGACCTGGAGGTCTGTATAGACAGGCAGTGAGGTGGAAGACATGTGATTGGGTTTAGAACCAATGAGAAGGTAGAACAGAAAGTCAATAAAAAGATGGGTCATACAGGAGAAGGTCTGTCTCTCAGGGGAAGGACAGCAGGACTGGTAAGATAAAGGCTATTCACTAGTACTCTGACCTCTTGGGCTTTTAACTCTTTATTTGGCTCTGTGTTTCTTATTTAATAAGACTGTTTAGAATTACATCTACACAGAACAAAGAAAGAATATTAAAAGTTGCCAGGGAAGAAGGTCAAGTAACATAAACATTATATAATTATAATATATAATATTATAATTACTCCCAGCTTTTCAACAGAGACTCTGGAAGCCAGGAGGGCTTGGACTGATATTGTGCAGATACTAAGAGACCAGGAATGGCAGCCCAGACTACTATACCCAGCAAAACTTTCAATTATCATACCTACAGAAAAGAAGATACCTCATGACAAAGTCAAATTTAAACATCTATCCACAAATCCACCTCTACAGAAGGTACTAGAAGGAAAACTCCAGCCCAAGGAAGTTAACTCTACCCATGAAAACACAGCAAATAAGTAATCTTACACCAGCAAAACCCAAAGAAACACACACACACACACACACACACACACACACACACACTATGACCACCACCACCACCAAAATAACTTGAATTAATAATCATTGGTCATTAATATCTCTCAATATCAGTGGAGTCAATTCCCAATAAAAAGACACAGACTAACAAAAGTGATGTGAAAACGAGATCCATCCTTCTGCTACATTCAAGAAATGTACCTCAACATCAAGTATAGACATTATCTCAGAGTAAAAGGTAGGAAAAAGATTTTCACACTTCAAGGACTAACATAGTAAAAATAGACATCATACCAAAAAAGCAATCTATAGATTTAATGCAGTTCCTAACAAAATTCCAACACTCCTTTACACACCTTGACAGAACAATACTCAAATTTATATGGAAAAACAAAAAAACTCAGGATAACCCAATTCTATACAATAAAAGAACTTCCAGAGGTATCACCATCACTGATTTCAAGCTGTATTACAGAGCTATAGCAATAAAAACCTCAAGGTATTGAAATAAAAACTGATGGGTTGATCAATGCAGTTGAATCAAAGACTCAGATGTAAATCCACACACCTATATATATTGTAGAATATTATTTCAAGGTGTGTTACTTTTGTTTATGTTCTGGAATATTTGTTTAATGATGCCAAGATGTGTTTGATTAAATAAAATTAACCTGCTGTCAGGAGGCTGAGTCAGCAAGCAACTAGCTGACAGGAAGTTGTAGGGAGGAACCAGATGAGAAAGGGTTTATAAGGAAGGGCAAGAAGAAGCACAGGGGCTTTTTGGAGAAAAAGAACAAGAAAAAGAGGTGAGCTACTTGCTATTCAGCCTTTCTGAGGAGCAGAATTCCACCTTAACCTTTGAATCCTGAATTCTTTAGAGGGAGAGAGGTTTGGTTAAGTTCCCTTCATAGTTTTTTGTGAGTTGGAGCTGGAGGGAACAGATTTCCCTCTGGCTATGGCTCTTGTAGCCTAACCTCTGCTGGTAGAATTGGAGTTGCAGTTGCTGATTCAGATAGCCGTGGCTTAAAAGGCAGCAACCATTTAAAAACAGGACAACATATATACACTTCATTTTTTATAAAGAAGCCAGAAATATACACTGGAATAAAAGAAGGCAACTTCAACAAACAGTGCTTATCTAACTGAATGTTGTTATGTAGAAGAATGCAAATAGATCCATATCTATTGCCTTGCACAAAGCTCAAGTCCAAATGGATCAAAGACCTCAACCTCAAACCAGATACATTGACCATGATAGAAGAGAAATTAAAGAATAGTCTTGAATGAATTGGCACAGGAGACAGCTTCCTGAATAGAACACAAATAATGTAAGCTCTAAGATCAACAATTAATAAATGGGACTCACGCAACAGAAAATCTTCTGTAAGTCAAAGGACAAAATGGCAACCCACAGAAGGGGAAAAGATTTTTACCAAATCTACATCTGACCGAGGGCTAATATCCAAAATATATAAAGAATTCAAGTAACTAGACATCAGAAAAGACTAGATAATCCAGTTTTAAAAATGAGTCACAGATTTAAATAGCAAATTCTCAACAGAAGAAAGTCAAGTGGTAGAGAAAGAAATGGTTAATATCCCTAGCAACCAGGGAAATGAAAATCAAAATGACTTTGAGATTCCATCTTATATGTGTCAGAATGACTAAGATCAAAAACACAATTGACAGATCATGCTGGCAAGGATGTGGAGCATGGGGAACACCCTTCCAGTGCTGGTAGAAGTGCAAACTTATACAGTTACTTCAAAAATCAGTAAGGCAGTTTCTCAGAAAATTGGGATTAGATTTACCTCAAGATCCAGCTACACAACTCCTGGGTATATATCCAAAGGATTCTCCATCCTAATACTTGTTCAACTTTGTTCATAATAGCCAGAAACTGGAAATAACCTAGATGTCCAACCAAAGAATGGATAAAGAAACTGTGATACATTTACACAAATGGAGTATTACTCTGCTATTACAAGCAAGGCCATCATGAAATTTTCAGACAAATGGACGGAGCTTGACAAAAATCATCCTGAGTGGGGTAAGCCAGACCCGGAAAGAAAAACACAGTATGTGCTCACTCATAAATAGATATTAGCTGCAAAGTAAAAGATAATCATGCTAAATCCACAAACCCAGAGAAGCTAAATAACAAAGAAGGCTTAAGAGGGGACTCAAGGATCTCACTGGGAAGGGCATATAGAATAGACTTTGTGGGTGACCTGGGAGCTAGTTGGAAGAACAGGAGGGACTGACTGGGTAGGAATGGAGAAAATACTAGGAGAAATGACTGGAATTCAGGGACCTTTCAGGGGTGAGGTGAAAACCTACTGCAACAGAAACTCCATGGAATCTACAGGAATAACCCCAGTGAGGACTCCTAGTAATAGGAGACATGGAGCCTGAACTGGCCATCTTCTGTACCCTTACCCAGGCAAGGCCTCAAGTGGAGGGATTGGGAAATCAAACTAGCCACAAAACCTTCAGTCTTCTGTTTGTTTTGCCTGTAGAGTGTTCTGGGACCTGAGCCCAGCAGAATCCTCATCAAAGAGACCAGAGAGACTTCATCCAGCAACTGGTGGGTGAAGATATAGCGACCCACAGTCAAACATTAAGTGGAGCTCAGTGGAATATTGCTGGAGTTTTCTCCAGTCCCACCCAGGCCCGCAGCCGCCCAGACCCAAGTAAACACACAGAGGCTTATGTTACTTATAAACTGTATGGCCATGGCAGGCTTCTTGCTATCTAGCTCTCATATCTTAAATTAACCCATTTCTATCAATCCACAGGTTGCCATGTTGCTTGTGGCTTACTGGTACTTTCACGTCATGCTTCCTCTGTCTCTGGCTGGCGACTCATGACCCAGCCTTCCTGTTCCCAGAATTCTCCTCTCTGCTTATCCTGCCTATACTATATTTCCCTTCTGGCTACTGGCCAATCAGCATTTTATTTATCAATCAATCAGAGCAGCACATTCACAGCATACAGAAAGACATCCCCACCAGAAGAGGGGTAGGAAGGATCTGAGGAACGAGAGGGGTCAGAAAAGCCATGAGAACAAGGCCCACAGAATCCATTCACCTGGACTTATGAGGGCTGATGGAGACCAGGGAGCCTGCATGGTCTGACTTAGGTCTTCTACATATACGTTATGGCTGAGTAGCTTGATATTCTTGTGGGACTCCTAACAGTGGGAGTGGGAGCAGTTGCTTACTCTTTTGCCTGCTTATGGAACACTTTTCCTCCCAGTGGGTTGTCTTATCCAGCCTTAATGTTACGGTATGTATCTGGTCTTATTGTAACCTATTATGCCATGTTTGATTCATGACCTTGGGAGCCCCACTCTTTCCTGAGGGGAAACAGAGGGGATGTGGATCTAGGTGAGAGGAGTGGTGGGAGGGGAGAGACTGGGGTGAAGGGAAGGAGAGGAAACTGTGGTCCGGATGTAATATATGAACAAGGAATAAAAGTAAAATGAAATGAAATAAACACCCAGCCAGGCTTCCCAAAGACAGATTATCAAACAGTAGTCATAAGATGAAGTCAAGTGGAACAAGTAGAGTGTAAATTTTACAGATACTAAGAACTTGTTTTATGTCAAAACTGTGAGTTAGCATACAAGTATATTCATAATACATGTGCATGTGCTCAGACTATACACTGGAGAGGATAGTAACTGCCAATGTTTTATGAATGGTTACATGAGAATAAATGGATAGCTGAGATCTAAGACAAAACATGCGTGTGCTCGCGTATACACACACGCGCGCGCGCGCGCGCGCGCGCGTGCACACACACACACACAATTAGTCATTTTCCAGCTTTGTGAGACATGAGATTTATTTCAGACATGACAGAAGTTAAGCTATTGTTAATAATGTGACCATACAAAAGAATAATTTATTAAGAGATTCCAATTAGCATTACTTAAATAAAAATCATAATTAAATAAATGATGCTATTTTTTTTAAGTTGAGACATATTCCAAAAAGTCCTATTATGGATTTATTCTAAAATACATCACACAAACAAAATCAGGAACAGAGTGTCACCCTATTATTTGAATATTGAATATCCTGATTGTTTCTTTTAATGACGGACCATTTTAATTAAACAGAATTAACACTCAAAACAAATTTTCTCTTTCTAAAAGTAATTCAAAACTATGTACCAAGTATTGATTGCTTCTTAAACCTAATTGTGTGTGTGTGTGTGTGTGTGAGGGGGGGAGTATGTGTGTCACAGTACACCTGTGGATATCAGGTCACCCTCCAGCGTGTTTGCCGCACTGTTTTCCTCTCTGCTCACTGCTTTGCACGCCCGACTTCCTGGCCTGTGACCTTCCAGCATTTCTCTGTCACCGCCTCTCGTCTCACTGTTTGTGTGAGCTGGGATTGCATCCGTACATGCCACTGTGTTCTGGGGATCTGAACTCCGGTTTTCAGATTTGAGCACCAAACATTGTACTCAGTGAACCATATTCTTGCCCCCAGATGTATTTTGCATGAATGAATTTGCACGTGTGTGTGCAGTTATGTGTGTGTGTTCATATGTATGGAGGCCAGAATACAATTTTTGGTGTCATCCTTAGAAATGCCATCCACTTCCTTTCCAGGGTTTCTCACTGACATGTAACTCAACAATTAAACCATAATAACAGGCCAGTGAGCACCAGAGATGGTCCTGTGTCCACCTGCCAGTGCTGGAATTATCGGCATGAGCACCATGACTGGCACTTGGACATGGTTTCTGGCAGTCAAGTAAGTCAAGTGCCTTACAAATTTGACTAGCCTTCTAAACCCATCAATGTGCTTTGAAGTAATGTTCATGAATATTTTTCGAAAACATTAATGCTTAATGATTTACGTTATAATATATGTGACTATCATAGTTTACAGTTTCAGTACAGAAAATTGAGAATGTATTGTTTGAGAATCTAATATATGAGCACACTGTATTTGCATCCTTTCTACCACGCATCTCTTTCAAGTCCACTCACAATTCCCCCAAACCCATTCTTGAATCATGACTTCATCTTCTATATTCATTTTTGTTTTATACAGAGACACATTCACACACACACACACACACACACACACACACACACACACACACAAATTAAACCCTACTAAGTCCAAGTAGTGTTGTTCTTATTTGCATGCATATATATGTGTGTGTGTGTGTGTGTGTGTGTGTGTGTGTGTGTATGTGTGTGTGTAGCAGACTTTTTAGAATGTGTGTCTCCTCCACGGGAAAAAAATATCAAAACCAAAATAAAGAATGAAACTGGTTCTGTCCTTTGGAAGGTACTGGCTGCCTATTGTTCTTTATCTAGGGGTCAGGTTAGGTCTTTTGAAATTGTCTTCCAGCTTTGAGTGTGGTCCTTGCAAGTCATGTGCAGACATCTATATTGTTGAACATTCATGAAAAGGATATCCTTCCCTGTAAATAAAACAATCACTCAGCTTCATCCCTGTGCTCAAGCTCCTTCAGTATTTCTGCATCCTCTTCTGGGATGTTCCCTGAGCCTCAAGTGGAGGGCTTACATTATAGATGTTTCATTCAGAGATGGGCAGCCCAGAGCCCTTATTCTCTGCATTTTGAAGGTCTGTGATCTCTCTAATAGCTACTGGCAGCTTCATTGATCAGAAGTGAAAGCTGCAATTACCTCTGGGGTAAGGGTGAAAATTTAGAAGGCAGCTAGAGACTATATTCATTTAGGTTCTCCTCCAGGGGCTATATCCTCTCTACTCACTGTTTTGGGGCTAGGTTTTAAACTCTATTTATGACTATATCTCTCATTGAGTGTGCTAGTACATACTTTTAATCTTAGTACTCAGGGTGCAGAGGCAGGTGGATCTCTGTGAGTTTGAGTTCAGCCTGGTCTCTATTGAAAGTTCCTGGACAGCCAAAGACACATAGTGAGGTTCTCTCAAAACCAACAAATGAAAAAGAATACATCTCTCCTTCATTTTCAGTATTTAGTTAATTGTAAATTTCTGCTAATAACTAAATAAATCCATGCCCTGGCATTCTGGATTGGTACAATCAGATCTAAAAGAACTTTCAGGCTGTACTATTTTCACTTTCCATGAAAATTACCTTTTGCTCAATGTATATTTTCTAGGAGTCTGGTATGATTAAGTCGTCTTCACGTTTGTAAGACTTGTTCATGATATTGTTTACCATTGGGATTACATACACTTTTATGAAGTCTGATTCCATTGTAACCTGTAAGACAATGCTGGCATCCTCTGATGCTACACTAAATCCCCTATATTCTACAGTTTGTCATCTTCCTGAACCATCTCCTAAAGCTTTCATTCTCTAGTTTTGTTTCTGATGAAAGCTCATTGTTCCTTAATGGTTAACTTAATTGTATCACAAAAGGAAATGTGTGGATTGATTCTTATAACATAGTCAAGTCTGATTTACATGCTTTCCTTTCATTGATTTAATATTTATTTGATTTTTCACCCACATTATTTTTTCATATCATGTTGACTCATCACTCCACATCAGAAAATTGATTTATATGTGTTATCTCCCTTCTGTGGTAATATTGTTTTCCCCAATATATTGTGCATCCTAATATACTTATCTGGGGTCAGAGAACAGAACAGCCACTAGACAGACATAGAGGTCAGAAAATGGTGGCACACACACCTTTAATCCTAGCATTCTGAAGGCAGAGATCCATCCGAATCTCTGTGAGTTCAAAGCTACCCTGGAAACTGCCAGGCATGGTGACACACACCTTTAATTCCAGGAAGTGATGGCAGGAAGTAGAAAGGTATATAAGGCATGAGGACCAGGGAATAGATCCCTTTTTAAGCTTTTAGCTTTTAGCAGCAGTTCAGCTGAGATCCATTCAGATGAGGACACAGAGGCTTCCAGCTTGAGGAAACAAGATCAGCTGAGGAACTGGCGAGGTGTGTTTAGCTGTGGCTTGTTCTGTCTCTCTGATCTTCCAGCATTCACCCCAATACCTGGCCCTGGGTTTGTTTTTATTAATAAGACCTTCTAAGATTTATGTTACACCCTTCTTGAAAGATAACATCCCAAAAGACATGGGAAGGTCCCAGTTCATTTTTTACATTCTCAACACATGGTATCTGTCTGTCACATGTAAAGATTTCTTTTTCTGTCATGAAGGTAAACAATATATCTTACTTTTTATATGCTTATGTTAGATTGCATTTGTCATGCTGCACAACTCAAGCCTTTTTTGCCTGCACAGATTTTCAATATAAAATTTTAATTTCTATATTCAATAAAAATACATTTCAAAGTACTGTTACAAAAATGTAACTTGAAGGAACATTGATGATTTTCATTTAAAAAAAGAAACTTACATAATTCTTAAAGTTTTCTTTTTTGTTTCCCTTGGAGCTACCATAATATATTTCTTTCTCACTCTATGTCTTTCTAGAGATGTGAAAGCAGGAAATTCAATATTTTTCTAATTAAATATTTATTCTGAAATTTATTATTTATGAATTTTATCCACTTGTATGCGTTGGTTGAAGTCAAATAAAAGAATTAAAACTATAAAAATCACATCTGCCCAAAATTCTCACATTCAAATTGTGTGTTTAATTCTGTCCAGTATTTCAGATGAGAGTTAAGATAGATATTCAAGAATTTTGGAAAGCTATTTTTTTTTTTTTTTTTTTGGTTTTTCGAGACAGGGTTTCTCTGTGTAGCTTTGCACCTTTCCTGGAACTCACTTTGTAGCGCAGGCTGGCCTCGAACTCACAGAGATCCGCCTGGCTCTGCCTCCTGAGTGCTGGGATTAAAGGCGTGCGCCACCACCGCCCAGCTGGAAAGCTATTTCTTATAGTCTGTTACTTAAATTACAATTCTCCACTTAAACAAACTCGTTGTAATCTTGTTAATTTTGTCAGTGAACTTTCATTAATAACTTAATGATTGCCAGGGTCCATCATAAGAATTTTCTTTTTCACCTGTAATTTATAAAAAATTGTATTTGATATACACACTATGAGTATTTTACTATAATAAAAATTGAGTCTTGGGGAAATCAGAGAATTAGAAAATATGTATGTTAGAAGACAGATTAGGGTCTTTCAGGTTTCTTCATGATATATCTCTCCAAGACTTCCAGCAACACACCATGTGAACTGTGGCTAACGTGTCAGTGACAGGAGAGCCGAATTCTCAGTTTATTGTGTTCAAAGTTCAAAGCTAAGCATGACTACACACAGCTGCCTGGGGGCTTCCATAACAGACACCAAACAGAGCTTGGCTGAAATGGCTGACTGTGCTTGATATGTAAGCATTTCTGGGGACACAATGCTTGATACAGAACTCCTCAGCTTCCAGTTTCTTAGGTCAGGCCATTGACCTTAAGAAAACACATGAATGTGATTGTGGAAACAGAGGAAAGGGTATAATCACATGGTCATCTAGGAAGGATGGAAAATAAGCATTTCAGCTTATCTTCTGGGTACTGATATGAGCTATTGTCTAAGCAGAGGAAGGGTTGGAGCAAAGGGTGAGAAGTTTACATGATTATACATCTTGGCCATACTATGACCTAGTTGATGATTCCCTCAGTTCTGTTATCCAACATAGATGTGGAAAGTCTTTACTGGGTGTGTGGGCAATGTGGCTAATGTGAGATGTTGCTTTTTGGGAATGATATCAATACTAGCTAATCTGAGAGAATCTGCTGTTTCTGGAATCCAATCCACCTAACTGCTGGTTTGGGACTATGACTTAGGGCTTTCAGACACTTTATACATATGAGTTGTTTTATACAGTCATGAAAGTGATCTATGACAGCCATGCTTTCAGTTTTGAATTGTTGTGTTTATTAAACTCATAATGAGTAGAAGTAAAATAATAACTAATTGGTAGTAGTTAGAGTCTATCACCAAATCATTCATTATAAAGGACATTGATAACATTCAGAAGATGTGCAGGGAGTATTCTGGTTGGGAGACCAAACAAAAGGTATCATCATTAAGTAGGCAGCATTTCTCAAACAGAAAGTGATTGAAAAAGCCATGAACCAGCTGTGCTGGTGTTCCCAGTCAGGGGTGAGGCACAGAACAGATCAACTTTTATGCATGAGCTTCCAGATTTCTATTCCCACTGTAAGCATTTTTTTTATGTAATATGGAATAAACCACAATAACATCTGTTAGAAATACTTTATCTTCTAGTTGTTTTCAAAGACACAATATTTTTATTTCCCTTAGCTGCTAAAAAAATGTTTACAGTTGAAATAGAATTGCATCACTTTTCCTGCTCCATTTTCTCTCTTCAGTCCCACTCTCAAGTTGATAGTTTCTTTGTCTTTAACTTTCGTTGCATACATGTTGATATGTATGTGTATGTATGCACAAATCTATAAACACAATCTACCGTATGGTGACATTTTATTTGTATTAAAATGTTATTTGTATGTTAATAAATAAAGTTGCCCGGGGGTCAGATCTATTAGCAAGCCATAGGAAAGCAGGGCAGTGGTAGCATACACTTGTAATCCCAGTACTTGGTATGCAGAGCTGGGTAAGTCTCTGTGTGTTCAGGGATACAGCCATTATTGGACACACATGCCTTTAATCTCAATACCAAGCAAGGAAAACCTGGAGGCCTATACAGACAGGCCGTGAGGAGGCGGTCATGTGGTTGGGTTTACAACCAATGAGAAGGCAGAACAGGAACACTATATAAAGACATTAACACAGGGGTAGTTCTAGTTCGGAGAGGTAGGACCACTGCAGGAGGAAGGGTAAGGTTTTAGCTCTTAGCTCTGACCTCTTGGCTTTCTTCTTTGCATTGGTTCTGTGTTTCTTATTTAATAAGAAGGTTGGTTACATCTACATTTGGCGCCCAACATGACAAGAATCCATTAAAAACCGCTTGGCTTGGCTTGGCGGCAGGTCCGGTTTCCGGCCTGGGTGGCCTGGCTGCCTAGCTCGGGCCCAGGCCTGACTGACCCGCAGCTGGAGCTACTTGCAACTGCTACAAACAACTCAGGCCTGCCCTGCCGAATAGGGCCCCTACCTGTAAAGCCAAGGCTTGACTTGGATCAAGCGGCTACGCTTTCTCTCTCTCTCTGGATTCACACCTCGAACACCAGGTAGCTGTTTTGAAATTCCCTGGGATTCTACTGTTTTACCCAGACTTGGTAAGTCAATTAACATATCTATTTAAAAGAGAATTTTTTTTTCTACATTAAAAAAAAAATGGGCTTTATGTGTGCATTGGAAGAAAATTGGACTTTGTTTGAAATTTTAGGCACTCTGACAATGGAACAACTATCTGAAAAGGTTAATATTGATCAAATTATTCAGTTTATTACTTTTCTTATCCTCATTTTACTATTTAAAAAGATAGTCAATTTAAGTGCCAGGATAACAGTCTTAGAAAAACCTATTAAACTGGTAAAAATGAATTATAGAGAAATTCAAACTCAGACAGAAGAAATAAACAGTGAAGTTGTTTCAAAATTGGATCATAAGGTTATAGAAAGAAAGCCAGTTTTCACACAATCACCCTTAATTTATCCGGTAGCGGTACAGCAGCTACCTGATGAAGAGAATGAACAAAGTACTTGGGCTCCAATTAAAATGTTAGACTTACGAAGATTTAAGGAGGCAATAGCATCTTATGGCATGCACTCCCCATATGTAAAGCAAATGTTAAACAACTGGTCAACTAGTAATAGGATTATACCAAAGGACTGGCGGGAATTGGCACAGGCTGTTCTTGAACCTGGACAACATCTCCAGTGGAAAATGTGGTTCAATAATGAGGCTAAAAATATAGAAAAAAAATGGAGGGATAGCGGAATACAAGTCTGTCAGGATCAGCTTATTGGAGAAGGCCAATATGCTTCAGTAGAAACACAAAGTTTATATGATGTCCAAACCCTAGTTCTATGTTGAACGGCAGCTTTGAATGCATGGGACAGAGTTGAAGAACCAGGAAAAAAAAAAAACTGAGTCATTTACAAAGGTTATACAGGGCCCAAAAGAATCTTTCACAGATTTCTTACAAAGATTGACTTCAGCAGTACAGAAAATGGTCCCGAATTCAGAGGCTAGTCAGATAATAATTGAATCTTTGGCCTTTGAGAATGCAAATGCAGCATGCAAAAGGATAATCAGGCCGTTAAAGGCAAGATCTGCACCTTTGGAAGATTGGATTAGAGATACAGTTAATGTTGAGGCTTATGACCATGATGATATGTGGGTAGGAAAAGCAATTTCAAAAGGTTTGAGCAATGTTAGATGTTTTGGATGTGGAAAGCAAGGACATTTGAAAAGGGACTGTAAACAGGTCATTCCTAGAAATAATGTTTCTTCAAGGAACACTGGCAACAGAATGCCCCTTCCTTCTGGAGTATGCAGAAGGTGTGGTAAGGGAAAACACTGGACCAAGGAATGTAGATCAACAAGGGACAGACAGGGTAATCCTCTGCCTCGAGCTTCGGGAAACTCCCAGAGGGGCCTCAGGCAGGCCCCCACAGTAAATCCAGTTCAAACCTTTCCTGCAGTTGTAGAGGAAACCCCTACTCAAAGCAACTAAATAACCAAATGTCTATAGGAAGAAATCATGTTAGTCGAGATGATGAAACAGAGAAAATAGGGAATTCAGGAAAATACATAAAGAAAATTTTTTGGCAAACTTCTATTAATGAACAAAGACCAAAACTAACAATAAAAATAAATGGTGTTTTGTTGTCTGGTCTGGTAGACACAGGTGCTGACATTATCATAATTGCACCAGAATTTTGGCATCCAACATGGCCTCTTCAGGAGGTAAACGTTCAATTGTTAGGAATTGGGACATTATCTCGAGTGAAACAAAGTGCAAGATGGCTTGAATGTATAGGTCCAGAAGGACAGAAAGGAAAATTAAAACTATATATGGCTAACATAGCTATGAACCTGTGGGGTCGAGATTTGTTACAACAATTTAATACTCAGATTAATATCCCTCCAATCTCAGAAACAAATCATAAATTAGTACATGTTTCTGAGAGAAATATTAAAAGATATTATTCTAATGAGTGCTCACCAGCCATCCATGTCATACAAGAACAGGGCACAGCTGATAATTTTCCAAAAACACCAACAGCTCTACCTTTAAAATGGTCAACAGATAAGCCTGTATGGGTTCAGCAATGGCCTTTAACAACAGAGAAACTCCAGGCTTTACAAGAGCTGGTGGAAGAACAGTTAAATGCTCATCATATTGAAGAATCTACCAGCCCTTGGAATTCTCCTGTATTTGTTGTTAAAAAGAAATCTGGTAAATGGAGAATGGTAACAGACCTTAGAGCAATTAACAAAGTAATTCAGCCAATGGGCTCTTTACAATCTGGAATTCCTTTGCCTACTCTGTTACCAAAAGGATGGCCTCTCATAGTTATTGATTTAAAAGACTGTTTCTTTTCAATACCGTTACAAGAAAAAGACAGAGAAAGGTTTGCTTTCACAGTGCCTACTTATAATAATTCTCAACCGGTTAAAAGATTTCAATGGAGGGTTCTCCCACAGGGAATGTTGAATAGCCCAACTTTGTGCCAATATTTTGTATAACAGCCATTAGAAGTGGTACGTAAAAAATTTCCTAAATCTATAGTTTATCATTATATGGATGATATTTTATTAGCTGACTCAAATGCAAAACTAACTTACACCAGTAACATATGCCTTTTCATTTAATCAGATAATAACTTGCCAAAAAAGGAACATCCCCAAAAAACCTTGGGGAAAGGTTTTTGTTTTTGTCTTTTAGGAGAATGAAGGTTAAGGAATCTGAAGAACACTGGACAAATGAGACAACTGAAGAAAAGGGACAAATCGTCTATCCTAAGAAACAGAGTGAAATGGCATATGGGTATGTTATCTAAAAAATTTTTATGTCTTCCTAAATGTTTGTTTCTGCTTTTCTTTAAAGATTTAACACTATTTAACTTCTAATAGTCCCAGTTCAATTAAAATTTAAAGCTGACTTTGGAGTTGGAGAATGGCTCTCTCCTTCTTTAAACTCAAGCATGTTGTTAAAAGGAAAATACAGACTCCCTGTATCATGCCAGAGGAAAAGAGCCATCTTCTGCTATGGGACAGGAGAAAAGCCAAATTAATTAAGGGACTATTCTATTACTAATCTCAACTCTTTGATTCTATTCTGATTCTTTAAACTTTTCTTAAAGTATGAAATTTATACCAAAATTTACAAGATTAATATATATATATAGATATATATACATTTTAAACTTTGTTAAGATATAAATGGTCATATACAGTACTAACTAGTTCTAAAAAGCCGCATATATAGTCTTTATGTTCGAGTCTCTTATCAGTTTTTTGCAGGAAATCACAGTCAGGCCTAACATCAACTGAAGTCTCCAGGAAGAAAATGGGGCCCCACAACAACAACAATTCCACGTGGACAATAATAACATCACTAAGCTAACAAACATCATCTACAGATCAGCTTTGAACTACAAAGTGCTCAGAGCAATTTTGAGAGTGCTAGCTGAGATGATCCAGTCTCAAAGAATACTTGAATAAGAATTTGAGATAAACCCTGAACTTTGGCATTATACACAGACTGGATAACGAAGGATATAGTTACCTTTCCTAGAATTTGACAATTAACCTAAAATTTTTCTTTCAGGATAAAGATAACTTCGCCCATACCCAGCAGGAAGCAATTTCAAGAATACGACGCCCACATTCCTAAAGAGGTAGTGTGGGGTGGTTGGTTTTTTTGGTCTTTTAGGTCTTTTAATGGGTTTTGGGTCTGGGATAATTTTCATTGATTTGGGGGGTTGGTTACAAGTTGTTGTAAAGGGTGAGGAAAAGGGCTAAGCAAAGGAGATTAGATTTAAGGTTCTTATTTAAAAAAAAAAAGAGAAAGAAAGAAAGAAAAAAATGTAAATACTTTACATTGGATTGGATTGTTTTATATTGTATACAAATTATATATATTGAAATTGATATTGTTAGAAAATGCTATATGTATATTTCTAATTGTACCATTCATTTAACAATGTAATGCAATTTTCTAATCCTTGAATGTTGTTATTACCAACTATTAGGATATAAAGAAATGAAAGGTAGTAGTTAGACATTATAATAGAATTTGTAGTTATATTAGGTATGTTTTCAAGATTGAGTAGATATATTTTAGATAGACAGGTTATCTTCAAACCCTTCAGAGATCTACAGAATATGGCATTTAAAATGTTTTAATAACTTAGAAAATTTTTCTTTTTTGTTATGACTATGAGACATGTCGGCTCCTGACAGTACCAATCTACTTCAGAGAAAATATGGGCATTGAAAAAACTGCAATTGGAGTTAACTTTCATTGTAGCAAAAGTTAGCCACTGGACAACAAAGTATCCTCGAATCAACTGCTGACAAACAGGACAGACAGGACACAAAACAAAGGACTACTGATTCTTGTGAAAACAAATGTGGTTATGGCTTTATCAAAAGGCAACTTCTGAGGCCAGGACAATATAGCACCATCCCTGAAGTGGCCTTCGCAATCTGGGAAAGGTACAATGCCCTTTTCTTCGAAGGCAGCTGAACAGGCAGTGGGCTGATGGCTTCTGATGTGCAATGGGGAGGTAGCTGAAACAGTTATTCTTGAAGAGTAATTAAGCTCACACCTCTCAACAGAAGAATGGCATTTAATAGAGGGATGTGGAGAAGAACGGGATGCTGAAATGAAGCCACATACACACATAGCCAAGAAGAATGGACAGCTGAATTAAAAAAACATCAAGAATTTCCAGAATTTAAAATCCTGAATCATGACATGAAACTAGTGGAATTCAGGTATTTCTGGTATATAGACTGCTCTCACCCAATGTGAGGTTGAACTGTTGACCTTGTGTACATTCTACTTCACAAATGAGTCTGTCAGATACGCTAAGCCTATAGGCTGAAGATGATGCCCCAACACTGCGGAGAAACCTCAGATGATTGTCCAGGCAGCTGGCTGTTTCTGTCTACTCACAAGTTTTTGGAAGTTGCTTGCATATACTTCCTGTTTTTATTTTTATTTTTTGTTAGCTAATACTATTTCCTTCTTGGATCTCTGAGGGAGTTGAAGATTAGTTAGTTATAGTTGACGATTAATTAGGATAGAAAGTGAATTAGATACAATAGAATAGATAATGGAATTATTTTCTCTGAATTTGTCAAATACAAATGAACTAGACATTGTTTAGGTATTTATTACTTGTATATATTGTATATAGTTATTGTACTTTTGTATATAGTTTTTCTTATGTTAGTTATAAGCTTTTTTTCCTTTTTATTAAAATAGAAAAGGGGAAATATGATGATATTTTATTTGTATTAAAATGTTATTTGTATGTTAATAAATAAAGTTGCCCGGGGGTCAGATCTATTACCAAGCCATAGGAAAGCAGGGCAGTGGTGGCATACACTTGTAATCCCAGCACTTGGTATGCAGAGCTGGGTAAGTCTCTGTGTGTTCAGGGATACAGCCATTATTGGACACACATGCCTTTAATCTCAATACCAAGCAAGGAAAACCTGGAGGCCTATACAGACAGGCCGTGAGGAGGCGGTCATGTGGTTGGGTTTACAACCAATGAGAAGGCAGAAAAGGAACACTATATAAAGACATTAACACAGGGGTAGTTCTAGTTCGGAGAGGTAGGACCACTGCAGGAGAAAGGGTAAGGTTTTATCTCTTAGCTCTGACCTCTTGGCTTTCTTCTTTGCATTGGTTCTGTGTTTCTTATTTAATAAGAAGGTTGGTTAAATCTACACTACTGAGTCTGGTTTTGTTTGTATGAATGTGCTTTGAGGGCTGACCTCTATGCATTGGGCATCCAGTAAGGGATGCATCCTAGTAGCCCTTAGTTGTTTATTTGGTTTCCTTTCTCTGTGTTACAGAGTCAGGGGACAGTCTGCCTGAGGACACTAAGTTTTGGAATAGGCAAAGTGAGAGCCTGCTCCCTCACAAAGTCTGCTTCTAACAATCATAAAGAACATTTGAAAATGTGTCAATAGAGTGAGCACAACAGGAGTAATGGAAAAGACAGGAAAGACTGACATAGATACCCTGCTTACTCTTACCTGTGTGCCTTTCATCTTGGAGGGAGATGGGAGATAGATTACGCATATTACCAGGGCTTAGACAGAAACACCTTGACTGTTTAACACACCTATTATAGAATTAAGAAGAGGTCTGACTCCAAGTTAAGGAGACTTTATTCTGCTTGGGTTATCTTGTGAACTCAAGCGGTAGTTAAATATTGTCATCGAAAGTAGCCGCTTATAAGTTCCAATACTTTCAATAAATGTTCATGACAGATTTCATTTAATGTTTTAACAACTGTATCATTGATAATGAGATGTTATGGTTTAAGTGATACTATCAGTAAAAATCCCTGTTTCATGGATTTCACTCATGAGGATTTATATTTTGTATTAATGAGGGGCTTAAATCATTAATAAAATTATCATTTTCATTCACTAGATGAAGTAGATGGGCTTTTGTACCCTGATTATACTCCATCCCCCATGCTAATTCAGGGTCCTGGTGACTCTCAGTTTCAGATTCCATTGTCTGTGTTCCATACAGCAGGAGGAAGTAGCAAGAGGCACACACTTGCCTTTCATTGGAAACCACAGGCAGTCTACCTTTAGTATCTGGACAGAATCACATTAATCTCACCATTGTCTTTGGGACAGATTAATCACCGTGCATTACCAAATTGTCATTTTTCACTGGCCTCTCTAATTATGGGGAAAACTGTAGGACAGATTTTGATCAGCTCTCATACTATCTCAAAATCAAATTGATTAATAAATAGTAGTGAATGAAGTTGTTTGCAGTTTAGTTAGTTCTAATTCTAGGGCTACAATATCTGGGAATTTGCTTTATTTTAACTAAGAGAGTTTTAAGATGTGTGACTATGTGTGACTTTAGATATTTGAATGATTATATTGTAGAACAAAATTATTTTTCCAAAAATTATCATCTTCTTTATTAAACTTGAGTATATAAAACTATTTTAATGTTTTGTTCAGAATTGCATATTTGAAAAATAATTCATTTTATGGACACAAATTTTATTGCATTTATGAAACTTAAAACTGTATAAATATTTTTTAATGAGTTATCACCAACAACTGAATCTCACAAGAAGATTATTATAGTGTTATTTGAACCTTTTAAGGAGAAGACATATATCAATATAATTGCTGTCCAGGTGAACTAGTAAAAATAATGTAATGATTTATTCACACTTTTCCATACACTTTCTGCCTTATCTGTAGTTACTCTTAACTTTACCACACATTAGAAGTCAAAATGACTAATGCAACCAGATGTAGCAAATGGCAGCTTAATGCACAAGCCTGGGAAATTACAGATGCAGTGCCAGGCCTAATCATTTAATGTGAGGATTTACTGCACAATGAAAATATTCTTCTTAGTATGCCCTAATAAATTACTCTATCTATTTACTTATTTATTTTGCTGTATGAGTGATTGAACCTACGTCCTCCATGTATGACAGGTAGGTACTACATTAAATGAATTATATCTCTAGCCCCAAAGATTAATTTTTTAGGTACATAACTTTTTTCTGAGTACATTTTTAATAGTCCTTAGAATAGTAACTGTTTTGTCATTCCATTTTCTTATAGAATTAATATGTTAAGAATACTTAAAACTATACTATAGTGGGTTCCAGCTTTGACCTTGAAACACTGCCCCTAGAGTGACAGCAGGTAACTGCCACACCTGCCTATGACCTGCCCCTGGGGCGTGGCTGAGAGGGATCCCCTTAAGACTCGAGATGCACATGCTTGCCTCTTCTGGATACCTCATGATCCTGGAAGCTGGATGTGACACTAAGCAAGAGTTCTCCGCTGGATGGTACCTCATCTCTCCCGAATCCTGTAACCAACTGCCGCAGACTGGGTCTCAGTAGGGCCACCAGACTGAGAGAGAACGGGGTGAAGGTGTTCAGGATAATTGGGATTCGGCGATGACAGACAGACACAGACACCAGAGTATGCTGTGAAACTGCTGCAAATTTACTGAACATCAGGCTGAGATTTTGTACAATCTTAACAAGGAACTAAGTCCAGGGGCAAAAGGAAAACAATAGACGCAATCTTTTGTGGTCACACAATGTGGTTTTCAGAATGATTAATCCTTTCAGACAGAGGCATGCTGTGGCCTGAACCCTAAGAGCCAGATCACGTACTCAATAACTAGTGATCCATTTCTAGTAATTTATTAAAGACAGTTACAAAGTCCTTGCCAAGAGCCTTAGCCCACCTCTTTAGCACAGGTGCTATACCCCTCAATATAGCTGACCTTGTCTGCCTATCATATGTACACCATACCTTTCTGCTTCTAACCAGCCTTTCCATAAAAGGCAATTGATTCCACAACATTCTTTTCCCCCATGATTTACCCAACCGATTCCCTTCATAGTCATAAGCCCCTGTAAAAGGGGGTGGATCTAAGTAATTTCTACTTCTGGGATTTCAACGAGGGGGTGTCCACCATTTCCCATTAATATGGTATTGAATGTACTTTCCAACCACTCTTGTGGGGGTTGCCAGTTTCCTAAGTTCTCTTTCTTGTGAGTTTGCATGAGCTGAGTGAGGGTTACCTAACAATCTTTTTACTTTTACATTTTCTTCCTTAGAATCTGTGGGAACCTGAATCATTAGCTCTTTCTTTTCTAATCCATCCATGAGTGCCCTCACTGAAGTAGGGGTTTTTTGTGCTATCTGCCCAAGGGCTTGAATCACTGGGAGCAGTGCTGGTGTAACAGTTGAGGAGTTATCAGGTACGTCAAGCAAGCGTCTATGGGAGTCCAGGCACAGAGAGATTGTTATTGTCAGGAAAGAAGAAAGAAGCAGGAGTCTTGCCAACCATCCACGGAAGGCTGGTCTTTAGGGAACAACAAGAACCATTGCTCGGGCTGATTGCCAGGGGACCGCCGGGGGCCTAGCCTCGAGAGACACATGCCCCCCTTCCTTGTGAGACCACCAGATCGGCATTTGTCACACGGGCGACACCGGCGCAGGTGTGGCAACCAGCCCCCATTGGCTATAAGTTATCCCAGAAATAAACCTCTCTTGATTACCAGGTAAGTTATGTGGAATTGCCTCGTTAATTACACCAATGCTGTGGTAGAGAAATGGCTCAAAGGCTAGGAGTACTCGCTGCTCTTGCAGAGGACCTGTGTTTGGTTTCCAGCAACAACATGGTAGTTTATCAACCATCTGTGACTCCAAGGGTTCCCATGCCCTTTTCTGACCTCCACATGCATACAAAACTCTCTTACAGATTAAAAATAAATAAATATAAAAGGCAGAATACTGAAAAATATAACCATATTAGAATTATTGAATAATAAGTATTTAGCTACCTTAATATAACACATGCATATACATTTGATCAACCTTTTAAAAGTATATTATATAATCTTTTGGCATATTAATACTTATTCACAAAATACATTAATTTATATTCTGCATATAATAATTTATATTCTCCATTTCAGTCATTCTTCCAGCCACATTCTGGTATTACTTTTCTGATAATGCTTTTCAGAAAGTTTTCTTTTTAGGTTTTTAAAAAATTTTTGTTTGTTGGTTTTTTGAGACATTGCCACACTAGGTTCCAGGTAGCTCTGCCTGTCCTGGAGCTCATATGTAGACCAGGCTGGCTTGAAACTCACAGAAATCTAGTTGTTTGTTTCTCCCAAGAGCTGGAATTAAAGGTTTATGCCAATATACCTCACCAAGGATTTGGTTTTGATATTATAGACTTCATCATTCCAAACCCAAAGAACATTGAGTTGAGTCTGGCTGATATTATTTGCTCCAGTTTTGACATTATCATTAGCTTTCATATGCCTAGTGATTATCAGGCTGTACTGGGTACTTATTTAACATAATCCATATGCTGTCCTTTCTCTTATCACAGAGTACAATGTAAAGTTATTTTTGACACTACTATTGAATATAGTAACACTTTTAACAGCCTGTGCCTTCTCAAGTTTTTCTTTCTGTTTTTGAGCATGAAGACAAGGTCATTGATAGTGGCAGATCCATAACGTGGAAAAGGTCTCAGTATCTGAACCCCTTTGAGGGAAGATCCATCAGCCACTCTTTAACAGCATTATTATCCATGGAGGGAAACCACATACTACCATGCTTATTCCTTCTGTAAACAATGTTTATTCATTATTATTACTCCAGGTTTATCTACACATACACACACACACACACACACACACACACACACAGCTTCTTCAATATTCCTGTTCACCTAATGAATGAAAATGGACCAAGTATATTTTCTGAGATGAAGAAAACATGATTAAAGTAAATGGTTAAGAATTCTAGTGTAAAATATAGGTAACATAAAAATAATAGGATTAAAACTTATCTATTTATCTTTCAACAACCTAAACTAACATGAACAATCTATATTTATGATTTAAAGTTTTTCTATTGTGTATAAGATATAAAGTCTAAAAATCTTTGAACAAATATTCTAAAATATATATAGTATCATAAAGTTTTTGTGTTTTGTCTTGATAATTTTTCATTAATAAATAAACTGAAATATCTAAAAAGATGAAGAAAATACAACTAGTTTTTTATGAAAGGCTATTTTCAGATGAATTCTTTTAGCAGGCAAATGTTCAAAGTGAAAAGATTCAAAGGGGATCTGAGGAAATGGAACACTGAGTAAACAGCTAGCTGGGAGAGAATGGGGACCTGATTTCAGATTGACAGGACCAACCCAAAGCTTGGAGTGGTGACATTCATCTGCAAATTCCTATGGTGCTATACTGAGATGGAGGATGGAGACAAGAGAACATTACAAAGCTTGTAGACCAGCTGCCCTTTGCTACATGCTGATAAACCACAAAAAGAGACATTCAGTCTTACAGAAGGCAGACAGTGAAGAGCAACACAAGTTTTGACTTCCACCTGAGCGCCCCATCTCAGACATAAATGAGAAAACACACACACACACACACAGAGAGAGAGAGAGAGAGAGAGAGAGAGAGAGAGAGAGAGAGAGAGAGAGAGAGAGAATATGTACACATATCATACACACAAATGATAAACACTGAAAAAGTGACATCATTTTCTCAAAAATGATTTCTTAAGGAATAATACAGAGATCCATCCCTTTGAGTTGTTGGCCAAGTGGTTCCAATAGAACCCCTCAAAACTATAGGTAGTTTTCACTGCTCTTAGATGCCTGCCAAACTTGAAGGCAAGACTCACTTTGGTGGCAGTCTTTGGGGAAATCTAGTGGGTGCTGACCTGGAAACCCCTGCCCTGAGGGTTGGGTCTCAGAGCATTACAAGATGCTATGCAAGGCACTAAAGGAGGAAATTAACAAAAAAGTCTAGCTGTAAAGCCCAAGAACAAACAAACAAACAAAAAAGACAGTTACCAGCAGATAGTCTCACTGGTCACTGGTGCAATGGTGGACCGTGGAACCTGGGGGTAACTAACAGGTGTCTAACTACATATAAACTTCACTCAATTAGGAAAACTCATACCTGCTATTGTAATCCTAGACAAGAACCTATGGATAGAAAGACCATAGGACCTGGAGAAGATCCTGCTCCTACCATATCACTTAACTACCCTTAAAAACAAAATAACAAATAAAATGAACTTCTTGATTAATGCAATAGTCACGTCTGACTCTGTCTTTTGCTCTCTTGACAGACAGGTATGAAAATCCACAAGAGAATCCAATTGTTCTCCCTTAAACAAGCCAGAAGGTTGAAAGCCCAGGAACAGGAAGCAGGTGAAACCTTCCAGCAGTCTTCTTCCCTAACTTCAGTAAATACTGGGCCCAAGTGTGGTCTGCTTCTTCCAGCCATGGGTAGGTCTTGGTGAATCATGGCTCTTCTTCCTAGAATTTTTCATAACGAATGTAGGTCTTTACACTGGGAATGCATGCAGTTATCAGCCCAAATTTTATCCTGCAACTTACAAGAGGTTCTAGGCCACCCTTACACTTGACCACAGAATAATGTAGGTTTTTGTTGATGTTTTTCTAATTGTTGTTATTACTTTATCTCCAAAGTTAGATATCTAATACTAACACAATTTGCAAACTGTTTGTAGTTTACGCTTACCAACATGAAGGGTATTCCCAAATATTTTCTTGGTGTATTAATAATATCAAATTATACATACCATTATGTACATCCTAAATGAACTACAAATCATAGAAACCAAAAGTAGCAATGATTAGGCTTCGTGCAAAAGTCTCAGCATTGTGTCTGATGAATATCAAACTGCCGGGTATAGTTCATGATGGGGAGACATGGTGCAGAAGGGTGAGGCAGCTGGTCACCCTGGATTAGGTCGGGAAGAAGAGAGAACACTGGGTGTTTGTGCTTTTGGCTTTTTTGCTGCTTCTCAGACATGGATCCCAACCCACTGGATGATGCCACCCACATTCAAGCTTTGTTTTCCCATCTTGCTTAAACCTATCTGGAAAACCCTTTAGGGATAAGCCTAGAGATTTCTTAGAGGTGTTGCAATTCCTATCAAACTGACAATCACAATAAACATGACAGATGGGAATCTTAAATAGCAAAGGTGGAATCTTTGAGAAACAATGTAGTAGGTTAAAATGCAAATGTAGAATACATATGCGAATATATACTAATAAAAACAAGATAAATGGTTTGTAGAGTAAAGGGAACATGTTCCTTGTAGAGAAAAATCAACGCAACCCAATACTTCCTCCAGAAGATGAGGCTAAACTTCCCTTCTGATTTGAGGATTTGACTTAATATCTCACACATAAAGATCAGTATTCAAGCCGGGCGGTGGTGGCGCACGCCTTTAATCCCAGCACTTGGGAGGCAGAGCCAGGCGGATCTCTGTGAGTTCGAGGCCAGCCTGGGCTACCAAGTGAGTTCCAGGAAAGGCGCAAAGCTACACAGAGAAACCCTGTCTCGAAAAACCAAAAAAAAAAAAAAAAGATCAGTATTCAGAAGGGAGAATCAACACCTTTGCAATCCTGTCACTTGACAAATACTGACTGAATAAAGTGATCCATGTTCCTAATGCAATTGATATCATATAGATGTCCTGTATTGAATGATATAATGAGGACAGCATACAATTTCCCTAAAAAAAACCTTACCTTAAATCTTCTCTGATGGTGCCCTCCTTAAAGTTGAAAATTTTCTCTCAGGTGTCTTTCCTGGCATGGAATGAGCTTATGAAACTTCCATTTGATTCATAGTGAATAAATTATGCTGAAGAATAATTCTGTGGATACAGTATTTCCTGTAGAAAGCTATTCAGATTCATCACACCTGTTAAGCCCTATCCCTCAACATAAACTGAGCAGGTGTGGCATCTAGGTTATTCTATGTTTTTATTTTAGGGGGAAAAATCAGTTTTCTAAAGTCATTAACCAGTAAGTTGCAAAGAAACTGTACTATGTGAGTCATATGGATACAGATTAAAAGCAGACAGAAATTATACACTAGACCCTAGTGGACATTATTTATAATTCCTCTATGGTTCTGAGAATTTGAAACAAGTTTTCCTCAGCCTAGAAGAACCATAACGATGTTCATGACCTGAAGAGCCATGTGAAGTTTTAACAGTATCCTATCTGTGGTATTAGATTCATTCTTGTGCCTTAGCATCATTTTTCTATCCCAGTTTCCAGCTTCTTTCCCTTCCAATGGCTGTTCTTACTGGATGTGATTTGATTCAGATTTCCATCCCAAATCCGTAATATATTTTTCAGAAAGTACTGAGACATGCTCTCCTTTATGAGTAAAATCAATGTGTAAAGCATCCAGGTTCTGTGGATGGACAGTAAAAAAGAATAATTCTGCAATTCATATTGAAAATGTCACTGCTGTGAATCCAAATCCAACACTCCATGTGGATCTCATCCTCTAGATGCTGGAAAAATAGATGAAGGCTACTTCACATCTGCACCAGAAATGGGCTTCAGTAGAACTGCAATTGTTGAAGAAGATCCTCCTTAAGGAAAGCATATATTACTATTAGGGCTCATTTTATCCTATAACTTATATTATGACAAGTTATAGGAGTTCTATATAACTCATTAGGGAGAATACAATGCTTAGATAAGGTTATCCTGGACGTGTAGGCTATGAATTCCCACTAAAATGTGAATAGTTTCCAAATATACAAGCTTTATAGCCTCATAATCATATTCTTATATTCATAACAACAAATTAAGCTTAGCTTAAATTTTACTTATATTTTAAAAATCACTTTAAGTAGTATCTCTCTTAATTCTCAGGTGAAGAAATGCATTCAGCAGCATTTGAGAGTTTAATAAAATTACACATTACATAGATTTCACTAAGAATTGGAAAAAAGGTGAATGACTATATTTTGAGTGCTTTTTTTTTTATTTTGCAATACAGTTCAGTTCTATATATCAGCCACGGATTCCCCTGTTCTCCCCCCTCCCGCCCCCCTCACCTTCCCCCCAGCCCACCTCCTATTCCCACCTCCTCCAGGGCAAAGCCTCCCCGCGGACTGAGATCAACCTGGTAGACTCAGTCCAGGTAGGTCCAGTACCCTCCTCCCAGGACAAGCCAAGCGATCCTGCATAAGCCCCAGGTTTCAAACAGACAACTCATGCAGTGAGCACAGGACCCGGTCCCACTGCCTGGATGCCTCCCAAAGAGATCAAGCCAATCAGCTGTCTCACCCATTCAGAGGGCCTGATCCAGTTGGGGACCCTTCAGCCATTGGTTCATGTAGATGGAACCAACCGTCTTATTAAATAAGAAACACAGAGCCGATTCAGAGAAGAAAGCCAAGAGGTCAGAACTAAGAGCCTTACCCTTCCTGCTTCAGCTATCCTGCTTCAGCCAAGAGAGCTCTCCGAAAAAGAGCCTACTTCCTGTGTGTATGTCTTTAAATAGTCTAGATGTTCTGCCTTCTCATTGGTTGTAAACTAAACACGTGACTGCCTTGTCATTGCCTGTATGTACCGCCCTCCAGGTCCTTAAAGGCATGCGCCACCACCACTATGGCTCTATAACTCTGACCCCCAGGCAACTTTATTTATTAACATACAATTAAAATCACATTTCAGTACAAGTAAAATACCACCACAGGTTCATGTGTTTCCATTGGTTTGGCTATTTATCCCTGTGCTTTATCCAACCTTGGTCTTAACAATTCTCTCTCATACAAACCTCCTCTTTCTCACTAATTGGACTCCCAGAGCTTCACCTGGGGCCTAGCCATGGATCTCTGCATAAGTAACATTAATTCTGTTAGTTAAGATAGTAAAAATGCATGCATATCCTACATAGGTAGTCAAATTTAATAATACTAACAAATATTTTTGACTAAATATTGTTGGATAGTACACATACAAAAGATGCAGGATTTGGCTAGCTTCTTAACAAACAGCTCCTCTTGGTCTGTCTTATTTGTTTCTTTTTAATTTTCAATTCACAATAGCTCAAATCTTTACAGCACCTAGGGATTCCACTTAGGAAAAGGTCTTATTTCTAATTACCTGAGATAATTTAATGGCAATGAGAGCAGGTGAGGGAAGTATTTATCTTGCATCTGGGCCCAGAGTGATGTAGATGTAAGCAATGCCTGTAAGGCTGTGGAATCGGAAGTTCCATGCCCGTTTCACTTTTGGTGTTTTGGCCAGCAGGACTTCTGAACACAAGAATCAAAAAGCTATCCACAGGGATTGTCAATGGGAAGCACTTAGGTGATGCAGAGCCAAATGCAGAGGAGAGCCCGCCAGTGTTTCCTTTTGCAAGTACAAGCACTATGGCTATTATCTCCATAGTCTGATTTTACATTTCATGGTGCAGTAATTCCTTCTTCTTCCATGGGAGGGGTCATATTACTTCTGCTTTTCTGCAGGTTTTACTTATGCAGAAATGTGTGCTGTTTCAAGTTTGTGTTGTTTACATCTGAGAAAGGGAAAGCTCTGAGTGTCAGTGTTATGCTCCTGCAGACAGGAAAGGAGTTCCTTCACTATAGCTCAGCAGGGATGGAGAGCCCTGACAGCAGACTAAAGAATACAGAGTGGATGAATGAGCTATGTGAATTTCCTCTGATGCCACAGACATTCATTGGTAAGTTAATTTAAAGGTTGGTAACGTAAATCTAATTACAGGTAAAATTCAAAATAGGTATAATCATTAATGCACACATAGGTTTTTTTTAAAGGAAAACGGCAATAACATTAGATTTTACACTCCAGGAATATCTACTTATATTTTAGTAAATATTTTTCCATTTACTTTACTGATACTTGCCTTGATATTTGATGTTGTCACGCTGAAATGAATGGGTATTTATGTAATTTAGTAAGAGAATTTCAAATTAAATACTCAACTCTTGAAAAATACCATCCCTTTCTTAGCATTAATTGCTCCAAACTCTCTCTCTCTCTCTCTCTCTCTCTCTCTCTCTCTCTCTCTCTCTCTCTCTCTCTCTCTCTCTGTGTGTGTGTGTGTGTGTGTGTGTGACTGGTGGTTTTGAAATGTTCTCTTAGGCCTAGATTTTAGTTTGTGTTTCTGATTCCTTATTACTTAAAATTCAGGATCTAGAGATAACTTTTGATTTCCTTACAATTTAACTAGAAATTTGATTTTATTTTTAAATAACACTCCACAATTATCTAACATATGAAAGAGTTTTGACACATGAAAGAGTTGGATCTTTATGAGACAACCGTCTGGCCAGAACAAGTTCCCAGAAAGGATTCAGCTATGAATCGTTTGGTCATTTGAATTTATACCTAGCAACTGAGACATGCTCATATCAAACCAGTATATGGAAGCTGGGTGGACCTCAGTATCCTTCACTGCCATCTCTACTTTTCTGCACACACATCCCTCTCCTGGTTACCATCTGTGAATAACATCCTGCCTTATCTTGTTTCTGAGAAGTTCATAACTGTTCATGAGACAAACCTATCCCAGTGTTTCAGATGACCCAAAGCCTACAGCTAAAATGTATCTTCCTTATCCATCATCTGTTCTCCATGTTTTCCTCGTTTCCACAGCAGCTGAAGGGTTCTAGCTCGACTGTCACAGGGAAGGCAGGTGACTGTCGCTGAAAGATGGTAACTTTTTATCTCATATTGGCACAGTTATTGCATCTCCATGAACATCCTTTTTAAATAATTGTTTTTTTTTTTTTCTTTTGTGAATGGGTATCTGTGTGAGTCTTGGTCAAGTGTGTGCAGCTCCTGCAAAGGGTAGAAAAAATTGTCGGTTTCTTAAAGCTGGCGTCAAGCATTGGTGTAAGCAGGCCTACATGAAACGCTATTTTTCCAGCCCCTCAATTGCATTTTAAATAGATGTGATCTTTTAAAAGCCCATGTTTAAATGTATGTTCAGCCTGTAATTGTCAGTCCACATGCACACAGGAATAGATATAGGTTTATTTGAAGCCCTGGGAACTTAGGGCCTGCCTAGTCTGTATAATGACTTTCAGGCTAGCCAGACCTATATACTGAGGACCTTTAAAAATATATATATATATATATATATATATATATACATATATATATGTATATATATGAGGTTATTTTTTTATTTTCCTTTGAAACTGCACATCAAGGAGTCATTGTTCTCTTCTGTTCCCTGAAGATGCAAAATGAGTCTTGGCGCTTAGGATTTCCATCTACCCTCTGTGCTATCTGTGGCATTTAATTTCAACTTAAAAAAACATTTTTATGTATCCATAAAATTATAATATCTTATGAAAAATATAAGTTGTTTTTAATTTTAATTATCTTTTCCATTACGTATATTACTGAAGTACAAAAAAAATTAACTATGATAATTGATTTGTATTTTCTCCTTAATTCTATTATATTTTTCTTCATATGATTGCAAATAGTTTTTGGTGCAAATCCCATCAGTATTTTTATTCTCTATCAATTTAATAATGTTCTATAACTACACCTATCTGTATGCTTTGGAAATTCTTTATAATAAGCATCTATCACATGTATATGGAGAAGCTGAAGCCTTATTGGACAAGAAGCTGTATTTTGGATAGTGTGAATATGTTTTACATTTAGGTCAAATAATGCAAACACTAGGTAGAACTATGAGGAAATAAAACAAAAGATTCCAGGGATGAAAACACAATCTCAAAAATTTAAATTTCAGTCATGCAAAAAACAAAATAAAATAAAATAACTCCCTCCCAAAATAAAAGTGCTCTCCTGCTTCCAGCCATCAGCTGAGTCTTCTGACATTGCCACCAGATTTTTCACACACACACACACACACACACACACACACACACACACACACAATTCTGGAAGGAAAGTAAAATTTTTCCTGGCAAACACGCAAATACATAATAATTCTCTGCCTTAATTTGATACCATTTAAATATCTGTAATATACTTCAACAATTTGTGCATAGTGGATTTAAATAGGAAATTGGATATCCTGTGAGTAATTAGTGAGGGAAATAGAGACTTGAAATATTTATTCAGTGTTGAAGAGTGGATGAGTCAGAACTGCGGTTTTTATTAGCTTTCATTCATACTATCATGTCCTGCAAAAGTCATGACTTACATTACCAACCTTGAAGGTCTTCTCTTTCTCTCATAGAAAGATATTAGAAAATATTTGCTTTGGTCCTAAACATTTTTCTAGTTAAATTCTACATATAAAAATGTATTCTTAGGTCCAGGAAAATGCCTCAGCTGACAAACGCACTTCATGTTAAGTCTGATGTGTTCAGTTATATTCCCAGAATTCACACCATGGAGAGAAGCAACTCCTGTAAGTTGTCCTCTGAGTTCCATGTGTGCTCTGTGGCATACAAGCGCACACACACACACACACACACACACACAGACACACACACACACATGGACACGCACACACACACACACACACAGACACACACACACACATGGACACGCACACACACACACACACACAGACATACAGGGAGAGACAGAGACAGAGAGACAGAGAGAGAATATTAAATAAATGCAAAGTCTGGGTCTTATTAAGAAAGGAAGCACTTCTAATTTGGTTAGAATCATAAGTCATAATTATGTGTGAACTGTTACAAGAAAATTACTATAAAGTTAATTTAGTATATTCACCTCCATTAGTATGTAAATATATTTGCTACATGCTAAAGCAACAAATCTGTCCTGAAAGGGACAAAAGAAGACTGTAATAAGATATTTAATACTAAATGCTGCTGGAATATCACACACCAGTCCGTAGCTTTTGAAGAGTTTCTTGACCTGTGGCAGAAACTGGAGGGAACACTGCTGCAGAGGACACCTGTTGGAGAGCAGGAGTAGCTAACAGCCTCAAGCACCACAGCTCAGGATTCTTCATAAGACCCATGCCCATGCTGATGTTACATCATGATTCCCAGGTTGCTCCATTTCCAACGACTGTGAATGCTGTGGGTACTATGACAGAACCCTTCATGTCCAGTGCAGGACTCTGCTAGTGCGAGATGTGCATTTGGGTCTTCCTCATAGGGAAGACCGAACATCTTCAGCAATGTGAGGCTTCCCTCTCTATTCACAGAGTTCAAACCTGAGTCTGGAGCACAAGTGCTCCCTGTTTTGAGTTTTACTCATATTAAAATTAAAAGAAACCCTGAATAAGTCATTGAACTTCTGATTCTTTCTAGGTACCAGTTTCCTGGAAAATTCAAGATGATATGATTAATTTTCACTTTAATGTAAAAGTAAAGATAAACATCATTGTAGAATTTATTTGATCAGATATTAACTGATGAAATAATCATACTTAGTGTAGGGGATTAGTTCAAAGAACACAGTGAGGCTGCAGTATGGTAAGTCAGTTAGAAATAATGTATCCATTTACAGGTATACATTAGCCTTGTCATGGCTTGGTGAAAATTTCGAACTTTAACTGTAAGATAAATAGAATCTTCAGATCTATTAGACTGCAATATTTCTTTAATATGGGTTTATAGAACACGAAATAAGCTTCTCTTTGCATTTGTTTGCAACAAATCATGTGCAGTTACTCTGGTGAGGTCGAAATGTACATTTTCTACACATGTATTCTTAGTCTTAGTCTTTTAAAACATGTTTCTTATAATTTTATTTCAAGTATACAGAGAGGCTAGAAGAGGGCTTCAGACTTGCTGGTACTGAAGTTAGAGTCACTTGTGAGCTACCTGAGTGGTGTGTTGGATATGAACTCAAGTTTTCTGGAAAAGAAGCGAATACCCTTTACCTATAAACCTATCTTCAACCCAAGTCTTCATTACAATTCACTTTAATACCAAACATAATTAAAAAATGCAACACACCCTTAGTGGATTCAAATGTAAGACAGAATCCCTAACAAATGACCTTATATGGAAACTGTGAGGAAGGAACTCACCTCAGAGACTAGGAAGGTGGAGATTGCTAACAGAATAAGCAGGCAATCAATAGGTAATTAAAAGTTAAAATTGTGCTCAGTTGCTTATTTGCACACTGCATGGCTCGTGCCTTTACACTGGAATGGACACTCTGAGATTAGCTTGGTCGGCAGTGTTATCTATTGTTCTGGATGCTGCAGAATTAATTTCTATATTTGACAAAGAACTGGGATAGGATCAAGTGAGAGTGCTTAACTTTCATGCCAGGAGGTATTTCTACGAGAAGTATAGCACCATATATGAATTAATTTTCATTGTGTCCAGGTTTGTCTCCTTTGATGTTCAAATTTCTATTGGAATTTTCAAAATACAATTCTCTATAAAAACAGTGGGTATTTTTTTTTAACTTAAACTGAATACCAAGAAAATTTTGTATCACAAAATGTTTCCTTAAACAAACATCATGGAAAAATATGCATAACAATCTGAACAGAATAAAACAAACACAAATGTAGCTATAAGACAAAGAATATCCATATTTACTCATAGATTGACATGTGTCTATCATTGCAAATTATTATTAGTATATGTAGGAATAACAATACTTAAGGAAATGTCACCTGTGATGAGATGAGTTCCAGGATCTTCTCTTTAAAATAGAAAGTCTACAGTGGTTGATTTGTACCCAGCCCACTCTTCGATGTTTAGACTACCAAGCATCATCTCTATAGGGCTTCATATTAAGATAAAAACATCAGAAAAGAAGCACTCAAAATATCACTGAATAGCTACAAGTGTCCCTTGTTTATAATTAGAAGCTCCAACCTATGGCATGTGACATAATAGATGAGACTTCTAATGATCTTAGGGAGGACTCAATATATTATGAATGAGGAAAAATATAATTTGTGATAAAAATACTCAGTCAGTTCATCGAAACTTTGCCAATTACATGGTGTTATGTTGTAATCCTATATCTGAGCAAGTCAGAACAACTGGCATGGCGGTTTGATACATTCAAGGTTATGTAAGAGTCGGTAGAGAGAACGTTTGCTGGCTGTTACAGTGGGATTTCTTGTTGCTGCTGCTGATGTGTTGTTTGTTTGTTTGTTTCTAGTCTTATCTATTGCATATGGCTTAGTCATCCACTTATCCTTTTTTCTAATCTAACAATTTCAATAAATTAAAAGTTTCAAAATAGCATAAATTACGTTATATGTGGTTTAATGACATAAAGTAGCATGTATTTTTGAATGTATTCAATATTAAATTATTGATAATCAATTGATAAAATAAGCATGAGGTTAAGGTAATATTAGACTTGATTCCTGGACTACTAATAGAAACTAAAGTGCCTGCTGACAACTAGGCACATAGTCAGTGAACACACATTAATAAATCAATGTGTACGTGCTTTTAAGACAGGAGGCATTCGAGGTGTGGTAAGACTAGCTTATATATCTAGGAAATTGACTGGCAGGGCATACCCCACAAAAGAGAATGCAGTGCTCACATATCTCTTAAATGACTTACTTCCTATTTTTAAACTGTCTCAATCAACTGAATGTCAAGGAACATGATCAGAATGGGCAACCAATACAACTGTCATATTCATTTGATTAGCCAAGTCCAACTTAAATGAATCAGACAGTTTAAAAACAGTGTGCACAATTTTGTATCTGCTCAAACAAAGTATAAACAAATGTTAATTAAACAAAAGAAGCCCTTTGAAGTAAGAAGAGGATGGTGGGACTCCTATTCTTTTACATAAATTATTTTCTCACAAATGAGCAATAATGTCATGATTCAGGAATCAGAAAATAAACCTGCATGTGTGATTAGGTTGCATAAGTCTTCATATTTGCTGACAAATATTTTACATTGTATAATATCTTTACATGATAAGAAAATACCACCTAACTGTTGGCTATAAAACTTGCCATTCAGACAGATTCTATTTGAGCCAGAACCTTTTTTTCTCCATCTTTTGTGTTATATAAAAATAGAATAGAAATGAGCAAAATTGTATAAATGTCCATTTTACGTGTTAATGTTCTCACGTGGGAACTGATTTCTCCAGTTTTGATTGTTTCCCTTCATGTGGCGAGAGAATACTCCAGAGAAATGAAAAGACTTCAAACACAAAGTAAACAGCATGAGTGCATTCAACTGACCGCAGGATGCTGCCTCATCTCTGCTGGACTCAAACTTCAAACCCATTAAACAGGGTGGAGGCATTACAGCTTCCCGAGTCAAAAGTTCAGCAGCCAGCGTTACAGGATGCTTCCCACCTCTAATGTGCTCTAATACCCAGAAGTCATTTTCATTTTCAGGGCACTGTGGTCAATAACTGCCTAGATTCTGAGCCCCTGCACTGTCACATAAGAGCCTATTTGCCCCATTAATTGGCAAAGCAGCAGTGATTCTTAGGGAGAAATAAGTAAATAAATACGGCTTTGAAATCTGAAGTCGTGTGTTTTCAGTTTGAAGTTGAGAAGGACTGTGTTGAGGAATGGTCCGTTCATCCTTTGTGTTTCCCACTTCATTTTGAAGAGCTTTGATGTGTGGCAAATTTAGTTCCATCATAGTATGAGATTGACACTTTTTTGTTACATTTGTAACAACTGGAGGAGGAACTTGGAAGGTGTCCTGGTTTGTCTAACCATACCTAACAAGCAAGTTTTCCAAATGCAAGGAACTGGTAATACGGAGTCCCCTGTTCTGAGTAAGTATTACAGACACAACTGTCTAGAGAAATAGCGTTCAGTCTTTTGTCATCATTCAAACTATCAGCAGTTATAGCATCTGTATATTCCAATTTATGTTCATAAGTACATATATTTGTGTCTGTAAGAAGTGTATGTTATACACCCATACTTCAATTTAAACACTGATCATTAAGAATATCAATTGTGGGAGCTGGAGAGATGGCTTGGTGTTTAAGTACACTGACGGCTCTTCCAGAGGTCTTGAGTTCACAACCATCTCTAATGAGGTCTAGTGCCCTCTTCTGGCATGCAGGCAGACATACAGGCAGAACACATAATAAATAAAATAAATAAATAAATCCTTTTAACAAAAGAGTATCAATCATACTTCATATCCTCTGGGTTTCTGATGGTTGAATTGTTAAGGAGGTGCAGCACTGTCAGGATTCTTCAGGCATAGTTCTGCAGAAAACCACAGGAATATATACTTTAAATGAATATTCACAAAACTTGAAAATGATTCCTTGTCCTGATTTGTGTAGTACATAAAATATACATATTCTTTAAAGATAATCACTTCAGAGGTGATATTTAATTTTATCTGTGTTTTTCTAATTATAGTCTCAACTTTTGTGATGAAATATGTAACATAATGCTATACTCATATCAATTTATTATTATGTCCAAAATCTTTCAGTGATGAAAGACTCAGAAAGGGGAACTATGTCATTTTGGAAATCTCTTTTTTCATATTTAATTGTTTACTGAGTAGTATAAACAAACAAAATACTTAAAATATTTACTAGTAAAATATATTTTCTTACTGAATGTATTTATAATTATTCAGAAAAAAATTGTTATTGTATATTACTATACATCCTTAAATTTTGTACTTAGGGGAAAATAAAGGCTTGGTGTAATATGGCACACTGTTAATCCCAGCACAAAGTAGGTAGAAGCAGGTGCATCTCTGTCAGTTCAAAGCTAGCTGGGTCTATAGAGACCTACTGGTCAGCAAGTGTTAAACAATGAGACTCTGTTTAAAAAAGAAAATTTTAAAAAGTAATATTGTATATAAAATTCTAAACGGTCTTATAAATAAGAAACACAGAACCAAATACAGGGGTGAAAGCCATAGAGATCAGAGAAATAGGAATAGCCACCAACTAACCTTAGCTCACTACGCTGCCATAGCTTCCCAAGAGAACCAGCTTCTTCCTGTCTAACATGCGCCTTTATTGTCTTGCTGTATTGCCTTCTCATTGGCTCTTAGCCCAGCCACCTCACTACCTCGTCACTGCCTGTCTATACAGACCTCCAGGTCTCTATGGTTGGTACTGGGATTAAAGGTTCATGTCACCACACTTGACTGTGTCCTTGAACACACAGAGACTCTGCCTGCCATGTGATCTAATTAAGGGCATGTGTTACCACTGCCTGGCTACTATGTTCTTTGATCTCCAGGCAAACTTTATTTGTTAACATACAAATAAAATATCACCACATTTCAGCACAAACAAAATATCACCACATAATATAAAAAGATACCAGGTAAAATTCAAAGTAATAAAGGAAGATTATTTTCATTGGTCCTACCACTAAAATTTTTTTCTTCATAAGAAGAATACAAGTTTTCTGTTTGTTATTCACACACACACACACACACACACACACACACACACACACAGAGAGAGAGAGAGAGGGAGAGAGAACTACTTATTGATTTATCACAATTATAATTTTACTGTTAAAAATATCTGAAATTGAAGCTGAAAAAATGTCTCTAGATACTTACAATAAATATTAAGGCATCAAGTTAGTTCAGAGTAGTGAGTGAAGAAAGACTTAATGTTTAATATTCTGTGGTTCACAATATTAAATGCTATAGGTTAAACATTTTAAAAATTAGTGCATGTAATTACTACATATTTACAAAAAGAACTAATATTCAACAATATGGGGACAAAATATTTCATAAAACACATACCTGTCATATAGTTCTCCAATAAAGACACATTCCCGAGTACTCCTGATCCCCTGCCTTATAGCTTGCTTGCTCTGAATTTTTATCAAATAATTGTTCTGGTGTTTCATTTTCCCCACCCAAGTTTTCTTTTACAATTAGTTTCTTATTTTCACCTGCTTAGATATAATATTTCTAAATACAGAATACTGGCGGGATGTACAGAAATGATTAAACTAGTTTGTAGCTGGAGAATTTCTCTCTAGCTCCCTCTAAATCCCGCCAGTCCTGGAGCCCACTTATAAAATAAACACACAGACTCTTACATTATTTAAACTGCTTGGCCATTGTTTCAGGCCTATCATTGTCTAGCTCTTATTCTAATATTTAGCCCATTTCTATTAATCTTTACTTTGCCACGTGGCTGGTGGCTTACCGGTACTTTACATCTTCCTTGTCCTGGTGGCGGCTCCAGGCAGTCTCTCCTATCCTTCCTCCTTCCTCAATTATCCTCTCTGTTAATCCCGCCTATACTTCCTGCCTGGCCACTGGCCAATCAGTGTTTATTTATACAGAGTGATATCCACAGCACTTCCCCTTTTCTTCTTTTTCAAAAAGGAAGGTTTTAACTTTAACATAGTAAAATTACATATAACAAAACAATTGTCGAGCAAGAATTACAGTTACAATATTAAAGAAGATATCCTATCTATCTTGTATTTGTGAGCTTAAGGTTTTATATCTAACTCATCTTTTATCATAACTAAGGAAAATTGTAAGTATCTAGTCTTCAACCACATCAAAGACCTCAGAAGGATATAATATTACCTGAGAAATGGGAGAAGGATGCAAGCAACTTTTGGGAGTCTTGCAGGGTAGACAGAGACAGCTGACAGCCTGGACAGTCATCCAAAGTTCTCTTGTAAAGTTGGGGCATCTGTGTTCAGCCCACAGGCCTAGAGTCTCTCAGTCACTTTTTCCTGTGTCCTGTAGAATGTCTGGCAGTTTCCTCTGCAAAGCAGGAACCTGAAGGACTATTTTGTCAAGCAAAGTTCAGTGGTCACCTTCTTATGGGTCCTGTATGTCCAGTTGATCAAGCAGTCCAGGCAAGAACAGTTTCTTGCCCAAATGGCTATTTTTGCAAGGTGAAGATAAACTCCATATGGAGTGTCTTTGATGACCATCCTCCTCTCTGAAGTAAATTGGTGCTGTCAGGAGCAGACATGTCTCACTGTCCAGAAAGCCTAAATTTTTTAAATATTTTAAACACCATATTCTGTAGGTCTTTGAAGTATTTGAAGATTACCTATCTGTCTGAAATACATCTATATATACCTAGAAGACTTAACTAACATGGCTACAAATATGATTATCATAGATGACTAATTATTAATCTATTTCTTAATTATCCATTATAATTTTAAATGAGTTACATAAACATAATACCTCAAACAAGAGTAGAAATATACACAGTGTAACAAAATCAACTTTAAGTTTGTATCAATAAACTAAAATCTATACCAATGTAAAACATTTTAAACAAGTTTTTGCTCTTTAAAAGTAGGTTCATTAATCTACCCTTTTATCCTATCATCTCTATATCCTATATATCTATATCATATCCCCTTTTCTTTTTAGAAATAGATCACATTTATAATCAACCTGTTTTAAATAAAAATATTGGTTTTCTCTGTCCCACACCAGAGGGCTCTTCTGATTTGGGACACAAGAATCTCTTAACATTTTTTTTTTTAGCAATATGTCTGGGTTTAGAGAGAGAGTGAGGCAGTTCCATCTCCAAAGCCAGCTTGGTATATTTGGGAACTTGGGTGTAGCTTCTCTTACTACTTCTTGCTAGAAGGGGACGCTGTATCTTATGGGGGCACAAAGAAAATTTTAAGATTATGGAGTAGTCCATGAGGGTGTATTGTCTAAGCCAGTTGCCTAAAACCGTTCTGGATGTTGGATCATCTGGGCCATGGTGTCATCGGAGACCTTTCAGGGAGTCTTGGCTGGTCAAACATGATGTATCTTAATCTGGAACATATCCATAGCCTCTGACTTTCTGTGGAAACAAAAGCAGAGACTCTTTTCCAAAGTAACATATCCTTATATCCAAATTTTGAAGTCAAGGTACCTTTAAAATATACATTTTGGCATAACTCAACAGCTTTTACAATCAAATGTTTTTCTTTAGTTACGAATATCAAAGACAACATAATCCAGATTCTTTGTGTGATAGCCATCTTTACCTAGCTTATTACCTTTAATGTTACTTTAAAGACTTTAATTTTAAAAACTATCTATTTGTTTATATAAGTGTATATATTCCTTTTTTTTCTCTTTTTTAAGCCTACGTACATTTTTATATATATTGTAAACTAGTTTATCTGAATCAGTCTTATTGTGAAGCTATTGCTTTAAACTGCAGCCCTCTAAGCCTGAAACAGTGCTATGGCTGCTGGCTCTGCCCACTTTAGCTTCCCAACATGGTGGTGGTACGTTTTCCGCCAGCCCTGGGAGCCATCAAGTCTCAGAAATAGTGGGTCTATGCTTCTATCAAAGCAGCGTGTAGCCCAGAAACCTCTTTTTGTTTTGTATTAGCAAAGGCTAAATCCACCACGCAGCTTAATGTGTCACTTGCAGAGGCCTCATTCCAGCCATACTGCAGGTCGGTGCAAACGCCAGGAAATGGCCAGTAGCTCAAACGTGCGTTTTGTGGAGTGTAGCTGTCCGTATGAGACATGAAGCAGGAACCTGTTTTGGGCTCTGTTTAGAATTGGTTATTAAATATTCTCAGGTTTAAGGTGGAAATTCAAGCTGTTGGGTGCCATTTGTAGCTGGAGAGCTTTTCTCCAAGTCCCACCAAGCCCTGCAGTCCCACAACCCATGTATAAAATAGTCACTCAGATGCTTATATTACTTATAAACTGTATGGCCGTGGCAGGATTCTTGTTATCTACTTCTTCTATCTTGAATTAACCCATTTCTATTAATCTTTAAGTTGCCATGTGGCTCGTGGCTTAGCGATACCTTACATCTTGCTTGTCATGGCAGTGGCTCGAAGGTCTCTCTCTCCTTCCTGTTCCCTCAATTCTCCTCTGTTAGTCCTGTAGCTAGAGTTTTCCTGCCTGGCCCACGGTCAGGGCAAATCTCTCTCAGGCTGGAGAATTTTTCTCCAGCTCCCGCCACCAAGTCCCGCCAGTCCCAGAGCCCACTTATAAAATAAACACACAGACTCTTACATTATTTACACTGCTTGGCCATTAGCTCAGGCCTGTTATTGTCTAGCTCTTACTCTTATATTTAGCCCATTTCTATTAATCTTCACTTTGCCACATGGCTCATGGCTTACTGGTACCTTACATCTTCCTTGTCCTGATGGCGGCTGGCAGTGTCCCTCTCTCAGCCTTCCACTTCCCAGAATTCTTTTCCTTGTCCCGCCTATACTTCCTGCCTAGCCAATGGCCAATCAGTGATTTATTTACTGACCAATCAGCAACACACTTGACATACAGACCATCCCACAGCATAGTCCCATCTATACTTCTTGCCTGGCCACTGGCCAATCAGTGTTTATTTATACAGAGCGATATCCACAACACTAGTTTATAGTGAAAGGATACAGCATTCTGATTGTGGGCATTTAGCTTTGGGCCCCAAGGACATCAGGAATGAGCTCTTTATCTCTAGCTTTCCACCTCAAGGCCACAGTTTTTCACATACTCTTGATGCTAATAATAATCCTTTCTTCAGCTTTGTGCTGGACTGGACCTTACTGGCTTATTTGTCCAAAGATTGTAGCTGAATGCTTATCTTTGCATCAACAAAGTCAGGAGGGAAACAGACACTCACAAGTTCTGAAATTCACTTCTTTGCATGACCTTAGCCACTAATGTGTGTATATATATATATATATATATATATATATATATATATATATATATATTTTCTAGATTTATTGTGCCACGATTGTTTGGTAAATGTGAAAATAGTAGGCTTCCCAGCAATGAGGTTATTTTAGAACAGGCTACACAACAAAATCTGATTTATTTTAGAGCTCAAAATATGTGCTTTGAAGATTTAGCCAATCACAGTTCAAAAATATATATATAAAAAACAAACAAACTTCATGTGTAGTCAACACACTCAGACATTTGTCGTTATTCCCTAAACAATATTGCCCAACACGTATTTCTTTTATAAATTAGGTAAAGATAGCTTGAAATAAGCAGGAGGATATGTCCAGGTATGTACAGACACTACGCTCTTTTACAAAAGGGAATTAAACATCAGTATATTTTCATATTTTCAGCACTTCTTGGAACCTCTCTCCAGAATACGTGAAGGACAACTGTATATGCATATGGCCTTGACTCAAATGTGGGGTTAAATGGAAAACGCATTTAATGTTCCTAACCTTCTAAATATTGTTGCTTAGCAACATAATCCAGATGATTCCAGGCTTAGGATATTTCACTTGCAGTTATCAAATTTATCAAACTGTAAAAGTAACATTCAGCAGCATGGTTTTTTAAAGGCTGGTCTCTAACCTTTGATATCCAATTCAAGGCTGTCTAGTGATCACAGGGTAACAAGAGACTCCCTCAGTCTAGCAGTTTCTGTACTCTGTAGAGTAATCACTGTCCACCACATTAATTCATCAAGCTGCTGCTTGTAGCTAGAACCCAACTTCATATTGAGTACCTCTAATCCTGGGAACGAAAAGAATTCAAAAGTTGAAATGAAATGTATATCGGTGTTTGTGTGTGCAAGGTATGTGGTGTGATATATATATATAATTATATATATATATATAATTATTACTGTGCATGCACAGGTGTCTGTAGCTAGAGTTTTTCTGCCTGGCCCACAGTCAGGGCAAATCTCTCTCACCCGCCAGTCCCACAGCCATTCAGACCCGACCAAGTAAACATAGAGACTTATATTAGTTACAAACTGTATGGCCGTGGCAGGCTTCTTGCTAACTGTTCTTATATCTTAAATTAATCCATTTCCATTAATCTATACCTTGCCATATGGCTCGTGGCTTACTGGGATCTTCCCATGTGGCTTGTCATGGTGGCAGCTGGCAGTGTCTCTCTCTCAGCCTTCCACTTCCCAGAATTCTTCTCCTTGTCCCGCCTATACTTCCTGCCTAGCCAATGGCCAATCAGTGATTTATTTACTGACCAATCAGCAACACACTTGACATACAGACCATCCCACAGCAGGTGTCAGTAGCTTAAGTTTGCACTCTTGCTTGCATGTAGGCCAGAGGTCATTTTTGCCTTGTTTCAAAACAAGACTCCTTCACTGAACCCGTAGATTGTGCTTTCTGCTAAGTCTCTGGCTGGTGAGCTCTTGGAGTTTGTGTTTCTCCTTCTGTGCCGTAGGGTTACAGTTGCTTGTGGCCTTAGGAACATGACTTTTATAGTCCATTGTCAATAGGAGATACTCTTGGAGTTTATAGGAGTCATAAACAAGTAGGCTGGACCAGGAGTTCCTCTCCTAGAGAGAAGGGTCTCCTGTCCAAGCCTTTAAGAGACAGGATCTTACAGGGGGCATGACTGAACCCAGGGTCAGAAAAGGAGGGCCAGTCTCAGGTACCAAACTGCTCAGAGGCTGAATCTTTGTGTCCTAGGATGCCAGGTCTGGGAAGGCAGTCCTGATCATAGACAAGAAGGATAGGAATTTTTCTGAATTGGAAGCCAAATCAGCGCAAGGCCAGTTTTGCTTTTTTTCTATGTTAAGTCCCTTTCTGGTTTGAATATAATTTGTTATTATTTATTTCCTACACAGCCATTGTCAGCTTTTTTGTGTAGGTAGTAAGATTTTGGAACTCAGGCCTCCTTGTTTTTTACCCAACGATCCATCCTGTGAGTTCAATATTTGAAGTATTATTTAATAATGTCTGTCAGTTTTATACTGTCTGTAAGCCTAGCAATCCTAAGTTTTATCATTCTAATTCTGGAAACATTTTTTTTTATTTCATTTTTTTAAATTTATTTTTATTTTGTAATTGCGGCAAGAATTTTAGTCTAAGAAAGACATAACCCCCTCCCTCACACACACACTCACAAAATCAATGGTATATATATTGTAAAACATTTTAAAAAGTAAAGAAAACAGGAAAATTATGCTTTCCAAGGCCAGATGAGGGATGAGTGTTGACCATCCGCCAAGGAGAGCTCTCAGAACAAGGCCGGAGCAGGACTGCTCCCTAGGAAAACCAGGCCTGAGCCCATTCAACTCTGAAGAAACAAAGACCAAGTCATGTTAAAGTCAGTTAAACTACTGTTTTCTCATCAGAGAACTGGATCCTCAGAAATTATGCGACCAGTGGTCTGCTAGCCACCCCTGGAGTGCTTCCTCCCACACACATTTGTATTTGAATTGTTCTCTTGCCTGCCCTCAATCAGGTCCACATATGCAAATTAGGTGCATTCCCCTGTTCTTTCTTGTGTCCCTCCCCTCCCTGCCCCCCCCACTCCACCCCTGCCCATGACTTCAGCTATGTAAGTTAGCGCATTGCTTTAATAAAGGAGCTGTCCTCCAACACTGTCTCCAGGGTCATTTCTTCCCCTTATGCTCACCACTACCCAAGACCCTACTTCCCCAGTTCCTCTGCATCCTGAGACCTCTGGTGTGCAATGGCTAATGGGGGTAGGAAGCCCATAGAACACAGCATTAGGGAAAGATGGATATAGCTAAGTAAGAAACCAACTTTCTTTTCAGTCTAAATAAAGATGAAATATCCATGAAGGCTGCATCATCCAGTCACAATAAACTCTTACAGTGAATTATCCAGAGAAATGAGAATGCTGAGCTTATGTAATAATGTGGAAAAACACATAAATATAATGGTGATAAAAACAAATCTAAATTTAAATTATTCTAGTTCAACTAGTGTAACATAAAGTATAACTATGATAAAAGTATAAGAGATGACAGTATGATAATTGCCTAGCCAGGAGCTTAATCACTAGGATATTTATTTTGAAATTCTGTTAGTGTATTCCACTGACATGAAATATTTCTGAAGCTGTTCAGTGAACACTTAAGTATATATATTGATGCCATAATTCGTTAAAATTATGTCATATTTTACAATACAATAAACACTTATTTACAAGCAAGACAAATTAATGATTATGACCATTCTTTTGAATGCATGCATCTTTCATTGAAATGTAATTTCATGAACTTTTTTTATTTGCTATTGCTTTGTTTCATTCGGTTTGATTTTATGAAATATGATCTTACTATGTAGCTCTGTCGCACGTGAAATTTGCCGCAGACTGTGATAGCTTTGTAACTTGCCGTCACTCCCAGCCTTGGCCTCCTGAGGAGTGGCATGTGTCATAACCTTCATACTTCACGCATTCCTAATAACAGATCCAAAATGTCAAGTCTTTTATTAAGATAGGTGATGTGAAACATACATCTAAACCAAGGAAAATTTTCTAGTACTTTTTGTTTTTGTATTTGGCACAAGTGCTAAAGAAATATGTTATGTAGACTAGTCATCTAAGCATATAATTTGAGGATTATACTCATGTTTATATGAAATATACATGTGTATTATATTGTATTCAAATTACAGATAGTACCAACATAGGGTATTTTTTTTTTAGGCTTCATCCCACAGATGCAGGGATGGTTTAATATAAAAAAAAAAATCGATAAATGTAATCTACCATATAAACAAACTGAAAGAGGAAAACTACATGACATAGGGTATTTTTATGGAGGATCAAAGTTTTCAATCGGACCACGTGGTGCACGCCTTTAATCCTAGCACTGGGGAGGCACTGTGAGTTTGAGGCCAGCCTGGTCTACAGAGTGAGATTCAGGACAGACACCAAAAATACACAGAGAAACTCTGTCTCAAAAACAAACAAACAAATAAAAAATTTCAATAGGAGTAGATAGCTCTGGTCGTAAATAAAAGACAGTAGTGCTTACTGAGATTCAGGTTGTTGCTCTAGTTTTAAGAATGAGGATTTCATTGATGGTAGGAAATCAGGCCTATTGCGTCTTACAACTAGTGTATACATATATAACTAAACACACACAAGTATAATATTTCCCTATATAGAAATAACCATCCTTCCAGGGGCTACACAACAGGCTATTTTAGCATTGGCTCTGTTTTCACAGCCCTTGCTGGTCAAGTAAGTGGAGCATGCTGTTTGCAGAGGTCTATTCACTCACAGGGAGGGGTGGTTTCCAGTTGATGTGTTTGATTGCTTTTCTGTATACAATTTAAACCCTGGAATTTTGTAGCTTTTAGAGGACAACCTAAGGTAGATTATGTTTTCCCCAGTAAGCCTGCCAATTTCAGTCTTTTTGAGAGGATAAGAAATAAGACAGGGGTGAGAACCAGGGGAAATCATCAAAGAGATGTAAAGGGAGCCAGGCCAGAGGAAGAGGAGTGACAGACAGTGATCACAGGAAAATGCACTCTATGCACCAGCGGCTTCTTAAGTGGGTAAGTGTGTTTTCAACCTCAAATCCTGTGTGGCATCGAACACTCTTTCTAGCACTCAGTTTCCCGCTGATGACAGTCTTGTTCCACAGGTCTACTCCTGCTGAGGGGGGTTTGCATTTTTACAAGGTCTGATTATAAAATGAATGACCCAAAAGCCTGTGTAACCAGGGATTGCTGGTACTGGCTTTAACCTGAATTATAGTAATAGTAAGACAGATAGAGCCACCCAACCACATCTCTACACCCTTCTCCGTTTCATTTTATATCTATTGACAAAATTGATTTAAATTGCCAGGATTCACCAAAAGACTTCTGGCATGTTTTCATTGTTATGGTTGTGGTTTTTTTGTTTTGTTTTGTTTCTTTTTGTACTTAAATGTTAAAATACTTCAAGGTTTAGAAACATGCCATTTTTTTCCTAAACAAGTGAAAATATTTTCAGCATTGAGGGTATTTAGGGAAAATGTGAAATTGATATTTTATTTTCTTAAAGTGCTCAGGTAAAATAATTTAATATAATTTTAATTTATTTGTGTTCTTTGAGTAAGGCCCCGGTAGGAAATGTTATTATATCAATGTTGTATCTTTGCTAAAATAAAAGAACATATTGAAGAAAACACGTGGGTTTTAAGATAGGTAATGATCAGTTAGATTAATTTTTTAATACTTACCACATAAACTAATGTATCCAAGCAGTGAATAGTGAGAACACGAGTCTACTTGCATTTGCTTTGTAATGATAAGTGCATTTTTGCTTCAGATATGACTGATTTTTTCAACATTATTCTGTTTCTTATGGATAGGTATTTTGCCAGAAATTTGGGTAACAATAACACAATCTAAGTTATTCACAATACAAATAAAAAAATCATCAGAAAATTTTGTATCCTTTTTGTCTTTCAAAGTCAGATAAAATCTCATATTGCACCTACACACTTAAGTATCCTTTTTTCAATTTCAAAGACTGTAATTGTAAAAGGAACATCACTTTCTTACAACATTATAGCAATTCATACTGTAAAATATGGTTTTTATCACTTACCATATAAAGAACATTCACAGTTATCTTTCCATATTTTATTCTCTGCAACCATTGTCTACAAACTTTATTTTCTCTGGAACACAACTGAAAAAATTTCCAGTTCTCCCTGGTCTTGGACTTGATACATTGGGGCTGTACTTCCTGGTAAATGATCCTGATCATATCTAAAGAATTCTTTCAAATATATCCTTCTATGAAAATAAAGCTCAAATATCTCTATTTACTCTTTCTAGTCATAGTGAGCATTACATCATTTCTCAGGTGATGCCTTTATTATACTGTGCTGCTACCTTTGACATAAACCAACTATCCACACAGATGATGAGCTCATTCTTATACATAGTGTTCAAATACTTCATTTGCTAGAGCTTTTTATCAGTACAATATAGCTATGGCAAGTAGTTTTATCAGAAAGAACAATTTCCTCACTTCATTTTCTTTGGGATTTTCATAGCTTTTCCAAGCTGGCAGATACTTTGCATCCCTTGTTTCAAAATTTCAGTATCTGTTCAGATTCTTTTTGTCATGGCATTAACAATTTAGGACAGTTTGTGAAATGTTCGCCTTATTGAATTTTTTTCATTTTAAATTTGAGATCATAACATATTTACAACATTTCTTTCTTCCTTTTCTTCCCTCAAAACCTTCCCCACTCTCCTTCAAATTCATGGTCTCACTTTTCACTAATTGTAATTGTATTCATATATGTATATATTCATGAACATATACATATATATATATATATATATATACATATATACATATATTCCAAAATGTCCACTATTCAATATAAATGTCACCTGTAAGTGTGGTCTTGGGGTGACTGTTTGGCACTGGAAAACTAACTGTTGTGCTTCTTCTTGGGAAGACCATTTCTTCTGATCCATGCTTTCCTTGATTGCCTATAGCTTTTTCTAGGGTTGAGTCTTCCTGAACTTTCCTCCACCCACTTTGGCATCCTTTTTGCCCTTTTCAACTCACATTGGGGAAGTCATGTTGGTGAGATTTTACCAGTGTACCTTGAGATAGTAATAGGAGATATATTATTGGATTTTTTTATGTTATTAATGTAGAAAACCAACTACTATCCTCTTAATGTTATTTAGGTTTCTGAAGGGGTCTTATAGATTTTTGTCCCAGCCATATTTTATGAACACAGTGGGTGAGTACAGCAAAGCAGTGTTTTGGAAACAACAGGGTAGTTGCATGTACGACCTCATTGCATTGGTGACAGCATGAATGAGGTTTGTCCAAGCTCAAGACAGATAAACTCCTAATATAGAGCATGAGAGTGGACATGAAATGTCATCCCTGAATGAGGAACTATCAGCAGCTCATGACTGCTAGGGGAGACAGTCTGTTTTCTTCAAGGATAGGAAATAAGAGAGGCTACCTATGCTCCAATAGACAGTACTACAGCAATGTACATGGAGAAAATGATTCGTGGACTCCGAGGGTTTTGAAGCACATCCCATGAAGTTGGAGAGGAGAAACGGTGAGGACAGGAGGCAGACAAGAAAATTTAGAGAATATTATGGTGGTAAGTTTAATCAAAACATACTGTATGCATACCTGAGATTCTTGAATAATATTTTAAAAAGGAGTAGAACATTAAATAAAACCAGACTTAGCTTCTTTGCATTTTCAGAGATGATAGATTTTTTTATAATCCTTCAAAACAAAGAAAGAGATTCCTGAGCTCCTCAGATTTCTCAAGAGTCTACTCTTCTATCACCCACAGAAATTTTAGTATACGGCCATAGTGCTGTGATGAGAAATGGAGACGTTTTAATAACTTGACAATGAGTCAGGCTTCATAATTTTGTCTCTGACAAACCATTTCCTTAACTATCACACTGGCCTAGACTCTCACCTGTGAAACTGAAACTTAAAAGTAAAATCTTGCCTCTACTGTTAACCTGTTCAATAAGTTTCAGTGTTATAGCTCAGTGAGAGTATGTGCTGTATCTGACACTGGTTCAGTTCACATCATGTAAAGATAAAAAGGAGGAAAAAGAAAAGATAAAATGCAGACATTCAGTGGTTAATTTATGATGCTGTTATCTGATACCTTGGGAGGAGGAGAAATGATCTCTATAAAGATTTTTTTTTCAACCATTGAATATGACAATTAAGTTTTATGTTTTCTGGATGTTTTAAACTTTCCAGTTTTGTTATTTTATATAATAAGCATTTCTGAATAATAGACTTATTGATACTATTCATCAACTTGTCATCTAGGAGGTATGCCTCTTCACCTATATACAAAGGATTATCAAGTTAAGGGACATCTATGGGCATGTCTACACAGGACTATCTTAATTATCTTGATTAAGATGAAAAGACCAGCCAACTGGGGGTGGCATAATCCCAATATAAAAAATCTTGGACTTTATATGATTAAAAAATGCTAACTGAGAACTATCATGCATGTATTAATTGCTTTCCTCTGATTTTCTATGTAATGGGGCCAGTTCACTGAGGCTCCTGTGTCTGTGATTTCCCTACCACGATGTTACTTGAACTGTGAGCCAGAGTAAACCATTTCTCCTTCGAGGTTCTTATCTTGGTCAGTATTCTATTGCTACAAAGAGACACCACGGCCACGGTAATTCTTATAAGGAAAAGCATTTAACTGAGGCTTGCTTACAGTTACAGAGGTTTAGCTCACTATGAGCATGACAGGAAGCATGGTGGTACACAGGCAGACATAGTGTTGGAGAAAGAGTAGAGAGTTCTACAACCAGATTCACAGGCTAAAGGAAGAGAAAGAGCCACTGGGAAAGGCTTGGGCTTCTGAAACCTCAAAGCCCAGTGACACACTTCCTCCAGGACAGCCACACTTACTCCAACAAGGACACCCCTCTTAATCCTTTCAAGTAATGTCACTTCCAAATCATTTAAATATATGAACATATGGGATACATTCTTATTCAACCCACCACAGTTCTGTTGTCATAGTATTTTAATCATAGAAATAGGAAAAAAAATTAAGACAGATTCTTCTTTAATGTAATATTCCTATATTTGAGATATTGTTAATTGCCTTTTGTTTTTATTAACTTTTTCTTTTAAAAATGATAATGAATTGAATAGTATTTTCTTTCCTATAACACCCAAGATTATATCTTAATAGAAATCTACACTCAAAAATAAAAAGAGCCACACAGCAGTCAATATGTTTATATATTGCCACTCTCCTTATTTTATCTCTATATTATTTCACCCAAATAGAATCTCATTCTTTCATAGCACCAAAAGGCTAATTATGGCTGCAACCAAAGTTTCACTACCAGAGACTGGAGGAAAAAATATTTTCTTTCTTGTTGACATCCATGTAACTCTTACTTCTTTTTGGCTTTAAAATAGTGCAGATAAGTAAGTATTTCTTTCTGCCAACAATATTCTTTCTCCATGCAGGAATGATGTTTATAAGAATTAAAATGCTTGTCACTCGGCCTTACATGATACACAAGATGAAATAGAAGTGTCCTTGGAAGAACAAATCCAATACACTTCACCAGCTCAAAGCCTGCACACTATTTCTTTATCTAGCAAAGGCAAGTTTGATCTTATCCCAAAAATGTTCCCTCATCCCCAATAAAACCAGCTCTAGTGAGTCTATTTTGCCCAATAGCCCTATAAATATGTTTGTGATTGCTAGCCTTGAACAAGATCAATTATGGTGTCCTAGAAGAACTTGCTCTACAAATGCCAGTTTTTGTTTGTTGGTTTGTTTGTTTGTTTTGTTTTTGTTTTTTATGCTTATTAAAAATTTGTTTTTCTATCAAAACTGAAAAATATGAACATGGGTGACTTCTGAAAAACATATATATGTCAAAATCATAAATTTTAATTAGTTTTGCTGATTAGCAACACAAGTAAAACAACAAAATAGAGGCAAAAGGATAATGTTGTCTGTGTATAAATGCAGACCAAAATAATAAATATATTTAAAAATGTACAGATTTAGTGTTCAGAGTTTTCAGGTTTTAAAACATATATCTCAAAATTTAGAAGCAAATTTAAAAACTGATTTTCTATAAATATCTCTATAAATACTTGATTTACTTTCTTTATACATTCTTTTATGTTAGTATGTTTGATATTGATTCTCCCTCTCATGTGTGTGTGTGTGTGTGTGTGTGTGTGTGTGTGTGTGTGCGCGCGTGCGTGTGTGCATGCGTGCATGTGTGTGTGTATGTGTGTGGTGTGTGTGTGTGCATGCATGTGTGTATGTGTGTGGTGTGTGTGTGTGTGTGTGTGTGTGTGTGTGCATGCGTGTGTATCATTTGTATAGAGGTCAGAAGATGACTTGAGATAGTTGGTTATATACTTCCACTGTATGCTCTGGGATTGAACTCAGGTCATCAGGCTTGGGCGAGTCACTTTACCCACTGAGCCATTTCACAAGCTCACTTTATATTAACACAAAAGGCATGTGATGTGTCAAATAAACAGTCATTTAAAACACATTCAGAAGAGTTGATTTATAGGAATTTAAAATATGTAGCTTCCTTAATTTGCGTTTTCTCCTTCTTTTCATGTTGTGATATTAAGAATATATTGCCTCAAGGAAGGCACCAACAAGTCTTGGAAACCAAGGTAATATTAGAATTTCACTTGGCGGATCAACTTTACGTACTCTGCTGATTTATCATGCATCTGGAATGGTTGGTACATGCTATATCTTGTTTCACACACAGGCTGAAAAATTGCTTAGCTGAAATGGGTCTCCACTTGCTGAAAATACTGGTTTAATTTACACCGTAAAACATAGCCAATTTGGTGGAAGGTGCATCATTTAATTTTCTTGTAAGGAGAATCTTGTGAGAATCGGAATTTACTGGCACCATATATGCAAATTACTCCAGTGATATATGGATTGTTCTTTGGATAGCCGCCTGGCTGGCTGTCCTGAAATCAACACAGCCATCTCCACACTGCTTTCTCCGCTGGTCTTCAGGCTAGACCACTCAATATTAATAGCTGAACATTTCCACAAATCTCTATTTGATTTCCTGCCTCATGAGCCCAGCTGGTTGTTAAAAGTTGAAATAAATCATTTTGCCTAAATTAACAGTGTTCTTGACAATCTATTTTATGATATTTACCCTTGAATCCCACCATGCCTTATAAATTGGAGATGGTTGATTTACTCCGACAGGAGGAGGGAGGAAAGGAAGTAGTGAGCGGATAACTCATGTGCTCCCAGTGAAGTAGTGTTTCTTATCTAAGACACAAGCTGACACCACTGGTCAGATTTTAAGAACAGTTAACTAGTTTTTTTTCAATATTCTTCATGGTGTATCCTTTTCAATGTGCATTGAAGATGATATAAATAAATATTGGAATAACGATGTATCTGTGAGAGACAATAAATTGAAAGAATGGCATTTACAAAGGAACAAAGAGTTATTAGTCCTGAAAGTTCTGTCCTTGACAGATATCAAAGGATGCTGATTAAATAATGATATTAGAGAAAATATCAAATACATACCTGCCATAAAATTATGAGTTTAAAAGAAAGTTGAATGTGTCAAGAAAAATACAATTTTTAACACCCAGTTTTAATCACAAGTGGAGTATTGTGTCTGAGGATAGTCTCAAATCTTTCAGTTTGGGAAAGATTTTTCTCAAGAAGATTGGTGGGTGTCTTCTTTGTATAATGAAGGCAGCATCAGCATCGAACTTTAGAAAAATAGTACAAAAAAGTGAGGTGAGTATAGAAATATTTCTGAGTTGGGATGGAGTGTAACATTAGGGAACAGGGGGAGATTTTGGACACTCACAAGTCTATATGCAGGAGGCATGTCTGTCCCATCAACAATGTTACAGACATAGGAGGCAGATAATTTACCTTTACTAATTTTTTAGGTACAGATAAGCAGGCCATGTGCTTAGTTAGTTGTAATTCAGATGGTACAAGAGCGTCCACTTTACACCACTTTCACTGATACAGATGCAAGATTCCTAAATTTAAATTAACCTTGTGTGAGAAGACTTTGGAAGAAATTGAGCAGGAACTTATGTAGCTCTAATAACAAGACAGAGGACCATGACAATTGACATTCACCAGTTTTTGCAACTCCACCTACTTGAAAGTTTTCCGTGTTTCTAACAAACAGAATAAGGCAAATGTGGTGTTGCTATAAAGATTTCATTATCAAATACTGGCTTTTCTGTTTGTTACTGGTAATGTGGATATCTTGAAAAACACGAGAGACCAAATTTCATTCCACTTGCATCGCTATGAAGATTCTAATGTGAAGGACAGAGAATTATACCCCATGAGTGAGCATGAAGGCAGATGTCCTCCAAACACACAATCACATTAGCTCCTTAAGTGGGACAGCATGCCTCCATATTAACAGGTTGACAAAAGCCTTATGAGAGATCTTGTTTCACAAGCATCCAGCTAAGACAGTTCTGGTTGCCTAGCTATAAACTAAGTTTCAAACGGCCACATTTTCCTCCTCAAAGTTTAGAAAAGGGTGTCATCTATGGAGAAATAGTAAATGCATTCATTTGTTCATCCCTTTAATTTTAATATTCATATGCAGGGATAAGTCAATAACATTAGAAAACTCTTAGTTTCTGAGGTTTAGTTACTAATACATGCTGTGGGATGTCCTGTATGTTGTGAATATATGTTGATATGATTAATTGATAAATAAAACACTGATTGGTCAGTAGCCAGGCAGGAAGTATAGGTGGGACTAGCAGAGAGGAGAATTGGCGTAACAGGAAGGCGGAGGAGAAAAGATGCTGCCAGCCGCCAAGATGAGGAGCAGGATGTAAAGTACCAGTAAGCCACAAGCCTTGTGGCAAAGTATAGATTAATAGAAATAGGTTAATTTAAGATAGAAGAACTAGATCACAAGAAGCCTGCCACAGCCATATAGTTTGTAAACAATATGTCTCTGTGTGTTTACTCGGTTGAGTCTGAGAGGCTGCAGGACTGGCAGGTGAGAGAGATTTGTCCTGATTGTGGGCCAGGCAGGACTGGAGAAAAATTCAGCAACAAATACGTATCATTTATTGTGCTATCAGTTTCCGTAGATTAGTCCTAAGAGACACTGTTAGACTTGGTGCTGTCATCCACATAAACTCCTGAAATGGAAATACTCTATGCACAGTACACATTACACAAAGATAGAGAAGAAGGCAAAAATAACAACATAAAAGACTCTGTGTCATCAATGGAAGACTATTTTACATCTGAAATATAACTAATGACAATAGAGAAATGTTATAAGTGTACATCAAAATCTGAGGACTTGTCATGCAACTAAAGATGTGAACTTTCTCCTCAACTTTGAACACTGTTGATATGTGCACACCACCTTAAATTAGCTACAAAATTATAAAATAAACAAAGCTACTTCATACAGAATTATAAATAAGAGAATCATAAAAGTTACATGTAATCAGAATAAAATAAAAAGTCAAAGCTATCTTAATGAAAATTAACAATGCTGTAAGAATCAGTATCTTATTTACAAGTGTGACATAACAAAATTATAATCAAAAAAGCCTGGTGAAACAACACACCAACTAAAAAAAAAAAAAAAATTAGCCGGTTGTGGTGGCGCAAGCCAGTAGGATTTGCTGAAGGAGGCGGAGGCAGGAAGATCACGAGTTCGAGGCCAGCCTGGTCTACACATTTTTAGCTGGGCGGTGGTGGCACACGCCTTTAATCCCAGCACTTGGGAGGCAGAGCCAGGAGGATCTCTGTGAGTTCCAGGCCAGCCTGGGCTACCAAGTGAGTTCCACGAGAGGCGCAAAGCTACACAGAGAAACCTTGTCTCGAAAAACCATAAAAAAAAAAAAAAAAAAATTAAAATTTAAGAATCATCCACCACTAGAACAGTTTTAAAAATCCCCCAAAGAAATTCAAATTCACAACTCCTAAAATGACATTGTTCCTATTTTTTATAACTTTAAAACACGATACTTTCCTTTGTTATTTATTTAGACCAATATTATGTTTTATCGTGTAATGATTTTTCTCAGAAAACCTGTTAGAAGCTCAACTTTACAAATTAAACTTTTGTCTAACCTGTCATCAAGAGAGACCAGACTAATTTTTGAAGAATTCAGGCTTACTCTTGAATAAAAATAAAACAATAGTTAATTTTATTGTAATTTATGCAGAAATGCCACACACTCTGGCCTGTAAATTCAGGTGAAGTGTTAAAAGAGGGTTTACTGTAAATTCAAAAGAAACCTGTAAGGGCTTGTGAGGATTGATTAATCCAACTCAACAGACATGGATGAACTGAAAACACAGGGAGATGTGTGCAGTAGGGACTGGGGAATGCTATTTCAACATTCTAATACTTCTATCCATTTGGCTGCAATTATAGTATTTTTCTCTCAAAGACAAAATGACTCATAAACAAAGTCATTGCATGGATATCTAGCATTGTATCAATTTTCATGGAGCTAATTTTCATGTCCATAAAATCATCATAACTGAAACGACTTTTTTAGAAATACAAAGCTAAAGCCGGGCGGTGGTGGCGCACGCCTTTAATCTCAGCACTCCGGAGGCAGAGCCAGGTGGATCTCTGTGAGTTCGAGGCCAGCCTGGGCTACCAAGTGAGTTCCAGGAGAGGCACAAAGCTACACAGAGAAACCCTGTCTCGAAAAACCAAAAAAAAAAAAAAAAAAAAAAAAAAAAAGAAATACAAAGCTTCATTTATATAGCTGTAATCCTGATTTTTAGAAATATATAAAACTGATTATTTGGTTAAGATATTTGCTACTAAGTGATACCGATGTCATCTTCAATTCTGTCGTTGGAAATCATGAAGTACATACAGCGTAGCAATTATTATGTGACTCCTACTAAGGCACAACATTAAGAAGAATCAAAAGTCCACTAGGATTTTATAGGCAGCTTCCTCCATTGGTATTTTTATTTCATAAGTCATGGATTTAGAATGTTTGCAAACTTAATTTTACAAACAAAAATAATTTTATCCCCTTTACATCTGCTCTCTAATCACAAGTTTTAGAGTGATAAAGATGTGAGAGCTCATAGTAAACTATGCACCATAAATTTAGCATAAGATTTACCTGGAAAAAAATTGTAAAGAAGGCAATGAGAGTTATTTTTCTTTTGGTGCCCAGCTTCTGTTTTGTTTCTCATAGACATTTTTGGGATATTGCTGTCCACGTAGTTTCCTATGTGTCACTGGATAAATAAGATTATTGTGTTTCAGTGTTTCAGTTTTAGCTATGTTGGAAGATCTATTGATGGAGTATGAGGAAGCAACTAGCCTCCCAAAGTAAACATTCTTTTTTAAATGTTTTTGTTATGTTTTGATATTTCATTTGTATTTTATTCTACTAAAAGGAACGTCTCAATGCTACTCTTCTGTTAAGAAGTTTTCCTAATCATCCACTGAAAGAGGAAGCTTTTCTGATGAGGGTTGAGTGATGGACTGATCAAGGGGTGTAGCAATATGCTATTAAGAGTTGTTTTATCACTCAGTTCATTTAACAGTATAATATATTTTGTGCTAGAGCCCGTGACCTATCTAGTCATAGGCTCTTTGTCTCAATAGCACTATCAGGGATGGGTAGCAGCTCATGGAGTAGGCCGTAAATCAATTCTAACAATTAATTGATTGCTCACAGAACAATTGTGTCAGATCTTCACCAGTATATGTTCCAGGAGGTTAATATTGCAGAGTCCCTAGCTGGGTGAGATTTATGATTACTGTTTTTTTTTTCTCTGATAGCGTTGATAATGCATTACTGAATCATGAATGGTAGGCAGTAGAGTTGAAGTTTCTAGTTGGGTGTCCGCTATATTTCTCCATGTTTGATAGCATAAACATGGTAAATTCAGCTATAACCAAATTAAATTATCGTTTTTATTTACCCAGTAAGAGAGTATCTGACAAGTGACGATACATTGGGGCTTCAGAATGAATGGGGTTGTCATCTATTGCCAACCATTTACAGAAACATTTTCAGTGAAGTGTTATTAGGCTCTTAGGTTGAAATTAAGTTCACCTATGTGAAGAACAGTTGTCTTTGTCCAGGTAAGGACAGATGGTGTAGTTTATTTAGCTTGCTTTCCAGTTTTAAATCATGTTTTAAGTATTCAACAATAAATACTAGATTTCATGTTTCAACACCATTGAAGACCAGAGAAGTTATATGTACCCTAGATTTCCATGGTATTTGTTTCATGCTGTCTTGATAGCATATATGGAAAATGGTGTTAGGATAAAATAAAATTGATTATTAAATGCAGCATTAAACATGATTTAAATACTAGTTTTTTTATATTTTTCATTATTAGTCAAAAGACACATGGGTTTATAACTTCTAACATGAAAATAATTTCATGCCATTATCTTTCAGAAATGTGCTAAAATCCTTACCTAAAAGGTAAGTAAAAATATTTAACCTGGATGAGAGATTTCTTTACAGTGTGTATAAGATAGCTAATTAAATGCAGATTTTTCTCACTTTATTTAAATGTTGAAATTACCACATAGTAAAAAGAAAAGTTATTTTTTGGAGTAGAGTGGTGACAACCCTTTCCTTTTCTTCAGATGGTAATGAGTTATTAAACAGGGACTTTTTCTGTCCCTCCTGTGTAGAACTTCTCCCTCTTCTTGATTATACTTGAGTACTAACTGAATGAACAGTATGGCTGGCTGCCTGTGCTTCCTTCTTGTCAAACCGATTCCATAGCTTTGCTCCTGTTTATGTAGTCTGCTTTTACAGTGTTCACTCTGAGTAAGTTTGTAAACTAAAGTCAAGGTAAAGAATAAACAAGTAGCAGAGAAAACACTTTAATTCATAGTGATAAATGACCACAGAGTCTCCAACAATCTTAACAGAATCAATCTCTCTCCTCTGTGAGCTTGAATAATATTTGAAGAATATTAAATAACTGAATATTAGATCTGGATTTTGGACCCTTTTAAACAAGCCACTGTCTTGGATTTGAGATGATATATGGTTTCCATAACTAATGACTATTTTCTTTTTGGTAAATTTATACCCAGATGAATCTTTACGACCTTACTAATGCATGTAAGGGATGCCTAAGCATTTATCCTCCCCTACACAGAGAGAGAGAGAAAGAGAGAGACAGAGAGAGACAGACAGACAGAGACAGAGACGGACAAAGACAGACAGAGATAGGAATAGAGAGAGAAAGAGGAGGGAGATTTTTGGAAATTGGAATATTATTTTATCTATTTTTAGTTACTAATAAATCTATAGAATGAGAATATGAGAATATGTGCCATGCTCTTTGAAAAAAAAAATGAGAGAGCTAGTTAAATAACTGAAAATCTCCACTTCTTATGCCAACAAAAGCAGTTTTCTTTTAGATTTAAACATTTACACGAAACACAGGATTTTATAAGATTGTGACGTTTTATCGAGGCATTTTGTATTTCTCAGATTAGATTTCTTCCAGAAAATAAGTGCATGCTATATCGGATTCTGAATGTCATGACGCAGCTCAGATGAACACTGCAAGGTGTTACTATACTTTCCCTGAGACAGCCTCTCCTGAAATCTTGCAAGCTGTTCTGTTGGCCTCTACAGAACTTGGCAGGTGTTATGGCTAGCAGTCTGTAGTAGCAAAAGTCATTTCCCTTTGAACAGGTTCCATAAAGCCAAAGGCTGAAATAACTCATGTGATGGAATTTTAGTGGGGAAACTCTTTGTCTTGTTGCCATTATGTTTTGTACTCAGTGGGCCCTTCATCTGTGGGGAATGACCGTGACTCTCTGAGGTCCCTGTTCTACCTGTGACCTCTGATCAGCCAGAGTGGCATTTTTTTTCTCAAAATGAATTTGCTACTGGACAACACATGCAATCTGAACCAGTTTGCATTCTCTAAGGACCTCTCCTAGCTGCTTCAGTAGCCTCCCAAGGTAACAGGAGGCAAGCTGCTAAGTTACTGGATGCTCACTTTCTCCTCTCACTTTTCTCAGGGGCAACCAGAAGGCATTACCTATGGTGACCAAATGCAGTTGTGGAAAGACAACTAGAGGAGACACTAATAGAATACATTGATAATGAGTATTCTCCCTCATGCACAGACAAGGAACAATTTAGTAAAAAAATAAAGACATTTTATTGAATACTGCTCTCCTTTCATTTTATTTTATTTTATTTTTTTAACCACACTTTATGTTAGGTCAGTATGGAAGAAAGAGGTCAGATAGAATCTGATTGGCATAGTTATAATAACATTAGTGAATGTAATGATCATGATTTTTTTTATTTATTTTCTTATGACTGCCAACCACTCTCTCAAAAGTCACAGAAAATTATAATTCTACAAATGGCACACTACTTGGTTTTTATCTAGATTCTTCTGGAAGTACCAAATGAAAACTCCAATGGTGAATGAACTGTTTAATTAAGAAACTTTGAAATCACTTCTTGAAAAACACATGCAAGTTCCTTGAACTTACCAGCGAAGTTTTTTAAAGCATAAATTTGGACTATGTCCCATTTCAATAGCATATAGTCTCAAGTGCATGTGCATACTATTTTGAAACTTCAGAGAAACTATTCCTGAGTTATCAAGGTTGCCCTGAGGTTTATCATCATATCTAGCATGGCAGCAAAGCTCAATTCTAGTAATGAACACATGTGACCTTTATGATGATTCTCATGTGACTGGGAGAAAAGAGAGGATTGGTTTTTGAGGAGTATACAGTGAACTTTTTGCATAATTTGAATGCATGTAAATGCATACACATTGATTTATGTATATGTAGGTAAAATGGAAATATTTATATAGTATTATATATATGTATACAAACACACACACACACACACACACATATATATATATATATATACATATATACATAAAATATTTACTTCTAGTGACTGAAACAAGAAATTTAAATTTGGAGCTGTTCTATCAGGAAGTCATATATAATGAAAAAATTTAAAACTTGAAAATATTCTGCCTTGCTAAACTATAAGTATTGTTTTAATTATAATTTATATGCCACGTGCATAAAAGGTACTTCCACCTTACTTTTGACATTTGAAATACAATCACAGCTAAAAATGTAACTATGTATAATTGAAGAATTTTGTTGGTGGCTGATAGACTATGCAAGGAGTAGATAAAGCTTTTAAAACTCAGTGAAGCTGATCGATATAACTCTCCATCAGATCAGTACTCTGTTTATTAAGATAAATGAACAGAGCTTTGATGATATCATGGACCTGCAGGGAAATTTATAATACATGACACAATTACTGAAGGTAAACAAAGCTGAAACTTGTTGTTGTTTTGCAGACATTGGAGTTGTGTTAACCGACCCAGTGAAAGATGCCTTTGATAACAGAATCTCAGAAATATCAGTGTTTTCAGCTGTGACTTCTACTCTATGTTGGTAACCCGAAACAAGAGATCAGTTTTATAATTTATACAGAATAAAGAACCAATTTGTTTTTATTTTAGATCTGATATTCTTCAAATATTGACAGATTTTAGGAAGTAAATATGAAATATAAATAATGACATTATTGAAGTTAAATCTGCTCTGGGGTAAAATTATTTCTGAGAACAGCATTATAGACTTGAAATGATTCTTGATCCACAACTTAGGAACAAATTCAGAATTAGGCTTGTTATAATCTCATAAAATAATAAGCACTACTAGAGGAACAATTTGGCAAAAGATAGGTAAAGTCCTGTTATTGAAGACTGCTCTCCATCTTTTCATCACACTTTATGATAGGTCAGTGTGGAAGAGAGAGGTCAGATAGAATCTGATTGATGTAGTTATAATAACACTAGTGAATATAACAATCATGATTTATTATGACCTCCAACTACTCTTTCAAAAATCACAGAAAGTTACAATTCTACACATGGAACATTACTTCTTTAGAATAATAAAGTAAAAATCTTATTCTGACCCTCTCCTCTGTAATATCGAAGTCATATTGTGTACATTCATATGTATTTATCACATATATTTATACTAAAGTCCCACCTGGGTTATTTTGGAGTCTAGATCTGACCTATACTTGTAGATGTAATGGTCTTATTAAATAAGAAACACAGAGCCAAATGCAGAGTTAAAAGCCCAAGAGGTCAGAGCAGTAGCTAAGAGCTGAGATTAAAACCCTTTCTTACCCCTCGCTGCTGCTGCCGTCCTTCCCCTCCAAAAGAGACCTACATCCTGTGTATCTGTCTTTTTATTGACTTTCTGTTCTGCCTTCTCATTGGTTGTAAACCCAACCACATGACCTCCTTGTCACTACCTGCCTATACAGACTTCCAGGTCTTCTATGGTTGGTATTGAGATTAAAGACGTGTGTCTCCATGCTTGCTGTATCCTGGAACACACAAAGATCTGTCTGTCACATGATCAGGATTAAAAGTGTGTGCCACCACTGCCCAGTTTCTGCTATGGCTTGCTATTAGCTCTGACCCCCAGGCAACTTCATTAACATACAAATAAAATCACATTTTAGCACAATTAAAATATCACCTTATTTATTCACATTGAAAGAATGTCTGATCTGCTCCTTCTTTGAAATCTTACACTCAGAGAACTGGAAATTATAAATCTATCCTTTCATAGGTCAGATTTTCCCATTCAGCTTAGGCTGCTGCTATGGAGAAAACTCCTGAACTACTGGCTTGAAGAAGATGTGGATAGCAATAAACAAACAAACAAACAAAACAAGCCCATAAATAATGTACCAGTCTATACTTTACTTTGGTTATTTTCAAGATTGTCTGTTTATTTCTAATGTTCATCCATCATTCTCATATATTTACACATATTTACCTTTTAATTTAGTATTTTGAAGGTTTCCTCAGTTTCTTAAATTTATATACTTAAGTTGTTGTCACAAATTGGAAAAAATCAGTTATATTTAGTGAAATATTTTCTCTTTCTACTCCTTTCTGTTATCATAATTGGTTGCATGTTAGATGTTTAGATGTTTTCTTAATCATTCTAAAAATTCAGAGAGTTGTTTATCTTCAAGCTTATTTCTCCTGTTCTTTCATGGTTGATATCTTCAGTTGATTTATCAGAAAATATACTTCCTTAATAGTAGCCTTATTTTATTTTTAGTTACCAGATGTTTAATTTTTCAGATATACAATAATGATTTATTTAATTTTTGTCAGTGTGTGAATTCATTTATTCTACCTTTTGTCATTTGATATGAGTTTCTTCCAGCACCTTCTAGAATGTAGCTACCTTAAAATTCATTGCGTTTTCACTGGAGAATTGTTCATATTTTTGTGGTTCTTCAGTTTGAGTAACTTTAGCTTTGAACCTAGACACTGTGATTTGTAGGTTTTGTTCTGTACCATTATTTAAAACCGCACACATCATATTTGTTTGTTTTAGCATCTGCTTAGTTTAGTTAGACAACTTGTAGCCTGGTGTATCCCATGCATGCTGGACCACTGCTCCTCGGACTAACTCCTGATGCTTCCGTTTTCTTAATAAATACTGATTGGGAACAAATGAGATGGATAAGTCATGAAGTCATTTTGGTCACATTTTTTTTTTTTTATTTTCTCACCACTTATTACATACCTGTGTTCTGAAGGTCTCATTTCCATAATTCCCTCCTGTTCACCTAAACAGAAGGAAGTCCTTTCATCTTATAGTGTCAAATATTATATATCTATCAACGTTATAGATAATTTTGGAATTATTTCCTGTGTGTGCGTTTTTTTTCCTCCTTCCCCTATGTGTGTTTCTTTCAAGAAAAGATCCACCCATGGTGTGTCCCTTAGTCCATCCCAGATGCAACCAATTTGAAAACCAACGTTCACTATCACAGTATCTACTGTCCTCAGTCAGTTAGTGAATCCTGGCTTTGTTCCTCCTTGTCCTCCTCCTTCATACTGACTTTTGTCTATTTTTCTCACGGTTCTCTGAATTACCTTTAAGTTTCTGGGCATCAGTTTCCCAGTGGCCTCTTACCACTTCTTGCAACCACTTATTATTTTTAAGAGACATATATGTATACGTAGATGTGTATATGTGTGTGTAGATATGTATGTAGATGCGCGCGCGTCTGTGTGTGTGTGTGTGTGTGTGTGTGTGTGTGTGTGTATTCAGAAGGAAAAGGAAGGGAGAAATTTTGTAATAAATTTACAATCTTTTTATCTTTATCATCTTTGAAATTTTTAAAAATATAAAGGAAACAAGATAAAATTGAAAATTAAATAAAAATGAAAATTTAGAAAGCAATAGATAATGCTTAATATGCTACTACTAAAAAGCAGTAATTTTATTTGTTCTTTTGAAGCTAATCCATACTGCCAATATTCTAATCAGAAGAAATGTTTATTAGCTTGATTAATGTTGTAATATACTGGTTGAACTTACTCCTTTGGAAAAATTTGGCTGTCATAGGTATTATATCATATCATATCATATCATATCATATCATATCCCATCCAACCATGTTATGTTTCATATCTTTCCTTTTTTGTTTTCTAAACCTTTCTCACTATACATAAAGGTGTGATGTGAGTTTGAAAGATGAAATGGGTAAAGCATGTCATTGTTTTATTTTTTTTCCTTAAGATTTCATGTTGACATCTGTTCTCTTTGCAGTGACTCAAGTGCTTGTGAAACATAATGTTTCCCTAGTTTGTTTGCATAGTTATTAGGTAATGTGTGGGGAGATGCCTATTTATACATCTGACATTTTAGTTACTTTTACCTTTATTCAAGAATAATTATTATGATGGACTTTTATTATTACACACACACACACCACACACATGTATATATATATACTACATTACATATATACATTTCATTATATATATTATATTACATATATGTATTTATGTAATAATAAAAGTGATATATATATATATATGTATGTTACTTTTATCATCTAAAAGCCAATTATAGTTTTAAAAGGCAAATACTTACTATCTACTGAACTGGGAGAATCATCAGAATAAAGGAAAAGGAGCAAAAATAAATCAATAAATCTACAAGTATACTGTTATCAACTGTTATTTCTTTCAATAACACAGGTTTTAATTGGCATAAAGTTTGCTATATATGCAGGGTCATTTATTTGGAGAAAATTAATGATGTATCCTGACATTTTTCTAGTAAAGTGAACAACTGATATTCACAGAGGCTAATTCTGTAACTACAATCTGTTATGACATATTGCATGGAGGGTATGTGAGTCTTTACAATGATGGTAATTTTAGCTTCATGCCTGTATTCACATCTGATATTCATTGCTGACAAACTGCCTTTACTCAAGCTTCAAAACATAAGTGATATTTGTTACTATCTCAGAGCTCTTTCATATTTTACAAATGTTTTTGAGAAATATGCTTAAGAAATAATCACCTATTTCTGAAGGAAAAATACAGGAGCTCTGTAGGCCATAAAACACTTAAAACAGAGATCACACTAAGCTGTGTGTGGTACTACTTAACTTTTGTACTTTATGGAACAAATTTTTTTTCTAACCTCTCAGAGAATACAATTGGATCTACTGATCTTTAAACACTCTCCTTGCTCGATTTCACACTTTGTTCCTGGAGCTTGTCTTAACAACACATACAGCAGTTCATGAATGCTAAGTAAATACATGTTTGCTGTTTGGTTTATGACAGATTACAGTGCTATAGAAAATAACTTTCCTTATGAAGAATGTGTTCTGAATATTTTCTCCATTTCAGAAGGTGTTCACAGTAATAGTTGAGAAGCATAATGAAATCAAAGTCCATTTCCGTGTTCATTCAACACTTAATAATCACAGTTATGATGTGATTTATTATGCAAAGTATTCAACACATACATTTATTTATGCATACATGTTTATTTTATAGAAAAATTTCTATCCTATTTTAATGTATTTGTTTAAAAATTTTAAAAGTATGTGTATGTCTTAGTTAGGGTTTCTGTTGCTGTGAAGAGACACCAGGACCATGGAAACTCTCATAAAGGAAAACATTTAATTGGGGTGGCAAACAGTTTCAGAGGTTTAGTTCATTATCATCATGGCAAGACACGGCAGCATACAGCAGACATGGTGCTGGAGAAGGAGCTGAAAGTTCTACCTCTTGATCTGCTAGCAACAGTAAGTGATGTGTGTTGCTGTGTGTAGCTTAATCATAGGAGACCTCAAAACCCACCCCCACAGTGACACACTTCCTCCAACAAAACCACATCTCCTAATAGTGCCACTCCAATTGGGGGGCATTTTCTTTCAAACCACTACAGTGTATATAACAATTAAATTTGGTAATATATACAATGAAATGCTTTTTTATAACCGCTAAGCAAATAGGTAATTAGAACTCAGATGTTGCTGAGTAATGAAGGCCTTATCCAGCAAAGTCAAGATCCTGGGAAATCTGCTGCTCTGGTGAATCTGCCTTTTATGTCTTTAGACTTCTATAAACTGCTTCTGTAAACTTTCTGCATTCATTATGGTAAGACATTGGAAAGTTCTTTTCTGTTCATGTCGACTTGGAGTCTTGAAGTCCTCCTGTATCTATCTGTCCATATAACTTCAAATATTGGGTCAATATTGTACTATTATTATATGGACTTTTTTTTTATCATCTTGTGCATTTCATCCTTATTCAACACTCATACCTCATAAGCCTGTTATAGCAAGAAATCCATGGAGTCTTTTTAAAAGGGCAAAGAAATTTGTTAAGGGGAAAAATTCACTGTGCAAAACAGAATAGTCACAGGTTCTGGAATGCTGTTCTGGCCAACTGCGTCAGTTCTGTGTCCACAAACACAAGGGAGGGATGACAGTGGGTACATGCATCTCAGGTCTAAAGGTTTACTGAGAGGCCACACCCTAGGGACATGTACTTTGAGGTCATAGGCAGGTAAAGCAGGTACCTGCTGCATCTCTATGGGTGGTGCTTCAAGGGTGAAGGCAGAACAGCTATCTACTATATCTCCCCTTTTTGTCTAAATAAGAAATTTCTAACTTAATATAAAACTATCTATAATAGGAACAATTATCAGATATTTTCCAGGAAAGGAGGAAGGTAATAACTTAAGCAAAAATAGAATTACAACCATTACAAACATCAAACAAGAGACATATACTAAAATCATCAAAAAATCATACAAACATCAAACAAGAGACATATACTAAAATCAGAGATGTTCAGAACATAGGCAAACGGCAAATGACAGAGATTATTCCAAAAGCTGTCCTATCCTCAAGAGTCTGAATCCAGTACTTAATATATTCTAGTTAAGATACAAGAAGATTGTAACTATCTAGTATTCAACTCCATCAAAGACCTGAGAAGAAACATAGTAATACCTGAGAAAATGGAAAATTCAAGCAAGCAATTTCCAAAATTCTTGTAAGGATAGAAAGAGATGTCTGGCAGCCTGGACAATCACCTAAAGTTTCTCAGCACCATTGGGACATCCAATTTGGCTACAAGCCTAGAATATCTGACAGACCATTTTCAGAAGCAGGAAGTTTGAAAGACCATATTATCCTATCTTGGCAGGGTTCAGTAGTCATTTTTCTGTGTGTCCTTCTCATCCAGAAAGGACAGTGTGCATATTGTCAGCAGTCGAGGCAAGGGCAGGTCTTTGCCTAGCAGGCCATTTTGTGCCAAGAAGAAGACAAACTTCTAATCAGAGAGTCTTAGAAGCTCAACATTCTCTCAGAATCAGATCAGTGCTGCCAGGAGCAATTGTGTCTTATGTCAAAAGAATTCTAAGTTATCAAAACATTTAAATGCCATATTATCTAGGTCTATGAAGTGTTTGAAGATTACCCATCCATCTGATATATGTTTCTGTAAATCTAGAAAACCTAACTAACACACTATATAAATAACAAGCATGGATGACTATAAATCTATAAGCCTTATCTACCTATATAACCTAAGGACTAAGGTTTCACATTAACAAGGTAAACAGTCTGTGAATAGATGTACAGTATAAGGACAATGACTTCAAAATTGTGAGAATACATAAAATATCTTAAGTGGAGGTAGAAATGTATAGTACAATATTATAACAATATTCCTAATATGTATCAATATATAAAATATCCTAAATAGAGGCAGAACATACATACAGTAAGACAAACATAATTTTGTGTTTGTATCAGTACACAAAATATTTCAAATAGGAGTAGAATATGTGTACAATATGATGACTGTAGCTTTGAATTTGTATCAATATACAAATTATCTTAAATATTAATATAAAATGGTTTACATTTGCATCAATATAAAAGAATCCATATCAATTCAAATTATCTAAGGCTTATGTTTTACTAAAGTAGTTTACTAGTGTATTCAATAATCTACCTTAATATACTATACCTATCTATTCCCTGCTGTGGGATGTATGGCAAATGTGTTGCTGATTAATCAATAAAACACTGATTGGCCGTTGGCTAGGCAGGAAGTATAGGCGGGGCAAGGAGGAGAATAAAGCTGGGAAGTGGAAGGCTGAGTCGGAGAGACACTGCCAGCCGCCACGATGACAACCAGCATGTGAAGATGCCGGTAAGCCACGAGCCATGTGGCAAGGTATAGATTAATTTATGAAATGGATTAATTTAAGCTGTAAGAACAGTTAGCAAGAAGCCTGCCACGGCCATACAGTTTGTAAGCAATATAAGTCTCTGTGTTTACTTGGTCGGGTCTGAGTGGCTGTGGGACTGGCGGGTGATAGAGATTTGTCCTGACTGTGGGCCAGGCAGGAAAACTCAAGCTACAATTCCCAGTTTTTTTTTTTTCTTGAAGAGAATACCCAGTCTAAATTTTGTTGTTCTACCCTCAGCCCTATAACCATTATCCATAACCCTGAGAAAAATGAAACCTTTGGGAGAGGGAGCATCATTTTTTAGAATTGCTTCCTGCTGTTTAGGGGGTGACAGTATCTCTGTGGGGTCCTGTAAGAAAGCTTAGATAGTTAAATCTCAATAGTACTAGCTGTAGAGTCTGCAGCCAGTCTCAGAATAATGGGTAAGGTTGTCTGAGGTTCTGGCTAGAAGTGTAGTATGATGGACTGCTGTGGATGTTCTGTATGCTGTGAAAGTATTGCTCTGACTGGTTGATAAATAAAATGCTGATTGGCCAGTAGCCAGGCAAGAAGTATAGGCAGGACAAGCAGAGAGGAGAATTCTAAGAAATGGAAGGCTGCAAGAGGAGACGCTGACAGCTGCTGCCCCGTGAGAAGCGAGACATAAAAGTACTGGTAAGCCACAAGCCATGTGGCAACTTATAGATGAATAGAAATGGGTTAATTTAAGATATAAGAACAGATAATAAGAAGCCTGCCATGGCCATGCAGTTTATAAGCAGTATAAGCTTCTGAGTGATTATTTTATAAATGGGCTGCAGGACTGTGGGGACTTGATGGGACCTGAAGAGAAACTCTCCAGCTACAATGGACCATCTCATCTTGGAATTGTCCTGGAGAGTTTTCAATCCAAAGCTGATCATTGAGTAATGCTCTTAGGTACAATGGCATCATTCTGAAATGGGTAGAGTCGTTGTTGTGTGGCCATATCTTCATTTTGGAGATTTCAGAGATCACTATTGGAAAGACTTATTTTCAGTAGAGCATGAGTCTCTTAATCTCAGGGTCATGGTTTTGAGCCCCACACTGGGTGCCAGATGTAGCAAGAAATCCATGGAGGAGTCTTTTTAAAAGGCATAGGAATTTATTAAAGGGAAAAACTTACTGTACAGAACAGAATAATCACAGGTTCTGAGATGTTGTTCTGTCTGTCTGAGTCAGTTCCATATCCAAAACCACGAGGGAGAGAAGAGAGCATATACGTGCATCTCAGGTCTTAAGGGTTCCTGAGAGGTCATGCCCCAGGGGCATGTACTTCAAGGTTATAGACAGGTAGAGCAATTACTTGCTGCATCTCTAGGGACAGTGCTTCAAGGTCAGAGACAGAACAGCCATCCACTACAGCCTGACATTATATTTTTCATTTATGTAAAATATTTCATACATGTGTATGATGTTTCTTGGTCATATTCAACTGGCACTGCCTTCCTCAAGCTACACACAAACTCCCAAACATATCTCCCAGCTTCCTCTGAACTTCATGCCATTTTTAACAATCCATTAAATTCAATTAGTGCTTCTCTTGGACTTATGGGTGTGGTGTCCATTGGGGCATGAGCAACCTTCAAGTGGCCACCCCTCCAAGAAAGAAAAATGACTTTCTATACCTCAGTAGCTATTAGTTACTAAGCTGGAGGTAGTTTATAGGGAGTTTCCCTTGATACCATCTAGCATATTTTACTGATTTAGATTCTGATTTGGATTTCCTTTTAAATTATCCTGTGACTCATATTTTCTTATACACATTATTTTATAATAAAATTTATTCAGAGTTGCTTTTTTCTAGTCCCAATTTCTAATAAAGTTCAAGTCTACAGATAAAGAAAACTGTTTTGGACTAGTTACTTTTTTACTGTTTATTTGCCTGTCCTCAAAAATTAAATACTAATAAAGAATTACTCTGATTTTATGCTTTTAAAATAGTAGTAGTAATTGTTAATTATAATACAATAAATTTTGATGTAGGAGAAGTTAGAGTTTATATAAAAGAATATGAAAATTAGATTGGAGAAACAGGTATATTTTATATTTTGTTTAAACTTCACATAAGGTGTTATGAATAATTGAATAAATTATATTAACAAATGATAATATCATGTTCTGTATAATGAACTCCCAACAGATGGAGACATTCTCTAAAACAACTTCAGATATTATGAATATTTAATGAGACTTTAAAAATCAACAGGTTCCTTATTTACTTACTATGTTATGCTAAGTGTTGTTTTTATTAAATGAATGAGAAATTTCCTGTTGTAAAGATTATGGATAAAACAAAATAAAATATTTTCTTAATATGTAGAGATAAAACAGAACATAATTTTATATTTATATTTGTTATTTTTAAAAATACATTTACTTTGATTTGCTTGAAAATAGATTCAGTATGTGACTAAAATAGGATTCATTAGCATAATATTAATATTTACCAACACACAAAAATATTCTTCCTAAGGGATCATGTTTTATCATGTTGAGAAATCTAACTATGATCATGTTTCAATGTCTATGAATGGATATTGAATTTGTATTGCTGCTGTTTGCTTATTGCTTTGAATTTTGCTGTGTACATTAAGCCACCTACACAAAGCACTCTTCCCTTACCTAAATAGTGAAGAAATTTAAAATACCTCATATTCTGACATCTCAAATCAATCTTAAAATAATTTTATCAGATTTGCAAGTTCTTTGTTTCCTTGTCTCCCTAGACACAGTATTCAGAAGTTTCGAGTAGTTTGCCTTCAATAGAAAGGTCATAAGGTCGTATTTGAAATAACTGAACATAGCATATTTTCTCATAGAACTGTATTACACCTCTTGAGCTATTTTTTCTTAGTTATAAACTTAACATGTAATACTTACAGATTATTTTATTTTTTAATAATTTATTTATTTAATAATTTTATTGCTAAGCGTTTTCTTCCTATAGAAATATTTCTGACTAAATATCTTCCTGCAATTAGGAAGGCTATATAATTTTATTTAGTGAAATCAATTTCACTTGTTTTGTGGTACCATTTTTAAATAATGTAATGGTGTCTGTCAGCAGAGGCATAGGATTCACTTGAGGGTATTCAAATTTTAATTGCTGTTATATATCTGGTATTAATTACTGTTAAATATATTAAATGTGTTAGTTAGCCTTTTGGTATGGTAACAGTTATAGTGGCTATACATGGTGTCTTCCTGAGGAGGAGTTCCATCCTAAAATGGGTTCAAAGTGTGCTCTAAATAAATATGACTTCCATGCATCTGTATCTAAAATGAAAACCATGAGTGTATTTGATCAAATGTACATATTTGCTATATTAAGCCTCCAAATCACCTAAAACAAAAAGAGAAAAAAATTATATTACTCAGAAAGAATCTGATGGTGATTAGGAACTGTGGAGTGTTTCTGTGTATTCTAAGACTTCAAACTATTGATGTGGTCCAACAGTTGTGGAAGAAAGTTAAAGAAAAAAAAGATGATGATAAACTATCTTCATAATAAAAAAGATTGAAATAAAGCGTTCTTTTGGCCATGTAAGAAAAGTAGCAGGTGGTAGCTGAGCTTCAGGAGATTGGGTCACCAGAGTACAAGGCACTGATGGGTGAAGCTCAGACAGGCAAGACCCTGAGGGCTTTAGTTCCAGAATGTCTCTAGCTATTGCTCTGACTTTCTTTACATGTTTACTCCCTCTATTTTTCTCTGGTAACTGGCATGGTATGAATGGGTGTGTGGGGATCCCCAATGCCTTTTATATAATGTGATTATCTCACGGAAATATCCCATTCTACTGGGCATTTTTACCTATGGATTATTATGAAGATGACTTCCCATTAAGCTGTACTGTTTAGCTAAAGTAATGATTTTATACAATAATAGTGTTAATTTAAATAGAATTTTAACAATATAGTAAGTATAATAAGTATGATACAAGTTAGTTTAATTGGAAAATTAATATAGAAAAAGGCAGGGTATAGTGTTGTCTCTGTCCTTGATAAAGCAGGAGCTGCAGAGTATAAAAAAAAAAAATAAGAATAAGAAGTGTCATGCACTTAGGACCTAGGAGTTTCCCTTTAGGAGCCAAATAGACCTTGGCTTAGCTCAATGATTTTTTTCTTTTCTTTTCTTTTTTTTTAAAATTCATTTTGCATACCAATCACAGATTCACCTCTCATTCCTCCTCCTGCTCCTCCCCACACTTCCCCCCACCCTTCATCTCCTCCTCCAACAGGGTAAGTTCTCCCATGGAGGGACAACTAAGCCTAGTACATTCATTTTAGACAGAACCAAGTCCCTCCCCAATTTATCAGGGGTGAGCAAGGTGTGGGAACACAGGTAATGGAATTCAGAAACCTGGTTCATGTACCAGGGATAGATCATGATCACATTGCCAGGGGCCTTTCAAGTAGACCCAACAACACAACTGTCTCCTATATGCAGAGGGTCTAGTCCAGTCCCATGCAGGTTCCACAGCTGTCAATCTAAAGTTTGTGAGTTCCTATGAGCTTCATTCAGTTGTCTCTGTAGATTTCCCCATCATGATCTTGAGTCCTCTTCATCTTATAGTCCTTCTTCCCTCTCATCGACTGAACTCTCAGAGCTCAGCCTGGCACATGGTTGTGGATCTCTGCACCTGCTTCCTTCAGTGCGAGGTGAAGGATCTATGATGCCAGTTAGGGTATTCACCAATTTGATTACCAGGGTAGGTCAATTCAGGCACCTTCAGCACTGTTGCTAGTAGTCTAATCGGGGGTCATCCTAGTAGATTCTAGGTAATTTCCCTAGCACCAGGTTCCTTCCTTATCCCATAATGTCTGTCTCTATCAAGATATCTCTTTCATTGCTCTCCCACTCCATCCCTCCCCCAATTCAACCATCCCATTCCCTCATGTTTTCATCCCCCATCCCCTACTTTCTATTGCCCCCTTTCATTCCCAGTTTACTCATCAGGATTTCCTCTGTTTTCCCTTTCTAAGGTGATCTGTACATTCCTCTTAGAGTCCTCCTTGTTTCCCAGCTTTTGGAAATCAGTATGGTGGTTTCTCAGATAATTGGAAATCAATCTACCTCAAAATCCAATGATACCACTCTTGGACATATACCCAAGGGATGCTCAAGTATACCACAAGGACACTTGCTCAACTATGTTCATAACAGCATTATCCATAATAGCCAGAACCTGGAAACAACCTAGATGCCCCTCAACCAAAGAATGGATAAAAAAAAATATGGAACATATATACAATTGCGTATTACCCAGCTGTAAAAAACAATGATATCATGAAATTTACAGGCAAATGGACGGAACTAGAAAAAATCATCCTGAGTGAGGTAACCCAGACTCAGAAAGACAAACATGGTATGTACTCACTCATAGGTGGATACTATATGTAAAGCAAAAGATAATCAGACTACAACCCTTAGCTCAATGATTAAGGAAAACAATTGAGTCCCAGAAGCTAGCTAGTTCAAGTTCTTTTAATCTTAATGTTAGGAGATGTGTTCATGGTTTTCATTGTGAGCCAGCTATAACAAAAGCTTTAAATTATGACTTGAGGTTAGGTTAAGATGTTTTTGTTAATGGCTTTGAGGTAGAAAATGTTGGGGAACAATTTAAAGTTTTGAAAGGCACACTTTTAATAGTTGAGTGAGAAACTCATTGAGATCAGGGAACAAAAACAATGGCAGCCTGGCTGTTGTTGGCTGATGTACCTTTCTTGGTAGGAACGGTTGATGATCAGAGGTGATGATTAATTCCTTGTACCTATTTCTGCTTTCAGCTTCTTGATATAAACCTTGTTGATGGATGGGTATGCACCCTGAGAACTTATAAGGTATAACTCACTGAATATTTTTCATATATAAATGTTTATATTTGTGATTGTTTTAAGATTTTTTTATAAGATTACCTTTTAAGATAAATAAAAAGTGATTTATCCTTTCTTTGAAACTGCAAAATGCAGCCTGTCAGTTAAAGAACTGGCTGAAAAAAAATCCCTTACTCTGGTGATCTATAACAAGTTGCTTGGGTATGAATGTATATAGATTTTTAAGGTTAACTTGTTTTTTCCCTGTAATTCATAAAATGTTTAATCACATAAGGAAATGAGAAACATGTTTTTTAACAAGTATTCATTGTAATCGATTACTTAAAAAATAGAATGTAACCACATTTTAATTTTTATATTGCTTGAAGAATTTTACTGGAATACATAGGCTATAAAGGAAAAATAAAGATAGAGAGATGATAGAGAGACCTTGAAAGCATGTGTGTCTGTGTTCATCCTTTTTCACCAGCCTCAGAGAATTAAATTTTACTCCATCTGCTAGAAAAGTCACTTGACTGATTAGTCTGTGTAATCTGTTGCTCACCTTCAACTCCTGAGCTGCTGGAGGCTGGTCCTCACAGCAGCAAGACATGGTCTTGGTAACAGTAGTCAGGTAGCATTGCTTCATCCTTGGCAACCTACATGGGAGCCTGCAAGTTACTTTGCTGGAAATCATGACAAAAACCTTTTCCCAGCCTATACAAGAAAGTGAAAATGCATTTGAATACATTACCCACTCCAATTTAATTGTGTCTCTGGTAATTGGCCAAGAGCTAGATCATCGATCACTGTGGAATTCTTCTGTTCCATTAACCAAATATCCAAAGTCTTATATATGTAATGAAGAAATATAAATAATTTATGTTGTTATAATTTCAAATATAAATCATTATCTAATGAGAAGAATCTGGAGGAAATAATAGAGAATAATTTTAAAGATTCAGTGTCCTTGTTCAGGGAATAAGTTCTTCAAAAGAAGCGAAGTTATTTGCTACATTAATTAATTATTTCTCATTAATTCTGTACAGCAGAAGTATAGATAGATTAATTTACAGGAAAAGTTGATACTATGTTCATTTAGCAAAATACTAGAATATTTTCAGGCCTGGGGCCTATGAGAGCTCAGCCACTGGTTCCTGGCTGAATTTTCAATAACAAGTGTGAGTTACATCATGTGGGATGGGTCTTAAACCCCATCAGAATATGGTTATTCTGTAACAACCATGCCAGTATTACACCAAGGACATTTGCTGATAGATTGATTGTCACAGTAGCTGATAGGTTTATAGCTTGGTAAAAGAACATTTTCCTCCAGAGACATCTGCACAGCACCCTCTTTCAATAGCAATATTTTCAAGTATGTCTAGAGCTTTCCATGTGGAAGCCTTGTGCCTTTTCATTAGTTTTGCTTCCATGTGTTTAATTTTTTATGGTATTGTCATTTTAATCATTTAATTTGTTTTTATCATTGTTGATGACATAAAATAATTTCCATTTGAAATGGAAACTTATTTTATTTTTATTCCTCTGGGTGAACCCATGTGTGTGTATGTTCCTAAGAGTGGTGACTGCAGAAGTTAGAAAAAGGTATTGGGTCTCTGAAGACAGAAATACAAGTAGCTCTGAGACACCTTATGTGGGCACTGGAAACTGAACGCAGGCGCTTTGCAATATCAGCAAGCACTTTTTATACCAAGCAACCTCTCTACCCTATAAAGTAGATGTTCTGGTATATTGAAACATAATCAAGTGATCTTGCTGACAAGACTTATAATTGATGTGATTTTCTGTCTACAAAATAATGTTGAATCTCCAAAGCGAGTTCTAGGAAAGGTACAAAGCTACACAGAGAAACCCTGTCTCAAAAAACCAAAAAAATAAAATAAATAAATAAAAAATAACGTTGAATTCAAATGATAGAAGCTTTATTTCTTATTTTTAATTTTTATAGCTTATATTTCATTATACCACTGAAGTATTTAGAGCTGCAGGGAAATTATAAACATCTGGTAATAATTATTAATACTACATTTTCTTTTTCTATTTTGTAATAGCAGTAATGATGATTCTCATTTTTAATATCTTGCCAAAGGGCCTACTTGTATCTATATGATTTTTAATTTGTGTTTAATTTTCATTTCAGTAATGTCTATTATGAAATTTTGTTATATTTATGTTGCGAAGGGTTTGATTTTTGATGTTTTATTTTAACTTTAAGTTACTAATCTAACCCTTATTTACTTCCCTTCTTTATCCTCTGTTTGGACTTTCCTCTTTTCATTATTTTCTTTTATCTGAGAAGAAGCTGTGATGACAAATTCTTTGATGGCATCTAAGATATATATGCGTATATATATATATGTTCCTTGAGTAATAAATAAAATATTAATACATGGTTGCTAAATGGTTTCTGCCACAGCTACTTCCTGATACAGTAAGAAGCTTCTCTGATGAGAGATGAACATACTACTCATCTGATTCAGCTCTTTATCATTTAACAACCTGTGGCTTTTGGGTGGGATTTTTCTACTACACAGGGTACATTTTGTATTTTACATTTTTTTTACCTAATTATAATTTTAAGAATTATGTTTGTTCTTTCAAAAATTTTCCATCTCTAAAGGACACTCTAGAGTTTACATTGTATAACACTTATGGTGAAACTTTTCTAGAGTATAGGAAAATTCTCTGAGCAAGTATCATTTGAGCTTGGGGTTTATGAATAGAAGAAGAATAATCAAAACAAAATAAAACAAGAAAAACAAGCAAAGTCCAGCAGAGTATGAAAAGATCACAGTACCTATACATATTGCTCTTGTGGATCCTTTCAGGTTACAGTGACTTGGATGAGAAGCACTGCCATATTTGTTTTTATGATATGTAGTAATTCTTCACAAACCATATTTGTTTTTATGATATGCAGTAATTCTTCACAAACCCTTTCACCACCTCATCATGAGATGCTGCTATGGGGTCGGCATACTCTCCCCATCCCTATGAACCTGATGAAGTGGATTTGCACCGTTAGAATTAGACCATGAGCAATTTGGGAAGGGCACGCTATTATCTTACCTTTATGTCTACCCTTCATGTTAGCTCAATATGTCTGTCAGGCTCTGGGCTATCGCTCCATCCACTGTCTGCATACCTACCTGTGAAAATTTTCAAGTTTGGGTGAACATTCTCCACCTAGAGTACCCCTCTTCTTTTTCTAACTAGGTCTACTGTCATTTACTTCTTGCACTTCTTTGTTGAATTTTTACTCTGCCCTTGAAATCTACCAAGAAGTTTAGCATAACATTTGATTTTCTATCAAATTGTTTCTGGAAACTACAGGTGAATACAAATCCTGCCACAATTGCCTTGAATGACATTGATAATCTTTTATTTGCTTTCCCTTTTCACACAAAAATGTTTTATATGTAAATATAAATCATTCAAATCTGTCAGACGATCTTTGAGCAAAAAAAAAAAAGGGGGGGTGTCAAAATCCACAATAGGATTCTGCAAGAGCACAATAGGTGTTGCAATCTTTAGGTCCATGCTGAATTAACTTTTTCTTAAGACTTAGCAAATGCAGTCAACAGAGCACCAAACATGCTCTTGTATTTCCATTTCCCTCGGTAGCGACTGTCCTTCCTCCATGGTCTTCCAAACACACACACACACACACACACACACACACACACACACACACACACACACACAAAATAACCCCCCCCCCAAAAAAAGCCAAAAACAATCATTAAAGAATTCCCCTTGTATTGTGTCAGGTATGATTGGTAGTCATAATATGCAGTTCTTCTACTTCCATATCACCCTTACTGATTGAGGATCCGAGAGACTCTTTGCTTCATGATTTAAAAGTCTTTTTCCTATTTAAGCAGTCCTGGGTGGGACTATTTCCTGATCATGATTGTATCCTGTAATGGCTGAGCCTTGGTTACATAGATATCATCCCACAACGAAGGACACACAACTGCTGTCACAGTTTGCTTACAGTCCTTTTCTTAAGTGCCACTTTCAAAAAACTGCAGTATATTCTCTAGTTTATTATACTATTGGGCATATTCTTAAGCTTGCATTAGAGACAGATCAAGGAGGCATGCTACCACATACACTGTATAGAAAACAGCCATCCTATGATTCCCCACAAGAATACTACCTTCAAAAATGGCTTCATGTTTGTGGCATGTCTTATCATGCACCTTGGATACCATGCACACATATCTCTCCAACTCCCACTGTATTCTGTCAATTCCTGTTAGAATGCCCATTCTGTTCTATGACTTTATTGAGACTATATGTAAAAATTTCTGTTCTTCCCAAATCTAGCACTAATGACAGGTCTTATAAGAGTTTGGGTGGCACAAAGACAGGTATATCAGCACAAAGGCTACCTCAGTATTAGTGATGACTTGTGCAGTCCGCACCACTGAGGTGCTACCCAATATGTAAGTAGCTCTTTCAAAGTCTGCTTCTTCCTAACAATACTGTACTGTACTTATAATTTGGAGTAGAGGCCATATGAATCTTCTAAATTTTGTGAGTATCCCTAAACTTATGAGTTTCATGAGCTTGGTGGGGCTTGTAATTTACATTATTATATACCCCAGTCTTATGAGTCTCCATCCTTCCTATCATAAAGAATTTTAACTTTGAAGAAAAAAAAAAAACAGGTTCTTCATTTTCAAAATATTTCCAGCGTGTTAAATGTAAACTATAAATGTAAAGTACAGCAACACACACACACACACACACACACACACACACACACACACACACACACACACACAGAATCCTCATTCATGGTCATGAAAATACAATAGGTAATGCCATTCTGTTATCAGCTCTTCCATGGATATTGTCACCAATTTTGGTTAGTATATTCCTTGCCTCTCTTTTAATGGTGGATCTGTGAAAAATTGCTTTTAAAAACAAACGAAGGTATAGTGTTGAATAAATATTTATGAAATACCAACCTCCACATTTTTCTTCTCAGTTAGTATACAACACAGGGAAATCATTTAGAAACTAAAGACAGAGATCAGGTAGACATTGGCTGTATGTGAGCCTAAGAAGATATGTAAAATATTCATTTTTGTTGCCAAAAGAGAGCAAAAGTTTGGGGAAATTGTGTGGCATCTCACAAGGTAAGAAACATCTTTGAATAGTGGCATGTGTCTGAAAATAAAAGGGTAAAATATGGTAGACATTCTCTACCTACATTTACTGTTTCAGATAAAATGGTATATTTATAACCCAAATATTTTAAAAGTATTTTTATATGTGATATTTTTGTTCAAATAGAGTTGAATAATTTTAGTGACAGTTCGATTTATAGATACATGATCAATAAGCTGATTTATTAATGAAGCCATCACCATTATTATTAATTGAACCTAGATATTAACTTATCATTTATAATTTATCCAGAAAATTTCATAATTTACAATAAATTGACCTTTTTCTTAATAGAAAGGTATTAAATTGTATTTTCATGTGATAATATTATACATATTTCAAATCTTCTTTCATCTAATATTTACACCTTTTTCTTAGATTTCTTTAATTTAGTTAACCCCCTCTAGTAAATTTTCTTTCTTTTCATTAAGCCTTACACATTCTATATATCAGATCTGTAGATCTGATATATAGATCTTATATATCAGATCTGTAGATCTGATATATAAGAGAAAGTAATTTCTGATCTTCGTTATACTGTGGACACTATCCAATACTGCATATATCTAATCAGTATATTTTTAGGAACATAAATTTCAAATTCTTTCATGTTAACTTTTTTATTAAGAAACTTTTTATTAATTTTACATACCAATCACAAGCCCCCTCTTCCTCCTACATTCCTTCCTCCTGCCCCTCCAGCCTCCCCCATAACCTGCACCCCATTCCCTCCTACAAGAAATTAAGGCTTCCCGTGGGGAGTCAGCAGAGCCTGGTACATTCAGTAGAGGCAGGTCCAAGCTTCTCCCTCTGACTCAAGGCTGTATGTGATGTCCCGCCATAGGCAGTGTGCTTCAAAAATCCTGCTCATGCACCTGGAATATATTCTGATCTTACTGCCAGGGGGCCCCTTAGGCAGATCAAGCTACACAACTGTCTCACTTATGCAGAGGGCCTAGTCCAGTTCTGTGGAGGCTCCACAGATGTTGGTCTAAATTTCATGAGTTCCCACTAGTTTGATTTGGTTGTCTCTGTAGGTTTTCCCATCATGATCTTGATGTCCTTGCTCATAGAATCCCTCTTCTCTGTCATTGACTGGACTCCTGGAGCTCGGCTTGGTGTTTGGCTGTGGATCTCTGCATCTGCTTCTATCAGTTACTGGATGAAGGCTCTAGGATGACAGTTAGGGTATCCACTGATCTGATTACTGGGGTAAGCCAGTTCAGGTACCCTCTCCACTATTACTAATAGTCTAAGCTGGGGTCACCCATGGGCATTCCTGGGAACTTCCCTAGCACCCTGTTTCTCTCTATCTCCATGATGTCTCTCTCTACCATGGTATCACATAAGTTTAGGTATGTAGTACATTCATTTTCATTGAATTCCAGGAATCTTTAATTTCTTTTTTTATTTTTATTTATTATTATTTTTTGTTTGTTTCTTTGTTTTCTTTCAAGACAGGGTTTCTCTGTATAGCTTTTGCAACCTGTTCTGGACTCACTTTGTGGACTAGGCTGGCTTCGAACTCACAGAGATCTGCCTGCTTCTGCCTCCCGAGTGCTGGGATTAAAGGCATGTGCCACCACAGCCCAGACTCTTTATTTATTTCTTCCTAAACCCATTGGTGATTCAGTTGATCACCATTATTCAGTTTCCATGCAATTGTAGGCTTTCTGTAATTTTTGTTGTTGAAATCTAACATTAAGCCATGGTGGTCAGATAAAATACAGGAGGTTATTCCATTTTTTTTTTTTTTGTATCTGTTGAGATTTGCTTTGTGACCCAGTATATGGTCGATTTTAGAGAAGATTCCATGGGGTGATGAGATGAAGGTATATTCTTTTTTTTTTTTTTTTGGTTAGGTTAGAATATAGAATGTTCTGTAGATATCTAGTAAGGCCATTTGAGTCATAGCACTTGTTAGATCCCTTATTTCTCTGTTAAGTTTTGATCTGGTAAATCTGTCCATTTGGTGAGAGTGGGGTGTTGAAGTCTCCCACTATTAATGTGTGGGGTTTGATGTGTGATTTAAGTTTTAGTAATGTTTCTTTTATATCTGTGGGTGCCTTTGTATTTGGGGCATAAATGTTCAGAACTGAGACTTCATCTTGTTGGATTTTTTTCTGTGATGAATATGTAGTGTCCTTTCCAAACTCTTTTGATTGATTTTAATTTGAAGTCTATTTTGTTAGCTATTAGGACAGCTAAAACAGCTTGCTTCTTAAGTCCATTTGGTTGGAAAGTCTTTTCCCAGCCTTTTACTCTGAGGTAGTGTCTGTATTTGGAGTTGATGTGTGTTTCTTGTATGTAGCAAAAGGATAGATCCTGATTTTGTATCCATTCTGTTAGCCTGTGTCTTTTTATTGGCGACTTGAGTCCACTGATATAAAGGGATATTAGTGACCAGTGATTGTTAATTCCTATTATCTTTTGATAGTTGTGTGTGTGTATATTTCCATCTTTGGGATTTGCTTCTGTGGAGTTATTTATTGGCTGTGTTTTTATGGGTGCATCTGACTTCCTTAAGTTGGAATTGTCCTTCTAGTGCTTTCTATAGGGCTGAATTTATGGATAGGTATTGTTTAAAGCTGGTTTTGTCTCAGAATGTCTTGTTCACTCCTTCTATTGTGATTGAAAATTTTGCCAGGTATAGTAGTCTGGGTTGGCATCCATGGTCTCTTAGTGTCTGCACTACATCTGTACAGAACCTTCTGCCTTTCAGAGTCTCCATTGAGAAGTTGGTTGTTATTCTGATGGGTGGGCCTTTATAAGTCACTTGGCCTTTTTCCTTATCTGTTCTTAATATTCTTTCTTTATTCTGTATGTTTAATTATTATGTGGTGAGAGGACTTTTTTGGTGTTCTATAAGCTTCTTGTATCTTCATAGGTATTTCATTCTTTAAGTTAGCAAAGTTTTCTTCCATGATTTTGTTGAATATATTTTCTGTGCCTTTGAGTTTGTAATCTTCTCCTTCTTCTTTCCCTATTATTCTTAGGTTTGGCCTTTTCATGGTGTACCAGATTTCCTGGACATTTTGTGTTATGACTTTTTTGGCTTTTTTTTTTTTTTGACTGATGAATCTATTTCTTCTATCATACCCTTTACACCAGAGATTCTTTCTTCCATCTCTTGTATTCTGTTGGTTCTGTAGTTCCTGTTCATTTACTCAGATTATCTGTTTCCAGCATTCCCTTGGTTTCTGTCTTCTTCATTGTTTCTATTTCAATTTTCAGGTCTTAAACTGTTTCCTTCACATGTTTAATTGCTTTTTCATCATTTTCTTGGCTTTCTTTCAGGGATTTATTGATTTCTTCCAATTTTTTTTGTTTGTCTTTTTCTCAACTTCTTTAAGGGATTTTTTTTATTTTTATCTTTAAAGACCTATTATCTTCATAAAGTTATTTTGAAGATCATTTTCTTCTGCTTGTTCTACGTTGTGATATTCAGGTCTCCCTGTTGTATAACCACTAGGTTCTGGTGATGCCACATTTTTCTTTATGTTGTTGCATGTATTTTTGCACTGGCACATACCCATCTCTTCCTTCAATAGGTACAGGATGTCCCTGTGTCTAAGCAAGCTGCTCTTGGTGCAATATGTGCTTGCTGGGTCTGTGTCTCAGGGAGAACACTCTGGGTCTAATCTTAGCTCTTGGTCTAATTGGAGCTGGCAGATTCTGTGTCTCAGAAAGTCACTAGGGTCACAGGGGAATGAGAGAGTTTTGGGTAGGGCATGTGTGGTGGCATTGTGTTCACCAAATTATTATGCACCCTAATTAACTTATCTGGGGTCAGAGACAGAACAGCCACTAGTTACAAAGGCTAGAATATGGTGGCACTCACACCTTTAATCCTAGCACTCCAGAGGTAGAAATCCCTCTGGATCTCTGTGAGTTCAAGGCCACATTGGAAACGGCCAAGCATGGTGACATGCCTTTAATCCCAGAAAGTGAGCCTTTAATCCCAGGGAGTGGTAGTAGAAAGCAGAAAGGAATATAAGGCACGAGGACCAGAAACTTAGAAGCATTTTGGCTGGTTAAGCTTTCAGGCTTCTAGCAGCACAGTTCAACTGAGAGCCATTGGGATGAGGACACAGAAGCTTCCAGTCTGAGGAAAAAAGACCAATTGAGAAGTTGGCCAGGTGAGGTTAGCTGTGGCTTGTTCTGTCTCTCTGACCATCCAGCATTTCACCCCAATACCTGGCCCGGATTTGTTTTTATTAATAAGAACTTTTAAGATTCTTGTTACAGGCATGGGTCTTGTAGATTGCAGAGTCTGATGGGGAGCTTGGATGGGGGAGCCTGCCCACAGGAATCTTCCATGCTGGCCAAAAACTGGTGCAGTCATGGGTAGAGGTTCCCAGATATGCATTATGCCCCAGGGAATAGGTCCTAGAGGCAGGACTCTCTGGGTGGGAGAAGAATCACTCACCTCTTGGTCCAATCAGAGCTGGCAGATTCTATGTTTCAGGAAGGCACTGGGGTAATAGAGGATGGGTAGACTGGGGGTAGGGCATGGGTCTTATATATTGCAGGATCCGATGGGGGTTTTGGTGGGGGAGCTGCCAGCAAGAGTCTTCCCTGCCTGCCAGCAATTGGGGCAATGATGGGTGGGGGCTCACATGTTAATTTTTAAATTATTTGCAACATTTCTTAGAAATGTTGTCATATGAAAGCCAAAGAGCTAGAATATTGCAGATATATGTTTTCACTGAAAACCATGCAAACACTCCCATATAGTGAATGTGATGTCATCTAATTCCCTAAGCAAGGAATGTGGTACAATCTATGGTTCAATATGTTTTCCCAGGAGAAATGTCTAATTTTGTTACTATTTCAGCTATAGTTGTGTGTGGGTTCTACTTATGTTTTGCGAGAACTGATACCATTGAAAAACATCTAAGAGCTGGGCTGTTGTTCTGCTTTGTTTTCCATGGATTTTAGGTCATAAGGTTCTTCTTTGATATTCTATTGAAATCTTTCTAACTGGTTGAGGTTTATAAATATACTACATCTGTGTAAAGCTTCAAAGACATACACAGTGACACAGCCTTGCTAGGTTTAAAAGAAATATAGTGTTAAAGGATACAGAGGGAAAGACAGAGTCCAGGGACTGGCTGAAATGGCTTGAATCACCATGACAAAAAGCTGAAGTGATCTTGCACCATTAAAAATGATCCATACCAGTTGAGTCACCAGGGGCAGAAAGCGATACACTTTTAGTAGTTTGACACATATTTACAAAGGCCTATCCTCATGTCATTTAATTCATTCTTGAAGAACACCATTAGTATGAGGTATGTATGATGTTTACAGTTTACAGTAGCACATGTGCAGATTACTTGGACAGGATAAGCTTTATTTCCACTGGTCTATGTGTTGGAAGCTTGGTCAGTAGTGCACTGTTGTAGAAGTGATAGAAATAGCAGGGTAATTATAAGATGAGGTTCTATTCTTATGGATAGATTAAAGCTGCCTTGCAGGAATGAGTCTAGCCTCCTAGGATTGCACTGGTACTCATGAAAGTGGCTTATAATAAATTCAAGCCACCCACATGCCATTTCTTTCTGAACATGTTTGGCTCCTGGTTTTGATGACTAGTGTGACAAATCAAAGTTGCTTTTACTAGGATGCCAGTGCTATGCTATTCAGACCTTCTTGTCACCATAACCATGATAAGAATAAACCTCTTTCATTATATAGTAGTTCACCCCAGATGTTTTTTTATATCAGCATTAATTGGAATGAGAATTTACATAAAAGCCTGAAAATATAATTCATGTTTTCTTTATCTCATTAATTACAACTGATTTGGTAGTCTCTAGATAAAGACTTTGCAATTGTTCATTAAATACACATCAATGACTTTCTACAAAGGCTAATATATTTAATACTTTATGAATTTATTAAGATTTTCTGCAACAAGTTATCCCAAAGTAAAAACATTGCAAGTGTGCATCAATTTGTTTAGATTAATGATTGATAAGTGCTTACAGATGATGTACTAAAAGTAAGAGCAAATACAAAAGCTGAGTATCAGAATAAAAGGCAAATATCTATATAACATTACAATACAAAAATGAGTGCATGTATATCCATATACTTTCAGAAAAATAGCTAAAGATTGTAGCTAGAGTTTTCCTGCCTGGCCCACAGTCAGGACAAATCTCTCTCACCTGCCAGTCCCACAGCCACTCAGACCCGACCAAGTAAACACAGAGACTTATATTGGTTATCAACTTTATGGCTGTGGCAGGCTTCTTGCTAACTGTTCTTAGAGCTTAAATTAACCCATATCCATTAATCTATACCTTGCCACATGGCTTGTGGCTTACCAGCATCTTCACATGCTGTTTGTCAACGTGGTGGCTGGCAGTGTCTCTCTGACTCAGCCTTCCACTTCCCAGCTTTATTCTCCTCCTTGTCCTGCCTATACTTCCTGCCTGGCCACTGGCCAATCAGTGATTTATTTATTGACCAATCAGCAACACATTTGCCATACAGAACATCCCACAGCAAAAGATCTATTTTTGAATGTACAAATATGTATTATAGGAAATATTTATAACATATATAATTGTGTAATTATAAATTTATTCTTGAAAATTTGAATATGGGTGCTATTAAAAAGCTGCATATTATAAATACAACTAGTACCTGATCTCACTTGTTCCAAGCTCCCTCTAGTTCTTGAGCATATCACTATGAAAGCATCAAACACTCACTTTATTCAATAGTTTTGGTGATTTGAGCAAATGCTGTTTTTAAGAAGAGCAATTATAACAAAAATAATAAGATTACCACAAGCCATGCTTTCCAGAAAATTAAGTAGGCTGCCTGTGAACCTTCTCCACTCTCACTGTTCCCACATGCCCAGTCCTTGAGATAGTTCATAATGCTGCAACAGAACACCAACCGCAGCCTCCCTTCCCTTGTCCCTGTCCATGTCTCCTGTGGATTCCACTGACTTTCCCTCCCAGCTCCCCTCCCCTTATTTATAGCTATGTCCTAGGCCCCAACTCAGGTGGACATTCCCTGCATAGTCACAGGACACACCTGCACATACACACATACACACACACACACACACACACACACTACCAAGACCAACAACAAAATAATATGAATTAACAAACATTGTTCATTAATATCTCTCAATATTAATCAACTGAATTCATCACCAAAAATATTCAGACTAATAGAATGGATGTGAAAGCAGGATCCGTCCTTCTGCTGCATACAAGGAACACACCTCAACATCAAAGTTAGATATTACCTCAGAGTAAAATGTGAGCAGATCCTCCACATGTGAAAGAAAAAAAAAAGACTTCCTAGAAGTTCATGAAAATAAATGCACTACATTCAAAACTCATGGAACACAATGAAAGTGGTGTTAAGAGAAAAATTCATAGCACAAAGTCCCTTCAAAAAGAAATTAGAGAGATCTCACACTAACAACCTAACAGCACACCTGAGATCTCTACAACTAAAAGAGGCAAACACACCCAAGAGGAGTAGATGGCTGGAAATAATCAAACTCAGTGCTGAAATCAATAAAATAGAAACAAAGAGAACAATACAAAGAATTAATGAAATAGGGAGTTGGCTCTTAGGGAAAATCAACAAGATGGACCAAGCTTTATCCAAACTAACTAAAATGCAAGAGTAGAATATCCAAACTAACAAATCAGAAAAGAAAAGGGAGACATAACAATAGACACCAAGAAAATCCAATGAATCAGTAGTTCATACTTTAAAAACGTGTACTCCACAGAATTAGAATAGAAGCAGTCATTAAAACCTCACAAGTTAAAAGAAAAAAAGCTCAGATCCAGAAGAATTTATTGTAGAATTCTCCCAAATTTTCAAAGAAGAGCTTATATCAATACTACTCAAATTAGTCAAAATAGAAACAATGAACATTGCCAAATTCATTTTATGAGGTTAGAGTCACCCTGGTATCCAAACCACAAAAAGTTTCAACAACAACAGAAAAAGAATTACAGACTAATTTCCCTGATGAACATCGATGCAAAAATATTAGCAAACCAAATCCAAAAATGCATCAAAAAGATCATCCAATATGATCAAGTAGGCTTCATTCCAGAGATGCAAGGATGGTTCAACATATAAAAACTGTCACTATAATCTACCATATAAACAAACTGAAATAAAAAACACACATGATCATTTCATTAGATGCTGAAAAAGTCTTTGGTAAAATTCAACAACCCTTCAGGATAACAGTCTTAGAGAGATCAGGGACACAAGTGACATATGTAAACATAAAAGCAATTTACAGCAAGCCAATAGACAAAATCAAATTAAATGGAGAGAAAATAAAAGCAATTCCACTAAAACCAGGAAGAAGTCAAGGTTGTCTACTCTCTCCATACCTATTCAGTATAGTACTTGAAATTCTAACTGGAACAATAAGACAACTAAAAGTAATCGAGGGGATATGAATTGTAAAGGAAGAAGCCAAAGCATTTCTCTTTGCAGATGATATAATAGTATGCATAAGGAACCCCAAAAATTTTTACAAGGGAACTCTTACAGCTGATAAACACCTTCAGCAAAGTGGTTGGATACAAGATTAACTTAAAAAAAATCAATAGCCTTCCTTCATATAAAAGACAAATGGGCCAGGCAGTGGTGGCGCACACCTTTAATCCCAGCACTCAGGAGGCAGAGCCAGGTGGATCTCTCTGAGATCGAGGACAGCCTGGGCTACCAAGTGAGTTCCAGGAAAGGCACAAAGCTACACAGAGAAACCCTGTCTTGGGAAAAAAAAAAAGACAAATGGGCTGAGAAAGAAATCAGGGCAGAGAAACAATACCTTTCACAATACCCACAATTAACATAAAATATCTTGGCCTAACTCTAGCCATGAAAGCGAAAGACCTTTATGACAAAAACTTTAAGACTTTGAAGAAAGAAATGGAAGAAGATATCAGAAGATGGAAATATTTTTCCATACTCATGGATTGGTAAAATTAGTATAGTAAAAATGGTCATCCTTCCAAAAGTAACCTACAGACTCAATGAAATCCCCATAAAAAATTCTAACACATTTCTTTATAGAACTCATCTGACTTTTGACAAAAAAAAGCCAAAATTTTACAGTGGAAAAAAAGAAAACATCTTCACCAAATGATTCTAGCATAACTGGATGTCAGCACATAGAAGATTCAAATAGATCCATATCTATCTACCTGCATAGAACTCAAGTCCAAGTGGATCAAAGACCTAAAAATAAATCTAGATACATTGAACCTCATAGAAGACAAACTGGGGAATAGCTGTGAACACACTGGGACAGAGATAACTTCCTAAACTGAACACCAATAGTTCAAGCACTATGATTGACAATTAATAAATAGGACCCCACACAACTGAAAAGCTTCTGCAAGGCAAAAGACACCATCAATAGAACAAAACGACAGCCTACAGACTGGGAAAAGATTTTCATCAAATCCACATCTGACAGAGGGCTAATGTCCAAAAAATATGTAATGAACTCAAGAAACTAGATATCAGCAAACCTAATAATCCAATTGAAAAATGGGGTGCAGATCTAAACAGAGAATTCTCAACAGAGGAATCTCAAATGGCCAAGAAACAAAGATACATTTAATGTCTTTATTCATAAGGGAAATACAAGTCAACATGACATTGGGATTCCATCTTACATCTGACAGAATGACAAAGATCCAAACAAAGTAACAACTCATTCTGGCGAGGGTGTGGAGCAAAGGGAACCCTCCTCCATTGCTGGTGGGAGCTCAAACTTGTACAGCCACATTTGGAAATCAACATGGCAGTTTCTCAGAAAACTGGGAATCAATCTACCTCAAACCCAGGTATATTACTCCTGGATATACTCAAAGGATACTCCATTCTACCACAAGAATACTTCTCAACTATGTTCATAGAAGCTTTATTCATAATAGCCAGAAATTGGAAATAACCTAGATTTCCCTCAGCCAAAAATGGATAAAGAAAATATGGTACATTTACACTATGTATTATTACTCAGCTGTTAAAATAATAACTTGAAATTCTTAGGCAAATGGATGGAACTAGAAAAAAATTATCCTGAGTAAGGTAACCCATTCCTGAAAGACAAAAATGGTATGTTCTTACTTGTACATGGATATTAGATATAACATAAAGGATAATCATACTATAATTAAACAGACTCAGAGAGGCTTAGTAACAAGGAGGGCTCAAGGAAGGAAGAATGAATCTCCCTGGGAAAGGGAAATAGTATATATTTTTCAGATGGACTGGGGACAGGTAGAAATAGAACAGGAGGTATTACACTGGTGGAAGAAGAGTGGGTACTTGAAGAGACAACTGGAATTGGGAGTATATTTTGGGGGTGACACAGAACCATAGTGCAGTTGAAACTCCCTGGAATCTAATAAGGTGACCCTACCTAACACTGCTACTATGAATCAGCTAGCCATATCCTATAACCAGGTAAGACTTCCAGTGGAGGGATTGGGACTCCAACCTAGCCTCAAAATCTTTGACCTACAAATTTGTCTTGCCTACATGATGTGCTGTGGTAAAAGTGGTGCAGAAATTGGGAGAGTGGCCAACCAGTGACAGCCATGCCCTTGTTAGGATTAGCATAATAAAAATGGCCATCCTGCCAAATCAATCTTCATATTCAATGCAATTAGCATCAAAATTCCAATACAATTCTTTTTATTTATTCTCCTATCATAAAATATATCCCAACCATATTCTACCCTCTTTCCACTCTTCCAAGCCAGCCCCATCTACCCTTTCCCCCAGGTCCACTGCTCCTCTGTTTCTCTTCAGAAAAGAGCAAGCGTCCCAGTGATATCAACTGACCATGACATAATAAGATGCAATAAGACTAGATAAAAAAACTCTCATATCATAGCTGAACAACGCAACCCAGGAGGAGGAAAAGGGTCCTACAACTAGGCAGAAGAGTCAGAGATATCCATTCTCAGTGTTAGGAGTTTCTCAAAATCCCCAAGCTAAACAACCACATCACGTAGCCCAAACCCATGCAGTTTCCGTTATTGCTGCTTCAGTCTCTGAGAGAGCTTATGAGACCCACTTAAATTGATCCTGTTGGCCATGTTGTTCTCATGTTCTCAAACCTTCTGCCTCCTTCAATCCTTCCTCCTCATCTTCCGTGAGGTTCCCTGAGGTCTGCCTAACATTTGGGCATGGTCTCTGCATCTCCTCCCATCAGCTACCAGAGGAAGCCTCAATTCTTTACATATCTTACAAGGCAAATTCTCAACTTCATATATTAAATTTTAAACAAAACAGGATAGTGAAAACAATCATGAATAACCAAAAACTTCTGAAGGTATCACCATCCCTGCTTTCAAGTTATAATATAGAACTTAATAAGAAAAACCACATGGTGTTGACATAAGTAGAGTGATATTAGAGATATTGATCAATGTAATTAAACTGAAGACCCAGATAAGTCCTCACACCTATGGATACTTGATTTTTTTTTTATAAAGACGGAATAAATATACCTTGAAAAAGAAAGACAAAGCTTCAACAAATGTTGCTGGACAAATTGGATGTCTGAGTGTACAAGTATAAAGATTTACTCATATTCATCACCCTGCACAAATCTCAAGTCCAAGTGGATCAAAGACCTCAACATAAAACCAGATACACTGAACCTGATAGAAGAGAAAGTGGGGAAGAGCCTTGAACACATTAGCACAGCAGACAACTTCCTGAACACAAGACCAATAGTTCAGGCATCAAGACCAACAATTAATAAAAGGGACCTTATGAAACAGAAAAGATATAATGCAAAGGACACTGTCAATAGGACAAAAAGGTAACCTACAGAATGGGAAAAGATCTTCACCAACCCCATATCTGACAGAGGCCTAATATCCAAAATATATACACAAGAAACTAGATATCAAAATCCTCCTTCTCCTCCTTCTCCTCCACCTCCTCATCATCATAATCCAAATAAAACATAGAGTACATATCTAAAAAGAGAATTCTCTATAGAGGAATTTCAAATGGCCAAGAAACACTTAAGGAAATGTTTAACATCCTTAGTTATTAGGGAAATGCAAATCAAAACTTCCTTGAGATTCCATCTTACACCTGTCAGAATGGCTAAGATCAAAAGCACAGGTGACAGCTCATGCTGGTGAGGATGTGGAACAAGGGGAACACTCCTCCATTGCTGGTGGGATTGCACACTTGTATATCCAATTTGGAAACCAATATGGCGGTTTCTCAGAAAATGGGGAATTGGTCAAGACCCAGCTATACCATTCTTGGTATATGAACACTCTATCCTACCACAAGGACACTTCCTCAACTATGTTTAATGTGGGTTTATCATAATAACCAGAAACTGCAAAGAACCTATATGTCCATTTATAGAATGAATGGATAAAGAATCTGTTGTACATTTACACAATGGAATATTACTCAGATATTAAAATTAACAAAATTTGCAAGCAAATGGATGGAACTAGAAAAAGAAATCATCCCGAGTGATATAACTCAGACCCAGAAAGATAAATATAGTATATATTTCACATATAAGTGGATATTAGCCATTAAATAAATGATAACAAAGCTACAAACCATAGACTCATGCTGTGAATATCACTCTGTATGCTGTGAATGTGTTGCTCTGACTGTTTAATAAATAAAGTGCTGATTGGCCAGTAGACAGGCAGAACGTATAGGTGGGACAAGCAGAGAGGAGAATTCTGGGAACAGAAAGGCTGAGTCAGGAGTCGTCAGCCAGACACAAAGGAAGCAAGATATGAAGGCAGAACTGAGAAAAGGTACCAAGCCACATGGCTAAACATAAATAATAAATATGGGTTAATTTAAATGTAAGAGCTAGTCAGTGGTAGGCCTGAACTAATGGCTGAGCAGTTTTAATTAATATAAACCTCAGTGTGTTTACTTGGGTCCAAGTGGCTGCAGGACTGGTGGGTGAGAGAGATTTGCCCTGACCATGGGACAGGTGCGACACAGCAAAAACATTAAAGGTGGGGGGAGTCTAGAGACACACATGGCTCTTCTTGGGAAGGGGAAATAGAATAGATTTTGCTGGTGGATTTGAGGTGGGTGGGGATAGGAGCAGGAGGAATCATGTGCAGGGGGAGATGGGATGGAGGGAGAGACTGTGGGAAAAGATGGCTGGGATTGTGGGGATTTGGGGGGGTGTGTGGCAACCAAGTTTGGTGGAAAGTTCCTGTAATTTATGATGATGATCTTAGTGAGGATTCTTTAAAATGGGGCATATGGAGTCTCAACTAGCCATCTCTTGCAGCCAGGCAAGAATTTCAGAAATGAGACGAGGTTTCATTCAATTGAATTGTTTGTTGGCCAAGGGAATCCTCTGGAAATGGCAAAGAACCCAGGCTGAGGCTAGGAGAGAGAGTTGATCTCTAAATACTGACAACAGACTTCATTGCCAAGGACAACTTTCACACAGCTCCTTGAATGTGGATTGATCAACCCATCTACAAAATCTGACCAACAATCAGTCCTGTCTGCAAGATGATGGTATAGAAGTTGTGGGAGAGGCCAACAAATATCTGATTTAGCTTGAGGCCTTTTCTGAAGAAGGAGTCTATGCCTGACACTGCTTGAATGTCTGGGAATCAGAGACTGGCTTGCCCAAAGACCTAGGGTAAAACCAAATAAACATGACCCAGAAAACAACAAACACACAAACAAACAAACCAGACCAAAAATCAGTGAAATGATTCCTAATGATATTCTGCTCTACTCATAAATGGGTGCCTTGTCCAGTGATCATCAGAGAGGCTTCTTCTGGCAGCAGATAGAAGCTGGTACAGAGAGCCACAGCCATGCATTATGTGGAGACAGAGTCTAAATTGGAGGTCTCTAACAGGTCCTTGCCTGGGGAACTCAAGGAATCTTGTGGAAGAGGAGGTGGAAAGATTGTGGGAAGTCAAAGGGATTTTAGTATACCAGGAGAACACACCCCACTGCATCAATTCAACAGGGCACATGTGGGCTCACAGAGACTGAGGTGGTGATCATGGGGCCTGCATGGGTGAGTGCCAGGTCATCTGCTTATGTGTTGCAGCTGTTAGCTTGGTGTTTTGTGGGACGTCTAACTGGATATTGTCTCTGACTCTTTTGTCTGCTCTTGGGACTCTTTTTCCTTTTGTTAGATTGCCTTGTCCAGCTTTGGTGTGAGGGTTTTTGCCTTGTCTTACTATATTTTGTTTTGTCATGTTGACTGTTGTCTGTTGGAGGCCTGCACTTTTCTGATGGAAGACAGAGAGGGAGTGGATCTAGGGGAGAGTTGAGGTTGGGAGGAGCTGGGAGGAGTGGCAGGAGGGGAAATTGTGGTTGGGATGTATTGTATGAGAGAAGAATCTACTTTAAATAAAAAAGGAAAATACAAACAAAAACAAGAAGAATCTCACAAAACTTTGTATATCCTTTATTTTATATTTTGTTTTTGTCAAGGTGCCTATACTAATCACACACAGCAGCATCTCAGAGGCAATACAATCACATACAAAACTCACTTACTGTGACCCATATGATTACTTTACCCCCTGCATGCATAATTGTCTTCCCCACTTTGCAAACCTAATCATTAATCAGCATGAATCTTTTCAAAATTACCTGTTTACACCAGTGGCTATTGAGCTACAGAGTGCACATTCCATTAAGGTTACCTGAAGTTCTCACAGCAAAAGAAGAAAAACCAGTGTGAGATTACATGAGGGGAATTGATGAATGCTTGTCCAGACACCCTGGGAACATCAGCATCAGGACAATACTTATTAGATAGATCCCACAGCATCAATAATAGCTCTAATAATAGCCATGACCTATATAGAGCTTTGTCTCTTCAAAGGTGATATGAATACATTATACAAAGAATAGCTAGCTTCCTGTGGGTTTTAACTGCAACTATGTTAGGAAGAATTAATCTGTAATTTTCTTCTTTCCCCTTTCCTCTCTAGCTCTCTATTTCCACTGCTTTTCTCCCACTGGTGAATCTTCCTGTCTCAACCCAGGATCAAATTCCAGTCTAAGACTCAGACAAAGAGACTGTTAAACAAACATTTGATATTTAAAGGTTTTTATACTTGTAATAAGTTATGATTTTCTGTGAATGCAGTGTTTCCTTAAAGTAGGAAAGAAGAGTTTTAACAACAAAAAACAACAACAAAACCCCCAAGATTTTAATTAATGCTATCCTCATAAACATGAAATAAGTAAATAAAAATAATGAGGGTATCTGAATATCAAAGGAAAGAATGACATAAATATGTTAGATGTATGGATTGTATGACTGTAAGTATTATGTGTGTAGGCATTATTCCCCTTGCAAGGTGAAGAATCAGAATAGAATATGTATTATGATTCAGAATAGAATATATATATTATGATTACCACAAGATATGTATTTTAAAAAGATTTTTATTACTCTTTGAAAATTTCATACATTTGTACAACTTACTTTTATTATATCTGTCTATTATTACCTATGTTGAACTTCTCTACCAGTTTCACATCTTTTTAAATTTTCATTAATAACCCCCTGAGTCCAATTAATGCTGATCATATTTTCAGGAGTGTATGGCCATCTACTGTGGCATAGGCCAAATCCCCAAAGGAAAACAGCTCTCTATTCTTCAGTACCTATCAACTGCTACAAACTACCACCAAGTATAAAATACATTTTCCTCAATGATTGTAATTGTATCACAATCCATGAATTGAGAAGCAAACAAGTATTGGTGGAAATATTAAGGCAACTCCACGTAGTTAAAAGGGAGGTTTATTTTGGGGGGTAACTTACAAATAAAGGATAGGTTACAGGGTCTGGGAGATGTGAATTGCAGTCCAGCGATGTTCTCTTGAGAACTCTGCTCAGTCTACCTCTAGCATCTAGGATCCAGGAACCAAGAAAGCCGGCACATCCAGATATCAGGTCTTAAGGGCTCCCATCTTGGCCCTGCCTCATAGGCATGACAGTTACAGGAAGCCTCAATGAGGGTAGTACTTCCAGGTAAAAGCTGGAACAGCTACCCACTACAAATAAGCTTCTATCCAAAATTTTCAAAATTAAAAAATGTAATTAGTATTTTGAGACAAGGTCTCTCGTGCCCAGACTGCCCTCATCTGTAGCTGAGATAGCCTTAAAAATCTAGATTTTGCCCTTTACCTCCTAGGCACAGGGTTTGCAGGTATATGCCTCTAAGCACAGTTTCAAATCTTGATTCTAAACATGTACTGTGTTCCAAAGAAAGAATAACATTCTAGGAAGGAATGGCAGTTGAAATACTAACTTCAGGACCTTTGAGGTAAAGACATAAGATGAGGATAGAACTCCAGATGCTTTCCCATATGTAGCTGTATCAATGAAAATAAATAAGAAAGCCATTTGGCTGAGACATGAAACCTCTTTATTAGGTTAAAAAAAAAAAACATTTCACCATTGAAAGCAAGGCAAACAACAGTTAATGTATGTAAATACAGAAATCAATGAGCTGGGAAACAGAAAATTTGAAAGGAAAATACTTTGGATTCCTTCTTTAAAAATCTGGATATAACAATAAGTTCTGTGATCAATACACAGACTATATACTTAGTGTACAGTGTCAGTCAGGTGACAAAAATGAATGGCATTAAAAATTTTTCAAAATTGAATAAAACTGAAATAACAATTACTTTTCAACTTTTGTGTCAAAATAATACTACGTCCAATAATAACATGAGGAAGAAAGGGTAAATTTTGGCTTAGGTTCCCCAGATGGTGTCCACGGTGGCAGGGCCATCACAGCATGGTAGCAACAATTAGAAGCTGCCTAACCACATGCTTCACTTTACGGAGAGAGCACGGAGAGCACAGGAAGTTGAGTAAAGCTATAAACCCTCAGAACACCTTCCAGTGCCGTACTTCCTCCAGCAAGTCTCCATCTGCTAAAGGACTTACAACCATTCCAAAGAGTGCCCCAGACTGGGGACCAAGTGTTCTAATATATGAGCCTTTGTGGGATATTGCTCCTTCAAACCACCACGACATGACATCCTACCCTGCTCTTCACATTTGTTTGCCAGCAAACTCCAACAGTGCGGAAATTTTTATGGAACTACGTAAAATAGGTTTCAAAATTATATTATAATTATAAAAATACCCACATACAATTGTTTCTGCAGTCCTGTCCGTTGTGGTGCATCAACTATCGAGTGTGCTTCCGATATTGATTTATGTGGAGCCATTTTAGGGTTAGTTGCAGTAAAACTTCAAGTTAATTTCCAGAATTTTGTCACAGTCAGAACAGAACTATTAGCAACGGGTAGAGGAGCAATTTACAAGACAAGAGATGAAAATGGAAAACGCCCATCGATAGTTACACTTCCCCCATGCTCAGTAATTAGAATGCCTGGGGGCTCAATTAACATATACACCCTCAATCATTCGATCAAGTAATTGAGTGCAAGTTCCTCAAAACACGCTTACTCCGATGAAGTGAAGCATCAGTAAAACATTTACAAAGCTCAAAATATGAAATAATAGAGTGTGAGATAAAAACGATCCAATCCACATTTCTCTAATTCACATTCACCTCTCAGCCTTGGAAGAGTTACTTTTTCTTTAATATTCTGGAATTATATTTCAATAAACTATTAAAAATAAAGCTTCACCTTATGGATCACTACGTTTGGTGGCTGTAATGCTTAGTGTCTTCAGCAATAAGGACTCCCTTCTATGGCTGGAGAACAAGCAAGGGCAATATGGATAGTCTGTAAAGTTTTGAGAGTCCAGGAGAATCCAGACCAACAACTCACAAGAGAGCTTTTTGTGCCTAGTGTTGGGATTTATTTTAGATTGTCTTCAGATCTTGGAGGGATCACTGTCAGCCCAGTGAAGAAAAATTCATTTGAGACATCTGAACCATAACAGACAGCATGGTATAAACCACGTTATTGCTCCAGATATTATCAAAATCAAAAAACCCATGAAGTTTCACTAACATGATTGTGCGAACATGAGCTGAAGAAGGATGACAATCAACATGCTGAAATGCACAGGCGACTTCAACCCTTCACAAATAACTACAGGCAACTAATGAAGGCAGAGAGTGGGAAAAACTGTCTTCTCTGCAAAATGAACAGCAACTTGTTATCCAGTGCCCAGTGATCAGTTCTGAAGTCATATATACAGCTAACATTTTATAGACTGAGCAAGTTGTATTTAGGGTAAAAATAAGTATACACATACATATATTCCTTGTACCACCATTAGTGAAAAAATCATATGAACTTGAAATAGATCAAGGAGTTATATGGGAGAGTTTTGGGGGAGGAAAGGGAAGTGGGAGATAAAAAAAAATAATACTGTAATCACAAAAAAAAATTTTTAAATTGAAACTTGAAATTTTTTTCTCTTCTCCTAACTTTTCTTATATAAGGTATATTCAAAATAACTACTGAGTTCTTCATTCTTAATCTATTAATTATTCTAATAAACAGGTATGGTTTTGCATATCTTTAAAAGATTTCTAGTGGAATAGGAGTGGAAATATGTAAGAGTGAATATTTACCATATGGGAGATCTGATTCCTTCCTGAAGTACTTGCACACACATACACACACACACACACACACACACACGTTATATACACACACATGAACATGCATACACACACATACTTGCACATGCAGTCTCTCACACACAGAGTTTGCCAATTGTATTTTGATTCTGTTAGTATAATGAATGCTGCTATAAACAATGACATACAAACATTTTTATATACATGTGAGTACAAGCAAAAGATTACTTAAAGAAGAAAATGTGCAGAATCAAAATGAAAATTCGCAGACACCAGCACATACACTCATTGATTTTTTTTTGAGCATTTTACATTGCCAAAAGCAATGTTTCATAGTGCTGCTTTCCTCACAACTTCAAAACAGAGAGTGCTGTCAGATTGTGGAAGTCAGCTAATCAAATTCATGAGAAAATGTGTCCCTCTGTTTTAACACAAGGGAGGATAAGTAGCCACTTATGTATTTACTTCTGTTTACATATTAATAATGCATATATATGCATATATGTTACATTTGTACAGATTCTACTAATATTATACTGTTTTGTTAAGAGCCACAAAGCAGGAACAAGTGTTTATGTTTAAAAATATTTGATTTTACACAGTTATATCTTTCTTGGAAAATTATCCTATATCACAACTTTAGAAAGTCAAATACATTAACATTTTATTTCTACTTTTAGAAGCTACCAGAAATAGCTATTTTGTAAAATACGAATACAATTTAGATAGAATATGATTTAAATATTTCATATAAAGCTGGGTGGTGGTGGCACATGCCTTTAATCCCAGGACTAGGGAGGCAGAAGCAGGCAGATCTCTGTGAGTTTGAGGCCAGCCTTGGCTACAGAGTGGGCTCTGGGAAAGTCGCCAAAGCTACCCAGAGAAACCCTGTCTCAAAAAACCAAAAAAAAAAAAAAAAGAAAAAAAAAGAAAAAAGAAAAAGAAAAAATATTTCACATAAAATTTTGCATAGAAATTTGATAGTCTGAGTATATACCTCTATGGTAGAAGATTTGCCTTACATGGAAAAGTACCTGAGATCATTCTCAACACCACATATACGCGCGCGCACGCGCGCGCACACACACACACACACACACACACACACACACAAACTATACATACATATCCATACATATACACATACATACATACATACATACATATACACACACATACATACCCAAACACACACTATATACGCATACACATATACAAACACACCAAATATATTTTTAAATGTTTATTTTTTAAATATATTTGATTTCTCCTAAGTATTAATTATGTGTATATGTATCATCTATATCTTGAGATTTAATATTCAATGTATATCAATTGGTGTAAGCATGTGGTCAACATTTTAGAATTCTGTCTCAGCTCTAACAGGCTGTCTGTCTAGTCATTCTTAGTGTGTTTATCATTTATTAAAATTTTAATACATATCATATATCCAGATTGTTTCCAGCTATATAATTGTTACCAATTTTTTAAATATAATTAACAAATATTTTAAAAATTACTATTAAGAAGAACCATTTCTATGGCCTGTCTTCCTCTGGAAATTGCTTGTTTCCTGTGGTTACTCACAGCTCATGCCCATGGTTAATGAATTTTCTGCCTCATCTTTGATGCTCTTTCTGTAGTTGGACTATGCCCGGTTGTCTGGAGTGTATTTGGTAATGTGATTTTTTTCAAATTATTTTATTTTAATTTACTCTGTTATTTATTTTCCCCTTGATGTTCACAGGATTAATTTGTCAATGTGTGCAAATTTTCTTTAAGTGGTTGGATTTTGACACATTTTTCTGAGTTTTTTTTGTTTTTGTTTTTCCCTCTATTTCCTGGTAGGATAGATTGTAAACATTATCAGAATCTTCCCCATATTCTCAGCAAAGTGAAACCTCATTTCTTAATCTTTTGATCTCGCTTAACTAAAAAAAAAAAATCTATGGTGAAAACATGTGACAACTGTGTGCCCTGGGCAACAGAAGCTGCCTTCTTTCTGCTTTGTGAGCCCATGCAAGGTAGGGGTCACTGGCTAGTTGACATATGTGTCCCCTCGCTTGTGTCAAACTCCAGACATTAGTAAGCCCTTCTGAAAACATGCAGGCCTCACCAGCCTGCTCTTTTCTAGCATTTGGTCAAGCCTGTCTGAGATCACTTCTTCCCTGCCCCACAAAATTATTGCTACCTTAGTAAGACGAATTTAGGAGTTGTGATACACAGCAATGACAAACTATTTTCTCCAATTGTAGAGGAAATAGTTCATAATTTGTTTTCAGTTATTTTTTCATTTAAATTATATTCATTTAAAATCTACCCTGGCATAATCATGGATATAGTTGTTATTTAAATTTTATGGCTGACTAATAACCTCAAGGTCAATTATTAACCTTATTTGTGTGTTTTTAGCATAGAAACCCCAAATTTGCAACTTTTCTGAAATTTTTCTTGTATTTTCTTGGGTAACATTCTTATGCCTGAGCAGAGCTTATGCATTTAGGTAATATCAAAATATGGTTTAATATCTAGAAGGACTTACTTTCTCAGTACTGACTGTTTTCAGCATGTTTCTGTGTTTGTTTTGTGTTTGATCAGCTAAATAAGCTGAATATGTTATCTAGATCCAGACAAAGAGCTGTTGCTGTTGGAAATAGGTAGCATTAAAGTACATAGAGATGAGTAATTGTCATTATGTCTTCCTATTGAAGAAAATGAACTTCATACTTACAAGTTTCTTTTGATGGATAAACAGCTAAGATAATTATTATTTTCGTTGGTGTTTGATCTTCATTCTGTTTCTGTTTATCACCCCACTCGTATCTTTCTTCATTCTAGAGACTGAATATACACAAAAGAGACAAAATACTTTTAAGAGCTTTGAAAGAAGGTGTGAATATAATAAAAGTATCAAAAATTAAAAACAAACCAAAAGCAATACTGAGGCAACAATTTATTTCTAAGTCATTTCTTTCTTAACCTTTGGCCATTGTGTTAGTGAATACCGCACACTTTATTGGGCATCTCAGTGAATTCAGGGATGTCATTAGATATAAGCTTTATATTTTTACTTTCTTTCATTGAGGAAGTTCAATATGTTACAGAATATAATGTTTAATAATAAAAATATCAAAAATTAAAAACAAAACATAAGTAATATTGAGGCAACAATTTATTTTTAAGCCATCTTCTCTTACTTAACATTTGGCCATTGTGTTAGTGAATACCACACATGTTATTGGGCATCTTAGTGAATTCAGTGACGTCATTGGATATAAAGTTTGTATTTTTACTTTCTTTCAATGAGGGAGACAATGTGTTACAGAATGTAATGTTTTCTCTAAGGTTTTCCAGTCTCAACTGGTTCTGCTCATTACTCTGTGACCATACAGTGTTCAGGTTATTAGACAGAATGAATGACTTTGTAATAGTGGTTCAGAATATATATTCTGCTCTAGTAAGCCTGGATATAAACATTTTTATTCCACACCAGATGGTATAGACTCAGCCCCACGACAGTAATTATAGATGCATTTTGTACCATTATGGGAAAGCAAACAAGTATTAAACAGCTTCTATAATCCATTTGTGACTAAACAGAAGCATTTCCCTGCTAATGTGTCAGAGATTACACATGGATCTCATTGCCACTAACAATAAAGTTTTGGATTGATAGGACTCTGTAATGTGACAATGCACACAAGAATTCCTTCATCCATCAATCATGTTTAATGATGGGAATGAGCAATTTGCTTTAGTCAGTTCTGAATAACACGTTTCTGAAGACCTTTACTTCTGCTTTATTGATATGCCTAATATCTGCCGTGTTAACTAGGGATTTCAAATGAAATATCAATAACAAACCACATAAAAAATATCTTGACAGAATTCAGTGCCATAATCATATGAAATCTCAAGGTTTCAGGAATATAAAACAATCACAGGAAAATAATTTATACCTCACTAAAATTTTAAAATATGTTTTTTACTGAAATAGAATTATACCCTACTTGTTTTTTCTTTTGAGACAGGGTTTCTCTGTGTAGCTTTGCTCCTTTCCTGGAACTCACTCTGTAGACCAGGCTGGACTCGAACTCAAAGAGCCTGGCTCTGCCTCCCGAGTGCTGGGATTAAAGGCCACCCAGCCTATACCCCACTTCTACATCCAATACTTACTTCACAACCTCATTTGCCTGGTATTGTCAAGTTGATAGCCTCTTTTTCTTTGGATCTCATTGTGACACAAATATGCATGCGTACATGCCTGTGCAAATATATATTTATACTTGCTAAGTCTGTTTTTGTTAGTGATTTTTTTTTTTGATGGTGTATAAGGTTTCATGGCCGATCACTCAGTATTGGACAACCAATAACAGGGTTCATTCCTGGCAAAGGCTAATTCTCCATCTCTCAGAAGTCATCAGTTGCCTGTAGTTTGTTGTCTGGGTGTGACACCCTGATAATTTTCTGCCATTTCCTGTTACTATGGACATTGCCATTGTCCTTGTTTTAATCTTGTTTATAAGGCTATTTGTAGGAGAGGCAGATTCTTGAATGACTTCCTGGTATTTGGGTTCTTGCAATGTTTTTTTCTTATTCTCAGCAATGTTTCCCGAGTAATAGATGCAAACATTGTGTTGGACATAAATCTGTTAGTGCTGAGATCCCCACCCAGGATCAGTTGATCTCTGCATTGTTTCCAGTTGTGGTCTTCTGTGGTGCTGTCAATATTCTAATGTTCTGTAAAGAGACATGTCTCTGATGAAGGTCATTATCTCCAATTATATGCCAGTATTAGAATAAGAATGAGATGGTAGGAAAGAATTATGCTGGTCTAACAAAGAGGCAGTAGTAGATTATTTTCTAAGGCCCAGGGCATCACTATTATGGGGAACCTTGATAGCTTTCTGGTATTAAAAATGATTTCCGTCTAGTTGAGTGGACCTTAAGTCTAATTAGAATGCTAGTAGTTGCAACTGGCATGTAAGAGCCACTTCTTGCACATTTATGCATATATTGTCATGATGGTTATCATAATGGTTGATAAATATTGCAGCTTGGTAATACTGTTTAATTGCATTCCTCCATTGGCAGCTTTCAAAGCATTTTCTGGACTCATAGAAACCAGACTGAAAAAAAAATGAGGCTTTTGGGTCTAATTCAGCTCAAATCATCCAAGTCCTGTGCTCTAAGTTTATTGTGTCTTCAGAAATATGGGCCCACTCTCAACCTCTGAGAAGCAATTAAAGCCTACATCAATAATCTATATTATTTTGGTATACCCAAATAGTACCTTAGAATACCCTGACCAACCATGCAAAAAGAGGTTTCTTATACTTGGTACTGGGATTTTGTTAATCTGGTTCCACTAGGAAACATTGTCAGCCCAAGTAGCTTAACTTCCTTTAAGATGTGTGTGTGTGTGTGTGTGTGTGTGTGTGTGTGTGTGTGTGTGTGTGTCTACGCATATCTGTCTGTCTGCCTGTGTGTGTGTTGTACACATATACAGATGTCTTTTTTATAATTTTAGATAAATATAAGACAATATGATTACTTGAGGTTTGTCAAAAAACTTTGGTGTTATTTGTCCCTCACAAAGAAGTAAGTTAAATTATAAATAAGCAGTGGCTTATATTTTTGGAAAAGTACATTTAAAATCTAAGTGTAATAGTATTAAGTATTTTACTAGTATTGGAATATGTTCTCTAAGATAGATAAGTGATGTCTTTCCCTATAGGAATTTTAATATAGTAAGCTGTACCTTAGAACAGTGGTTCTCACCCTTCCTAATGCTTTAATATGCTCCCTCATGTTGTGGTGACTCCCAACTATAAAATTATTTTGTTGCTACTTAATAACTGCAATTTTGCTACTGTTATTAATTGTAATGTAAATACTGCTACTCATGATATCTAATATGTGACCCCAGTGAGGGTCATGACCCATAGGTTGAGAAACACTGTCTTAGAACACAGTAAGTAATTATAAGGTAATAATTTATTATATCATAATGCAATATAATGTATTTTCTTCCATTTTTATTTGTTGTTGATTTAAAAATTTAATGTTTAAAACTGTGATCATAATGAAAATAAAATATATTCTGTCCCATGGGATCAATAGGTACAAGACTTAGTAAGAAAACACAAGCATATACCAAAAAAAATGTAGATGGTATAAAATGTTGTGACACAAACTATTCATTAAAATTTAAGACAGTAATGATTTTAAAACTAAAAAAAAAATTTATTTCCTTTGATGAGTGTAGTGCGTTGCACAATGAAATACATGAAGACTTTTTTTTAGATTAGAGATGTGAGCCAGCTCTAAACTAGTACATGCTACAAATACTCAGAGAATAGTCTTCCTTCTCCTCCTCTCTCTGTTCCTCCATCCCTCTGTCTTCCTCCTTCTGTATTTCATATACATATGCATGAGTGCACATATCAAACACACACATATAAACACACATGTACTTACACATCATCATCATTACTTTCTTCTCATGAAATTATTCTGGTACTAGAACTAGTCATGTGATAGTGCATGCTAATCTAACACAAACATAAAATTAAACCTTAAAACATTACAAATACTAATTAATACTATTAGATATTAACCCATATTATATTATTAAGCATCAACATATTTAGATGAGGTGGTTAAAAGTTACCCATCCCTATTCTTATCTGTGATTTTTTTTTGTCATGATATAGGAAGTGGTATCAGAAGTGCAGTGAGATAGAGTTGACTTTAGATTAAAAGTTGAGGAAGAATGGAAAAGTCATGAAATGGGCCTTAGAGAAGGAGCAAGAGTAAAAAATGAGAAAAATATTTTCTGAGGTACCTGTAAGCCCATATTGATAGATCAGATGGTGTACTTTTATTTTTGTGGTTATAGATAGTAATTAACAATGATCATAATTAGATGTTTCTGTCAACCAAGTTCTCTTCACAAGATTTGGATACTTACTAAAACTCAATTTAAGTGAACAGAGAAAGTGGGAGTAGGGTATCTTTAAACTAATGACTAAATTTACTGACCACAGGGATTCAGTAAACCAAAATAATCATGTGTGGTAATTTCTGTGGAGAGGGAATCTGGAGTCAGGAGATGAACAAAGTTCCTAGCTATAATACAGCTATTATGAATCAACAGAATTTTGGTGTGTGATATCCGAAAAGAATGTGCTTAAAATATCAGGAACAATGGCCAGCAAATACGTATATTCATCTATGACAATTGAAAATGAGCTGCCGTTGATAGAAACAAGGGTTACAGCTATATAAAGACCACTGACACTAAAGGAAATATAAAGAAAATAAAACAATTCATGGCTATTAGAGTGAATTCAAATCACTAGGAATGAGAATGTACTACTTTCCACATATAAAGACTAATATTCAATATTCAAGGGAAGTTTTTTGTTTGTTTTGTTTTTTATAATTTTTTTTAAATTATTTTATTCATTTTACATACCAACCACAGATTCCCCCCTCATCCCCGCTGCTTCCTCTCAGCCTCCTCACCACCACTTCTCATCCCCTCCTCTGAAAGGGTAAGGCCTCCCATGAGGAGTCAGCAAAGCCTGGTACATTCAGTAGAAGCAGGACCAAGCCCTTACCCCTGTATTGAGGTTGTACAAGGTCTCTTACCACAGGTAATTGGCTCAAAAAAGCCAGCTCATACACCAAGGCTAGTTCCTGATCCCACGGCTGGTGACCCCTCAGACAGACCAAGCTACATAACAGTCCCGATATACAGAGGGCCTAGTTCAGTCCCATGCAGGCTTCACAGCTGTTGGGATAAAGTTCATGAGTTCCCACTAGCTTGATTCGGTTGTTACTGTAGGTTTCCCCATTATCTTGACTCCTGGTTCATGAGCTAGAGTTTTCCTGCCTTGCCCACAGTCAGGACAAATTTCTGTCACCCGCCAGTCCCACAGCCGCTCAGACAAAACCAAGTAAACACAGAGACTTATATTGCTTACAAACTGTATGGCTGTGGCAGGCTTCTTTTTTTTTTTTTTTTTTTTTTTTTTTTTTTTTTTTTTTTTTTTTTTGGTTTTTCGAGACAGGGTTTCTCTGTGTAGCTTTGCGCCTTTCCTGTGACTCACTTGGTAGCCCAGGCTGGCCTCGAACTCACAGAGATCCGCCTGGCTCTGCCTCCCGAGTGCTGGCATTAAAGGCGTGCGCCACCACCGCCTGGCGGCAGGCTTCTTGCTAACTGTTCTTATAGCTTAAATTAATCCATTTCTATAAATCTATACCTTGCCACGTGGCTCATGGTTTACCGGCATCTTCACATGCTGTTTGTCATTACGGAGGCTGGCAGTGTCTCCTTCTGCCTTCCTGTTCTTTCTTTTCTCCTCTCTGTTAGTCCCACCTATACTTCCTGCCTAGCCACTGGCCAATCAGTGTTTTATTTATTGACCAATCAGAGCAACACATTTGCAATACAGAACATCCCACAGCATGAGCTGGCTTCTTGGAGCCCATTACTTATGGCCCCTTGTGTTCCTTGTCTCTCCAAGACATTTATAATGAAGGGATATTGGATTTTGTTGAAATCTTTTCCAGCATCTAATAAGATGATCATGTGTTTTTTTTTTCTTTCAGTTTGTTTATATAATGGATTACATTGACAGAATATTGTATGTTGAACCATCTATCTCTGGGATGAAGCCTTCTAAATCATGGTGGATGATTTTTTTTTTTTTCATGTGTTCTTGGATTTGGCTTGCCAGTATTTTATTGAGTATTTTTGCATCGATGTTCGTGAGGGAGATTGGTCTGTAATTCTCTTTCTTTATTGCATCTTTGTGTGGTTTTGGTATCAGAGTAACTGTAACCTCACAGAAAGAGTTTGGCAATATTCCTTCTGTTGCTATTGTGTGGAACGGTTTGATGAATACTGGTATTAGCTTTTCTTTGAAATTCTGATAGAATTCTACACTGAAACCATCTGGCCCTGGACTTTTTTTAGTCTGGAGACTTTTACTGACTGCTTCTATTTCCATAGGGGTTATAGATCTATGTGAATTGTTTATCTGGTCTTGATTTAATTTGAGTATGTAGAACTCTGCTTATGGGAGACAGTTGTATAGCTTGGTCTGTTTGAGGGGACCCTGGCAATGGGAACAGAATCAATGCCTGGTGCGTGGTTTTGCTTTTTAAAGACAAGGTTTCTGTGTATAGCCTTGGCTGTCCTGGAACTAGCTCTGTATACCAGGCTGGCCTTGAACTCACAAGGATTCACCAGTTTCTGCCTCCTGAGTGCTAGGACTAAAGGTATGTGACACTTCTACCTGGCAAGGCAAAGGTCTAAGGAAGCTCAAAACTGATGTTGTGGGTATTGGTCTTGGAAGAACAGCATCTTCCTACATTGTCTTTAAAGTATAGTGAGAGAGTATGCTGCACTGTGTTAGGCAGACAGGAATTTAAACTTACAGTCATGGTCAGGACCTATTGTAGTTTAAACATTTTTCTCTAAAATTACATAAAATACTAACCCTAGGAGTTATGATGGTAAAATTGCTTTCAGGTGAGGCCATTGAAATGCAGTCATATTCAGACAGAGTGACTGGAGTGAGCCCTAATCCCATGTGATTGGTTCTTATATCAGAAGACACACGAAGAGCAGAGTGATGGCACATAATCCAAAATATTCCATGATGTGGCCAAACACCCAGAGCTGGAGAAGGTGGGTGTTCTTAAGGGCAGCCTGCAGAGGGAGGATGCCCTCGAGGACAGTTCAGGATTCTTTCTCCAGTGTTCTGAGGGAATGTGTTTCCATTGTTTTAAGCCCATTAATTTGGGGTCAATGGATTACTAAATTTATACAAAAGAAGTAGGTTGGCCAAGAAACTTGGTGAGCAATAAAAATTGAGATTAAAACAAGATTTTGATAGAGCAGATAGGAAAAGCCAAAAGATCAATTGTAGTTTTTAGGTTTATTGTATTAATTTCCATGAGGTAGAATGGACTACTTCATGAAACTTCATGATTCTTTCACTACACACATTAACTATACTGTTTACATAGGTTTTAAAGTTCACAAACATGTATATAATCTCAGTAAAATAGGGCAATAAAAATTTTAAATTAACCATAATTATTATTTGTATTTCTTAACATTGTGATTGAATTACTCTATCAAAATCATAAGCATGTTGTCTCATATTTCATAGGTTTATAACACCAGTATTTATTACTTTAGTCATGAATTTCTAACTTCAAAGGAAACCTTAATCATGTGAAAAACAAAATTCACATAAATTGAAAAGTAATAAGTACTCATTTTATGTTGTCATGGATAATTCCTGACATAAGTTTTGAAAGCAATGAGTTAAAACTCCATGAATTGCGTACTTTTTTCTGTATGCTAAGAAGCATCTTGTTGTTAAAATAAATCCAAAGGTTTCAGTTACTGATTGAAAAAGCAAATGTCATGTATCAGTCTCTTCCATTATATACAAAGCAAGATATGCCTAGAAATGACTTTTATTATTGATATAACTGACATTTAACTTAAAGTTTGTGGATAATAAGATTGTAAGAATATTCTTCTATAAATTTCAAATATATTAATATTTTCATTTTTGTCCACTTAAACATATGTATGTAACACACACACGCACACATATATAATACATATATATATATATATGAATAATATGCTAATAGAAAGATAGCTCATAGAAATGTAAAGAGACATAGTTATTTAATAGGTGGACATAAACCTTTTGAATAAATAACACTAAAGAAACACGTTCTTTGAGTATTCAATTTTATTCCTAACTTGCTCTGCATGACAGTTCCATGGGACTCAGTTTGCCCATGTTTGCTGAAGTGTTCCTGCTCTCAACACCTATCACTTCATGAAAATTTTATCCCTAGGACCATACTGACCTTCAGCATGGGCCAAGTTGAAATTCCTTGGTGTGAATGGCATCAGAATGGTCCTCATGTAATGACTAAAGGGATTCATGCATAAATTTGTACACCTTTATTACTTCCTGAGAGAGAAAATATCCCATTACTTGTCATCTACAGGTATCCCAGGGGACTCAGGAATAGAGAGTGTGTGCCTTAGTGGGAGTCTTACACACATCTGTAGCTCAGCTCCCTAACTTCTGTCCCTCAGCTCCCCTGATCATTCAGGTAAATTGCTTGAAATTAGGCTTGGTTTAGGTCCCATGCAAGAAGGTACCAAATCACAATACCTACTTTGCAGATATTCTTATCAAATACATTAATTTCATCTGCCATCTTCATTATCTTCACCATATTTCTGTCATATCCAGAAATTAAATGAAATATACCACTACCTGAGAGATTATCTCAAGGCCATGTCTGATTATTGCATTTCTTATTAAAACTGGTTGTAGGTGTTGATTGTTTTGTTACTTAATCTCGTTTTCTCTTTCTAAGTTTTTATTAAGGAGTTTGGTATAGGTTCTTTGATGATGTAGTTAAGTTGACAAACAAGAATGCCCATTACAGTAGGTCAGTTGACCCTCTCAATTTAGCTAAGAAAGAGTAGTGAGTATAACCCCAAGGCCCATTGCATCTCTAAGGATGGGATTGTGATTGGGTTTATAGTATTTTGAGTAGCTCCAGGGTCTCCCTGATTAACAGCTCCTCTATAGGTATCCCATACCTAGCTCTGAGATTTGACTTTGTAAATTCCTGATAGTATGGTCAGCATTATCCTGTCATGGTAACTACCCTACTTCAAACTCTGTTTTATATTTTTAATAGATTTGCAGCTTAGTAGTTTTCCATGTAACCTTTCCAGCACCCTTCATTTGTTCTACCCTACTCTAAGTTTCCATGACTTCTTGTAGCATGGATTCTAATTGGTCTTAATAATAAAAACCTAGAGTCAGATATTGGGGTAAATTCTGAAAGATCAGAGAAGTAATGGAGCCTGTCATTAGATAGACTTCTTACCTCTACCGAATCCTCAGACAGAAAGGGCGGAGCTTGTGTCTCCTCCCACCTTGTGTTATTGTCTTCACCTCCCTCCTGAAGGGATTGAAGTGTGCCACCACTGCCTGGCCTCTATGGTTAATTAGTGGCTGGCTCTGCACTCTGATCTTCAGATAAACTTCATTTTTTAGAGCAAAAACAACATACTACATTTTTCCTTTTTTGTCTAAAATAAAAATAAGGTTATAACTATTATAAGAAAAACTATATACAATAAGTACAATAACTATATACAATATATACAGGCAGTAAATACATTAATAATGTCTAGACTATAAACATATGAAAAATTCAGAGAAAATACTCCATATCTATCTTATCTTGGTGAGTCCAAAAGTTGTACCCAATTCACTTTCTATTCTAATTTGCATTACCAAATCTATCTTTTAATGTCTCTCAACCCTATATACTTTATATTTCTTTAGTGAGTTTACTTTTCTGAATCAGTAACAAGAAATTCTATAACTACAAGTGTAAAGTCTTCAACTCCATCAGAGACCTGAGAAAGAAATAATATTACCTGAGTAAGCAGGAAATGCAAGCAAGTAACTTCCAAAATATTTGAGAAATGACGGAAACAGTTGGGTCAACCAAATTTCCTCTGTAACATTGGAGCATCCATCTTTGGCCTACAGGCCTAAAATATCTGACAGACTTTTTTGTGAAGGAAGATATTCTAAAGGGCTGTCCAACTTTGTCTTGGTGAAGTTCAGGAGTTACTTTCTTTTGTGTGCTGATTGTCCAATTAGGACAGCATACTGTCAGCAATGGAGAAAAGAGCACTTTCTTGCCCAGTGGCTTACTTTTGCCACAAAGAAAGTAAGCTCCATTTGGAATTTCTTTGATGCCCATCATCTTCTCCAAAGTAGATTGGTGCTGCCAGAAGCAGACATGATTCATTTTCTTAAAAAAAGAACCCATGTTATTAAAACATCTTAAATACTGTATTCTGTAGATCACTGAAGTGTTTGAAGATGACCTGTCTATCTAAAATTTATCTCTGACCATGAAAACATACCTAACATGACTATAAGTTCAATTGTAATAGATGACTAACTACTATCCTGCATTTCCTTATTATCTTTTTTTTTTTTTTTTTTTTTTTTGGTTTTTCGAGACAGGGTTTCTCTGTGTAGCTTTGCGCCTTTCCTGGGACTCACTTGGTAGCCCAGGCTGGCCTCGAACTCACAGAGATCCGCCTGGCTCTGCCTCCCGAGTGCTGGGATTAAAGGCGTGCGCCACCACCGCCCGGCTCCTTATTATCTTAAATAGTTGGTAATAATAACTTTCAAGGACTAGACATTTGCATTACATTGTTAAATAAACTATATAGGTACAATACCTTGAACAAAATTAGAAATGTATATACAGTATGTTCTAACAAAAATAATCTCAAATTTATATCAATATACAAAGATCCATATCAATGTAAAATATTTAAAACAAGTAGTTGCTTTTTAAAAGTGGATTCACTAATCCACCCTTTTATCCTATCATTTCTTATGTCCCCTTTTTTCTTTTTTCTTCTAAACAAGAACTCTGAATCTAATCTTTTTCTCAACTTTTTTACTAGTCATTATCCATTACAACCTGTAGCCAACCCCTCTAAATGATGACAAAAATTCATAATTTATTTTTGGGAATACAGATGGAGTTCTCTAGACTACTTCCTGATGATTATGGGTGCTGGTAATCTCTGGGGGACCCAGACAAAAATTTAGAATTATGGTCAAGTCCTGACTAGAGTGTCCTGTGAGGCTGGATCATCTCAGCCAGCAACCATCAGAGATTTTCAGCGGGGTCTTCTTTGATCAAACCAGATTTTTCTTAACCCAGAACGAATCCCGGAACCTCTCATTTCTGTCTCCTCCAGCCTTATATTACTGTCTCTACCTCCCTAGTGCTGGGATTAAAGGTGTAAGCTTCTACTGCCTGGTTCTATTTCTCTTTTAGACTGCATCAATGTTGTATAGCCCAGGGTGGCCTTCAACTCCTGGTATTCCTGCTTCCTCCTCCCAAGTGCTGTGATTAAAAGTATGTGACATCATTGCCTGGTCTCTATGGCTAACTAGTGGCTAGCTCTGCACTCTGATCTCCAGGTAAACTATATTTATTAGAGCACAAACAAAATATTACAACTTCCTATCTCCCAACACTCTCTGCTTTAATCTTCAAAATTGGGCATTCAGATTTGGATGAAATTAACATAAGGTAGAGACATCTGAGAGGAGGGAACGTAAATTGAGAAAAATTCTCCTATCAGATTTTTTTTTTTTTTTTTTTTTGGTTTTTTGAGACAGGGTTTCTCTATGTAGCTTTGCGCCTTTCCTGGAACTAACTTGGTAGTCCAGGCTGGCCTCGAACTCACGGTGGTGCACGCCTTTAATCCCAGCACTCGGGAGGCAGAGCCAGGCAGATTGTGTTTTTGACAAACCTGTGGGGCATTTTCTTGATTGATGGTTGAAAGAGCAAAGCTCATGGTAGGTGGTGCCAACCATGGGTAGATGGTCATGAATTTCATGAAAAAAGAAAACTCAGCAAGCCATTAAGGTACATGCCTGAATGGCTTCAACTCCAGTTTTTCCAGACATAACATATGAAACAGAATGACCAGCATGCATAAGACCTGCACAAGCTCAAGCCAGAGAAAAACTCACAGCTCGGGGAGGGAAGATGGAAATAAAGTCCCCACTCTAGCGGAAAATTTTCCTAGAGGAAAAAATCAGTTTTCCTCTGTAGCTAAAGTTTTCCTGCCTGGCCCACAGTCAGGACAAATCTCTATCACCTGCCAGTCCCACAGCCTCAGACCTGACCAAGTAAACACAGAGACTTATATTGGTTGCAAACTGTATGACCATGGCAGGCTTCTTGCTAACTGTTCTTACAGCTTCAATTAATCCATTTCCATTAATCTATACCTTGCCACATGGCTCATGGCTTACCGGCATCTTCACAAGCTGTTTCTCATCGTGGCGGCTGGCAGTGTCTCTCTGACTCAGCCTTCAACTTCTCAGCTTTATTCTCCTCCTTGCCCCGCCTATACTTCCTGCCTAGCCAACGGCCAATCAGTGTTTTATTGATTAATCAGCAACACATTTGCCATACATCCCACAGCATTCCCCCCCCTTTTTTTTTTCAAAAAGGAAGGTTTTAACCTTAACAAAGTAAAATTACATATAATTTGGGAATTTGGGCGTAGCTTCTCTTGCTATTTCCTGCTGGAGGGGGGCACTGTATCTTATGGGGACACAAAGAAAATTTTAGAATTATGGAATAGTCCATGAGGCTGTATCGTCTGAGCCAGATGCCTTCAAACCATTCTGGATGTTGGATCATCTGGGCCATGGTGTCATCGGAGATCTTTCAGGGGGTCTTGGCTGGTCAAACCTGATGTATCTTAATCTTGAACAAATCCATAGCCTCTGGCTTTCTGTGGAAACAAAAGCAGAGTCTCCTTTCCAAAGTAACATATCCTTACATCGAAATTTTGAAGTCAAGATATCTTTAAAATATGCATATTGGTTTAACTCAGCTTCCTTTACAATCAAATATCTCTCTGCAATTAAAAATCCCAAAGACAACACAATCCAGATTCTCTGTGTAATATTCATCTTTACGTGGCTTATTTTTTATATTACCTTTACTGTCTCTTTAATGACTTTATTTTTTAAAACTATGTATTTGTTTCTATAACTCTATATATCACCTTTTTTGTCTCTTTCAAGCCTACGTATCTTTTACACACATTGTAAACTACTACATCTGAATCTGTCTTATTGTGAACCTCTTGCCTTAAACTGCAGCAGCTGTGGCTGCTGGCTCTGCCCACCTCAGCTTCCCAACATGGCTACGTTTACCACCAGCTCTGGGAGCTATCGTGGGTCTATGCATTTATCCAAGCAGCATGTAGCCCAGAAACCTCTTTTTTTGTTTTGTACTAGCAAAGTCTAAATCCATCACACAGCTTAATGTGCCACTTGCAGAGGCCTCATTCCCGCCATACTGCAGGTGGAGCACGCAAGCTAGGAACCCACAAGTAGCTCAAACCAGCAGCTGCCGCTCATTTGAGAGAGACAATTAGGAACTGTTTTTAGCTCCGTTTTACAATCTTTTTTCTCAGTTTTTAGGTGGAAACTTTTGCCACCACGTTGGACGCCATTTGTAGATGCAACCAACCTTCTTATTAAATAAGAAACACAGAACCAATGCAAAGAAGAAAGCCAAGAGGTCAGAGCTAAGAGCTAAAACCTTACCCTTCCTCCTGCAGTGGTCCTACCTCTCCGATCTCACTACCCCTGTGTTAATGTCTTTATATAGTGTTCCTGTTCTGCCTTCTCATTGGTTGTAAACCCAACCACATGACCACCTCATCATGGCCTGTCTGTATAGGCCTCCAGGTTTTCCTTGCTTGGTATTGAGATTAAAGGCATGTGTGTCCAATAATGGCTGTATCCCTGAACACACAGAGACTTACCCAGCTCTGCATACCAAGTGCTGGGATTACAAGTATACACCACCACTGCCCTGCTTTCCTATGGCTTGCTAATAGCTCTGACCCCCGGGCAACTTTATTTATTAACATACAAATAACATTTTAATACAAATAAAATATCACCATATTCCTCAATGGCATGATACCTGTATTTTGACAACACTCCAGGGCAGGACTCAGTGAAGGCCTCAGGCCAGGCTCTGTTCCCAGAAATTGTCAGTCAACAAAAACTGTATTCAATACAGAAGAGAGAGGGGGGCGGGCAGAGTGGGAGACAGAGAAAGAAATGGAGTGGGAGGAGGAAGAAGTGAAGTTAGATGTGTAGGGAGGGGCAAGAATCTGGGAGAATTTGGGTAGGGTGATGAATATTATCAGAATGCATTGTATGGAACTCAAAAAATTAATACAGCATTATTTTAAAAAGAAAATAGAATAGTTAATATGTTACCACTACTATCAAAAGTAGTGATGGTTCATGACTTTTATAGATTACCCGTTGAATAGTGTTCCTAAAAAATGTCATCTGTAGCTTTGTTAATGAAGAGAATCTACACATGTATAGTGCTATTCTCCATAGAAGACTTGAGGCACAGTAAATTCCTTCTACTCTGTGTCTAGATCATAAATCACCTGAGATGATTACAACTTCCACTACATGAAAGGTCACAATATATCACTGTGATTGATCATTCTCTTCACTAATGATCTTATTAGATCTAACATATTATTAAACAAATATATTGTGGATTGCATCCCATTAAATATAATGTAGAATAATATTGGCACATCCTAACAAATAAACAAGAGTGCCAGCTGCTTTGAGAATCTGTCTTTCCTGCTTACAGAGAACAAGACACATTCGGTATTGGCAAGTTTTCCCTGGGATGTTAGATCACTATCAACAGATGGCCAATTACTTTGTTCATTTCTTCCCAACTCACAGTTCTTTTCCCAGTAAGTATAAACCAGGCTTTTTATTGAGCACTAGCAAGGTAAAGGAAAATACATGTCTCTTATGTCTTAGTCTCGAGAAAAATTAGAGATTGATTTTTCACAAAAGGAAGCAAAATAAAACACCAAATTAAATAAAACTATCTACTTAAAAAAAACCATGAAAAATGAAAAAGTGACTGCAGAGTTAGGACTATGAAAACAACAAATTTTATCTGAAGATTTTGTATAGCAATAATAAAGACATTGAAAAAGAAAGATTTAGAAACAAGTAGAACCAAATGTACTCATGCCTGTGACAGAAGAGATACTGGAAATTTCATTAAGGAAGATATATTTTGAAAATATTGTGATGGAAGAAGATATAATTGCAGGAGATTAAAGATAAATATTTGAACATATTTCTAGGAAAGTACTCAACCACTGAATATTTTTCACCTGAGCCAAATTTAATTAAGAAGGTAAACTGATACATTAAAAAAGGAAGAAACTAAGTAAATACATGTGACAGAAAATAATTTAATTAGATATTCCCCACTTTTCTGAATATTAGACTGCCCTCATGTCTCTCTATCACAATGAGCTGTACAGGGCTGACTTGATCTATGGTTCCCTGGATTAAACAATGATGCCACAAGGATGGTTGTGGTCTTTAAGAAGGAAGAGACTCCAGCTAAGAATTCAATGTTTCTATGGAATCTGCTCATTGCCTTGGGATCTGAAGTGCTGTTAGAATCCTCCTCATGGATCTAGGTATCAAGGCGATTTATTAAGCATACCACTAACTTCGTTTTACACATTATGTTAAGCAGTTTGTCAAAAGGAATACAAAGCTAAGATCTGTAACGTGTTCCCAATATTCTTTTTTCCTTTTATTTAAAATGGATATTTTTCCTCACACAATAGATTCTGATTAAGGTTCCCCTTCAGTTACTCAATTAAAAAAAAACTAAGACAAAATTTTTAAAGAAGGGAAGAGTCCTGATGCCCTGATACATCCTGAGAATAGGACTCCACAAAGATGACCTGGAGTTCATCTTCTGCTGGCCATGGTGCCCAACCTAAGAGTAGTTTGTTTCCCCAGTGACACCCCTGAGACTAAGCTAAATTTTCATAAGCAAGTGCTTATCAATTGGAGATTTTCTCTAGATTAGGGATGGGGGAATTCATCTCAAAGGAGACAAAAGTGTCTCCTTTTAGCTTTAGAGATCCACTGATGCAGATCATATTAGGCACTGTGCACACTGCCTTAGTCTCTAGAAGAGTTCTTATGCACATCATTTATGTTAATTTAGAGGGCTTTGTTTACTTGGGACACTCCTCTCTGGCTCTTACACTCTTTTCACCTCACCTTCCAAGGGGTGCCCTGATCCCAAGAGGAGGGATTTTGTCAAGACACCTCCTTCAGGGCTGAATTTTCTAAGGTTTTTCACTTTCTGAATAATGTCAGGCTGTGTGTTTCCATATTTCTTCCAATCTTTTGCAGGAGGAAGCTTCTCTAATGATGGCTGAGCAAGGTACTGATATATGGGTATGACAGGCTATAATTAGAAATCATTTGATTGTTCTGCTTTTTCAAAACAATATTTATTTATTTATTTGCTTGCTTATTTATTTTAGAATAGTAGTATTTGGTGTTGTCTTTGTTCCATGGGCTATTTCAGTCTCATGTTCTTGGTCAACTGAACAGTGTTGGCTTTGGGTTCTACATCATGTAGTGGGACTACAGCCAAATCAGATATTGGTTGGTTACTCTGGTAAACTGTGTGCCATCATTGCGCTAATGTATCTCTCAGATTAGACAGCACTGTAGATGAAAATTTTGTGGCTGAATTGTTGTTTACTTTTCTCCTTTGATAGCATGCAGAGTACCCTTCAAAGGTGCTAGCAAGTAGATGTGAAGAATCTAGGTAGACACCAGCTTAACTTCTCCATTTTCAATGAGTTATGTAGGTAATGTCTTAAGCAACGGAAACTAGCCCTCAATTTGTGGAGAGCAACCTACATTCTAGCAAGCCTGGGCTCTTTGGTGGTCTCACAGCACCTCTTTGGCCAAATGCTCAATAATATATAATCCAACTCTTGTAGTGGAAACTTCATATGGTGACAAGAGACTGGCAGTTGGAGCTTTGTCTCTCCCATTATTTGGAGATTTTATTTAGATCTCCTTGATATCTGTATACATTTTTAGGAAGATTCCAGTGTATTAGGTTTCAATTCTACCATTCTATGACCCTTAATTTTAGCTGTCTCTCCCTCTCTCATCTCTCTCATCCCTCTCCACTTGATCCTCCCATTCTGTCCCACTCCCATTCATCAATAACTGACTATTTCCTTTCATAGGGAGAACTACCTTTCTCTCTGGATAGTTCCTTACTTTATACCCAAAATCTTCGTTCTATGAATTGTATGTTTGATTATCACTAATTTAACAGCTAGTATCCACATATAAACAAACACATACCACATTTGTCTTTCTAGGTCTGTGTTATCTCTATCATAATATTTTTTCTAATTCCAGTTATTTACTTGTGAATTACACTAAAAATTGCTCAATAATGCTCCGTTGTGTAAATGTACCACATTTTCTTTATTCATTCTTCTGTTGAGGGACATTTAGGTTGTTTCCAATTTCTTGATATTATAAATAGAGCAACAATGAACATGGTTGAACAAGTGAATTTGTATTAGGATGAAAATCCTTTGGGTACACACACACACACACACACACACACACACACACACACACACACACACGGATCTTGAGGTAGATTGATGCCCATCTTTCTGAGGACCCTCCATACTGATTTCCATAGTTGCTACACAAGTTGGCATTCAAATCAACATGGAGGAGGGTTCTGTTCCCCCCTACTCCACATCTTTTTCAATATCAAATGTTACTTGTTTTGTTGATCTTAGCCATTCTGATATCTGTATCTCAAAGTAGTTTTGATTTTCATTTACCTGAATACTAACAGTGTTCAACATTTCTTAAAGTGTTTCCAAACCATTTGAGTTTCTACTTTTGTGGATTCCCTGTTTAGATCTGTAATTGCATTGTTTTCCTGAAACAAGTTTTTTGAGTTCTTTTTATATTTTGGATGTTAGCCCTCTATTGGATGAGTAGGTGATAAAAATAATTTCCCATTATGTAGGCTGATGCTTTGTCTGAATGACAGTGTTCTTTGCTGTTAAGAAGCCTTTCAGTTTCATGAGATGCTATTTATTTTTTGTTGAACTTAGTGCCTACACTATCAGTGTTCTGTTCCAAAAGTTTTTCCAGTGCCAATATGTTAAAGGTTATTCCTCCCCTTCTCTTCTATCATATCCAGTGTATCTACTTTTATTTTTTGTTTGTTTTTCAGTGTATCTGTTTCTATATTGAGATGTTTTATCCATTTGGAGTTGAGTCTTTGGCAGGGCGATAGGTATGGATCTAATTCAATATACAGTATTCAGTTTGACCAGTACCATTTGTTGAAGTTGCTGTCTTTTTTTCTTCTAATGTACGTTTCTGGTTTCTTTATAAAAAAAAAAATCAGGTGTGCATTGGTCTGTGGATTTATATCTTGGACTTCAGTTGTTTTCTATTGATCACCATTCCTGTTTTTGTGCCAGTATCATTTGGTTTTTACAACCGTAGCTCTTTGTACAACTTGAAATGGGGTATGGTGATACCACCAGCAGTTATTTTATTTTATAGGATTGTTTCAGCTCTTCTGGGTGCTTTTTTCCACATGAAGCTGAAGATTATCTTTTCAAGATCTGTGAAGAATTGTGTTAGAATTTTGATGGGGTTTCGTTGAATCTGTAGCTTGTTTTTGGTATGATGACCAGTTTTATTGTATTAATTTTACTTATCCATGAGCATGTGAGATGTTTACATCTCCTGATATCTTCTTTGATTTCTTTCTTCAGAGACTTGAAGTTTTTAATCATATGGTTTGTTCACTTGTTTTGTTAAAGTTACCTCAATATATTTTATATTATTTTGAGGCTAATGTGAAAAGTGTTGCTTCCATGATTTCTTTCTCAGTTCATTTTCCATTTGTATATAGGAGGGTATTTTTTTTAGTTAATTTTGTATCCAGCTACCTTGCTGAAATTGCTTACGAGTTGTAGGAGTTTTACAGTAGAATTTGTTGGATCACTTACATATATCAACTGCAAATAGAGATGCATTGACATCTTTCTTTCTAATTTGTATCTCATTCAGTTGTCTTATTGCTCTAGCTAACACTTAAGTAATATATTGAATAGGTATGAAAAGGTTGGACAACTTTGTTCTGTTCCTGAATTAAGTGGTACTTTTTAATTTCTCTCCATTTTGTGGTGGTATTTTACTTGTACTGAAATGTGATTTTAATTGTATGTTAATAAATAAAGTTGCCCAGGGGTCAGAGCTATTAGAGCCATGACAAGTGCGTGGCAGCAGTGGCGCACGCCTTTAATCTCAATACCATAGAGGACCTGGAGGGCTGTACATACAGGCAGTGATGAGGCAGACACGTGTCTGGGTTTACAACCAATGAGAAGGCAGAACAGCTAGACTATATAAAGACATACACACAGGAAGTAGGTCCCTTTCGGAGAGCTCTCTTGAGTGAAGAGGATCGCTGAAGCAGGAAGGGTGAGGCTCTTAGCTCTGACCTCTTGGCTTTCTTCTCTGAATCGGCTCTGTGTTTCTTATTTAATAAGACGGTTGGTTACATCTACACCATTTCTGTTGATATTGGCTTTGGACATGATGTTATCTGCTTTTATTATGTTGAGGTATGTTCTTTGTATCCCTAATACCTTTGGGATTTTTACCATGAAGGGTATTGGATTTTGTCAAAGGCCTTTTCTGTATCTAATGAGATGACAATATGGTTTTTGTTTTTCAGTTTTTATGATGGATTGCATATACTAATTTATGTATTTTGAACCATCCCTAGGTATCTTGGATGAAGCCTACTTGGTCATAGTGGGTTATCTTTTTGATGAGTTCTTGGATTTTATTTGCAAGTACTTTATTGAAAACTTTTGTATTTGTTTTCATGAGTGAAATTAGTCTGTAATTCCATTCCTTTGTTTTCTCTTTATGTGGTTTGGATATTAGGCTAATTGTGGCTCATAAAAAGAACCGGTTAATGTTCCTTCTGTCTTGATTTTGTGGAATAACTTGAAGAGTATTGATGCCTGCTGTTTGAAGGACTGGTGGAATTCTGTGCTAAACCATCTGTCCCTGGGCTTATTTTGGTTGGAAATTGTTAATTTCTGCTCCTATTTCACTAGGGCTTACAGGTATGCTTAAGTCTATTATTGTATATTGATTTACCTTTGGTAAATGCTTTGTTTTGAGAAAATTATCCATTTCTTTTAGCTTGTCTAATTTGGTGGAGTCAAGGTTTTTAAAGTTTATCTTTATGGTTCTCTGGATTTCCTAGGTATCTCTTTTTATGGCCTCCTTACCACTTTTAAATTTGGTAATTCAGATCTTCTCTTTCTATCTTTATCTAATTTGGATAAGGGTCTAACAAATCTTATTGATTATTCTCAAACACCCGTCTCTTCGTTTCATTGATTCTTTGTACTGTTTTTTTTTTTTCAGTTTTATTTATTTCAGCCTTGAGCTTGATTATTTACTGCTATTTACTCTTTTGGAGTATTATTTCTTCTTTTATTTATGGAGCCTTCAGGTACACTGTTAGGCTACTAGTCTGAGATCTCTCCATTTTTTTTTTTTGTTTTTTTTTGTTCTTTTAAGGTAGACTGTTAGTGATATAAGCTTGTCTTTTGTAACCATCTTCATTGTGTCCCATAAGTTTGCATATGTGTATTTTCATTTTCAGTCAACTTTGGAAAGTCTTCCACACATTTCCTAATTTATGTCTTATCTTATTTTTTTTATTCACTTGTGACTTGTTTAGTTCCCATGAGTTTGTAAGCTTTTTGTTGTTTCTGTTGTTGATGTTCAGATTCAATTTGTGGTGTTCAGATAGGATGCAGGGTATTTTTCCCATTGTCTTGCATTCGTTGGGATTTGTTTTGTGTTTGAATATGTGGTCCATTTTGGAGAAAGCTCCTAAAGGTGCTGAGAAGAAGGTATATTAATTTGGTCTAGGTGAAATGTTTTGTAAATACGTTATGCTCATTTGTTTTATAACTTCAGTTAGCTCTAGCATTTCTCTGTTAAGTTTTTGTTTGATAATCTGTCTATTGGTGAGAATAGGGTATTGAAATCTCTCCGACTATCAGTGTTTCAGTGTAAGAGGGTCCATATGTGATTTCAGCTGTAGTCTTCTTTCTTTTATGAACTTGGGTGCAAGTTTTTTTTTTTTTATGAACTTGCTTGCTGCATGGATGTTAAGACTTGCAATGTCTTCTTGTTGGGTTTTAAATTGATGAATAGGTAGTGTCCTACCCTATTTCTTCTGATCAGTTTTGGTTTGAAGTGTATTTTGTCAGATATTATAATGTCTACACCAGCTTGCTTCATTTTCTTGGAGTATCTTTTTCCATCCTTTTATCCAGAGGTGATATCTATCCTTGATAATAAGGTGGGGCAAGAGGGACCACTGATGTGGAGAGTTATCTATGAGCAGTGATTTTTTTATTTTTGTGATTTTACTACTGTTATTGTTTTTATTTTTGTGGTGGTAGCAGTGGTGGTGGCAGTGGTGGTGTTGTTGGTGTTGGTAGTGTGTGTGTGTGTGTGTGTGTGTGTGTGTGTGTGTGTGTGAGAGAGAGAGAGAGAGAGAGAGAGAGAGAGAGAGAGAGAGAGAGAGAGAGAGAGAGATTACCCTCTTTTTATTTGCTAGTCTGGGAATTTTTTTTTATCCCTTGTGTTTCCTTAGGTGTGCTTAACCACTTTAAGTTGGAGTTTTCCTTCTATCACCTTCTGTAAGGTTGGGTTTGTGGATAGATATTGCTAAAAGTAGGTTTTATCTTGGATTGGATGGTTTTATTTTCCTCCTGTACTGAGATTGAAAGTTTTGCTGGGTATAGTTCTCTGGGTTGTTATTTGTGGTCTCTTAAATTCTGTAGAACACCTGTACCTGTCCTATGCTTTTCAGAATCTCCATTGTGAAGTCAGATGTCATTCTAATAGGTCTATTTTTATACGTTTCTTGACTATTTCCCCTTATATATTTTATATTTTTTCTTGTTTTCTATATTTTGTAATTTGATCATTCTGTTCCAAGGGGAATTTCTTTTCTGATCTAATATATTTAGTGTTCTTAATGTTCTTTGATAAGCATCTCTTTCTTTAGGTAAGGAAATGTATATCTGTGATGTTGTTGAAAATATTTAGTGTACCTTTGACCTATGCTTCTTGGCCTTCCTCTATTCCTATTGTTCTTAGATTTAGTATGTTCATAGTGTCCTTGATTTTCTGGATGTTTTATGCTAGAAGTGTTATAGATTTAACATTTTCTTTGATCAAAATACCCATTTCCTCGATGGTATATTTAATATCTAAGATTCCCTCTTACATTGTTGGTAATGTGTTGGTGATGGTTGTCTCTGAGGTTACTGTTTGCTCTCCTAAGGTTTTTCATTTCCAGATTTCTCCAAGCTTGGATTTTCTTTACTGATTCAGTTTCTACTTTCATAGTTTGAACTGTTTAATTCATTTTCTTCCTCTGTTTGTTTCCCCAATTTCTTTAAGGAATTTATGCATTCCCCTTGAATGACCTCTATAGTATTCACAAAGACATTTTTAAGGTCTTGTGCTTTGCATATGTTGCAGTATTAAAGATAGGGTTGCTAGGCTTTGCTGGAGACATGTTGTCCTGGCTGTTATTGATTTATTTTGTTTTTATGCTCGTTTCTAGGCTCCTATGTTTGGGAAGATTATAACTGCAGGTGCTGATTTCTGGTCCTGTCATTTTGGGCTGATGTTTTATTCTGTGGTTTCCTTTTCCTTCACTGGTTCTTAGGAGAATGTGGTTGCTGTGTGTGCTGCCTGGTAGGAAATTATTTTGTAATCTTGAATGGTGTAGCCACTGAGAGTTACCGGTAAAGTGAGACCCCAGTTATGAGAAGCCAAAACTCAGGAGTGAGAATTGGCTAGGGTGAGGTGGCTCAAGAGGGAGGAAATTGGTGAGATCCACCAGGATCTGCTTAGTTCCTTGGGAATGAGGGCAGTGGTCATGAGGAGAGACGACACAACTATAGTCTGCAGAGCTGGGGATGAGACTGGGGAGCTGGCTATAGAGGAGAGGAGGGAGAGTGAAGACATGAAGCTCACCTATCTGCTTTTCTGACCTACTTGCTTCTTTCAGGTGCTGCGGTGGGTTCCTACAGATCTCCTGGAGTTCGGTACCTTGCCTACCTGTTTCCCTGGCCAGAGCAGTCTGTGGTTTCCCAGGGAATGCCTTTTGGATTTGGGGACTGAGGTAAAGCAATGAGTGTGAGGAAGGAAGTCTGGAGGGGGAGATCTGTGTGATTCCCTGGAGATGAGGGGAGTTGGGGAAGAAAGGCTGCAACAGGCAGGCTACTCAGAGCCAGAGAAAAGACTGGGGTATTGGATTTGGAGGATATTAGTGAAAGTAGAATTCTGCGCTTAGCCTACCTGCTTCTCTGGCTAGAGTGCCCGGCTGGAAATTTTGGATCCAGTTTATTTCTCTAGTTATTAAGTTGTTACTATTAACATTGTCTGAAGTAGACTAACAAATGGAATAGTGAACTACTTGCAGTATGATATCTGGAAATTTAATATATCAATTTATTATAAGTCAATTTGAATGGTATTGTTACTATAAAAATTGTAGAAGTGGGGGAAGTATCTTGGTGGCAAAATATTTGTATGATGCCATGGGTTTAATTTCCATCTCTGCAGTACATTAGACATAGTAAATACTGATTTTACTTTGCTTGGAAAAAAAAATTCTACCTCCTTTAGTGGCACAAATACTGAGTAGTCCTCCTTCAACAAAGCTAAGTATATGCAAGTATTTTATCCATCTTATATACCAATTACAGCAAGGTAAAAGACACATGAAGTCAGCCCTAGTATTTGCTGTGTTAAATGACAGCTACAATTAAAATTACAGATTGGGATCTCAAACTCACACTGCTTGAATCACATTTTAGGTTTCCCAAAGTCAGAAAACTCAGGAACATGGGACTTTTAGCCTTTCATTTATAATGTGAGCATGGCGTTATCTGTCTAACAGTGTTATTGTTACTCTGAGGAGAAAATGACTTATTCCAGAGAAAATATTCAACCATGACTTTCCCACTATAAGGATTCCATGGACAGGTGTGCTTCACATTTTTGACTAATATAAGAAATTAGAAAATAGTCTGTCATGGTGTCCTTTCATTTCTTTTTTTCATTTTCTTTTACTTTAGCTTCTTCTCTTGTTTCTCTTAGTTATTAAAAAGGGAGGAGTACCCATGTAGGCTATGCAGTAACCTGTTTCACTCACCATTATAAATTTTCAGCATCCAATCAGAATGTAGACGTTCATTTCTGGTGATGGCCCAGCACATTCTTGGCTATCTGACAGCTTGCTACTTTTTGTATGTTCATGTGAATTTTTCTCTGTGGGGATATCCATGTTGTCTCTCTTCTTTGAAGAACCCCAGTCAAAATAGTTTTGGTCTCCACCCTTATGATCTCATATTAATTTTATTCTTTATTGAAAGACTACTTTGCCAAAACTACTTTTTTGAATTTTTTTTCTTGCCTGTATTGTGTAAGGTTACTGGTCTGCACTCCATATCCTTGGTAACAATTTTACTTCCTTTAAAATTAAAAAATACCATTTAAAACACCTCCAAAAACCCAATAGCTTTCTGCAGAGATGTTATCAATTCACTTTTGCTGAAAGATGGTTTGCCATACTTTTTCCTGCTGTGGCCAATTTGAGTTATTTAATTATTTTTCTAGAAATAATGCATCTGCATTCTTTGAGATTTATTCAACTGGTCAAAAAATAAGACTTGAAATGCAAATACCCATGGATCAATGCCAACACATTAAATTATTGACTTGTTTTGTTTTCTGACCAAAGAGTTTAATTTTCTCAGCAACTTGAGCCAATTTATCTCTACTGATAGCCAGAGCCTCACATTCTGCTTCAGAAAGACATTTCACACTTGGTCCACAGGAAATTATTGGACATGCTGTGAATAATGGGCTCTTTAATTAAATATAGTCAGAGAAAAACTGGGGAGAACAAAGCAGGGATTTTTTTCCTTGTCAAACTTCAAATAAGTAGTAATTTGCTAAACTTTGGATGTTTTGTTGCTGAGATCAGTTATGCATTGTTTTATAAATGCACTTGAAATTGAAGTCCTTTAGTTAATGGATTATCACAGAGGACTGAGAAACTGCTTTTCTATTCTGTGCCTCAAGGTATTCTGCCAAATATGGTTCCAAATCTTTAATTCATATTTGGTAAGGGTTCTGTCAACTTCTTCATGCATCAATATCCCTGTTGTCTTCCCATTTTATCACCTTTGTATCTGTACCTTAAGCATTGCTCAAACTTTGATGTAGCAATACTGCTTTACATTTATCAATACTTGTCAAAACCCTAAACCTAAGCTCTTTTAACTAAGGGTCTTTTTGTAATGCAGTGTTTTATAATAAAGTTGATTTAAAAATTAAATTAAGAAAACTTCGTGTAAAAGCATATGAGTTTACAGTATTTCACTGTGTCATATTAGTTCCAATCTTCCTCTATATTTGCTTATGAGTAAAGCATCCTGTGTTACTCTTCATGACTGTTGGATATGCATATTTCTAATTCAACATGATATAATCTTGTTTATTCTTCTACTCTATTCTATTCTCTTGACTTGGGACTATAGCATGAAGTACAGATATTTTAAATAATGTCTACTTTGTCTCCTTAAGTACTTCATCCAAAATATCATTTGAAAATACTGTTCTCTAAGATTCTTTCTTTATTTCTCTTATCTTTCCATTTTCATTCAATTTTAATTGATTGTGTTCTTCAGTTTCAATTGATAAAGACTTAAAAATCCTTAAATCTCTCTCTCTGCTCTTCATAGTATATTCACATTTGTACTATATAGTTACACTTCTCAAAAAGCAATGATTATAAAACTGAAATTATGATTTTTTTCATAGTTAGTATTTCTCATTAAAGACTTTGACTCAATCTGTGATTATTCAGACTGAATTATTGTCAATTTCAATTTTTTGGGGGGCAGGGGCAGGCTCTATAGGGAAACCTGCCCTTCCAGAACTTGATTTGAGGTAAAGTCATTCTATACATTTTACTAGCTAAAGGAACTACAATCAAAGATTTTGGCCATCCTGGTCCATTTGCTTTTTTACTATTTATATTTAAAGCTTATGGAATTTGATCTTTAGATAAAAGCATGTGAGTTTTCTTTTTTAAATAGAGGTTTCTTTCTTTTAGTAATTCTCTTGAAATTAAGGAACCAGTAAATTGAAAAAAAATATTTTTTTGCATTCTGACTTTATACCCAGTCATTTGCCACATTTATATCTATTAATACTGTGTGTGTAAAACTGTAGAATGTTTTCACTGTCTCAACAGCCAGGGCCCCCACTCTGTATAATCTTATATTGATAAAAATAGAGTAGTGGGAGCCCTTACTTTCTCAAAATGCAGCCTCTTATGTACAGTAGATCATCATAGAAGTTGATTAATGCTTGACTCTTCCATTTTTGGCTAGTTGTTTAACAAACTGTTTTGCTATGTCAAGTTCTTTGTTATTCATCTTAAAGTCCATAGTAGGAAACCATATAGTTTACCACAACTTAAGCACTATCAAATGTATTTAACCAAGCTGATGTACAAGAAGGTGCATTTGACTCTTGTCCAGATGTTTACACACCACTATACATTTTGTTCAAGCTCTGTGTTTTCCGTTTTCTGAATACCATCTAAATTAAGTTCATACAATTTTTCCTCAAATATTTATAACATACTATAATCAAGGATAATATAAGTTAGTATTCTTTTTTTAATATCTCATCCCTTGAAAAGACACATTAAATACAGACAGGATAATTTGCAATACTGACTTTACTGTTTCCATATTGTTAAATTCAAAGAACAGACAAATAAACCAACACAACCATATATCCATGAACATCCTGAAATAATTGCAATTAGAAAAATCTTAACTTCTAATTATTCCTTTGTTGTACTTACTTCTTCAGTCTCATAGCGAAAGTGTATTTTTATAATTTGTTACTATTTATTTGATTTTTACCTCTAAAGCTACATGGTACCTTGTGTTCTTTGAGTATTTGTCTCTTTTTTATTGGAAATAAATCATCTTATTTATCAAATACAGAAAGAAATCTTTCATGGTTTTTCTTTTGAAATACATATCAGAATAGTCAGCTAAAAGAGACTGTTGGTAGAAGGTATGGCTTGTTGGAAAAAGGAAGGACAACATCACACTAGGGACCAATTATGAAGACGAAAATGTAGAGATGACAGCAAGTGCCAGAAGCTACTGGAGGGTAGAAGGGACAAGAATAAATCTTCCCATGTGTTTCTGAAGGCATCAAAGCTCTGCCAACACCTTCATCTCTGCCCAGTGAAATGGTTTTCACATTAGTGCTTTCCAGAACACTGAGAGAATGTAATTCTAGTATGTTGAACCACTGAAATTATTACACCCTTCTGTAGTGATAGTTGGAAGTCATTTATACTTCTTGAACAATCCAAGTTAACAAGTTCAATTATTTTTTTAAATTTTTTGATCAATTTTTATTATACTGGTGTGTGTGTGTGTGTTTGTGTGTGTGTGTGTACTTGTGCGTGCATGTATGTGTGTGTGTGTGTGTGTATGCACCTGCAGATGTGAATATGTGTTCATATGCCACAGTGTGAATGAAGATGGGATGATTTACAGAAGTGAGTTCTCTTCTCTTATTCCACCCTGTTGATCCTTGTATCTGTGGTTTTCAGGTTCTCAGCAGGTGCTTTACCAGCATAGCTTATCAGTCTGATTTAAAAAAAAAAGATTGAAAACAAATTAAAATCAAGAATTATACTCTATGACAAATGAAATTTTCATAGAAGTCATATTTAATTGCCCATAAATAAAATTTAATAGGAATAAACTCAGGCTCTCTCCCATAATGATTACAATTGATTTTGTGTCAATTAAGAGAGCTTTATAGACACAGGAAAAATAGAGCCTCGAAAGTGGATAAGATGAGCTCTCTTGCCTTCAGAAGAAAAAAATTGATGCAATCCTTACCAAGTTATTATATAATTATCACTTCTATGGTTGTTTCTTCTTTTAAGTTGACAATGATTTTACATAGAATCAAAATTAAAATTTTCAAGTAGCAAAATAAAGTAGTCAAAGTAAATATTTGCATTCTCAAAACTCTTAAGCATAGTGTGCCTTCTCGTGGGGCTCTTTTACTTTTGTTGATTTGCCTTGTACAATTTGATGTGATGGTTTTTGTTTTATCTTAGTACGTTTTATTTTGTTATGCTTGTTGTTATCTCTTAGAAGCCTTTTCTTTTCTAATGAGAGACAGAAAGTGGATCTGGATGGGAGGGAGATGGAGAGAAACTGGGAAGAACAGAGGCAGAGAAACTGTAATCAGAAAATTGTAGGAGAAAAGAATCTATTTTCAGTAAAAGGGAAAAAAATAAAATAAAATCTCTCCCAGTTCTAAAATGAAACAAACAAAACAAAAGAAAAAAAATGAACAAAATGAATCACACAAAAACTATTATAAAGCAAAATATCTACTTGGAACTTAGTCATGATGTCCTAATTCGAAGACCTTGCTTCTTTGTTCCCTAATCGTGCAACCATTTGTACTAAAGAACTTACTACATAGCACTGTGATTAAAGATACACTGACTTATTCAATTTGGGGATTATTATAATTCTCAGGCTGTGGATTTATTGTATAGAAATTGTGTAGCATATACAAGATCCTAGGTACACCTCCCACTTATGTAAAAAACAATCAACCAACCAGTCAATTAACCATTCGTCAAATTAAAGTTCTTATCATGTAGTTAATGACAAAATGAACAAACATAAAAGGAAAAAGTTGGAATAATTTAAGTATGAAAAGACAGTTACAGCTGCAGTAAGTTCAGTGGCTGCAGACTGCACAGAACACTCCCTGGTGCTGTCCATGGTTCCATCATTTGACACTTAGGTACTTCCCACCCCTATTCAGTCATATACTTTAAGTCAGGGCTGAAGCAAATGACCTCTGATCTTTGCTTTTGTAAGACTCTAATTAAACTCACTGGGTCATCCAGACAGAAAGACGTAGAGAGGTAGATTCATTTGGAAAAGGAAAGGTTGCAGCAGAATGCGAGGTTTATTTGGGATTGGCCAGCTACTCCTATTCTGGAGTGTGGTTGATATAGCCAGAGATACTCCATTAGGAGTGAAAATAATTTTCCCTATGAAAGAAGGTGTCAACTGCAAAAAGCATATTGTTTAGGGTGAGACATGTATCCACTTACTCCTGCAAGTTCAGGAACCCTGTCTGGCTTGAAATTGTGACAGTCTTGTGCATGCATCCACAGTATCAATGACTTAATATGCACATTAGTTATATTGTGCCTGCATGATACCACCCCTCTCATGGAGTAATTCATCACCTCTGGCTCAATCAATCTTTTGGCCCCCTCTTCTTCAGACATGGCTGAGCCCTGGGGCAATGAGTAAATGAAGACATCCCACTTATGACTGAGTTCTTTAAAGTCTTTCACTCTGTACACTGTCCAATTGTGGATGTCTGTATTAGTTCCCACCAACTCCAAAATAATCTATAATTATGAGGGTGGATTGAGGCACAGAATGCTTTGCACATATGCATGAAACTTTCAAAATTTGAGAAATGAAGAAAAAGTGACAAAACATTCTATCTGTTAGAAATTAGTATTGTTTTCATGTATTTATTTGTTGTAATTACAAATAAATTATGTTGAAGGACCATAATTTTCATAAAAAAAAAAACCTTTAAGTTTGAAATAAGGATACCTGAAATTTACATATTTAGCCTTTTCAGAGTAGTAGGCCCATGCTAATTAAACATGAAAGATCATAAAATATTCTTCAAAATAACATTATAATGATAATACATGACTGAACAGTTCAAAATATATATTCTTATGCAATGTGTGTTTTATTACTAATTGACTTTTCCTAAACTACAAAGTTATGATTGGTACTTGCAAAGCACTTCTCAAAGGCTGTGAAACCCCAGAGAATGCTGTATGAGAAGACTTTCACATAAGATACCGTTATTTCTGATGTCAGCATAAAACCCAACTTTGTGCTCTCTCTACTTGTGAAGTTTAAAGGCTATGCTAATACAAAATGGATATTCATTTCTTATATAAAAAAAAAAAACTTCTGAAGGAAAAAGGAGTCAGGCACTACTTCACAGGAAGAAGTGATGAGGAATTGGAAAACTTTACATTAACACCACCGTACTAGTTTTTAAGCTGAAGGTTAGCATTAAGCTACTGAACACAGAGAATTATAAGAAATAAGTTTACTATTAATTTGCTCATGGGATGATGTGGACTTTACAAAATCCCCCAGTGCTTCTTTTGTAAACATATAAAGATAATTTCTGTTACTGTAAACTTGATTTGTTTTTGCACTTGAGAAACAAGTAGATTCCATCCCCCCCTTAATTACAAATAATACATTTTGGGATATAGATCCCTGTGCTCAAGATAAACAGAAATCCAGCTTTGCATTAGTTCAATTTGGAGACAAAGTCAATCACTATTAGTGGCCCACTCACGTTAATCAAAGCACATTTGATTTCCTTTCCTATCTTCATCATACAATATTCTTTTTACTCAGTTATATTGTACAAAACTCAATCTCATCACATATGAAAACACCATAACGTAGCTTAAGATACAATTTAATTTTCATTTCACTGTGAAATTCACATAAGTCTTAGCTTATTGTGGCAACTAACCACATACTTAATATGTAGAATAGAATGCATTTGTTTAAAAAAAGAACAGTGGGTTTAATTATGCACAAAATTATGCTAAATGCTTTATGGGTTTTTTTTTTTTGAGTGAGTGAGATGCCTCAGTTCAAATAACATACAAATTATTTCTACTCTACAGTTAATATAAGATTTATAAACTCTGGTCTTCAGATCCCTGTTAATTCTCAATTCATTGTACAAAACAGTTTATTACATTCATTATATAAGGTGGTTACAAGTACTAAATCTCCACAAACTCTGAGACTTTAACATGTTTGTAAAATAGTTATTATTTAGTTTAATATGATTTGCTTTTAGAGGGCTCAAACATAGAAACTGCCAATACTTACTTTATTACCTATGTGCTGCACTCTGTGGAAAACCAAATAATTCAACTGAGGTTTGAATGAGTCCTCCTGGTCTGCTCCATCATCATTAGTATCACTGACAATTAACTCTTTGGCAAAAACAGAAATCTGTTGAATATTTGGGCTTCTCTGGGAATGTAATTGTCTTATTACTGCTCAGTGAAGATTTGCCCACATCCCAGAACCAGGTTCTTCCCTGCCTTCAATAACTCAGAGCTGAGGCCCCTTACTTCCTAATGCCTCACATTTCCACCTTTGCGTATTTTCCCTGTGCACATGCTCCATAGCCCTATAAAGCCCACACTACAGCTGCCTAGTCTCTCTATTTTCTACTCCTGCTTAGAAGCATCCTTTCTTGTCCTTTCCCTTCTCCAATAAATCTCTCATGTGAGGTCTGCTGTAGGATGTGATTTTTTAGGGCATTCCTTGTCCCGGATCGCCAAGATACTCTTTTGCCACAAAATCCTTTCACTTATGAAGATAAAGTTTAATTTAAGGCTTAGTGGAGAAAGTCACTTATACCCTAAGTTTGCAGAGCTTTGCAAGTATTTGGACACAAATTATAAAAGTATGCATTCTAAGCTTTCTTGTAAGCAAAATTAAGAATGAAATGAGACGTTCTATTCTTTCTTGGTCATGGAGAAGTCTTCAGGGTTTCGTTTCAAATCATCTGCCTGCTGCATGATTGTTTAAATATATATGTGTGTTCCTGTGATTTATTTTGAGTGGTAAATTAAATACATAATTGTATCTTTTTTTACTACAATTATTTCAATGTTCCCTAGTATAATATAGGATATTTTGAGTTTTTTTCATTTGCACGGCACATCATAGTAAATTGTTCATTATGCTGTGAATACTTGTGAATAAAATAATATGAGGACATATTTACTTTATTCTTGTCACATACATCTTTGCTAATCAAATTCCTTTAAGCTGATGAAATATTGGTAAATTTGTGCAAAACATTGTATCTTATCTCCATCATGCTTCTTTACTCCTTATATAGAGTATAAAACATTATCTCATCTTTTCCTATATCTTAAATGAATATGCACATTCTTAATAAAAAATAAAATCTCAGACATTATTTTCTTAGAAAGTAAAAGCAACTGTTAAGTAATAGGAATTTTACAAATGTAAATTATTTTGTATATTAATGAAAATGCAAGAAAAGTATTAGGACAAAAATAATTGTTCTATGTCCAGAAAATCTTAGTCATATTAATATTAGATTTAAGGAAGAATGAGGTGGTAATTAGTTAAATCATTTATGTTGGTATGTGCAGAGTAATAGTTTATATTATTCTTTGCATGAAATAATTAACTGAAGGAAACCAAGAATATATTGGCAGTATGTTCTAGTGAAGATGATGTGTTACTGTTTGTATAAGAGAATGTCATTTTAAGAGACATTCTGTAAGAGAATGGAATTTTACATTTTTGCTTAACTTCATGATTTCTCATTAAAATCACAAAGAACTTCATGAACATTTTATCTAGACTGTATAATATCACTCAAATTGTGATTCTGAAAATTTCTCACTCTCCTCACAAGTCATTATGAAAATATATGCTTAGAAAGAAACTCCTTCACAATTTTAGTATCATCCAGAGTTAACTCCACAATGAGGGATACTTCTGAGGTCTTCAGGACAAAGGTCTGAAGTGTTTACACTGCGCTTGCCTCAGAAATGGCTTGCTGTTGCTCTTTTATGACAACTTTTTTCTATTAACAGCCAATCAGACATGTCTGGGCTCTGTTGCCCTGCTGTTCTAATATTGTTGTAGAATTTTAGAGGGTAGCAGTGCTTTGGGAGAAGTTCAGCAACATTTCTCTGGTTTTCTGTAAAGTATCCTGAAAGTAAAACAGTATAAAGTATCCTTCTGGTCATGCTTACTATTACCTGATTGCTGGGTGCATTGGGCCAGAGGATAGACATGAATATTCATCACTAGTAAGAATAGCATCAAGCACATATGCACAGCACAAGCAGTCCTTAAGGATTCACAAGTATATGCTCATTGGTTTTAATGACAGATTTATAGACGGTAATCAATCACATTTAATAAAATAAAAAACAGGTGTGTCAGTAGTATATGTGCATATTCCTTATCATAGTACTTTGTATCTTCCATTATTTACATTTGTAAAAACACTTTAATTTGTTCAAAATTACCTTGCAAAAAAATCCCTTGTGAAATAATTTAAAATACTGATACAATATGCTCATTGTATTGACTAGGAGACTGAGATCTGAAATCATTTCAGACATAGAGAAAATTTTAATAATACCTTTTCCACAATTCATAAACATTCTAACATTTTAATCCTGTATGCCAATTTTTGCAACTATAGTGTTTAATCATATGAAATATAATTCTCACTATCCTCTCAATTATTTCTTTTCTCTCAAATCTATTTTGATGGAAAGATTAAGTGATAAAATTCCTCTAGGACATCTAATTGCTTGTCTTCTTTTTGTTATACAATTTAAACCACTTCCCAACGAAATGAAACATACCTGCAGGCAGTGAATACTATCAGGAGATTTGGATAATTAACCTATAATTTTAGCTATTAAAAAGGGCTTAACAATTGTCCTTTTAAAATACTTGCTACTGATTACGAGTTTTTTCACTTTTAAAATGTCCCCATTTCAGCACTTAGAGAGATAATAGATCATACAGAAGCAACGTTGCCTTCTTCAAAACTCCTGCTTTACCATTTTTAGGGAGCAATATTGAAGCAGAAGGACAGGTGCAGAGGTGTCACTTTCCAAGGGAAACTCCACGCAGAACATTTTGCCATTGTTTGCCAGGGCTGAGCTCTGGTTCTACAAACTGGATTTACTCGTCTTTACAGCGAGGCTCTCACCCGACTGCGTGAAACAGTCAGTGTTGCAAAGGCAGGGCATGAGAAGCAGCCTATCATGAATTAGGGCTTCTGAATAGTTTCCGGTTTTTTGTTTGGTTTTCATGGAGATGCAAGAGTAAGGATTCTGTTCTAAACTCAGCATCAAAAGACAGGAAGTTTCATATTGGGTGAAAATGGAAATAACTGCTGTTTGTTTTGTGACAGCGCGGGAGGCCTGCTGTTTTATGGATTCAGAGCTACACCACTGGTGGGTTAGTTAAGTTTACAATGTCACCTTGCCTTGCTAGAGTTTATTATCATGGTCTTGCCATTGGCACAAGGTCAGCACTCTGTTTTGTTACATGCAAGGGAAGGATAACATACATAGTCTGCCCAAGAGAACCAGCTCGGACTTTCAAAGTACAGGACCCGTCTGCACCGTCACTACGTTTTTTTTTTCTGTTTTTAAATGTGAACTCCATTCCTCCCCTTCCTCCCTTTCAAATTCATGTCTTCTTTTCCTTACACACACACACACACACACACACACACACACACACACACACACATAAACAAACACATACACATACATATACACTCATACACAGATACACACACACATAAACACACACTCACACACATACACACATACTAATACACATATACACGCACACACACTCACATACATACATATATACATGCATACATATATACACACAGACACACACACACACACACACACACACTCACACATACACACATACACACACATATACACACACATACACATACCCTCACATATACACACACATACACACATATTGACACACACACACACACCTCACACACACATACACACACACACACACTAACACAGAGGTGGGGCAGAACACTGTGTCCATTTACTGTTGCTTGTGGAAAATATATCAGGGATGACTACTTGATATTACGTCACCACTTCCAGGATTGTTCCTGTGAGACTAATTCTCCCTCCCTCAGCTGTCAGTTACCTGAAGATCCTTTCCCAGTCAGAGGACTCCGAGACATCTCCTCCTTCAGCATTCACATGGTTACTGGTGTTGACATTTCATGCTTTTGTTTAGGCAGCCACACTGTTAATAGATTGGGGGTGGGGCTGTCCTGTCCTTCCCATAAGACACGATCTCTCTGTGGGCTTCTTGGTCCTCTGGCTTTTTCTTGCATCACACCCCTCCTTAGTGATGTTCTCTGAGCATTACTGCGGGAGTTGTGCTGTAGATGTATACACGGAAGGTGGGCATACCATGATCTGTGGATCTCTGTTTTGCAAAGTTGTGGTTTTCTGTGATGGTCTATACCTGTGATAAACCTTAAAAGAAAAGAGAAGTTTGTGTTCAGAAGGTTGAGAGCTGTACTTACCTGTGGGTATAAAGACAAGTATGTAGATTGGTATGAAGAACTATCCTGGTCTAAGAGAATTGCAGTGGTAGATGCATGACTGAGATTCATTATTTCATTTCCTCCCAGCAGTTGACCAGGTTTCCAGGATCAGACATGATTTTATTCCTGCTAAGCAGGTCTTACGTACAGTATAGAGAGCTATAGGTTACTGCCAAGTCGTGAGTTCCACTACTGCACCATTAGAAATATTTTGCAGAGCTGGTTATTTTGTGGTTCATAGGCATCACAGCTAGGTAGGACTATTGACTGTTTCCCTTCCTTGGTAGCTTAACTAACACCTCTGGTCTTCTGGGAGGAGGCTTCCTTGTGAGATTCTTCTCGAATCTTCCGAATTCTATATTTGAAGCACATGGCGTCTTCAGCAGCAGCTGGGAGGTAACTGGGGGCAACAGTAACAGGTGAAATTGTTGTGGAAATCTTTTGAACTCCCCCAACCAACAACTTGAAAAGGTTTTCGTACCTGGTGCTGAGGTTTTCGTTAGATGAGCTACACCTCCTGTCGGGAAGCATTGTGAGCTCAGGTGACATAACTTCATTTAAGCTTGTATGTATGTGTATGCACAAACCCTTACATGTGTTGTAAGTAATTTCACAATAATTCATAATAAGGAATAATGTTTTGCCTTAAGGCTTCTTCAAACATCTTTAGCATTATGATCCCTTTTCTCTCCCTTTCTTTGGCAGTGACCTCCCCTTCCCTTTTAAAGTCCATCTCCCATTTCTTAGCAATTCCCTCTTCACACCAATTGTATCCTCCTGTTCCTGAGGGTTTCTTCCACTATCTCTCATTACTACTCATGGACAATATTTGATAACCATTCCTTTGTATATGGTCTTGTATTAGGTTAGAACCTTCTTATTTAGACAAAAGGGGGAGATGTAGTGGGTAGCCATTCCAGCTTTGATCTGTAAGTTCCAACCCCCATTGAGACTTTAGTAACTGTCATGCCTACAAGGTGGGGCCAACAGAGGACCCTGAAGATCTGAGATCCGGTTGCACCGGCTCTCTTGGTTCCTGGACCCTGGACGCTGGAGTAAACCGAGCAGAGTTCTCCAGAGAACACCGCCGGACTGCGCTACACCTTTCCCAGACCCTGTAGCCTATCCCTTCACTTGTGAGTTATCCCACAAAATAAACCTTCCTTTTAACTACGTGGAGTTGCCTTAATAATTTCACCAATATCTTTGCCTACCAGTGTAGTACTTATTTGTACTCACCTGAAGGCATTGCACTCTTCCTTGTGGCTTTTCCAAAGTTTGCTTGTTCCTACTTTGTTCATTCAGGGATCATAAAAGTATGTCACACATTTCTGCTCCATTATAAACTAGTGACTCAAATGTTATTTTCTGGTTTATTTCCCCAAAAGTTCTCACATTGATTTCAATGCATTGATTGAAGTTTATAACATAATTAACAAAGCTTTAATACTATATAAAGTTTCATTAAAGTTCTAAATAATAACTAATTGTTTATTGAGTCTGTATGATTCAAACAGTCTAAGGGCTTTCCCCCTGTGTTTTACATTGTAGGAATGCTTTAAAGTATTTCACAAATAGTTATATTTTACCTCAGTATTATGAGGAATTCATATACTGTGTTCCCTTTGGTATAATATTAATATATTTAGTATTTTTAACTTCTAATTAAATGCTCATCAATTGATTTCCACATTTTTCAGAAATGCTTCATTCAGATGCTTGCAGCAAAACAATCTGGAAAGATTGGTTTCCTGTCCTTGGAGTTTCCATCTTTGAATGATCTCATGTTTTAGAAGAGTCCTCAGTAGTAAAATCGTTTTCCTGTGAGAGTCCATCAAGACATCTGAAACTTGTGCTGACACTGGCTAGAAGAAAAGTGGTGCTTGGTTTCCAGTCTATGGGGTCATTGTGAGATCATGAAAACTAAACGTTATGAAAAGGTGAAGTGTGAAATTTTTACAAGAAATTCTGTCAATGTATTGTCATGTAAAACGTGTGGAATAGATCTATGTGCGTACTAGTTTCGTCCTTTGTTAAATAATATAAATCCCAATGCATTTATAATTATTAATTGTATTCTGTCTTTTGAAAACATTGGAAATTTATTAAATAAATAATGAAAATTAAATATAGGTTTACATTTACTTGATATGATTTTCAAGAATTTATAAGTAGAAGCAAATGTTTGGGAGAGTTATGATACACATGAGTTTCATTATGGATAATCTGGACTGAACAAAACCAACAACCTTTATGCTAATTAAGGGATCCCATCATGTGTTTCAAACGATTGCTTTCTGACCATGCACCCCAAGATGCTGATCCACCAGCTGCAGCTGCTGCAGGTCAGTGACACTGGGCCTCCAGCCTCTACCCACAGAAAAACCTAAGGACACTGGTTGATAGTGCTGCTCACTTACCTACACTCCTTTAGGATATATGCAAAATAAACTAACAATCGTTCCTGAGTTTGCTTCATTACGATTAGACTTTCATAGACAATTAAATGATTAAATTTTCTGCGATTATGATTGCAGATTTCAGCTGAAGAATCCAAGAGAATAGCAATAATAATCACTGCAGAATTTTTATCTGATAGATTAAAATCCAAGTCACATTTTAGAAGTTCATTTTATTAATGTAGAAAAAAATTATTATGAAAGTGGTTCAGCTAACAATTTAACATAATTATTTTCTTAACATAAACACAATTTTTGAGAGAGCAAAGTATTGTGGTTTTCAAAAATTGTAAAATTATCTTAATCCATATTTATCTGTAAAAATTGATGATTCTTTAACACAATTTTAAATAACTACAGTTATAAAATCTATTTTCATAAATAATTTGTATTTTGTACAGTAACACGCAGTATATAATTTGTATACATTAAATAATACACACACACACATATATATATATATATATATATATATATATATCATACACAAAGTTGTACATCAGACAAGTACAAAAGCTGATGTTGATCACAGAACCCTACATCAGCAGGCCATAGCTGGCATGAGACCGACCTGCAGCTGAAAAGAACTACAAAAGATGAATAAAATATTTAAAAATCACTGAAGGCATTCATAAAACAACAAAGGCTGCTGGAACTGGAGGGCAAATTCCTACCAGGCAGCGTAATGCACTGACTGCTGCTCTTTCTTTCTCAGCTGTTAAGGAGTTCTAGGCCCAGGGCACAGGGGCAAACACAACAACAAGCCTGTAAGTGCTCTGTTCCCTTGGCTAAGAAAATGCTCACTCAAACTACTGTGCTGCCCAGTGACCCAGGGGTAAGGAGAGCCAGAGACATGACCTCACTCACATGCTGAGGTTGGCAAATTGGTAAGACTGTTCTCAAATTTTACGTTTGTAAGTATAGGTGATAACTCACATAAAGAAAACATAAAAACTAGCTGCTAGAAATCTGTAAAGTGAATTGGAGAACCTGCTGTCTCACAGTTCAAGAGAAACAAACACAGTTTTCCAGGAACACTCAAGTAAAGAAACTTTTGCAAAGGTTTCTATTAGGAGGTTGACAATCTCATATGCAAGGTCAAAACAGAAATGAAATATAACTCAAAGTTAAATAGGTTGAGGGATTACCCTCCATCTCTGCCTCCTTTCCTCCCCCTTTTCTTTTCTTATTGGAGTACTCAGAGTACATATTGACTTGTTTCATAGAGACATTTCATTCAAATGAATATTAACCATATTCACCTCCTCCCTGGATTTCCCAGTCCCCTTATCAGTAAGCCCCTTCCTTTATTTATACAGTATTCCTTTAATTTCATGCTATAGCGATTATATATGTCTAGTAATTATATATAGATCATACATAGCGATTGTATATACATTATATGTATTCTATATACATTATATATATTCTAAAATTCTATGATACAAATATGAGAAGAAGTGTGATAACAATGTGTACAATGGGAAAAAGGGCAAATCTCCTAAAGACGATAAACGTATCATCAAGACGCTAATTACATTTTTTACGTGGAAGTTAGGGAACTTCATAAACTATGGCAAAACAGTCCCAAAGTCACCAGAAAAGATGGCGATAGCACATTATACCCACAACCAACATAGATATTGCATTAAGATGACAAGGTTATAAATATTCGAGACTGATGATAACCAGATATTTCAGCCAGTGAAACCTATAGTAAACTGAGTAAAATTTTGAACTTAGTAATTAAATATTTAGAAATGTTGTGAATTGGTTTGCAAAACTAAAAAGACTAGAACAGAACAATGGAAGTAGATCAAGGTAGACTGCAGAACCTGAGCATGATGAATTTTAACAGTAATGTATAAATAACAAACAGTTCATGACTCTAAGATTTAATCAAGCTCCATATAAAATATTACTGAAAAATCACAGATGTTATTTTATAAAACTTATATAGATCATTGAACTAATTATACAAATTTAAAGAGAATTAAAAACATGACAAAGCACAGACAAGCAAAGAAAAATAATGCAAAGAAATTCTTAACCTTATACTCACAAGCTTGCTTGGTACTTTAATGTTGATCTAAAACTAATTTCTCAGAAAGGGTTAACATTTGTTAATTCATTTGGTGTTTTGAGGCAGAATTTCACAAGACCAGGTTAAACATGGGCTAAAAATATGAGGTGGTTTGCTATGGTATAAGAATTTATCATTGTCCAGGCAGTGGTGGCACACGTCTTTAATCCCAAGACTTGAGAGGCAGAGGAAGGCAGAACTCTGAGTTTGATTCCACCTTGGCCTATAGAGCAAGTTCCAGGACAGCCAGGAAACCCTGTTTCAAAAAAAAAAAAAAACCAAAACAACAAAAATTCATCAGTTGTTCTGTGAATTGTCACTAGGGAGCCAGTTCATTAATATGCTATGGTTAATTTTATTTTTGTAATATAGTGAAGGAAACATGGCATCTTATATCATTTTTTCTATAATGATAATTTCAATTTACTTATTGGCTATTCATATTTCTGATTTTACATTTTTTCTTGGGCTTCTTTGTTTATGATTAGAATTAACCTTTAGAGAGATATTTTCTTATATTAGCATGTTGATATCTTATTTCGCCAAATTGATACCTACAGAATACATTGTAGTTCATAATGCAAGTTAAATAAGTGTTCCCTGCTGTCCTCACTAGAGTGTTTTGGATTAGATTGTTGTCTTATTATTTTACTCACATTCAGTTTCTGAAGAATGTTGAAATTCTGATAATTTGTAAAGAAAACCTTCTAAGAGCAATATAAGTTGGAATAAAAACCCAGGCATAGTCTTTATTTCTTTGAAGATTTCACAGGACTGTGGTGATATTTTATTTATGCACCCCAATAAAGCTTATCTGGTAATCAGAGGAAAAAGCCAGTCACTATATTAAACATAGAATTCAAGCAGTGGTAACACATGCCTTTAATCCTATCACTGGGGAGGCAGAGATCAGTCTGGATCTCTGTGAGTTCAAGGCTACACTGGGGATAAAGACAGGTGTGGTGGGTACACGCCTTTAATCCCAGCACTTGAGATCTCATGTCCTTGCTTGGGAAGGATACACATCTTCCCAGGAAGTGATGGCAGGAAGCAGGAAAGTATTTAAGGCATGAGTACTAGGAACTAGAAGCCTTTTAACAGCAGTTCAGCTAAAACCCTTCCTGGTGAGGACTCAGAGGCTTTCAGTCTGAGGAAACAGGATCAGCTGAGGAGTTGGCAAGGTGAGGTTGATTGTGGCTTGTTCTGCTTCTCTGATCTTTCAGCTTTCATCCCAATATCTGGCTCTGTCTGGCTTTTGTATTAATAAGACCATTTAAGATTCGTGTTACATTGACCTTTCATCTGTCAATGTATCATTTATCTTTTTGCATGATTCATGTGAACCAGTTTGTAAGGTATTAATCAATGTTTCTAGACTACAGACTTCAAAATCAAGATTATTATTTTCTTCTTCCCTCTTTCTGTTGTCCTTTTCTCGTTTAATTATCTACATGTGATTGTAATTGTTATGTCTTTAATATATAGAACACAGAGAGAATCACAAACACACACACACACACACACACACACACACACACACACACACACACACTTTTCCTTCATTAGAGAATGCTGCTTCAACTGTCATTTATTCTTTTGGCTATTACTTTACTTGCCTTTAAAGCCAAATTTCTGTGACCCAAATTCTGTGCCAGTCACAAATTTTATTCTCCTTCTAGTAAGTACACGACCATGATGGGTTATTAGCAGCAGACATCCATTACACTAAAAGTAACTCTTGATGTCAACCTGGAAAAATAGTTTTATGGGCTGATGTACACCATTAGCAAGAGCTTTTTTGTAGAACCTATTTATCTTCTGTAGCCAGTTTTCTTCAGTTCATTATTAGATTTGGGAAAAGCAAAATAGCATATATATATATATATATATATATATATATATATATATATATATATATGAAAACATTTAAAGTTAATGTTTATTGGTCAGAATGAATTACCTGGTGAGATGTAATGGCCATGAATTTTGGTATAAGTTTATATTTTATTTTATTTTGTACAGTGCCAGTCTGAAATAACTAGGTATTATTTTGTCTCATTTTTTTAAAATAAGAATGCAAAACACTGGTGAGAAACTGGAAATGAATTCCACAGAGTTACCTTTTATGGTGCAGTTATTAACCATTATTTTCACAAGTAGAAAATAGATAACTTGCTTGATAGTGCTTAATATTTATCAATGACCCAATAAACTTAAAAATCTTCTGTTTTGTGACATATTTACAAAATTCAAGCAATTAACTTAATTTGTGCATCACCATGATATATAAAAGTTTAGGTTAAAGTGTCTTGTGTGTCCACTTATTTTCAGTATCCTAGTTACATAAAAATGCATTTCTCAAATGCAATATCCCACATATTAATATGTAACTAGAGGCATGGATTTATCCCTACAGTAATCTTTCTAGCATTTAAAGGTCAACTCTCTGGTATGTGGTTACAACTTCTACAATAATTCTATGTATATTCTCTTGATAGTTTAAACATACTTTCTTTATATTTGAATGTAATATTGCTTTTCAGGTGCATATTTGACACAGAAAGAATATTTACTGTTCTCATTGAATATTCTAAACTGAGAGAATGTAAAAACATTGACCAAATATATTTGTGTGAATTTCAGAGAAAATGTCAACTTTCCTCATTGGGGGAAAAAATAAAGAGACATTGAGCAGAAAGTGCATGGGGATATTTTAAAAACTGTGTAGCATCCTGTTTTCTTGTGATCTCAAAGAAGACCTCCAACTAATTTGGAGCTTTCTTTTAAAATCATCTCTCTTTTTTGCTGAGAAAATGGAAATCTACAAAATAAATGATATTATTTGCAGACAGGATTAAACTATAAATTATCTTGAAGGAAGCAATGGGATGATGACTTGCATTAGTGTAACACTAATCTGAAAAAGTCTTATTAAAAAAAAAAAAAAAACAGAGCCAGATATTGAGGTGAAAGCTGAAAGACCAGAGAAGCAGAACAAGCCACAGCCAACCTCATCTTACCAACTCCTCAGTCGATCCTGTTCCAGGAATCCTCAGACTGAAAGTCTCTGAGTCCTCACCCAAATGGATCTCAGTTGAACTCCTGTCTCCTCACACCTTATATACCATCCTCCACCCAGCCATGTTACTTCATGGGATTAAAGGTGTGTGTGCTTTCCAAGTAAAAACATGAGATCTCAAGTGCTGAGGATAAAGGCATGTACCACCACTGCCTGACTGTTACCAGTGTGGCCTTGAACTCACAGAAATCCAGATGGATCTCTGTCTCCCAAATGATAATATTAAGGGTATGTGCCACCACTGTCTGGCCTTTATGTGTAATCTAGTAGCTGGCTCTGTCCTTTAATCCCCAGAAAAGTTTTATTGGGGTGCACAATATATCACCATATCTTAGTTAGGTTTTTTATTGCTGCAAAGAGACGCCATGACAACAGCAACTCTTTTTTTTTTTTTTTTTTTTTTTTTTGGTTTTTCAAGACAGGGTCTCTCTTTGTAGCTTTGCGCCTTTCCTGGATCTAGCTCTGTAGACCAGACTGGCCTTGAACTCACAAAGATCCACCTGGCTCTGCCTCCCTAGTGCTGGGATTAAAGGTGTGTATCACCACCACCTGGCTGCAACAGCAACTCTTATAAAGGAAAAAAATTAGTTGGGGTGGCTCGCTTACACTTTCATAGATTTAGTCCATTATCACCATGGTGGAATATGGTGACATACAGGCAGACATGGTGCTGGAGAACAAGCTGAGAATTCCACATCTTGATTGAAGGCAACAGAAAGTGAACTGAAACACTGGGTGAGGCATGAGCTTATAGGAGACCTCAAAGCCTGACTTTACAGTGGCATACTTCCTCCATCAATGCCACACCTATTCCAATAAAGACACATCTCCTAATAGTGCCACTCCCTTTGAGGTTATGGGGGCCAATTGTAATTTGAACCACCATAGAAACTCACCAATAATTACAGCCTTCCCTAAACAAGTTTACATATATGCCAAGGAAAACATCCATCATAAAGGGACATCTTTATTGAATGTTACCGTTTTACATACAATAGGCAATTTACTTTCTTGTGCTTCCAATGAAAAAAATTTCTGAAGCTTTCTGAAGCTGCATTCAAGAAAAAGAAAAAAAAATCAGTTCAACTCAGGCAGTGAAAAAAAAAAAAACCTAGTGCAACACAGAGTGAAACTGTGGTTGGATGTTAAAAAATAAATAAAAGGGCTCTTTTAAATTGTAACAAAATAATAAATAAATAAATAAATAAATAAATAAATAAATAAATAAATGTAGTGCAATCATTTAGACTCAGAACACCTAACTGTATTTTAAGTTTTGATGTTGGCTCAGGACATAGTGTCCACACTAAAGGCAATCTTAGCAGCTAACAATGCAGTGACCCTGGCATCAGAAACCGATGGGAGACAAGCACTTGTTGCAGTCTGGAAAAACTAATGGAAACCAGTGTTTGTTTACAAACATAGCTAACAGTGCAGGGATACTTCAGAGAGCATGGGTTTGACATTAGACCACCACAGCGAGGCGAATGGCACACAAGAGGAAGTAAAATATCTGTCAAGAGGAAGTCAGTAAAATAGTTCCTTCCCTCCCCCTTTTCAGTGCGTCAACACTGGATCTTTACTCCACAGCTGCCGTGGTATACCAAAGACGGTGCAGCATCTCATCTAAAGACATGCTTACATTTACTAAAAACACTTTATTCTTAGAGCATGCTGATCATAATCTGAACCTTCAGGATTTTTTGCTTTTGAAGAGTTGGGTCTCTTTTGACGAAGGGGATGGATTGATCATGGCTGTTGCAGAAAGAGAGAGTGGATATGACAATTAAAAAAATTCAGCAGTGAAGTTTAATGTAATTCAATCCTTCACCATGGACTTCTCTGCACTGTGTACTGTTTTTGAAAACACAGTTTTTACAGCAGAATTTCTTTCAAAACTAGATCTAAACCTGACAGACTTCATCCTTTCTTATCAAATACATTCAAGTAATCTTTCTAAATGCTTTTCCACTCTTTAAGCAGGGTTCACAGCGTCTTTACTAGAACTAGCTTCTATCCCAATCAACTACTGTTTCTCCATCAATTGCAACTCAATATCAGATATATTTGATCTTGAAATTGAAGCAATTAGGTCACATGTTCTGAGTCCTCTTTTGAATTTATTTCTACTATTATTAATACTTCCCTGATATCTGTACATGTTCTTCAACTGAATTATTAGACTTCTATTTTATATTACATTATCTGCAGTGTATCTCAAGTGTGTGTGGTATGTGTGTGTGTATGTGTGTGTGTGTGTGTGTGTGTGTGTGTGTGTATGTGGTTTTTGTGTGTATCGGAGTATTCTTGGCATGGTACATGTGTAGAGGTCAGAGAACAACTTGCAATTGTTTCTGTTCATCAAATGGTTACCAGAAATTGAACTGAGATCTTCAAGGTTGGCCATGGCAAGTGTCCTAACTGGCTAAACAATTTAGTCTGTACCAAATCTTGTACTTCTCAATCATTAATAATTATCTGCACTAACTCTTCCAGAGTCCTCTTACTGAAGGTGCACATCATCTCATGAAATGATGAAGGCTTCAATGTCTAGGGAATTTATAACCTTATAAAACACATTTTCTAAATAATAAGAGGTGAAAGTGAACATTACTCCTCCATATATGTGTTGAATATAGATACTGTAAAATTTCATACATCTGTATCATCCATGTTGTGACAGCAGGAACTATGCATATGAGCAATAATCTTTAGAAGGCATTTTTTGTTGTTCAGCAATATGTCTCAATTGTGGGTATAGCTAACCATATCATAAACAGACTTTTAATCA